>NW_024465649.1:14517500-16917500 GCF_017591425.1 Ochotona curzoniae
GGTTTTCTTCTTGTCCAAAGGTTTTTAAATTTGAATGTTGCAAAAATCTATCAATCATTGTGATCATAATTTATGCTTTTAAAACATTTTGCCCTACCTTGATATCCTATTCTTCTATATTTCTCCTAATTTTCAATTTTCATTTTAAAAATTCTGGAGTCCGGGCCCAGCGGCGTGGCCTAGGGGCTAAAGTCCTTGCCTTGAACGCAAAGGGATCCCATATGGGCGCCGGTTATAATCCCAGCAGCTCCACTTCCCATCCAGCTCCCTGCTTGTGGCCTGGGAAAGCAGTTGAGGACGGCCCAAAGCTTTGGGACCCTGCACCTGTGTGGGAGACCCGGAAGAGGTTCCTGGTTCCCGGCTTCGGATCAGCGTAGCACCAGCCGTTGCGCTCACTTGGGCAGTAAATCATCGGATGGAAGATCTTCCTCTCTGTCTCTCCTCTCTGTATATCTGACTTTCCAATAAAAATAAATAAATCTTAAAAAAAAAAGATAAATTAAAAAAATAGTATGAGGAAGCAAGTAAATTTCATTTCTTGTTAATGGACACTGATTGACCAAGCATCACTCCGAGTGACAGTTGTGTATTTTCCAATGCTCTGAATATGCCAAATTCCAAAACATGGTTGGTTCTACTTATAACTGTTCCAATTCCATTGATCTGTTTCCTTCCCCTGTAAAACCTTAAATTACCATAAATGTACAAAAAGTCTTAACATCTGGAGTGGCAAACTGTCAGCTTTTTATGTTTTAAAATTTGTTTTTTATTCTATTATCACTTTAAATTATTTTAGAATCACCTTGTCAAGTTTGTCATTAAGCCTAACTGTTGTTTTCCCTAGACCTGCACTATGCCTACAGATTAACTTGGAGAGACTGAATATACAATGCGATATTAATTCTAAACAGACATAATTTTCCTTTATTCAAGTCTTCCTTTAAGTTTCAAAAATGTGTCACGGGCCCGGCGCGGTGGCGCAAGTGGTTAAAGGTCCTCGCCTCGCACGCCCAGGATCCCATATGGGCGCCGGTTCTAATCCCGGCAGTCCCGCTTCCCTTCCAGCTCCCTGCCTGTGGCCCGGGAAAGCAGTCGAGGACGTCCCAAAGCTTTGGGACCCTGCACCCACGTGGGAGACCCAGAAGAGGCTCCTGGCTTCGGATCGGCATAGTATCGGCCGTTGCGGCTCACTTGGGGAGTGAATCATCGGACGGAAGATCTTCCTCTCTGTATCTCCTCTCTGTATATCCGCCTTTCCAATAAAAAATAATAAAAAATAAATCTTAAAAAAAAAATAAATAAAATAAAATAAAATAAAAAATGTGTCACAATTTTTCTACTTTGAAGCGATGCATTTATCCTAGAAATATATTACCAGGTAACTTAAGAGTTTGTTTTACTACTGCAAATAGAGTTTTTTAATGTTAATTTTTAAATTGTGTGTGCGATATAGAACATCACTGATTTTTATGCATTGATGTCACATCCAAAAACTCTACTGAACGTTATTCTCATAGTTTTTGGAAGGGCTTTTTTTTTATTTATATATTTTGACAATCTTTACATAGTTAATTAGGGTAAAAAGGGTCAAAGGCTATAGGAAAGTGTGTAAGACTATTATTTTTTCCAAATTGTTTCCCTCATGTTTAAAGGGGGATATTAAGGAAGAAGGCCCCCAATTTCCCACCCTCCCAAGTTCCCGGATGTAGGGTATGCTCTGAGGTTCTTGCTCAAGTAGTTTTGATATTTCAACAGTTATGAATCGCTGCCAATCTTGCCACTCCAAGCACTATGAAGTCCTTGAGGATTCCACTGATTGACCTAGTCCATCATAGAGTCTCTGTTTACTCCATATTTCACTGCCAAGATATAGCTGAGATGGTTGGTTGACTTGTTCTGTCTTCTCTGTTTTCTTGGTTAGGGTTCTGAGTCCAGCATTTTGATTGGGGAGATTTCCAATGAAACTTTGTCTGAGGTGTTCTCAGACCTGATTCTTGTATGTGCCAGCAAGTACAGGGCCCGGCTCAGTCCATCGCCCTGATCAGCTGGTGGCTGCAATTGCTGCGTTGGTTCTGTTTTCACTCCCAACTTCCACTGGAACCAATGGGCGTTGCAGTCCAGCCTGGTTCTGCCCAGCACATACTCGGCTCTCGCATAAACCAGTGGGAGCTGCAGCCTAGTTGGAGCGACCCGCAATGACCCCCACCAGGCCCGCCCCCTTCCCTGGTTTGCCAGTATGTGTAGCAGTAGTCCAGTCTGTCCCACACCCCATTCCATCCCAGCTGCTGTCCTAGTTTTATGCCCTCCCGTAGAAGTGGTAACCCAAGAGGGATGAGCCCACTGTTTCCCTCCCAGGCCTCTCCCACTCCCAGATTATGCACTCTCCAGATAGTTCTGTGGTTTGACTTGACAGAACTAGCCCCTAGTGCCAGCTTCTGTCAGCTGATGCTGTGGCTAAGCCCAAACAACCCTCACCCACTCTAATTTTGTTTGTACCAGTAGGAATAATCAGTCCAGCTTGGCTTTTCCCTGATCTAGTCCACATGAGGCGTACAGGTGTTGTAGCCCTGCCTAGTCTGGTCTGTTCCCATCCCAGCCCACACTCTCCAGTGGGAGTAGCTGTCCAGCAAAGGAACCTTCCCTTATTCCCCTGCTGGCTCTGCCCCCTCCCTTCCTTGTCCTCACGCTTGCTGGTTGGGCACTGCGGTCCCTTCCCGTACAGGCAACCTCACCTTGGCATTCCGTATTGTGTACTAGTCTTTGTTGCGACTGAACCTGGCTCGACCCACACTGTCTGGTGATTGGATGTGCCAGTGGATGACATGGACAGATTCAGCCTGGTCTTCCCCCGACCCCTGCCAATTGTATGCCAGTGGGTAACTTTCCATGGCCTGTTCTGGGCTGTTTCCTATCATGTTTCTTGAGGTTACCTGCCAGGTCTGTGTCCTGCCAGGGGAGTTGCCCAGGCTCTGGAGAGGCTTTTCTTAATGCAGACAATTACATCATCTGCAAATATCACTGATATTTGTTCTTCTCTCCTGGTTTTTTAAAAGATTTATTTATTTTTATTGAAAAGACAGATTTATAGAGAGAGAGAGAGAAAGACCCTCCATTTGCTAATCACTCCCCAAGTGGCAGCAACAGCCCGCACTACGCCAATCTGAAGCCAGGAGCCAGGAGTTTCTTCCAGGTCACCCACACAGAGGCAGGGTCACAAGGCTTTGGGCCATCCTCTACTGCTTTCCCAAGCTATAAGCAGGGAGCTAGAAGGAAAGTGGAGCGGCAAGGACATGAACCGGTTCCTATATGAGATCCCAGCGCTTGCAGGGTAAGGTTTTAGCAATTGAGACACTCCACTGGGCCCCTCTTCTGATTCTTTACCCCACTTCTGTATCCTATTCTTTCAATGCCACATTTGCCAGAACCTCTACAGAAGGTATTTGGCCTGACATGATAGCCTAGTGGCTAAATCCTCGCCTTGCATGCTCTGGGAGCCCAAATGGGCTCTGGTTGGTGTTCCAACTACTACACTTCCTACACAGCTCCCTGCTTGTGGTCTTGGAAAGCAGTAACAATGGCCCAAAACCTTGGGACCCTGCACCCACATGGTAGATCCAGAAGAAGCTCCTGACTCCAGGCTTTGGATTGGCTCAGCTCTGGCCACTGTGGCCACTTGGGAGATGAACCAGCCTATGGAAAGTGTCTGTCTCTGTCTCTCCTTCTCTCTGTAAATCTGAATTTCCAATAAAAGAAAAAAGAACATTACCTGAAGATACTAATTTTGATTCTTCCTTACATGCCTTCTATTTTTTTGTTCTTTCCTTATTTTATAGCATTCACTAAGATCCTGGTGTGTAACATTGCAAAGCAGGAGCAAAATTGGTGCCTACACCTTTGTTGCCGGTTTTATAAAGACAATAGTCACACAGCTTAACTATTAAATGTACGCAGCCCTTCAGCACATATTCCTTATTAGGTTAAGAAATTCTTCCCTGTCCCTAACTTGGCTAAGTCTTAAACGCATACTTTATTTTTCACTGATGCTTCCATGCTTGACAGATAGCCATTAGTTTTTCTCTTTGAATTCAACAACAGGGTAAGTTAATTAAAGTTAAAATCAGCATTCTATTATTCTCAGAATAAATCACATTTTGTTGTAACACTTAATAAGACACTGTTGGGAAGAGTTAACTATATTTTGTCTAAAATTTTGATAGCTACATTAATGAAAACATCCTTTCCTATTGGTCCTGAATGGCAAGCTTTATGGTTCAGTAAACTGAACTGTCGCCTATGATCATAACATCGTGTATGGGCGCTGGTGTGCTGGTTCAAGTTGCAGCTGTTGCACTTTTGATCCAGGCTCCTTGCTAACAGATCCCAGGAAGGCAGCAGCAGATGACCCAAGATCTTGGCCCTCTGCCACCTATGTGGGAGACTGGGACACTGGCCCAGCTCTGGTTGCTGTGGCATTTAGGGAGTGAACAAATGGATGAAAGTTTCTTTCTCTCTCACTCCTTCTAACTCTTACAGACAAATAAATAAATAATTTAAGTCCTCTCTTTTTTCTAACCTTAATAGGATACAATATAGAACCAATATGGTTAAATGTTTGATAAACCTAACACCTCATTTGTGAGTAGTTTTAAAATTTATTTCATTTGGGCCCAGCATGATAGCATGGTGGTTAAAAGTTCTCGACTTGCACACCTGAGATCCAATATGGGTGCTGGTTCTAATCCCGGCAACCCTGCTTCCCATCCAGCTCTTTGCCTGTGGCATGGGAAAGCAGTCAAGGATAACCCAAAGCCTTGAGACCCTGCACCCGCATGGGAGACCCAGAAGAGTTACCGGTTCTTGGTTTCGGATTGGCTCAGCTCCAGCCATTGCGGCCTATCGGGAAGTGAATCATCAGACAGAAGATCTTTCTTTCTGTCTTTCCTCCTCTCTGTATATCTGACTTTCCAATAAAAATAAACAAAATTTTTTAAAAATTTATTTAATTTTTATTGGAAATGCAGAGTTAATAGAGAAGGAAAGAAAGAGATCTTCTACCCGCCGGTTCACTCCCCAGATGCCTGCAATGGCCAGAGCTGGGCTGATCCTAGAGCTTCCTCTGGGACTCCACGTGCATTCAGGTGCCTAGGACTGGGCCCTCCTCCACTGCCTTGCCAGGCCATTACAGGGATTTGCATCAGAAGTGGAATCACTGGGACTTGAACTGGAGCCCACATGAGATGCTGGCACCACTGGAGGCTTAGCCTGGAATACTACAGCATCAGCCCTTGAGAGCCCTTGAATAGACTTTTTAAACCATTGATTAAATTTCTTTGATGGTTATGGTACTTAAAAAGATTTATCTGGGACGAGGAGTTATGGCATAGTATCTGCAATGTTGGGCGCACTGGTTCAAGTCCTATTTGCTCTACTTCTGATCCAGCTCTCTGCTAATGTTCCTAAGAAGAGAGCAGCAGAGACCCAAGTCCTCAGGCCCCAGCTCTCCATGTAGGAGACCCACTGGAGTTCCTGGCTGCTGGCTGCAGCCCTGACCCGGCCTCAGGTCAGCCCTTTGAGGACTGAATCAGCACACAGAAGACTGACTTCTCTCTCTCTCTCTCCCCTCCCCTCTTTCTTTCCCCCCTCTACTACTACACCTTTCAAATAAATAAAATGAAGTCTTGAGGAACAACAACAAAAAATCGTCTATTTTAAAAAGTGACGAAAGGGAAGAGGGAGGGGAAGATAGAAAGAGAAAGAAAGAGAGAGAGAAATCCTTCACTTGTTGGTTCACACCCTAAATGTCCTCAACAGCCAGGGCTGGGACAGGCTGAATCTAGGAGTCAGGAAGTTCTTTAGAATTTCCCACATGGCTGTCATGGCTCTTATCTGCTGTCTTCCAGGCAGCCAGACTGGAGGCAGAAAGCTGGGACCAGAACCAGAACTTCGACATAAATACAATATTCCAAACAGCAGCTTAAAATTTACTGTACCACAACACCCATCCTAGAGTACTATTCATTTTCTACTTCTTAATTCTTATGATTTAAACTGGCTTAGTAATCATTTATTCCCATAGAAATACTTGAAATTTATTGAGAAAAATGTTTTATAGTAGCTCCCTGACAGTTTTTTACCTTCACTATCTATGTACTTTTCTCTCCTTTTTTACTCTTAATATTGTTTATTTGTACCTTTGCTTTCCCCTCAGGCTATGGGTTTATATCACTGTTTTTCATAAAATCAGCTTTCAGTTTGCTATTTATTTCCCATTTGAGTAACACATTCTTCATTATGTTCTTATTTCTACTTTCTCATGTTACTCTTCTTATTCAGACTTCGTAAATTTAATGATTAGTTCATTAATTTTCAATCTTCATCTTATAAAATATTCATTTAATATCATAAATCACAGACATCTTTAGATACAATTTTGACACATGGGTCCTTCATTATCATTCAGGCTTAAATATTTCAATATTTCCATTATGATTTCTACTCTCACTGATGAATCATTTAGGACATAGGCTTTGTTAAGATTTCTAATTTATTCACTGTTGTCACAGAATGTCACCTATATGACAGAGTCTTTGCTATTCTTTTTTCAAAATTTAAATTTGTTCCATACTTTTATATAGTATTAATCTTTTTTTTTCTATTTTCTTGCAGTTAACATTTGTCTGGCTCAGCTCCAGCTGTTGCAGCCACTTGGGTTGTGAACTAGTGGACAGAGGATCTTTCTATCTGTCTCTCCTTCTCTCTGGAAATCTGCCTTTCCAATAAAAATAAATACATCTTAAAAACAATTTTTTATGTTGTAATTTGGGTCTTATCCCTAAGAATCTCATTATGCAGATTTCAAAACTTGCACAGAATATGAAAGAGGATTTCAAAACTTGCACAGAATATTAAATAAGAAATTCATTTTTGAGTAAAATCTTCTCTTAACTCATGTGTATTCTGTTGTGATGTGCATCTTCCATGAGCTTTTTGAGGATCCCCCTCTTACATGCAACTGTTCTGAAGCCTGAACCACTTGTGATCCCAAATATTTAGATACTCAATTTGTAGTCGATCCTGCTGGTTGGAATGTTACTTTAAGTCACACAAGATTGTTTGTTCAGAAATATAAAATGTGGACCCAACGTGGTGGTCTGGCAGCTAAAGTCCTCGCCTTGAACGCATGGGATCCCATATGGACGCTGGTTCTAGTCCAGGCAGCTCCACTTCCCATCCAGCTCCCTGCCTGTGGCCTGGGAAAGCAGTCGAGGACGGCCCAGAGAATTAGGACCCTCCACTCGTGTGGGAGACCTGGAGGAGCTCCTGGCTCCTGGCTCCTGGCTTCAGATTGGCACAGCACCAGCCACTGGGTCGCTGTCTCTCCTCCTCTCTGTATATCTGACTTTACAATAAAAATAACATAAATCTTAAAAAACAAAAAGAAATATAAAATGTTTTATTTTAAAACATTGGGAAAACATTAAAAGATAAATATCCATTATTTATTCAGACATATTAACTATAAATCTTCTAAAATGTGGCAGGCACTTCCAGAGAGCTAAACACTGAGAATAACATCATCTTCTACTCTAATACTAATAATGTTTGATATGGTGACAAAATCAAGAAGACTCCATAATCATTCAAAGTCATCGTCTTTGGATTCAACTTAATTACACAAGCTAAAGTGTTTTCCAATATATTCCTGACACTTGAAGCTTCCACATGAACTTCACAAATATTAGCAGAAGCATTTTTTTTGCCTGTGTGTGCCCAAGTACTGGTACACTGGTGGTCTATACCCACAAGACACTGGTTTTATGCCAGTCTAAGTGTCTTCAAGCATTTAGAAGACACTTAGAAGTATTAGAAGCATCTTCATGCATTTTGAAATAATTTTCCAAGTCAGTACACATTCTTTTTCCTCTACCACACCCGGATACAAACAAAGCATGTGTGCTTGGAGAGCGGGGGGTTGGGTCTGTTGCTGCCCTGGGGAGTAGAAGCCAGGGAAACTGCCTCGAGACCAAAGCCATCCCAGAGAAGCTGTGGCAGTGTCGCAGACAGTGGCCACTTCTGCAAGGCCTAGATAGAGCTCACAAAGTGCCATTTGGGTGCAGGCTCCCTGCATCCATGTGGGAAACCTAGAAGAAGTTCCTGGCTCAGCTCCACCCCACTGCAGCCATCTGGGGAGCAAACCAGTGGATGGAAGATCTTTCTCCCTTTCTCTTTTATTCTCCCTGCCTCTGTGTAATTCTTTCAAATAAAAATAAATAAGTCTTAAAAAAAAAATTAAGTCCCAAACACTGTGCTACATACTTTAATGTATCAATATGTTATTCACAATTCTATTAGCAAATGGTATGACACAGCACGATCTTCATTCCAGAAGTAAACAAAATAGTGTCTGGAGATGAACGGATGAGTTACCTTAAGTTCCAAAGCTAGAAGGTGGCAGAATCCAGTTCTGAATTATTTTATACAAACCTATTTTTGCTTCTACCTCACACTGCCTCTTTAACATTGCTATTTTATCCATTTTGTAGATATTACCAGAAAATGATAATACTTTTGCTTTTGGTTGGTATATATGGTAGAGGGCCCCAGAATACAAGCAACATTTTATTTATTCATCAAGGCAAGAGCACCACCTAGTGGCACAAACTTTGTAAACAGAACAATTGTCAGTGTTTTTCACTTCTCTGCTTTGTTCCTCTATTATTTATTATCATAATTATTATCATTATTATTATTATGGCAGAAGTAGAGAGACAGAAAGGTGAATAGATGAAGAAAGAGATCACCCACCCAACAGTTCATTCCCCAAATGGCTGCAAAGCCAAACCTGGATCAAGTCAATACCAGGAGCCAAGAACTTCTTCAAGGTCTCTTGTGGTCACTTTGGACATGTCCTGCCACTTTCCTCAGTCACTAGCAGTCAGCTGGACTGGAAATAGAGCAGTCAGGACAGGAATCTGGATGCTGACAATGCAGCCGTCAGCTTACCTCACTACACCACAATGCCCACTGGCTCCTCTGTTTCTACACTGCTTTGCAACAACTTGAGGTCATCTCCACTCACTCACCTGGTTCAGACAAATGGGAACTTAGCACCGTTAAGAAATGAGTGCAATTTTGGAATGAGGTAGGCTCAAGTTGAAGCCCAGATTCACAATCACAGTGATCTAGGTAAAGTAGTTTTTAAGTCTCAGCCTTGTCATCTGTAAAATGAAGTAACACCATTGACCAACAGGGTTGTCAGCGGAATCTTAGTGAAAATTATCTGGCATAGTGTCTGGTCTGAGTTTCTCCATGTTTCTTATCCCTTCTCTATTTTATGTGGTCTAAAACCACATGGGTGGTCTGCTTTATTTTACAGAAAAGATATATCAACAGCTCATACTGTGTCTTGAGGATAAACAAATTCCATAATGCTTTTGTATGTAAATCATAGTAAGGAAAAAATCTACAATATTTAACTCACTGTTTTTATAAGTACTTAGAATTATACTGATAAGCACATTTTTGGGTATATATTTACTATGTGCGTGACAATTTGGGAAGTTACTACCTAGTAGAAAAAGCATGCAAGTTTGTGTGTAATATCAGCAGCAAGTACTCACATGTCTGTTAGCAACATGTTAAGAGGAAGGAAGGGGAGAACCCAACCTGAAGGGAAGATGTGGAACAAAAAGCTTTCACAGAAGAGAAAGTGTTTGAAAGTCTGCTAAGAAGTGACAGAGAGGAGTGCAGAGCATTCGGGACACACACGCCACACCAGAAGCCACAGTGAAGGCCGTGCTTCACTCAGCTCTCCCCCTTACTGTGATTTAGGGCCAATTTCTTAAGCTCTACGAAGATTAACATTTGCAGAGGTGTGAAGCTTGCCAAAGGTCTGGCACACAGTTCCCATCCAGCAAATGATCAGTGTTAACAGACAGCAGTGACGGGAACAGTGATGACGGCAGATAAGACGATAATGTCTGGATTGCAAACAGGCTTGGTGAGCTATCACTGACTGTACTTCTGATCCTGTCCTTTCCCCACCCATCATCGCACCCTGTGTTCAAATTATACAACACAGCCAAGTAATTATCACAAATTTCAGCATGAATGATAGTAAAGAAAAGAAAATTCAAATTTGGGAGTTGGTAAATAGCTTACCTCTTCCAAACAACAAAGCAAAGGGGTAAAAAAAGGGGGGAGGGATTCAAACTCATGTCTTTCCGGTTCCTCCCTGTCATTCTACATGGTAAGCAAACTCTAAGAACAACTATTACTGTCTGAGCTCCTCCCCTGAGTGTGGATAGAAACTGTGAAATCAGTAATATATCTGGTGGTTCTAATCCAATCATATCTAACCAAGAAGCCTTACAAGCAGAGCATTTTCTGCAGCTGGCAGCAGAATGAGGGAGGGGTCAGAGGAGACTCAACGCACAGGAAGAATTCCTTGTACGTGTGTGACCTGAAAGTGGACAGATGGAGTGGGCCACACGGCAAAGTCCACATGCTGAGAGCAGATCAGAACTGACAGCCAGCAAGAAAAACAAGGACTCCGGCCCCAAGAACACAAGGCATTGAATGTTGCCAGGGCCCTGAATGGGCTTGGAAAGGATCTCTCAGCCCCCAGGCATGAGTACAGCCTGTGAGAACTCTGACCTATAGAACTGCGAGGTAACAGCAGGGGGGCTTCTCTGTATGCGGTGGTAAGCGAGGCTAACATGAAATCTACCTCTCACAGCCAGTGTTAAAGCACACAGCTTAGGGGTATCACTTACACACTCACTTCGGCGCGCAACAAGCCCCATTGTCGCTACAGCTTCTTCATCTTTCCCATCTGACAAGCATGAACTTGTCATTCCCCCAACCCTCAGCTCCAGCCTCTGGGAACTCCCTTTGTACATTTGGTTTCTATGAATCTGATTACTCTAGGTACCTTTATGTAAGTGAAATCATGCAACATTTGTATTTTTCTGATTGTTTTATCGCAGCATAATAGATTTAGTTCATTCCTGTTTTCACATGTGCCAGAATTTCCTTCAGCACTAAATAATATAGGGCCTGGGGCAGTAGCCTAACAGCTAAAGTCCTTGCCTTGAACGCTCCGGGACCCCATATGGGCGCTAGTTCTAATCCCGGCAGCCCTGCTTCCCATCCAGCTCCCTGCTTGTGGCCTAGGAAGCCCAAAGCCTTGGGCCCCTGCACCCACAAGGCAGACACAGAAGAAGCTCCTGGTTCCTGGCTCCTGGCTATTGCGGCCGCTTGGGGAGTGAATCAGCAGACAGAAGATCTTCCTCTCTGACTTTCCTCCTCTCTGTATATCTGACTTTCCAATAAAAATAAATAACTCTTTTTTAAAAAAGAGTAAATAATATTGCATTTTTTCGGTTTAATGCATTTTGTTTATCTCTTTACCCATGGAAGAACACTTGGGTTGCTCACTTCTGCCTCCTGCTTGTTATGACTGCGGATGCAATGGAAAGGATAGGATGTGCTTGAGTCCGTTCACAACTCTCTCAGATTATATATAAATGGGTGCTGTTAAAGTCCATTCATTACTTCGAAAACTGGGTATGGAAATGGGAAGAACCACAGTTGTCGTGCTTCTTGGAACTATAACCAACCAACACATGGAGAGAAATATCTTCTTATAAAACCATTTTTTATAAAAAAAATTAAAAATAAATAAATAATAGACCTTCATGATTTGCAACCGCTAATGAGTTAATACGGTAGTTACTGTGTATCAATGCCTGGTAATATCAATAAAGAACTAAAACTAGACACTGTGCGCTTCCTGCTAAAAGAACAGCAGATCTACTGTCACCCCAAAAGGACTAAATCTGAGTCTGATTTAGTCTCATGATATATTTCTTTTTTTTTAAGATTTATTTATTTTTATTGGCAAGGCAGATATACACAGAGGAGGAGACACAGAGAGGAAGGCCTTCTCTCTGATGGTTCATTCCCCAAGCGGCCACACAGCTGGACTGAGCCAATGCGAAGTCAGGAGCTTTTTCCAAATCTCCTATACGGGTACAAGGTCCCAAAGCTTTGGGCCATCCTCGACTGCTTTCCCAGGCCACAAGCAGGGAGCTAGATGGGAAGCAGGGCTACCAGGATTAGAACTAGCACCCATGTTGGATCCCTGTGCACTCAAGGCGAGGTCTTTAACCACTAGGCTCTCGTGCCAGACCCTATATCAGACAATTTTCACAAAAAAGACAAGGGACAGAGGAACACAGCAAAATGTATCAGTTGTACAATCAGTAAAACCATCTGATTTTTGGTCTAATAGGCCAAAGGCTTTGAATAACAAGTGGATAAAATGTAAATGAAAGGCATTAAGTTAAAAATAAGATAAAAGTAGAATTTAGAGATATTCATAAGAGTGATAAAAGTCCAAAAAATAATTCAAGCAGTGATTATATAGCAGTGGTTACTTTAGGACACACTAAAGGGGAATAATTTAATTGGGGCATACTAGAAAGGCTTCAGAGACAGTGGGTAAAATCTTTCACCTAGCTAGTGGTTATGATGGTTAATAATTACCGTAACTATACTCAAAAACAATAAACAAAACAAAAACAAACAATGCATTCACTGAAACAATGAAGCAATGGCCAAAATCCAAAAAAAATTCAACTGAAGTGTTGTCTCAACACAGCTCTGCCAAAGTCTCACTCCTGACCCAATCTCAAGCCAAAAAAGCAGTTAATATCAGACTGAGTGGGAACTGAGGTCAATAGAAGTGCTTAGGAAGGCAATTAGACCAAGCAAACAAAAGGGATATTAAGAAGAAGTAGTTTTCATAAGTAAGATATGTTGAATTATTAAAAACCTTAATGGTACCACATATACTCCAGCTGTGCAAATGCAAAGCAGCTCCAATTTCCATCCCGCAAATCATTATTCCTGTAGAGCTGAGATCATTTTTTCAAAATAATTTAGTTTCTTAAGTTATTCTCAATTCTGTCCAATACTCTTAGAAAAAGCAACAGTATGTCAAATATATTCACATCTTGAAAAATAGGAATGCAGACAAAAGATGGCAAGAAAAAAAAAAAGCACAGGATTCAAACAAACAAACAAAAGTGAAGGCTCCTAGCTGATTTACCTAGCTGTGACCAAGCTCAGTACCTTCTTCAGGGAAACGGAGCAGCAGAAACTAGAACTCCATCATGCTTTTGTTCTTGTTTTTATCTACTTGGACAATGGTGGTAAAAAAAAAAGCACTTAAAATGCAGCAAGAGGTTTGGGTCTATACTATTAAAAAGATGGGCACTGGGCCCACCTCAAAAGCACAGCGAGAATGAACTAAGATGTGCTCTGAGTATAAAGTAGATGTGAAAACTGCTATGGAACTGGTCAAAGTGTGCTTAGTGTAAAAGGTGAGCTTCCAAAGGCTAGATTAAAAAAAGAATATAAACTATCTTAATAATTCTTACTGTTTACATGATAGTATTTTAGATATATTGGCCCAGACAAAATATTAATTTTGCCTGCTTCTAACATTTTAAATGTGCTACTAAAAATTTTAAATTCTACATACAGTTCAAGTTATATATTTCTACTGGACAACACAGCTGTATATACCACCATCAAAAAATGTAAACCAGGAGGTAAGCACAAGAAGCATGATAGCAAACAGCCCCAGCCCAGAAAAGGCAATGGAAAGTATCCTACTGGCATACATTTGGCATGGATCAGGGGCAGACCAGGATGAACCAGGTCACAAGACCCACTGGCGAATCCGAACACCAGAACTCAGACTCAGATCCCTAACCATGAAAAGGCAGAGGACAAAACAAATAAATCAACTACCCCAGCGATATGTTGGCAGTGAAAAACAGGGCAAATGGAGACTCTAAGCTAGACTACCTCAATCAGAGGAATCCTCAGTGACCTCATCGTGCTAGGAATGGTGAGACTGGCAGCAATTCATAACTGCTGAACTATCAAAACCACTTGTGCAAGACCCTCAGAGCATGCCTGGGATGGGTGGGAGACTAGTGGGGCTTCTCCCTTTTACCTCCCTCTTTACCCAAGATGTAGAAAAAAAAAAATGTGTGAAAATGGTGGTCTTACCCATTTTCCTGTAGCCCTTGAACCTTTGTGCCCTAATCAATTATGTAAAGATTGTAAAAAATATAATTTTAAAAAATGGGAAAAAAATAACGGAGACCAGGACAAATCAAGCAACTAATAATGGAAACCTTTCAGCTTCTTCTATTGCTACTATACTACCAACAGCACAACTCAATTATTTTCCAGCCCCTGTCCCAGGAATTAAAACAAACAAACAAAAAACCAGTAGGCCATTGAACCACAGATATCACATTAAACCATAAGTCAAAATAACATTCTAATCCTGGTTGTGATACTAATAGTTACTCAGGAAGTCAATTTTCTCCTCTGAGATTTCAGCTGCCTTCCCTAACAATGACGTGAAGAAGCTATATTATATTTAGATGTCTATGATTTTATCAAAGTACAATTTCTATCAAAATTGGTGTTCATGAAATTGAATACTCACTCTAAGTCTAACACATCCTCTGCGAGAGCCTCTCATCATCTTGTCCTTGGACTGAAACAAAAACAAAACATTCAATTAATAAAGGATTAATTGATAAATTGTTTTTAAGAGAAAAGGCTAAGGTTTATAGTGATATTCACCTCATCTGTCAATTACTTATTAATAGAAGAATGATCAGATTTTAAAGTAAAGCAGTTTACAGAAATCAGACAAGTGGTCTATATAAATTAGCCAATCATAAAACTGCACAGTAATGTAATATACATTACATTCAATTCTTTTTTTTTTTTTAAAGATTTACTTTTATTATTTTTTCATTGGAAAGGCGGATATACAGAGAGGAGAGACAGAGAGGAAGATCTTCCGTCCGATGATTCACTCCCCAAGTGAGCGCAACGGGCCGATACTATGCCAATCCGAAGCCAGGAGCCTCTTCTGGGTCTCCCATGCAGGTGCAGGGTCCCAAAGCTTTGGGCCGTCCTCGACTGCTTTCCCAGGCCACAGGCAGGGAGCTGGAAGGGAAGCGGGGCTGCCGGGATTAGAACCGGCGCCCATATGGGATCCCGGGCGTGCAAGGCGAGGACCTTTAACCACTTGCGCCACCGCGCCGGGCCCGACATTCAATTCTTATTCTTTTTTCATACCCCTTAATTCTAGATGAATGTGTCTCATACTAGTAGATGTTCATTTTATCTATTAATCTTTATTTTGTTTCATAAAGAGAAAGAAATAAAATCTTACATCTGCTGGTTCATTCCCAAAATCCTGTAACAGTCAGGATTGGGCCAGGCTGAAGCCAGGAATCCAGAATTCCGTCTGGCTGTCTGTCTCACATGATGACAGCAGCTCAACTACTACAGACAGCGTCATCTACTGTCTTCGAGGATGCAGCAGAAATCCTGATCTAAAGTACCCAAGTCCAGAACCAGCATTCAAATACGCAACAAAAGCACCCCCCAAGCAACAGCTTAACCTGTGGCAACAAGTCAGAGTCAGAAAGTGGCAAATCACCTGAAAGAACCATGCTTCTGGATGATTCTGACAGCACAAAGGACCACACCTCGAGAAACCATGCTCTCAGTTTACCTCCTTGTAATTTCCCAGCGAGGTCACTTTTTTTCTTTTTTCCTGTTGCCTCTGTGACTCCTCATTCAATGTTCCTCGGTTCAGAATATTCTTGACCCAGATTCCTGACTGGCTAACTAACATCTATCAGGTACCTTAGCTTTCTCACTTGGTAACACACAGGGAGCCCCTCCCTCTGGGTTACAATGGCAGGTTTCATTGGCTGACTAACCCAGAGGAATGCAAAACCCTTAGATAGTAGGAATTTCATGACTTAATGCTTCAGAAGAATGTCTGTTGTCTATTAGGTACTCAAAACCCAATTACTGATAAACGGTGCTTGCCCTTTCTCTGTCCCTCACCAGGCTGAGTCATTCAAGGGCAACGGTAGACACAGCACAGCGGTTACTTTCACTGACTATTCTTACATGAGTCCTATATTATCCCACCCATGTAAGATACATAGTACAACAAAACAACAACAATAAAATCCTTCATCAGAATTCAACAAATATTAAATACTGGCACAGCTGGTATTTTTCTGTACCAAAGTGAAAAGAAACAAAGCAATCCAACACCATAATTACATTTTAAAGAAAACTATCCTCTTAAAATCACAGGAACCCTGTGCATTCAATCTCAAGTCATTAAATTCAGGCTTGTAAGTGATATGTGGTTACTCTTATTATTTTATGCACAAGAAAGAATAACACATGTATGAGGAAAAGAAAGTTCCCAATACCAGGCAGGACTAAAAAGAGTTCTTTACCAATAACACGATTAGTGGGAACACAGCAAAAACATTAACTGAAGCATTAAACAGCCCTTTTATCATTCCATATAACCTTCTCCAAAAGTACAAAGGCAAAATACAAGAATGATAATCAGGTTCAAAAATACACAATGAGGTGAGAATGCAAAGTTAATTCAAACAAGGTAAGAACCAACATATTTGTCCTTGATCCTCTTCCACCATAAAACAGCTCAAAAACTAAAATTATAATAAGCAAAGAGCAAGATAGTTCTCAGTGACAGTATCACCAATTGCATTATGGATGAGGAAAAAACAGAAAAAAAAACACTGAAGATAATTAAAACATTACAAGGAAATAATTGGGAAATTTCAGAATGTGGAACATTCTACAAAAATAACTGACTCAGTCTCTTGCAAATGTCAACAAGAAAAAAAAAAAAAAGTAGAGAAACTCAGGAAAGACTAGCATGTGTGGGCCCAGCCTTGTGGTGTAATGCATTACGCTGCCACTTGGGACGGTTCTACTCCCGCCAGTGCTAAGCCTGGCAGCCCAGCTTCCCATCCAGCTCCCTGCTTGTGGCCTGGGAAAGCCTTGGGACCCTGCACCCATGTAGGAGACCCAGAAGAGCTCCTGGTTCCTAGCTTCAGACTGGCTTAGCTCCAGTCATTGCTGCTGCTTGGGGAGTGAACCATTGGACGGAAGATCTTCCTCTCTGTCTCATCTGCCTTTCCAATAAAAATAAATAAATCTTAAAAAAAAAAAAAATCCAACCTCTGCTAAATGCACCTGGGGAGGCAATGGATTTTGGCCCAAGAGCTACTTGGGATTCTGCCACCGATGTGGTACACCCAGATGGAGTTCCTGGATCTTGGCTTCTCCCTGGCACAGCCTCGGCTGTTGTAGGCATTTGGGGAGTGTACCAGAGGATGAAAGATCTCTACTCTGTTTCTCCCTCTCTTTTTGTCCCTTTCAAGTAAATAAAAACTTCCTCAAATGAGTAGCTGGGAGAAGAAGAATTAAGCAGGCAGGCAGGCAGGCAGGCACAGTTACCAAACGGAATAAAGTGAATGTAAGTAGTATATGACTAAAGGCGTAAAGTGCTAGAAGGAAAAAGATTAGGAGAGAGAATCCTGAGGTGATCAGGTCAGGTTTAAGTTTAAATCCGGGGATTTGAAAAACAAGAAGAAAGGCAGATAAAGGAGGAAAGAGCAGAAAACAAAAGGTCATCCCAAGGCAAGGGAACAGGAACAAAGGCACAGAAGCAGAAAATTTTACTTTCTTTTCTATTCACAGGAGATTATAATTAGGGACCAGAGTGCAAAGAGGACCTCAGATGGGAAGCTGAAAAGATTACTGGAACCAGATCCTGAAGGATCTAAAAAGAAATACTTCATAAAGAAACTCAACTTTGCTTAACAATGACTAGAGAAATATTGAAGTTTTACAAGGAGGAAAAGAGACATTCTCAAATATGTAACACTTAAATAACACTTAAATCCAGGACTTGGGGGAAAAACGGCAGCAGTCACAATAGATTCTCACTCATCAATCCCCTCTACATGACTTTATACACAGTAAGCTCACAAGACTTTGCATGGTAAGAATTCTTTACATATTGGAAATTACAGTGTAAACCACCTAATGTTAGACACTTCATTCTGCAGGTTGCAGCAGTTTGATGTAACAGGCCAACTGAGAACAGTTGCCTTGCAAATAATTCCCTGTCCAAATCTACACTCTACTAGCCTCAAATTCTCCTCCACAACAACAGAGGAATTGCAGTCTAACCAACCAAGCTCTCAGCTGACTAGAGAGAAACTGGTGAGACTCTATCTCTCAGAATATTCTAGTAAGACTAACTCTAGGAGCCAGTACCATGACATATCTGGTCAATCTTCCGCCTGCAGTGACAGGCGGAACCATATGGACACTGGTTTGTGTCCCAGTCGCTCCACTTCCCACATAGCTCCCTACTAATGGGCTGGGAAAGCAGTGGAGGGTGGATCAAGTCCTTGGGCCGCTGGACCTACATGGAGAGACCAGAAGGATGCTCTGGGATCCTGGCTTCAGACTGTCCCAACTCCAGCTGTTGTGGCCATTTGGGGACTGAACCAGTGGATGAAAGACTTCTCTTTCTCTGTAATTTTGCTTTTCAACTGAAACCAAACAAGCATTTAATTAAAAAAAAAAAAAAAAAGACTAGCTCCAAGGAAAGGAACCTTTGTTTTTTAGGCTACCATCTCCATACCTGTTTGAGATTTCTCTTTAAAAGGTTCCACACACCAACCCCACCAATAAAGAAACCTATTAGGGCTGCTGATTCCAAACATCCTAACAATACTGTGGGAGTAGCCATAGGTAACGAACACCTCAGAATACTCAGTCTCTTCAGTACATCCCCAACGTGAAAAAAATCCATTTTTTCTGTAGACCTAAATAGATACTTGCCTTGGCATTGAGTGTTAACCCCAGGAAGCCAAGGAAAAGCCTAACCCCCAACTGTTCTGATAACAGTTGTTGGTGCAGCCAATACATTCATAAGCTCCTACTGAAAAGCAATCTAGCATGGGGTTAAGCAATCCAGAGCAGTTTTCTGCCAGTTGTAGAATAAAGGAGAAAATTAATAAATGAGTAAAATCTGAACAATTTTATTTTTTCCATGGTAACAAACTTTAAAGAGTTAACAAGATCTGGGCTTGGCGCAATAGCATAGTGGTTAAATGGCCTCGCCTTGAATGCACCAGGATCCCATATGGACACCAGTTCTAATCTCGGCAGGCCCCACTTCCCAACCAGCTCCCTGCTTGTAGCCTGGGAAAGCAGTCAAGGATGGTCCAAAGCCTTGGGACCCTGCACTCGCATGCAAGACCCGGAAGAGCTCCTGGCTCCTGGCTTCGGATTGGCTCAGCTCCAGCCATTGCGGCCTCTTGGAGAGTGAACCATCGGATGGAAGATGTTCCTCTCTGTCTCTCCTCTCTGTATATCCACCTTTCCAATCGAAATAAATAAATCTTTTTTTAAAAAAAAGAGTTAAAAAGATCACTAGAAAAAAAATTTACCTTGCCAAAATTAATTTCATCAATTAGTCTAAAGAATACATTGGCGACAGATATACCTATATGGACACAAGCAGCAAGGGACTGAATTTTATGCTCCCCTGAAAATCCTGTGTTGAAACACTAACCCCAAGGTGTTCATGCAAGAAGTTGGGGCATCTAGGAAGTGATGAGATTGTGAGGGTAGCGTCCAGGAATTGATGAGCATCTTTATAGAAAGAGGCAAAAAGAACACAATCTCCCCTTCTTGGCATGTGGGACACAGCAAGAAAGCACATTTATGACACAGAAATCAGGACTACAACAGACACTCAATCTACCAGAACCCTGACCTTGAACTTCTAAGCTGCTAAAACTATGAGAATTGAGTTTCTAGTGTCTATAAGCACCCAGTGCCTGGTATTTCATTAAAGCAGTCCAAATAGACTAAAACACACATACACATATATCTCTCACACCAATCCCATATTCTTTCTCTCTGTCCTCTTAACTCCCCAACAGCTACTTTAGGGAAAAGGACAAGAAGCACAGCGGGAAAAAAAAAGGTACAAATCATGCTATCTATATGATAGCTAAAGTAAATAGGCTCTGGGCTAGCACAATGACTCAACTAATTAATCTTCTACCTGCAAGTGCTAGTATCCCAAGTGGCACTGGCTTGGGTCCCGGCTGCTCCACTTCTCATGCAGTTCCCTGTTTATGGCTTGCAAAAGCAGCAGAGGATGGCCCAAAGCCTTGGGACTCTGCACTCATGAGGGAGATCCAGAAGAAGTTCCTGGCTTTGGATCAGTTCAGCTCTGGCCATTGTGGCCATTTGGGGAGTGAACCAGTGGACAGAAGATCTTTCTGTCTCTCCTTCTCTCTGTAAAATCTGCCTTTCCAATAAAAACAAACTAATCTTTTTAAGATTTATTTATTTTTATTGGAAAGGTGGATATACAGAGAGGAGGAAAAGCAGAGAGGAAGATCTTCTGTCAGATGGTTCACTCTCCAAATGGCTGCAACAGCTGGAGCTGAGCCAATCCGAAGCCAGGAACCAGGAGCTCTTCCGGGTCTGTCAAGCGGGTGCAGGGTCCCAAAGATTTGGACCATCTTCAACTGCTGTCCCAGGCCACAAGCAGGGAGCTGGTTGGGAAGCAGGACCGCTGTGATTAGAACCAGTGAGTATATGGGATCCCGGAGTGCACAAGGCGCACACCGCGCCACTGTGCTGGGCCCAAAATAAATTAATCTTTAAAAAACAAAATAGTAAATTGTCTTCACTGCTTGAGAAACTATCAATGAAGAAGAAATTGTATAGAAAATAATGTAATTTCTGTTACAAGTGCTTTTAAAAAAAAAAAACTTACTTGAAGAGCAGAATTACATAAACAGAGAGAGAGAGAGAAAAAGAAAAAGGTCTGCTGATTCACACTCCAAATGTCCACAAAGGCCAGGGTTGGGTCAGTCCAATGCTAGGAGTTCCCACAGGAATGACAGGGGCCCAGAGACTTGGGCCATCTTATGATGTTTTACCAGGTGTATTAATAGGAAGCTAGATCAATAGCAGAGCCCTGGGAGTCCAGGTAAGTATGAGCAGTGATGTAGGATATCCGCCCAGGCTTCCTGCTGGGGATCCTAGCTTCCCATTCACCCCTGCTAGGTGGGGGGAGGGTCCTGGGCTTGTCCAAGCCCGAGGTCTGAGAATCTTCTCTGTCCACAGTGACCTCCTACACTGGGGACAGATCTCACCATTGCTCAAAGGTACTGGGGTTGGGAATAAGTGGGACAGATCCAGGCTGCAGCACCTGCATGAGTACCCTAAAACAGGGTGTGAGGAAGGCTGGGCCACACCAGCTCACACAAAGGCCCGGATGGATGGGATAGGACATGTCAGGTAAGGGCCAAGCACCTGCTAACATGTGTGAGATCTGGGTCTGGAAGTAGCCCAAGTGGGGGACCCTGGGAAACTCCCCTAATGGGATATAGCTCCCACTGACGAGCACGTGGTCCAGGACCGGGTTTTGGGCAAGCTGGGCAGGGTAGCTCCAACTGTTGGCAAATGTGTGAGCTGGTTTTGGAAGGGGGTAGACCAGGCAGCACCAGGCAAACCATAGCCCACTGAAAGTGCAGAAACCAGGAGGGAGTGCAGGTCATGCTGGGCTAGGCTGCCACATCTACTGGTTTGCAAGAGCCAGGCATGAGAGCAGACTGAGCAGGGCCAGGTTGCAGCAACTGCCAGTGAGAGTTGGGACAGAGGCCAGCTGAGTCAGGCCAGGCTGCAGCATCCAAAGGCAAAGGCCACGACAGTGGAGGGGCTATGTCAAGCTGGATCAGAACAACCACTGGCACGCGCAAGATCTGTGGCTGGGATCAGGCCTGGTTGGGGAGCTAAGTGGACCCCTTGGTTGGGTTGTGGTGCCCACTGGTGAGCATGGGGACCAGAATGGGGGCTGCAGTCTGGACATGGATGCAGTCTCCCTCGGCACGGGTTGGACTGGTTTGGAGCATGCAAGACTGGACTACACTCCAGCACCCATTGGAGCTCGTGAGAAGGAAGATGGGTGTGGGATGGGCTGGGTTAGGTCTCTGTCCCTGCTGAGCCATGCATGAACTATGTCTGGGTATGGACCAGGCTTGGCTGGGCTCTAGCATCCATCAGTAAGAACCAGAATGGGTGAGGGCTGGTCAGCAAAGGCCACTGGTCCTGCTAGGACAGGAGGTGGACTAAGTAGGTCTGGCCCATGGACCCACTGGTATGCACGAGATCTGGCATTGGGAGAGGTTCTGATGTAGGAGCTTGGCAAATCCTTTGTCAGGACACAGTCACAGCAGGTAAGCACAAGAACCAAGAAAGGGAGCAGCCCAAACCAGGACAGGTTACAGTACCCACAGGCTTACCTTTAGGTCAGGACTCGGGCGACCCAGGCTGAGAGAGTTCATATCACCCACTGACAAATCCAAGAGCCAGATGGTGTGTGAATCATGCCAGGCCGGGCCATAATACCAACGAGTTCACATTAGGGCCAGGACTGGGGGCTGGCTGGGCTGCTGGGCTGGCTAGGCTATAATCACAACCAGCATGAGCAGGAACTGGGGGTAGGTCAGGCTGGGCCACAGCACCCATTGGCAAATGCTGAGGTGAGGCGGGCCATACCAGACTGGGCTGCAACGCCCAACCAGCACACGAGAGACCCAGGGGAGAGTGGGCAACCCCGCCAGGGGGCTGCAGGGAGTTCCTCTGCTGGACTACCACTCCCACTGGTGAGTGTGAGAGTTGGGACTGGGAGCAGATCAGGTTGGGCAGGGCTACAACACCTGTTGGCCTACATATAAGCAGGATCAGGGACAAGCAAGGCTTGTACCTACTGGTATAAGCCAGAGGGTATGAGGGTTGGTTGGGCTTTGCTGCAGCATCAACTAGCAGATGCAGGCACAGGGGCTAGGTTGAGCTAAACTGCATTACCACCTGGAGAGTACAAGATCCAGGAGTGGGAGTCGGCCCAATAGGGAAACAGTGAGCACCTCCCTCTTGGGTTGCCATTCCCATTGGTGAGCATGAGAACCAGGACTGGGGCAGGCATAGCTAGAAAGAGAGTGGCGCTTGCCAGTACATGTGTGAACTGGGCAGTGGGGCTGGTTGGGTTGAGCTAGGCTTCAATGCCCATTAACATGCATGAGAGCTGAATGGGATGTGGAACAGACAGGACCAGTCTGGTACGCATACTGGCAAGCACAGGAGTCAGGGCAGGAAGCAGGCCTGGTGGGGATTGTTACGGGTTGCCCCAACTAGGCTGCAGTTCCCACTGGCTTGTGTGGGGCCAAGTGTATAGTGGGCAAGACTGGGCTGGACTGCAACACCCATTAGTTTGTGTAGAAGACAGAGCTGGAGGCAGAACTGATCAAGCAATTGCAACTAACAGTGTGCGCATAGGCTAATTTGGGTGAAATTCTGTGCCAGACCCTGTATTGGCATGCACACATAAGAATCAAGTCTGGGATCACCTTAGATGAAGTTTCTTTGGGATCCCCTCAACTGAACTCCTGGACTCAGAACCCAACCAATGGAGGAAACTGCAGGTTCCATGCCCTGACTGTGGAATGCATGTGTCAGAGCTGGGTCTCCTCAGTGGCTTAGATAAAACAGTGGACAGCATATCCAGATGCACATGGGAAATAAAACAGTACCTTATAGTCTGTAGAGGACACCTGGTACCATAGAGAGGATGGAGGGCAGAATGAATCGATCAACTACCCCAGCCAAGAGTTGGCAGTGAATATCTGCGCAAATGGAGACTCTAAGATGGACTATGTCAGCCAGTGGATTCTGGAGAGATTTCAGCATGCTTGGAGTGGCAAGATCGGCAGCAATTTAAAACAGCTGAACTATCAAAACCACTTGAGCAGGACCCTCAGAGAATGCTCCACTTCGGGGAACTTGGGATGGTTGGGAGAATAGGTGTGGCTTCTCTCTTATCCCCCAGAAACAGGAAGGAAAACAGAGAATGTCAAAACATGGTCTCACTCACTTTCTTCTAGCCTTTGACTCTTCGCACCCTAATTAAATATGTAAAAATTATTAAAAAGAAAGTGTATACAATTTTTTAAAAAGTGGAGTATCCAGGACTCAAAAAAGAGCTCACATGGGATTTCTGTGTCACAGATGACAGCTTCACTTGTTCCACAGTGCTGGACCTTGTTTGTTTTGTTCCAAATACATCCTGCTTTTCTGTACATTTCCATGCCTCCACCTCTGAATCCTTACATACATGAAGGGAAGAAGCTTATCCAGGTACCTCTCCCCTAGTCCCACAAAACTTAGACTTTCATATTTTATATGGCTCCCATGAACATGTGCATGTAATATATTTCTATGTTAATATGTCTATTGCCATTTTATTCCAGTAGATTCAAGCATTTAATGAGGGAAGAAATATTCCTTCCCTTTGCCTCTATACTTCCATTCAGGCTTGTCAAATACTGTCAAACTCTACCCCCTCTATACATACTATACACACACACACACCCCAGCCTACTTTAGTAATAATAAACCACTTCAGAAAAAGAGCAGAACAAGCATCAAAATAAAACATATCCCCTTCCCCTCCTTCAAACTTACACAGTTCTTTGGAGCATTTCCCCACTCAGTTTCTTTACTCGGGTTCAATTAACTGCTTTCTCCTCAATTTAAAGATGTTTCTATACCCTTGTTACTCTATTATATTATAGTGGTTTGTCAGTTCTCCTAGTTAACTGGTCAGTAAAGCTAATTATCTTTGAGCTACTGTTATCCCCACCCTATCTTCCAGAACTTAATTAATACCTGGAACCTGGAAAATATTACATAAATGTTTGCTGAATGAATACTTCCAAGTGTCCCATTCATTCACCAAACAATTCACTCAACACACAATTCACTTCAATCCCAATTCAAGCTATTCAACACTTTGAATAAGACAGAAGAAATGTGTTTGCTTTTCCTCAAAACGCTGTATTCTTCTGATTGGTTGTTTATTTTTGGTTTTGTTTTGAAAGGGAGAGTGACAGAGGGGAGAAAAAGAGAGATCTTCCACTTGGCTGGTTCATTCCCCAGATGCCTGCAGCAGCTAGGGTTTGGCCAGACCAAACCCAGGGGCCCAAACTCTATCGGGGTCTCTGACATGGGTGGCCAGCAGTGTCTGAATCATCATCTGCTCCCTTCCAGGGTACACTTTATGTGGAAGCTGTATCTGAAACAAAGGCAGGATTCAAACCCAGACTATCTATTTTGGAATGTAGGCATCCCACACAGCAGCTTAACTCTCTGAGTCTATATACCTATCCCATTCTCATTTGTTTTTAATCAAATTTTCAGAACTGCACTTTAAAATGTTGCCATAAAAATTAGACATTAGTAATAACTCCCAATTACGGTATACACACACTAAAGCAAATAAAATTTAGCACTATGTAACTATTTAGCTGTATCCTAATTTTAATTCCTTAAATCTATCTCCAGCAAAATTACAACATCAAGATAAGCTCATCATACTTAATGCATACAGTGTGTGCTCAAACTTCTCTTATTAAGTTAGTAAACTGACTCACAATACTAACTTGTCAGTATACAGTGTATTAGAGGCTGGCTGTAGTGTATGGGACAGACAGAAAGGGATAAGAGGTAAATTTGCCAGGAGGGTAACAATACTCTAAATTTTGACTGGGATGTTACTAATAAGGCTGAAAATAAATGTCAAGACACATCAAAGTATACACTTAAAATTCATGTTTCTACTGGCTAGAACTATACCTCAGTAGAAAGTAAATAAGTAAATGTACTTGCCAAATTCCACAAACAACATTACTTACAACAATTACAATTAGGATGAAAGATCTACCACTATAATTTCCGTTCTATTTGTGAGAGCACAGGCCCTTTAAGTCACCCTGAAAGCATTTAATGTACTAGAGAACCCTCATGAATTACTGCCCTGAACATCATGTTGTTGCAAAGCCATAACAACAGCAACTCTGACTCATAATCACAGAACATTTTCCCCATCATCCACCCCTTACATTTTCACAGAGAACCCCCTTATCCCCACACAATCCAGCTACAGATGGCCTTTTTTTGAGCAGCAGCCTTAGTGTCTTATGTACCCCACAGATGGAGCCTTAGGAAAACACATTAACTCCAGAAACAAGATGGCAGTGACGTTGGGGATCTTTTTTTTTTTTTAAGAGTTATTGTTATTGAAAAGTCAGATATACAGAGAGGAAGATCCTCCGTCGGATGGTTCACTCCCCAAGCGGCCGGAACACCCAAATGGGCGCCGGTTCTAATCCCAGCAGCCCCACTTCCCATCCAGCTCCCTGCTTGTGGCCTGGGAAAGCAGTCTAGGACAGCCCAAAACCTTAGGACTCTGCACCCATGTGGAAGACCTGGAGGAGCTCCTGGCTTCAGATAGGCACAGCCCTGGCTATTGTGGTCACTTGGGGAGTGAATCATCGGACAGAAGATCTTCCTCTCTGTCTATCTGACTTTGTAATGAAAATAAAATAAATCTTTATATATATATAATACAAGGTCATCTTAAAGAGACAGAACAGCCTGGAGGTCATTATACCAAATAGCATAAAGCACTAACTAAACTAGAGAAAGACCAGAACTAGAACCAGCAGGCCAGGAGAGAAATTTTGTTGACTCAAAGATTGAGCACTAAATCTGAAAACAGCACATTTTGATGTCAATGTCTGAAGCCATTAGGTATCTATAAGTAAAATTCCTTCAGTCTGCTGCTGTTTTACAAATCTGGCTCTCATATAGCTTGCTTTCAGAGAGTACATGCATCAATAAACTAATCATATAAAGGTAGAACCTTCTTAGCAGTTACATTTATTGTAAGATATTCAAGTGGACTGCTGGCTTGTACAGCAGTGAGCACACTGCACAGTAAATGCTGCATCAAATGCTTTCACCAACTTCAGCTTTTGTTACCATTTTCTGAGCAGTTGTTATGCACTAGACACTGTGCTGGTACTTTAAAGACAATGTCATTCTCACAATAACCTTGTGGATAACAGGCTCAGAAGACTCAGTAATCGGTCACAGATTCACAAGTAGTAAGACAAACAGGATGTGAACTCAGGTGTGACTTCAAAATCACAGTCATGCCACCCCCACCATAAATCCGGTGAATTTAAGTCTTCCAAGTTTTTCTGAGTCACAATATCTGAGTGTGAAATCAGTGATCCTTCGAATTAAGTCACATAAACATGGTACCCTCAACTTCTAAACTGTCTCGGCATTCACACTGTGAGGCTACCAGGTAGAAACAAGGGGTCCACATTCTTTATCCTAAGATAAAGATCCTTCTGGATCAAACGTGCTCTGGAATCTGCAGCTTTAGAAAGGCAGTACACACATGGCACACAACTGTGTCACACCTGCAGTAAGGCCTAGGGTACAAGCAGATTGGTTTCAGCATCGAGAGCATTGATTTCTACAACATAGCATACAAATAGATGTACACAGTGAAACAGAGATGACAAACAGACACAAATCTCAAGACAGCTTGTCTCAAATTGGTACAACTAAAATTTAGGGCAAAAAACTTGGGGAGTCAGCGTCTTGCAAAATTTTGGGTAAATAACTTGGACTTACATTTTGACTTAGTTCTCTACTGTACTGTAATGTGCCAAGTTTTTAAAAAAAGATTTTTACCTTCACGTCAGAACACAAAATAATTCTATTGTTGTTTTGCTTCTCAAATACTGCAAAAAATCATAAATAATTCATTTGATTTTTTTTTAAGATTTATTTTTATTATTTTTTTATTGGAAAGGCGGATATACAGAGAGGAGAGACAGAGAGGAAGATCTTCCGTCCGATGATTCACTCCCCAAGTGAGCGCAACGGCCGATGCTATGCCAATACGAAGCCAGGAGCCTCTTCGGGGTCTCCCACGCAGGTGCAGAGTCCCAAAGCTTTGGGCCGTCCTCGACTGCCTTCCCGGGCCACAGGCAGGGAGCTGGAAGGGAAGCGGGGCTGCCGGGATTAGAACCGGTGCCCATATGGGATCCTGGGCGTGCAAGGCGAGGACCTAACCACTTGCGCCACTGCGCCGGGCCCATTGACTTGATTTTTTAAGAGAATTAATTTAAGTAAATTATGGGGGAGTGCTAAACTCCAAGTAATTTTTAAATATTAGTACTTCTGCTACCCAAACTATAAAATAGTAACCTATTACTATCATTTAACTGCACTTCTCCAGCAAGAATTGCCAAAAGACCTTTTTCATGTTTGAAAAAGACTGATTCAGGACCCACAGTAATAGGAATATGGAAAAAAATTACACCACAAACATCTAAAGATAGGAAAATCTTTCTAATACCCAATAAAAACCTAATCAACCAGAACCATGGCATGTTATATGCTTGGTCCTAATTCCAAACTCATTCATTCTACAGGCCTTAATTTAGAACAGGGTTATGCTCCCAAATCATGTTCCTTGTTCAAATCTGAAGTTTTGGATCCAAAAAATTTTCGCAAAGAAAGAAACTATTAAAAATAATTTCCAGGTCAACTAAGAAATACATTTTAAAGTACATTCTGTAACAAGACATGGAGTAAAACATGGCTATGGAGTTCAAATGCTACCTAATAGATGATTCTCTCAGAAATTATCAGTGCTTAAGAGAAACCAGAATTATGAGAATAAGGAAATAGGTCACTAATTCAAGAGCTATGCCAAACTTTCAAGGGCTTGAGAAGTTCATGAGATACGAAAAAAGAGTTGGAAAACTTGATTTGTACATAGAAATTACTGTTAAGTTTCAACGGCTCCAGACTTCTGCCTGTCCCAGCCCTAGTTAACGGAGGCATTTGGGAGTGAGCTGGAGCATAGGAGAGCTGAAGGCCTACTTTGGATGGTTTGTTAGAGAAAGTCTTGTCTGAGCAGTGACGTGTAAATGAAGATGTATATAAGAAGCGATTAGTCATGCTGACTCAGGGTGCTGTAATCAGTCCAAAGAGGCACAAATTATACTCAAAGGTCATGAAGCAGGAAGACATCTGAGGCATTCTAGCAACAGAGAAAAAGCACTAAGGTACAGAGTAGTGAGCAAAGCGAATACTGAAAGGTGACTAGGCAGAGCAGATAAAGCCTAGGTCACAGTAAAGAGTGGATTTGTTTAAAATGTAAACAAGCCTGTTTTGAAAAAGTTAAAGAAAGGGGAGCGACACCAAGAGAGCTTCCATCTGCTAGTTCACTCTCCAGATACTGCAACAGCCAGCATCGGGTCAGGCAGACACCAGGGAGTCAGAAGTTTCTTCTGGGTCTCCTACATGGGTGCAGGGGCTCAAGCACTCAGGCCATCTTCCACTGATTTCCTAGGAGCATTAGAGGTAGCTCAATCGGAAGTGGAGTGGCCTGGACTCAAACCAGTGTCCACTGCTAGCCGTAAGAGTAGATCTTTTTCCTATAAGTCCCCAGAACTTAAAGAAGAGAATTAACATGATCTTATTTATTTCTCTCTTTCTTAAACATGATGTACAACACTGATAAAACTGTTTCTAGAGATTATTGAAACAGACAACAGTTAAAAGATGAAAAAAATCACAATGAAAGTAATGCCTAGGGCCCCGCACAATAGCCTAGTGGCTAAAGTCCTCACCTTGAACGTGCCAGGATCCCATATGGGCGCTGGTGACCCCGCTTCTCATTCAGCTCCCTGAGTGTAGCCTGAGAAAGCAGTCAAGGACGGCCCAAAGCCTTGGGACCCTGCACCCGTATGAGAGACCCTGAAGAAGCTCCTGGCTCCTGGCTTCAGATTGGCTCAGCTCCAGCTGAGGAGTGAACCATGGGATGGAAGATCTTCCTCTCTGTCTCTCCTCTTCTCTGTATATGTGACTTAGCAATAAAAATAAATAAATCTTAAAAAAAATGTAATTTTGAAATAGCTTTTCAAAACAAAGTTGAGAGGCTGTTTCAGGAACAGGACTAAGCAGGTTCAAGTTCTTGCCTAACTAGATGAACTCTGGTCACTCTTCCTTTTGACTGCAGCACATGAGAAGAGCAGAACAGTCAGATAATTACATTGTGACCAACAATCTCAAGACACTCAGGAAGTTATCAGAGTCTTATTTTTTGGGCCTGGCGCAATGGCATAGTGGTTAGAGTCCTTGCCTTGTATGCACTGGGATCCCATATGGGCACCAGTTCTAATCCAGGTGGCCCCACTTCCCATCCAGCTCCCTGCTTGCGGCCTGGGAAAGCAGTCAAGGACAGCCCAAAGCCTTGGAATCCTGCAAACCTCCCCGCCCCGCGACCCCCACCCCCATAGGAGACCTGGAAGAAGTTCCTGGTTCCTGGCTTCAGATTGGCTCAGTTCCGGCCATTGAGGCCAATTGGGGAGTGAACCATTGGATGGAGGATCTTCTTCTCTGTCTCTCCTCCTCTATGTATATCTGCCTTTCCAATAAAAATAAATAAATCTTTTTTAAAAAATTATACTTTTTGCATGGACCTTTTTACCAAATACATCTCCTATTTCTCTAATTTCTATTGGTCACTCAGCCTGTGTTCTTCAGAAAAAATTCCAGCTAAGGAACTTCAAACACTTTGCTTATCCACATAAGCTCCTACTTCTTCCCTAAAATACCTATTCAGTGCTATCTGAATCTAGGTTTCCCAGATCCCAATTCCTCAGACTCCAAACAGAGTTCATCTGCTTAAGTCTCTGAGCTTGAATTTATCAACAAGAGTTATGAAATTTTACAAAAACCAGATGAGACACCACAGTTGCCTAAATTTTACAGTGGAAAATTTTACAATGGAAAACACAAATGATCTCGATAAAATTGTGGGGCTTAATGAAATGTTACACTAGGTAATGTCAGAAAAAGCCCACAACAGTGATTAACATATATTACAGATTTGTGGTAGACTGCATTTCCCAAATTGCCACAATAGCATTTCTGATTCCACATACTTTTCTAGAACACTGTCACTCCCTCATCAAGAAGCAGATTTTGTGTCTCCTCTTCTTGCCTGTGGGAAGGTTTATATAACTGCTGCAACTAGGAGTAATGCCCAAAGGAATAAAGCCATTGAAGAAAGACTACAGTCATCACTCAGTTTTGTTTTCCATCATTTCAGTTACCGTGGTCAATTATGCTCCAAATATATTAAATGGAAAATTCCAGACATTTTAAAATTCATGAGTTTTAAATTGATGAATAAGGAAATTAGTCTAGTGCCCATATCCAACATTGGAATGCCTTAATTAGATTACTGCTCATGGCTCCTGGCTACAACTTCCAACAAATGCAGATGCTGAAAGGCAGTGATGACAATTCAAATAATTTTATCACCCATGTGGGAGACCAGAATGGAGCCTGTTCCTGGTTCAAGCAGTTGTAGGCTGTTGCAGGCATGTGGGAAATAGACAAGAGTTCTCTCTCAAGTAAGTAAGTAAATTATTTTTTTTCAAATTTTATTTATTTCATTCATGCAATTTTTAAGACATATTTATTTTTATTGGAAAGTCAGATATGGAGAGAAGGAGAGACAGAGAGGAAGATCTTCCATCCGCTGATTCACTCCCCAAGCGGCCGCAATGGCCAGAGCCGAGCCAATCCAAAGCCAGGAGCCTCTTCTGGGTTTCCCACATAGGTACAGAGTTCCCAAGTTTTGGGGCAGTCCTTGACTGCTTTCCCAGGCTACAAGCAGGGTGCTAGATGAGAAGCGGGGCCACTGGGATTAGAACAAGTGCCCATATGGGATCCTGTCGCGTGCAAGTTGAGGACTTTAGCCACTAGGCTACCGTGCCAGGCCCAGAAAATATTTACATTTTAATTGCATGCATTCTAAGTATAATAAAATTTTGCACTGTCCCATTTCATTCTAGCCAAGACATGACTCATCCCTTTGACCAGCATATCCACATGTAGTTTACCCATGCACCCACTAGTCACTTAATAGCCATCTCAGTTACCAGGTCAACTGTGGAGAAATTGCAGGGCTGCTGTTCAAGTAACCCTTACTTAGTTGCTTAACACTAAATCATAATACCTACATCAATCATTTCATTTCCTCTCATCACATAACACTACTATAACAACAAGGGTGAGCACAAAACAATAAGATATTTTGAAGAGGGATTACTTTCACAAATGTTATTATGTTGTTAAAATACTCCATTGCATTATCCATTATTATTTTTTACTATTCCTAATCTTAAAGTTTAGTTTACAATGGAAATGCATAGATCCATATAGGGGCAAATTCTACTCAATTCCACGCAGCACCAGCCAGTTCATATTAGAGCCAGGGCTGGGGGCTGGCTGGGCTGGGCTGGGCTAGGCTGCAGCACCCACCAGCATGAGCTGGAACCAGAGACAGACCAGGCTGGGCCAGGCTATAGCACCCGCCAGCAAATGCTGAGGTGAGATGGACCATAACAGACTGGGCCACAGCACCCACCAGCACATGCAAGACCCAGGGGTGGAGGCTATGAGCCCGGTAGTGAGGTTGTGGGGGGCACCCCTGCTGAGCCACTGTTCCCACTGGTGAGCGTGAGAACTGGGATCAGGGACAGGTCAGGCCAGGCAGGGCCACAACACCTGTTGGCCTGCATGTGAACAGGATTAGGGGGAGAGTCAAGCTGGGCTAACCAACTGCACCTGTTGGTGCCTGCATGAGCCACAGTAAGTGAAAGTTGGATGTGATTTGCCACAGCATCATATGGCAAGCACTAGGACTGGGAGCAAATCCTGTTAAACTAGACTGCACAACGACCTGAACAGTACAAGATCTGGGAGTGTGCCCAGCAGGGAAACCATGGGCATCTCTGTGATGGGCTGCAACTCTTACTGGTGAGCATGAGAAACAGGGCTGGGGGCGGGCCTGGATAGACAAATGGTGGCATTCGCGGGCATGAGTATTGGCTGGAGAGTGGGGAAGGCTGGACTGAGCTAGGCTTCAATGCCCATTGACAAGTACAAGAGCTAAATGGGATATGGGACAGACTAGAGCAATTTGCTGCAATACTGGCAAGCACAGGAACCAGGGCTAGGGGTGGGGCTGGAGGAGGTTATTGGGGGTCACTCCAATTAAGCTGCAGTTTCCGCTGGTGTACATGAGGGCTGAGTGTATGGCGGACAGAGTTGGACTAGGCCACTGCACTCATTGCTTTACGTAAGAGATGGGGCTGGAGACCGAACTGACCCAGCAATTTCAACTACCAATTTGTGCATAGGCTGATGTGGGTGACAGACTGAGCTGCACCCCATAATGACAAGCACACACAAGAGTCAGGTTGGGGATCACTTCGGAGGAGGCTTCCTTGGGGAACTCCCAACATGGGGGGAATCACAGGATCTACGGTCTGACCATGTAGTATATGTGTCAGAACTGAGCCTCCTCAGTGGCTAAGACTGTGCAGCGGACGGCATGCCCATATGCACATGGAGGGTATGGCAGTCCATTGCGGCCTGCAGAGGACATCTGGTACCATAGCAGAAGAAGGAGGACAGAACAAAGGACAGTGAAGCATTGATAGCAAATATCTGGGTGAAGGGAGACTCTAAGGTAGATTATGTCAGCCAATGGACCTTGGAAGAATGTTCTCATACTTGGAGTGGCAAGATTGACAGCATTTTAAAACTACTGAAACCACCTGAGCAGAACCCTTGGAGCATGCTCCACAACAGGGATCCTGGAATGACATAGGGTGACTGTTCCCCATCCCCAAGTACTGAGACAATTAGAGGCTCAGTTCAGCTTGCCTTCCATTCCCCCAGAAACAGGAAGAAGAAAAAGGAAAATTTGGAAGCAATGATCTCATTCACTTTCCATTAACCCTCAACCTTTCCCACCCTAATCAACTACGTAAACATCATCAAAAATAAAATCTATAAATAAATGAAAAAATAAAAATTTAGTGCAATGTGACAATGAATGAGACACTATAGCAGTGGCATAAGGATAGACATATAAGTGAAATAGATTTACAAGTCCAGAAATAAACCTTTACATTACAGTCAACTGACTTTCAACAATGATGTCATTGTGGTTTTCATGTGCTGGAAGCTTGACCCCAAAGTATTGATCTGAGAAATGATCAAACACTTTAGCAATAATCATGCCTTGAATAAATCTCACTGACTATGATACTGCGACTGTGCAAAGCTAAGATCTAATGGAACCTTAAGTGGGAGGGAATTGGGGTTTGGTGGCACCACTCTTAGAAGGGACTAATGCTTGTGCTGAGAGTATATATCAGTTACATTGAGATGAGGGTGGCTATAAAGTGAAGCCACTCCACACATTCAGTCTCTTTCAAATGTGTCACTCACCACTGTTACTCATGCCCATACCATGTGATGCCAACCACCATGAGGCCTCCACCAGAAGCCTCAAAGATGTTTGGATGATGAACTCAGAACTCCAGAACGGTGAGTTAAATAAACGTCTCCTATAATTTTCCTAGTCCAGGTTTTCTGTCATAACAACAACAAATGGATTAAAGAGCCAAGACAATTAAATGGAGAAAGAATGTCTATTCAGGGCCCAGCACAATAGCCTAATGTCTAAAGTCCTCGCCTTGTACACATTTAGGATCCCATATGGGCGCCCATTCATGACCCAATGGCCACACTTACCATCCAGTTCCCTGCTTGTGGCCTGGGGAAGCAGTTGAGGACAGCCCAAAGCCTTAGGACCCTGCACCCATGGGGGAGACCCAAAAGAAGTTCCTGGCTCCTGGCTTTGGACCAGTTCAGCTCTGGCTGTGTGGCCACTTCTGGAATGAACCATCGGATGGACAGAAGATTTTCCTCTCTGTCTCTCCTCCTCTGTGTATTTCTGATTGTCCAATAAAAATCAATAAATCTTTAAAACAAATGTCTATTTAACAAATAGTACAGGATAATCTACATACAAAAGAATCAAGTTGAGCCCGCGCCATAGCAAAGGATTTTAAGCTATTGCCTGAAGGAAGTGCCAGCATCCCATATGAGTGCTGGTTCAAGTCTTAGCTGCTCCACTTCCAATTCAACTCCCTGTTGATGACCTGGGAGAACAGTGGAGGATGGCCCAAACCTTCAGGCCTCTGGATGCATTTGGGAAACCCAGAAACTACTAACTCCCAGTCAGAATGGCACAGCTCTGACCATTGTGGCCATTTCGGGAATGAACTAATGGATGGAAGATCTCTCTGTCTCTTTAGAAAAAAAAAAAAAAAAAAAAGAATCAAGTTGTATCTTTACCTCACATCATACTAAAAACAAATAAAGTATCAAAAACCTAAACTGCATTAAAAGAATAAAAGTTGGGCCCGGCGTGATAGCATAGTGGTTAAGGTCCTTGCCTTGCACGCACCAGGATCCCATATGGGTGCTGGTTCTAATCCCAGCAGCTCTGCTTCCCATCCAGCTCCTTGCTTGTGGCCTGGGAAAGCAGTTGAGGACGGCCCAAAGCCTTGGGACCCTGCACCCGTGTGGGAGACCCAGAAGAAGTTCCTGGATCCTGGCTTCGGATCAGCATAGCATCAGCTGCTGCGTTCACTTGGGGAGTGAATCATCAGACAGAAGCTCTTCCTCTCTGTCTCTCCTCCTCTCTGTATATCTGACTTTCCAATAAATAAATAAATCTTAAAAAAAAAAAAAGAGAGAAGAAGAAAAGAAAAAAGGGAGCTGGATTGGAAGCAGAGCAGCCCAGACACAAATCAGCACCCATGTGAGATGCCAGTGTCGCAGGTGGCAGCTTTACCCACTACATGTCTACACTGACACTGAGATCCCACACAGTTTTAAGCTCTGGATGATTAAACAAAAGCCACTGTTGATAATATAAACTCAATCAGGTTTTAAAGAACCATGGAAACAAAATTTTGCTATCAGTATAGTGTGTAACACTTACAAGGTTATGGGAACAAAAATTTCAGTTAGATTTCTGCATCTCACTGCTAAGCCTACTTGAACGGTTAAGGACCTTGGACGTACCATCCTCTAAAGTGTTACACCGTAAAGCTTGAAGGTGATAATGCTCAGCACACACTGCCATCAAGGACTTTACAACTTGTACAGATAAAGAATGTTTTAGAGATAAGGTTAGTTATAACAAAGTGAAATGATTAAATACCCAAAAGAGTTATATGAGCAAGACTCGGGAGTTTTGAAAAAGGGGGGGGGGGGAAAATCAAGACTGCCAACCACATTCAAGCAAAGCAAAAGATAAATTGTTCATACTCTTCCTCCCACTGATACCACCTTTTGAGTTAAAACAGGTTTTCTTTTGTTCCTTTTACAATGTAAAGATTCCTCTATTAGAACTAAACTATAGATTTAGGATGGCTAATACAAAATTCTGAAATCTGAAATATTTCCAAATTGAAAACTTTTTAATGCCAATATGGCATCAGAAGAAAATTCCACACTTGACCTCACGTGTGATCAAAATGCAGGTGCATTAAAAGTATTAAATACAAGTAATTAAGACTAGATGTGTAAAGCATGTGAACAGAAACAAACCTTATGGTTAGATTTGAGGCCTATCTCCAAACTACACACACACACGTAAATGTTGCAAAATCTGAAGGAAAAAAACCTAAAATACTTCTAGTTCCAAACATTTCAGATAAGGGGTTCTTACACATATTAAAATATACCAAAAAATAAATAAATAAAACATACCATACACGCTTAATGAAAATCACAGTCGATATAATCAGGAACAGCTTATTTAGGAGAATATAAGTTCATATTTAAACATTTATGAGAATAGCACTGATATCTTTCTGGGAAAATCTGAACTATCTCTTTTACATATGCAGAAGACAAATATATACACTAAAGCTGTTTGAAAACCTAAAATCTAAAAATTAGGCAATTTTTTTTTACCCTTTTTCTAGTTACTGCTAAGCACTGCCAAAAAAAAAAATTCTAAATGTGTTTTGCCTAGCAGTGGTTTTAAAATGCAAAGTCATTATGAGTCTCTTCCAGTCACTGTTTAACAGTAAAGAACAGATGGTATCACTAATGTTTCCCTTTACAAAGACTATCTTGAATGATCCAGGTAATTAATTCATTAGCTCTAACCTTCTCTTCAAAATGTGATTAAAAAATTTCAAATTAAGAAGCAGGTTTAGACTTAAGGGTAATGACAAAATAATCCATATTTTACAATTTCAACTAGTTTCTCATATAACCCTCTAGCTTATAGTTAGCTTATAGTTAGTCCCATTTCTTTACTGTACTAATTATATCCTAACTATATTCTCTCTATAAAAAATGTTTATTTATTTGAAAGGCAGAGTTGGGTCTGATGCAATAGCTCAGTAGCTAAATCTTTACTTTGCATCCACCAGGCACCCATTCGTGTCCTTGCTGCTCCACTTCCCACCCAGCTCCCTGCTTGTGGCTGGACAAAGCATTAGAGGACAGCCAAAGTATCTGAGACCCTGCACCCATGTGGGAGACCTGGAAGAAGTTCCTGGCTTCCAGTTTCAGATCAGCTTAGCTCCAGCCAATGCAGCCACTTGGGGAGTGAACCAGTGAAAGGAAGATCTTTCTGTATCTCATTCTTCTATAACTCAGCTTTTCCAACAAAGATAAATAAATCTTTTTTAAAAAGAAAGGCACAGTCAGGGCCTGGCATGGTGGCCTAGCGCCGGGATCACACATGGGCACCGGTTCTAATCCCAGCAGCTCCACTTCCCGTCCAGCTCCCTGCTTATGGCCTGGGCAAGCAGTTGAGGATGGCCCAAAGCCTTGGAACCTTGCACCCGCATGGGAGACCTGGAGAAGTTTCTGGCTCCTGGCTTTGGATTGGCGCAGCACCGGCCACTGCGGTCACTTGGGGAGTGAATCACCGGACGGAAGATCTCTGTCTCTCCTCCTCTCTAGCTGCCTTCCCAATGAAAATAAAATAAATCTTAAAAAAAAAAAAGGGGGACAGTTAAAGAGAATGAAGAGAAGAGAGAGAGAGCACTCTTCCATCTGTTGGTTCACTCCTCAAATGGCCCTAATGGACAAAACTGGGCAGATCTGAGGCCAGGAGCCAGGAGTCTCTTCAAGGTGACCCACATGGGAGCAGGAGGTCAAGCCATCCTCCACTGCTTTCCCAAGCCATCAGTAGGCAATGGATCAGAAGTGGACTGGACTGGAGTCTATAGGGGATGCCCATGTCACAGGTAGAGGCTTACTTAATGTGCTATGCTACATTGCCAGCCCCACTATCCTCATTTATAACATGAAACTTGCTTTACATTCCTGCATGTTTAAACATAGCAAAACACGATCCCTAACAAAATCCAGACTATAGAAAACTCTACAGAGCAAATGACCAGGTCTTTCAAACAAGAGATAGAATGAGAAACCCATAGATTAATGGGACTCATGAATTTTATTTGTAGATCTTCTTTGGAATATTGACTGAAACCAAATGGTGAGACATATTATGTTTGACATAATCAAAGGAACTGAGAACCCTGGATACTAGGCATTATTAAATTAGCACTGCTATATAACTGCAATAATGATATTTGGATACCATCCTTTAAATAGAGAGACCTTAGCTTGTATAATCATATGCATGAAATATGCACAAATGAACTACAGTAATATGGAATCTACTTTAAAATAATCCAATGGAGAAGGAAAGAGGCAATGAGAATACTGCTAAAACGAGATTGGCTATATAATGACAGTTATACAAGCTAGATGACAGGAATTCATTTTTTTCCCCTCTTTCCTCTTATACACATCAGAAATCTTCTGTATTAAATTCTTTTCCTCTGATAAAGCACACTAACAATCCTGAAACTGCTCGCCACCGCCCTGGAGATAAGGTTCAAATTCATCCTTATCAACATTTGCCAAAAAGCCTTTCATTCTCTGGCCTCTGCTCAGTTCTCCAGCTCATCTTTCATTACCACCACTTTCACAATCCAAGTTACAGGGCTGACAAGCTAAAAACAAAACAAAAAATACCAGAAAGTTCTTTTTCCTTTTATCTCAAGCAGTTGCCCCTCCACTCCCATGGTTACTTCACACCCATTCAGGTAACAGCAAACCTGCTTCTTCTATTACACCTTTCCTAACTCCCCAAGTAAAACCACCCATGAACCCCTCCCCTCTCAATACCATAGCTCTCCTCATATTAGCTCCTAATTGATATATCCCCCAGCTGACAGCATGCCTGGAGTCCTCTTACTTGCCACTTTAACCCCAATTCCTAGCAAAGAGCCAGGCATGCAGTATGTACTCAATAAACACCGGATAGCCACTTCAGATGAGGTTTCTTTGGGGACCCCTTTGTCCCACAACTGAACAGTTGGAACTCCAACCACAGGAGGAATCAAAGGAACTGTAGTCTGACCGTGGAGTTGCGTGTATCAGAACTGGGCCTCCTCAGTTGCTAAGACAGGACAGTGGATGGCCTGCGCAGATGCACATGGGAAACACGGCAATCCACTGAGGCCTCCAGAGGACATCTAGTACCACAGCAAAGGATGGTGGGCAAAACAAACTGGTCAACTACCCCAGCCAAGCGTTGACAGCAAGTATCTAGGCAAATGCAGACATTGAAATGGACTGTGTCAACCAATGGACCTTAAAAGGATTTTCTCATCCTTGGAGCAATAAAATCAACAGTATTTCAGAACTATCGACACCACCTAAGCAGAATCCTCGGAGCATGTTTCACACCTGGCACCTTCAATGACATCAGGTGGCTGTTCCCCATCACCAGGTGCTGATATGGTTAGAATAGAGGGTGCAGCTTCTTCCCTTCCCCGGCCCTTTCCCCCAGACCAGATATAGGAAGATAAAGAAAATTGGAAACAAGGGTCTCATCCAATATTCCCTAATCCTTGATCCTTCCCATCCTAATCAGTGATCCACATGGCCATGCATCCTTCTTAACTATGTAAACATCATCAAAAATAAATCTTTAATAATAATTTTTTTAAAAAGTTGTTAAAAAAAAAAAAAACACTGGATAGAGGTCAGCATTGTGGTGTAGCAAGGAAAGCCACTGCCTGCTACACTGGCACCCCATTTAGGCACCAGTTCCTGTCCTCTTCTCCCAGTCCAACACCCTGATAATGGCCTGGAAAAATAACAAGCTGGCCCAAGTGTTTAAGTCCTGCATCCACATGGTAGACCAGGAAGAAGCTCCTGGCTCATGGGGCTTCCACACCTGACTCAATGCTGGCTCTTTTGCCATCTGGGGAATGAATCAGCACTTGGAAGGCTCCCTCCCTCTCTCTCTCCTCTCCTCTCTCCTCTCTCTGTCACCAACTTTCAAATAAATAAATAAAAAAAAATTTAAAGGCACTGGATAAATTCAAAAAGGACACAAACCCCACTTACGTGCTACCTTCCAACTACTTCTGTGCCTAGAGCCCTCAGTCTTCCATCCCTTCTCATCTTCCTTTGCGATTATGTTTCACATGCACCGTTGGGGGTTGACATGACTTTTTCCAAATGTATAGCCTTAGCCCTCTCTGAGTATCTAATTTTTTAAAATTCCACTAAAACATTACGTGCTATAACCCAAGAGATCTTTATCCCCAGGCCTGATTTATGGGCCTAACTGCCTTCTGGGTTTAATCTCCTATTATCTTCCACATACACCTTTACACTAAAGCTGCTTGGAAATTCTCAATATCCTCTTAATGTACATTACAGTCTCAATATACGCACATTCTTTCGTACTCCCTGAAATGCCCGTCTCCTTTTACCCTGAAAGCCTCAGCTCAAATACCTCCCTGGCCTTTTCCAGCAGCGTTCTCATAGCACTCTATTATTTCTATTGCGGGATTTGTCACACTTTTTAAAAATTAAGCCTCAGTGTCTTCTCTGCCACATCACAAGTTTCTACATGGAGAAATTTGCTCTTTGTCAGGGTTATACTCCCAGGATATATAATATAATGCCTATTACAAAGCTGGCCTTAATAAATGCTTGCTAAATGAATTACAGTCTATTACATTTCTAATAATTGAGTTTGAGCTAAAAAGACTGCCTAAATCTACTTTCCTCAAGGTGGTAATCAGTAACTCTTTCAAAATTCAAGCGTCACAGATTGTGAAAACAATAGGAGAATATAAAACGCAAGAATTAGCGCAACAACCACTCTATTCCCTGTGGTTAAGTCTGGTGAGGCTCCAGGGGTGAAGCAAAGCTTGTGTTGACTGTATTCCGTTCACAGTAACTGCAGCAAGCCTAATCCAATTTTGCGATTAACTCGGTATCAGTTCTCATACAGGCCAACTTGAAAGCAGGACCAGTCTGGGTCTTCATCTTACCCTCAAACAGACCTTCAATCACAGAGCAAGACTAGAGCCCACAACTTCAGAAACAATGAATAAAATCACTTGCTCTTCACTGCCCTGCTTAACAGACTGTACAGCTAATTCTTCATTTAGGCAGCTCCAAGCTATCAGCTACAGACAAATCACCAATGTCTGTCCTCAAATCCTACTGCAATGAAGCAGAGTGCCCAAGTAGATATAGCTCTTCATCAACATTCAATGTGTCTCGTATATTCCTATGAAATGAATGCCTATCTTCCCCCACTACCTCATAGTTGCCAAACTTTTATAATTTGGTTTGGGTATCATTTTATTTTCACAAAACAGCACATGATTTCCTGCATGAAAACAGCTTAACACAGAAGTACTGGGGGGGGGGGGGACTTCTAAGCTGTCATTAGCAGGAAATACGATACCGCTGAACCATTACGTTGTAGATCAAAAGGTAGTTTAAATGTGAAGGAAAAATAAAAAGTATATGAAAAGCCTTTGTGTAGCCAGTGAGATGGAGAGTCACTCATCCAAGTACTCAAAAACTAAAAAGGAAAGGAGGTAGAAAAAGAACACATCAAAGGAAGAACAACAGCAAAAAGGAAACTTCTATCTGGACTAGGAGCTGCCAACAACCCCAGATCAGGGCCACTACGGCCCTTGACTGAGACCATAAAACTCTGGATTTATAGAGTAACTTAATTCCACAGTGCCACTCACTGAAATTATCGTACCTTGAACAGGTTCCATGAGGTTTTCTGACTATCACAACTTCTGAAACCCATTATTACCCTACATTTATCTGAGTCATGGGATTTCATAATTCCAGGCTTTTCAGAACATAATATTCAGCTGCTTCTCTTTCATGCCTTCCAAAAGATAATCTTGAACAATATGTGTAAGACTCATTCATGTTTAGCCTTTTTCCCTTTAAAAATTATGTCGAGAAAGGAAGTGGATGGTTGAGGATGGCGGAAGAAATAACGTCTACTTTCGCAAGCGTGCCTTTAGTAATTCACAGCTTGCACTTTTCTCCCCCCCCCCCCCCCGCCATAGTGGAAGAAGTAAAGTACAGTGGGAAGAAAGAAGGCTGAGAAGTCGGCACCCTGATTTCACCACTTAACTGCTGCTATGTGATCTTGAGCACACTGTGAAATGGGGATCTTAAAACAGGGATAATGAAGACCCACCTCATGGAATTACTCAGTAAGATGAAGTGACCCCCTAGATTGGACTGGAAGCTCCAGGGAAGAGAACGGCTCCTGACTTCCTCACCGTGGATTCCTGCCAGTAGCTCCCCCCCCCACCCCACCCCACCCCACCACACACACACACACACACACACACACACAAGACAAGCAGGAGCTCCGTATTGTGTAAATGAGGGAAGAAAGACATTAACGTTAGCTCTTCTTTCATATTCTTATTTTTCTTCACCTTCAAAGAATCCCTGAAGCTTCCAAGACATTCTATCTTTTCCTTTGAAGTAGCTGCCTCCCTCTCCGTGGTTATTATTAACTACACTGCATTCCAAGAAAGTACCTTCGGAAGTAATTTCCCTCTAGTTCCACCCACCTTCCATTTCTATTGCAAATGGGGCGGAGGCGATCATCAGACCAGATTCGCAGGCGTTCATCGGTTTGGCCACAGCCACTGACACGTGCTAGCATCAGCGAGTCCCTGAACCCAGTCCTCCTCCACAATGTAACTTTCAAGGGACACCGCACTCTCCCTCTTCTTTCCCTGGGTTAACAAAAGACTGGCGCGGAGGACAGCCTCTGCTCTCAAAAGTTAAGCGGTCGCTGGCGGTCGCTGGCGGTCGCTGGCGGTCGCTGACGCTCGCGTCCCGCTGCACCGAGGGGTGCGTCCCCTGAAGGAGACACTCAGCCCCGACTGACAGGAAGATTTCAGACCCCTCGGTGTGGGTCCGAGGGTGACCTTTAGACCTGGTCAGTCTCGTCTAGCCACTGTTCAGAGAAAGCGGTGCAGGGGAGCTAAGGGGTGGGGCCCGGCTCACAGAGCCTGGGGTGGGCACAGTGTAAAGTTCACGACAGCAGAACAACACAGCACACCAGGCACGGCCGGAGCCTCTCCATCAGGACCCACGACCACCCATTTCCGCTCACGGCTGGGTGGGACCCCACCACAGCCTGACACCAGACCTCACAAAAAACTCGGCTCGCCCCCACTCCGTAAGTCAGACCGACTGGCAGTGCCCGCATCTCCTTCACCCCCATTGGTTGTCCGGGACGCAAAGCCCTCCCTCACGAGGGAACCCTCCCGTACGGCGGCACCCCCAGCCTAGCAACCTCTCAGCCCCGCCACCCCAGACCCCGGCCCCCGCCTCCACACCCGGAGCGCGGCGCTGGGGTGCTCGGAGCTTTCCCCCCGAGGGCTCACCGTGTAGTAGGAAAGCAGCCCTGCGTTGTAGTCCAGCACGAACCAACGGTACTGCCAGCCCTTCATCACGTTAGTCCATTTGCTCAGCGGCCCTTCCACGATGGACGCCATCTTGGGAGCCGCTAATGACAACAAACGGCCTGACGTCACTCGCCTATATGGCCTTCGGCATGCGGGGGGCGGGGCCTCCAGGGCGGGGGCGGGGTCGAAGGCGGCCTCGCGCTGTGGATTCGCCGAGCCACGCCCACTACGAGTGCTTTGGAACGCGCCGTGTCGGAGTGCCTATTGTGCTTACGAGGAGTAACAAGCCGGGGATGTGAAAAGGCAGGCACGAGGATAATTAGGCGTGCTGATACCTTACCCGTCCAAAAGATTTCACACGTGATACTCATTTACGCGAATACATCGTTAAACAAGTATTTGCTGTGCTCAAGGCAGTTTTCTGGACGTTAGGAAATAGCACAGCCTTCCTGATGGGTGAGGGAGGCGGGAGCAGGCAAAGGTATATAGTAGGTTCCATGAGAAAAAAAAAAATAGTAAATGTCATGGAGAAAAAACGTTAAGGCTAGAGAGAGCTAAGACTGCTCCTTTAAGTTCCCAAATTGAGAACACTTGAATGAAAAAGTTAACTTTGAACAACAGAGCCAGAAGGAGGAAACCCCCCTAAGGCAAAGGAATAACAGACCGTGAGTGTGTCTGCTGTATTGAAGGGACAGCAAGGAGGTCAGTATAACAGGAATAGCGGATCAGGGAAAAAGTGGCTGACCAAGTCACTTACCACTTGCAAGGGCAGTGTAAGGCGTTAATAGCCACCTGCAATATCCGGGCATTCACAGTTCAAGGCCCAGGGAATACAACAGTGAACGCCTGTTGTAATCTAAGAGCCTACATTCCATCACAAAAACAGCTCTGCGATCCTGATAGCGGACACTTTCCCGCAGAGTGACGGAGTTGACCTAATCGAAGAGAAAGCCAGTGCACGGGTCCGTCAGGTTGGACGGTCAGTGCAGGCTTCTCAGAAAGGGCCATGCAGAGCTAGAAACTGAGTCTGTGCTTGGCTGGAGGAATTCCGGAAAGCGAAGTAAGATCAACAAGGGTTTTTGTTTTGTTTTTTCAGACTAAAGGTGCTAAGAAATGTTATTTTACTGATTTTCAGGAGAGGGAGAAACGTGAAATCTGGCAGAGGGAGACAGAGCACAGAACATGGGTTTGTGAGGTGGAGGCAAAATGAAGCAGTTTTTGTCTGGAGGTTCAAACTTTAGGAATTAAGCACATGAACTCTGGAGCCATGCCGCAGTCACAGGCCATTTAGCAACCGTGTTGGTTAGGAACAGAACATGTATGTTATAGTGGTCACCTCAGAACATAATGGAGCTCAAAAAAATTGCTATTGCCTAGTGACCTGGAGCCGTTTGTACTCTTACTGTATTGTGTAATTCAGATGTTTAAGGATGGTGCTGCTGTAAACATAGTCATCTGAAAGCCGGCCAGTCCTAGGAAAGCATAGCACACACAATTAGGTACAATACTCAATATTTGATTGTGACAAAAAAAAAATGACTGTGTTATTGGTGTATGTATTTACTATTTTGTTTATTATTATTATTTTACAGTGTGTTGATTCTTATTTTTAAAAAGGGGGAAGGAAAGTTTGAAGCCAGTGCTGTGGTTCAACAGGCACCACCACCTGCACCACTCGTTTCCCATATGGCTGCTGGGTCTATCCCTGACTATTCCACTTCCCATCCAGCTCCCTGCCTGTGGCCTAGGAAAGCAGCAGAGGTAGGTCCAGTTCCTTGGGCCCCTGCACCTATGTGAGAGACCTGGAAGAAGCTCCAGGCTCCTGGCTTCAGATAAGCTCAGCTCGGTCATTGAGGTCATTTGGGAAATGAAGCAGCAGATGAAAGATCTCTGTGTCCTTCTCTCTGGGGTAACCATGAAACAACCTCCGGCAAGTCCTCCAGGAGGTATTTCAGAAACAGGAGATGACTGTGCCACTGCCCTTGAAGACCTTCCAACGAAATGAGATGTGGAGGCAGAATACAGTAACACTAATGATCCTGACATCCTGTGTAGTCCTAGGCCAGCAGGTGTGTTTGTGTCTTAGTTTTTAATGACAAAATTTGAAAAGTAAAAATTAAAAAGTTTAAAATGGGCTATAGATCCTCTTCAGTTGTGTAGCACCTAGACCCTCTAGATTTGTGCAAGTCTACTCTCTGATGTTCACACAGTGATGAAACTGCCTAACAATGCAATTCTTAAAACATGGCCTGGTTGTCACTATACCTCAGTTTGAAACCCAGATCCATTACTTAGTAGCTATGTAGTGTTAGGCAAGTTTTCTAATTTCTCTATGCTTTAGCTTCCCCTCACATTCACTCTTTAAGATGTGACTCACAACACTAACTGCCTGCAGAGGATTGCTTTGAGGATTAAATGAGCTTATAAGGAGCTTACAACAGTGCCTGATGGACAGTAATGCCTGGATAACCAGGGCACAGATATGCACAACTGAGCATAATACAAAACTGCTCCCTTGCCTTTTGGATATTTTATTTCTGATTAATTTCACCATTTGTTATCTTTTCTGTGCTAGAAATTCTGCCAGAAATATTATATGCCTTATCACATTTAACCATCACAATAACTCTGAGTGTATCAGATGCCACATTTTATAAATAGGGAATCTGGGCAGGAGATGGGGAGCTTGCTGTTATGGCACAGCAAGTTAAGCAGCTAAATGCATTGCAGACATCCCATATTGGAGTTCTGATTCTAGCCCTGCTGCTCCACTTCTTATCCAGCTCCATGCTAATGCACCTGGGAAAGCAGCAGAAGATGCGTGGGTCCTGGCATCCTTGTGGGAAAGCTGGATGGAGTTACAGGCTCCTGGTTTTTGCCTGACCCAGCTCAAGCCACTGTGGTCATTTGGGGCATGAAGCAGAAGACACAACCAATTCTCTCTCTCTCCCACCCTTTCTCTCTCTCTCTCTCTCCAATTCTGCCTTTCAAATAAATGAATCTTTTAAAAAGAGAAAAATTTTAAAAAGAGAGCAGGAACACTACAGTCTTAGAACCTTGCTCAGTGCTGGGCCCACAAAGGTGCTTAATCATTGCTAGATTCTGATGTATGTTTTACATTGAAACTGATCTACTAAATTTCAAGGATAATGCTGAAGGCATTTCTGACATTTACTTGTTTAATCCCCCCAGTAATCCTTCGAGATTTGGATTGTTGGGGCTGGCATTGTGGCATAATTGGTAAAGCTGCCTGCTGTTGGGCCATAGGGGCATTGCATATCTCAGATGCCCCACTTCCAACCCAGCCCCCTGTTAACAGCCTTGGAGAAGCAGAAGAAGATGGCCCAAGTGTCTGGGCCCCCTGCTGCTCATGTGAGAGACCTAGATGAGGTAACTGTCTTCAGCCTGTCCAGTGCTAGCTATTGGAGACGTCTGAGGAAGCAAGGTCTCATGCTTTCTGTATTTCTGCGCCTCTGACTTTAAAAAATAAATATGTATTATTATAGAGAAGAACACTAGAACTTGCCAAAAGTTACATAACTAGTAAACAGAAAACTAGAATTAGAATCTGGGTCTTTTTACCCTGGATTCATTTCATCTAGCTGTAAGTATTTGTGTATAAATAAATGTCTTGTATATGACCCAGGTATAAATGATGTTAACTCCTAAACATCATAAGACAGAAATTGGAACTAGTTTATCCTGCCATTTGGAAGAAAAATAAATTGGAAGACATAATTTTTTTTTTAGATTTAATTTTTATTATTTTTTTATTTATTGGAAAGGCAGATATACAGAGAGGAGAGACAGAGAGGAAGATCTTCCGCCCAATGATTCACTCCCCAAGTGAGCGCAACGGCCGATGCTATGCTGATCTGAAGCCAGGAGCCTCTTCGGGGTCTCCCACGCAGGTGCAGGGTCCCAAAGCTTTGGGCCGTCCTTGGCTGCTTTCCCAGGCCACCGGCAGGGAGCTGGAAGGGAAGTGGGGCTGCCGGGATAGAACCGGCACCCATATGGGATCCCGGGTGTGCAAGGCGAGGACCTTAACCACTTGCGCCACCGCGCCGGGCCCAGGAAGACATAATTTTGAAAAGATTTTCTTGGAACAAAACTGAAGATAAGATAAATAGGGATCTTATTGACAATGGGAAGACAAAGAGGCTTTTTAAAAAGACAAATAAGAAATAAGGAGTCCAGGCTTGGACAATGACATCAGGGATGGATAATAGAAAGATACTCTTACTGTGTATTTACTAAGAAAGGGTTTGGAGATAAGATTTTAAAACAATGGACGGGACAGGGAGAGACAGGAGAGGATCAGAGACAACACCAAAGTTTGAAACTTGTGTAATGACTAATCATGTAAGTAGCCACGCTTGGGTTCTATTGAAAAGCAAACAACAAAAATGGATTGCATTTTTTCAAAATAACAGTTCCTTCCTTTACACAGCTGTTCAGAAATGTGATTTTTTTTTGTTTTAGTCTCTAGCAAAAATAATTTCTAACTTTTTCACAGCCTGGAGTGTAGGTGCAAATTACTCCATACTGCCTTCTGTTGTTGGTGGTAGACTGCTTTTTCCCCCTAAACTTCTCACCAACTGCTTTTTGTTTTGGCCATTATTATTGTCATATTTGGTTGGCATGTGTTATCCATTAAATAAAACAGCATTTCCAGAACGCTGCCTTCTTAAAGGAAAACAGAAAATTATAGGAAGCAGTCCTTTGCTGGGTGTAGGGGAAAAAAAAGGAGATTATGCTCAAATTTAGGAAAAGTGAAATGAGACATGGCTTATTCTGTCCATAAACAAGTCCTGGATAGTTCCTATCCTTCTTCTAGTTGGAGAGTAAGAAGCATCGAGTTTAAGAAAACTTGGCTATGATTTGGAACCTAAAAGTATTTAGGGAAGGGAGAAAAAATATTTTAGGACATCTAGGTTCTATGAATGTTTTAGTTAGAGAAAAGAAAAATGAACTGATCTTTTATCCTTTCCTTCTTTTTTTAAGATTTATTTATTTGTATATTTATTTATTTATTTATTTGCAAAGTCAGATATACAAAGAGGAGGAAAGACAGAGGAAGACCTTGCATCTGAGTGAGCACAATGGCCAAAGCTGAACTGATCTGAAGCCAGGTACCAGGAGTCTCTTCCAAGTCTCCCATGCGGGTACAGGGTTCCAAAGCTTTGGGCCATCCTTGACTGCTTTCCTAGGCTGCAAGCAGGGAGCTGGATGGGAAGTGGAGCTGCCAGGTATAGAATCAGCGGCCATATGGGATCCCAGCGTGATCAAGGCAGGAACTTTAGCCACTAGACTACTGCACTGGGCCCTACCTTTTACTTCTAATGTTCTACAGATCCCAATCCCAGATACCCTAAGTTTCCAGGGTTTTATTGATATCCTTCTCCTTTAGGTAGAACTGATTATTCATCCCTTTGTGTCTTAAAAAATTTTAACAGAGCCCAAGACATCTTTTTTCATTTTATTTATTTCAAAGGAGAAACAGAGAGATACATTCACAGAGAGAGGAAGAGAGAGAGAGCGAGAGAGAGAGCAATATGTAGAAAGAAACCTTTTGCTTGCTTCACTCCTTCACTCTACACTAACTGGATCAAGAGAACCAGAACTCCAGTCTCTCACATGGAATTGAAGGGACTGAAGTACTAGGCCATTACCATAGCCTTCCATATAATAATATGAAACACCTGATAGCATTGTTTTGTTTTGTTGTTTCTTCTTTGGTGTCTAATTCCTCAACCTAAGGGTTTGGTCATTTGTGCAGCCTCAAGTTTAGCACAGAGCCTCCTTGTTAGACACTAAGGCAGTGGCAGTGGTGCCAACCTGCCTAGCGGCTACAGCCGATCTTAAGAAAAGGGGAGGCATAGAAACATAGGTTTAAACTTACATTTTATATATTTATTTGAGTTGGCTTGGAGGAGCTAGTAGATTAGAGGAATACATCTTCGATACCATTTGTCTCAATATACGTAAGTCAAGGGGGCCCAACGCAGTGACTTAGTGGGTGAAGTCCTCACCTTGAACACACCAGGATCTCATATGGGTGCCGGCTCCAGTCCCTGCTGTTCCACTTCCCATCCAGCTCCTTGCTTGTGGCCTGGGAAAGCAGTTGAGGATGGCCCAAAGCGTTAGGATCCTTTACCCGTGAGGGAGACCTGGAGGAGGTTCCCAGCTCCTAGCTTCAGATTGGCACAACACCGTTGTGCTCACTTGGGGAGTGAATCATTGGATGGAAGATCTTCCTCTCTGTCTCTCCTCCTCTCTCTATATCTGATCTTGCAATAAAAATAAGTTACTCTGTAAAAAAAAAAAAAAAAAAAAGGAAAAAGGAAATTCAAGGAAAAAGTAGTTTCTTTAGGTAATTGACTTGCTTGCTCCTAAACCTCCAGTATAAGAATGCTATTTATGGGCCCGGCAGCATGGCCTAGCAGCTAAAGTCCTCACCTTGAATGTGCTCCCCGGATCCCATATGAGCACCAGTTCTGATTCCAGCAGCCCTGTTTCCCATCCAGCTCCCTGCTTGTGGTCTGGGAAAGCAGCTGAGGACAGGCCAAAGCCTTGGGACCCTGCACCCATGTGGGAGACCTGAAGCAGGTTCCTGGCTCCTGGCTTTGGATTGGTGCAGCACTGGCCGTTGCGCTCACTTGGGGAGTGAATCATCAGACGGAAGATCTTCCTCTCTGTCTCTCCTCATATATATATCTGACTTTGCAATAAAAATAAATAAATCTTTAAAAAAAAGAGTACTATTTATGACATAGCAGCCCACATTGAGTATGAAACCAATTTGCACTACGCTCCTTGCTTTTGCTTTCTGCTTCCCTCTCTGTCTCTCACACTAAAACCTAGCACATTTTTTCACCTTAATGTTGCACTCATTTATTGTTGTGATAGCATATTTTGAATGACTGCCTCCTTGCCTATCTCTTGCTATTCTCTCATCCTGGAATGTCCTTCCCCACTTTCGCTGCCTAGGGAAAGTATTAGCATTGAAATCCCAACTCAAATGGCAGTTCCTCTTTGAGATAGTCTGTAGATTATCACTCTGGTGTCCACTCACAGCTAGAACTGATCTTCCCATTGCTATGTTTCATACCAAGATACACACTCCTATAACTCAGAAGGCAATTCTTTCACACATCCTTAATAAGTGTGACGTGGAATATTGTGACAAGACAATGCGATGTTGTCGGATATATATGGTTTAGAAGGGCAACTCTGCTGTCATGAGGACTGATGCCTTACCAGAGTCAGGAAAATCAGTCTCTGAGAGTCAATGAGCCTGGGTAAAAGCATGGACAGAGTACATGGAAAGGTTAGGATGAAGACAAGAAAGGTTGAGATGCTACGAAAGGAGAGGAGTCAGGTGAACTCCAGGTTGGAAACACATGAAAGAGAGAGGGTTGGAAAGAACGCTGATTTCTGTTGAACATGTTGAGTGTGTTTTTAAGAATTTATTTTATTTATTTCAAAGACAGACTTACAGCAAGCAGGAGAAACAGAGAAAGAGAGATCTTCCTTGACTGGTTCACTCCCTCAAAAAGCCAAAGGCATGACCTGCACCAAGAGGCCAGCTCCCAGAATGTGTTGAGTTTGAAGCAGGTGACACATCCAAATGAAGACTCGTGGTTAACGAGCAAGTCAGTACATTTATTTGAAGGTGAAGAAAGACATCTAATATTAAGATAACAAATTTCAAGACTGCAATACAGTGAAGGTGGCTGAAGGGATAGGCAGCACTGAGATCACCCAGGATGTAGAGTGTGGCACAGGGTGAGACTCTAGAGGACAGCAACAGTTAGAGAAGAGGCCAGGGGAAAGTCAGAGAATGAACAGTTAGAAAAGAGAAAGAATGAGAGAAGCCTGAAGAAGTCCAGACCTGGGGGAAAAAAAAAAACCCTCAAAGTCAAATGCAGAATATTAAGAACCCCCACACATCTTTCTCTGTGAATCACAAGGTCTTCTGCAGGCGGGTACAGGGAGCAAAGCAGGAGGGATGGGTCAAGGGTAGATAAACATAGTGAATGTCAAGGTGATACAGTATATAAGGCAAGAGGGTGGGATTCGGTCAAATGAAAAAGTAGCAGAAGGCCAGGCTGAATTTGAAGATACTACACATACTGTACTGGTAGCACTGATTTATTTGTTGTGGCATTTTCTCCCAGCAGCTCTTAGCAATGTGACTAGGAGAAGAGGGTACGTGTGGCTGGAATTGTCCAAGGTTAGGAGGATTTATAGGGTAGGTGTTCCCCTACTACCACCCAGTTGAGAAGAAAGGAGTTGAGAAGATCAAGTTAGAGCACAGAAAATTCACAATAATGACAAAAGAGAAGGATAGAATGGCAGAAAGGACTCAAAGAGAATAAGAGAGATGAGAGGGTAGAGGTTGAAATCAGAACAAGGAAGAAGCTTTAGAAGTTAAAGGTGAAGCAGTGACAAATAATTGGAAGGCTGTGGATGTAGCCATGAAGTGGAAGCTGCAGTGTAGAGAGAAGTACAGGTTACCAGAGATCTCAAAGCCAAAGGACCGGGAGGCCACCATTCCTGGTGCTTTCTGTGTGGTAAGCATCAAATTCCTCACAGAATTATCTGTATGACAGCAGGGATTGGAAAGCTGAAGAAAGCTGTAAGTCAGGTATCATGATCTCAATGAAGTAAGTTATCAAATAACAGCCATGACAAATGACAGATCCTCTGTGATGCTCAAATTTTCCCAGGGACTTAAGCAGAAGACAAAGAGAGCCAGGTTAACTTTAGCGAATCATTCAAGTTTACAACTTCTTTATAAATATCTGTTATCCAGAATCTCTGTTGAGAAAGATCTTGCACTGCTCTACTCCCCAAATCCCAATAACAGCTGGGACTGAACCAGGTTGAAACCAGGACCCAAAAACTCTATCTTGGTCTCCTGCATGGGATGTGGCAAGAACCCACCTTCTTGAACCATTACTTTCTGCCTTTCAAGGTTCACATTAGCAGGAGGCTGGATCAAAGACAGAAATAAGAATTAAACCCAGGTACTCCTACACAGGACATGAACTTTCCAAATGCCTGCCCCCAGGTCCAGCTCTTAGATTCAATCTTCCTGCTAAACAGAGCGTACGGAACAACAGATGATCAGATGATGGCCAAGTGATAAGGTGTCTGCCACCCAATGGGAAACCTGGGTATCAGCCCAGTCCAGTTCTGGCCACTGAGGGCAGCTGGAGGATGAATCAGTGATGGGCATGCTGTCTCTGTCTGTCTCTCTGACTCTCTGTCTCTCAAAATTAATGTGAGTAATAATGATAAAAATAAAACAAATTACCACCAAGTTTCCCACATGTAAGTTGAAATTTTTTTCTCTCCAAACCTAAAAATTGTTTGCTCAATTCTCATTGACTTGCCGTCAGTTAATTTACTTTAAACCGTACATGCTTTTGTTTTGTTGTGTTTTTTAAACATTTTATTATTATTATTATCATTTTATGATACAAATCCATAGGCTCCTGGCATTTCCCTTATCCCTTCCCCAAATCCCCCCCCCCCACCTAGTTCCTCTATATCATTACTAAGATGTAATTCTTCATACATAGTCATATGTCCATCATTGTGGGCATGGACAGTGGCAGAGAGTCCAGCATCCTATTGTCAAGATAGTGAACAAGGGCCCGACAGCATGGCCTAGTGGCTAAAGTCCTCGCCTTGAACGCACAGGGATTCCATATGAGCGCTGGTTCTCATCCCGGCAGCTCCACTTCCCTTACAGCTCTCTGCTTGTGGCCTGGGAAAGCAGTCGAGGATGGCACAAAGCCTTGGGACCCTGCACCTGTGTGGGAGACCCAGAAGAGGTTCCTGGTTCCCGGCTTCAGATCGGCACAGCACTGGCTGTTGCAGCCACTTGGGAAGTGAATCATCAGATGGAAGATCTTCCTCTCTGTCTCTCCTCCTCTCTGTATATCTGACTTTCCAATAAAATAAATAAATCTTTAAAAAAAAATAGTGAACAGGTTCATTGTAAGTAAATCTTTGTCCGGAAGTTGAAATGCATACTGCATTGTATCCTCACATCTGGATGTTACTCTCCATTTCACAGCTACTGTACATCCCCTTAAATGAAAAGTCATAATACAAAATCAACAATAGAAAGAAAAATAGAAATTTACAATGCCATGAAGTTAAATGACATGTTACTAGATATGACAGTCTCCATTATACACAGCTACTATACATCCCCTTAAATGAAAAACCACAAAACAAAATCAACATCAGGGAGAAAAAAGAAATTAACAACATTATGAAGTTCAATAACATGCTACTACATGACTAACGTGTAGCTGAAGAAATGAAAATCAAGAACCTTCTTGCAGAAAATGATGCTACTGTATGATCTATGAGTCATTGAATGATTTAATCAGAAGAAAGTGTTTTGAACAGATGAAACCAACAGAAAACAACAAAACCCATGTGATATAGTTTCTGCTGGTTTTTTTTTTTTTTGGTGAAGTGTGTCTCTTCTAAACAATGAATAGATGGGTTTTGTTTTTTAACCCAGTCTGCTAATCTATGGCATTTGATTGAGCTTAAGCCATTTACATTCAGAGTTTAGTATGTATGGGTGATAAATTGGTCCTGTCATTTTAGCAATAGGTTGTTCATTGATTTAGTCTCCTGTTGTCATTTTACTGGGATGTTCTTCCCATTTGCCTTTGGTTTTGGTAGGTGCTATTCCTCTTCTCTGTCAAGAGAACATCTTGAAGCATCATTTGTAGGGCAAGTTTGAAAGAGGCAAATTCTTTTAACTGTTCTTTACTCTGAAAGAATTGTATTTCATTTTCAAGATAAAATAAAGCTTTGCTGGATATGTTATCCTAGGCCGACAATTTTTTTCTTTTAGAATCTGGAATATGTCACTCCATTCTCTTGTTGCCTGTAGAGTTTCCTGTGAGAGATAATTGGCATTTCTTTATATGTCAGTAGATTATTTTTTTCACGTGCACATCTAAGGATCTTTTCCTTAGGTTTGGTTGAAGAGAGCTTGAAGATCATGTGTCTTTTGATCAAGGTTGTTGGGAGTTCTGTGCCCCTCCTGGATCTTGTCTCCCAATTCTTTCCTCAGATTAGGGAATTTTTCCTTGATTATTTCCTTAAATAGATTTGCAAACTCAGCTTCTCTTTCTGCACCTTCCGGGACTCCCATAACTCTTATATTTGGCCTCTTAATAGTGTCTTCCAATTCTTGAATACTTTTTTTGGTCTGATCCAGCTCTGCTTCTAGCTTTTTGTTTGCTTCCCCCTGATGACAGGAAATATATTCCAATTCTGAGATTCTTTGTTCTGCTTGCTTCATGCTATTTTGGAGACTCTCCACTGTACTTTTAATTTGCTCTACTGTATTCTTAATTTCTGATATATCAGCCCTGATTTGCTTTACTGCTTCCTTAAATTCTTTGAACTCTTGTATATGCTTCTCATTTTTTATCAGAAGCTTTAAAATGAGTCTTATGGATTCTGTATTCCCCATTTTCTTGATGTCTTCCTCAGTGAACTCTGAGGTTGGCATAGGGTTTTGCTCCTTTGCAGAGGAGTTTTCAGTAATGTTTATTGTGCTTTTGTCTCTTCTTTTGCTCTTGATCATTGTACCTCTGGTTAGCAGAGTCTTTTCCTTGGGGCAGGTTTCTAAGCTTTGTCAACCACAGGTCTACAATGCGATTTTACTTATTGAAGTTGTCACACAACTCTTTGCTTGCAGCCACTTGTGCCACAACCTCCAGCGAGATCCAGGTCTGGGTTCTTATGTCAGATTTCCACCGTGGTCTCCATATCCCCAGCTCCTGGCTCACCACTCGCCACTTCCTGTGATACCGTGCTGAGGCTGCACCATTGTCTCTGCAACCTTTCTCCCACTTCTGGTTGGAGCAGGTCCCAGGATTAGAGACACCAGGTGTCCTATCTAGTTAGGTTGTTGGTGGCACTGATCTTGCTGGAACCTGTTGGACGTTAGGTCTGTGTGCCACATGGATCTATTTTGACCAGTACAATGCCACAGTTGTATTATTTTCCTGCAGGTCCATTGCAATTCATGGACCTCAGGGAGTTCTCGCGAGCTCAGCACATGCACAGTTCACTGTTGTCCCCTGCAGTCCTAAAGTTATTGCCACAGTGTGCAGAAATGGCACCTGATGCACCACTACTAGAGTTCTTGATCTGCCGGCCATCAGGTCTGAGGGCTCCCCAGACCTGTCTTGGGTGGAACCTGTAGAATGCCACATTGCTGCAGTTCACTGAATCAGAAATGAGTTTACTCCCAGCTCAGTGTATGCTCAGTCCTTTCCCTTGCCTTTGCCTCCTTACGCAAAATGGCACCCAATTCAGCTCTAGGGGGCTGACTCGGCTGTGAAATCCACCCTGTTCTCGCACTGCCTGTCTGGGATCTGCTGCTCTGTCTCTGCTCCTGGTCAAATCAAACAGACCAGCAGAATGGACAGTTCCTTGTCTGGGCTCACCTCCCAAGCTCCCAGTGAAAGTCCCTTCCTACCTGGTTGCTGGTGGAGTTCCTGCTGCTGGTGGAGTTCAGATCGCTGTTAGCTGAATGCCACTGGAGTATCAGTCACTGCAACACCACACTGCTGTGCCCACTGCTTTCCTGTGTCTGTCAGTCTCCAGGTACCCCTCTGCTGTTGTTCTGTCCTTTCCTATTTCCTGGAATGTGTCCTCTCTGCTTCATCCTGATTAAATGTTTTTCTGTCCGTTTAAACGTGTCCTTATCCTATTCTGCCATCTTGATTCTCCTGTACATGCTTTTGTTATTCCTGTTTTGTTTGTTTTTTCATCTGCATCTCTGAGCTTGTTTTCTTATCCACCTTGCTAGCTTTCGAGAGCAGGAACTTCACTGTATGCTGATTTTTAACTAAGTGAAATCATATATTTGAAAATTGCCTGCACATGCAATGCATGTTGTTATTTTTCACCTTATTTTGTCAACATGTTTGCATACCTACCTGTCATTGTGCAAGCAATTAAAGATACAGAAAGAAATAAGATTCATCTTCTGATTAGTTATTTGATGAGGTAGGGTTAGGCCTTGTAGCATAGAAGGTTAAGTCTACATGAGATGACTGTTGGTTTGAGTCCTGGTACCTCTGCTTCCAATCTGGTTTCCTGCTGATGCAGCCTAGGAAGTGCCAGATGATGTCTCAAGTGCTTGAGCCCTTACCACCACATGGGACACTCACAAAGAGTTTTGGGCTCCTGGCTTCAGTTTGGCCCAGTCCTCTGCTCTGGGAAGTGAATCAGCAAATGGAAGAGTCATTCTCTCTCTCCTTCCTCTGTTGCTTTGTCTTTCAAGTAGATGAAAACAAACATTAAAAATAATAATTTAGTGAAAGAGACAGATTTGAATGTATAGAAATACATTTTTCATAGCCACAGTTTCATTGGGGCTGTGATTGTGGTACAGCACATTAAACTACCACCAGTGTTACCAGCACCCCATATGGGTACCAGTTTGAGTCTTGACTGCTCCACCTTGCATGCAGCTCCCCTGCTAATGCACCTGGGAATTCAACAACAGGCGGCCTAGGTGCTTGGGTTCTGCAACCCCATGGAAGACCCGGATAGAATAATAGACTTTGGCCTGGCCCAGCTCCAATCATTGCAGCCATTTGGGGATTAATTCAAATGATGAAATATTTTTTCCCCTCTCTCCCTGTGTAACTCTGGCTTTCAAATAAGTAAATAAATGTTAAAAAAAAAATGATTATATAATGAAACATACGTTGAGATAGGACATGATGGAAAGGTTTTGCAAGATCCAAAAATAGAATTGATTTGCTTAAGGTAATTTAACTTTCTGCATCAGTTCTGAGGGGCAAATCATATTGAAATCCCAGCTGCTTAAGAGGGAGATGTTGGGCAGAAGTGGCTGTTCGAAGAACTCTCCTCCTGTTGCCGGTGTCCGGAGTTTGAATGTGCAGCTAGCCCTGCAGAACTAAAGACGCTGCCTTTTACAGCAAGAAGCTCTCACAGCCTGCAAGGTCTCAGCTCCTAAGTGGAAGCATATCAATTACAAAGCGCAAACCTCCTATCTAATTCCCAGGACTACTGGGTGATTTCCACAACATGGGCCTTAGTGCATAATTTATGCACTCACTTTGTAGCTTTGTAATTAAATCTGCAGAGGATTTGGAGAGACATGGCTGTCCTGGCACAACTCCCTGCATCTGTAAAATCCACTCTACTGCAGCGCAAAGCCATGGCATTGAGCACTCCCCTGCCCCACCCAGACAGCTAATGACAGATTGTACTATGGCTGCAATTAAGTAGGAAGTAGACACTGGACAAATAAGCAAAATTAACAAGCATGTGAATTGATTAACCCACATATCCTTCCAGACTGAATTCCCATTAAATTCAGGGTCTTTACCACACATTTCAACTTCCTGATGTATATTATGTGTGTCCTAAATTTTCTCCCAGGAGCACTAGTAAAATAAATCTAACATTTATCAAGTGTTAATAATCTGGTATTCTGGCCCCCTGTGAGTGATTTCACATTCATTTTATTTTTAACATAATATCTATTTGAAAGTCAGTTACAGAGAGACACAACACAGAAAGCTGCAACCACCAGGGCAGCCAGGCTAAAGCCAGGAGCTTGTTCTGTTTCTCTCACATGGATGCAAGGATACAAAGAGTTTGGCCATCTTTCTCTGCCTTTCCCAGTCCAGGAACAGACAGCTGGGTCAGAAGCAAAGCCACTGGGACTCTGACTGTGAGTTCCTCTCTGGCAACAGGGAGACCAAACTGGCAACCATTGAAATGCCAGTCCCAGACAGTGGCTTTATCTACTGTACCACAATACAGGCCCTACATTAATCTTATTGGGAATTTGTTCAATATCAAGAGTTTCAAAGTGCCCATTAGGGAGCATGACTTGGTTTGTGCCCCAATACATGTCTAAGTATCTGTAGTAAACTTTATACCAACACTTCACAACTGAAACTTGAAGGAGGGGGATGTGAGAATTTGATGAGCTCAATAATTGGCTCCAAATCTAAATTATTCATTAGGCCAAGAAGACACAATTCTTAGGGCTCAGGGGCAAGACCATGTCTTTTTGATTTATTGATTTTTATTGGAAAGGCAGATTTACAGAGAGAAGGAGAGACAGAGAGAAAGATCTTCTGCCTGCTGGTTCATGCTCCAAATGGTAGCAATGGCCAGAGTTGAGCCAATTCAAAGCCAGGAGCCAGGAGCCTTTGCTGGGTCTCCCACACAGGGCAAGGGTCCCAAGACTTTGGGCCATCCCTCAAGTGCTTTCCAGGGCACAAGCGGGGAGTTGGAGGAGAACTGGATCAGCTGGGACATGAACCTGAACCTGTATGTGATCATGACCCACAAGACAGTATCTTTATTTTAATCTTTTTCAAAAACAGAAGAAAGAGCCTGGTGCAATGCCTCTGTGACTAAATACTTTGCATGTGCCTGGATCCTGTGTGGGATGAAAAATAAAGTATCAAAAAATAAAATAATAATAGTATAATGATAATGACAGTGACGTTTCTGGTCCAGGTTCTGGCTACTCCATACTTCTAACCCAGCCTCTGACTGATGTGCATTCTTGGAGGCAGCAGGTGATGGTTCAGTACTTGGGCTGGAGCTCTTGATTCCTCCTTTCAGTGGAGCCAACCCTGGCTAATCAAAGCCGTTTGAGGAGCAAAAGATCCATTGATCTACTGTCTATCTAATCTATTGTTCTCTCTGTTTCTGTCTCTTGGCTCTTCCAACTCATCATTCTGCCTTTCAAATAAATAAACACATTTTTTTTTTTAAAAAGCATAATGTGGCCCTAATTACCTCCTAAATCACACAACTAGGTTAGGCACAAGATCAGTTAGGGCCTGCAAGCAAGACTCACATTTGGATAGATGCATCTAGAGGTTGAAAACTGTGCTTTTGTTTCTCTTCCTGTGCCTGGCTCATAAAGATAACTCAATAAACACTGAATTGAGTCACCCCAATGGATATTATACAGTGATGCTAGGGTTTGAATGTATGTGTCCTTGCAAAATACATATGTTGAAACCTGCTTAAATGCCAAGTGATGGAATAAAAAGACAGAGCTTGGAGAGGTGATTATTGTCCTATTAAAGAGCACTTTCGAGAGCTGCCTGTCTAGTCCTTCCCTCTCTTATGCTATGAAAAAAACATGGCACTAGTCTATGGCCATACCACCCTGAACACGCCCGATCTCGCCTGATCTCGGAAAAGACATGGCACTAGTCCACTTTCGTCTCCTTCTACCATGTTATGATGCAGAAGACGCTGAATTTGCAGGCATCCTGCTCATGGACGTCCTCCAAAACTGTAAGCTATAGATGTCTGACCTGAACTAGTTATTCAGTCTTAGGGAGTTTGTTACAGCAGCACAAATGGACCAAGACAAATGAATGCTGCCTTATTTTTTTTTTTTAAGATTTATTTATTTTTATTCACTCCCCAAGTGGCTGCAACAGCCAGAGCTGAGCCCATCCAAACCCAGGAGCCAGGAGCTACTTTGGATGTCCTGTGTTGGGTGCAGGGTCCCAAGGCTTTGGGCCATCTTCAACTGCTTTCCCAGGCCACAAGCAAGGAGCTGAATGGGAAGTGGGGCTGCTGGGATTAGAACCAGCGCTCATATGGAATCCTGGCACGTGGGAGGACTTTAGCTGCTAGGCTACTGCACTGGGCCCAACACTGCCTTCCTAAGGCTAAGAAAACCCTGTGGATTTTTAAACCTTTGCATTTATCAATTTGCAGAGTTTTGAAATCACAAGATTAAGCAGACATATTTGCTCATGAATAAATACATGTGCCTTTTGACCATATCTCAGACTTTAATATATCTCATGATTTATGATATCAGCATAACATCCTACCAGTAAATATAGTTTCATGTATAATGAAATTTTTAAATCCATCAATTCATTTCACCTCTCACTATGCTAAGAACTGAGAACATAGAGGCAAAGAAGCTACAGAAGTCACTGCCCTTGAGATCATGGCCGACTTGATTCACCCTTCCACAGAAGGTGAGCAGAAAGTACCACAGTAGTACAGGAGGTTCCAACTTATCAGAATAGAAATGATTTCCCATAAAGGCTCGTGTGCACTGTGGATGCAACAATGGTTATCATAGCAGAGATATTAAGACGGCTTTCCTATTGTTCATCATATCACATTCCTTCCAAAAGCCTGGCCCCATTGGTGCTTAGAGCAGAGTTCTTAAGTAGAGGCCAGTTTTGCACACATGCACACATACACACACACACACACACACACACACACACACACACACACTCACACACTCACACACACCAGAGCACGTTTGGCAAATTGCTGGAGACATTTTTAATTGACACCCTTCCTGAGAGAAGCACTGGGAACATCAAAAAGCCAGTGATGCTGTTAAAATCCGACAGTGTAGAAGACAGGCCCTCACAAAGCATTATCTAGACCAAAATATCAGTAGAACTGAGATAGAAAAATTATGACCTTGAGGAATCAGATCTGACCTCTCCCAGGTGGAATTCAAGGTTTGGACCAATTTGGCTCTGTTCTACATTTCTGCTTTATCTTTTTCTTCTTTGTTTTCTGGATCTTCTGTCTTCCCAGGAACCTTATGTTTCAAACCTACGTGACTTGAAGAAAGTTAAGAGTCGTAAAGCACTTGGAGTCCAAAGTCTGGCAGCTCCTGCTGTGTGAATCCAAGCTTGACTATTTGTAAATCGTGTATGTGTGCCTGGACAAGTTAGCCTCCATCTGTAATGGGAAGAGCAATGCTTATTGCTATTGTGAGGACTATGAGACAAGGCAAGCAGTTTTGCATGCTACCTGGTGCATCCCTCTACCCTGAGCTCTTGCTGGGCTCGCCTTTCTTTACTAGCACCAATCCCAGGCTTCCTTGTTGCTCCATGTTTGAGCATTTCATGTAATTCTCAGCCAATCTTTCCTTCCACTTACAAAGATCTCATCTGGCTGTGTGGTGTAAAATGATACATGACCCCCAAATTTATAGTTCACTTCTGTGAATTTCAGGTTTATATGTTTTAATTGCCTTGATGTTCCTGATTGTCTATCAACCTCTCCAACTTAGTATCATCAAAGTGAGCTTTAAAAAAAAAAATCAACTGGGCCCAGTGGCGTGGCCTAGCAGCTTGAGTCCTCGCCTTGAACGCGCCAGGATCCCATATGGGTGCCGGTTCTAATCCCGGCAGCTCCACTTCCCATCCAGCTCCCTGCTTGTGGCCTGGGAAAGCAGTGGAGGGTGGCCCAAAGCCTTGGGACCTGCACCCATGTGGGATCTGCATAGCACTGGCTGTTGCGCTCACTTGGGGAGTGAATCATCGGATGGAAGATCTTCCTCTCTGTCTCTCCTCCTCTCTGTATATCTGACTTTCCAATCAAAATAAAATAAATCTTAAAAAAAAAAAACAACCAAGTGATGTCACTGTTTTCAACGATATCCCATTGTATTGATCCTTCCCATGATCTGTAAGCCATTTGATGTCTTGACTCGACCCCCTTTTCACCCTTATCTCCTGACATTGTCGTCTTTTCTCACAGCATCAAGCTACATTGGCTATCTGATGATCAGACGACATAGATTCATTTGCCTTTTCAGTGCCTTTGCACTTGATGTTGTGTTTGCCTGGAAAAATTATCCTAGAGCAACACGTGGTTTCTCATTCAGGTCTCAACAGCAGTATTATTTCAAGAAGGCCTTTTCTCAGCCTGTTTTCTCTCCTGGACTACAGACTGCTTCATCTCCTCTAAGGAAGTCATTAGCTTGTCTTACTTTTTAGAGTGTGTAACATTCTCTGATGTTTATTTGCCTCTTTTGGGATGCTTGGTCTCCCCCCGATAGAAAGTGAGCTTCATGAAAGCAGAAGATGTGTCAGCCTCATTTTCCACTGAATCTTCAGTACGTACCCCAGTGTCTGGCAGATCGGACCTCAACAGATGGATAATGAATGGATGACTGGTGTGAAATGAAAGTGTGGTAAGAAGATTTGAGTTTTAACTCCTTTTTCATTTCTGAGTGACCCTGGCAAGTCACTCTTTCTCTTTAGAACCTGTTTATTCCTCTGTAAAGTAAGCATAATGGCATCCTCCTCACATATTGGTGTGAGGATTGAGTGATAATGTTACATGATAAGTGCCTGACGCAGTGCTTTGTACACAGCCTAATGTTCAACAGATGCTGGTGCTGAGGTATGTGTTGGGGTGCAATGGCTAACGCCATATTTGCCATGTTTGCATCCCACATTGGAATGCAGGTTTGAGTCTCGGCTATTCCACTTCTGATTCTGCTTCCTGTTAATGTGCCTTGGAAGGCAAAAGATAAAATACTTGAATCTGGGTATCACTAGTCCCCTTACATGGGAGCAACAGATGGAATTCTTAGCTCCTGACTTCCAGCGTGACCCAGCCCCAGCTATTTCAACCATTTGGGGGAATGAACCAGCATATGGAAAAATCTCTGTCACTCTGCCTTTCAAATAAATAAATCTTTGTTTAATGTTGATTTTTTTTTTTCTTTCTTGGAGCCTCATTCTCCACACAGAAGGGGGAATAGCATGGGTTGTATGGCGCTGAGTTGTTGCGGAAATGATAATAACTTGCAATTCTTTCCCCTTTTTGCCTTTGCACTTAGCATTCCCTTTGCTTCTTGCCTGGTTCACTCCAGCGGCACTCCTTCTGGAAACCCTTGCTGAGCTCCTACATGGGTTAGGGCCTTTGTTGGGCGCCCCGGCCCTGGGTGTTTCTGTTGAAATAAGCAGGCATCACAGGCTACTGCTTCTTCCCTGGTTGGGGGAGCGGATGCATGGATGGACTGGTGGAGAGATGACATAAGCAGTTGTGTGAGAGTGCTTTGAACCCAGCTACACCAAAGTTGCCCAAGGCTCACAGAACCCCCCAAGGGCCAGCCTCAGCTGGCCCTGCCACTCCCCTACTCCCTAGGAACCCTGCCTGCAGCTCCCTTAAGATTTGGCTACTTGACTTTCCCACCCCCAGCACCTCAGCCCTTTAACATCTTCCCGTGTGGTCTCCAACCATTGGCTGCAACCTCATTACTGTCCCCTACTCCTCTGAGGCCTCGAATGGGAGGCAACCAGGTGACAGCTGCAGATAATCTTGGCCCCTGCCCCAGGGCCAAAGAAGAGACAGTGACAGTGGAGCGAAGGATCTGGCCAGAGCGCGGTGAGGTTGGACGCGGGAACACAGATGAAAAATGAAGCAGCTGCAGCTACTACCACTGCTGCTGGCCACCTGCACTCTTGGGATGCAGGTGCAGCGCCAGGTCTATCTGCGTGAAGAATTCCTAGATGGGGGTGAGTGGTCTGTTGGGTGGAGGGACACCAAACCACACTTCACAACCTCTTCCTCCTTCCTCTACTTTAGGGGTCAGGCAACTTTCCTATAAGGACAAAGTGCAGTCTGCAAGCTGAGCAAGCCTGGAAGAGCAGGTGACCCACCTGCATTTCCCTTTCTTTCTACCCAATGAGGACAATGAGGGTCTTGGAAAATTAGTTCTGAGAATTAAAGCAATGCAAAGCAGTGCCCTTGGTCTATAGTAGGTGTGCAATAAATGTTCTCTTCTTTCCAACCTGAAAGCATGAACAAGTTAACCCTGGAGGGACGAGTTAGAGCTGTAATTTTGACAGTGAATGTTCCGTGTTTTATGAAACATCAGCGCTTAGTTGGGATTTTGGAGGACATTTGGTCTGATTTCCTCCCTGGATACCTAGGAACAAGCAGAAATTATGGCAAAGTTTACTCACCTAAGGACAGGTGTTCAATGCTGCTGCTTCAGGTACTCCCCTCAAAACGCCTCCCCCACATCGTGTGTGTGTGTGTGTGTGTGTGTGTGTGCGTGTGTGTGCGTGTGTGTGTGTGTGTTGGATATCAAGATGAGTCCATATTCCATCCTAAAACCTAGATCAGCCCTTTCCCCTTTCTGGGACTCAGTTTTCCAATCTGTGATACAGGTATCTGTGTGTTTGAGCATGGTAAGTTGCAGAGTAAAGAATTAGTGAGTCCAGGCAAGGGAATGAGTCAGGAAGGCTTCAGCAGCAGGGTGAATCCCCAGCAATGATTTAAAGGATAGCCAAGAGCTTATAGGACTACGAGAAAGGCATCCCAGCAAAAAGGAATAACATGAACAAAATCCGCAAATTGTTATGATTGAACAGCAAGGTTTCTTCAGGGTGTGCGGGGGGATGGTGGTTAAAATGAACCTCGAGGGCAGGGAGGGGCCGGATCAGAGAGCATGGGGAGGACTCAGGTCTTGGCCTGCTGCTGAAAGCAGTAGGAGGGCCAGTCGAGGTGGCAAGCTGGGACAAACAAACTCCATTCAGGTTTCAGAAAGAGTACTTCGGCGAATGTGTGGCCATGGATTGTGGAGCTGGAGACAGAAAACCGTCTAGGAGGCAGCTGTAGCCTCTTGGTGAGACGTGAAGAAGCTGTACCTGCATAATGGCAATTCAGGGGAGGGGGCAGACACGGGGAATGATTCCGAATTGGCTGATCTACGGGCTATAAGAACCATTCTTGTTCACCAACACTATAGGGGAGCCTTTTTCCAGGGACAGGTGGGTGGTCCGCATTTCCTGATTGCCTTCAGTCATCCTTTACATAGAGCCCCATGAGGCTAAAGCATCTCACTGCTGCCTCTTTGATCCAGATCTGAGCTTAGCTGGCTTCAGCTGTCCCACAATCCCTGGGGCAGAAGGCAGAGAACATGCTCAGGCCTGTCCTCACTTCCCCAAGGACCACACTCCAGTTGCCCCACGCAGCAGAGTGAAACGCCCAAGGGTTTTGGCAGCATGTGTTTCTGAAATGCTCTCTGGAATCAGTGAACAAGTCAGCTCAAGGCCCAAAGCAGTTGACAGGGTCAAAATCAAGATAAAATCCAGTGGCACCTTATGTGCAAGAGAGGCTCTCCACCTGACATCGCCTTGTCCAGGAAGCCTCGTGTAGAGTTGCCCTAGCTTCCTGGGCCTGTTGTTGTCAGCCCTGCCCACACCATAGCTGTCCAAATACCTGGTTCTCTTTTGTGTTTCCCATGTAAAACTCAGTAGCTGGCTAGTGAGGTACCCAATTAAGGACTATGGAGTGATTGAAAAGAACCTGGACACACACCAAAACTATAACATCCCCAAAATAAAACAATTCAAGGGCTGGCGTCTTGATGCAATGAGCTAAGGCACTACTTCCAACACTAACAACCCAAATCCAAGTGCAGGTTTGAGTTCCAGATGTTTTACTTCCCATCCAGTTCCCTGGTAATGTGCTTGGGAAGGCAGCAAATGATAGCCCAAGTGCCTGGACTCCTGATACTCATGTGGGAAACCTGGATGGAGTTCCAGATTCCTGACTTTGACCTGAACCAGCCCTGGCTGTTGCAAACATATCGGGAGTGAATTAGCGGATGGAAGATCCCTCTTTCTCTCTCTCTCTCATACCCATGCGCACGCGCACACACACACACATACACACACACACTTTCTATTCCTCTGCCTTCAAGTAAGTAATTTTTAAATCTTTTATTTATTATTATTGTCATTTTATGATACAGTTCCATAGTCCCTGGGATTTGACTTATCCCCTCCCCAATTGTCCTCACAATGAGTTCCCCATATCAGTACTAAAGTATAGTTCTTCATACACAGTCATATGTCCATCATCCTATTGTCATATAGTGAACAGTTTCACTAGGAGTCTATCTTTGTCTGGAAGTAGAAATGCATACTGCATTGTATCCTCACATCTGTATATGTTACTCTCCATTTCACAGTTACTGTACATCCCCTTAAATGAAAAGTCATAATACAAAATCAATAATAGGAAGAAAAATAGAAATTTACATTGCCATGAAGTTAAATGACATGTTACTAGATATGACAGTCTCCATTACACAGCTACTATACATTCTCTTAAATGAAAAACCACAAAACAAAATCAGCAACATCAGGGAGAAAAAAGAAATTAACAACACCATGAAGTTAAATAACATGCTACTACATGACTAATGTGTTGCTGAAGAAATGAAAAAGTAAATCAAGAACCTTCTTGCAGAAAATGACGCTACCATATGATCTACGAGTCACTGAAAGTGTTTTGAAGAGATAAAACTAACAAGAAAAAAAAAATCAAAATCCACGAGATATAGTTTCCACTGATCTTTGTTGGTGAAATGTATCTCCTGTAGGCAACAAATAGATGGGTTTTATGTTTGATTGAGCTTAAGCCATTGTCATTCAGGGTTAATATGTATGGGTAATAAATTGGTCCTGTCATTTTAGGAATGGGTTGATCATTGATTTAGTCTCCTGTTGTTATTTTACTAGGATGTTCTTCCCATTTGCCTTTGGTTTTGTTGGGCGCTATTCCTTTTCTCTAACAAGAAGAACATCTTTAAGTATCCTTTGTAGGGCAGGTTTGAAAGAGGCAAATTCTTTTAGCTTTTGTTTACTCTGGAAGAATTTTATTTCATTTTCAAAGACAAAAGAAAGTTTTGCTGGATATGTTATCCAAGGCCGACAATTTTTTTCTTTTAGAATCTGGAATATGTCACTCCATTCTCTTGTTGCCTGTAGAGTTTCCTGTGAGAGATCTCCTGTGAGCTTAATTGACATTTCTTTGTATGTCAGTAGATTTTTTTCATGTGCACATCTAAGGATCTTTTCCTTAGGTTTGGTTGAAGAGAGCTTGATTTTCATATGTCTTGCTGAAGATCGCTTTTGATCAAGTAATTTTTTTCTCCTAAAGAATCTTACTGGACGGAAGAACGTTCATGGGAAATGCACATTGTTTTTTTTTTAAAAAAAAGCAGAGATTTCAAGAAATTGCATAAAAATAAATGTATCTTTCCATGCCATTTTCCCCTTACATTTTGCAGTTCCATTGTAATTGTTAAGGGCAAGAGCTTATCCTAGAGGAAGCAACTCTAATTGTAGTTATTGGGCTAAGAGGAGAGACATTAAGAGACCCATGCTGAGAGTTTGATTTTGCTCAGGTTGAGCAGTGTTGTGAAGTGGAGTCCCCAGGGCTCTGAGATTTATCTTCAGCTGAGAAGATCCAGGAATCTGATATTGTTTATGTACTTCAAACCAGGAGGGGATGCAGCTGAGTTGTTCTACCCACTCTCACATAAACAGATACATTAATAAGATGCTAATACATTCATGAGCATCTTAGACTTCACCTGTCTCAGGCAACACTTTTGTGTTACAGCTGAGGTTTCTCTCTCTCTCTTGGTCTTCATCTTAGAAAGTGGCCCAAGCATTCTCCTGGTTTATCAGATTTGGAAAAAAAAATCTAGGAGTTATTTTTGATTCCTTTGTTTTCTTCTCCTACATCTAACCTGTTAGCAAGTTTAGTTGATGCCACCTTCACAATATGTGCCAAACATGGTATGTTACAACTCTCCTATCACCACTTTCCAAGTCTCTCATGGGGACTCTTCCAGTAACTTACTTGAATAGCCTCTTCTGCTTCTGCTTCCTTCTAGTCATTTCTTCCATAAACTTTGGGATGATCTTTTTGAAGTGTAAATAGAACAGCATCATGCTGGAAATTTAAAACGTCTGTTGCCTTCCTGTTCAATTGAAAATGAAATCTAACTTCCTTATCACTCCGTAGAAGAACCTCTATGAGCTGTTCCCTGCTTACCTCTCTATTCTTACTCCCTACTCATTTATTACATCCCAGTGGCTTTCTAGATCTTTCTCAGATACCTCAAGTTCAGTTTCCTCCCAGGACCTTTTCTTCTTTTGGATCCCCAACATGTTTTTCTCCTTCTCATCATTCAGTTTTCTGCTTAAATGTTACCTCAAAGGGGCTCCTCTTGTTCAGTTGTCAAAAATTATTCCCCCATTTTTCAATTATACTGTATCTTTTTATGTGATTTAATTGTTTGGAGATGTAACTTGTATACAGTAAAATGCACCCATGTAGACTATATCACAAGGCAGGCGTTTTGCATGGTGGTTAAGCTATTGCCTGAGAAATCTGCATCCCATATCGGAATGCTTGGATTCCACTCCCAGCTCCATTCTGATTCTAGTTTCCTGCTTGTGTTCACCCTGGGAGGCACCAGGTGATAGTTCAGGTACTTTGGTCTCTGCCACAGCCCCTACCAGCCACCAAGAAACCTAGATTGAGTTCTGAGCTGTTGGCCTGACACAGCCTCAGGTTTTCTGAGCATTTGGCAAATGAATCAGCAAAGGGAAGATTTGTCTTTCTCTGTCTCTCTACCCTTCAAATCAATTAAATAACTAAAAATCTTAAAACAAAGTTACTGCTCCTTGAATTTTGAGAAGTGAATATATCTGTGTGACTAATCAACATAAAGAATATTACTCTACCCCACTAAGTTTTCTTGTGAACATTTGCATGCTAAATTTCAAGGAATACTTTTCACTCTACGATACAATTCTAGTTTGTGTATTTATTTCTTGTTATCATCATCATTAAATTAGCTTCCTGAGAAGAAGTGCTTAATTTTGTTGAATGCCTGTTGCATAGCACTGTACTTTCTCTTTACATGTGGTTTTATTAAATATCTTTGTAGTTCTCTAAGGAAGATATAGCAATGTTTTAGTAATGAGGAAACTGAGGTGAAAAGCACTCGAATGATTTTCCCTAGTTTGCACAGCTAATGTCAAAAGCAGTTAGTTGGAATTAGTAGGCGACATCTGGAAAGTATCCCATGTGAGCTTAAGTCATGGCTCGCTGAGGTAGTGGGAATGGAAGCCTGACTACAGCAGTGCAGAAAGTGGATGAGATTAGATGGTGAATACAACAGGTGTGTGTTATGTTTTGGAGTATTCTGACTGAAGAGGAGGTTGAATAGAACCTAATTACTTCAGTAGATAATTGGTGATGCAAAGTGCTTGTACGCAGTTAACACAAGGTAGGGATTTTGCAGAAAGGCCAATATGGCAGACATCTGCTGTAAGGAGTAACTTTGGTGATGGTTCTACATCTCTTTTAACTTTATAATGTATGCTCAATTCAAATTTTGTGGAAGGAAGGAAAGAAGGGATGAAACAGTTGGGCAGAAGGAAGCCAAGTGACAGAAAAGAAACAGGGTTTGGGGGCTGGAGGTGGGATGGGGGATTGATGTGATGGCTCAACTGGCTAATACTCTACCTGAAAGTTCAGGTATTCCATATGGGTACCAATCAATGTCTCAGTTGCTCTATTTACCATCCAGCTCTCTGATTACGGCCTGGAAAAGTAGTGGAGGATGACCCAAAGCCTTGGGACCCTGCACCCATGTTGGAGACACAGAAGAGCCTCTTGGCTTCAAATTGGCTCAGCTCTAGCCATTGTGGCCATTTGGGGAGTGAATCAGCAGATGGAATATCTTTCTATCTTTCCTTCTAGCCTGTAAATCTGTCTTTCCAATAAAAATAACTGAGTCTTTTTTTAATCACTTGGATTCTTTTTTATTTTAAGATTTATTTGTTTTTATTGGAAAGTCAGATATACAAAGAGGAGGAAAGATAGAGAGGAAGATCTTCCATCTGATGATTCACTCCCCAAGAGGCTGCAACAGTTGGAACTGAGCCAATCCGAAGCCAGGAGCTAGGAGCTCTTCTGAATCTCCCATGTGGATACAGGGTCCCAAGGCTTTAGGCCATCCTCAACTGCTTTCCCAGACCACATGCACGGAGCTGGATGGGAAGCAGGGCTGCTGGGATTAGAACTGGTGGCCATATGGAATCCTGTGAGTGCAAATTGAGGATTTTAACCACTATACTATTACGCTTGACCCAATAAATCTTTTTTAAAATAATTATTTAATTTTATTGTAAAGTCAGAAATATACAGAGGAGGAGAGACAGAGGGTAAGATCTTCTGTCCACTGATTTACTCCCCAAGCAGCTGCAGCGGTTGGAGCTACGCCGATCCAAAGCCAGAAGTCCAGAGCCTCTTCTAGGTCTCCCATGCGGGTACAGGGTCCCAAGGCTTTGGGCCATTCAAAACTGCTTTCACAGACCACAAGCAGGGAGCTGGATGGGAAGTGGGGCAGCTGGGATTAGAACCAGTGCCCAAATGGGATCCTGGTGCATGCAAGGTGAGGACTTTCTAGCCAATAGGCTACCACACTGGGCCCAAAATAAATAAATCTTAAAAAAAAAGATTGAAAAAAGAAACAATTGGAGCAAGAGGATGTGTGAGAATAGGTACTCATCAAGCAACAGGGTGTAAGAATCGGAGCAGAAGAGGCCAGGGTTATGGATAGGAGGAAGTCATATAGTTTGATATTTCAGAGCAATATCTGGTGATAAGGTCCAAGGTGTGAATTTGTGGGCAGATGGCCAAACTGGAATGTAATTGAAAGTTAGTAGAAATGGGGAGAGGCCAAGGTATGGATGGGTTGTCCTGTAGACAGGGAAGTCACCGGTATGGTGGTAGACTTGAGTGAATGGGAAGACCGTGCTGGGTGCCAGTACTTTGAGCAAATGACATAACTGAGATGGTAAATGATCAGGGAAAGCAAGGTAGGAAGTAAGAGCAAAGAAGACTCTATAGGCAACCCCTGACCTGCAAGCCACGATGCTCTCCACTTCAGCTCTGGACAAGGTGTTCCAAAGGACTGCAGGCTGGTGGATGGCGCAAAACACTTTTCAGTGTCTGTGGCTTCTGTCCTGATGATGGGATTGCTAGTGCAGCCTTTCTAAGGCACAGGATGGGATATCAATCAACAACCTTGGTATTGTTCATGCCATCTTCCCTTTGTCTAGGAATTTTTTTTCCATTGAGGAAATAGCAATCAGAAATGTAACAGCACTCGATAAATATATAACATAAATAATGTGAATAGCTAATATTTGGATAATTTTTAATGTCATGAGTTAACATGATGTAATATTGGATATAAAAAATACAAAATTATTTATTCTCTGTGTTTAGACCTGCCAGCAGGCCCCGAGGTCACCAAGGACATTGTCCTTCAGCTGTAAAAACCACCAGACAAGCTGGTGAGGAATGTCTGCTTTATTATGCACAGGCTGCAGCTTTTAAAGGGTGAGGAAGGGGAGGGCAGGAGCGTGTCTTCGACCCCGCCCCCCACCTCTCCCATCACAGACACTGTAATTGGCTATATAGCACTTCTATTCCTCTTGACCTTCTATCCATGTTGGAGGACACACTCCATGTGTAGGCCTGGGAGTTGTGCCTGAGGGCCATTGGGTAGTAAACTCTAAGCCACACCCACCAGGTTACAGGGTAGGGGCCTGGGGCGAATGCCCACAATTTATAATTCATAGATTGTCATTATGTAAGATATATTTGTGCATAGAAAAAGAAAAGGAAGAAAACATACCAAAATGTAAATAGTATCGAGGCCGGAAGCAGGCTAATTCCCAGTCCACAGCACGGGCATCCCATAAAGGTGCTAATTTGTGTTCCTCCCCACTGCTCAGCTTCTGATTCAGCTCCCTGCTTATACCCTGGGATAGCAGTGGAGATGGCCCAAGTCCTTGGGACCCTGCATCCACATGGTAGATCTGGAGGAAACTCTTGGCTTCTGGCTTTGGGTTGGCTCAGCTCCACTTGTTGCAGTCATTTGGTGGGGGTTGACCCAGTGGATGGAAGCTTTCTTTGTCTCTTTTTCCCTTTCTCTCTCTGTCCGTCCTTCTTTCTATATATTTCCTTCTTTCTTTCTGTGCTTTTCTGCCTTCAAATAAATAAAGCAATCTTTTAAAAATGGTATTCAAAAGTAGGAAATTCAGTACCAAGAATAAAAGGAAAGTCAAAATAGTTCTTTCAGCTTAGAAAGCTTGTATTCTTATGAATAAAATTGATTGTATAAAACAAAAACTAAAGAAAAAGGCATTTCCATAGGTATTTTATCCTAATTCCCACAACAGCCCTGTGAGGTAGGCATTGGCCCATTTTACAGGTCTCACTGAGTGGAAGGTTATTGCTTGATATACTTCTGATGGCCACAGATTCTCATTAGTTAGAGGTTCTCACTGACCAGTGACTAACTGGTCCAGGGCTCTCACTGGCCAGCACTCCTAGTGGTTGCTCTAAGATTCAAATCTTCAAATTACCAGTATTTTTGCTTTCCAAGAGTACTGGATTGGGTGGAGTAAGAGGGAATGAAGGAGACCCAGTGGGTGTCTCCCTTGAAGCACCTTTGGTTTGCTTTGGTCATGGCGGCACAGGTGGCTGGGAGAAGAGGGCTCATGGCTAGAGGTCTTCCCGGTTCCGTAGGATGAGCTTCCTCACCAGCGCTGTGATGTGGGGCCGGATCTCCTCCACGGGCACAGTGGGATCCCAGGTCCAATTACCTTTCTGTCTGGGGCCACGAGTTACTTCCAGAAGTTCCAGGTGGGCTCCTTCCCAGAAGTCTGCAGCAGGTACTTGAAGGTGGAGTGGACACCAGTGGCAGTGATGGCGACCTTGCTGAACATGGGGAAAGAGCTGTTGTAGGTACAGTGAGCAGAGCTCTTGATCTCCTTGTTGCTGTCAGGCTCCTGCTGTTCAAACTGCTTGTACGGGAAGGTGATCACATTGAAATGGCAGGGACCTAGGTCTCTGTACAGCTGGTCCACGAAGCAGTGCTTAGTAGCTAAGGAAGGCAAATCTTACATTCTTTGAGTTTGAGAACTAACAAGAACAAGAATGCTGGGACCTGATCTTATGCAAAACACTCTCCTGTTCTCCATATGAGAAAACTGCTCCAGGGAAGGTACATGGCTTGCAGGGTGATGTTAGGAGTTTGCACAGAGTGTGAGAAGCAGGTTTTTTTCTTTCTGTTGTTTGCCCAGCATATCCTAGGCCATGTGGCTGCGCAATAATCAGAGCCAGCACCAGGCCCTTAGACTCTAGCCTTTTCTGCACCAGTAAGAAAGTGAGACCCAGTGGCTTCCCAAAAACACGCCATGGGTATGACTGGCCCATTGAGGTTTCCAGCCTTCGAAAGGGACTCGTTGGCTGCTGCTGTAGACAGCTGTGTATCAGGTGGCCAGTGAGTCAGAAGACCAGTAGCTTTGGTGACAGCAGAAGCTTTTGGCATCCCAGAACTTGCTTAGGAATTGGCACATTAACACATGCAGACATGTTGGGAGATGGTGCAGGACACCCATTAAAGAATGGCATTAACAGGTATGAAGGAGAGAGTTAATGGGGACAGCAGGCACCCAGTGACAATTATAGGAGTACAGAGTCAGCAGAAAGAAATCAGAATTCAAATAAGGGACTGAATGAAACAGGAGACACAAAGCTGTGTGTGTGTGTGTGTGTGTGGGTGTGTGTGTGTGTGTGAATGTTAATTCTCTCAGCTCTCAAACTTTAGAAACTTGGCCAAAGAGGCACTCTAGAACAAAGAGCCTCTGTGCCCAGCTGGCACAGACATACTGAGGACAGCCCAACAGGGCTGCGGAACACCCTGCTGCTCAGGCCACCGACTGATAAACGGCAGAGAACAGCTGTGAATCGTGAATGCTTGGACAAGCCGAGTTTGCAGAAGGATGCCCCTGGACGGATGCCTGGACTGAGAAGGCCTGGTCCAGCTGGCCTTCCCGGGTCTCAAGTGCATGGTGACAGGCCGAAAGGATCTCTGTGGAGGCTGCAGGAGATGGAAGCAAGAGCCGTGACCTTGGGTCAGACAAATGAGAGCCAGCTCTGACTGCTGCTACTCACTCAGTGGATGACTTTGGGCAATCCACAACTTGCATGAGTTTTCCCAAAAGGAGTGTGACAACGCTAGCTAACTTCCTTGCTTTCCTTTCTGTGGTATTCCCCTCCCAATACCACCCACACCCCTACAGAGCTCATGTGGAATCTAGCTCACTCTCCCTCAGCCAATCTCTGTTCAGACACCATCTCAGTACAGAGGCTGGGCACTCCCATTTAAATAACACCTTCACATTCTTAATTTTCTTTATAGAATACAGAGAAATATGCTATCATAGTGAGAACTGATGTATGCAGAGAATTGTGCTAGTGGGTTATACTGTACTTAGTTATAATTATATATATTGCATATTGAGTGTTTATCTGTTGCTTTGTCTAAAATTTGTCATCCACCAATGAGAATGTAAATTCCATGAGGGAAGGAATATATATTTGTGTGTATATATATATATTTTTTTTATGAATAAACCCTTTGTTAATAAGGGAAGGCAGCAGAGAGAAGAAAGAAGAAGGGAAATTATTGAAGACTGTGGCAGTTCCTCTCTCCGCCCTTGGCAGATGTGACCATTATGACTTGACCACTGTTTTTTGTTGTTGTTGTTGTTGTTGTTGTTGCTTGAAGATGCGAGGGGATTTCAAAAAGTTAATGGAAAGATGGAATCAAAGGAACAATTAGGGACCAGTATTATGACACAGTGGGTTAAACCACCATTTGAGATAGTAGCAGCATCTCATGCTAGAGGGCTAATTCAAGACCCCACCTGCCCTGCTTCCCATCCAGATGTTTGCTAATCCATCTGGGAAAGCAGCAGCAGATGGCCCAAGATGCTTGGGTCCCTGTCACCCACGTGGGTGATCTGGATGGACTTCCTGGCTTTGGCCTGCCCTAATCCCACTGTTGGTGGTCATTCCTGGAGTAAACGATGGAAGACCTTTTTATTTCTCTCCCTCTCGTTCTCCCACCTTGTTTTTCAAATAAACAAAAGTAGATCTTTATCTAAAAAAAAATACGTTTATCTTGTGCAAAACATATTTGGAGCCCATGCATAGACTTTTCTTTTTTAATTTGTCTTTCCCATTGGCTTTTTAGAAGCTTTCCTATAATATAGGAGGTAGAAGTGGGAGAAGTGACCTATACAATTAATTCTTCAATTTATAATCATAATTTCAGGTTTCTGGATACTTTGTCTTAATTTTTTCTTTCTTTCTTAGAATTTTATTCAGCTGTGCACTTCTGGTTTGTCCACTTATCTGAACAAATGCTACTCTCTAATTAAAATACTTGAAAACAATAATGGCAACCAGAGGTCTGATCATGGTTTATAAACCATTCTCCAACTGAAGGAATTAGGCTTCCAGAGAGAAATGGCTGATCCTTGGACTGGGGAAGAGATTAGACACAATAAATCTTGAACACTGTGTAGTTCCAGAAACTAAGGACATGTTCAAAACACGAAAAGATGGGAATCCCATCCAAGGGACACAGGAACCAACTGAAAGATTTTCTAATAGCTGAGGATATTTGCACAACAAAATGAAGTGCAGCGTTATACTCATAAGCATTAGCTAGATAGTCACTAGTCCATACTGAATCAATACAGATAAGTAGGTAAACTTGCTGGGCAGAAGAATTCAAATAATTCGTGTGGTTACTTTGACCTCCAGGAGGTGGACCTTCATCTCTTACCTCCTATGTGGTGTCTGGACAAGAGACTCTGGACAAAAGAGTTCGGTCTGGAGAACAAGAGGAATGGAGGAGTTTTCCAGGATGGAAACCTGATGGATGCTTCTGCCACTGTTGACACCACCAGTGATAAACCAAGTTACTATGTGGACCACTGACAGGATGTGATGAGCATGGTACTTTACCTCTGCACTCCTGTTTCTCCAAACCTACATACATTGAGGACAACCTCAGACAATCCCAGCTGAAGGACATTCAACAAAATGTCTGAGTAGAACTTCTCAAAAGTCAAGGTCACAAAAAAAAAAACCCAACAACAACAACAACGAAAAAAAAAAAAAAAGCAAAATCTGATACTGTCATCACCGAGAGTGGCCTAAGAAGACATGAATACTAAATGTGGTCCAGGATAGAATCCTGGAACTGCAAGCTATCATTACAGAAAAACTAAGGAAATCCATAAAAGTATGGACTTTAGCTGATAAGAAATCAATTTAGATCCATTAATTATGGCAAAAGCACCACAATAATGTTGACAAGAGAAGAAATAGTGCAAAATATACAAGAATTATGTAATAGCCTTGAAACTTTTGTCAGAAACCTAAAGCTATCTTGAAGTAAAAGTCTATTTTAAAAAACAGGATGTATACAACCATCTTGCCTGAAAAGAGAATATATTACTACGCCTAAAATTTTTCTCCAAGACTTTTTATTGAAAAAAAAAAGCAATAAAAAAATCTTGTTTCTCCTCTCCCTTCCCCCCATTTCAAATAGAGCTTTTATTTCTTTCCTAACAGCTTCTTCTCATGCTTTCTTGCCGGGATGCCTTTGGAGCAGATGCTTTCTGGGCTAAACATCTGTCCTTCTGAGCCCTAGCAGGTGCTGTCTTCTGGCCTAGGGCCTTCTGGGCAGGGGTCTTCTGAGCTGCAGTTTTCTTGCCAGCTGTGGTCACCTTCTTTGCTGGAACCTTAGCAGCTGTTGCCATGGCAGCTGCTGCAGCCACAGCACCCTTAGCAACAGGTGCTTTTTATAGGAGACACTTTAAACAGAGCTGCCCTTTGAAGTTTCTTAACTTCATTCTTGATTATTCTATTTCTTGTCTTCCTTGCCTGCTGGACTTTGCAGTGGTCAAAATCAGTCATTTTTGCTTTCCTTTCTCTGGCTTCAATCTTTGTGGCACATCTTGTGGCTGCCCATTTTGCATTGATATTGTCTTCTCCTACCCAGGCTTTTTGGACATACTTCTGGTGGGCACTGTGTGGAAACGAGAGAATGAAATCAGTCAGCTGCATGCATTTAAAAGACATGGCCTGTCTTGTGACCTACATGCAGGGTCTATCTACCAAAGCCCTGTTCTGATCAGTGACATCTATAATCGCGACCAGGTTCCTGACATGAGTCCCCAAGGAGACATAGGCCACAAAGCCAGCCTCCAGGAAGCCCCTGAATGCCACGTCAGCAACGATCTGTAAGAAGAAAATCTTATTCTTTCATCCAGTTAAGCCTCCGAGGAAGTACCTGAATGTAAACAGACTTCAGTTACTCTGAGCAGAATTTATAAATGTACACATTTTACAATCATCAAAACATTAAAACCATACCATGAGGTAGATAAATCATAGTATAGTCAAGTGATAGGAATCTATGCCAAGCATGAAAAAATATTTTTTATTAAAGTTTTTATGACAGGGAAATAAATATACTTTAGTGAAATTGAGTGAATTACAATTGTGTGTATGGTGTGTGTGAGAGAGAAAACAAGAGCGAGAGAGCATTCAATTGTATACAGGAAAAATGCATTTCAAGAAGCTGGAAAATATATATAAAAATGTTATCACTGGTCATTTCTGGGAAGTAGGTTATGGATGCTTCTACTGTTTATTTCTGCTTTCTGGGCATTATATTTTGAAACAAATGAATTTGAAAAGCCAAGAAATATACAATTAAAAAGCAGATGGTTCCTTTGCCTGCTTCTCCCGTTAGGCAGGGAGCTCCTTGAGGGCCTGGGGAATTCTCTCGCACGCCCTTCCCCCGCTGGAGTGCAGCCCTCAGCACGGGGAGGAGTCTAGTAAACATGTAGGTGGATGCCTTGCATTCTTTCTTCTTCTAGTACCTAGGCTCTGGTTTAATATACACTTTCTTAACAATCTCTATTAAATGTGCACGGTGTAGCTAGTTGGAAACCACAGACTCCCGGATGAATGAAGGGCCTTCACAAGGGTCTCATGCCAGCAACAGTGAAGATTTGTATTATCACCATGACTTTGGTCCTAATGCCAACCCATCACTTTATAATCCCATATGGAGCAGATGCTACAGCTATGTGTACATGGCTCTTTTATTTACAGATTCTTAAAAAACATTTATTCATTTATTTGAAAGACAGAATTACAGAGAAAGGCAAAGAAAGTTATACAGAGAGAGACACGGAGAGAGAGAGGTCTTCCATCATTGGGTTCACTCCCCAAATGGCAGAAAAAACCAGATCTGGGCCGGGCTAAACCCAGGAGTCTGAAAAGCAATCTAGGTCAAACCCAGGTGGACGACAGGGGGCCATGAACGTGGGCCATTTTCTGCTGCTCTTCCAGGCATATTAGCAAGGAGCTGGATTGGAAGTGGAACTGCGGGGACTCAAATTAGCACCATTACAGGATACCCATGTTGAAAACGGTGGCTTAATCCACTGGGCCACAATACTGACCCCTAGAGTTAAAATATATGCTCACTTATAAGGACACAGATGTAGAAAAACAATCAGATCATGTACCTAAACGGCTGGGAGGGTGCAGATCTTGACACTATTCACCACCCGTAAGGCTTTTTCCCAGTCGATTCATATTTGAGCAAGTAGGATCTGTACAACAGTCAGGAGGTAACCTGACAGACAGAATACAAAGTGGTCAGGCAAATTGGCCAGTAGATGAGGCAGGCATGTGAGTTCACTGATCTTGTGAGACTTGGGTGTGTTGCTAGAGCCGCACACATTGACCTTGGGGATGGGTGTGCACCATACACAGCACAGGAGCCATGGAGGGAGGCAGGAAAACCTCAAAGCCAGCCCTGCACCTCCACTTCACATGACGGCCTAGTACAAATGTGAAACATTCAAAAATTTAGACTATTTTTTAAAAAAGAATTCTTTGCACAAGAGGACAGGACCTTTTATGATATACAGAAATACATCTTCATTGCTTCTCAGCCTTTTGGCTAAGATCAAGTATAGAAATACATTTTCTATTAAAAAATGGTGACAAGGACCCAGCACAATAGTGTAGTGGTTAAGGTCCTTGCCTTGCACGTGCCGGGATCCCATATGGGTGCCAGTTCTAATCCTGGCAGCCCTGCTTCCCATCCAGCTTCCTGCTTGTGGCCTGGGAAAGCAGTCGAGGACGGCCCAAAGCTTTGGGACCCTGCACCTGCATGGGAGACCTGGAAAGAAGTTCCTGGCTCCTGGCTTCGGATCGGCATAGCACCAGCCATGGCGGCCGCTTGGGGAGTGAATCATTGGATGGAAGATCTTCCTCTCTGTCTCTCCTCCTCTCTGTATATCTGCCTTTCCAATAAAAATAAAATAAATCTTTTTAAAAAATGGTGACAAAATGTTGCTACCTGAAGGGGAAAGCTTTTTATGTTATCTGTGAAGCTCTTTTGCGAAATATATACTGATGATTCTGAGAAAATGCGGCTAAGAGGTACCTTTACCTAACCACACAAGCAGTTTCTAACAAGTCCGTTCTGTTTCAGGTTCAGATGTAGGCACTTTTTATAGTAGGTATGACTTTTTAAAACAAATTTATTATTTTCCATGACATAGTTTTGTTGGTATAGGTATTTCTCCCTTTTCTCCCCCTTTTCCCACCCCTCACATTATTATAGTAATATAGTCCTTTAATAACAGTTACAAGTTTAATATTCTATTATTTGAATTCATCATGGCGTTGTAGGTATAGACAAAGGTAGAAAATTCAGTATCATATTGTCAAGGTAAATGTAATTGTTTCACTGGGAATCCGCTTTTTATTTTGCAGTAGAAATGCCTACTGCAATGTATGGAAGGAACAACTTTTACCTTTCAACCTATAAATAGTTAATATCACTTTCCTTTTGCTGCTATATCTGTCCTATGCTGTGCACATATTCAGCCTCAAGTGGCATTTATTGAGTACTTACTATATGCCCAATACTGTGTTGTGCACTATTTCGTTTAAATTTCCCAGAAAGTATTGTGCCACGGTAAAGCTGTTGCTTATGCTAACATCCCATATTCCAGTCTTGGTTGCTCTGCTTCTGATCTAGCTCACTGTAAATGCTTCTGGGGAAGCAGTGGAAGGTGGTCCAGGTGCCTGGGCTTCTGCCACCTAGGTGGAGGAGTTCCTGGCACCTGACCTTGACGTGGCTTAGGTCTTTCATGTGGGTGGTAAGGGCCCAAGCACTTGGGTCATCTTCCACGTTCATAGGCACATTAGCAGGCAGTTGAATCAGAAGCAGAGCAGCCAGGCCTCAAACATGTACTCATATGGGATGCTAGTGTTGAAGAGGCAGCAGCCTACCCCGATAACACTACAATGTCAGCCTCTGGGTAACCCCTTTGGACAGGTGAGGAAACAGTTCAGTGGAGTTAAAAATCACTACTAGAACTGGTGGCAGTGATGGATCCCTAGCTCAGTCTTCTGATTTGAAGTCTGTGAGAAGCCAGGCATAGTGGAAGGTGCAGATATGGAAATAAGCTCATTTGACCAGGGAATCATGGTTATATGGCTTCCTTGGCTCCATATCTCTACCACTGGAATGTAACATGTGCCCTTATCAACAAGAGATACTAGCTTCTATACATGTGGCCCTTTTTGATGTGCATCTCTGCGGACCTATAGCTGGCTGGTTAATTTGAAGGAAAGGGGAGATGACATGGTAACACTCAACCCAGGTTAACCTATATTATTCCTCCCAATTAATGAACTCTCCTTGGTCTTCCCCTTGTTTCCTCTATTCTGAAAAACCACACATCACCTGTTGCAGGCTCCCTGAAACACAATGCTGTTTTAAGCCTCTGGGCCTTTGCACCTGCAGATTGTTCTGTTTGGAACACTCTATGTTTTCAAGTTTTATTTCTCCTGGTATTTATTTCTTACTTCTTCTGTGTAGTCAGTGCTGTTTGAAATTTCACTGCCCTGTGCTTCCTTCTGTCACTACTGTTCTTACTTACCACACTGCTGTTAGATTCATTTGCTCTTCAGCTGTTTGTCTGTGCCTCTCCTCCACCAGACTTTGAACTCCACGAAGCTCCTAAATCCACAAAGGATCTTGTCAGGTTTGTGTCTGTTGCTGGCACAGAGTGAATGTTCAAATGCTAATTGAATGAAGAAATAAAAGCCTAGAGACACAGTGCAGATGAACTTAATTGTAGAATGGGATTGACTGCTAAGAACCATGTGTCCTTGAATAGATTGTTTCCTCTTCTGGGGCTTCAATTCCCCCATCTGGAACAGAAGGAAATCAGATTGTGGGATCACCAAGAGTCACTCTGGTTTTGATCTTTTATGTTGTTATGATGTTAAGAGGAAACACATGAAATCAAGTGGGACTTTATGAGGCCAGCGACATGACACAATAAGCTAAGCTTCTGCCTATGGCACCAGCATCCCATGTGGGCAGCAGATCCTATTCCAATTGCTTCACTTCCAATGCAGCTCCCTGCTTATAAAGTGGGAAGAGAGGATGGCACAAGTCTTTGTGCCCTGTACTCATGTGGGAGAGCCAGAGGAAGCTCCTGGCTCCCGGCTTCAGAAAGACTTAGTTATTGGCTCTAGTAGCCATTTAGGTTTTGGGGAGTGAACCAGGGGATAGCAGATCTCTCTCCTCTCTCTCTCTCTCCTCTCTGTAACTCTGCCTTTCATATAACAATTTCTTAAAAAGTGGGACTTGGTTAATTGCACAGCAGCATTACTTCTCAGCCTTTTGGCTAAGAGCAAATGTATTAATTACATGACATTATTTTCCTAACAAGAGGGGCTCCTTGTTTGAGACACCCTAAATTATGTTATGCATGGTTTGCATCAATACTGTTCACCAGGAAAAAAATTAGTAGTGAGGAGTCCCGAGTTCAAGGCTGAAGTTGCACAGTTGTTTTTACATGCTTGGTCCTAATTTGTCAAACAGATGAACTGGTGTGTCAATCCATCTGTAAAGTTGAGATTCTCACGGCTCAGACAAAGGCGGGATTCTTCATGCACTCAATTATTGAACAAAAATTTTGATGATTTATTATGGGCTTAATACTGGAGTACATTGCTCAGGGAAACAGTTGAGAAACTTGCCATTTTGGTTGGGAAGACCTACATTACTCAAGTTACTGACTGAGTATAAGCTACCAACTGTAAAGTGCTGCACTTCTGTAATAAAGGGTTTATATGCACTTCTGTAATAAAGGTAATAAAGGGTTTTTCACACATGTGGCCTCTTGGAACATCAAATGTATAAGAATTAAAAGTACAAATTTTGGTGCTATGGAGACCTGGGTCTGAGCCTGTTTGCTCATTTATTTACAAATTGAGATCTCAGATGCTGAACTCTAGCTTCCTTGTCTTTTGAAAGGAATGTTCATCGCAGCCTAATAATATTAAGAGAATGCATTGAGATCATCATTGTAAAGAACTGGGTTCAATGAGTGACACACACTTGCTAAATAGTAGATATTTTATTGCTATGCACTTTTTCCCTATACAGTATTTTACATGGCATATTCCAATTCTTTCCAAGGAAAGGTAATTAAGAAATCCAGCCGATTTGAATTCATATCTCAGGTCCACCACTCACTAGACACAACATGGAACTAATGCTAGCTGTCTTACAGCACTATCAATGGGAGGAAATGAGGTATAGTTTTAGGGGAGCTACACGAGGGTCTCATAAGCTTGCCTTTTCTGACTTTGATACCTGGTCCATTGCCTCACTGGGCCACGGTGGTCAGGGAGGCTGGGTCTGCCTCATTCAAGCCACAGCATTAGATAGAAGGGAACTTCCGGGACCCCTCTTAAAGGAGCAAATAAGCAAGGTGGGCATCCAGATGTCCTTGTGTGCCCAATACTGAGACCTTGAGTCGGGGAGCGGGGAGGAAGAGCTCAGAAAAGATTAGGTAGGCAAAATTTTACTTCACCCTTTTACATTTTTTTTTTTTCAGTTAGGCTTAAGATTTCAATTGACACAAGGCAGATTTTCTTTTTAAGCACTTATTTTACTTGAAAGTCAGAGTTACAGAGAGAGAGAGGAAGAGATACACACAGAAAAGTCTTCCTTCTCTGATTCACTTCCCAAATGGCTGCAAAAGCCAGAGCTGAGCCACTCCAAGCTGGGAGCTGGGAACTTCTAGGATGCTGGTTCTGCAGGCTAAGGATTAGCATGTTATAGCACTGCCCAGCCCCCAGGCTGAACTTTTGACTCAAATCATCAACTCTCTCTAGAGAGTCACTGTCTGAGGGCAAGCTTCCAACCACCCCATCTCCTCCCATTGGCCCCACCTCTCTGATGTCATCCTCAGAGCAAGTTTCCACTCTTAAACCATCAACTGTTACCATTAACAGCCAAAATTAAACAGCTGCATGAATTTTAGGGAGAAAAATACTATATGTGAGATCCCTCATAGTGAAATGAAGACTCGAGGAAGCACCTAGAGTCAGTTTTTTTACATTAAAGTCAGAGAGAGAAGAAGCTGGAATGTGACAAGGCAAAGGGGCTTGAGCAAGGTTGGTTAATTGGGAAGAGAAGTGACCAGGAAGAAAAAGGTTCATATATAACAAAATCTGTTTATATAACTCTCCCTTGGCTTCCTTTTTCTGTCCCTGATAAAAGAAATACAATTTACAGAGGCAAGCATTTGGTATGGCAGCTAAGTAATATACTCCCTGGGAGGCAACACGTGATGTTTCAGGTACTAACTGGGGTCCCTGTCACCCCTGCTGGGGACCTAAATTGAGTCATAGTCCCCAGCCAGGCCCAGCTCCATCTGTTGCAGGTATTTGGAGAATAAACCCAAATGGAGACTGCTCTCTTTATATGCGTTTCAAATACATAAACCAAATCTAAAAAAAAAAAAAAAAAAGTAAAAAAATGTTACTTTAAGAAAAAAAAAATAAAAGACTGTATTTTTCTTTTTGGATATAAAGAAGACATCTCTCACATGAACATTCCAATCCTTACTTTGAACAGCCAGAATGAAGGTCAGAGTGACAGTTGCTATTTTGAGAGCAGCATATTTTGGGGCGTATTCTCAACTCCTTCCAACGCAAGCCCAAATCCCCTGGGTCTCATGATGAAAGATAGCTGAGTCACCAGACTCAAGAAATAGGAGCTGACCCAGCAGCACAGGGTCCTTTTATTGGATGTGTGTTAATAACAGGGTTTTATGGAAGGCGCTAGAGCAATAACCTTAGAGATGAGGCTGTGGGATTGGAGAAGTGTTCGTTTAGCTTGAGAGAGGAGATGAAATGAAGGCCACCCTCAAGGTCACTTCTGCCCAATCTCCCTGGGATGCTGGGATCCTGGCGGGTCCAGGAATTAGAAGTCAGCCACACTGGACCTACAATCAGAAAGGCACAGGATGGAGAACCAGCTCCAAGAAGAATACTTCTTTGTCTACACGCCATCTATGACAAGACATCATGGATTTATTAGTATCTCCTTGAAACTGCAAGGAAGGGTCTAAAAAATTTAAGCAACAAGAAGGTAAATGGAAATTGATTCTCATCATTACTAATTCAAGGAGTATAAAATGATATCGTTAATGTTTCAGTGTGCTGAGTTGATTATTTTACTATACTAAGCATACATATGCATAAGGACTTAGCATTTTTTCATCTTTTTAAAAAGTAAAAATATAATTATTTGTCTGAAAGGCACAGTCACAGGGAGAGAAGGAGAGACAGGGAGGACAGAGATCTTCCATCTGCTGATTCATTCTCCAAATGGCTCCAATGACCAGGGCTGGGCTATGCTGAAGCCAGGAGACTGGAACTCCATTGGATCTGTCACATAGGTGCAGCAAACACTTGGGCCATCTGCTGCTTTCTGAGGCGTGTTAGCAGGGATCTGGAAACGGAGGAGATCAGGGCTCATATGGGGACCACTGGCACCACAATGGCTTCCCTGGCTGTAACACAACACGGGCTCCACCATCTACTTTTACAAGAATAAATGATTCATGCATTTCAACCACAGTCTCATAATGATATTTAAGATTTAACTGTCATGTAAGAGGATAGGGCAGGGCAGTAACTTACCAATGGCTCAACTATTTGGTATTTAAACCAATCCACCTAGGAGTAGAGACAGGAAGGTGCTGCACATGCGAAGGATCTCAGGAAATGTGTAGCCATTCCCCAACACACCCTTGCCATTCTGCTAAGTCCCAGCATGAGCAGGATCTTACGGTCTTTAAGAAAACAAGTACTTTCTTTGTATTGTTGTTTTCTCCTTTATCTTTTAGATGGATGGAAGAAGCGATGGGTGGAATCTAAACATCAACCGGATTATGGTAAATTTCAGCTCGCTGCAGGAAAATTTTATGGAGACAAAGAAAAAGACAAAGGTACACGCTGAGGACTTAGGAATACACTAATTAATTAGAAAAATGTTCTTTTTGTGCGATTGTCTTTTATCTACAATTCTTTTTCTTAAAAAATCAAAAAAAATGTACAGAGAGAAAAAAAAATAAACCCCTCCTGCAAAAATAATATCTATTTGTTGAATAACAGGCATCTTACAGACATGCCTGCCTTAATCTCCACAGCCACTCGGCGAGGTGATTATTGTTAATTTCTCAGTTTTACAGGAACATCTCAGAGAGCCTGAGCTGCTTGCCCAAGGCTGTATATGCAGCTGGCAAAGTGGTGGGGCTGAGATCTGATCCTGGATCTGACTCCAGGGACTGTCTTCATTACCATTACCTGTGCTGCTTTTCCCAGTCCCCCAGGGTTTTTCAAAGATCACTCTGCCTGAAGCAGAGGAAAGCACTGTAGAAAACATAGATATTTCTCTGCCCTAAAACAGCGTAGTGGGGTGGGCAACGTAGCAGATAAACCTAGGGCTGACTCCTGTGATTCCTTGCTGCGTCATTTGAGCAAATCTTCTATCATTTGAGCCTTGATATTAGATGGAGGTAACAGTCATGGCCTACCATTAGTCTTGGCTGCTGCTGGCACCTTTTATTTCTTTTTTTTTTTTTTTCTTTGCCTGAGAAAGCTTTTGTCCTATAAATAGAATCCACTGATGGTCCCCCTGGAGTGATTTCCCGTCTTCTCCCTCCTGGCTACTGTTATGAATCTGATTTTCATGTTTATTAAGGGGGAGAATTATGAACTGGCTTGAGCACTTTGAATCTCATTTAAATCCACTCTGGAAAATTGTTTCCAGAGAAGAGACAATTGGAGACTGAGCAGTCCCTGGGAGGCCTGTGCCTCCCTGACCTTTGTAAGTACTCTCTGCTGTGGCCCAGCTCAGCCCTGCTTTGTTTCTTAGTTGTTGCCTCTCACATCTCATCCCATTAGGGCTTATTAGATTCTGCTTGGCTGTCTAGTAGGGTCGTGGGGTGCAAATGAGCGTCCAGGAAGGGGAGAAGGGTATTGAATTGAGCAGCACAGTGGCTCAAAGCTTAGTGTTCTGCCTATAAATTTTAGGATCTTTTCCTTGAACCCACTCCTCCCCCATGCAGCCTTAGGATTACTCTGGATGCCCCTCCACTTCTAAGATCTTTGGGGCACTAAGTATACTCTTCAAAATGTAGACGGCTCTAACACAGTGACCCCCATGAAAGCACTTACCCCTGGCATGTGGTAAGTGTCCAGGAGGCACTGTCAGGATCAGATCCAAGGACTTCCAAGCAAGTCAGCATGTTTCATGTGACTTTCCACACTGATGATTTCCAAAGTACTTGTCACCTCTCTTACCCCTCAGTGGTCCTCACTAGAATTCCTAGAATTAGAAATAATTACCCACAGGTTGCCAATGAAGACCTGAGACAGAAAGACACAAAGGTGCCTCATTGCAAACTGAGGACTTGGCTTGTGTACTGCATTTGCGACAGCATGAGCTGACCTAAGTAACTTTCCCTCTCTGGAGCCTGGTCTCTTCATCTCTAGAGTGATGCAGCTAGTCTAGAAAGGCCCTCAGATCCCCAACAGTCCTGATGCTTTCTATAGGAGAGGTGGAATGGTTGAAGGTGGGAGCTCTGAATTCTGTGGATGGCTTGGGGTTGCACCTCACATGGCAAACCATTATCTATAAGAGGCAGTGTAGAACTTCTTTGTGCAAAAACCTTTGTGCATAGCACAGCCTCATTCTGGCCACTTGGGGGGCTTCTTTGTGAAGCTGCAGAACAGAAGTCACCAGTCTCTTGGGAATAAAAGACAGTAGGGTCTAGGGAGAAAAACAAACCAAACACATGTGGCTGAGCATCTGAGCTTGGAGGGATGGGTGTTTGGCCACTTGAGTGTCTTGAACCTGCATCCTGCATTGGATTTGAAGCCCCTTTCTGCTCCTGATTCCAGTTTCACACAAGCATATGTCCTGGGAGGCAGCAGGCGATGGTGCAAATCCTTGGGTTTCTGCTACCCACATGGGAGACCTGGATTAGATTTCCATCTCCTGGCTTCATCTTGGTCCAGCCCTGGTCATTGTGGCTACTAGGGGAATGAGCCCAGCAGATCTCTCTCTCTTTCTCTCATTCTCTGTGCCTTTCATAAATAAACTTTAAAAAAAAAATCTTAGCTTGACCAGCTAGGTACGCAATGTTGATCATTTCATCTCCCTGGTTGCTAGGATGGGAAACTCATTTTACAAGGTTGCTTGGTGGCGTGCAGGAGGCATGTATAAAGCTCCCAGCACAGTGCCTGGCACACACCAGGGCAGCTTTGGGTCAAGCTAGGCCAAATGCTGTGTATCTGGTTGCTTTCTGGGTATGTATGAAGACTATGCTCTCTCCCCCCTCCCAGGTCTCCAGACAACTGAAGATGCCAAGTTTTATGCCCTTTCGACCAGGTTTAAGCCATTCAACAATGTGAACGAGACCTTGGTGGTTCAGTTTTCAGTAAAACACGAGCAGGGCATCGATTGTGGTGGCGGGTATGTGAAACTCTTTCCTGCCATTCTGAACCAGGAGGATATGCATTCGGAATCAGAGTATTACATCATGTTCGGTAAGTGCTCAGGTAGCTGTCAGCCTCACAGGATCCTCCTGTAAGAGTCACTGTGGCTGTTGGAACGATTCAGACTGACCTGGAAAAGAATCCTTTTTATGTAATAGCCCCACATGTCGCCTGCAGTACGACGCTATTAAAAACACACACACACACAGCAGTCCTAAAGCTAAATGTTAATACAAATAGACCCCAAAGAGGGGAAGAAGCCAGTGTTAACTAAGTCTACAGTATGCAGACATATTCCCCAGTTCTCCAAAAAGGGGAAGGGGGAAGGGAGTCACAGGTGTGGACATTCCTCCAGGCAGTTAGAGCAGTGGGGCCCGTGCTCTGCTTCAGGAAGAGAAAGGTGCAGGAAGAAGCCCAGGAAATGGTCCTCATTAAGCATCTGTCCTCTGCTCTGAAGGCTGCATCAGATCCACCCTGAGGCCTCCCTTAGCTCCATCTAACCTTGAATCCAGTTACACCCTTGTTGATGTTTAAATAGCCACCCATCCAATTCCCAAAGCACAGCAGGAGACTGTGGATTGCACTGAGTGTTTCTGGATCAAGTCAGAGGGAAGGGTATGCTGCACATCCCACAGCAAGATTCCCTTCAAGTCTGTCCTCCATATGATTCCCTTTTTTCAGGGAACATCAGAGGTCTTGTCTCAATCCTCCCTGCACCATTTCTGTCTGCAGCCTCCTCCCAGCTGTTCTTTTCTTCTTATGCAGAGCAATATTTTACTCTGGGTGTCTCTAACTCGCACCTTCCCTGGCTGACGTTAATGTATGTATGTATGTGGTGGTGCTGGTAGGGACATCAGAAATAATTTTTAAAATTGTTTTTTATATGAATATTATTCTGTGTTCAAATAACCCAACTGATTGGGCTTTTATCTCCACATTACAGATAAGGAAGGCAAGGACGTTGCCCAAGGAAAGCAGGAAACTAGTGTTTGAAGCCAGTCTGTCTGGCACTAAAGCTTATGTTTTATTATACTCCACCATTTCTACTTTCAGGCATGTGATGTTAGAATCCGGGCTAAAGCCCCCGGACGTCAGGGTGAGAGCTAGTCAATCCCCAGAGAACGACAGAGTCTCACTGGTAATGCAAAGAGCAAACAGAGTTTATTGCGCCAGCATGCTGGGGTCAGACCGCATTTGGGGCACACAGGCCAGCCAAGCGGGCGGTTGGACCCCGAACAGCCCAAGACAGAAACTTATATAGGCTCTTTTGGGCTGGGAAATACATTAAAAGTAACAACTTTAGACATGTTCATTTTTATGGCCTTCAGGCACAGTCAGACTGTTCTGTTCCCATACCCATTATCTGTATGGCTCATCCCATTCTCACACCCTTCTTTCTCTTGTTTTTGGGACCGGAGAAGAATTGTGCCCTTGCCCCCCTGCACCTGGGTTCACAAAGTTGCAGGACAGCAAAGAACAGATTTATCACTAAAGTGGAATCCTCCCAAAGTCCAGGCGTCTCCTGGCCTGGCAAAGTAGCAGTTTTCTCTACACAAAGGAACCTCACACTGCCCAACAATAGCATTTTACCCACACTCTAACAGTGAATAAGTTTTCAGAAGGCTGAGTGAAAAAACATACCTTTATAAAGGTATTGATGAGTCACTATGAGATCATAGAAGAAGGCATGATTCAACCCAACTGGGGGCTTTATGGAGAAGATATTAATGGTTCTTTAAAGGATGAATTCAATTTTAACAGGCAAGGAGGTGGAAGAAGTACAACAAGGGCAGAGGAAACAACATATGCAAAAGCTCAATCATGAAATTCAAATGCAGGTAGAGAAATGGCAAGACCACTGTGGACACACTGTGTACATGTGTGTATGTGTCTTTGTCTTTTTGCAGGTCAGTGAGCAATTACATGGAAGGTTGGATTTAGGTTGAAGGGCAGGTGGCTAGCCTAGTGGCAAACATCTGCATTCCTCAGGAAAGTACCCAGGTTCAGTACCAGCTCCAGTTTCCAGTCAGGCTTTCTGTTAGATTCACCGCTAGCCAAAATTTTAGATTCGCCAACCACCAGGGAAAGAATAACTCAGCCAAATATATGAAAAGAATTTAGATGGCCTTGATTTCAGGGAACCACTGTCATGGGCTTCCCTTCCCCATGCAGCAGACAGACAGATGTGAAGGAGTGGGCTGCACAGGAAGAGCACGGAAGAGACAGGGAAGGGGCTTTTAAACTCTTCTTGACAAGGAAACCGAAGGGGGGGAGGGGTTGCCTCATCCCTTATTGGTGGGGGGATAGGGGTCTGTGTCCCTCACTGGTGAACGGTGGTCTCATGGCCCTATGAGTCCACCAGAATTCTGCCATCCGTTCTGGGTTTGGTTGCAGGCAAACTCCGCCCTTCTCTGGTTACCATGGTAGCCACTACTTTCTGCTCACACAAACTGTGGGAGGCAGCAGCAATTGATCAAAAGTCCCTGGGTCCCTGCCACCCATGTTGGAGAGCTGACCTCTCTCTCTCTCTCTCTCTCTCTCTCAGATTTACTTATTTTTATTGGAAAGACAGAGCCAAAGAGAGGAGAGACAAAAATCTTCCATCTTTTGTTTCACTCCCCAAATGGCTGCAATGGCCAGAGCTGAACTGATCCCAAAGCCAGAAGCCAGAAGCTTCTTCCAGGTCTCCCACATGGGTACAGAGTTCCAAGGCTTTGGGACATTCTCCTCTGCTTTCCTGGGCCACAAGCAGGGAGCTGGATGGAGATTGGAGCATCCAGAGGCAAAGCAGTGCCAGTATGGGATACCAGAGCTTAAAGGGGGAGGATTAGCTAATCAGGCATTGCACAGAGCCGAAATCGGCTTCTGACTCTGGCCCAGCCCTAATGGTTGTTTGGATATTTGAGGATATCCAGTGAGTAGGAGCTGATGGCTACCATGGTAACCAGAGAAGGGCGGAGTTTGCCTGCAACCAAACCCAGAACGGATGGCAGAATTCTGGTGGACTCATAGGGCCATAAGACCACCGTTCACCAGTGAGGGACACAGACCCATATCCCCCCACCAATAAGGGATGAGGCAACCCCTCCCCCTTCGGTTTCCTTGTCAAGGAGAGTTTAAAAGCCCCTTCCCTGTCTCTTCCGTGCTCTTCCTGTGCAGCCCACTCCTTCACATCTGTCTGTCTGCTGCATGGGGAAGGGTAGCCCATGACAGTGGCTCCCTGAAATCAAGGCCATCTAAATTATTTTCATATATTTGGCTGAGTTATTCTTTCCCTGGTGGTTGGCGAATCTAAAATTTTGGCTAGCGGTGAATCTAACAGGAGTTCTTTGTATTTTTCCCCTCTGTCTCTCAAATAATTTTAAAGGGATTCATTTATTTATTTGTTTATTTGAAAGGCAAATTTACAGGCAGCGATGGAGAGATGAGGTGGGGGTGGGAAATGGGAGGGGATTTTTCAGCCATTCATTCACTCCTCACATGGCCACTCCTGTAGAAGCCAGGAGCCTAGAATTGCACCAGGGTCTCCCATGTGGGAGCAGGGGTACAAACGCTTGTGCCATCTTCAGTACTTTTCTCCCTGTGTTAGCAAGGAGCTGGATCAGAAGTGGAGCAGCCAGGACTCAAACTGGTGCTTATCTGGAATGCTGGTGTTTCAGGTGAAGGCACAACACTTGCCCCTCAAATAATTTTTCCATAAAGAACATTATATTCAAACTTGTTTTTGGACCTTTGGCAAATAAAGCTCTCTAGGCCCAAAGGCACTTATCAACAGTTTCCTCTGGTTTTCACAAAATGGAAAGGACCCTGGGGTAATTTTTGCTTGTTTCGCTTTTTATGCGAGGGTTTGAATCTCAGACTACCAGCGAGCTGTCTGATTTTGGGCTAGTTGACTTGGAGTTAACTTTTCTGAATGACAATATTCGCAGCTAAAAGCACTACCTACTTGTGAGAATTAAAGGACTTGATAGAAAACGCCTGGCACAGGTTTGGTCAGTGGAAACTCTGGCTGGAAAGAAGGAGAGAGAAGAGTTTCTCACCTGAAAGTCAGCTTCTTTCCCCCTCCTCCTGGCTCTGCTAACCACTCGCTCTCCTGGTCCCTGCAAGCCTGGAGGACCGATTACTGTTGCTGGTCTGAGGATAGGGCTCTTTGTTTTCCCAATGTCCTGCTTCACCTTTGTCAATAATCCTCTTATTAAACCCTTTCCCAATAATTCCAAATTGAGTGTACCATCTATTTCCTGCTGAGATCCTAATAAATATACAGGCAGTGTCTGTCCTAGGTCCTGACCTCAAACTGGGCAAACTGCCTAAAAGAGATGTGAAATTATGCTTTGGGGTTTAATTTCCAGGCCCTGACATTTGCGGCTTTGGCAACAACAAAGTACAGGTCATCCTCCATTACCAAGGGAAATACCATGAGAACAACAAGACCATCAAGTGCAGGGTGAGTGCGTGGGCTGGTTCTAACTCCAGGGGGAAGCATGAATGTTTTATTTATGTTAATTCATGTAATCCTTGCAGAAGCCTATAAATTAAATACCAATGCCTCCATTTTACAGGTTAGAAAGTAGACTTAGAAAAGTACTGTAAATTGTAGGAATTTGCAAAGGAACCATTAAGCCAAAAAGCTAGAGCAAGCCACCTAAGGTTCTGTCTTGGCTAGTTCTCCACTGCTGAGTATTGGAGCAGACATGGGAGGTGAGAGTGCTGGGCTTAGCAATGGGTGGTGGAAGGACAAGTGCATTTTAGCAACATCAAGTTGGCTCATTAATTGATAGTGGATGGATTTCATCTGAAACCAGATGAGCATTAACTCAATTCTAAATCCATGCTGGGCCTTGGGCTAGGGACAGAGTGAGCCAGACATGGCCTCCCACCTTATAGAATTCACAGTCAGCTGGAGGTAAGAATCAAGCAAAGCAAAATGACTGCCTAGTATGATTGGGGTTTGTAGGGAAACAGGAGGTTCCCCTTGGAAGCCTATCCCAGAGGTTTCTCTGTGCTGAACTTCAGAACATAAACATGACTTGATCCTAGCAGGAGGCACAAAATTTCAAAAACTGAAATCCTGGAAAAGATAATTCTATGAGAAAAGTCAAGGCAATTTGAGAAATAAGGGCAAAGGAAGTGATTTGGTACAGCTAGAGCACATGGGGAGAGGCAGAAAGCAAGTCTAGAGTATCCCATAGGGCTTGGGTCATTGGAGAACTTGTGTTCAGACCCAGGATCCTCCTTAACAAGACTGTACATGGACTACATGTGTAGAGGCTCCCCGAAGTACCCTTGGGCATGCCTTGTGATAGAAGCTGTGGGCCCAACTGTTGATATGATCCTCGCAGCCAAGGGGGCCAGACAGAAAAACAGATAAGATCATAGACTGAACAGAGGTGCAGGGGTAAGAAGGCTGGTGGCTCAGGGAGACCAGAGGAGTATAGATGAGGAGAGTAAAACTCAGAATCCCTGTAGAGTTAACCAGAGAAATGGACTGAGGGGCATGGTCAAAGTAAATATTGTAGGGGTGCCTTCAAGGGAATGGGTGCTGTGGTCACTTGGAGCTTTAAGTCTAAAGAAGTCCAATGTGGAAATAAACTATCTCCACCTTTCCTTCATAGATCAATAAAGACACTCATCTATACACACTGATAATTCGCCCCAATGCTACATATGAAGTAAAAATTGACAACCAGCAAGTTGCAGCTGGGCAACTGGAGGATGACTGGGACTTCTTGCCTCCTAGAAAAATCAAAGACCCCTATGCCCGGAAGCCAAGGAAATGGGATGAGCGCCTGCAAATAGAGGATCCTGAAGATAAGAAGCCTGAGGTCAGAGGGTTTGGCTGGGAAATTGACAGAATCTTCCACAGTGGGGAAAAGAGGAGGAGGCTAGACTCTATGAAACAAAGACTAGGGGCATCGATTCCTCAAGGAGGTGTGCAATTGGATATTGGTATCCAAAGGTCCCAGGAGAACAGCGGCTCACATCTGCTGAGGACCTGTCGAACCTTCTGGCAGCCTCTGTGGGCAGGGTGTTGCTCAGAGAAGGAAGTGCCTCACCCAAGCACACACATGTTAGAACCATGATTTGAAAACACATTTGTCTGACTCCCAAGTTACTGATATGGGGAATGAGCACAATGTATTTATTATATTTTGGAAAGCTATCCTGGACAGAGATGTGAGATCCTTGCCTCCAAGGACTCAGTCTAGAGGGGGAGGCAGGTAAGAAACTGTTGGCAACGCCCACGTCGCCGCGTACCCCGAGCCGAGTGGAGGGACTAGGGTTGTGAGACAGACAAAACAGACAACACACAGTGGCTCATCCTTGTGAAGAGAAGGCCCGTTTATTCAAAGTCAAGCTGCATCTTTATAGTCTGCATGGCCCCTCCCAGCACTTTCCCAATGCTCAAGCAACACTTAAGCTCCCCTGAGGGCATGTAAAAAGGGGCAGCAGGAAGGAGGGAACTTGCAGTCAAGTCAGGGGCTAAATGTATCAGACCAAGATTGCCCACCCTGTTACACGTTGAAAAACAAGCTAAGCTGTGGAGTTAACTCTTGGGAGACCGGGGCCTACAAGAAACCAAGAAACGTCCTTGTGCAGTCATTGTGGAGAGCCAGGGGAGCCAAAGGCTTGAAGAGCCTAGGAGAGGCTCCGTCCTGGGATGGGAAACAGGCCTGGGAAAGAGGAAGTAATGCTTGAGTGATTGGCATACCCAAGGACAAATTGAGAGACAGACACAAGGCTGAGTGGCTGAGCTCCAGAGTACTGTAATTAAAATTCATCTATTTACCTGGAAGGCAGAGTGATAGGGAGAGACAAAGATGACTCACCCTCCAAAAGACAAGTTCTGGCCCAGACCAAAGCCAGGAGCCAGAAATTCCATCTTGTTCTGCCACATCGGTCACAGGAAGCTAAGTACTTGTGCCATCATCTGCAGTCTTCATAGGATCAGTAGCAGAGTAACTGGGACCAGAAAGGGCACTTCAAGGGATGCTGTTGTTGCCAGCAGTGATGACACGTACTGCATCACAGTGCTGGTCCCTGGGCTCCAATATTTACTGTGACTATCCAACTTGTCAATAATTAGGGAATAATTGACTTCTGTTAAAACCAGTTTTGTAAACAGATGTCATAATACCTATGTATAAAGGTTGTCATGAAGAATAAATAACCTAGCACGAAACACAAACTATATAGTAAGTTCTTAATATATGATCTTACTATGCTAACAGTATTTAGTTATATAAAATAGTGAACTCATTAGAGTAAGAAAAGTGGGTTAAGAGTTTGGCACTGTAGAACAGTGTGTAAAGTCACCTCCTGTAGCATTGGCATTTCATATAGGTGCCATTTAGAGGCCAGGTACTCACTTCCAATTCCACTCCCTGCTGATGTATCTGGGAAATCAGCAGGAGATGAGCCAGGTCCTTGGGTCCATGCACTCACATGGGAGACCTAGAAGAAGCTCCTGGCTTCTGGCTTCCACCTGCTTTCTCTCAGGTTGTTGCAGCTACTTGGGAAGCAAATCCATGGATGGAAGGTTTCTCTCTCTGTCTCTTCCTCTCTGTGTAACCTTGCCTTTCAAATAAATCTATTAATTTATTTATTTTAAAAAGAAAAAAATGGATTGAAGGGAAGATCTTCCAGACCCATGGAACAACAGAAATAACGGCCCAATAGTTAAGTGGAAAATAATATGGCTGTGTAAAAGCTGCTCAGCTGTTAGGAAGTGTGAAGTTCAAAGTGGGGCCCAATGGAAAATGAGGCTGGAAATGTCTGTTGGAATCAAGGGTCTCAGTGTGCCATGTTACTAGTCCTCGGGTCAGAGCAAGGTCAGCCTCAGGCAGAGGGGATGCTTGGCAACAGGCAACAGATGGCGAGGAAACCCAGTAGCTGAGTCCAGTCTCCAAGAAGAGGCCAATGTAGTGATGAACAGCAGCACAGCCATGTGTAGGAAAATTCTGCAAAAGAACTCCATCTCCAAGGAGTGAGAGTTTTCCTCAAGAAGTTAAGGCAGATAACCAGGTGAAGTATGTGGGCCTTCAGCAGCACGGGAAGATAGGGAGTTAAGGTTCCTGCCTTAGGCTCAGGGCAGCAAGACTAACCACAGAACCTCCCTTTCTGATGCCTCAAGGGGCTGCAGGCTTCAGTGTTCCTTCACTGAAAGGACCAAGTGAAGACAGACACCGGTCAGCTGAGTGTGAACTTCATCCAGACCACAGGCCCAAGGATGGGACACAGTATTTGTCTCAGGTGTTTGGCACTTCCTAAAGCAGAGTTAGGATTCTGAAGGTGGGGAACCTATAAGACCATTGAGTTCTGTCCAGCTTATTTTCTCGGGAACAGAAATAGCTCTCAATTTACACTGGCAACTAATTTCTTGCAGAAGCAGACCACATTCCAACCATGGCAGGGCATGTTGCTGGGGGAAGAAGGAAGGTGGGAAAACATGGGAGCAATGGTGAAGCCAGGGGAAGAGCTACAGATGCTCAGAGGCGTTTTGCTGTCCTGCACTGGGTTTGTGGGCAGTTTAAAGGCTGGCTTTTATACAGGCGAGAGCAGGATGGAATGGGTGGCATACCAGATCTAACCAGCCTGCACTCTGAACCTGAGTGTTATCCCAGTCCTCAAGAAGGGGCTTTTTCATTTTAGGACTGGGAAGACTCTGAGTACATCCCAGACCCAGAGGCCAAGAAGCCCGCTGACTGGAACGAAGCCATGGATGGGGAGTGGGAAGGGCCCCTGATACCGAACGTGAAATACAAGGTGAGGAGCTTCAATTTCCTGGGAGTGTGAGAAGGTGGACAGAGAGGTCAGTCCAAATGCATGAAGCAGAAACTCTGAGATCTTGTGGTCATCTTCTGCTCTCAGGGAGGAGTCTAGTTGGGAGCGAGAGGGCTACTGAAGCCAACACTGAAGGGAGCAGTTCAGGCAACCTTGGGCACCAAGAATTTTCTAGCCCAGGGTGCTAGAAAGCATCCAAAGGGACAGGATCGAAACAGGAAGTGGGTCTCAGTTCACGGACTAGAAGGCTCTGAAGTTGGCCTGAAGAGACAAGGTTAGGACAAGAGCCAAACGTGTTGGGGGCAGGACAACTTTTAGAAGGACTAACACCTGACCTCATTTCAGAAGGCAAGAAGAACGGGGGATCAGCTAATGCTACAGTGGTAAAATTGACTGAAGTAAGCATACTTTACGTGGCCCTTATGTCCTTTGCTATGTACCAGAAGGACAAGGGTCCCAAGCACAGGATACTAAGAGAATTTTCTCTGAGAAGCTGCTTTTCCTTAACTTCATGAATGAGCTTGTGCAGAGACCTAGGCTCAGGGTCAGAAGCCACCACATTTGGCTCCCTCTGGGTAGAAAAGGGGTCTCATCAGCATCTTGCATTAAAGAAAAGGAAGGAAGTTCCTAGGATCTTAACTCTGAACTTTTAAGTGCAATGTACTTAAATATAAGAACTAATGAAGGATTATATGAGATCAGAAGAGTGGTGAAATTGTTAATGTCATGTTCATTCTGGTTCTTTGCTTTAGGGGGAATGGAAACCCCGGATCATTGACAACCCCAATTACCAAGGGGAATGGATTCATCCAGAAATAGACAACCCTGAATACAAGCCTGACCCTACCATTTGTCACTATTACAACATCAGCGTCCTCGGCCTGGACCTGTGGCAGGTAAAGCTCCCTGGACTCAGAGCCCTTCCTCAATAAGCTGGTGGTGTTTCTACAAAGTGTAAAGAGTTCCAGGTTGGACATCAGGAGACTTTAAGTGTCTCTTGATCTTACTAAGTCTCAAACTGCTCATCTGTAAAATGGGAGTAATTACATCCATCCTAATAATTAGAACAGCTGCTGCTTACTGAGTCACTACCATAGACTAAGTCCTGTGTTAAAGCCTGTGCATTTGTCATTTAATTTTCACTGTGAAATCTCTTATTCTCCAATGTAATGAGGAGGCTCAGAGAAGGCTGGTTATGTGCCTGAAGACACACATCTGGTAAGGTAAGCAAAAGTCAGGAGCTGAGCACAAATCTTTCTAGTACTCCAGTAGCTTGGTCTGCCTCTGCTGGTCCTGCATGACCCTTAGTGGGTGTTTTGGTGAATATACAGAAATATCGAAACCCTCAGACAGGTGTTAGAGGTCATTCTCCCAGCTGTGAAGACAGGACCTGGTCCAGCTCCTCCCTTCCTGCGTATCATCTTTCCTCCCGAATGAATAGGAAAGACGAGGCTCACTTAGGTCTTTGAATAATTGTCCTCCACCCCAACCTCTGGTTCTTTCTCCTGGAGCTTTGTTACTGAAGGAGGTGTGGTTGGTGAGGGGAGGATTCTTCCCCAACTCAGAAAGAGAAGAGCCCCAGCTCAGGCCCCAGCGGGAAGCCCTGCGCACTGGAGGCCTGCAGAAGCTGTGGTCTACACAGTCCTGGAAGAGGATTACCCTGGAGAAGAAAAGAACTTGGGTTTGTTCATCACTAGGCTTTACATGTAGTTCTCTTAATTCTCACAGCTCTCTGAGCTGTCCCGGATTATTCCATATTACTACTTCTCACATCAGAGACCTGAGACTCAAAAATGTCACAGGATATGCCCAAGGGTACAGAGCTGGCACATAGTAGACGCAGGATTCACTCAGTGGTCTGTCGGCCTCGAAACCCTGGCTGGGATGATGACTACACCCATTACACTACAAGATCTCTGGTGGCCATGGCCACTTGTATGCTGGCAGGTCCTGTAGCCATGGAGACCGCTGTCTCTGACCTGTGATTTCCACAGTTCCCAGCTGCCAGAGTCCCTGGAGCAGACTCCCCCTACTTACTTTGGATCTCCTGCTTTCCATTTTCTTAGTTTCCTGGCTCAAGGGGCCCAACGTAGGGGAGTGTAAGGAGGCCAAGTGTGTAAGTTACCAGCTAGGGGTTCAGGAGAGAAGGAAGAAAGAGGGGACTGAAGGAGGGAAGGAGGCAGACACACATCTTATATCCTCTGTCCTTCTTTCTTTCCTCCCTGAAGAATACAGTTTCCATCACTACCTCTTTTGTGTTCAGTTGTCCTCCATTCCTTTTTGTTGTTGTTGTTTATTTGAGAACTAGACAAAGCTCTCATCTGCTGCCATGGCTGCCTTTATGGGGCCAAAGCCAGAAGCCAGAAATTCAGTGCAACTTTCCCTGTATGAGTGGCAGGAATCCATTTACTTGAGTCGTCCCTACAGCATCCCAGAATCTGTGTTGACAGGAAGCTGGGTTCAGGAAACAGGGCTAGAACCCTGGCACTCTAGCATATGGGATACAGGCATCCTAACCAACATCTTTCCTGCAGGGCTAAACATGTGCCCCTAGTCATCCCTTTTTCTGTAGAACAGCTTGATAAATGTGTGATCATATTAATTTGCTTAATCTTAAAATATGTTTCCTTAAAATGCTCTCCTGTCCAACCCCACCACTGAAGACATTGCGATACACATTTTAAACTGTATTTTTGCACATCTACAAAATTTAAAAGTATTTGACACTCATTGTTCTGGGTTTGATCAACCCCTCTCAAGTGGTAATCCTTTCTATTGGAAGAATTTAAACCATGCTCCTCCAACTTGCACATGCTTGTGAATCCCTGTGGAATTTAAAAAAAATGATCCAGCTGGATTGGGAGGAAGCTCAGATCTCCAAATCTGTGGTGTGAATCTATCTTGTGGAATTTTTTTTTTTTTTGTCTTTTTGAGGGAAAGGTGTTGAAATGTGAGTTGGAATGTGTATGTGTATGTGTGTGTGTGTGAGAGAGAGAGAGAGAGGTGTTAGAATTCTGCTTGAGCCCACTTTCCCTCCCTCTCATTTCTCGTTGGCTCTGGCACTCACAGGTCCAGCTCTACCCTTCTCACTCAGTCAGTGGGAACCGGGAACATCCAGTTTACTGTTCATCCCTTACACATCATTGGAAAAGTCAAGCAACAGTTGGCCAGGAGATAGGTGGGAATGTTTGCCTGTCTTGCCCTCCCTGTGCCCATGGCTGCTTTCCAGCCTTTTAGATGCTGCCATCTCTGTCACTCCTCTGCTCAGTCACCTTGCCGTGCCTACTCCCTGGCCATCTCCTCCCCCTCCCCCGCCCCCCGCATTCCCTGTTCTCACATCTTCAAACACAGTGGCTTGAGCTTTCTTGCCCTGGTCGGCACGAGGAGTAGAGGCTGGAAGGAGATGACAGAGAACAAATCTTTGGACCCCCTTATGGTCTCTGAAGGAGCTATGGCACAAACTGCAAGGGCCACAGGGCAAAGCCTGTTCATGTCCCTTCCATCAAATGTTCTGGGCCCCAGCCTCCCATCCCCATATGACTGATGAGAAAACTGGCTCAGAGAGGTGACCTGACTTTTGCAGCACCACAACCATAAATCCTCAAGCCCACACATGTTCCGTTAGGTGAGGTGAATGGGGCAATGCCAGAAACCGGTCATTTCCAGGGCACTGACTCTCATTTGCCCTCAGGATCTCATTCAGGTTTCGCGCAGCCTAACAGAGCTCGTTTTCATGTGTTGCTTTCTTCTGACAACTGACTACAAAAAGCAGGGAAGCTGTGTTTTCTTTCATTTTGCCATTTTGCAAACAAAGGCCTGTAAGCAAAGAGCCAGGCCACCCCACCAGTGGGCTTTAGGTAGTAAGCTGGCTCCCATGTGACCCATGAGTTTCCTGTAAGGGTGCCAGGCGAAGCGTCACTGAAGAGAATAGGGCAGATGAAGAACCTTTATCTTGCAAGTGTGGAAAATACAGGAACTCATCAAACAGGCAGTTTTTTCTAGGCGAAATTGCTGTAATTTAGTAGAAAAAAAAATCCCAGGGGTAGGAAAATATCTTAAACTTGTACAAAGAGTTTTAAAAGCCAATTTTAAAAAATGAGAGCAAAAGAATGTCAATTTTGTCATTTGCTTTTCTGTTGGAGGTAGGGTTGATGTGAGCCAAATAAAAGCTTTAGTTATTTTTAAAAACTATTTATTTATTTGAACCGAAAAAAAGCAAACAGGGGCTTTTTCACAGCCTGTGGAGGGTGACATGCAACTTCAGGTTTCAGACATTTTTTTGGTCACAAGCTTCACAAAATTAGTGTGCTGACTTAGTTAACTCATTGCTAAAGCAAAAAGATGCATAAAGTCTTTTTTTTCTCCTTCTCAAACATATGCAGATTCTGAAAGCTTAACCTGATAGTATTGAGCAACTACTAACTATCAGACCATGTGTTGTATTTAGTTTCTGTAATTCTATTGACACTCCTGCCAGGAGGTGATCATTTTCTTTGTTTTTTTTTTTTTATGAGGGAAGAGGCTCAGAGGGGTTGAGCAACTTGCCCATGGTCACACAGCTCATGGAGCTACTATTTCTGAGGCCATGATTTGGAACACTGAAAGTGTGGGGTTTTGCCACTGCTTGGGACATCTACATTCTGTGTCGAAGTGCCTAGGTTCGAGTCCTGGCCCCACCATCATTTCCAGCTTCCTGTTAGAGCACACCCTGGACGGTGGCAGGTGACAGTTCAAGTTTTTGGGTCATCGCTACCCATATGAAGATCCAAATTCAGTTTCTGGCTCCTTGCTGAGGCCTGACCCAACCCTGGCTGCCTTGGCCATTTGGGGAGTGAATTGACACACCAAAGATCTCTCTGTGTTGGTGTCTAGCTCTCTGTCTTTCAAATAAATAAATAAAGTAGTAATTGAGAAATGAATACTGAAGACACATTACTATGGATTTCATTAATGTTATTTTTAAGAAATGTTATTTTTAAGAAAACAGAAACAGGGCATTCTAAATGGTAGAGAATATATCTTTTGCTTGTATGTCTGGTCAAATCTTTTGTTCCTCCACTGTCCTTTTAGCTTTTCTGGTTACATTAAGGAGATAATCCCTAAAAGGGCATCTGAAAAGAAGCATCATAGGAGGTAGGCACTGTCCTCAGCGGGGATAAAAGCCACCAGTTGTCTGTTTGGACACTAGCAGAGTTTCATCACAAAACTCAAAAATAGGACCTGGCAGAGTGGCCTAGCAGCTAAAGACCTCTCATTGACTGCACCAGGATCCCATGTGGGCGCTGATTCTAATTCCGACAGCCCCACTTCCCATCCAGCTCCCTGCTTGTGCCTGGGCAAAGCAGTTGAGGACAGCCCAAAGCTTTGGGACCCTGCACCTGCGTGGGAGATCTGGAGGAGGTTCCTGGCTCCTGGCTACAGATCAGCGCAACATCGGCCGTTGCACTCACTTGGGGAGTGAATCATCGGATGGAAGATCTTCCTCTCTGTCTCTCCTCCTCTCTGTATATCTGACTTTGCAATAGCAATAAAATAAATCTTTAAAAAAAAAAAAAACCTCAAAAATACTGTTCAGAGGCTGAGGAACCCAGAACCTTAAGAAACCATCTTTGAATTCTTTCTAGAGTGGGTCAGCTAGGGCATCCCAGGGCCCTTTATATGGTCAACAGTCTTTGTATTTCCTCTTCTAGCTCTCCTTATGGAGACCTGTGCCCAGCAAATCTGTGTGCATCAAGAACTCCCTGGTGATTTTTAAGCCCTTCAACATATCAGTAGGTGGTTCTAATCATTTCATTGTTTTCATTTTCACAGGTGAAATCAGGCAGCATCTTTGACAATTTTCTTCTAACAAACGATGAAGAGTTTGCAGAGGAAGTGGGAAATAATACCTGGGGACGAAGAAAAGTAAGATGTTCCCTGCCCTGGGGTTCTGGATGTCTTCCTTCTCTGCTGAGCTTTGTTATGAGTCATTTACAAAATAACTTTGCAGTTACTGGTCTCTGCTCTCTTGCTGTGATTCCCATTCACTCCACAGCCACAAGTTGGTGCCTGTAACTCTGTGAGCACTTTCTACTTTTGCAAGGCACTTGGCATTTGACCCTTTGTTCAGATGTAGGAACTGACATTCAGAGTATACACTGCCCAGGGCTGTACACAGCCTTTAACTTGTTGAGCCAGAATTAAAGTATATATAGATGGAAAGACAGAGGCAAAGAATTTTCCATCTGCTTGTTCACTCCCCAGTGGCTGTAATGGTCATGGCTGAGTTGATTTAAAGCTGGAAGCCAGGAATTTCTTCTGGAGTCTCTCACATGGGTGCAGGGGCCCAAGGCTTTGGGCCATCCTCTGCTGCTTTCCCAGGCCATAAACAGGCAGCTGAATCAGAAGTGAAACAGCCAGGATTCAAACAGGCACCCATATGGCATGCAGAAACTGCAGATGGAAGCTTAGATTGCTTAGATTACACCATGACTCCAGCCCCTTGAGCGAGAATTTAAACCCAGAACTCATGCTCCTCTCATGTTGTACACTGTCTGTGCACAGTGTGGTCACCTAGGAGGGAGCCCCCAAGCACACTTTTGAGAGCCATCTGGGAAGAAGGAAGACGGAGGCAGCTGCTGTCTGCCAGCTTCCCTGCCCTCCCCGGACTACTCCATGGGTGGAGTGATACTCAGGGCAACGGCCTCATGGTCCTGACATCATTCCTCCAGACCTCATTCTGCATGCTTATCTAAGCAGGCTTGTGATTACTGCTTGATGATCCAATTAGGCAAATTAAGCTTATGGTAAGAAAAGCAGCAAAGAACAAGCATTACAAAAAATGCTTCGGGGAGAACTTTAATACATGAGGTTTCCAAAACAGCACTGGAGTCATGGGAAAACTTTGTCATGTTTACAAATACTTTTTAGCCTGAATCTGTCTTGTTTCACTATGGAATTATCATCTAATTATCCACTGTTTTGTGGAGGCACTACCACATATCACATACAAATATGAGCTTAGGGTGAGGCTGGGCCAGGTTGAAGCTAGGAACCTAGAACTCCATTTGGGTCTTTCACATGGGTGGCAGGGCCCAAGTACTCTGCTCATCTTCTGATGCTTTTCTAGGCACATTAGCAAGGAGCCGAATCATCAATAGAGCAGCCAGGACTCAAACTGGCACTCTTAGGAGATGCTGGCATCACAGGTGGTAGCATAATACACTGTACCACAGTGCTGGTCCCAGGCTATGCTCTTTACTAACCATGTGAACTTGGCTAAGATATTGAACCTCTCTTTACCTGTAAATCGGGAATACTGATGGAAACTACCTTATACTTTCCTGGCATAGAGTATGTGTTCCTGAACATGGTAGCTACTACCACTAACAATACATTTGCTTCCAAGTATGTGTGGAGGGCCTGCTTCAGAGCACTGTAGTCACTGAAAATATAGCAGTGAACTAAAGAGAAATTTCCACATGCTTGGGGTTTCTGTTCAGTTTGGGGAGACCTTCAAAAGACCAAAAAGAAGTCCAAACCCCCCATGCCTCATCTGACAGATGAAATGAGCAACACTTCACCCGTGTATTGCTGTGAGGAACACAATAATGTGTGCAGATTGCCCTGTGCTGTGTTTAGCAATGCAATAAGCATTCAATAAATGTTGCATTGAAAACAGTTTTATTTGTGAACAAATTACACACACACATTTCTGTCACTCCACACATACTTAAAATGTTTGTAAGTAAGCAACATTCCAGAATCCATCATGGAAAAGGCCAGACATTTCTAAAGTGGGGTAACTTTCTTTGTACCATTATTAAATCATTTTTGAAATTCCATATCCTAAACAGGACATAGAGAAACAATGGAGAGAATTGTATGAAGAAATCGAAAAACAGAAACAGGAAGAAGAAGCTAAGAAGAAAAAGGAAAAGGAACAGGAAGAAAAAGAGGACATCTGGGGACTTGAAAAAGAGGAAGATGAAGAGGATCTAGAAGAGGAACCAGAAAATGATAGGCCGATGCCAGAAGGAGACACTGGAGAAATATTTCTGCATGAAAACAAAAATGTCATGGTTGACCAGAAGGACGAACTGTAACTGGGAAGAAATGTTTCCAAAGGAGACAGAATTCAGGAAGCAAAATAACCTACTGTATCTGAATAAACTTTGAGTTTGTATTTCTATCCCACCTTCTTTGCTCAGCATGGTTTTGTGAAGGGCTCATCACAAAATGATGGGGCTTCCTTGGGCTTCTGTTTCCTTATTGGTGGAAAGGGAGTGATCGCTTCTGTTTTACAAGGTTGTTACAGATTTGTATGAGCCTGTATGTGGGAGATCACCCCTGAATTTCTGTGCCCATGTGGGAGGTCATAGGGATGAGGCACACTGGGAACCTCTAACAATGGTCTTGGGTCACAAAGACCTCAACTTGACCAAATCACTGGCTATGCAGACGAGTATGGTAGGCCTCATCCCAGTTTCTCTTTTGTCCTTGGACAGCTGTGCTGAGACTTCCTTGATAATCAACTCTGAGAAGTCAGGTGCGGTCCTTGTTACGTGTCAGCTTATGTGTTGTACGTAACCCACAGCCACACGTTGTGAACGTGATCTGTGACATACCTGCCAGCCGTGTATGTTGTACATGACTTACTACGTGACTGGAGGGTCCAGAGAGATGGACATGCCTTCTAGCCAATTACTGTGTCTTTGTTGGTTGGGAGGACTGCCGGGAGATGCCCTTCTGCCTTCCCCCTTTCTTAGTCTGTATAAGTTTGTGCTTGCTTCTTAATAAAAGGACATGATGCTCAACCAGACTGTTTCAGATGATTCTTGCTGCTGAACACTGTTGCCTCACCTCTCACTGATTTCAGGGGCTTGCTGGTTCAGGAAACCCCTGAGATTCATGTATATAAACTGCCACAGTATGTGTGCATATGCAGTCAAAAATAGTACCTGTAACTACTATCATTATTGGGGTGCTTGTGAAATAAGTTGTCATACAAACTTCATCTTCATTTTCAGATAATCCCCATATACCTAAGGTTCTAACTCTGTTCAAGTTTCTGTGCTATTGTTTTTGAGCAGCACTGATGGTTGTACCATGTTTTTTCCTGGTAGGTGTATCAAGCCCTTAAGAAATAAAATCAGCCTTCCCCTTCATTGTAAGGAAAAAAACTTTGTGAAGGTTCTTCTTCTTTTCTGCTGTTTTGTGCCCTAATTTTTGAAGAGTCGTTACTCGTTTGCTGGTTTTATAATTATCTTTTTTGTGCCACCTTCCCACAATGTCATTATCATGTACATTCTGGAGTTCTTTCCAGATTAGAATGTGCTTTCCCATAATTATGTGGTACTTATACACCATTTTAACCATTATAAAAGATGTCACTGTTATCTTTGTTTTACAGATGTACAAACTGTTCAGAGCAGGCAAGTCACTGGCTCAGTGTCAAAACAGTAAAGGATGGGGTCAAGTGGCTGAACTCAAGTCCTTCTACTTCCAAAACTTAGCCTTCCACTGCCCCAGGCTGTTGGATGAGTGACTGAATCCTGGGTATTACCAGGAATGCATATCAGGCATCATTTCCTATGGAAAAAATACCCTTAGAATTATATTTCTTTTTAAATTACATTCAGGAGTGAGAGAGGCAGACTCAGCATTACACAATTCAGTAAATGACAACGTAGGGCTACCCCTGTGAATCTGGAATAATGTAGATGCTCAGGAAAAATTAATGATACAATAAGCAAAACCTTGCCTGGTGATCTCAGAAAGTTCCATCAAGGAAATGACCTCTAAGCCAGATCTTTAAAAATTCTTGAGTGTGCCTGGCTCAATTAGCTGAATCCTCAGCTTGCATCCACTGGGATCCCATACGGGTGCCAGTTCATGTCCTGGCTGTTCTACCTCCCATCCAGGTCTCTGCTTGTGGCATGAGAAAGCAGTAGAGAATGACCCAAAGCCTTGGGGTCCTGCATCTGTGTGAGAGACCCGGAAAAAGCTCTCAGCTCCTGGTTCAGAGTGGCTCAGCTCTGGCTGTTGCAACCAGTTGGGGAGTGAACCAGCAGATAGAATATTTTTCTATTTGTCTTTCTCTGTAAATCTGACTGTTTGATAAAAAAAAAAATGCTCAAGTGTGGGGCACTGACATTTTGGGTTAGCTGTCTATGATGCCAACATCCCATATAGGCACTGATTCGTGTCCCAGCTGCTCCACTTTTGATACAGCGTCCTGATAATGTGCCTTGGAAAAGTAACAGAATGTGACTCAGATGCTTGGGCCCCTGCACCCACATGGGAGACTTGGAAGAAGCTTCTAGCCTGGTTTTAGCCTGACCATTGTTATCACTTCAGGAGTGAAACAGCAGATGGAAGACTTTTTTTTCTGTCTTTCCCATCTCTCTGTAACTCTGGCTTTCAAATAAATAATAACCTTTTAAAATTGCTTAAGAACCTGTCTGAAGGAGAAGGTGATGTGTGGAGCAATTTCACAGCCCAAGCCGCGCATCCAGACAATAGGAATTGGGGTGGTGAGGTCAGCATAGCAGCAAAACTGCATCCTCCCTTCCTGTAGGCTGGTGCCTGGTGCAGAATCTGGCTTGGGACACTTGACTTTATAACCTTTTCCATAGGTTAAGAATCTGTGGAGCTCAGCACAATCGCCTAATTGGCTAATCTCTCTCTTGTAAGTAGTGGAATCCATACGGACTCCAGTTCTTGTCCCTTCCAGTTTCCTGCATGTGGCCTGGAAAAGCAGTGTAGGATCATTTGAAGCCTTGGGACCCTGTACCCTTGTGGCAGAAGTGGAAGAAGCTCCAGGCTCATGACCACTTGGGGAGTGAACCAGTGGTTGGGAAATCTTTCTCTCTGTCTTTCCTTCTCTCTGTAGATCTGCCTTTCCAATAAAAATAAGTAAATATTTAAAATGAAAAAAAAAAAGTCTGCTGTGTGAAAAGAGCATTTTCTCTTGGAACTGGAGGGTTGGTTTGCTGCGACACTTGTATTTTAAGGATGCCAGTTTGGTATGGGAATTGTTTGCCACCTGTGTCTGTCCTGATTAGTCAGAAAGTTGCTGTGCCAGTTGACATTCAGTATCACCAGACAAAAGAGTTCATGCAAAATTTTGGCATAATAAGGATGCATATGGATTGACTGCTCTCACATTTCTCTTATTCTTTTATAAAAATTATTTATTTTTGTTTGAAAGGCAAAGTTGCAGAGAGAAGTAAAGTCACAGAGAGAGTTCTATCCACATTAAGCATTTCATTCTCTTAACTAGTTACCTTGTGCACAGTATCCGGTGTTGACTAGAAATCCTTGATTTTGATGTTGCTGTATCCAGTGATATATTTGTGTTATATTTCACAGTTTTTGCAGTTTTGCTTTTCCCTTATCTTCAGTCATAAACTGTAATAATCCCCAATATTTCCGTTATAATTTTACTTTTTAAAAGATTTATTTATTTATTTATTGCAAAGTCAAATATACAGAGAGGAGGAGAGACAGAGAGGAAGATCTTCTGTCTGATGATTCACTCCCCAAGTGACCACAACGGCTGGTGCTGCGCTGATCTGAAGCCAGGATCCAAGAACTTCCTCCAGGTCTCCCACACGGGTGCAGGGTCCCAAGGGTTTGGGGCATCCTCGACTGCTTTCCTAGGCCACAAACAGGGAGCTGGAGGGGAAGTGGGGCTGTCGGGATTAGAACCAGCACCCATATGGGACCCCAGTGTGGTCAAGACAAGGACTTCAGCTGCTAGGCCACTGTGCCAGGTCCCATAATTTCACTTTTCAAATTCACTGTACCATTAACCCTCGTAGAGTCTACTCTTCTTAGATAAGATGAACACTGAAATATAGCAATTACACTATTCAATGTTTCAGTTTCTGAGAGGAGTAACTTAAAGTCTTCAGATGCAGGGCCTGGCATATTAGCTCAATTGTCTAATCCTCACCTTGCAAACACCAGGATCCCATGTGTGTGCTGGTTTGTATCCCATCAGCTCCTTGCTGATTAACCTGGGAAAGCAGCAAAGGATAGCCCAAGTTCTTGGGACCCTGCATCTATGTGGGAGACTTAAAAGAAGTTCCTGGCTCCTGGCTTCAGACAGCTCAGCTCCGGCTATTTTAGCCAATTGGGGAATGAACAAATGGATGGAAGGTCTTTCTCTCTGTAAATCTGTCTTTCCAATAAAAACAAATCTTTTTTTAAAAAGGAAAGTCTTCAGATGTAAATATGTATCTCTACAGTTCTGTGGTTTTATGTATTTTAGGACTGTGTGATTAGATTTTATGTGTTTTGACTGCTGTATCTGTATGCTTGTTTATAGTTTCTTTTATGAGCAGATAATGACTTAATCTCATCTCTCTGACAGAAAATGACACAATTCCTACTTATTTGATGTATTTTTTAATCTTTATTTATTTATTTATTGTAAAGGCAGATCTACAGAGAGGACAGAGAGAACGATCTTCCATTTGCTGCCCTACTCCCCAAGTGGCCTTAATGGCCACAGCCTAGCTGATCAGTAGTGAGGAAACAGGAGCCTCCTGCAGGTCTCCCATGGTTGTGCAGCGTCCCAAGGCTTTGGGCCATCTGCCATCCTGTACTGCTTCCCCAGGCTACAATCATGGAGCTGGAAAGGAAGTAGAGCAGTTGGAACATGAACCAGCACCCATATGGGATCCCAGCACTTGCAAGGCGAGGATTTAGTCACTAAGCTGTTATACCAGGCCTGTTTTTCAAGATGTATTTTATTTACTTGAGAAGCATAGTGGTACAGATGAGAGGGAGAGAGAAAGAGACAGAGAGAAAGTTTTTTCATCTGCTGGTTCACACCACAAATTGCTACAACACCCAGGGCTGAGCCAGGCAGAAGCCAGGAACAATTTCCCACATGGGTGATAAGAGTCCAGGTACTTACACCATGTTCTTTAGCCATCCCAAGTGCATTAGCAAGACCTGGCTTGGAAGCGGAACAGCTGGGATTGGACCCATGCTCTGATATAAGGTAGTGACATCATAGGTTGTGGCTCAACCCAGAGCTCCTATTACTTTATTTTTGCATTTTTTCTTTCTTTTTATTGTAACCTTCTTTTAGAGTCAACCTATTGCTGACTATAATTTCTAATTGGTGAAATGAACTTATTTACATTTAAATGATTACACTGTATATTATTAGTATATGTAATTACTTATGGATAGTTATAATTACTTATAATCACCACATATTAAGATGAGAAAAGAGTATCCCATTGATTTAATCAGGATTGTAAGTGGCATGGGAAGCTTCAGAAATAAAGACTCTAATACACCTCGGTTCAACAACAAAAATGGATGGCCATGCACAACTGTGATGAGACAAGAGTTGGCTCTGTTGCTGATAAACTAAGAAGGGAAACCCAGCCTGACCTGTCCAGATTCCTCTTGGCTTTCAGGGTATCGAGCAGGACTCCTTCTGGAATAAAGGTCTTACAAATTATGTAGGAGATCTTCCACAGGAAGGCAGAGGTAGGTTAGAGCAATATTGTTAATTTGTATGATCCAGCTTAGAAAAGAGATATTCTGGTTTCCATGACGACCGTTGGGAAAGAAAGAAGGATGGGAGGTAGAAAGATGGGAGGTCAGAGAAGGACTTTGTTTCTGGGGCCCTTCCATTGCCCCAGTATCAGTATCCGAAAACACCATATATTTGGGGCATCCTTTTTGAGGCCCAATACATCCATGTACTGAATATTTCTGTTTTTAATTTCAGTTTACTTCTTAAAAGAATTTTTTTTACAAAAAAATTTATTTATTTGAGAGGCAGAATTACAGAGACAGAGAGAGGAACAGAGAGAAGGAAATCTTCCATCTGCTGAATCACTTCCCAAATGGCCACCAAAGCTGAACCTGAGCCAGGCCAAAGCTGGGGACCCAGAATGCCATCTGGGCCTCATACTCAGATGGCAGAAATTCAAGTACTTAAACCATCACTGCTGCTTCTGCGGACATTAGTAGGGAGCTGCTCATTGAAGTAAGCTGAATTTCTTCTGCTGCCTTACAAATTTATGCATAATTCATAATGCATAAGTGACCCTCGCCAAGACACTTTAATTCTCTAAGCCTTAAATTCTTTGAAAAATAGAGGTCTTGAAAAAAAAAAAAAACCTGTTGTGACAGAGTTTTGATACAATTACAGAACTAAATAAGACTGTATGTGAAAGGCACCACAAGGTGAAAATTGGCTCATTTTGGTTTTGCTACACTATGACTAGGTTTACTGCAGATGTTTCTACATGCCTGAAGGACATTAAGTTACTCTGCTTTTTGGAGAGTAACTGTTGTCCTCCTCAAAGGCTCCATGAGAGTTTGGATTAGGAACATGAACAGCACAGATTTGTCCTCTGGAGAGAAATCTTGATCCCTAGAGATAATCAGAATTGATAATTCTGTTCTTTTTTTTGCATATGAAAATTTTTTATGTAGACTGAAAAGAACAGAAGCGCCTGCTATGTCTACTGAAATAAATTCTCCTATTACTTAACTTCTTTAGAAAGAGACACAGAGGGCCCGGCGCGGTGGTGCAAGTGGTTAAGGTCCTCGCCTTGCACGCCCGGGGTTCCCATATGGGTGCAGGTTCTGGTCCCGGTGGCCCTGCTTCCCATCCAGCTCCCTGCCTGTGGCCTGGGAAAGCAGTTGAGGACGGCCCAAAGCTTTGGGACTCTGCACCCACGTGGGAGACCAGGAAGAGGCTTTGGTTCGGCATAGCGCTCGCTTGGGGAATGAATCATCGGACGGAAGATCTTCCTCTCTGTCTCTCCTCTCTGTGCATCCGCCTTTCCAATAAAAAAATAAATAAATAAATCTAAAAAAAAAAAAAAAGAAAGAGAGACAGAGACAGGCTAGCGTAGTGAAAAGATGGGCCTCAGAATCAGAAAGACCTAAATCAAGATTCTGGCACTGCCATTTTCTAGATCTTCAATTTGATGCTGTGATATAATTTCTTAAATCTAGTCCCTCATCTAGAAATAGACAATTACAATAATGTCCGCTTTACACAAATATTGGGAGGTTGGGTTGCGGGAACATAGATGAAACACAGTGCTTGGCACATGGAAAGTACTCCATAAATACTCAGGCACTTGATACATATGTATGAAGTGGTCAGCTCGCACACAGCACACCTACAGCCCTGCCTGGTTAGAACATTCCGTAATCCTTACATTCCTTAAGAATTTTTCATGGAACATTCAAAAACTTGCCCTTACAAATCCTTTGGGCAGTAATTCAAAATTACAATCCTATCAAGGAAATGAGGGAGCAAGATACACGGACAGGCACTCATGCAAGCACAGGCATCATGGTGCAGCAGGCTGCTTGGGCCTACTCCAACCCATGTTGAAGTGCCTGTGGTCAAGTTCGACCGCTGGCTCCGTGAATGCTCACAGGGCTACTGGAGGCATAGATGCGGATGGATGCAGACACTCTTTGCAGGATTGGAAGTGCTGTGTAAATGTGAGGGGATTTCAGTTTGTGTCTACTGTTCTCTTTAGAAGAATAGTAAAGTGGATTCTAGGACGACCTTTGGCCTAACCCTTAACACTGGAGGCCTGGAATGAAGATGTAAACTTGGCAGACAGAGAAATAGTTGAGATCTAGAAGAGAAGGTTCAGAGAGAAATGGAGAAAACCAAGAAGAGTACTGAGAAGTGGCAAACCTAGGGAAGGAAGAGAGGCCTACAAGAAGAAAATATAATCATAGGAATGTGGTGTCATCAAAATCAAGACAGGAAAGCGTTTCGAGAAAATTGGAGAGATCAGCTGAGCATGGAAAGGTCAAGTAAGACAAGGACAGACAAATGTTGGCTACTGATGGGTAGTTTCAAGGAATGGTTTCAGGGAAACAAGGGACCCAACTAGAAATCCAATGGTTTGAAGACAGGACCAGAGAAGTGCTTGCTTTGATAGAATCGAAAAAACACAGAGAAATTGACATGACTCTTACAGATGACACACAACTCTGCAGAGCAATCCATGTTCTTTCTGAATGGATTGGTATTTTAGGATAAGGCTAGATTTTTTTTCAAGAATGATATGTTTTTTATTTGAAAGGCAGAGTTACAAAAAGAAAGATAAAGACAGATATTTCATTCTCTGGTTCATTGCCAAAATGGCTACAATGACCAAGACTGGGCAGAGGCCTGGTAGGGGCTTAAGTATTTGAGCCATCTTCTGCTGCTTTCCTAGGTCATTAGCAGGGAGCTAGATTGTAAGTGGAAGTGTTGGACAACAACCAGCACCCGTATAGGATGCCAGCTTTGCAGGTGGCAGCCCAGTTGGCTATGCCACAATGCTGCACCAACAATATTAGCCTTCATATATTGAAAAAGAAAATTTTGGGGTCCGGCGCGGTGGTGCAGTGGTTAAGGTCCTCGCCTTGCACCCATATGGGCGCCGGTTCTAATCCTGGCGGCCCTGCTTCCCTTCCAGCTCCCTGCCTGTGGCCCGGGAAAGCAGTCAAGGACGGCCCAAAGCTTTGGGAACCTGCACCCGCGTGGGAGACCCGGAAGAGGCTCCTGGCTTTGGATCGGCATAGCATCGGCCTCTTGGGGAGTGAATCATCGGACGGAAGATCTTCCTCTCTGTCTCTCCTCTCTGTATATCTGCCTTTCCAATAAAATAAAATAATAAAAATAAATCTTTAAAAAAAAAAAAAGAAAATTTTGGACCTGGCATTATGGTACAGCAGGCTATATAACCTCCTACAATGGCAGCATCCCATCTGAGCACTGGATCCAGTTTCAGCTGTTTTACTTCTGGCCAAGCTCTGCTAATTTGCCTTGGATCCCTGACACCTACTTGGGAGGTGCAGATAAAGCTCTTAACTTCTAACTTTGGCTTGGCCCAGAACTGTCTCCAGTCATTTTGGAGATAAACCAGAGGATGGGAAATTCTCCCTCTCTTCTTCAAATAAATAAATAGATAGATAGATAGATTTTTTTTTAAGGAAATTTCAACAGTATTGAAGGTATGCTAAAGCTGAATATCAGCAAAAGCAAATAAATCCAACTATACTTGAGTATGTAGTACAAGCATTCTGAGGGGAAAAAGACTAAGTCAAGTGCTTTTTTTTTAAAGATTTATTTTTATTGGAAAGTCAGATATACAAGAGAAGAGGAGACAGAGAGGAAGATCTTCCGTCCATTGATTCACTTCCCAAGTGAGCACAACGGCTAGAACTGAGTTGATCTGAAGCCAGGAGCCTTCTCTGGGTCTCCCATGTGGGTAAAGGATCTTAACACTTTGGGCCGTCCTCGACTGCTTTCCCAGGCCACAAGCAGGGAGCTGGATGGGAAGCAGGCTGTTGGGATTAGAACCTGTGCCCATATGGGATCCCAGTGAATACAAGGCTAGGACTTCAGCTGCTGGGTTACTGCGCTGGGCCCCAAGCCAAGTGCTTTTAAACACAGTAGTTGGAACCCTTAGATTAAAAACAACACTGGAAATCTTTAACTCTACTTAGGAGTGTGCCTTTGATAATGGAATGAATGTAACAATTCCTGAGGCTGTTCTGTGTATATCCTAACACTGAGTGGATAGACACTGATGGTGGTGAGAGTCAGTGCTCTCTCTGAGGGAAAAGGAAGATGGGAATAAGAGGAAGCATCCTGTGGCCTTGAATTGGAATTGAGGTCCTAGTAACAAATTCAAGGTCAAAGTAGTTGAACTAAATTAAATTGTCAAGGCTAGCACTGTGGCACAGCTGTAAAGCTACAGCCTGTAACATTAGCATCCCACATGGGCATTAGTACAAATCTTGGCTGATCCACTTCTGATCCAGCTTCCTGTTTATGTATCTGGAAAAGCTCCAGAGGCTGGTCCCAGTACTTGGGCCTGTACCCACATGGGAGACGCAGAAGAAGCTCCTGCCCCTGGCTTTAGAATGACCCAGCTATGGCTATTAAAGGCTTTTAGGGAGGGGGTTTGTGAACCAGTGGAAGAAAAATCTTTCTCTCTCTATAACTCTGCCTTTCAAATAAATAAAACAGATATTTAAAGAATTAAATTGCTTGTTTAGTGAAAAGGCCTAGCATCCCTAAGCAGATTTTTTTTTTTTTTCAAATCTTGGATTCCAAGTCTATTTTCTACAAAAAGATAGATCAGGGCAAGTGGCCATTATGATATAGCAGGTTAGGCTGCTGCTCGAGTTGCCTCATTTGAATTCTGGCTACTCTAAGCTTCTGACTAACCTTTCAGGTAATGCACATAAGGTAATTCAGTGGTTGATGGTCTAAATACTTGGGTTCTGATCACCCATGTGAGAGATCCAGGCAGAGTTTCTGGATCCTGTTTCAGCCTGGCCTACCTTCAGGGAATGAACCAGCAAAGGGAACATCTTTCTATGCCTCACTCTCTCTGTCACTCTCCTTTTTAAATAAGTACATAAATCTTTTTAGAACATTTTAAAAAAACAATAGCCTAGTGGCTAAGTCCTTTCCTTGTATGTGCCGGGATTCTATATGGGTCCCTTTTTGTGTCCCGGCTGCTCCACTTCCCATCCCACTCCCTGTGCTTGTGGCCTGGGAAAGCCCAAGGCCTTGAGATCCTGGACCCGCGTGGGAGACTTGGAAGAAGCTCCTGGCTTCGGATCAGCTCAGCTACAGCTGTTGCAGCCACTTGGGGAGTGAGCCAGCAGACAGAAAGTCTTCCTCTCTGTATCTCTTTCTCTCTATAAATCTAACTTTACAACAGAAAATTTTAAAAATACATGTTTTTTTTTTTTTAAAGTGAGGTCAGTATTGTGACATAGTAGGGTAAAGCTACCATCTACAACACCAGCATCTCACATGGATGCCAGTTCAACTTCTGGAACTGTGGTTGTTCCACTTCCAATCCAGCTCCCTGCTAATGGCCTGGATAAGCAGTAGAATATGGCCCAAGTGCTTGCTGCTCTGTATAGGATGCACTGAATAGATAATATTCTTACCCTCTGTTGGAAAAAAAAAAATGAATGCGTAACATCTAATCAGGAAGAAGCGGATGCTAGATCCAAACTGGGCTGCTGGCCAGTACTCTGTAAAAATACATCACGAATGCAACAGAAGTCTGGGGAACTAGATTACAGGAGTATAAACAATCCTGACAATTGAATACAATGCAGTATCTGGATCAGACACTGAGGGTGTGAGAACGGCTGTCTAGCACATCATTGGGCCAACTAGTGAACTTTGAATACAGACTGTAAATAAGGATGTCGAGTTTTAATTTCCTGAATATAATAATATGGGGTAAGTGTAAAGGAGCATAAAGGAATGTCCCAGAAGAGCTATCCTTGTGGTGAAGTGGGTTAAGTCACCCATTGCAATAGCAATGTCCCATATCAGAGGGCTGGGTGGAGCTCTGGCTCCTTTGCTTCCCACCCAGATTCCAACTAAAGAGCCTGTAAAGGCAGAGGAAGATGGCTCAAGTGCTTGGACTCCTGACACCTGCATGGGAGCCAAGGATGGAGTTCTTCGCTCTTGGCTTCAGCCTGGCCCAGACCTGGCTGTTGCTGCCATTTGGGAAGTGAATCAGTGGATGGAAGATCTATCTCTCTCATTCTGTATCTACTTTTCTCCCTGCCATTTTGGTTTTCAAATGAAGAGTGAATACATACTATTTTTTTAAAAGAATATCTTTGTTCTTATATATACTCATTTGGATATTCAGGAAATTAGAATAAAATGCTATGATTCAAATGAGTCTGAATAAAAAACATATATATCTTTATACCTGCATGTACACATACACTCTCACACATCAAGAATATGGCAAAATATTAGCTTATGGTGCATATAGGAATTCTTTTTTATTTTCAAGATTTATTTATTTGAAAGGTAGAATGCTAGAAAAAGAGGGGATGAGGGGCTATAGAAAGGGAGGGAGGGAGGAGACACACACACAGAGAATGAGCACAAAGCAATCTTTTATTTGCTGATTCATGTCCCAGATGGCTTCAACAACCAAAGTGAGACTGAAGCCAGGAGACTGGAACTCTGTCCTGGTTTCCCTCATGTGGGGCCAAGGCTCACCCACTGGGCCATCACTTGCTGCCTTCCCAGATATATTAGCAGGAAGCTGGATCAGAAGAGAAACAGCCAGCACTTGATTTGGCCCTCTATTGATAAGGGATGCAAGCTTAACCAACCCCCTGAGCCACGACACCGACCCCCCCACCCAGGAATTCACTGTAATGTTCTTGCAACTCTTTGGTGAGTTTGAAATTATTTCAAAGTTTATATATATATGAGGTGAAGAAATAGCAGCAGCCTATAAGTAGCTTCTGACACTTTGGTGATGATGAAAAAGCAGTATAGAGACAGAGCAAGAGTCAAGCTCCTCAAACTGGTAGAGCAGGGCTGTTTGTTGATGAGCCCCAGGTGGGGCTTCAGCCCTCATTTTAGAGAAGAGAGAGTTAGATAAAATGTCCTAGAGCAACATGCCCTGCTCAGTCTCTTTGTGACTCTCCTTCCTTTATACATGGTGAGTTCTTAAACTACAACCCAAAGACATGTGGACTACCACCACTTGAGGGCAGTAGGAAATGATGCCGCGTGCCATTCTGAGGCTTTCATTGTTTCAGCTAGCAGAACAAAACAAAGCCCAAGGCACAATTTTTTGTTTGTTTGTTTTTCTTTTTCCTCGGATATGTTAAGTGAAATAAAGTTTCTATTAGCACACCCTGTTTCCAAGGCCTTAAACCAGAAAAACCCAACATAATTCACAACAGGGTGCAGGAGAGGAGTCTTGTGGGTGAGAGGGTCTCATGGTTTGGAAGATGGCTGGCACATATTTAACAGAGTATCTGATAATGGAAATACCAGAGCAAGTCAGATTCTAGAGGAGTATGGATACAGCCCGTGGATCCAGAGGAGGGATTGGGCTTGACTAAAGCCACATTGACACAGTACAGAAGGTCATAGCTTCAACCCTCATCTGGTTAGTGAACAAAAAGGCTCTAATAATTGCAAGTGACATTGCAAACAAAATTCACAAAGAGCTTTCGCAGTCACTGCACATACTTCCCTGTAACATTCTTTTTGTGTGTGTGTGTGTATCTTCCTCACTACAGGGAAAGTACTTTGGACTAGGTCTTCATATGACTATTATTTCACATTTTGTCTCCGAGTATAATTGTTATGATTATCCTAGATCTTAATAATCTACCAATAAGCTTTCTTCTGTTTTTGCCTCTCCTATCTTTCCAGCTTATTCCTTCCAACATCCCTACTCCAACAGTCTTTTATTCCCATTGAGTTCTATAATTTAGTGACCTGAATATCTCCTGGTATTCCTCACCTATCTCTATTTTTTTTTTAAAGATATATTTACCTTAATTGGAAAGGCTGATTTATAGAGAGAGGAAGAGACAAAGATCTTCAATCCACTGGTTTACTCCCTAAATGGACATAATGATTGGAGCTGAGACAGTCTGAAACCAGGGGCCAAGAACTTCCTTCAGTTCTCCTGTGTGGGTACAGGGTCATCTGGTTTCCTCGGCCACAAATAGGAAACTGAATTGGAAGTGGTACTGCCATGACATGAACCAGCACCCATATGGGACATTGGTACAGCAGGCAGATAATTAGCCATACCACTAGATAATTAGCCATTTTAGATATACCACTGTACCGGCCCCAAGTGTGTCATTGAGTATTTTATTCTTTGCGGTATTATTGTAAATGGAATTTATTTTTAATTTCATTTTCAGGCTGGTCATTGAAAATCTATAGAAACATAATTGATTTTTGGATATTGATTTTATATCTTCTAACCTTGATGAACTTGTCTTTTTTTTTAAGATTTATTTATTTATTTGAAAACCAAAGTTACACAGAGAGAGGGAGAGATAAAGGGAGAGGTCTTCAACGCATTGGCTTACTTCCCAGATGCCACATTGGCTGGGTCTGGGCTGAGACAGGAACAGCCAGGATTTCAGGCTTTCTCATGGAGGAGCAGGGGCCCAGGCACTTGGTCGTCTTCTGTACTTTTCCAGGCTAGTTTCAGGGTGCTGAATCAGAAGTGGACCAGCAGGTGCCCATAGGAGATACTGCTGTTGCAGACAACAACGCCATCCCCCCAAATATGTCTATTTTAATAGTAATTTTTATTGCTTCGTTAGGTTTTTCTATACAGTTAAAATCGTCTCATTGCAAATATGTATATTTTAACTTATTCTTTTCTGATCTGGATTTTAAAATATTTATTTATTATTTTAAATCCAGAGTTAACGAAAGATAAAGAGATACAGAAGAGAGAAAACTTTTTTTTAAGATTTATTTATTTCTATTGGAAAGGCAGATAAACAGATAGGAGGAGAGACAGAGAGGAAGATCTTTCATCTGATGATTTATTCCCTAAGCGGCCGCAACGGCTGGAAATGAGCCAATCCGGCGACCACGTGAGATCCCGGTGCGTTCAAGGTGAGGACTTTAAGCGCTATGCTATTGCGCCGAGCCCAAGAGAAAACCTTTTGTTTGCAGCCAAAACAGTTGGATCTTGGCTGGGCCAAACTCAGGAGCCAGGAACTATATCTTGGTCTCCCACATGAATGCAGGTCTCCCATCTTCCACTGATTTTCCCAGGCTGTCAACAGGGAGCTAGATCTAATGTGGAGGAGCCAGAAAGTAACTGGCGCCCATATGGAATGCTGATATTGCAGGGAACTGCTTTATCTGCTATGCTAAATGTGACCTGTGATATGGATTATTAAAATACATTTTTCTAGGGCCCGGCACGGTGGCGCAGTGGTTAAGGTCCTCACCTTGCACGCGCCGGGATCCCATATGGGCGCTGGTTCTATCCCGGCAGCCCTGCTTCCCATCCAGCTCCCTGCCTGTGGCCCGGGAAAGCAGTAGAGGACGGCCCAAAGCTTTGGGACCCTGCACCTGCGCGGGAGACCCGGAAGAGGCTCCTGGCTCCTGGCTCGGCATAGCATCAGCCGTTGTGTTCACTTGGGGAGTGAATCATTGGGCGGAAGATTCTCCTCTCTGTATATCCGCCTTTCCAATAAAAATAACATAAATCTTTTTTAAAAAATACATTTTTCTTGCCTCATTGTCCGTACTAGAACATTGAGTAGAGTGACCTTCATATAGCATTATTTTGCAATTACATTTCCCTTCCTTAGAATCTTTCAATGATTGTACCTTGCCTTCAGTGTAAAAATTTTCATTTTTTTTTATTAGCTCACATAAACCAGTTTAGATCTCATTCTAACCTTGTGCCCTCATAAGCTAAATTCCAACCCGACTGGATCACACCTCTTTCTCCCATCTCCATCTTACACTGAGTCTTTGTGAACATTATTCTTTCTGGTGTTCTCTATTCACCTATCCCTTCACCTATACTCTCACATTTCAAGTGCCTCTAACAAGCCTTTCCTTGGCTCACAGATGCTATCTTCCTTCTGTGGTATTTCCTTAACACCAGGATCTTTTTTTTTTTTTTTAAGATTTATTTTATTTTTATTGGAAAGGTGGATATACAGAGAGGAGAGACAGAGAGGAAGAACTTCTGTCCGATGATTCACTCCCCAAGAGGCCGCAATGGCTAGAGCTGAGCCAATCTGAAGCCAGGAGCCTCTTCCAGGCCTCCGAAGTGGGTGCAGGGTCCCAAAGCTTTGGGCCATCCTCGGCTGCTTTCCCAGGCCACAGGCAGGGAGCTAACATCAAGATCTTAATCGTCTGTTATTATATCACATTGATGATTACTATTTTATCATCTGTCTTGCTCTCCTGATTGTATGCATATAGGGTGTGGGCACAATGTCTTGTTTCCTTCTGTATCCTGTTTGTCTTGCAGAGTGTGTGACATCTATATACTGAAAACTTGCTGGATCAATGTATGAAGAAGCCCATTGATTTTACTTTCTATAAGCCCCATTCTTCAACAATTTGTTCCTGGGTGTTGTAATCAGTGCTCTGGAAATAAGACCACCAGGCCAGGAGTTAGAAAGACGTAGTTCTGTGCCGTTTTATTGGCCTGGCATAATTAATTTACCATTGACATTCTGATCAGAATCTGTTCAGCGTGGGCTTTGTGTAGACATATAATTATGGGGGTCATTTGCTTTTATGTAGAATTTCAGATTTATAGTCTTTCAAAAGCAGTTTTCTAGAATGCAATTGTTCAACACTGAAGATATTCTGCACTTTATTGGGTATTTTTTTTCTAAAGATTTATTTATTTGAAAGACGTAGAGTAGAGATAGAGAAAGAGATCTTCTATTTAAAGGCTCACTCCCCAAATGGTTACAACCATCAACCTGGACCAAGTCAAAGCCAGAAAACTAGAACTCCACCTGGGTCTCCCACATGGATAGCAAGGACCCATATACTCAGGCCATCTTCTCTTGCTTTCCCAGGCACATTGACAGAGAGCTGGATCCAAAGCAGAACACCTGGGACTTAAATTGATGCTCAGATGGGATGCCGGCATCACAAAAAAGCAGTGCCTGCTATGCTGCAACATCAACCCCTGGATTTTTAATTTTACAGAAAGCATCATAAATGTAGCATGCAAAACATTTGTTGTGTGATCAACTTTTCATCATTTCGTCTTACAACTCTTCAGTGAGTAGAGATTATCATCCCTCATTCTAGAGTCTCAGAAGTAGAGCCAGGATTTGAAACTAGGTCTTTCTGACATTAAAGTATGCATTAAGCCATTTATTTCCTTCACTTTAACAACTTACATGTAATTCATATAATCCCACAAATAGGACAGCTGTATCTTAATTGAGGTTAAATTTTTACAGTTGGTAAGCCAAAAATTGTATAATGCCAAAGTAATCATCCTTAAAAATATATGGATATGTTTTTGTAAGCTCAACATAGTCCATTTTTTCCCTATCACCTTTAAGACTAGTCCTTGCATGTTTAATTTTTGTTTGAAAGGCAGAATGACAGAGAGAAAAAGAGACAGAGAGGTCTTTCTTCCACAGGTTCACTCCCCAAATGGTCTAAACAGCTAAAGTGCCTAAAACAATCAGAAGCCAGAAGCCAGGAGTTTCTTCTGGTCTCACATGGGTACTGGGGCCTAAGGATTTGAGCCATCCTTTGCTGTTTCCCCAGTGCATAACCCAGGAGCTGAATTGGAAGTGGAGGAGCTGGGATACAAACCAGAGTTCATTATTTGTTGAAATCCTTGCCTTGCACATACAGACTTTATTTCAATAGTAATCACTGAGGGTGTAGAAATAGATTCACATACAATGCAAGCAGGGTGCCACTCTTGTGTATATATGCTTTAATTATCTAGGTCAGGAGATAGTGTAAGAAGTGCTGCCAGTTCAAGAATATGCCATTTGCGGATTTCTTAGTCCCAAATTTGCTATGAAATGTGACACAATATTCAGCATTCTTATGTTCTTATGACTTATCAGATGTATCTCATATTGCTGTTAAGGAAAGGGCAGACACATTTTATTAGTAGAACTAATGAGCATAAGGCAGTTCAAAAGATAATCAAATTCCGAGTCATCATTCTTATTATTATCAGCATAATGGAATAGCTCCATTTATTTAGCAATTATTTCCATGTACCAGATACTAAGCAAAGAACTTCAACAGTACTGTCCATTCATTTCTCTTAATCACTCTGTAAGGTAGTTTGTATAAAACTAAGGCTCAAAGACTTTAAATAACTTGCCCTTTATAACTCGTAATGAAAGACCTTGATTCAAAAATTCCTGGCCTATGATATTGCCTTTAATATGTATGTATGTATGTGTATATAAAATTTATTTGAAAGGCAGAGTTACATAGAGGGAGAGGCTGTCTTCCATCTTCTGGTCACACCCCAGTGTCTGCAATGGCCAATGCCGGGCCAGTCTGAAGTTAGGACCAGAAAGCAGGAGTTTCATTTTGGTCTCGCATATTCATTCAGTGGCCCAAGGCCATAGGCCATATTCTGTAGTTTTCCCAGGCACATTAGCAGGGAGCTGGATTGGAAATGAAGTAGCTGGGATTTGAACCAGTGCCCATATACGATGCTAGCACTAGGCCACAGCCCTGCCTCCTGCCTTTGTTTACTAAAAACATTTTAATAACTTACTAACAAAATTATCTTTTGATTGATTGATCGATTGACCTACTTACCTACACATCTACCTACCTACCTATCTGTTTATCTATCTACGAGGGAGATAGAGAAATATACACTCCCATCCACTGGTTGGCTATTCAAAATGCCTACAATACCTGGATGTGGAGCCAAGCTGAAGCTAGGGGGCCAGGAATTCAATTCAGGGTTCTCACCTGGGGGGTATGGACTCAATTTCTTGAGTCATCACCTCTACCTCTAAGGCCTTGATGTGTAATCAGGGAGCTGGAGTCAAGAACTTGGAGACGGGGCCCGGCGCGGTGGCGCAAGTAGTTAAGTCCTCGCCTTGCTCGCGCCGGGATCCCATATGGGCGACGGTTCTAATCCCGGCAGCCCCTCTTCCCTTCCAGCTCCCTGCCAGCTCCCTGCCTGTGGCCTGGGAAAGCAGTCGAGGACAGCCCAAAAGCTTTGGGACCCTGCACCCGTGTGGGAGACCCGGAAGAGGCTCCTGGCTTCGGATCGGCATAGCATCGGCCGTTGCGCTCACTTGGGGAGTGAATCATCGGACGGAAGATCTTCCTCTCTGTCTCTCCTCTCTGTATATCCGCCTTTCCAATAAAAAAATAATAAAAAAATAAATCTAAAAATAAAAAAAAAGAACTTGGAGACAGATTTTAAAGGGCAAAATGGAATCTTGAGTGGAGTTTTCTTTTTTCTTTTTTTTTTTTTATCAAGGCCACATGAATTTAATAATGCCCACAACACGAAGCAATAAGAATTCCCTTTTATTCCAGGCCCCCACTTCATGCCACTGTCAGATTATGAGAAATTCCCACAGACTTTGAAACATTGTATTTATTTGAAATGGAGATATAGCTTTAGAGATACTAAGAGAGAGAGGGGGTAGGGGGAGAGAGAGAGAGAAATACTCTTCCATCTTCTGATTCAGTCTTCAAATGTCTGCAAGAGCTAAGACCAGGAAGCCTATCTGGGCCTCTCATGAGGGTAGCAAGGACCCACATACTTAAGCCAACTGTTATATTCAGGGTGCCCACCACAATGTCTCCAATCCCCACATCCCTTGAAAAGAAACTTCCTACAGGGAAATGATAAGATTCATTTTTTTAAAAAATTATTAATCTTTTTTTGAAAGGCAGATTTATATGGAGAAAGAGATAGAGAGAATTAGTTCTTCCATCTGCATATTTACTCCCCAAATGGCCTCATTGACTGGAGCTGAGCTGATTCAAAGCTCAAGCCAGGAGCTTCTTCCATATCTATCTGTGCATGAGCAGGGTCCTAAGGCTTTGGGCCATCCTTCATTGCTCTCCCATGACACAAGCATGGAGCTGGATGGGAAGTGAAGCACCCAGGACATGACATAGCATCCATATTGGATAGTGGTGCTTTGCAGGTTGATCTAGCTAGTAGATCCATCATGCCAAACCCAAAATTCATTTTTTAAAAAGATTTATTTATTTGAAAGGTAGAATAACAGAAATGCCTTTGATCTACTGGTTCACTCCCTAAATATCTGCAAACAGTCAGGTCTGGGCCAGGCTGAAACCAGGAGCTAGGAATTCGATCCTGGTGTCTCACATGGTGGCAGAGGGGAATCTGAGTTCATGTGCTACTATCAATATGATTTAATAGACCAGATATAATGGTAAGAGTAGAAGGAGTGCAATTTTTTTTTTAAAGAAAAATAGAAATTCCAAACAACAGGATCAATTGGTGGGACTGGTAAAAGATACCAAGCCCTTGAGGTTTCATAGTCTAGGGTTATTTGTTATCTCCAAGGAACAAAGATACTGGTTATACATTAGTTACTGGGAAGGCTGGGGGCAAGCTTAATGGAGCCCTTTCTAGTTTATTTTTATTAAAACCCAGATCCTGCCACCATTGATAAATGTCTGTTATATGGTACATCCATCTTGTTCTGCTTAGTGCTTGCAGGCTGGGAAGGAGTGGTAGCATACATGCTGGCAAGGTGCTATGGAATGGCATTAGCCTAGTCTGTTTTCAGTTCTGGGCTCCTTCATTTCCAGATGAGTGGAAGTGGCATGGCTGGAAGTGGGACTCAAACCACCACTCTGATATGGGATGCTAGTGTCACAGATGGTGATTTGACTTGCTGTGCCATATGCCAACAACACAATTTAGTCCTAAGATCATCCTGTCTATGATATGGAGAGTGGCTACAAATACAAATACAGAAGTGGGTTCAGGAACTTTAGTAATGTTCCAAAAGAAAGAAGATGATGGTGAAGAGAACTGCTCAGATAGGTATATATTTTAATTTTGGACACCTATGAATATACTGAGAAAGAATCACAGAATCAAGGAACAAAAGCAACGAAGGCATGAACAAGGCCTCTTCTATTTGTGTTTTCATGTGAGATGTTTGTTGCACAGTCATGATTTTAAACTGAGACACAGCTGCAATTGTGGCAGAGAAAATCTTGGACTGAAAGAGCTGTCTATTTGTCCTTCTCTGTGTGGGGGCAGGTCTTTATTTTCTCTCACTACAGTAACCAGCATAATCAGCACCTGATAAGGGCCAGACACTGCCCCAGGCTCTTTCATAAAAGTTGCATCATTTATCTTTCCCTCAAACCTTGAGAAACAAGAATTAATATTCCCATTTTGCAGAGAAGGGTACCAAGATGTAGTTGAAGATTTGGTTGAAGTTATGCAGCCAGTAAGAGGCTAAGATTTTAAGTCAAATGTCACTTGGAGGTCTATGCCATGTCACTGTACTGATTCAGAGGTACAGAATTAGGATTCCCCAACTTTCCTTCCCTCCGTCCCCACTTTTACTTGAAGCTTTCTGTTGACTCTCCTGTGTCCTACTTTATGGCCCAAGTCTGGCAAACAGAACAGCTTTGTTCTGTTGTAGCCCATCTTCTGACTTCCCTTGTGATTTAGGGCAAGCTTTTTAATTTGATGGTGTCTCAGCACTCACACATGCTAAGCAGGGCTAGTAATTACGGATGGAGAAAATGCTTTGAAATTTGCAGATGAAAGGGCCTTCACACATGAGTACAAATATTTTCTTTCCCATGGTGTCCTTTCTGTGTTTTTATAGCTTCTAGGACCCTTCATAAGGGAGGGAGAGGAAAGGAAGGAAATAGGGCAAATATAAATTTGCTTTCTCACTAGTGGACATAAATATAATCTTCCTTACTCTAGAGTAGTCAGTAAATATTACTAATAGATGTAGAAGCTTCACTCAAACAAACAAACAAAAAAACAAGATGTAGGCTTTGAAAAAATGATTGTAAACTTTAAACAAATGATGATCTTTATGTTTTGGCTACTTAACATCCTAAATAATCCCCAGTGGGCAGAAAGAAGAGTCAACATCAATGTAATCTGCAGGGTGCCAGCGTCAGTCTTTCTCACTTAACTGCATGTGGTCACCATCACATCAAGATCTGGCAGGTATCACACCCTTTAGGTTATAGGGGAGGAAACTATGACTTGGCATATGGTTCACCAACTTATCCCAAGTCACCAAACTCAGAAACTGCAGTGCCAACACTAGCCCAGACTGAGCCTTCCCAGTTGTAAACTTACTTTTTTCCTAGGACATCCCATTCTCCTGAAAAATTAGGGACAATAATACTGATTTTGAGTCCTCTGATCACATTCAGTGTGTGTTTGGCATTTAGAAATCTCTTACTGCTTGTTCTTTTCACAGCTCAGCCTCTGGCACAGGGACAGTTATTTGTGTAGCACAATTGTTATTACTGTGCAGTCTCCCATATTCCTTCTGCCCTGGGCAAGCACAAACAATGATGGGCTATAGTTATGAAACCAGCAGCCTGAAAGCATAGTCTCCAGATTAACATTACAATTGTAGCAATATCTATATTAATATAGCTTAGCACCATTTATACGGTGGAAGCCCCTTCTCAAAGTCTCAAGCAAATACATTGGCTCTTTGTATATTTTAAAAATTTCTCATGGTTTCTCCCTCCCCATTCTTTCAATCAACCATTCTTCATTTTTCAATGTTAGCATCATTGATGTGCAGTGTTCATGAATAGCTGAAACAGTTGCCTCTAAAACTTGGAAAACAAACTAATAAAAGTAGTTATGATTGCCTTTGGGGGTGGGAGCTGGAGACACTGAGTGTGGTTAGAATAGGATAGAAAGGTTGTTGATGACAAAGCTGTTTGTGATCTAAGGGTTCCCCTCCAGGCTCAATCAGAGCCTTATCTTCAGTTTCCTATGATCAAGAGCGCCAGTTTTTATTTTTATTTTTTAATATATTTTTATTTTGAATTTTGAATTATGTGGTACAATTTCGTATAGGCTGGGATTCTCCCCACCCCAACTCCCATCCCCTGACGGATTTTCCCCACTTTACTACAATGGTGTAGTCCTTCATAAGGTATCATAATTCTGTTAGTCTCTTATTTAAGTGTACCCCGACATTGCTGGTACAGACAATGTCAGACAGTCCAGCATCCCATTGTCTACACATGTAAAACAATTTCATTGGGAATCAATCTTTTGTCTGGAAGAAGAGATATGTTCCATTATACTTCCACACCTGTATATGATAGACCCCAGTACTCCATCACTATACATTTCCTTAATTGAGAAGCCATAAAACAAGGTCAACAACTGGAATGAGTTGGAATAACCACCACCACAACAACAAATTATAGCACCATGAAAAAAACGTGTCACTGAGTAACCAACACATGAGTGACAAAAAGGAAACACAAGTCTCCTGGAAAAAATGATGCCACCATGTAATCCATGAGCCAGTGATGAATTCAACAAAAGAAATTATTTGGAATGAACAAAACTGAAATAAAAAACATCAAAACACATGGGATACAGACAAACAAACAAACAAATAAAAAAACAGTATGGATCAGATTATTGAAGTTACACTTTCCATGCTCATTTTCTTATATAAGAGAGGACATATGGTATTTGTTCTTTTGTGATTGACTCATTTCACTGAGCATAATGGTCTCTAGGTGCGACCACCTAGTTGTAAATAGTATCATTTCATTCTTCTTAATAGCTGAATAATATTCCATGGAGTAGATGTACCACAGTTTCTTTTAACCACTCTTCTTTGGAAGCACATCTGGATTGTTCCCATGTCTTTGTTATTGTAGATTGTGCTGCTGAAAATATAGGATTACAGATCCCCTTCTCATATGTAGTTTTAATTTCTTTTGGTTATATTCCTAGGAGCAGGATAGCCGGGTCATACGGCAGCTTTATTTACAATTCTCTAAGCACTCTCCATACCGATTTCCACAGTGGTTGTACTAACCTACACTCCCACCTGCAGCGAAGAGTGGGTGCCTTTCTCCCCACATCCACGCCAGCAGGTGTTGGGTTAGTTAGTTCCTTCAGCTGTAAGGTTAACTGATTTACTTGACACTTTTCTAGTTTCTTAATATAAGCACTGATTGAAATAAACTTTCCTTTAGCACCGCCTTGATTGTGTCCCATAAGTTTTTATATGTTGTGTTAATGCATTCATTTGTTTCAAGCAATTAAAAAATTTCCCCCTTGATTTCCTCTCTAACCCATTGCTCATTTAGTAACATATTATTCAGTCTCCATGTGTTTGCAAGTCTTTTTGGGTGTTTTGACTTCTTGGTCTCTAGCTTCAGTCCTTGATGGTCTGAGAAGATGCATGGTATAATTTTGATTTTTAAAAATTTACTGAGGCTTGTGTGGCCTATAACACGATCAATTCAGGAGAAGTTTCCATGTACTGATGAAAAAAAAAGTGTATTCTTTATCTGTAGGATGAAAGGTTCAGTAGATGTCAATTAAGCCCATTTGCTTTAGAGTTTGGCTGAGTTCTGTTGTTTCTTTGTTGAGTTTCTGTTTGCTTTTTTAAAAATCTGTCCATTGATGTTAATGGGATATTAAGGTCTCCCACTATGATCATATTGGAATCTATTTCTCCCTTTAAGTCCATTAATGTTTGTTTCAAGTAACTAAATGCTTTGGCATTTGGCACGTATACATTTATTATGCTGATCTCTTCTTGCTGAATGCATCCTTTGATCATTATGTGGTATCCTTCTTCATTTCTTTTGTTGCTCTTCACATCAAAGTCTATATCATCTGATGTAAGAATAGCTATCTCTTCAAGTTTTTCCTAACCATTTGTTTGGAATATCTTTTCCCGTCCTTTTGCTTTCAATTTCCTCTGATCTTTGTTGGTGAGATGTGTTTCCTGTGAGCAGCAGATAGCCAGGTTTTGTTTTTTGATCCAGTCCTCTAATTCATGGCATTTGACTGATGAATTTAAATCCATTTACATTCAGAGTTACTATGGATATGGGGCAGTTTGGTCCTGTCATTTTGTGTTGTTGTATGAGTGAGACTTCCGATAGCCTTTTAGTGGGATGTTCTCTACATTTGCCTTTATTTTTGGTAGTTGCTATTTCTTTTTCCTTTCATGGGCACATCCTTGAGTATCATTTGTAGGGCAGGTTTAGATGAATCAAATTCTTGAAGTTTTCCTTTATTGTGGAAGAATTTTATTTCATTTTCAAAGACAAAGGAGAGCTTTGCAGGATAAGTTTTTCTGGGCTGAAATTTTTTCTCTTTTAGAGTCTGGAATATGGCACTCCATTCTCTTCTGGCCTGTAGTGTTTCCTCTGAGAGGACAGCTGTGAGTTTGACTGGGGTTCCTCTATAGGTCACTCAACTTTTTTTACGTGCACATTTAAGGATTTTTTTCTTGTCGTTCAACTGAAGATAGCTGGATGTCTGGCAGGCGCTGGAAACAATCACCGGAGCCTAGATCACCGAATCCTGGATTGCCGGAATCTTGAGTTGCTGCTCGCCAACCGCTGCTGGATTTTTCTGTCCACCGCAACACTGCTCTGCTGCCACTGCTTCCCTGTGTCCAGGGGGTCTCCAGGTTTCCCCTGCTTACTGCCTGGTCCCTATTTCCCCAGTAATCTGCTTCTTGTATTTCACCCTGTCTAAAGATTCTCTGTCATATCAAAGGTGTCTGTACCCTATGTCGCCATCTTGCCTCTCCTGAGCACCAGTTTTTAAAAAATGATTACATATGTATGAGAGAGAGGGAGAGAGATAGAGAGATGTTCCACCTGCTGATTCACTCCACAAATGGCTGCATAGGTCAGGGTTAGGTTGGACCAAAACTAGGAGTCACAAATTCCCTCCTGGTCTACTTCCTGAGCCGCAGGGGCTCAAGCACTGGAGCCATCATCTGTTGCTTTCCAAGCACATTAGTAGGGAGCTGGACCAGAAGCAGAGCAGCCAAGACTTTGATATGAGATGCTAGCATTACAAACAGTAGCTTAATCTCCTATGGCACAAAGCCAGTCCTTCAAGAGAATTATTTTATCATGATTTCTTTGGGGTGATTAACATCTACAGAATACAAGTAACATGTCCTAGTAAAAAGCACGTCTGAGTTAGAAGACTGTGCAATTTTCAGTCTTACAATTTTAGACAGATTTTTTTCTGTAAAACAAGATTAAAAATCTCTACGGGACTGTTGTGAAGACTAAATGCAATAATGCACACAAAAGCAACACGGCTTGATTATTAACATTCAGATTGAAGTCATCAGATATTTTATCTACCCAGGGGGCATGTACTTTTCAAATGAGAAAGATACATGTATCTGCTAATGCTATTTGCAAAACAACTTGCGGAGTTGCCTGAGGAGCAGTTAAATGGTGATCTTTAAGAATGGCATCCTATAGCTACTGTTTGCTGAACATTTCATCCACAATAGGTTCTTTGATAGGATATTTATACATGATTTCCAAACCTTACATTACCCCTACAAAGTGGGTATTACTATCTCTGATATGCCCAGGGACATTCAGTTACCCTAGAAAAAACAGGTAAGTCCTTTTTATCAACCCCATGCAGCTCATTCTTGTTACATTGAATCAGATCAGAGCATATCTTCCATTAGCTGCATTTCACTCTGCTAGAATAGATTTGGGATGTGACCCAGTGCTTTCATGAGATCTGGGACACAACATTTGCAAATTGTCTTTGGTGTGCCATCTAAAAAAAAAAAAAAAAAAGAAAAAGAAAAGGAAAAAAAAAACCCCCAAAACCCAAGTCTCAGAAGTTCTAGCTGTTTCTTTCTCTTTTTACAAATTTGGTACATCTACAGACCTGTTTCCATCCCCTGCTTCAAATGAAGTAGCTACTTAAACCAGAAACATGAAAAGAGGAATGAAGTCGCCGCAAATTATTGATGGTCTGGAAGGAGACCTGGGTCAAGGTATACATAATAATTTTAGGCTAGCTTTCCCTTCCTAGGGGATCGGAATCTTTTTATTTAAAGTTTTAATGTGGAGGCAAACATATACAAATACAGGTTGGTTCACTCTCACTTATGTCCACAGTGGCTGGGCAGCTGAAATTGGAATTCAGGAACTCGATCTACCTTTCCCACATCCGTGGCAAGAATCCAGTCACTTGAGCCACACCTGCTTCTTCTCACGGTCTGCACTGAGCAGGAAGCTACACTAGAAGCTAGAACTGGAAACAGTGATGCAGTCTGACATGGGACACAGGTGTCTTAATTAGTGTCTAAGTGACTAGGCTAAATGCCTGCTCCTTATTTTTTTGTAACCAAGGTTCAAACCAGCATTCAGTGTCTGTTATTTAACCAAGTTACTTCCAATATATGATATTTGATCTTTGGTTTTCTTATCTGTAAAAGGAGGATGAAGTGGAGATGCAAATAACAACTATGCATGAAATGTTCAGCTCAGTTCAACAAATTTTTATAATGTATTTAGTGGTTATCAGGAGCAGTGCTAGGTGTTATAAATAAAAAAGTAAGCTATGAAAAGTAGTACTGTAATAAATATAAAAGATTAATTCTGAGGTAATAGAAATCACATAAAATTATAACTATAGTAATCTCCTACATTTTCTCTACATTTTCTGTAACAATTTGCCCATTTGCATTCAGGAGATGCTGCGGTTGAGGTAGGTTAAACCGTTTGCCTGAAATCATGCACTGAGTGAGTCCAAGTCTCCTTTCTTAACCCATACCTCCTTCCCAGGAAACTATACATCAAGAATTCCACTCTTTTCATCCAAGAGTAATCTTGGGTTTCACATGATTTGGAGGTGTCACTCTGAATGGCAAGGAAAATCGTACTTCCCAAAGCAATTTTGCTCCATGAATTTTTGATTTCTTAATTTGTGTATCTATAACTTTAGGCAGTTTCATGCATCCTACATTATACACCTTCACAGCAACTCTAATGCCATACTTGGTAGAGCCAGGATTGGAAGCTGGAGGTTCATTAATGTTCAAGCTCTGTTTATTTCTGCAGATCACACTGCTGTCATTATTAGCTGCATACCTTAGGCAAATCACTTACCCTGTGTGACTCTCAGCCATCTCATTCATCAAGTGAGTGTGATAATTATTTCCTCCCAGAATTGTTGCACAACTGAGATGTCACCATGTAAAGTATACGACTCCAGCAGAAGCATCAGCTATGTGGTTAAAGCTGAGGACTACACTGCAGCGGGGTAGGTCATGTAACACAGCCTTCTTCCCTTTTCCTTCAAATTCAGAAAGAGTGAGAGCAAAATGCGGCCAATGGAGACTTCTGAGTAAGAGGTTGCTCTGCAGGCCTGCACCATTGTCACTTCCCTCTGAGATCTTGTTAGGGATTCCTCAGGGGCATTTCTAAATTGCTTGGCCCATAGTGGTACAGTCTCCAAAGTCAAGTGGGGCTTATTGCATCCTGGGTCTTGGTGGGTTATCCCTCCCACAGCCATCAAATGGGAATGGCTATGATAATAACAACGAGCTGTGGTCCATTGTCTAAGAAAGGAAGAACAGTTCCAGAAAAATGCATTAAGGCCTACCCTGCGCTAGGCTAACCCCTGAGGGAGACACAGAAGAGAATCAGCCTGGTGAGGTTCAGACAAATCCACAGCAAAAACAAGGCAGTATACAGGAAAGTTCCTACCGGGATGGGCATGTTCCAGGAGGGCATGTTATTTCAGAGGACTTACAAGCCCAGGTTCTTCAGATGAGAATTTCACTTATCTGGTTGGTTATTATAGCATGAGAAAGTGTAAGAACATGGGTCATGCTTGACACAGATCAGCACTAAAAGCTTCATTGAGCTCTTATACAACACTATGGTCTGAGGATATATACATCAAAGTCTTTGTCATTATGGAGTTCTGGATCCAGAAAGGGAGACAGGTGTAAATAATTATGGTAATGATGATTTCATAAAATAAATAAGAAGTTTTAAAAAGGAGAGTGAGAGAGGGCCTGGTGCAATAGCCTAGTGGTTAAATCCTTGCCTAGTGGTTAAATGTGCTAGGATCCCATGTGGGCTGCTCCACTTCTCAGCTAGCTCAGCTCTGGCCCTTGTGGCCCCTTGGGGAGTGAACTAGCAGACACAAGATCTTGTTCTCTGTCTTTCCTTATCTCTGTATATTTAACTTTCCAGTAAAAAAAAAAAATCTCAATTAAAAAAAAAAAAGAGTGAGGCTGGGAGATGTTTGGTTTCTTGGTTAAGCTGTTGATTAGACATGAAATTGCCTGAGTTCAATTCCTGGCTTCTGATTGCAGCTTCTTGGTAGTGCAAACCCTGGAATGTGATGATGGCTCAAGCAACTGGGTTTGTAACCTCCATATGGGAAGTCTTGGATTGAATTCCTGGGACCTCCCACACCTATTCTGTAGGCATTTGGAGAGTGAGTCAGTAGCTGAGAGTATTCTTTCCATCTTGCAAATACATGAAAAATGTAAGTGAATAAGGAGAGTGTAATTCTGACTTAGAGAGGGAGCAGGCACTCTGCAAAGGAGCTGATATTTGAATTGTGTCCTGGGAAAGGAGGAGGAGCTTCCCAGGCTGACTATGGTAGGAGTGAGCAGTGCTGTGTGGCAGGTAGCAAGCCAGGAAAATATTCCTTTCTTCACCCAAGGAAATTTTGGCTCTGGAGGGGATGATTTTTTTTTGTTTGTTTAAATTTATTATTTTTAAATGTTTGATACATAAGTGAAGAGTATGGGATGATTTTTAAAAATTAAATTTATTATTTTTAAATGTTTGATACATAGGTGAGGAAGAGGGAATACATTTTTCCCCAGTATAATTGCACATGCTTAAATGAAAGAATGCAGCAAGCTAATCAGCTGCATGAACGTATGGAAAAGCACGATATGTGTTTCAGTTTCCTCATTTGTATAACTTGTGTTTCAGTTCCCGTACGCCTACAATTCAAAAATAAAGCATCCAGTACAGAGCCTGACCTATGCAAAGTGTTATTATTTTGTTTCATCACCTCCTTTAGTCCTCTCGAACAGTCTGGGCTGTGGGCGATTTTCTCCAATTATTCAGAGCCGGCAGGTGACCTGCCTTAAAGTTCACAGGCCAACCCGGGCGTCCGCTCCGGGTTTTCCCAGGCGGGCCCCGGGGGAGGCTCTGGTCCGGCGGCGGGCACTCCGGCGCCAGGGTTTGGGTGCCGCCGCGGCCTGCTCGGGGCCGGCGGGCCGGCGGGCGGGGCCGTGCGGGGCGGGGCGGGCGTGAGGAGGGAAGTTGTCGAAGTTCGGGGAGCCGCCCGCCCCGGGGCCTCGCCTACAGCCGCTCCCTCCGCCTCCTCCCCGCCCCGAGCCCCCGGTCCGCCCGTCCTTCCTTCCCCTCCCCGTGCATGATGGAAACACCATGGCTGCGGCAGCCCAGCTCTCTCTGACACAGGTAACGCCGCGCCCGCTCGTCCTCCGGCTTCGGCCGCCCGGTGTCCCCGGCCCCCTCCCCCACCGCCCGACGCTTGACCGGCCCGGGCAGCTGCTCCCGGCTCGCGCGGGGCCGGGCGGCCGGTGTGTCAGCGCGCGCGCGCGTGTGTGTGTGACTGAGAGGAGGAGGACGCCATCCCGAGCCCTAGCTCCGGCGCGGGCAGCCCCGACCCCGCCCTGGGGTGGCTCGGCGTCCCCCACCCGTCCTCCCCTCCTCCTGCCGGGCCCCACCTTGCGCGCGTCCCACTGCCCACTCGGCGCGGCCGCTGAGGGGACCGGGTGTCCTCCCCGCGGGCTCCGCCGGCGCGGGCCTCGCTCACGGCGCTCGGCTCTCTGACCCGGCCGGTAACTTTGCTCCCGTGCGCCAGGTGAGCTCCTGTGGAGCTCGCGCGGGGCAGCGCCGATCCCCGGGGCGCACGAGGCTCTCCCTCGGGGCCCGGCGGCCTTCCGTGGCCGGACACTTGTCTTCCCCTTGTCTCTCTCTCACCTGCCTCTGCCCGCCGGAGTTGCGCGCGAGCCTTCCTTTTCCCTGGGACTTTCCTCCACGCTTCTCGCCCGCCCAGCTCCCGGAGGCGCTCCCCTGCTCGCCCCTCCAACCTCCCGGTCAGGTGTCCCGGGGCAGACTCGCCTGGATCGGCCGCTTCTTATCCAAGTCCACTTCCGCCCACTGCCGGGGTTGGGGGCTCCCACAGGGTCGCTATCCCGGCGGGTAAAAATGAGCCGCCCTCTAACAGGTGTGTGTGGGGGACGGGGGAGGGCGCAGATCTTCACCACAGCCAGCTTGTTCTCGGGGTCCTTCCTCGTGCCTTTCGCTGCCCTCAGAGACAACCCCTTGGGCTGCACAGAAGACGGCATCCACTCTGGCTGGGAGCCCGGGGCCTCCCTCTCCGTAAAGCAAGCCAGACGTGATCTTCCCATCCTGTCCAGCATGATGGGGTGACAGACACCTGCCGGTCCCTCCCTGCCGCTGCTCTCTTCACAACTCTTGTCTGCAGAGCTGGGGGCTGTGGGCTTGCCAGCAGGGCCTGCCCCAGGCTTGCAGCCTGCCCCTGTGGTATCCCCTGCCATCTTGTAGTCTCCTTGGCCTAGATTTGTTCTGTGTGTCTCAGGCTTCCACGCTGGGGTGAAGGTGTGTTTGAGCAGGGAAGTGTGCCTGAGTTAGGATCCGGAGGCCTGGGCTGGTTCTCTCTAGGGAGAAATGCCTTCTCGCCAGAACCTGGAGTTTAAGCTGGAGTGTGTGGGTCAGGTGGACTAATTGATTCCGGGGTTCAAGGGTTCTCAGTCTCTTAAGTGATGCGTGTTTGTGACTGAGATTTGCTGCCGGTCGTACTGTTTCCTCGCGCTGATAACAGGACGGACTCCTGTAACAGGGAATGGAGTGGCTTAGTCTGGGTCAGGTTCCTCCTGAAACTCCAAGTCGAGGCCTTGGAAACAGTGGCTTCTGGGTGTTGACTTTCTGTGACTCTAGTTAGTGACTTGCATTAAACAAGATCCCTGTTGGCAAGCTGTTGTTTTCTGACTCTGTCGGCCAATTCTGGCAGGCTTTCCCTCTTGAAGATTTTGTTCTTTTGACAACTTGTGTGGAGTGGCTTCTCGGCTGTGTGCGTAGAATCTCTCCCTAGGTTAATAGTGTGTTTTTAGTTTCTGTTTACTGTCACTCATTGCTAGGGCTTTGCTTTACACTCATAGTTACTTAAATAAAGGAGGTATGTTCTTGTGGTCATGTATTTGGGTATTGACTCAGTAGTAGGTATTATTATCCTTCAAGGTTTCACAAGTGAGAGAATATACATTGGTGGTTAACACTGATCATTCCAATGTCCTAGTGGAATATTTGGATGTTTAGATGTTAGAGCAGCATATTGTAAAGGCCCACGACAAAATAACCTTTCTATCTGTTGATATTTCCTTACACAGCTCATTATTTTGAAGCTTGGCAGATTTATAGTTTTCACATTTAAATTTAAAAAAATAAAACAAAATTTTAAAACTACTTGGCTCGGAGGTATCATGTGCATAATTGATCTTTTTAGGTCACTCTGGTAACTCACCTTCTTGGACATAGGCATACTGAAGTGAGATAGCCCTCAGGGCAGGGCCTTTTTTTTTTTTTTAAGACTTGTTGATTATTATTGCAAAAGCAGATTTACAGAGAAAGGAGAAACAGAAAGAGGTCTTTCATCCACTGGTTTACTCCCCACATTGCCACAGTAGCTAGAGCTAAGCTGGCCTGAAGCCAGGAGCCAAGAACTTCTTGTGGGTCTCCCACGTGAGTATGGGAGCCCAAGGCCTTGTGCCATTCTCCACTGCTTTTCCAGTCTCCTGTAAGCGGGGAACTGGATTGTAAGTGGACCAGTTAGGACACAAACCAGTTCCCATTTGGATGCTAGCACCTCAGGATGGAGGATTAACCTGTTGAGGCATTGTGCCAGGCCCAGGGCAGGGCCATTTTAAAGTCCATCTGTTTCAATGCCTACTTAGAAGAAAGTCATTAATAGGACTGTTGCATGAGTGGCTGGAAAGAAGAAAGATAGTGATGATGAAGTTGGTTTTTGTCTCTGGTTATGAGATATGGTGATGGTTGTGGAGTAGGTCAGTTCATTTATTCAACAAATACATGTATTTAAATTAACTTCATCTTCTTATTTTTTGAGAGAGTGTTCATGCTGCCGATGCCCACCAACAGGCAGGACTGGGGCTGAGCTACAGCTGGGAGCCAGGAACAGAATCTAGGTCTCCCACTTAGGTGACAGGGACCTAACCACTACTTGGGGGGGGGCAGGATTCACAATAGCAGAAAGGTGGGTCAAGAGCAAGAGCTGGGTGGTGAACCCTTGTACATTGATATGGGGTGTAGATGTCTTAACTACTAGGTTAAACACTTGCTTCGACAAATATTTTTCAGGTACCTGTAATCTGCTAGGCATGTCATGCTGGGATGTCAAAGGTGATTTTTTCTTTCTTTCTTTTTTTTTGTTTTTGCATTTTTGAAGTAAATATCATTGGAGGAATTATGAAACATAGTTTATGTCTTATTTCTGCCAGCTGACCTTCCAAGTACTTGAGCTGGCATCTGCTGCCTAACAGTGTATACATCGTTGAAAAGCTGAAAAGCTGGATCGGAAGCAGAGTAGTCAGGCACTCAGATGTGGGATGCATGTGTCCTAGGTGGCAGCTTATCTGCTATGGCAGACTCCTGTGTGCCGTGGGGCTGCTGTGCCGTCTTGGTGTTTTCAGGTGTCAGTTATTCGCGTGGGTGTTTGTCTTGGAGGTCATGCTGTGGGCCAGGGATATTGGCATTTGACATTGGGATGCCTGAGTTGTGTGCCCTACTCTGGCTAACTCCAGCCTTATTGCAACTGCATATCCTGGGAGGGATCAGTGATAGCTTAAGTAATTGGGTTCTTCCACCCACGTGGGAGACCTGGATTGAGTCGCTGGTGTCTGCTGGGCCCAGGCTGGATTATTACAGGCATTTGGGGAGTGAATCAATGGATGTGGGTTCTGTCCCTTGTGCTAAGTGTGTCTTAAAATTTAAAAAAAAAATTAATTCCAGTTGTCTCTATTAGATATTCTGTTTTATTGTAGGTGAGAGGTAAAACATGAGTAAAAAGATCTGAGTTTTTGTTTATGGTGGTAGATCATGGAAAAGGTATGTAGTTCTTGCTTATTAAAATTGTTTTGAAAGGCAGAGTAAGGAAAGAGAGAGAGAGAGGAAGAGCTGAAGGGAGGAAAGGAGAAGGGGAGAGAGAAATGTCCTCTGGCTGCTGGTTCATGTCCCAGATGGCTCAGTAGCCAGGACTGGGTCAGGCTGAAGCCAGGAACCTCTTTTGTTCTTCCACATAGATGGCAAGGCCCAAATGCTTGGACCATCTTCCACTGCTTTCTCAGGTACAAGGAGTTGGATGTGAAGTGGAATAGCTAGGGCCCAAACCAGGAGCCCATGTGAAATGCCAGTGCCTGTAAGAGGTGGCTTAACCCACTGTTCCACAGTACCTGTCCCAATGTGTTTTTCTTTTTTAATAATCTTTTCCAGTAGATTATTTGGTCCTCTAATGCCTACATCCCTAATAATTAATATTAGCTTTTCTTTGGATGTTGCTATATGCCAGGAATTTTCTTTGCTTGATCTAATAAAAGTGAGGGAAATAATTTACATAAACTAGCATAAGTTATAAATTTAAAATTTGAACCAAGATCTGTGAGTCTTCAAAAGCTGTCCATGTTAGCATATTACTGTGTTTACTGCCCTCATGTCGACTGTGCTCTTGTGTATATACTTTTAAGATTTAGTGGGCCAGGCACCATGGCCTAGCGGCTAAAGTCCTTGCCTTGTATGTGCCGGGATCTCATCTGGGCACTGGTTCTAATCCCAGAAGCACTGCTTCCCATCCAGCTCCCCGCTTGTGGCCTGGGAAAGTAGTTGGGGTAGGCCTAGAACCTTGGAACCCTGCACCTGCATGGGAAACCTGGAGGAAGTTTTTGGCTCCTGGCTTCGGATTGGCTCAGCACTGGCCATTGTGGTCACTTGGATGGAGGATCTTCCTCTCTGTCTCTCCTCCTTTCTGTATATCTAGCTCTCAAATAAAAGTAAAGAAATCTAAGAAAAAAAAAGATTTAGTTATTGTTATTTAAAAAGCAGATAGAATGAGAGAGAATTTTCCATTTGCTAGTTCACTCCCCAAATGGCTGCAATTTCCAGAGCTGAGCTGATCTGAAAGCAAGAGCCAGGAGCTTCCATCTGGTACTCCTATGTGGGTCCAGGGGCCTAAGGATTTGGGCCATCATCTGGTGCTTTGCAAGGTCATAAGCAGGGATACAGGTGTCCATGGACTTGGGCTATCCTCTGCAGGAAGCTGGATGGGAAGTGGAGTAGCTGGGACACCAACCAGCACCCAGATGGGATCCCAGGTGTGCAAGGCGAAGATTTAGCCACAAGGTTATTGCACCGGGCTCCTTTAAATGATTTCTTAAATTTCAAGAGTGATCTAACTGCAAAACAGAATCTTTGGAGATTGGAGAAAGTCATAATTTCAGCTTCTGGATATGTCCAATTTCATTTTTTCAAAGTACACAGTGTGTGCTAATAAATTTTATCATGTTTTTGAGTCTGTTTGACAACTATGATGGTGAATTCAAGGCAGAGTTTGAGAATTACAGCATGTTTTCAGAAGTGGAAAAGGAACATTTTAATATGATATGTAATTTGAGTTTCGGTACTGTTAAAGGCACATTCGAGTCTAGTATACCTAGGAAATCTGCTTCCTTGAGAGAAATCCAACCATTCTGAAAAATGGCTTGGATATCTAACTATTCTCAAAAATGACTTGGAACGCTCTGTGCTTGGGAGGGATTGTCATAGAGAATTAATTAGGAACAGTTGGGTTTGTCCAGTAGAGTGTCTCTCAGGACTCCTTTAGAAGTGTGTTCCTTTGTTTTTACTGCATTTGCAGATGGAATACTAGGGTCAGACGAACACATAGTAGAAAAAGACTGAACATCTTTAGCGTGAGTCATTAATTTGGAATCTCTGCTATTTTTAATTGTTTGATTTTAAGGCCTAAATTAAGGCATTTTATTTACTATTCAAGGAAAATAAAAACACTTTGTACATTTCGTGAGGTTTGTAGCTAAAAACATTTAGATGCTAGAAGCCGAAAGCAAGAAGATGATCAGAGTAGGAGGGTAGAAGGGAAGAGGGTCTGATTACATGAATGATTGTAGGAGTCTTAAATGTGAAGTTAACCCAAGCAGGGTTCGTTAGTCAAATCCATTTTCTGAAATTTCATTTGAAAGCAGTTGTACCCGCATCTGTATGAGAGGCTTTCCTTTAAAAGAGTGTGTGTTTATTAGGAATTTATAATAATCTGAGGTATGTTACAGTAAAGTGGAAAAGTTTTGTTTACCTAAGTGATCAAATGCCATTAAACCTGCATAGAAAAAAAGACTAGAAGAAGTATAGGATTTTTTTTAATAATAGCATGGCTATAGTTTTTATTTACTTTTCTTTTTCACAATTTTTTTTTGTTGTTATTTATTGGAAAGGGATAGATGAATGGAGCTCTTCTGTCTGCAGATTCACTCTCCACCTGCTTACAACAGCTGGTCCTGCAAGGTCAGGATCCTGGAATCCAGAGGTCAAGTGCATGACGGGACATCACCTGCTGCCTCCCAGTCTGTGCATTAGCAGAAAACTGGAAGTGGAAGCTGAAGCATGTCTATACCTTCTTCTTCTTTCTTTTTTTTTTTTAAGATTTATTAGTTTTTTATTTCGTTGGAAAGGCAGATTTACAGAGAGAAGAAGAACAGAGAGAAAGATCTTCCGCTTGTTGGTTCATTCCCCAGGGGGTCACAATGGTCAGAGCCCAGCCAAGCTGGTCCAAAGCCAGGAGCCAGGAGTTTCTTCTGGGTCTCCCACATGGGTACAGAATCCCAAGGCTTTAGGCCATCCACAACTGCTTTCCCAGGCCTAAGCAGGAAGCTGGAAGAGAAGTGGATCAGCCAGGGTATGAGCTGGCGTCCATATGGGATCCCGGCGGATGCAAGACAAACATTTAGCTACTGAGCCGTCGTGCTGGGCCCTAGATTTTATTTTTGACAGTGAATTTGTATTCTTTACATAACCAACTGATTTATCATTACTGTATGACAACATTTTTAAAAGTTTATTCATTTACGTTGAAATCAGTAACTGTAAAATGCAAATAAGATTACGTCTATTCTTACATTTCATTTTTTTTTAATTTATTTATTTGAAAGGCAGAATTAGGGAGGGAGGGAAAGAGAGAGATCTTCCATTTGCTGGTTCATTCCCCTACATGGCTGCAATGGCCAGAGCTGGGCCACGATGAAGCTGGGAACTTTGTCTTTGGCATGGATGTAGGGCCCAATGTTTTGGGTCATCTAGTGCTGCTTTCCCAGGTACTTCAGTAGGGATTGGAAATGGAGCAGCTGAGACTCAAACTGGTGCCCATATTAAAAGCCAGTGGCCTAACCCGTTATACCACAATGTTTCATTTTAGACATTCCCATCTTCAGGTTTAGAGAAAATTGGTCAGAAGAATGATAATTATTATAATAATTAGTTTGGAGAAATCAGAGGACTAATTTATAATTTTGTGTGCTGCTTTATAATTTACAAAGCATTTTATATTCTATCATTTGATCTTTATGATAACCAATGAACTAGGCTATTATTATCATTTTAGTTTGGAGGATAATGAAGCTCAGAATTTGGGACTGAAGTTTTATAATTAGTGACTGTAAGAACTGGCTCTGGTTGTTGTAGACATTTGGGGAGTGAACCAGTAGATTGAAGATCTCATTATCTGTCTTTCCTTCTCTCTGTAAATCTGCCTTTCCAATAACAATAAATAAATAAAAAAGAAAAAAAAACCTATCTGGGGCAAATGTTTGGGCTGACAGCTAAATGCTGATGTCCCATCAGAGCTCCTGGGTTCGGGGCCTGGTAGTGGCTTCTTATCCCAACCACTTGCCGGTACAGACACTGGGAGGCAATGACTTGTGGTTTCAGTGAGCTCCTGTCACTCATATGGGGGTTCTGGACTCTGTACCCCAATCTGTTCTTTGTGCCTGTTGCAGGCATTTGCGGAGTGGGCCACAGGGTGATCTTTCTCTCTTCCCTCCTCTCTTTTTGGCTCTGTCTCATAGGTAATTTTTTTTAAAGTTACTCAAAGTTTAAAACAATTCAGACAATGCTTATGAAAAATCCTCTTCATGCTGTAGCCATCATTCCCTTTATAGAGGCAGCTAATTTTGTATGGATGGTGTAGCTGGTGAAGATGCTACTTGTGACGCTTGCATACCATGTGGGCTGTGGTTCAAGTCCTTGCTGCTCCATTTCTGATCCAGCTGCCTGCTGGTGGCATGAGAAAGCAGCAGAAGATGGCCCAGGTGCTTGGCTTCCTGCACTTGGAGAAGACCCCTGGCTCCTGGCTTACCTTGATCCAGCCCTGGTCATTGTGACCCTTTGGGGGCATGAACTGGCAGATGGAAAACCTCTTTGTTATTTTGTTTTTCAAATAAATAAGATACATCTTTAAAATGTTTTTTGTATTTTTAATAGTTTGTGTATATGAAAAGAATATGTAAAAGGCACAAGATTTATATGATCTAAGAGCAACTGGAGTATTGTGAAAAGGATATGTAAACATGTAATTTGTATGGATTAGAGAGTACTTGAAAAAGTTCATGGAAAACGTAGTTAAATTTTTTTTGGTGCAATAATTTTTGAAATTAACAATTTGTGGGCTTGGTGATGAGGCCTAGTGGCTAAAATCCTTGCCTGGAATGCTCCAGGATCCCATATGGGCGCTGGTTTTAATCCTGGTGGCCCCCCCTTCCCATCCAGCTCCCTGCTTGTGGCCTGGGAAAGCAGTCAAGGACGGCCCAAAGCCTTGGGACCCGTGTGGGAGACCTGGAGGAAGTTTTTGGCTCCTGGCTTCGGATTGGCGCAGCACCGGCCATTGCTATCACTTAGGGAGTGAATCATCGGACAGAAGATCTTCCTCTCTGTTTCTGCTTTTCTCTGTATATCTGAAATTCCAGTAAAAATAATTTTAATTACACCTGTCTTCTTTGAACATTTGTTTTTCTTAAAAAGTACTTACTTATTTGAATGAGTGACAGAGAGGGAAAACCCAGGAGAGAGAAATCTTAACATCCGTTGTTTGCTCTGAAGTGACCACAACAGCCAGATCTGGGCCAGGCTGAAGTCACAAGCCAGAATTTCCATCTTTCCTCCCATCAGGAGCTCAGTTACTTTACCATCCTCTGCTGTCTTCTCAGGCACACTGGAAGCTGATCAGGAAGTGGGTTGGCCTGGACTTGAACCAGAACACTGATGCTAAGTTGCAAACAGTGCCTTAACTTGGCTGTGGCATAATGAGGGCTCTTTTCAGGTTTTGTTTGTTTGCCTTTTGGTTTTTGCATACAAACATAAGCTTATCTTTTAATTCCATTTGTCTACCAACTTTTTGGAATGCTTTCAAGTTTATCTACACATTTTTTTTTCTTTGGATAAGCTGCTTATTGTTATTTTTAGCTGAACCAATCAAGGAGATTGTTCTGTATCAGCACATGTAGATCTGTTATTATTTTCAAATCTCCAGGGTAGTGCTATGGATGAATACATCCTAATTTATTTTGCCACCTAGTGACAGACATTTTCGTTCTCTCCAATTTTTTGCTAATTACCATCGGTTGTATAGTGTATTTTTGTGTGTGTCTTTGAGCATGTGTATAAATTTGTGGATTAAATTCTGGTGGGTTGGATTAAAGGTTTTATTTTTTTTTTTTAAAGATGGAGTTACAGAGAGGGAAGAGAGAACTTCCATCCCTGGTTTACTTTCCAAAATGGCCTCAACGACCAGAACTGGAGCCAGAAATTGGTTATATAGAGGCATGGGACCAAATCTTGGATCATCTTTTGCTACAGGGAACCGAATCAGAAGTTAAGCAGCTTGCTGCTACTTGAAATGGCCCCCATATGGAATGCTGGCATTGCATCTGTGACTTAAACTGCTGTGCCACAGTGCTGGCCCCTGAGGATTTTTTAAAAATTTGGATTGACATTATTAAGTTTTGTTTGGAAATATACTGGCAACAGTGTTTTAAGATACCGTTTTCTCCATAGCTTCATCAAGGTAGTGTTTCAGCAAACGTTTTGATTATTGGCAGTCTGATGTGTAAGAAAACATGTTGTTGTTTGTCATCTCTTTAATCGTCGGTAAGGTTGAACTTTTCTTTAGAAGCCATTTATATTTCCTTCCCTTTTGCAAACTGCCTGCTTAGTGCTTTTACCCATTTTCCTGTTAGGCTGTTGGTCTTTTTTTCTTCTTTCCCTTCTCATCTCCCTGTGCTATTGTTTTTTTTTTCTTCCTTTTTAAAATATTTATTCTTTATCTGAAAGATTTATAGAGAGAAGGAAAGACAGAGAATATCTTCCATCCACTGGTTTACTCCCCAAATGGCCATGATGGTTGGAGCTGAGCTGGTCTGAAGCTAGGGGCTTCTTCCAGGTTTCCAAGGCTTTGGGCCACCCTCCACTGCTTTCCCAGGCAACAAGCAGGGAGCTGGATGGGAAGTAGAGCACCCGGGATATGAACTAGCACCCATTTGGTATCCTGGCACTTGGCACAGAGATACTTAGCCAATTGAGCCATCATGCCAGCAACCCCTACCTCCCCCCCAGCCCAAATCATCCATCTTTCTTCCATCTTTTTCCTTTTCCTTTCTTTTGAATTTTTGTATTTCCTTTTATTTATTTTGATTGGAAAGGAAGATTTACAGCGAAGGAGAGACAGAAAAAGATCTATCCACTGGCTCATTCCCCAGATGGCAACAGCTGAGCTGATCCAAAGCCAGGAGCCAGGAGCTAGGAGCTTCTTCTGGTCTCCCACATGGATGCAGGGTCCTAAGGCTTTGGGCCATCCTCTAATGCCTTTGCATTGTGCACACAGGGAGTTGAACGGCAAGTAGAGCAGTGAGGACTTGACCGAGCACCTATATGGGAAACTGGTGCTTGTAGGTGGAGGATTAGCTAGTTGAACCATCACTTGCCCTTCTTTAATGTATTTAGAAAATGTGCACTTCTAGAAAACATTCTTTGCAAATTTTTTTGCTCTGTATAGTCTTTCATGACATTGTTTCATGTAGAAATTTATGTTTATATATTTATATTTGTTGATTTTTTTTTTCCTTTGGGTTTCTGCTAAGCCTAGATTTTGGGGGATGACTTCAGAGGGTGTGAAGAGCTGCGGATAGCTATCACAGTCACTGGTTTGCTCTGCAAAGGATTGGGAAGTTCACAGCTGTGCCTGGGCTGGTGCCATGAGTTAGGAATTCAATCCAAGTCTCCCACGCGGGTGGCAAGGACCCAGCTACAACTATTTGGACTGTCACCTGCTGCCTGCCAGAATCTGCACAGGAGCCAGACCCAAACATTGAGCACAGGTACTTCTTCATGTGAGATGTGAGCATCTTAATTGCTCGAATCCCAGCATCATGTCTAGATTTTTGAACTTGAAGAGCAGAGACAGAGTGATATACCTCCAGGAGCATCCTTGTTCTGACTGACCCTGAATGTTGCTGTGGTCTCGGAGGCCTCTTGGGTTTGTTGTGATTATGAGTTGCACTGATGAAAGAAAGCCATTAACATGTGACCTTCAGTAAATATAATTTTCTTTGGACATTCCCGTGTTTTCTAATTTTTGAAAAATTTGGCTCATACCCACCTGATGCACTGTGTTTTACTATCGCATAAATGTGAACTTTGAGGAGGTTTTTTTTTAAAACAAAAGTAGAGAAAAAAGTAGAAGAAACTTATCTTCGAAATATAAGAAGGTTGGTTCTGTTTTTAAAATTTACTTTTGGGGCCTGTGTTGTACAGCAGGTTGAGCTTCCTGTGATGCTGGTACCTCACATGGATTCCTGATGTCCTGGCTGCTCTACTTGCGATCCAGTTGGTGTGCCTGGGAAAGCGGCACATGATGGCCTCAAGGCTTGAGACTTTGTCACTCACATGAAAGACCCAGAGGGAGTTCCAGGTTCCTGGCTTCAGCTGGCTGTTGTGGCTATTTGGGGAGTGAATCAGCAGATGAAAGATATCTTTCTCTCTCCCTTTTCTTGTGTAACTCTACTGTTTCAATACATAAATAAACATTTACGATTTTTTGTTACTGTTTTCTTGTGGTACAACTATACAATGAAAAGTTAGACTCATTTCCTCTCCCTTTAAACTGATTGTTTTATAATGAGAGTTGGATAGTACAAAAAGTTTGACTTAGGGATTGATGAGGCTGCTTATTCCTTATTATCTGTATGATCAAAATACAAATTCTGAAAAAAAAAATCCCAAAAAACCCACTGTGCTAATAACATATTTTCTTAGGGGAAAATTTGTATATTATTGTAGTTTATGGTTTAGATCATGATTTCTCAACTTGAGCCCAACTGATGTTTTGGGCCAGGTAAGCCTTTACTGTGGGATTCCTAAGAATTGAGAGATGTTTAATAGCATCCTTATTCATAAGGTACAAATAGCACTTCTCCAATTCTGACCATCAAAAAGTTGAAATTATCTAATATTTTCTGGGCAATAAAATTGGAGGGTCATTGGTTTGGATGTATACTTGCTGTGCTACTAGGACATGGAGGAGATAGAGGTATTTTTTTGTTGTGACAGGAACAGAGGAATATATCTTAAGTTTTATTCCTGAATGTCCCACAAGCCTTGATTGATTAATTATACATAGATATTGAACCTGGAAGACTCAATATCTGTGATGAAACAGCCCACACGCATGAATCTAAATTTGTGTATGATTTCTCTGTCTTTTCTTGGTGTGGCCTTACTTTAGTTATGAAATAATTCTATCTGATGGGCACCTGCCAGCACATGCAAAGCTTTTGGAAAGAAAACATTGTTTTAAAATTTTTTATATATTTGAAAGAAAGAGACAGAGACAGATAATCCATCTGCTGGTTCATTGTCCAAATTCCGGCAGCAGTAAAGACTGAGCCTGACCAGTGTCAGAAGCCAGGACTCAGGGTGGCAGGGACCCAAGCACCTGTGCTGTTGCCTGTTCTATTCCAGGGTATGCATCAGCAAGGAACCGGTGAGACTCACACCATGCACTCATTTTGGGAAGATAGCGTCCCAAGCAGCATTTCAACTTTTGTGCTAACACCTGCTCTAGGAAATCATTCTTATGCCATGTCACTGTTGAGAAGAAAAAGGACTGATATTTCTTAGTAATTGTTAAGCACAGTTAGGTGAGTTACCTTTATCATTTCACTAAGTCTTGATAGCTTTTCTACAGGTAGGAATTAATCTTCTGTATTACTTCCTGAGCGTTCTAAGTGGTTGAGTTTAGATTTGAACCTTGGCACATTTATTTTCCAAGCTCATATGCTATGTTACTTCCTGTAGACAATCATTGAGAGTTTACTTCCTATAAGCAGTCACATGTAGGGATAAAATTGAGTATCTACATTATATTACAGTCCTTTTTTGTGAGAGACCAGATTATTTGGAGTGGTGTGTATGTATGCTTGTGTGTGTGAGAGAGAGAGACAGAGAGAGTGCAAAAGAAAAAAGGACAATGTAGGGATAATGTTTCAGTAATCTTTATAACTTGATTATCTGAAATTCCATTATCCCCATTTTACAAAAAGGAAAAGAGAGGAAGATATGTAGGATAATTGTTCAAAGTCAAGCTGCTAAGTGGTAGAGCTAAGATTGTAATTTAGGTACTCTAACAAAACCAGATGTAAATTGAATGAGTCTCTATTTCAGGGTGAAATGGTCATGCTAGAACTAACTAGGTCATTCTTTGATGATAACTGGAGGTATGCTCTAAGCCACAGCATCTAAAGATGAAAATCAGCTTACTGGATAGACCACATCTCTAGAAATTCATTGTTGTATGAAGTTATAGTGGAGCTGCTGCTGTTATTTTAAGATTTATTTATTTTCGGGGCCTCAGGCTCAGGGCTGGCACACCACTGGAAGACCAGGCCCAGGGTCCAATCTGGCATGGGGCTGTGGATTGCCCAGGGAAGGGTTTTGGGGATGTATGTGAGCAGGGACCACCAAGAGGGTATGTTGCAGGTATGGAATGGCTTCTAGGGGATTCTGCAGGCCAGGCCACTGCACTTGCTGGTTGGGAGGTGATTTTTCATGGGTTTTCTGTGTACTGGGCTGCTACATTCATGGGTAAATGTGAGGCTTAGGCTGCCTGGCTAGGAGGGAAGAAGCTGGAGGATATGTTTAGGTCAGACCAATGTACCCACCTATGTGGGAGGCTTGGGCTGGGCTAGGTGGCATTGCCTACCAGTGAACCTGAAAGATGGGGCTGGTGGGCCTACCGACAGAACTAGAATATTGGTGCAGGGGATGGGCCATACAAGGCTGGGCCGTGACACTAACTGGCACATGTGGGCCCACCTCTGAGACTACGTGATTTGTGTGAGGGCTGGGGGTGGTGATTTCTGAGCTAGGCATGACCACAAGACTCACTGACACTCATGGGAACTTGGGTTGGGGGCAGGCCAGGCTGGCTTACCCACAGGGTGTAACACCCAAAGACACCACCAAGAATTGGGTTCGGGGTTAGGCTGGGCCACAGCACCTGTCAGCACACATAGAGGCCAGGATTGGGGGTAGACTATGCCAGGCAGGGGCTTAGCACCTCTTGGAACACGTGAAATCTGGGTCTGGGAGTGGGCCTGGTGGGGGAACTTTGGGAACTCTCCTGCTAGGCCATTGTTCCTGCTGTTAAGCGTGAGAGCTAGGGCTTAGAGTGGACCAGGCCAGGCCAGGTCAAGCTACACCACTTGTTGGGATGTGTGTGGGCTGGCTCAGGATCTGAGGGGTGGAGGTGGGCAGGGCCAGGCCAAGCCATTGTGCCCATTGGCATGTCCAGGAGCCAGTGTGGCGTGAGCCATGCCAGGTTAGCCTATTGCACCTGATGATTCACATGAGAGCCAGGGATGTGGGCAGGCTGGGCAGGGCCAGGCTACAGCACCTGCTAGCAGATGCCAAGGCAAGTTGGGCCATGCCAGACTGGGCCACAGCACCCGTCAGCACATGTACGACCCTGGCCTTGGGGTGAGCCTGGTATGGGAACTTAGAGGACTCTCCTGCTAGGCCGCTGCCCCAACTGGCAAGTGTGAGAGCTGAGTTTGGAAGTATACCAGGTTGGGCAGGTCTGCAACAGCTTTCGGCCTACTTGTGAGCTGGGTTTAGGGTAGAGCTTGGCTAGGCTAGGCTTCTGCATCTGCTGGTGCATCCAAGAGCCAGAATAAGTGTGTGTTATCTGCTGGCAAGTGCCAGGACTGGGTGCAAGTCATATCAGGGTGGACTGAAGTATGTTCTGTCCCGCACAAGATCCGGGGCTGGGAGTGGGCCTAGTAGGGGAACTGTGGGCACTCTTTGGCTGGACTTTACCTCCCATTGGTGAGCATGAGAAACGGGGATGGGGATGGGCCAGACTGAAAAGGTGTCAGCACTCTTGGCATATGCGTGGGTTGAGTCTGGGGGTGGATCAAGCTAACTTCCAACACCCATAAGTGTGCGCAAGAGCTAGATGGGATGTAGGATGGGCTAGACGAATCTGCCGCATAGGAACCAGGTCTAGGGGCAGGCCTGGTGGGGTTTATTGGGGGTCACCCTGACTACGCTGCAGCTCCTGCTGGTGTAAGGGTTGGGTTTGTGGCAGATTGGGTTGGACTAGCCTGAAACAACTTTAGGTTTGCGTAGGAGATGGGGCTGGGGGTGGAGCTGACCAGGCAGCTGCATTCACTGGTGTGTACATAGGCTGATGTGGGTGATGGATTGAACTGTACTTTGCACTAGCTGGCACATACAAGAGATCACTCCAGGTAAGGTTTCTTGGGATAACTGCCCAACCAGACCACTGGAGTCAAACTCTGGCCACAGGAAGGATCATAGGATATGTGGTCCAAGCTTGGAGTAACATGCATCGGGACTGGGTCGCTTCAGTTGCTGATGCTTGTGCAGTGGACAGCAAGTCCTGATGCATGTGGGCTAGCAGTAGATATTGAGTGTCTCTTGGAGAATGGAGAGCAGAGCATGTTAGACAGCTCTGAGTCTGTGGATGCACTGGGGTAGTCTTTGTCAACTAATGGACCTTGGAAGGATTTTCTCTACCTTTGTCAGCAGAGCCAGTGGCATCTCAGAGCTATGAAGACCTATTAAGAACTATTAAGACTCAGTGCCACCCACACGGCATTCTTCCCTACATCGGGATCTTTAGGATGACATTGGGTGGCAATCTCTGGGTGCTGATGTGCTTTGGCAGCGGAGAGTGGCCCGCTTCTCTTCCTGTCCCTGATGCATCAACAAGGGAAGAAGATTGAGGCATTTGTCCCTCTCATCTTCTTCTGTTCTTTGACTTTCTGCTTCCTAGTTGATGACCTATGTGGGCATGCATCCTTTTTATCTGTGTAAGCAACATTAAAAATAATAATAAAAGTGTTTATTTTACAAACAGAGAGAGAGATATCTCCAGTATCTCATTGTTCACGCATCAAATGATGTCAGTGACCATGGTTGGTCCAGGCTGAAGCCAAGAGCCTGGATTGCCTACATCAGTGACAGCGGCAAAGGGTCTTCAGCCTTCCCAGACACATGAAGAGGGAACTATGTTGGAAACAGGGTAGCTGAAACTTGAATTGCTGCTGTGATGTGGGATGCCAGTTGTTGACAAACAGCAGCTTAATGTGCTGTGAGTGGAGGGTTTTTGTAGACGTAGTAAAAAGTAGTTCTGTTTTACAGTCTTCAGAAACATATTGCTTTTGAAAGCCAACTTTTCTAGGTTGGTGTATATCATGCCAGTGTTTATTTTTAGGTAATAGTCTTTTGGAAAAAGCTATTTGGACTTGGGAATTCATTCAGTATTTTATTGCCAAGATAATGGTATGTATCAAGGAGAAACCCCCTAAGAAACAAACTATTGGTGCAATGGCCCAGTTGACTAATTAATTCTCCTTTTCAAATGGCAGGATCCCATATGGGTAGTGGTTCATGTCCTGGATGCTTCACTTTCCATTCAGCTCACTGTTTATGGTCTGGGAAAGCAGCAGAGGATGCCCCAAAGCCTTGGGACCCTGTACCCATGTGGGAGACCATGAAGAAGCTCTGGGCTTTGGTTTGGCTCAGATGTAGCTGTTGTGGCCGTTTTGGGAGTGAACTAGCAATTGGAAGATCTTTCTGTCTCTCCTCTCTGTAGATCTGCTGTTCCAATAAAAATAAGCAAATCTTATTTACTTTCCAAATGGCTGCAATGGCTAGGGCTGGGCCAGGCTGAAGCCAGCATCCAGGTGCTTGATTGGGGTCTCCCTTGAGAGTACTGGTACTCAAGGACTTAGGACATTTCCACTGCTTTCCCAGGTACATTAACAGGGAACTGGATTGAAGTGGAGAAGTTGGGATTTGAAACTGTGTCCATATGGGAAGTCAGCATTGCAGGCTGTGGTTTAATCCTTTACACCACAGTGTGAGCCCCATATTTATGTAACTTAAAGTGGTGCTTCTGATACTGCTGATTGATCCTCTTTGATTACAGAAAGCACTTACTGAATGCTTGCTGTATGCCACCATTGTGGTAGATCTTGAACATGTAAAGAGAACAGATTTTGACACTGTTATAGCTTTTAATCTTTTAGAGAAACTGACTTGCTGGTAAGGTAAGTTCTGTGTTGAAGGATAATAGGGGTAAAGGCACTAAAGTGCTGTGGTAATATCCTGTGATTATGATAAATTTTGGCAACAATTTACCTTTAAAAAATGTAAAGGCTTGATATTATACATGACATTTTAAATCGTACTTAAAAAGGGTAAGTTCAGTCTGTAGGAAGTCTACTGCTGGTGGTAATGCAGGCTGGTGCATTCACTATGGAAGTCAGTAGGGAGAATACTCAGGCAACTGAGAATTCACCGACCATAGGTCCCAGCATTTGCACTCCTGGAAATATATCCAAAGGACCTGATACATGAGAAAGCAGTATGCACCCCTGTATTCATTGCAGCACAATCAACAATTGCAAAAGCTTGGAAACAACCTAGAATCCCATTGACAGAGCACTGGATAAAGAAACTGTGGTTTCTCTAGTCTATAAAGTACTACTCAGCTATTAAAAAGAATGAAATACAGTCATTTGCATGCAGCCAAGTGGACCAAATTGGAGAATTCTTTAATAATAAGGAAACATAGAGCTTACAAAGAAATAGTAAGATGGATCATCACACTTTTATTTGCATTTTCATTTTTTAGTTTTTTTTATTTACAAGTTTTTTCCAGATTGGTTCCAGTCACCTTTTCTCTCTCACACACACACACACACACACACACACACACACACACACACACACACACACACACACGTCTGTATAATTTTGTTTCTGGTTTCTACCTATTTAAAGGACAGAGAGACAGACAAAGGGACACAGAGCTTCCATCTCTGGTTCATTCTTTAGATGCCTGAAATGGGTAGGACAGGGGCAAAACTGAGAGCTTCCCGTGTGACTGACAGGAAGCCTGTTGCTGGAGCCATCACCTCTGCCTCACAAGTCTAGTCAGGAGTTAGCCAGAATTCGAACATGACTGGAGATTCTGACATGGGATTCAGGCGTATTGATTGCTGGTCCAGTACTTGCTTTTTGGTTGTTTTCTTTAACTTGACATTGCAGGTGTTTTTCCTATGGTCTTAAGAAGTATATTTTTTTTCTTTCGAGTTTATTTATTTGAGAGACAAGGTTACAAAGAGATGGAGTGGGGGGAAAGGTCTTCCATTTCACTGGTTCATGCCCCAAATGACCACAGTGGGCCAGACCAATGCCAGGAGCCTAACACCCCATTCAGGTCTCCCATATGTGTGGCAGGGATCTAAGCACTTGGGTCATTTTCTGTTGCTTTCCCAGCTGTACTAGCTGGCAGGTGATTGGAAGTGGAGCAGCTAGGACTTGAACCAGTGCTGGTGTGGGATGCTTGTGTCACAGGCAGCGCTTAACTAGCTGTGCCACAGTGCCAGCCTCCATAGCATCTTTTTAATGTCTTTGAAATATATTTCTTTATTAGTATAGGAATAGTATAGTATAGTTTAAGTCTTTTTGTGTAGAGAGACTTTATATATAATTAAGGTTGTAGCAAATAATGGTACTGTTAGGTGAATTCCTTTCTGTAGACTTATATACAGTACTATAAATTTGTGCCAATTTTCCCATGTATACCTTTCAATTTTGTAATTAGTTATTAGTGACTTTATTTAGTTTATATTTTTAAAATCTTGAATGTCAACATAGACAGCAACATTAATTACCTAAGATAGGAACAATAATCTTAAAAAATACTGTTGTGGAAGAATTAAGATGATTATATTTAATTTGGTTTCCAAAGCTGTTTATAGTTTGTCAGAGTTCACTTAGCAGTGGAAGTTGGCATTGAAAGTTTTGAGCTTGAAGATTGGAATATTCCAATTTGCATCCTTCTCAGCATCCCATGTTGCTTTCATTCTTAATCTGTTCTCTACATTCTGTTCTGTGTTTTGTTTCTTTCTGGCACACTTTTATGCAGAGCCTTGTAAAATCTGGGGGTGGATTCTGACCATCTGACACTTGAGAACCGTTCAAAAATTTAACTCTGTTGACGCTCCTTTGAGGCACATTTTTTTTTTTTAATATCCTGGTTTGTCTCTGTTCTTGGCAGGTTTTCTCCTTTTCCTCACAGCTTTCTGTGACTAATTTCTTTTGTAGTACAGCAATTTTAGCAGTACTAGTATTCATAGATACAAAACCTATTTTTCTTGTGGCATCATAAAAAAAAATAAAGCAAAATGAAACCAACCCTTATAAGGGAAAATTCACAGAACATTTGTTTTTTTAAATATAGATATAATTGAACTGCTTTTTTTTAGATTTATTTTTATTATTTTTATTATTTTTTTATTGGAAAGGCAGATATACAGAGAGGAGAGACAGAGAGGAAGATCTTCCGTCCGATGATTCACTCCCCAAGTGAGCGCAATGGCCGATACTATGCCGATCCGAAGCCAGGAGCCTCTTCTGGGTCTCCCACGCGGGTGCAGGGTCCCAAAGCTTTGGGCTGTCCTCGACTGCTTTCCCAGGCCACAGGCAGGTAGCTGGAAGGGAAGCGGGGCTGCCGGGATTAGAACGGGCGCCCATATGGGATCCCGGGCGTGCAAGGCGAGGACCTTAACCACTGCGCCACCGCGCTGGGCCCTGAACTGCTTTGTGTACTTTCACCTGCTTGCTGAATATTTAAGATATATTTTTTTAAAGATTTATTTCTATTATTATTATTATTATTTTATTGGAAAGGTGGATATACAGAGAGGAGAGACAGAGAGGAAGATCTTCCGTCCAATGATTCACTCCCCAAGTGAGCGCAACGGGCCAATACTATGCCGATCTGAAACCAGGAGCCTCTTCCGGGTCTCCCATGTGGGTGCAGGGTCCCAAAGCATTGGACCATCCTCGACTGCTTTCCTGGGCCACAGGCAGGGAGCTGGAAGGGAAGCGGGGCTGCTGGGATTAGAACCGGCGCCCATATGGGATCCCGGGCGTGCAAGGCGAGGACCTTTAACCACTTGCACCACCACGCCGGGCCCTGAACTGCTTTGTGTACTTTCACCTGCTTGCTGAATATTTAAGATATTTTAAAAATAGGCTATAACTAATTATAATTTTTCCATTATCATGCAGCTAAAAATGGGAAAGTATATTCTGCAAACTCTTGCATTTACTGAGATTTTTAGTTGATTTAGAAGTTTTTCATGTAATAATTTAAAAAACAATATCTGCTTTTAAGAATAGTAACCACGGGCCTGGCACGGTGGCGCAAGTGGTTAGGGGTCCTCGCCTTGCACGCCCGGGATCCCATATGGGCGCCGGTTCTAATCCCGGCAGCCCCGCTTCCCTTTCAGCCCCCTGCCTGTGGCCTGGGAAAGCAGTGGAGGATGGCACAAAGCCTTGGGACTCTGCATCTGCTTGGGGAGATCTGGAGGAGTCTCTGGGTTCCTGGCTTCAAATTGGCTCAGCTTCAGCCATTGAAACCACTTGGGGAGTGAATCAATGGACGGAAGATCTTCTCTTTCTCTCCTCCTCTCTGATATATCTGACTTTGCAATAAAAATAAATCTTTAAAAATTTTTCCCCTTTTGGCTATTATGAATAATATTGTTGTAAATATTCTTGTATAAGTCTTTGTGTGGATATATTTTCATTTATGCTAGGTGTATATCAGGTCATGTGAAAACTCTATTTTTAATCATTTAAGGAACTGTTGGTTGTTTTCTAAAGCTGTAGCACCATTTTGTATTTCTACCAGCAATGTATAGGGTTGAGGGTTCTCTATATCCTCTTCAATAATTAATTCTGGTCATTCTAATAGGACCTGAGGTGGTATTTGATGTTTTGGTTTACATTCTCTGAAGATTAATGATATCTAGTATTCTTTTACATAGATTAGCCATTTGTATCTCTTCTTTGGAAAAATGTCTTCTGTTCATTCTTAATATTGGGTCACTTGTGTTTTAACGCAATAGACAAACTTTCTTTTTAAGGCTTATTTACTTTATTTGAAAGGTATATTTCATAGACTAAGAAATATTTTGTTTTTCTTTTTTTAAATTTTTGCTTTGTTGCACTTGGATTGAGAAAAATCTTTCCAAGGTCTAATGGCTGACCAAGTCCACCTTAGTGTATCTGCAGACCCAGAACATGCTACAAAGCTTGGTCAGGAGAGTGGTCCAACCTGTACTGCTTCCCGTCTTCTGACAAGGCATTTGACATCCTCTGCTTGCTTTGATGAGCTTGCTATCATGTCCCATGTCAGCATGCAAGATATAGCACTTTTCCATCCAATGGATCACTTCCCAAATAGCCATAACTTCCAGAGCTAGGCCAGTCTAAATTCTCCTCTGGGTCTCCCGAGTGGGTGCAGGGGCCCAAGCACTTGGGCCATCAGGAGGGAGCTGAGTTAGAAGTGAAGCAGCTGCATTCACATGAGATGCCACATCTCGGGCAACACTGGCCTGGGCCACATTTTTTTCAAATGTGCTGAGATTTCTTTATGTATGTATTTAGATAGAGGTCCCTTATCTAGATATCTGATTTGCAGGTATTTTTGCAATTCTGTGGGTTGTCTTCACTTTTTTTTTTTATGATTTGAAGCACTTTTTAATTTTTTTTCTTTTGTTGCTTGTATTTTTGATGTTGTATCTGAGAAGCCAGTGATTTGTATGTCTGTAGTAGAGCAGTGCTACATTATTTTCACTACCATTGTTTTATTATTGTGACTTTTTAATCCTGTAACTTTGCCTCTTTTAGGATTGTTTTAGCTATTCTGGCTTCCTTTACAATTCCATATGAATTTTTAAAATTGACACCTGGGTTCTTGTAAGGATTGCATTAAATCTGTAGAGAAGTTTGGGGAATATTACTATCTTACCAATGTGAATTCTATTGATTCATGAACGTGGGATGTCTTCCTATTTATAACTTTAAAATTTTGTTCACTTGCTTACAATTTTTAGAGTATAAGTTTCACACTAATTTTGTTGAATTTATTCCCAAGTATTTTATTCTTTTCAATGGTAATTGCATTTTCAAATTCAAATTGTTATTTGAAAATGTAAAAAAAAATCACAATTTTTTCATACTGATCTTATATTCTACAGTCTTATTTTACATGTGTATGCTTTTTAATAGTTCTGTCATGAATTCTTTATCTTTTTTATGTATAAGATATCATCTGGAAACAGAGGTAGTTTGACTTCCTTCTCTCCAGTCTGGATGCAGTTTATTTCTGATTATGGTCCAAATACCTTGGTTAGAGTCTCTGGTATTACTATGACTGTCAAGATGAGAATGGAGATCCTGGTCTTTGCTGAAAAGCATGCATATGTATATTGAGACTTTGAAGGTATCTTGTTTAGTCATAAAGAAGATGTAGTGATATTTGAAAAAGTTTTAGTTTGTGTTTTGTTTATGTTGCTCAGGGGTTCTTAAGCCCTTGAACCAGCAGTGTCACCTGAGAACTTGTTAGAAAAATAAATTCTCAAATGTCACTTTATGCTTACTCTGAATAAGAGCCAGAAACTGGAGTGGGTGATTTACTTTGCCTTTTGTGGGGTAAATGTAGTTTAAGAATAAGCTAATAATGCTGCTAATGAGTACACAGGGTTTTAAACTTAGAAAATGCAGTATTTACAAAAACTGATTATAGTACCTATTTTATTTTCTTTTATTTCTTTTTTAGTTAGAAGGAAACAACCCAGAGAGCTTGTCAGTTTTCTAGGCTTTGGGTCAGAATTAAAAGAATGGGCTCTGGCATTGTACTGCATAGAGTTTTGTTTTTGTACAGTTGTGTTTATTTGAAAGGCAAAAACAGAGGGAAAAGAACTATCAACACCACTCAGTAACACCCTTGGAACACTCTTACCCACATCAGGGTCTCTAAGGCATTATCAAATGACTTCCCCATTTTTTGGTGCTGATGTAGTTTGACAGTAAGGAGTGGCTTCCTCCTCTCTCCACCCCTCCACCCACTGTGGACACATTTGGAAAAAAATTGAAACATTTGTGGCACTCACCTTCCTCCATGCCTGACCTGCCGCACTCCATAATTGGAGGCCCACATGGGCATGCATCCCTCTCAACTATGTAAATAATATTAGAAAGAAAATTAAAACAGAGAGGGACAAAAGATACTGCCTTAATAAGGTGGTCCTATGCAGTGATTTAGCCATTGTGCTTGAAGTTTTCCCCAGAGAAGTGTGTAGTATTGTTAGTCATGAGCAAATTTTTTTTTATTACATAGTTAATTAGGGTAAAAAGGTTCAAGGGCTACAGGAAAGGGGGTAAGACTATTATTTTTTCCCATATTGTTTCCCTCATGTTTAAAGGGGGATATTAAGGGAGAAGGCCCACCCAATTTCCTACCTCCCCAGATCCCGGATGTAGGGTATGCTCTAAGGTTCTTGTTCAGGTGGTTTTGATATTTCAACAGTTATGAATCGCTGCCAGTCTTGACACTCCAAGCACTATGAGGTCTTTGAAGAATCCACTGGTTGACATAATCCATCATAAAATCTCTGTTTGCCCCATATTTCACTGCCGAGATATAACTGAGACGATTGGTTGACCTGTTCTGTCTTCTCTCTTTTCTTGGTTAGGGTTCTGAGTCCAGCATTTTGATTGGGGAGATCGCCAAAGAAACTTTGTCTGAAGTGTTCTCAAACCAGATTCTTGTATGTGCCAGCAAGTACAGGACCCGGCACAGTCCATCGCCCCAATCAGCTGGTGGTTGCAATTGCTGGTTGGTTCTGCTTTCACTCCCGACAACCACTGGAACCAATGGGTGTTGCAGTCCAGCCTGGTTCTGCCCAGCACATAGTTGGCCCTCACATAAACCAGTGGGAGCTGCAGCCTAGTTGGAGCGACCCGCAATAACCCCCACCAGGCCTGCCCCCTACCCTGGTTAGCCAGTAAGTGTAGCAGTAGTCCAGTCTGTCCCACACCCTATTCCACCCCAGCCACTGTCCTGGTTTTATGCCCTCCCGTAGAAGTGGTAACCCAAGAGGGATGAGCCCACTGTTTCCCTCCCAGGCCTCTCCCACTCCCAGATTATGCACTCTCCAGATAGTTCTGTGGTTTGACTTGACAGAACTAGCCCCTAGTGCCAGCTTCTGTCAGCTGATGCTGTGGCTAAGCCCAAACAACCCTCACCCACTCTAATTTTGTTTGCACCAGTAGGAATAATCAGCCCAGCCTGGCTTTTTCCTGATCTAGTCCACATGTGGCGTACAGGTGTTGTAGCCCTGCCTAGTCTGGTCTGTTCCTATCCCAGATGAGCAAAATTTTGAAGGTAGGTCTCTGGGACTTCATCTTGTTGACTAAAAATCTGTATTCATTGAACAGCAACTATGCTTTTTCTTTGTTTCCCATGCCCTGGCACCCATCATGTTTTTGCTGCTCTGAGTTGGGCTACAGTAGATAAGTCATACAAGTGTACTCCCATAAAATCTGCCCTTTTATAACTGGCTTGCTTCATTTAGACTAAGGTCTTCATTGTTGTAGCTTATATAACAAGATTTTCTTTTTCATGGATAAATAATATTCCATTATATGTGTAGCATATTTAAAAATCTATTCATCCATGGATGGACATTTAAATTGTTTCTTGGTAATACTGTGAATAATGTTGCAATGTGCATGTGAGTGCAAATATCTCCGAGAGCCTGATGCCAGTCTATTGTATAATTAACTAGAAGTGGGATTGCTGGATTATATTGTAATTCAAAATTTTAAGAAGCCACTATGTAATTATAACAAAGGTAGAGAACTTGAAAAAGTTTATCATCTTTGTTTCTCTTCCTCTCAGTATCTGTGCCTCTCAAATAAAATACATGTTGAGAAGATTTACTTTTATTTGCTAGGCATATGAAAAGAAACAGATTGGTCTCTCATCACTGTTTCACTCCCCAGAAGACTGCAATAGCTGGAACTGAGTCCATCCAAAGCTGATAGCCAGAAGCTTCTCCATGGTCTCCTATGTGGGGGCAGGGGCTCAAGGCCGTGGACCATCTTCTGCTGCCTGTCTGGATCATAAGTAGGAAGCTGGATCAAGAGCGGAGCAGTCGGGACACAAACTGACACTGACACGTTGTGCAGATGCCAAAGATGGAGGCCTAAACTACTTTGCCGTGGTTCTCGACAGGCATCTAAGAGCATATGATGGATAAGGACAGTTTTTTGTCTTGTTTTGCTTTTAAGGTACAATGTAGGGAAACTGCATGTCCATGTGCAGGACAATGAATTAGGACTCTTTCAAAATTTTCAAGTGAGTTAATGATGTAAATGTATAAGCCAACTGCCAAATCCCATAAAACTCTCTCTTTTTTTAAGATTCATTTATTTTTATTGCAAAGCCAGATACACAGAGGGGAGGAGAGACAGAGAGGAAGATCATCTGTCCAACGATTCACCTCCCAAGTGACTACAATGGCCGGAGATGTACCGATCCGAAGCCAGGAGCCAGGAGACTCTTCCTAGTCTCCCACATGGGTGCAGGGTCCCAAGACCTTGGGCTGTCCTCGACTGCTTTCCCAGGCCACAGGCAGGGAGCTGGATGGGAAGTGGAGCTGCTGGGATTAGAACTGGCACCCATATGGGATCCCAGTGCATTCAAGGCAAGGACCTTAGCCACTAGGCCACGCCGCCAAGCCCCAAGCCCATAAAAATCTTAATTAAGATGTAGGGGAAGAGCTTCAAAACATTGAATTTGGCAATCTTTTTTTTTTTAATGTGAAAGCAGAAGTAACAAGAAAAAATAGATTGTATTCAATTAAAACTAATTTTTTTTGCCTAAAGGGCAATACCAGAGAGTAGAAGGACAACCCATAGAGTAGGAGGGAAAACTTGAAAATTATATGCTATCTCTTGCTTTGCTGAGAACATTAGCACAGAGCTGAATTGAAGTAGCCAAGACTCTCGTAAGTGCTCATGTGGGATGGCAGTGCTGCAGTCAGTGGCTTAATCAGCAATGGTGGTTGCCAATGGAATTTATTTTCATTTTTGAAGCAGAGTGAGTGAGTCTCAGATTTGTGGCACAGTGAGTGAAGCATCGATGCAGAGATCTCAAAGTGGAGCATGGGTTTGAGTCTTGATTGCTCTGCTTCCAGTCCAGTACCATGTTAATGTCCTGGGAAGGCAATGAAAGATGACCCAAGTGCTATACAAGGTGTTTTTAAAAATTATTGTTTTTTGAGGCCTGGCATGGTAGCCTAGAGGCTAAAGTCCTCACCTTGAACACATCGGGATCACAAATGGGCACCAGTTCTAATCTTGGTGGCCCCACTTCCCATCCAGCTCTCTGCTTGTGGCCTGGGAAGGCAGTCAAGGACAGCCCAGAGCCTTGGGACCCAGCATACCCCCCCTCCATTGTGGGAGACCTGGAGGAGGTTCCAGACTCCTGGCTTTGGATTGGCTTAACTTTGGCTGTTCCAGCCACTTGGGGAGGGAGTCAATGGATGGAAGAGTGTCCTCTCTGTATATCTGACTTTGCAATAAAAAATAAATCTTAAAAAAAATTACTGTCCTTTGATAGTTGTGTTAAGTGGAAGGTGGCACTTGTGCTCTAAGAGTTCTTAGAATTGAAGTAGGATAACACTTTTCTCCGTGCACAGGAAATATTAAGAATTCAAAGCATTGCTAATTATGATGAAACTGAAACTCTAATATTTTAAAATACAATGTTATCAAAGTACAGCTTTACAGCTTTAACTGCCTTTTTAAAAGCAACATTTCATTACTGATTATTTTGCATCTCTGGGATCCTGGTAGTAGTTAAAATTTTTTTTTTCTCATTTGTGCAGAACTTTGTTTTCTCTGAGTCAGCTACTCTTAATTTGACTGTATAAGTAGTAGCATGTTTGCTTACCTTCAGCCAGTCCAGCTCACCTTTTATTAATCAAAGTTATTAGTTCTGGGCTATTAATCACTCCACCCAGTTGAGTGGCAGTGATAAACTGAGGCCTGTGGCTCTAAGCTTTTTTACAAATGTTATATAGATGTATAAACACCACTTATTTCATATTTTTATAAATTTATAATTTTATTTATAATTCATATTTATATTTGTATATTTATTATAGATTTATTTAACAGTAGTCACATAATTACATATTTATAAAATATTTAAATTTGTATTGATTTAATATGTGTATTATATGTAATATGATATCTAATACATATAAACAGATAATGCTATATTTATATATAAACAAGCATATATTTATATTATTATACATTTGTATATACATTATATGTGTTATATTTATATATTTATAAATGTTATATATGTATTTATATATATAACATATCTTAAATATCTTAAGATTTACTTATTTTGAAAGACAGATTTTACAGAGGGAGGAGTTTTCTATCTGCTGGTTCACTCTCCAAATGGCCACAGTAGCCAGAACTGATCAGATTTGAGCTGGAAGCCAGGAGCATCTTTTGGAACTCTCATGTGGGTGCAGGGTCCCAAGGACTTAGGTCATCTTCTGCTGATTTCCTAGGTCACATGAACTGGTGCCCATAAGGGAAGCTGGCACTTGCTAACAGCGGATTAGTGTGCTGTAGCACTGGGGACCCTGTTCTTACCCCAACCCTGTGCCCCACATCATCTTGACTGCTCTGTGACATTGTTGACTTCATCATACCAGAGGTGACTTTGCCTGGCTTTCCTCACAGGGACTCTTCATTGTTCTCCCTGTTTAAGTTGTAAGGCCTGTTGGTTGTCCATTTCTCCCTCAGAGTGACCATAGGCCTAGGTCCTTGCTGTAGAAGTTGGCCTGAAGTGCTTTTCTTTCCAGCTTCTGAAGAGGTACTTGAGATCTTCTGTTGGATTAGAGGAGCCGGTTGTCTTGTCTTTCTTGTGCACCTGGGTATATTCTTCATCCTTTTTTTGGAGTCAGCAATGAAGCTGGCCTGGACTTGCAACATGTGCTTTGCATTCAGACCACATGTCTATGGGATGTTCCCTGAGATTGGGGACCCTGTTGGCCTGAAATATTCATGTGATTCAGGAGACCCACTCCTGACTAGGTCACTTTACCTGACCCACCCCTAACCCCAGTTTTCATGCACAGCAGGGGCTGCTGTAACTTGGTCCAGAATACCACCTACTCCATCTTGCAGTTGTATCTACAGGTGTGTTGGCCTGTTTGGAAGCCCCTCCAGAATCCCTGCCGCAGTTCCCACAGATGCTGGCAGGTGCAGTGGCCTAACCCAGCCTGCCCTCAGACCTGATTGTACATTCACCGGCAGGTGCCTTCACCTGGTCAGGATGACCTCCAGAACCCTTACCAGGCTAGCCCCCAGACTGGCAGGTGCTGTGGCTTGGGCTTGCTACTCCACTTTCAATCCCATTCCCTGTTAATGCTCCTGGCAAAGCATCACGAGATGTCCCAAGTACTTCTTCAGCCATTCAACCTGAGAGAACTGGATGAAATTTGTGACTCCTTACTTTGGCCTGGTCCAGCTCTGGTCTTTGCAGGCATTTGTTGAGTGAAGTAGCAAGTGGGAAGATCTCTCTGTGTTTCTTTCTTTGTCACTCTGCCTTTCAAATAAATCTTTAAAAAATTTTTATGTAAGAGATAGAAATTGAGAACTCTTTCACCCACTGATGTACTCCCCAAATGGCTACAGCAGCTGGGGCCAGGTTAGGCTAAAGGTGGGAGCTGGAACTCAATCCAGGTCTTGTACATACATGGGTGACAGGGATAACTACTTGAGTCATTGCATCTTTCCCCCAAGTGTCCATTAATAGGATGTTAGAATTGGGATTGGAGGCAAGATTTGGCCTTACGTACTGCAGTGTCCAAAATGATGTCTTAAAACTGGGACAAATGTCTTCATTAATGTTTATTTTAAAATACACTTGAAATAAAGTGTGGAGCATATTTTCTAAAATTACATCTGATGAAAAAAGTAGCAAAGATTTTCATTGATTTATATTATTTGATTAGATCTGTAGGATCCTAATTAGTTTTAAAGTGTTAGCCAGTTTTATTCATTATATCAGAACCATCGTGTTTACAAGAGATAGGAAACACCAGTTTTAACAGTGTTACGTGTATTAGTTTATGATCCAGGAGTAGAGCCAGCTTCAGATATATTAAAGTCTCCGAGATTATAACTGCTCAGTTTTGTTTTGTTGCAGCTTGGCTCCAATGTCAGGCGGATTGTCCCCTGGTATTTCTAAGATAAAAGCTCAGACTTGCGTACTTTACAGTGCGGTGGAAAAGATAGCTTCATTCTGGTGGCTTCTCCAGAAGAATGGGCAGCTTTCTCATATTGTACTAACACTGCATTTCTACATTGATATAGTTACTATGGAAAATGGATTGAAGAGTAGATTTGCCAGAAATAATTGCAGTTACTGATCGTTCTGTGTAGAATTGTCTTCCCCTCAAATTTGTATGTTCATGTTGAAGTTCAGACTTCTAGGTAAATAGGATTGTTACAGATATAATTAGTTAAAGACCAAGTTACACTGGAGTAGGTAGGCCACTAATCTGAAGTGATGGGTATCCTTATAAAAAGGGGAGATTGGATGTAGGCAGCCATAGGAAGTATACCATGTGGAGACGGGAGGCTTGCTGCGCAAGTCTAGGAGCTACCAGGGTAGGAAAGAGAGGCCTGGAACAGATCCTTCCCTGTTGCCTTCTGGTCTCCAGATTGTGAGACAATTAATTTTTGTTCTCAGTCATCCAATTTGTGGTGCTTTGGTACAGCAGTCTGGCACACACACTAGTGCAGTGATAATTTTTTTTTTTTTAGTAATACTCATTTTCCTTGTTGAGTAACTTTCTCAATTGCAGCCTCAAAGAAAAATAGATCTTTCAGTTCATCCAGACTTGGAATTTTGCTATTTTCGCGTCATCAAAAGACAAAGAGGATTTTGATAATTTAGGTTATTAGCAAGAAGATTTGTCGTAGAGTTAGAACTCAGTGAGGAGATAAGCAAGAAGTAAAGCCAAAAAGAAGGCCTGTCTGATGGATCAAAGTAGATCTGTGGATAAAGAAATCTAATTAGAGGTCTGAGGATGATAACCTGGAAGAAGTTTTGGTTGGAGAACAGATACTTAAAATAATTTAGGAGTTGAGCAGTTTCAGATGAAGGTTGAAGGACCAAGGAAGATTCTGTATAGTGAAAAGTAGGTTACCAGGCCATAACATATGGCTATAGTAGGGGTGCATTGTATAACTTTTCTTGAAAATCTTTAAAGAGGTCAAGGAAGTAAGCAGCCCAGATGTTAGGTAGTTTGTTATGAGTTTATATTCAAGTCACCCAGTTTGATGGAGTGTTTGGGTATAGAGAAGGTAACGGAGCCTCAGCTGGATAAGATAAAGAGACCAGGAGATAAAAAGGTGACTGTAGTAAGGAAGAACAGAGAATAACTTAAAGGGTAGCGAACAAAGAGGACTGTAATAGCATTTCTAGAATTCAAGACAGATTGTTAATATCAGGTTGATATCAGATAGAAGCCATTTGAGGGCACTTCAAGGGAGGTGAGGCTTTTATATATATATTGATAATTCATGCTTTGATATACTTCTCGTAATAATCTATTTTTGAACTGGCTAGAATTATGTATATAGATTACACTAAATTTTCTTGTGAGAGATGAAAGCTACTCTTTGTGTTCATTCTTTGTCACTCTGCCATCTGTGTTTTTCATCAGATTAAATTGAATTTAACAAAATGAGTCTATTGATTGGTGGTGTTGGTGTGGTCTGTTTACATCATTGTTTTTCAGTAGTATTCAACTGGTCTTTTTTTAAAGATTTTTTTTCCTTTTATTTGAAAGGCAGAGAGAGAGACAGAGAAAGAGTGAGTTACTCCCCAAATGGCCACAATGGTGCGCTAAGTTAGGCCAAAGCCAGGAGACAGGACCTCGATCCAGGTCTCCTTTGTGGTTACTTGGATTCCTCCATTGCCTTCCCCTGCACGTTAACAGGGAGTTGGATCAGAAGTGAAGCAGCTAAGACTTTAACTGGTACCCATGTGGGATGCCAGTGTCACAGGCTACTGCATAACAGTGGCCCTTTAAACTGTGCTTTAGAGTTTTTCTATTCTACGTGAAGCTCCTTTTCCCTCTTTTCCTGTTAATATCCAATTCAAATAGCTTCTTAGATCCAAATTTTAAAAAATTAACTTTAACGTGCTATAATTATGATATTTCTAGGTCTTTGCCCAAGTATACTGTCAATTTATAACATTTTATTAAGGAATATAGGCATGAAATGCTGGCATGCTTACAGAATAAAGCGTTACAAATTTTACTGTAATGTAAGTTCTTTGACAGGCAGGTGCATTGTCTGATTATTGTAACTCCATATACCTAAACCTCTTGTCTTATTCATAGAAGGCATCTATAACTTGTTTAGTAATTTGATATTTATTTTATTTATTTGAAACGTAGAGTTAGAAAAGGAGAGACAGAGAGATTTTTTGTTCACTGAGTTGTCCCTCTCCTTCCTCTCTCAGAGATAGCTGCAACAGCCAAGGCTGGGCCAAGCCAAAAGCCAGGCGCTTCTGGATCTCCCATGTGTGCAACAGGGGCCTAAGTTCGTCTGCTACATGCCCAGGCCCACGAACAGAGAGCTGGATTGAAGTAAAGCAGCCAGGACTTGAATTGTCACCCATTTTGGATGGTGGCATCACAGGAGGTGGCTTACCCTGCTACCTAACTTCGCTGGCCCTTTTATCAAGTACATGAGATGTGAACAGATCTGAGGGTTAATACTGCACGTTGCTCTTCTGGGAACTGCTCAGATAGCTGCTTGTGTTTCCTGGCGCCCTGCCCCCCTCACCTCTAAAGGTGAAGACTGCTCAGTTGACTAGTTTTTCTCTACCCAGCACTCCTTCTACCCTAGCTTCAGAATTGTTTTCCTTTCTTGAGTTTCTATAGTATTGACTTTTCTTTTGACTCTTCAGCTTCCAGTTTCTGTGTTCCTTGTCAGTTGGATTTACTTGATCACTGTGGCTCCCTTTTTTTTTCCTTCCCATTGTATTCTGTTTACTGTTAGTTTTCATCCTGCTTTCCTTTGCATTATGAAATATACAGATATTTTAGACATCACAAACCTGTCTTCTACCTGGCAGACCATTCTCATTGTATAGAAAAAAATGTGTGTAAATCTATAGGCTGAGGCTGGTGTTCTGGTGAAGCAAGTGAAGCTGTTGCCTGTACTCCTTCCTGTTCATGTCCTGGCGGCTCCACTTCAAATCCAGTTCCCTGCTAATTGCCTGGGAGATGCTTTGGCCTCTGTCTCCATGAGGCCGACTTGGCTCCTGCCTTGGGCTTAGCCCAGTTCTGGCCTTTGTGATCATTTGGGGAGTGAATTAGCAGATGGATTATCTCTCTTTCCCGTCTTTCCCTTTCTCTCTAATTCTCTCTCTGTGTGTGCATGTGTGTGTAACTGCATTTCAAGTAAAATAAATATCTTTTTTTCTGTTTGTTTTAAAGCAAAAGCTACTGGTTGTACTTCGGGTGATTGGAGTTGCTGTTTCACCACTAAAAGAGTGGAGGTAGAAGAGACAAAAGGATGATCCCCTTCTAGTTACTGAGTCCTTTCGAAAATGGAGTACTAGGGTTTGGCTTTGTGGCATAGTGGGTAAAGCTACTACATGTGATGCTGGTATCTCAAATAGGTGCCAGTTTGTGCTCTGCATGCTTCATTTTTGATCCACCTTCCTGCTAATGACCTGAGAAAAGCAGAAGAGATGGCCCAATTTTTTGGGTTCCTTGTTCCTACGTAGGAGACTTGGATGAAGCTCTTGGCTCCTGGTGGTGTTCTGACCTGGCCCTGGCCTTTTTGGCTACCTGTGGAGTGAACCTGTGGATTAAAAAAAAAATTGATCTTCTATCTGTGTTTCTGTAACTCTTTCAAATAAATAAATAACTTGTTTTAAAAAAAATAGTGGAAGCAGCCAGCATTCTTGATTTTGTGATCAAAAATTATTTTATGGGAAATGAAAAATTGTATGCGCTATAATACTTTATGTTCACTTTTCTTGCATTGTTACTCATTTTCTTAATTTTGGAAGCAAAATTAAAGCAGTTTTGAATGATTTATTTAAAGGAATTGCTCCATTATCTCCCTGTCATTATCTATATTCTCCAGTTCTTATTTTGACATGTACACAGGTTTTTTTTTTTTTTAATCTGGATTTTCACCTTTCTACTGAACAGTAGATTTCAGCGTACTTTTTAATGGGAAGTTATAAAAAATCCTTTACTTATTTGCCCCAAGGTAGAGTCCGCAGGCTTTATTCACATTTTACCTGTCTTATATACTAAGTTTTTGTTTGTATGTGTAGTTCTCTGCTGTATGATGACTTGAATTCTCCAAAACTGAGACCTTTGGTTTTGGTTTTTTTTTTTTTTTTTTGTTTGAAACAGAATACCAGTTTGATCATTTGTTCCCCATACATCAATAGTCAGAGTTGTACTGAAGCCAAACCAGGAGCTCAGAGCTGAATTTTAGTTTGCTGCATGGCTTGTAGGAACCAGTTACTCGAGTCATCACTGCTACCTTACAGTAATGCTTGTAGGATGCTGCAGGTGGGGACCATAGCTGGGTATCAAACCCAAATACTCTGATGAGGGATGTGTTATAACCACCATGCCAAATGTCCACCCAGGAAGAATCGTGATGACCACTTTCATGGTATTAGGAAGTAAGATCTCTAAGAGGTAATTAGATAGTGAAGGCTTTGCCTTTGTAAATGGGTTAATTCTGGTATTACTGGAGTATGTTAGTTCTTGTGGAAGAGACTTCATGATAAAACAAGTCTTGCTTTTTCCATGTCCTATCTGCTATGTTATGATGTAGCAGAAAGGTTCCTATCAGATGTTAGCACCTTGGATTTACTAACCTCCAAAAGTGAGAAATAATTTTTTTTGAAAGATTTATTTGTTTTTATTACAAAGTGAGATATACAGAGAGGAGCAGAGACAGAGAGGAAGATCTTCCGTCTGATGATTCACTCCCCAAGTGAGCGCAATGGCCGATGCTGCGCCGATCCGAAGCCAGGAACCAGGAACCTCTTCCGCATCTTCCCATGTTGGTGCAGGGTCCCAAAGCATTGGGCCGTCCTTGACTGTTGGATGGGAAGTGGGGCTGTCAGGATTAGAACCGGCGCCCATATGGGCGAGGAATTTAGCCGCTGGGCCACTCTGCCAGGCCCTAAATTTCTTTTCTTTATAGATGACCTTAATCATGGTATTCTGTGTTAGAAGCAGAAGCCATAGTAGGGTAGTATGTATGAGGCACTCACAAAGTGCTTAGGACACTAAGGGTCTTGAATTTTGGATTATTTACATAGGTATAAGATATCTTGGGGAAGCAACCCAAGTATAAATATGAATTCACATATACCTTATTAAGCTTGAAGGTGAATTCATGTAGTATTTTTAGTATGCCCATGTTTTAACTTGACCCATCCCATGAGGTCAAGGGTATAATTTTCTATTTGTGGTGTTATGTTGATCCCCAAAGTTTCAAATTTTGGAGAATTTTGGATTTTCGTATTAGGGATGATTGACATAAATTAGATCTTGTGTGGATTCGTATTTGTAGTACCACAATCAGGATGATGAAGAATTGTTTCATGACAAGATGCTGTCCTCGGTCCGTTTTCTTATTTACTAATAAATCTTATCATATGACTTTGCACTAAAAGAAGATTGATATTATGTTTTAGAGGTTGCCTCACTATTTTCAACTTATTCCTCGTTATATTATAACCATTTTCCAAAAGGCTAAAGCATTTCAAGTTTCATTTCCTTTTATGTGTTACAGAATGTAAGATTCTCAAAGTCGTGTAATCCAAAATTCTTTTCCACTTAACCCTCTGAAAAAAAAAAATGGTACCAGATATCGCATATGAAGTAACTTGACATTTATTTAGCTTATGAATTTCTCCAAGAACTTGGAGCTCTCTTTTATTCATACTGATAAACCTTGGTATAGCTATTATTAGATTATGCTCCCTGAGAAACACAAAATATCAGAAAAGTTTGTTTGCTTATTTTTTTATGGTTGTAAATTCCCTACATAATAGCTATGGTTGTGATCTGGTTCTTTTTCATTTTTGGGTGCAGGTAGGAGGAACAGTCCCTGTTTGTGACATACTGTTGTTCTCTTGGCCAGAGAGAAAAGTCTAACAGTTTATAGAAACATAGTTAAAACTTGGACTTGTAATTTGAAATTTGTTACATCTCATTGGCCAGAGTTAAGTCACCTGGCCAAACTCCACACTAGAGTCCCACAAAGGAACACTACAAGGCACATGGTAGCTGGTGCAGTAGTAATGCTCTCAGATTGAGAATTACAGTACCACCTACCATACCCGAATGTGCTATACTGGGTTATGCTTTGATAATAATTTTCTTAGTAAGGTTTATCATTTTTATATTTGTCGTGATATTTTCCTTAATGGAGGTAGCAGTTAAAAAACATTTTTTTTTTCTTTTGCCTTGCTATGGTTTCAGTATTGGTTCTGTGAGGTAATGGTGCAAGTGGGGCTAGCAGTGTAGGCCTGTACGACAGCTTCATGATGGTGTCAGTGGTGCAGCCCCTTTTTCCTTGTTGCAGTGTTGCTCGGTTTTGTTTTCCATCTCTCCGTCTATGACTACTGTTCCAGCTTCTGTCGTTGGAAGGATTGGGAAGGTAGACAACATTCCTGCTCCCTTGAGGTGCACAATCTAGGAATTTGATATGCCATTTCCTTTATATTCCATTGATCAGAACTGAGATTGCAAGAGAAACAGGGACATGTGGCTGTTAGCCAGATGTCCACGTGTTTGGGGAAAGCTTTAGAGGGTATTAGGACAACTGTCTATCGCATTATTGCTGTTACTTTAATTCATGCAGCGTCCATGAAAATAGGTGTTATTGGCAATTTATAGAGAAAGAGAACATTTTCTAAGACACACAAAAAATTGGTCAAGAACATTTACCTAAGGAGTTGTGGAATGGGCTTTTAATATACATTTGCTTGCTACTAGAGCCTGGGAATATTCTGCACTGAAGGCTGTATTGAATTTCTAACATCTGAGCATCATAAGCACTTCACATTTTTTTCAGACAGTGTAGTAATAAATTGAAATTGTCTCTTTGGAAGGAATTCTCAGATGTGTAATGTTTTCATGACAACTGATAAGAGTAGATATTATAGCTAATGGATACATAATTTATTTTAAATGACAATACTTTAAAGATTTATTATTATTATTGGAAAGGGAGAGAGAGAGAGAAGTACTGAAAGAGATCGTCTGTTGGCTCACTCCTCAAATGGCCACAATGGCCAGAGCTGGGCCAGTCTGAAGCCAGGAAGAAGGAGCTTCTTCTGGGTCTCCCACGTGGGTGCATGAGCCCCCAAGGACTTCGGGCAACTTCTCTTGCTTTCCCAGGCACATTGACAGGGAACTGGATTGGAAGTGGAGTAGCAGGGACTTGAACTGTGGGATGCTGGAGGCTTAGTTGACTATATACCATGGCACCAGTTACACAACAATTTTCAAAGACCAGGTCTTGATTTTGACAAATGTAGCTTAAAGCTTTTCCTTTAGAGGTATGTGAGTGGTGTATTGGTTTGTCATTGGGAAACCTGTAACTATTTGGAGTGCCTGGATTCGGGTCCTGGCTCTGCTTCCAATTCAGCTTTTCTGCTGTTGCATACCATTGGGACAAAATGCCCTGGCTCAGCCCAGTCTGGTGTGGGCAACAAAGATATCCTTCTCTCCCCCCTTTTTTGTTCTGCCTTTCAAATAAATAAAGGTACATTTTAAAATGAAACAAAAGTTTTCCTTTGGAAATCAATTACTAGAAATTATTATGTAATTTTGCATATTGATAAAATGTTTGGATTTATGTTCCCCCTAAAAGAAAACAGTTTTATTGTCTCATTCTAATTATAATAAGTGTTGCATAGTCACTATAAAAATGTGTTTGGAGAATGGAGAGTAATATGAATATAAAAACCATTTATCATTACATTAAGTAGATGTGGTTACTTTAGCTACACCTTTAATTTTTTCTGCATATATTTTTGATGTGTCTTTTTAAATCTAAAAATGACAATATTTATGGTCTAACAACAGCAATAGTAGTTTTATTGAAGTCTACCTCCATAAACACTCTGGTTTATGCAGATTACCTGTCCACCGATTGTCTGGAGAAATGAATTCACTTCTTATTTCACATTAAACATATCATTTCTTCTTTTTTGTTCATTTTGTCCTGAAAAGGTTTATTGAATAATGAAAAATGATGACAAACAGCAAAATAAATAAGCAATCGTAGATGACCTATAATAAATGACAAAACTACCCAGGGACTTTTAGATTGACTCCTTATACATACTTCATTTGCAGCTAACCAGTGTATCTCCACTAGCATAGCTGATTGGTAGTCAGGTGTTTTGTACAGTGACTACGAAGCAGCTTACTGGCACAGTAAATTGCCAGCCAGGGGTACTAGTGTCAGATACCCCAAATACCTCACAAGACTGTGAAGAACTATATTCATACTTACTTTGAGGACACTTACAGTGAATTTTACTGCTGTCCTTGAAAGATAGGTGTTAAGCATGTTTCAGCTGTAAAGAATTAGGGCAAGAAAAATGCTAAAATTATCACTAGTGCTTTTTCAGATTTCATCATTTATTCAGGTGGTTAAAGCACTGTATACTGGTACCTGGACCGGAGTCTAGGTTTATATAGTAGACTTACACTAATTCCATTCTGGTTTTTTGTTGTTGTTGTTGTTATTGTTAGTATTTTGTGTATATTTTTATTGGAAAGGCAGATCTACAGAGAGATGAGACAAAGATCTTCCATCCACTGGTTCACTCCTCAGGCGGCCTGATGGCCAGAGCTGAGCCAATCTGAAGCCAAGAGCCAGGAGCCTCTTTTGGGTCTCCCACATGGGTTTGGGGTCCCAAGGCCCTGGGTCGTCCTCCACTACCCTCCCAGGCCACAAGCATGGAGCTGGATAGGAAATGGAGCAGCTGGCACCCATGAGGAATCCTGGCACTTGAAGAGGGAGGATCAGCAAGTTGAGCCATTGCGTTAAGCCCTTTTGTTAGTGCTTTAAAGAGCAAGAAAGGGAGAACATAGTGAGAGGCCAGAACAGAACTTGACTTGTGTGGTCTGCCTCTGTTAGCCCCTAGTGGCTGACTTCACTCTAGTCCCCTGGGCTACTCAGGAAGACTTCCCAGGAGAAAGTGGTCCTTCCAGCAAAGGGACTCCAGGTGAGTGGGCAAGTCCACGGTGTATTAAGAGCAGAAGCTTAGCCCGCTGCGGTGCTCATGAGAGGAGCGCCGAGAAGACTAACAGGAGCTGCCCAGAGCATTTGGGTTACATCAGGGGAGCTCTGGAGGGTGACAGCGTCAGGTGGAGGAGCCGAGCGTAGTGCTCTGCAACACTGGCCTGGGGTGAAGCCAGGTACATTGGCCAAGGCCTAGCTCAATCCTGGTTTTTTTAAATAAACATATATCTGAATTTACATATTTCCATATTTATTTAATCTTAACTAAATTTTAATGCTTATATTTAAGTATATATGTGAAGATTGTTTTATTTGAAAGGCAAAATGTTGGGGAGTAAGGGTAAAAATATCTTTCATCTTCTAGTTTGTTCTCCAAGTGGTTACTCCAGGCATCCTGGTCTCCCAGAGTCTGCTGTATGGCAGGGGTCCAAGCAATTGGGCCATCATCTGCTGCCTTCTCAGGTGGATTATTAGCAAGGAGTTGGGATTTGAAGAGTAGTAGCCACAACTCAGAATGGTGGTATCGTAAGTGGCAGCTTAACTCACCACACTGGCCCACTGCTTTTAACATATTTGAACTGTAATGTTTAGTAGCAGTTCATTTTCAAAAGTGAACTCAGAGACATCTGGTGAACTTAGTGGGGATGAACAGATTGTAAATTGAGACTGTCCTTGGCAATGCAGGGCATATGGGAAGGGACATGGAACTTGGAGTAACACAGATCTGAATTCAAGTTCTGACAGTGCTGTTTAAAAGCTGAGATAACCTCCCTGTGATTAGATGGATCACTTAATTTCTCTAGAGAAACAGGAGCAATAGGATATGTGCATATGCAGGCATTTTGCAGTCATGAATCTGCCATTTGCCCCAGTTTCCTCCACCTAATAAGTTTTGTCAAATCTGTCTTATAAAGCCTTCTTCAAAGCATATCCTTTCTTTCTGCTGTTGCCAATATTCAGATCCTCAGTAAGACAGAATTATTTCCTCAGCAGCTCCCTGTATTGTACTTCTCCTTCCTTTCTTCATTTAGCAAATAATGACTTAATACCAAGAACTTGGCCCGAGGACTTGAGCTGTCCTCTACTGCTTTCCTAGGCTTTCAACAAGTAGCTGTATCAAGAAGTGAAGCAGGCTGGAAACAAATGGAGCTCTTACGGGATGCCATTGCTGTGGTCTAATTAGCCTGCTGTGTCGTCATGCTGGCCCCAGAAAGCCCATTCTTCCCTTCCCTATCCCCTTCTTTGATATATAATCCACAGTGTCTTTAATAGGTTTCCTTTTTTAAGTTTTTATTTGATTTTTTATATTACCCACACAACTGATAAGAATGCACACCCATGAGAAACACTGAACAGGGTGGGGAGGGTTGAGACATAGGGGAAGGTGGGTAGGACAAATGCTTTCAATTTTCCGTTTCTTCATTTTCCTCCTGTATTGGGGGAGGAGGGAGTAAAGGAAGGGGAGGGGATTGTTCCTAGCTGCCAAACCACATCATAGTTGGGGATGGGGGTGGTATCTACTTGATATCATCTTAGAAATCCTAATGTGGAAAAGAATGTTCCCAGGGTATTGCCTAAGTTGTCTTGATAGTTCTGAGATGTGGTTGGCTTCGCTGCTCCAAGGTTGAGAAAATCCTTTCAAGGTCCGTTAGCTGAACAGGGTACAACCTAGTTCGTCCACTCACCCAGACTCTTGCTGCCAAAGCTTGGCCAGGAGAGTTGTCCGACCTGTCCTGCTCTCCATCTTCTTACCTGTCACTTGATGTCCTCTGCAGGCCCAAATGAGCTGCTTCTCATGTCCCCCTTATGCACCTAGCCATGCCATCTACTGTCTAAACATCAGCAATATTGGCAGTCCAGTCCAGACACATGCATTCCAAGGTCAGACTACAAATCTTATAGTTCTCCTTGTGGAGTCTAGTTGGAGAGTCCCCCAAAAAACTTCACTTGGGGTGACCCCAGACCTGACTCTTGCATGTTCCAGTCAATGCAGGGTCTGCTTCAGTCTGCACACACTGGTGATTGTAGTTACCTGGTTAGTTCTGTCCCCAGCCCTCTGTACAATGCAAACCGATGGGTGCTGAGTTCCTACTCATCCCAGTGTGCCATAGACCTGGCCCTTGTGTATATCAGCGAATCTACAGCCTAGTTGGGGTGACCCTCAATAACCACCACCAGGTCCACCCACAACCCTGTACTACCATGTACAGCAGGCCAGTCTGGTTCGTGCCATGTCCCAATCAAGCTCTGTATACACTTATGAGTATTGCAGCTTAGTTCAACCCACCTTAGCTCATGACCCAGTCCACATGTATGCTGACAGGTGCTGCTGCTTTGTCCAGCCTGGCCCACCTGAAAGCCCTGGCTCTCATGTACAGCAGCAGAACTACATACAGCCCAGCAAAGGACTGCCCACAATTTCCCTACTAGGTCCATTCCCAGTCCTGGATTTTGCACTTTCCAGGGAGTACTGCAGATTTGCTCCCTGTCGCAGCCCTTGCCAGCAGATCCTACAGCAAAGGGCGGCCAGTCGACACATATCCTGGCCCTCACAGAGTCCGTTCTTTTAATCACTGGCCCAAAGCTTAGAAAATTGGCAAGCTCTTTTGATTGCTTTATCATAATTAAAAAGAAAAAAGAGAAAATAGCTACTATAATCAGTTGTTGTAAATATTACATTTTCCACAAGCTTAAAACAAAGTGAGTTACTCATTAACATTGTTATTAGTTTTATTTTTAGAACAAACTACATTTTCCACACAAAAGGCTAAGCCACAACGCCAGCCTCAAAACTTAATAATCTTAAATTCCCATTTCAGTGTACCTGACTCTTCTTTCTAGAAAAGCTGAGTTTTCTGTTGATTGCATGCCTGTTTCAATGTGAGTACCTTTCTGTAGATTCACCCTCCTCACTCTTCTGCATGCCTCAAGTTCCTGTTTTCATGTCACCTGCCTGGAGCCTTCTTTGTGCTGGAGCAGTTTTACATGTTCATGTACAGGCAAACTTGAATCTTCAGGCATGGATGCCTATAAGCTGCCTTTCAGATGATCTGTTTATGCACATCTAAACTGTAGTATAAATTGGATTGCCCTGCCTACTTGTAAGCAATGTCATGTTTTTTTTACGTCTATTTGTATATTCATTTGATTATTTTAATGAGGTGGTGTGTGAACTATATTCATAGGTAGTTTGGGCACTTGAACAGTGGATGAGTGGGTGGGCTATTAGACTTTTCAACTGACTTTAACCAGAACATTTCATTCCTAATTTGTTGTAGGTTGAGTTTCTGGATCAAGTTTTTCAGGGTGAAGGAGAGAGTTCTGATGTCAAAAATAATTTTTTAAGATTCTTGTTTTATTTCTTATCCACTTCATTCTTAGGAACTCATGTGGTCTCTATTCATCTGCCTTCTCACCCTCACCCTAAAGAAGCAGAACCAAAATTTTTGCAATCAAGTTCATACTAATTTCTTGCAATTGTCTGTTGTGAATGTAAAATGTATTAATAGAAGCTACTGAGTAATATATAATTTCTGTGTTTTTTTTTTAGCTATCAAGTGGGAATCCTGTATATGAAAAATACTATAGACAGGTAACTTTTTTTTACTTTCTTACATTGAATATAAAATGTATTGTCAGCTGTTCACGTATGCATGTAAATTAACTGCCAACTTCTTTCTAGGTACATTTTAGGACATTTAATCTTTGGCAAAACAGGAAGGCAGAAAGCAGGAGGGAGGGGCCAACGTTAATTACTGCCAATGACCATGCCTCAGTGACCCATGTACTTTCCACTAGGTCCACTTCAACACTGGTATGCTGAGAAACACACTTCCAGCACATGAACCCTTGGGGGATATGCCCAAGCCATTTCAAACCATAGCAGCCATCTTTCACCCATGTTACATGTAAATTCGGGTGAATTTCTCTTGTCTTGAGGTTTCCTGCATTTGCTAAGGTTCCTAGGTTGGCAGTAAGTGAGTTTGCTTTACTACCTGTGAGTTTGGAATCACACAAACCAAATAGAAAACCAGTTTTGTTTAGAAGGACGTTGTATAGTTTTCTTATAAGTCAATCCTTAATCTTTAATAGTAGTGTTTTCGATCTGAATAAAGGGAATCAGTCTCAAGTATGGCCCAGTCTCAAGTATGGCCCTATGTTATATAGCTTATTTATTTATAAGCTAATAAATAGAAAAAGATGATCAAACTTATGCAATAATCATATTGCCTTAAAAAGTAAAACATGCATTTAAAAACTCATTCAGTTTATAAAAGCAGAGCCTTCTAAATTGAGGTTGAGATCTAAAAGGAAAATAGAACATTGGAGTAGCTATTTGGTCTAGTGGTTAAGATGCCCGAATTCCACATGTCTGGGTAGATCCCATCTTTTCTCCCTTTCCAGCTTCCCACTTATGCAGATCCCAAGAGGCAGAAGGTATATGACTCAAGTAATTGGGTCCCTGCACCTATCTGAGAGGTCTCGATGGAGTTTCTGACTCCTGATTTTGGCCCCCAGTCTCCGGCTGGCAATGGGCCAGGCCAGGTTGTTGGGCGCTTTTATTAACTATACCAACACATGGGAGCTCTTTTTGTTCCCTCCCGTCCTTTCCCTCTCCCGCCACCCCCCCCCGCCCAAAACCTTAAAATCTATTAAAAATAATTATCAACAGCCAACAGTCTTCTAAGTAAATAACCATAATTACATTTTAATTAAATTTTCCTCAACAGGTCGTTCAGTTTTGTGTAATTAATTCCTGTTTGGCTGGATCTTGAGTCAGCAGTCTGCTTTCATGAAGTACTTCTGCTTTTGCACTGAAGAGAGTCCTTGAAGTTCTGACAATCTACGAGTACAGTCTGAAAATAGTTTAAGTGAAATCAACTTAGCCTTTACCACAAAAGCCAATTTTGTTAAGCTTTATATTTTGCTTGAAAGGCAGAGTTAGAAGAAGAAGGAGAGACAAATCTTCCTTCTGCTAGGAATGACTGGGGTCGGGTAGGCCGAAGCTGGGAGTCATGAGATGTTCCAAGTCTCCCAAATGGGTGCAGGGGCACAACTATTTGGACCAAACTCTGCTGCTTTTCTAGGCACCTTAGCAGGAACCAGGATTGGAAGTGGATCTGCTAGGTCACAGACGGGTCCATACGGGATGCCAGCATCTGAGGTGGTGGCTTTATGCATTATGTATAGCAACAGCCCTAAACCCTATTTTCTGAAGTAATAATATCGCTGAGGCTATGAGATGGTCCTTTCAAGAAACTGTGAGCCTTTTTTCTTAGAGGCAAATTCTAGCCTGGAGCTTAAGGCAGAGCCTGGTAGACTTGCATCAGAGTACAACAGAAGCTATAGGTGGAAGAGAAAATGACTGTATAATTTATTAACAAAAGAATAGAATGTAGTCAAATTCTTTGTTGCAGTGCAGTACATAAAATTGATGACTGTTTCCCTCAGTTCCTCTCTGTTTAGGTTATACTTTATAGGGGTATTCTTTTTCTGTCCTGGTCAGGGAATGAACAAAGAGAAGGAGTTCTGGAGGATTCTAGAAGTAGATTTCCTAATCTTTTCAAGACTTCCTGTTTACCCCAAACTTGAAGGATGAAGCAGTTAGTTTTTGTTGAGTGCCTGATTTATCCCATGGTCTAATACTTGAAAGAAAGGTTTCTCTTTTGATTCTTTTCTGGGACTGAACTGTCTGGAATGCTTTATGTATGTTTACAGTAAACCTGACCTTTAGACTCGAAAAATAGTCATTTCACAAATACCCTAGTTTCCCTAGTCTTTTTAAGACTTTTTGAAATTTACTTTTCATTTTTATAAAAAGAGCTTCAGGAAGTCTTTGCAAAAATTAATCATTTTTTTAAAGTTTTAATTTGTTCTTAATGACCTTGTTCTGTCTTAAAGTTAAGTTCCCATCAGTTAAAATGATATTTCCTTTAATGTGTTTTAGGAACTTAAATGTTTAAGGCTTTTTTGAAACTTATTATGAAATCACTGTTGTCTTTAGAGCTGACATTGCTTTGATTTTAAGTGTTGTAATTTCAAAAAGCAGCTATAAAAACAAAATTTGATGATGTTAGAAGGAAGAGAACATATGCCACTGTTCCCATTTGTCAAAAAGATCTTTCCAGGAAATACTTCCCTTTTTTTCTTGTTGGCATTTAAGTTTGTTGGACTTTAAAAGACAAGTATAGAGTATTTGGAGTCAGAAGATAGGTGCTGATGTTGCTGATTTAGTTTCACTTCCTCTGAGCTTCAGTTTCCTGATTTCTGTAGTGGGTATGATTAAAAATCTAAGTCTCCAGGACTGTCTAGGTGGTAATCGGCTCTTAGGGCTTTCCATATATTCCTCGGTCCTTGTTAACCAAAGGATTCCTGTTTTGAAAAAGCCAGTTCTCAAATGACAGGGATAGAATGCTGGGAAAGAGCAGTGACATTTCCTTTCTGTGTTTGTGTCAGCTTATGTCTTTCCTTTTCAGGTTGATACTGGCAATACTGGAAGAGTGTTGGCTTCTGATGCTGCTGTTTTCCTGAAAAAGTCGGGACTTCCAGACTTGATACTTGGCAAGGTGATATTTGTCCATTGTAGTAATAAAAATGAACTAAATGGAAATTCAAAGAGGAGACCATCAAGAAACTTACAGTTTAGTCATCCAAGCAGTTACAGTAATGGAATGCAGGGACTTTGTGCTGTGGTGGTTTTACCCTCTGAAAGAGTAGGGTGCTTTTCAGATTTTTAAAAACAGATTAATTTCTGGTAGGATAAAATGAGGAAGTAATAGAACATTTGGATATCGTGGAGAGACACAGTGATGACTGGGAACCTTGGCACCCACTTAGAGTTAGCTCTGTCCCTATTTCCTCTTTGTAACTGTCTCTGTTCAATATGTGGTGAATAGAGTGGGGGTTGGGAGGCTTTGGCAAGAGCAGGGAGAGGTGGAAAGCCCCCTCAAATCCTTATACAGGATACTGATATTCAGAGTCCTCAAGAACGGTGCCGTCTAATTTCACAAACATTAACCACTTCAATTTTCTCACAGAAAAAAATATTAATAAGCATCTAAAATCAGGGTATTATTTTCTAGTAAAAAGAGCATTGAATTCAATTAAAACCTGCGTTCCTGAAAGTATTTGACAAAAATGAGAACCTGAGTTTCAGTTCTTAGCCTGATGCTTTGACAAGTCTTGTGCCAAAACGTTTTACCTTTTTGGGCTTTCTTTGGGATGAGTTACACTAAAAGTGGATTTTAAGATTTCTTTGTATTCTGAATTCTGTCATTCATATGTCTTAGAGCATAAATTTATACATTGCAGTGATTTTATTTTGCTGTAAGATGAATTTTAAGATTTGGATTGATACTTTTTCTTCTAAATTTCAGATTTGGGATTTAGCTGACACAGATGGCAAAGGGATCCTGAACAAGCAAGTAAGATTCATATTCAAATGAAATTTTTGGGGGGGTGATTGTCAACTTAAAACACATAGACCATTTTCATATTTTTAAGCTAAAAGTTGCCTTTTTTTTTTTTAACCAACATTAAAGTTTTACAAGGGCAAGTGTCATAATAATGAAAAGATTTCCAGACCTTAAAGAACAAATTCCTCAAGGTTGGTGTTGGTTTGGTGGTATTGTTGTAAAGTTTTTCTTTTAGAGAACCTTTGCTGTTAGGGTCCGCATGGTTGTAAGCCAAAGTGAATTTTATTTAGATGATATTTGTCAGTACTTTGAAAGGAAGCTCTGCCTAGATGAAATAAGTCAATCACAAAAAGAGAAATACCGTATGTTCTCTCTAATGTAAGGAATCCATCATGCAAATTGGAATGTATAATGGTGAAGTAATGGAGACTGCCATATCCAGAAGTGAAGACACAATGCAACATGCATCTCTGCTTCCAAACAAAAGATGGACTCCCAACAGAAGTGTTGGACATATCTAGACCATGGGATGATGGACTGTCTGATACTGTCTGTACCAGCAGTGTTGGGGCACACTTAAATAGCAGACTGATGGAACTGTAACTCCTTATGAAGAGTTGTGACATGGGAAAAATCAATTAGGGGGTGGAAAATAGGGGGAGGGGAATCCCAGACTATACAGAATTGTGCAATAAATTTCAAAAGTAAAAATAAAAAAAAAAAGAAAGAAAGAAAGGAAGGAAGGAAGCTCTGGGCTAACCAGACCTGAGTGTTCTGGTCTAGTTCTCACCTCTGACATCCAAACCAAAAAATGTTTTAGATGCCAGAAGTAAACTCCAGACAGGAATACAAGGATGTGATTATGGCCAGTGGTGTTTAACATCATTAATGCACTTTGATGTTTTGTTTGTTGAGAATGGATTTCCGAGTTATAAAAGGACTTGGAAAAATCAGATGAATGTTGGAATATCCAGGCTGTTAACTGGGATTGTAGGATTTGATTGAAGTCACCAGGTAGAAGGTGATTAGGTACATCAGAGGCAAAGGAAACCTAAATTCATATAGGCAGATGCTGTGTATTCAGTCAGCAAATACTTGTTGTGTATCTCTCATGAGCCAGGTTTTACAAACAGATGAACATAACAGATGTCATCTCTCAATGGTGTTCACATTTAATACATTCTTCGCTGATGTTCCTAGACTTTGGATGTTGAGTTTGAGTTTTCTTTGTTCTATGCAAGTGGCTGGATTTGTGGGTCTACAGTTACTTTGATTTTTCATGAGATGCATAAATTTTTGAGTTATTTGAAAGAAAAGTCACTACTTAATGTTTGTTTTTTCCATGTTCCCAACATGACCTTAGGCGTTTTCGTTCTACAGTGTAATTTTTATTTTGTTGCTCATAGTGCATTGCAGGATAGATACCACTTCCCTTTTCATGGAAGAATTTTATTTAACTTGGCCATCGCTTCACAATTTTTAGGAGCAGTGCTAGAATTTAGCACAGAATCATTTCACTTCGGGGCCCATTCTTAATGATGATGAGTAATTGAGTTTCACATCGAGTGAGAAATGAAAGGGTCTGTGTTGGGCTGCTTAGAATGACAGCATTTAAAGGTTAGAGGAGGAATGGACTCTTCACAAGAGACCCCAAAGGTCAGAGCAGAACTGGGAGAGCTTTATGAAGCATGTTTATCAGGAGAGCCCCAGGGAGGATGCAAGAGGATGAGCAGGACGCAGGTTTGCTATTTAAGAAGAGGCTACTGTAGTTGGTAAGTAGGAGCTGTGTGTGACATAGGCAGTGGTTCCTTTAGCTTTGAGACTTGATGGCATATTGCACAGAAGCTTATGGACTGAATGAGACAGGTTATCTTAAAATAACATCTTTTAAAGAAATTTATGTGTAAATGCAAAGAATTACAAAGCAGAGAGCCTAAGAAGAGTGTGAGAGTAGAGGATTTCAGTTCATTATGTCAGCCGTTGTAATAGGATATTGAAAAACTAGAAATATTACAGCTTTCTTTTAGACCGAATTCTGACCCAGAATAACTGAACACCAATTGCTTCAGATTCTTTGCAATTATTTGTTAAGTTTTTGACCAAAACTTGAAGGGTCAAAAATCTAAGAACCTTTGAGAGAGGCTAATATTTTGAATTCAAACAATTATATAATTGCTTCAGATATTGTAGTTATTTTCTGTAGTTATTCTGAAATAATGTGAATAATTGCTCCGGTTTTAAAAATGCTTTCACAATCCTGAGATGACCTTTTAAAAAAGTTTTTTTTTTTTTTTTTTTTTTTTACAAATCATATTTTTTTTTTATTTTATTTTATTTTTTTTTATTATTTTTTCATTGGAAAGGCAGATATACAGAGAGGAGAGACAGAGAGGAAGAGCTTCCATCCGATGTTTCACTCCCCAAGTGAGCGCAACGGGTCGATGCTACGCCGATCCGAAGCCAGGAGACTCTTCTGGGTCTCCCACGCGGGTGCAGGTTCCCAAAGCTTTGGGCCGTCCTCGACTGCTTTCCCAGGCCACAAGCAGGGAGCTGGAAGGGAAGCGGGGCTGCCGGGATTAGAACCGGCGCCCATATGAGATCCCGGGCGTGCAAGGCGAGGACCTTAACCACTTGCGCCACCGCGCCGGGCCCAAGTATTTATTTTTTATTTGTTTATTTATTTGAAAGGTGGGTTTACAGAAAGAGGGAGAAGCAATTTTCACATTAGTTCATTTCCCAAATGGCTGCCAAAACCAGGGCTCGGCCAGGCCAAAGCCAGCGGCTTCTTTGGATTCTCTCACTGATGGCAGTGGTCCAAGCACCTGGGCCATTTCCCACTGCTTTCCATGACCGAGAAGAGGGATCATTAGTGGAGTAGCAGGGCTTGAACTGGCACCCATATGGAATGCAGCGGCTTTATCCACTGTAGCTCCCTGTGATCAGCTCGTGAGATCAGCTCCCTGTGTAGCTCACTGCGATCAGCAATGTTAATGTTTAGCTATTATTTCCTTTTGAGCTTTTTTCAAAAAAATTTTTTTTCTCTAAATGAGAAAATTAGAAACATTTCTTAATATCTTTAAGTATTCTTTAATATGTGTATTCTGTATGGTTTTTAGTATTGGTAAAAATTTTTCTGTCTTAAACTATTATTTGCTATTTATAGTACTAGGAATAGCTTTGTGTATAGGTAGCTTCTAAGTTTTAAAGTAACACATCTTTTGAAAGATGTGCTATTAATATTTATTGCTAAATAAAAGCTCTGGAGTAATTGTAAATTGTTTATATTTTCAGAATATGGGTGTATTTAGGTAAGTAGGTAGGCAGGCAGATGGATAGACAGATGGACAGACGACTGGGTAAGCTGAGAATGCTCATGATGTTTATGCTTTTATTTCTAGGAATTCTTTGTTGCTTTGCGTCTTGTGGCCTGTGCCCAGAATGGATTGGAGGTTTCACTGAGTAGCTTGAACCTCACTGTTCCTCCGCCAAGATTTGTAAGAAAGCCTTTAGATTTAAATTGTATTTTACTTTAAAAAATGATGCCACGTAATTTGAAAATCAAAATTAACATAATTTTTAAAGTTTTTAGCTTGTATCACTTATATGATTTTCTTACTCAGTGACTGCTACAATTTTTAATTTCAATTTTTCATGTATCCTTCTAGTATCATTACATGCAAACTAAAAATAGAAATACTTATTTCTTCATTTACATTAATTGTGTTATACATGTGGTTTTTAAAAAAGGGATTTATTTATTTTCATTTGAAAGGCAAAAAGAGGAGGGACACAGAGAGAGGTATCTTCCATCATCTAGTTCACTCCCTGAAGTTGGCTGCAATAGCCCAGAGCTAGGCCAGTCCAGAGTCAAAGCCGGGAGATTTATTTGGGTCTTCCTTGTGGGTACAGGGACCTAAGAACTTTAGCCATCCATTGCTGTTTTCTTAGGCTGTAAACTGGTAGATGGATCAGAGTGGAAGCAGCTAGGACACAAACTGGAGACTACATGGGATGCTAACACTGCTGTCAAAGGCTTAGCCTACTACACTATGATGCTGCTTCCCACGTGAATTTTGTTAAAAAATAAATAAATAAAAAAGGAAAGGAAGGAAGGAAGGAAGGAACGAAAGAAGGAAAGAAGGAAGGAAGGGAAAAGAAAAATCTGTTCCTCTTATTAAAAGAAAAAAAAAGAATTATTTGTTTCAACAGCAAATTTAGGCAGGGATAAGAGAAAGAGAGAAAGATCTTCCATACACTGGTTCATTCCCCATATAGTCACAAGCTGGACCAGGCTGAAACCAGGAGCCAAGAACTCCATCTTGGTCTCATATGTGGGTACAGGGGTACCCATTTTTCTGCTAGTTTCTCAGGCTGTTAGCAGTGAGCTGGATTGCAAGTGGAAGAATCAGGACTGAACTATTGCCCATATGGAATACCAGCACTATAGACACAGCAGCTTTATGTACTAAGCCACTCTGCTGGCTCTGTATAATATTTAATTTTGTACCCTTTTAAAAATAATGTTTTAAAGATCTTTATCATCACATAAAATATTTCTTTGTTTAACTACACAGTATTGTATTATCATAATTATTTCGCATTGATAGGGTTTAGCTTATTTCTAGTTTTTCATCATAAAAATTGATGGTTGATTGATTCCTTATGGGTGCAATGGCCAGAGCTGGGACCAGTCTGAACTAGGAGCTTCTTCTAATTCTCCCACTAGGATGCCCAAACACTTGTACCCATCTTCTGTTTTTCTCAGACCATTAACAGAGAGCTGAAATAGAAGTGAAGCAGCTGGATCATGAACCTGTGCTCACATGTGATTCTGGTGTCACGGGTGATGACTGTGTCTGTTACAGGATGCCAGCCCCACCTTTGTAATCTCCATGTGTCTTATCAGCCTGTCTCCCATAGTGTTTTTTCTAGTTCATACTTTCACCAGCAATTACTTATGTAAGCATATGTTTCCCTACATTTTTTTTTCCCTGCTGGCATACAGTTATCAAACTTTTCAGATCCTTGTCAGTTTTAGTAGGTGTCACATGGAAGGTTAAGTATAATTTTAATTTGTCCTTTTCATTTTATGGATATTCTAATGCTTATTAGCAATTGTTGCTTTTATATGAATGTCTGTTTATAGCTTTTGTCCATTTTTCTTGAGTCCTTTCTTCCCTTCATTTAGATTTATTTATTTATTTATTTATTTATTAAAGGTAGAATGGCAGAGAGGAGAAAAAAGAGAGATATTGTCCATCTGCTGTTCCACTCCTCACATACCTCCAGCAGCTGGTGATAGGCCAGCCTGAAGCCAAGAGGTGTATCCTGGTCTTCCACATGAGTGGCAGGAACCCAAGTACTTGAGTCATCGTCTTTTGCCTCCTAGCCACATTAGCAGGAAGCTGGACTCAGAATAGGACCTTGATGTAGAATTCAGGGACTCTGAACAGCAGTTTAACTTACTGACCACAACACCTTCTTACTGTACTATTAGAAAATTTTCCTAGGGTGCAAATTTGGCCTAGTGTTAAAGTGTTACTTGATATACGCCTGTATCACATTTCCAGGTTCATGGGCTCCAAATCCCAGCTCTGCTGTCCATTCCAGCCCCCTGCTAATATGTTCCCTGTGAGGCAGCAGGATGGTGTAGGTAGTTGAGCCCCTGCTACCCATGGGAGAGACCTGGATTAAGTTCTGGACTCCTGGCTTTTCCCTGACTCTGCCTTAACTTCTGTGAACTTTGGGAGATTGAACCAGTAGAGGGGACATCTCTGCCTGTCCCTGTTTGACTCTGGCTTTAAAGTTAGTAAGTAAAAAGATTTTGGAAAGATTTCTCAGATATATTCTTCTATCTCTTTGATCAAATAAAGATAATAACTTGGACATGCTGTTGATAGGGGTTAAATACTTATAACTTAAGAGATGACATATTGATTTATTTTCTCACTCTACTTTTCTTAATAATCTTGGCAGGGGGAAGTCATCAGTTACCAGGATTCTAAATATATTTTTTTTACATTCAGATATCTTTATCTTGAATTCAATTGTTGTGGGATTATCTAATGTAGTACTTACTTGATTTAGTTGGTGTGCAACAACTATTTATGTTGCTAACACAATGAAAATGTTTTATATCATTAGGGCTTTGGTGAAGGTCGGCTTAGTGTAAAACAAGTATCTTTTGTGTGCTGATAATTTTTGCGCCAATATGTTTAAATCCAAAGACTATTTTTATTTTATTGCCTAGTGTTGTGGGAATTTCACTTATTCATGTACTGTTCTTTACTTTGTAGCATGATGCCAGTAGTCCTTTGCGAATCAGTGGAGCCTCTGCCACTGAGCTCCCATGGGCTGTGAAAGTAAGTAAGCGTTAGCTGTTCTGTCTTGCCTCTTACCTGCCTGTATCATTCTCTGCTTCCAAAAGAAATTGCAATCGACCTTAGACTCATAGGGATGTTCAAGGATATCAAGAGAAATACTGGTACTGGAAATCTGTGAGGAGACTTTTTGGCTAATAGCAATTAGACTATTACTAATAGTCTAATTAAGTCTATTTTAATAGTCTAATTACTGCCTGTTATAGTGGAAAGAAAAAATGGTGATGTCATGATCATTTTGAAACCCAAATACTTGATGAACAACTAATTTACCTCACTGGTGTTATTTGTTGCTTGACTGGTTTAACTGGGTATTCTCTTTATGGCTCTAAAACGAACAATTTTTTTAAAAAAGATTTATTTATTTTTATTGCAAAGTCAGATATACAGAGAGGAGGAGAGACAGAGAGGAAGATCTTCTATCCAATGATTCACTCCCCACGTGAGCGCAACAGCCGGTGCTGTGCCGATCCAAAGCTGGGAACCAGGAACCTCTTCCAGGTCTCCCACATGGGTGCAGGGTCCCAAAGCTTTGGGCTGTCCTCGACTGCTTTCCCAGGCCACAAGCAGGGAGCTGGATGGGAAGTGGAGCTGCCGGGATTAGAATAGGTGCTCATATGCGATCCTGGCACGTTCAAGGTGAGGACTTTAGCTACTAGGCTACACTGCCAGGCGCTAAAATGAACAATTCTTAGTAAAACCTTTTTTGAAGTTGAAAAGTTTACATTACACTTATTTGGAGGCTGTATGAAAAATATAACATATCAAATAAACTTTGATAAATGTTAACTGTTTTTGAGCTTTTGATTTTTTTCTTTTGTATTGTAGCCTGAAGATAAGGTCAAATATGATGCAATTTTTGATAGTTTAATCCCAGTCAATGGATTTCTGTCTGGTGATAAAGTGAAACCAGTGCTGCTCAACTCCAAGTTACCTGTGGATATCCTTGGAAGAGTAAGATGCTGTTAAATCCTAAATGTGATTTTGGTTTATTTATATGTATGTATCTAAATTATGTATTCATATTTATTTATGTGTGTATATATCAAAGGTACTTATCAAAGAAAATATAATTTTGAAGTTGTGTTCTTGTAGAATTTTCTCTTCTGACTTAATATATAAAATCATTGGCAGTTTATTTCTATATTTGTTACTTGTAAAATATGAACTATTAAAATTAATTATTGTATGTACATACATTTATATATGTATGTTCATTTTAAATGCCATTTCCTGTGTTTTTCACACAGTTTTTTTCCTATTGTATTGTTAGTGTGAGATTTCTTCCCTAAAAATAGAATCTTGGTATTTTTATAACCTTTTAGTCACTTCTCAGTGCGTTTAAGATAACATCCGAATTTGTTGATCAGGTGCTTGCTTAGCTCTAGCGTTGTCTTCCTTCCCCCAGGGAGTCCATGTGATGAAAGACTGTTAATCTGTGTTAATTATATATTTTTTTAAAGGTTTGGGAATTGAGTGATATTGACCATGATGGAATGCTTGACAGAGATGAGTTTGCAGTTGTAAGTAATCCACATGCCCTCAAAATCTTTTATGTGTGTGTATCTGTGTGTGGATGTGTGTGTGTGTGTGTGTGTGTGTACACAAGGAACTCAATGTTTCTTTTAAAAGAACTGATTTGTGCACAGGAGAGCTAAAAGCTATTTAGACAGGAAAAAACTTTACTCATCTTTTTTGTGTAACTGCTCTCTTTCTTACCACTTTCATTTTTTCTTATATTCATTCTTTTTTTGTCTTTTTTCTTGTTTTTTTTTTTCAGCCTTGGCAACTCCCCTTTTTGTTGCAGTTGGACTTCCCCTTAACTCATTGTGCAGCAGTTTGTTTTTTTTTTTTAATGTTTTTATTCAGCTTGAAGAGCTGAATAAAATCTAAGGATTGCATTTTATCTATAGCAGTGTTTTCATATCTCTTTCAGTTTCTTTGAGACATCAATGTAGGACAGACCGGGGTGTCCTACTTTGGTTATAATTTTTTTTTGAAAGAATAGCTGGAACAAGAAAAAAATCCAGAGGCCTCTTGAACTTCATTTTGTTTCATTTTTAGGAGGGATATAGGCTTTCATGTCTCTTTCATAATGGGCCTTGTCCAAGCCTTTGCTATGGTATATTTTCTTATTTTCTCTTTCTATGGCAAATATTATTTTTTATGTCTTCAAGAATTTAAAAAGCCCTAAGAGCTGTGTACTTTTCCTTGCTCCTCCCAGCAAGTTTGCACAAATAATGTCTGTTACAGCGTTCATCTTCATGCTTCTTAGTACTTCCTTTGCCCATCCATGTTTAGTTGTTTTTTCCTCAGCAAAACACAGACTTGCCATTGCTTGTCCAGCTCTCCCTTGCCCCAGTGCTGTCTTTAAGGAGCTGAATGTTCTACAGTGGTTCTTGAGTGTCTTAATGATTTTCTCATGACAAGATTTTGCCTTTTAGTTCATGCTGAGGAAGATTATATTTCTAATAGATTATTAGTTTGCACATTTAAATTTTGGATTTATACAGTTAAATATTGGATAAATGAACAGTGGAAACGTGTTTTTACATATTTGGGGATTCATTGGTTGAAATGATGGGACATATCCCCTCACAATGGTAGCAAGGATTTCCAGTTGTGAATCAGGGATTTGATAAATATGGGATACTTTGGGAAAGGGATATAGTGAAGAATTCTGGCTGATAATAGACTTCGAGGAATATATGTCTTGGGATAATTAAAGATGCTGACTGGTACTGTCTTCTATATCCCAGTTTGTCTTCTGTATCCTATAGCTTCTGCAATGGAGAAATTTTTTCTAAAATGCATTTCTCAATGTATTCTTTCAGTTTCACTTCATTTCTGAAGGCAGAGGAACTTTGACACTCTATCTATAGACATGTTATTTTAGTAACAAATAATTTATTCCAAATAGAATATTTTTATCTCTTGCCCAAAGCTTAAAGGAAACTGTTGTGAACTCTGGAGTAGTAAATCTATGACTTCTGTTACTCTTTTATTTGGAAACATTTTCACAATTTATGTTTATTTTTATTTTGTTAAGGAATTAGCTATTTCTTTGACTTTGCAACAAATTTAAATTATTCTTTAATCTCTTCTGGGTTTGTGGTTACACTATTCTGTCATTCCAAATCTCATCTTTGGCCCTTCTAATTTTTTTTTGTTTAATCTGATTTTATGTAGTTTATGGATTTTTGTTTTTCAAAACCCATCTTTTGGGGATTAGCATGAAACATGGCAGGTAAACCACCTCTTGGGTTACTCATATCCTGTGTTGAAGTCTCTGGATTTGAGTCCTGGCTATTTCTGATTCCAGTTTCCTGCAAGTGCATACCATGAAAGGTCTGTGATAACTCAGCTAAGCTCCCTACTACCCATAAATTGAATTATGGGTTCCTAGTTTCTTTGGCCTGGTCCAGCTTTTTGGGGGGAAATAAACAACCAAATGGAACATGTATGACCAGTAACTCCCCGCCCACCTTTTATTCTTTCTTTTAAAAATTATAAATAGATAAATAAAACTTAAAAAAAAAAACCTTTCTACTGTTTTGGCCTTTTATTTCATCTCTTATTTTAATTACTTCTTTTCATTCTTTTCAGTTTCTCTTGACTTACTGTGTTGTTCTTTGTTAAAACTTTCTTGAAAATGAATACTAAGTTCTTTTTTTATTATTATTATCAATAATACCAAAATCAATTAAAGAATGTTTTTCCCTAAACACAAGTTTAGCTGGGTTTCACTGACCTCAGACCAATATTTTCTTCCTCTCACTATTTTTAAAAGATAATCTTTCAGCTTGGATATCTGAATGTTTCTTAACTGTAAAGTGATTAAATTAGCTTGTTTTGTTTTTTCATTTTAGATTTTCATATAGTGTTTTAACTTAGTTGGATGATAAGGGTCTCTAGATCTTGGAGAATGAGTTTTAATGAAGAATTTTGGTAATTGACTTTGAAACATTCTCAAATTCTACAGATAAACAGTCATAAAAGATTTTTGTGTTGAAATACAGTGGTCCAAATCTTTTTGTTAGTAAGATGTAGTGAGAATATTTTTTGTAAAGACAAAAATTTTAAATTTCAAAGGAGTGTTTGTGTTAGTACAGTTAGAATAGCTGGTGAATAGTATTATTTTCATTTGATAAATAGTATATTCTAACGTAAATGAATAAAAGCTTGTCTTTTGTACTCTGCAGCCTTTTCTCTGATGCCTTTTTTTTTTTTGGTGACACCTTTTTTTGAATTTATTTGTTATTTATTGGAAAGTCAGATTTACAAAAAGATCTTCCATCTAATAGTTCACACTCCACAAGTGGCCACAATGGCTGCAACTGAACCAAATCAAAGCAGGAGCCAGGAGCTCTTCTGGGTCTCCCACGTGGTTGCAGGGTCGCCAAGGCTTTGGGCTGTCCTCAGCTGTTTTCCCTGGCCACAAGGAAGGAGCTGGATGGGAAGCGTGACTGTTGGGATACAAACTGTTACGCATATGGAATCCTGGCGTGTGTAAGGCGAGGACCTTAGCCACTAGGCTACTGCACTGAGCCCTTATTTTGAAATTATTAACCAGTTTGTTTCTCCCTTTTTTAAAAAAAAATTATTTATTTTAATTGGAAAGGCAGATATACCCAGAGGAAGACAGAGAGGAAGATCTTTGGTCTGTTGATTCACTCCCCAGGTGGCCGCAACGGCTGGGGCTGAGCCTGCCCAAAGCCAGGAGCCAGGAGCTTCTTCCAGGTCTCCCAAGTGGATGTAAGGTCCTGAGGCTTTGGGTTATCCTCAGAGGCTTTCCCAGGCCACAAGCAGCAAGCTGGATGGGAAGTGGGGCTGCTGGGATTAGATCCCAGCGCCTGCAAGACGAGGACTTTAGCTGCTAGGCTATTGTGCGGAGCCTGCCCGTTTGTTTGTTTAGTTTTATATTGTGAGGTGATTTTGTTTTAATTGGAGTACAGGAAGCTAGAAATTCTAACTTACAGGACTTCCATTGCCATGTGTACCTTTAATGAATGGCCCTGTTTCTTTTTGAGTATAAATTCTTTTCATATTCTTATTCCTGAAGCCCGAAGTTGACAGAGATCTAGCATCTGCGATCTCTGGGAGCCTTTTGAGGGATGTTAGTTTGTGTCAGGCTTTATCATGACTTGGATGCTTTGCCACAGTTAATGTGAGTTTTAGGAATTTGTGTTTATGTATGACACAAAAATAAAATGGGTTTTAAAAATTGTAGCTGTCTTTTTGTGGGTTTAAGAAATATTTGTGATTATCAGTATTCTATTTTATCATTGGTGAATTAGCCTTGTATTGAATAGTTGGAAATACTATGTTTTATTTCTTACCCACTTAGTTTAATTGAAAGTTTCTAGTGACACATTAAGGGTACATTTTGCCAAGAGGATAGATTTCCTCTCTGATAAATGTCAGTTTGAAAACACAAAATGTGTATAAAATGATAGTATTGTGCCATTGAACCAAGGCGATTGATTCGTGCTCATGTTTAAGTTGTTTGTTATCCTTGTGAAGTTCTATAACTGTGCATCCAGCTTTGTGGATGATTTTGATGGCTCCTAAAAATTGAGAAATACTGTCTAAAAAGATGGAGAGTGGAAAGTCAGAGAAACAAGCAGTAACTGACTGCAGCAGGAAAACCTCATCCTCTCTTTCTCTGCGATGCCTTTGTAAAGTTAAACTTTTTTTCATGACTTTTTACTTTGAAATCATCAAAATATATACTCAGTAGCTTCTTAATTCAGTATCTGTAAGTACATTTGATAGTACATTTTAGTTTGAAAAGTATTACCAAGTAGATTTTATTTTTAATATGGTACAACGACTGATTTAGTTATTTTTGTTTCAATATCACACACTTGAGTAGGATAAATTATAATGTAATAATAAAAATGCAACCCTGCAGTATTAAGAGTATTCTATTTACTTACTTTGTTTTATTTTGTGGATTTTTCTTCAGTTTTGTCAAGGAAACTATTTTCAAGGCAATATGAAATTAATATTCTTTTTTAACTTTTAAAAAATGTGTTGTCTCTTGGCAGCAGATGGCTAACATTGCGTTTTTGCTTCTAATGTCCATTTTTCCAGGAAATGACTCCCATCTGCGGCAGTGAGAGGGCTGACCTTTTAACGTGTGTGCTGGTCACTTCTCTTAACTCAGTGCCAATCTCATGGTATTACGCATGATATTACGTATACTAAGAATTGTGTGTTGGCCAGATTGTGTTTTTTTGGAGTTTGGAGCCAATTGGAGATAGAAAGTTGATGTCCTTCTAAATTCTATAACTGAATTCTTGTAGGCTGGCTATTGAGTGGGGATTGGAGAGTTCTTGGTTTTGGACAAGATGGTTAGGTGTGGTCTCTGGGCCAGCAGCATCAGCTTCAACTGGGAACCTGCTGCAAGTGCAGATTCTCTGGCCTAACTTTAACTCCTTTGATTCCAAAATTCTGACTTCAGGGCACAGAAATTTGTGTGTTATCACACTGACTAAGTAATTCTGGTGCCAGTTAAATTCTGAGTACCAATATGTGAAGGTTATCTTCATCTGTTACAAAGAAAGACATAGCATATTGTAAAATTACAGGTATGCTAATAATGATCAAATCTGGAAAAAGAACTTTATACCCAGAAAACCTTTTATTTAAAAAATCTTTTTTTGTCACTTCTTAATAATATTGTACTGGGCAAGATGCTTAGCATTTCTGAATCTCAGTTTCTTTATGTTTTAAAGATTTCTTTTATTTGGGGCTGGTGGTGTGGCTCAGTGAATTAAGCCACCACCTGTGGTGCCACATCCAATATAGGTACAGGTTTGAGGTCTAGTTACTCCACTTCCGACAAAACTGCTTGCTAATACACCTGTGAAAGCAACAGAGGATGGTCCAAAGCCTTGGACTCCTGAACCCAAGCGGGAGACTTGGATGAAGCTCCTGTCTTTGGCCCAGCCCAGCCTCAGCCATTATAACTATTGGAGGAATAAATCAGCAGATGGAAGATCTCTTTGTGTCTCTGTTTTGCTGATTCTGTAACTGCCTTTTCCAAAAAAAAAGAAAGTTACTGAAAGAGACAGAGATCTGTCCACTTATTCTCCTCTTTACCTTTGTAAGTTCTTGCCCAGGACCCTTGAGACAAAATGTAGATTTATAAGGAAAACATGGAATTTGATTAACACATGTATTTTGTAAGTATATGGAAGACAACTCAGGGGGAATTAACACTCAACTAGAAGGCTTAAAAACCAGGTTATAGTCCATCTTCAACAAAGAATGCAGTTTTTTAGACAAATGACATGATAAAGGATCTTAAGTTGGCAGAGGCCACATTTGTGGGAAGGTGAATATATGGAAAAAGTAATGGTGAACACATTTCTTTGGTCCCATCTACAAGACTCTAAGCTTCTGGGGAGCAATTATTGTATCCTCTTGTGGGGAGGGGAAACAAACATCTTTATAAATGTAATCTCCTGCTTTTTAGGCAAATAATGGTAGGGCAGAGAGCTTATCTTGTATCTGCTACCTTTCAGTTGCCTTCAGCGAAAATAAATCTTAGAACAAAGGGCATGTTTTGGGGTGCCATTTTCTAGTACCCCTAAACTTTCACTAACAAAGTGTGACACTGTCTGTTTTCCTGCTGTTTAGCTAGCAAAAGTGTGTTACGAGGTTGGCTTTTGTCAGTTATGTGGAAATGATATTTTGGGATACTTGTAGTTTTCTTATGAGTGAAATAGGTATAATTTTATATGATAAAGTTAGCTCACTTATTCTGTTTACTTTTCTGTAAAACAGTTGCTCATATTGTGTCCATTTTTCTATTGGAATTTGACTTTTCTTCTGTTATTTTTTTGGAGCTCTTCATAATTAAAGATACTGTTTACCACCCCAAAGTGTCATTAACCATTGACATTGCAAGATCTTAGATGAAGAATGGGCATCTGAGTTTTTGCTGCTCAGGTTATCTTTCTAAAATTACTTTGCTTTTATTTCCTTTCCCTTTCTCTTCCATCCATCCTGGTATCTTTTCTTCTTTTCTCCCAGCCTGAGTTTTTTAATAAAAAGATTTGAAACAGCATGAACACAATATGTTATTGTACAATGAGAAACTCACTGGGTGAATGTTTTTAAATGACATACGTGTGTGACCCTGGTTCATCTGTTTTGAAGGCCATGTTTCTGGTATACTGCGCACTGGAGAAGGAACCTGTGCCAATGACCTTGCCTGCAGCCCTGGTGCCACCATCTAAGAGAAAAACGGTCAGTATGTCAGGCTCTATGCTGGCCCCTCATTCAGCATCAGCCAAGGAATCTTACCACTCTTTACAACCTGTAGGCATTTTACCTGCCAAATCACCGTTAAGACAGGTATAGAATTATCAGTGTTAAAGGATTTTTTTTAAAACAAAATGCATGGCATTTTAATAGTTGATGATTGATAAGGACAGAAGGAGCAATCGAAAGGATCAAAGATTTAGAGCTCCCTCTGTTTGAGCATGCATCATATTGATGTTCCGGGAGACAAATATTAACTGCATTTCTTAGCGTTAGGTCATGTGGATATTTCATTGACTGCCTTGATCCACCTGCAGTTGAATTTGGATGTGAAATATGCTACATGCTAACAAAACACACTTGCCCTGACATTATTAATCATTATTTTTGTCCAATCTATAGCTAACTCTTGATTCTTTGGGATCGAAACGTATAATTCTGGGTTTTCCAAGTGCCGTTTTTTCTTGTCCAACTATTGAGTGAAGAATGATAATGTGAGGATATGCAAATCTGCAACTTGGATATTGTTAAGAATGCTGTATAAAACTAAAACATGAAAATAGAGAATTAGCTGAATATTTTGTTTATTCAGATTCTCTACCTATATTAATGTAGGCTTTCACAGATCAAGAGTTCGCTATCTTTGAATTTGGTCATTACTTACAAAAAAGTGAGTGTGTGTACCTAAATACAATCCTAATTGTCCTGTTTTTTGCTCTATTGTTTTGTCCTTATTACAGCATTGTGAGTGAGACATCATAGAAGTGGTACTGTGTTGTTAGTAGGGAGGAAGTTGTGCCAAATATTGTCATGAGTTGAAATAGTAACACTCAGAGTTAGCTTCGTTTTGGCAGAAATCGTTTTTGTTTTTGTTTTTGTTTTTTCCCCTTGTAGTGGGTTGTATCTCCTGTGGAAAAGGCTAAATATGATGAAATCTTCCTGAAAACTGATAAGGATATGGATGGATTTGTGTCTGGATTGGAGGTCCGTGAGATCTTCCTGAAAACAGGTTTACCTTCTACCTTACTAGCCCATATTTGGTAAGACTTTAATTTACAATGCTTTATTACATTTTTATTTCAGAACTCTGTATAGAAAAATTTAAATCATAAGAAGTCTTGTTAGTAGTGGACAAAAGTTTGGGAGTTTGATACCTGAAATTTTGTAAGATTGACAGTATCTATTAATTGCTGTTAGAATGTTCAAATGAAGCATCTGTTTGTATTTATCAGTTGAATTGAAAGTTTTAAGGCACAATCCAAATATCTGAGATTTGAGAAACAGTTATTTAACATTATAAAATCATTTCTTCAAGACATAGGCCATATAAGTCTATGAGGTACATGTATATTTTTACACTGTACATAAAGATATATGTTTGATCCTTACAAAGATAAAGCTTGGTATCTTTAATGAATTTTACACTGAGATAATATATTTGAAAACATTTTGTACTTTTCCTGTACACAATCAAATATTTTGTGCTTTTTCTGTTACCAATCAAGTTAAGTATAACAAAGGTCCTCTTGAGGTAGCCAACAGCCAAGGCTGAGCAACATAGCTGTAGAGAAAGGACAGAGGAAGGAGTGTGATGGATCTGCCTTAAAGGAAGCAAGGATTGAAGACTGAGAAAGATTAAGAATGCACAACTAATAATAACTATCCCTCTGTGGTGCTACACTGAATACTAAGCTGAGTAAATGGCCACTGTCACACAAACAAAAGCCTGGAGAGGTTTACATTTTGACTGAGGCCACAAGCAGAATAAGTAGAAAATCTGGAATGCAAGGCCTCTGTGGTACTGTGACTTGGAAGTCCTTTCTGTAGGCAACACTGGCTTCCAGTGGAAGGTTTCAAATAAAATCTGTTTTTAAACAAATTAGGACTTTAGAAAACGGGGCTTTAAAAGGAAAATAGAACAAGACATTTGCTGTTTCTCTGCAAGTGACTTTGTAAAGCTTTCCAGATTGCTGCCTTCTCTTCACATGTGATCTCCATTTGCAGCTGTTGTTTCTGCCTTGACTTGGTGATCCTTGTACCTCCTAATCCAAGGCGTGCAGGAAAGAAGCTGAAGTGGAAATTTTTACGTGCTTTTAGAACCACTGTGGTGCTATCAGCAAGCCAGGTTTCATCTTGAATGAGTCATGTTAAAATTTGGGGAGTAGTAAATGTTGGGAGTCTGACCCACTGCAGCTCTTTCTTGTGTTTCTAGAAATTGACAATAAGTACAAAGTAAACCCAGATTAGAGGTCCCAGCTCAGCACTAGGGTGAATTATTTCCTTTTTAGGAAGGAACAAATCTTTTTCTAACTTTTGAATTGAGGTTGGACAAGCTGCTACTTGATCTTTCTAATTCAACTGATCATTTCATGTAGTTGTATTTTTCTTTAGGATTTTTAGAATGGCAATGTGATATTTTTTAAGCTGTTCATTTTGTTTGTTTGTACAGGTCATTATGTGACCCAAAACATTCTGGGAAGCTTTCAAAGGATCAGTTTGCCTTGGCCTTTCACTTAATCAATCAAAAGTTAGTAAAAGGCATTGATCCTCCTCTTATTCTCACCCCTGAGATGATTCCACCATCAGACAGGACCAGTTTACAAAAGGTGAGACAACTTAGAAGAAAACTCGAAGTGTGTTCATGGAAAGATTCAAGTGCTACATTAGTTGGTGTATTGTATTTGGATAGAACGTTGGGGTCTGCAAACAGGGCGGTATAGTAGTTGTGTTTAATTTGTTCATATAAATATGTTTGCGAGCCGTGTATAACATCTTTAACATTAACTTTAATCCTGCTATTCATTATACATCTGAAAATTGCATTTTCCAGTCCTAAAATTGGAAAAATGTGGTTTTATTTATTTATTTATTTTGTTCCTGATTTGTGAGATTGTACTCTTACAGGGTGAACTATACTCTTATAAATTATACTCATATAGAGTAAGTTTTGTTTTGAAAACAATCTAAGAGATTATAATTGCATAGTATCAATTTTACAACAAAAAAAACCAATAAAGCATTATGTTGAGGATAAATCTGTTTTGGTCTTTTTTGTTTTGGCTTTTTTGGGAAGATTTTTTGGGGGGGCCTTTAGATGACCCTCTCTTGCTGAGTTGACAGCTGACTGTTCATGTCTGAACAGCTAGAAGCAAGTTTTAAGTATTTTCATTTCTTGTCAGCAGTGGGAATATTCAAAAATTGCCTTGTTTTAATAATGTTATGCCTTGATTTGTCTCTCTTCATCTTTCCTGGTACAGTGCACTCACAGACTCTTTAAAGATTGGCAAAGTGTACTGCCTATTTGTCCTTAAAAATAACTACTGTGTGTTTTTGCATTTCTTGTGGACTATACAATCACTTTTGCTGTGATGATTCAAAGGGATTGTGTATAAAAGGAGTTAATAAAATGAAAATTCCTGGGGAATAGTGTTTGGCTCAGCTGCTGAGATACCTGCATCATATTTTAGAATGCCTGGTTTGGATATTGGCCTACTCTGTTTCTCATCCAGCTTCCTGCAGTGCACATCCTGGAAAACAGCAAGTGATGTCTCAAGTACTTGAGTCCTACTGCCTTTGTGGGAAGGCAGCTATGCTAACCACTATACCACCAGTGCTTCTCCTACTGCCTTTGTGGGAGACTATGGGTTGAGTTCAAAGTTCCTGGCTTTGGCCTTCCCTACCCCAGGCCTGTGTGGGCATTTGCAGAATAACCAATGGGTTGAAGAACTGCCCTCTTCAAAATCCCATCTGTGTGCCTTTCAGATAAAGTGAAAATAAATAAATAACAATTTATGGTACAAGTTCATAGAGACTGGGATTTCCTCTCCCAAACTCTCAGATTTTCCCCCACATTACTACAATAGTATAGTCCTTCATAGGAGTCCTGATTCCATCAGTCTGTTATTTGTACCATAAAATTCAAAAATTTAAAATAAAAATTTAACAAAAAAAATTAAGTAAACTGAACAGAATTTATAGCCACTAGCTATACAGAATTACTTGTAGAGTTCTGATCTTTATTATTATTATTGTTTAGTTTGTTTTTTTTTTAATATTAATTCATTAGAGAGCCAAAGAGAACACTTGTTCATTCCCCTAAATGCATACATTGACCAGGGCTGAACCAAAGCCAGGCCAGATTCAGGCACTGGAATGCAGTCCAGGGCTTCCACTTGGGCAGCAGGAGCCCAATTACTTGAGCTATTGTTGGTTCCTCACAGATCTGCATTAGTGCCAAGCTGGAGTCTAGAGGTGAAGCTGAGAACTGAGCCAAGCACTCTGACCCAGGGTGTGCTAACAGCTAGGCTAACCTCCTTGTCCTTATTGACAAAATAAGTGCTCAGTTATCCACTTTGTGAGATTTTTGAGAGGGGAGAGTATGTTGTGATTTTTTTTTTTATTGCTTACTGAAATTGTATTTATACTTTCTGTAACTGCATGTTTAGTTTTGTCTTATTTCACCTATGTAGAGTTCTTCTTATTGTATACATTTTGTAACTTTCTTAGTTTCCCAGCAACACAAATTACAGATATGACAAAAATTTCTAAAGCAAATTCTGTTCGTTCATTGACGTCTATTACTAGTGAACTCTTGAGGTTGCATCTGGAATGCTGCGTGTTTAGTAGATGTCTCTGGTCCATTCTACAGAACATAGACATTATTGTCTATGTCAGATATCAGTATTATTCATTGCAATAAGATTTCATCACTGTAGTTTTATGTATTAACCAAAAATTATAATTTCTAAAATTAAAATTTGCATTTGTCTTATCTTACAAATAATTGCTTTTTAAGAAGTACTGCATTTGTTGTAGCTTTAACTAATCCTTTTTTGAATGTTGCTTTCCTTTCTGTGTTTTTTCTAGTTTGGACTATTTTTTCCATTCTGCAACACTCTGCTTTTCGCCTTTCTTGTACTGTCAGTTTCTTAAATCTGCTCTATCAAGGTTAGACCTGTATTTTATGCTTCTTTTTTAGCATTGTGTTTTTTGGTTTACGAGATGCATTTTAAAACTAGAGGGTTTTTTGTTTTGTTTTGTTTTTAAATGCAGCAAAGTTGGTAAAGAAAAAATATTTAAACAGCATGCTTTTGCCACATGTGACTTGGTCTTGTGTGCTTATTAGCTTACCTTTACTTGGCTCTCTGATCCCCTGGAAATCACCAAGGTGAAAGTTTTATGTAAAGTACAAGATAGAATGAGAAAATATTTTGAAAGAGGAGTAGATGGTCTGTTTTTCTTTGTATGTTCTTCATTTGCTGCATAAAATATATACTATCTTTTGATGCTTCCTAATAGCATGCCCATTTTAAGGTCATCTAGGGTATCACTTTCTAACTAGTTTGAGGTTAAACTTGTCTCACTTTGTCTTCTTTGGTATTTTTAACAGCAAAAGACTCAGATCTGAGTCACTGTTTTTAAGTTACAGTGAGAGAAGAGGTGTGAAAGTCATGCGTTTCTTGGTCTGCTTGCACCTCTGAGAGAAAATTTCTCAGTAGGTGATGTAAGTTACTTTTGATGATAAAAGTGAGACCAAATACTAGTTTTTAATGTCCTTTACCTCTCTAGCTATCTGCCAGGCCTACCTGATAAGTCAGGTTTTGACAGTTATTTTTACTAGCACATTCCTAGTGAATGAGTAGCTTACATTCAGAATTCCACTTTTAAATTTCTAATTTAATCTAGCATTGAAAAGGGTATGAGTATTAGTGGAACATAGTAAAACAGTTAAATGTTTTTGATAAAATCTGTAATTGGGAATAGCATTAACTAAATCTCCATACCTGAGGTTAGGTATTGATAATCACCATAAAGCAGCTCTGTGCTAAAAATACAGTATGGCTTAAAGAAAGGTAGAAAGAATTTTTGCTATTTTTATTGATAATTACCTGCTTAATCAAGTTTTAGGATAATGGCATCATTTACCTAACTAATCTTGATATGCAAGCACACAGGGACAGAGTGTATAATAATCTACATATTCTTAATCATTTTATCTTTAATGGTGGGTTAAACTTTGAACAAATCATTTAATCTGCTTCCTCAGGTGTAAAATGGGCTTAATACTAATATCTACCCTCCCTATATTCTACATTTCAGATTAGTTTTGAAAATTGGGTAATGGGTTTGAAAATGCATACCGAATTGTAAATATTTTTATAAATAGGAAAAAAATGAGACATTCTGAGCTTTTAGTTTTCTGTAAAATATATTAAATTCACAACAGTATAAGTATTAATACTACTAAGTTTTCTTTTTAAATATTTCTTTATTTGAAAGGCAGATTTTACAGAGAAGGAAAAACAGAAAAAGGGTCTTCTACCTGCTAGTTTGCCTCCTAAATGGCTGCAATGGCCAGAGCTAAGTCCTATCTGGAGCTGGTAGCCACAGGCTTCTTTCTGGTCTCCCATGAGGGTGCAGAAGCCCAGGGACCTGGCCCATCCTTTGCTGTTTTCCCAGGCCATAAGCAGAAAGCTAGATCAAAAGTGGAGCAGTACCCATATTGGATGCCTGCCCTAGCAGGTAGAGACCATGCTAGTCCCAAGTTTTATGTTGTAATTAGGTCATCAGCATTTCTTAGGTATTAGTGTGTTCAGACTTCACTCAGTTTTAACATTTCCAAAAGGTGATTGCTACATTATTTTTTATTGTGTATAGGTTAAATGTTTGACGGCACAATGACCCTTTTTCCCTGACTCCAGCCAACTGTGTAGTACATTAATGATGGCTCACAAAGGAAAGTGAACCAGGGGGAATGTAACTCACATTCTGTTGAGGACTTAATTATAACAATAGCACATACTTATAAAATAACATGCTTATAAAATTATTTCTTATACATCATTTCATTTAATTTGTAAAGTGGGAAGTGTGGAAGTTGTTTTCCTGTTTTACAGCTGGAGATCTTGTAGCTAGCAAACAGTCACACCAGAATAAACTTAGAATTTCTAACTACAGTTACCAGAGACCAAAATTAGCACCTTTGTTATTGAAAGAAACCCATATTTAAAGGAAATTGTATGTGAATAGCTTCATACATGGTGATAGTAATGTTTACAATGCAATATGCCTGAACAGATGGTTTTACCCTAAGTAGACACTTAAATTGTTTAACAAAAGTAAATATTTGTTGAATGAAACCAACCAATGTCATAATTTTAAGATTCAACAAAAATTTGTGAATTTATCCTGTGCCAGATGATACAAATGCAAATAAATCACTATCCATCTCCCCAGAAAATTCATAGCTTATTTAAAATACTGCTTTGTAAACCTGATATCTGTTTTGCTATGTTCTAGAAGGTTAAGATCAAGTGAGAAAGATATTGGGACCTGAAATAGGGGGTGATAATGTATATTCTACAATAACAACTTTTAGAGGATTTAAAACATAAGTCTTAGTATATAACTAAATATATATAATACATATAGTTGTACTAGACAGTTCTGTTTTAACATTGCAATAAACTATGCAATAGTTATATCCTTAGAGTTTGACATTTTAAATTATTTGTTATATTAATATAATTTATAGTAATAATGTGTACTTGTCAACTTTTTGTTTTTAGAATATCATAGGATCAAGTCCTGTTGCAGATTTCTCTGCTATTGAGGAACTAGATACCCTTGTCAATGAAATAGTTGACCTACAGAGGTATGTAAATAAAACTGCTAGCTACATGTAGGTACTTCATAATGTGTGCATGCATGTACCTCTCTGTTTCTAATGTGTATCTTGGCAATTATTTCTTTAGTCAAACGCTATATGTCTACTTGAATCAGTATACTTCATTTTATCAGATATTAAGGTAACCTTTAATTGCAGGGTATGTTATTTTATGTACTACTGAAGAAAAATCACTGCCAAATAAACAATGATAAATGTTAACTGAAAGATATTTGATTTCAGATACTGTGAATGTATACATTAGAATAAATTAAATATAGTTTTTCCTCAACTTTTTTTTAAGATTTATTTATTTCATAGGCAGAGTGGCAGAGAAAGAAAGATAGCTATGTTCTGACTACTGCTTGGCTTCCCAGGTGATTATAACAGCTGAGGTAGGACTTGGCTGAACCGAGGAGCTGGAAATTCCACCCAGGTCTCCCATGTGGATAGCAGGGTCCCAGTACCTGCCGTCTTTTGCTACTTTCCCAGGTATTTTAGCAGGGAGCTGGATCATAACAGAACAGCCAGAATTTGAAACCAGTACTATACTATGGGACACTGACATCACACAGAGCAACTTAATCCACTGCTCCACAGCACTGGCCCATAGGTGAGATCTTCAGTTTAGACTTCATCATCTCTTAACTCTAGTAAGGTCACAATAAATGCATCTACCCATGTCAAAATTATGAGTATTAACATTCACTTTGTGGGCCCGCATTGTGGCAGTTAGTCTTGTAATTGATACCACTTCTAATCCAGCTCCTTGCCGTTGGCTTAGCAGAAAGAGCAGAAGATAATCCTGAGTGTTTGGATTCCTACCACCCACATGGGATACCCAGCTTGGCTCTGCCCTCACCATAGCAGCCACCTGGGGCCAGAACCACTTGATGAAAGATCTCTGTCTCTCCTACTCTTTCTTTAACTCTGAAATAAATTTTAAAAAAATTTTTTAATTCACTTTAGTAAGTAGTTGTATTAGATCACCACCACCAATTCTTCAAGGTAATACACTGTAAACCTTGGTTTTCAGTATTATAACAGTTTTTTTTCTGTGCAAATTACCGCTCTTCAGCCATTTTTAAATCTTACTAAATTTGTTTTCTGAAAAAAGCTTAACCGCTTTGTTGGTTTTGAGATGAAACGAATTTTAATCCAAGAAGCAATCCTGCAAATGAGCAGCATTTAAAACGTGAATTGTAAAGAGTGTGGCCCTTGGGCCCGGCGCGGTGGCGCAAGTGGTTAAGGTTCTAATCCCGGCAGCCCCGCTTCCCATCCAGCTCCCTGCCTGTGGCCTAGGAAAGCAGTTGAGGACAGCGCAAAGCTTTGGGACTCTGAACTGGCGCATGGGAGACCCGGAAGAGGTTCCTGGCTTCGGATCGGCATAGCATCGGCCATTGCGCTCACTTGGGGAGTGAATCATTGGGCGGAAGATCTTCCTCTCTGTCTCTCCTCTCTGTATATCTGCCTTTCCGATAAAAATAAAAAATAAATCTTTAAAAAAAAGGAACTAGAAAAAAAAAAGAGTGTGGCCCTTAAAAATATTCATTTCCCTCCCTTGATAAGTTGTATTTATTAGTGTAAAAATTACAAAAACACAGGCCCAGTGCAATAGTGTAGTGGTTAAAGTCCTCTCCTTGCATGCCCAGGGTCTCATATGGGTGCCAGTTCTAATCCCAACAGCTCCACTTCACATCTAGCTCCCTGCTTCTGGCCTGGGAAAGCGGTTGAGAACAGCCCAGGGCCTTGGGGCCCTGCACCCGTGTGGGAGACCCAGAAGAGGATCTGAATCCTGGCTTTGGATCAGCACAGCACCGGCCGTTGCGGCTGCTTGGGGAGTGAATAATCAGATGAAAGATTTTCCTCTCTGTCTCTTCTCCTTTCTGTATATCTGACTTTCCAATAAAATAAAATCAAATAAATCTTTAAACAAACAAACAAAAACTACAAAAACACAGAAAAACCACTGGAAAACTAAAAGCTGCATATTAACATGGGAAATTTTTTAAAAAAGATTTATTTATTTATTGGAAAGTCAGATATACAGAGAGGAGGAGAGACAGAGAGGAAGATTTTCCATCCGATGATTCGCTCACCAACTGAACGCAGCAGCCCGATGCTGTGCCGATCCGAAGCCAGGATCAAGGAACTTCCTCCGTGTCTTCCACACGGGTGTAGAGTCCCATGGCTTTGGGCCGTCCTTGACTGCTTTCCCAGGCCACAAGCATGGAGCTGGATGGGAAGTGGAGCCACAGTGATTAGAACCACCGCCCATATGGGATACTGGTGCAGTCAAGGCAAGGACTTTAGCTGCTAGGACACCTTGCCGGGCCCTAACATGGGAATTATTGGAGTAAACATATTATTTGCTATTAGAGAACAAGATATTGTTTCAGTCTATCTGACCAAATAATTTCTAAGGGAAAGATCAGTTTTTAAAATTTTTTTTACATTTTATTATTATTGTTATTATTGTTTTATGATATAGTTCTGTATTCCCTTATGCCCTCCACAATTTCGTCTCCCCCACCTAGTTCCTCTATATCATTACTAACATAGAGTTCTTCATACACAGTCATATGTCCATCATTGTGGGCATGGACAATGGCAGAGAGTCCAGCATCCTATTGTCAAGAAATAGTGAACAGTTTCATTCTGAGTCCATCTTTGTCTGGAAGTAGAAATGCATACTGCATTGTATCCTCACATCTGGATGTTACTCTCATTTCATAGCTACTGTACATTCCCTTAAATGAAAAGTCATAATACAAAGTCAACAATAGAAAGAAAAATAGAAATTTACAATGCCATGAAGTTAAATGACATGTTACTAGATATGACAGTCTCCATTATACACAGCTACTATACATCCCCTTAAATGAAAAACCACAAAACAAAATCAACATCAGGGAGAAAAAAGAAATTAACAACATTATGAAGTTCAATAGCATGTGTAGCTGAAGAAATGAAAATCAAGAACCTTCTTGCAGAAAATGATGCTACTGTATGATCTGTGAGTCACTGAAGAATTTAATCAGAAGAAGGTGCTTTGAAGAGATGAAACTAACAGAAAACAACAAGACCCATGCGATATAGTTTCTGCTGACTTTTGTTGGTGAAATGTGTCTCTTCAAAACAATAAATAGATAGGTTTTGTTTTTAAATCCAGTCTGCTAATCTATGCCATTTGATTGAGCTTAAGCCATTTACATTCAGAGTTTAATATGTATGGGTGGTACTTTGGTTCAATCATTTTAGGAATGGGTTGTTCATTGGTTTAGTCTTACGTTGTCATTTTACTGGGATGTTCTTCTCATTTGCCTTTGGTTTTGGTAGGAGCTATTCCTCTTCTCTGTCAAGAGAACATCTTTTTTTTTTATTTTTTTTTTTAAAGATTTATTTTTATTATTTTTTTTATTGGAAAGGCAGATATACAGAGAGGAGGAGAGACAGAGAGGAAGATCTTCCGTCCGATGATTCACTCCCCAAGTGAGCGCAACGGCTGATACTATGCCGATCTGAAGCCAGGAGCCTCTTCCGGGTCTCCCACGCGGGTGCAGGGTCCCAAAGCTTTGGGCCGTCCTCGACTGCTTTCCCAGGCCACAGGCAGGGAGCTGGAAGGGAAGCGGGGCTGCCGGGATTAGAACCGGCGCCCATATGGGATCCCGGGCGTGCTAGGTGAGGACCTTAACCACTTGCGCCACCGCGCCGGGCCCAAGAGAACATCTTGAAGCATCATTTGTAGGGCAGATTTGAAAGAGGCCAAGTCTTTTAGCTTTTCTGTACTCTGGAAGAATTTTATTTCATTTTCATTTCAATTTCAATTGAATTTCATTTCAATTTTATTTCATTTTCAAAGACAAAAGAAAGCTTTGCTGAATACGTTATCCTAGGCTGACAATTTTTTTCTTTTAGAATCTGGAATATGTCACTCCATTCTCTTGTTGCCTATAGAGTTTCCTGTGAGAGATCTCCTGTGAGTTTAATTGGCATTCCTTTATATGTCAGTAGATTATTTTTTTTCACGTGCACATCTAAGGATCTTTTCCTTATGTTTTGTTGAAGAGAGCTTGAAGATCATGTGTCTTGGTGAACATCACTTTTGATCAAGGCTATTGGGAGTCCTGTGCCCCTCCTGGATCTTGTTTCCCAATTCTTTCCCTATTAGGGAATTTTTCCTTGATTATTTCCTTAAATAGATTTGCAAACTCAGCTTCTCTTTCTGCACCTTCCGGGACTCCCATAACTCTTATATTTGGCCTCTTAATAGTGTCTTTCAATTCTTAAATACTTTTTTTGGTCTGATCCAGCTCTGCTTCCAGCTTTTTGTTTGCTTTCCCCCTGATGACAGGAAATATATTCCAATTCTGAGATTTTTTGTTCTGCTTCCTTCATGCTATTTTGGAGGCTCTCCACTGTACTTTTAATTTGCTCTACTGTGTTCTTAATTTCTGATATATCAGCCTTGATTTGCTTTACTGCTTCCTTAAATTCTTTGAACTCTTGTATGTGCTTCTCATTGTTGATCAGAATCTTTAAAATGAGTTTTATGAATTCTGTGTGCCCCATTTTGTTGATGTCTTCCTCAGTGAACTCTGAGGTTGGCATAGGGTTTTGCTCCTTTGCAGAGGAGTTTTCAGTAATGTTTATTGTGCTTTTGTCTCTTCTTTTGCTCTTGATCATTGTACCTCTGGTTAGCAGAGTCTTTTCCTTGGGGCAGGTTTCTAAGCTTTGTCACCCACAGGTCTACAATGCGATTTTACTTATTGCAGTTGATAACACAACTTTTTGCTTGCAGCCACTTGTGCCACAACCTCCAGCGAGATCCAGGTCTGGGTTCTTATGTCAGATTTCCACCGTGGTCTCCATATCCCCAGCTCCTGGCTCACCACTCGCCACTTCCTGTGATACCGTGCTGATGCTGCACCGTTGTCTCTGCAACCTTTCTCCCACTTCTGGTTGGAGCAGGTCCCAGGATTAGAGAGACACCAGGTGTCCTATCTAGTTAGGTTGTTGGTGGCACTGATCTTGCTGGAACTTGTTGGACGTTAGGTCTGGGTGCCACATGGACCTATTTTGACCAGTACAATGCTACCATCGGTATTATTTTCCTGCAGGACCAGTGCAATGCACGGACCTCAGTGAGTTCTTGCGAGCTCAGCTCATGCACAGTTCACTGTTGTCCCCTGCAGTCCTAAAGTTATTGCCACAGTGTGCAGAAATGGCGCCTGATGCACCACTATTAGAATTCTTGATCTGCTGGCCATCAGGTCTGAGGGCTTCCCAGACCTGTCTTGGGTGGAACCTGGAGAATGCCACATTGCTGCAGTTCACTGAGTCAGAAGTGAGTTCACTCCCAGCTCAGTGTATGCTCAGTCCTTTCCCTTGCCTTTGCCTCCTTATGCAAAATGGCACCCAATTCAACTCTAGGGGGCTGACTCGGCTGTGAAATCCACCCTATTCTCGCACTGCCTGTCTGGGATCTGCTGCTCTGTCTCTGCTCCTGGTCAAATCAAACAGACCAGCAGGACGGACAGTTCCTTGTCTGGGTTTACCTCCCAAGCTCCCAGTGAAAGTCCCTTCCTACCTGGTTGCTGGTGGAGTTCCTGCTGCTGGTGGAGTTCAGATCGCTGTTAGCTGAATGCCACTAGAGTATCAGTCACTGCAACACCACACTGCTGTGCCCACTGCTTTCCTGTGTCTGTCAGTCTCCAGGTACCCTTCTGCTGTTGTTCTGTCCTTTCCTATTTCCTGGAATGTGTCCTCTCTGCTTCATCCTGATTAAATGTTTTTCCATCCGTTTAAACGTGTCCTTACCCTATTCTGCCATCTTGATTTTCCCCAATATTAGTTTTTTAGTGCTACTTGTTAAGCCAGCACTTCCAGAGGTGGTGTCCTGTATCATAGTACTAGATCAAGTCCAGCTGACTCTGCCCCTTGCCGAGCTCCCTAACGTGCCTGAAAAAGTAGTGGAAGATGGCACAAGTGTCTAAGTCCTTGCTACCTGCATGAGAGACCCAGATGGAGTTCCTGGCTCCTGACTTCACACTGCCCAGCCATTTGGCCATTCAGGAAATAAAGTGATGAATACAATCTCTGTCTCCCTTTCCCTTCCTCCCTTCCTCTTTTTCCCTCTCCCTTTCAAATTAACTCATTCTTTAATTTTGAAGAGATTAAATTAGTATACATTTTTAACTTAAGGAGAAGAAGTAGTTTTAATATAGTGTTCTCGTCAGATACCTAGTTTCTCTGGCTTAGAGACCTGTGTTTGTTCTTCTAGGTCCCTTGGATTCATTACTTTTTCCACCTCCTTATCCTTCAGGTTGTGCCTTTCTTTTGGCAGTTGAACCTTCCTGATTAATTTACCTCAACCCTCATGCTTTTCAGATCTTATTAAAGATCCTTTGTTACATAGGCTTTATATTTAAAATCATACTTTATTGTTGTAATTGTTTTCTTGAATCTCCCACTCTGCCTCTTTTTCTTGGTTAAGATTTTTATTTTTATTTTTACTTGATATTCATAATTAAAGAAAATGAGAGATAGAGTGATCTTTCATCCACTTGTTTACTCCTCAAATGGTTGCGGTGGCCAGAGCTGGGCATGACTGAAGGCAGAAGTCTTGACCTTCTCCTGAGTCTCCCTGGTGGATGCAGGGACCCAAATAAGGACTTGGGCTATTTTCTGCTGCTTTCCCAGGTCAGCTGGATCAGAAGTAGAGCAGTTAAGACTTGAACCCATATAAGATGCCAGCACCGCAGGTGGAGGATTAGCTTGCTACACCACAGAGCACCCTCCCATCCCACCCACCCATGCTTTTTAAGTGAAGAATTACTTGCCCATCCACTGTGGTATCCCTTAGTGCTTACTTTCACTTGCAGTGAATGAGAAAAGAATTCCTTCAGTTGTTGTTAAAATTTGTCTTCACCTTTCTACCAAATTCTGCCTTCATTTTAGCCTTTCTCTTTTAGTTGCATCACCACAATAGCCTTGTTAGCTCCCTGTTTTAAGGCCTACTGTCTGTCTTGGACCATTCTATTTCCAACCAATATATAAACTATGGATCAAATCCTTCAAGTGACTCTCCATCCTCAGGTGAATCCAGTTCTGTTTCCAGAGCATGGCATAAATACTCTGCCTTCATGATCTTCCCTTGGCATCCTGGTTACTCTTTCATCCTGGCTGCTCCCACCCACACACAGTCTGGTAGAGTCCCCCTCCTCCAGGGCTGACACTATAAAGCTTACTGAGAGGAGCTACTGTGTATGCTCTCTGTACTGTCAGAGTTCCACACAGGTCTCCAAACCACTGTGTCAGCTTTATTATTTTCTCCAGCCACGTGGTGGTTGAGTTTATTATCTCTCACTTCAACCCACCATTGCTTTTACTCTTCTGTAACTCAGATCCTGCTGTTCCACTCTGCCTGGGGCATGCCTTTTAGCCTTCAAAACGCAGCTTACACGTCATCTGTCGGTCTTCCCTTAAAGGCCCAGATTTCATCTTCAGTCTCTGATTCTGGAGACTTTAGTCCTTTATGATAATACATTCTGCAGGGGGTTGTGGTAGTAATTCATACTTCTTTCTGATAAATTTTCTAAGAGTAATACCTATATCTTATTCATCTTAATAGGCCTAAAAATAATGACACACTAAAAATTCAGAACAGATTAGTTGATCGAATGGGAAGATCAAAGTCTGTTAAAAATGTCAGAATATTTCCCAAACTTAATTCTTGTAAAGTTGATGCCTAAAGAGAAGCTCTTGATAAATGTTTAAGTCGGTCAAAAGAGGTATTCTGAACAATTCTTATGTTGAAGGATAATAACATATTAAGAAGTTTTGAATCTTCACAGAAACTTTGAAACCAGTGGGCTAATTTTCCATATTTTATAATTCTAAAGATTTTCTAGTTCTAAAAGTTATTTTAATAATTTTATGTGTAATTTTGGGTATTGCTAAATATATTAATAATATTATAAAATCTTTAGCACCATGTATCTCCAGAACTCTTCTCATCTTATGAAACTGAAGCTCTATTCATTAAGCAGTTATTTGCCATTTTGTCGGCTCCACTGTTCTCTAGCCACACTATCCCACTCTCTGTCTCTGTGGTTTTGATAACTCTTCAGTATCTCATGTAAGTGAAATCACACAGTTTTTGTTTAGTGAATGGCTTATTTCACTTGGCGGAATATGCTCAGGATTCATCCAAGTTGTAGTATATGTCAATTTTTTTTTCTAAGGTTCAGTAGTAATTCTGTTGTACACATGTGCTACATATGGTTATCCATCCATCTTTTGATAGATGCTCGGATTGTTTCTGCCTGTTGGAATAGTGCTGCTGTGAACATAGGTATACAGCCATATCTTTGAGACTGCCTTCAGTAATTTGGGGCAATCATCCAGAAGTGAAATTGCTGGATCATATAGTTTTGACAGAGATGCCCTTTGAGAATGTGAAGAAGGCTGTTAGACCTTGCTTCCTATGGGGGAAAAAACCTAGATACCTCTATGTTTTGTATGTATTTCAGAGGTTCCAGGGACCCAATTTTAAGAACCTTTGCCCTGAAAGTTAAATGCTTCAAATAGAGCTCTTAGAAGTGAAAGAGGCAAAACATAGCAAGATATCCTTTAGTCACTTAGTGTGGTGATGGAATTATGCTGAAGAGGGAGTTAGTGTTTTGTGTTCTGCTAACTTGTTTCCTTCCTATTGCTGTCCTTTTAGCAAGAACATCAGGAAGTAAAAGCCACATCCTGTCATGCCTGTTAGTTATCCTGGCTTGAGGCCAGTAAACAGGATAATTACAATAATAGTTACTGGACATTATGCTACTCCTGCTTTGTATAAATTTCTCTCTGAATTCTTACAACATCCCCAAAGGGGAAGTAGTCTTAGCTAAGCTTGTTCAGAGAAAAATTATTGATTATTCATATTTGCAAAATCTTTCCTGATATGTACCTCAGCTCAAAGAGTGCTCAGTTTCTTTCTGTTGACATACCTGCAGTGCTAAATTTCATTTATTTCTCCAAGTAGATTCTGAATTCTTTGTAATGCCATAGTCTTATTTCTGTCTCTCCCTTTCTCTCTGTAACTCTGCTTTTCAAATAAATAAAAAATAAATCCTTAGAAAAAAATATGTCTAACAGTTCTTGAAACATAGTAAGCAGTCATTACATGTTGATGGTTTTCATCATTGTCATTCTTATCTCCAGCAACAGCTCAGTACTTAGAGGACAAGATTTACTGAATAGTTACTCAGAAAATACTGGCTGAAGGAGTGGAATGAGCTCCCTTCCACTACTTACAGAAAGAGCCAGATTCTATGTTCTGAATACATAGACCTTTACCTCAATCATATGCTGTAACTGATTTTCAAAAATTTTAGAGTACCATTTGATTTTTTAAGAAACATGTTTTTAGATGAACGAGAGACTTCATTACTTACGGCTGTTCTGCTGATCCTGTAGCCATCTGTTACCATTGACACTAGTAGGTCTCCATTGTGACTGCTTTAAGAATGCCACTACTGATTGAATAATTGCAGCTGTGGGCTGGAGTGTGTTTTTGTTCTGTGATAACCAGTCAGGCTAATTAATTTTGAAATAAAGTGAATGGATCACCCTTAAACTATTTTTGAACATACTCCTTTGTTGAAAAGCATCTTTGCTGCATTCTGAATGTGCCCTGTCTAATACACATAAGCCATTAACCGTGCATGGCTAGTTCAAAGTAAGATGTGTTGCTAGTATAAAATGTACTGGATGGGGAAGACCCATGAAAAAACATAAAATTTTCTCTTTTTAAAATTTTAATGTTGAAATACTAATATATTGGATATGTTTAGTAAAATGTATTAAGGCAAATTTTACTGTTGTCATTGTTTAATCTGTAGATTTTAGGCAACTCTAAAATGATAATGTGGCATATGTTGTATTTCTAGTGGACCTGCTGTGGTCTAAATCACCTGTATTTTGACTAAGTTATATTTCATTTGCTTGTATTGCTTTGTGGCTCTGGTAACCTGTTAGGGGTCACTTAAATAGAGTAATGTTTTTGAAGATTACAAAACAAAAAAAAAAGTACAAAGAAATTTCAGCTCCTAGAGGATTTAAGAGTCACATTCGCCACCAAAATTGTCATCCTAACTGTCATCAGTCCAGATGCTTTACTACAGATTCCCAAAAACCCAGTAAGTGCTGCCTTTTGTACCAGTGAATCATGTAATGGTAATAGTAATAACTGCTCACATTTATTTGTTGTGTCCCGGCTGTTATACTAGAGTAGCCAGCCTCTCTGTGTGTTTGGGAGATCTTCAAACAGTTCATGGAAAATGTACACTCAAAAAAACTGTACATGGATTTAGCAAAAAATTGCACCAAAAGAAACTTACGCTTAATTCTACTCTTTGATGAACTTTTTCTTTTTTAAATTTTTTTATATTTATCTTTTTTATTGTAACATTTATACAAATTGACAGAAATAAAGTACCTTCTTAAGGAATACTTCCAAAGACATATATGTATGCACATTGTTCCCTCTTCCTAGTCTTAAAAAAAAGTGTTGAATATATTCAGCTGTCATTAGCCCTGATTGATAAATGAAGAAATTAAATAAAAGAGTTTGGACAGAGTTCTAAGAGTAAATATGCACTCAAGAGGCCCATGTTGTCTGGCAGCTGGTTTGCCTTTTTCTTTAGGACTACATACACATAAAGGTTTCGCTATTTATAATCAAATGTCAATTCCTAAATTGGAAATATTCATATGTATTTGTTTTTGTAAATGATACTGTATTATAGTTTTATTTATTTATTATTAATTTAAAATTGTTTTAATTATTTCAAAGGCAGAGTCTGTCTTCCATCTGCTGACACACTCTGCAGCTGGGGCTGGATCAGGCAAGAAGCAGGAGCCCAGCAATTTCTTTGGGTTTCCCATTTGAGTACAGAGGCTCAAGAACTTGGCCCATTTTCCAGTGCTTTCCTAGCCACACTCGCAGAAGTGGAGCTGCCAGGTCTCAGACTAGTGCCCAAATGGGATGCTGGCATGACAGATGGCAACTTTTCTCCCTATGCCATAGCGCCAGCCCTTCTACGTTCCCTCTTGTGGGACATTCAGCAATTGAATAGTGCAAAGCAGTGATGAAACAGGAAAAAAAAAATTAGAGGTAGACATTTGGTGCACCCTAAGCCAGAGTACGTGATTTAAATCTTTAATATCCTGCTTTGGATCTAGCTTCCTGCTAATGGACACCTTGGGAGGCAGGAGATAATGACTCAAGTGCTTGAACTGCTGCTACCCGTGTGGAGAACACTGATGGAGTTCCATGTCCCTGGATTCAGCCCTCACTGTCTTTCCACCTTTAAAATAAAATGAAGATTAATTTTTAAAAGTTTATAATTTACAGAAACATCTGGTAAATTACTTCAGCTAGAACTGAAGTAGTTTCTGTCTGAAGAGCCATGTGGAGTGTGGGCTGTTCCATTAACTTTTTTAAGATTTATTATTATTATTATTATTATTATTATTATTATTATTATTATTATTTTGGAAAGGCAGATATACAGAGAGAGGAAGATCTTCTGTCCGATGATTCACTGCCTAAGTGAGCGCAACTGCTGATACTATGCCGATCTGAAGCCAGGAGCCTCTTCCGGGTCTCCCACGCGGGTGCAGGGTCCCAAAGCCTTGGGCCGTCCTTGACTGCTTTCCCGGGCCACAGGCAGGGAGCTGGATGGGAAGTGGGGCTGCCGGGATAGAACCGGCGCCCATATGGGATCCTGGGCGTGCAAGGCGAGGACCTTAACCACTTGTGCCACTGCGCCGGGCCCTGTTCCATTAACTTTTTAAAGTCTCAGTATGATAAGTTAGGCTTGTTATCACTGGTTATAGTAAGTTAGGCTTTTTATCACCATCAGCCCTGGTTCATGAGAAAGTAAAATCTTACTTACATGTTCATTTTTCTTTAAAAAAAAAAAAAACTTTTTGTTTCTTTCTATTTTGTCTGCTGGATTAAGTAGAATAACTGCAATATTTTAGATTTGCAAAGTAAGCTTTTATTTCTCCTTTGAAAAATGAATTAAAAAAAAAAAGAAAAATGAATTAAGGGCAGAATTGCAGGGGCAGAGATTGTAGTACAACAGGTTAGTTAGGTTTTGGCTTCTCATGCTTGGCATCACATATGGAGTCCCTTCTCGATTTCCAATCCACTTTCCTGATCATATGTACCCTGGGAAGCCTCCAATGTTGGCCCAAGTCCTTAGGTCCGAGGTGGTAGACCTAAGTCAAATTCCTGGTGCCTGACTTTGTGGAGTGAACCAATAGATAGAAGCTTGTGATTTATTTCTCTCCATTTCCCACTGCCGTTTGTTAACTGCTTTACAGATAAATAAAAATAAAATTTTAAAAAGAAAAATCAGCCATCTAATTTTGGGTCCTACCAGTAATGGGTAGTACTTTGGTCATTTAATCACATCTCAAAGTTGTTGTTGTTGTTTTCTAATTGTAGTTAGTCACTTTTTTCAGCAATTTATGCCCATAAGTATATTCTCTAACTTATTTTTCTAAAGTAAAACTCATTAAAACAGCCAGTTTTTAGAACCAAGAAAGTTTAGTCATTCCCGTGGAACTCTATGGATCTATTTATCTGGAAAGCTTTATAATTAATGTCTATTTGTTTTCCTGGATAACAATTATTAGGGCCCTAACTTTAATCTTTCTTGTGTAGTAGATATTCAGTATTGTTTATGTCATTGGAATAGTTAGAGATAATATTATTAATACAACTTGCAGTGAAATTGGAAAGAAGATAAAAGTCATAGTCTTTTGAGGCTGGCACAGTGGCATATGAGCCAATCCTCCATCTGCAGTGCTGACAGCAGAGATAGGTGCTGATTTGTGTTCCAGTTGCTTCTCTTAATGATCCAGCTCCCTGCTTATGACTTAGAAAAGCAGGGGAGGATGGCCTAAGCCCTTGGGTCCCTGCACCCATGTGGGAGACTCAGAAGTTCCTGACTCCTGGTTTTGGATTGGCTGAGCTCTGGCCATTGCAGCCACTTGGGGAAGAATGTATTCTTTCACTCTTCTCTCTGTAAATCTGCCTTTTATATAAAAATGAATAAATCTTTTTTTTAATCACCTTTTTTTTCTCACACTTAATATTTTTATCAATTTACCATGAATTCTAGGAAGTAAGGCCCTTTAACCTTTAGACTGGTTTAAATTAAAAGCCAGGGCTTTCTCATCACTTGTCTGTAGTTGTTAGTCTCAAATCTAGCACAAGGTTCCTGACAGTTTTCAAGATAAGCAGAGTCAGGGTGTTCTGTGCCTTTTAGTTGTTGTCATCGGCTGTCTTAAGTAAGAGTCTCTGCTTCCCTGCAAGCCAGAGAGAGAGCAGAGTTGGGCTGCTTGGTCATGCCATACAGAGATGCTGTTTTCACCATTCTGAGTACACTGAGTGCATTGATGTTATGCTGCAGCCATCACCACTGTCACTGTGTGCAGAACTTTTTATCATCTCGCATTCAACAGTCTAATTGGAATTGATATCAGTTTACTTTTGCCACATGCAAAGCTGCTCCTATGTAGCTCTGTCTTCCCATTACTGATGCCACAAAACAAGTTTTTCTAGGACTGGCGGACATTCATTTGCATAGCAGATTTTGTCCCACATGTCAAATTGTATTTTTTTCTCATCAATTGTAACTATAATGTGATACTGACACAAAAAGAACATATTCAATGTAGTGCGTAGATAAATGTTAAGAATACTCCCCTATTCCTTCCCTTCTTTCTCTTTCTTAATTTTTAAGATTAATGTATTTTTAATTTTCATTATACTCAAAAGCTTAATACTATACCAGAAAAAAAGTAAAAAGACCATAATTCAGTAAAAATATAAGTAAGGATTATAAACAATAATCAGATGATGTCATAAATTTCATCCTTATTCAGTGTGTATCCACTTAACATAGGTTTATTTGTTTTAATTTGAAAGGAAGTACAACAGAAAGAGGTAGGATGAAAGGGAAAGAGAGATCTTCATTCTACTGGGGTTCATTCCCTAAATGACCACAGCAGTCAGGGCTGGGCCAGACTGAAGCTAGGAGTGAGGAACTCCATCCTAATCTGCCACGTGGGTGACAAAGGCCCAGGTACTTGGGTCTTCTTCCCTTGTCCTCACAGGTGTATTAACAGGAAGCAATGTCAGAAGCAGAGCGGCTGGGACTCAGAACCCCCACGTCAGATGCTGGTGCTGTAAATGCACTGTTACAGGGTGCGAGCGAGATCACACCAGACATGTCTAAGGTTTATTAAGGAGTCTTTATTAACCAAGCTTGGTGATAATAGAGCACAAGGGCAAATCACAAATCCATACGGCAATCCAACCAAACATTATCTCAAAAGGAACAAATGGTCATTATCCTTAAGTCCATCCATTAAGCTGAAGACCTGTGTCCCAGCTTCCCCAACAATATGAGCTATCCTAAGAGACGTGAAATGAATAACCTGGACACACTTACAAAGCTGAAGACATTCATCTTTCCCTGGCTCTCTGCCCACATTCCGCTACTGCTAGGCCTCACCTCTCCTGGAACTCCCAAGAGCACACAAACCAGAAACATTATTATATCCATTGTCCCAATTAAGCAGTACACAGGGTCCATGCTTAAGGGATTACCTGTCCTGGGTCTGCCAAAAGTTGAGGTACCAGAGTGACAGAAGCACCTGGCCAGAAAGAGAGCAAGAGCCCCCGCTTCATGGGCTTTTTAAAGGGGCTTGTGGGGGGAGTAGTTACACAACAATGCAATACTGTCCCCTATCAGTTGATAGGTGAGTCACAGGTGGGCAGGAGTGAGTATCTAAAGGGCTGAGGAGTTGATTAGGGCTTCTTTGGGATGGGCAGGAACAGGTACTGGGCTGGTAGCTAAAAATACCTAGACTAATTGGACTTATCTGCATCCAATATCCTGGCTAAATTAGGACATGGGGGAGTGGTTGAGGATGGAATTATCAGGACAGAGGGTAGGGGACACAGCCAAATTTCATTTGCCCACTGTCAGATGGGTGCTGGCTATCACTGGCTGCACTCCATAACAGCAGGCTTAACATGTTGTGCTGCAGCACTAGCAGCCAATAGAGATTTATACTTATTTCCATGTATTTTTTTAAATCTTGTAGAAAATACAGATAGAATTACAAGCCAAAAATATAGTAATAATGGGTTTTTTGCTTGCCTATGCATTGACCTTTATTGAAGGTCTTCATTTTATCTTCTTAAGGCTTCAAGTTACTAAATTTTGAGATTTATTTTATTTATTTATTTGTTTTAGAATGTCAGATTAGTTAAGGAGAGACAGAGAAAGATTTTGCATCTGCTGGTTCACTCCTAGCTAGAGCTGAGCTGATCCAAAGCCAGCAGCTTCTTCTGGGTCTGCCATGTGGGAGCAGGATCCCAAGACTTTGGCCCGCCCTCTGCTGCTTTACTATAAGCAAGGAGCTGAATGGGAAATGGAGCATCCGGGACATGAACTGGCATCCATATGGGATCCGAGTGCATACAAGGCAAAGATTTAGCTACTAGGCTATTGTCCAGGCCCTTGTGTTGCTTTTAAGTATCTTTTCATTTCAAACTAAAGCATTCCTTTAGCACTTTTTTTTTGATAGAGAAAGTCTAGTAATAATGAATTCCGCTTTTATTTGGGAATATTTTAATTACTTTTATTTTTGAAGGACAGTTTTTCTAGGTATAGAATTCTAATATGACAGCTTTTTTCTTTCAGCTTATACTTATTGGAATGTTCTAGATTGTAGATAAGGGACTTCTATTAAACCTGGGAAGTTTTCCTCTTAGCTTACTGCTTGTTGATATCTTCTGTTCTTTGTTATATAAGCTCTCCCTTATTCGCAGTGCCATTTTCCTACCTAATAATTATTTTTTTTTCACTCAAGGCTTAGCTGAATTCTCACCCCCTTGCAAGAGTCTTCTGACTAGTTTCTGTTGGTGAAAGTATGCTAATCATTTGTAGAGCTGATTTGGTGATTAATCACCCAACCTTTACTGGTAACAAGGAAGTCTTTCCTGACCCAGTATGCTGTCTCGTAGTGATATCTATATTCCCCTCCACCCCTCACCCCAAGCATGTGAGTATATACACTGAATCAAGAGCTTCTCAATGGCAAGCATCTATTTCACTGTCGTATATATCCCTAAAGTATATCAGTGATAGAGAATGTAATATATTTCAATATAGTTGTTAAAACAGGAAATAGGCCTTAAAGTTGCATAGAAATATGTTCACGTCTTTTTAAGCTTTTTTATTCTTTATAATAATCCTTCATTTATAATGTAACAAAACTATTCCATTTATAGTTGAAGAATGTAGAGCCTATTATGGATGTGTTATTGCTGTGTTTTTTATATAGTATATACTATATAACATATTTTTGCATAAATTGCTTCATCTTCTCTGTAGCTGTAAGACAACAGGTTATCTTACTTCTGTATGAAGAGAAGAAAATTTAATATTTTTTTCAAAGATTTATTTTTTTATTGGAAAGTCTGATATACAGAGAGAAGGTGAGACAAAGAGGAGGATCTTTCATCCTCTGATTCACTCCCCAAGTGGCCACAATGGCCGGAACTGGGCCAATCTGAGTCTCTTCTGAATTTCCCAGAAAATTTAATCTTATAAAAGATGAAGTGACGGGCCCGGTACGATAGCCTAGTGGCTATCTTCGTTTGCATGTGCCAGGATCCCATATGGGCTCCAGTTCATATCCTGATTGCTCCACTTCCCTTCCAGCTCCCTGCTTGTGGCCTGGAAAAGGTGTGGAGGACAGCCCAAAACCTTGAGACCCTACCTCTGCTTGGGAGATTCAGATTGACTCAGCTCTGATCATTGTGGCCACCAGGGGAGTGAACTGGTGTATGCAAGATCTTTGTGTCTCCTCTCAGTAAATCTGACTTTTCAATGAGAATAAATAAATCTTGAAAAAAAAAAGGATGAAGTGACAAAAAGGAGAATTTGATAGCTCCATTCAATTGGAAGAATAATAGAGTTTTATAGAAACAGCACCAGACTCAGGCCTTTGGCACAGCAATTGAGATTCCATGCCATACAGCCTGGGTTTCAGTCCCAGCTCTGCTTCCAATATAGCTTCCTGCGAATGCATACCCTCTGAGGCAGCATCTGATGGCTCAGTAGTTAGGTTTCTACCACCAATATAGATTGGCTTCTGGACTCCTGGCTTCAGTGTTGCCCATCCCTGGCTATTGTGGGACCTTTAGGAAGTGAACCAGCAGCTGGGAGACCTCTCTCAGACTGCCTGACTGGCTGCCTCTTGCCTTTCAAAAAAAAGAAACCCTCCTGGACAACAACGTTCAACTGGTATTTGCCCACATTTGTGGGTACTATGGGCTAGTCAAGTTCTGAAGTTAATACATAGAAATGATCGCCAGAGGTGACCAGATCCAGGGCCTAAGCCCACCAAGGCTCACACTCTGCCGGTCAGGACAACTACAGTTAACACCTGGATTCCCATTTGTTCATCATAGTTTCACACAAATTATTTTTCTTAGATCTAAATATAGTTATTCACAAAAATTTGATTGCTACATAACACCATTCATGAACTAAGCTTTTAGCAAATGCTGACTTCTGTAGTCTTTTATGAATAGTAGTAATAGCAGTCGATATGGTACTGATTTTAGTGCACTTTTTTAAATTGCTTTTAAGTTAAGGCATCCTAGATAAATTTATGACCTATTTTTTTTTATCATAGACCAATTCCTCCTCCCATTTGAATGGCATGTCACATACTATTATTGAATTAATTGCTGTGATTGTGGGATGGACATTGCAATGCACTAATTCCTGGCCGGTCGTTGCTCAGAGGGGTAGTATCTGTAAGGGTTTTTCAGAAAGTTCCTGGAGGGGCTGCCATTAGGGTATAGTGGTGTAGCTGCAAGCAGCACCGGATACCAAGAGTTTGGGCCCTTTCCAACCATGTGGGGGACCCAAATGAAGCTCCTGGCTTCTGCCTAGACCAGCCCTGGCTATTTGGCCATCTGGGAAGTGAACCAGCAAATGGAAGATCTCTTTGTTTCTCCTCTCTCTGTAATGCTGACTTTAACAAGTTCATGAAACATGAAATTTAAAACATCTTTTTGCAAAACATCTTGAAATCTGTGCATATAAGTAATCTTTAAACAATTCTTGGAAGTAAATATAATGGAAAACTTGCATGGATTCAGAAAAGCTCTTTCACAATAGAATCCATGTCTCCAGTTTTTGTTCTATTTTCTTACTTTTTAGAAGACCTACATACCTTACTTGAGTATAAAATGAAAATAGCATGTGTTTCTCTGTTAAGTTGTAAAAGATTGATATTTAACCTGTTTATCAGTAGGAATAGTTTGAAGGTTAAATATGCCCCAAAATAATTTTATAAATAAATCTTAAGATTGAAAAATACAATTTTTTGAGTTTTTGCAGTTTTGTCTTTTCCAAGTATTGTTGGTTCTTTTTTTTTTCCTGGTTACATGCTTGTGTTCAGAATACAAAAAGCTATGACACTCTGGAGAATTTTGAAGGTAGTATAAGCCTGTTATCCATGATGGTGTTGGAATTGTGTCAAAGTTAAGACAGATGGCTTGCTCTTCTGCCCATAAACAGAGCCTGGGAATGGGAGTGAATCACATGGACTCAAGGTTCCTTTGCCTGCCTAGCCTTGTGAAAAGCTTTGTCCTCTTCATATTAGGTTTTATAGTTACTTGCCTTTAGCTTCTGAAAGCCTAGCTTGAGCTTTCCTTTCCTCTGTGATTCAGGTGCTTGAGAGGATCAGAACAGTCAGTTTAAAATCCAAGGGATCTGCCTTCCCAGCCTGCTTTCACAGCTTTGGGGCTCTGGTTTGGTTTTTGTTTGTTTGTTTTCTCAGGATGTATAAGAATCTTGGGGGTAAGTGGGAATAGTCTAAAATAGATGAACAGTACTGTATTTTCTTTTTTTTTTTTTTTGAAAATTGTTAAAGTGCAGGCATTAGCTTTTCTTATAGCATTCAGAAGGAATGTTGATTGGGGCAAATAATACAATGATTTTTGCGTTATTTTCTGTGAGAAACAGAAAAAAAAAAAACTAGACAAAGTGATCATGTCAGTTGGTTTGCTTCTGAAGTATCCAGCACCTCTTGGGCACACGTGACGTGAGAATTCAAGCAGTGAGTGGCAGAGACCTCTTCTAACTGCTTGAACCGTCCCCTGCTGCCTCCCTGAGCATGTGTTATGAGGAACCTGGAATCGAGAGTGCAGGGAGCAAGGATGTGAACCCAGGCACTGTGCTGTATCATTGTGGGCATCCCAAATTCCCACCCCATCACACACCGATTTTTGACATACATTTTATGTTACTCTTATTCACGTATATTCATATTACATATACATATTATATGTACATATATACATAATACATGTCTATAATACATCTATGATATATATTGCCACTCCTTGAGAATTTGTATATAAATACTTTTTATTGTGGCCCAGATTCTTCAGAGGTAAGTTTTTAAATTACTAATATTAAACAGAGTGCTTTGTATTGGTTATAAACTATAACCTTTAGAAAACTTAATGTTGCATGACACGAGGATTTGAAAGAATGGCCACAATTCCTTATTGTACCTAAATGTATGTTGCAATACTTAAATTTCATATGCTTTCAATCAGAAGGATAGTTAGGACCTTCATTCTGACATGGCAGATGGGACTGTCTGTGATGCCAGCATCTCATATGGGTACTGATTAATGTCCAGAATACTCTGCTTCCAATCTGGCTTCCTGCTGGTGGCCTTTGAGGGAAAGCCAAGATCATCTAATTACCTGGCCCCCTGCCACCTGGAGGAGGTTCCTAGGTCTGGTTTTGACCTAACCTGTGTTTTTTTAAGATTTATTTTGTTTTTATTGCAAAGTCAGATATACAGAAAGAAGGAGAGACAGAGAGGGAGATCTTCTGTCCGCTGATTCATTCCCCAAGAGGCCGCAACGGCTGGAGCTGAGCCAATCCGAAGGCAGGGTCCTGGAGCCTCTTCCGGGTATCCCACACAAGTGCAGGGTCCCAAAGTTTTGGGCCATCCTGGACTGCTTTCCCAGGCAGCAAGCAGGGAGCTGGATGGGAAGCGGAGCTGCCAAGATTAGAACCGGTGCCTTTATGGGATCTGGGAGGGCGGGTGAATGTGCAAGGTGAGGACTTTTAGCTGCTGAGCTACAGTGCCTGGTGGAATTTGTTTGTTTTTTAAGGACGCTTAAGGAAGCTAAGGACAAGGTGACCACAACACATATTTGGCATCCCTAAAACTATCCCTAAGTGAGCGAGAAAACTGTTCAATTTTCAGTCTAGTTTGTAGTACAGATTTTCAATTGTAATGCTCTTCAGAGAAAGTCATACCAGGAAACATCTTTTTAAAGTTTTCTGTTTAACAATACTATGGTACTTGGTTTTGATAATTTAAAAAAATCATGACTGCAAAATTTTACTGAATAAACATAGGTTGCAAGGTAACTTTGATTCTGAAATAGGAGAAATTAATGTGTAAAAATTCCCCTATTTTACTTAGTTGGAGGTGGTCTTTAGGGTGAGTTTTAGAGATTTCACTATCATTCTTCCTGCCTCCACACCCCCCAACACGCTAAAATCTGAAGAAAATTGCTCTCCCTCCATTTTAGCAGATACAGACTGTGTTTGCCTTTAGTGCTGAAAAACCTTTGTAATGTGTTTCCCTTGTTCACCAAGTGAGCTTCCTTCTTTTGCTCTCATTCTTCTGTCTTGGCTACTTACTGCATACACATTTGACCTGAGCAGACACTGTCAGTTACCAGCCGAGCAAAGTTTCGCATGGAAGTGCGTAGTGCTGATCTATGGTACCGTGTAGTATTTCTGCCCTTGTTAGCTAGTATCACCACGGAAGAGCTGCGTTGATACTGACCTGGTGTGGGATGCTTCTCAGGATTGGGGGTGGAGGAGGGGACTAGATATTCAAGTGACCTCTCTGACACACTGCAGCAGGACTGAGAACACTAATCTGTTCACAAACAGGAAAGGAAAGATTACCAGTCATTGGGCTTGCAGAATTTGTTAGACTTTTCTCATGATTTTCCCGGTATTTTCTTGATTTTAGCTAATTTGATAAGGTATGGAAGGGTCTTGGCATAATAAGCAGATGAAGGTATGGAAAGAACAGGGCTGCCACAAACTCGCGTGGTAAGGGATCCTTTCAAATCTGCACAACCCGCATTGCAACCCATCTGACAAACAGTGAGCACCTTTGCCATCTCAATCATTTAAAAGCAAGATTATATAAAATAGATTTATTTGTGTGCTTTTTCTCTTCCATCCAAATCCTGGAAACACTGTGTCTCCATATCTAAAACAGTTGGATTTTGTCTCCATTTAAAATCTCAACTTAAAAAGGTGAGAAAAGAAATGAAGCATGATATTTTCCCTTGGCCATCACCTCTTGTATTATTTTCTCACTTTGCTTTATGCTGGAGCTGTGTGGAACCTGAGTTCACATTTGGATTTTGTCAGGGTCGGAGGCTGAGATGCCATCATGAAGCTGTGAGGAGAAACTGTGCTAGCCTGGAGGACTTCTTAAATGCTAAACACCCTTCCCTTTCATCGTATTGCCTTCTTTTACCATTCCCTCCTCTCCAAAAAATCTATGGCTGCAGAATTATTTGGGTTTTTACTTTGTTTCACTGCAAAGAAAAAATGAAAGGAGCAGAGTGGGTCTGTGAAATTTCACTACAAATGGGCAATTAAATTTGTTTTATCCAAAGAAATGCCCTTATGTTGCAGTTATGAATTTAGGGTTGCTTGGGATTCAGTCATAAGAGCCCAATTCTGATTTAAAAAAAAAACATTAAAAATTTTTTAGATAATGGTTTCAAAGCTGAAGTGGAGCCCAGTGTTTTCAGTTTGAAGTATAAATGAGATGAATGTGACTGATTCTTTTCACTGTAGGATGTATTATTCCATGTATTTTATCAGTTGGCTGTAATAAGTGATCCTAAAATAGCATTTTTACCAGCTGTGATATTTGATAAGGTAAACTGTTTGTGTGTTAATCTTTTCTGTTTTCTCTGTTTCATTCTAAAATTGATACACAAAATTGGTCATTTAAGGGAAAGTTAACATTTTGCTAATGGTCTTTTTCCTTAATATTGTTGACTGTTTCCATTAGCCGTCTTCTTTCAGTGTGTCAGTGATGCTTAAGGGTTAAGCTTCCAGAGCTGATGCAACTCCTCCTTTTCTTCACCAGCAGTTTCCATTGGACAGTATTTCTATAGCAACAGTGAGATCAGTGAAACCCGAGTGGTTCATTGATTATTTTTCTCTTCTTCCTTTTTTAATCTATTCTCTTTTCACCACATTTTAGTGAGAAAGCATTTTTTTACAACAGACCTTTATATTGATTTTTATGTCATAAATTATTGAAAGAGGGTAGAAAAATCTGCCCTTCATTTAAAAATTGAATGTTTCACTATGTATTTAAAAAACGATTTAGGAGGATGGATAACCATACCAGCTGTAGCTGATGTTCTCAGATATTCTTGCATTGTTTGCTGGTCTTCTAGGGAAAAGAATAATGTGGAACAGGACCTTAAGGAGAAAGAAGATACTATAAAACAGAGGACAAGTGAGGTGCAGGTAGGTGAAATATTAAATTCAGTATTCCATTTCTGATGTAGGGGTATTCATTTTAAATGTATAGAGGCACTTATTATTTGATGGATAAGGTATTAGGTCAAGGGAGAATACCTAATATTTATATGGTATAAGTGTTTATCTTTTGTAAAATGTTTGTTCTTGTTTTGAATTCTGGCCTGTAAGAATTGTAACTATGATGAGAAAGCAATATTTTCCTATGTAGATTTTCAGTTTTGAAACCATTTTAGGTGGTATTTACCTGCATATTATATTTTTAAAGGCAACTTTGAATGGCTTACCATGTGAATATTTTACCAATTAAATTAAGTGAATAAGATTGTATCATCATGATATAAACCCAAATTGCTTTTTCATGCAAGTGAGATTTTGTTAGCTAAAAGACCCAGTATCTTAGGCTGTTTCTCGTAATACTGGTAGAGTGGGAGATGATACAGAAAAATTTTAGATAACATTTTGTGAGTAGCCTTGTAGCTAAGGTATCTTAAACTTTGACATAAGATTTTACTCATTTTCACTGAATACTGTATTGAGTAGTTTCATTTTATGAATAGCAAAGCTAAAATGTCAGTTTCTATTTGGGGAAAGATAAAAGGAGAGGCTTCCTACATTTAAATCATAGAAAACTGGACAGTGTTTTATTTAGAGCAGTAACTAATGCATGTAGCCATGATATTGGGTCATGTTTCTTGAATGCTGCATAATACAAATAGGAGTCTGGATGTAGAAGCGCCTCCTGGGAGCAGATGCAGTAGGAGATCATGGATGGGCATTTCTGAATGTGTGACTTGTATGTTGGGCTTGTCCTAATGGTTTTATGTAGATGAAAGCTCACAATTGTTAGCTCTGTTGCTTTGTTTTGTTAGACACTGAGCGGGGAGAATTATTTAGTCAGAGACTTATTCTTGGAGAGTGATTCTCTGATTCGAGGACTGCATTTATTGTATATACTTGAGCAATGCAAAAGTCAAAAGATCATCACCAATTTTCTTTTTGGCAGTGAGATATGGAGATGTAGAGAGAATGGGTTACCTGAATTACATTCTTTTTATGCAGTTTTCAGACTGCCTAGGATATACAAAAGTAATTACGGACTTTATGCCATTATTGCTGACACTAAAGAATATAAGGTAAAATAATTTACAAAAAATGTCTCAATTTGAAGAAATAGGTATACTTACTAATATGTTTTGTATAGCTTCCTAAATTTAGCTGTTTACGATTTTATTATATATAGATTTTTGGGATAATTAGTATTTTATTTATCTCTACCTGTTGATTTTTCTATTTTTTGAGGATGCAAATTTAAATAGCTAGCTTGAAAGACACTAAAAGCTTCTGCGTTCTAAGTTTTGTGAAGTCCAAAATGTTTGATTTGCACAAGGGATCCCAGATGTTTAATTTTTCTGCACAGAGTACTCTAAGTACAAAGTATGTTGGAGCATGAAAAAGCAGTAGCTAAAAGCTTTGATTAATAGAGCCATCTCTGTTCTGCACTGCAAGAGGACCTGTGCATTTTCCATGGTCATGACATGAATAATTGACAGATGGAAGTTATTAAAGCTTTTCATCTGGTCATCATTTTTAGTTTTTGAAGCACAGGACAATCAGAAGTGGTAATAAGCAGATTTTATTAACTCTGATTTACCTATTGATAATGAGACACAGATTGGGAATAACATGAACGATTAAGTTACATAACTCCAGCTCTCAGTACCTTTCAGATTCTCTGGCAAAAGGAAATTTACTAGAGCTATAAATAAATAGCAGAATCATTTCATTGCTTCTTTCTGACCATACTGTCTAATGGAGATGCTAATAAGAAATGATAAAAATGAATGCATTAGAAATGGAAAAAATGGAATTTCGGCCTGTCAGTGAGTGTCTGCTTAATCAAAACTTGGCTTTTGTGCTCTCTTTTCTCCATACTAATAAAATTATAAAATGACTGGTACATGTCTCAAGCACAGGAAGCAAATGTTCAAAGCCAAAAGGCTTAGCTTTTTCCTGTCTCATATTTAGTCTTCTTAATGCAGTTAAAGTAAATTGTCTGCTGTATAGTTAGTTTCTAAAGTTGTTTCCCATCTCTGTTTCTATGAGCTATAGTCTTGAAGAATTTAACTTGGAATTTTTCTAAAGGTAAGTTAATTAGGTAGTTTGAAGTACACTATTGGTTTGTCAAGTTCTAAGGAAAAACTGCTCAAATGTTTCTGGTTTGGGTGTTTTTTTTTTAAACCACCTGTCTACAGTCTTATCAAATTTTTCATTTGATTGGTTAGTAAGTATTTATGAATTGGCCTTCATGTATGTGCTTTCTTCAGTTTTATGGAGAGATTTACAACAACAGTTTAGCCTCAGACTAACTTCAGTTCGTTTCCTGGCTCTACCACTTTATAAGTTTGTGATTTAACCATTCTACACTCTAATTTATTTTCTCTGAAATTTAAAATAATACAAATACCTAACACTTTAGAGGTTACATAAGAGTCAAATGAGATTATGTGGATAAAGTGCTTCACAGTAATATTGAAACCTTGTGTTCTGGATTTTGTTACCAACAGAAGTCATCTTAGTATCTTCCATTCATCTTCAAGCTTGTTCCTCTGCGACTTTTATCTCTACACAGTGTTGTCTATTTTTGAAGCTCCTCAGTTTAAAAATAGACTTTAGGGCTGGGGGCCTATTGCTATCTTAGCTATCAACTTGTGCTTCTCTACATTTATTGCTTTGTGAGGCCATTTCCACCTTCTTTTTGTCTTTTCAGTAACTCTTGATAATCTGCATTTATCCAAACTGTTTCTCAACTCAGGAGCAACAATCATCTTTAAGGAAGAATTTGTTGGGCCTTCCTGTGTGGATAACTTTTGGGTTGTGCTTTCCTAAATAGCTTCCTATGTGGGATTATGTCTGTATGTGTGACAGACTGTGTGTGTGCGCCTTTCCCTTTTTTCTCCACACCCTCTGCCATCCATATGCTGATGGCTCCTAGATATTTATCAACCTCTCAACTCTCTTGAGTGCCAGTCACATATCTTCATATTGCATCATTTTGAAGTCTCTGTATAATGAGTCTTATTGAAAGAAATTGGCTTCCAAGTTTGAACTTTGTTATTTCTGTTTCTGACGGTTGCCCCTATTTTCATCTACTGTCTAAAACTATAAAGTCAGATTACACATGCTTAAACACCATTCTCACTTGCTTTTCTTCCTAAATCAACTCTCAGTCATTGTTAATGAATGCATGTCTTACTTCAAAGGGCATGTTAAGGGTACCCAAAAAGATGAAATGCTAGTTCTCTTCCTTTATTAATTTTCTGATTTTATGACTCTGAACTGTATTGTGTGCATTCTTTTTGCTCCTAATTCTTCAGACCTTTTATTATTGCAATCTATGAAGTTCCCCACCTCCCTGTTTGGGTGAATTCCATTTAGTCCTAAAGCACATATACCATACTAAAGATCAGATACCATTTCTCTCCATCTTCTGTATCTCTTTAGTCTATACCATTAGAGTAATATGTATCCATATTATGTGATATATATATACAATGTGTTATTCTACAGTAGGAATTTGATGTGTATGTATATAGATTCCAGTATTCTATAACCCATTTGTGAGCTTCCTGAGCTTTAAAACTGTACCTTGGATGTTACCTTCTACTATATTTGGTAGTATATAGAAGTAAATTTAAGGGGCTTGGCGTGATGGCATAGTGGTTAAGGTCCTCACCTTGCACCCCCAGGATCCCATATGGGCACTGGTTCTAATCCTGGCAGTCCCACTTCCCATCCAGCTCCCTGCTTATGGCCTGGGAAAGCAGTCGAGGACAGCCCAAAGCTTTGGGACCCTGCACCCGCATGGGAAGCCCGAAGAGGCTCCTGGCTTTGGATTGGCTCAGCTCCAGCTGTTGCGGCCACTTAGGGAGGAATCATCGGACAGAATATCTTACTCTCTGTCTCTCCTCTCTGTATATCTGCCTTTCCAATAAAAATAAAATAAGTCTTTAAAAAAATAATTTTAAAAAAGAAGTAAATTTAAGGAAACTTTTCACAGTAAAATTTAAAAACTTGTATTTATCTATCTATTTACCTATCTATATTTATTTATTTATTTGAAAGAGTATGACGGAGAGGCACAGAGGCAGAAAGAGAGATCTATCCTCTGGTTCACTCAAATGGTTGTAACAGCTGTAAACGAGTTGGTCTGAAGTCAAGAGTCACAAGATTCCTCCCAGCTTCCCACATGGGTCATCTTACACTGCTTTCCTAGGCACATTAGCAGGGAGCTGGATCCTAATTGGAAAGGCCAGATTCAAACCAGTGCCCCTATGAATGTAAGTACTTCCAGTGGTGGTATCTAAAAAACCTGCAGGTAGAGAGGATTAGGACAGAGCTTATCATGAAGAGGCAGATTTTCCATGATGTTCATACTACCCTTGTGCAAAAGAAACTCTCACTTATTTGTATTTCCGTAAGAATTCAGTAATTTAGTCATTTCCTATTTTTTAATCTTAATTTGCATAGTTTTTTCTTTAGATGAAAAGGGATGACTTATTGTAGTTGAAATTAGATCCATGAGCTCAACACTCTCTTCCTAACAGTGATGCTCTTTAGAACATACTGGAAAGCATATGATTGGGAAATAAGGACAGACTGCTAGTGGGGTTTGCTAACACCTACCCGTGTTTCATAGGCTTTCTTTCTTTGGTTTAAATATCTTGTTATGTAGTTAATATTTTTATATTAAGAATAATAATATAATTTCCATTTTAAATATCAGGCCAACATAATGATTCTGATTATTTCTAGTTTGGGATTAGTCTGTAGAGTTTTTTGAGTATTTAAAATAAACTAAATAATACTTTTTATGAAGAAACAAAAGAAGAACTATAAAGTGCACAAAGAAAATATTTTAGTAGATATTCTAATAGTACGTATAAACTCGCATTTTGGATTTTCAGATTTTTAAAGTAAATATTTTGTTCATAACCTGTTTTCTCTATAATGCATGTGAAACAAACATGTTAATATTTCAGAAGTTTCTTAGGCTATTTCTTCTGGTGTAGGTCTGATTCGGTTTGCTGAAATGCATTGCTTTACTATTTTATGTGTGTGAAAGTTGTCTTGGGGGCAGCATTTTGGTCACAAGGTAAGCTGATGAGCAAGGTAGCAAGGTAAAGCTGCTACTGTTGATGCATGCCAGCATCCCCTAGAGCAGCAGTTGGAGCCTCAGTTGCTGAACTTCCTATCCAGCTCCCTGCTAATGTGCCTGGAAAAGCAGCTGAAGATGACCCAAGTACGTGGTCCTCAGCCACCTACATAGGAGACCTAGATGGAATTCTGTGGACTTCTGGCTTTAGCCTGGTCAAACCCTCACTCTTGAGGCCGTTTGGGGTGTGAGCCAGCTGATGGAAATTGTCTGTCTCTCCCTCCCTAACCCATCTTTCTCTTTTCTCTCTATGTAGCTCTGCCTTTCAAATTAGGTAAATCTTTACAGAAAATAAATTTTACTTCACTTTTCCGGAGCACTTCTTGTGGTATGGAGGACCTGGAATGAGTTTGTAATTTTCAGTAACAAATGATTTCTAGAAACAGGACCTTTTCTTTGAAATTTTTCTAAAATATAAAAAGCAAGCGGCCCACCTCAAGTTATGCCTTCATTCTTGAATTAAAGGAAACTTGGATGTGACTTTGTGACTTGTTCTGGTAGTATTTTAGAACAGACCTTGGCCCATATCACACTAATTTTGTTCATTTCATCTTTGTCATTCTCTGGTTGTTTATATCCTCCTTTCTTTTCCTGTCAGTGGTCCTGATAGGCAAGTAAAACATTAGGAAAAATGGAGAGCTAGGTAGGGCATCGGAAAATGTCTTCAGTCATTCACTTAAGGGAGGGTTTTCACCTGAGAGAGCTGAAGCCATGCTCTGACAAGGAGAGGACCATTCTTAGGTTAATAAAGAAATAGCCAAGTTCAGTGGAAGGCACTGTTTGCTTTTTTAAAAAAAAAAAAAAAAAAAAAAAAACACCTGTCAGTGTCCTAGTTAAGGATGTGGTGGGGGAGAGAGGTCTGAAAATGGGAGGTGGTGTTCATCTGTTACTTTAATTTAGTATCAGGATAAACAAACATGTACCAGAAATGAAGTAGCCAGGTGTATCTTGATATTGAATGGAAATTACAATTAATGTCGGTAGCGTTACAAATAATCTTTCAGTAAAATGTAAAATGTCATTGTTAACTGTTGGTAGCTTGTGTATTTGCAACTGCTAATTTTAATTTTGTGCAGTTTGATAATTGAATTTTGCTTCCTGAAAAAGAAGACTCATTTTGTGTAACAATTGGGGTAACCCAATTGCTTATTTTTTATAAAGAAGCTTTTTTTTGTATTTAGAAATAAACCTGAAGAAGCAGTGAGTATAATGTGTTTTAGTGTGAATCCTGTCCTACTTGAAGTATCTCACTATGTAAAGTGTTTTCTCAGTAATCTTCCCATTGAAACATTTCCTATACTTTTGTGTTATGAGGATTTTTACTGCAGCTAAAGAATGAGAATGGGCAGTAAGGTTGGGAAATTTGAGTGAATGTGTTTGCTCTTTGGAACAAAAAGAGGAGGAGTGAGGAAGTATTATTGTTTTTTTAAATTCCCTTCCCTCTTACATAAGACTGTGGTCTGATGTTCTATTTAAGTGGTTCAGCAAGAATACTCTTTTTGAAAAATGGCTCAGTTTATTAAAGGAAACATTGGTATATTATTGGTAGTTGTTACATAAAATTTCAGTCACATCAGAGTTTTTTTATATTAGTGTAAAACCACCAGAGATGTAATACTTAAGAGACAGCAGAATTGACATTTTCTGACTATAGAAGTATCAGTTCATAGTGAACTTGTAAAACAAAAGAATAAAAAAGGAAAAAGAAAGCCTTACTAGGTAGACCCTTGTTTGAATTTTTTTAAATATTCTGTGAATATACAAAAAGGACTTTGACTTATTTCTGATTATTATGTATATGCCTTTGTATTAATCTTTTAAAAGTTAATACTAGCCTAAGCTTTTTTCAAAAAAAAAATGACCTTTTTAAGATAATTGTATTTTTCTTGAAGAACATTAAAATTTTGAAGACATTAAAATTACATCTCATTCCAATGACTAAATATTATTAAAGATGTTAAGTTTTGGGGTTTTTTCTTTGAATTTTGAAGCTGGATGTGAAATTATACAAGAATGTTTGCTGATGAGGCTTTTAAAATATATTTTTCTATTCTCAATCCTGAACATTTGTAATTTAAAAAAATTATATTTTCCTCTAGTATTTAAAAAATGTTTTCGAGGCTAGCATGTTGCTATACATAAACTATATAAGGATTTTTATTTTTATTAATTAAGTATGGAACTTGAAATGGTTTATATTCCAAAGTTAATCAAATTAATTTAGGGGACTGGCACCAAGGTGTGACTAACTAGTCTTCCACCTGCAGTGCTGGCATTCCATAAAGGTGCCAGTTCCTGTGCTGGCTGCTCCAATTCCCGATCTACCTCCCAGATTATAGCCTGAGAAAGCAGAAGAGAAAGAGCCCTGCACCCACAGGGGAGAACTGACAAAGCCCCGGCTTCTACCTTCGTTTCAGCACTAACCAAGGCAGTCATTTGAGGAGTGAATCAGCTAATGGAGGATTTCTCTCTCTCCATCTCTCTGTAACTCTGAATTCAGTAGATCGTTTTTTAAAAAAATGAATTTAGATCTGCTGGTGGCATTCTTTTAAAATATTTTATAGATGAATTATTAGAATTTTTTTAAAGATTTATTTTTATTATTTTTTCATTGGAAAGGCGGATATACAGAGAGGAGAGACAGAGAGGAAGATCTTCCGTCCAATGATTCACTCCCCAAGTGAGTGCAACAGGCCGATACTATGCCGATCCGAACCCAGGAGCCTCTTCCGGGTCTCCCACGCGGGTGCAGGGTCCCAAAGCTTTGGGCCGTCCTCGACTGCTTTCCCAGGCCACAGGCAGGGAGCTGGAAGGGAAGCGGGGCTGCTGGGATTAGAACCGGCGCCCATATGGGATCCCGGGTGTGCAAGGCGAGGACCTTTAACCACTTGCGCCACCGCGCCAGGCCCCAAATTATTAGAATTTTTCAAACCACTATGATAAGAATGTTTCATTCTGCCTTCCTGAGGGTAAGATAATACATAATACAATGTGAACAAGCAAATATATACACTTTAAAATATAAGAAAGGTTTATGCCACAGTGGCATGCTAAAGCAGTAAGAATTATCTCCATATATTGGATTAGCCTTGGTCCATAGACTATAAAAATACTGGAATAGGATTATATAATTATATGGGAATTATAGTTATGGGCCACATTCTGATGCTTTGCTCAACAAAAGGTTGACCAAATATATGATGATGATCTTATATAAAATGTTATTGCCTAGTGCCATTCTTAATTTGTATAAATATAATGTGTTTGTAAAATGATAAAATTGCCCAGTAGCACATCTCTCTAAACATATTTTCAAATTTAAATGGCATGTAATCATTTAAATTTTTTCAAAAGCATTTAGTCAGTTTGAGGTTAATATTTAGTTATAGTTTAAATACAGAGTGAGCCTTTTCATGTTTTGGTAAAATAATATGTTACTTTTTAGTCTCAGGAACATTTCCCATTAGCTTTCCTCTGATATTAAAATCTTGTGATATTTAGAATGATTGCTTAATTAATTCCCTGGGATGTGCTGGACATTGTGTGGATTTTGGAAGACAGGAGCAGATGAAGCGTGCTTTCGGTTCCTCAGCAATTTATGTTTTACACATAACTGATACACTGTAGCAGGTATGCAAATAGAGGTTAGAAACAAATTGTTGTAAGATCACAAGGAAGCCGTAGGCTGGTGGGAGGCAGTTAAGTTTGTGCCTTTGAGGAATGAATAGTGACTTTCTAGACAGAAAGAGTAAATGACTTGGAGAAAGGCATAGGGATGCTGACATGTATTATCTACTGGGAAGGCCCAGGGTCTTCTGAGGGCAGGTCACATAGGGTCTTGGTGTGTCCTGTTCTAACAGTTACTTTCCATTCCATGGGAAAGGAATATTGTGGGAGGGGAAAAAAACTGTTTTCTAAGTCTAAAATAAACTATTTGTTAATTCTGTTTTCTACAAATGTCTTGAAATACTCTCATATTTAAAATAGAACACTAATTAAAGGAATATCCTGGGGCTGGCAGGTTAATCCTCCACCTGCAGTACCGCAAGATCTCTCTCTCTCTCTCCCTCGCTCTCTCTCTCTCTCTCTTCTCCCCCCCCCCCCCGCCGCCTGTCCTTCTCTCTGAAAATCTGCCTTTCAAATAAAAGTAAATAAATGCATCTTTTCAGAAGAAAGAAAAAGACATCTTTTGTAATGAGTTAGTCTTTAAGAGTTGTAAATCTGAGGTAGGTAGAAACAGAATCATTCATAAAGAGGGTCTATGGAAGCTTTGAGATGATCTTCAAGAGAAATTTTATGATAGAATATATAGGACATGTGTGAACTGAGAGAAAGTCAAAGATAGACTTGAAGTTACTGTGCTTAGCAACACAGAAATTGAAGCCATTTCACACATTCAGAATGAGTTTATGTAGCTCCTGGGCCTGGTACATATCTAAAGCTTTATTGTATTTGGCTTTGGGACAGTAGCAGTGCAGGAAGGTTAAGAACTTAGGAGTGCCAGTACATTAATGATAGGATACTAGAGGAGCCCAACATGAACATGTAACCACATAACTCAGGGGTGTTGGCACTGATAGAATCGTGATCATCTATTATGTTGGCGTTTTAAGGAGTATGATAATAGTATTTTAGACCAGTTGGTTGAGAAATTTAAGACAAAACAGTTATTAAAAGCATGGTTCAGTGTTTAATCACAGAAGTACTTACATGCATTGTGAAAAATATTACATATGTTGTGAGTCATTTATTCTTTGGGCAGTTTATAGCATAGTAGTTAAGAGTGGTGTCAGAACCTAGTTTGATTGCTTTGTCGGCTATAACTTTGGATAAGTTTCTTGCTTAACTGTTCTTTGGTTTTCACATCTATAAAATGTGAATGATGGTGGCTATCTCATCTGTCTTTTGTGTGGATTGTAAATGAGTTTTTAGAGACTAGTGCCTTGCCTTTGTTAGATACCATCTTAAATATTTGCTATTATGGTGGGTGGTCCTGTCTTGTGTGAATCACATAATAATTCACAAACTTGTGGTGTGTTTTCTTCTCTTATTTTTATATTCTTAATTCTGATTAATGGTTACTGAGAACTTTGAATAAAGTAATTAAAGATCTTATTTTTATAAATTTATGCTCAGTTTTAATCTTATCTGCGATCTCAGACTACCTTCTGACATGTACCTTGGAATTACCAACCTGTTTTCTCACCTGTGGTTCCTCAACAGAACTAAGCTCTATTTTCCTAAGGAATCCTTTTTATAGGTAGTCCATTAGCCTCTCTCTTTTGCACCACCAGTGGTATTAGTAATTTGCTCTTATTGGGAGAATTGGGAATAAAATCAAATGATTTTCCTGGTGACCAAAAGAGGAATTTCAGCTTTTATATATGTAGATTAGGCCATCTTGGCTGCTATGTTTCATGCAGTAATGACATTGGGATTATTTCCCTTAAATACAAAAATAATTAATAATTAATAAAAAATAAATTTAAAAATATTTAATCTCTATCGCCCTTATCATTAAGCACACAGATAAATACAGCATTTTTTAAATGGTTCTTTTTTGTTTGTTTTACTTTAAGAAACCCCCTCCTTACAGTGAGTCATGCATTTTCTTTTATACGTTTTAAGGTCTTCTCTTTCACATTCAGATCTGTAGCATATCTGCAATTCATTGTTCTGTTTGGTGTGATTTAGAGATTAATTTAAAAGTTGTCCCTTGACAAGAAAGATGTCATGCTTTTGACCAGAGAAAGGGGGAAGATTGAGGTGCAAGCAAATTTAGGGAGAAATGCCAGGAGGTCTGTTTCCCATATGTTCATAGAGCCCATCAGACACCCACAGGCAGGTTTGAGTAAGCAAATTGGATACCTAAGTCTAAAGTCTAGGAAAATTTCTCAAGTAAAGATTGGAATTCAAGCTATGAGTAATCTCATCCACCAACACACCAAGACAAGACTATTTTCCCTTAAGATAGGCTTGACAGATTGCTAGCATCTCCCTTTGTACCCAAGAGACTAAAATATGTCGATTTTCTTAAGGATCTTCAGGATGAAGTTCAAAGGGAAAATACTAATCTGCAAAAACTTCAGGCCCAGAAGCAGCAAGTACAGGAACTTCTTGATGAACTGGATGAGCAGAAAGCCCAACTGGAAGAACAGCTCAAGGAAGTCAGAAAGAAATGTGCCGAGGAGGCCCAGCTGGTAAAATCTGTGTACTCTTGCCTGCATCTATAACTCTGCTTTTTGTTGTTGTTGTTGTTGGGTGGCGTTGTAGTCACATGGGCACATGAGGGAGACTGAGCCAAGTCCATCCAAGAACTACAGGCCCTCGTTAGTGAAAAAAAGAAAGGCCTTCATGTACTTTTTTCCAGTCTTGGATTGGAAGTATGGTGGCTGTGCCTTCAACTCTTCCGTATCCCACCCCTAATTACCCTTCTTTGCCAAAACTCTACAAAATAATAAAGAAATGTGCTATCTTGGGATACATTTTAATATTTCTTCTCTCGACCTCCCCTTCTTCTCCTTTGCCTCAATGCCTAGATCTCATCTCTGAAAGCTGAATTAACTAGTCAGGAATCACAAATCTCTACTTACGAAGAAGAACTGGCCAAAGCTAGAGAAGAGCTCAGCCGCCTCCAGCAAGAAACAGCTGAGCTAGAGGAGAGTGTGGAGTCAGGGAAAGTTCAGCTGGAACCACTTCAGCAGCACCTACAAGATTCACAGCAGGAGATCAGCACAGTAAGTCTTCGTGATGTAAGAAATATGCTCAGGGCTTGGTGCGGTGGCCTAGCGGCTGAAGTCCTCACCTTGCACGCCCCAGGATCCCATATGGGCGCTGGTTATAATACTGGCGAACCTACTTGTGGCCTGGGAAAGCAATCAAGGACAGCCCAGAACCTTGGGACCCTGGACCCACATGGGAGACCCGGAACAATAAGCTCCAGGCTCCTGGCTTCGGATAGGCTCAGCTCCAGCCTTTGTGGCCGCTTGGGGAATGAATCAACAGATGGAAGATCTTTCTCTCTGTCTCTCCTCCTCGCTGTATATCTGACTTTCCAATATCTCTCCTCCTCTGTATATCTGACTTTCAAAAAAAAATTAAACCATTGAAAAAACAAATGTGCTCAGATGGAACATCATATACCTTTCAACCAATAATACTATTTGTTTCATGTGTTCAATTTTTCAATGGCTTTCTTTTTTCTTTTTCTTTTTTAAGATTGATATTGACTTGAAAGGTCGAGTTCCAGGGAGAGATGGAGATCTTCCATGCACTGGTTTACTTGCCAGTGACCTCAAACTGGGCCTCACCCAGTCCCCCACATGGGTGTCAGAGGCACAAGTATATGGCCAGCTTCCTCTGCTTTCCAAGGCACATTACTAGGGAGTTGGATTAGAAGTAGAGAAGCCAGGACTTGAACTGATGCTCTTTTTTTTTTTTTTTTTAAGATTTATTTATTGTTATTGGAAAGGCTGATTTATAAAGATAAATATCTTCCATCTGCTGATTCATTCCCCAAATGACCTCAACAGCTGGAGCTGAGCCAATCTAAAGCTAGGATCCCAGAGTTTTCTTCCATGTCTCCCAAATGGGCCCAAGGCTTTGAACCATCCTGTACTACTTTCCCAGATCACAGACAGGGAGCTGGATGGGAAGTAGAGCAGCCAAGACACAAACCCGTGCCCATGAGTGATCTTAGTGCTTACAAGGGAAGAATTAGCAAATTGAACCATTCTACTGGGCCATGAATTGATACTCTTAGGGAATGCCAGTGTCACGGGCAGCAGCTTAATGCACTGTGTCAACAGCACTAACCTCATTTTTCCAAAAGTTTTCTATCAGCAGATTTCTTTTCACTGTTATATGTTGGTAAAACTGTACATCTTGTAAATGGTCATAGAGTATGACCTTTGCAGTTGGGTGGAATAGATTCACATGTTAGCTTTGCCATTACTAGGTGAATAAACTTAGTGTCAAATTCATTACCTTTAAAATTGGACAGTTAACAATGCCCTTGCCTCTTAAAACTACTCTAAGGATTAACAGAGATAAAATCTATGAGAAATTTTGGCAGTGTGTTTGGTGCATAAATATTCAATAAACATTGCTTTAAAAAAATAAATAATATCCTGATATCTTCTTTTTTGTTCCAATTTTAGTATATGTGCTGCCAAAGTGAGCACATACCTTCTTTTTTGGGATTTGAGTTTTTGCTGGTTTGAAGACCTTTGCTTTGTTTTTCAATTAGAAAATTATTTCTTCTGCTGATAAATGTAGGTAATGTGATTGTTCACATGTATAGATTCTTTGCTTTTTTGTGAAAAATTTTTATTCATTTTACCTGAAAGAATTACAGAGAAAAGTAGAGAGATCTTCCATCCTCTGGTTCAGTCCCCAAGGAACTACAACAACCAGAGCTAGGCTAATCTAAAGCCAGGAGCTTTTTCCAGGTCTCCCATGTGGGTGCAGAGTCCCAAGCATTTAAGAAACTACTGCTTTTACTTTTATTTGTAAGGCAGAGCCTCAGAGATCTCTGTCCCCCAGATGGCCACAATGGGCAGAGCCAAGCCAATCCAGAGCCCAAGATCCTTTTCTGGGTCTGCCAATTGAGTACAACAGCTCAAAGACCTGAACTACCCTCTGCTGCTTTTCCAGGCCATAAACAAGGAGCTGGATGGCATAGCATCTATGGCTTGGACCTGTGCCCGTACTGAATGCCTGTTCTGCAGGCAGAGGTTTAGCTTACCACACCATGGGGCCACTCCCCGGATTTCCTCTTCTTTTTCTGGTATTTTGCTGTCTTTCCCTCCAATACTGTGGACCTTATTTTTCTAATTACACCCTGAAGCACTACCAATCTACAAATATTTTTATCAGATTTCCTAAGAAATATCAAAAGATGTGCTAAAGCAAGCCCATGTGCATTGGTATTTCAAGAGACATACTGGGAGATGATACTAAAGTCTCTCTGTAGAGTGGGTGTTGACCTCGTGATTGACACTTGACTCCTGTATTGGAGTGTCTGGCTGCAAGCACTAGCTCCATTTCCTGTGGGTAGGGACTTTGGGAGACAGTGGTGATAATTGAAGTGACTCGTTTCCTGCTACCCATGTGGGAGATGGGTTTTGTCTCCTTCTCCAAATTTAGCCAAGCCTGGATTGTTGCAAACACTTAAGAAATGAACCAGTACATGGAGCTCACTCACTCTGTCTTTCAAATATGTAAGTTTTGTTTAAAATACATACATGCATATATATATAATTATCAAATTTTTCCTTGATCAAAGTGATAATCATTTTTACATTTCATGTCTTTCTCTTAACGAATGATACTGTACTTCCATTTTTGTGTTGACAGATACAGATGAAACTAATGGAAATGAAAGATCTGGAAAATCATAGTAACCAGTTAAATTGGCGCAGTAGCCCACACAGCATTCTTGTAAATGGCGCTACAGATTATTGCAGCCTCAGCACCAGCAGCAGTGAAACAGCTAACCTTAATGAACATGCTGAAGTCCAGAGCAACCTGGAGACTGAGCCCATTCACCAGGAGTCTCCAGTGAGTGTAATCATCCCACATCTTCCATCGTCAGCTTTGGAGGAAAGGATTGATACTGATCCAGTCTCACTGGCAGCATGCCTAATGTTAATGTGTGACCTTGCCCTATCTGAGCAGTTACAGTTTCTTTTTCAGAGGCAGAGTGAGTCCTGATCCAAGAATTCCAACATTTCTGACCAGTGTAAAAATGCTATTTTAACTGGTTTATTTTATAGAGAAAACATTTAAAAATAATATTTCTATACATAAAAACTTTTTTAAAAGTACCCTCACTTAAGGTTGGAATAGTTCTTCATTTCATGTTAGAATATATGTCAATAATTATTTAGTGAGCTCTCCCTGTGTACAGAATTGCTGTATTGTATGTGAGAGCCACAAAGATGAAACACCTTGCCTTTTTCCAAGCCAGGTATACTCAGGTAGTGTAACACTGTAAAGAGGTCGTAATAAAGTAAGCACAAGATACTCAGCTAGGACAGCTTGGAGGGGACTGAGAAATGATTTTCTGGGGGAAGTTTGCCAATGAGCTAATGAGCTTTGGCAGGTGAGAAGGAATTAGGCAAGGAAGAGCACGGAGCTGCTCTGCGAAGGTGTTCTGTGGCAGAGATGCAGGGTGGGAGGAAACGTGCTGCACAGACTGCTGATGCCTTGGGCGGCTGTGTTGTGCTTTGGGGAGAGTATTGCTAAGAGCTGAGGCTCCTGGTGGGCATCTCTATCACAGCTGATACTTTATGAAACTACAGAAGTCATGTGCCCTACCTCAGACCTGTTACAGTATGGTTTCTAAGTTGGAGCCAAACACACACTAACAAATTAACACATATGTTGAACAAATTCCATGGGTGATTATGATACATGTTTGCATAAAAATGACCAGGTCGGAAAAGGCCAGAGATGAAGAGCTCAGTATTCAGCTTGATGCATTGGGGATTTTTATCTAACTGTAGTGAGTAGCCATTGAATACATTTAAGCATAATGTAATATGATTAAATTTACCTTGTAGCAATGTTGGGGTGGATTAAGGAGTAAAATTCCACACACAGAGCTATGTTAGGAGCCTGAGTGGGGGACACAGGTGGGGGAACCTATTTGAAAGTTGTTTTAGCTTCAGTTTAAGCCATAATGCAATAAATGAGAAGAATAGAAGTATAAGTTTTAAGAATAAAATTTAAAATTTATTTCTATATAGATTGATTCATTATATAATATTTTAAGCACAAAAGGCAGAAGACTAATTTACTCTTCAGCCATATAATGTAGTATGGAAGGGAAATTGCTCCTGCCATTTCTTTAGCCTTTTTACTTGGCTAAATCAAGGAGCAACAGAAGCCACTGAAGGACTTTGAACCCAAAAAATCACATTTTAGGTTTATTATTTTGGCTACCATGAGAAGACTGAGATTGAAAGGACACAAAGTAGAGGCAGGAATACAGTTGAACTACAGTAAGCCAGACCAAAGAAGTAATAAATGAGTTGCTGCAGACAGCAAAGGTGAAGAGAAAGGGTAGAGTTTGAGAAGGAGCCAAGTGGCAGACTGAGCAAGACCTGGTTTATTACTCCTGTTGGGAGATGGCTGTCAGAAAAACAAAGTGTCTTCCCTCTGTTCTCGCACACACACTGTAGTAATCAACATAGTAGACTTCTGGAATCTCAAAAAGTCTGGAGATTTCTACCCACCAGCAAGCAAATAAGCATTTCTGCTGCAGACAAGAGCTGGTGTCCTCTAGTTTTATTCAGTTCTGAATCTGCCTACTTGGAGATAGCATCAGATCCCCAAGGATGAAGGCTCCCCAGGTCTGCTGTCTGACACTTTGATATGTATGGAAAGCCCCGGTAAGAACCCCAAATGGCTGTAAGTCAAGAATCCCACAACATCCTCCTTTCTTCGGATTAATTTGTTACAGCAATACACAGAGTTCAGGGAAACATGTTTACCAGTCTTTTACAAAGGATGCAGGTAAAGACTTGCGTAAGGCAAGGAAATGTGTGAAGGGGCACAGAGCTTCCATGCTGTATTCACATGTGCCATCCCTCTGCAATGTATGTGTTCAGCTCTAGGAGCTCCCAGTGCCCTGTCCATTTGTGGTTTTTTTATGGAAACTTCCTTACTTGGACATTATATCATTGGCTATTTACAAGTCTCAGACCCCTAGTCTTGCTTTGGTCTGCCCAGTGACCAACTGACGGATGGAGGCTGCCATCTATCAGTAAACTATTCACATACAAAAGCACACTGTCATTTCAGAGAGTCCAAGGAATTTTTAGAAGCTGTGTACCAAGAAGTGGGAAACAAGACCAAAGCCATTTCATAATGTCACAATGACCAAAAGGGAAGTGGTTAAAGATGGCGTGAAGGTTTCTGGCTTGAGTCATGTTCTTGCTTGGTGGCAATTTTCCTAAGAAGGGTTCTAGCAGAAGAAATCGTTTTGATGAATGTATTCTGCTTTTCTTTTTAAATCATCTTTGTTACTTTTGTCAGTTTTCTCTGTCTACAAAAAGACTTTGTTAGTCCATGTAGCATTAATATTTTGTAGGCAAGAAGTAGTCCTGAAATACCACCTTCTGGTGTGACTGATGAAAATGAAGCAGTGGTTGTAGCTGTTACTGCGAAAGTGTGTCCTGAGCTTGAGGCTGACACACATTCAAAAGAGGTAAAAATGATTTTATGCTTAAATGTTCTTGTCACTAATTACCCTGCATGGATTTTGCACTGTTTAGACTAAGAAGAGGGAGAAATGTTTTATATGTTCTTTAAGACAACAGAAATATTTGTTACTTTTTCAAGCATGTATCTGATCCAAACTGCATATTATTTTTAAATGTTACCTTTTAAAACTTTTATTTCTAAATATTTTAATTTAAAATTATTTTTAGGAAGATCCATTTAATGCAGAATCAAATTCAATGGCAGATCCTGTTGCAGATACAAACTTGGATTTTTTCCAGTCTGATCCTTTTGTTGGAAGTAAGTACTCTTTTTTTTTTTTTTAATATTATAGACTTACCAAAACAGGCCTTTTTTTTTAGATTTTTATTTTATTTATGTTGGAAAGGCAGAATTAGAGAGAAGAGACAGAGATCTTCTATATGCTGGTTCACTCCCCAAATTCCTACACCTGCCAGAGCTGAGCCAATTCAAAGCCAGAGGCCAGGAGCTTCTTCTGAGTCTCCCACGTGGGATCAGGGGCCCAAGGACCTGAACCATCCCCTGCCACCTTCCCAGACCATAAGTGGGGAACTGGCTTGGAAGTAGAGCAGCTGGGACTCAAATTGGTGTCCTTGTGGGATGCCAGCACCACAGGCAGAGCCTTAGAGTGCTATACCACCACACCGGCCCCTAAATTTAGACTCTAACAAGCTGTGTAAGAACTAGGTTTTCAGGATGTGAGGGCTATCTGGCTGCGACATCTGTCACCCCATTGATCGCCAGGGTTGATTCGGCTGATCTGGCTGGCTAGGCGGGTGTCTCCTTCCTCCCTCACCGCTCCATGTGCGTCCTTCCCAAAGCTGTGCACTCGGTCTAAGAGGACGACCATCCCCGCTAGAGGAAGAGCGGTCTTCGGCCAAGGGCATACAAATAGCTGCGCTGCCATGCTAGAACCTCCAAACAGGCTCTCAAGAACTGTTTTCAGCTTTGAGAACATATTTGTTCACAACAAGAGTAGAAGTGAGAGTTAAGGTTTATGTGCTTAGCTTTACTAGTATTTATCTTCCACAGGCAACTAAATCCTGTGATAAAGCCTTTGATTATTCCTTAGGATTCCTGATTTGCCGCTTCTTGGCCTTTTGGCTAAGGTCAGGTGTGGAGGCCTTATTTAAGAGTTTCTTCTTCAGAATAGGAACCAAAGGGAAAACCTACTCTAGACCACTAATGAGACTAGGTACTCTTCCATCACCAGTAATTACGTTTAAATGCCAATATTGTGATTTTGAAACAGAGGGAACTGTGACAGAGTTAGAAGTCTGATCCCTTGCCATCTGGTGCTTATAAATTAACTGATGAAACGTAAGGTTGACAAATTCACTTGTCTAATACCACTGTAAACCATGTTAATACGTTCTTCTCATGTACGAAAGCAGCTTGTGAAAACAATTTATAGCTGTTTTAAAGTGGCAAAGTTCCTTGCATAGTTTTGTGAAAGAAATGACCCTAGATGTAGAATTCTTGTTTTTAAAAAGCTGCTAAAGTATTAAAAGATTAAGTTGTCCATTTAAAGTACACAGTTTAATAGTTTCCGTGTATTTGCAATTTTAGGATCATTAGCACATTTCCATTCTGGAATACTTTTCCTTTGAAACTATACCCAGTAGTACTCACTTCCCTTCCCCTATTAGGCAATCACTAATATATTTTCTGACTACCTATGTGTGGAGTTACATATCTTGTATTATGTTTGTCTTCTATAACTTATTATTTTCAAAGTTCACTTATGTTATAGCACAAGGGTACTTCAAAAAGTTTGTGGGAAATAGAATTTTGTTTTGATGCAGAAAAGTAAAATCCGGGCATAGAAGAGGTTTTTCTGAAAGTTCATAAAAAATACGTATTATGAACAAACTATGTCGATTGAATTTTTTAATTTAAATGGCCAACAATCGAAAGGGTGAAAAAAAGAAAGATGTCCCAAGCACCATTTAACTGCCATGCCAAATGTTTTCTCAAGAAATTTTTCTCGCCTAATTAAATCTACTTTTTTCCCATTTCCCACAGTTCTTTTGAAGTACCTCATGTGTTTCAATGTTTTGTTCCTTTTAATTGATGAATAATATTCCATTGATCACATTTTATTTATTTGTTGATAGACATTTGAATTATTTCCATTTGTGAATAAGCTGCTTGTAAACATTTTGCACAAAAGATTTATGTGGACTTATGTTTGCATTTCTCCTGGTTGTATCTCAGATCATTTTCTAGGTAACTTCAAATGATAATTGTGTTTAATTGGTTGAGAAATGGTCAGACTGTTTTTCAAAGAACCTCAAATACTTTACATCCTCACCAGCCATGTACTTTGGCTGTGTTTTTTTAGTATCTTCCCCAACGTTTGATAGTATCTATCATTTTGATTGTAGGCATCCCAGTGAGTATAACATGACAACTCATTATATTTTATATGTATTTGTCTAGTCCTTAATGTTGTTTATTGGTGTATATGTCCTTTGGAAAATGAGCATTCTTATTCTTCTGCCTATTTGTTTATTATTGAAAGGCTGAGTAACAAAAAGAGAAGGAGAAATAGAGATAATCTAATACCTACTGATTCGCTCCCTAGATGGCCACAATACCTGGGAAGAACTCTGTATTTTCTGAATTTGATTCCCTTATGAAGTACATGATTTTGTGGGTATTTTGTTAGCTTTCTTGTTGATGACAGTTTGCTATGAAATATGAAACTTAATTCTGGTGCAGTTCAGTTTATGTCTTCCTTTTATTAGTAGTGCTTTTTATCTCAGCTAAGTAACCATTACCTAGTTCAAAGTTACTAAAATTTACTCCTATGTTTTACTTTAAGAATGTTATGGTGATACTGTTGTATTTAGATTTTTCCTCCACTTTTGCTTTATTTTTATGTATGATGTATGGTAATGAGGGAGCCAACTACTTTCACGTGTCACGTTGAAATGACTATCATGGGATAGGTGTTTGGTGCAGTGGATAGGATGCTAATTGTGATTCCAGCATCCCATATCAGAATGCCTGGGTTCAAATTCCAGCACTAGTACTGATTGCAGTTTTTGACTAATACACACCCTGGAAAGCAATGGAAATGGCCCAAGTGCTTTGATCCGTTAAGTCCATGGGAGACCTAGATTGATTTCCAGGATCCTGGCTTTAGGCTGGCCCAGCTCTGGCTGTTGTGAACATTTGGAGGGTGATCCAGTAGGTTGAAAATCTCTTTGTTTGGTAAATGAATTAAATTAATTCTTGAAAGGACTGTCCTTTTCTCACTGTGTATTCTTAGTACTCCTGTCAAAAATCAAGTGACCATAAATACAAGGGTTTATTTCAGGATTCTTAGTTCTGTAAGTTTTGTTGTTGTTGTTTGCTTTTTTTGCTTCAGTGAAGCTGAAGTGGTGATAGCAATACCCAACCAGTATTGTCATGAAAGTAGAGCTTTTGTTGCTGAAATTTTTTCTATGCCTGCCTGTGTTCCCCTCCATCATAATTTCCACTTGGGATAAGGTAGGTATAGTTGATTCTGAATTTCAGATTTTCTCTTTCAAAAGATGTATTGAGTTCTGTCCCTTTTCTTTATTCTTGTTAAATATTTCCAGTAACTTTTTGTGCTTTGAAGTACGATCATTAAAAACAAACTTTAAGAAATTTTACTTTTGTAGTAAAGTTATCCTTCAAGTAATGGCACAACAACAACTGTTATTTTGATTTTTGTTTGTTTTATCACAGGTGATCCTTTCAAAGATGATCCTTTTGGAAAAATTGGTTAGTATATTACTGAGTTGTATCTTGTCCTAATTCAATTCTGGTTAATGTAAGTTTATATTATATTTAGGAATGAGAGGTCTCAAGCTGGGTAGTTAGAAAATAGGCTTTGTTTTTTAATTTAGTTTTGAAATTGACCTGTAGCCCCAGTAGGAGGCTGTTAGCATTTTTGTTATTCAGTTTTGATGACGTAGGAAAGGGAGACTTAGAATTAGGTGGCAGGACAAGGTATGTGGCTTAGTGGTTAATACACCACTCGGGATGTCCTCATCATATATTAGAGTGCCTCATTTTGAGTTCCATCCTGCTCTACTTCTGATTCCAGCTTCCTGCTGCTGTCCTGGCAGATAGCAGGTGCTGACTCAGGTACTTAAGTTCTTGTCATTCGTATGGGAGACAGACCGAGTTCCAGGCTCCTGGCTTCAGCCTGGCCCAGCCTGAGGTATTTGTGTGTATTTGAGGATTGAACCAGCAGAAACAAGGTCTCCGACTGCTTGTCTGCACTCAGACAAGTCATTTTTTTTTCCCAAAAAAAATCACTTAACATTAACATGCCATTTTAGAAAATAATACGTGTCTCGGGTGAAAGGCTGTTACCTCTTACCAAAATCCTAAGTGATCTGAATTAGAATATATCTAACTTAGATCTTCAGAAGTTCAAAATAGCTTTTATTTATTTTTTGCCTTGCCAGACTTTGTAAAAGATTGATTTCTTTCTCTTTTTCATTTGAAAGGCAGAATAATAGGGATTGAGGGGGGAGACATGGAGAGAAAGCGCTCTTCCAGTCACTGGTTCACTCCCCAGGTAGACACAGGGCTGGGCCAGGCTGAGGCCGGAGTCTGGAGCTCTGCCTGGGTCTCCCGCACGGGTGGTGAGGGTCCAGACCTCGGGGCCATCCTGCGCTGCAAATCAGCAAGGTGCTGGATAAGAAGTAAAGCAGTCAGGATTTGAACCAACCCTTCGACTGGGGATGTCAGTATTACAAGCAGTGGCTTAACATTCTGTGTCACAATGCCAGTCCCAAAAATGTCTTAATTACGGCAGTGATCATGCCTTCAGGTGACAGGACGCTTAGTATAGTGATGTTTTTTGGTGTCTTGTGTTTGTGCTTTGTTTTCTTAGATCCATTTGGTGGTGATCCCTTCAGAGGTTCCGATCCATTTGCGTCAGACTGCTTCTTCAAGCAATCTTCTGCTGATCCTTTTGCCACTTCAAGTACTGACCCTTTCAGTGCAGCCAGCAGCAGCAGTAACACTTCAGTAAGTATCACATTAAATGTGTAACAAGTGTCCTAAATGAGTTTCTTGAGCCATACATGACAAAATCTTCATTTAGATTATTTCTACTGGCATTCGTTTTGCTTCAGACTGATATTTCATAGTTTGCTCCCCACCTTTGGAATTGACTAGAGTAAATTATTTTGTAGAAAAGTTAAGAATATTCTTCAGAGAACACATTGAGAATATTAAAATAAATGCTTAAAAACCTTAAGCCAATCTTAAGTAAATCTTTTCAGAAATGTTTGGTATTTTATTGAAATTACTAAAATAACTTTAACATTGTGGAGCTTGTGTTATGGTGCCATGGGTTAAGCTCCCTCTTTGGATGTCCCTGTTCTACTTTAAAGTGCCAGTTCCAGTTACGGCTGTTCCATTTCCAATCCAGGACCCTGCTAGTGCACATGGAAAGCAGTAGATGAGATTCAAGAACTCCTGTCCTTTCAAACCATATGAGAGACGTGGATGGAGTTCTGGACTCCCGGTGTTGGCTTGACACAGCCCTTGCTTCTGTAGTCATTCCGGAAATCAGTCAGTGGTTGCAAGCTCTCTCTTCTTCCTCCCTCTTCGTCCTTCCCTCTCTTCTTCTGTCTCTATTGCTCTACTTTTTGAATGAATGAGTTAAACAGCATGGATGTTCTAGAAAAATAAAAATTTTTTTGTATATTCTTTTGGAATGTTAATTTTGTTAGAAAGTACAAATTCCAACTAAATCTCATGCTGTATTCAGAATCTATATCCTTGACTAAGGATATAGATTTACTCCTATTATGTTTATTAACCACATATTATGTATGATTGCATGCTTCTGTGTGATTTATGCTCATATTTTTTCTTCACGACAGCTTTGCAGAGTAGATCTTAGTGTTCTTACTTTTAAAATAATGACACTAGAATGGTGAGCATTATAATATAGCAGGTGGGACTGTTGCTTAAGATCCATGCATTCCTTATCACAATGCCAGTATGGGTCCTGGCTCCTGCACCTCCAATCCAGTATTGTACTGATGTGCCCAGAAAGGCGGTGAGAGATGACTCAGGTACTTGGGTCCTTGCCGCTCATGTGGAATCCTCAATGGGGGCGTTCCTGGATCTTGGCTTTGGCTTAACTATTGTGAGCATTTCAGAATGAACCAGTAGATAGAAGGTCTCTCTGTCATCCTACCTTTCAGATAAATAAATCCAATCTTACATATATGTAAAGATAGGAATAGAGAAGAGGGGGTCCAAGGGCCATGGATTCTCGCCTCCCATATTGAAGTACCTAGATTCAGCCTTCAGTGTTGGCACCTGATTTCCTCTTCCTGCTGACGCAGCAGTGTGGCTCAAGCAGTTGAGTCTCTGCTACCGACATGGGAGATGGGGACTGTCTTCCTGGTTCCGTGCTGCAGATGTGACAGGAATCAGAGAGTGAAGCAACAGATAGTTGCTCTTTGTGTTCCTTTTCCTCTGTCCAACTCTCAAATTAATTAATTAACTTTTGAGAGGAATATTGTCACTGGAATTAAGAAAAATTAACATGCCCAGGATCATATAATTAATACTTTGCCACCTTGGAGGCTTGAAAAAAAATTTTATATGTTGAATATTTTAAAATAGCATAATTAAATGTTTTAACAAACCTCAAGTATCTATCTCCCAATTTCAGGAGAGACAAATGGTTTGAGAGCACTCAGTGCTATAGCCTAGTGGCTAAATCCTCACTTTGCATCCACCAGAATCCCATATGTGCAGCATTTAATATCCTGGCTGCTCCACTTCCCATCCAGCTTCCTGCTTGTGGCCTGGGAAAGCAGTCGAGTACAGCCCAAAGCCTTGGGAACCTGTACCCATGTAGGAGATTTGGAAAAAGCTCCTGGCTCCTAGCTTCAGATCAGCTTAGGGTTTATCTATTGCAGCCACTTGGGGAGTGAATCATCGGACGGAAGATCTTCCTCTCTGTCTCTCCTCCTCTCCTCTCCTCTCCTCTCTCATCTGCCTTTCCAATAAAAATAAATAAATCTTTCAAATATATATATATGTGTATATGAAATCTCTACAAACAAACAAATGGGTTGAGAAGGGTTTTTAATTTTTGTGGAGTCTTTTGTTTTTGCAGTAGCAGATTCAGATCTATAAATTAGACTCAGAAAGGGGTAGTTGATTGACAGGCATTTGGAGAAAACAATCTCATCTTCTAATACTTTGCAATTAAGAATACTTTCTTAGGGGTGGGCCTTTAATATAGTGGTTGAGATGCCACTTAGGATGCCTACATAATAGCCTGGGTTCGAGCCCTGGCTCCATTCTTGATCAGTCTCTTGCTAGTGTGCAGCCTAGTAGGCAGCAGGTAATGGCTCAGGTAGGTTGGGACCTGGATTGAGTTCCTGGCCTCTCATTTCCATTCTAACCCAGCCCTGAATATAGCAAGCTTTCATATGATAAACCAGCAACAAGGGAGCACTCTCTCTGTCTCTGATGCTCACATTAAATATTTTTTTAAATGTTTTAAGAAAACTTCCTTAAAAGAGTAGTTGATTCTGCCTCAGTATTGTAGAATTTCTCCCTTACTGTATTCGGTAAAGAGCTACTTGCCTATCACCTGGTATTTTCCATTGATGCAAAGCTAGACACAAGTACCTCTGTAAGTGAGTATTTGTGGTTTCCACAGGCCACAGGATACTCTTTTTTCCTACAACACTTAGGGTGCAATGTGGGCGCATTTGCCAAATTTTTCTAAAGTTGGCTACAGCCTGTTTGGTTTTTTTTTTTTTCTCACCTTCTTAGCCTAGCCTCTTGTTCTCCATTCTTTTCATTTTAAGAACGAGGAAGTCAAATCAACTCTTACTAATTTAAAAATAGCACATTCCTTCTGTTCTTCCTCTGGGTAAGATTCTTTTATGTAATTTATTTACCTGAAAGGTAGAGAGGTCTTCCATCCACTGATTCACCCTACCACCACCACCACCAGATACCTGTAACAGCCAGGGCTGGACCAAGCCAGAGACTATGTCAGTCTCAAACATGTACAGGCAGACACCTAGCCACATGAGCCATCACCTGCCGTCTCCCAGGGTGCAGACTGACAGGAAGCTGGAATCTAGAGTAGAGCAGGACCAAATTCACATACATTAATGTGAGATGCTGGCATGCCAGATGGCATCTCAGTCACTGTGCCAGATGTCAACTTCTGGTGAATTTTTTCTACCATTTATCATACCTACATTGTCTTCTTTCTTCTTCTTTTTTTTTTTTTTTCTTAATTATTTTTTTCTTACTTGAAAGGCACAGTGGCAGAGGGAAAGACAAGGAGAGAAGCCTTTCAATCACTGAGTCCCACCCCAAATGGCTACAAGGGCTAGAACTGGGCCAAGACAAACCCAGAAGAAATTCCATATGGCTCTCCCCTAGTGGTTTCAGGGACCCAGGAATGTGGGCCTTCTTCCAGTGCTTTCTCGGGATGTAGAAGGTATAGCTGTGACTTGAACTGGCACTCCAGCGTGGGATGCCAGCATCATGGGTTTAGTCAAACCTATGCCGCAATACTGGTCTCTTCCCTAATTTTTGACAGGAATTACAAGCTCTTACTTGCAACTTGTAATATTTCCATTAAAAATAACAGCAAAAAAATTCGCAGTGTAACAGCTTCAGTGTATATGTAATGTTTTTCTGTGGGCCAGGAATGGTGCTTAACTCTGTATATGACTTCATTTGATTTTCACAATAATGCTATGAAGTTCATTTTGTTATGCTACTTACAAATAAAGTAAGTGAGACTTTAGGTTGGCAATTACTGAATATGCTTCCATATATCTTAGAAGTCTTTTTCTACTACTTGAAAACATGTCTTTCCTTTCCAGTAGATATAATTTTTTAAGCTTTTTTTAAATTTTGGGAAAGTCAGAGTTAAAGGGAGAGCAAGCTTCTATCTGCTGAATCACTTCCCAAATGGCCACATTGATCAGGGACGGGCCAGACCAAAGCCAGATGCTTCATCCAGGTCTCCCAAGTGTGTGACAGCATCCCTAGCACTCCAGCCATTTTCTGCTGCCTTCCCAGGCACATTAGCAGAGAGCTGGATCAGAAGTAAAGCAGCACATTCGATCTGGTGTTGATAAGGGATGCCAGCATTGAAGGAAGCGTTTTAATATGCCAGCCCTGTATATTTGGCATTTCAGTTGTAATATCTACCTTCTTAATTGAAAATAGATCTTATTATGAGTACATTATTGATAACCAGGAATCAAAGTTGGGTATGGGTGTTTACAAATTCTTTTCACTCTTTTAACAGGCCCCCTTCAGAAGAGGATAGTGCCAGAAAGAGAAATTTACTTTATCTTCCTAAATACACAATTTGTTTGTGATTACAAATGAAAATTAGAAGGTGGTATTTGGAGCAGTGGTTAAGGTGCTGTTTAGGCCTGCTGCATCCCATAGCAGAATACCTGAGTTGAAGGTCCTGGCTCTACCTGCAATTGCAGCTCCCTGCTAATGCACACGAGGCTGCAGCAGGTGTTGGTGGCTCAAGAACTTGAGTTCCCTGTCACATATGTGGTAAACCTAGGTTGATTTCTAGGCTTTGACCTAACCCAGTTTCAGGTATTATGGGCATTCAGTGAGTGAACCAGCAGATGGACAATCTCTGTCTCTGTGCTTTTCAAATAAAATAAAATTTAAAAAGCTAAACTATAGAGGCCAGTGTTGTGGTATAGCTCATAAAGCTGCTACCAGCAATACTGGCATCCCAAATGGTCACTGGTTCAAGACCTGGCTACTCCACTTTCAATCCTACTCCCTGCTAATGTACCTGCGGAAGGAGCTGTAAAATGACCCAAGTACTTGTACCCCTGCACCCACGTGGGAGATCCTGATGAAGCTCCTGGTTTCTGGTTTTGGCTTGATTCAGCCCTGATCATCACAGCCATTTGGGGAGTGAACCAGAAGATAGAAGACGTCTTTGTCCCTCTTTCTCTATAATTCTGCCTTTCAAATAAGTATTTTTTAAAAAAAAAAGTAGAAGCTAAACTACAAAATAGAAGGACAGTTCACTAGTTTAAAAAAAAAATCTATGGCTTCAGGTAAAGTACTGACCTATTATAGCCACTTAGTTTTGCACTTGATCCCAGGCTTCAAAATTGCTTATTGTTGGTTGTTACTGAATACAGCAGTATCTATTCAAGGAGTTTCTCTCTCTCTCTGTGTGCTCTACAATGCAGAATGCTACAATTTGATATTTTTAACACAGCAGTTTGAAACTGGAAGTGTTAAAATGTCCTAATAGTAAATATTGAAATATTTAATAGAACAGTATACATCCTAAAGGTGACATAATATCCTGGAATAAAAACATAACATCTGAGGTAATAGTTTGGTCCAGAAGCTAAAATGCCCTTATCAGAGTCCAAGTACCCCTTTGGAGGCAGTGGTGGTGGTATAAGTGATCGGGTTCCTACCAACCATGAGGGAGACCTATACGGAATTTCTATGTGGGAGGCTTTTGCAAACATTTAGGATATGAACCTATAGATAGGAGCTAGCTTTTTTCTCTCTGCCTCTCAAATAAATAAATAAATTGTATATTTTTTAAAAGTAAGAGAATAGGGACCAGTGCTAATGTGCCTTGGAAAGCAACAGAAGATGACCCAAGTGCTTGGGCACCTGTACCCACTTGTGAGACCGAGAAGAAACTCCTGGTCCTGGCTTCAGCCTTGCTCAGATCTGGCTGTTGCTGTCATTTGGAGAATGAAGCGGTAGATGGAACATTTTCTTTCACTTCTTCCCTCTTTGTAACTCTACCTTTCAGATTAAAATAAATTTTTTAAAATTTTAAAAGATGTATTTATTATTTTTATTGCAAAGTCAGATATACAGAGAGGAGGAGAGATAGAGAGGAAGATCTTGCATCCAATGATTCACTCCCCAAGTGACCACAATGGCCAGAGCTGAGCTGATCTGAGGCCAGGATCCAGGAACTTTCTCCAGGTCTCCCGCACGGGTGCAGGGTCCCAAGGCTATGGGCCATCCTCGACTGCTTTTCCAGGCCACAAGCAGGGAGCTGGATGGGAAGTGGGGCTGCCAGGATTAGAACCAGTGCCCATATGGGATCCTGGTGCGTTCAAGGCGAGGACTTTAGCCACTAGGGCACCGTGCCTTAGAGACCCCAGTGTGGGGAAGAGTTCCAAGGGTGTTAACTTGAGTGGTTTTGATAGTTCTGAGAAGTTAGTTTCACTGCTCCATTGTAGAAAAAATCTTTCCAAGATCTATCGGTTGGCAAAGTCCACCTTAGTGCATCCGCAGATCCTGACACATGCTGCAAAACATGGCCAAGAGAGTTGTCCAACCTGCTCTGCTTTCCATCCTCTGATGAGGTACTCCACATTCCTTGCTGGTTTAAATGAGCTGGGTGTCATGTCCCCCATGTGCATCTCCATTCCCAATACGTGAATTCCAAGGTTGGATTGCACATCCTGTGATTTTCACTGTGGCCAGGGTCTGAGTCCAGCAGCCTATTGAGGAGTCCCCCAAGAATGCTCATCTGTTGTGACCTCAGACTTGTGTGCACCAACCAATGCAGAGTCAGAGTCAGATTCAGTCCATTATGTGAGCCAGCCTGCCACAGACCAGTTCCTCATGCTTACCAGTGGGTGCTTCAGCCTAGTTGGCGACACTCAATAACCCTCACCAGACCCACTCCCAACCCACAGCCCATCTGGCTCTCGTGCACTTCCCATAGGTGCTACAGTTTAGTTCACTCTGCCCCACCTCCAGACCCAGCCTTCACATATGCCGATGGGTGCCATTGATGCCCCCAGCTCTAGTTCTCATGCTTATCAATTAGTTGTAGGTAAATAAAGACAATCAAGAACAGTGGTGAATTCATTTAAAAAGGACAGTAACAAGTCCAGCACAGTAGTCTAGTGGCTAAAGTCCTCACCTTACATGCACCAGAATCCCATATGGACAGAGGTTTGTGTGCCAACGCCCCACTTCCCATCCAGCTCCCTGCTTGTGGCCTGGGAAAACAGTCAAGGACAGCCCAAAGCCTTGGGACCCTGCACCTATGTGGGAGACCTGGAGGAACCTCCTGGCTCTGGCCTCAGATCAGCTCAGCTCTGGCCGTTGTGGACACTTGAGTAGTGAATCATCAAACGGAAGATTGTCCTCTCTGTCATCTCTCTGAATATCTGACTTTCCAATAATAAAACTAAAAATTTTTTTTTTAAAAAAAAGGACAATAACAAAAAACTAGTGTAATTCAAATGAAGTTGGTAGTTTACAGTTTTATACTGATCTTCATTCTGTAGGATTTTTTAAAATTACTTATGTTATTTGAAAGACGGTGACAGAAAAAAGAAATGCAGAAACAGGTTCATTTTCCAGATGGCTTCAGTGGCTGGGACTGGGCTGAGGAGAAGGGATAAGCCGAAAAGAGGAACCAGATTGTCACAAGAGTGGCAGGTGCCCCAGTGTTTGGGCCATCTTCTGGTAGAACTGGCACAGAAGTAGAGCAGCTGGGACTTAAAGTGATACTCTGTCACAGGGTGCTGACATTGGGAATGGTGGCTTAATGTGCTATACCACAGTGCCAGCCCTTCATTACGTAGTTATAGTAAATGTGTTATGGTTACATGAGGCACTAACAGAAGATCCTTGGCAAAGGATGAGTGGAAGCTCTGTGTATATCTGAATTATTTCAAAATAAAGTAGTTTTTCCATCTATTATTTATACATTGCAAAATTAAGAAGAAAACAGAATTGAATGCTCCTAAGGCAGGATAACTATTTCCTCGTAAAGGATCATGGGATTGTGATTGGAAGGGGCACATGAAGGCTTCTGAGGTGTGGGGAGTTCCCTGGAAAATGATAACACAGGTGTTCCTGTTCATCTGTATGATAACGTGGTCCTTGTTAATCTGTATGTATGTTTCATGTACTTTTCTGGATAGACGTTATATTTAACAATAAAAAAGGTTGAAAATAACACATGTCATTCTGTTTATTAGGATTGCAAATCAGTAAGGAAACAGTTATTCTCAATATTCCGGTTTCTAAAAGTTTTAGGGAAGTTTTTTCTTTTTCAGTGATAAAAAGGTGTTAACTGTGACCAATACTGTGGCATAGCAATTTAAGTTTCTCTCTGTGCTGCTAGCGTCACATATAGGCACTGGTTTATGTCCCAACTGCTCCACTTCTGATACAGATCCTTGCTGATGTGCCTGGAAAAGTAGCAGAAGATGCCCAAGTTGTTGGCACCTGCCACCCATGTGGGAGACCCTTATGAAGCTCCTGGCTCCTGGCTGCAGTCCTGGCCCAACCCTGGCCTTTCAGACCCGTTTGGGGATGGATCTCTCTTGTCTCTATCTTTCTCCCGCTGTCTAAATCTCTGCTCCTTGTATAAAGAAATGTTTAAACAACAGAAAAAGAAATGTTGCTTCTCTGAGTAACAGATTTTTGTGACTTGTTCAGGTAGAAACACTGAAGCATAATGATCCTTTTGCTCCTGGTGGAACGGTTGTTGTGGCAGCAAGTGATTCAGGTAAAGAACAAACCCAGTTTCATTGAGTGTTAAACATTACCTTTTTTTCTTTCAGCTTCTGTTATTTTCTGTCTTCAAATATATTTGCTCTGAATTATGCCTTTTAAATGATTGAATAATTACATCTAATTTTATCTGTCACTAATAGTGACAAGCATTTATGTGTCACTTTCTTCATTATCTTATTCATGTTAAAGATCTTACTACAGTATGTACTCTGCTCATTATCAATGAAACCAATAAAAGTCTTTGCTTTACAGAAGATAGTATGCCTGACAGCTTCAGTGTCAGCATTGACTGTTCGGAATCTTGGCCTGAATTAAACCGATTAGTGTAATATTTGCTTTACAAATTCCATTACTAGTGCAGAGAAAAAGCTAAATGCTAGGACATGGTCTTCAGGCTTGATATGATCTCTTACTTTTTATTTGTTCTTTAAGTAATATTGCCATTTTAAACATAAAGAAACTGAGGACCAGAACATGAATTAACTTACTCAAGATTATGTATTTTACTGGATTTGAACCAAGAAAAGCCAAGATTCAAATCCAGCTCAGATGGAATCAAAATGTTTTTTCAATAAATGCTTTTTTCCCATTATTCATTTACAAACATCCCAGTTACTATGTGGGAGAGTAAGAAATAAGAGGAAAGCTCAAATATGAAGTACTTAAATATTATTCTGACAAAAAGTCCTTTATTTTTCCAGATGAATATAAAATGTAAACGAGTTGTTTACTATGCAGATTGACTGATTGTGTCACACTAAGAATTATGAAAAAGACCAGTAAGGACCAGGCAGTTAAGGCGCCTGTTAGGATCCGGGCTAAGCTATGTAGTTGTGCCAAGGTTTGAATCCAGTTCCTGATTTCAGCTTCCTGTTCATGCAGGCAACCATGCTGACTCAAGTTGCTGAATCCTTGGCACCCAGCTTCAGCCCCTGGCAATTTACAGGCATTTGGGAAGTGAATCAGCAGATGGGATCTAGTACTTGTTCTCATACTATCTGTCTCTGTCTCTCTCTCTCTCTCCTTCCCTCTCTGTTCTCACTTTCCCTCCCCGTTCTCACTCTCCCTCCCCCTCTGGCCCTCTCTCTCAGCCTCTCAGCCTCTGCTACATAATCTTTTAAAAGGAAGAGGAGATCCTTTTTAAAGGGGAAGGGTAAATGGTGCTAATTTCAATGCAGGACATGGCTTTTGTGATATGCCTTCAACAAATAGTCTATGACTTTCACCAGTAAATATGGGAAGCAATAAGATCAACATGACAAAGGTGGAGGCATGATGGATTTAGGACATATTCAAGGAAAATCCAACAGACATCTGACAAGGGCTGCTTTATAGGTAAAGACGTATTCAGGCTTAAGCTGAAGGGGTAGATTGTGTAAAAGGTTGCTAATGCCTTTGTTGGTCTTTTCAAATTCTAGTTTATAGTACATTTCCTGTTAAGCAGTAGAATAAAAGACTGTAACAGCCTAAGGGGGAGCTAAGATTTTTTGTAGCTACTATTGATTAGCACCTAGAAAGTCCCAACAGTCAGTGTGTTAACCACATTCCCAAACTTGGTTTCATTTAATTCTCACAACTAAATGTGATGATTGATATTGTTTATAATGCAGACAAAACCAAGGTATGAAGAGACGAAGCAGTTTTCACAGGATTAAAGGTGTAGTAAGAAATGGATCACTTTCAAATGAAGTCTAGTTTTTCACCTGCCTCTTCAGGTCATTCTTGCTCAGTCTGTTCTAATGCTTGCTCTTCTTCCCTTCAAACATCTGTATGTGGTGGTATACTATGTAGTTGTTCCTGGACCTCTTCTCTGTACTCCTTTATGTATGTTCATGAGCGTTAATAGCTTCAAATACTATTTATACACTGATTTACATCTCGTCTCTAGCCACATCTCTTTCCTAAGCTCCAACCTTACATCCAACTGTTTGGCATTTTCACTTGAATTTGTGACAAATATATCTAATATAATTGTATTTTTAAGAAGTCTTTAATGTACAGAAATGTAACAAATTTTATGTATTTTGTGTATATTTTTTAAAGAGTATAAGATATTCTCACCCAACTCTCCCTCTGTCTTACTTTCTTTTAAGTTTTACAATGACATATTTTCTTTTTTTTTTAATTTTTTTTTAAATTTTGGATGATTTTAACATAGTTGATCAAAGTGGGATGGATCAAGGGTAGGGAAAGTGTGATCATTGTTTCAAAATTTCATGTTTCTCCTTGTTTTGGGGATGGGGCAAGGAGGGCTAAAGGGTAAGCCATACCTAGCCTCCCAACCGCTCCAGTACCCACAGATAGAGAATAGCCACTCAGTGTTGACCCAGGGTTCTACCCAGGTGGTTTTGATAGTTCTGAAATGTTGTTGATCTTGCCAATCCAAGGATGAGGGAACCCTTTCAATGTCCATTGGCTGACATAGTCAACCTTAGAGTCTCATTCGCCCAGATAATTGTTGTCATTGTTTGGCTGGGGTAGTTGTCCAATTTGTTCTGCCCTCCTTCTGGGATGGTATAGATATCCCCTACAGGCCTCACTGGGCTGCCATATCCTCTAACTGGGTCTGGGCCAGCTGTCTACTACTCCATCTTTTCCACTGAGGAGGACCAGTACTCACAGGTGGCCAAGGGCTCTAACCAGGCAACTGGACTCGCTGGCCCCAGGGCTCACAGGCCCCAGGGCTCACAGACCCGGCACCCTTCTTGCAGGTGGGGCAAGGACCTGGGCCAGGCAACCTGGACCCTGCCAAACTTCCCACCCCTGGGGCTCACAGACTCAGCACCCACCTTCCCCTAACTGTCATGGCTCACCTCACCTTAGCATCCTGAGTGCTTCAGCCTGGCTCAATCGAGCCTGTCCCAGTTCCAGCTTGTGCTGGTAGATTCTGCAGCCCAGCCTGCCAGCCCCCAATCCTGGCCCATATGTGAACTGGCTGGTGTTGTAGCACAACCCAGCCACTCCTGCATCTTGTCCTGGTTCTTAGAACTGCCAGTGGATGTTATGAACTGATTCTGCCTGACCCACATGTATGCCAGTGGTAACCTGGCCTGGTCTGGGCTGCTCCTTGCCTTAGTTCTTGCGCTCATCTTCAAGGATTGTGTCCTGACAAAGGAATTTCCCAAGCTCCTCTATCAGATCTCCTCCCACTGGTAGATGTTGCACACACTGGTGGATCCTTGGCCCATGTAGACTTTGTCCACCTCTTGTCCATAGGTGCACCCACCTATGCCAACCACAAGGCCCCTTATAGGCCCACACCCCAAGTTCCCAGAGCTCCTCACTAGGTGGCCAGAAGGCTTTGTCCGGTGTCATTGTTGCCCTGGCCAACTGACCCAAGATTTAACCAGCTGGCTTGGTAGGATTTCTGAGTCAGGAAGTTACGCTGCACTCCCTCCCACCAGCCGAAGCTATGTGCAGCTCGTGGGGTAGAAGCTCCCATTTGCGTACCCAGCCCAATCCAGCATGGTGCCAGTCACTTTTAAGCAGCTGGTGGGGTGAAATTCCCGATTTGGGAGGCTAGGCTGCACTCCCTCCCACCAGCCAAAACTATGTGCATCTGGTCACAATAACATACTTTCAATTTTCTTTATAATTACAAGCTTAACTCTTCTAAATGAAGAATTGAACAAGTAGTAAGTAGAAAAATCACTCTTCAGGGGCTGACATGGCAGCTTAGCAGACTAAGCCTCAACTTGTAAATGCCAGCATCCAAAATGGGTGCTGGTTGTATCCAAGCTGCTCCACTTCCAGTCCATCTTTCTGCTTAAGGCCTGGGAAAGCAGTGGAGGATGAACCAAGTCTTGGGATCCTGCACCCAAATAAGATACCCAGAAAAAGCTCCTCACTGCCTGTTTTGTACCAGCCCAGCTCAGCCATAATGGCCTTCTGGGGAATAAACCAGTAACTGCAAGATCTCTTTCTCTGTCCCTCTTTATTTCTGTAAAATCTGACTTTCAGATAAAAGTAAAATAAGTCTTTAAAAAATTCAAAGAAAAATCACTTTTTCGTAAGAAATATAGGTAAGAGCTGTAAGCAATAATCAGATCTTAAGTTGTCACAGTTTTGCTGATATACTCTACATATTTTTGGTACTCTGTATTAGACAATCAAGCAAAAGAAAACTTGTGATATTTGTCTTTGGGGACTCGGTTATTTTAATAAACATGATGGTCTCCAGTTGCATCCATTTTGTTGCAAAACACAAGAACTCATATTTGTTTCCACTGAGTAATATTCCATCACATATATATACAACTCCCAGGTGCATGTTAACAGGAAGCCACAGTTGGGAACAAAGATAAGATTCAAACCTAGACATTCCTGTAGGTATTTCTGTCCGTCCCAATCTGCAGCCTTAATTGTCAGGTCAAACACCTGCTGTCTCTCCCCAACTTTTTTTTTTAACCTTTTAATGTCTTTATTACAAATAAATTAAATTTATAAGAGCTCTTGCACACATAGGAGCCTTACACACTTAAAGTTAGTTCACTGTTTTTTGGTCCTGAATCAAATCAAGAATAAATATTGAATTAAATCAGTGACTAGCTCTAGGCTGGCGTTTGGCTCAGTAAAGATTCTGCTTAGGACACCTGCATGCCATATTGAAGTGCCTGATTCAGGTCTCAGTTCCACTGTTGCTGATCCAGCTTCCTGCTGGTGTGCACCCTTGGAGGTAGCAGGCGATGGCTTGAGTGCTCAGGGCCCTGCCACAATGTGGGAGATCTGCATTGAGGTCCAGGCTTTTGGATTTGGCCTCCCCCTGACTACCTGTTGTCAGCATCTGGGAAGAAGAAGTAGCAGGTAGAAGACCTCTCTTTTTCTTTCTCTTCCCTACAAATAAAGTGAAAATTAGTTCATTTTTAAGATAAAATCAGTTGATTTATACAAAGGGACTATCAATGTGCACTCTGTAATATTTTGCATCTATCTGAATAGTGTCAACTGAGAGAGGACATGCAATTCAATATCTTTCTGTCCTGTTACAACGATTTTCTTTGTTTTAGCCACAGACCCCTTTGCCTCTGTTTTTGGAAATGAATCATTTGGAGAAGAATTTGCTGACTTCAGCACATTGTCAAAGGTAATGGGTAGTTTTTAATAAGAATGGAAAATATACTGTGCTTCGTCCACAGAAGCATTTCCACCTTTCAGTAGTAGAGCCCTTTTAGGGACATTGCTATTTGATTTCAGTAAATCACAAGCAATGTTGATTTCAGAAGGAAATGACAAATCACGTATGGCTAAAGTAGGTATACATTTCCATAGTGTGTGGTGATGATAAAAGTAATTACCATTTCTGTTCACAAGTTTGCTCAACAGGCCTTTATTTAAAATTGTTGTCTTTTTATACATGTTCCTCGCCTTTGGAGTATTTCCCTCCTGTTACTGTTGAGGTTATGGCTGTGAACTCTGGGTATTTATGCTGTGTTCTCTGTGTTGGTTGTTTAACATGATATTCTGAGGTTGTTCGGGTCAGAATTAAGATGATGAATGCACAAAGACCAGCACTAAGTAGCCACTATTTATCTTCCAGCTCCAATATTGTTTCAGGTCAAGAGAGAAGGATTAGATTGTGTGTCAAACTGTTTCTCTCTTTGGATTCTAACTGGTGGTTGTTTTGCCCCCACAAAGTATTTGGCAATGTCAGTAGGCATTTTTGGTTTTCACAGCTGGGTAAGGAGTACCACCCACATCCAGTGGATGGGGACCAAGGATGCTATTAGACATCCTACTTTGCACTCTCCTGTTCCCTGCAATATGGAATTACGTCCAACCCAGTTTGGCAGTAGTGCCACTGTTGAGAAACATGAGTATAGAGAAAACTAACGCCATAGAAATGATCCGTTTTTGAGAAATGCATCTTTTGTTACGCAGTGTATTTGAAAAGGCAGTCTTGAAACCCTCCTCAATTCTTAACCAATTCTGCAAGATCAATTTACTTTAAAAAATTAACTTTCACGTTGTCTTTATAGTGTGTGTAGATGTCATTTTATTTGCATTAATATTTAATCTGTCCCATATTTAAGTATCAAGAAGTACAGAATCAGTAAGCCCTACAGTCCCTTTAAAATGGACCTTGGATAGTTTTATACTGAATATTGCCTGAAACTTGACAAATCTGCCATCCAAAATTGACCTTTTAAGATTTGATCCATTGTGCTTACTAAGTAATGCTATTAGAGTCACTATTGCTATAGAACAGTTTTTGGAAAAAAAAAAAAAAAAAAAAACTTGTCCCAAGACTGATATTGTAGCACAGTCAGTTGTGGTTTGGTCCCCTGTAGGAGTGTCAGTTGAAATTCTAGCAGCTCTATTTCCTTCCACCATCCTGCAGTGTTCCTGGGAAGCAGCAGAGGTTGGCCCAAGTTCTTGGATCCCTGCAGCCTATGTGGAAGGCCAGGGTGGAGGTCATGGTTCCTGGTGTCAGCCTAGACCAGACCTGGCTGTTTTCATCTTTGGGGAATGAAACAATGAGTGCAAGATCTCTCCCTGTTTCTCCCTTTCCTTCTCTCACTTTGCCTTTAAAGTAAAATTATATGGTTTTTTTTCACCTTTTTTTTTTTTTTTTTTTATTTAATTTTGACAATCCTTACAAATTTAATTGGGGTAAAAAAGGGTCAAGGTCTAAAGGGGGATATAGAGGAAGAAGCCCCACCCAATCTCCCGCCCACCCCAAGTCCCGGGAGTGGGGTGCGCTTCGAGATACTCGATCAAGTGGTTCCAATAGTTCACTATCCATGGGTCGTTGCCTGTCTCGCCACCCCAATCATGATGTGGTCATTGAAGAGTTCGTTGATTGACACAGTCCCGTCTAGGGTCTCCATTTGCCCAGTCTCTGCTGCCATCAGATGGCTGAGGTTGTTGCTTGATTTGTCCTGTCTTTCCCTGGTTAGGACTCCGAGTCCGGTGTCTCGAATGGGAAGATCCTCGAAGAAATTTTGAGGTATTCCCAGTCCAGATTCCTGCTGTTTTAGTAGCATAGGGTCCGTCTCAGTCCACTGCCCCGGACAGCTGGCGGCTGCAGTTGCTGGGCCGGTTCTGTCTCCACCCGTGTCTTCTTACAGTCCCGCCTGGTTCCACCCTGGACGCATTTGTCCCTCGCACGAACTAGTAGGAGTTGCAGCCCAGTCAGGGCGGCCCACAGTAGCCTCAACCAGGCCCACCTCCTACCCTGGCTTGCCAGTATATATGGCATACTAGCCCAGTCTGTCCCCGTTACCCTTCTGTTGCTACAACTAAGCCCGACAACCCTCACCAACTCTGGTTGTAGCTTACTCCAATGGGATTGGTCAGCCTAGCCTGGTTATCACCCAATCTGGTCCCCATGAGGTGCACAGGCGCTGTGTCCCTGCCTGGTCTAGTCTACCCCCCACCCCGCTCCCGCTCCTCAGTGTAACTTGCTGTTCAGCTAGGGAGCCTCCCCTTTTTCTCCTGTCAGCTCTGCCGCCTCCCTTCCTGGTTCTCACTTGTGTTGGTTGGGTGCTGCGGCTGCATCCGGCTCAGGCTACCTCACCTTGGCATTCCAGCCTGCGTGTTACTTTTGTTACGACCGGACCTGGTTCGACCCACATTCTGTTCTGGCGGTCAGATTTACCAGTGGATGACATGAACAGATTCAGCCTGGTCTGCCCCCGACCCAAGCCAAATGCATGCCAGTGGGACACTTTCAATGACCTCTTGGCTGTTGCCTTGCAAGTTCCTTGTGCTGACCTGCAGGGTCTGTGTCTTGCCAGAGGAGTTGCCTGGGCTCCTCCATCAGAACCCCTCCATGTGCCAGGTTTCGCGCATGTCAGTGGGTCCATGTGCCAGTTCGCCTCTTGTCCTTGTAGGAACAGTGGTCTTTCCTAACTGGCCATCATCCCGTTCTGGTTCTTGCTGTAGAGTGTTGCAGCTTGGCCATGGTCATCCATGCCCCCATATGGCTTGTACATGGCTAAGTTGAGGTTGGGACCTAGCCTAGTCCGCCCCACATCCACCCTGGTACTCCAGAGCACCAGAACGTGTTAGTGTCTGGCCCGGCCCGGTACCTCTTTTCCCAATCCACATTTGTGCCAAGGGAGAGGATAGCTGTATCCAGACCCTGCCGCAGCCCCGTCCACCTGTCATGACCTCTGCCTTAGACTCTGTGGCTCAACTTTGTGCTTAATGTGAACCAGTTGGAGCCAAATCCAAGCCGGGCATGTCCTGTGTTGCACCCTGTGTTCCAGTCATACTAGTGGGCTAAGGTTTGCTTAGTCCGAACATTCATCTCTCAGTCCCGCACTTTCATTAAGGTTTCATGTCCCGATTCCTGGGAATCACCAGAAATTAGTGTCTCATCTACACTACCGCTGGTCTTACTTTTGGGTGTCCCAGAGCACCTATTTCATATCCTCAAAACCCCAGAGCTCGCCGCTGGGCGGCCAGCAGGCAGAGCCTGGCACCACTTGGTGCACTGGCCGCCCAAGGCCTGGGTCTCTGCCCCCGCCTCTCAACCGGAAGGGTCATTCCCATGAAGCGCCACCCCCAATGGGAGTTTAACCCCGCCCCTGCCCGGACATTCGAACCGCCCAGCCTACCCTGCCGTCAGCCCAAAGCTGACGGGGGTAGAGGGGAGCCAGGTTTTGAACCCCAGCTCCCTCGCCAGCCCTCGCGGGTACTTACTCGCGAGGGGGCTTAGTTGCCCCCTGGCCAGGGGGATGCCGGCGTCCCTGCCTCCGCCGCAAGCGGCGGAAGCTGTGGCTGGGAATCCGGCATGGTTCGCGCCGGAAGGAACGGCTCCCAAATTATATGTTTTTTTAAATGTCTTAAAATTAAACTACCAGTTCTCAGAACTGAAGCAAATAACCTCTTATGTACTGTAATCATTCTTTCCAAATCCTGCATAATCATGCAGTTAGCTGAGTATAATGTGTGTGTATATGTTTCTGTGTAATTCCATGTATAAACTTCTCTTTTTAAATAAAGGTCAACAATGAAGATCCTTTCAGTTCAGCAACACTAGGCTCTGGCAGCAATGTAGTGATTACAAAAAATGTGTTTGAGGAAACACCAGTCAAAAATGAAGAAGTACCCCCAGCACTGCCGCCAAAAATCGGGACTCCAACCAGACCCTGCCCGCCACCACCTGGTATGAGAATTGGTTCTGTCCCTAAACTAGTTAGATGCATTTTCTCTTTGAGAAGTATTATGTGGACATTATTTACATATTTATATAAATAGCCTTAAAGTAAGTCAGGTACACAAAAAATCCTGCCTTTCTCATCTGTTCTCACCTCACTGCAGAATTCATCATGTGTCTCAGGCCAGCAAGAATAATTGCTATGGACTACCTTTCTGGCAAAAAGTTGTTTGTTTGTTTTTCAGTCAGAATCAAATGGAAAAGGAGACTTAAAGGTGAAATATCTAACTTTTGAAGAGCTCATCATTTGAACAGCAGTTTCTAGTACTAAAAGTACAGGAAAAAAATTAATTTGAAGTTCCTTTCTCTGCTATAAGATATTGTCTTCCATAAATCCCAAAATGTGAAAATATGAATTATGACCATCTGATGTCCAGAATTCAGCAATTAGTGATTAAATCAGTGTTGATTTTCTTGGCGGAAAATATGATTTTATGTCACTTGAGAAGCTTTGTTTTATAACATGGGCTAAATATATTCCTACCTGAAAATCTGAACTCCAAAATGCTCCCAAATCCACAATTTTCTGAGTGCCAGCAGGGCACCACAAAGGAAAAATTCCACTGTATTTGGAACACAGTCAAAATACAAGCACGGGCCAGGCGTTGGGACCCCTCAGCTCAAGCTGCCATTAGGGCACCCACATCGCACGCACCGTGATTGTGATCCTGCTGCTAAGCCTAGGAAGCGGCAAGGCATGGCCCACGTGCTTGGGTTCCTGCCACTCACGTGGGGGACCCAGAGGGACTTCCTGGCTTCTGCTTCTGCTTGGCCCAGCCCCAGCCGTGTTGAAGGCGTGAACCCAAGGGTGGAAGATCATCGTTCTTTCTCCCTGTCTCTGTTATTCTGCGTTTCACATAAATAAAAGTTTAAAAAATACAAGCAAATTAAAAATACGGTGTAAAGAAATATGGTATAAAATTACCTTTAAGCTCTGTGTTGTAAGATATAAAACATAAATAAATACTGTGTTTAGTCATGGATCCTGTCCCCAAAATATCTCATTATATATGTGCAAAGTATTCTAAAATCCAGTATTCAAACCCTTGTGATCCTAAACATTTTGAGTGATATCCAGCTTATAATGATTTTTTTGTTTTTAGTCCAAAAACGTTCTCAATAGCTTTTTTTTTTTTTCTTGAAGTCTGCGTGGTTTTAAAACTATACATAACAGAACTTTTTGTTTTATTCATAAAAAGTGACTAAAAGGCATTCTCTCAAGATGTTAGTGTGTTGTTAGGTCAATATGTGAAAAGACATTTGGTACACATCGCTTTTTGAGCATTCCTTGGAAAATTTTTGTTTTAGTACTTAAGAATTATAATTCTTATCAAACCTCCCTAAAATATCTCTTAGGTAGATTTCTTTTCCTTACATGATATAAAGAAAGAGTTTCATATATAGTTATTTATGATAGTCAATTATCTGTTGAAAAATAAGTAGCCTGTTATGGTATATTACTTAAGATTGTCAAACTATATTTTTTAAAAACAACAAGTAAAAAGTAAATGTGCTCATCTATATTTGTATACCTGTGTGATGGCATTTTTTTTTTTTTTAGTTAGCAGACTAGTACCTTGGTCTGAGAATCTTCAGCAGAATAAGTGCATTTCATAGAAGGATCCAAGGCAGAAGGGTAGTTTGTTGGAAATAACAAACAGGCTGGGAGCCTGAACACGTATCCCCTGACCAGCTCCATAGTTGTAGCCATAGAATGTCCAGTATCTGGGACCTGGCATGATAGCATAGTGGTTAAAGTCCTCACCTTGCACGCGCCAGGATCCCATATGGGCACCAGTTCAAATCCTGGCGGCCCCACTTCCCATCCAGGTCCCTCCTTGTGGCCTGGGCAAGCAGTAGAGGACGGCCCAGAGCCTTGGGGCCCTGCACTCATTTGGGAGACCCGGAAGAGCTCCTGGCTCCTGGCTCCTGGCTTTGGATTGGCTCAGCTCCAGCCATTGCGGCTGCTTGGGGAATGAACCGTCAGAAGGAAGATCTTCCTCTCTGTCTCTCCTCATCTCTGTATCTGCCTTTCTAATAAAAATAAATAAATCTTAAAAAAAAAGAATGTCCAGTACCTGATCATAACAGGAAATTAGAATTAATTCTAACTCTGCCTACCTTTACAACATTGTTAGGAAGGGCCCATTGAGGTGGAAAATAAAACATCTTTTGTAAGCTGCTACAGTGATGAAAAAGATAGTCGTTACATCTTAATGCATTTTAAGAAGAAAAGTATTTGAAGACATCGTTACACCTCTTCTTGCCATTTCTTTCTCATGAAGTACGCAGTTTAAGACTTTAAAATTAGAGTATTTGTTCAAAAATGGTAATGAATTAATGGGTAACTAAGCAGTTATTTTAAACAGCTATTGTTTGGTCAAAGATTATCAACAACTGCAAAGATTATTAATAACCACAAAGATGTAAGCTCTAGACATCAAAACATAATTTATACTTTAAGCAAAAAAAGATTTATTTGTTTGTTTTGGAAAGCCAGATGAGATTTACAGAGAGAAAGAGAGACAGAAAGATCCATCCACTGGTTCACTCCTGAAACAGCCACAATGGCTGGAGCTGAGCTGATCCGAAGCCAGGAGCTTCTTCTGGGTTTCTCATGATGGTACTGGATCCCAAGCCATTGGGCTATCCTCTGCTGATTTCCCAGGCCATTAAGTGGGGAAATGGATGGGAAGCAGAGAAGCTGGAAGACAAAACAACATCCAAATGGGATGCTAGTGCTTGCAGGTGGACAATTAGTCTGTTGAGCCGTCACACTGGCCCAACATTATTTATTCTTCAGTTTAAAATATGGTACATGACAGAAAAATTAGGCAGAAAAATGGTTCTGCCAAGGCAATTTTAAGTTGTATGCTCCTAGGCAGTGTATATACAGAAAAACCAGAATACTTTTTTCAAAGTCATTTGCCCTACATAAGTGTCAGACTGAGGTTTATAACAGGCTGTTTCTGTCTTTATAATTTTCCTCTTGTTTTTTCATTCTTATTTTATCTCTTCTTGGGAGCATGCTACTTTGAGGGAAGGCAGTTTACTGTCTGTATTAAAATGTAATTATCCTGCCCATCCCTGCTTTGCTAGGATTTTTTTCTTCATATGAGTGCACATAGCTAAAATGCATTTGAGAGATCATGAATGTTATGGACAGATTCTTGGTATAAGAGTCTGTCAAGTCCTCGCCGCTTCACTCTCGGTTTGGTGCTCCCTGTACGTGTGTGTGCCTGTGTGCTTGTGTTTGCATACTTACCGCTTGAGTTAATTGTAATGATTTTAATCCAGGGAAAAGATCCATCAACAAATTGGATTCTTCTGATCCCTTTAAAATGAATGATCCATTTCAGCCTTTCCCAGGCAATGATAACCCCACCGGAAAAGAACCTGATATGTATCGTGATCCATTCACTTCTACCACTACCAATAAAGAGGCTGATCCAAGCAATTTTGCTAACTTCAGTGCTGTAAGTACTGTGAAGGGGCTGTTTTGGGGAAAGTTTTGTGGTTTGAAGAGTTTTCAAAGATTATTTTGGAGTCTGCCAAATTTATACCATTTCAACTAATTTACCAACATCATAGTTTTTTTTTTTTCTTTTTCCCCAAAGCAAAACTTCTGTTTGGTTCTCCTTGATGGTTCCCTTGCACAAATAATTTTAATCTCAGTTCTTGTGAACTATGCACGTTGTTTTGTAAGCCCTCTTCTTAGTCTTGGTAATGTAGATGTAAGTAAAAAGCAAGCATGCTTTGCAGGTGATTACAGACGGCAGTGGTTTAGCAAGCTCTTTGTCACATCTGTTTGCCAGATATAAATCATGGCAGTAATGAGCTTGAGGACCTCTGACTGTGTATGTGTGCTGTGTGGAAGGTTTTAATGGTTTGTGGAGACCAGTTAGCAACTGTTTCATGATACGAGAGGATAAGGCCAGGAATTCTTTAAAATAGAAAGAGACATTATTTACTGTTATTTTATGCAGTAGCTTTTTAGAAATGTCAGATTTATGAAATAAGTGAAAATCGGGTTATTTGGCTAGCTCTACATCGCTCGCCTCCCATGTTTATTTTGCATTTTATTTGACTAGCGTGGGAGCTTGATCAGGAGGAATGGTGCTGGGCTTCGTGTTTTTTTTTTAAAGATTTATTTTTATTATTTTTTTATTGGAAAGGCAGATATACAGAGAGGAGAGACAGAGAGGAAGATCTTCCGTCCGATGATTCACTCCCCAAGTGAGCGCAACGGGCCAATACTATGCCAGTCCGAAGCCAGGAGCCTCTTCCGGGTCTCCCACGTGGGTGCAGGTTCCCAAAGCCTTGGGCCGTCCTCTACTGCTTTCCCAGGCCACAGGCAGGGAGCTGGAAGGGAAGCGGGGCTGCCGGGATTAGAACTGGAGCCCATATGGGATCCCGGGCATGCAAGGCGAGGACCTTTAACCACTTGCACCACCGCGCTGGGCCCTGGGCTTCGTGTTATAAGCAGAATCTGAGACCACGGAAAGGACCACCGCCCGTGGAGGACCACCTCTGAAAGGACAGAAAGCAGTTAATTAGTTATTAGGATTGAAAGCAAGCCTTTCTCCCAACCCCCCAAAAAGTCTTAGAATGTAACTAAAAAAAGTTTTACCCAGATTTTTTTTTCCAGACCAAATAACCTTCATTATCACTGACTATTCTGCAACCCAAGAATTTTTCTGTTCCTCTTCTTGTACCTTAAGTTTTAGAAGTAAGAGCTGGTGACCAGCTGGCCAGGTCACAGTCTGCCTGATGGCTCCTCTCTCCTCAGTGTAGTGCTGGATCACTCAGCCCGGTGGCTTTTTCCTGCTGCCATGTCCAACTGGGAAGCCACTAGAAGGACTGTAACTGAGGCAGCTGGGATTTTGAGTGAATTCTCTTTGCCTTCCTGTGGCTTCTAAATGTGATGAAAGAAAAAGGAGTCTATATTCGGAGTATTATCAAAATTATATTGACTTGATTGTCATGAGATGGAATTTATATTGTTTCAAGCAGAGCATCAAGAATTGACCTTCATGGGAAAATAAAAGTCTTAGTATAAAATAACGCTTGGCAATCTGTGGCACATAGTATCTTATATATATAGTATCAGCACATCAAAACCTAGTTGGAATGAAACTTGAACAATAGTTGAGGCATTTTGCTTACTTTATACTTCAGATTCCCAAAATTAGTGTGACATAAAGCCACTCATAATGTAAGCATTTTATTTCCTTTGTAAATTGTTTGTTAAGTATTACAGGTTTCATATATATGTATAAGTTTCATATAGTCCCTAGTTTCCTGGGGAATAAAGCTATCAATTTCAAATAGCCTCATGTTAACCTTGCAGGATTCCTCTGTACCTCAAGATTAGAAATAAAGTTGAATTCTTTATTTAAGATCTAGCAAGATTGTTTCGATTTGAGTGGATAAAAATATTTCCCCAACCTGGTCATTTTCAGTGTTTTATGTGGATGGCTTAAAAGGTTCTCAAAGCATGCCAAAATCTTCAAAATGCCCCCCCCCCAAAATTGGCTTACATCTCACTTAGTATGACCAATACTTTTATATTAAATAAAGCTAAATAAACGTTTTTTTACTTTGTACTTTTTCTATACCTGAAGCACTTGAACAAAGTAGACAGTTGCCAGTAGATTAAGCATGAAGCATCCTGTGAGAATGAATTCACTCCAGTTAAACTAGTCAAAAAGGCCAGCCTCGTTCTGTTTGTAGATTTCCCTAGTCTGTTAAGCATGTATATTTTTAAATGATGTTTTTGATGTTGTAGTTTTATCGATCTAGACTGCAATAATTCTAAAAATTCAGCCACAAGAACTAGTTAAAGGTAAATGTTTTTAAATTTTTTTAAAAATAACAAGTAACAAAGAAAACTATTCCCAGAATCCTTCAGATAACACAAATGTTTAATGGCTGTTCAAAAAAAGCTAGTTTTCCTTCTTTTTACTTACTTTACTTGTTCATGTGTTCGTGAATTTGCTCTCTTACATGGCAGTATCCCTCTGAGGAAGACATGATTGAATGGGCCAAGAGGGAAAGCGAAAGAGAGGAGGAGCAGAGGCTTGCCCGGCTCAATCAGCAAGAGCAAGAGGACTTGGAACTGGCGATTGCACTGAGCAAGTCGGAGATCTCAGAAGCATGAAGAAGTCTTTCATCTGTTCTCAGCCGCACACACCCTTCTCCCCAAACACCAACGCTATTTACAATGTGTAGCAAAACTACCTATGAGCATGGGAATACAAAAGATAGGAGATTCCTGTAAATGTGACAGAAAAACATTTAGTTTTTGTTTTGTCTTTTAGTATTATTAAGTCTGTTTCCTGTGTGTCCTGTATATTTTTCCCCTGTAAAAGAGGTAGCCCAGGAGACAGCTTCATCTAAACCCTGTTCTGACTCGCGTTTACTCTGAGCTTCTGCCTGCCTGTGCTCCTTTGACTTGTAAAAGCTGCAGCACCCGAGCTTCCGCCTTCCAGAGTATAGAGACGTAGTTTCATCCCGTGGTGGCCTTGTTCTGTAGTTAAGCCCACAGAAGCCAGGGACACTGCTTAAAGTTGTCAGTATTCTCCCCTGCTCGGACTGAGGGAGGGGAAAGGAAAGGGCATCTTGTTTATCTTACGGCTGGTGCAAATTCACTAGTTTGAAGAGCATTTTTTTTAGTGTCTTTATGGTACAAATAATGTTTAATATGTTTTTTAGAGCCAAGGGGGAAAACTGCATAGATTGACAATGCTGTGGGAAAGGAAATGCTTTAGGCTTCAGACTCAGTCTTTTCCTAAATAAAAATGTTAAAGCCTTGAGTGTGATTTTTTTTTAAGTGCTAAATAATGGAGAAAAATGTACCAACTAAAATATACCCACTCATGTAGGAGAAGTAAGTGTAGAAGATTTGGCAGCTGCTCGGCTTTGCCAACCAGCACTGTTGTCTTCAATTCATGATGGATTTCTTTCTGTTCATTTGCAAAAACTCCAAGCTGGAACTGGAAGGTTCTTTAATTTTTCATATATATTTTTGGTTTTCTTTATGAAGGCTCAGTTACTTGAAATGTAAAGAAATGGTCACTAAGTACTTATGGAAAAATGACATACCTTGCTCTTCTGGCCATCTTTGTGGTTTAAATTGGTTTCTTTACTCTTCTTCATAAGTTTACCTATAAAACTAGAAAGCTAGCAAAAAGAATCTTTTCTTTAGTTGAGAAGCGTCATGTGTTGGAAGTCTGTAAAACTGAGTAAGAGTGTAAACTGAATTTGAAAGAATATGAAATAAGCTATAAATTATAATCTTAATTTTTTAATGTGAGTTACTAAATTAGATGATATATTAAATACTAAGATAAAGAAAAATGCACCTAAAAATTAATAGAACTCACTGGGGTCACCAAGTCAAGGTGATATTGGTCTGAGGTGAGTCAGATTAACTTACTGCCTAGCCTGTGCATAAATTTCGGAATACCCAACTCACTGGATCTTGAAATGGTGCTTTTTTTCTCTCCACATAAAATTGGACTGCTACAGTTTAAAACAAACCACTTTTGTGCACTGCTCTTTTTTCTACTTTTATAAATAGAAACATTGTAGTAGAAAAGTCACAGTAAGGCAGTAAGGGCTAAAGCATAAGGTTCTGACTTTGATAAACTGATCCAGGGACCTAAGGATTTCCTGCAGGTGCTGATTGAGAAAATTGTATTGAGAGTTGTGATAGATGGGTTTTTATGTGTGTTTTTTTTTCTTTCCCCTTACTCTTCAGGAAAAAGGTAAGTTAACTTGAACAACCTCCTTTTTGCACTAGGAAAATGAACAAATGTTTGAAATGCTTTTGAAAAAAAAATTTTAAAGAAAACCTCTGGAAAACATTCAATATCTGTGACTTGCAAACACCACTTTCAATGTAATAAGTGTACCCTAATCTTATGTATGTTTTACTGGAAGACATAAATTCTTATCTTTTATTAAAATATGTATTCTTGGTGGACCAATATAATATTAAAGTATATATATATTATATAAACATATATCTATATCTCCATGCTTACTTGTGTAGGGTGAACGTCTTGGAGTCGTTTGTGATATTTGATGTTACTGACTGTGGCTCCAGGGCCTGTGCTTGACAATAGATACGTTTGACCAAGAGCTAAGTGAAAATGCTTGCATATGAAGCTTAAACCATCTTCTACACACTGTTCAAAATTTTTTTAAGCTCTCTTAATTTTCTCTTATGCTTCAGACTTCAAAATTGTAGCCTGTAATAAGAATAAATTTTAATAATAAAGCAAACTATCCATGTATCCAATCAGCAGTGGAGTTTTGCATGGTTCTCTGATTATATCCACTCTGTGTGGCAAGGAGGGGTAGCCATACAGTCAGAACAGAATGTGTGTGGAATGTTTGGAGCCAGATCTAGTATAGAACAAATCCTTAGTGATTGTGATTGTGTGGAAGATCAGAAATGCATCTACATAGAGGCAGTGCCTGAAACATGATGCCCGTGTGCATGTGGACTAAGGATTTGTGTGGTATACCCAGGGCACAACAATCTGATTAGCTCATCCAGTCCTGGGATTGAATCCCTATTCTGCCACTTTTTAGATAATATTAAAAAGATTGGGCCCAGCGCTGTGGTCTAGCAGCTAAAGTCCTCGCCTTGCACGCACCGGGATCCCATATGGGTGCCAGTTCTAATCCTGGCAGCTCCACTTCCCATCCAGATCCCTACTTGTGGCCTGGAAAAGCAGTTGAGGACGGTCCAATGCTTTGGCATCCTGCACCCAAATGGGAGACCTGGAAGAAGTCCCTGGCTCCTGGCTCCAGATCGTCACAGCACTGGCCATTGAAGTCACTTGGGGAGTGAATCATCGGACGGAAGATCTTCCTCTCTATTTCTCTGCCTCTCTGTATATCTGACTTTGTAATAAATAAATCTTTAAAAAAAGATAACCTCCCGTTGAACAAAGATCGTAATACTTCATAAGATTGACCTAATGATTTGATTTTGACAACTTTTTTAAAAGATGTATTTATTTATTTGGGAGGCAGAATGATGGAGAGGAAGAGAGAGATGCCTCTTCCACTTGTTCATTCCCCTAATAGTGGTGAGTACTAAGACCAGGAACTCTCCACGTCTCCCACGTGGGTGCCTATGCCCAGACACGAAGGCCATCCTCTGCTGCCTTCTCGGGCGTATTAGCAGGGAGATAGTTTGGTGATAGAGCAGCTGGGACTCCAGTATAGATTCTTGTCCTGCAGGCAGAGTAGTCCAACCCACTCCAGCACACCAGCACCTACTTTGACAACTTTTCAATACTTTTTTTTTAAGATTTATTTATTTATTGGAAAGTCAGATATACAGAGAGGAGGAGAGACAGAGAGGAAGATCTTCCATCCGATGATTCACTCCCCAAGTGAGCGCAACGGCCGATGCTATGCCGATCCAAAGCCAGGAGCCAGGAACTTCTTCCGGGTCTTCCACACAGGTGCAGGGTCCCAAAGCTTTGGGCCATCCTCAACTGCTTTCCCAGGCCACAAGCAGGGAGCTGGAAGGGAAGTGGAGCTGCCGGTATTAGATCCGGCGCCCATATGAGGACTTTAGCTGCTAGGTCACGGTGCTGGGCCCAGCTGTTCAATACTTTATAAGTAAACAAATCCAGTGACATTATTGAGATTGTCAATGTCCATTTCAACACTGTTTTGCTACATATCATGAATAATGAAGTTGTAATTATTAATTGTAATCCCTCCAGTACCACAAGTGTCATGCACTGGCATCTATTCCTACAAGGTTTTTGATTCCTGTTTTTCACCACTCTTGGATGTATTTTTATTTTTGTAGCATATTAACTTCATGTTGATGAAAACTTACTATTTCACCCTGTTGTCTTTGCTCACCGGTTGTGTGATTAGGGGGTATATAACAGAAGTGTAGCAGAGACCGATATGTTCAGACATGGAGACAAAGGGCTGTATATCTGCATACAGACCTGAGATGGACTCCAGTGAAAGGATTGAATGTATCCTAACAGTAAGCGGATGGACTCCGTGACAGTGTCCGTGCCAACATTGTCGGGAAGCACTTCAATACAGCATGATGGACTTGTTACTGTTCATGAAGGACATCTATTGTAAAACTAGAGGAGAAATCGAGGAGGTAGAGAGGGGCCTTGGGGAAGGGCACAGGCAACCCCAGAACCTGTGGAACTATATCAAAACTTGTTAAAATTTTTTTTAAGTGAAAACAGCCAATTCATGTTGAGTGTAAAGCATTGTACTAAGCATTTTGGGTGTTTTTTGTTTGTTTTCTAATTCTTATCTTTTATTTTAAAAATGGAGAGAGAGGCTAAAAAAAGAAATAATGTGCTTCAGGTCATATAGCTGATTACATAAGCCAGGAGTTGAACTCTGGTCTCTGATTCTAGACATGATATTCTACAATGCTCTATTTCATTTTAGGATTTAAGAAATGGAGCTGGCACAATGGCTCAATCAGCTAGTCCTCCCCTTTCAAGCACCAGGATCCCATATGAGTGCCAGTCCATGTCCTGGATACTCCACTTCCCTTCCAGCTCCCTGCTTGTGGCCTGAGAAAGCAGTAAAGGATGGCTTTGGGCCCCTGCACCTGTGTGGGAGCCACGGAAGAAGCTCTTGGCTTCTGGCTTCAGATCGGTTCAGCTCCAGCCACTATGGCCACATGGGGAGTGAACCAGCAGATGGTCTCCTTCTCTGTAGATCCTGCCTTTCCAATAAAAATAAATAGTTTTAAAAAGAAATGATCGGAACAGAACATCGTAGTAACCGTATTGTGAGAACAAAGATCATTTATTAAGCTTTAGGCCTGATCCTAAGTCCTTAATATATGTTCACTTAATCTTCACAACAGTGAACTTGAAAGCTTAGCAACTATTCATTTCACAGAGGACGTCTCGGCAATAACTCATGGTTATGCTGCTAGTAAGTGGCCACGCTGGGATTTAAACCCAAGAGGCTTCTCCAGAGTTTTAAAAATTAGAAGGCAGCCTGGAAATACAACACAATAATTCATGTAGCCTCTACTCTTGAGGATTAATGGAATAAGTGCACTACGTTGCACATGCACATTTCATCCTTTAAAAAACATACTTTTTGAAGACTTAAGATCTATCTGCTGGCTTACTCCCCAGATGAGGCTAGAAACCCAGAGCTTTATCCAAATCTCCCACATGAGTAGAGGCCCAACTACTTGAGCCATCAGCTGCTGCTTTCCCAGCAGCATTAGCAGGGAGCTGGATTGGAAATGGAGTAGCTGGAACTCAAACAAGTGCCCAACGGATGCTGGCACTGCAAACAGCCACTTCACTCACTCCACTGCAGATGTTCCAGTTCATTTGTCTCTTTGATGAGATTTAAAACAGTTTTTGGCACAGGAAACCATTTAATTATTATTACCAATATTACCATAAGTGATCCTAAGTATATGGGCAGAATAGCCCAGCCAGTCCCTGAGTGATGCTGACCCAGGGAACATTGAGAACTAGTTTGTTCAGGACACTACATCCCATGTCAGAATCCCTGGGATTGAGTCCTGCTCCACTCCCAATTCTAGCTTCTGGCTTGATGGCTCAGCTAGTTGGATCCCTGCCACCCATGAAAAAGACCTGGATGGAGTTCCTGGCTGTTGTTCCAAACTTCTGGGAAGTTGACCAGTGAACAGCAAGTGGCTCCTCCCTTTCCAGCAAAATAATGCAGGTGTTTTGTTACTGTTTTTAAGATTTACCTTCAAAGAGTTAGAGAGAAGGAGAGACAGGGAAAGATCATCTGCTGGTTCACTCCCCAAGTGGCCACACTGGCTACATGGCTAATCCAAAGCCAGGAGCTCAAGGTCCCAGGCCGCCCTCTGCTGCCCTCCCAGGCCACAAGCAGGGCGGTGAATCAGAAGTGGAGCAATTGAAACTAGAACTGGCACTCAGAGGGGATGCTGGCACCGCAGGCAGAGGACCAGCTTGATATAACACCTCCGTGCTGTCTTGGAGATTTTTGTTAACTGCCAGATAATCTGGTTCCAGAATCTATATTCAGTTATACTGTTGATAAAAATGTACATTAATATATTTTTCTGCATATCTTGATTTAGAGTATGCTTTTACTGCCAAACAGCTCTGTATTGCTACCAAGGACTAAAGCTATGCAATGTCATTCTCGTTGCATATTGACCTCTAAGACCTGTTGATGGAACCAGGACAGAACATTCATATGAGGTTCTTGCCACTAGAGTAGAGTAAGGAAGATGGACAGCTCCTTAAATAAAATTCCTCACCACTGCATGCTGAGACTTTCCCTGTGTGTCCCAGCACATCCTGAGGATAGTAGTTCTCATATAGAGAACAGGGAAAGACTTTCCCTGGGTACAATACTCTGCTTCTGGGGCCAACATTGTGGCATAGGGGAGTAAAGCCAGTTCAAGTCCTGGCTGCTCCACTTCCCATCCAGCTCCCTGCTAATCACTTGTGGAAGTAGCAGAGAAAGGCCCAAGTGCTTGAGCCCCTGCACCCACGTGGAAGAGCCGGATGAAACTCCTGACTTTGGTTCAGCCCAGCCCTGGCTGCTGCAGTCATTTGAGGAGTGAGTGGACCAGGGAATGGGGAGTCTTTCTCCCTCTTAACTGCTTTTCAATTAAACCTTAAATATATACATACTGTTTGTTGCCATCAATAGCAAAAACATAAAAGATGATTGCTTTTAATGTTTTGAAGGTCAGCTCCCACAAGGCCACTCTGCTTAATTGACTCTGTTGACTGGAAAAGGCCACCTGACAGTCTCAAGAAGGGGCCTCGTTACCAAGATCTAATCGTCAAGTTTAAAAAGATCATCAGTAAAAGAGAGCTTCTGTTAAGCAGATTCACAGGGGTTGATACAGAAAGCAGAATGCCATTTTCCAGTAAAAATGAAGTTGTTATGGCATGTACAGTGTTCACAGTTGATTAAAGCAGGCTGCCTCACAGGAACCTGGATGCCTCCTGCCTGCAAGCCTTGATCTCATACCCCCGTGATGGGATTGTACATGAATATGTTTAACCAGGTTACAGTGTGGTTTGGCTGGTTGAGCAACTATTATGTCTCGGGTATCATTGCATATCTTTATTTTGATCTGTTGTAAATTTTTCAGCAAGTTAATGTGCATCTTTTTGTTTTTAATCATGAAATTCACTGATGGGTATGAACTAGATCAGAAGATGCAAGGTTTGAAAATCATTTATATTTTTTAAACATTCTTTTTTAAAAAGATTTCTTAATATTTGAAAACGCAGAGTTACACAGAGAAGAAGAGACCGAGAGAGGTCTTCCATCTGCTGACTCATGCCCTAAATGGCCACAGCAGCAGGAGCTAAACTGATCTGAAGTCAGGAGCTTCTTCCAAGTCTTTCTGTGTGAGTGCAGGGGCCTCAAGGACTTGAGCTATTCTCTGCTACTTTTCTTTTTTTTTTTATTATTTTTTTAAAGATTTATTTTTATTATTTTTTTCATTGGAAAGGCAGATATACAGAGAGGAGAGACAGAGAGGAAGATCTTCCATCCGATGATTCACTCCCCAAGTGAGCCGCCGCAACGGTCCGATACTATGCCGATCCGAAGCCAGGAGCCTCTTCCGGGTCTCCCACGCGGGTGCAGGGTCCCAAAGCTTTGGGCCGTCCTCGACTGCTTTCCCAGGCCACAAGCAGGGAGCTGGAAGGGAAGCGGGGCTGCCGGGATTAGAACCGGCGCCCATATGGGATCCCGGGCATGCAAGGCGAGGACTTAACCACTTGCGCCACCGCGCTGGGCCCATCTCTGCTACTTTTCTAGGCCCTAAACAGAAAGTTCAGAAGTGAATCAGCCATGACACAAACAAGTGCCCATAAGGGATGTTGGCACCACAGGCAGAGACTTAGGCTACTATACCATGGCACCAGCCCCTGTTGCTATTTCAAAATCTTCTTAAATAAAAAAATTGAGTTGTTAATGTTATATATCCAAGTGGATTATATGACACATTAGCTCATGGAGGGGAACAAGCATCCGTAGAAAGACCCCATCGATTTGTCTTTTCTCCCTTAAGTGCATTGTATGTGTTTAGCTGCTTGGGTCTCAGGGCCTTAGTTTCAGATGCTTTACTTCCTCTGGAGTCAGAACTAGAGAGGACTAAATGTAACTGTTGTGAGAAGAAGGGACAGCTGACAAAGGACCTTTTATAATCCTAGCTGTAAGCGTTCACTATAGAAGGATGCTCGAAAAGTTCACGGAAGGGCTGGTGTGGCACAGCAGTTTTAGCCACCACCTGCAGGGTTGGCATCGTATATAAAAGCACTGGTTCAAATCCCAGCTGCTCTGCTTCTGGGCCAGTTTCCTATGAATGTGCCTGGGGACGCCGTGGGAGATGGCCCAAGTGCTTGAGCCCCTGCCACCCACGAGGGAGGTCTAGGTGGAATTCCAGCCTCCTGACTTCAGCCCAGGGGCTGTTTGCAGACGTTTAAGGAGTGAACCAGCAATTGGAAGATGAGAGGGTTGGGGATCAGGGGAGAAGGGATGACTCCCCCTCTTCTAACTTTGCCTTTTAAATAAATAAGCTTTACAATTTTGTGGAAAATGAAAGATGAGTTTATTTTTGTGCCAACATTAAATCTATGTTTGCAAGAAGCTTTCAAAGAGTTAATGAAAAAATCTGTGAAAAGCTTATATGGGTTTCCATTTCTCTAGCATTTTTTTTTTCCTTGTAAATCTCAAATGAAGATAGTGCTTATATAGTTAATTCACTCCCCAACACTTGCAACAGCAAGGCTGGCCCAAGGCTGGGCCAAGGGTCAGAACTCAAATTCTCCCAGAGAATGGCAGAACTCAGATCCTTGAGCTGCCTTTGTGGGCAGCCCATCTCAGGATGCTAGAATCAGGGGTGGATCTGGAGCTGCAGCCCAGGCACTACCATGTTGGATGTGGGCTGCCAGCTGGTGTCTCTAACTGCTCTGCCAAATACCCACGCCCTTAGTGATTTTGCAAACAGTATAGAGAATGCTCCCAACCACTAGTTAGTCCCAGATACCTTCAACAGCTGGGATCAAACCGGGCTGGGATCAAAGCTGAGAGCCAGTCATATGACCCAGACCTCATGCATGGGTGGAAGGAACCCAATCTCTGGCACCAAACCGCTGCCTCCCAGGGTCCTCATTAGCTGGAAGCCAGAACAGGGAGCCAGAGCTAGCAATTGACCCCAGGAAGTCTGTAGTGGAACATGGGCATCCTAGCAGCTTAACTCCTGAGCCAAATGCTTGTTCCAACCTGTCTTCCAATTCCATTTTTTTACACACTTTTTTTTAAGTGCTGTGTGTGTGTGTGTTATTTAATCTGCACAAAACTCAGATTGAAAATATGAGATGGCAAGGTGGGAGCAACTTGGTCAAGATACACCCCACCCCCTGACTGCCCCGGAAAGGGCCAGGTTCCACACAGGTGTCTTCAGCTCTGAGACGCTGCGTTTCCAGCACACAGACTAACTGGTCCTGAACCCAGGACAGCCCTTTGAGTACAAGCAGTGGCAGCCCTAGGGCCTAAGCAGGAAGCCCCATCAGCACAGAGCAGGCCGTGCACCCTCTCCAAGGCGCTCCACAACACAAGAGACCCTGAACCAAAGTGCATGGCACCCTAGAAGCCTCTTCATAGCGCTTGGAAATGTCCATACCAAGACAGCCCCACATTGTTCTCCTCTCTTATTTTTATTGGAAAGACAGGTTTATAGAGAGAAGGAGAAACAAAGAAAATCTGGCTTCTTGTTCATTCCCCAGGTGGCCACAACAACTGGAGCTGAGCTGATCCAAAGCCAGGAGCCAGGAGTTTCTTCTGGGCCTCCCATGTGAGTGCAGGGTCCCAAGGCTTTGGGCCATCCTCTACATTGGTCTCCCTTTAAAAAAAAAAAAAGAAAAGAAACAAAGAAAGAAAAGAAAAATAAAGAAACAAGGTTTATTTATTTTGAAAGATGGCTGCAACAGCTAGCATTCCTCCAGGCTAAAGGCAGGAGGAGCCAGAAGCCTCACCCAGGCCCTCATGTGGGTGCAGGGTCCCAAACTCTTGGGCCATCTTTTGCTGCTCGTCCCAGACACATTAGCAGAGAGCTGGATTAAAAAATGGAATAGTCCAACTTGATTCGGCACTGTATAGGATGCCAGCATTACAAGCAGTGGCCTCCCCATTACACCACAATGCCTGCTTCTCTCCCTTGCTCTCTTCCAGAATGAGCCTGTAGGTGACTTGAGTCATGAATTAGAAGACCCTTCCAGGGTTCTGGCACTGTGGCATGACAAAGTAAGCCTCTACCTATGGTACCAGCATCCCGTATGGGTAGCAGGTTCAGTCCCATAGAAGAACCAGAAGAAATTCCTGGCTCCTGGCTTCAGAACGGCCAACTCTGACCATTCTAACTATTTGGGAAGTGAATCCGCAGATGGAAGTTATTGTGTGTATGTGTGTGTGTGTGTGTGTGTGTGCTCTCTGACGTTCAAAGAAAAATGAATCAAGAAAGAAAGAAACAAAGAAAAAGGAAGGCAGGCAGACTCCTCCAAACACTGTGGCCAATCCCATGCTCCCAGCTTTGATTGGTCTAGCAGAGCATTTGGATCAAAATTCTGGTCCTGAAGGTAGAGGCTGATTATGGACCCAGACCCTCATTCTCTTGCAGAATGCCACTCTCTTCCATTCAAGCGTAGGAACTGATGTTCTTGAAGAAAACCATGATTGCTTTCTGCTTCCCAAGAAGGTTCCTGGCCTTGTAACAGAAACCTGGCCCTAGGAGACTCCTAAATGTGGCTCTACACTCGGGCGCTGCTGTCTCCCAGCTGGGTGGCTGGTGTGATCTCCAGACCTCCATGGCTTTCCATGGGGTTCACCACTGTCCTCACAGTGTTGTAAGACTGGGAGATGACAAGGACTCTTGGCCTCTGTTCCATGGCAGATATTCACAAACATCTGGCACACCCATGTTTAAAAGGGCAAAAAAGTCAATTTAGGAAACATCAGCGTATCATTAAAGGTGACAGACACCAGTTACCTAGGGAGTTCATGTGGATGAAACACCTTCTTTCCCTTTGAGAATAAAGCTGTCAGTGTAGAGGGTACCCCTAACAGACCCTGTGTCTGACATCGTCCTGCCAGCGACTCATTTAAGTCCCTACACAACCCTTGTCACAGATGCTGCAGCCGTTATTTCACTCATGAGCAACCTGGGACAAAGAGGTTAAGGAACTTGGCTGAAGTCACAGGCACCTGGCATGTGATGGGACCCCAGAGTTGGGGCGGAAGGGACAAATGGAACCCTCACCTTCGTTCAGAGATTCCAAGTTAGATAAGCTGGGGAATATGGTTCCTAGGTACTTTGTGCATTCCCTTCAGAGTCCCAACTCTGCCGCTTAACCCGTGCGATCTTGTGCAAATTCTGGAGCCCCTCTCTGTCCCTTACTCCGCCCTAAGCATTGAAAGGTGAAAGGACTTGAGTAACGACACTGTCTTGAGAACTAAATGACTTGGTTCCCGTAAAGAGTTTTGAAAACACCCAAAAAGTTCTGAACAGTTGAAGAGCCCTGGGTTTGAATCCCAGCTCATGGGTTTATTTTAGGAGCGTTTCTAAACTTCGGGCAAAATATTCCTAAAACAAAATTGTCTGGATTAGAGGTGGTAGAGTGTCACGGTGCCTCATATGGGGCCTGCCACTGCATAGAGTCCCATACGGGTATCTGCTACTTACCTGATGGGGGCGTATTCTGAGAAGTGCATTGTTAGATGATATAGTTCCTGAGCACCATGGAGTGTGCTGCCAGACTGAGGTGATGCGATCTTATAAGACCACAGTTGCCCTGCAACATGTGGCTATTGGTTCCTTTCTCGTGTCCTCAATACCCAATGCCAGCCATGGGTGGCAGCAATGCCAGGCTGTATGGCAAACACAGGCATGAGACAGTCCTAGTACCATTGCAAGACACTGAGGTAAAACAGAAAGATGTAACCCTGGAGCGACCCCTCCTCTGAGAGCTTCCTGGAAGAGGAAGGGCTTGGAGGCTGGGTGGGACCTGCTGTGGGCCTACAGGAAAGCAGGCTTCTGAGGCCCAGAGGGGTCTCGACTGCGTGCCTGGGGGACAGCAGGCTCTCCGCAGTGCCCAGCATCAATGAGTAATGGAAGGGTGTGGGCCCTTATAACTGAAATTTCCAGATGTTGAGGCTCTTAACCTTGTGTGGTCAGATGGACAGCATTCTCAGGCCCTTGTCCATCAGCCAAGGCCAAGCCCTGGGTGCTTCGAGAAAGGGAGAAAGGCCAGCTCTCTCTGCTGCCTGTGAGAGAAGAAACTCCCCGGGTGGTCCCTGGAGTGAGACTCCAACTGCATGACCCCCAGCCTGCTGTGGATCCCAAGTGGGATGGGAGGGCAGCACGAGACGGGGCAGTCAGGCCTGGGTTTAAGATCTCGCTCCACAGCTTGCTCTCAGGGAAGTTCGCTTAGCCTCACTTTCCTCAACGACAAAATGAGAATAAGCAAGATGAAGATATGCCAGAATGTGGGTCAAATGCCTTGGCTCGGGGCTTGGCATCTCAGACACCTGACTTGTCCACATCCTACATGTTGGTGGGACAAGATATATCTTGTGCAAGTGCCCAGGATACACACCCAGGCCTGAAGGGCACAGAAGGGACCCGCTGCCCTTGTCCCATCTTAGCCCTTGCCATCGGGGCAACCTGTACGCCACCCCCAAATCTGTGCTTCACAGGGAGCCAACCCTCCCCGGAGCCCCGCCAGACACACCCTGCCCCTTGTCCTGAGTGGGGCATCCCATGCAAACCTGCACACTGGGCTGCCCCTGGTTCTCTTTGCTCTACACCTTGTCCCATTTGTCAGAGATAATTTGAAAGAAAAACCCAAAACAAACACGACACGACGGGGCTCCAGAAAGTCTGTGCTGGAGTCAGGCTGCGGCTCTTTCCTCCTCTGCATCCCCCAGAGATCTGGGAGTCAGAACTGGAACACTTCGAGGTCCTGGCCCAGTGCCTGGCCTGACCAACCTGCAGCTCCACTCTCCAGCCCCAGCAGTTACTGGCTTCCCACCTGCACCTCCCTGCCAGCACCTCCCTGCCAGCACCTCTGCTGTTTGCCTTGCACTTGACCCAGTGCCTTCAGGCCCACACAGCCCTAGTAAGGAACCAGAGGGGTCGCTGGCACCTGTTTGTCCTATAGAGACTCTACTACAGAGACCACTCCCAGGCTGCCCTGGGGGACAGGAGGAATTCAGAACTGGGCCGTGGCAACCCAAGCCTCCAGCCCTCCAGCCCAGGAACCAGGAATCCCAAGCCCTTTTCGAACTCCCCTGTGTCCAGTGCTGGCACTCCGCGAGTTCCCAGTCTTACCTGATTCTGGGTGGAAATAGACTTTGTCTGGGACACCCACCGACTCCCTTGCGGGACCGGGAGGCGCCTGCCTGGGAGGGGAGGAGCCGCCAGGCTGCCCCGCCTGCCCCGTCCAGGTACTGGCTCTGTCGCCGCCGACAGGGCTGTCAACCCTCCCCGCTCCAAGGGGCCACCCGCGAACCCCGTCCCTGACCGAATCCAGCCGGAGCCCATGGCCTTTCTCACCCCCTGGAAGGGGACAGCCGCCAGGAAAAGCGATCGCAGGTAGCGGGCAGGGGGCAGGGACTGGCGGGAGGTACAGAGGGAAGGAAGGGACCTGCGGGGTGAGGGAGGAAAGGACAGCTAAGGGGGCACAGCTGGAGGCTGCTGCATCTGAGGGGAGAGAAGCAGGCTGGCCTCCCACGTTGTCTCCTCCAGCAGAGATGTCTGGGGTCAAGGGCTGCAGTGCCCCCAACCCCCACCTCAGGCTCCCATTCCGCCTGGCCCCGCAGCCCGTGGGCTCAGCGAGAGCATCTCCAGTGACTATCACGTGTGGCAAGACCAGTAGTTGGGCTTGGGCGCCCAGCCGGCCTGGACAGCCCAGGGCAGCCACGTTGTCTGCTGAACGGCTTGTAGATGCTGCACAGAGCAGAGGGCAGGGGACAAAGGGGTCGCCAGGATCCCACTTCAGTCTCTGGGGGGAGGCATTCTGCCCCTCTCAGCTTCTCCACCGCCAGCCTTGTAGCATTGTCTGTGTTGCCTCCCCCGCTGTCCCCACCTCATGGATGAGCTGGTACCCCCAAGTGTGCTCTGTGACAGACCCCAGTTGTGGGGACCCCAAGTCTCTCTCAGCGTCCTCACTTCCAAACCTGTTCCTCCTCCTATGTCCCCACCTCGAGGAATCTCACAGTCATCCACACAGTTGCCCAAGCCTGAAACTTGGGAGTCATCCCTGACACCCACTCCCTCACCCCACCCAGGCCTCTCAAGACCTGCTCTTTTTACCCCCTGGCTGCCACTGGAAGAAAGAGTTGGAGCAGACAGCGCGAAAGAAAGAGACTGAGTCAGCAAGATTCCAAGCTTCCCTGGGATGGCTCAGCCTTTCCATTGTCTGCTTCCCCACAAATCCATTATAAAGAGCTAGCTGGGTTGTGTCATTTATCTGCTTCAAAACCCCTCCAGGGACTCAGTGTAGCCTAGTGGCAAAGTCCTCACTTTGTACACGCCCAGGATCCCATATGGGCGCCGGTTCTAATCCTGGCAGCCCTGCTTCCTATCCAGCTCGCTGCTTATGGCCTGGGAAAGCAACCGAGAACAGCCCAAAGCCTTGGAATCCTGTACCTATGTGGGAGACCGGGAAGAGACTCCAGGCTCCTGGCTTCTGATTGGCGCAGCTCTGGCCTTTGCAGCCACTTTGGGATTGAATCAATGGACAGACGATCTTCCTCTCTGTATATCTAATTTCCCAATAGAAATAAATAAATCTTAAAAAACAAAGAAAATCCCTCTAGGGCAGTGGAGGCTAAAGTCCCAGAGCCCCGGGAGAAGGCTCATTTTCCATCCTGACATCTGATCCCATCTCTGACTCAAGGTCACGGGTTGCAGGACCCCAGCACCCTGGCTTCTGTCTCTTGGATCTCTGAGCCAGCCAACACTGTGGAGCACTTCCCACTCCAGAGGGGGCGCTGGACACTGCTGATCCCTGAGTATCACTGCAGAAGCACAGGTTCTTGAGCTCAGGGATCCGTTCCAGTGGGAGAGAAGGCAGTAGGTGCGCAGTGCATTGCCAACACCCAGAACAGGAGGCCCGCAGAGGGGGCGGGGCCTGGAGATGATGCCTGGACGCATCCAGGAGGCAGGCAGGCGCAGCAAAGCAGATTTCATTGTGGGTTGGAAAACTACTAGAGGCTTCAGGCAGAGCAATTGCACTTTTTTAAAAATTAATTTTTATTTGACACAGGGAGAAATTTTGCTGGTCAAGTCTCTAAATGACCACAGTAGCAGGAACTGGCCAGGCCAAAGCCAGGAGCCTGGAACTCCATCTGGGGCTCCCACGTGCATGGCAGGGGCCCAAGTGCTTGGGCCATCTTTTATTGCCTTGTTAGGCACATTAACAGGGAGCTGGACTGGAAATAGTAGCCAAGCCTGGTGCTGTGGCTTAGCAACTTAAGCCACTGTTGTGGAGCAGGCATCCCATATGGGGATTAATTTGAGTCCTGCTGAGCCACCTCCAACCCCACTCCCTGCTGTACCTTAAGGCTTACCCCTCTGTACCTTAAGGCTAATCCTGGATTTCAGCTTTGATGGGAACCCATGAGAATGATTTCCCAGGAGGACAAGATCTCCTGAGTAGGTGGTAAGGACTGGCCGTGTCCAGGGCTATTTCCTGCCTGCCCAGGACCCATTCTATGTTTTATGTGGCACCAAGGAGCTGAATTTCCCATGCATGTTTGCTGCTGATGTCATAATGAGGTACTGGGCAGGAGGTAGCCAGACCAGAAGGAAGCAAGGCCTGATGACCCAGGAAAGCGAGGCTGGCATGTGGAGCAACTAGGACATGAACCGGCACTCATATGGGATGCTGGCACTTGGAGGTGGATTAGCCTGTTTAACCATGGTGCCAGTCCCTAGACTGGTGATTTAAGATCTTGAGTTTTGGGGTGAACATTCAGTCTAGCAACTCAGTAGGCTGCATGCCGTGTGGGAGCACTGGGTTTGCAACCAAGTTATGGCTCCTGATTACAGCTTTCTACTAATTGCAGGCCTTGGAACACGGTGGTGATGGCTCAAGGCCTTAGGTCCCTCTGCCTTTGTGGGAAACCCGGACTGACTTCCCAGCTCCCAGCAGCAGCCTGGCACAGGCCCAGGTGTTCAGGCATCTGGGAAGTGAATCAGTGGATAGGAGGTCTCTGTCTCTGTGTGTCCCTCTCTTTGCTTCTCAAATTCAAAAGAAAAAAATATTTTATGAAATTCCAGGAATCTATGATACTAAAGCTTCTAATCTCGGGTCCTGGTCTTAACCCAGGGGAGACCCCAGTGTAAGAGGCACAGGGTAGCTCCCATATCTTCATCGCTGCAGACCCTGCTGTGGGGTGCCTCCACGTAACCTTTATTCTGCTCTGTTAGTTATCCAAAGATCCAGGCCCGGACATGTCGGGTCCTCTCTGAGGCCAATGAGAAGTAGAGGACTGGGTAGGTGCTATCATGAGATAGGGTGGGTTATGCCGCCACTGGTGCCACTGGCATCCGTTATGCGTGCTGGTTCCAGTCCCAGCTGCTCCTCTTCTGATGCCTGCTAGTGCATCTGGGGAAGACAGCAGAGAATAGCCAAAGTGCTGGGGTCTAGGTGGGAGACCGGGATGCAGCTGCAAGTTCTTGGGCCAGCCTTGGCTAGGGTGGTCATTTTGGGCAGTGACGCAGCAGATGAAACATCTGTGTGTGTGTGTGTGTCTCTCTCTGTGTAGCTTTGCCTTTCAAAGTAATAATGCTGAAAGAAAGAAGGAAAGGAAGAAAGAAAGAAAGAAAGAAAGAAAGAAAGAAAGAAAGAAAGAAAGAAAGAAAGAAAGAAAGAAAGAAAGAAAGAAAGAAAGAAAGAAAGAAAGAAAGAGAAAGCAAGCTAACTAGTTAACTCCTGGGATTCCCACTGTGCCTTTGCCAGCATGCCACCCTTGCTGAGGTGTCTTGAAATCTGTGACTTTAGTCAGTTTTTCCTTCCCTGAAATTCTTTGCTGCTCAGTGGAGTTTGGTGCTGCAGCCAGCTGCATTCTCTCCTAACATTCACCTGCTTCTCCATTCGGTGCCAGGCCTGGGTGCTGGAGGCTTCCAGCATCCACTCCTGCAACTTACAAATCAGGGGAAAGTATTCCAGCCCTCATAAACTGATTTGTAAGAATTTATATATTTATTTGAAAGGCAGAGTAACACACACAGAGAGAGAGAGAGAATCTTCCATCTGTTGGTTCACTTCTGCAACAGCCAGAATTGGGTCAGAATGAAGCCAGGAGCCTGGAGTTTCTTTCCAATCTCCCACATGGTGCAGGGGCCCAAAGACTTGGTTCATCTTCTGTTGCTTTCCCAGATCCCTGGCAGGGCGTTGGATTGGAAGTGGAACAACCAGGGCATGAATCAGGGCCCAGATGGGATGTTAGCACTGCAGGAGGAGGCTTTGCCAGCTATTCCAACTGTTTCTAACACTCAGGATTGAAATAAGGAAAGTCTCAAGGGGACTTCTTCTCCAGTTCCCCACCACCCTGTCTGGGGCCAGACTGCAGGGTCTAAGGACCCAGTGTGAGGCGGCAAGCAACTGAAGACTTGTAGCTGCTATACCGGCCCTGTGGGCACTCTGACAGGGCCTCCCTGCGGAGCACTTGGGCTCTGGGAATCCTTTGTGAGACCACCACTCCTGCTGAGCTCAGTTCCTGCCTTTGCCTGTTGCAGCCTCAGGGGCTCCACTCGGTCTTTTGTAGAGTGGGCTCAGGGCAGCTGGCATGTCCCCATCTCCATGTGCGGCCAGGGCTCGGACTGAAAGGTCTTCCAGCATGGAGGAGTGTGGGAACCATCTGCTGGTTCACTCCACCCATGGCTTCACCTCTGGGTGACCGGAGGACACACCCAGCTGCCTCCCTGAACACAGGCCGAGCCAGTTGAAGGGGCTTAACCCGACTCCACCTCCTCCTTGGCCTGCCCGGCTCCCGTCGAGCCACTGCCCCTCTCCCAAGCCACTCACCTCCCACCCAGCCGGCCCAGCTGCAGGCTTCTGTGATCATCCTGAGGCCCCAGAACTGAACCAGGTCCTTACCTCTCCCCAGCTCAGGTCTGCCCAGGGAGTGACGAGTGCGGCCCTGGCTCCTAGCAGGGAAGGCCAAGTGCAGACCTGAGTTCCCCGTTCCTGACACAGTATTATTCTCCAGCTCCCCTGAAGGCAAGGTGGCTTTGCTAACTCCTCACCTCACACCTGCTAAAATACATGGACACACAGGGGTTCCTTTTTGAATGTGGGATGAATACTTCTGTGTTCTGGAGTTTTCATTTTTTCACTCACCTTCTAGTAAATTCATTTGTGCTGCCACAAGCATTTCCTGGGCACCTGATCTGGGTCAGGTACTATTCCAGGCTTAGGAAATACACTAGAGAACGGAAGAGGAGGACACAAACTAAGACAAAAACGCCTCACCCTGTGAATAAGCAAGGCATACTAGTGCCACATCATACTGTGAGCTCTGGGGGGAAAGGCAGGGCAAGAGTGGGGCAGGCCTCACCAAGGAGGTGACTTTGAGCTGGAAGGAGGTGAGGGGTGAGGGCCTACAGGAAGAGCATTCCAAGCAGAGGAAGTGGTGAGTGCCAAGGGACAGAGGTGACAGCATGCCTGGCAGAACTGGAGATGAGCCAGGAATCCAGTGCGGCTGCAGTGGGAGGGACTCCAGGGACAGGAGGGCTGTGCTAGTCATGCTGGGCCCTGGGGGGCACAGGGGGAGCTCAGGTCCTGCCCTGATCCATGCAGGGAGCTGCTGCAGGCTTGTGATGCATGCTGGGACCAGACACTGAGGGAGCAGGGATGGGGCTGAGGCAGCCGTCAGGAGACAACTCAGTAGTCTGGGCACACAAACTCTGGTCAACGCAGCCAGCGTTCACTGGGATCCACGGAACTAACCCTGCAGCAGGCGCAGGAGGCAGCTACTGTGTCCTGGCATGTCCCCAAATGCAGAACCTAGAAGTGCCTCTTCTCTGGATACCCTCAAGTGGCTCCAAATCTTCATGGGGTCCATTTGTTTATTGAATGCTTCTATCAGTTCTGTTATCCCTGCTCTATAGGTGAGAAACTAGAGCCAAAGCATCAAGAGAAGCCACTGTGCCTTATGCAAATGACCTCAACAGGGAAGGGCATTGCTACTATGAAGTTTCGGTCACTCACATCCCACATCAGAGTTCCGGTTCAAGTCCTGGCTGCTTCGTTTCCCATCCAGCTCCCTGCTGTTGTATTGTTGCAGACAGCAGTCACTGGCTCGAGTGCTTGGGCCTCAGCCTCCCATGTGAGAGACCTGGATGGAGTTCCAGGCTCCTGGCTTCAGGCCAGCCCAGCTCCAGCTGTTTGTGGCATTTTGAGGAATGAACCAGCAGATGGAAGTGCTTGCTCATTCTCTCTCTCTCTCTCTCCCTTGCTTTCTCTTCCTATCTTTTAAGTCGACAGACAAACATTAAAAAAAAAAAAAATCCTTGCAACTACCAGTACAACTGCTACCACCATGGTCCTATATCAGAGACGTTTGTGGCGCAGGTGTCAGAGTGGGGTCACAGCTCTCAATTTGAAACCTGCTTTAGGGCCCAGCACGATAGCGTAGTGGTTAAGGTCCTTACCTTGTATGCACCCCAGGATCCCATATGGGTGCTGGTTCTAATCCAGGCAGTCCTGCTTCCCATCCAGCTCCCCGCTTGTAGCCTAGGAAAGCAATCATGGATGGCCCAAAGCCTTGGGACCCTGCACCTGCGTGGGAGACCTGGAAAGAAGTTTCTGGCTCCTGGTGCAGCACCGGCCATGGCGGCCACTTGGGGAGTGAATCATCAGATGGAAGATCTTCCTCTCTATCTCTCCTCCTCTCTGTATATCTGACTTTCCAATCAAATAAATAAATCTGAAAAAAAAAAAAAGAAACCTGCTTTAGAAACTACTCCCTACTCTAGCTAAAGCCAAACCCATGATGAGGCTGGGGGCCCATCCAGAGCTTCCTGGCTCTGCAGCCCAAGCTCTGACCCCTGGCAGGATGACAGTCCATGTCGGACACCTCTCTCTAGACCTCTGACCCCGTTTTGGCCCTCTGTGCCTGTGCCCGGGGCTCCCAGAGACCAGATTTGTGGAGAGAAGCCCACGTCTTAGAGTGGAACACACAGGGCAGGCAGGGCCCAGGGGCCTCTGCTTCAGCCTCCTGGCTCCCCTTCACATGCCATGGGAGGGGGAGACTAGGGGCAGAGTGGGGCAGTGGATTGCCCGAGGCCACAGAGCCCATGTGGGCAGAGACCCTAAGGTGGAAGGAGCCTCAGCCCAGGAGCATGCCTGGTCCTCCTTGAGGGGCCCTGGCCAAGGACTAAGAACTGTGACATCACTACCCGGGGGCGGGGCTTGGTGGATGTGCCTGTTCACTTATGAATTATTAACGAGCCCCAAACCAAGCTGCAAGGGTGGAGCTCACTCCCTTCAGGAGAACTTGCTGTGCAGTCAGCAGTCCAACTGGACTGTGAGGACCCTGAGCTCTGAAGTGAGGTGATGTGGACTGTCAGAGAGCACGGGGAAGGGCCAGGGTGGTTTGAGAAGGAGGAAGGCAACAAACTCTTCCCCTGGGCGTTGGGGATTCTTATCCCCAGTTTGCAGAGGGGGAGACTGAGGTCCAGAGAGGCAGGGCTGACTTCACACCTAAGCTTTCTCCAACAGAATGGCATCACCTGTCCCATACATGCACCTTCCCTCCCACCGTATCTGTGAACCCTCCCACTCTAAACTCTCTTCCTTTCCTTTCTCCAGCCTCTTTTTCCCTGTAGGATAAGAAATGAAGACCAGGGTTCAAGTATGACTAGACCTGGGTCTGAGATGGCCTTGATTGGAACCTCGGTTTTCACATCTAAAAAATGGGAGGGGATGCTACTACACACATTCTGGGGCATTCTGAGGAGGCTTCATATTGCGAAGCTGCAAGATGGCATCGGCAACAGCTGCCGTGGAGGTCCTGTGGGCATGGACAGGAGGGGCCGCCTGGGAATTTGTTTTCACAGGCTGGAGAGGAAATGAGGGAGGAACGCAGCTTGGTATCCCCCAGGTAGGATAGAAAGAGGCTCAAGACTCTGCATGCTGTCCCATGGGATTCCGCTGTTGGCTCGAGGTGGGGACAGGCAGGTGACCTGTGCAGGGTCACCTAGGTTGGGTGGCCGAAAGAATGTTGGTGACTCACAGGCTGCCCTGGGCTGAGGCTGGGGCAGGGGTCCTGGGGCCAGGATGGGTGCTGGGGTATAGGCACCTGCCTCCCTGTGGGGGGTATAGGGGAAGCTCCAGCTCCCGAGGCTGCTCTGCTGCTTACCCAGCTGACCAAGCTCATCTGTAACAAGGGAGGAGGGAGGGAGCCAACGCCCTGCCCTATGGCCATCAGAGCACTGACAGTGTGGTGTTACACACTGGGTACCATTCTGGGCAGTTCACAGAGAGGAAATCTTTCTTTCTTAAGATTTATTCAGTTATGGACCTGGTGCGGTAGGTTAACAGCCAAAGTCCTCGCCTTGCATGCCCGGGATCCCTTATGGACACCAGTTTACATCCCAGAGGCCCCACTTCCCATCCAGCTTGCTGCTTGTGGCCTGGGAAGGCAGCCAAAGATGGCCCAAAGCCTTGGGACCCTGCACCCATGTGAGAGACTGGAGGAGGCTCCGGGCTTCTGGCTTCAGATCAGCTGCGCTCCGACCATTGTGGCCGCTTGGGGAGTGAATCATCAGATGGAAAATCTTCCTCTCTGTCTTTCCTCCTCTCTGTATAATTTTCATCTCCCACACAAGTGCAGGGTCCCAAGGCTTTGGGCTGTACTTGATTGCTTTCCTAGGCCACCAGGCCACATCCAGGTCTCCCCTATGAGGGCAGAAGCAAAGCTCTTAGGCTGTCATCCACTGCCTGCTTTCTTAGGTGTGCCAGCAAGAAGCTGGGTTGGAAGCAAAGCAGCCTGGATGTGAACTGGCACCCATATGTGATGCCAGCTGTTCCACTCCTAATCCTGTTCCCTGCTAATGCACCTGGGAGTCACAGCCAGTGGAAAATGGCTGGGTATTTGGACCCTGTCACTGACGTGGGAGACCCAGATGAGGCTCCTGCTTCTGCCTGGACCAGTGCTGGCTGTTGTGGCCATTTGAGAAATGTACCAGAGGATTGAAAAAAATCTCTAACTCTGACTTTCAAATAAATACATCTAAAAAAAAAAGAAAACTTAAGTGAGGCACTCCAGTGTATATGTGTGACATCTACTGTGGTGTGTAGTAAGCTTTCACAAGCGTCCGCCAGCCTGGTTGCATTGCCTCAGAGGAAACGTGTGAAGCGTGGTGTCTGGTGAGTGGTGAGTCAGGCACGGGGACACAGTGAGGAAAGCCAGCCCAGCTTCATCCGTGAGAAGCTCCCGGTCTGGAGACTCAGCCGGTCACTCACCATCACATTGCTGCCCCTCACTCCCTCAGCACACATGCCACAGGTAGTGACAGCCCAGGGGGCTGGGGAGGACAGAGGCCACCCAAGAGGATGGACAGCTTCCTAGAGGAGGTGGCTTCTGAACCGAAGCCTGCAGAGTGAGCAGGAGCTTTGGCATATAGCAGGCTCTCACAAACATAAAGATGGTCCTTGGAGTTCATGCAGCTTAAACTTCCAGGATCCCTCTCTCATCTGGGCTCTTCTGAGCCTTTGGGAGGAAGGACCCAGGCAATTTTATATTGCATTTTTTTTCTTTCCTCTTTGAAAGTAGCTATATATTGAGAGAGATCATTAATTCACTCCCCCAAAGGCCACAATGGTTGCAGCTGGGCCAGCCTGAAGCCAGGAGCTTCTTCCATGTCTCCCACATGAGTGCAGGGGCCAAGGACTTGGGTCATCCTCTGCTGCTTTCCCAGGTCATAAACAGGGAGCTAGGTAGAAAGTGGAGCAGCTGGGATTAGAACTTGTGACCATATGAGATGCTGATGCCATTGGCAATAGCTTTACTCACTATGCAATAGTTTATCGATAATCTTATTTAAAATATACGTCTTATTTGGGTGTCATGGGCCCAAGCACCTGAGGAGCCATCCTCTGCTGCTTTCCCAGACACATTAGCAGGGAACTGGATAGGAAGTGGAGCAGCCAGGATTCTAACACAGGTCCTCCAATATAGGATACCAGTGTCACAGTAGCAGCTTAACACACCACACCACCACAGCACCACAGCAGCTTCTATGTCAGCAAACTTGTATTCCTTTTTGAAAAGAGGCCCACCACTTGTAAAAGTCTGGACCCACCCCTGGCTAAATGAGGGAATAATAAGTGCTGAGGAGCGAGGCAGCCATGTTCCAGGCTGAGGGAAGAGCATGTACAAGTGCCTGGAGATCTGATGGTGTGTGGCGTGCGACAGTGCACACAGCCTCATCACCCAGAACTCATCCTCGGCACACACACTGCTCACCAGCGCCGGCTGTCAACAGCGTGCCCCTGCCCTTGCTCATGGCCATGCTGGACACCCTCTCAGCAACTGCTTTAAACTGGATTAAATAATAGAAAGCTCAAGGGTTCCTACCTCCCCACCCCCACCCACATACCCAGGCTCACCCTCACTGGTTGCTCACAGATGCTGGTGGAGCTACATCCTGTAGCTTGCTTCTTGTAGTTCTCTCCTGTCTGGGTACCAGTTTCCCAGAGGCTGGCTGAGTTTTGCAAGTGAGCATCCAGCCTCTGCAGAGGAGCTGGCTGCTGCTCTAAGCCATCTGTTTGGATACAAGCAGTGATGCCCCCCGCCCCTCCCTCCATATCACTACCTGGCCTCTGGTCTGAGTCCTCTGCCCAGCGTGGCTGTCCTTGCCGGCTGCACTGCCCCCCTTTACCCCCTCGCGGAGTTGGGGGCCGATTCAGGGGAGCTGGAGTCCCTCCCCCTTTCTTTGTGAAGGGCTAATGGCAGCCACGAGCTATGATGAGTCACAGCTCAGAGCATCTGGGGCCTAGAGGTGGCAACAGGTTAACTCCTCATGGACCAGTGGCTCTGCCTGCCCAGAGATCAGGTTGTCTTCCACCTGGCCCACCTCTGTGTGCAGACGGGGAGTGTTCTGAGGTGACACGCCAAAGTTGGGGAATCAGGGGAGACGGGAACTAAGGAGGCAAGGGGTTGGATCACGATTCTGGGGTCTGGAAAACTGGATTCCAGTCCTATCTTGCCACGTTTCAGGGGAGTGGTCCTGAGGGAGTCCCACAAACTCCACGCCTCAGTTACCCACATCTGCAAGGTGGCAGTGCGTGAACCGCCAGGCAGCTGGGAGGACTGTTAACTTCCCGCCTTCTGGCAGGCACTCGGTGGGCAAGTGGGTGGAATGGAACCCACGCCCCATATCCGAGGCTATGCTTGTGTCTGGCAAGGGCGTCCCAGGAACGCAGTGGGATGATGCACAGGTCCGGGCGGGAGTGAGGGCCAGGTGGGCCCGGGGCGTGGCAGGCCTGAGAGAACTTTCTGGTCCCTGATAGGGCGGGCGTCTGCGGCAGGCGCGCGCGCTCGGGTCCCGCCGGTGTCCGCGCACGGAGCGCCCTGGCCCGGGCCGCGCCGCCCTCGACCGCCCTCCAGCGCGGGCCGGGCAAGCGGGGAGCCCCGGGAGGCGCGGGCCGGGCAGGGTCTCTCCCACCCCCGCTGGGTCCCGGCCCGGAGCCGGCCCGCTCGGGCGGGTGAGCAGACCGAGGCCCGGCCCGGCCCCGCCGCCTTCCCCGCCCCCGGCGCGCCCCTCCCCGGCCGCCGCGTCCGCGGCTCGGCCGCACAGCGGCGGCCTCGGGGTTCCGGCGACAGCACCTGGACCGCGCGGCTGGCGTCCGGCGGGGACAGTGCCGCGCGCCCCCCTCGGCGATGACCTCGGCTGGCGCCCCGGGCGCCCTGCCCGCGGGGTAAGTGAGCGCTGGGGCGGCCCCTGGGGGCGCAGGCTGCGGCGAGGCGGGCTCTGGGCTCCGGGCTCCGGGCCAGGCCTCCCCTGCGCCGCCCGCACTGCGGCTTGCAATCCCTCCCCACCTGCCAGGCCCCCTTAGGGCCGTTGGATGCTGCGGCGACATGGGAGGGGCCGCCGGAACTGCCCCCCAGTGATCGGGTCTCAGGGACCCCGGTGGGTCTTTCCCATCCCACCCTCCGACTTTCTCGGAGCTACCTCCCTCAGCTTTCCTCTTGGCTGTGCGTGGGCCCTGTTATATCATCACCCTGTTACAGCTAAGGAAACTGAGGCACTGCTCTTTGAGTAACGTGTCTGCGATCCCCCAGGAGGTAAGAGTTTGGGTAGGGGTGTAAACCCACCACTGTTTGATGTCGGAGTCCCGACGGCGCCATCATCTTCAGGGTCTAAGGTATGGCCAGTGGAGCCCTTGAGGCTCAGTGAGAAGCAGGTGGGAGAGGGGAGCGCTGGCACTGTGGACCCTCGAGAAACCAGCAGCCCCACACTGGGTCACTGCTGGCAAGTAGGGACAACTGCTGGGAACCCTGGTTGCCTGGCAGTTGCTGGGCAAGAGATCCGGCCCAGGTGAGCTGGGAGGGGTGCCCATCCTGCCCTGAGCCTCACCACTAGTGACAATATTTGCCAAGGGCCTGAGCCTGACACATGAACAGGGAGGTAACGAGGCTGGTGCCAGCTGGCAGCTGGAAGCAGCGGCAGCGAGGCCTTCGTGGGCCCCTGGCAGGTGGAGGGTGTGGAGGCTGAATTGCCTCAGGCTTCTGCTGCCTGCCCGTCTTGGGGCCAGGCCTCCTGGGACTGCCCCCCATCTGTGTCTTTGAGACCACACAGCTCCAGCTGACCCTGGGAGCAGAGCTCAAGCAGGTACCCTTCCCACCTGCAGTGAGACACTTAGTCACTCAACACACACCAGCCAGGTTTGCCCTGGGCCAGCCCTGAACCTGGTGAACAAGCCCTGCCTGAAATCTCCACCACTTTTAAAAATTACGAGATAGTTTCAAGGCTTTGGGAGAATAAAGCAAACACTTGTAATGAGGTGAACTCCCTTGTCACTCAGCTTTGTCAGATACTAACATGGCATCCTGTGTATTTCCTATTCTCCTATTGAGGCCATGGAAGTCCTGTTGAGAACCCTGCCCCTGCCCCAGAAACCCCGACCAGCTTGTCACCTCTGTGCTCTTACTCTGTGCTGTAAGGAAGGTGCAGCTTACTCTTACAATGCTTTGTACATGTGACCTCCTGCACCTGGCCGCTCCTCTCTCTACGACAGGCTTCTGAGCTTCACACTTCTTGGTCCTGCGGCTCTGCTTCCTACTTGCCCTGGTACATGCTTTCCCCGCCCGAAGTAGACACCCCCACGAATGGTCTTGGACGATTGGTATTTATGCATTTATTTCTTCAGGGTACTCCCTAGTAATGACATTGCTGGAAAGTAGGATATGGATATTTGATTTTTGAGAAATCTTATTTGAAAAGTGAAGAGCAGAGGTCTCCCATTTGCTGTCCGCAAGGACTTGGGCCATCACCTGCTGCCTGCCAGGGTGTACAGCAAAAGCTGGCCTCACTTCGCTCCCATTTGGGTGTGAGATGTCAGTGTCCCAGGCAGTGTCTAACGCCCCATGCACTCCTTTTTTTTTTTTTTAAGTTGCTGGGTTTCATTAGAAAATCAATGCAGCTATATGAGGAGATGATGATGGTGCAGTGTCTGAGTACATCCTCTTGTGTTTTACACAGTCCCAGCCATTCTTTGCAAGGCTGAGAGGTGTCGGTTAAAGGCTTTTCCCAAGGTTATCCAGCACGTACTTGCTGAGCTGCAGCCTGAGCCCAGGGTTGTCCATTCTTGAAGGCCATGCTGCACTGATCTGTACCGTGTGATGTTGCTCTGTGCGCGGTCAAGGGACACTCCAGAAGGAGACTCACAATGCTGTTTGCAATTTGGAAAGGTCTTTTTGGGAGGCAAGTGTTTGGGTCCATGGCTACAGACGCCACTTAGGACACCCACCTGGGCCCCATGCTGAGGTGCCTGGGTTCCAGTTCTGACTCCAGCTCCCTGCTACTGAGTCCAGGTCCCTGCTGGTACACGCCCTGGAGGCACCAGGGGGACTCAAGCCCAGGTGCCTTTGATGCCCATGTGGGAGACCCGGATGGAGCTCCTGGCTCCCAGTTTTGGCCTCATGCAGCCCTGGTGGTTGCAGATCAGTTTCTGTCTGTTCCTCTGAGTCTCTGCCTTTCAAATACATTGAAAATAAAACACATTTGAGGTAAAGGTCATTTTGAAACCCACAGGACACATGACTATTGTCTGAGCCAAAGTGCCCATTGGCGTGGTGGAGTGGGGACCAGAGGCAGACTCCAGGCTGCCTCTGGCCTTGCAGCTTCCCTCGCTGAACCCTCTGACCTCAGGTTGGTGGGACTTCTGTTCCCAGCAGGAACTGAATGTCTCCCAGCTCCGTCCAGCTCCGCGCAGGGAGCTCTAAGGTGGATTATGGTAGGGAAGTGGGAGGATGGGCAGAGTGGAGTAGGTGCAGACTACCTGCTACCCCGTCCACCCTCCAGCTGTCTTCCACTTGGGCCTCAACTGTGGGAGGGACCTAAGTGGGGGAAGCCCCCCACCACCATTCCAGAGCTCCTGGGATTGCCCATTGCTCTGTTTCCTCCAGTGTGGCTCCTCCTGTCCTCCCAGGCACAGCAGAGAGGCCACCATCCCTGAAGGAGCATGTCGCTAGAGCCCAAGAAGGTGCTGTGAGCAGAAAGGCCTTGATGACACAGGGATAGCCATGGTGCAGGGAGTGGCAGCCCCAGCCAGGGCAGGGGAAGAGTTGGCACTGTTGCTTGTGCAGAAAGCATTTCAGCCTGCTGCCAGCCTCCTGTCCTGTCTTCACTGTCTTTAGCTGTCAGAAGCAGATAAGAGCTCCCTGGGGTAGGAGGCTGGAGTGCAACAATGCAGCCATCAATTGAGATACAATCCACAGTGAAAATCTCTTGGTGGTAGGGGCTGTGGTTCATGCTGTTATTAAGTCAGACAGGGCTGAGGTCCCTGGTCAGGGCTGGCAGCACTGTGGCATAGTGGGTAAAAGCCATCAATTACAATGCCAGCATTTCATGTGAACATGGGTTTGAGTCCCATGTTTCCCATGGGTTTCTGATTCATCTTGAAAAAGGAATAGAGGATGGCCTGAGTGCTTGAACTCTTACACCTGCGTGGAAGATCAGGAAGAAATTCCTGGCTCCTGGCTTTGGTCTGGCCTAAGCTCTAGCCCTTGCAGCCATTTGGGGGAATGAAGGAGGATTTTTTTCTCTCTGTCTCTGTAGCTCTGATTCTCAAGTACATAAAATATTTTTAGATGAAAAGGTTCTTAGCCTTCCCAAGCTGCCTAGCCAGCCGTACTCCACACCCCCAGCTCCATTTAGCTGGTCCTTTACCTTCCCTGTCTTTCAACCCTCCCAGACTTCTCATATTTGCTGATTTCATGTCATTGCCTCCAATACCCTTTGCTTCTTGGTCATTCTTATTCCTAATTCCAGGCTGTGTTTTCCTGATGACTTCCTTAAGTCTAGTCTAGCCCTCGGGTCCCCATCCCAGCCCTGATCTGGTGGCCTCCACCGTCTCTGACTGCATCTGTTGTTCCTTAAGGATGTAAGCAGACCCAAGTCTAGGTCCTCCCTGTCCCTGAGCCCCAGGCCTGATTCAGAGCTGGAGGAGGAGGTAAGAAGTAAACCCCAAGGCCTGCTGCCCCCTACCTCCACACACACACACACACACTTGGGGAGAGAGACAGGCCAGGGCTACTGCGGAGGGAGGGAATGCACAGTTCTGCCCTAGCATTCATCAGGCTGAGTGCCTTTTGGTCCTGGGAGACAAGCAGGCAGACATCTTCCTTCGTCAGGCAGGTGTCTATGCAGACCCAGGAGGCAGGTTCTCGGCTTTGGAGTTGTTCGCAGATGACATAAGCCTGAGCTGATGAGCACTTCCCCAGGCAAAAGCTTGGGTCACAGCTCACACTGGTCATGTGACCTTGGCTAAGTTACCTGTCCTCAGGGCCTCAATTTTCTCATCTGCAGTGTGGGTAACAATCCTATCTTGGCTAGCAGTTTGAGGACTCGAGGAGAGAGTGGTAGCTGAATGCCAGAACAATGGGCACAAAGGCAAGTAGACGCTGTCTAGCCTCTTGAAGAGAGGCAGGGGCAGCTTTGGATGGGATTTTCTAGGCTGTGGCAAGGGGCTTGGACTTGACCCTAAGAGTGGTGGGAAACCAGTGGAGGATTGTAATATTTATTTGAGCGGTACAGAAAACAGACAGCTCTCATCTGCTGCTGTACTCCCCAGATGTCCTCAATGGCGAGAGCTGGACTAGGCTGAAGGCAAGAGCCTGACACCAAATGCAGGTCTCCCAAGTGGGTACCAAGCACTCGAGCATCACTGCTGCCTTCCAGCACACGCGTTAGCAGAAAGCTGAATTGAAGGGCGAGCCAGAACTCAAACCCACGTATTTTGATGTAGGTGCAGGTGTCTTCACAGCTGGGCCAAACACCTACCCTTAGGCAAGAATTTTAAGTGCAGAAGTAACATGATCAAGCCTGGGTTTTATTAAAAATAATAAAGATACCTTTGGCCATGGAGGAGTTAGAGAGAATAATGTTTCTCCCTTAAAAACAGTAGCTGGAGGCTGACCCCATGAAATATAATCCCGATCTGCTACAGAACTAACAGAGTCTCTCAGGCTGAGAAGGAAGATGCTGGTAAACGAGATAAAACCACAGCAGCCATAGGGATTTTCAGATTCTAGAAACCCAGAGTCTCATGTCTTTAGTGGTTACTCAGGGTCAAAGCCTTGGGCTTGCACACAATGTGAGGTGGAACTTGGTACAAGCGTGGACCTCTTCAAGGGCTACAATCTAAGCCAACAGGAGGATTGGCCACGAAGATCCAACCAGCTTACAAAGGGAGACAACAGTTCTGGTAGGGGAAAAAAAGACTTCTCTAGAAAAAAATTTTTTCAAGATTTATTTTTATTATTTTTATTGGAAAGGCGGATATACAGAGAGGAGAGACAGAGAGGAAGATCCTCCGTCCGATGATTCACTCCCCAAGTGAGTGCAACGGCCGATACTATGCTGATCCGAAGCCAGGAGCCTCTTCCGGGTCTCCCACATGGGTGCAGGGTCCCAAAGCTTTGGGCCGTCCTTGACTGCTTTCCCGGGCCACAGGCAGGGAGTTGGATGGGAAGCAGGGCTGCCGGGATTAGAACCGGCGCCCATATGGGATCCCGGGCATGCAAGGCGAGGACCTTAACCACTGCGCCACCGCGCCAGGCCCCTCTAGAAAATTTTAAATGTTGGTCTGTCTTCATACACTTTAAAGAGTTTTAGTTCATGTTCATTTTTGGATCTGAGTACACCGTACTTTTCCAATCCCCAAAATATCAGAGAGTAACTTAATAGCTTAGTTGATCTGTAGCAGTAGTGCCCAAGGTAACCCAGGCAGGTTACTAAGCTTTCTGGAAGCCTGTGTCCTTATCCACAATCCCTGTAAGCACAGGCAAACGAGTTCATGACATCACAAAATGCACATGAGATAACTAACAGAAAAAAAAATGCACATGAGACAGGGCCCTGTGAGCAGCAGGCATCAGAAACAAGAAACAGAATGGAAGTTCTCCCAGATCTACAAGAATAGGATGATGCTATTGAGAATAGAAATAATTGTGCTTCAAATATGAGCAGAAATTGGAGCAGGAAACAAAAGATGGCCCCAAAAGCTGAGCAGATTTGAAAGAGAATGAGTGGAATCTTAGGAACTGAAAAATATGTCATTGGCATGAAAAGGAAACGGATTGGCAGGCATGGCAGGGGAGTCCCGGCCAGGCTAGAGGACACTGAGCAGACAGGGCAGAGGATCTGCAGTGCTGGGAAGTAGAATTAAGGGGGTTTAGTGAGGAGTGGGTGGCAGAGGTCAGGGAGAGAGAAGGATCAAGGAAAACTACCAAACTCCTCCTGGCTTGAGAAACTGGGTGGAGCAGTTCACCTTATTAGAATGGCACTGGTTGGGGAAGAGCAAGGCTGGGACAAAGAGCCCAAGTTCAATTCCAGATAAGACACACCTTGAAGGAGGGAAACTTAGGGCTAAGCCTCAGTGTGCGGGGAGGAGTTTACCTAGTGGGAAAGGGATTTAGTCTTAGCTTACTGTTGGGGGAATAAGATTTCCCTTCCGTGAGGTCCTTCTTCCCCTTTCTGGAACTTTCTTTTGCTCAAGAAAAACTCCTTGAGAACAGTCATTCTCAACCAAAGCATCACACAGATCTTCATCTCATGGTTCAGACAGGAAAGCTGAAGCCAAAAATGGTTCCAGTCTGGGAACCGTTCCTTCATCGAATGGATGTTCCTTCAAAAGCTGCTTGGTGCCAGATGTTAGGTGCTAGCCACACAGCAGTGATCCCAGCAGGGAGTCCTGCCTTCTGGGAGGAGGCAGATGATAAACAGGAAAGTCAGCAACGCATAGCTGATGGGGGTGAGGTGTTGCAGAGATGCAGTGGGGAAGGGGACCCTTGAGTGGGAAAAGCCCTGTGAGTTTACTCTGACAGGCCCACTGCCTCCCACAGCCCATTGTGACAGCATCCGGGGTTCTAGAATGCAGGCTGGGAGGCAGGAAGAGGCCTAGAGAAGGAAGAGTGTGAGAGGGACTCAAGTGAGAAGTAGTGGGTGGGCTGTGCCCCCCACCCCGGGGGCAGCAAAGCCCTATGGGTCAGAAGGGCCACAAGGACTGCCTTTTCCAGTGTGAAGGGTAAGATGCCTTGTTCACAGACTGCCGCGCCCTCAGCCCTCCGTGCTGTTGTAGATCCTCTCCCTCCCACACCCTTGGAAACAGCAAGGCATGAGTCCCAGTTGTCCCTGCACCCAATGTGGACTGGGTAGTCCCAAGAAGCTTGTGCCAGCGATTGAACCAGGGAAGTGGAGCTGGGCTCTGAGCCTCTGCTCAAGCAGGATGGGTGGGAGGCTCCTGGGTCAGGCCCCTATCTCTCCCCCAGGACTCCTGTGAGCAGCCTCCATGAGGCCCTGGACCAGTGCATGACCGCCCTGGACCTCTTCCTCACCAACCAGTTCTCAGAAGCACTCAGCTACCTCCAGCCCAGGTGAGGCTCAGGCCCGGGAGGGGGGGGTGCAGGCTGTGTGTGTGTGTGTGTGTGAGAGAGAGAGAGAGAGAGAGAGAGAGACTGTGTGTGTGTATGCATGTACACATGTGTGTATAGGCTGGGGTGTGTGGAGACCTGGAGGACCAGTGATTTTGTGTGAAAAGGGACCCTGTGTAACTGAATGCCTTCAGCTTTCTGGATCACCATGAGTCTGGAGAAATTGTAGGAAAATGACCCAGGCTCTCTGTTGCACAGCCTGTGCACAGTGAGCCTGTCACCAAGATCACTGCCCCAAGGTTCGATTCTTAAAAATATTTGTTCTTGTTTTGTTTGAAAGGCAAAGAGAGCCATATGAGGGACCGACACACAGAGGCCTTCCATCTGCTATTCATTGCCCAAATGCCAGCCATAGGTGGGGCTGGCCCAGGCCTAATCCAGGAGCAACTTCGTCCAAGTCTGTCACATAGGTGGTCAGGACCCCAGCAATTGACCCATTGCCTGCCACCTCCCAGTGTGAGCATTGGCGGGAAGCTAGATTGGAATCAGAGGAGCCAGGACTCAAACCACTCTGATATAGGTTGTAAGCATCCTAGGCAGTGTGTGTCTCTCTCCTTTTCTGAAGATTTATGTATTTATTTGAAAGGCAGAATTAAGAGAGAGAGAGAGAGAGAGAGAGAGAGAAAGAAATCTGTCATTCACTACCTCACCAAATAGCTGCAATGGCCAAAATGGGGCCTGTTCGAAGCCAGGAGCTACTGGTCTCCCACGTGGGTGTAGGGGCCCTCCTCTGCTGCTTTCCCAGGCACATTATCAGGGAACTGGATGGGAAATGGAATAGTCAGGACATAAACTGATGCCCATGTAGGATGTTGATACCACAGGCAATGGTTCTACCTACTGTGCCCCATCTGGTTCTCTGCGTTCACTCAAGGACTCGTGGGACGTCAGTGCCATGCAGCCCTCTAATTGGTTGGATTGGCTTTTGGGTGATTTGGCAGAGAGCTGGCTGCAGGAGTCAGCAGATGGGGTGGTTTGGCATCCACGAAGAAGAGTCCTTCAATATTGGGCCTGGAGACTCTGGAGATAGCCACCCGGGTCCTGAGGTTGGGCAGGGCCATCCTGTCTGCTGCCTGCCTTTCCACAGTTCCCTCCTCTTGGCCTGAGCTGGGAGCCTGTGCTGCCTTACCTGTTCCCAATCCCTGGGGAAAAGCAGCTGCTGAGCGGAGCTGGGCTGCCTGTTCTGTCTCTTGGCATTGACCAAACACTTTTTCTCACAGCTCAGCTCGTGCCAAGGGGTAGGAGTCCCCAGGGTGTGATGATCAGAGGGAGACCCCTGGCACTATCCCCATACCTTCCCACCCACTCTCAGGGGATCTGGGCATGACCTCAGCCAGCCAGGCCTGTGTCACGCCAGCCTCCCCCACCTCCTGACCCCATGTCATCTTCTACAACCCAGCTCAGGCCAGGCTATACTTTGGTGCAGCTCTAAACTGTCCAGCAGATGTGGAACCGGTAGCTGGAGTCAGAGCATGGAAGAAAATGTTAGAACCAGATGCCGTGGCTCCCAGAGCTGGAGCTACAGGCAGCACAGGGTCCTAAGAGGGCTTTTCCCTGGTCCCTCATGGCAGGTGGGGTAGCGGGGGACAGCACCCAGAGAAACCAGTCTTCACCTGAAGCTACCTTTCCCACCCCAAGGAAAGAAGTGTGGCTTTTCTGTCTCAACCCACCCCATTCCAGGAGAAGGGATTCCTCCCTTATTCCCTGCTTGTTGAGCTTAAGAGCTTTCCTCCAGGCTGCAGTGGCACCCTGCCCCCTCCACCTGTGACAGCCAGAAATGGCTCCGAACATTGTGCAATGCTCCCAGAGGTAAAATCACGTCGCATCTTGTGACAACCCAGAAGTGTTTCCAGGAATTGCTGAATGTCCTCTCAAGGCTGGAAGTGGAGGTATGACCACCTTCTTCGAGAAGTCTGGTCTAGAGAGAATCTTTCTCACAGCCTCCTCTCCACTTGCGGCCTTGGGAACGTTAGAGCTGCTGGGGTCCACCTGTGCTCGCCACTCCTCTTTATGGGGTACGCTTGTTTAATGTTCCCGTTGCCTCATCTAGTCAGTGAGGGCTGGAACCCAGAAAGTGACCCAGCTTACCACACCCCTGACCCTGACACACCACTGCATGTCACTTCTTTGAGTGTCATTGGCATCGGTGATTCTGATTCATGGCACTCAGCAGTGCATCAGTCCCTAAGCACTGTCCCTGCAGCTAGAGGCCGCTGTCCTTGTGTTTTTTTTTTTTTTTTTTATTGCTTGTTTGTGTTTTTTGATGACTGATTGATTGTGCTTAACAAGTGACAGAGCTGGGAATCAAACCCAGGCCCATGCTGCCCCTCAAGCCATGTGCTGGCTGCTCATGCTTGTGGATCCCCAACAGAGCCAGGGGCTGCCCCAGCACGGGGAAGGTGGCGGGGCTCATGCCTGTCCAAGGAGCACATGTAGGAGCATAAGGGCTGTGCATGGAGACGTGTAGGGGCCAGGACGCAGGACGTTGCCTGTCCTGGGATTTCTGAGGGCAGAGGCAGGAATCTCATGAGAGTTGGGGGCGAGGCGGTGATGGGGGCGAGAGGAGGGGGAGCAGTGTTTCTGAGCAGTGCGATGACTGCCCAGGCTTGGTCCTGCAGCCCAGGTGCTGCATGCTTGAGCCCTGCGTGGTGGCAGTTGGGTGGCCCCCAGGCTGCCATTCCCAGCCAGAAGCCACAGCAAGTTGCAGGTTTGGCATCGAGTGCTTTGACAGAGCTGGAGTTGGTATGAAGGAGCTGAGCGGAGGGACCAGCAGACAGCGAGAGGCTGGGGCAGCAGGCAGCAGGAAGGGAGGGAGGCTGTGGAGGAGAAGGGGGCATCCCAAGGACTTGGGGCAGAGCCATTCCGTGTGACAAAGACAGGGTCTAGGTATGTCCCCGGGGCAGGTTGGTTGTGAAGCTGTCACTGGTTACTTCAGCCGCACCTCCCAGGCACCCGCATGTGGCTTGTCTGTGCCAGGTACGGAGCCTGCAACACTGAACAAGATGGGGGCTGCAGCAAGAACACAGTGAAACCAGCACCAAGAACATGTGGTAAAGGGGCTGGCCATCAGGCTTTCTGCGCTGCAAGTGTGGTTGCAGGGAAGTGCAGGCCACTCATTCAATACAAAATTAATTTAGAGTCACAAGGCCAAGGCAGCAGACTAAGCCAAGTGTGGGATCCGTGTTGAGCAGCTGTGTATTACTGCTGCTAAGAAGTCTGAAAGGAGCCTCTTATTTCAGCTCACGCTTTTGGAGGTTTCCGTCCAAGATCCAACTGATTCGGGCATCTGATGAGGCCACAGGGGGACAGTCATGTGGCCAGCAGAGACACAGGGCACACCCCTGCATGTATCTCTCCTTATAGATATCAGTACTCCACCCCAGGAGCTCCCCTCAACAGCCCGTCTCAACCTAACCACTTCCCAAGCCTTGTCACCAGGCACCATACCTGGATTGATTTCCACCTTTAATTCACTAACACAAGGTTCTGGGGCCCAAGCTGTTGACATGGGGACCTCTGGGGAACACCCTATTATCCACTCTGTAACAAGGCCTCATGCTGCCACACAAACTCCCCACCTGCAAGGCTGGACCTAGCAGTGATGTTTATGAGTTGCCTGGCTAAGGAGCCAGCCGGATCAAGAGAGTCATTTCTGGACAGAGGGAATGGCTTATGCACAAGCCTGGCACTGGAGACAGCCAGGCTGACTGAGCTGGGAGAGCTGAAGCCAGCCCCAGCCAAGAGGAGGCAGGTGACACAAGGTGCACTGGGTGTGTGGAGCCCCTGGAAGTGGCTGGAGCTGGAGAAGTGGGCCATGAGGGGACAACTGAGAGGACCAGGGAGCAGCATGGCAAGAATGCTCATGGTGATGGAGTTGGGACTTGGGGAGGGAGAGGAGCCACCTGGGCAAGTGTGAAACCCTTGGCAGGGACAGGGTGGAACAGGAAGGAGCACTGGGGTTAGGCCCGGATGGTAGTTACAAGGCAGGATAGGCTGGCTACCAAGAAGCTGGCCTGCTGCTTGGACACTGGTTGAGAAAGAAAGGGCTTGAGGCCGTTGGTGCAGCTGACCTGCAGGTGGCCAGGAGCCTTTGGCCCCAACACTACTCGCTGATGGCTTTTCTGGAGCCCTCCCTGTCCTATCTGCAGGTCTGGAGCCCAAAACATGAGACCCCAATGGACACCATGTGCCAAAACTGGGTTCAGCTCAGCAGGGTGCCATGTGTGGAAACCAGAACTTGTGGGGTACAAAGTAAATAGAGTTTCTGATGGGGTGGCATACCTCTATATCCCATTTTCTAGTCCAGTTCAGAGTTGAGGGGCTTCCAGGTGGCAGTCTGGGGAGGGGCCAAGATTCATAGCTACAGGTGCACACTGGGGCCTGGGACCTCAGACCAGAAATTCCACTTTGTTTGCCAGTTGCTGGGTGGGGTAGTTCCTCTTCCTGGGCCCAGCAGCAGCTTGGGTTCTGCAGGTGGCACAGGGCTGGTGCAGCTGAGCTGTGAGACTCAGACCTGCAGTGGGGGCAGGAAGAGGCAGGAGCTGAAGACTGGGAGATGAGTCAATGTGCTGCTTAATTTTAGTGATTTAAAAAAATTTTTAAATTAGTTTTATTTGAAAGTGAGAGAAATTTTATTTGAGACTGAGGGAGGCAAGAGAGCCTCCATCTGCTGGCTGCCTCCCCAAACAGCAACAAAGCCAAGGCTGGGCCAGGCTGAAGCTAGGAGCCCAGGCCTTAATCCTGGCTTTCTGCAGGGCGGCAGGGACTCCCTTGAGCGGACACCTGCTGCTTCAAGGTGTAGAGTAATAGGAAGTTAGAGTTGAAAATGGAGTGGAGACTGGAACACAGGCACCCTGATATAGGACACGGATTCTAGTTTTTTAAGATTTTTTTTTTATTGGAAAGGCAGATTTACACAAAGGAAGACAGAAAGATCTTCCATCCTTGGGTTCACTTCCGAGAGAGAAAGGGTAGGGGGGTCCTTCCAACCACTGGTGTGCCCCCCCAAATGGCCATAAATGGCAGGAGACAAGATAAAGTGAAGTTAGGAGCCTGGAGCCTCTTCCAGGACTCCCACGTGGGTGCAGGATCCCAAGGCTTTGGGCCATCTTTACTGCTTTCCCTGGCCACAAGCAGAATCCTGGATGGAAAGTGGAGCAATTGGATCACAAACCACCACCCATATGGGATGTTGGCACTTGGAGGTAGAGGATTAACTAGGCCATTGTGCCAGTCCTAGGATATGGATTTGAAGGTAGTAACTTGTCTACGGCCATACCACCCTGAACGCACCCGATCTCATCTGAAGGTAGTAACTTCATTTCCTGCTACAATCAACCACCCCTAAATATACTTTTTTTCTTAGGACTTTTTTTTTTTTTTAATTTAAAAACAGAGTTGCTAAGAGGAGAGACAGATTTTTTTTAAAAAAAGATTTATTTATTTATTTATTGGAAAGTCAGATATACAGAGAGAAGGAGAGACAGAGAGGAAGATCTTCCGTCCGATGATTCACTCCCCAAGTGAGTGCAATGACCGATACTATACTGATCCGAAGCCAGGATCCAGGAACCTCTTCCAGGTCTCCCACATGGGTGCAGGGTCCCAAGGCTTTGGGCCATCCTCGACTGCCTTCCCAGGCCACAAGCAGGGATCTGGATGGGAAGTGGAGCTGCCAGGATTAGAACCGGCACCCATATGAGATCCCTGTGTGTTCAAGGCGAGGACTTTAGCCACTAAGCCACGGCACTGGGCCCGAGACAGAGATTTTCTATCCGCTGGTTCAATCCCAAAATGGCTTCAGTGATCAGAGCTGGGCTGATACAAAGCCAGAAGCCATCAGTGTCTTCTGGGTCAGCTGGATGAAGAGGGCTATTTCTAGCAGAGGGAGGACTTTGACGTCCTCCCCGACTTTCCCAGGTCATCAGCAGGGAGCTGGATTGGAAGTAGAGCAGCCAGTACTCGAACTGGGACCCATATAGGGTGCTGGCACTGCAGATGAGTGCTTAGCCTACTGTGCCATTGTGCCAGCCTCCAGAATACACATTTTAAAATCACCTATAAACAAATGTTTCAAGCTGGAAGCAAACCTACTTGACTTTTTATTTTTATCTATGCATACTAGCTGGATTTTTGCTACAATATCTTTTTCTTTTGTCTTGGGTTTATAATACTTGTTGCTTTATAGATTGGGATTTTTAAAATTTACTTTGATTTGAAAGGAACTGAGAGACAGACGTGGACTTTCCACCCACCGGTTCATCCTCCAGACGCCCACAGCAGCAGTGGCTGGGACAGGCTGAAGCAAGGAGGCCAGAACTGAATCCAGTGTGGAAACTGTAGTGTGGGTGTCGGGGACCACACTGCTGGGGGCATCACCTGCTGCCTCTCAGGTGTGCACTGGCAGGAAGCTGGAGTCTGAAGCAAAGTGTAGGCACTCTGATATGAGATGTGGCCTGCCCAAACAGCATCACAGCCCCTGTGCCAGAGGCCTGCTCCATGGAGGAAGCCCTGTGTAGAGATGTGACCCTCAGCCCAGGCAGGGCAGAGGACTCTCAATGAGCGCTGCTGTGTGGCTTGCCCCTGAGAAGGTCCTGAAGGGGCAGGTGCTTGGCCTCATAGATGCCTCCAGGGACACCCCCGTCTCACATTGGAGTGTCCTGTTGGAGTTCTGATTGCTCCAATTCTGACCCAGCTGCCTGCTAATGCACCCAGGGAGGCAGCAGGCCATGGCTGAAGTTCCTGGGTCCCTGACACCAAAGTGGGAGAACTGGATTGTGTTCTGGGATCCTGGCTTTGGCCTAACCCAGCTCTGGCTGTTGCAGGCATTTAGGGAGAGAACCAGCAGGTAGACAATCTCTGTGTGTGTGTACATCTCAAATACATTAAATACATAAATAAAATTTAAAAACAAACAAAGTTCTAGATCAAAAGGATGACTATATTCATTTTATGGGGGAGAACATTAAGCTTAGAGAGGCCATGAAACTTACCAAGGCCATGCATCTGGGGCTAGCAAAGTGAATTTTTTTTGAAAGGCAGAGTTACATAGAGAAGAGGAAGGAGAGAGAAAGAGACAGAGGGTGAGGGGGTCCTTCCAACCAAATGGCTGCGATGGCTGAAGGTGGACTGGTCCAAAGCCAGGAGCCTGGAGCTTCTTCCGGGTCTCTCACATGACTGCAGGGGCCAGAAACTTGGGCCACCTTCTGCTGCTTTCTCGGGTGCATTACCAGGGAGCTGGATTTGGAAGTGGAGCAGCTGACACTTGAACTGGCACCCATATGGGATGCTGGCACCACAGGCAGAGGTTTATCTTGCCATCCCACAGTGACAGCCCCAAAGCCAAGATTCAACCTGCACATAAGGGACTCTGAAATTCAAGATCTGCCCCCATTAGAGGCAGCCAGCTCTTCCCACAGTTGCTGTGCTCTCCCCTGTGAAGCTCTTGCCACAAGCTTAGAAGTTCCCTGTCCACCACTGAGGGTGGGGGCTTTTATTCCCTTCAGAAGCAAAGATGGAAACAGCTGCGGGACACTTGTGTAGAGGAGCTTTACGGAGGGGCGAGGCAGGGACACGGGTCAAGTCACATGACTGTGCAGTCACGCTGTCTGTAAAGTTTAGTCATCTCTTCCTCGTTTGACGTTCCCAGCATTGTAAAGTTTAGTCATCTCTCCCTCCTTTGACGTTCCCAGCACACACCTGGAGCTGGGCGTTTTGTAAATGATTAACGAGGGCTCTGGGGAGGGGAACAGAGCACCCACACCTGCTGTGTTGGCCCGGGAGGGAGCCATCCGTCTCATGCCCCCTGGCCAGCACAACCCAGGCAGGTTGCATTGTGTTGCTTGCCAGGAGCCGAATCCTAGGCGACTTAGCCAAGTGCAGAGAGGATGGGCATCTGTTAGACTAAGCAGTCACCTTCCCTCCATCCCAGACACCGTTCAGTTGAGCTGCAGGGAGGTAGGGTACTCAACTCAGGGTGCCGATGGCAGCAGTGCGGTGCCCCAAGCTCTGTGGCCGGAGAGTGGAATACAACCCCAATGTCAGCCTGGTGTAGCACAGCCCCAATGGCAGACACTTGGCAGGCAGAGTCCCCTCTTCCCAGTGGTCTTGGAGGCCCTGGAGGGCCTTTATGAACAGTTAGGTGTTGAGGTCAGGGAAGGGCATTGCCAACTGAGGGAACAACATGGCCAGAGACCTGGGAATGTGTGGGGTGCAGTGACTCCCAGGTAGGCATGATACAGCAAGAAAGGAGGTGGGCAGGCCCCCCACCTGGTGGAGCCAACAAAGCACCCAGTGAGTGGCAAGGTCAGATGATGGGATGCTGGTGGCTGCAGGTGGCTTATGAGAACATGCAGGCAGTGGAGCTGCGGTAGCCCTGAGAGTGCAGCATGGGATGGGAAAGGCTCTCACTGACAGGACATGAGCACCCTATTGGCCATGGAGACGGAAGGTGAAGCAGGCCCTGGTACTGGGAATGGCAGTCCAGGTCTTTGCCATGCTCTTAGCAGCCGTGCTGCTGCCCTCCTGCCAAACGGATGTGGATTTGGGGAATCAGTAAGCATCACTCGGCAGGAAGAGGGCTGCAACTGTGGCAGGGTAAGAATCTGCTTGTGCACTGGCATTCCACATGGGTGATGGTTTGAGTTCCAGCTGCTCCATTTCAGATCCAGCTCCCTACTAGTGTGCCTGGGAAAGCACTGGAGGACAGCCTAAATTGTTGGGCCCCTTACATCCATGTGGGAAACATGGAAGAAGCTCCTGGCTTTGAATGGACTCAGTTCTGCCATTGCAGTCCTTTGGGGAGTGACCCAGTGGATGAAGATCTCTAATTCTTCATCTCTCTGTCATTCTGCCTCTAAAATAAAATAAAATAAATCCTAAGGAAAAAAAAAAAAAGACCTGGGAACAAAATGTGAGATGTGACAGCTCAATTGGTTAAATTCCCCCCTTGCAAGCACTGAAATCCCATATTGGCACAAGCTTGTGTCCCCGCTACTCCACTTCCTATCCAACTCCCTGCTTATGGCCTGGGAAAGCAGCAGAGAATGGGACCCAGCACCTGTATGGGAGACTTAGAAAAAGCTCCTGGCTCCTAGCTTCAGATCATCTCAGCTCCAGCTGTTGTGGCCATCTGGGGAGTGAACCACAGGATAGATGTTTCTGTCACCTTTTTTCTGTGTATCTACCTTTCCAATAAAAACAAATCTTTAAAAAAATAGATAAATAAAGGTGAGATCCAGAACCCCTGGAGTAGTTTTGTTTTGTGTAGAATTTAAATTTGCTTATGTATTTTTAAAAAGATTTATTTAATTTTTATCGGAAAGTCAGATTTACAGAGAGAAGGAGATACAGAGAAAGATCTTCCATCTGCTGGTTCACTCCCCAAGTAACTACAAAGGCTGGAGCTGAGTCGATCTGAAAACAGGAGGGAGCCAGGAGTCTCCCATGTGGGTGCAGGGTCCCAAGGCTTTGGGCCATCCTCGACTGCTTTCCCAGGCCACAGGCAGGGAGCTGAATGGGAAGCAGAGCTGCCGGGATTAGAACCGCGCGTGTATGGGATCCTGGGGTATGCAAGACAAGGACTTTAGCCACTAGGCTATTGTGGTTGGCCCTATTTGTGTATTTGAAAGGCAGAGTTACACAGAGGGAAAGAAAGATCTCCTGATTCATTCCTGAAATGAAGCCAGGAGCCTGGACCTTCTTCCGGGTCTCACACATGGGTGCAGGGATCCAGGGACCCAGGCCATCCTCTGCTGCTTTCCCAGGCACACTAGCAGGGAGCTGAGTTGGAAGTGGAACAGCTGGGACTTGAACCCTTGTATATGGGTTGCCAGCACCACAGGTGACAGTCTTACCTGCCGTGCCGCCACTCCATGCCCACCCTGTGCTCTCAATGTCCCTTCTGTCTTACAGAACCAAGGAGAGTATGTACCACTCACTGACATACGCCACCATCCTGGAGATGCAGGCCATGATGACCTTTGACCCGCAGGACATCCTGCTTGCCGGAAACATGATGAAGGAAGCCCAGTCGCTATGTCAGAGGTCAGGGCTTGGGGTCGGGCCAGGGACAGAGCTTGCAAGAGCTGCCTTTCTGTCCCTCTGACCTGTCCTGACACCCAGTGCTGCTTCTTTTGGATAAAAACGTTGTGTCCCGCAGTGCCCGGGAAACTGTCGTGATACAACCTCAGGTAGGGCCTGTCCTGGACCTGACCTCCCTCCTCTCGGCATTGGATGTGATGACCACATGTCCCAGAGCTGTGCTGGGCATTGCCTAAGGACACCAGTCACTGAGGCAGGGCTGGCATCTGGCACAGTCACCCTGGAGTGAGCGAGCTGAGCAAGCTGGGGGTCCAGGCACCAGCCAAGTTACCGTTCACCTGGCAGCCCCTCGCTCCCTCGCTGGGCACTGGTGACTGAGGAAGTCATTGGACCTGTGCCACTTCGCTGTCCACACCACCCAGCCAGGGAGACAGGCACAGACTGTCATGGCATTGAGACTCAGAGCAACAAAGTAGCTTGTTTTTTGTTTTGTTTTTTTTTGCCAAAATTATAGCACTGTGACCCTTCTGACCCCCAAGCCTTTGTGATGTCCCCTTCAGTGCTGCTGCTGCAGGACTTGGGTGGCAGAAAGGTGACCTGGGCTGGGCACGTGCTCACCATCCCCAAGTGACCTGCAGCCCGCTTCCGCCCTAGGCACCGGAGGAAGTCTTCCGTGACAGATTCCTTCAGCAACCTGGTGCACCGGCCCACCATGGACCAGTTCACGGAAGGTGCGGCGTCAGTGGCAATCTCCCACCCACTAAGCCCAGGCACCTTCTCCTGGCCACCGGCGGGGGTGGGGGTGAGGGATGGAGACATGTCGCCCTCCCTGGCAGTGCCTGAGCGTGGGGAGGGTCAGGCCCTGGCCTCTTTACTGGGACCCAGAGGGGTCACACCTGGGCCCTTCTGCAAGCGCTCTCTGGCCAAGGAGTTGGGAGTAGGTGAGATCTGCTTATAAGACAAGGACCCCAGTAGAGGAAAAGGAGGTGCTATCCCCAGGCCCTGGACTTGGCTGCTCAGGCCGAGGGAAGCTTAGGATTATGTTATGTCTGTGCTCATGTGTGCCTTCAGAGAGTGTGTGTTATAGAAGCTGACTCTGGGACAGGGCAAGCTGATGGCAGTAACAGGGACGGTACGGGCTGCTGTGGCCTGTAGGGTGTCTTGATGCCCTGAGCACATGTGGCAGTCAGTCCTGGAGATCCCAACCTTGGGCAATTTGGGACTCTTTCCTGTGGGGGAGGATATTGTAGTCTGCTGGAGAGCCCTGGAAAATCCCAGCAACCAGTGCTGCACTTCCTGCAAGCAGCTCAACATGTGGCCTCAATAGCACCCAGACAGCCCCCAATACAGCCTAAGCCACAACCTTAGCGGGAGGGAGGGAGCTGGCCAACAGCTCTTGGGAGAGATAGGAGTGAACTTGGACCTGGCTGAGCACCCCAAAGGAGCCCCACCTACATTTGGGGTACAAGTGGGGGCAGGTGGCAGTTCAGGCTTCCCTTGCTTGGGAGGAGGTTGGGGGACAGCAGGACCGAGCATGAGCTGCGCACCTAGCATCCCAGGAGGCCGCAGGGCTGTGGTCTTCTCCCCACAGAGGAGATCCACGCGGAGGTCTGCTACGCCGAGTGCCTGCTGCAGAGAGCAGCCTTGACCTTCCTGCAGGTAGGAGCTCCCGCTTGCTGGAAGCCACAGTTTTAGAAACTGCCTCACCACATTCCCAGCCACAACTGTCTATCTGCTTGAGGGCTGAGGCTCAGGAGCCCGCTGCTCCTGACCCTGGGCAGGCTCTGACAGGCTTCCCTCCTCCTCCTGGGCTGCAGGTGCTTCCTGCCCATCATTGAGTGCACTCCAGTTAAGCACCCCCCACCCCAGGGGGAGGGAACAGTGGCTTGCTTTGCACTTGATTCAGTCAACAGATGCTTGTGGCACCTACAACGTAGCAGGTGTGCAGTTGGTATGCATCACACACATTACACGTTGTCTTCACCTACCTTTTCATGTATTATTTAATCAGCACCTGGGAGGCCTGCGAGGGGAGTGCATAGAGGATGCACTGGCCTGAGGTCACATGCCCAGCAATTGCTAAGCTGGGATATGAACCCAGGAAGCAGTGGCTTAACCTGTTGTACTGCATACAGGCAAGCCTGGTGCTTTAAATTACAAATTGGATAAATACCCACTCTCTGTAATAATGAAAAAAAAACCTCCAAGCAATTCTAATTTCCAAAATCAGTACCCATCCTCCTCTCCACCAACACTTCCTGTGGCTCTGCTAACCAGCCTGCCTATGATTGTCTGTGAGGCTGGGAAAGGAGGCTTGGGTGTGCCCTGGGCAGTTGTTAGACCCAGGCTGGAGAGGTGTAACTTGGCTGATTGCCTCCACTCCCCAGGGGATCCCTTATGAACCTAGGCATGGGGGGCGGGATGAAGGCTCACTGTCTGGCGTGGGTCGCTCTAGAGCCCACAGCTACCCCGGGGCTGGTGCTCACTCATGTGTCTCCTGCAGGATGAGAACATGGTGAGCTTCATCAAGGGTGGCATCAAGGTTCGCAACAGCTACCAGACCTACAAGTAAGTGGCCTGGTTGGCCGGCTGGTACTGGGGCCCTGGGGCCATGACTGCCAGAGGGCCTGATTTTCTGGCCACAGCCACTCATCTGGGTCCCTGAGGGCCTGCTGGGCACCTGCCCTGTAAAGGGGGAGGTGAAGATGCAGAAACAGCTGGCCGCTGGAGGAGTTAGGGAGAGGGTTTGGGAATAGTCCTTTCAGGAACTACTCCTGAATCCTTGCAGGAATAAATCTGTGATTGTCTCTCCCTCCCCTTGCCCCGTGGTGAGACTTCTTGGAGACACTGGGAGTTTGGGGGTAGCCGTTGATGGGGTCGAATGTGCCACACATTGTGTGCATGGCGCTTGACCTGGGGACCTCTGCTGGGATTGTCCCAGGAAATCCAAACGTGTCCCTGCCCCTCCACTTTCCTGCTGGCACAATGTCTCTACAGCACACACCTTGCCAGGTCACTTCTTGCCAGCTCTCTTGCTGTTTGAGTCAAGTCCTAAGACCTCGCTGTGTCACTCTGGGAGCTTTGTCCTGCTTTTCTTGCCATAACTCCCACCTTATGACACCTCGGACTCCCTCAGGGCCTTTGGACATGCCACTGTCCATTCTGTTGGAAATACTCTGTCTGCCCCTGGCCACACCTCATCCTTCAGGTTTCAGCTCAGAGGCCGCCTCCACCGGGCCAGACCCCAGGGGGTCTCGAAGGCCCTCCCCACCCTCTACCCTCCATATCTATAGAGGTGTGCTTGGGAATAAACCCATGTTCCTCTTTACTGTCATGGGGTGCTGGCCCAGAGAGGCCCCACTCAGTGCTTACTGAGAGCCCCAGAGATGCTCATGGCCCATGAGAGAGGCAGGTAACCTCTTTCTCCTGGCCCAAGTGGGCCACGCTCTGGGCTCTGGGTAGTTCGTGACCAGGAGAAAGCAGCTCAGATCCCAAGAGGCTCCAGGAAGGCTTCCTATAGGAGGGGGCATTTGAGTTAGTTCAGTGGATTTTACCTGGGGTTGACTTTACCCCCTAAGAGAGACTTGGCACAGTCTGGAGACGTTTTGGTGGTCCGCTGGCCATCTGATGGGCAGAGGCAGTGGCATTGCTCAACGCCCTGTAATGCCCAGGGTAATTTCCTTTGTCTGCAAAGAGCCATGAGCCTAAGATGTCAGTGATGCAGGGCTCAGGTGCCCCTCTGGACTTCATAGTATCTCAAAGGCCCTGTGGTTACAGGAGGCAGCACATGCTTTGGCGTGTGTGGTGGTGGGGAGGCAGAAATTCCTCAGGTGTCAGCTCTTAGAATGGCAGCTGTGGCTCCAGGGGATTCACAGGCCAGTCGGGGGGCGGGGGTCCTTCTTGGGCTCAGCTGGGACAGCCCCAACCCTCAGCCTCCAGCATGAGGCTGTACCAGGCACACCTGTCTCCCACAGGGAGCTGGACAGCCTGGTCCAGTCCTCTCAGTACTGCAAAGGAGAGAGCCACAGGCACTTTGAGGGAGGAGTGAAGCTCGGCGTGGGAGCCTTCAACCTGGTGAGCAGGCCCCCCCTGCAGATCCGCTTGACCCATCTGCCCTGCATTTGCCTGCCTGCACATTGCCACTGCAGAGGCCTGGTTGGGGAGGCCGGGCTTCCTGTCCCATGGTGAAGCCTAACGCTTGCCAGCCAGCCATCAGGGTCCTCCCTATGGAGTGAGTCTTTGACGGACCTGAAGTTATCACAAATGCTGTGCTCCATTGCTCCATCACTCCAAAATGGCTTTGTGCCTAGAGAGCTAGTGCTTCGGTGCTGTCAGTGTCAGGGAAGGAAGGAGAGGCTTGTGGGGGTGGGGGAAGTACTTGGATCTTAGAGGATGCTAGGAGTGTCCAGGTGGGGACACTGTGAGGTGAGAGTGGACCTGTAAGGAGGGAGCACTGGTGGGGGGGGTGGGGAGAGTCAGAGCCCACACTTCCCCTCAGTGTCTGGGGGCCTTTCTCGAGGTGTGAGTGTGCGTTTGGGGAGAGAGATAAGCAGACCTCTTCAAAGAGCAGGTCTTGGGGTCCTCTGCACCCCTTACAACCCCTCACCCTGTCCTTACAGACACTCTCCATGCTTCCCACTCGGATCCTGCGGCTGCTGGAATTTGTGGGGTTTTCAGGAAATAAGGTAACCACCTGCCTCCTGGCACCCAGACAAGCTGGGCTGGCCCAGGTGGGCCTGAGCTGCTGCAGGGTTTTGGTTACCAGTCCCAGCTCAGGCCCCACAGTGTCTGCATACCTCCCAGGGCGGGGTGGGGGACCCAGGGGTTGGGGGTCCAGGGATGGGTGTGTGTGTGAGAGAGGGCAACCAGTGCGGGAGTCTGACATCACCTTCTGGGAGCTTGACAGGTGTGAGGCTCCTGCGCCTGTCAGCCCTGCGCCTCCTGGCCCTGCGCCTGTCAGCCGTCCTCTCATGTCAAGACCTTGACCAAGGTCTTGCCCCCAGGACTAGTCCCTGTACAGCCTCCTCACCTGGGAGATGCCTGCAGAAACCCCAGTGCCCACCAGGTGTTAGGAGAAGCGGAACTCGGCACCACAGGCGTCCTAGTTGAAGTTATCACCCCCAGAGAGACTTTGTGAAGTGGGACAGAGTATTGGTGCATTAGCATGGAGCTGGATAGGAAGTCAAACCAGTGCCCACATGGGATGATGGCATCGCAGGAGGCAGCCTTCCTGGCTATACCACGATGCCAGACCATACAGATCTCTATATTGCTATGTATAAATTACTATTCTGTTAGGTGACTTGTACATTTATTAAAGGAAATGTTATTACACACAAACCCATGTGATTTGGCATGAGAGGAGCCTGATTATAAAGGCAAACATGACAAAGCCAAGGCCTTTCATGAGAGCCCAGGGGGATATGTGGTCAAACCCAGGTTCTCTGCTGGGGCTGAGAAGGTAAAAACCCTCCCCTTGCTGGGACTCTCTGTCCTGTACGTGGGTCCTACAGTCTTGGTTATTGTCTGCAACTTGTGGCCTGAGCCTTAGGGAGCATGGGCTGAGGCCCTGAAAAGCCCTTCCTGTTTCATTTTAAGAGGGCCCTTGGGTCAGAGCCAGTGTGGCACCATTTACCTGGCCAGCTGGGCCTTCATCTTGGTCCTGGAGGCAGTGGAGGGGTGAGGCAGGCTGGAACCCTGCTTCAGAAAGGACAAGAGGAGGGCGGATGGAGAGTACAGACAATGGATCAGTGGGGGCTGCTCTTTCGGAAGCTGTCCCACTCCCAGCCCTTCTCCCCCGCCCTCAGCCCTGTCTGTGCCTGGCACCTGTGGTTAGGATTATCCACTTCCCAACAGCCAGTCCCAGGCTACCCAGGTGCTCAGTGCCGTCATAGGGCAGCCTAGCAGGCACCCACTGGGAGGCATGGGAGAAGAGATAGGTGACACTAAGACCTAGCCAAACGTTTGTACTCGCCTCTCCAACTGTCTGCCCTTGGCCTTGGAAGTGAGCTGAGGCTACAGACTCTGATGCTGGGGTCACTCAGCCTGGGAACAGCTGCCCCTGGCTTCCAGAGTTTGGGCCCCAACTCCAGCGCACCTCATTGCTGCCGAGTACCAGCTCAGGCTCTGCCCCTGTCCCCCTGTTTCCCTAGGACTACGGGCTGCTGCAGCTGGAGGAGGGCGCGTCGGGCCACAGCTTCCGTGCCGTGCTGTGTGTCATGCTACTGCTGTGCTACCATACCTTTCTCACCTTTGTGCTTGGTAGGGGCCATCATGGGAGGGCCAGGGGCTCCGGGGTTGCCTGTCCCTAATAGCATGGGGCTGTGGATCATGGCAGAATTGGGTCTGGTATCCTGGGGTTTCCCTGCTCACCACCCACTTCCTTGCAGTGTGACTGTGTTCCAGTCTCAGCTTGCATCTATGTGTTAGAGTGGCTGTGCCCTCCTTATAGGGCTGTGGACACCCACCCTGTGGGTCTGGGCATAGCCAGGGGCGACCATAGGCCCCTGCTTACCAGGGCCTGTGATATGCCAGGGCCATTTCTGCATCATCTTAGGGAATCTTCATATCATCCTGGAGTAGGGAGCATCATGATGCCCATTTCACAGAAGGGTTCACAGAGGCCCAGAGAAACACCTGGTAGGCTGCTGAAAGGGTTGTAGGAGCCGATGGTGGTGACACTGTCCACCCCTGACCCTCCAGGTACTGGCAATGTCAATATCGAGGAGGCAGAGAAGCTGCTAAAACCCTACCTGAACCGCTATCCTAAGGTGAGCTCCCGCCATCTGCACGACACCCCTGGGCCTGCCAGGTTGCCAGGGACCCACGGGGACCCACATGAATGTCGTTGCAGGGCGCCATCTTCCTGTTCTTCGCAGGGCGGATTGAAGCCATTAAAGGCAACATAGACGCAGTGAGTGATGGGGCTTGCTGGGGTCTCGCAGGCCAGTAGGAAGTTAGATTTACATAGATACCTCCCCACCTCACCCTGGCTTCTTGGAGAGAGTGGGGGGCTCAGAGGACAGCCAATAAAAAAAGAGGGGCAACTCCCATAGTGGCAGTCGGGGAAGATCCCCGGGAGGTGGTGTGGTGGTGGGTAGGATCTTGACTAAGAGAGTAGGATTTGCACCTGTGAGGAAGGTGCCCGAGGGAGGCAGAGGGCAGAGAAGGGCCACCTGTTTGGGTGAGGCTACTCTGCACTCTGGTGAGTGGAGTGCTGGTGTCAGGGAGAGAGAGGCTTGCAGTGCTGGCACCCTAGCATGAAGCAGGGGGCCGAGACAGACTCTGCAGCATGGAGTTCTGGGGTCTCCAGCCCACCTTCCTGGTGATTTCCTCAGGCAGCAGGGTGGACAGCCCCAGCTCAGCTAACCTCATGGAAACTGTTGGAGCCTGTGGCGTTTGCTCAGTGACATGGGAGTAATTCTATTGCTGGGTCATCCATTGACAGTTGTCCCCTCCATTGTCATTCCCTCCTTCCATCCCAGGAGAGGCAGGAACTGGCCTAGGTCTGGAGGTCAGCCCTCGCAGCTCCCTGCCTCCATCTTGGCCATCCTGCCCAGAGGAGGCACAGGGGGCGGGACGGGGTGTGTTTGAGAGGGTGGAGGTGCGAGGCAGCAGATCCCCGGCTAACCCAGTGGATGCTTGCAGGCCATCAGGCGCTTTGAGGAGTGCTGTGAGGCGCAGCAGCACTGGAAGCAGTTCCACCACATGTGCTACTGGGAGCTGATGTGGTGCTTCACCTACAAGGGCCAGTGGAAGATGGCCTACTTCTACGCCGACCTGCTCAGCAAGGAGAACTCCTGGTCCAAGGTGGGCAGACACCAAGTATCAGGATATATTGGGAGGTCAGGCTAACCCACACTGAGAGGTCCCCACCAAGGGGTCGACTACCCCACCCAGCCAATCATGGTTGTGTCAGCTGGGTCTAACTAAGAGGACCCAGTGCTGGAAAGTGCTGCAGGCTGGGAGTGTGGGACAGAGACTTGTCAGATGTGATGATCAGACACAGGGACAGAGACGGCTCGGGCTGCCTAGACCAGTGCTGGGCTGTAGGACCGTTTGCTCCAAGGGGGAGGAGGAGATGTGGCCTGTTTCCAAACAGTCCTAGTATAGAAGCTATTGGCTACACATAGGCCCTGAGCACTGGCCATGTGCTGCAAGCAACTGGGAAGCACTGTGTTACATTTTATAACATTTTATGAATGTTCATCATTTGAGTTGAACTCCACGTGGGGCTGAGGGCCACCATATTGGACTATGCAAGTCTGAAACACACAAGGCTCACTGGCTCAGATGAGTGGAAATCCTAAGCATGGCTGACGTCAGGGAGGGCTGGCTGCAGGGATTCAGATCCTGTTTGTCTGAGGCTGTGCTGTCCTCTGTGACACCCTTGTTGCATGGCAAGGTTCTTCTCTTCCTGTGACAGGGCAGCCAGGTGCTGTTCCTCTCCTGTCCCTTCTTTGCTTTCAACCAAAGTCCACAGTGGAATCTCAGTGACCTGACCTAGTTTGCATGTCAATGCCTGGGATAAAGGAATGGAATGATTCCTTGGGGATGGGAAATAGGGGGTGGGGGGCTTCCCAGAAGAAAAATGAAGTCAGACACCTAGAAGTGGCATGGGGGGTAGGATGGGGATAGGACTACAGAGATGCTAAAGATAAAGAGATGCCGGTTCATGCCAGGTCAAACTCACCACGGTAACTTACAGAGTAAGTGCTAGCCATTGTGGTCATAGCAGTGATATGTACCACAGTTGGAAGCCACAGCCTGGCAATCGCCTAGCTCATCAGGGAACACCTGACCTGGTGTGTCTACATACAGAACCCACGTGCCTGTGGCAGACACTGCTAAGCTCTCCCGGCACTCTCTTGTGAACCTGGCTGTGACCTCCCGGCTGCTGGGGGAGTGGCACTTGTCCCTGCTTCCCATCCCTCCTGCTGCAGTGGCCTGGAGGCAAAGACAAAGGGGACATTCTGGCAGTTGGGGAGGGACAGGGCTTTCATGAAGCCCTCGCCAGGTACGTAGCACTGTGCTCCCCTCACCCTCTCCCAGGGAGGCCCACAAGGGACCCCTAAGCTAACAGAGGGTCTGTGACCTTGGGCCACACAGCTGTGAGTGACAGATGGCAATGGAAGGACAGTTCTATGGGCCTCAGAGGCCTCCTTGGGGGCTGTGCTTGCCCTGGGACCACCCCGCTGTGGAAGAGGCTTTGTAGGCGTGTCCATAGGCCCTGGCTTCCATTCCTGCTCACCACCAAACCCTCACCAGAACAGAGCTGCTGTGAATGGGTTTGTTCACCCACAAGGCAGAAAGGGTGCCTGGGGAGAATACCAGCTGCTGTGAGAGGCAGGCAGGGCCGGGCCTCCCTGGAACCAAGCACTCTGGTCCCTCTCACTGGAATGTGCCCCTCAGGTGTCCTTGTGATCAGCCAGGTGGAAACATCCTGAGTTCTGGGGCCTTGGCTGTTCCCCAGCTCCAGCACTTGGGCGCCACAGTGTCAACTAACTGCCAGTTCTAAAGCCACAGCCAAGGCCAAGGCCATGTACACTGCCCCGCCTTCCTGTTAGCCTGGACTGCTCAGAGTGGCTCCTGCAGGCCTCTGAGTTTTCACCAGTGCCGACAGCTGGAGTGGCTCATGGTCCCTGCTGTAACTGGGAGCCTAGGAGCTCCAGGGGTAGTCCTGGGGGACCCAGCTGAGGAGCGCTGAAGGAAGAGGAGGAAGAGGCCTGGGAGGAGCCGGAGGCTGCCGAGGATGAGGAGGGAGCTGGGGCTTGGTGCTGTGGAGAGCCGCTGCCGCTGCTGGCATTTACTGTGGATCTCTTGAGGACAAGGCTGGGCTTCGCACAGATCTCAGAGGAGTCATCAGGCAAAATCAACGTTGGACCGCTCGGGAGAGATGGCGGCCATCTTCCTTAACCACAAGCCAGACATAACTTGGGGTGGCCACAGCTCGAGCTCACTGCATCCTCCCCAGCACTTGGTGGCTCAGGGAGGGCGAGCAGGGAAGGCTCTGACAGAAATGCCCCAGAAGGGCATGGCTGGGGTGTGAAGAGCCAGGGCTGTAGGGCTGAATGGGGCGAGAGGGAGCCCTTGTGGTTTGGGGCCTCGCTAGAGTCCATTCCTGTTCCAGGCTAGTGGACACAAGAGCCCTAGCCGGGGGAGGGTGAGAAGCCCAGCAACCAGCCTGTGTCCAGAGTCTGTAATGTCAGGGACCCGGAAGCGAGGGTGCAGGGCTGCTGGGCCCTGGGACGATGGGCGCGCAGGTGCGCTGAGGGTGAGGGGGGATAGCTCTGAGGCGAGCGTGGAGATGAAGGGGAAGGGAGATGGCTTGTCACAGAAGGTGTCGCTGGCAGCCCGGAACAAGGGATCCCTGTGGGGCTGGCTGGTGTGAGGGGAGCCTTCAGGACCACAGGCCGGCGAGACGGGAGGTATAGGCCAGCAGGGAGAGGATGGCCCCGAAGGACGGCCTGCCGTCACACGCGACTTCCCGTTTTCCCTCCGGTTTTCAGGAGAGGCTGACTGAGGAGCGGTCTCCAGCAGAGGTGGGACTGCCAGGTGGCAGCGGCCTTGTGTGTGCACTAGAAGTCCCGCTCCCCTTCCCGCTCCTCCCCGGGTTCCTGGCGCCCTCAGGTGCCCTTGGCTGAGGCCGGGGCTGTGTGACACCAGGCTTGGCCACTGGAGGGCAGCACGGAGCCAGGCTGCCCCTGCCGGGATTTGTGGGGCCGGGGCGTGGCGAGGGGTGACTGAGCGGCTGGGGAAGGAGCCGCCACTTCTGGCTGTGAGGTTTCGGGAGCTGAGGCGGGCTCCCCCCGGCCCTGTGCGTGGGTTGGGATGAGGGCTGTGTATGAAGTGTCCGGCTCACAGTTGTTTGCGCCCAGGGCTGTCATGCCACCTCTACACGCCCATCCGTGTCCACCCTGGCCTGGCTCGGATTGTCTGCGACTCCTCTCTGTGTCCCTCACAGGCCCACTCCGAAGTTCTAAGCGCCTTCCCTGGTCTAGTGCCTCGCTCCACCAGGCCTTTGCCTGTTGCCCCACACGGAGTGGACGGGACAGCAGCCTGACATGGCTTCTCCTGGGCTGAACTCCAGCTGTAGCCCTAGACTACTATGTTCTCCTCATCCTCAGCATCTGCCCCCGGGCCTGGAGCCAATGAGCTGAGGGTGATGAGGACTGAGGGCACCCCTGAGGCCAGGCTGGGCCTTCCGTCCTGACCCCTGCCCTGTTTTCCATAGGCCACCTACATTTACATGAAGGCCGCCTACCTCAGCATGTTTGGGAAGGAGGACTACAAGCCTTTTGGGGATGACGAGGTGGAGTTGTTCCGGTGGGTCCCTGCAGTGTCCCCATGGAAGGCCTACGCTGTGACCCAGTCCTGCCAGAGGCACCCTGAGCTGCCTGCCCTAGGATGGCTGGAGGTGTCAGTGCTTCACTGCAACCCCTTGCCCCTGCAGCCCTGCCCTTTGTGGAACCCTTCCCATCTGCTCCCAGGTGTTGTTCCAGTTGGGACAATATCCTCCGCTAGCAGGCCTCTGGCAGCTGGTCTGCAGGACAGGGGTGGCCACTATGGGGGCAGGTGCTTCGGTGTAGCCGGCTTAAACCTGGCATCCTCAGAGGAGTGCTGTAGAGAGTCCCAGGGTTGGAATCCCAGGACCAACAGTCCAACCACGGCCGCTTCTCAGCTGTGTTGCCCGAGACAGTATACCCTTCTATCAGATGGGAATGACAGCCTCCACCTGCAGGGCTGCTTGTGATCAACCAGATAATGCACTGAGAGAGAGCCTGGCCCGGAACCCAGAACCAGTGGCTGCTTTGTCTCCTATCTGGGCAGTGGGGCCAAGGCTTCTAAAGGCGGTAGGGCCGAGCTCAGCTGGGGCAGCCCAAACCCTCTGCTAGTCTGAGTAAAGTTGGCCCCCACGTGCAGACCCATAGCACAGTGTCCTCCTGACGGGGGCCATGCAGCAGCTGGGTGGGCTGAGGACCCTCAGACTCGCATGGCTTTTACCTATTCCCTCCTTCCCTCCACCCCATCTCTTTTTGTAGAGCTGTGCCAGGCCTGAAGCTCAAGATTGCTGGCAAATCTCTACCCACGGAGAAGTTTGCCATCCGGAAGTCCAGACGCTACCTGTCCTCCAACCCTGTCTCCTTGCCAGTCCCTGCCCTGGTGGGTAGGAGGGTCTGGACTGGTCCTGCCCTCTGGTTTCGTTTAGACTGTAAGAGTCTCCCCTTTAGGGGGATGCAGTGTCTTTCATGTCTTTGGGGGAACCTGAGAGGGTTTCACAGTTCTCCCGGGGCTGGGGTGGAGGAAGTCGGAGGAGTTCCAGCCAGCTCGGCTCCTAAGAAGATCCTGACCCCTGTGGGCTGGTGCTGGAAGACTGGTGAGCAGGCTGCAGGCACACCTGCAGGTGGAAGGAGCTGCACTCATGGGCAGTCCCGCCCCTCTCTCCCCAGGCGGGGCCCTTGCCAGGCCAGTTCCACAGCCTGTCTGATCATGGTTATTTTCGTTGTTTGCTCTGTCCTCTTGCCCAGGCCGGCCTTTTCTGAGGGCAGGCACCCCCCCCCCCCCCCAGTCAACTCTGAGCTGACAGTAGCAGGAAGAGCCAGCGCTGTGACTGGACATCTACTGTGTTCCAGGCCCTTCCCCCACAGTGCCTACTGCCTCATGATGAGGACCTCCGCTTACAAATGGGGGTGGTGAGGCCCAACAGAGAAACAGAAAGAACGACCTAACCTGTTGGTCACACAGTCAGCGGGTTGGAGAGTCAGAATCAGAATTTGGTGATCTGGCTCCGGAAGCCATGTTTTCAGTCATGATTCCTTGCAGGATTTGAGCTGGCGTTAGATAAGGTTCCAGCTTGTTGGGAATCCTTGCTATTCCTCAAACAGGCAGGCAGGCCAGCTCAGGCACACCTGGTTCCGGCCTGGCTCCCCCCTCACCAGCTGTGTACCCATAGGTAGGTTCCCTTTTGCTGTAGTGTAAAATGAATTAAGAATTAATATATCTCTTGCCCATTTCATACAGCAGTGATTTTCTTAATGGAAAATGGAGATAGGAGAGCACTTAAATACTTTCATGGAAAATTCATACTACATATAAAAAAGTATTCAACAGGTTTCAAGGTTTTTTGCATCAAAGTAAAGATTTTTAAGTTCCTTTCTTCCATGAACTTTTTAAAGTACCCTCACATATACCGCTCATCTTGTACAGCAGTTATGAGAGTCAGCTGCTAAGGTCTATTAAATATTTATAAAAGTTTAATATTTACATAGAATTTTTGGAGCTTACGTCATGAATATTCGAAAGTAAAGGATATTTTGTGAATTAATATATACATACTATTATCAAACGAGCAAGGGAGTTTTTAAGTGTTATTTTATTTATTTGAAAGGCAGAATTAGAGAATCTCCCGTCTGCTGGTTCACGCTCTAAATGGCTGCAGTGGCCAAGGCTTGGCAGACTGAAGCCGGGAGCTAGAAGGTTTCTCCAGGTCTGCCCTGGTGCGTTAGCAGGGAGCTAGAGAGAAAGTAGAGCGACTGGGACATGCACGTGCTGATCTGTGATGCAAGCATTGTAGGTGGCAGCTTTACTCACTACACCACAGCAGCAGCTAAAAGGGGAGCATTGTAGGAAGGACAGGGGTGACAGTGACACCAAGAATTTCCAGGGGATTTCCCCAAACTTTGATAGGTAAAACACTACTTATGCCCAAAATTATTTCTGTGAGTAACATTTGGGAAAGACTGGCCTAAGCAAAGCTTATCTAGCATAGATTTGCTTAGAGCCATTATTTGCTGTCTCAGAACCACAGCATAATTTGAGAAATATTGGCCTACACTTAAATTCTCTTCCTAGAGCATAGTAAGAAAAACCATAGCAGTGTCTTTCTTAGAACTTCTAGTATGCAAATCACTCTTTATTTCCTGGTTTGGTAATTTAGGAACTGCTTATTTAAGTGAACAAGTTACTATGGATGAACATTTAATTTAGTATTCTGAGCTTCCTGGCAGTCAAGACAAAAAAAAAAAAAAGGTGTTCGAGGTATGTTTTATAGTCTATGAGATGGTAATCTAATTGTGAAGGAAATGGACTAGGAGCTGCCATGATTGAACCATTGCTTTAGGGAAATAGAGAAGGGGACACAGACTTAAGTTCTATAATCTTAAAGTACATCAGTGAATTAAGGTTCCTGCAGGATGTCGGGGTGCCTTATCTGCCGGAAGGAGGAGGAGCAGGAGTTCTTGGAGAAAGGGGGCAGGTTGGGAAGAGCTTTGACACAGGCAGCTGGGGCAGGGGGCGAAGCAATGCCCAGGGAGGCCTGGAGTGAAAAAAGGATGGCAAGTTGTTGGCAGCTGTGCACACACCAGTCAGGACCTTGGCCCATCCCAAGTCAACACTGGAGTAAGGTGAGGACCCAGTAGTAAGTGACAGGGTTTCCCAACCCCATAACCTCTTAGGTTAGGCTGCAGTATGTCACAGAAGATTAGAGCTAGAAGGGCCTTCAGTAGTGAGTCTCCGAGCTGAGTGCTCATTTTACAGATGCGACAGGGAGGGCCCAGCGGGACAGGAATCCCAGGGCTGACCTGTGCCCTCCCTGCAGGAGATGATGTACATCTGGAACGGCTATGCTGTGATTGGGAAGCAGCGGGAGCTCACAGACGGGATGCTGGAGGTCATCACCAAGGCCGAAGAGATGCTGGGAAAGGGCCCAGGTGACTCCCGCAGGCCCTCGGACCTGCCTGGCTAGCTCAGGTCTCCACGGTTACAGGTTCCCATTGCCAATTTGGGCCTTCCTCACTGTACCCTGCCAGCCATCCTTTGTTTTTCCAGACTGGCTTCAATGCTAGTCCCTCTGACTATCCTTTGTCAGGGTCAGGGTTCCTGTGGGTCTTCATGCTCTCTGGAGTCCCCTGAGTCATTCCTGACCTCACTGTGCTGTCACTGCCCCAATGTCTGTTTTTCCTGCTCAAGGTGACTTCCCAAGAGTTGGGAGTGTGGCCCCAGCAGTGTGGGATTTTTTTTTTTTTAAGATTTATTTATTATTGGAAAGGCGGATATACAGAGAGAAGGAGAGAAAGAAGTTCTGTTCAATGATTCACTCCCCAAGTGACCGCAATGGCCAGTACTCGCCGATCCGGAGCCAAGAGCCAGCAGCCAGGAGCTCTGGGTCTCCCACGCGGGTGCAGGGACCCAAGGCTTTGAGCCATCTTTGACTGCTTTCCCAGGCCACAAGCAGGGAGCTGGATGGGAAGTGGGGCCTCTGGGATTAGAACCAGCACCCATATGGGATCCTGGCGCATGCAAGGCGAGGACTTTAACCACTAGGCTATCGCGCCAGGCGCAGTGTAGGGGCATGAGCAAACCTTGTCTTTTAATGCCTGTGTACAGAGAATGAGTTCTCAGTGGATGATGCGTGCCTGGTGAAGCTGTTGAAAGGCCTCTGTCTCAAGTACCTGGGTCGCGTCCAGGAGGCCGAAGACAATTTCAGGAGCATCTCTGCCAAGTGAGTGCCCACATGACTGCTCCTGCAGGCCTGGACACTTTTTAGGGCCTCTCCAGCGGCTGGCTTAGCCAGCTGCCACCTACCCACTGTGCACCAGGGTTGGCTCTGGGCGGGGGATTCGTGCTGGCCTGGGAGGGAACTGGTAGTTCAGAACCAGTGCTCAGCAGCACCAGGCTGTGGGACTACAGGAGTGCATGTGTGCTGTTGAGTGGGTGGTGCCCCCCACTCTGAGTGTGCAGGTCAGCTTCCCTGCCCTTGCCCTTGGGCACAGTGTTCTGGCCTAGGACATTCAGGGCTGTGCCAGAGAAGCAGAGAACCTGAAGGACCATGTGCCCCCTCTACTCTGCAGTGAAAAGAAGATTAAATATGACCACTACCTGATTCCCAATGCTCTGCTCGAGTTGGCCCTGCTGTTCATGGAGCAAGGCAGAAATGAAGAAGCCATCAAACTTCTGGAATCTGCCAAGTAAGGCCTGGGTCACCTCCGTCTGTCCTCTGTTCCCTGTGGGCACGGGTGGCTATCTCCGCGGAGGCTGCATCTATGAACCCAGCTCGCTCCTTGCAGAGGAAGGCATGATCCCCACTTCTTCACTGAGCAGTTGGATCCCAGAGGCAGGCAGTGAGCTGTCCTGGTTCATGTCACCAGGCCACTGCAGACCTGGCATGACGACGCAGGCTTCCTGCCTTCCAGGCCAGGGATCCTTACTCCCCAGACAGGGGCTGGCCTTGTGGTACACCAGGTTAAGCTGCTGCGTGGGCTGCCTGCATGCCATCCCCAAGCTGCAGCTCCAAGCTCATGTGCCTAGGAAGACAGCGGATCCCATGCTCCTGTGTCCCAGCCATTGGTGTTTGAGGTCCTTTAAGCTTAGGGATGTCACGGAGCTGAGAGTGGTTCCAGAGGGCATGGCACCCAGGGTGAGGGGCTAGCCTTCCAGGCTGAATGCTGAGGGGCAAGGCTGGCATAGGCAGGAACTGAAGCTTTCAGAATCTCCCATGGCTGTGGGGCCTCTCACAGCTCCAGTGGAGGGAGAAGGGCTCTCTGGGCCAAGCCACATCACCAGGCGTGTCTCTACTTCCTTCCAGACAAAACTACAAGAACTATTCTATGGAGTCAAGGACACATTTCCGGATCCAGGCAGCCACACTGCAGGCCAAGTCTTCCCTAGAGAATGGCAGCAGACCGCTGGTCTCCTCGGTGTCCTTGTAGCTCTGTGCGGCACTCCCGGCAGACAGTTGGACAGCACTCCTGGAAACATTTCAGAAGACCCCCTTCCCTTGCCCTACCCTGCCTTTGGGGACCACCGGTGCTCTTTGGGGGTGGCACACTGTGGGTGTCTGTGCAGAAGCGAAACTGGCATTTTCACCAGTGTGGCCAAGGGCCTTTTGCCAAGGGCAGAGCAGGTGGAGCCCTCTGCCTGCCCTATCACACATACGGGTACTTGTTTTTCACTGTGATGTCTAAGAGAATGTATGAACAGTTTACATTTTCCTAAGAAATACATTGATGGGATCAGAATTGACTTTAAAAGAAAAAAAGCAAACCACCAATACATTTAAATCTATGTTTTCACCTATGTCAGCTGAGTTCAGTGTCTATAGAATGCCAAAGGCCTACATGTCTGCCCAACTTGAGCAAGCGTCTCGGGCGTCCATGCTGTTGGGGTCTGGACGCCAGACACAGCCTCTCACCACTTCTTATACTTCATTCCAGTCCCTTTATAACTTTCCAATCTCGCAAACAAGCAGCTTTTTTTAGTGAGAGGAAGTTGGGAGACCCATTGAAAGATTGGTTTCCTCCAGTGGGGAAGGGTGATACTAAGGCCTCATAGGCGAACCATGTGGGCCCTCTGTGCCAAAGCCGGAAGCTGGGGAGGTGAGAGAGGGTCCTGGAACCCCGCTGCGTCCTTGCTGTGAACTACACCGAAACACTGGGAACAGTCACGAAACAAAAACTGTAGTTCCCTGAAGCTTCTGATTGGCTGACAGCTCTTTCATTTCTTAGAAACAGGCCAGTTATTCTCAGCCTACTGTAAATGTTTTAGATTTTGCAGTTAAAATATATATTTAAATAATAAAGTTTATTTACTTCAGAGATCACACAGCATCCATTTCCATAAAATTGATTTGTTAGGCAATGCAGAAAGGCTTGACCAGAAGTTACACAGTCCATGTATGCTTTGTTCAGACAATAAGTAGGTTAATGATGAAGAGATTAAACAAATGAATCTGGTTTATGATTAAGACAAAAAAGATCTAGCCGCTATAAGCATCATTGTTGCAGGGAGCAAACGCTTGTAGTGGGCTTCTGCCGCCTCCGCCTCAACACACGGGCCTGAGAATAGCCCTACCTGTGTTTGCCCTCCACAGGCAGCTGACCGGGCTGTCCAACCCTGGCACTGCTATGGCCTTTTGAAGTGACCAGAAAGAGCTGAAGGCCTTCTAAAGCTGAGCAATTTGGACTGGATTAAGGCTCCTTCCTGCTGTTTCTGGCTTTGATTCTAACTCCAGGTTGTCTCTGAGTTTTCATCTGCAAAAAGACAACAGATAGACCTTCCTACTTTTCCGCTAAAGCCTTATGTCCCCAAGCATTTCAACTGCAAAGAATGGGCTTCCTTCAGCAGAGGCTCTCTAAGGTAGCCACAGGTCGCTGAGAGCAGCGATCTTCATCTACAGCAAGTCTAGACCCTGCCCCACGCTTTTGAACCCAGTCATGAGGGGAGCAGTGAGTGTAATGTGATCAAAACAGGCCCTTGGGAACAGTCTCTCCCGGGCCACCGGCCTCTGGCTGGCTGGCTGGCTGGCTGGCTTCTAGCAGTTGCTATCAGCTCTCCCATGTGTTGGCTGGCTTCCCTATTTTCTTATCTTTTGAGTCAGACTGGGAGCAATTCCAAGACAGTTACTGCGACTCACAGCAAAAAGCCAAGACCTGGCATCAAACAAGGACCCTAACCAAGTCGCTACCAGGGACTTGGTTTAGTCCCCAAACCAAGGCTCAGCTGAGGGCTGGCTGAGGATGTTCTCAGAGCTGCAGAATGGCGCTGGGTTTTGAGAAAGTACTGGCCTGCTGAATGCTAGAACCATTGAGAACAGGAACCAAATCCAGACATTTCTTCCTCTGGAATCACATCCACGCTAATGTCTTTTGGGAGTAGACAACAATCTTCTCCTTGTTCACTTCACATTTAAAACCGAGCAGAGTGCATTTTTGACATTTCTGCTGTGTCCTTGGCACAGTCCCATGAATGCAGCTATGAGGGTGCCTGCATCCTGCAATCGAAGCAGCAGAGGGGAGCTCCCTGTGCCACCCTAAACCCGCTTGCCAAGGCTGGCTGGCAGGCAAGTGCCTTTCGTCTGAGTACTCACATGGCTTCTTTGAATCTGGTGTCACATTCGTTACTGACCAATAGGGCTGACTCACAAACATGAAACTTCTTGTGAGGGTTTGAAAACCCCATTTGTAATTGAACCGTTTTTCATTTGCTTCCAGTGTATAGTCAGCTGTTAAGTGAGAAAATGGATTCCTCTCCAAAGTTGTTGTTACTAAAGTTCTCTGACCGCTAGAAAGCTGATACAACGAATATCCAAAAGAAGAAAAAAGGAGTATCTTAGCTAACGCTGGATTTGTTTTTGTTTCTTCACATTAACACACATTTTGGAACACCAGACACCATATGTTGGAGGGAGATTAAACATTAAGTGCTGACCCCTCTACCAGCTGCTCTTTCAACACTTCACATATATACAACCCTCATAAATCCCCAGTGAAGTAGGCACTACTGCTGCCATTTAACAGATGAGAAAACAGACACAAGTTAAATAACTTGCCCAAGATCACACAGCCTTTATATAGCAGAGAGATTTAAAGATGGGCAGCTGAATTCTCAAGTCCATACTTGCTACGTTGCTGATACAACTGTAAAAATAAGTTTAAACTTAGATTCAAGTTACACTGACTCTTGGGATAGAAAAGCAGTAGCTGATATCCCTACGACAGAAAATTGTGGTAGGGAATACATGGAGTATATTTGTGTCACAGGGGGCCACGTGGTTTATGCACCAGAAAGGTCCAACCTTGAGTAATGGTACTGTCCATAAAATGATGGTGAAGACACAAGGACTGAGTTCACCTAAAGGCAGAGCTGGGAAGTGAAGGCAGGAAGTGAGGCTTCCCCAGTAGAGCCTCAGGTCTGCACTCAGGCTAGAATGTAGAAACCATGCCACAAGAGGTTTGTGATAATAAGGGGTAGAACACTGGAAAACCAGAAGGTAGAGGTGGCTGAGGACATTCAGCACCCTCCCTTGTTAAATAGATTTGAGAGGCAGCTGTGGGCAAGAGGGTGCAGGGACCGAATCACGTTCCCATTTGCTGGCTCACTCCCCCAACAGCTACGATGGCCAGGTTTAGCTGGACAAACACATCACATCTGTGGATCAAAGTGGTGCATAGCCCAGATTTTTGTCATTGCTGGGTTGAAGTTGACCTTCTGCAGCCATCTCTGGAAAAGAGGCTGTAAGCCAATTCACAGCATGAGAATATGAGAAAAGCCTGGTCTAACAATCTGACTTCTATGTACTGTTAATCGCATGGGATAAAGTCTGGACTGTGTCCAAAACTGAGTTGGATCACCTTCCCCACTGAGTAACCAGTTCACTGATAAAGTGGGAGTTAATGTTTACTGTTTCACAGGGGTGCTGAGGATGAACTCATAGCACAGCCTTGAGGCCTGCACCCACCTAAGGCCTGCATGCCTTGCAGACGTGGGACCTGTGGAAAACATGGAGTCCGGCTTCTGTGTTGTTTCGCTGACCTGGGTTCTCTGCATGGCTGGCGACTATGATGTTTAGTCATGTCTTAAAGCAAAGCATGCGGCTTCTTTTTCTAACTCCAGGAAAAGCAGTCTGGTTTGGCTCAATGTTTATCCTTCAGGCAATGGTTCTCAAACTGCAGCCCCCACCCCCCAACCAGCTGTTAGGATCAGCTGTGAGCTTGTCAGACATGCAGTTTCAGACCCTCTCAGACCTGGAAGCCGCCGGGCTAAGACCCAGGGAGTTCCTGCACATGAGGTCCGAGACAAGGCTGCCCATGCACAGCCTTACCTTTGCCCTTTAGCCACTTTCCAAACTCTGTGAGGTCCCTCTCCTTCAGAGAGCCACCCGAGGATGGCAGACCCACTGCCATCAGAAATGCTGACTCCTTCTGTACTCTTCTTCCTGCCCCATCTTTTCCATCCTTTCATTTAGCCTGTGTGTAATTAATGCTGTGCTCTCACAGAACTTGTTCTGGGGCCCGGCGCGGTGGCGCAAGTGGTTAAGGTCCTCGCCTAGCACGCCCGGGATCCCATATGGGCGCCGGTTCTAATCCCGGCAGCCCCACTTCCCTTCCAGCTCCCTGCCTGTGGCCTGGGAAAGCAGCAGAGGACGGCCCAAAGCTTTGGGAACCTGCACCCATGTGGGAGACCCGGAAGAGGCTCCTGGCTTCGGATTGGCATAGCATCGACCGTTGTGCTCACTTGGGGAGTGAATCATCGGACGGAAGATCTTCCTCTCTGTCTCTCCTCCTCTGTGTATATCTGCCTTTCCAATGAGAAAATAATAAAAATAAATCTTAAAAAAAAAAAGAACTTGTTCTGATAGGGAAGACATACCAAAATTAAACAAAATAAAAAATAACAGGACAATAAGTCAGCTATCTGAACATGCAGAGAAATACAGGGCAAAAATAAACAATGGAGAGAGTGAACACATTCCTAAGCAATTTGGGATCAGCATGATAGCAAGCTGATTTTTTCCCCTAAGATTTACCTGTTCAGAAGGTACAGTCATAGATGGAGTTTCCATTGGCTGGTTTACTGACTAAATCCGTGCAGCCGGGAGTTCCATCTGGGTCTCCCATGCAGGTGGTGGGAATCCAAGTCTCTGGGCCATTATCAGCTGCCTTCCAGGTACATGAGTAAGATGGATGGGAAGCATGAAGTAACTGGCATTCCAACTAGGCACTCTGACCCAGGCACTCTGACATCTCAAGAGGCAGCCGAAATTTACTGTTCCACTGGCTCAGCATGACGACTTAGTGGCTAAATCCTTGCGTTGCAAGCACCAGGATCCCACGTGGACAATGTTTGTGTCCCAATTGCTCCATTTTTCATCCAGTCCCCTGCTTGTGGTCTGGGAAAGCAGCAGAGGATGACCCAAAGCCTTGGGATCGTGTACCTGCGCAGGAGACCCGAGAGAAGCTCCTGGCTTTGGAGCAGCTCAGCTCCAGCTATTACAGCCGTTTGGGGAGTGAACAGAAGATCTTTTTGTCTTTTCTCTGTGACTCTGCCTTTCTAATAAAAAATAAAAAATAAATCTGGCATACTTCCCTATGCCATAATGCCTGCTTTGACAGAAGTTCACAGCAGTTCAGATGCTGGTTTGGGTGCCCATGTTGGAGACCTAGATGTACTCTGCACCCAGAGGCATCAGGTTATGGCTTACATACTTGAGTCATTCTGTGTTCTCAGCTCCTGGCTTCAGGTTGGCCCAGCTTGAGTTTTTGTGGGCATCTGGAGGAGCAAAACTGCGGATAAATCATCTCTGCTTTCCAAATACATAAAATCTTAACTACTGAGGAAAGGATTACATACACATGGAAGTCAATTTCCAGTACCAATTGCTTTGATTAGTCTGAATTGCTAGTAAAAATAATGTATCTTCCTTTTCCCAGCAGTGAGACTTGCAAAAAGAGAAGGCTCTCAATCAGCTGAGTGATCATCCCACACTCAGTGGGACTTGGCATTTCAGGCTGTGTAGGAAATCAGAAAAGTTGGTTTACCCGAATCCATAGCTTTGAACAGGACGTTTAATTTCAAATATATCACCAAAGCCATTATCTCAAAGTTCATGAATTCTAAGAGTAGAATTTGCCATGAAATTCTTTCCAGAGTAGGGCATGTTGTCCAAATGGAAGCAATGGTCAATCAGTCATTGCTCTTGTCAAGGTACCTAACATGACAGGTACCTGCATTTGGCGTAGTGGTTAACATGCCACTTGATACTCACATTCCATATCAGAACACCTGAATTTGACTCATGGCTCTACTAATTCCACCTTCCTACTAAAAAGCAATTTGGGACATCTAAATACTTGAAGTATTGTGAGAGTTGTGCACTAAGCTCTGGGTTCCAGGCATGGGACTGGCTCAAGCCCTGGCTATTACAGGCATTTGGAGGGTTAACCAGTGCGCATCTTTCAGGAAAACTTCTTAAAAGTGGACCAAAGCAATGATGGAAAATTTGTAGGCAGAACATTTTTATTTTATATTTAGCAAACATTTATTAAACACCTAAGTTGGTTTTTGCATTTAAGAGATCAACAGCTGACTTGAATCTTTTTTTTTTTTAAGATTTATTTATTTTTATTGGAAAGCCAGATACACAGAGAAGAGACAGACAGGAAGATCTTCCATCCAATGACTCACTCCCCAAGTGGATGGACACAATGGCCAGAGTTGAGCCAATCTGAAGTCAGGAGCCAGGAGTCTGTTCCTGGTCTCCTACATGGGTGCAGGGTCCCAAACCTTTGGACCATCCTCAACTGTTTTCCCAGGCCACAAGCGGGGAGCTGGATGGGAAGTGGGGCTGTTGGGACATGAACCGTGCCCATATGGTATCCCAGTGTGTGCAAGGCGAGGACTTTAGCCACTAGCTTACTGCAATGGGGTCTGACTCTAATCTTTTTAAAAGCCAAGCTACAACAATGATGTATTCCTGAATGGACCAGGGAAATGAAACCATCCTCAATGAATAGGGAGGTAATGAAGCGGAGACACAAGACTTCAAGGAGAAAATACTTGAAAATTGGGCTAAGAGGGGAGAGAAACAAAGAAATTCAGCTCTGTCATTTAAGTGGATAACTCAGTACAGTCAGTCAAACACTTGCCTGATGGATACTGGCCTAGAATACCCATGGAGGCACCCTGAGTTCTAAACTGTTTATCTTTTAAATGGAAAAAGAAAAAAAAAAAGAGGAGGAAGAGAAAGAAAAGACACGAGCCATGTCTCACTCACGGTTAGTGAAGTAGATACTTGAGTTCGAGAACACCAAGAAATGAACAGATATTAAGGAATGAAAGCGGTACTCCCTAGAGGCTAAAAAGCTATCAATATTGTCCGCTCTGCTATCCAGCACATAAAGACATGATATTTAAATTCAGATAAGTAAAGCTAACATTACTCTAGGAGATAACTAAAAATTCAACCTTTCTTGCTTTCACTAATTTTGAAATTAAAGTTTAAAAAAACTAGTTGAGGCTATTACATTGGCTAAGACTCAACTCCACGCTCTGTCACTGGTTGAGAAATGAGTAGGCCCCCTTCCTTGTGGGATCAGCAGGAGCCAGCACACGCCATTTGAATTATGCCTGAGGAGACTTACCTTCTGTCCTGTTTCCCATGCGCAGTCTCAGGACGACGGGCTGCTGTTTCTGACTTCATTGTTTCTCCTTTTACAAAATGTTTGCTTCCTTATGCAGTTGTCTTGTATGTATACAATTCGTCACTGCAATGTGCTCTTCTCTGTGAAACTGTACTGTTAATGTCTTACCAGGCAGACATCAATAGCAGTGAGTGTTCTAACACTGATTTGAAAGATTTCCTGTAAAGAACACTTAGAAAATGTAAAAAATGTGATCTAAATGAGATATCTGAGAACACTTCAATGTGATGAATTTTGCATTTAAAATAATTATTGTTTTAATTTTTTTCTTGAAAGCCTAAACACATTGTGCCCATACCTAGAATCTTATTACTGGACATGTAGCAATTAGCAAGTTTCTAAGCTTGGACAAAATGTCAACTTCCTGGGAGAAGGTACTTGTGCTGGTGATTGAGACATTAGTTAGCGGTCCCTGTGTCCTGGACCCAGGTGTGTGGGTTTGATACTGGCCCCTGGCTCCTGACTTTCTGTGATGCAGACCTTGGGAGGCAGCAGTGAGGGCTCACAGGGGAGTTATATGTCACCACTCACAGGGGAGACTTGTATTCAGTTTTCAGTTCTTGGCTTTGGTCCAAGACCTTTATGGGCATTAAGGGGGTGGACTAGTGAAATGGAACCAGCTCCGACTACTGAAATTTCTAAAAACTACTCAAAGTATATACATGCATATAAATTTATACATTATAAATTTAAATTTAAAGCAATTTAAAAATAAGTTTATACATAAGTTTTAAAGGGTTTAAACTTCTTGGGGAATATTCTTATGTAATTAACTCTAACTTCAGCCCTTTATAGCTTCTTGTAAGTTTATTTAACAACTTAGTGAAAACCAAAATTGATGATTTTTAATATCAATGTGAAAAAAAGTTAAACACAAAATTCCTAAAAAAATAATCATCTCACTCAATATTGATTCCTTCATTATTACCGCCAAACTTCTGTAAAGGAAGCTTTCTAATAAAGAAAGACTAACTGCAACATGAAAGATGATTTAAAAAAAAGTTCATTTACCAATTTTTAACAATCTAGGGAAAAAAAGGAAAATCGACTATAATACCTGATAACAGATATCATATTATAGTAGAAAACATAAGAATAAAAAAATTATCACTGAAAATATTGCACAACTTCAGGGGTTTCCTCAAAATTTGCTTTATGTAATTGGGTGGATATAAATTAATGAACAGAAATTTAAACAAGATACATGAAACAAATGAACAGAACCTAATAATCTAATTTCATTCAATCTTTTGCAAATTCACCTTTAAATCTTTCCATCATGGGGCTCACAAAGGAATGAACTAACACATGGTCAAATCTTCAAAGTACTTATAGTGAAGTCCTCTATAATGTAATTTATAAAGAACATTCAAGAACTTGTCTTTTGAATGTAGAAAACTGTTAGAGTCAAATATTCAACTCAATATAACCTAGCAACTTCATTGTTGAGACAGCTTCTCCTTTCACTAACAAATGATTTTTAGATGTAGTATCACTGAGTTGAACAAAGAAGTCACTTTTGAGTACATAAGAAAAAATAAACACATGCTAAATAAAACATCACTAACTACATTACTAGACCATCTCTACCTCTAACACTTCAGAAGCTTAGAGATTTAGAGTATTCTTACATTAACTGCAAGAAAAATTCTTTTTGAAATCACAACTATGAAGTCATGTGGTTATACAAATTCTGCATTTGTGTGCAAAACATGAAACACATTTATCTTGATTTTCTCTGCTTTGTCTCATCAGTTAGCTAGCAGAACTTAACAAATGTCTTCCCAAGAAACAAAAGACTGAGATGTGTTTATATAACTTCAATGACCTCAGCACTACAGGGAGGAGAGATGCAGTATCCTTTTGCTATGGTTCAAGACAACAAGGAAGGAGGTCACAAGAAAGAACAAATCAGAATTGTTATAACCGAGAAACTATTTCTTATTTAAGTTTCACCATGATGCCACATTCATTTTTACATAAGCACTGGTGGCATAATTCAATAAATCAGAAATCTTAATATTAAAATTTACCTTGACTTTCAATTATCACCATATTAACAACCAAAAGAATGAGATAAAACACATAAGAAATGGTAATATTATATCCCAACTTTACTAGAATTGGTTTCTTGACACCATTAACTTCAGTTTAATAGAAAAGGGATAGTGCATCTCAGTTTGCTTACAAGCTAGGAGACCACTTTGAATTCTGCATTTCCTAACTGCAAACATAATACAGCACTTATAATAGGTTATAAATAAACTGATTTTCAAGCATAGAGCCAGCCCCGACGATAATAATACACTATTTAAAAGGACCTAAGGCAATGAGTTCCATTTCCAATGGAAAAAAAGAACTGTGCAAACAAGCTTAAAACTACTTTTTTTTTTTTGTGCCAGTGTTATAAAATGTAGCTTTTAATAAAACCTTGACCCAAATGCCAGCAACTTCAGAAAAGAATCTGAGTGGGGTCGGGGAGAATGTTAATTCACTTAGGAAAAATAACCACTATCTTTTTCCTAATCTTTAACACACACAATTTAAACATATACAGCTGCTGTAACACTTTACACAATTCCTATGTACTTGAGCAATAATAAGATCTAAATACAATTATATTTTTAAACACTGGGTCAAGGCTTTACATAAAAATACCATCCTAATTTTCCCCCTAGTTTCTAAAATATCACATACTTTCCCGCAACATCTGCAGCCATCCAGGAATTTTTAGGAAACTTTTGTGCATGATCTTAATTCCTAATCCCTGGCTCTTTGGGCTCAGTGACAAAAGATCAAAACCACCAAACTGATGGTTCACTTGAAGTCAGATGAGAGACCCTGGCTCAATTAGTCTCATAGGATGAAAGCAGTGCTGCATCCACTGGCTCCATGCAGGAGGGGCATGTGAAGGATCTCATCAACCAGTCATCTATACAGTCCAGGTGGTAGATGTGCATGCACGGCAGAAATCGAATGGGGTCCCCATACACAAAGTCCATCATACAGATCACACACCTGTTGGGGGTGAGGGAGAAAAATGAGAAGGCATTTTTAGAGAAGTGGCCTATCAGAATTCACTTTAAAACCCTCTTGCAGATGTATTAGTCTGACAAGTCAGAATGGCAACATTCAATTGGCCAGTCATCACAAATGCTTGGAAATGTTCCTAGTAAGTGTTGATTCATGCATATTTTCTTATTCTAGTTCTCCAGCAATTTGCAAAGCTTAAAAGCAATCAACAGAGCAAAGGAAAGAAATCAAATCCACTGATATGCTTCTAAAATGGTATACATTAGGGAACACCTGTAGGCATTTTTAGGTATCTACCTTGTTCCTTGTACTGAGTGTTTAATGTAATCCCAGAATAATACAATTCTCATTTTCATAACAACAACGCAAAAACAGCAGCACTAATCCCAGCCTACTTATCAAGAAACAACCCAGTCCACAGGGTTTCAGAAGGGTCTAGACAGACTATGCTCTGAAGTGTTAGTGCTGAACTCAGCTGGGCGCTTCAGCCAACCATCCACAAATGAAACCACACCATGTCTCTTCTGGTGAGGCCAGCGGCAACAAAAGAAAAATGCGTGTTCTCATCAGGGACCTCATTGACAGTATATACCACTGGAGAAACATTCCCCATAAATAAACTTTTCAATTCATCAGGCTTAATAGAATTATTTCACAGTTTATAAACAGACCCCAGTAGGCAATGGCTTAGGTTGCACTGTACCTAGACAAGTGTTACACTGCCTGGGTTATGTTAATTATACCAGTGCACCAGCATACTCACATATTCGTATCTTTTTTAAGATGATGGCATGCCAACAGTGTCTGGGGACCCACATGACAGTGTGTTTTGGCCCTGGGTAGACAGACAGGGCCCCAAGCTGGAAGAGTACACCACCAGAGGCCTGGGCATGGGGACTGTGGATTGCTCAGGGAAATGGGTCTGGAGATGTGTGGGAGGGAGAACTGCTGAGGGAGAATGTGACAAGTAAGGAGTGACTTCTGGGGGACTTCCGCCAACTAGGATTCTGCACTTGCAGGTAATGAGGAGGTGAGACAGGGTGGTTTAGAGGAGGGAAACTAGAGGATGTCTGGGGCCAAACCAATACATCAGCCCACGTTGGAGACCTGAGCTCGGATTGTTCACATCAACCACCACCTACTGGTACATACAAAAGCCATGGCTGGGGGGCCTGCCCAGCAGAGCTCAACCATAGTACCCACCAGTGAGAATTGGGGCAGGGGGTAGGCCATATTGATCTGGGCCATGACACTAACCAGCCCACAAGAGAACTGGGTCTGGGGGCAGATTCTGTGGAGGGTCATTTGCTCACCCCTGTGGGACTGCCATATTAGCTAGTTGCTCAAGGGCTGGGGGTGGTAAAGGTGGTGATCTAGGCATGACCATGGAACTCAACAAAACTCATGGGTATCAGGTTTGGGAACAGGATAAGGTAGTTCAGGCTGTAGCTCTGGCAGGCACACCAAAGAATTGAGCAACAACATCCACCAGCATACACAAAGGCCAACACTGCCAGGTAAAGGCCTAGCACCTGTTGGCAGAACTTGGGAAACTCCTCTAGTGGGCCATCACTCCGCTTGTGAGCACATGAGTCAGGGCTGGATGCTGGTTAGACAGGCAGAGTTGCTTCACTTGTTGACAGCTGTGTGGGTTGGCTCTTGGGGTCAGAGGAGGATGTAGACTGGGCAGGCCAAACCAAACTATACTGGCATATGAGGGAGCCAGGATGGGCTGCAGGCCAAGCCAAATTAGGTCAGGCTATCACACCTACTGATCTGCACGAAAGCCAGGGATGGGGAAAGGCTGGGAAAGACTAGGCTGCAGCACCCACCAGCAAAAGTTGGGACTGCGGGCGGGCCAGACCAGGCCAAGCTGCAGCATCTGATGGCAAAGGCCAAGCTAGGAAATGGGTTATGCTAGCCTGGGTCTCAGAGTAACCCAGCATGTGCAAGATCTTGGTCTGGGAGATAAATAAACCATACTGAGCATTTTATACATAAAACTCTAGTGAGAAGGAATACAGCCCTATGACTACCTTTAATGGTTATAGAACCTTGAAAATACTGACAAACTTTTACAAAAACCCGCTGACAAGCCCATCAGTGATGTTGGCCTCAGTTCACATTCACATGGCTGGAAAAGATTGCAATTATCAACTGTAATCTAAGTGGAGAAGCAGCAAGACTATAAATACAACCATTTCTTAAGTATGTCTGACTTCCAAAGTACAGAAGGAAAAGTATAAGTTTATGAAAACTTACTCCCGGATCTTTTTCTCTGATCCATCCCTTCCAGGGTCATACACTCCTTTCGGCAGATGCTGTATAAGGCCTATTCTTTGAGCTATCCTGATTTGTTCCTCTTCAGTCAGCTGAGTGGCTAGCCGAGTCTGGCTGGGTGTTGGATGATACACTGGAACAGGAACTTGTTCCTAAACATTTAAAAGTTGAGAAAAAGCATTATTCTTAAAAATGTTTTCTGGAAATGTTTTCCTTTCAATGGAGGTAAAAAGTTGTATATGGCAGGAAAGGGTGGTTCCAGGAGAGACAGGGGCTGGCCTGCTATGCAGACTGTGTTTTTGTCTTAGCTATAGGAACAAATTATAAATATACAGATACATCAAAAATCTACATTTATTTTTAGGACCTACTTTTAAAGGATATAAAAACAAATAACAAAGACTCACATGGAATGTTAATTTAGGAAGTTTCACATAAAGTTCACATAAATGGATGCTCATTCTGAATATACCAACAAATAAACCAATATAAAGAGATCTGACATGCAATTAAAAAAAGCTACAATGTACTCGATAATCTAATTTAATATTCTATAGGCTGCAATGAAGTTGTCTACATTCAGTATGCCTAACAGATGTACATTACTAACTTGCCATTAGACCCACGTTTATAATCCTAAAATTCATTTATTATGTATTTTAACCATTGGGTTTGCTGCAAATATTTTGGGACTAAAATACATATCCTGTATGACCAAAAACTGAGTGATCCTTTAGTTGTTGATCACCAAAAATCTTGTTTGGCACATTGCTTCTTCAAGGTTTTGTACCCAGTAGGCAAATTAAAAAAAAAAAAATCATTTTTATTGCAAAGTCAGGTATATACACAGAGAAATATCTTCTGTCCAATGATTCATTCCCCAAGTGACCTCAATGGCCAGTGCTGCACCGATCTGAAGCCAGGAGTCAGGAGCTCTTCTGGGTCTCCCATGTGGGTGCAGGGTCCCACGGCTTTCCCAGGCCACAAGCAGGGAGCTGGATGGGAAGTGGGGCTGCCAGGACTAGAACCTGTGCCCACATGGGATCACAGTGCATTCAAGGCGAGGACTTTAGTTGTTAGGCCACAGCGCTGGGCCTGCAAACTTTGTAAGGAACTTTCATAGTTAAGTAAGAAATATTGTTTCTGCACTGCCATTCGTTAACTATATGATTGAATATATAAAAACTAGTACAATGGGACCTGTACTGTGGCACAGAAGGTAAAGAAGCCACATGCAGTGTTAGAATTCCACATGGGTGCTGGTTCAAGACTCAGCTGCTCCACTACAGTCCCAATTCCCTGCTAAGGGCCTGGGAAAACAGAGTAAGAATGCCCAAGTGTATGGGCCCTTGCATCCACAGGTTTCTGGTTAATGGCTTCAGACCAGTCCAGGCCAGCCACTGCAACCATTTAGGGAGTAACTCAAAAGAGAAGACCATTCTGCCTCTTTGTAATTCTTTCAAAACAGGTAATGACTCAAAATTTGGGTCCCAGCCATCCACACAGGAAGTCAGAGCTCCCCGTTCCTGGCCACTGAGTTACCCTAGTGGCTGCTGGTGCTGCAAGTATTTGGGGATTTGAGAATGGGAGACTTTTGTCTCTTTATCTCCCTCTACCCGTACCTCTCCTCTCTTACTTACTAATTTCAAAGGCAGAGTTTCAGAAGGGAGAGACTGAGATGGATCCTCCATCCCAGAAGGGCCAAAACAGCTGAGGTTAGGCCAGTCTAAAGCTGGAAGAGCCAAGAGCCTCTTCCAGGTTTGCCATTGGAAGCAGGGCCCAAGCACTTGGGCTATCCTCTGTTGCTCACCCACAAACATTGGCAGGAACTATATCAAAACAGCCAGAAATCACAAGGGGTGCCAGTATTTTTTGCAGGTGGCTGCTTTACCCACTATGCTATAGCACAAGCCCCAAAAAACAGATTTTCAATTTTCTTTTCCGATTCTATGAAGAGAGACTGGCATCGCAGCTCAACAGGCTAATTATCTGCCTTCGAGTGCTGGAATCCCATAGAGGCACCAGTCTGTGTCCTTGCTGCTCCACTTCCAATCCAGCTCCCTACTTCTGCATAGGAAAGCAGCAAAGGATGGCCCAAGTCCTTGGGTTCCTGCACCCACATGGGAGACCCAAAAGAAGCCCTTGGGTTTTGGCTTCAGATCAGCTTAACTTCAGCTGTTTCTGCTACTTGGTGAGCGAACCAGCTCGACTGAATGATCTTTCCTTCTGTTGTTTCTCCTCTCTGTGAATCTGCCTTTCCAATAAAAAGAAAAAAAAAAGAACTCTATGAAGAAACATATTAATAGATACTAAGAGGAAAAAAATATCTTTTAAATATATGAGTCAGAGAGACAAAGGAGGCCTACCATCAACATGTTCATTCCCCAAAGGCTAGCAGCTGCCAGGATTGAGGCATGCTAAAGCCAGGAACCAGCAACTTCACACCAGCTTCCTATGTGAGTGTCAGCCTTATCTGAGCTATCACTTGTTGCTCCACAGGGTGCACCCTGGTAGAAAGCTAGAGCTGAAGCAGAGCCAGAAGCAGAGCCAGTACTCAAACTCAGAAAGTCCAATATAAGATGTGAGTTACTCAAACAGCATCCTAAGGTGCTATGCCAAACACGCACCATACAAAGTTCATATTATCGGTGTATTTGTCATTTTGGTAGTTTTGTTTGTTAAACTAAAGAAACCCTTCTCAGGACCTTCTAGATACTTCTAGATATGATTCAACAATCTGATTTTGATTTACATGCAACCTTTTACAAAGGGAAGGAAATGACTAAGGCATCCTGATATTTAAAGATTACGGCTTCAACCGTCTTACAACATACCCCTCATTTTTCACATTTTCTTATCATATCTATCTTACAGTGGTAAGATGTCCCTGTTATCAATTATTTGGTAACTAGAAAGACACTGAAAGAAATAGACAGCATGAAAATGGCAAATTTTAAAAGATTTCTGGGAGGCGGTTCCTACTTTCTGAGACTCACTGAGCTTAAACTCATTGTGTAGACAGTGAGTTATGTTCAACACCTGCTTTTCCTCTGAGAGTCTGAATTTTGGTTACGCACTAAGCAGTGGGTGCCCATTCAGTACTCTAATGAGCACCGAGTGTCCAATGAGTTTCCCATATAGACAACCCTTCACACATGCACAGTAGAGAAATTAACTAGGTCCTGCAATGTGTTGAATCATAGCACTCTTAACCTGAGAGTAATTTACTCTGCACCTCTCCCTTTTCTGGGTTTGCTTTGTATTCTTTTATTCTAACAACTCATAACTGTGAATACAATTACATGCTAAGCCCTAGGAGTTTTCCAAACTTAGGGGTTGTCTTAAGGATCAAACTTAGGGATTATCTAAAGGGCCCCAATGCCAGTGATGGAGTTTGTGTGCACAGCAGTTGTATTTCGTTCCTAGATGAAAAAAATAAAAAGTTAAAAAAATATTGAATATTCTGAATATCCTATGTTCCAGGGCCTACGGGCAGCTCTGGCAGTAAGAAGTATGCCTTTTTCAGACAGTGTTCAGAGTGCTGACAGCACCTGCAAAGACTTCTGTGCCTCTAAATTATGTAGTGTTCATTAGGAATGATCGCTGGTGGAAAAAGTGTGCTTTAGTGTGATAATGGCAATTGTCTAGTACTTGCTTTACATCTATTTTCTCAAAGCAAATTTAAAAAGAAGCTGAAGGAATTTAGTACTTATGTTTAAAAAGTTTTGTTTAGTTATTTGCAAGGCAGAGTGAGTGAACGAGAGAGAGAATGAATGAATTAGATACAGGGAGAATATTTCACATCTTCTGGTTTACAGTAATGGCTGAGGCTGGCCAGGCCAAGGCCAGCAGCCTGGACTCCATGCAGGTCTCCCACATGGCTAGAACCCAAGGTCTGTGATCATCTTCTCCTGCTTCCTCGGGCACACGAGAAGGGGCTGGACTGCAAGTGGAGCAGCAAGGACTCAAACTAGGGCCTATTTGGGATGCCAGTGTTTAAGGCCATGGCTTGGGCCCCGCGCCATGGCTTAGCGATTAAAGTCCTCGCCTTGAACGTGCCGGGATCCCATATGGGTGCCGGTTCTAATTCCAGCAGCTCCCCTTTCCATTCAGCTCCCTGCTTGTGGCCTGGGAAAGCAGTCAACGACCCAAAGCCTTGGGACCCTGCACCTGTGTGGGAAACCTGGAGGAAGTTCCTGGATCCTGGCTTCGGATCGGCATAGCATCGGCTGTTGCGCTCACTTGGGGAGTGAATCATCAGACTGAAGATCTTCCTCTCTGTCTCTCCTCCTCTCTGTATATCCACCTTTCCAATAAAAATAAAATAAATCTTAAAAAAAAAAAAAAAGGCCATGGCTTGACTCATTGTACCAGAACACTGGCACCAAAGGTAGCATTTTTGAACATTTATTGTACATTAAAAAAAAAAAAAAAACACATACAGGAGACCATGTCAGAACACAGGGAGAAGGAAAGAGGCGTCAGGAGATATTTTGAATTTTAGTTTTCTAACTGTATGAAAATAAATTTGTTGCTTAAGTTACCTAGTGTGTGGTATTTTATTATGGTAATTATAATAAGCAGATTAAGATGTGATATTTCACAATTATTTATTCCATCCATTGGTTCACTCCCCAAATGACTGTAATGTTTAGGGGAGGGATTAAAGGCAAGAGGTTGGGACCTGCAAGCTAGGCATAGGTTCATGCCCTAGCTGCTCTACTTCCCATCCATCCTGCTCTTGGCTTAAGGCCTGGGAAAACAGTGGAGAATAGCCCAAGCCTTGGCTCCTTCATCTGCGTTGGGAGACCTGCAAAGAAGCTCTTGGCTCCTGGCTTCAGATCTGATCAGCTTTGGCAGTTATGGCCATTAAGGGAGTGAACCAGTATGTGGAAGATCTTTCTCACTTTGGGTCTCCTTTTCTCTATAAAGTCTGCCTTTCCATTAAAAATAAATAACTCTTTAAAAATGAAGATTGAAAAAGATAGATAGGCATAGGCATAGCTTAAACTCAGATTCCAAGATTATCTAGCTTAAATGCATGCTTTACCACCAGGCTTTCTAAACAGATTAACAAGTAAGTTAAATAAGAGAAAAGTTGGGGCTAACATGGTGGCATACAAAGCTAAACTTTCACCTTCAGTGTCAGAATCCCATATGGGTACTGGTTCGTGTCCTGGCTGTTCCACTTCTAACCCAACTCCCAGCTAGTGTCCTGTGAAAGCAGAAGATGGCCCTAGGCCTCAGGCCCCTGCATCCATATAGGTTCCTGATTTTGGATCAGTTTAGGTTCCATCTGGCGTGAACCAGCAGATGGAAGAACAACACCCTCCTTGTTCTACTTTCAAAAAGAAAAAGGACCAAAAAAAAAAAGAAAAAAAAAAAGGGAAGAGAAACCTTAAAGAAAAAAAAAAAAATGTTAGCAAAGCCAGTTTTTCAAGATCACTATAGGATGCCATGATCGGATAATCTTGGCTATACATTTTAACAGCCTTGCCCTACACTCCTTGGACAGAGTACCACCCTACTACCACTCCAGACTGATGATTCCTGGCCTGAAGTGGCTCTAAAGGCTTTGTCCTACACATTCCTCCTGCCAATACTAAAAACTGTGTCCATGCTGACAGCTAATATTTCTAGATATAAATAATTAAACTATACCTTTCCAGTCTAGATTTTCCTTTAAGCTCCAGGCTCTATCTTGTCTTTTGAGTTCATACATATACATCCATGGCAGCTCCCTCTCTAAGGCTCTCATTTTTAATATATTACCAACTTGCAGTGAATTTTCAATATTAATATAATCTATTTCTTCCTGTGTCCACTGACAATATTCCAGCTCTTACTTCTTCCCAAGAGTGCAGTATTCACTAGCAAAATTTCCATGTCAATGACTCATGATTAATCTTTTCAAAACAACTCCAATCCTACACCCTAGCCACATCCTTCCTTTCTACCATTAAAATTCCTTTTATAGCTTCCTACTATATATAGGTTAAAATCCTAAGCAAGGGGTCCTTGCCTTGAACGCGCCGGGATCCCATATAAGTGCTGGTTCTAATCCCAGCAGCTCCACTTCCCATCCAGCTCCCTGCTTGTGGCCTGGGAAGGCAGTCAAGGACGGCCCAAAACCTTGGGACCCAGCACCCACATGGAGACCCGGAAGAACTCCTGGCTCCTGGCTTCAGATTGGCACAGCACTTGGGGAGTGAATCATTGGACAGAGGATCTTCCTCTCTGTCTCTCCTCCTCTCTGTACATCTGCCTTTACGAAAAAAAAAAAAAATCCTAAGCAAGGCCTTAAAAAGTCTTAGAAAAAAAAAGTGGTATTTAGTGTGTATTATACTAGACAGGCGCAAAGCACTTAGGGATTGGCTACTTTTTTTAAAGTTCTTTTTTCTAAGATTTACTTATTTTTATTGGAAAGGCAGATAAACAGAGAAAGAGATACAGAGAGAAAGATCTTCCATCCACTGTTTCACTCCCCAAGTGAATGAAATTCCAATTCCACAACTGGAGAAGCAAATAAAGATAAAATAATTTTAGACATTTTTTTCATTGGTGCAATTCATCCTCAATGCAAGTCTGAAAGCAAAACAAAACATATAAAATCCTACAAGAATTGAAGGAAAAACATCTGCCTTCAAGTAAAGGGTTAAGTGGTGGAGGCTTGAGTCCAAGCTGCCTCACTTCCAACAGCAGATCCTTGCTAATGTCACTGGGAAAGCAACAGACATGGTCTAAGTATTTGGGCCACTGTACCAATGTAAGAGACCTAGATCGAGATGTAGGGTTCTTTGAGGAATCACCCAGCAAATGGAAGATGTCTCTATGTAACCCTGACTTTCTGAATTAATAAATCTTTACAGGAAAAAAAGAAAGACAAAAATGAATGTTATGGTAAAAACAGCACCATAGAAAAAGGGCTAGAATAGAACACAACACAGGATGAGGCAGACAACACAAAATACACGGTCACACCAAAAAGGCAAGGTCTGATTTTCAGATGAGAAAAATCTCAGAAGTATCCCAATTATTTACTAATACATGGTATAATAACAATTATGAGATGGTGAACGTTGTTAAGAATATTTCAGGCCTCATCCATAGGGGAAAAAAAAAAAGAATACATCAGGCCTTAAAGACTTTACAAACTAAAAAAGAAACAGATGTAAAACATGACTAGCTGAAAGGTACTGCAGCAGAAGCTGGACTCAATTTGGGGCACATGATACCATTTCAGAAACTAAAACAATGGAGTGATGGAGTGGGGAAGGTCCTAAATAATGTGCTTATGCTGGAAATAGTACAAGTCTGGTTTGTGGTGAAGGAAAAATAAAGTCACGGCTAAAGAATGCAGCTTGTCACCAAAAGCTGTATCTTTTCCTCCAGTAAGAAATAAGAGCTAACTCCTCTGATCCTTACAGCTTTACGAGCTGTTGCTGGCACCACCCCCTCTCCAGCTGCAGTCTCCTACTGGGAATGTTTTTCTTATTTTGGCAGTTTCATTTAAGGCCAAAAAAAAAAAAAAAAAAAAGATTTGAGATACTTGGTCTCAATGTATATTCTAGTCCTAATGTTCCATGAATCCGGACCAACAAAACAAAACATCCCAAAGATTACTATTGATGTGTTTCCTAAATAATTTCACACAGCGGAATAAAAGCCAACACCACATCTATGATATTGAAAAATGTGATTTTCTATTTAATGAGACAGCATACAAAATAGACTAGTCTGCATGGGAAAAAGAGTACATAGGTACATAGGTGAAAGGACCTGTTTTCACTTTTCTGCGGTATATACCTCAAAGAATGCTGCTGAATTTTTCGTAGAGCCAGCCAAATGTTTTCCAATGAATTGGCACCAACTTACTGGTTCTCAGCTCAACTATAGGAGGTTCCAATTTCTACATTATTCCCCAAACCCAACTTTTTAAAAATCATCTTTTTTTTTTTTTACATTAACTTGAAAACCAGAATTGGAGATGGGGGAGGAGGGCAGACCTTTGATCTATCGGTTCACTCTCCAAATGGCTGCAATGATTTAGGTGGCAGGGGCCCAAATACTTGGGCCATAACTGGTGCCTAGATATGGGATGCTAGTCTGGTAGAGGGTAGCTTGACCCATGGTGTCACAACAAAAATATTATTCATTTCTGTATACTTGAAAGGCACAATGACAGACAGGGAAAGGCAGATATTTTCCATCTACTACTTCACTCCTTAACTGCCCAAAACAGCCAGTACTGTGCCAGACCGATATCAGAAGCCAGGAACTCCATTCAGGTAGGCTGCAATGGAGTCCCTGGGAAACTGGCAGGAACTTAGTTACTTGGTCATTATCTGTTGTCTCCCATGATGCATGAAAATGGAACTGCAATCAGAGGATCTGAGATGTGAACCAGGTACTCTGACAGGAAAAGCAAGGTGTCCTAAGCTGCAGCATCATCCACAGTGCGACAACATAACACCCATCCCCTTCTTTTTGACCACTACAATCCTACTGGGAACAGAGTGGTATCTCATTTTAGGTTTAAGTACTGTTGCTTTTCAAGCAAGGACACAAAACATCTTCCCTCTTACTTGGTCTTTTATGACTGAGTTGTGCATAAGTTTGTTATGTGACACCAATTCCCGATCAGCAAAAATGATATGCAGATGCTTTTTTGCAATCTCTTGAGTATCTTTTTACTTTCTTGACAGTGATTTTTGAGGAACAAGTCTTTAATTTTGGTAATTATCACAGGAGGTGGAGAATGGTGAGCCAGGAGCTGGGGCTACAAAGACCGTGGTGGAAGCCTAACATGATAGCCCAAACTTTAAAATCGCTGGAGGGAGTGGCACAAGTGACTGCAAACAAAGAGCCATGTACCAACCACAATAAGGAAAATCAAATCGTAGACCTGCGGGTGACACAGCTGAGAAACCTGCACCAAGGAGAAGAATCTGGTAACCAGAAGTACAATGACCAAGAGCAAAAGAAGAGACAGAGGCACAGTGAATATTACTGAAGACTCTCCTGCAAAGGAGCAAAAGCATTTGCCAACCCCAGTTAACTGAGGAATACATCAAGAAAATGGGGGATACAGAATTCAAAACACTTGTTATAAGGCTTCTTATCAACACCGAGAAGCACGTAATATAGGAGTTCAAGGGATTTAAAGAATATGTCACACTGGAAATGAATCAAATGAAAGCTGGTATTACAGAAATTAAGATAATAAATCTTACATTTGGCATATAGTATCCATCAGTGCTAGTTACTATCACATATCCAAAGTTGAAAACAAACTTGAAAATTTCTTATATCACTCTGCAAATAACTGATTTAGGCTTCAAATTTTCTACTTCAGATTAATTTTTCTGTTTGAAAAACAATGGTAGAATCTACAATCCCTTAGAAATTAGCCACTGTTTTCTTACATTTCCAATCCATATAACTTTCTTTTTTCCCCCCTTAACCTTAAACAGAATATGATTTGAGTCTATTAAAAGTACTGGGGGTGAAGCAAGCTAATCCTCCACCTGTGGTGCAAGCAATCCATATGGGTACCAGTTCTAGACCTGCTGTTTCACATCCCATCCTCCCATCCAGCTTATTTTTCCAAGGGCCTAGGATCCTGAAGCTCTGGGCTCCAAGTTTGTACCCTCCCTCTCTCTCCTGTTTTCAAGAAAAATAAATAAATTCTTAAAAAAAAAAAAAAAAGGCCAGCACAGTAGTCTAGTGGCTAAATTCCTTGCCTTGTGCCAAGATCGCATACGGGTGCTGCTTCATGTGCCAGTTGCTCCACTTCCCTTCTAGCTCCCTGCTAGTGGCCTGGGAAAGCAGTAAAGGACAGTCCAAAGCCTTGGGACCCAGCACCCATGTGGGAGACCTGCAAAAAGCTCCTGGCTTTGCATAAGTTCAGCTCTGGCTATTGAAGCTACTTGGGAAATGAACCATCAGATCTAAGATCTTTCTCTGTCTTTCCTTCTCTCTGTAAATCTACCTTTCTAATAAAAACGATAAATCTTTAAAAAAGAAAAAAAAGTATGTTGCCTTTTCTCTCTGAAAAGGTGACTTCATGTGACTTTTGACTGACAAAGCATGTTATCAAATTTTGAATCTTTGTCAAACAAATTGATAGAAATTATACACTCTTGTTCTCAGGATTTGTGACTACCATGAAATTTATTTTTATCTAAACATCTTCATTTGATCTTGCCAATTTTCCTGCTGGCATATGGTTATTTCACTTTGTATTTGCTGATCTTTTCATTTAGTACATCCAGTAAGCCTTTGAGTATACTATAAATTAAAATGTTACCTCAAAACAATAAATTGAACATTACGTTAGGGAAAAAAATTGTTACTTGGTTGACCTCCCAAAAATTCTTAAAAATTAACAAATTAATCTTCTTTGGCACAGTCATGGTAACAGCAATTCCTATAAAATATAGAAAACTGTAACTTGTATAGAATCTATGTATTCAAAACTAAGGTACATGCACAAAAAAGATTGCTAATGAGCTTCACCAATTATCAAAACTTTTAATTGATACCTAACATCAACTTATAATCAATGACACACGACAATCTCAACAACCCACAAACCTTTCATGCTTATTTCATGATCAAAGAAATTTTTAAGTCACTACTTACTCACCTTACCAATATTTAATTCACTGAAAACAAATAATCTTGTATTTAAATAATACTCTGTTCCAGCAATACTGATAACCATTATTTTCAAAATCAAAAATATTAAGAAGGTAAGAAATACTTTATCTGCTGAAATATAGGAATAACTAGCATAAGTGGTTTAGAGCAACAATGGATCAAAAGACAGAAGAATGTCCCCTAATCAGGTTGATTGAATGAAAGAGTATATACGTAGAACATAAAAATGTAGTCCATTGATTCAGCATAGTACCTACTACTGTATGTCAAGTCCTAAATGCTTTCATATATTAATCTTTGCAAAGATCATTCCCATTTTGTAAGTCAAAGAACAGCAACTTAATTAAAAGCCTGAGGTGGAAATGAAAAATGTTTGCTTGGTGAAGCATTTCTATCTAGGCACAACTGACATATCAGTTCATATCACTTTTTTTTTTTAAGATTTATTTATTTTTATTGCAAAGTCAGATACACAGAGAGGAAGATCTTCCTCCCGATGATTCACTCCCCAAGTGAGCGCAACAGCTGGTACTGAGCGATCCAAAGCCAGGAGCCAGGAACTTCTTCCAGGTCTCCCACATGGGTGCAGGATCCCAAGGCTTTGGGTTGTCCTTTACTGTTTCCCCAGGCCACAAGCAGGGAGCTGGATAGGAAGTGGAGCTGCCAGGATAAGAACCGGCGACCATATGGGATCCCGGCATGTTCAAGGTGAGGACTTCGGCCACTAGGCCACGGTGCCAGACCCATATCATTCTTTGTTGTAAGGGACTACCTGCGCATCACTGGATGCCAGGAGCATGCCATTCCCCACAAGTCGACAAAAATATCTCAAGACAGTGCCAAATGTCACCCTGCTCAAGAACCACTGGCTTTAGGTTTTAGAACAGCCAAATGGGACAGACTCACAATTCATGGTCTCATACGGAGGCCACAAAGTGAGATACAGGCTCCATTAATCTAGTAATTCTCTGAACAAGCAATCCAGCTACTGCAGCAAAACTGTGTGTGGAAGGGGAATGAGGGGTATGTCAAGGGTAGATACACCAAAGCCTAGAGAGGCAATGCTAAAATACATCTACATCATACTGAAGATTCAAAATTCACTTGAAAAAGAAAAGATTAGATATGGAATCCTCAATCACTTTGTGCAAAAAGAGCAATCACCACACCAAAGACAGGAAAGCAGATACTGTGACCAAACAGTTTGCTAACTTCAGAATTTTGCTGAGTAGGGCCGTTTACATTCAAAACATGTCATGCATGAGTATCCGATAAGTGTCATAAAGCACTAGTGTGCCATATGAAACTCATTTTTGTGCACATTATTGTAAAGGAGTCTCATTACTTCAGGTATCACTACACCGACTTCATTCTAGCATTCTTGTTTTGAACTACTCTACAGTCAATGTGCCCCAAGGACTACCTGTTACTGTCTTTGAGCTGGATCTGGTCTACCATACTTACTTTTATTATTATTATTATTATTATTTTACAATCCTACACCATGCTATTATTCTACTGTTCATATTCAATTTCTCTAGCTGCCCCGCTTTACTGCTAAACCTGATTCTTCATCTTCAGTAAGTGGAGTTATTCACTTCCATAGAATTATTATTAAAATAAAAACTTCTAGGAACCCAACAGACATTAAAGAAATTTAGAACTATCCATTCTAACAAGTAAAAAAGCAGAACAAACTAGTGTAGAAAAAAGTCAATTCTAATTAGAATAGCTAAAACAGAGACCACGGTTAAAATGTTGTTTGGGGGCCAGGCATTTAGCAAGCTGATCTTCCATCAAACAGTGTCAGCACACCATATGTGTGGTACCTGTTCTAGTCCCAGGTGCCTCAGTTTCCAATTCAGCCTCCTGCTTATGACCTGGAAAAGCAGTAAAGAATGGCTCAAGTCCTTTGGCCCCTGCACTCATGTGCGAAGACCTGGAGAGAGCTCCAGGCTCTTGGTTTGATTTGGTTCAGCTTGAGGGCCATTGTGGCTATTTGGGGAGTGAGATCTATCTCTGTAAACACACCTTTCAAATAAAAATAAAGCTTTAAAAAAAAATAAAAGAGCTTATGCATATAAAAAGATACTGCTGTTTGGGACTCTTGTATTTCATATAAAGTGACTGATTTGAGTCTCAGCTGCTCTCCTTCCAATCAAGCATCCTACTAATGCCCCTGGGAGGCAGCACATGATAAACCAAGTACTTGGGTCCCTGCCACCCACATGGGACACTCTGGATGAGCTGTTTGTGGCTACTGGCTTTGCTTGGGCCCAGCCCTGGTGGTCAGGGACATTTGGAGAGTAAGCAGAGATACTGAAGCTGGCTCTTTCTCTGCTAATCTGTTTTTCAAATAAATAAACACATCTTTATAGCTACTTATGCAGACACAAATAAAATGATATACAGTGGTATAATTAAAGTGATAATTTCCAATACTGCTATAACATAGATAAATCTTGAAATCATACTAAGTAGAACAGATGGGCTAGAGCCAAATTGTAGAATAGCATGTTAAACCTTTTCTTAAGATTCATTTTATGTCAATTGGAAAGGCATATTTACAGATAGTTGACACAGAGAGGAAGATCCTCTGTCTGCTGGTTCATTCCCAAAGTGGCTGCAATAGCCAGAGCTAAGCCAATCCAGAGCCAGGAGCCAATTTTCTTTCAGGTCTTCCCTGTAGATGCAGGGTCCATGCAGCCGTCCTCAACTGCTTTCCCAAGCCACAGGCAGGAAGCTTGATGGGAAGTGGAGCAGCTGGGACATGAACTGGTGCCCATATGGAATCACTGATGCATGCAAAGTGAGGATTTAGCCACTGAGTTATCATGCCAGACCCTTAAACTTCCCTTTTGACAATGGCATTCCATAAGGGCACTGGTTCAAATCCTGGCTACTCCACTTCCAATCCAGCTACTAATAATGTGCCTGCAAAAGCAGCAGAAAACGGTCTAAGTGCTTGGACATGTGTACCACGGGAAAGAGAGAAGTTCCAGGCTCCTGACTTGAATGTGGCCCAGACACAACCATTGTAGTCCTTTGGAGAATGAACCAGTGGTTGGAAAACTGTCTCTTCCTCCCTTTGTAACTCTTTTGAACAACAACAAAAAGACATCAGCCACAGAAGGCCTGTATTACTATGAATCCACTTCTGTGAAATGTTCAGAATAGATAAACCAATAAAGACAGGAAATGAATTTATGCTTGTCAGGAATGTGAGTAAAATGGGGAGCGGTAACAGCTGTAGAATTTCTTGTGTGATAATGAAGATTCTAAAATTAATTGGTAATAGTTGTATAGCTCTTTGAAGATAATTAAGAAAGTTACATTTTATACTTTACTCAGGTGACCAAGAACAGGTCTTCAGTCCAGTAGTTGAAGATCCATATCTCATATTGAGGTACTTGAACTCAGACCCAGCTCCACTTCCAACCCCAACTTCCTGCTCATGTGTAACCTGGAAGCAGCAGGTGATGGCTCAAGTGCTTGGGCCTTGATACCTGCATAGGAGACGCAGATAGCCAGTGCTGCTGGCTTCCTGTTCAACCCAGGCCCAACCCTGCTATACTGAAGGAATGAACCAGGAGTTACAAGGTCTCTGTCTCACTGCCTCCCAAGTTTTTTTTTTTTAAATTGGACAAAAGACATAAGAGACGATATCTAAAAGGCTAACAAGCATACATAAGCATTCTCAGTCATGGCACTCACTGGAGAAATGCAAATTAAAATCACTGTGTCAGTCTGTATCCCAGAATCCCTTGTGAGGGCTGCTTCATTTCCTGACTGCTCCACATTCCATCCAGTTTCCTGATAATATGCCTGGGAAAAGCAGTAGAAGATGGCTCAAGTACCTTGGCTCCTGCCATCCATGTAGTAAACCCAGATGAAGCTCCTGGCTCTGTTACAGCCATCTCAAGAGTGAAGCAGCAGACAGACGACCTCTGACCTTCCTTCTCTCTGTAACTCTAAATAATCTTTTGATATAAAAAATACATAAATACTGAAATATAATATTCACATATCAGAATGCCAAAAGTAAAACAGATATATGACTCTGGACATGTATTAACAACATGGGGACAGAGTTTAACAATATGTTCTATATATTTGAAAACTTCAAAATAGCTTTTTTTTAAAAAAATAAGACATTTCACAGGTAGAAATATTGAGGAGGAAAGAAGAGAGAGAGAAATCTTCCATCCGTTGTTTTACTCAACTGGCAGCAACAGCCAGAGTTGGGCTAGACCAAAACTAAGAGCTATTAAAGTTTCATTCACTGTCTCCCATGTTGAGTGTAGTGACCCAAGTTCACAGGCCATTTTCTGCTGCTTTCCCAAGCACATCATCAGAGAACAAACGGGAAGTGGAACAGCACCTATTTGGGATGCTGGCAAAGGCAGGTAACAGGCAGCATCTTAACCTGCTATGTCACAATGACAGCACTGAAAGTAGAGTTTAAATGTTTTTACCACAAGATAAATGGTAAGTATGTGAAATGTAGGATTTGCTAAATGACTTGATTTTGGTAATTCAGTGTTTGTAATTCCAGCTGCTCCACTTCCCATCCAGCTCCCTGCCTGTGGTCTGGGAAAGCAGCAGAGGATGTCCCACAGTCTTGGGACCCTGCACCCATGTGGGAGACCCAGAAGAAGCTCCTGGCTTCGGCTTTGAATCGGCTTAGCTCCAGCTGTTGTGGCCACTTGGGGAGTGAACCAGCAGACAGAAGCTCTTTCTCTCTGCATCTCCTCACTGTATATCTACGTTTCTAATAAAAATTTTCATAAAAAATTCTTGACTATAAACTGTTTCATATACATTGTTTCATATACATGTACATATATTAATCATGTCTACTTAACCAAAATGTCTACTCCTTCAGAGAACTAGAATTCAGTTCTCCTTTCCCTCTGGTGTCTAACACACATCCGCTGATATAGATGAAACTAGGAATCAAGCATCCATTTATTATCCTTAAGGTCTTGATATTTAGTTTATGGTAAACTGCTGTTTAAATTGTTTTACAAAATTACATGTAATTTTAACTGGTTCAATTGGTTATAAAAGTCTCACACACTTCTCAAAGTCATCCAACTTCGTTGAGTTTTCAGAAAATTTTAATAATTTTAGAAACATATTGGGAAGGTTGCTTTCTCCATTCCCACACTCACATCCCTTAGTTACATTACTGGAGGCTCTCTAGATTAATAATTATTCACCAGACCCCTGGGAGCATGCTCCAGGTTGACTATTTAATTACAAGGTAGATATATGCATTCATATTATTTATCTTGAAGTATTCTTAGTCAAAACAAAAACTTGAGGATTAAAAACATACCATAAAGCCAAGCTGAATATAAAAATCAGTATGTCAAGTAGATTCTAAGAAATGATTCACATTACTTGTTTTGCTTCACTTTTCACTCTCAGAAATCTCTTCCTCAGATTCTTCACATTTACTCTGATGATTTACACATTTACACCACCTTACACTTTCATTTAGATCATTCTTGCCACCTGAATAGTAACCCAGACTTACAGGTTACTGGTTAAGGACTCAGCTTCTTTTTTAAAGCGAACAATACCATTTTTATTTCCTATACTTTTGAATGTGTGTGCACAGAAACCAAGTGAGTGAAAAATTATTAGACTGCATAGGTGACTGTAATACAAAACAGAAAAAACAACTAGTATCCAAGTATTAGATTCTGCATAGACTTCCAGCTAAAGACACTAAAAGATTCAATCTTTTGATTTTTAATTTTATTCACTTACTGAAAAGGCACATTCACAGAGAGAAGGAGAAAGATCTTCTATCTGGGCCCAGCACGGTAGCTTAGTGGGTCAAGTCCTCGCCTTGCATGCTCTGAGATCCCACGAGCGCCAGTTCATAATCTGGCTGCTCCACTTCCCTTCCAGCTCAGTTCCAGCTGATGCGTACGCTTGGGGTGAGAACCAGCAAATGGAAGATGTTTCTCCGTCTCTCCTTCTCTCTGTAAATCTGACTTTCCAATAAAAATAACCCCCAAAAATTAAAAAAAAAAAAATCTTTCATCCACTGGTTCACTGCTTAAATGGTTCATCAGCTGATCCAAAGTCAGGAACCAGGAGCTTCTTCCAGGTCTCCCACAGAGGTGTAGGGTCCCAAGGCCTTGAGCTATCCTCTACTGCTTTTCTAGGCCATAAGCAGGCAGCTAGATGCAGTGGACTGAAGGGACATGAGCAGGTGCCCTATGCAGTTTGGCCACTTTCAGCTGGGGATTAGCCAATAAGCAATCACACCAGCCCCAGGACTCAATGCCCATTTCTTTCCATTTTTAATGTTTTAAAGTATACATAACAAATGCACAATCTTACCCATTTTTACATGTAGTGTAAAGTGGTATAAAACACATTCAAAGGCCAGCTTTGTAGTTCAGGGATTAAGCTGCCAGCTGGTGTCCCATTGGGACACAGGCTTGCTCCTGTGCCCACAGCTGCTCCTTTTCCAATCCAGATCCCTGCTAATGCCCCTGGAAAAGCAGAAGATGGCTCAAGAACTTGGGCACTAGCCACTCACAAGGAGACCCAAATGAAGCTCCTGGCTTCGCCCTGGCCCAGCTGTGGTCATTGCTGCTGAATAAGGAATAATCCAGTGGATGCAGTTCTTGCTCTGGATTGTCTCTCTGTCACTCTGCCCTTTAAGCAAATAAACAATCCACAGAAAATTTTTAAAGGGGTTGTCACTGTGGCAGGGCAGGTAAGGCTGTAGCTTGTGACACCTTCGCCCCTCCCTCGCCCAGGGGTGCTACAGCACAGGGGTTTGTTAAGCTGATGATTCCAATCAAACTTCCTGATAAGCAGCAGCAGATGGTCCAAGTGCTTGGGCCCCTCCCACCCACTTGGGAGACCCAGATAAAGTTCTAGATTCCCAGCTCAGCCCTGTCCATTACAACCATCTGGGAAATGGACCAGTAAATGGAAGATCAGTTTCTTTTTCTCTCTGTAGCTCTGGCTTTCAAATAAATAAATCTTTAAAAAGGTGTTTTGTTTATTTATTTGTTAAGAAAAAAAAAAAACCACAATGGGCCCAGTGAAATGGACCAGTGGCTAAATCCTCGCCTTGCAAGCACCAGGATCCCATATCTGTGCTGGTTCGTGTCCCAACTGCTCCACTTCCTGTCTGGCTCCCTGCTTGTGGCCTGGGAAAGCAGTAGAGGATGGCCCAAAGCCTTGGAACCCTGCATTGGTGTGGCAGACCTGGAAGAGGCTCCTGGCTTCAGAGTGGCTCAACTCTGGCTGCTGTGGCCACTTGGGGAGTGAGCCAGCGGATGGAGGATCTTTCTCTGTCTCTCCTTCCCTCTGTAGATCTGACTTTCCAATAAAAATAAATAAGCTTTTACCAACAACCAAAAGCTACATTTACAATGCTGTACAACTATTACCACTACCCATCTCCAAGACCTTCATCCTGTGAAAACTTTATACCCACTAAACAATAATTATTTAAAATCTATTGTAGTATTGAAGCATAATAAAAAAATACGCAACATTTCTAATTCTGATTGTAGCTGTAATCATCCTTGACATTCTGTTTGTTTTTAGAATTTACGTGAGGTAATAGTAAAGAAAGATGACTAAGTACATGCCACAAGCTAAAAGCCGTGCATAGCGTACAGCAGCCATTCTGTGGTAATTTTCCTACTAATGAGAAATCAAACAAAACATATTAGGCATTGTCAAAAGATCCCATTCTACCACAATGAAACTGTTAAAGACTGAAATTTCACAACAGAAGTTTCTACTAAGTCTTATACTTTTAAAATATTTTAAGAAAATCAAGTTCTCAAATCATACGTACCAAGTAACTCAGCCCATATCTTCTCACATTACCCTATAATTAGCTCTAGAATAAAACTGACACAGACTGTCCTACACTTAAAGGAGCACACAGCCTTAAATTCAGTGGATAGCCTTAAAGGACATACAGAACAGATTAGCACCGTGTAATTCTTACATATGTTGCAAATAATTGTTGCTTAATTATAAAAGGACAACTAAGCAATTAGACCTCCACAGAACACAAAATTAAATCTAAACAAAAAAGAAGGAAAGAGATTAACTTTCTCAAAGCTCATTCATTTTATCAATTAAAAACAAGAAGCCAGGAGGGCCAGAACTATGGAACAGTGCGTTAAGCCGCGACTTGACATTAGCATCTCATACTGGGATACAGGTTTGAGTCCTGGCTGTTCTGCTTCCAACCTAGCTCTCCGCTAAAGGGCCTGAAAAGAAATTGGGACACATGAATGAAGTTCAGAGTAGCTTTAGTCTGGCCCAGCCTTGGCTACTGTGGCCTTTGGGGAGTGACCCAGCACTCCCTTTCTGTTGCTCTGCCTTTTAAATAATTTAAATAAGAGTCCAAATACTAACACACAGCATTCATGGAAACAACCGGGGAGAACCCAGCAGTCGAAGCTTCCTAGTTTCACAGCAAAATGCAATACCTGATTTTCACATTTACTTCAGAATTGTGCCAGTTATGATAGTCATAGCTGTCCAAAGATGAGTCAGACTTGGATTCTAACTAAGGAAACATGACACTGTCACAAATGATCAGAACTGGAAGGTTAAAGTGTCCAAGGAAGGTAAACAAGGTGCTAGGTGAGTTCAGATTAACAAAATTTACCTTGGGAAGATAAGAATTCTTGTATTCACTACAATTCATGAGAAACAGTGATGATTAAAAGAGCATTCAGGGGGCCTGGCAGCATGGCCAAGCGGCTAAAGCCTTAGCGGCTAAAATCCTCGCACCGGGATCCCATATGGGCGCCGGTTCTAATCCCGGCAGCTCCACTTCCCATCCAGCTCCCTGCTTGTGGCCTGGGAAAGCAGTCGAGAACAGCCCAAAGCCTTGGGACTCTGCACCCGTGTGGGAGACTGGAAGAGGCTCTTGGCTCCTGGCTTCGGATCGGCGCAGCACCGGCCGTTGTGCTCACTTGGGGAGTGAATCATTGAACAGAAGATCTTCCTCTCTGTCTCTCCCCCTCTCTGTTTGCCTGACTTTGTAATAAAAATAAATAAATCTTTTTTAAAAAGAGAGCATTCTGGGCAATAGGGATAAAATAAGCAAAGGCAGATAAAGGGAAATACATGAATTACACATAGGATATAGGAAACTTCAATCTGACTGGATAAAGGAGAATACAAGGCAACAGTTAGAAAAATAACAAGACTCAGATCATAATTTTGAATGCTGAGAGATCTGCAGGGATTAGCCTTAAAGAGTCATTAAGAAGTGAGGAATCTGGGGCCCGGCGCAATAGCGTAGTGGTTAAAGTCCTCGCCTTCAACGCACCAGGATCCCATATGGACTCCGGTTCTAATTCCAGCAGCGCTGCTTCCCATCCAGCTGCCTGTTTGCGGCCTGGGAATGCAGTGGGAGACCTAGAAGAGGCTCCTGGCTTCGGATTGGCTCAGCTCCAGCCGTTGTGGTCACTTGGGGAGTGAGGCTCTTCCTGTCTTTCCTCCTCTCTGTATATCTGCCTTTCCAATAAAAATAAATAAATGTTATAAAAAAAAAAAGCAGCAAGGGATATGATCTGGGACAGAATTCATCTAGCAGCACAGAGTGAACTGAATGGGACAGAGGAGACATCATTTATTATTCTGAAAACTAATGAGGGCCTCAATTATGATGTTGAGAGCATGGAGGAAAGCACAATTCTAAGTCAGTATCTTCAATCTGTTAGGACGTCATACTACTCCACTGAGGGTTTTTTTTTTTAAAGTTGAATGTTTTATTTTCATTGAGGAAATTATGTTCTGGAAAAACAAATTGAGACTTTTTTTAATGATTTTTTTTTTCAACTGGAAAATCAAATTTAGAAGCCAGGAGCCAAGAGCCTCTTCCAGGTTTCCCACACGGGTGCAGGGTCCCAAGGCTTTGGGCAGTTCTTGATTGCTTTGCCAAGCCACAAGTAGGGAGTTGGATGGGAAGTGGAGCTGCCGGGATTAGAACCGGCACCCATATGGGATCCCGGCGTGTTCAAGGCAAGGACTGTAGCCACTAGACTATCACGCCAGGACCATCATTAATTAATCAATATTATAATCTTAATAATAGGTCCAGAACAACAGCTTAACTGCCTCATCTCCCTCCCCCCACAAGGGCCAGGATCCCATATGGGCACAGGTTCCTGTTCTGGGTACTCCACTTTCCTTCCAGCTCCCTGCTTGTGGCTGGGAAAGCAGTAGAGAATGACCGAAACCATAATTTTCATTAAAAAAAAAAGAACCTCTTCAATATGTGAAAATAACTTCCTAAGATTTCAGGAGAAACATTAATACAATATTTACAGCTCTGAACACTTAAAAACAATTTTTAATGGGCAGGTAACTTTCATTGTGTTCTTAGGCTAGAACAAGTCTTAAAAAGGACTTTGAGGAAACTTATCTAGTCATGGTGAGAAACATGAAAAACGTTTTATCCGTAAAGAAAGTTCCTCAAAGTACAATCTGACAAACTCTCCTTCCTTTTTCACATTTTACATCTAAATAGCATATCCAGAGGTCCATCTGACTCCAAAACCAGTACTATGTTATTTTCTTCTGATTTTAAAAGCTCTAAAGTATTAGTCCAATAGTATTTAAGACGGGGGAAGAATGGAAAATCTTCAATATACTATATAGCTGCTACAAAACTGAGAAAATCCTATCTACACCTACACTGAAAAACTAAAATTATTTGTTGTTTAAGTCTATCAAGTTCCTTTAACAGAATGTTGCCCTCGGAATTAGCATATCACAGGGTTCTGAAAGTGCTAATCAGGATACTTGAAGCTGTTCATTCACATAAATCTCTCTGGCTGCCTACTGGGTCCCTTCCTCTGACAGAACTTCATTCCTCAGCCTTTCATGCCTTAACCTCCCTCTCCCTGCACTGCCAACAAGACAATCTTCCCACTTTTATGCATTCAGAAAGAAGTGGGTACACCTGGACCAGTACAGTTGGCATGGTGGGTGAAGCCTGCCTATGACAACAGCTGTGCATAGAGGCACAAGTTCAAGTCAGCTGCTCCACTTTAGATCCAGCTCCCTGCTGGTGACCTGGGAAGGCAGAGGAAGATGGCCCAAGTACATGGATCCCTGCCACTCACGTGAGAGACTTGGAAGAAGTTCTTGGCCTCAGCCTGGTCCAGTTCCAGCCACTGAGGCCATCTGGGGAGTGAACCAGTAGATGCATGATTCACTCTTTCCTCCACGCTGGCTCTAATTATTTTAAATGAATAAATCTTAACAAAAAAACTGGGTAATTGTGCTAAATTCATTTCTACCCTGTCCTTCAAGAAAAACACTGATCTCTTCATTGCCAATATTTTTAAGAATAGGGATTAAGCACATCATTATAAAACAAATAACTTCAGGTGATAAAAACCAGGGTTAAAAAAACCCTAAATAATTTTTAAAAACCCTAAATAAATAATTTCCACTTAATATTACTAGAATTTGATGTTTCAGGTTAGACTAGGAATATACACAGTTTTTGGGGTTTTTTTTGGAAAAAATTTGTTTAAAGATTTATTTTATTTATTTCTTTTATTGTAAAGTCAGATATACAGAGAGGAGGAAAGACACAGAGGAAGATCTTCCACCTGATGATTTTACTCCCCAAGTAACTGCAACAGCCGGTTCTGCGCTGATCTGAAGCCAGAAGCCAGAAGCCAGGAGCCTCTTCTGGGTCTCCAACGTGGGTGCGGGGTCCCAAGGCTTTGGGCCTGCCCGACTGCTTTCCCAGGCCACAAGCAGGCCGTTGGGATTAGAACCAGCACCGCTGGGATTAGAACCGTATGGGATCCCGGTGTAAGGCAAGGACTTTACCACTAGGCTACTGTGCAGGGTCCCCTACACATAATTCTAAGATGTTGAATTGCAATTGCCTCAAAATAGATATTGCACAGAACTTTTAAGCAAATATGACAGCAAAACTGTCAGATTCCAATAGGAAACAATTAGATCCTACTTTGCAGAGCTCCTGGCATGTGTACACTGTACAACTTAAACACAAAATGACTGCACATGCTTATTTGTGTAATAAGCTATTTCTTTTTAAATATCTCATTGTATTAGAACTAAAGCAATGAACCAATATTCCCACAGCCTAGTATTTTAATCATAAATTGTTCCTTGAAAAAAGTTACTTTTTGAACTGGAAATATTGTAAATTACTTACCTTCAATTAATGTTTGAGATTGCCTGAAATAACTGTTCTAAACTATTCTTTAGGTGGGCAATTTTAAGTATTTTTGCTTCATCTTTCAAGTAATTATTTCTTCCAATTGATAGTAAATTTTGTATCAGTATCTGGGTCATTTACTTCAGAAAAGGGCAACCACAAAAACAGCCACTGTCAAAGATACCACATTTCCAAAAACCTGTGCATGATACCAAAAAGTCCTCATCACCACCCAGCCTCTGGAAAGCGCAAATGCACTTCCCATAATCCTAAACTTATCCTAAGATTAAACTATCTTTTTAAGACAGTAACAAATCAAAGATAATTCAATTTGCTTAGGAAAGGATTAGGGACCACAGGGGGACAATGAAATAAAAATTTTTATCTCTAAAAAAATAAGCACCTTTGTCATACAGTCTATAGGAGGTGGGGGAAGAAACAGGGAAAGAAGAAGAGTTTACCGGCTTCAAAGATACCTGGACCAACATCTAACTTGATCCCTGGGACAACTAGGAGGAGCTGGCGTGTAAATGGAGATCACAGGAAACTGGAAACGCAGTCCCTACTTTCATGCAACTTCGAGAGGCAGAGAGCAGCTCAGCATGCGACAGACATCCACCTGAACAAAGATTTACCACTAAAGTATCACGGGCCCTGCAAGTTCAGTCCCTTGGATGTAGACAAGAGATTCAGGGGAAGAGAGAAGGAAGCCGCACAACTTCAGATCCCAGAGCTGCGTCCTTAAGGCGGATTAGGTGTCCACCTGGCTGACCTGAGGGGGAAGGGAGACTGCAACTGGAGCAAAGGCAGAGGTGAGAAGGGCCAACATCGGGTGGTCTGGAACACAGAATGCCAGAGATGTCATGAAGGTCTTGGGATGGCACAATGAAGACTGAACCCGCAGGGCTTTAGTCAGAAAATCAGCATGTATGTGATCAGGTTTCTCTGCTGTGATGAGAGACTCGCTGACACAGGTATGAGAAAAGAAAACACTAGATAATGAGGTCACCACATGAAACAACAAAGGAGTTTTTAGTTTTAAAAAACTATACCACCCTTCGGGAAGAAAACACCGAGGACTATCACTCCGGGGGGCGGGGAGTCAAAGATGTTTTCACTCAGTATTTAAAACTGAGAAGCAGAGGAAAACTTTCCCCAAGTATTATGGATTCTAACATCTGCCAGGTCACACTTCCTCACTAATTCTTGAACCCAACTGAGGCTGAGGATGGCACCAAAAGCAAGGAAACCTATTTAGGAGAGTCTCGGATACACAAGGAACCCAAGAAGTCCGAAGTCAGGTAAAAGGCTTTCAAAGTTCAAGATAATCAACTTTTTATTAAGTCAGCACATTTAAAAGATATGTCATAGGGGTGGGGCAAAGGAGGAGGGAGTAAAACTACGTGCGTGTATAAACAAATGTATAATAGTCGCTGCGACTAAGATCATCACTTGCAGAAACGAACACCTACCAGATCCTATTAACAAAGACGGGGTGTGGGGGGGGTGATCACATGAAAACATAAACGGGCTGGGTGGGGGCAGCCACTTCTCCCCAACCCATAATCCAGCTGGCAATGCGATAAGCAAATCATACGATGCAGACATAAAGACAGGAAAACAACTGTCACTCCCAAACTTCCACAAGTGAACCCCTCCTCCCAAGATGCTGGTTAAGGGAACAGGGTCACATATCCTAACCCCAGAACTCAAGGACAGGGGAGCACCCGGCTCCGCGTACCCGAGCGGGAGGTGAAGCAACATCCCTGTTCTCGAACGAGGAGCAGAAGCCCTCAGCGGGTCACGCTCGCCCGGCAGGCCTCGCGAGGCCAAGGGGCAGACACAGCCGCGAACCCCCCACCCCCCAATCTCGGCCCGATTGCCCCTAGCACTCGCGCCCCTCCTTCCCCAACACACACACCCTCCCCTACCTGATATGGCGGCGGCGGCTCCTGATCCGGCTCCGTCCCCTCGCCAAAGCTGGCCCGGTCCGACTGAGACTCGTGAAGCAGAGAGATGTCATCCGAGGTGGGGGATTTGAGGCAGTTCCCCATCTTCCGGGGCGGGTGTGTGTGATCTTGGGGGGGTTCGCAGGAGGTTGGGGGTGGAGAAGGAAAAGAGCAGTAAGTAGCGGGGGGTCGTTCGCAAGCTGCGCGGGTCGAGGGCCAAGGCCCGGAACTCAGGCGGCGGCAGCTCCCCCGCCCCCCGGCACCGCCGAGGGGCCGCTCATGCCAGCCCCCGGGGGTGGGGGCTCAGGGCCGGGCCGCGGGCTCGGCTGGGGTCGCGCCGGGGGCCTCCGACCGAGCCGCGCCGCGGGGGGGGGCGGGGAGACCAGACACTTCCCCACCCCGCCCCCCCGCGGGGCGGCGGCGGCGGCGGCCACGGGGCTGCCGAGCTTAATCCAGGTCAGGAGCGGGGGGCGCGGCCGTCGCGGCTGCCTCAGCTGCTGCCTCAGCTGCTGCTGCTGCTGCTGCTGCTGCCCCCGCCGACAACCGCGCCGCGGACGCGGGCCTCATCCTACTCCGCCTCAGCGCGGCGGCGGCGGTGTCTAGAAGGAGGCCGGCGGGGAGCCTGCGTCATCCCGCCGTGCGTGCCTTGGGCCCGCCCCCGGCGCCAGGAGCCGAGGGCGGCCCTAGCGGCGCCTCTGGCCTCTCCTGCCCCTCGACCGGCAGCTGTTCCTGGGGCTGCGTCAGTTTCTGCTTCTGGAGCTGACAGCTTGGCTTCTCGCCCCGCGCGAGGAGGAAACCCCTGATGTCCCGCACGTCCCTGCGGACGCGGCTCCCGCCCCGCCGAGATCCCGGCTCTTACCTGTACACGCCTCTGACAGTCTTGTCATCACCCTCTGCGAAGCAGTCTATTTATAAAACCCTATTGGAGTGGATCATCGGTCCCATGGTTAAAATGTGAAATGTTCCCTCCTTTATCCCTTCAGAGTGAAGCCCTCCCATCCTCAACAATCGCCGCCCTCCTATACCACAGCCTGGGAGCTCTTTCTCTTTACATTCCCAACCACCAAGGTCCCAGCCACCACCATCTCCTGCCCAGGCTCCTGCAATGGACTCTCCGGTCCCCCAATCCAATCGAGCATTTGCACAGTTGACAAACTTATCTCTTTATTAAATGTAAATATAGTCAACTGATGCTCCTGTTTAAAGACTCCAAACGTTTCCTAAACAACCTTTCAATGAGTGGCCTTCAAGTCTGACAGCCTCTCCATGAATCGTCTGCTCCTTCAGAAATTGTGAATCTCACACTTTCAGAAACAGGAGTCCTTCTGCGCCTGCTCTGTCCTCTGCTGCTTTAGGAGGACCCAGAAGAGAGTAGGTTCGTTTGGGAAGGACCAGAAAGAGTTCTTGGAAACAGAAGTGTTAAGCCACCATGGACCGGAACAATCTCACTTTGGAATCTCTGTTCTACAGAATCAATATCCTCTTTAAATCCTTTCAAATTCCATATAACCTTTTTGTTGTAAAAAAAAAAAAATTTAAATCACCATAATTTTTATTTAAAAATTGTTGGGCTTCCAAATATTGTTTGGTTGTCTGAGGTTTCAAATGCTAAGATATACTCAGAAATTTTTGCAAAGAAAATCTTGCTTATAGATTATCTTCAGACGTGGAGCCAGCATGATAGTGTAGCAAGCTTAGTCCTCCACCTGCAGTGCCTGCAGCTCATATGGACACTGGTTCTAGTTCTGGCTGCTCCATTTCCCATTCAACTCCCTGCTAATGGCCTGTGAAAACCAACAGAGGATGGCCCCTACATCCATAGGGAACCTGCTTCCCAACCATTGCAGCCTTTTAAGGAATGAACCAGCTAATGAAAGAGCTCTTTCTCTCTTTCTCCCTCTCTCTCTCTATTTCAAATAAAATAAATACCTTAAAAATCTAATGACATTTTTATAAATAACAAATCTAGCGTATTTATGTACCCATGAATTTTTCCCTAGAGCATTGTCCCATTTTGCCTTATGAAAAAAAATGATGGTGCTGTTTTAAATTAGTGTTTTCTAGATGATGAGAGGATTATCTGAGGCTGAAGATTGAGTTCTCCCTCCCTATTGAGGGGAAAACAAGTGAATAGAAGGTTAGCATAAGTTTAGATTTTTTGCCTATTCTACCTTTTTCTAATGTTTCATATATATAACATATATATACATATAAATATAAATATGAGCACCTCTGTATCTGGTGAAAGAATGACAGTTGTATGTTGTTCTGAGGCCTATACTAGGGGACAGGGACTAGGTTTCTGACGCTCTTTGTAAATCCTGGATATTAGTCCCTATTATTTGTGTAGTGTGCAAAAAATTTCTCCCATTCTGTTGCTTCTTCACTTTGTTAATTGCTTCCTTTGCTGAACAGAAGCTTTTTAGTTTGATGCAGTCTCATTTGGCTTTGACTGCCTTTGCTTTTGACGTCTTTTCTAAGAAGTCTTTCCCCATTCCTATTTCTTGGAGTGTGCTTCCTATGTTTTCGTTTAATGATTTGGTGGTTTCTGGGTGTAGATTTAGGTCCTTGATCCATTTAGAGCTAAGTTTCGTATAATGTGACAGGTGTGCAAGCTGCTATCCAGTTGTCCCAACAGCATTTGTTGAATAGACCAGGCTTTTTGCCTGGATTGTTTTCAGTTTTCTTGTCAAAGATTCGTTGACTATATATGTGTGGGCTGCCTTCTGGTGTTTCTGTTCTGTTCCATTGATCTTCTCTATTATGTACTAGCATCAGACTATTTTGATGACCACTGCTCTGTAGTATGTCTTCAGACCTGGAATTGTGATTCCTCCAGCTTGATTTTTATTTTTCAAGATAGCTGTGGCTATTCGTGGTCTCTTGTTCTTCCAGATGAACTTTTGTGTCATCTTTTCTGTTTCTGAGAAGAATGGTGTTGGGATTTTGATTGGGATTGCATTAAATCTGTGTATTGATTTTGGTAATATGGACGTTTCGATTATGTTGATCCTGCCAATCCAGGAACATGGTAAGTTTCTCCGTTTCATAGTTTTTTTCTTTTTAAGATTTTTTTTTTTATTGGAAAGGCAGATATACAGAGAGGAGGAGAGACAGAGAGGAAGATGTTCTGTCCGATGATTCACTCCCCAAGTGAGCGCAATGGCCAGAGCTGTGCCGATCTGAAGCTAGGAGCCAGGAGCCTCTTCTGGGTCTCTCATATGAGTACAGAGTTCCAAGGCTTTAGGCAGTCCTTGATTGCTTTCCCAGGCCACAAGCAGGTTACTGGATGGGAAGCAGGGCTGCTAGGATTAGAACCGGCGCCCGTATGGGATCCCGGGCGTGCAAGGCGAGGACTTTAACCACTATGCTATTGTGCCAGGCCCATTTTTATGTTTTATAGTTTTTGTCATAGAGGTCTTCCATATATTTAATTAGCTTAATTCCTAGGTATTTATGATTCCTCTCCTCTATTTTAAAGGGGACTGTACTTACAATTTCTTTCCCATCCATGGAATTATTTGTACCCTACCGAAGTCTCTTATGAGTTCCAGTAGTGTTTTGACTGAGTTTTTCAGTTCTCCTATCTAGAAAATCATGTCGTTGCAAGTAGAGATAATTTCAGTTCCTTGTTTCCAATTTGGATCTCTTTAATTCCTTTTTCTTGCTTAATAGCTCTGACAAGGACTTCCAGTACTATATTGAAGAGTAGTGGTGACAGTGGACATCCTTGTCTAGTTCCAGATTTTAGTGGAAAGATTTCCAATCTTTCCCCATTTGGCATTGGTTTTTTTGTAAATTGTTTTGATTGTGTTGTAGAATGTTCCTTCTATGTCTATCTTGCTTAGGATTTTCAGCATGAAGTGGTGTTGGATTTTATCAGATGCCTTCTCTGCTTCTATTGAGAGGATCATATGGTTTTATTTTTCATTTTATTGATGTGATGTATCATATTTATTGATTTGCATATGTTGAACCATTCCTGCATGCCTGGGATAAATTCCACCTGGTCTGGGTGAATGATCTGCCTTTTGTACTGTTGGATCCTGTTGGCTAGTATTTTGTTGAGGATCTTTGCATGTATGTTCATCAATGTAGTTCTCTTTTTCTGTTGTTTCTCTATCTGGCTTTGGTATTAAGGTGATATTAGCTTCATAGAAAGTATTTGGAGGAATTGCCTCTCTTTCTATTGTTAGGAAAACCTTGTGGAGGATTAGGGTAACGTTTCTCTTGAAACGTTTGGTAGAATTCAGCATTGAAGCCTTGTGGTCCAGGACTTTTCTTGGATGGGAGGACCTTAATTACTGATTCAATCTCCATGCATGTTATTGATCTATTTAGATTGTTAATTCCTTCTTGATTCAATTTTGATGGATTGTATGTGTCCAAAAATCTATCCATCTCTTCTAGGTCTTCTGATTTGTTCGCATATACTTGTTTGTGATAGTTCCTAATAATTCTGTGTATGTCTTAGTTAGCTCTTTGATTCATTGATCTAATGTACAGTCTTCTTGGTCTCTATTTGGTTTATTTCTTCCTTTATTTTGATTATTTCTTTTTTCCTAGTAATCTTGGGACTGCTTTGCTATTGTTTTTCTAATTCCTTCAACAGTAAGGTTAGCTCATTTACTTGATGCTTTCTAGTTTCTTAACATACACATTGATTGAGATGAACTTTCCTCTTAACATTGCCTTATTTGAGTCCCATAAGTTTTTATATGTTGTGTTGGTGCCTTCATTTGTTTCAAGCAATTTAAAAATTTCCTCTTGGATTTCCTCTCTAACCCATTGCTCATTTAGTTACATATTATTCATTCTCCATGTGTTTGCAAGTCTTTTTGGGTGTCTTGACTTCTTGGTCTCTAGCTTCACTCCATGATGGTCTAAGAAGATGCGTGGTATAAATTTGATTTTTTAAAATTTGCTGAGGCTTGTTTTATGGCCTATAACATGGCCAATTCAGGAGAAGGTTCCATGTACTGATGGAAAAAAAAAAGTGTATTCTTTATCTGTAGGATGAAAGGTTTGGTAGATGTCAACTAAGTCCATTTGCTTTAGAGTTTGGCCGAGTTCTGTTGTTTCTTTGCTGAATTTGTTTGCTTTTTTTCTTTCTTTTTTTTTTTTATCTGTCCATTGATGTTAATGGGGTATTAAAGTCACCTACTATATTGTATTGGAGTCTATTTCTCCATTTAAGTCCATTAATGCTTGTTTCACTTAGCTAGATGCCTTGGCATTTGGTGCATATACATTTATTATGGTGATCTCTTCTTGCTGAATGGATCCTTTGATCATTATAGGGTGTTCTTCTTTATCTCTTTTAATGTTTTTTACATTGATGTCTGTATCATCTGATATAAGAATGGCTATCTCTGCACATTTTTCCTTACCATTAACTTGGAATATCTTTTTCCATCCTTTCACTTTCAGTTTCCTCTGATCTTTGTTAGTGAGGTGTGTCTCCTATAAGCAGCAGATAGCTGGGTTTTGTTGTTTGATATAGTTCCCTAATCTATGGTGTTTGATTGATGAGTTTAAGCTATTTACATTCAATGTTAATATGAATAGGTGGCAATTTGGTACTGTCATTCTAGCAATGGGTTACTTTTTGACTAAGTCTTCTGTTAGCCTTTTAGTGGGATGTTCTCCACATTTGCCTTTATTTTTGGTAGTTGCTATTCCTTTTCTTTCCCGAGAATATCTTTGAAATTATTTGTAAGGCAGGTTTAGAAGAGGAGATGAATTCTTGAAGTTTTTCTTTATTGTGGAAGAATTTTATTTTATTTTCAAAGACAAAGGAGAGCTTTACAGAATATGTTATTCTGGGCTGAAAATTTTACCTTTTAGAGTCTGGAATATGTCACTCCATTTTCTCCTGGCCTGTAGTGTTTCCTCTGAGAGGCCAGCTGTGAGTTTGATTGGGGTTCCTCTATAGGTCACTTGATTTTTTCCCACATGCACATTTAAGGATTTTTTCTCTCATGTTCAACTGAGCGGAGCTTGATTATCATGTGTCCTGGTAAGATTCACTTTTGATTAACTCTGTTGGGAGTTTTGTGCCCCTGCTGTATATTGTTTTCCAATTCTTTCTCCAGGTTAGGGAAGTTTTCATTTATTGTTTCATTGAATAAACCTTTAATCCCAATTTCTCTTTCTGCGCTTTCTGGAACTCCCATAATTCTTATGTTGGACCTTTTCATCATATCTTTTAGTTCTTGGATACATTTTTTAGCTTGGCCTTGCCCTGTTTCCAACTTTTATTTTGTTTCTTCATGGTGACAGCAAATATCTTCCAATTCCAAGATTCTTCTGCTTCATTATTCTATTTTTGAGATTCTTCACTGTACTTTTTAAAAAATATATTTATTTATTTATTGGAAAGTCAGATATACAGAGAGGAGGAGAGACAGAGAGGAAGATGTTCCGTCCAATGATTCACTCCCCAAGTGAGCGCAATGGCCAAAGCTGTGCCGACCTGAAGCCAGGACCCAGGAGCCAGGAGCCAGGAGCCAGGAGCCTCTTCTGGGTCTCTCATGTGAGTACAGAGTTCTAAGGCTTTAGGCAGTCCTTGATTGCTTTCCCAGGCCACAAGCAGGTTACTGGATGGGAAGTGGAGCTGCTAGGATTAGAACCGGCACCCGTATGGGATCCCAGTGCGTTCAAGGTGAAGGCTTTAGCCGCTAGGCCACACTGCTGGGCCCTCTCCACTGTACTTTTAATTTGCTCTACTATATTCTTAACTTCTGAAATGTCAGCTTTCATTTGATTCATTTTCTGTGTGACAAATTATTTAAATTATTTGAGCTCCTGCATTATGTGCTTCTCATTGTTGATCAGAAGCTTTATAATGAGTTTTCTGAACTGTATTCCCCAGTTTTTCAACGTATTCCTCAGCTAACTCAAGGGTGGCCGAGGCTTTTGTTCCTTTACTGGGGAATCTTGAGTAGCATTCATTGTGCCTCTCTTTCTTCTTTTAACTTTTGACACTGCAATCCTGTTTGGTGGATTTTTCTCCTTAGGGCAAATTTCTAAGACGTATTACCTATAGATCTACAAGTCAATTTTTATGTTCAATCAGTGTCCTGGATTAGGAAGATCCAACTGTCTTGAGTAACTGGTTTGTCTGTGGCACTGATCTTACCAACGCACACAAAGTGGCACCCGATGGGGCACTGCCAGAGAGCCAGGACTGTTGGCCTTCAGATCCCGGGACCACACAGATCCTGCAGGACATTAAGCTGGTGCTGTCCTCCCCATGGGATCAGCTGGGTGTGACTAGCTTGAAAGACGCCCACCCCAGCATTTGATCCCTGTGCTATGAGCTCCGACCTGCCACCAATCTGCCCCGTGGAGTCTGCAGTTCCCTTTTGTTGCTGGGACAAAGTATTTGGCAGGATTAGCCAGTCACAGCCTGCCTTCACCTCCTGAGCTCCCCGTGCGAACCCAAGCTCCCATCTTTCTGCTGCAAGGACTGATCTGTGGCCCTCATTGGATCCTTGGTTGTTGCTGGAGTCTGGATCACAGCTCACTGGAGGCTGGTGGGATTTCTGTTCCCTGTAACATCACTCTGCTATTGTTGCTTCTTTCCTGCGTCCAGGGGGTCTCCAGGTATGCCCCTGTTGACTGCCTAACCCCTATCTTTTTTTGTAATCTGTGCTCTGTGCTTTACCCTGTCTAATGATTCTCTGTCATCTTGAACATGTCTGCACCCTATGCTTCCATCTTGATTCCCCCCAGGATATTGATTTTAGGAGCAACAAAAATCACTGAGATAGTATTGAATAAGCAGATTTTTTTTTTATTATTTAGAGAACAAAATTGAGCGACCCAATATGTCACCATTGTTAGACTAGACAAAGTGTGATAAATGGAAAGAATACTGTTTCCTAGTAATGATATGACTTAAAATGAAAGTTCTGTTTTTCATATAATGGAATGCAGGGCTTTTCTCCTCTCCTTTCTTAGGGCTACATCCTTGAGGAGGGCTAGGAGAAATGCCACTGATTCCACTAGCGAAAACTACTACTTTGCTTCTTCATTTTCAATCCCAGAAGTTCACAATCCAACTATCCCTGGTAATGTACCTGGGAAAACAGTAGAAGATGACCCAGTTGCTTGGGCCTCTGCACCCATGCAGGAAATCTGAGAGAAGTTCTAAGTTTCTGACTTTGACCTGGGCCACCCCTGGCTTTTGCATACATTTGGGGAGTGAACCAGTGGATGCAAGATGCTCTCTGTGTTTCTCTTCTTCTCTGTAACTGCCTTTAAAAATAATAATAATAATAATAAAATAAGGCCCTGTACAATAGCCTAGTGGCTAAAGTCCTCATCTTACATGCACCAGGATCGATCCCGTTTTGGCACTGGTTCTAATCCCAGCACCCCCACTTCCCATCCAGCTCCCTGCATGTGGCCTGGGAAAAACGGTTGAGGATGGCCCAGAGCCTTGGGACCCTGCACCCACGTGGGAGACCCACAAGAACCTCCTGGGTCCTGGCTTCAGATTGGCTTAGCTCACTTGGGGAGTGAATCAGTGGAGATAAAATATTTCTCTTTGTGTCTTTGCCTCTCTGTATATCTGACTTTCCAATAAGAATAAATCAATAAAAATAACAAATCTTTAAATAATAAATAGTTTTTTAAGATTTACTTTTTTATTTGAAAGGGAGATTATACTGCTTTTAATAATAAAAATAATACTTTTTATTATTGAAAGAGAGACAGAGAGGCAAAAACAAAGATCTTCATTCACTGGTTTACCCTCCAAATGCCTGCAGCAACTCAGGGTGAGCCAGCCCCAAGCAGAGGCCTAGAACTCAATCCAGGTCTCCCTGGTAGGTGGCAGGGACCCATCTACTTGAGTTGTCACTTGCTGCCACATGCAGGAAGCCAGAATTAAAAGCAGAGTCAGGAAAGTTTTGTTATACCACAGGCCACTAACCCAGCAGGTATAGAACGAATTCTGCTTATTGGCAGAGTGGATAAAGAGCCATAGGGATTCGTCTGAACCAAGGTCTGAACATACTGCAGTGTGTCTTGAGGGCTGACAATTCATTACTTGAGTGTGGAACCTCTGGGTGTCCTCTCCCATCCTGGAGATAGTCACCCTGTGTCAGCCCTGGGCTGAGGAGGGTGGCCCAAGAGACTACTTTCATGGCCAGGAATACCAATTTGGTCTCCCATGAGCTTGAATCATTGCTGCTTTCCTTGCTCATTAGCAGGGAACTAGATCAGAAGCGGAGTATCTGGGACTCAAATTAGCATTCAGATATGGGATATAGGTGTCTGAAGTGGCAGCTTAAATTGGTCCAGCCTGGATCATTGTGGCCATTTGTGGAGTGAATCATGGATTCTCTCTCTTTCTGTGTAAACTTATCTTTCAAATATATGCATACATATAATGTATATCTATGTTATATATAATGTATATATGTATATATATAATTTTTTTAAGCAATGATATTGGGCCCAGCATGGTAGCCTAGCGGCTAAAGTCCTCACCTTGAATGTACCAGAATCCCCTATGGGTGCCGGTTCTAATCCTGGCAGCCCCGCTTCCCACCCAGCTCCCTGCTTGTGGCCTAGGAAAACAGTCTCGGATGCCCAAAGCCTTGGGACCCTGCACCCATGTGGGAGACCTGGAAGAAGCTCCTGGTCCATTGGAGAATGACATGCCCTCCCAGATTTTGCTTATTGCTGCTGACACACCAACAATCTTCATTTTATTTCTTTAATTTTAAAAAGATTTATTTATTTGAAAGGCAGAGTTACACAGAGAAAATTTTCATCTGCTGGTTCACTTCCCAAATGGCTAAAGACAGGGTTGGGCCAGGCCAAAACCAAGAGCTTCATTCAGGTCTCCCACATGGGTCAGGAACCCAAGTAGTTGAGCCATCCTTGTTGTTTTCCTAGTCACCAGCCTAAGTTTATTAGTGGTGTCAGGCTTTTATGGACTGAGTCACATAGGATAAGGGAGGAGGCATCGATGAGTTTACATAGCAACAAACAACAGGGAGTTGACTTGAGATTATGGGAGTTCCCATAAGACTATGGAATTTATCAATTGTTTCCACACCCTGGCCTGAAAGAATCTCTTTGTTCTATACAATTCTCCAATCAGTTGTCCTCCTACAGATTCATAGCTCAAGAAGAGGCAAAAGACAGTGGAAGCAGTGTTCCTTTGGTAGCATATATACTGAAAAACAAAGGAAATGGAAGAAAAAAAAACAGGAAAAATTTCAGAAGATTTAGCATGAGCTCTTTGAGACCTTAACAAGCTTCTTAGAAGTTTGAAAACATGGGGACCTGTGTGGTGGCACTGCACGCTAATGCTCAGTATGCAACACCAGTCTCCCATAGGAGTGCCATTCCTAGTCTGTGCTGCTCCACTTCCAATTCAGTTCCCTTCTTTGTGCCAGGAAAGCAGCGGAGTGCTTGGGCTCTTGCACCCAACTGGGGGACTGGAAGAAGCTTCTGAAGATTTGAGGAGTGGGCTAGTAAATGACAAATCTCTTTCTCTCTTTACCCCTCACTACAACTCTTTCAAGGAAAACAAACAACCTTTGTTTTTTTTTGTTTTTTTTTTAGGGTTTATTTGTTTTTATTGGAAAGGCAGATTTATAGAGAGAAGGAGAGACAGAGAGAAAGATCTTTCATCCACTGGTTCACTTCACCTGACTTTTCCATAAAAATAGAATAAATCTTTTTAAAAAGTTCTTTGTGTATTTATTTATTTTTATTTTTTTAAAAGCAGGAGCAGAGAGAGGGAGCAGGACAAACAGCTGTCATCAGCTAGTTCACTTCCCAAATGCCAGCAACAGCCAGGGCTGAGCCAGGACAAAGCTAGGATTTGGGAAGTCAATGCAAGTCTCTCACATGGGTGGTAGGGATTCAGCCACTTCCTCCCTTCATTGTATGCATTAGCAACAAGCTGGAATAGGAAACAATCAGAGTTCAAACCCAGGCACTTTGTATGTATGTATGTATTTACTCTTTTTTTAAAAAAAAAAAGATTTATTTATTTTCATTGCAAAGTCAGATATACAGAGAGGAGGAGAGACAGAGAGGAAGATCTTCCGTCTGATGATCACTCCCCAAGTGACTGCAATGGCCGATGCCATGCCGATCTAAGGCTAGGAGCCAGGAGCCAGGAGCCAGGAACTTCCTCCAGGTCCCCCACACGGGTACAGGATCCCAAAGTGCTGGGCCGTCCTCAACTGCCCTCCCAGGCCACAAGCAGGGAGCTGGATGGGAAGGGGAGCTGCCGGGATTAGAACCGGTGCCCATATGGGATCCTGGCATGTTCAAGGCGAGGACTTTAGCCACTAAGCCATGCCACTGGATCTGTATTTATTTATTTATTTACTTGTATGTCGGAGTTATGGGGAGAGAGGAAAGACAGATCTTCCTTCTGCTGGTTCACTCCTCAAATGGCCACAGCAGCCAGGGCTGGAGCAGGTCAAAGTCAGATGCCAGCAGCTTCTTCTAGGTCTCCCACATGGGTGCAGTAGCCCAAGGACTTGGGCCATCTTCTTCTCTTTTCCCAGGTGTATTAGCAGGTAGCTGGATTGTAAGGGGAGGCATTAGGACTTGAACTGGCACTCATGTGAGATGCTGGCATGGCAGGCAGTGACTTAAAGCTGCCAGGTCACAGCATGATTTCCCTCCCACTCGCCCGAATCAAGTGGCATGTTAACTGCTAGGTCAAATGCTCTCTACATTGCATCCCAGTTTTTATCTTTTGTACTCGGTTTTTACTGTACTTCTTGCATGATTAGCTACACAAATGCTTTTCTTTGTGCTATAACTGACTATAGTATTAACTAAAGTACCATGCTATGCAAGTTTGTAGCCTAGTGATAGCAAGCTATTCCATATAATCTAAGTTTATAGTGGAGTGTACCATTTGGATAACTATACTCCATGATACTTGCACAGTGATGAGATCATCTACTGAAAAAATACCCAATTATATATTTCACAGAATGAATTACCATCTAAGTAAGTAAGTAAGTAGGTAAATAAAAGAATATGGGGTCAGCACCATGGCATAGGTTAAGGCACTGACTCTGGTGCCCATATCCCATATGAGGTGACATTTGAGTCCCGAAGCTCATTTTTACTGAAAAGGCAGATTTGCAAGCAGAAGGGAGACAGAGACAAAGATCTTCCATCCACTGCTTCACTCCCCAAGTGGCGTTAATGGCCAGAGTTGAGCTGATCCAAAGCCAGGAGCCAGGAACTCCTCCCACGCAGATGCAGGGTCCCAAGGCTTTGGGGACATCCTCCACTGCTTTTCCAGGCCACACGCAGGGAGCTGGATGGAAAGTGAAGCAGCCAGGACATGAAACAATGTCCATATGGGATCCTGGCACTTGTAGGGGGAGGTTTAGCCAATTGATTCATCATACTGGGCACCACTCAAATTTGAATCTAGTTCCCTGCTAATGTACTAGAAAGGCAGCAGAAAATGGCTCAAGTCCTTGGGCCCCTGCACCCATGTGGGATACCTGGAAGAGGTTCTTGTCTCCTAGCTTCGGTCTGACCCAGCCTTGGCCATAGGGAACATTTGGGGAATGAAGCAAAGGTGATGGAAGATTCTGTGTGTCTTTCTCTCCCTTTCTGTCTGTCTTCCTCTATCTCTCTGTAACTCTTTCAAATAAAAACAAAAAATTAAAAAAAAAAGTATGTATCACCATCATGCAGTGATGTGTAACTATCATTACATCTGTCATTTTGTAGTGCTTTCTGTCTTACTGTGTGCCAAGCACTATTTTTTTTTTAATTTATTTTTACTGGAAAGACAGATTAACAGAGAGGAGAGACAGAGTGAAATATTTTCCATCCACCTGTTCATTCCCCCAAATGGCCGCAATGGCCAGAACTGAGCCGATCCAAACCCAGGAGCCAGAAGTGTCTTCTGGGTCTCCCATGTGGGCGCAGGGTCCCAAGACTTTGGACCATCCTCAAGCAGGGAGACGGATGGGAAGTAAGCAACCAAGACATGAACCAATACCCCCATGGGATTCTGGTGCTTGCAAGTTGAGGATTTAGACACTGAACCATTGTACTGGGCCCACACTATCCTAACTGCTTTGCTTCTATTCATTTAATGACAGGAATTAAATTATCTGCATAGTAAAGAGAGCCTAACACAAGTCTTGGCTCTTCGGGATTATCATAAACTAATCTGATGTGAAAAATAGCATTGCCTTTTGCCCTAGGTATAATGAAAACCATATGACAAACACAAAACCTCTTTCTAGGTTTTGTTACCAGAATGGCAGCCCTGTGATCTTCCAGATTAACCCCACTACCAGCTGAACACCCTGAACTCACTCACCCCAGTAAGCTTCATGTGAGGAAGGATCTATCCTCCAACCTTACCCCAAATATTGAGCCACAAAATCAAGTAAGATACTTTTTTAAAAGATTTATTTATTTTTATTGGAAAGACAGATATACAGAGAAGAGGAGAGACAGAGAGGAAGATCTTCCATCCGATGATTCACTCCCCAAGTGACCACAACAGCCGGCGCTGCGCCGATCTGAAGCCAGGAACCAGGAGCTTCTTACAGGTCTCCCACACGTGTGCAGGGTCCCAAGGTTTTGGGCCGTCCTCAACTGCTTTCCCAGGCCACAAGCAGGGAGCTGGATGGGAAGGGGAGCTGCCGGGATTAGAACCGGCGCCCATATGGGATCCTGGATCGTTCAAGGCGAAAACTTTAGCTGCTAGGTCATGCCACTGGGCCCAAGTAAGATACTTTTAATGTTTTACTTTTTTATTCATTTTGGGGCCAGTAAGATGACTCAATTGGCTAATCCTTCCCTTACGAGTGCCAGGATCCCATATGGGCAATGATTTGTGTCTCGGCTGCTCCACTCTCCACACAACTCCCTGCTTGTGGCTTGGAAAAGCAGTGGAGGGTGGCCAAATTTGAAACGCTGCACACCTGTGGAAGACCTGGAGGAAGTTCCTAACTCCTGGCTTCAGATTGGCTCAGCACTGGCTGTTGCAGCCACTTGGGGGAGTGAACCAGTGGATGAGAGACTTTTCTTTTAGTCTTTCCTTCTCTATATAAATCTGCCTTTCTTATATATATATATAAATCATGAAACTTGTTCACTTGAAAGGCTTAGTGACAGAAACAGAAATATAGAAATATCTCTCATCCCATGGTTCATTTTCCAAATGTGTGTAACAGCCCAGGCTTGGGCCAAATGAATCCAGGAGTTGGGAACCATGTACGTGTTCCACATGTCCCAGCTCAAGGACAAGACTCACCTACCTGAAACATCACATACTGCCTCCTTGGATGTGCAGTAGCAGGAGTCTAAAGTCAGGAGGCAGAGTAGGAATTTTTATCTAGAAAATCAAATATGGGATGTAGATGTCCCAAGCAACTTCTGAACTGATAAGTAAAACATCTGCTCCCAAATTTTAAAAAAGTGATAATTTTTAAAAAGTTTTAATTTTTGACGATTTTTACATAGTTGATTATAGTCAAGGGCTACAGGTAGGTGGGTAAGATCACAATTTCTACATTCTCTTTTTTCCTTCCTGCATCTGGGGAAAAGGGGGAGACAGGAGAGAAGCCACACCCAGCTTCCCAAATGCTTCTGCACCCCAGGATGGAGGGCAGCCACCCGATACCACCCCCAGGATCCCTGATGTGGGGCATGCTCCAGAGGGTCCTGCTCAATGGGTTTTGATAGCTCAACAGTTCTGAATTACTGCCAATCTCGCCACTCTAAGCATGATGAAATATCTTCAGAATCCATTAATTGACATAGTCTACCTTAGAGTCTCCATTTACCCAGAAGATTCACTGCCAACACTTGGCTGGGTGGTTGATCAATTTGTTTTGTCCTCTGTCCTGTTGTGGTACCAATTGTCCTCCAATGTACTGTCATGTCCCCCATAAGCACCTGGATATGCTGTCCACTGCTCCATCTAAGCCACTGAGGAGGCTCAGCTCTGACACATGGAACCTGCAATTCTCTTCATGGCTGGGATTCTGAGTCCAGCAATTCAGTTGGGGTGATCCCATAGAAATTTCATCTGAGGATGGGCCTGGCGGCGTGGCCTAACAGCTAAAGTCCTCGCCTTAAATGAGCCAAGATTCCATATGGGTGCCGGTTCTTATCCCGGCAGTTCCCCTTCCCATCCAGCACCCTGCTTGTGACCTGGGAAAGCAGTTGAGGATGGCCCAAAACTTTGGGACCCTGAACCCATGTGGGAGACCCGTAAGAAGTTCCTGGTTCCTGGCTTCAGATCGGCGCAGCACCGGCTGTTGTGGTCACTTGGGGAGTGAATCATCAGACGGAAGATCTTCCTCTCTGTCTCTCCTCTTCTCTGTATATCTGACTTTGTAATAAAAAAAAAAAAAAAAGAAAAGAAATTTCATCTGAGGTGATCCCAGACCTATTTTTTGTGTGTGCTCATCAATAGAGTCCAGCACAGTCTGTCACCCAGTCACCTTATGCACATGCTGGTGGCTGCAGTTGCTGGGTCAGTTCTGTCTGCAGCCCTGTCTTCTACACAAACCAATGGGTGTTGCAGCCCAGTCCAATCTACCCACCACACACTCAGCCCTCACACAAACCAGTGGGAGCTGCAGCTTAGTTGGCGTGACTCACAATAACTCCCACCAGACCTGCTCCCAGCGCTGGTTCCCGTGCTTGCCAGTATGTACAGCAGACTGGTCGAGTCTGTCCCACATCTCATTCGGCTCTCATATGTCACTGGGCATTGGAGCCTAGTTCAACCCAACCAGCTCCACTATCTAGCCCACACACTTGGTGACAAGTGCCTCTCCCTATCTAGCCATGCCTGCCCCAGTCCTGGTTCCCCAGTCAGAGTGGCAACTCAAAAGGGAGGTCCCCATTGTTTCCCTACTGGGCCACTCCCATTCCTGGTTCTGCACTTTAACTGAAAAGTTGCTAAATTTTGAGATAGCTTGTTATACATATGCCAATAACAAAAACAAACTTTGACATCTGAATTTAGGGTACTTCCGTAACATAAATTTCAAAACATATGACATTGGCTCTGAGCAGTAGGCAGTAGTCAGAGAATTGAAGGAGCTTCCAGAGTCTGTTAGTAAAACATAGAAGGGCCTGGAGGGATCAATCAGCAAAGACTTGCTGCTAAGGAATTAATTTTGGAAGTTGAGGGAATGTGTGACAACACTGTCGCTTGTGGTGACATGGGACTTAGACAGGCCTTTCCCCTGACTGGGGAAAATGCAGTGTCATTGTCAGTGGTTTTCTAGCTATCAATGGTCTAAAAGGATGTAAGGCGATATCTCACACATCCTGCCAATATCATTTCTATGAATCTTAACTGTGTGCCACATAGGACCTCTGTGCTGAAAAGGGTTTCTCGTAACCGTGTGGGTATTTCCACAGTCCTACGCAGGGCCCCTGAGGTTGAGAAAGGCTCTCTGATCAAATCTGTGTGAGTGGCTTTTTGCTAATGCATTGGAGTATAACTTGATATCTAAGAAACTCCCCAAGTTTTAAACGTATCACATTAGTTTGATTTCATACTGGCAGAGACAGTCCAAAATAGAAGTTTCTGGATTTCCAACCTACTTTGAGTAGGAAGCAGGCCGAGGAAAGCACTTGACTAACGGGCTAATATGAAAAAGCAGGATGAGTGACGGCAGAATCAAAAGTCACAGACCATCATTCTGAGGGAGCAGGCCTTTATCTTTATTAAGAAACCAGCAACCTGTGCCAAGCTGGATTTCAGAATTTCTCTGCACCTGTGACTGCTGTGTACCTGCGTTGTACAGCACCTGTTCATCATCCTAGTTGAAGAGGAGATCTGCAGTTATCGTAAGCCTGTCTCACCATTTTAGGCAGTTGTGTAAGGGGCTGACAACCATCCCTTTAGCGCTCAGGTCTTCAGGCTGAGAGAAGAATACTTAAGAAGCTACACGCAGGCCTGGTGCTATTGTCTAGTGTCGATTTCCCGAACGTTCTCTCGGAGTGCCGAAGCATCATTTACTCTGCTGAGGGGAGAACACCACATGGAGCGGGAAGGAGATCTCCAAAAGTCAGCGTTCCCATCAATCCCACAAGACAAGTGAGTGACTCCCATTGACCTCATCTGGAGCTGGGAAAGTGACCAGCCTAGGTCTAACTGAACCTCTGACTCACAAAGTTATGGAACATGGCGAAATGGCTGTTGGTCCAAACAACAGCAACAACAACAAAAACAGAAAAGGGGAGGGGAGTGAAGTTGGAAAAATAGACAAGGCCAGTTTGTAGAGACTTGGGTCCCTGGATAAACGCTTCAGGCTTTATCTACAGAGCATGTGAAACTCACAACAAAATTATCACTAGATCTTCAGCCAGATAAGCAACATTATCTTTCTTATTATCAAAATGGAAAATGAAGCTCCAGGCAGGTTTTGTCAGCAGTCCTAGATTACACAATTAGTGGGCAGCTGATACAGGATTTAAATTCATATCTACTAGCTTTAAAACTGTATTTGAAATACTTTAACGGTGCATATGACTTTATTTAAAAAAAAATAAAGTTTTGAACACATTGTGTCAGCCAGAAATTGTGGAAAGCAAAGAGATATGACAGCAAATGCTATAAGCAGTATAATTCTATGAATTTGTTGTTATATAAATGATTAATTTTCCAATGAGAAAAGCTTTGCAGGAAACAGAACATTTTATATATTTATTATTATTAGTTTACTATTATTTTTAGTCAGCTAACATTCATTGAGCTCTAAGTAGATGTCTGGCATTGCTGTAAGTGCTATCCACATATTATTTATGTCTCAGACCAAACCTGTGAAAAAGAATTGTTTTTTCAAGATTTATTTATTTTTATTGGGAAGGCAGATATACAGAGAAGAGGAGAGACATAGAGGAAGATCTCCCGTCTGCTGATTTACTCCCCAAGTGACCGCAATGGCCAGTGCTGTGCTGATCTGAAGCCAGGAGCCAGGAGCTCCTCCGGGTCTCCCATGCGGGTGCAGGGTCCCAAGGCTTTGGGCTGTCCTCGACTGCTTTCCCAGGCCACAAGCAGGAAGCTGGATGGGAAGGGGAGCTGCCTGGGTTAGAACCGGCACCCACTTGGGGCAGACCCAACTAGGCAGGGCTACAACACCTGTACACCTCATGTGGACTAGATCAGGGAAAAGCCAGGCTGGGCTGATTATTCCTACTGGTACAAACAAAATTAGAGTGGGTGAGGGTTGTTTGGGCTTAGCCACAGCATCAGCTGACAGAAGCTGGCACTAGGGGCTAGTTCTGTCAAGTCAAACCACAGAACCACCTGGAGAGAGCACAATCCTGGAGTGGGAGAAGCCTGGGAGGGAAATAGTGGGCTCCTCCCTCTTGGGTTACCACTTCCACAGGAGGGCACGAAAACCAGGACAGTGGCTGGGGTGGAATGGGGTGTGGGACAAACTGGACTACTGCTACACATACTGGCAAACCAGGGAAGGGGGCGGGCCTGGTGGGGGTTATTGCGGGTCGCTCCAACTAGGCTCCAGCTCCCACTGGTTTATGTGAGGGCCAAGTATGTGCTGGGCAGAACCAGGCTGGACTGCAACACCCATTGGTTCCAGTGGTTGTCGGGAGTGAAAACAGAACCAAACCAGCAATTGCAACCACCAGCTGATTGGGGCGATGGACTGTGCTGGGCCCTGTACTTGCTAGCACATACAAGAATCTGGTTTGAGAACACCTCAGACAAAGTTTCTTTGGAGATCTCCCCAATCGAAATGCCAGACTCAGAACCCTAACCAAGAAAAGAGAGAAGACAGAACAGGTCACCCAACCATCTCAGCTATATCTTGGCAGTGAAATACGGGGCAAACAGAGACTCTATGATGGACTGTGTCAATCAGTAGATTTTTAAAAGCCCTCATAGTGCTTGGAGTGGCAAGACTGACAGTGATTCATAACTGTTGAAATATTAAAACTACTTGAGTAAGAACCTCAGAACATACCCTACATCCGGGACCTGGGGAGGGTGGGAAATTGGGTGGGCCTTCTCCCTTAATATCCCCTTTAAACATGAAGGAAACAATATGGGAAAAATAATAGTCTTACCCACGTTCCTGGTAAAAAAAAAAAGTATATATGTATGTATGAATGAATGTGTTTAGGTATTTATATGCATATATACTTATGCCTGTGTTTACATATGTATTTACATGTATTTGGTTAAGAATTATATAGATATTTACATAGGTATATGTGTTTATGTGTAGTTGTTTATACAATCAACAAATGGTTACGTGTGTGCACACATGCATTCATGTAGGTACATTATTATGTGTATATATTATGTTTATGATGTATGTACATATGCATTTAGGCATTGTGGATTTGCATGAGTATGTATGAATACAGGTATGTATCTGTTTACTTAGTTATAAAAAAAAAAAAAGAACCGGCACCCATATGGGAAACCAGCGCGTTCAAGGTGAGGACCTTAACCATTACGCTATTGTGCCAGTCCCAAAATAGAATTTTTTAAGTGAGAAAACTAAAGAGTTTAGGGATCTTGCTCAAAGCCATATTTTCAGTAAGCCTGGATTTGACCCAGCTGGATCAAAAACCATGCCTTTAGTTGCTATCAAGGACAACTCATCTGGATTTAAAAAGGGGACATGTAGGACAAGGGCCTTTCAGAGAGAAAAGCGCATCCAGAGGCTGGCATCGTGATATAGCAGTTGAAGGTGCTGCCTGTGACACCCACCCCATGTCAGAGCTCTGGTGCATGCCTGCGTCCTCTTTGCTAATGTGCTTGGAAAGGCAGTGGAGGATGGCCCATGTGAGAGTCCTGAAGGGCTCCTGGCTTGCCATTATGGCTATTTGGAGAGTGAACCAACCAGTAGAAGAACTCTGTGTCTTTTATTCACTCTGTCTTTCAAATATATTTTTAAAGTTAAAATTAAACAATAGGGGCCCAGTGCGATAGCGTAGTGGTTAAAGTCCTCGCCTTGCATGTGCCGGATCCCATATGGTTGCCGGTTCTGATCCCAGCAGCTCCACTTCCCAACCAGTTTCCTGCTTGTGGCCTGGGAAAGCAGTCGAGGATAGCCCAAAGCCTTGGGACCCTACACCCATGTGGGAGACCCGGAAGAGCTCCTGGCTCCTGGCTTTGGATTGGTTCAGCTCCAGCCTTTGTAGTTAGTTGGGGAGTAAACCAGCAGATGGAAGATCTTCCTCTCTGTCTCTCCTCCTCTCTGTATATCTGACTTCCCAATAAAAATAAATAAATCTTAAAAAAAAATAAAGATAAGAAAAACATACCCCCTAAAAAACAAAAATGATATGAAAGTTTACTGTGTTCTGCTGTGGTATGGTAGAGTTATACTACCATCTACAAAGTTGGCATTCCGTAAGAGTACCATAAGAGTCCTGGTGGCTCCACTTCTGATCCAGCTCCCTGCCCAAGTGCATGGGAAAGCAGTGGAGGATGACCCAAGTGTTTGGGCCCCTGCAACTATGCAGGAAACCATGATGGAGCTCCTGGCTCCTGGCTTCAGCTTGGCCCAGCTCTGGCCAATGTAGCCGTTACAGAGCGAAGCAGCATATCTCTGCTTCCTCTGCACCTCCTTCCAGCCCTGCAAGGTTGACTTTCAAATAAATGGATCTCTCTCTCTTTTATTTTTTAATTTATTCTAACATGCAGGAAAATAAATGTAAAGAAAGTGTGTGTGTGTGTTGGAAAGTGGAGTGAGAATGACAAGAGGAAGGTGCCAGAAATGTAGTTTGGGTCAGATCTGTGATGAGTTTGAACTTGATCCAGTAGGCTGGATTCTTGAGATTTTTTTTTTTTCATATTTTCTCTTTTGTGTGCCTTTAGATTTAAGGAGTGACTGGATTTGGTTTATGTTTCAGAAAGAGCAATCCAGGGGCAGGGGAAGTGATTTGAATAGAAGAGATGCAAGGCAAAGAGAAGCTAGTTAGGCCTGAGCTGGAATGGAAGTGGGGTTGTCGGGATGGGGGTGGGAGTTCAGGAACTGGTGCTGAATTGTTGTTATTTATTTTTAATTTTTTTAAAAAAATTTTTTTGATGGTGCTGACTTTCATTGCTAATGTCTATTTCCTATGGGACATAGGATTTTATTTCGTTTTAAATTTTTAGTTATTTTTTTGAAAGGCAGCATGGCAGGGAGAGGCAGGGAGAGTTTAATCCATCTACCAGTTCATTTTCCAAATACCCACCTTGGCCAGGGCTGGGCCAGATTGAAGTCAGGCGGAAGCCATGTGGGTTTCACTCTAGATGGCAGGAACCCAAACGCTTGAGCCATCAAGTGCTGCCTCCCAAACACACTAGCAAACGCAGGACTTGGGCCCAGGTATTGTGGTACGGGATATGGAAAAAGGATGAAATGTTGCTGTTTATTTGCTCAGAGAGGTTTAGATGAAAAACTTCTTTTCTTTTCTTTTTTTTTTTTCTTAAAGATTTATTTTATTTTTTATTGGAAAGGCGGATATACAGAGAGGAGAGACAGAGAGGAAGATCTTCTGTCTTATGATTCACTCCCCAGGCGGCCGCAACGGCTGGAGCTGAGACAATCCGAAGCCAGGAGCCTCTTCCTGGCCTCCGAAGCGGGTGCAGGGTCCCAAAGCTTTGGGCCGTCCTCAACTGCTTTCCCGGGCTACAAGGGAGCTGGATGGGAAGTGGAGCTGCTGGGACTAGAACTGGCGCCCATATGGGATCCCGGGCATGCAAGGAGAGGACCTTAACCGCTACACCATCGCGCGGGGCCCGAAAAGCTCTTTTTCATCATTTGGGAAGCCAGTAACTGTGCAGCTCAGTGGTCCTCACAGCGCAGGCGAGACGCACCGAGAATCTGTGCACTAGAGGATGCCTGTCTCCAGACTTGGGGTGCGTCTGTGCTTTCCAGCCTACCACGTTTGTGAAACTGAAGCATTCATATTGGTTTGTTTCTGCATAAAACCCAGGACCCCACCTGCATTTTAAAAGCAGATACATCAGGATGGGCATTTGGTGTAGCCTTGGGTCATCCACATGCTGTATCCAAGTCCCTGGGTTCCAGTCCTGGCTCTACTTCCAATTCCAGCTTCCTGCTACTGAACAGCCTCAGTGACAGCATAGGATGGCTCAAGAGATTGGGGCTCTGCTACTCCACATGGGAGATCCAGATTGTGTTCTGTGCTCCTGGCTTCAGCCTGGCCCAGCCATGGCTGATGATGGGCAGGTGGGGAAGGAAATTGGTAGATGGAAGGTCTCTGCTTGTCTCTATCATTTTGCCTTTCAAATAAATAAAAATATGTTTTTCAAAAGAAAAAGAAACAGACACATCTCGGAGATTTTAAAATATCCACGGAAGTCCACAAAACATGTCCAGCTCCAGTAAAACTGAACAAGGTATATTTCATGTGGCTTCCATCAGCCTTCCCAAATATGGATGCCTCCAAGCCTTTTCATGAGAAGCCAGGAAGAGCCTGTCGAGCTAAAAACCGAGTGTATATTTCTTTCAGAAGCAGCACAGACCTGCATCTCCCCAGGCAAAGTCAGATATGCCCTGCTTTCTGCCCCCAGGGCGCCCTCCACATTTCTCTAATATAGCATTTATCTTCCATCTAATAAAGCTTGATTTAATTACCCAAGGATCAAGGTTCATTTTTACTCATTTATTTATCTTCATTGCTACAGGTACAAATGTTAATAGGCTAGTGCTGTGGGGTAGTAAGGTAAGCTGCTGCCTGCAGCACCAGCAACCTGGCTCCACCACTGATCCAGCTCCCTGCTAATGAGGCTGCGAGAGCAGAAGATAGCTTAAAGAGACCAGCCATTTCTTAGAAACCTCACTTTTGGGCCTGGTGTGATAGCTCAACTGGCTGATTTCCCCCCCTTGCAAGTGTTGGGATCCATATGGGAGTGACCCAGTTACTCCACTTCTCATTCAACTTCCTGCTTGCAGCCTGGTACAGCAGGGGAAGATGGCCCAGGACCTTAGGACCCTGTGCTCACATGGGAGACCGAGAAGAAGCTCCTGGCTTTTAGCCTCGGGTGGATTCAGCTCTGGCTGTTATAATCAGTTGAGCAGTGAACCAACAGATACAAAATCTTTCTCTCCGTCTCCCCTTCACTTTGTAAATCTACCTTTCTAATAAAAATAAATAAAGCTTTAAAAAAAATTCACTTTGACTAGATATGAAACAATGTAAAACCTTTTAAAAGTGTATTGAGAAAAAATGTTTTTAAAAATAAAATGCGATTGTCACCAAAAAGAGACATCTTAAGGTAAAAAATAATTAAACAAACAAAAACAAAAACCCAGGCTGCATGGAGAATGAAGAGAATTCTAGCAATCTGGTCAACAGGCAAGAAAGCAAGCAGGAAGGTCTTCAGCTCCAGTCTTTTTTCATTTCTGACTGCTGGAATTTCATGTTCATTTCTTGTTATTGGGTGAGTAAGCCGCATGACGTCAGAGCCAGTGGCTGGAGTCGGCTCAGCCCCACCCAGCTCAGCGCCGAGGAATCCTCAGCACATCTGTCTCCTGGCCATCTCCGCTTTAGGGTCCTCTGAGCTTCTGAATTGGTCACTGAAGTTGCATTGGTACCCGACCCAACTTTATTTTTTTAAATTTGTTAAGCAATATATATCCAGTATTTAAGTATATGGTAAAACTCTTCAGTCAAGAAAAATCCAAATGAAATGTAATGTAACATGAAAAAGTGATGTAATATTAAAAATTAAAGTTAAAAAATCAAAGTCATACATTGCTTAAAAAGTTGGTTGATTAGTTTATGATGAAAACTGTGCCTCCCAGTGCCACCCTCTCTCATCAATCTAGATTCCTATTTAACCTCCCCTGAGTTAAAATGTAATATTTAACTAAATATTTGCTGAGCTATTATAAACATCGCATACTGTTGAAGTAAGCACTGTGTTATAATCATATTTCTTTTCTTCTACGTACTTTCCTTATTGGAAATACTAAATTTTTTTTTCATTTGCTCAGTTCTCTCTGTCACCGTTGTCCAATATAATCAGATATATAAAGCAATTAATCACTGCAATTTATTTCCTTGAAAACAAAACTCCTGGAACTCTTTGTCTGTGGGTTCCCATGTTTGCAAGTGCCGAGCTGTTGTTGTACTAGAAATTCCTTCATCATCATCTTGGAGGTCCCCGTTGCTTCTCTCTGAGAGCTTCCAAGCTTGCTAAAACCTTGCGAGAGGTCTAGGGGCCAGCCTGGCGAGACCACTCTCCCTAGACCACCATCTCACTGCCCCATGTTGGTACCTACACGGTTAGGAAACTTACCATTGGCCTGTCACCCAATAGCGCCTTCAAGTGGGCAACTCAGGGATGGCCCAGCCATTTCTTACTGGTTAGAGACCACCACCCGGGAAGGTCTTCCCCAGGTGCCTGCCCAGACAAGGAGGAGTCAGGAGCCCAAGACACTCCGGAAAACTTCCGGGCCTCTCTCCTCTCCACCCCTGCTACCTTGTCAGGGGACACCCCAACTTCTTTTCACATTCATTTCTTCACTTGGCAAGAAAAACTTCTCTCTTTCTGCAACTGATTCCCAGCTTATTTCTGTAGCAAAGTGAGGGAGGAACCCCACCGAGTTTTGCTGATTGTACTCTTCATTATTATTTTTCATATTTTATGACTTCATGTCTTTGGCTCTGGCCTATTTGCGTTTTGGTGGCACATAGTCTGTAGTAGCTTTCTGGAAAAAAAAAAAAAAGAGGTAGGAGAGGTGATTTTTTGGGGAGACTTTGCAAGTCTCAATATGCTTTTTTTCCCACCTGGGAGGTCCTTGTCTTTACACAAGAAAGAGCCAGAAGTGAGATGGAGTAGCAGGCAGGCTGCTAAAGAAGTGAAGGGAAAGTGATGAAGAGAGTGCATGGCAGCAGGTGGGCATTTTGATGAGGGACTATATTCAGACTGGTTTTTTTTTTTTAAGATTTATTTTTATTACGTTTTTATTGGAGAGGTGGATATACAGAGAGGAGAGACAGAGAGGAAGATCTTCCCCCAAGTGAGCGCAATGGCTGATGCTATGCCAATCCAAAGCCAGGAGCCTCTTCCGGGTCTCCCACGCAGGTGCAGGGTCCCAAAGCTTTGGGCCGTCCTGGACTGCTTTCCCGGGCCACAGGCAGGGAGCTGGAAGGGAAGCGGGGCTGCCGGGATTAGAACCTGCGACCATATGGGATCCCGGGGGCGTGCAAGGCGAGGACCTTAACCACTGCGCCACCGCGCCGGGCCCATTCAGACTGGTTTTTACAGAAATCGGCTCACATGTCCTTGTCTGGAACATCCCTGGCAGAAGGACTTTCTGCATATGGAATCCATCAGATTCCTTCCAAAATTTTACAGTGGAACTAATAATTTCCTTAATGTAGGCTGGGGGAAATTCCCTTAAATTGCCCCCAGGAGAGGATTAGGTACCAGCCAACAAGGTTACTGAAAAAAAAAAAAACAAGACTTTAGATATGTAATTGCTGGTCACCTTGCTTCTATATTTCTCCCCTCATTCAGTCATACAAAAGTTCCTATTTTTCTTTAACGATTTCCCATTTTCTTTGGCCTCATCCACACGTAGGCTAATGGTTATGTAGCCGCCTCACCATTTCTCTCTCAAGAGCAGTAACACCCTCTTCTTTGGGCAGCATGGGTCAATCAGTGCCTGGCTGCCCAGTTACAGACTAGTAAGATGGGAGCTAGAGGCTTGCCATTTAATTAGGTGACTTTCATTGCTGCTTATACTTTCTTTTAAAGATTTATTTTATTTTTATTGGAAACTCAGATATATAGAGAGGAGAGACACAGAGAAAGATCTTCTGTCAGATGATTCACTCCCCAAGTGGCCTCAATGGCCGGAGCTGAGCCAATCCAAAGCCAGGAACCTCTCCTGGATCTCCTATGTGGGTGCAGGGTCCCAAGGCTTTGGGCTGCCCTGGACTGCTTTCCCAGGCCACAAGCAGGGAGCTGGATGGGAAGTGGGGCTGCCGGGATTATAAATGGCGCCCATATGGGATTCTGGCGCATTCAAGGACTTTAGCTGCTAGGCTACCACGCAGGGCCCCACTACTTCTTAAAGTTTTTTAAAATTATTATTTTATTTTTATGATTTTAACTTATTTCAGGTTGAGAGAGAGAAAAGTCTTCAACCTGGTAGTTCACTGCCCAAATCACTGCTACAGCTGGAGCTGGGCTAGTCAGCCAGGATCCAGGAGCATCTGTGTCTCCCATGTAAGTAGGACCTGCCTTCGAGAGTCCACGTTAGCAGAAAAAGCTAGAATCAAGAACCAATGCCAGGAATAAAACCTAGCTACTCCGACATGGGATGGACGTCCTAAACAGTGTCGTAACTGCTAGGCCAACTGCCTGTCCCCAGCACTAGGTGTTTTACTTTTACGACTTACGATAATAATAGTGATTACTAGTTTTATAGTTTTCCACTGGGATCCCTTCTAAGCATGCTCTTCCTCAACTCCGCCAACTTCCTGTGCTTCTAAAATGGGTCCACTAGGGGGCAGACACTAACCTAGTGGTTAAGATACCAATTAAGATACCCATCTCCTATTGCAGAGTAGCTGAGTTTGATATCCAACTGTTCCTGTTTCCAGCTTCCTGCTAATGCAAACCCTGGAGGCAGCAGTAATGGCTTACATAAGTGCTTTTTAAAATTTGTTTTGTTTTAGCATTTTCTAAAATTGTCATTACTTTCAATGATATAGTTTTGTAGGAATAGGAATTCCCTATTCCCCTTCTACCCTTCCAGAACCCCCTCCCATCATTTCCCCCATATTATTAGAGTCATTTATATATTATGGTCATTTGAGACTTCAACATAGGAAATAATATTTTGAGGGTGCTGCTTGAGTGATCCTGATAGTTCTGGGATGTTTTTGCCTTCACTGTGCTAGGGTTGAGAAAATTCTTGTTGGGCCCTGCACGGTAGCCTAGTGGCTAAAGTCTTCACCTTGCACGTGCTAGGATCCCATATGGGCACTAATTATAATCCCGGCATTCCCGCTCCCATCCAGCTCCCTGCTTGTGGCCTGGGAAAGCTGTCAAGGACAGCCTAGAGCTTTGGGACCCTGCACCCACGTGGGAGACTTGGAAGATGTTTCTGGCTTCGGATTGGCTCAGTTCTGGCCATTAAGGCCACTTGGGGAGTGAACCATCAGAAGGAAGATCTTCTTTGTCTCTCCTCTCTGTGTATCTGACTTTCCAATAAAAATAAATAAAACTTAAACAATAACAACAACAAAAAAGAAAATCCTTTCCAAGGTCTATTGTCTGACCAGATCTACTTTGGTGTATCCACACACCTAGGTATTTGCTGCAAGGCCTGGCTAGGAGAGCTGTCAAACCTGTTCCACTTTCCATCTTTTGATGAGTTACTCAATATCTTCTGTTGGCTTAGATGAGCTGGGCGTCATGTCTCTTGTGTGTATGTGGGAGTGTTCTTCAGTGCACAGGTGTTGGCAACTGAAGAGGCCCAGTCCTGATATATCTGTACTCCAAGGTCAGATCATGAATCTAGTGATTTTTTTTTTCTGAGGCCTGGGTCTGAATGCAACAATCTAGATGAGGAAGCCCCCATGAAACCTCACCTGGAGGGTCCTCAGACTTGCCACTCATGTGTGCAGCTGCTGCAATGCCAGGCTTGCTCCATCACCTGCATTGGTCAATGTACATTTTGGTGGATGCAGCTGCCTGGCCAGATCTACCCCTGCCCCATCTCTCACGTGAGCTGGTAAGTACTGTGGCCCAGCCCAGCCCAACCCAGCCTGTCACAGGTCTGTCCCTCACACATACCGGCAGGTACTGCAGGATGAGCCTCAACAACCCTCACCAGGACCATCCCCAACCTGTTTTATGTGCCAGGAGGTGTTGCGACCCAGCTCATCCTGTCTCTCATCCCATCCAGCTCTCATGTGAACTCATGGATGATGCTGTCTAACTCAGTCAGTCCAGTCTGCCTCTGGACCAGGCCCACACACGTGCTGACTATTGTTGGCACCTTCTCCAGCCTGACCTACTGACAGCCCTGGCTCTCATGCTCACTAAGGGAACTGCAGTCAGTAACGGTGTGCTATTTAACTAAGCCTATTTCCAGTTCCGGATCTTGTGTGTGTCTGCAGGTGCAGCGGCTCAGCCTGACTTGGATCTCCCCAAGTCCCAGCACTTACCAGCAGGTACTGTGACCTAGCCTGACTATGCTAATTACTAGCTCTTGCTACTGAGTGTTACAGCCTATCCCAGCCTGGCCTGCCTCCGACCAGGCTCTCATGTGAAAAGGCAGGTCTTATGGCCTAGCAAGGCCTGTTCTGCATCTTGTTCTGACTGTCTTGCATGTCAGTGAGTGCTGTGGCCCAGTGTACATGTCCCATCCCCTATCCTGACACTCTCCAGTGGTTACTGTGGCCTAGCCTTGCCAGGCCTGTCCCCTATGCCCAATATTCACTTGTGCTGATAGGCAGCAGGCAATACTACCTAGCCCAGATCTCTTACGTGGGTGAGTGCCTTGGCCTGATCCATACAGGCTCTCCAGGCTTCCCTTCAGACCAATCCTGCTTAAGGTCACTTGATTACATATGAGTATAGTGGCTTAGTCCTTGGAAGCCCAGGAAATCTTTCCACACCTGTCAAACATTGCCTCGGTAGTGTTATTTCCAAGGTGTCCCGAGGCATCTGCAGCCCTGCCATGTTCCCTGGAAGGTGCTGTGTGAGCTGGCAGATTCCAGGGAAGGGGAAGTGCAATGTGATCTGGCCCTAAGTAATTCATTTTTATTTTAAGATTTATGTATTTAAACAAATTTTTAAAAATTTATTTATTTATTTATTTTTATTGAAAAGGTAGATCTTACAGAGAGGAGAGACAGAAAAAAAGATCCGTCCGCTGGTTGACTCCCCACAAGTGGCCTCAACAGCTGGAGCGAAGCTGATCCAAAGCCAGGATCCAGGAACCTCTTCTGGGTCTCCCATACGAGTGCAGGGTCCTGAGGGTCATCCTTGACTGCTTTCCCGTGCTGCAAACACGGAGCTTGATAGGAAGTGGAGCCACCACGACATGAATGGGTGCCCTTATGGGTTGTGGGCACTTCAGGTGGAGGATTAGCCAGATGGATCTTTGTGCTGCCCCTAACTCATTGGTTCATGACTTTCCCATAAGCTTTTTTTTTTAAAGATTTATTTATTTATTGGAAAATCAGATATACAGAAAAGAGGAGAGACAGAGAGGATATACAGAGAGGAGGTGAGACGGAGAGGAAGATCTTCCTTCTGATGATTCACTCCCCAAGTGAGCACAATGGATGATGCTATGCCGATCCGAAGCCAGGAGCCAGGAACTTCTTCCGGGTCTCCCACGTGGGTGCAGGGTCCCAAAGCTTTGGGTCGTCCTCAACTGCTTTCCCAGGCCACAAACAGGGAGCTGGATGGGAAGTGGAACTTCCGGGATTAAAACCGGCACCCATATGGTATCCTGGCTCGTTCAAGGCGAGGACTTTAGCTGCTAGGCCCCCCATAAGTCTTGATTAAGGTACTGTCATTGAGCCAGTTTCAGCTTTTTGGATGTTTGGGGATTGAACAAGTCAATGGGAACTTCTTTGCTCTTTCTCTCTTCTCTCCCCTCTCCTCAGTTTCTTTCTTTGTCTATCAAATGATAAATTTAGAAAATGCTGCATTAAAAAAATTAAAATATGATCTAGTCTGCTAACATTTTTTTTTCTTTTGACCACAAGCTCATATCTTTACAAAATTTATTGGCTCTCATTTGGTGGTGTTTTGGGAAGAAACGTATGAGGAAGAGCTCAATCAGTGAGAAATTAAAAGATTAATCAGATCTGGGAAATTGTAGGAACTCATACATTGTCAATATTAGTTTGAACTAGTATAATTCCTTTGGAATATAGATATCTGCATACTTTTTAACATAATTTTATCTGTACTATTATGATATCTGTATACTTTTAAAAATAATTTTATCTGTACTGTTATGCTTGGATATATGTTGTGTGTGTTGTTAAGGTTTAAAAAGCATTTTTTTTTTTAAGATTTTTATTTTTATTATTTTTTTATTGGAAAGGCGGATATACAGAGAGGAGAGACAGAGAGGAAGATCTTCCGTCCGATGATTCACTCCCCAAATGAGCGCAACGACTGATGCTATGCCGATCCGAAGCCAGGAGCCTCTTCCGGGTCCCCCACGCGGGTGCAGGTTCCCAAAGCCTTGGGCCGTTCTCGACTGCCTTCCCAGGCCACAGGCAGGGAGCTGGAAGGGAAGCGGGGCTGCCGGGATAGGACCGGCGCCCATATGGGATCCCGGGCGTGCAGGGTGAGGACCTTAGCCACTTGCGCCATCGCGCCGGGCCCTAAAAAGCATTTTTTGAAAGAGATTTATTTATTTGAAAGGTGGAGAAAGAGAGAGAGAGAGAGAGAGAGAGAGAGAAAGAAAGATCTTTATATCTATCAGTTTACTTCTCAAATGGTCAAACGTTCTGGTTTCCCACATGGGTGTCAGAGGCCCAAGTATTTGGACCATCAGCTACTGCTTTCCAAAATGTATTAGCAGGAAATTGGATCAAAATTCTAACAAGCAGAACTCAAACTTGCACTCCCACACTGATATGGAGTACATTCACCACAAGTGATGGTTTAACCAGCTGTGTCATTATGCTGCCCCCTAGAAATCTATACTGAGTCAGGAAAAAATGGTTTGACTTTCCCTCTTTTAAAATTTTTTTCATTTATTTATTTACTTATTTTTGGAAAGCCAGATATACAGAGAGGAGGAGAGACAGAGAGGAAGATCTTTCATCTGATGATTTACTCCCCAAGTAACTGCAACAGCCGGTGCTGCGCTGATCTGAAGCCAGGAGCCAGGAGACTCTTCTGGATCTCCTGCGTGGGTTCAGGGTCCCAAAGCTTTGGGTTATCTTCAGCTGCTCTCCCAGACCTTAAGTAAGAAGCTGAATGGGGAGTGGGGCTGCTAGGATTATAACCGGCGACCATATGGGGGTCCCGGCTCATGCAAGCCAAGGACTTTAGCCAGTAGGCTACCCGTGCAGGGCCCAGGGTTTGACTTTCAACTGGCTATCTCATAAAATTATTTAGAGGTAAAAAGTTTATAAACAAGATGCTATTCATTTTAATGATAGAGGCATAAAAATTTTTAATCTCAAGAGTGTAAAAATTCAGTAGAGTTGCATATCCAGTTAATCATATTATATAGGATTTATTTAGAAGTATGAACTACATCAAAATTAAGATATAACACTAAATGCAATAAAAAAGACATAAACATGCATTTATTCTAGGTAAGTGGTATAGACTTTAAATGCTAATGAAGAGAATATGCAAAAAATGAAATCCCATGTGTTAGAAAAATGGAATTAGGGTGTTTTTTTTAAGAAAAATCCTTTTATGTTGTTAAAATATTCTAATAATAGTAATAATAATAATAAAAACTCTTCAAACCTAAAGCTGACAAAAATCATAGTGATTGTGACTACCAGGCCTCTGAGATGAAGATGAAAACTCATCTATTCAGCCAACATCTGAGTTTCAGACCAGCCGGGTCTTTGATGTTGGGTAGACTAAACAACCAGATGTTTGACTGAAGTTTTCCATTTTCATCTAAAAGGCTGACATCATGTAACTATAACCCGGGTGTATAACTGATGTCAGATACCATAAGGGTCTATCAATGGCTAACATGACCTCACACAGCCCTCCTCATTTTGTGCTCACAAATATCATCTTGCATTGGCTCTTAGCTTTAGGTGTTTTATGCCTTTGATTATTTTTCATTATATAGAAATGAAAAGCTAAACTCCTTACCCTTCTTACTGTGGCTCGACTGACTTCAACAGCCCCATCACTCATTATTTCTGTCCCTCCCAAGGCTATTATCCTCTAAATACCAGAGATACGATCTCTGACCCACAAGATACTGCTGGTTACATTATCACTGTTGTTGTTGGCTACAGAATTACATTACTGTCATTCATTAAGCTATTCTATGCCAGAGTGCTAGGTTTGGTCCATGCTACAGAAGTTACTTCTCACTATAAACATCTGTAGCATGAGCGCTTTCATACTAGGACAAACAGAAGAGTGGCTCAGAGAGGTTACATAGTTGGCCAAAGTAATCAACAGTAAGTAACAGGGTCAGGATTCAACTTATTGTGTTCTGAAGCATATGTTCTTAATCATGGTACCATGGAAACATGTCTGATAATAATGTACTAAGGCAGTAGGGTGGTTGCAGTGTAAGTATGGAGATTATGAGAACCGTAAGATGACACAGGGCAGGCATTTGACCTAGCAGTTAAGAGCATGCATCTTGTATTGGAGTACCTGGATTTGAATCCCAGCTCTGTTCCTATTTTCAGCTTCCTACTAACGTGTGTTCTGGGAAGCAGCAGGTGATGGCTCACAGAGTTGGGTCCCCGCCACCCACACGGAGTATCTAGAGTGAGTGCTTGGTTTTTGATTATAGTCTAGTTCAGCCCTGACAGTTTTAGACATTTGGGTAGAGAACTGCTGGATAGGAGTAGGCTCACTTTCTCTTTTTACATCACACTTTTGTCTCAAATAAGTATATTCTAAATAAAAAATGGAAATGAGAAACAGATAAATGTTAAATTGAATAACCATTTGTAGAGTGCCTAGTATGCTCCGGGCCCTAAGTCAAGCACTTAGGACATAAAGAATCAAAAACTATCTCTTTACTGTTGGAGAAATCATTCTGGTAAATGTCAGATATCTAGGATTAACTAGAAAGGAGGGAGTCCCAGAAATGGAATCAGCAAGAGTGATGGTGGCTTACCAGCCCGGGACTTAGTGAGGCACATGTTTTTAACCCCAAAGTTCAGAGAAAATGGGGAAGGTATTTAGAGAGATCTCAAACAGCAAGGGACTGCAAGAGAGTGCCCAGGAAGCCCAGGATCTCTATCTCCCCACAGGAATATTTAAGGACTAAAGAAAGAAAAAAAAAATTTTTTTTTTTTTCCTCCATGAGAATCAAGAAGGCACTGAGGCACGGGACAGATAACAACTCTTTGAAACAGTGAAGTTGGATTTGTTATTCTACTTCATATCTTTTGCAAGAATTTCACTGGGTCCCAGCAATTCAGGTGGGAAGCAGAGTCCTTCCTTGTGGTGCTCATTGTGGTTGATTCATTCCTTCTACAAATAAGTATGAAGAGCTTACTCTGTGTGGGACATTGTTCTAGACTTTGGGGAAACATGGGTGAACAACATCAAAGAAACCTGGTTTCATGGAGTTTACACTCCATTAGGGAAAACAACAGAAAATCAATAAATGGAACAATATCATAGGGGGTTGTGGGAAGAGCCAGGGTGAAAAACAAAGCAGGAAAAAAAGCTAGGAAGTGTCTGTGAGATAGAGAAGTTGGGAAAGGCCCATCTGAAAGTGGACTAATGGACCTTTTGAGCAAGCACTTTTTGTGTTCACAAAAGGAAAAGTATTCCATATGGGAAAAACAGGTGCAAAGCCTTGATGAGGAGATTGTTGGTGTGATTTGGTAACAAGGAAGTTGGACTAATGAACAGAATAAATGTTCTAAGAATGTTTACTTTCATTCTGAAAGAGGGAGATATTGATCCCAGGAATGATATAATCTACCTTATGATGTCACATTTTCACTCTTTTTGTTGAATTAATAGTAGACTGAAGGATGGTAAGATAGAGGTAGTGAGATTAATTGGAAGGCTATGGCAGTGGTGCACCCCTCAGGCTGCGTAACTGTGGCTGGCGGGATGGAAGGCAGCCTAGGCTTGCCACCCAGGATTTCTGCCCTGCTATCTGCCTAGCTGCAGATGGTGGGATCTTGGGTCGGGGGCCCTTTGGGTTGCCCAGCGAACTTTGGGGACTTGGGGTGTAGGCCTATAAAGGGTTTGGAAGAAGTACAGGTGAGGGCAAGTAGAGACCTAAGGGTTCATGTCCAGGTGAGGAATGACTTCCAAGGGGCTTCCATGGACAGGTTCGCTGTTCTAGTAGGTAAGCAAGGGGGCTGAGATTGAGCTGTTGGGAGCAGGGAATAGAGGAACTTTAAGGATCATATTGAAGCACCAGCGCACATGGGAGGCCTGAGCTGGGGTAATTAGCATCGACTATCACTAAATACCACTCAGAGGTACACACTCAGGCTGGGGTGGGGGCCTTCTTGGCAAGGCTGGATCAAGGTACCCACTGGTGAGGCAGAACAGGGAATGGGTAGTGTGGCTGGGCCATGACACTAACCAGCACGTGAGTGAATCATGACTGGGGGCAGGATCTGCGGGGTCATGTGGAGGCATATGGATGCTCACCTCTGTGGGACAACAGTCTCCACTGGCATGCACAAGATGTGTGGCTGGGAACAGGCTTGGTTGGGGAGCTAAGGGGACACCCAAGTTGGGTTAGGGCTCCCACTGGTCAACATAAGACTTGGAAGAGGGGCAGCATGCTGGGTTGGACATGGCTGCAGTCTCCCTTGGCATGGGTCTGGGGAACATCAGTGCTTGTGAGAGCCAGGGTGGGTGTATAGCAGGCTAGGCTAAGTCTTGGCTCCCGCTAAACAACGTGAGAGCTGTGTCTGGGTGTGGACCAGGTGTGGCTGGGCTGTAGTACCCAACAGAGAACCAGAACGGGTGTGGGCCAGTTGGGCAAGGACACTGTTCCTGCCAGGACAAGAGGTGGACAGTGTACACAGTCTACCTTGGCCAACAACCCACCAATGTGTACAACATCTGCAGTTGGGAGGAGACCTGATAGAGGAGCTTGGGGGACTCCTTTGTCAGGATGCAGTCCTTGCAGATGAGTACAAGAACCAAGGCAAGGAGTAGCCCAGATCAGGCCAAGTTACAATACCCGCTGGCATACATGTGGGTCAGGTCTGGGGGCGGGCCTGGCTGGGCCAGTTCATAACGTCCACTGGCAGATGTGAGAACCAGGATGGGGTGTAGGAGGGGTTGGGCTTGGGCTGCAACATCAGACAGTTCACATTAGAGCTGGGCCTGGCTGAGCTGCAGGATCCACCAACATAAGCTGCAACTGGGGGTAGGCTGGATCAAGCCAGGCTGCAGCACCCACTGGTGGATGCCAAGGTGAGGTGAAACCAGTCTGGGGGAGGTGGGTGCCAGGTCCATGAAACCTGGGGGCGTGGATTCTGGCAGGGGCTGGGTCACCTGACCTGGGTTTTTGGGCCCACTTGTATGGTGGGTACCAGGTCTATGAGCCCTGGAGGCAGGGGTTTGGAGGGAGGGTCCAGACACCTGGCCTAGGTCCTTGGGACTGCCTGCATGATGGATGCTGGGTTTGTGAGCCTTAGGAGCAGGGGCACTGGAAGGGCCTGGGTCACCTGGTCCAGGGCCTTGGGCCCACCTGTGAGAACTGGTCCTCCTCAGTGGAAAAAATGGAGTAGTGGACAGCTGGCCCAGACCACATGGAGAATATGGCAGTCCACTGAGACCTACAGAGGACATCTGTATCATCCAGAAGAAGGAGAATAGAACAAATTGGACAATTATCCCAGCCAAATGATGACAGCAATTATTTGGGTGAATGGAGACTCTTAAGGTCGACTGTGTCACCCAATGGACATTGAAAGGTTTCCCTCATCCTTGGAGAGATCGATAACATTTCAGAACTATCAAAACCACCTGGACAGAACCCTCAGAGTGTGTGCCACATTGGGACCCTGGGTTGATATCAGGTGGCCATTCCCCATCCCTGGGTACTGAGGCAGTTAGGAGGCTAAGTATGATCTCTCCCCTTTTCTTCCTCCCTTCCGCCAGAAACAGGAAGAAGAAATAGAAAAATTGGAAACAATGATCACACTCACTCAATGATCCCTAAGCCTTAATCGGTCCCATCCTGATCATCTAAAATTTAAAAATAATAAAATAAATAAATAATTTAAAGAAAAAAAAGTTGTACCCAGCACATTAGCCTAGCTACTAATGTCCTTGCCTTGTCCATGCCAGGATCTCAGCAACCCTACTTCCCATCCAGCTCCCTGCTTGTGGTCTGGGAAAGCAGTCCAGGGCAGCTCAAAGCCTTGGGACCCTGCATCCACATGGGAGACCTGGAAGAAGTTCCTGGCTTTGGATTGGTTCAGCTCCGGCCACTTGGAGAGTGAATCAGCGGATGGAAGATCTTTTTCTCTGCTCTCCTCCTCTCTGTATACCTCACTTTCTAAAAACAAATACATAAATCTTTAAAAAAAAAAAAAACCCAGAAGGTAGATGGGACAAATGTTTTAGTTCTTTAGTTCTTTTTAAAATTTTTTTAATAAACAAAGTAAAATGAATTATTCTTTTAAAACATTTACTTTTAATATTGTTTACATAGCTGAGAGGGCCTATGTGGGCCTGTGATTAGGGTATGGAGGGTTGAGGTTTGTAGAAAGGTGGTTGGCACAAATTCTTTTTTTCTCCTGTGTCTGCAGGGTGGGAAGAGGAAGAGGTGCCTCCTTGCTGTGCGTCAGCACCTGGGGAAGAGGGACAGCCATTTGATGATGCCTAAAAGATCCTGGTGTGGGAAAGAATGTTCCAAAGTTTAGGGACATTGTCAACTTCATTGCACCAGGATTGAGAAAATCTTTACAAGGTCTATTGGCTGACAATTCCATCATAGTGCATCCACAGACCCATATATGTATTTTTCTCTAGTAATCCTCAGGGGTGGCAGTAAGCAGAAATAGCTAAGTCAGCTATAAGCAGGGTTGGAGTCTTACCAAGAGAAGGGGAGTAAGGGAACTGAGGGTATGTACCTGGGAGTACTTTGAATGGTTGGCTGTGATACTGAAGCTGGAAGGAACAGAAATGGAACCTGAAGGACCAAGCACGATGTAAACGTGAGTGGTCAGCCCATCAACATAGCGAAAGTCCCCATGGGATTGGCGATTGTTGGAACTGCTACAAAACAAAGTGAGTTTCACCAATCAGCATATGTGTGGGCTGAGTCTGGGAGTGATTTGGGCTAGGTCAGGCCGTTGCACACACTGGCACAAGCAAGATCCAAGATGAGATGCAAGTTGGGCCCAGCTGGATCACAACTCCTGTCAGCTCGCATGAGGACTGGTTCTGGGAGTAGGCCAGGATGGGCTGCTGCTGCACCCACTGGCAAGAGCTGGACTGGGTGCAGGTGGGCTGGGCTGAGCCAGGCTGTAGCACCTGCCGCCAAATGTTGAGATTGGGACAGGCCACTCAGACAGGGCCACAGTACCCAATGACACACAGAAGACCCAGGGCTGGGAGCAAACCTAATAGAGCAACCCTTTGGGACACCCCCTACTTGGACTGCTGCTGCCATGGCTGAGTGTGAGAACTGGGACTGCAGGTAGCCCAGGCTGGTCTAGGCTACCACACCTGCTGGCATGCATGAGAGCCAGAATGGGTGCAGGCCAGCTGGGCTAGGCTGCAGCATTAGTTGGCAAGTGCTAGGACTAAGTACACAAGTAATATGAGGTTTGACCGCAGTACCCACTGGCAAATGCAAGATCCAAGGCTAGGAACATGCCTGGCAATGGAACTGTGGGCACTCCCCTGCTAGGCTGCACCTTTCACTGGTGAGCACAAGAACCAGGGCTTGGGGCATGCAAGGCAAGACAAGTTGGTAGCACCTGTCCGTATATGTGAGGGCTAGGTCTTGGGATGGGTTGGGCTAAGTATAACTGTATACACAGGTGTGCATGAGACATGGGTGCGATATGGGCTGGGCTGGATTAGGCTGTAGCAGAGGTTGCCCCCACCTAATAATAGGGGTGGAGTGGGCCTAGTGTGGATTATTGTTTGTTGCCCTGACTAGGCCATGGCATCCAATGGTATACATGATATGGGCTGGCTGGGCTGGGCCACAGCACCCATCAGCTTACATGAAATATGGGGATGGGGTGGAACTGACAAGGCAGCTGTATCTAATGGTATGTGTGCCAGTATCTCTTACGGGCAGCAGTTTGTGTCCTGGCCATTGCATTTCTGCTCCAGCTCCCTGCTTATGGCCTGGGAAAGTAGAGGAGAATTTCCCATGCCCATATCGGAGACCCAGCAGAAGCTCCTGACTCCTGGCTTCAGACCTGTTTTCTCTAGGAGACATTGAATAAACATAAGGATTATTCTGAGTTCCACCAGGCTAGGTATGTTTCTGAACTTAAGTGGTCACTTAAAGTAAAGAAGAGCAAATCAACTTTTACTAGAATCATTTCAAAAGTTAATCTTCTTATAGGGTTAACACTGGGGATGTATTCTGGCTCTTCTGATAGCTTGATGTGAATTTTGTTATTTTGCCTTTGAAGATTGTCCCTTTTAGTTCCATTCTGCTTTGACCATCCCCATAACAATGTTAAATAATCCCGAGCACTTCTTGCTTATATAAGTAAGCCCTTGAGATAGATGTTCTTGATGACCTATTCTGAATCACAATCTTTATAAATAATAAATGTAATGCACTGTTAGAAAAGTTCAATTCCAATTAACTTTTTTTTTTTTTGAAAAACGGAGTTACAGAGAGAGGAGAGAGAAGGATAGAGAGAGAGAGCGTGAGAGACAGATTGATTCCATCTACTGGGTTACTCCCCAAATAGCTTCAATGACTGCAGCTGAGCTGGTCTGAAGCCAGGAGCCAGGAGCTTCTTCTGGGTCTTCAACATGGATACAGGGTTCCAAGGACTTGGGCCATCTTCCACTGTTTTGCTAGACCATAAGCAGGGAGCTGGATGGAAAGTAGAGCAGCCAGGACACAAACCAGCTCCCATATGGGATGCTGATACTAGAAGGTGGAAGATTAGCCTGTTGAACCTCAGCACTAGCCCCTCATGGTTACTTTTCTCAAACAAAGTGGATTGGATTTTACATGACTTGTAACTGAATGGTTCCCAATAAGTGCATTTATTAATAACTCATATGATGTTTTTATTAGTTGATCCATGAGCAATCCCCATGGAATAATATTCTGCATTTCTTCAACTGTTAGATGAAATGCAGAGTATCCAGTTCCACAACAGAATCTGTCAATCCTACTGGCTTCTGTGTGGGATATGTGAGCATGACTCCGGAGACATGGACAGACATTGTGTCTGAAAGAAAATGGAGAGATAAGGGAAAGCTTCAGGCAGGAGAGACAAATGAAATATTTGTTTTGGTCTTGAGGTTAAGCATTTTCAAAAAGAAATTTTGTTTTTCTCTGCTGCCTTCTGTCAACAAAATTTTTTAAAAGATTTATTTATTTATTTATTTTTATTGGAAAGTAAGATTTACAGAGAGGAGGAGAGACAGAGGGGAACATCTTTCATCTGTTGATTCACTTCCCAAGTGGCCACAATGGCTGAAACTGAGCCAATCTGAAGCCAGGAGCCAGAAACTTCCTCCAGGTCTCCCATGTGGGTACAGGGTCCCAAGGCTAGGGCTGTCCTTGACTGCTTTCCCAGACCACAAGCAGGGAGCTGGATGGGAGGCGGGGCCACCCCAACTCAAATCGGTGCCCATATGGAATCTGGGTGCATGCAAAGCAAGGACTTTAGTTGCTAGGTTACTGCACCTGGCCCTGTCAACAAAATTTTTACTCATTTCAAAAGTCTACTCATTCAACCAGTGATTTAGGAAGCTCTCGTTATGTGCCTGACATAGTTGTAGCAACTTAGGATATAGCATGGAAAAACAAAACCCAGGCAATGACCCTGCCACCAGGAAACTTGTATCCTATTCAGTGCAGATAGTTCTTCCTATAAGATGTCTGCTTGACTTCTCTCAGTTATGTAGACACTTTCCCTGTGCTTTTGTGGCCTATTGTACCATTGAAATTGCACTTCCCAGCCTCTGCTTAGAAGTATTGCTTCAGTATCTTTGGTATCTTTCTCCCTGGACTATAAGGTGTTTGGAGGCCTGAAATGCATGTCATAAACTTGTCTGCCAAGTGCTGAGCTGCTGCATCAGAGAACGAGCCAGTGGGTCTTCACTGAATGTATGAATGATTTTGGAGGGCAGTCCACTGAAGCCTCTGCTAGGACTTCATCTGAACCAGCTGAGGACCACCTTGTCACAGGCTTAAGGCCATCTGGGAGCTTCGTAAAAGTGAGGTTCGCAAATAGTGGTCATTGATGACAAGCAATGACAAAGTTCATTTACATGACCATGGACAGAACAGGAGACAACATTCTGGAAACTTCTATTACCAAATTCAAAGAAATCTCCAGCTTGATGTCCAAAACTAGTTTTTTGGTTTATACTTGAAAGCATACCAACTGCGTTTCATATTTATTTGACCACTTCATACGTCAATGTAATTTAAAGGTAAGATCTTTGATTTTATTAAAAATAAGGAATTTCTGTAAAGATCCAAAGGCATTGTTTATGCTGGGCTACAAATGGTTGCTGTTTTGTTGCTACACAACCAATAGAGGGAGCTCTTGTTACAAAGCCTAATAACTTCCGTTCAGCACTTTGTGTATTTGTAGAGCTGATCCAAGAACAAAAGAAATAAACAATATACAAGAGTTAAGATATTAGGTAATTGGCTTTCAGCTGTTTTGGGAGTCTAGAATCTATTTATGAAGCTTGGCTTGGAGGATGATTTTGTTGTTGTTGTTGTTGTTGGAGGATGATGTTAAGACACAGGTATTTCAGCTCAAACAAGGCCAAGATAGAGGAACAGAGTATGCCAGGCAAGGATCTTACCAGCTGGCATGCATTAGATCTAGGTCTGGGAGTGAGCCAAGTAAGGGAATGTGGGAAACACCTCTCGTGGGTCATCACGTGGTCCAGACTTGGGGGTCAGGCAAGCTGGGCAAAGTAGTTCCAACTGTTGGCTAATGTATGGGTTGGTTTTGGAAGAGGGTAGACCAGACAGAACTGAGCAAAATTAGCTCGCCAGCAAGAGCAGAAGCCAAGCTGAAGTATAGGTTATGCCAGGCCAGGCTGTCACACCCACCAGTTTGCATGAGCCAAGGATGGGAGCAGACTGAGCAGGGCCAGGTTGCAGCACCTGCCAGCGAGCCTTGGGATGGGGGTAGGCTGGGTCAGGCCAGGCTACAGCATGCCAAGCTGGGTCAGAACAACCACTGGCATGCACAAGACCTATGGCTCAGAACAGGCCTGGTTAAGGAGCTAAGAGGACGCCCTGGCTAGGTTCTGGTTCCCACTAGTGAGTGTGGTGGCAAGCATGGGGGCTGCTATCCAGATTGGACATGGCTGTAGTGTCCCTTGGCACAAAAGTGGGCTGGGTTTGGGGTGCGCCAGACTGAACCAGACTCCAGGATCCACTGGTGCTTGTAAGAACCAGAGAGGGTGTAGGATGGGCTAGGCTAGGTCTCTGCTCCTGCTGATCCAAGTGTAAGTTGTGTTTGGGTGTGGACCAGCCTTGGCTGGGCTGAAACATCCAACAGTAAACCAGAATGGGTTGAAGGCCAGTAAGGAAAGGCCAATATTCCTTCTAGGACAGGAGGTAGACTAAGTAGGGTTGGTCCATGGACACACCAATAGGAGCAAAATCTGGCATTGAGAGAGGTTTTGATGAAGGAGCTTGGGAAACAGCTCTGTTGGGACACAGTCCCTGCATGTGAGCATAGGAACCATGATAGAGAGCAGCCCAGAATAGGCCAGGTAATGGTACCCACTGGCATACATATGGTCCAGGTTGGGGGCACCATAGGGCAGGGGGCAGGCCTGGTGAGGGTTATTGTGAGTCACTCTGACTAGGCTGCAGGAAGGGCCAATTCACATCACCCAATGGTGAATATGAGCACCAGAAAGAAGTGTGGGTTGGACAAGGTTTGGTCACAAAACATGCCAATACCCATGAGGGCCAGGACTGGGGGCCTGCTGGGCTGGACTAGGCTGTAGCCTGCACAAGCATGAGTTGAAATTGGGGGTAGACCAGGCCCAGCCAGGCTACAGAACCCACTGGAAAATGCCAAGGTGAGGCAGGTTGTGCCAGACTTGGCCACAGCACACAACCAGCACATGTGAGTCCCAGGTGGGAAGGGGATGAACATGGTACAGGAGCTGCGTGGGGTTCCCATGGTGGATCACCACTCCCACTAGAGATCGTGAGAGTTGGGATGGGGGCAGACCAAATCAGGCAGGACTACAACACTTGTTGGCCTCATGTGAGCTGGATCAGGAAAAAGCTAGGGTGGGTTGACTGCTCCTACTGGTGCATGCACAATCCAGAGTGGGTATGGGCTGGTTGGGCTTTCCTGCAGCATCATGTGACACATGCTGGTGTGAGCGGTGGTGAGGGGGTGCAAATTCTTTCAAGTTAACCTGCAGAACCACGTGGAGAGTGCAAGATCCAGGAGTGGGCCCAGTAGGAAAACAGTGGGCACCTCCCTCTTGGGTTGCCATTTCTACTGGTGAGCATGAGAACCAGGACTCGGGTAGGAATAGCTAGATGGGGAGTAGGCAACCACCAGTAGGTGTGTGGGATGAATAGTGGGGTTGGTTGGGTTGAACTAGGCTTCAATGCCCATTGACATGTATGAGAACTGAATGGGATGTAGAACAGACTGGACCAGTCTGCGGTACATACTGGCAGGCATGGGAAATAGGGCAGGGGGCAGGCCTGGTGGGGGTTATTGTGAGTCACTCTGACTAGGCTGCAGCTCCCACTGGTTTGCATGAAGGCCGAGTGTGTGCTTGGCAGGATCGGGCTGAACTGCAACACCCATTTGTTTGCATAGAAGGCAGGGCTGGAGACAGAACTAACATAACAATTGCAACCACCAGCATGTGCACAAGCTGACTGGGGCAACAGACTGTGCTGGACCCTATATTGACAAGTACACACAAGAAATAGGTCTGGGATCACTTCAGATGAAGTGTCTTTGGGGGATAACCACCCCCAACTGAATTGCTGGAATCAGAACTCCAACCATTAAGAGAATTGCAGGTTCCGTGGTCTGACCATGAAGTGCATGTGTCAGAGCTGAGCCTCCTCATTGGCTCAGATGCAGCAGTAGACAGCATATCTGGATGCACATGGAGGATATGGCAGTTGTTTTTTCTCTCTTTCTCTTTTTAAAATAATCTTAGTTAGTTGGTAAGGGTACAAAGGGTCAAGGGCTACAGAAAAGTGGGTTATATCATTGTTTCCACACTAACATCATCATTTTTCCCTGTATCTGGGGTCAGGGGAGAAACAAAGGGAAAAGCCCCACCCAGCCTCCCACCCATCCCAGGTCCCCGATGTGAGGCACGTTCCGCGGGTTCTGCTCAAGCAGTTTTGATAGTTCAACAGTTCTGAATTGCTGCCAGTCTCACCGTTCCAATCGCGATGAAATCTATTCAGAATCCACTGGCTGACATAGTCTCTTCATGATTGAGGTTCTGAGATCAGCAATTCAGTTGGAGGGATACCCAAAGAAACTTCATCTGAGATGATCCCAAATCTGATTCTTGTGTGAGTTTGCCAGTACTGGGTCTGGCACTGTCCGTCGCCCCAAATACCTTATGCACATTTTGGTTGTTGCAATTGTTGAGTCACTTCTGTTTCCAGCCCTGTCATCCACGTGAACCAATGGGTGTTGTAGTCCAGCTTGATCTTACCCACTTCATATTTGGTCCTCACGCAAACCAGTGGGAGCTGCAGTTGGGGCAACTCCCTATAACCCCCACCAGGCCTGCCCTACTCTGGTTCCCATGCATGCCAGTATGCACCGCAGACTAGTTCAGTCTGTCCCACATCCCATTCAGCTCTCATACATGTCCATGGGCATTGAAGCCTAGTTCAACCCAACCAACCTATTATCCAGCCCACACGCATATTGGCAAGTGCCTTTCTGTCTAGCCACCCCTGCCCCAGACCTGGTTTTCATGCTTTCCAGTGGGAGTGGTTACCCATGAGGGAGGTGCCCATTATCTTCCTACTAGGGCTCTCCAACTTCCAGATTATGCACTCTCCAGGTGGTTCTGGGATTTAACCTAACAGAATTAGCCCCCAGTGCCAGCTTCTGCCATCTGAATCAGCGGCAAAGTCCAACCAACCCTCACCCACTGCTTGCACCAGTCACACCAGTCAGTCTAATCTGGCCCTTCCCTGATCTAGTTCACATGAGGCCCACAGGTGTTGTAGCCCTGCCTGATCTAGTCTGCCCCAATCCCAACTCATGCTCTCCAATGGGGGTAGTTGTCCAGCAGGGGAGCCCACATTCCTCTGCCGGCTTTGCTTCCTGCCCCCTTGTTCTCATGTGTGCTGTCTGGGCGCTGCAACCAATCTGGTACGGTTCACCTCGCCTTGGCATTCCTTAATGTGTACTGGTATGTGTTGCAACTGAAACTGGCCTGACCCACACTCTATGCTGGCACTCGGATTCGCCCACAGTTGATGTGAACGGGTTCAGCCTGGTCTGCCCCCCACCTATGCCATACGTATGATGGTGAGTATCTTCCTCTGGCCTGGTCTGCGTTGCTCCATATCGTGGTTCTTACACTCACCTGTAGGGGCGGATATGGCAGCTTATTGGAGTAAGCAGAAGATACTTGGTACCATAACAGAAGATGGAGAAGAGAAAGAATTGATCAACTATGCCAGCCAAGTGTTGGCAGTGAGTCTTCTGGGCAAATAGAGACTCTGAGGTAGACCATGTCAATCAGTGGATCCTGGAGAGATTTCATTGTGCTTACAGTGGCAAGATCTGCAGTAATTCAGAACTGTTGAACTATAAAAACCACTTGAGTGGGTCCCTCAGAGCATGCCCCACATCGGGGACCCTGGAATGATTGGGAGGCTGGGTGTGGCTTCTTCCTTTATCTCCCCTCTTCCCCAGATACAGGCAGAAAATAAGAGAATGTGGAAACAATGTTTTTACTCACTTTCCTCTAGCCCTTGACCCTTTGTGCCTTAAGGAGCAATGTAAATATCATCAAAAATAAAATAATTTAAAAAAGACACAGGTGTTTTGAAATAGCATGCCTGTATTGGATTTTTAGACTCTTATAAAGACTATCATAGTCATATTTTATCTTTAAGACACACTGTTTTATTACTTTCTGCTTAAAACCCTCCAATGTAATTTTCACATGGAAACTCTAACCTTCTGGAATCATGAGTATTAAAGGAGTAACAGTGCCAGGTACACAGGTAACTTCTTAGTTATTATTAGTCACTATTGTGTCTTTTATTGATACTTTTTTTAAAAAAGTATTCACTTGCAAGGAAGAGGCAGGAGGTGGGGGAATGTAGGGGGCTGGGAGAGAGATCTTCTATCAGTCAGTCCACTCTCCAAATGGCCACAGTAATCAATGGCTAGGAACTCCATCTGGGTCTATCATGTGGGGTGGTAGGAACTCAGGTACTTCGGCCATCACTTGCTGCCTTCCAGGCACGTTAGCAGGAGTTGGATTGGAAGTGTGGATAAAGTAGCTTTGAGGCACTCTGATTTAGGATGAGGGTCTCCCAAGTTGAAGCCCTACCTGCTGAACCACAGTGCATACCACTGGGCTGCTTTCCAAAGTCCCATTCCCACTCTGACATGGGCTGCTTAGTTCCTATTTATACGCTAGATTTCAGGAATCCAGAAGTCTTGGCCTTCCTCGTAATGTGTTCCTCTAGGAATCAGCACACCGTATGGTAATAATTTGTTCACAAAGATACCTCTTTCACCAGAGAGCATAACTTGTGTTTCATAAGCTGTTTTGTCTCCAGTGTCTAGAAATAAAGTTACCTGGTGTACCTGAAAATGCCCTGGTATTAGCACGGACAGGTCCATGTCTCTGTAACTCCTCAATTTTAAGCAAACTGGGACAGTTGGTCACCCTACTTCAGGTCCTGATACACAATCATAGTCCAATCCAGAGACTGATGAGTCCCTTAGCTTCCTGGGCTTAAATGTCTACAAGTTAAATTTGAAAGTTTAAACAAGATGATATTTAAGGCCCCTTTCAACTCATTACTTTAGAATTGGATGTCACATTTACAATCTGACTATTCAAGGAATCTTAAATAGGCACCATTGTAATTTTTTAAAAAATCTACTATAAAAATAATCATGAAACTTAAGTAAAAAGAGTAAGATATGCATCTTATTATATACATGGTATATAATTTCATGTATAATAATCCCATGTGTAATCCCAGTTATAAAATATGTATTTTTGCTTTTATTAAAGAAAGAAAAAGAAAGTAGGGACACATTTTTATTAAGGATAGTTCTGAACTGTCATAGATCTTTGTAGCAACTGGGTGGTTTTATAGTCAGTCATAAGACCTATAAAACACCAGCATCTGTGCTGATGTGGCAGCGTACTTTAAATAGTTATTTCTGAGAAAATCATGACCTTTGCCTGAAGTAGTTTACAAAAGTTAGGTAGCTGATTGTAAACAGTGTTTTTTAAACCTTAATGTAGATCTTAGATGGGCCTGAAGTTCTGTGTTTTTTAGCCCTTAGGCTTTGTTTCATTTGTTTTTACAATTTATATTTGTTCATCTTATTTGTTTAGAGGCAGATGGACAGATAGCTGAGACTAGGCCAGACCAAAATCAGGAGCCAGGAGTTCCATCAGTCTTCCACATGGGTGGCGGGAGCCCAAGAACTTTGCTTTTTAAAATTGAGCTCTGTTTATTTCTTAAAAAAAAAAAAAAAAAAAAAGATTTATTTTCTTTGAAAGGCAAAGTTTGAATGAGAGGGAGGCAGAGAGACAGAGAGAGAATCTTTCATTCGCTGGTTCATTCCCCAAATGCCTACAATGGCCCGATCTGAGTGAAGTCAAAACCAGGATCTAAGAGCTTCTTCCAGGCCACCTATGTGGTTGCAGGGGCCCAAGCACTGAGTCATCTCCCACTACTTTCCCAGGCTGTAAGCAGGGAGCCACTGGCTGCCGACCAACACTTAGGTGAGATACTGGAATCAGAGGCAGCGACTTAAATCATTGCATTATAACACCAACCCCATCAAAGTGCTTTGGACCATTGTTTGCCACCTCTAAGGATGTGCATTGGTAGGAAATGCAGGAGCCAGAATGATCTGTAACCTGCTGTTTGTCAAACTCCAGAATATATATCTTAACTAAATATCTGGATTTTGCATCTGCATGCCATATTTTCAATAACACTGGTTTAGATCAACAATTTTAAGCTTAAAAAAAAAAGTCACTGGGTAGATCTTTGGAATGGTGGTTAAGTCACTGGTAGAGATAGCTCCATTCCGTATCAGAGTGCTGGAATTTGTATTTCACCGCTATTCCCAATTTCAGCTTCTTTTTAAAAAATTATTTTATTTTATTTTATTTTATTTTATTTTTAATATTGTTTACATAGTTGAGAGGGATGCATGCCCATGTGGACCTCTAATTCGGAGGAGGAGGTTCAGGTATGGTGGAAAGTTGATAAGACATATATTTCAGTTTCTTTCTTTTTTCTTGTGTCTGCACAGAGGAGGGGAAGGGGCCTGCTCCAATTGGGAAGAGTGTTTTGAAGGTGTTACTTGAGTGATTTTTGATAGTTCTGGGAAGTTGTTGGTTTCATTGCTCCAAGGGTAAGAAAATATTTCAAAGGTCTATTGGCTGACCATTGGTGACCAGGTCCACCTTATTGCATCCATAGACCCAGGAACATGTTATAAAACTTGGCCAGGAGAATTTCCAACTTGTTCTGCTTTCCATCCTCAGATGAGGCACTTGATGTTCCCTGCTGCCCTAGAAGAGCTTTGTCAGGTCATCCAAATGCGTGCAGGGACACAAGGAATTGAGCCATCCTCCACTACTATCTGAAGTTATTATCAGGGAGTTGGATCAGAAGCAGAACAGCCAGGACTTGACCTGTCAACTGTAAGGGATGCTTGCACAGTTTGCCATGCTACTGTGCCAGCACCAGATAGTCTTAAGTTTGGAGTAGGGAGAAAAAAGTTCCCTGAAAAAAAAAAAAAGGAGCCTTTTTGCACTGATGTCAGTGAAAGAGAATGTGGTGGTCTGATATGTGTGGTTGAAGGGAGTTACCGGGAGTGATTGGTACTCAACCTTTCCTGATGGAAAGTATCAAGCTCCCAGTTTGCTTCAGCATCAGCTCCATCCTTCTGTGTCAGGTGCCTTGTCAGAACGATCTTTTGAGTGATCACAAATTACCAAAGATAAACCACACATCATCGTCCAGGAAAGAGTTCAACTTACTGTTATGTTTTTAATTTTTTATTTGAAAGGTGGAGTTACAGAGAGAGAGAGGCAGAAATAGAAAGAGAGATTGAGAGAGAGAGAGAGAGAGAGAAAGAGTCTTTAACCCAATGATTTATTTCCCAGATGGCTGTGATGGCTAGAGGGGGCCAGGACACAGCCAGGAGCCCAGAGCTTCTCTGGGTCTTCCAGTGGGTGCAGGGGACAAAGGCCATCTTCTGCTGCCTTTTCAAGCACATTAGCAGGAATCTGGATTAAAAGTAAAGCATCTGGAACTCAAACTGTTGCTTATACAGGATGCTGGCAACAAGGTGGTGACTTAACTTGCCATACCACACCAAAAACCCCTCAACTTCTAAATTTTATTTTATTTGTGATATTGTTTATATAGTGGAAAGGGATGCATGTGCATGGGGATCTCCAATTAGGATGGGGAGGGTCGAGATTTCAAGGAAGGTGAGTGGAACAAATGTTTCAGGTTTTCTTCCTGTGTCCACAGTGAGGGGAGGAGGGGATGTCTTGCTATCAAACTACATCAGGACCCAGGGATGGGGGATGGTGATTTGATGATGCTTTAGAGACCCCGATGAGGGGAAGCATGTTCCGAGGGTGTTGCTTGAGTGATTTTCATAGTTTGGAGACATTGTTGGCTTCATTGTACCAGGGTTGAGAAAATCTTTCCAAGATCTATTGCCTGACTAAGTCTACCTTAGTGCTTCCACAGGCACAGGAACATGTTGCAAAATCCTGCCATAAGAATTGTCCAACCTGTTCTGTTTTCCATTGTCTGGTGAGACACTCAACAGCCTCTGCTGGCCTGGATGAGCTAACTATCCTGTGTGCATCTGGGCATGTATCAACAAGTATCAGCAACTGAGGAGACACAGTCCCATGACATGCACTCCAAGGTCTTACTACATGTCTTGTGACTTTCCCTATGGCTGGGGTTTGAATCCAGTGATCTAGTTGGGGATAAGAAACCTCACCTCACACTTAACTCTTGTGTGTGCCAGCCATTGCCGTGTCAGATTATGCCCATTACCTGCACCTGCCAACTCTCATATGGGTGGATGCAGCTGCCTGGTCACTTCCGAGCCTAGCCCCGTATCTCATGTGAACTTATGGGTGCTGAGGCTGAACCCAGCCTAGCCTGTAATAGGCCCAGTTTTCAAGCACCCCAGCAAATGCTGTGACCTGGTTGGAATGATACCCAATAACCCCTACCTGGCCTACCCACAGCCCTGGTTCTTGCATGTGCAGGCAAGTGCTGTGGCCTAGCCTAATCTGTTCCACATCCCATGAGGCTCTTGTGCCCACCAGTGGGTGCTCCAGCTTAGCTTTTCACCCACTTGCCCCCAGATCTGGTTCATACATATGCCAATAGGTGCTTTTGCCTTGACAATCCTGGTACACCCTAGCCCTCATGTGACTGTGTGTGCTATAGTCCAACCTGGCCTTGTCTGTTGACCTGTTCTAGCTTTCTCTTGTGCCTATGTGTGCTGTGTGGACTGGCCCAATCCAGCCCACCCTCATACCCAGCCCACCCTCATATCCAGCATATGCTAATAGGTGCTCTAGTTCAGCCTGGCCTGACCTGCCCCCAACCCTAGCTTTCATGCTTACCAGCAGGGGCTGCACCCAAGGATGAAATCCCCCAAATTCTCTTACTAGTCTCACTCTCAGCAACCAATATTGCTTGTGCCAGCAGGTGCTATAGCCCAAACTGATATGGTCAGCCCCCAGTATTGGCATTCACCTTGGGTGAATGTGGCCTAGCCTGCCTGGCTGCATTCATTCCTGACTTTGCAGGTGGGTGCTACAGCCTAGCTCAGCTGACCCACTGCCAAATCTGGCTCTCATGTGAACTAGCAGGTAATGAGGCCTAGTCCAGCTTGTCCCACACCCATTCTGGCTCTCATGAGCACCAGCAGGTGCTGGAGCCTTGCCCAGTCTGGCCCAATTCCAGGCCCAGTCCACACATGCATGCTAACAGGTGCTACAGACTTGGCTAGCCCAGTCTGCTCCCAGCTCAAGATCTTGCACTCCACAGTGGGAGCTGCAGCCTAGCAAGGGAATCCCCAGAGCTTTCCTACCAGGCTGATGTGTGCTGCAGTCTTGCCTGGCCTGGCCTGTGCCCATCCCTGACTTTTGGGCTTACCAGTGGGAGGCACAGCCTAGCAGAGGAATGCTCTAAGTTCACCTGCCAGGCCCGCTGCCAGCCCCAAGTCTCATGCATGCTGGTGGACACCATGGACCTATTTGGGCATGGTCTGCCCTCAGTCCTGACCTTTGCAGCATTGGCAAGTGCTGCAGCCTAATTTTCTGCACAAACTGGCAGATGCTGCCATCCCACAGAGGTGAGCCCACAAGTCCCCTACAGAATGTGCTTCCAGATTCAATTTTCTTGCATTCTGGTAGATACTGCAGCCCAGCCTGACATGACCCATCCCTTTCTCTGACACTCGCTGGCTGCTATTGCAGCGTAGCCCAGCCAGGCATGCCCCCAGCCCCAGCTTTTGCATGCACCAACAGACAACAGCCAATGCTATTTAGCCAGCCCAAATCTCCCACATAGATGGATACCTTAGCATGACTCAGACATGCCCTTTACTTTTTCCCTTCTAAACCACTGTCTCAGCTCCCTCCTCTACCTATGAATATAGTAGCCAGGTTTGTGGAAGACACCAGAAGTCATTCCTCCCCTGTCAGATATGCCCTAAGCCCTTCCCACTCCAAACATCCCCAATCACCTTCCACAGGCAGTCTGTGGTATGTCCCAGCCTGGCATTCCCCGCAAATTTTACATGGATCAGGCCCAGAATGCTCTCCAGCTATTTGCTGCTTTGCTCCCAGCAGTGTAACACTTGCCTAGCTACAAGGCAACCTAGGCAGTTGCCTATAGCTGGGGGCATATATTGGTTTTTAAAAACTGTTTCCCACTCAAAGGAAACCATAATATTTGATGAAATGGCTGGTTTAATGAAAGAGAAAGGAAGGTAAAATGTGATCCTAAAACAATTTCTTGTACCTAAAATAAAGCAGCAAAATATAACTGAATGGGACCATAATAAAAGGCCATCTTAGACAGATTGAAGAAGCTTTCCTGATCAAATTAGTGAAAATTCAAAATCAAAGTGAATCATGAATACATTCATTTTATAAAATAGATTAAAACATATTAAATAAAAAATAATTCATGAGTGCCGGCTATTACCATTTTTGAAAGATTTATTCCTTTTTTTAAAGATTTGTTTTTATTACAAAGTCAGATATACAGAGAGAAGGAGAGACAGAGAGGGAGATCTTCCACCCAATGGTTCACTCCCCAAGCGGTCGCAGTGGCTGGAGCTGAGCCAATTCAAAGCCAGGAGCCAGGAACCTCTTTCTGGGTCTTCCACGTGGGTGCAGGATCCCAAGGTCTTGGGCTGTCCTCAACTGCTTTCCCACACCACAAGCAGCGAGCTGGATGGGAAGTGGAGCTGCCATGATTAGAACCAGCGCTCCTATGGGATCCTGGTGCTTTTAAGGCGAGGACTTTTGCTGTTAGGCCATGGCGCTGAGCCTAAGATTTATTCCTTTAGTTTAAAAACAGAGCTAAAGGAGAAAAAGACAGAAAGATCGAGAGAGACAAAGAGAGCTCTCACCCACAATTCTGGCCCCTAAAATTTTTATTCTGCATTCAAGGTTAAAATTAAAATGTTTAAAAAATCTTTTTTTAAAATCTAAAGACTATTCAGAGTGTTGTTGCTCGTTTATCTGAGAGGCAGAGAGACAGAAGCAGAGAAGGAGCCCCTTCCCTGGTTCATCCCCCAAGTGCCCACAGTGGCTGGGGTGCTGAGCCAAGGAACTGGGAACTGAATCCAAGTCTTCTGCATGGTGTCAAGAGCCTAGCTTTCTAAGCTGCGGCTGTGACTCCCCTGGCATAGCTCAGTAGAAAGCTGGAATTGGGAGCCAGAGATGTGGATTGAACCCAGGCATGGCTGATGTGGGACGTGAGGGTCCTTCTTAACCATCGTCTTCACCACCACACAAAAACTATCTCCAAGGATTGTATTTGATTTTAAAAGACAGACATTACTTTGCTCTCACTTTTCCTAAAGTCAGATTTGTAAATATGTACATGACATGGTATGCTTTAAGAAAATAAAATCACAAGAATAAGTCCAGGAAAACAATAGTCTGTAAGGACCTGAATTTGACAACTAGTTTATGTCTTCTTAGATATATCAAGTATAGCAAATATTTAAACATTTTACAGGATCTGGCATTGTGGCACAGCAAGTTGAACCACCACTTATGTGGCCCATTTGAGTCCCAGCTGACTCCTGTCCTGCTCTCTATTCATGCTCCTGGGAACGCTGCAGAAGATGGACCACATGTTTGGCTCTCTGCCACACACATGGGAGACCCTGATGGAGTTCTTGGCTCTAGCCTTCAGCCTGACTCAGCCCTGGCTGTTTGGCCATTTGAAGCATGAACCAGCAGATGGAAGACGTCTCTCTCTTGTCTCCCTCTTTCTCTGCCACTCTGCCTTTCAAATAAATAAACAAATCTTTAAAAAAGAAAAACATTTAATGCCTGTCTTTGATTCTTCTAAAAATGTCTTCTGAGATATTAAAGCTGATTATTTCTGTAACTTCTGCATTATATTTCATTTTTAGTGTTTCTAAGTTCAAAGGAATAGTAATGAGTAAGTTTTAGATTCTTAATTTTTGGCTCTTCTCTCAAACACACACACAAAGGACTGGTTCATACTAAGCAACAACATTCTTTTTGTTGATCTCATTAGGATTTTACCAACATGCTACTCTCTTTACTGCTGTCATTGTTACACACAAAAGCTAAACCAACAAAAATAAAATGAAATTTTTATTTCATACATTAACCAAATAGATTCTTTCTTCATTTTTATTATTATTATCATGTTATGATGCAGTTCCACGGGCCCTGGGATTTCCCTTACACCCCCTCAATTCCCCCTTCCCTCACTGAGTTTCCCTTTATTATTACAATAGTGTTGTTCTTCATAAACAAGCGTAAGTCCATCACTGCAGGCCTGGACAATGGCAGAGAGTCCCACATCCCGTTGTCATGATATATTCAACAGTTTCATTTAGACTCCATCTTTGATCAGAAAGTAGAAATACATAATGCATTTTATCTTCACATCTGGATATGAAAGCCTCCATTACACAGTCACTGTACAGCCCCTTAAATCAAAGCCACAAAACAAAATCAGCAACAGGAAGAAAAAAAGAAATTTATAATGCCATGAATGCTATTGAATGACTAATGAGTTGCTGAAGAAATGAAATAGAAAATCAAGAAACTTCTTGAAGAAAATTGTGCCACTGTATGACCTATGAATCAGTGATGAAACTAGTATTTTAGGTCCAGCGCGAAAGCATAGTGGTTAAAGTCCTTGCCTTGCACCTGGGGCCCCATATGGGTGCCGGCTCTAATCCGGGCAGCCCTGCCTCCCATCCAGCTCCCTGCTTGTGGCCTGGGAAAGCAGTCGAGGACAATCCAAAGCTTTGGGACCCTGCACCCACGTGGGAGACCTGGAAGAGATCCTGGCTCCTGGCTTTGGATTGGCTCAGCTCTAGCCGTTGTGGCCGCTTGAGGAGTGAACCATTGGATGGAAGATCTCCCTCTCTGTCTCTCCTCCTCTCTGTATATCTGACTCTGTAATAAAAATAAATAAATAAATCTTTTAAAATTGAAATTAGTATGAGAAAAAAATGTTTTGAAGAAATGAAACAAAAAACAAAAATCAAAATCAACGATATGAATTCTGCTGATCTTTGTTGATGAGATATCTCCTGTAGGCAACAAATAGATGAGTTTTGTGTTTGTAATCCAGCCTACTAATTTATGTTTGATTGATGAGTTTAAGCCATTCACATTCAGGGTTAATATGAATGGGTGGTAATTTGGTCATCATTTAGCAATGGTTTGTTCACTACTTAATCTTCTGCTGTTATTTTACTGGAATGTTCTTCACATTTGCTTTTTTTTTAAGATTTATTTTTATTATTATTATTTTTTTTAATTGGAAAGGCGGATATACAGAGAGGAGAGACAGAGAGGAAGATCTTCCGCCCAATGATTCACTCCCTAAGTGAGCCGCAACGGCCGATGCTATGCCGATCCAAAGCCAGGAGCCTCTTCCGGGTCTCCCACGCGGGTGCAGGGTCCCAAAGCTCTGGGCTGTCCTGGACTGCTTTCCCGGGCCACAGGCAGGGAGCTGGAAGGGAAGCGGGGCTGCCGGGATAGAACCGGCGTCCATATGGGATCCTGGGCGTGCAAGGCGAGGACCTTAACCACTTGCACCACCGCGCTGGGCCCCACATTTGCTTTTGATTTTGGTGGTAGTGCTACTATTCCTGAACCAAGATCAGCACACCTGACCCAAAGTCTCAGGCAGGTGGATCTCCTTCTGGGTTTTCTCACTTTGTAAAACCACTAGTAGGAGAGACTAGAGCCAAATTTGAGAGTCATTTCTGAGTACACTGGTGGGACAAAGGTCAACAGGTCATCCAAGCAGTGAGTGGGTATGACTTCTCTTAGGTCCCTGAGTAGATGAATCTGGGAGCAGGACCCAGGGAAAATAGAGCTATAGCTAAGTCTATATGGTGTTGAGCCATTTCCCAATCTGGTCAGTGAGTCCAACAACTGGGTATACTTCTGCACCGAGGTCTCCCAAGCACCTACCTGAATTCAAGAGCTTCTGAAAAGAGAGCTGATGCCCATAAAAGGCTGTAAACTCCAATGCTATGGGCAGTTCTGAGTCAGGTGCTGCTGTTCCACTACCTTGTGGATATCACTCTGGTACTATTGGGAAGATTAAAAAAAATTTTTTTTTTTACTTCTTTATTTGAAAGGGGGAATTAGAAAGAAGGAGGGATAGATTGAGAGAGCTATATGCTGGATCACTCCCCAAATGGCTGCAACAGCCAGGGCTGGGTCAGGCAGAAGTCAGGAGGCAGGAGCTTCTCCCATGTGGATGCAGAGGCCCAAGTACATGGTCCTACTCCACTGCTTTCCTAGGAACATTAGCAGGGAGCTGAATTGGATGTAGAGTAGCTGGGACTTGAACTAGCATTCCTGTGGGCTGCTGGCACTGCAGGTAGAGACTTCATCTGCTATGCGACTGTGCCAGCCCGTAGCAGGTTAACTTTTTTATTCTAAAATCATTTTTATTTATTTGAAAGTCAGAGTTACAAAGAGGGAGAGAGAAATCTTCAATCCTCTGGCATACCCCACAGATAATCACAATGGCCCCAGATGGGACAGGCCAAAGTCAGGAGCCAGGAACTCCATCCTAGTTTGTTTCTCATGTCCGTGGCAGGGGTCCCACAGCTGGATCATCCTCTGCTGCTTCCTCTAGGCCACCAGCAGGGAACCAGTACAAGCCTGCAGAGCTGAGGTGCTGCAGCATGCTGGGCTAGTCTTTGATGCAGACTGGTGGGGTGGATCTAGACCTACAGAAGAACTGGTTTGACCGGCCTGTTATGCTGACGTGTTCTGGCTTCATTCCATGTTCCACCAACTGTTGAAACCCTCGGTCTTGTGTCTGTGAGAAGAGAGAGTGCCCCTACCCACTGCCAAACTTCTATGGCACTGGAATGGGGAGTGGTTACCTTTCTCCCAGGTGCCAGATGAGGAAAGTACATTTTGGGAAAGGTGTCATCTGATTGACAGGTGGAAAGGATTACACAGGGGATGGTCTGCTTCCAACTCATGATCCTAAGCTAGCTACCTGCTATTTCAGTCCCACCTCAAGCTTTCTGACACTTAGTCTCCTTTTTTTTTTAAAAAAAAGATATTTTTAAAATATTTAGTTTTATTAGAAAGGCGGATATACAGTGAGAAGCAGAGACAGAGAGAAAGATCTTCTGTCCGACGATTCACTCCCCAAGTGACTGTAACAGTTAGTGCTGTGCTGAGCCAAAGCCAGGAGCCAGAAGCTCTTCCAGGTCTCCCACGCGGGTACAGGGTCCCAAGCCTCTGGGCTGTCCTCGACTGCTTTCCCAGGCCACAAGCAGGGAGCTGGATGGGAAGTGGAGCTCCTGGAACTAGAATGGCACCCATATGGGATCCCAGGGCGTTCAAGGCGAGGACCTTAACCATTGCACTATCACTTTGGGCCCTCTGATTTTTTAAAAAGAATTATTTATGTTTATTGGAAAGGCAGATCTACAGCATGATGGAGAGACAAAGAAACAAATATCTTCCCTCTACTGGTTTACTCCAAAATGGTCACGACGGCTGGAGCTAAGCCGGGAGCTTCTTTCCAGATCTCCCACGAGCATGCAGTGTCCAAGGCTTTAGGCCTTTCTCCACTGCTTTCCCAGGTGATTAACTGGGAGCTGCCTGTGAAGTGGAGCAGCCAGGATGTGAACTGATACCCATATGGATCCCAGTGCTTGCAGGTGGAGGATTAGGCAGTTGAGCCATCATGCCAGCTCCTCTGAGCCTTAATCTCAATGATTGCTGAAGGATACATATTTATTACATCTTATGGCATGGGCCTTGTTTATATGAGGTTCAGAAAGCTCTGTCTCACCCACTGGATCCATCTCACACGTGGGAGAATTTCCAGTCAATGCCATACCTGTGTTCCCCACATGATCCTCATTACTTCAGGATTATTTGCCTTTTGGAGAGGTCTTTGATCGGTTCACTGGAGTAGGCCGATTGATCTTTCATGTGAATCTGGGTAAGTGCCTCTCCTTCGCACTGGAGTCTACAAAGGAGTTGGCCCAACATGCAATAAATGTGCAAGGTTTAGGACTCATACCCAGGGGATCTGGTCCCTGATAACTGTGCGTGCCAAAGTATATGAAGCCTACTGGACTTGAAACATTGACTGCCTGCTGCTGGTCTCCTAAGCCCTAAATTTTCTTCTCTGCTCAGTTGGCTGAAGTGGCAGTGGTGGGGGGTGAGGGTGGGGGTCTGGTGGCCTCAATCACATGGTTCAAGCCCCGCCATCCAGGCCTTGGTTGAAGTGGTAGAAGGTTCTGGCACTTCCAGTGTGGAGCTTATGGCCTCTCTAGGCCTCAGGTGCTCCATGAGCAGGCCCAATTTGGAGAGGAGAGGAGAGGAGAGGGGAGGGGAGGAGAGGAGAGGAGAGGGGAGGGGAGGGGAGGGGAGGGGAGGGGAGGAGAGGAGAGGAGAGAAGAGGAGCGAAGGAAGGAAGGGAGGAGGAGGAGAGAATGGGAAAGAAGAGGAGAGGAAGAGAAAGTTTTTTTTTTTTTTAATAAAATTTACTTATCTGAGAAGCAGTTAGAGGACCCGGCGCAGTGGCCTAGTGGTTAAGGCCCTTGCCTTGCACTCCCCGGGATCCCATATGGGCGCTGGTTCTAATCCTGGCAGCCTCACTTCCATCCAGCTCCCTGCTTGTGGCCTGGGAAAGCAGTCGAGGACAGCCCAGAGCCTTGGGTCCCTGCACCCAAATGGGAGACCTGGGAGAGCTCCTGGCTTCGGATCAGCTCAGCTCTGGCCATTAGCCTAAGCCTCTCCTCCCCAGGCTCACTGTGGCAGTTAACCTTAGATTAAACAATCCCTCTGATTCTATAATTTTTCACATCTCTTACCCAGCTCTTCCTAAAGATGTGTAAGGTAAAACAATTTCTCTAATAACCCTCTTATCCTAATTCGACAGTGGTTCTTCCCTCATTGAACCTTGATTGTACAGATCGAATTCTGACAGAATTTGGGTCCATTTTACCTATTCCTTTGACCCAGTTACAAACTTGTGTCTCCGACACGTAATTGTTTAACCATGATTTGGACTCTGTTTATGAGTTTTTTCCCTAAGCTGATTTGTTTTTTATTGTTGTGCAAAACAAAACAGGGTAACTAATACCCTATGGCAATGTTAACTAGATATTTCTTGTATTTCTGTGTGTCCATAAGCAGAGACACGGATTCTTAAATTCCAAATTATCATCTCAAGTGTTGATATAGCAACCAACCATGGAAGAGGTAGCAGCTCCCTTAGAGCAAAGGTGAGGTGAGCTTTACTGTCTATTATGAAACATGCAGGCCTTAGCTGGTCCTCTGCGCATCAGCTTGGGAGAACTGGAGACTGGGAAATAGTAGTGGCCTAGGTTTTAAAAAGTAAATTTGATTTATTCCAGTTATAGCATAACAATTTATATGCACAAATCTTTTTCTCATTGATGAGACGGGCAAAAATTCAGTTAGGCTGTTTGAGCATAGTAACAAAAGCAAAATGCTTTCTAGTTTCTTTAAAAGGAATAATTTATTTTTTAAAAAGTACATGGGTGCCTTAACAAAGCCAAGAATAGCAGTTAAAATCATGCCTCAGCAACAGAAGTCAAATCTTGCTAGATTTGTCAAGTCAACAAGGGACATTTGTGATTAGAATACAAAGACGCCTTACAAAGCTCACTCAGGACAGGGAATATAGCCATGCTTCCCAGAGGGCCAGAGCAAGGGCATGGGGCACTGGTAAAAATCCAGGAACCAAGCAGTCCCCATCTGCTACATGCTTTACTGCTTTCTCACTGTGGATTTGCTGCTTTTTCTTCCCAATCTACATAGTGGGACGTGGGAGCCCACAACTCCTATTTTAAGTTGCCTCTATTCCAGAGACTAGTCAGACCAAGCCTTACAACTCTTATCTCTAATCACGAAATCCTAGGGCAGTTTCAGCACCTTACCATTATTAAAGAGAGCATTCTTCTCTGGGTCAGTAAGATGGAAGTTTCAGGGTATCAAGTTACCAACTGACAGAGACTAATTACAATTTTGATTTTGACTAGTCTTTACAGACCTGCTGCTGAAATATCATCCTTAGGCTTAAGGGTGCAGAGAGAGAGCAAGTGAGAGCATTTTAAGTCTTTCTTCGGGGGAGAAGAAAGACCTGGTTAATGCTGTCATATTATTTGACACAAGTTCCTTTGCATTTGTTGTAATAGACATGATTTATCTCTTGGCAAGAGATGGACATGCATTGGTATGAATAATTTAGTAACAAAAGGTAGGAGTTAGTGGGTGAAGTTGCTGCTTGGAATGCTGGCATTCCGTATGGGTTCTGGTTTGAGTCTCAGTTGCTCTACTTCCAATCCAGCTCCCTATTAATGCGATGGGAATGCAGCAGAGGATGGTTTGAGAGCTTGGGCCCCAGCACCCACATGGGAGACCTGGATGAAGCTCCTGGCTTCTGGTTTTGGCTTGACCCATCCATGGCCTCTGCAGCCATTTAAGGAGTGAGCCAGTAGATGGAAGATCTCTACTTCCTTCTCCAGCTCTTTCAAATAACAAATAAAATACTAGAAAAAGAATAAAAGTTGGTATTATGCTTTGTTAGTTATTCTACCCAGTAGAAAGAAAAAAGGGATTGATTACATGGGGAGGCGTTTAGGAAAAGGTTGGGGAGGGGGAGATGAATTATACGGTAAGTGCCAGAAATCCTTCAGAGTCATCAACAGAAAGTTAACCAAAGGTCTTTCAGACCGGAGATACATCGCTTGAGTCACAATGGTATGAGATTTGGGGGATCATTCTAAAAGAGGAAGGAGGAAAGACTATTTTCTGAAAATTTTACAGTGTTCTAAGTTGCCCTGTAGGAATAAAATTAGATTGTATAACAAAAGCATGACATATTGGGTTTGGCACAATATCCTAGTGGCTAAAGTTCTTGCCTTGCAAGTGCTGGGATCCCATATGGGTGCTGGTTTAGGTTCTGGTGGCCCTGTTTCCCATCCAACTCCCTGCTTGTGGCCTGGGAAAGCAGTCGAGGACGGCCCAAAGCCTTGGGACCCTGCACCCATGTAGGAGACCCGGAGGAAGCTCCTGGCTCCTGTCTTTGGATCGGCGCAGCACTGGCCATTACAGTCATTTGGGGAGTGAATCATCGGACAGAAGATTTTCCTCTCTGTCTCTCCTCCTCTCTTTTTATCTGACTTTCCAATGAAAATAAGTAAAATCTTTAAAGATCTGAAGGTGATTTGCCTATATTACATTCAGAAGAACTAATGGTGGTAATCTACTTGGCCCGACCCACACCGAAACAAAACAAAAATCAAAAGTATAAGGAAATATTGTGTATGTTTTATTCAAAAATATATTTTATTTGTGCTGAAGATTTTTTAAGTGTTTCTCCTGTATATGGAGGTACATTTCTATCATTTATTGATGTCTTTAGAATGATATATGAGGGGTTAAGCTAAATGTTCATATCACCCTAATTCTTCCTTTAATTTTGTTCCTAGAAATAAGAACTAGCAAGGGAAGTGGGACTGCTCTATGGTAAAGTACAAGAAAAGCAGCATTAGCACAGACATGTTAAGAGGCTCGGCGGATGGTGACTCAGCTTCAACCTTGCCAGATTTCAGTGCACACTAGGTCTCCAAAGCAGTCATTGAAAGTTTTGCTGAAGGTTTTGTATTTCAGCCTCTGTGTCTCTCTGTGAAAAGATTTCCTTATCGCTGTCATCTTTTTGACCATCACACTGTGTCGTGTTTGTGACATTTTCAGTGTAATCTTCTAAAGAAAAGCTAGACAAATAGGAAAATATTTTTTCCATTAGAAGTTCCTTGGGAGGAGGCATTGGCGGGCTCTTTTTCATGAGGGACTCATCGGAAAACCAATCATCAGCTGCTTCTATACTTCGGCTGTAGTGGGAGCCAGGTGGTAATGTTGAAAAGCTCAATGTACTGCTGAGGTCTGTAGAGGAGCTACTCCTCGGGGGATGACCAATGACCTTTTGTGTTGCAGGATGAAGCTCATCTGTAGGATGATCTTGAACTGAAAAAAAAAATCAGACTTATTATGAACAGTAAATATTTGCAAACCAAATTTTAACATAAGGTAACATTCCTTTTTTTAAAATGCAGATTCTTTAGGATTACAATGGACAGGGAGAAAGAATAAAGACAGTTCTGAGTTGCTGTCATCATCTGTGCAGTTCAACGTATAATCGGGAACTGCAATATTCTCATGATAATCAAGTGCAGAAAATCTTAGCCTAAAGAAAAACTATTTTACTAGGGGAAAACATCTAATTAGGGTAGACAGCTCAGTTCTGAATGTTTCCTATGGTAAAGAAAACTGCAAAAAGCCATTGATTTGGACCAGGTTCTACACTGAGCCCAAAGGACCAAACCAACATAAACTTGCATCATGGTAAATGAGCTTTCCTTGGCTGCAGAAGGCCCCGTGTCCAGTTGCCTGATTAGGCTGTAAACATGGTAACCAACTGACTATTTGAGTGATATGGCTGAAGCCAATTAAGCTTATTTGTTCTATTTGTTACCTCCATTTTTTCTGTGAATGCTATCTGATCATGATGCTGGTTGGAATCCCCAGAATCAGCTGTGGTTTTAAGAGCAGCCCAATTAGCATAATTTGATTTTTGTTTTGCATTGCTCAAACTGTTAAAATTAATTGAACTATGGAATTTTCCTTGGCATCTAGGAGGTAATTTATCTGAATTTCCACTTAACATCTAGAAGGTAGATAGTTTCTTAACTATTTGGAGTTAAATACTATTTTATTTTAAAAAACAAAAATCACAGAATATTTGGTAGCCAATTGGAAGGTCCTGTGGATGGGTTTTATAGGCTAAATAACAAACATCTCTGGAGAGCTTTACAATTTACAAAGCATTTTAACATACTTCCATAGCTCATTTATACTCTCAATGAGTCTTTAAGGTAATTATTATTAACACTACTTCACACACAAAAAACTAAGACTTGGAGAAATGATCCTTCACAAACGAAATAAAAATGGATTTTAACCCAGATTTTCATTACTCTAAGTTTCATGCTTTTCTCATTATGTTAATTAGGTGGCACATTTGGTATTTAAAATTGCTAAGTTTTACAAAATATTTTTTTAAGTTTTTTTTTTTTTTTAATTTGAAAGGCAGATTTAAAGAGAAAAAGAGAGATAGCGAGGGAAGGTCTTCTATCTGCTGGTTCACTCTTTAAAGGGCTACAATGGCCAGAGTTGAGCTGATCCAAAGCTGGGAGTCAGAAGTTTCTTTTACGTCTCTCGTATGGGTACAAGATCCCAAAGGACTTGGGCCATCCTGTCCTGTTTTCCCAGACAATAAGCAGGGAGTTGGAACATAAGAGGATACCAGATACTCATACAGGATGTCGGCATCACAGGGCGGACGGTTAGCCTGTGTCCCAAGGAGCCAGCCTCAGAAAATATCATTTCTGTACAATATTTAAAATATGCTTTGTAATGTTTTGCATACTAATTTGAAAAGCTATTTTGAATATTTTATATTTTATAGTTGGCATTTCTAAAATTATGGTGGGAAGTAATGTTTTGAGATACTGCAATATATGCAATACATAAAGGGTTATAATAAACCCTCCTGTCTTTTTGACCCTCAAGCGTTTCTACATGACAAAATGAGTACAAACAAATAAAAATGTAATTTCACATTTTAACTCAAAATAAGATATTGCCAGTTTTGTTTTTCTTTAAAAAGTCCATTCACATACAAATAAATGCTACACTTGAATTGGTATGGCTTTTAGATAATCAAGTGACATTGATGATAGTGTCTTAATTCTTGAAAGGTGTAAACTGCTATTAATTGATTAAGATTTGTTGTAATTAACTGCTGAGAGAAACATACCTTTTATACATGTTGCTTCTTTTCTTCTTGGCTCCTCCTACATAAAAGTTATTTATATTTTAAAAATTGAATATTTTTATGCAATCTTAAGGTATATATTTAATTTACATATCTATGTAATAAATTTTAACACCATAAATCATGTAGGAAAGTAGTTTTTCTTACAACATGAATTTCACCAGAATAAACTGACAGGAAAGAAAAAAAAAGAGAGCTGAAAGTATTTGGATTGGTCCAAGAAAACAATCTCCAGGACAGGGAATCCAGAAGTTTCAATCAAGATTACTTCTCTCCAGTCCCACTAACTGGATTAGTTAGTGGTCAGAACTAGAGAAGGCTAAAAAGTAATTGGAATTGCTAGGCTTAATCATTTAAGTAACCACCAACAAAGCATATCTGTACTGATGGCCTTTTACACCAATGGGAGTATTCTTTTAAAGACATTGGTTAGACCACACATACCAGATGTGGTCTGGGAAGTATGTGGTGTAATATTTCTGGCTTTAGGGCATCAGAATCACCTGGTATATTTGTTAAAATATTGATTCTTAGGGTGGGCATTGCTGTGTAGGACATTAAACCATCTCTTACAATGGCTGATATCCCATAAAGTCACTGGCTCAAATCCTGGCTTTTTCATTTCCGATCCAGCTCCCTACAATGGTCTTGGATAGATGATCCAAACACTTGGACTCTTGCACCCTTGTGGAAGACCCAGATGAAGCTACTGGCTCCCATCTTTGATCTGGTCCAGAATTGGCCATTGCAACCATTTGGAGAGCGAACCAGCAGATGGAAGATCTCTGTCTTTCCTGCCCCCTGTAACTGCCTTTTAAAACAGTAAGCAGATCTTTAAAACATTAATTCTTAGCCTTAGTATGAGAGTTGTCAATATTAGATCCTCCTGAAACATGTTCTGTGGGTGTAGACTTGGCTATATGTACTATAACACACTCTACAAGTGATTCTAATTCAGACTTCCTTAGATTAACCCATTGTTTAGGATACAGGGGTGAGGATGAAGCTGAAGAAATAATAGTCTTCTGTGTTCTGGAGGAGAAGATATTAATGTTCTATGCTGACCAGATTGTCCTCTGTCCCACAAAATGCTTTGTCCTTTTCTTAAAATTAAAAAAAATATATTCAGTTTTATTTGAATGGAAAAATTACAGAGAAGGAAGGAGAGATTTATACAGAGAGATCTTCGCTGGTTCACTCCCCAAATGGCCACCAATGGCCAGAGCTGAGTTGATCCGATGCCAATCACCAGAAGCTTCCTCTGGGTCCGCCACGTGAGTATAGGGGCCCAAGAATCTAAGCCATCTTCCACTGCTTTCCCAGGTCATAAGCAAGGAACTGGATTGGGAGTGGAGCTGGACTGGGCTAAGCCATAGCACCCACTCATGAGAGCTGTGACTGGGGACAAGCTGGGATGGGCCTGCTATAGTACCTGCTGGTGAGTACAAGACTGGGGTTGGGCCATGCCAGGCTAGGCCATAGCACCTGTCAGCAAGTGCAAGATCAGGGGCTTAGAACAGAACAGGGGAACTCTGGGCACTCACCAGAAAGACCACAGCTCCCACTGTTGAGCACAAGGCTACAGCACATGTGTATGGGTTGGTTCTGGGGGCAGGCCAGGATGAGCAACATTGCACACCCATGGATGTGCACAAGAGCCAGATGAGATGTAAAATGTGGTGGGCTAAGCCACAGCACCTGCCAGTGTGAGAGCTGGGCCTGTGGCAGGCTGGGTTAGGCTGCAGCATCAGCCTCGTGACATGAGAGGTGGAAAAGCAGAGTGAGTTGAATAGCTCTCCTGGCCAGGCTTCACAGCAAATGTTTAGGTCTGTGGATACACAGAAGTACACCTGGTCAGCCAGTAGGCCTTAGATTTTTCTTAATCCTTGAGCAGTGAAGCTGATGGCATCTTAGAATTGGTTTCTCCTTCTCTCTATAAAATCTGCCTTTCCAATAAAAATAAATATTTTTAAAAAGTAAGTTAGTTTTGATAATGGAAGACTATTTGCATGATTTCAGTGTCAGCACACAGGCTGCTTATTAATTCAGTGGGGGCAAAAGTACACTATCTTGACTGTGCAATCAAATTGAAATAATGAATTAAGAACAATTATTGTATGCCTTCAGATAGAAAACATCAAAGTGAAGAACAGTCTACTCATAGAGTCACCGCCCATATTCTAAAAGAGAAAGAGGAATTGAGGAACTGTCTTGGATCTAAAAAGACTGAACAGACAAGGCTGCTAAGTACAGATGTGATTCTGAGCTGGATCATATACTAGAGGGAAGAACTTCTATAAAGAAAATCATTGGAGGCTAGTGGCTAAGTCCTTGCCTTGCATGCGCCAGGATCCCATATGGGCACTGGTTCGTGATGGGCACTGGTTCAAGTCTCGGCAGTCACATTTCCCATCCAGCTCCCTGCTTGTGGACTGGGAAGGTAGTGGAGGATGGCCAAAAGCCTTGGAAACCTGCACCCATGTGGGAGACCTGGAAGAGGCTCCAGGCTCCTGGCTTTTGATTGGCGTAACTCCGGCTGTTGTGGCAACTTGAGGAGTGAATCAGTGGACAGAAGTTCTTCCTTTCTGTCTCTCCTCCTCTCTGTGTATCTGACTTTCAATAAAAACATATAAATCTTTTTTTGAAAGAAAATCATTGGAAAAAAAGATTTAAAAAGCTGTAGATTATTAAAATATTAAATAAATACTAGATTTACTGAATTTTAAAAACACCCTGTAGTCACATAAGAGTTTCCCAATACTTAGGATGTACACCAAAGTAAAAAAGTGTTAAAGAGAAAAAAAAAAGATGTAAATGAACATCATACCAAAAAAGATATACAAATGTCAAGTAATCATATGAAAAGGTGCTTAACATCATATGGCACTAAAGAAACACAGAGTATAATAAGAAGAGCTCATTAGGTATCTATTAGGGTCAAATGGTGCAGGTCCCAAACACTGACACCACCCACTGCTGGGGAGGATGTGGAGTAAGAAATATTCCATTCATTGCTAGTCAGAATGCAAACTGATAAAACCACAAGGGACATAGATTCGCAGGCAGTTTCTTCTTTCATTGCACACATCCTTACTGTAGGCGGCAATGACAGTGTTCTTTGGCATATACCTTAATGAGCTGAAAACGACTCATGTCTACATAAACGTATATGGAAGCTTTATTTATATTCACCAAAACTTGCAAGCAATGGAGAGTTTCTTCCACAGAGAGTAAATTAAACAAACTGTGGTGTAGCTATCCAATGCTATTGAGCACTAAAAAGAAATGGGCCATCAAGGTCATGAAGGAATCATAATTGAACATTTTTAAGTGAAAGAAACCAACCTAAAAAGGCTGTGTGTTACATGATTACGATTACATGACATTCTGGAAAAAGCAATTATATTGGAAACAAAAAAGCAGGAAGGATTTGCTTGGGGTTAATGTGCAGGAATTTAGGCACTGGAGCAGCAGAAGGATTTGGGGGCTAGTAAAATGACTCTGTTTTGGTGGTGATAGTATAATTGGGGATACTTGTCAATTTGTCATAGAACATATCTTACACCAAGAGTATAAAGTGTGGATTTTGGATTATGTGTCGATATGAGTTTATCAACTCTTTTTTTTTTTAAAAGATTTATTTTTGTTATTGGAAAGGGGGATATACAGAGAGGAGAGACAGAGAGGAAGATCTTCCGTCCGATGATTCACTCCCCAAGTGAGCCGCAACGGCTGATACTATGCCGATCTGAAGCCAGGAGCCTCTTCCGGGTCTCCCACGCGGGTGCAGGGTCCCAAAGCTTTGGGCCGTCCTTGACTGCTTTCCCGGGCCACAGGCAGGGAGCTGGGAGGAAAGCGGGGCTGCTGGGATAAGAACCGGCGCCCATATGGGATCCCGGGCGTGCAAGGCTAGGATTTAACCACTTGAGCCACCGCGCCGGGCCCGAGTTTATCAACTCTTAAACGGACACTGGAGAAGGCTGTTGACAGTGTGGTGAAAGGTGCATGTGTGGGGCAGGGATCTACAGGACTTTCATTTTTTACTCAGTTTTGCTGTGAAATGGCTTGAAAAAAATTGATGTTTAAAAAACTACAACGAAATATTAAATGTTCATTAGATTGCTGAAAGTGTGTAGCCTAAAAATATCAATATTTACTGGAACTATAGAACACTTATGCATGTCTTAAGGGGGATGTATATTAATACAGCTTTTTTGGAAAATAATTTTAAATAATCTATTAATGTTTGCCAAGTAGCTCCTCCATGATGCAGCGATTCCCTAGGAAATATAATATTTATAGAAGTTTCCTGAGAAAGCAACTATAACCACCCAGGTGTTGGCCACATACCATCTGAAAGAAGCCAAATAACAGGGCCTGGTGCGGTACCCTAGTGGCTAAAGTCCTCACCTTGCATGCTCCGGGATCCCATATAGCTGTTTATCCTAATCCCGGCATCTCTGCTTCCCATTCTGCTCCCTACTTGTGGCTTGGGAAAGAGGTTGGTGGTGATTCGAAGCCTTGAGACCCTGGACCCACATGGGACACCTAGAAGAATCTCCTGGCTCCTGGTTTTGGATCAGTGAAGCTCTGGATGTTGAGGTCAGCTGGGGAGTGAATCAATGGATGGAAGACTTCCTCTCTGTCTCGCCTCCTCTCTGTGTATCTGACTTTCCAATAAAAATAAATAAATCTTAAAAAAAAAAGAAGCCAAATAACAGCAACAATAATGAACTTGGTTATATGCTTTGAATCTCAGAAATGTAACACTGCAATAAAAAGAGAAATTAGATATGGAGTTCAAAAACACAATATTAATGTCTATTTAAATTCACATGGTAAAACTGTAAATATTAAAATATTCCATTTATAATGCTTTAAATTGTGTATGTGCTTATTCTTCTGTGTGAAATGTCTCTCAATAAAATATTTTATAAAAAGGCAAGCTATAGCTCTTAAGTGTATTAGATCACAATTTTATTGTAATTTTCATCCCCCTGCCATGGCAGACAGACACTGAGACAGGAAAAAAAAAAGCATTGTGCCTGAGGTTAGCACTACTTTATCTTTTTACGTTTCCTTGTTCCTATCATTGGCTATTAAAAATCCCAAATAATAGTCTTAAAAAGGTAGGGCATGCTGTTATTTACTGCACCATGGATGAATATTATGTTAATAAAATAAGAGCCACACTCAGAATGATGAATATCACATGATCTTACTCATAGTGGAATCTAAATAAGCTGAACTCATAGAAGTACGGTGCAGAATGGCGGATGCTAGGGGTTGAGGTGGGGTGGGAACAGCTCAAGAAACGTATCACACAATATAGTAACTATAATCAATACAATAAATTCTTGAAAACTCTAAAGAGTAGATTTTAAGTGTTCAGGCTAAAAGAAACATATTTAAGGCAATGTCTGTTCACTGCTCAATTTAGTAACTCCACAGAGTATATGCATTTCAAAACTTCATGTTCACATGTTACATATATATATATATATACAGATTTTGTTAATTAAAAAACTAAGAACAGAATTCTAAATCCCAAATAATATCTTGTGTTTGCTTTTATAATGTATATTGTATCTTTCCCTCACACTGTAAACTTCATGAAAGTAAACTCCATAAAACTCATTCACTCATCACCAAATTCCCAATTTCCTAGAACAATTCTTGGCATACAAGGGGGACTTCATAAAATTCTTGGAGAATCTAGACTATGACTTTTTTTCAAGATTTATTTTTGTTATTTTTTTATTGGAAAGGCAGATATACAGAGAGGAGAGACAGAGAGGAAGATCTTCCATCTGATGATTCGCTCCCCAAGTGAGCGCAATGGCCAATGCTATGCCGATCCGAAGCCAGGAGCCTCTTCCAGGTCTCCACGCGGGTGCAGGGTCCCAAAGCTTTGGGCCATCCTCGACTGCTTTCCCAGGCCACAGGCAGGGAGCTGGAAGGGAAGTGGGGCTGCCGGGAAAAGAACTGGCGCCCATATGGGATCCCGGGCGTGCAAGGCGAGGACCTTAAGCACTGCGCCACCGCGCTGGGCCCTAGACTATGACTTTTTAATACCATTTTCCACAATACTTTTGAAGCTCCTCCACTTATTTGTTAATTGAATAATAAAAACAAAATTAATTTAAATTGCCTTCATGATACTTTTATACTTGTCTATTTGTATCTATCTTCCATTAAACATGAGGGCATCATTAAATCATTAGTACCTACTGCAATGCCTAACATATGATGGGTTCTCAATATCAAGGAGGTGGACCAGAAGTGGCACAGCCTGGACACAAGCCAGTGGCCACTTGAAAATAGAGGACTAGCCTATTGAGTCACAATGCCAGTCCCAACTTAAGTTCAATTCTTAAGATGTGTAGTAAAGCTTTGACGTCAGTTAGTCACTACCAATGCCACAGAATCACTAAAGCATTTGTTTTGCTTAGGGACATCACAGTTTTGCATTTCTACTGTTCTCTATGTTGTTTTACTTTGATGCATAACACTATTTTGACGCTTACCATCTGGCACATTTAACAGTGTGCCCACATTTCTCAATTGTGATACAGAAGTTATGTAAGGGCTCTATCTTAGAAGTCCCAACAGGAGCACCCAACACTTTGAATACCACAATGATTTAATATATTCTTGTCAAACTGAATTTCATTAGTTTATTTGAATGAGTTATTTGAGTATTTCTCATTCCCTAATTTCTTTGACAGGCCTGATAATTGTGTGTTCTGTTTTTCCACAAAAAAAAAATGCCAAATTTCAGAATAATTTCAAATCGCCATCAAACAATTGTGAGGTAATAAGAGTTTCCATATATCCCTCACCTCATTTCACCTGTTAATAGCTTATATTATTGCCTGTCACAATTAATGAACTTCTGAATTCCAAGAAACACTTAGAGAGGAGCCAACTCCAATACTTTTTCAACTATTCCAAGATACAGAAAATTACAGAATTTTTTTTATGAGGCCAGCATCCCTCTGACATGAAAAACAAGCAAAGACACGATACAAAAAAGAAAACTACAGACCAATATGTTTGATGAACATACATGCAAACATTTCAACAAAATGTTAGCAAACGAAAGCCAGCACTATATCAATACGTAGTGATCAGTTTTTCTTGTTATTTCGCTTCATTCCTAATAACAGTATCGATAGGGAGAATGCGGGTTCTTGAGCTAATGATGTAGAGAAACAACCACAGAACATAGTATATGTTTCTTAGTTTTTCTATAGTATAAACTTTAATCAGTTCTGGCAATTTCCACTTAGAGCTGTATTAATCTCTCAAACTAAAAATAGTATGTGTTCTGTTCATTAAATTTAAAAATAATAAGCTAATGACACAGTATCAAAAGAACTTATTTGGAAAGATTGCTATGAAATATGTTCTACCTGTAATTGGAATCTTCCAGTATGAAAGTTTCGAGAAATAAAAACACACTGTGAATGCGATTTAATCTTCGATGAACTTTGCATGCATTTCTCATCAGCTGCTTTAAATTTGGAATTTTGAAATATTTCTCTGAAAAAAAATTTTATAGGGGTTATTAACCAATTGAAATTATTCTGATATGTATATACCAAAACTTCAAGAAAGATTCAATGCACTATAGTGTTTATTTTTTTTAAAGCATAAATCAGTTTATATACTCTATCTTCACGTAAGGTGTCATTATATGTATTTTACTCTTCTGCAATGTGTATTAAATCTTCTGTTTCATTTACAGAAGGTAAATTAGGCCACTTATGCAGGGTTAATAGTTCCAGTATGAATAGTAAGCAAAAATCTTTGAGATACTTTTTTCTGGTTCTTATCTGTTAAAAACCTCAGCTGATCACAAAAAAGATAGATATAGGCGAAACAGTTTCAAAGATCACCCTAAACTTAAGCATTTGAAAAATAATACTTTTTGAAAATGGATTATTATTCAGCACTAAAAGGAAGTGATCTGTTAAGCAATGAACAGACAAGGGGAAAATTTAAACACCTATTAAGTACAAGAAGGCAATCTGAGAAGGCTGCATATTGTGCAATTTTATTTATTATTTTAAAATTATTTTTTAATAATCTTATTTAGTTGATTAGGGTACAAAGGGTCAAAGGCTACAGGGTGAAAGTGGGTTAAACCATTGTTTCCACACTAATCTTATCATTTTTCCCCTGTATCTGAGGTCAGGGGAGTAACAAAGGGAAAAGCCCCACCCAGCCTCCCACCCATCCCAGATCCCCAACAGGAGGCACACTCCGAGGGTTCTGCTCAAACAGTTTTGACAGTTCAACAGTTCTGGATTGCTGCCCATCTCGCCGCTCCAATCGCAATGAAACCTATTCAGAATCTACTGGCTGACATAGTCTCTTCATGCTTGGGGTTCTGAAATCAGCAGTTCGGTTGGAGGGATCTCCAAAGAAACTTCGTCTGAGGTGATCCCAGACCTGATTCTTTTACAAAAAGTTCATGAAAGATGCATATTATGAAAAATTATAGATGACTTTCAAGAAATTTTGGCGACTATGCAATTACCTTTTTTTATGCAGTTACTTTTTAATGTCATCATTCTACTAACTGTTTAAAAAAAGATTTATTTATTTCATTTGAAACACAAATTTACATAGAGGAGAGACAGAGAGGGAAACATCTTCCGCCACTAGTTCACTCTCTAAATGGTCAGAATGGCTGGAGGTGAGCCATTCTGAAGCCAGGGGTCAGGAGCCTCCTGTCAGTCTCCCACATGGGTCTCAAGGACTTGGGCCATTTTCCACAGTTGGAACATGAACTGGTGCCCATATGGGATGCCAGCACTTGAAGGTAGAGGATTAGCCTATTGAACCGTGGTGTCGACACCTCTACTAACTTCTTTAGGGTGTGTGTATAGTGGTGGGAGAAGAAAGTACAAGTATCCCTATGTCATTGTTCTCACAGAGCAAAAACAATAGCAAGGAAGGTACACAATAAAGAATAATCACAAGAAAATTTACATATGTGTAAAGCGGTGTCAATGGTACTGTGTGATTGAAACAGAGGAAATTAACCTGGTCAGAAAGGACAAGGAAGGCTGAGACATTTAGTATTACCTATTAGGGAGAATTTGGTGCAAGAGGATCATGTGTAAGTAACAATATTCCAGGCAGAAAATAATATCAAGAAAGACTGAGTGTCGAGATTAGGACAATGGAGAATAAACAAAGAAAACAAGAGGGAAAGTGTGGCATTGAAGGACTATACTATTGTAACAAGTGAATCAGTGACAGGAGAGGAATTAGAGAGGAAGAGAGGGGAGGGGAAATCCTGTCTACGGAATTGTATTGAAAAAAAGCAAGCAAGCAAGAAAGAAAGAGGAAAGAAAAAGGAATGAAGGAGGAATTGGAGGATCAACTTGAGTTCAGAGGATAGAGATTTTGGAAATAGAACTCATTTGGGTCTTCCTTGGGTCTGATACTTACAGTTTCTACAAATATTTGCATTCATTAAAGGATAGTCATGAACCTTGAAAAGAATTATAAATAGAGGAGCAGAAATTGGGGCCTGAAGATGTATGTCATGTTGTCTTTATCCTAAAAGCAGTGCAGGTGGGGAAGGGATGACGCTGTAATTTGAGACACCAGCATCCCAGTTTACAGTGTAGAGTATTGGCTGTGCTGCTTATGATCCAGGTTTCTGCTGACGTGCTTGGGTACCGTTGTAAAGGTTTTTTTTTTTTTCACTTTATTCCTGTTTTTGATTTTGTTTTATGGCTTTTATTTAAGGGAATGTATAGCAACTGCAACAGAGACTGTTATATCCAGATGTGAAGATACAATGCAGTCAATATACATCTCTACTTCCAAATCAAAGATGAACTCCCAAAGAAACTGCTAAATATATCTTGACTATAGGATGCTGGACTTTTCTGTCATTGTCCATACCTGTAGTGTCAGAAACACTTAAATAGCAGAATGACGAGCTTATAACTATTATGAAGGACTATACTATTTTTTTTAAGATTTATTTTTATTATAAAGTTAGATATACAGAGAGGAGGAAAGACAGAGAGGAAGATCTTCCATCCAATGATTCACTCCCCAAGTGAGCACAACGGCCGATCCAAAGCCGGGAACCAGGAACCTCTTCCAGGTCTCCCACTTGGGTGCAGAGTCCTAAGGCTTTGGGCCATCCTCGACTGCTTTCCCAGGCCACAAGCAGGGAGCTGGATGGGAAGTGGAGCTGCCGGGATTAGAACTGGCGCCCATATGGTATCCCAGTGCGTTCAAGGTGAGCACTTTAGCCACCGAACCATGCCACTGGGTTCAGGACTATACTGTTGTAATAATGTAGGGGAAATTTGGGTGGGAGTATGGGAAATCCCAGAGCCTATGAAACTGTATGGTAAAATTACAAAACTTTGGGCCCAGTGCGATAGCGAAGTGATTAAAGTCCTTGCCTTGACTGCGCAGTGCAGGAAGGTGTAAAGCTTTGGGACCCTGCACCTGCGTGGGAGACCCAGAAGAAGCTCCTGGCTCCTGGGTTGGATTGGCTCAGCTCCAGCCGTTGCGACCGCTTGGGGAGTGAACCATCAGATGGAAGATCTTTCTCCTCTCTGTATATCTGCCTTTCCAATAAAAAAAAAAAACATTTAAAAATAAATCTTTTTTTAAAAAGTATAAATAAATAAAGTGCCTGGATGGGCAATGCAAACAGCCCAAATACTTGGCCCCCTGCCATCTATGTGGGAACTCAAGGTGGAATTTCTGGTCCTTGGCTTCAGCTTGTTCTAGACACAGTTGCTGTAGCCATTTTTGGAGTAAACCAGTGGATGAAAAGCCTTACTCTCTCTCTGCCTTTCAAATAAATAAATAAATCTTTCTTCTTCCATTTTTTCAAGCAATGAGCAGTTCTTTAAAATACAGCGAGGGGAAGGAGAAGAGCAGGGTGACTTGATCATATTTGCATTCTGAAAGATTTGTAGAAGAGATCAAGTGAGTCCAACAGTGAAGTGAGTCCAACAGTGAAGGGAAGGGGTCAGTTATGACTCCAACTGTAATGGTCTATGTAGGGGATAGTGATAGCCGGGATTTGGAGGTGACAGTGGTAATGGAGAGAAATTAATAGATATAAGCAACTTATGCAAGAAAACAAATAGAGCTTGGTGATAATTCAAATTTAGTGAGAATGGAAAGGAGGAAAGGAGACATCAAGCACGTCTTATATTTTTAGGACAGAAAAAAATTTGACCCCATATTCTTCTCGACTTATATTGCTCCATTTATTAGCAATTTCTGACTAACACATAAAAACTTCCTGCAAGAGATTCAGATAGAAGATGGGGAGTGAGGCCTGGAAAAAAGAAGCATGAAGTAAAGTTCTAGAGTGATAGAAGTGTGATAGCTTGACTGGGTGGTAGTTCTTTCAGTATATTATTTGTTGAGGTTCACCATTAGACATTTAAGATCTGTGAACTATATTATATGTCAGTTAAATTCCAATTTTAAAGAAGCATTAAAACAGCATAATTTAACTTTGGTAGGCATCATAGTCTTTAAGATGGGGATAATAATACTTCTACTTCATGCAGCTAAGTCTAAAGGAGGCAACATACAAAACACTTAGAATAGTGCCTATCATATTGGTCACTCAATACCATGTTAATTTACTTCATAATGTTGTTAATTTTGATGTTTCCTCCTATTGTTGAAGTTGTGTAGTAACATCTAATTGGAGGGGATGATATTCTTCCAGCTCTGCTTTCAGACCAAGGATGGTCTCCCCAAGAAACCGTTGAATTTATCTGGACAATAAGATGCTGGACTCTCTGCATGGTCCATGCCCACAATGAAGGAATCATGACTGATTATAAACTGTACCATACTAACAATATGGAGGAATTCAATATGGGGGGAGGGTTTGTGAAGGGGCTGGGGGAATCCCAGAGCCTATGAAACTGTGTCATAAAATTATATATATATAGAATATACATATAAAAATATATATAAAATAAACAATGTTAGCTATCATGATAATTGTACCATTCCTCTGTTTAAAATCTCCCAATGACCCAAGTATTAAAATCTAAACTCCATTTTCCAGTCTACAAATTTCTGTGTGATGCAGCCCTTAACTTACTTCTTCAATCTCATGATAGAAACTCATTGCAAATTATTCCCACTGATCTTTGTGTGTCAAGATCATTCTCCTTCCATGAGTCTTCATTTGCACCCTGTATGCTTTGTAGTTTAGATCTTCATGTATCTGGCTGCTGCTTTTAACTCAGGTCTCAGATTAAGCACGGCCTACTTGTTCAGCATTCCCTGACCACTTGATCTATTTGTCCAATAACTGTAAGTGTATGAAACATGAACTTTATCGGACTTGTTCACAGTTGTATCTTCAATTACTAAAAAACTGTGAGCATACACTAAATACCGGATGGAGGAACACATTAGTGAATAAACTCAAGGGTTCTGAGTTATAAATGTGAATGGGTAGGTAGTAAGTGCCCATGGGATGGGACAGGGGACACTAGAAGATCATGAGAAGATTATGTAAAGATGCATGCTTTATAAACTGATGATACACATATTGAATTGATTAAATGAGTAGAAACACCAGCTTTTAGAGTTGAAAGGAACTGTTGTCAATCTTTTTTTTTCTGATTTTGGAAAGAGATTGTTATAGATCATACAGAGCATTCTGTTAGCTTCATTCTTATTTTAAAAACTTTATTTATTTGAAAGGTACGGTTAGAGAGAGAGAGAGAATCTTCCATTTGATGATTCATTCCCTAGATGGCCTCCAAAATCTGGGACTGGACTAGATTGACACCAACCAAGAGCTGAAACTCTATCAGATCTCCTCCCATGTGGGTGCAGGGACATCAAGCAATTGGACCATCTTTCATTGATCTTCCAGGCATATTAGCAGGGAAGTGGTATGGAAGTTGAGCAGCCAAGATTTGAACCAGTGCTCATACAGGATGCTGGCACTAACAAGCAGCTTAACTTGCTGCATACAATGTCAGCCCAGCCATTTTCTTAAATAGCTGCTAAAGAAACAGTGTCTTTCTCTTTCAGCAGTGCATTCAGTGTTTCAAATGGTTTTCACTTATTTGATAGAAAGGAAAGAGAGGGGAAAGGAGAAGGAGCGAGAGAACACAGAAATCTTCCATCTGCTGGTCGATCCCCCAATCAGGGTTGTGGGGTGAGGGCAAGGTGGGGAGGGTGAAGGGCTGGAGCCAGGAACCTAGAAAATGGTCCAGACTTCCCTCATGGGTGCCAGAGACCTAATTCATTAGCCATCATTTGCAGCCTCCCAGAGTCTGCTGAAGCTGAAGCAGGACTAGAGCCTCAACTTGGACCCAGGCATTCCCATTTGGGATATTGGCATCCTCACTTGGCATCACCAAACCAAATGCCTCCCTCATCTCTTGGTAACGTCTTCAACCTCTACATTGAAAGCTGAACTTTTACAGTTATATAGCCTTATAATCAAATCCCTGTTGTGTAAAATATTGAGTTAGTCTTGTCATTCCTCAAAATTTTGATGCATAATGATTGCTATTACATGGAGGTGCTTAAAAGGATTTAATTTTTTTCCTCACCAAAACAGACTTACCTTTTAGTCCATTTTCCGAAAGTTTTTGTTTTTCCTTAAAGTACCTCATATTACTCTCGGTCTTCTCCTTTCAGGCTAGTTAAAATTTATGTTGCATCTAACCTGACAAAAGCATCTAACACCAAATCCCAAATTACAGAATCAGTATTACTATATTTATTTAAGTTTGATAACACTTGAAAAAGTCCTTCACTGGATTTTTAAAAGGAAAAAAAAACAGTTGAACAAAAATTTGAGTAAATCTTACCTTCGTTTGCAAATCAGAAACCACAAAGCTGACGCCAAAGCAAAGAAGCCGATTCCCAAACTGACAGCGCCAGCAGCCAGAAAGTAGGTTAACTGGTTAAAAAAACCTATACAAATAGATTACAAAAGATAATTTTGCACATGTGTTTTCATTCTCTAGATAAAATGATATGATTTTAAAAATATTATTGTTATGACATTAGCCAGGACAGACCTGATTTCTGATCATATGCAATTTTAATGCACTTTAGGATCCTTTCTTGGGGAATCACACACAGCCTCCTACAAATTTAAGCCCCAAGGCACATTTTTAAAAAAAGTTTTCTTTATTTTTATTGGAAAGTCAGATATACAGAGAGGAGGACAGATAGAGAGGAAGATCTTCTGTCCGCTGATTCATTCCCCAAGTGGCCACAACGGCCGGAGCTGAGCTGATCCAAAGCCAGGAGCCTAGAGGTTCTTCCAGGTCTCCCATGTGGGTGCAGGGTCAAACTCGACTGCTTTCCCAGGCCACAAGCAGGGAGCTGGATGGGGAAGTGGGGCCACCAGGACATGAAATGGCACCCATACGGCAAGGATTTAGCCACTAGGTACTGCACTGGGCCCCCAAGGCACATTTCTTTGACCGCACTAGGATCTGAAACCTGGATTTTGTTTTTGTATAGCTGTCACCTGCTTCTTTCTTGGTCTGGTTTTCTTCTTTTCCAGTGCAGCTGTGAATTTTTGTTATTTCTCTAGTAACGTCCCTGGCAGTCCTCCAACATAAGGGACTTTTAAGATTTACATTATCAGTCAGTATAAGAAGGTAGGAAAGGGTAATAAAGGAACATTCTGAGGAACTCCTAAGGTCTTAGAAATTTTTAAAAGTTGTTTATACCAAGAACTGTGAAATACCACAGAAGCTAAATGAAAGCAATACAAAGTAATAGCATATCATAAATTTTATCACTGAAAAAGCTTAAAGGAATTATGGAGTGCTAACCCTCCATTTAATCAATAGTAAAATTGAGGCCCATGTAAGAAAAACAGTTGAACTGAGTTGTGCAGTAAATTAAAGCAAATGTTCTCTTTCTTTCTGTTCTCCTGGTTCTGTTACCAATCATTTTAATACTGGCAAGTATTAAGAATCAAAAGAGTTAACAATAAAAAAAAAAGTCTAGCAATTATGGTCAACTAGGTCAACTCTTCATAAAGATTTTGAAATCTGCCACTTAAGCAGATAGCAAAATTTAGAAAGCTTTCACAGAAGGCAACATAGAATCTAGGAGGAGTCCTAAGATGACTAAGTAGTATGTTATTTGGGGGAAAGGATAAGGAATAATAAAACTAGTTTAGAATGTGTTTTTGTACAAGAACATATTAGACAATCCCACTAGGATATGACATACTAAAGATTTTGTTGTTGTTTCCTGATTTCTTTTTTTTTTTTTTAAAGATTTATTTTTATTATTTTTTTATTGGAAAGGCAGATATACAGAGAGGAGAGACAGAGAGGAAGATCTTCCGTGCGTTGATTCACTCCCCCAAGTGAGCGCAACGGCTGATACTATGCCGATCCGAAGCCAGGAACCTCTTCCAGGTCTCCCACGCGGGTGCAGGGTCCCAAAGCTTTGGGCCATCCTCGACTGCCTTCCCGGCCACAGGTAGGGAGCTGGAAGGGAAGCGGGGCTGCCGGGATTAGAACCGGTGCCCATATGGGATCCCGGGCGTGCAAGGCGAGGACTTAACCACTTGCGCCACCGTGCCGGGCCCTGTTTCCTGATTTCTAACATTAAGATAGTGCCTCTCAAACTTTGTGTTTTTAGTTCAGGAATTAATTAAGAAGAATAAAAAAATTATATAAGACTCTCATGGTGATATGTTTAAAACAAAAATCCAAACAACTCGAATTAGGAAAGCCAAATAAACTTATACATATAAGAACATAGTATTTTTACTTAATGTAAGGCTTCTCAGCTTCAATATTATTTTTTTTTTTTTGACAGAAGATGTGTATTGCACCAATGATAGCTCCAGACACTACCAGATGTGCCATTTGTGGAACAGTGGTCCTACTCAGAGCCACTGTTATGGTGGCATAAGGAAATATCACATACTATTGAATGATAAACATGATAGATAAAATCTATACTAAGAAGAAAGTTCTATTCAAATGTGAGAATCTTTTTTTTTAAGATTTATTTATTTTTATTACAAAGTCAGATATACAGAGAGGAGAGACAGAGAGGAAGATCTTCCGTCTGATGATTCACTCCCCAAGTGAGCACAATGGCCGGTGCTGCGCTGATCTGAAGCCAGTATCCAGGAACTTCTTTTCCAGGTCTCCCATGCAGGTGCAGAGTCCCAAAGCTTTGGGGCATCCTCAACTGCTTTTCCAGGCCACAAGCAGGGAGCTGGATGGGAAGTGGAGCTGCCAGGATTAGAACCGGCGTCCATATGGGATCCCAGTGCATTCAAGGTAAGGACTTTTAGCCACTAGACCATGGCGCCGGGCCCCAAATATAAGAATCTTTACGGACAAAATAAGAAAAGTATCAGAAAAAATAGTAGTGGCTATAATATAGGTTGGGCTCTGAGTTCAGAAGCAGCATCAAGTTGGTATAAAAGTGAATGGAAAAGTGGATAGCTCAAAATTATGTGTTAGAAAACAAGGTTAAAAACAATAGACTCAGTATTCCAAATTACAAGTTGGAAAAGATCAGCAGAATAAACCCAAAGAATGTAGAGGAAGCAAATGGTAGCAGGAATTAATTAAATCAAAACAAAATTTTTGGTAATGACTAGTAGAACTGACAAATCTCTACCAAAATTAATCAAATTAAAATAAAATAAAAAGCTTGCTTTGTGGCTCAGTAGGTAGAGCTGCTTACAATGTTTGTATCTCATATGGGTAACAGTTTGAGTTCATGCTGCTGTACTTCCAGTTCAGTGCTTGCTCAAGGTGGAAAGACCTGGAAGAAGCCCCTGGCTCTGTCTGGCCCAGCTCTGGCAGTTTCAGCCATTTGGGGAGTGAACCTGGATGGAAGATCTTTCTCTCTTTCTCTCTCTCTGCTTCTGCTGTCCAAATAATGAAATCTTTTATAAACAGCAAAAGCAAAAACAAAAACGTGGGAACCTATTAACAATGATGGAAGAACATTGTCATCGATATAGCAGAGATTAAAACAAGAAAACACCTTCAATAAATTTATGCTTATTTCAAGGCTTACATAAAACATATAGTATAAATGTGTTTCACAAAAAGTGACTCAGAAAGAGACAGAAAATTGAAATAGTCATGTATACATTAAAATGAATTTTCCCCAAAGAAAATAGCAGGAACCCAATAACTTAAATTTCTACTGAATATCCATGATTCAAGTATTACTTGTCTCACACAAGTTCCTCCAGAAAAATGAAAGTTTGCTAACTGCTTGTTCAAATATATTTCCTCTTCTTCCCAAGCAAAAAGCTGGGCTGCATAACCAGGTCTCCCTTACCATTAGATGAAGCCATGTGATTGAGTTCTAACCAATGGAATTTGAATGGAAGTGATGTCATAAAAACCTTCCAACCACTTTTCTCCGTGCTCATTCTCCATTAGGCTAATGGATGAACGTTGCCAGGGATAACCTGGAAGTTACTATCAATCTACAGGCTCTGGTTGATATTTCCAAAATATCAACGTGTAGCAACAGTCTACACGTTCATGTCAAGTATGCAGGGTCCGTTCTCCGATATAGAGAAGTAGGTGAAAACCATCACTAACTTATAAATATATAATACATTTCTTTTCAAAATTATTTGAAAGGCAGAGTGGAAGAGAGAGAAAAAGAAAGAGACTGAAAGAGATCTTTCACCCACTGGTTCACTTCCCAAATGGGCTGTGAGCAAGGAGCCAGGAGTCAGGTCTCCCACGCAGGTGCAGGGGCCCAAGTAGTCGATCCGGCTCTTCAACATGGGATACTGATACCACAGGTGGCACTTAAGCCCCACTGTGCCACAACTTGGGCCCTTCGATAGCATACTTCAGAATAATGTATAAGTACAAAGGAAACCTCATGGGAAAAGAAAATAATTTCAACAAGTAAAATTAAAACCCAATGTTTTAATCAGTACTTAGGGAACACAATCTAACATTTTCTTCATAAAAGAACCATATTTTTGGTTTTTACCATTAGAGATCATTAGTATATTATTTTATCAAAAACTTTTTTTTTAATTATTGATGGATGATACACCTAGATTCCATAATCTAACAGCTTTCTTTGACCACCCGAAAGGCTGGGGAAATAGCTGTTTCTCTGGCAACACCTGTCTTGTTTAAAGTAAATTACATTTGATGAATTACATTGATCTTTGGTCAGTTCTAGAAATCCCTGCAGGTACTCTCAACTGTCTCCATGGGATCGGGTTTTCAACCCATTTATCACCCTTCTTGATGCTAGACCTCATTTCAGGCTCTGCCAAGCATGAATTTCTTCTCACATTTAAAAATGTTATAAACCTTTGGAGGTACAGCCATTACCGAAAGTTTCAACATGTGTAACACAAGATGCTATTTTAACCTTCTTTGCTCTATTTATTCTTAAATAACTAACTTGCATAAAGAGAGGGATTCAATATGGCAATTTGGATTCCACTTAGGACGCCCACAGCCCATATAGGAAGGCCTGGCCAGGGGCAGTTGTCCACTGGCCAGCTACCGGGACTTCTGATATCAGCTTATACATGTACAATGGTAGCACTTCTAATATCAGTAAATACGTACAATGGGAGAATAGCAGATAATGGCTTAAGCAGTTGGGTTTTTGCCAGCCACAGTAAAGCTCTGGGCTGAGTTCCTGGCTTCCTGCTTTGGCCCTGCAGGTGTCGGTGGCATTTGGGGAGTGCACCAGGGGATGAGAGATGTCTGTTTCGCTCTGTCCTCTCTCTTGCTCTCTCATGTTTTTCTGGCTTTCAGATGAAACAAATTTTTACAATTAACTTTTTGCACAAACAGGTAAGAAACAGTACATTTGTCATAATATATTTATTGGGAGTGCGTTTGACATATTATCAAATAGTCCCTAAATGAAATTCTGCAAAATAAATTTTTTTCCTATCAGGGAGAATTACATAACTGATTCATTTCCTCTCCCATTTTGACTTCTAAGACACTCAGAATTAAATTTTAGGCAAATGTAGCTACTATGTGACTTTCTGTTTAAAAAATATTTTCCAATACTGGCCCTTCACTTTGTATTATATTTTTGAATGTGTCCCAGTTATAAAGCCTTATAAGTTCTGTTACACTCCTGGCATAAAGACTATCACGTCTTTAAGCTAATGTCCTTACATACCATACCAAAAAAGCAGATTAATATAAATTATGCTAAAATTAGTGTTTCTATTTATGGGAAATACTTTCTATTTTCAAGACAAATAAACACTGGGTAATTTCTTTTTCTTTTAAGATTTATTTTTTTATTATTATTTTCTTATTGAAAAGGCAGATATACAGAGAGGAGAGACAGAGAGGAAGATCTTCCGTCCAATGATTCACTCCCCAAGTGAGCGCAACGGCCAATGCTATGCCGATCCGAAGCCAGGAGCCTCTTCCGGGTCTCCCACGCGGGTGCAGGGTCCCAAAGCTTTGGGCTGTCCTCGACTGCTTTCCCAGGCCACAGGCAGGGAGCTGGAAGGGAAGCGGGGCTGCCGGGATTAGAACCGGCGCCCATATGGGATCCCGGGCGTGCAAGGTGAGGACTTAACCACTTGCGCCACCGCGCCAGGCCCGGTAATTTCTTTTTCTTAAAGATTTGTCTGAGCCCGGTGTGATAGCCTAGTGGCTAATGTCCTTGCTTTGCATGCCTGGGACCCCATACGGGTGCCGGTTTGTGTCCCAGCTGCTGTACTTCCCATCCAACTCTTTGCTTGTGGAATGGGAAAACTATAGAGGATGGCCCAAAGTCTTGGGACTCTGTACCCGTGTGGGAGACCTGGAAGAATCTCCTGGATCCTGGCTTCAGATCGGCTTAGCTCTGGCCATTGTAGCCATTTGAGGAATTAACCAGCAAGACAGAAGATCTTTTTCTCTGTCTCATCTTTAAATATTTGTCTCCTATAAAAATAAATTCATTTGGACATCAGAGTTACAGGGTGGGGGGAGGGTGAATGTTTCATCCATGGATTCACTCCCCTCTGGCTGCAATGGCTGAGGCATGGACAGGCTGAAGCCAGGAACCCAGAGCACCCTCCAGGTTCTCGTGGGTGGCAGGGGCCCAAACACTTGGACCATTTCCCACTGCTTTCCCAGGGACATTAGGAGATGCTGGCATTGCAGAGATCCAATCCTTTGTGCCACAACACCAGCCTCTCCAATGCTAAGTAATTTCATTCCATCAATCAGTGTTTTCAAGCTATGTGTGGGTAAGCTGCATAGTTACCAATCACATGGGCAGATATTGTAGGAAAGGCTTTACGATAAACACCAAACTGTAAACAATAAGGTCTTAATTAAGAAATACAATTCAAGGCAGAATAATCTGTTCTATGTGCAACGGCGAAAACAATAGCAGCAACAAACAAAAAAAAATTCTCTACTATTTAAATACAAAAGAAAAGAAAACTGTCATTGTGTGTAATTTTCAGACTTACATTTGTTTCTCTCTTCCTCTCTTTCTTATAAGATGCACCGGCTTTAATAGAATAGGTACCACCCTATTCTTGTCAGAGTTTCTGAGTGGAATTCTGCTTCTGTTTCTGCTTCTTCATGTGTGCCCGCGGCAGGGAGATTTGGGGACGACTATACGAGTCAGTCGTGAAAAAAAAAAAAGCCATTGAAAGCTGCAAAGAATGATCAAATATGTTATTATTCATCTCAGGAGAATAAATGTCAACCTCATTGACTCTCAAAGCATACCGCCTGCTTATGTACGCATCACCCACAGACACATCCACTTGTGCTCTTACCATATATTTTTCCTTCAATAAATAATAGATGACTTTGTATCCTTATTCTGAATTGTCATCTAGCTAATCAAAATTATGACACATAAATGCAGTTTCAAATAGTAAAGGCTTAATAAGCAAATATTACTTTCACTAAGTGAAACTACTTAAAAGTGTATCTAAGCTGTGACATATTAGTATTTCCACATAGACGATCTTAACAAACCAAATTGTAATACAAATTTATCTTTTAGTACGTATCAAGTAAATAATGGGGAATAATAATTTAAAATTAAGTTTATTGTTTAATATGTAAGTCCTTTACAGGAGAATTTTGCTACAAATTCAGAATTTGGTATCAAGAAATAATCTTTTTGTATTAATTGCAAATGTGTTTACTTATCAGGTGGTAAGAATTCTATACCATGTGTTTCTTGGCCTTGCACACCAGAAAATTCAAAACTGAAATTCATATTTAAATATGAAAATCATTCAAATGTAAAGCTCAAATGTTAAAATGGTGCCTTTCACACATCTTCCCACCCCTGCCTCGCAACACAGGAGGAAGAAAAAAGAAAGAACTGAGACATCCCTCTCGCTCACCTACCTCGCCGCTCCTCAGCCCTCCCCAACCCTAATTGGAGGCCCACATGACACATATCCCTCTCAACCATGTGAATATTAAAAATAAAATTTAAACTATAAAAAACTGTGGCTACAATAACAAAAAATAAATCATGCCTTTTATTTTTACTTCTGATTTTAATTTTTTATATCTTTATCAATTCTGCCATATATGACTTTCACTGAAAGCTACTTTAAACTTGTGAAAGTCATGCAGACATACATTTTAAAATTTTTCTAGAACTGCTTCAAGGGAAAGGGCAATGTATTATTTATTACTTTTCTGTCTCAACACAAAATTTAAAAATCTTTAAGTTTTATCCTTAAATAAATCTAGTCTGAAACGTGGCATAGAGTAGGGTTCATCATCCCTTGTGAAGAGATTCCACAATGCAAGTGGAGCTCATTCATTCCACGAGTGTTCACGGCACTAGTTTTATATGCCAGCACTGTTCTCACAGAAGCCTGAAACACTGTGTTAAGGCATATGAGCCTGGGACTCACATGCGAGTTCAGAAGGACGTGGAGTAAGCACATATGCAAATTAGTTATCTTTAGAGACTGAATGAGAACGTGAAGAAGCCACTACCTAATAACCAGCTAGAAGTTGAAAAGATGTCCCAAGGAGAATGTGTATTTTTGTGGTACTGTCCATTGAAATATTTTCATTGTCACTCGGAAAGGACCACTGCCAGTTTTGTTACTGATTCAACAATGCAAGAAAGAGGCTTGTTTAAGCACCCACAAATGGGGTCCTTGCTGAAGGACCCATAGAGAATGGCAGGGATCTGCTATATGGTAATCTTCAATTACATCTCTCAAGTTTCCTAAGCTTTCTCCATAGTAACTTTGTTTCCTTAAAGGTGAGTCACAGATCCTTGCACAAATGTGGACTGGGACTGGATGCACCGAGCCGGGCCAGACTCCAACACCATCTGGTGTCCTGGAGGACCAGGGTAGATGTGGGATGGACTAGGCAAGGTCTCAACCCCCTACTGAACCATGAGTGAGCCATACGTGGGTATGGACAGCCATGGATGGGCTGAAACATCCAACAGTGAGGACCAGTTTGGGTTGAAGGCCAATCAGGAAAAGCCACTGTTCCTGCTAGGACAGGAGGTGAACTGAGTGGGGCTGGCTCATGGAACCACTGGTAAGCATGAAACCTGGCATTGGGAGAGGTTCTGATGGAAGATCCTGGGCAACTCCTCTGGTAGGACACAGACCCTGCAGGTAAGCGCAAGAAACATGATAGGAAGCAGCCCAGAACAGGCCATGGAAAGTTTCCCACTGGCATACATTTAACATGGGTCGGGGGAAGACCAGTCTGAATCTGTTCACGTCATCCACTGGCAAATCCAAGCACCGGAACAGAGTGTGGTCGAGCCAGGTTTGGTCGCAACAAAGACCAGTTCACAATACGAAGGCCAAGGTGAGGTTGCCTGTACCGGAAGGGACCGCAGCGCCCAACCAGCCTGAGATTAAGAAAGGAAGTGGGCAGAGCTGGCAGGGGAATAAGGGAGGGTTCCTTTGCTGGACAGCTACTCCCACTGGAGAGCGTGGGCTGGGTTGCAGGCAGACCAGACTAAGCAGGGCAACAATACCTATGAGCCTCATGTGGACTAGATCAGGGAAAAGCCAGGCTGGACTGATTATTCCTACTGGTGCAAACAAAATTAGAGTGGGTGAGGGTTGTTTGGGCTTAGCCATAGCATCAGCTAGCAGAGGCTGGCACTAGGACCTAGTTCTGTCAAGTCAAACCACAGAACCACCTGGAGAGAGCACAATCCTGGAGTGGGAGAAGCCTGGGAGGGAAATAGTGGGCTCATCCCTCTTGGGTTACCACTTCCACAGGAGGGCACGAAAACCAGGACAATGGCTGGGGTGGAATGGGGTGTGGGACAGACTGGATTACTGCTACACATACTGGCAAACCAGGGTAGGGGGCGGGCCTGGTGGGGGTTATTGCGGGTCGCTCCAACTAGGCTGCAGCTCCCACTGGTTTATGTGAGGGCCAAGTATGTGCTGGGCAGAACCAGGCTGGACTGCAACACCCATTGGTTCCAGTGGAAGTTGGGGCTGAAAACAGAACCAACCCAGCAATTGCAACCATCAGCTGATGAGGGCCATGGACTGTGCCAGGCCCTGTACTTGCTAGTACATTCAAGAATCTGGTCTGAGAACACCTCAGACAAAGTTTCTTTGGAGATCTCCCCAATCGAAATGCCAGACTCAGAACCCTAACCAAGAAAAGAGAGAAGACAGAACAGGTCACCCAACCATCTCAGCTATATCTTGGCAGCGAAATACGGGGCAAACAGAGGCTCTATAATGGACTGTGTCAATCAGTAGATTTTTAAAAAACCTCATAGTGCTTGGAGTGGCAAGATTGGTAGCAATTCATAACTGTTGAAATATCAAAACCACTTGAGCAAGAACCTCGGAGCATACCCTACATCTGGGACCTGGGGAGGGTGGGAAATTGGGTGGGTTCTACCCTTAATATCCCCCTTTTAAACATGAAGGAACCAATATGGAAATAAGTCTTACCCACTTTCCTATAGCCCTTGAACCTTTTTACCCTAATTAACTATGTAAAGATTGTCAAAAATATAATAATAAAAAAAGGTGAGTCACAGATCAAGAGATAAGTGAGCTTCATTTTCTAGAATAAGTACTAAATACAAGCTTCCCTGACTTTAATTAAGATGTGATGTCACTAGGCCTTTGTTTACTTTTTCCTTCATGCAGTTACAGTGTCCTCCGGTGGGCATTAATTTATATTTTATAGCTTTAAAGGACAGGTTTATAGCTTTTTAAGAAATAACTTTCAAAGCCTCTGGCACAGGGATAAAATTGTAAGTGCTTTATTATTTTTGTTAAGTGATCAGTTTCACAAGGTATCCTGTTAGTGGTTACTGTCAGATTCAAATAAACATCTGAAAGAAATGTAATTATGTAGGTATAAGTAGTACTGACACTACTATTAATAAATGGCATTATGCTCCTTTGAAGAGCTTTTAAATTAAATTTCAAAAAGGAAAAATTTTCACACACAATTTAAACTCTATAAATTTGCCTCTGTTACATTTACATTTAATTTACATTTACATATTTTACATTATAGAAAAGGTAGAAGCACACCTGGATAAAGGTAAAATAATTTATTTGAGTATACTATTTAAATTCAGGGTTAAATTATTTTTAATAAACAAAATGATGATTAAAATACTATGAATTATAAAAACAAATAAAATTTCTAAGTTTTTGCCAGGTATGTTATTACTCAATGATGTAAGGAGGTACTGATAATGTAAAACAGATTACTTGTGAAAAGGCTGAAGATTAGTGCTTTTTACTCCTGAAACATATTCCTGTCTGATTATAACGTTGCTGCTGCCCAGGGAGAACTGTAAATGAAAGGGTCTCAAGGGATCAGCAAAGACAAAGTCATGATCATGGGATGAATTGGCAGCTTCAAAGCCTGAAGATGCCTATACTAGCTCTAGGGATTGCTCCCCAGGAATGTAAATTACACGTGGGTGACACATCCTAAATGCTTATCATACCAAAGACCTGAAGAAGAGGTGGGACTTAGGTCAGACCTAAATATATGCATAAGATAAGAGTAATTAGAAAGAGGAAAGCAATCTAATGCTTATTGGATTAGAACCCAGCAGGAAATGCTAGAGTCACCAAAATCCTAGACGCTAGAGTCAACAAAATGACAGCTGTTGTCTGGGCATAGAGATCAACAGTCAAGTGTAAGATGAACGTTAAGCCCGCCTAGAAGGGAATCACCAGGCCATTCTTTTCCTACTTCAAGATCTTTTGAATGGTGTCATTTTAAAAGTTTGTAAATCTCTCCTGTCCCAAACTAAAACTTTAGCAAAGATTTCACTGATTGCCCCATAAATTGTGATAGCCTATTTTAATAATGTATCCATGGTGAACTGTTATTGAGTTAACTCTAATTTCCACAACACTGAAATATCATCCTCTTACTATTACGTTTTTCTCCCATTCCTCTCTAATCCTGATAGAAGACTCTGAGATGAAGTAAGCCATTTTGTTGTTATACATCCACACCAGCAGGTGGTGTTAGCAGAGTTCTGAATGTAGGCCAATGTCACTGGAGTTAGGAAGAACCTACACATGGTTTTCATTTGTATTTCCTTGAGAGCTAGGGAGCCTGAGCATTTTTTCACATGTCTAATAGCCATCTGAATCTGTTCTTTTCAAAAATAACTGTTCATTTCCTTCACCCATTTCTTAACGGTTGAGAATGGTCCACATACAGAAATTAACTAATAACTGCTGGTGAGGATGTAGGGAAAAGGTACCGTATTTATCTGTGGGTGGGAGTGTAGACTAGTGCAGCCACTATGGAAGTGGCTTGGACAAAAAAGAATTAATTTATCATATGACCTAGCTATCCTACTCCTGGGAACATATCCAAATGAAATGAAATCATATAAGAAAGTAACCGGTAATCCTATATTTACAGCAGTATTATCCACAAAAACTAAGACGTGGAAAAATTTGCCTTTCAATTAAAAATAAATAAAGCTTTAGAAATTTATTATTTTAACATGAATTTAATCATAACCTTTCAACATTTATACAATTCACTTATTTTCTTCTGGTCAGATGTATTCCTACCTTAAAGTTCAAATAAATTAACATTGATTTATGAGTAAAACCCAGTCTTTGAACTTAAATCTTTCAAGTATTTGGTTTATAAGGGTTTAAAGGAAAGAAGATATAGACATATGACGTATTTCTTTGCTATATTTAATGACTATGGAGATGAATCTAATAACTGAAGTGCTCAAGGTGTTAATTGGTGTGATCATTTGACAAGCAGCTAGGATGCCATGCAGGAAACTCACATCCCTTGTCAGAGTTCCTAAGTTTGAACCAGCTCTGTTCATAACCCCAGCTTCCGGTTACTGAGTGTCCTGGGAGACAACATGTAATCGCTCAAGTTGTTGGGTATCTGACATCATGGGAGAGCCATCATTAGTCAGAAGAGAAATTCTATTAAAACCACTATGAAGGGCCTGTTGCTGTTCACCCATAGAAAAGGCTCCAGGCTCCCGGCTTTGTGTCAGCGCAGCTCTGGCTGTTGTGGTTGCTTGGGGAGTGAATCAGCGGACGGAAGATCTTCCTCTCTGTCTGCTCTCTGTGTATTTGCCATTAAAATAAAAATAAACAAGTCTTTAAAAATAAATAAATAAAATAAATCTTGAAAGAAAAACCACCATGAGGCAACACATTACCCCTATGACAATGGCTATTATTAAAAAGGTTAAATATAAAAAGTGCTAAGATATGAAGAAAGGGGGAGCATTTGAAGACGATCCATGTGAATGTTAATTAGATCAGCCATTATGTCAACAATGGTTATTCACATTTGAAATAGAACTGTTGAGGCCTGGTGCGATAGCTAGTAGCTGAAGTCCTTGCTTTGCAACTGCTGGGATCCCAAATGAGCGCTGGTTCATGTCTCAGCTACTCCACTTCCTTTCGAGCTCCCTGGTTTATTGCCTAGGAAAGCAGTAGAGGACGATCCAAAACCTTGATTCCCTGAACCCGCATGGAAGATCCGGAACAGGCTCTGTGATCCTGGTTCCAGATCAGCATTGCTCTGGCTGTTGTGGCCACTTGGGGAGTGAGCCATTGGATAGAAGCTCTTGCTCTCTGTCTCTCCTTCTCTCTGTAAATCTGACTTTCCACTAATAATCAAATAAATCTAAAGAAAAAACCCTGTCACATGATGCTATAATTCCAGTACTCAGTATAAATCAAATCAGAGTACCAAAGAGATGACCATACTCCCACGTTCATTGCAGCATCATTAACAGCCAAGATGTAGAATCAAGCTAAGTGCCTTCAGGGAATGATGCAAAAACTGTGGTGTATATACACAAGGGAATACTATTCAACTGTATAAAGAAAGAAAATTCTGTCATTAAGACAACATGATGGAGCCCAATGCAATGGCCCAATAGTTAAATCCTTGCTTTACAGGAACCTACATGGGATGAGGCTCCGGAGTCAGCTGCTCCACTTTCCAACAAGCTCCCTGCCTGAGGCCTGGGAAAGCAGTAGAAGATGGCCCAAAGCCTTGGGACCCTGCACCCATGTGGGAGACCTGGAAGAAGTTCCTTGTCCCTGGCTTTGGAATGGTTCAGCTCCAGCCTTTGCTGCAACTTGGGGAGTGTAGCAGTGGATGGAGGAACTATCTGTCTCTTCTCTCTGTAAATTTTCCTTACCATTGGAAATAAATAAATCCTAACAATAATAATAATAAAACGACAACATGGTGAACCTGGAAGACATGATATTAAGTGAAATAAACCAGACACAAAAAGGCAGACACTGTACTGCCTCAGATATGTGGAATTCAAAATAAATTGAACTCACAGAAGTAGAGTAGAATGTTGATTATCAGTAGCTGGTGTCATATGAAGGATGTTTAACAGGGGGAAAAATAATTTACATTTACATAAGGCCTTATCAGCCTCAACTTGCCCACCAACTCAGCTCACATTTTGAAGGGTAGAAAGAAAGCACAGCGGTGGCAGCCTGCTTGCGGAGAGTACCCAAGCCAGATTGGACCCAATGCCCGGGACTCAGCCCATGGGCACCATTGCCACACAGTGACTGAGTCCTGGCTACTGGGAGGCTAGAGAGAGAGATTTCTGCCCCCATGGCGAGTATGCCATGAGGGAATCCTGGGATGGGATTAGGCCTCTAGCCCCTGCTTGTAGCTACCACCTTGTGGCGACAAGAAACTAGTGAGTGGGAGTTCAACCTTAGCGGCTTGGGTGACAGCAGCCATCCGCAGTGGTGACTGCCTGCTTGAGGAGAGTACCTGAGTCAGGTAAGACCCAATGCCCAGGATTCCATCCGTGGCACTGTCACCACACAGTGAGAGTTCTAGACATTAACCAGCACGCAAGAGAACCAGGTCCGGGGATAGACTGTGTGTGTGGGCGGGGGGGGGGGGGGGGTTGTAGGCCAAACCCTGTGGAAATACAAGTCCCTCTGGTGAGCTCTCAAGCTGGGGTGGTGATGGGCTGAGCTAGGTATAACCAGGGAACCTGCCATCACTCACGGGTAAAGAAACAACAACACTATGGGCAGGTCAAGTCATCCCAAATGTGCATCCTAAAACAGGATGTGGGGTGGGCTGAGCTGCAACTGGAAGGGGATGGACTTGGCAGGGTCAAGTAAACCTTAACTCATAAGGAAGAACAGAAATCAAGATGGAGCACAGGTCATGCAGAACTAGGCTCTTACACCGACTGGTCTGCATGAGCCAGGAATGCTAGGCCACAGCATCAAAGGCAAAGGCTGAGACAGATGAGGGGCTATGCCAACTGGATCAAAGCAACCACTGGCATGCATATAATCTAAGGGTGGGAATAGGATCAGTTGGGGAGCTGTGAGAGTATATTCTTGCTAGGTTGGGGTTCCAAATGGTGAGTGTGGGGGCCTGAGTAGTGATTGTGTCCTGGTCTGGATATGGCTGCAGTCTCCCTTGGCACAAGTGTGAACTGGGACTGGGTGCACCTAGCCAAGCTAGACTCCTGGGTAGATGTTGGATGACTACACTAGGTCTCTGCCCCTACTGAGCCATGTGTGACCTGTATGTAGGTATGGACAAGCTGTGCCTGGGCTGAAACATCCAACAGTAAGAACAGGAATAGGGTGAAGCCCAGTCAGGAAAAGCCATTGTTCCTGCCAGAACAGAAGGTGGACTAAGTAGGGCTGGCCCATGAACCCACCAGTATGTGCAAGATCTGGCATAGGGAAAGGTTCTGATGGAGGAGCTTGGGAAACTCATCTGACAGGACACAGTCCCTGCAGGTAAGTGTAAGAATCATGATAGGGACCAACCCAGAACAGGCCAGAGAAAGATACCCACCAGCCCACATATGGCATAGGTCAGGGCAGACCAGGCTGAACCAGGTCACATGACCCACTGGCAAATCCGAGCACCAGAACAGAGTGTTGGTCAAGCCAGGTTTGGTCGCAACACAAATAGTGCACATTATGGAATGCTAAGGTGAGATGACCCTTATCAGATGTGGCCACAGTGCCCAAACAGCACACGAGAGAACACGTGAGAGAGGGAGGGGGCAAAGCCGGTAGGGGGATGTGGGCTCCCCTGCTGGACAACCACTCCCACTGGAGAGTGTGAGTTGGGATGGGGGCAGACCAGATCAGGCAGGGCTACAGCACCTGTGGGCCTCATGTGAACTAGATCAGGGAAAAGCCAGACTGGGCTGACTGGTCCCACTGGTGCAAGCAAAAATTGGAGTGGGTGAGGGTTGTTTGGGCTTTGCCACAACATCAGCTGGCAGAGGCTGACACTGGGTGCTAATCCTGTCAAGTTAAATCCCGAAACCGCCTGGAGAGTGCATAATCCAGGAATGGGAGTGGCCTAGAAGAGAAATAGTGGGCTCTTCCCTCTTGGGTTACCACTCCCACGGGAGGGCACAAAAACCAGGTCTGGGACAGAGGTGGCTAGACAGAAAGGCACCTGCCAATATGTGTGTGGGCTGGATAATAGGTTGGTTGGGTTGAACTAGGCTTCAATGCCCATGGACATGTATGAGAGCTGAATGGGATGTGGGACAGACTGAACAAGTCTGCGGTGCATGCTGACATGCATGGGAACCAGGATAGGGGGCAGGCCTGGTGGGGGTTATGGGGAGTTGCCCCGACTGGGCTGCAGCTCCCACTGGTTTGCATGAAGGCCAAGTATGAAGTGGGCAGGATCAGGCTGGACTACAACACCCATTGGTTCACGTGGAAGACAGGGCTGGAAACAGAACTGACCCAGCAATTGCAATAACCAGAATGTGCATAAGCTGATTGGGGCGACGGACAGTTCCAGAACCAGTACTGGCAAGCACATACAAGAATCAGGTCTGGGATCACCTCAGACGAAGTGTCTTTGGGTATCCCTCCAACTGAATTGCTGATCTCAGAACCTCAACCATGAAGAGACTATGTCAGCAAGTGGATTCTGAAGATATTTCATCATGATTGAAGCGGCGAGACTGGCAGCAATTCAGGACTGTTGAACTGTCAAAACTGCTTGAGCAGGATCCTCAGCGTGTGCCTCACATTGGGGTCTGGATGGGTGGGAGGCTGGATGGGGCTTTTCCCTTTGTTTCTCCCCTGACCCCAGATACAGGGAAAAATGATGATATTAGTGTGGAAACAATGGTATAACCCACTTTTCTGTAGCCCTTGACCCTTTGTACCCTAATCAACTAAGTATAAAAAGAATGAAATTATAAAAAGAATGAAAGATTATAAAAAGAATGAAATACAACTTTTTTAAAAAAAAGTTTTGCATATTTTTTTTTCCCTTGAAAGAGTATAGGAAGAAGGAGAGTTAGAGAGAGAGAAGGAGGGATTTGATCTATTGCTTCCTTCTCCAAATGGTTGCAGCAATTAAGGTTAGGCCAGGCCAAAGCTAGGAGCTTCATCTGGGTTTCCCACATGGGTCCAAAAATTTAAGCAACAGGTCATTTTCTGCTGTTTACCAGGCACATTAGCAGAAAGCTGGATCAGAAGTGTAGCAGCCAGAACTCGAACTGGTGCTCAGAAGGGGTGCTGTGCTTCAGGCGACAGCTTAACCTATTGTGCTGCAGTGCTGGTGGCACTTGATGAACCTTTCCTGACTCTGTCCACTGACAACCCAGAAATTTTAACTCTTTGGTGTTTGACCAAAACATGCTTCTCTTTGATCATTTCAGTTTTTACTATTTAAATTCTACTATGATTTTACTTCATAGACTTTACAAAACCTTTTCCCCTCAAATTGTTACCTTTCTCTGGCTTTATTCCCAGCCCTATTTGTTTCCGTACCTAGGATAAAAATCCATAGGTCTACAAAGTTAACAGCATTCACTTAGGTTTTATTAAGCCTTATAATTGTAACTCACAGGATCTGAATCCAGAAAAACTGGTTTGAAATTATGGGTTTGTCACCAGCTATAAGAGTTTATACACAATGATGACTTAGAATTAAATGGAAGGACTATACTACTGTAGCACCATGAGGAAAATTTGTCTGGGGTGGGAGTTTGGGGGGAATCCCAGTCTACACAAGATTGTACCACAAAATTCAAAAAATTCAAAATAAAAATATAACAACTATATATATACATATATATATACACACACAAATATTTACCATAGCAACTGACATACATTAATCTACAAGCTAATTTTTTTTCTTAATCACTTAAGCAAATAATGATTTTAAGTTCTTTACAAAACATTCACACAACAAAAGAGTAAAGTAAAAAAGTGAAGTCTTCCTTCATCTTGGCCTCCCCTCCTTCAAACCACACACAATTCTTTCCTACAGATAACTATTAGCAGCAGTAGTAGCTTAAATATTATTTATCTGTCAGTCCTAAATTTAACTGATATGCCCTCCTGAAGCCTTCTTTAGCCCTCACAGCCAAGTTCAGTTAATGCCTTCTATTTTCTTATATATAAAATCTTGGAGTTACCTTTAGCTGCCTTAAGTTGTTTAATTCTTGATTTATATATAACCCGAATCATAAACATCCTGAGAGTGAGGACTTTCTCTGTAATGTTGTATTCCCTAGTTTTTCACAGTGCATCATACAATTCTGTTGAAGAATAAATATCGATGGATGCCAACAATTTTAAAAGTGTTTATTATATATGCAAATTATATTAACAAATTGAAAATAACTTTTGATTTACTGTTTTTGAGGGGACAGAAACCCAACCATCACTCAATGAGACAGATAATTCTTGTCTCTAGTTTACAGACTGAGGTTATTGAAGATACCAGCCATAATCAGTGCCCTGCTGAAGCAGCCATTTGCAACTACAGTGGCAGTTCCCATACAGTCCATGCCAATGATTTTGGATCTCAATTATTTGTCTTTCAGCCTATAGTATTTTCTAGCAGCTGGAATATGCTATTCACGAGAAGGCTGTTGATGGAATTATTAGGACGTTAACACTCCCAATAGTCACCCTCAGTGATAACCTATTAACGAAGTTCTGACTGGTTTTCCTTCCTTCTTTGTCTTACTTCCCCACAAGGCTTTCCATATTAAGTTCTTTGTATTCGAATTCTCATCTTAGTGTCTCAGTTATGGAGGGGTACAGTATAAGATAAATGAATTGCTCAAAGGCATACATAGCTACAAAAACACAAATAATGAGCTCATTTCCACCTGGATCTACACAGTCTACAACTGATTGTATAGAAGATAAATACCAACATGGCATAAACCCAGAGAAGGGGTAGGGATATAGTTTAAACGTAGAATACCAACTCTGAATTTACCTTTTTCCTGACAGCACATAAATAACATTTTGAAAAAATTTGATGGATTATATGAATGGAAAGTAGATTGAAGTACAAATTCATTGTATTCATCATATTCTGTTTTATTTTTGTAAAGTCCAGGAGATGTTAATTTTTTAATAAGGCAACCACAGATATTACCTTGTACTCCTTAAGCTATTACACATCATCACTACCATAGCAACTACAAAACATTTTTCCAGAGAGTCTGGAATAAGCCAACTGTTGTGCTTTCTTTTCTTTACGCTGGTGTTACAGTCAGCACTTTCTTAAAAATTTGACTTATACTTATCCGAAAGGCAGAGAGATCTTTCATCTGCTGGCTCACGTTCCAATCTCTGGACAACCTGGACTGGGCCGGGTCAAACGGCCAGAAGCTTTCAACTCCAGGTCCTCACGTGGGTAGCAGGTAGTTAAGCCATCACCTGCTGCCTTTCAGGTGCACATACACAGAAGCTGAAATCGATAAGCCAAGGCAGGCCTGAAACCCCAAACCCTTAGACATGGGATGAGGACGTCCCACGAAGTGAGGTTCCTAAGCGCTGCACCAAATGCCAGCCCCTCTTCCTCAAGACACAAGCTTTGCTCCCCCAGAGCAAATCTTACAGCAGCGACTACAGCACACTCTTGAAGGAACTTAAGATCAGAGGGGGAAGACCACTGGCCCCAAAGCCCACTGGCTGGGATAGAAAAAGTGCAAGAAAAATCAGAAGTGAAACATGTTTCACATTGCTAACTTAATCAGCCAACAGGAGATTCCACAAAGTCAACCACCTTCACAAACGCTGAAAGAGATGGGACTCCACCCCCCCCCCCTCGCGCCCCCCTGGAGTGTTGAAACTTGGGTTGCAGCAGGAATGGAGACAGACGACAGAGAACACCAAAAAGTTGTGAAACCAGAAAGGTCAACTGGAAGCCTGGAAGGGAAGCGTCTAGTTGGAGCTATTCCCACCAGCCGTGCCACTGTGACGCCAGGATGCCAGAGCCCAGCTCCGCCCGGAAGCTATCCAGCCAGAACGCCTGTGCTCAGCAGGTGTCTTGAAGAAAGGCCTGGGGGCGGGGTGGGGCGAGGGCAGGAAAACCAGGGCACAGAGCCGGAATCTTTGGTGAGGGTTAGCTCCAATTATCAGTCCACAGACTCTTCTGCTGCTTGCTGGGTCCATTTCCACAGCCTTCTGTTTACCTGGGTCCTTTCGAGGGAATTCTTCGCTGCAGTGCCACCTCCCGGGGCCTTCCCTGGGAAGCTTTGCGCCTTCCTTCGGGCTGCGGTGAAAAGTTTCAGGCTGGATTTCCAAGGCCTAGGCATATTGTAATCACTTAGTATTCGCATTTAAGTCAGCAGCATGTAATAGATTTCTTCGTGCATATAAGTCCTGACAGAAATGAAAAATCAAACATTTGGCCTTGGTTTTAATCAGCTTTGGTATATTAATTTCAGCCTTTTTTTTTTTCAACCAACAGGCAGCAGTGAGTGTCTATGTGCCAAATCCTGAGGAAATGAAGCATTTTTCTGCCCAGGAAGCACCAAAGTTGGGAAAAATATTTCAAGCATATCAGTGCTTCTTTGATATAATCAGTCCAAGGAGGATTTATGAAATATCTGCTACATAGTAAGCTCTGGGCTATGTATGAGCCATATGAAGTTCAGTGAGTTTTCCTTCTGATTCTTTGAGCTCACAGATTCTTCTTTCTTTTTCTTTTTTGAAAAGATTTATGTATTTGTTTGAAAGAGTAACCAAGAGCAGGGGAGAGGCAGATTTTCCATGCATAGGCTCACTCCCCAAATGTCTACAATGGCCAGAGCTGGACCAGGAAGAAGCCAGGAGCCAGAAGCTTTTGGGTTTCCCATGTGGGTGTAGGGACCCTAGGATTTGGGCCATTCTCCACTGCTTTCCAAGGCTATCGGGGGGTTGGGGGGAGCTCCTTCAAAAATAGAGCAGCTGGATGGGAAGCCAGCCATATCAGTCTTGCAGGCAGTGGCTTAACACACTACACCACAGAACCAACACCAACAGTTATTTTTCAAGGTACAAGATGAATTCAATCACCCAGATTTTAAAACATATGAATATATGAGATCGCTGAGTTACTCATACATATTAAGCTTGCATGTGCAGTGGGGATTGGAAAGGCATGGAAGGGGATGTAACATCTGAAGCAGTCCCTGCACACAGGAGTCACGTTTTACAAGTGGTGTTCTGGCATAAGATTTGTACTTTCTAACAGACCTCATCTGAGAGCTTTGCTCCATTTTTCCTTTTTTTTTTTTTTCCTTCTTGCTGTCCAATACACTTTGACATCTGCTCACTCAAAGCTTTGTTCATATTTGTGGAGACAGCCTTGGCCCACATGTATCACTTTAAAATGTTAATTACCTTTAACTATAAAATTTATCTCTGCAGGGAAGCACTGGTGAAGACAGAAATTCTTTTTTATATATATAATTTGTTGTAGCCAAGTCAACAGAGCACAGTTTCCGTGGGCCATCTGTTGGAACACAAAAATAGCGTCACTATGTAGAAACAGATGTGCAAAATGGTATTCATTAAAAATGAAATTCCACCTGTAATAGGAAGCAGAACGTGTATGCAAAAGGAATGTTGTACGGTTATAGTCTTTGCTGTTGCTTTCCAGTCTTTTAGGAATTTATATTTGTGGGTAAGATAATATGTTAATAGCAATATGCTTCTGGCTTTCGCGTCTAAAGATGGGAGTTATTCGTAGTAATATTGAATAGTTACTCTAGACGGCTTAGCAGATTAGCAGTCATGAAAAAAAAATATCTGCAGAGTGTGAGGATCATTACCTTCTTAGCAATGAACAAAGATATCTTGGGCAGAGAATTAGAGACTATCCTGTATTAGTGACAAAAAGTAACATTTACCGATTGTACCAGATGCTTAATTGTACGCCTTATAAGAATCCTCTGTAGGAGATATCCTTATTTTGTAAGTGAGGAGCTTAAGACTGATAATAAAGTGTCCAATATCATAGTTGGATTGGGATTTAAGACTCTTAAGACAAGAACTCTTTATGCTATTTCACATTGTCTTTACAACAATGGAAGGAAGTAATGCTTAGGTAACCTTACAATATCAAGGCTGTTTAAAATGTAAATCTAGGTCTGTCTGATTCCAAAGTCCACACTCATGTTCTTCTATATATTTTTAGCCTTTGCTTTCAAGTTAATTTAGCATAATTTTTTCACAAAAGAAAAGTAGATATTATCTAATATAGACAGATTTTTAAATAAAAAAAATCCCAGGCTACCATTAATTACCATAAGCAGTTCAGAAAAATCTTATGCATTGGTGAGAATGAGGCATTTCCAAATGAATTTAAAATGTTGGTTTCTCTTATTACTTCTTTTTTTTTTTAAGATTTATTTATTCTTATTGGAAAAGTGGATATACAGAGAGGAGGAGAGACAGAGAGAAAGATCTTCCATCTGATGATTCACTCCCAAAGTGAGTGCAACGGCTGGAGCTGAGCCAATCTGAAGCCAGGAGCTAGAAGCTCTTCTGGGTCTCCCACACGGGTGCAGGGTCCCAAGGCTTTGGGCTGTCCTCAACTGCTTTTCTAGGCCACAAGCAGGAAGCTGGATGGGAAGCAGGGCCGCCAGGATTAGATCTGGCGCCCATATGGGATCCTGGCACATGCAAGGCAAGGAGCTTAGCCACTATGGTAACCGCGCAGGGCCCTCTTATTACTTCTTAAACAATATTCTTTCATTCACTAATCCAACAAATATTTGTTGATTTCTTTCTTGGTGTGTGATCAATTAGGCATGAAATCTTGTCTTTATGTAGTGCACATCCCCTTCAGAGATATGCAAGCAATAATATAGATACAAACATAAATATAAATCAGCAAAGTATGCTTCCTGTTGAGATCCTGATATATGGAAAAAATCAGTATGGTCCATCAGTTGCTAACAGAAAAAAGTCAAAATCTCTCATTACCTCTAAGAACCCGCATTATTTGAAAAATCTCCCTTGTATCTGTGAGAACCAGGACTATTAACACAGAAGAAGTACAGACTTAACATAGAAGATAGAAAAAGTAATTTGAAACTCTTCTTAAATGGTTCCTGTTTTATGAAGTTTCAACCTAATGACTTTTCATCTTACAGTTATGCAAAAGTGATAGAAATCACATTTTGAGTTTTTAATTTTGATTTTTCTTGGGATAGAAAAAATGTTATATGACACTTTCTGGTAATTCTGAGTGGGGCAGCAGCACGGAGTCACAAGTGCCAGTCAGTTCTGCGACAGAGGAAATAAACAATACTTCCTGGTGTAGTGGTCTCCACCTGCTCATTGACTCCCCCAAGCAGCTGTGATGACCAAGGCTTGGCCAGTCTGAAACCAGGAGCCAGAAAATCCATCTAGATCTCCCACTCGGGTGGCAGGGGCCCAAGAATTTATACCATCATCCTCTGCCTCTCCAGGTATGTTAGAGTAAGTAGGCCATTTTATATGTTTTTAATGATTCTGAAGTCTCTGTGGACCTGTTTTTTTTTTTTTTTTCTGTTGGCTTTCACTTATGACATATTCCTTGAGTTCTTGCAATTAAAAAATTTTTAAGGATGGAAAAACAGAGACAGACAAAGAAGCCTTTCATCCACTGATTCATTCCCCAAACACCTCAAACAACTGAGGCTGGGTTAGGCCAAAACTGGAACCTGGAACTCAATCCAGGTCTTACACGTGGTAGCATAAACCCAAGTAATCAAGCCATTGTCTGATGCCTCCAGGGGAAACACTAGCAGGAAGGTGAACTCAGAAGCAGAGCTAGGACTCAAACCATCAATAGCTTAACTACAATGCCAAACACCTAACCTGAAAGTTTTCTTTTTATTATGAGCTTATATTTCTTGGAACTTAATCTGTATAAATTCTCTTATTTAGTTAGCTGTTTTATTTGAAAGACAAAAAAGGACAAACAGATATTTCATTTGCTGCTTTACCATTCAAATGCCTACAGTGGATGGGGCTGGCCCAGACCACAAGTAGGAACTGGCACCTCAGGCCATGCCTCCATGTGGATGGCAGGAGCCCAACTACTTGAACCGTCACCTGCTATTCCCAAAGTATGCATTAGGAAGTTTGACCTTGGAGTGGAGCCAGAACTTAAAACGAGACATTCAGATATGAGATACAAGTGTCCTAAGCAGTCTCTTAACCACTAGATGACTTCCTGCCCCTGTAGGAATTCTGTGAAGAAATTCTTAGGAATTTGCATTTGCTTTTTACAAAAATACATTTATTTTACTTAAAAGCCAGAATTACACAGAGAGAGGGAGAGACAAAGATCTTTCATCTGTTAGTTCACGCCCCAAATGACCACAACAATCAGAATCCGGTTGGTCTGGAGCCGGGAGCCAAGAATCCCCTCCATACCTCCCACATAGGTGCAGGAGCCCAAGCACATGGCCGTTGCACCCATATGGGATGCCAGCAGTGCAGGCAGAGGATTAGCATACTGCACAACCCTGCTCACTCTTACATTTGCTTTTGTGAGTCATGTCAAATGGGAACATTCTGTTTATGTTGTTTACTTACTTTATTTTGGAATAATTAGTTATAAGCTAATAATTAACTTGTAGAAAAATTACAATAGTATAAAGATCTCCCCTGTCAGGGCCAGGCTCAGCTAGGTTGTAGGTGTGAGACAGGTGGGCTGGGGTGTTTTATTTATCAGTGAGTGTGAGGACTGTGTAGACCAGCCTAGTCAGTCTGGGTAGCAGCACCTGCCAGCACAGATGGGACATGTCTGGGAGCAGCCCTGGTAGGGGAAGTTGGGAAACTTGTACTGGGCTAGGCTGTTGCACCTGCTGGTGAGAGTTAGACTGGGGGTTTGCTGGGCTGAGCCAAGCTACCAAATGCTGACACTAGGGTTAAGCCATCACAGACTGAGCCACAGAACCTGCTAGCATGTGCAAGAACCAGGGCTGGGAGTGGGTCTAACAAGGGAGCCTATAAGACCTCCTTGCTAAGTACTATTTCCATGGGTGAGCATGTGAGCTGGGACTGAGGGCAGGCAAGGTTGGGCTAGGCTGCCACACCCTCTAGTGTGCATGAAAACCAGAATGAGTGTGGACTAGCCAGTCTAGACCACAGCACCAACTGGCAGGTGCCAGGACTGGGTGCAGGTCATGAAAGGCTTACTGTAGTATCCCCTGGCAAGCACAAGATCCAGGGTTGGGAGCTTGTCTGGGAATTGTGAGTATTCCCCTGCTAGGCTGTACCTACCACTGGTAAGCTCAAGAACGAGGGCTGGCGGTGGGCTAGACTGGCAAGGCAGTGGCACCTGTTGGCATACGTGAGGGTGGGGTCAAAGGTGTGGCAGGATGAATTTAGCTGCAACATCCATGGGTGGGCACGAGAGCTGGATGGGGTGTGGGCTGGGCTGGACTAGACCACAGCAGAGTCTGGCATGAACAAAAACTGGGTTAAGGGTGCACTTGGTGAGAGTTATTGGTGGTAACCCTAACTCGGCTGTGGCACCCACTGATGTGCATGTGGACTGAACCTCTGATAGGCTGTCTGGACTGGATCACAGCAACCATTAGTTCACATGAGGTATGGGGCTGTGGCAGAACTGACCAGGCAGCTGCATCCGAACATATGTACACAGTTTGGTTCAGGTGATGGATCAGGCCTGACCGTTCACACATCTTTCTCCATATCTGACCCTCCCTATCCTAATCAGAGGCCCAGATAAGCGTGCATCCCTCTCAGTTATCTAAACTATTAAAAAAATTTAAAAATAGATCTCCCCTAAATATTATTGTCCCAATATTATATCTTATAGGAAAAAGTTGCATATATGTCAATTTCCTTCCATCTTCTTCAGTCTTAAAGTGTTTTCCTTGAATCTCAAAACTTCAATAGTTTTATGAAATTGTAGGAGAGAGATTTTGTATACTGTTCATCTAGTTGAATTTTTCTGATGTTTCCTGATGCTTAGAGTCAGGTAGTACAGATTTGGAAGAAATATGGAGTGTTAGACACCAGCTCAAAATTAACATTAGTTCTTGGTGACGCACACATTTCTGTGTCCCATTATTAAGATCAAAATATTCTGGGTAAGTAGTAGATTCTTCTTTTTTTATTTTTCAATATTGTTTTTTCTTTTAAATATTTCTTTGCTTTTATTGAAAAGACATGTCAGATTTAAAGACAGAAGGACAAACAGAGAAAGATCTTCCATCCACTGGTTCACACCCCAAGTGGCCACAATGGATGGAAATTAGAAGATCCATAGCCAGGCCCTCCCACATGGGTGGAGGATTCCAAGCCTTTGGTCCTTCCTCTACTGCTTTCCCAGGTATAAACATGGAGTTGGATGGAAAATGGAGCAGCCAAGACACAAACCGGCACCCATATGGAAACCTAGCACTTGCAAGGGTCAGAATTAGCCTTTGAATCATTGAACCAGGCCCAGATGGCTTCTTAAATTATGTCCAGCACATGTTGGGTACAGTTGCTTCATGGACTTACCATGTAAGTATATCGCCAGTTCCTGAACAATAGACACATTGTCAATAAATTTCCTAAAATCATTTCATTGATGCAAAAGAAGTGTGTGCAAAATCCAGTATTCTTTCATGGAAAAAAAAAAACACTGAAGAAACCAGAAATGGAAGTAAAAATTTTCAACCTAATAATGAGCATGTGTGGAATACCAAAGTTCATGTGATACTTGATGGTGAAAGACATAAAAAATTCCCTTCTAGCTTCAGGAATAAGACAGTGTTGATCATTTTTGCCATTTCTTTTTCAGTGTTTTACTATATATTAGAGCCATTACCTACCTGCTGATACCCTTTCACCCACTTGCTGGTGAAGATCTAGTCTATAAAATCTGGAAGTAGTGACTGTATTAAATAATATGAGAAATAGTATAAGGCTACAAGAAACATAGACGCAAAATGAAGGAAGCGTGATACCATCAAAGAAACAATCTTCCAGTACCCAAACTAAAGAAATGATGACCTACCAATTTTCTAAGAATAAAAAAACTATTATTTCAAAGAAAAACTCAATAAGCTGCAAGAGAATACATGTAGCCAACTCAACAAAATCAGGAATACAGGGGCCAGCATTGTAGTGGTGTTAGTTTAAGCCATCACTTGCCATGCCAGCATCCTATATCTGAACATTAGTTTGAACCTCACTTATTTCACTTCCAGTAAAGCTTTCTGCTTCTAAGAAAGCAGTAGAAAATGACCCAAGTGCCCCTGCCACCCATATGGAAGACCCAGATGGAAGTTGTAGGTTCCTGGCTCAGACCTGGCTATTGTTGGGGAGTGAGTGAACTAGTGGATGGAAATCTTTTTCTGTCTCTCCCCTGCTCTCTGTCACTCTGCCTTGCAAATAAATAAAATAAATATTTCTGAAAGTCAGGATGACTTTATATAAACAATATGAGAAGATTATCAGGGTTTTACTACTTATTTTAAAAGGGGGGTCGGACAGTTCAACATGGTAGTACATCAGGTTGAACCTCCACAAGCAACACCTACATCCTATGAATGCTGTTTCAAGGCTCAGCTATTGGGCTTACACTCTAGTTCCCTGCTGATACACTGGGAAAGCAGCAGAGGTCACTCAAGTGGTTGAGTCCCTGCCACCCATATGAGTGACCTGGATGGAGTTTCAGACTTCTGGCCTCAGCCTGATCCAGCCCTGTGCATTATGACCATTTCAAGATCATCCATTTCATAGCCATCCAGCTGATGAAAATCTCTTTTTCTCTCTGAAATTCTGCATTATATATATAATATATATAATATATATTATAATATATAATATATTATAAAATATATAGCACATGTTTATATTAATATATTATATATTATAATATATAAATATATTTATATAAATATTATAAAAATATATTATATATTATATAATATATATATTTAAAAGAACCAAGAAATCTCTAAAACTGTAAAAAATATAAAAAGTACAAAAGACAGCTCCAAAATCATATTCAATCAAGGAAAAGAAAGAAGCAACAAACTTGAAGACATATCTCTTATAATTATCCCCATCAGAGGAGAAAAAGGAAAAAGAACAAAGAATTTATGAGACAATAGAAAAATAGGAGAAAAGTCTTATTTAAAAACATAATTGCAAGGGCTGGGGTAACATGGTGGTGCCACATACTAAACTGATAACTACACTGTTGGAATCCCATAATGGAGCACCACTTTGAGTCTTGGACACTCTGATTCCAATTCAGCTCCCAGATAATGTGCCTAAGAAAGCAGTGAAGGATAACCAAAGTATTTGACCCCCTACCACCTGCATGAGAGACCTGGATAGAGCTCCGGGCCCCTGTGTTTGGCCTGGAACTAGTCCCAGTTCATGTGGCCATTTGAAAAGTGAGCCAGCAGATGAAATATTCTCCCTCTTTTAGTCTTCAGTAAAGTGGCATAGCAAGTTAGGTTGCTGCTTGTAATGCTGGCATCCTTTATGAAAGTGTCAGATCAAGTCCCAGTTGTTCTTCCTTTCTAGTGCCCTGCTGCTGTGTCTAGGTAAGCAAAAATGATGACTCAAGTACATATGAAACCAGGGTGGAGTTCCTGACTCCAGGCTTCTGCCTGCACCATTCTTAGCCAATGATAGATTTCTTCTCTGTCCCTGTTACTTTGTCAAGTACATACATACATACATAATTATTTTAAAAGGAGAAATAATGGCTGAAAATCCTCTGATCTTTGGAGAGAAGCAGACATCCAGATTCATGAACGTTAGATTGCAAGAGATGGTCAACTCAAAGAACACAGCAAAGCATGCTTTTTTGTTAAATTGTCAAAAGTGAAAAAGAGAAAACTTTGAGAGTAGCGAGAAAACAGTGACTCCACAGATAAAGGAACCTCCATTAGACTATCAGTGACTTTTTATCAGAACCTTACAAGTTAAGCAAAAACTGAAAGAATAAAATTGACAACCAAGATTACTAACTATACCTAGCAAAAAATATTCCTTAGAAATGACTTAGAGGTAAAACCTTTCCCAGATTAAGACTGGCCCTTGCCTTACTAAAAATACTGAAAGATCAGGTCTTCCAAATTGAAATGAACATACATGAAACAGTGAATGAAAGGATAAGTTTAAGTATATATATAAGTGCAACTTTAACAGTAGTCTCTAAATTAACAGCATAAAGAGGCCAACCATCTGCAGAGCTACCATCCCATGTGGGCACCTGTCCAGGTCCCAGCTGATCCACTTTCCATCCTGCTCCCTGCTTGTGACCCAAGAAGCAGCAGAGGATTGACCAAGTCTTTGGATGCTTGCACTCGCATGGAAGACTCAGAAGCTCCCGGTTTCTGGTTTTCGATTTGTTCACTTACAGTTGCTGATGCCATTTGCGGAGTGAACCAGTGGATTGAACATTTCTCTCTGACTCTACTTTTGTTTGTAAATCAGCCTTTCCAATAAAAATATTAAAGAAAAAACCCCACAGTTCCTAAAGGCAAAGAAGATTGTCAGATGATGCACAATATAAAAAGAATGAACTTCTACTACAAGAACACAGAGTGTCAGAACAGGAAGTAAAAGTCTTAATTTCTCATACGTGATTAAAGTTGTTTTCATTTTAAAACAGACTATTATCCTACAGTGCACATTTTTCAGGGGAAAGCATTTGACATAGGAGTTTACACAATAGTTAAGATGCGTGAGTTCCACATTAGTGTACAGCAACTTCCTGCTCGTACTCACCCTGGGAGGCAATAGCTTGATAACTCAAGTGTTTAGGTACCTGCCTCCTAGATGTGAGGCCCAAATTGAGTTCCCAGCTCCCAGCTTCAGCTTTATCCTTACCCAAACCTGGCTGTTTGGGGAATTTGGGAGAATGAAGCAGAAAATGGGAACTTGTGTGTATGTGTGTGTCTAAAATAAATGAATAAATATTTATAAAAATTTTTCAAACCTCTGGCTAACCACAAAGATGAAGTCTATAATAATTACAACAAACATGAGGAAACAATCAAAGTAAATCACTAACAGAAAAACAAGGAAGAAATACAACAATAGGGGAACAATACAACTGCAAAGGACACAAAATGACTATAGTAATGCCTCATTTTTCAGTAACTACTTTAAATGAAAATAAATTGAGAGAGAGGATGAGCAACTAAATAAAATATATTCTGTTATATATTTTGCCTGTAAGAAACAGACTATGAGGAGTGATTCGAGCATCCCATCTTGGACCCTGCATTATTTCCTGCTTCCCCTTCCCCACAGCTAGCGAAATTTGCTGCTTTTCAGTTATCCACCAGTCAGATGTAATCTGGTGCCTTACCTGAGAATCCCACTCCCCAGTATCTCTGGTCCTTCCTCCTAGTCTCCACCCACATACCAGTGATTCAGATCATTTCAGTGTCCAGTCCCTGGAGCATGCACACAGCCCACAAAGCCCCTCCCCCCTCCCTCCCCTCTCTCTTCCCTTTCCTTATTACTTGGCCCTTCCCAGTCCTCCTCAATCTTGTCCCTTCCCCAGCCCTGGTGGGATTCAAAATTCAGTAAGTCTACACATGTAGATTCAATTTTCCCAAAACCACTGTTGAAGACACTGTCCTTTCTCTCTGGATTGATTTAGGTCACTTGTCACAAATTAGTTAGCTATAGATGTGTGGGTTAATTTCTGGGATTTATGTGAAGCTGATTAGGTTGAGTTAACTAGGCTTCAATGCCCATAGACATGTATGAGAGCTAAATGGAATGTGGGACAGACTGGACTAGTCTGTTGCATATATTGGAAAGCATGGGAACCAGGGCAGAGGGCAGGCCTGGTGGGGCTTATTGTGGGTCGCTCCAACTAGGCTGCAGCTCCCACTGGTTTGCATGAAGGCCGAGTGTGTGCTGGGCAGAATCAGGCTGGACTGCAACACCCATTGGTTCCAGTGGAAGACAGGGTTAGAAACAAGAACTGACCCAGCAATTGCAACCACCAGCTGATTGGAACGATGGACTGTACTGGGTCCTGTACTTGCCAAGCACACACAAGAATCAGGTCTGGGATCACCTCAGACAAAGTTTCTTTTGGTATCTCCGCAATCGAACTGCCGGACTCAGAACCCATGGTCTGCCACAGAGTGTATGTGCCAGAGCCAAGCTTCCACAGAGGCTCAGACGGAGCAGTGGAGAGCATAACCAGCTGCACGTGGAGGATATGGCAGTCTACCGGAACCTGCAGAGGATGCCTAGCATCACAACAGAGGACAGAACAAATCAATTAACTACCTAGCCATATGTTGGCAGTGAGAAACTGGATTAACAGAGATTCTAAAGTGGACTATGTCAATCAGTGCATTCTTCAGCAACCTCATCGTGCTTGGACTGGTGAGATAGGCAGCAATTCAGAACTGTTGAACTATCAAAATCATTTCAGTAAGACCCTTGGAGCATGCCCCACATCAGGGACCTGGGATGGGATGGGGCTTTTCCCTTTATCCCAGATACATGGAAAAAAATGTGGAAATAATAGTCTTACCCACTTTCCTGTAGCTTTTGAACCTTTGTGCCCTAATTAACTATGTAAAGATTTTCAAAACCAAAAACTGCAAAACAAGAACCACATAATAGTATCAATAGATGCAGAAAAAGCTTTCTCTTCATGCTAAAAACTCTAACCAAGGTAGGCATAGATGGAAAAATCCACAACATAATCAAAGCAATTTATGAAAAACCCAATGCCAGTATCATACTGAATGGAGAAAAGCTAGAACCCTTCCCACTGAGATCTGGAACAAGACAAGGATGCCCGCTATCTCCACTGCTATTCAACATAGTCCTAGAGGTACTTACAGAGGCCATAAGACAAGAAAAAGAAATCAAAGGCATACAAATGGGAAATGAAGAAGTCAAGCTTTCACTATATGCAGATGACATGATCCTATACATAGAAAAACCAGGAGACTCAATACAGAATCTGCTAGAACTTATACGAGAGTTTGGCAGAGTGGCAGGGTACAAAATTAATGAACAAAAATCAACAGCCATAGTGTACGCAAACAGCCCCAAGATGAAAAAAGATCTAACCAGCAATATACCATTCAAAATAACAGAAAAGTATGAAGTATCTGGGAATAAATCTAATCAAATGTGTAGGAAACCTATTCGAAGAAAACTACAAACTATTCAAAAAAGAAATTGAACAAGACCTCAAAAGATGAAATAACATCCCATGCTCCTGGATAGGTAAAATCAATATCATTAAAATGTCTATACTACCAAAAGCAATATATATTTTCAATGCAATTCCAATCAAATTGCCCAAAGCATTCTTCATGGAACTGGACACAATGATTCAAAAGTTCATCTAGAAGCACAAAAAATCACGAATAGCTAGAACCATGCTAAAGAGCAAGAAGTTAGCAGGGGGAATCACAGTTCCGGACCTCTGGACATACTACAGGGCAGTGTTATCAAAACAGCCTGGTACTGGCACAAACATAGAGAGGAAGATCAATGGAACAGAATAGAAGGACCAAAAGGGAACCCACACAGATACAGCCAATTAATCTTTGACAAAAACACCAATGACAGTCCAAGCAAGTGGGAAGGCCTCATCAGTAAATGTTGTTGGGACAACTGGCTGATAGCCTGCAGAAACAAAAAGATAGACCCGCATCTATCACCATACACTAAGATCCAATCTACATGGATAAAAGACCTAAACCTACATCCAGAAACCTTCAAACTCTTGCAAGAAAATGTTGGAAATACCCTGCAAGACCTAGGAGTAGGTCCTGACTTTCTAAAAAGGACACCAAAAGCAATAGCAGTTGAGAACAGAATAAACAAATGGGACTATATCAAACTAAAAAGCTTCTGCACAGCAAAGGAAACCATCAACAAAGTAAAAAAACAACCCACAGAATGGAAGAAGATCTTTGCACACTACATAGGTGATAGGGGGCTAATCTCCAGGATATACAAAGAACTTCAAAACAACCAAAACACCAAAACAAACAAGCCACTCAAGAAATGGGCACGGGAAATGGGCAAACATTTCACAAAGGAACAAGCCCAAATGGCAAATAAACATACGAAAAAATGCTCCAGTTCCCTGGCAATAAGGGAAATCCAAATTAAGACATCAAGGAGGTACCACCTAACACCAGTAAGATTGGCCCACATAAAAAAGAACACCAACGACACTTGTTGGCAAGGATGTGGGGAAAAGGGAATCCTACTCCACTGCTGGTGGAGCTGCAGGTTAATACAGCCTTTATGGAAATCAGTATGGAGAACACTTAAACAACTCAAAATCTGCATACCATATGATCTAGCAATAGCACTCCTAGGAATATATCCAAAACACCTGTTTCATGACAAACCAACATGCACCCCTATGTTCATAGCAGCACAATCAGTAATTGCAAAAACATGGAAGTAACCGAAATGCCCATCAGCAGAAGATTGGATAAGAAAGCTTTGGTTCATCTACTCCATGGAATACTACTCAGCTATTAAAAAAAACAAAATGCAGTTCTTTGTGGCTCAATGGGCCCAACTGGAAACTATAATGCTAAGGGAAAGAGCGAATCCCAAAAGGTTAGATGCCACATGTTTGCCTTGATTTAACCTGTAATTTTCGTTTGGTTGTTTGTTTTTTTTTTGAACCTGTCATTGATACTGTCCCAACACATGTGTTTTGAAAAATTGAACTTGCATTATTTTTAACATATTATTTATTCAATACTATGTCAATCAATTCCATAACACTATATGTAGTTGCTGATGTTTTGTTGGGGCTTTTAACTGACTGGGATTTTACTCTGTTAGCTCTGCCTTCAGACCAGAGAAGGTCTCCCCAAGAAGCCGTTAAAGTTATCTGGACAATAAGATGCTGGACTCTATGCTGGGTATGTGCTTGCAATGAAGGAATCTCAACTGAATTTGAACTGTGGTTATGCAGCAAGGTGGAGAAATCCACCATGGGGGGAGGATTGTGGGAGGAGCAGGGGAAATCCCAGTGCCTATAAAACTGTATCATATAATACGATGCTATTAACAATAAAAAAAAAGTTTAAATGACTCATGAAAATATGTTCAGGATTACTAGCCACCAGTGAAATGCAAGTAAAAATCACAATGAAACTCCATTTCACTTTAGTTAAAATGTGTATCATCAGAAAATCAGGGCACAATAAATACTGATGAGTATGTGGGGGGAAAAGATACCCTAACGCCATTGCTTGTTGGAATGTGAACTATTACAATCATTATGGAAGACAGGATGAAGATCACTCAGAGATCCGAAAATGGATCCACCACATGACACAGTCATCCCACTCCTGGAACTTTATCCAACCAAAATGAAATCACCATATGAGAGAGGTATTTGTTCTCTCATTTTTATTGCAGCTCAGTTCTCAATACCAAGATATAGAATCAACCCAGATGTCCATCAACTGATGAGTAAAGAAGCTGTGGCATATGTACACAGATACACACCACAGAGTAATACTCAGCCATAACTAAGAATGAAATCCTGTCCTTTGCAACAAAATGAATAAAATTGGAAACAATTATGCTTAGGAAAATAAGTCAGTCTCAAAAAGACAAATATATTTTCCACTATATATGACAGCTCATATAGAACATACAAAAAAGTGTCATTTCAGCCCACATTTATACTCCAGTGGAAATATGGTCTTTTATTCTTCTTACATTTTGCTTATTTCATAGTATGATTAATAACAAATTAAGCCTATGAGTATAGAGAGGATTAAAAATATAGCTGCACAACTACTACTAAAGAGATGGAAAGGGTTGGACGAGGTACAGGAGGGCAAGGGAAGTATGATTGTCTTCTTGGAACTGTATATATGGAATGAATAAAATCAGTTTTTATTTAGATTAAGAAAAGAGCTTAAGAAACTCAAAAAATCTGTAACTAGCTAATTTTTGAGTTGATAAGCTAGCATGGCCTATGAGTGCTGTTATAAACATTCAAATGGCTCTGGACAGAAAATAGGTTTCCACAGCCCTAGTAGAAGGAGAGAAATTTATAAAGACAAATAGTCCTTCTGGCCGCTGCTCGTTCCCTTTTAAACACAGGATGTACATTCTGCTTTGTTAGAGACAACTCTTTATCTTCTCAGTGACATACAAGGGAATATAGGAGCAGATTATACTCCACTAGGGTATTTCCATATGTTTATCTTGCTACAGTTTCCTGGTGTTAGAAGCCCAGGCCTGCTTTCCTTTGTCTAACCAATTGTCTAAAACTTGCAGGGATGATGTCAGGTTTTTCAGTCACTATCTAGAGTCATTTTCTCCTGTTTCTTTTGCATAGTATGTACTACACACTTTCGTAAACTTGCTTGTTTTTCTTTGTTTAGTTTATCTTTTAATATAGAAGTCAGTTCCCACAATGATCCTATAAAGTTTTAGAAAAAAAAATTACATTTTCCCTGGTTCAATATCTTAAAAACATAAAATCAACAAAATCCTAACTAGACTGAAGAAAAATAATGAAGACTCAAAATCAGGAAGAAAATTAGACAATACAAAGAATATAGCAGAAATGAAAAAGGATTATCAGCTTGGCCCAGCCACAGCTGCTGTGACCATCTAGGAAGTGAAGTAGCGGATGGGAGATCTCATTCACTCTCTGTAACTCTGCTTATCATATAAATAAATAAATCTTCTAAAAAAATAGATGTGGAATGGAGTGTAGCATTATGGCACAGAAGATTAACTTGCTCTGTGTGTGTATGTGTGTGTGCTTTAAGATTTATCTATTTTTATTGGAAAGGTAGACTTCACAGAGAGAAGGAGAGACAGAGAGAAAGATCTTCCATCTGCTGATTCACTCCCCAAGTGGCAGCAACGACAGGAGCTGAGCTGATCCAAAGCCAGGAGGCTGGAACTTCCTCCAGGTCTCCCATGTGGGTGCAGGGTCCCAAGGCTTTGGAACATCCTCAACTGCTTTTCCAGGCCACAAGCAGAGAGCTGGATGGGACTGGAGCAGCCAGGGTATGAACTGGCACCCATATGGGCTCCTGGCAGATGCAAGGCAAGACAGGACTTTAGCCACTAGGTTATCACTTCGGACCCAACTTCCTGTTTTTGATGTCTGCATCCCATATGACCACCAGTTAAATATTCCTGCTACTTCAGAGAATCAAGATGGCAGAATAGGGTGGGGACACATTTAAACAGACAGAGAACATTAGCCAGGGTGGAGCAGCGAAAGCACATTCCAGAAAATAGGATGGGACAGACCAAAGGCAGGGTGACAACTGGGTACTGATAGACACAGGAAAGCAGCAGAGGTGTGATGTTGCATTGACCAAATGCCCCAGCAGCATTCAGCAATCTAAATTCCACCAGTGGCTGGAACTCCACCAGCAACCAGATGGGAAGGGAAGTTCATCAGGAAATCAGAAGGTGAACTCAGGAAAAGAACTGCCCATCCTACTGGTTTGTATGATTTGACCAGGAGCAGAGACAGAAGAGCAGATCCCAAAAAGGTGGTGTGGGAACAGGGCAAATTTCACAGCCTATTCTGCCCCTTAGAGCTGAATGAGGAGCCATTTTGTGTAGGGAGGCAAAGGCAAATAGGACAGGACTGCACATGCATTAAGTTGGGAGTGAACTCTTTTCTAGCTCAGTGAATTGCAACGACAAGGCATCCTACAGGATCCACCCAAAGAGTACAAGGAATTTAAGGAATATGTGATACAGGAAATGAATCAAATGAAGCTGAAATTTCAGAAGTTAAGAAAATAGTGGAGCAAATTTAAAGTAAAATGGAGAGTCTCCAAAATAGAATGAATGAAACAGAAGAAAGTGTCAGAATTGAAAGATGTTTCCTGTCACCAGGGGGAAACAAACAAAAAGCTGGAAGCAGTTCTGGGTCAAGCTAAAAAAAAAAAAAAGTATCCAAGAATTAAAAGATAGAATTAAAAAGCCCAACATACAAGTTATGGGAGTTCCAGAAGGTGCAGAAAGAGAAGCTGGGATTAAAGGTATATTCAACAGGGAAAATTTCCCTAATCTAGAGAAAGAATTGGGAAATAACAACATCCAGGAAGGGCACAGAACTCCCAACAGGATTGACCAAAAGTGATCTTCACCACAACACATGATAATCAAGCTGTCTCCAAAGGGGCATAAAAAAAGATCCTTAAATGTACTCATGAAAAGTCAATTGACCTATAGAGGAATGGCAGTTAAATTCACAGCTGACCTCTCACAGAAAACTCTACAGGCCAGAAGAGGATAAAGTGACGTATTCCAGATTCTAAAAGAAAAAAATTGTCGGCCTAGGATAACATATCCAGCAAAGCTTTCTTTTGTCTTTGAAAATGAAATAAAATTCTTCCACAGTAAAGAAAAGTTAAAAGAATACACTTCTTCCAGACCTGCCCTATAAATGATATTTGAAAGATGTTCTCATGACAGAGAAAAGGAATAGCACCTACCAAAACCAAAGGCAAATATGAAGACCATCCCAGTAAAATAACAACAGAAGACTAAATCAATGAATAAACCCTTGCTAAAATGACAGGACCAAATTACCATCTATTCATATTAACCCTTAATATAAAAGGCTTCAACTTATTAATCAAATGTCATAGATTAGTAGACTGGATTAAAAACACAAAACCCATCTAATTGTTGCTCTTACCAGATACCAACTTTACTGTCCCCTTGGACTTAAACTGCTTAGCTTCCAGAATCATGAGCAAAAAATTCCTATTATTTACACATTATTCAATCTAAGATAGCTTGTTGTATCAGCAGAAATGGACTAAAACAACTGGTTTTACAACTCTATGAAACGTTTAAAAATAACTATATATTTTAAATTTATGGGTCATATTTTATGTGACTTACTGTATGTAAAAATATTTTAAAGAATTTTAAAAGAAAAAGATAAGTACATGATGAGAATTTGTAGAGAACAGCTAATGTCGTGTTTATGAGGACATTTGTAGAATTAAATAGCTCTGTGCATACAAGTTTCAAATACATGTTTGGTTACACCATGAAAAAAATCAAGTGAAAATCAAAGTGAGCAAAAGGAGAAAATAAGAAAAATCAAGTAATTTGAAAACAGAGGATAACTTGAAAACATATCAGACTGAAAAATTCCTTTAACATCACTAGCAAAACTCATTCAGGAAAATAGATATAATGTTAGTGGCTATATACCTATAAAAGAAATTATATTTTTAATTTAAAACATTTCTATAAGGAAAACTATAGCATCGAGGACTCCACTATTGGATTCTATCAATCATGTAGGGAGCACGTATTGCCAATTCTACACAAATTCTTTTTGAAAACAGTGAACAAAAGAACAGTTATTAACTTATTTTAAGAGAATAATATACCCTGATACTAGGAAGATGAGAAAACTAAAGCCCAGTATCCTTCAGGAACATAGATACAATAACTCAATATAGACAGTGATGTGTTTAACAGCAGGGATACTTCTTGAGAAATGTGTCATTAGGCTACTTCATCAGTGTATAAAAATCTTAAAATGTGTTTACACAAACTAGATGGTGTCATATATTGCATACCCAGGTGAATCATGTTTTCTGATAGACACCATAGTTGGTCTGCTTACCATAGCAGCATCAATGCATTCCACATTAGAATGACACTAAGCTACAATTTACATTTTAGTTTCAGTGTCTCCAAAAGGCTAATGTGTTAACAGCTTAGCCCTAGGATGAAGTTATTGGGAGAAGATGGAGACTTGATCCAATTAGAGTCTTTAAGAGGTAAGGTCCTAGGGCCCTGCAAAATAGCTCAGTGGCTAAATTCTAGCCTTGTACATGCCATGGTCTCATCTGGGTGCCTGTTCATGCCCTCGCTGCTCCACTTCCCATCCCTTTTTGTGGCCTGGGAAAAACTAAGTTCCGGCCATTGGGGTCACTTGGGGAGTGAATCAATGGATGGAAGATCTTCCTCTTTGTCTCTCCTCCTCTCTATATATCTGACTTTGCAATAAAACTAAATAAATCTTAAAATAAATAGTCAAGAGATGATGATAATTTTTATGTGGGTAAATGTCAAGCCAAACTTTAATGTACTAATTTTGAAATACTATTCTGTATTTCAATAAATAGAACTGGCAATAAGGCAATTAGAGAAATAAATCAGGAGTTCAAGGAGAAATCAGGACTGGGATAATTAAAAAGAGAAGTGATTTAAGAGCAGAATCCTGGAACATCCTAAGATTTACATGTTCTTTATTTAATTGCTATATGTTTTTTAAAGATTTTTTTTTTAATTGGAAAGTTGGGAAGCAGGGTTGCTGGAATTAGAAATGGTACCCATATTGGATCCTGGCTCATTCAAGGTGAGGACTTTAGCCACTAAGCTACAGCACTGGGCCCTAATTATTCTATTTTTATGCATGTATATATTTTGCTCAGAGGGCGGTCCGGAAAAGACCGTCGTCTGGAAAGTAAGTGACACGATTTGGGGGCTGTAAGAATGTGTGACCTTAAACAAGTCACTGCTCTACCTTGGTCTCATGCTAGACATCATTTAAAAACTTAAAAATGAGGACTGAATCCTCCTACAACCCTGGAATATCCAGAGATCAGAGAGGTTGGTGTTATGATAGTTGGGACAGAGGGAAGCCAGGGGGAAGGGGCCCACTGTGCTGTCGTCTGTCTGCATCATGTAGTTGTATTTTGGAATAAGTGTTCAGTACTTTAGACTGCTCATCTCAGGTCTTAGCTTCTTGGGGAGCCAAGGCAGGTAGATGCAGTTGACTTGGGCAGTGAACTCTGCTATTTATTTTTAAGAGATTATATATTCCAGTTCAATATTTAAGAGACAAATGGATGAATAATGAAATAGCCACTTTCCATTTCAGTCTACTCCATAAGCACCTGATAATAACAATTGCCTGCTTAGCTTTCCATCGTATGAATGAATCATTTAACTAGCCCCTAGCTGATGAATATTAAGTTCCTTCCGATCTTTTACTGATATCAATTCTGAGAAACTTTTTACATTACATCAATCTATGTCTATACGTGAGTGTACCTGTAGAATAAAGTTCTTTAAGTGGAATTGTTAGGGAGCATGTACATCGTCAATTTGATAGACTCTGCCAAAGCAGGCTTTGTGGAAGTATGATATGCTAATATCAACATTATGTGTCAACATTGTGCAGTGGATGAGATTGGGGAGGGGGCAACCTTGGGGTCTGAGGGTTAAAACTTTCAGCAGCCTGTTGGCTGCTGGTAGATGCTAGCCCGGGATCGTCTTCATGCTCAGAGCCCCAATTCCAGTCACCACGTACACGCGGTGAGCTGTCCCTGGCCTGCCCAAGCTCCAGAGGCTGCTCCCTTCATGATGAGTATACTGAAAGGGGAAGTCTGGAGAATTGGGTGGGCCCAGGTCCTACCCGCTGGATGGGATTGAGGAGGGGGCAACCTTGGGGTCTGGGGGTTAAAACTTCCAGCAGTCTGTTGGCTGCTGGTGGGTGTGAGCTCTGGGGTCTTGAGGCTTTGAATTGCTGCTTAGGTAGCTCCATGCTGAGCCCACTGTGCTTCTGTTTTTTTCGAATCAATCTTGAAGACTCCCAATGATAGTTAACTTTTCCTTTGAAGGTAAGCAAGGGTACTGAACCTGGTAGGTTGAAGGAGAGGGATCAGACGATCTTTATAGATAACACTGATATACCAGTCTCCTTTGAGTCCTGTGTAGAACTTGTTATCACCGAACAATGCTGACTACCAAACACCAGTTCATGCAAATGCTAAGGCTCAGGGCCTGTCTAGCAGGACCATATCCTAGGACCTGACATAAGGATGGATCAGGAGATGGGTCACATCAGAGAGGGACATGACATCAACTAGCACACGACAGAACCATTTCCAGGGGTAGATTCTGTGGGGAATGTGTGGGCCAAACCCTGTGGAAATACTAGTCCCACTGGTTAGCTCAAGAGTTGGGGTGATGATGGACTCAGCTAGGTGTGACCAAGGAGCCTGCCATCACTCACGGGTAAAGGAAACCTCAAGAGTCTGGACTGGTCAAGACAGCAGCACCTGAATGGGCATCCTGAATAGGGTGGGCCGGGTTGCAATGTTCAACAGCTCATACAAGACCAAATGGAAGGCCAGAATTCGCTGGGCACTGGCCTAAAACCCAATGGCATGTACAAGAAATGGGTCTGGGCATAGGTCAAGTGGAGGAACTTGGGAAACTCCCCGGTAGGTCATAACTCCTGCTGATGAACACATGGTCCATACCTGGGGGTCGGACAAGATGGGCAAAGTAGCTCCAAAGGCTGGCTAATGGTTGGTGGACCAGGCAAGACCGAGCAAACCTCAGCCCACAGCAAAATTAGAAATCAGTTTGGAGCACAGGTTATGCTGAACTAGGCTCTTGCACTTACTGGTCTGTGTGAGCCAGGGACACTAAGGCACAGCATCTAGGGCAGGGTCCAGGACAGGGCTCTGCCAAGCTGAGTCAGAGCAACCACTGCCATGCACGATCTATGGCTGGGAACAGGCCCAGTTGGGGAGCTAAGGGGATACCCTAGCTAGGTTGAGATTCCCACCAAGAAGCACGGGGCTAGAACGGGGGTTGCATTCTAATCAGAATGTGGTTGTAGTCTCACTTGGCACAAGTGTGGGCTGGGACTGGATGCACCAAGCCAGGCTAGACTCCAGCACCATCTGGTGTCCTGGAGGACCAGGGTAGATGTGGGACCGACTAGGCTAGGTTTCAACCCCTACTGAACCATGTGTGACCTATATGTGAGTATGGACGAGCTGTAGCTGGGCTGAAAGAACCAACAGTAAGAGCCAGCTTGAGTTGAAGGCCAGACAGGAAAGGCCACTGTTCATACCAGGACAGGAGGTGAACTGAGTAGGGCTGGCTCATGGACCCCCTGATATCCGCGAAATCTGGCACTGGGAGAGGTTCTGATGGAGGAGCCTGGGCAACCTCTCTGACAGGACACAGTCCCCTGCAGGTAAGTGCAAGAACCACAATAGGAAACAGCCCAGAACAGGCCCTGGAAAGTTTCCCACTGGCATATATTTGGCATGGGTCTGGGGCAGACCAGGCTGAACTGGTTCACGTCACCCACTGGCGAATCCGAGCACCAGAACAGAGTGTGGGTCGAGCCAGGTTTGGTCGCGACAAAAACCAGTGCACATTACGAAATGCCAAGGTGAGATGACCCATAACAGATGTGGCCGCAGTGGCCCAAACAGCCCACATGTGAGAACAAGGAAGGGAGCCGGCAGGGGGAATGTGGAGGGCTCCCCTGTTGTACAACCACTCCCACTGCACAGTGTGGGTTGGAATGGAGGCAGACCAGGCCAGGCAGGGCTACAGCACCTATGGACCTCATGTGAACTAGATCAGGGAAAAGCCTGGTTGGGCTGACTGCTCCCACTGGTGAAAGCAAAAATTAGAGTGGGTGAGGGTTGCTTGGGCTTTGCTGCAGCATCAGCTGGCAGAGGCTGGCACTGGGTGCTAATTCTGTCAAGTTAAACTCCAGAACCACCAGGAGAGTGCATCATCCAGGAGTGGCTTCTAAGGGAAATAGTGGGCTCTTCCCTCTTGGGTTACCACTCCCACTGCAGAGCACGAAAACCAGGACAGGGGCAGGGGTGACTAGACAGAAAGGCACCCAACAGCATGTGTTCAGGCTGGATAGTGGAGTTATTTGGGCTGAACTAGGCTTCAATGCCCATTGACATGTATGAGAGCTGAATGGGATGTGGGACAGACTGGACTAGTCTGCTGCACATACTAGAAAGCACAGGAACCAGGGCAGAGGGCAGGCCTGGTGGGGTTATTGTGGATGCTCCAACTAGGCTGCAGCTCCCACTGGTTTATGTAAGGGCTAAGTGTGTGCTGAGTAGAATCAGGCTGGACTGCAATACCCGTTGGCTCCAGTGGAAGATAGGGCTGGAAACAGAACCGATCCAGCAATTGCAACCACCAGCTGATTGGGACGATGGACTGTACTGGGTCCTGTACTTGCCAAGTACACACAAGAATCAGGTCTGCCAGAGATGGTCTCCCCAACAAGCCATTGAATTTGTCTGGACAATGAGATGCTGGACTCTATGCTTGGTATATGCTTGCAATGAAAGAATCTCAACTAATCTTGAACTGTGGTGACGCAGCAAGGTGGAGGAATCCACCATGGGGGAGGGTTTGGGGAAGGGTGGGGGGGATCCCAGTGCTTATAAAACTGTAAAACTGTGTCACATAATGCAATGTAATTAATTAAAAAAAAAAAGAATTAGGTCTGAGATCAGGTCAGACAAAGTTTCTTTTGGGATCTCCGCAATTGAACTGCCAGACTCAGAACCCTAACCATGAAAAAACAGAGGACAGAACAAATCAATCAACTACCCCAACCATATGTTGGCAGTGAAGAACCAGGCAAACGGAGACTCTAAGATGAACTATGTCAATTAGCGGATTCTTCAGCAACCTCATCGTGCCTGGAATGGTGAGACAGGCAGCAATTCATAACTGATGAACTATCAAAACCATTTGAGCAAGACCGTTGGAGCATGCCCCACATCAGGGACCTGGGATGGGTGGGAGACTGGGTGGGGCTTTTCCCTTTATCTCCCCTTTTACCCCAGATACAGAAAAAAAAATGTGGAAATAATAGTCTTACGCACTTTCCTGTAGCCCTTGAACTTTTGTGCCCTAATTAACTATGTAAAGATTGTCAAAAATAAAGAAACATAATAATAAAAAAAATCAAGCTGAGGCAAAAAAAAGGAAAAAAAAAAACCATTATGTGGGGCCCTGTGTGATGGCATAGTGAATTAAACCTCTGCCTGCAATGACAGCATCCCATATAAGGGTCAGGTCAAGACCCAGCTGCTGCACTGCAGATCCAGCTCACTGCTATTATGTCTTGGAAAAGCAAGGGAAGACGGCCCAAGTGTTGGGGCTCCTGTCATTTATGTGGGATTTCTGGGTGAAGCTCCAGGTTCCTAGCTTCCGAGTACTACAGTTCTGGCAGTTGCAACCATCTGGGCGAACAGATCAGTGGATGCAAGATATCTGTGTGTGTAAACTCTTTCACATTAACTTAAACTTTTCTAAATAAAAAACAATATATGGAGATGGCTATTTTGCCACAATTTCATGTTTCTGTCTACTGGCTGTCTCTCCCTCCAAGTGGCTACAATGGCCAGAGCTGAGCTGATCTGAAGATGGGAGCCAGGAGCTTCTTCCAGGTCTCCCAAGTGGGTGCAGAGTCCCAAGGATTTGGGCCGTCCTCAACTGCTTTCTCAGGCCACAAGCAGGGAGCCTGTGGGAAGTAGAGCAGTTAGAACATTAACTATAGGATCCCAATGGATGCCAGGTGAGGATTTAGCCACTAGCCTATGGTGTCGGGCCCATACATAACATTTTGAAAAAAGAGAAAATCACCATGATGGTACCAGCTCATACGTAACAGAATAGCTGAATTCTGTTGAAAGAGAATGAGGAAGATTTTAGTCAATATTTAATTTTATTTTGTTACACTTCATTTTCAAGCTTTTGTGTTTTTTTAAAATAGTTTTTACTTAGTGTTTCCCTATAAATGTTTGTATAAGCCAGCTATTTGATAAAAGATCCACAAGATGGTGCCATGGTTAACATGTTAACAAGCAAATTTGAGAATTAAAAGGGAGAAATGATGTTTGGCACTCCATTACATGACAAAATTATCATCAACTGTTCATATATTTACTATAAGAATATTTGCATTTTCAGAATCCTGCATTTTAGTATCAAACTTTTATATTCCTTGTAAACATATAGCTTGTCTTTGGGAATATTAGGCAAAATGACATTCAAATTGCTAACAGACACATAATTATAACTTCTATACTCTACAAATTAATGGATATGCTTTTAATGATCTGCTCAGCCTTTAATGGAGGATAAAAATAATATCCAATTGCATCCCATTAATTAGTGTGAGTAACAGGCAAATGCTTTGCTATGGACTGAACTGAGTATTCCCCATTTGTCAGGTCTAACTTTTAATGAGATGGTATTTGGAAAGGAGGCTTTGGGGAGGTAAGTAGGATTAGATGTAGTTTATTTATTTATTTATTTATTGTTAATATATTTTTATTTCGAATTTTGAATTATGTGGTACCATTTCATATAGGCTGGGACTCCCCCCCAAACTCACACCCCTGTAGATAAAGTTTTAAACTTGAAGCTGTCATGATAGAATCAGAGCGTTTATAAGACAAGACATCATGCGGTGTGCTCTTTTTCTTGTGCTTCCTCTTGTAAGGTCTTGGCCAGAGGTAGCTACTTGCAATCCATGCACAGAGCGTTTGCCAGAAGCTAACTATGCCTGAACCTCAGACTCCAGCTTCCAGAACTGTGAAAAAATAAATGCTTGTTGCACGTTTATGGTATGTTGGTTTGTAGCCCAAGCAGACTATGACATTTGTTAGCAAAAAAAAATTAAAATTGCAGAAAACGATTGTTTCTAAGGCCTATGATGTATACTTAGTAATTGATATACTCAATAATGGTTAAGTTAGACATATATAAAAGCCAATACTATTTGAAACTGTTACGATTTTAAGTCACCACACTTATACTATGTATGAATATATTGGTGAAATTTTTATCACAATCATTTTAAGATTGTTCTAAAAGCAAGATTTAAAAAATCAATGTCTAAGTAGGGAGAGTTTCCAAATGCAACCAGTGACTGCAGTTAGAGATGCCCATATTCATTGGGTCCCAATTTGTGTCTCAGCTACTCCACTTCCCATCCAGCGCCCTGCTTACGGCATGGGAAAGCAGCAAAGGGTGGCCCAAAGCCTTAGTACCCTAACCCATGCGGGAGAGTGAACCAGTGGATAAAAGATCTTTCTCTCCTTCTCTCTGTAAATTTGCCTTTCCCACAAAAATAGATTTTTTTTTTAATGTAAGTAAAAAAAGTAATGTGAGAAACTTCATTGTGGAAAAGAAAAAGTGTGTAAAGGTCTCTGATAAAATTGACTGCAAACAAAAGCTTATCACTAAACTTAACTCTTTGCATTTTTCCATGCATTTTGTAATTTTCATTAGTCATCTCTGCTTAAAATTGTGAAGTCTTTTTGGTTTCATAGATTTTTTATTTAACTTTTCCATCATAAAATTTTTTTCAAACTCTTTCATACAAGAATTCAAATATATTTTCTACCTCATTCTTGAATTACTAAAGGAAAAATCTAGACATTCCATATTTTATTAGTTTGGTTGCAATATAACACATTGCTCATTAATTGCTTCTCATAAATTCTGTTTTGATTATGTAACTATACATAAATCTTTATTTTTGGTTGCATTCTGAACTTCAATCATTGCCTTCTTTTTCCTATATTTCAATAATTATTCTTTATTTCTCATCATCAAATCATCTGCTTATTTAACATACATATATTGATTAAAAATAAAAACGTACAAGGTTATATTGCTAAAGATAGGTGATAGATTCTTTAAAATGTTAAGCTCTGAAAGAATTTCAAACTCAACAAGAATAGCACTTGGATAAATCTTGAATACCTTTCACTCACACACTACTTACATATGAATACATATTTAGAATATATATTTGTATATCTATGAAATTTCTTGAGTCATTTGATAGCGAGGGTTGCAGACATAACAACCCTAGATCCATTAACATATAATTTAGAAGAACGTGAAAGCATCTGTGAATATGTACATATTGTAATGACCAAATCTATGAAAATTAACATTGATACAAGAGATAGCTTTTAGCCTAGCAGCTAAGAAACCGGTTAAGATATCTGTTTCCCAGGGCCAGCATGATGGCTCAATTAACTAATCCACCTGCAAGCACTGGCATCCAATAAATGTGCTGTTTCATGTCCTGAATGTTCTACTTCCCATCCATCTCCCTGCTTATGGGCCTGCGACAGCAGTAGAGGACAGCCCAAAGCCTTGAACCCTGCCTCTACATGGGAGACTTATAAGAAGCTCCTGGTTCTGGTCTTCAGATCGGCTCACTTTGACTGTTGTGGCCATTTGGAGAATTAATTAGCAGATGCAAGACCTTTCTGTCTGTCTCTCCTTTACTCTGGAAATCTATTTTTCCAATAAAAACAAAGATCTTTGAAAAATACAAAGATATCCATGTCCCACACATATGAAAATCTGGTTTGGGTACTTTGGGTCCAGCTCCTGACTACAGCTTCCAGTTAATCTGAAACCTTGGAGGCGCTGTGATGGCTTGGCAATTGAGTTTCTGTCATCCATCTAAGAGTCCTGAATTGAGTTCTTGGCTCCTGGCCTTAGACTGGCTCAGCACCAGCCACTGTGAGCCTTTGATGAGTAAACTAGCGGATAAGGAGCTTTCCATATCTCTTTCTATCTACCTTTCTTTCCCATCATCTCTCTGCTTCTCAAAAAAGGAGAAGTCAATAATTGGCATTATCTGATGTTCAGTCCACATTCAATTTTTTCCAGTTGACTTAGTAGTGTCCATCATAGCACATTTTTCCTTGATCTTTGATCCAATCTTGTATTATACATTGCATTTTGCTTTCATATCTCGTCCATCTCTTTTAGTCTGGGATAGCTTTTCAATGTTTACCTTCCCTTGATATGGATTTTTAAAATTGTTTTTAACTTATTTCAAAGGCAGAATTATAGAGAGGTAGATAGAGACAAAAAATGACAGATCTTCCATACAAAGGTTTACTTCCCAAATGGCTGCAATGGGCAGACCTGTGCTAGGCTGAAGCCAGGTCTCTGGAACTATTTCTGAGTCTCTCACATAAGAGCAGGGCTCAAGCATTTAGACCATCTTCCACTTCTTTCCAAGACATATTACCAGAGAGCTAAATGGAAAGTGAGTGTCAAACCTGAACCCATAGAAGACGGGGATGCAGTGTTGCAGGCTGTGGCCCAACCCACTATACCACAACACCAACCCTTATGCTGATTTTTTTTTAAAGATTAATTCATATATTTGAAAATCAGAGTTGCAGAGAGAGAGGAGAGAAGAGACAGAGAGTGGTCTTTCATCTCTGGTTCACTCTCCAAATAGCCACAATAGCTGTGGCTTCAGCCAAAGCCAGAAACCAAGAGCTTCGACTGAGTTTGTTCTTGCAATTTCTTGAGTTTCATCTTGTAGGAACCCAAGCACGTGGACTGTCTTCTGTTGCTTTCTCAGGCACATAGTCAGGAAGCTAGATCAGAAGTGGAGCAGTCAGAACTCGAACTGACACCCATATGGAATGCTGGCTTGCAGATGTCAGCTTTACTTGTTATACCACAACACTGGCACAAATATTGATATTTTTTAAGTGTATGGGCCACTTGATTTATAGAATATCCTTCAGTTTACCTGATATTTCCTCATAATTAGGCTCAGGTTATACATTTTGGGCTAAATAATAAGTCAGCATTATCAGTTTGTCCCATTAACTGTAAGTAATTTGTAGGAACTATGTAAATGACCTGTTCCTCTTCAAATTTTCAGTAATCCGTAGATTATTCTTGCCTGAAGAAGTTAGTATTATGATGATTGAAAATGATTGATTTGATCTAATCCAGTATTCTGTCTATACTTATTAGATTAGGAAAAGATTTTCATTCTTTCTTCTACTTATATTTTAGGATAATAATATTTTAGCATTATTCACATCACAAATATAAGTAATTGCTATTTAATTCTATTATACTTATGCTATCCTGTAGGTTATAATCCATTGTTGTCCTTATCCATCTTGCTGTTCAAATGTCTCTGACTTGGCCAATGAGACCCATTTTGATTTGGCTTTCTGTTATTTTAACATGTCCACTTCATCTGACACGGGTTTGCTTTCTTTATGATGTATCAAGGTATTCCAGGCTCAGTTTACACTTTTCATACCTAGCCCTAGATTCTGCCAATTTCATTGTGATTGGAGTATCATCCTTTTGAGGCCCTTACAGGAACAGAACTGAGAGAAATAGCAATTTCAAATTATTCAAATATATGAAGATGCTTCTTTTTATTTTCAAAAAACATTGTGGAAAATACAATGAAATGATAAATTTGCTTTGGTAAAAAAAAAAAATTTGAAATCCATGCATCGTTATTGCATCGTGTGCGTTTTCCAAGTACATTTTTTAAATACTTGTTTATTTGAGAGGCGGAGACAAAGAGACAGAGCCCTGAACCACTTGTTCATTCCTCAAACGCCTACAGTGGCCAAGGCTGGGCCAGAGTCCGGAGCCAGGAGCCCAACCCAAATCTCCTGCGTGGGTGGCAGGGATCCAATTACTCGAGCTGTCACCTGCTGCTTCCCAGGATCTGCTTTGGTGGGAAGCTGGAATTTGGAGCTGGAAGCAGGAATTGAACCCAGGCACTCCGCTTAGGAACATAGGTATCTTACTGATAAGCCAAACATCTGTCTTTCTATGAACTTTCATGTACACATATGTGTTACCATAATTAAAGCCCTAACTACCTAACATAATTAGAGCCCTAATACATTAATGTATCTATTCATTTAGTCAATACTGCAACACACACACAAAAAATAGTTTAAGGATTACTATACTCGTACTTGTAGAAAAATAGGCCAACAAAACTGCCAAACAGATGTTAAACTTTATGTTTTAAATACTTTAGGCTGAAATCATGTAGTCAATGAACTGGGTTCAGAAGCAACATGGATTCGTTCATTTCTTTTTCATCAATGTGTTTATGACATTGTGTTAGTCCTTTGGAATACAGTTAAGCTTGGGGCTTTTTACATTCAGTTTTAGAGTTCTTCTCCATTTTTGGTGATTTGGTTTCATCTATTGAATATATAAAACAGTAACGTGATTTAAAAGTTAAAACTGTATAAAAGGGCCCAGCGCGATAGCATAGTGGTTAAAGTCCTCGCCTTGCACTCCCCGGGATCCCTTAGGGTCACCGGTTCTAATCCCGGCAGCTCTGCTTCCCATCCAGCTCCCTGCTTATGGCCTGGGAAAGCAGTCAAGGACGGCCCAGAGCTTTGGAATCTTGCATCCACATGAGAAACCCAGAAGAGACTCCTGGCTCCCAGCTTTGGATCGACGCAGCACTGGCTGTCGTGATCACTTGTAGAGTGAACCATCAGATGGAAGATCTTCCTCTCTGTCTCTCTTCCTCTCTGTATATCTGCCTTTCCAATAAAAATAAATAAATCTTTTCCAAAAAAAATAAATAAAACTGTATTAAAAAGTACACTTTGAGAAATATTTATTTTGGTTGTCTGTATCTGCCCCTCAACATAGTAGTTTAAAGATAATTACTTGTCCTTCACACTTTCATTGGGTCAAGAATTTGAAGAGCAGCTTAACAGTATTGTTCTCATCTGAAACTTTTTTTTCCTTCTTCCCTTCCTCCTTTCCTTCTTTCCTTTCAATATTTAGTTTTTTGAAAGACTGACAGAGAAATGGATGATTGTCCCTCTGCTGTCTCACTTCCCAAATGACAGCCTCCAGGTTTGGGTAGCTGAAAACCAGGAGCCAGGAACTTCATCCAGGTCTCCCACATGGGTAACAGAGACCCCAGGATTGGGCCATCTTCTGCTACTTTCCCAGGCACATTAGCAGGGAGTTAGATCAGAAGCAGCGGCAAGGACTTTGATATGTAGTGCTGGAATGACAAACAGCATTTTTACCCACTGTGCCACAATGCTGGTTACAGTTAGCCTTTCAGAACTAAGAGGTTTAGTCATTCCCATGGTACTGTAAGTGCTTCAAGTGTTTGTTTTACAGTTAAGGGATGTTTATCTTCCCCAGCAAATGATAGCGCTCTAACTTTAATCGTTGTTATTGTATGGTAGACATTCAATAAATATTTGTTGAAAGAATGAAACAGTATTCAGTTATTTGGAGATTATGTAACTGAAGCAACTTTCAAAGAAATTTTAAAATCTAAGGTAAAAAATCAGTGTCTTGGCCTTCAAACTTCATATTTTTTGTACCAATTCAGTATGGATTTTTCAGCTAAAAGGCCCTCTAACTTTTTGACTGGTTTGAATTAAAACCCAAGACTTTCTCATCAGTTGTCTGCAGTTGTTACTCATAAATCTAGCACAGTGTTCTTGACAGTTTTCAAGATAAGCAGAGCCAGGGTGTTCTGTGCCTTTTAGTGGTTGTCATCAGCTGTCTTGAGTAATAAGAGTTTCTGCTTCCTTACAAGCCAGAGAGAGAGAAAGACAGAGAGAGAATGAGAGCGAGCTGGGCTGTTTGGTGATGCCCTGTGGAGTTATCGTTTCCACCATTCTGAGTACACTAAGTGGATTGACGTTATAGCAACCATTACCACTATCACTCACTGCAGAACTTTTCATCATCAGAACTGAAGAGTTTGGAATTGGTATCAATTTACTTGGGTCACATGCAAAGCAATTCTTTTGTGAGCTGCCTCCTCCACTACTGATGTTACAGTTTTTATCTCTGCAATGTGAATTTAGTTAACAGATTATTTAAAAAAATATTTGTTTGTTTATTTTCATTTGAAAGGCAAAGCAACAGAGACAAAGAGAAAGAGAGGTCTTCCACTGGCCACGGTAGCCAGGGCTGGGCCAGGCTGACACCAGGAGCCTGGACCTCCATTCTCCATGCAAGCTGCAGGGGCCCAAGTATATGGGACATCTTTTTCCTTCCCAGAACATTAGCAAAAATTTGGATGGAAAGTGGAGCAGTTGAAACTCAAACTGGCACCTTGATATGGGATACATATGCATATAGGGGTTATAACTAGTAGCTTAACCCTTTAAGCCACAACACCATCCACTGGTGTGAGTTTTCTTATAAAGTCTATTAGGGCTGCAATTAAATGAGAACTGGGGCTGGTGGATCTGCTTGTAAAGTGATGTATTCACATGGCAAGCAAGTTGATGTTATTTGTTGTACTATGATTTATTCAACTGATCTCCAGTGTTTAACTGTACAGGTTGTTTTCAGCATTCTCTAATAACTAATAGAAGAGCAATAGTGTGCATATGTTTTCATATTGTTGGATGTATTCAGGATAAATTCTTAGATGTGAGATTGTTGATCAAAGACTATACACACACACACACACACACACACACACACACACAGGTAGATATTGCCATATTATCCAATGCGGAAAATATACTACTTTGCATTCCCATCAACAACGTATAACAGTGCTTGTTTTCTCACAGCTTCACTGACACATATGTGTTTGGTCAACCTGACAAAGGAGAAATGCTATCACACTGTGGCCTGAAGGACTCCATTCGTGGTACTACAGGTCTATCAGCAAAGCTATTCTCAATTTTTGTTTATCTTGAAATGTCTTAATTTCTCCATAACTTCTAAAAGATTATTTTTCTGGGTATAGTCTTTTTCTGTATGCACTTTGAATACATTGCTCCATGCCTTTTCACCAGTGTAAGTTGTCATAAGAAAATGGCTGTTGATCTTACTGAGGATGATTTTACAGTATGACTTGCATCTTCTTGGCTGATTAAAATTTTTTTTTGTTTCTCTTTCAATAGTTGTGTGATGCGTGTAGGTGTGAATCTCTGAATTATTCTACATGGAACTCACCTAGTTACATGATTATATAAATTAATGTTTTTGTAAAATTGAGAAAGTGTTCATTAACTATCTCTTCTAATATTTTTTCTTCCCTTTCTTTCTCCTCTTGGAATTCCTATATTTCATAAGCTGACCTTGATCATGTCTCAAATGTCTCTGAAGCTTCATTTTTGTGTATTTTTTCTTTCTGTTCCATAAACTAAGTACTCTCAAATATGAATTCTTACACACATATGCATAATTACAGGTCAGGAAGAACAGAGAAACAAACAGGAAAAATTCTGGAGGAAAAAGTTGATGAAAAAGTTCAATCTACATGTTAAAGAGCTCAATGGACTCTAAGTAACATGAACTCAGCAAGGTGCATCCCTGCATGCAGAGTTCTGCAAATCAGGCTGATGGTTTCCGCAACAACCATCATTTTATAAAATATTTAATAGAGTGCTGGTTTGCTTCCAGACAATTCTATGTGTTAGTAATCACACTGCAAGTTGTCTTCTCAAGACTCATTTATGGTTTTTGTCTTTACCTTCCACATTTAATGGCAGTGATTTTGAGTCCATTTAAATGAATAATGCACTTAGATGAGAATGCATTACCCTTACTCTCATCTTTGCAAATACACTAGCTGCCATTTTCCAGATGAAAACCTCTTAATGGAAAGAGACTGAGAAATGTCTGGGGCCTTATAGTCTCTGGTTTGGAGGAACATATGCTTTTAGATATTTGAGCACCCCTGGGTAGGTGTCAATTTGGATTGTAGTCTACAGACTGGTGGACTCTCCTTTAATAGAGCTGAATTATTTGGCCCCTCTGCATAAAGATTAGACAATTCCTTCCTGAACTCATTTTTTTGTAATAACATCTTGCTACAAACACAAGGAACAGACAATGCACATTACATTCTGATACTTTATAAGGGCTTCATCGAGAGTTCCAGGTTCTGTCAGCACATTTTACCCGAGATAACACAGGCAACAATTTCCTAACTGTTTTGCCACAGCATAGGAACGCAATCAACATTCTGGCATGTGGTTGTTGCCAAGTACAGCCAGACTACTAAGCAACTATTACATATCTGAATAATTTTTTATAGCATCACCCATTTCTAACATTGAATACACTGTCATTCTGTGTATGGTTCAGATAATACAAATGATACCAAGTATTTCATGCAAAAGAGGATTCATTGCAGGGAATTAGATGCTCACAAAAATGTTTAGAAGGTTAAGGTAATATATTCTTGACTGTGGTTACTGGAGGAATAAGTCTTAAGTCATGTACTAGGAGATAACTGCCTCTGAGGCCATCCTTGAGTCTTGGCTTTAAGAAGCCATTACCACAACTCAGTTTTACACCAAAGAAGGTAAAGAATGAACATCTAATCCACAGACCAGGACTCTCACCCATGCCCTCACTTCCAGCCTCAAAGAAAACTACCTGGGTGCCCACGAAGAGTAGTGGGCTTCCTACTCCATCCCACCCAGGAGGCTGGGACTCAGGAGCCTCTGAGTCTCTCATACAGCCAGATAGTCTTGAATAAATATGAATGGAGACAGGGAATGAGAACCCATATTTGTCCTTGGCTCCTATCTCAGGTCTTATGATTTGCTATCCCACTCCCCTTTGACCTACAGTGGTCAGCAAGTTAGAGGAGGACCCAATAAGAGAGTATAAATATATTAATATATAGTTGCATAAAGTGTATCTGGTTGTAGTTTAATTTTGTACTTAAGCAAGCAAGCAAATAATCTTGAATTTTCTTTGTTAACAGAAAAAAAGAAACAACAAAAATTAAAATGCTTATTGCTAAGAAGAAAAAAAGAGAAAGTGAGTATCTAAAGCAGCAAAATAAAGATTATAAAGCATTGGGGCCAATGCAATGGCACAGCACGTTAATCCCCTACTGTGGCACCAGCATCCTATATGGACACTGATTCAAGCCCTGGTCGCTCCATGTTTTATCAGCTCCCTGCTTAAGAAAGCAGCAAAGGTTGCCCAAGTCCTTGGGTCCCTGCACACACGTGGGAAACCAAAAAGTAGTTCCTGGTTCCCAGCTTCAGAGAGGCCCAGCTTCTGATAGTATGGCCATTTAGGTGAACCAGCAGATGGAAGATATTTCTCTCTTTCTCTGTAACCCTGACTTTCCAGTAAAAACAAATAGATCTTTAAAAATTCAAATGGAGAAGAAGTATTATCAGTACTACTTTTTATTCACAGGCTCGGGTATACTAGAATGTCAGTGTAGAGAGATGCCCGTTTGCAGCCCTTGCTCTCCGGCAGCCATACAACACAGCTGTAGCTAAATGGCATATAGCACGCTTCATGTGAATCACTTGCAGGAAGGTGATCAATACCTAAACTGCTGATTGTAGAGGGGTCTGAGAGAATGTAATTTAAAAAAATTTTTAAATTACCTCTTCAAGTAAATGGAATATGAGAGGATTGATCTAAAAGTTTTGCCATGGCCTATTAACATGGCTTTGTGGGAACTTGTATCTGTGAAATGCTTTCTTTTAGTTTCAAAAATACAATCATTCCAATCTTTTTCCTATGTTCTGTCAAACTTAGGGGTGACAGTTTTTCTGCTGGAGTTCCAAAATCTGGGATATCTTACAGTTCTGTTTATTCTTCCAATTATCTGGGATAAAACGTTCATACTAAATTCTTTACATATAAATAGCAAGTATGTTTGCTTCTATTTTTTCTTAAGATTTATTTCTTTGAAAGACATGGGGGGTGGGGACGGAGAGGGGAAAGGAGAATGAGAGGAAGGGAGAGTCTTCCAACTGCTGGTTTAACCCTAATGACCACAGTGGTCAGGGCTGGGCCAGGATGAAGCCAGGAGCCTAGAACTCTCTATTGCTGTGCCAATGCTGGCCCCTGTTCACTGTCTCTTGATAATAGATTCATTGGCTGCCTCTGCTGAATGCCTTACTGGAAAGGCCACAAGAAGGGGAGTTGGCAGATTTCAGATATATTCTCATCAACTATCTCAAGGACTATGAAAAAGCTTTAGGAATATTGAAAATGTCTGCAAAATGTAGCGGAAAGAATGTGCTGGAGTAAGGGCTAAAGACATAGGCCAGGCATAAGATAGGAGAGGAATTTTTAGTTACACTCCTTTGTCTTCCCTGCTGCTTTACAAATTCAGCAACAATAACAACAAAAAATGTGATCCAAGTTGGGAAGATGGCTTTCTACTGCTTGGTGTCCATTATAATCCTTCTAACACTTTTTTGGTTTATAAGTAGGAGCAGTTACAGCCCCCTCCCTCATTCCTTATGTTCATCATTTATTTGTTCTCTTTCTCATTCTAGCTAAAGGTTTAATAATTTTCCTTTTCTTAATTATTTTGGTTTCAGATTTTTAAATTGTTTCGATTGATTGACTCTTAATTATTTTCTTCCTTTTTCTTGCTTTGAGTTTAATTTATGTGTTTTTTATGTAAGGTTAAAGTATAAATATTTGTCTGAAACCTTACTTTTTTATAATATGCATATATATTCATTTGGGTTCTATTTTTGTCTCAAGAGATTTGGTATGTTCTGTTTTCACTTTCATTTCTTTCAAAATGCTTTCTGATTTCACCTATTACTTCTTTACCAATACATGAGTTATTTAATTTTTATTTTTGTGAAAGATAAACAGATCTTTCATCCACTTGTGTACTCCCTCAAATGCCTGCAACAGCCAGGACCTTGCCAACCCAAAGCTAGGAACTCAGTCTCAACCCAGAAACCTATGTTGGGGAGAGACATTTGGTGATTAAGTTGTCAGTTAAAGCTGGGGGGTGCTATGACACAGTGTGTCAAACCATTGCCTTCAACATCAGCTTCTCATGTGGGCACTGTTTCTAGTCCCAGCTGCTCCACTTCTGATTCACTCTCTAGTAACACACCTGGGAAGACAGAAGGTGGCACAAGTGTTTGGGGCCCTGTGAATGCCACAGATGGAATTCTATGCTCCTGATTTTGGTGTGTCCCAGAACTGGGTGTTGGGGCCATCTAGAGAGTGAATGCATGAGTGGAAGATGTGTGTGTGTGTGTGTGTGTGTGTGTGTGTGTGTGTGTGTGTGTGTGTACACGTTCTAAATCTGGGTGTCTTGGTTCCACTCCTACCCATGGCTCCCAATTCCCGCCTCTTGCTGATGTAGACTCTGGGAGGCAGCAGTGATAATTAAGTGGTCATGTTTCTACTGTCCGCTGGTTCATCCCTCCAAACGCCCACAACATTCTGCTTAGACTAGCTCAATGCTAGGAGCTAGGAACTCAATCCAGATTATCACTCTGTTACCAGGGGTTCAATTTCTGTGCACATTACCTACTGGTTGCCTGGATCTGCATTAGCAGGAAGTCAGAACTGGAAGGTAGAGCCAGGACACAGACTCAGATACTCTTATAGGGACTTCAGGTGTCTTGCCTGCATTTTTCCAGCCCTATAAACATATATGAATTTGTTTTTATGACCATATGACCTAAAATTAAGGAGTAGTCCATATGATTGAGTAAACTGTTTAAAAAATTCCTTGTAGGATAACATAGTTGAATGTGATATTAAATTTCCTCTTGTTAATTTTCTGTCTGTTGCTCTGTTTTTTTTTTCTTCAGATTTATTTATCTGTCTGAAAAGCAGAATTACAGAGAAAGAAAAGAACAGACAAAGATCTTCCATCTGTTGGTTTACCCCCCCAGATGGCTGCAAAGGTTGGACCTAGGCTGATCCAAAGGCAGGAGCCAAGAACTTTTTTTGGGTCTCCCAGGTGGGTGCGGGATCCCAAACACTTGAGCCATCCTGTACTGCTTTTCCAGTCACATTAGCAGGGAACTAGATCAGAAGTGAAGCAGCCAAAACTTGAACCGGTGCCCATTTGGGATCCCAGCGTTACAGGCAGGAAATTTACCTGCTATTGCCAAAACACAGGCCCTTATTCTACTTGTTATGAGAAGAATGTGTTGAAGTTTCCACCTGAAAGTGCTAAATGGTCCATTTACTTTTTAATACCTTTTCTTGTGTTTTTGCGACTCTGTTGTTAGGTATAAAGCCATTTTTAAGTGAATGTGTCTTTCTGATACACTTAATGTTTTAACATGAAATGCCCTTTTGTGTCTTGAAATACACTTGTTTTTTTCTTTTTTAAGATTTATTTTTTTGTTGGAAAGTCAGATCCACAGAGAGAAGCAAAGACAGAAAGATTGTCCATCCTCTGGTTCACTCCCCAAGTAACCGCAACAGCTGGAGCTGAGCCAATCCAAAGCCAGGAGCCACAGCTTCCTCCAGAAGTCTCCCACATGGGTACAGAGTCCCAAGGCCCTGTGCCATCCTCTACTACTTTCCTAGACCACAAGCAGGGTGCTGGATGGGAAGTGGAGCACCTGGGATTAGAACTAGTGCCCATATGGGATCCCTGAGCATACAAGGTGAGGATTTAGCCGCTAGGCTATGGCACTGGGCCTGAAATACACTTTTTTATAATTATTAGAATCACTCTCTATTAAGATTACTCTTTCCATATTAAGTAGTTATCCATCACTTTATTTTAACCTGTTTGGGTGTTTGAATCTAAAGTGTGACTTTTCCTTAAGGCAAATAATTGAATTTGACCTTTTGAAAGCTGAAATTCTCTGCTCCTTAGTTGGAGAGTTTAATCTGCTGACATTTGTTAGTTATGAGGTGGTTGGCCGTGCATTTGCAGATGTTGAATATCCTTTTCCATTCCTATGTTCTTTTTTAAATGTATTCTTGTTTTAAACAAGTGTTTTCTCTTGTGTCGCTTCCTCTGTTGACTTTGTTTACTTGAGTAGTGTAGAATATATTCATATCTGGCTGGCAATTACAGTATGCTTCTTAATGTATGATCCTCTGCCTCAGGTTAATACTGGTTCAACTGCAAACACAGCCATTCTTTATGTTATTATTGCTGTAGATCTATGTGTGCTATTAATTCAGCAACCATGTTATGGTTATTACTTCATATAATTTTTTTAAGATTTATTTTTATTTTATTGGAAAGGCGGATATACAGAGAGGAAAGACAGAGAGGAAGATCTTCCATCCGATGATTCACTCCCCAAGTGAGCGCAACGGCTGACGCTATGCCAATCCGAAGCCAGGAGCCTCTTCCAGGTCTCCCACGCGGGTGCAGGATCCCAAAGCTTTGGGCCGTCCTCAACTGCTTTCCCGGGCCACACGCAGGGAGCTGGAAGGGAAGTGGAGCAGCCGGGATTAGAACTGGCGCCCATATGGGATCCTGGGCGTGTAAGGCAAGGTACTTAACCCCTGCGCCATCGCACCGGGCCCGATAATTTTTAAATATTAAGAGAAATAGATGTCTACATAGATTTTGACTTTTACCCACATGTTTAACATCTCTGATACTCATTTTATATGTGAATATGTGTTAATGCTGGTATTATTTCCTTTGATCCTGAAGGAATTCCTTAGTATTCACTGTAAGGTAGATTGGCCAACAATTAATTCTTCTCTGTTTATTCTGATAATGTGTTTTTCTTTCATTTTTTTTCCCTCAGAATTCTTTGGTGATGATTCTACTCCAACACTTTGAATGTTGTTCCATTGCTCTCTGCATCACGTCAGTTGTTGACTATATGGTTTCTACATATTCAAACCATCCTTTCTCTTACTGCCTTTAAGATTTTCTCTGTGTACTCATTTGTTGAGCTTCTGGAATGTCTAAATTAATCTGTTTCTTCTTTTACTAAGTTGGGGCGATTTCAGCCATTATTCTTCTGAAATTTTCCCAATTCTCTTTCTCTTTCTGAGTTTCCACTACCTATTAAGTCAAAATGCTCGATGTTCCACAGATCTTTAAGACTATTGATTTTCATCCAGTGTACTTTTCTTTCTATTGATCTAGATTCTTTGAGTTCATATAGCATATTTCTCATTTTCTTTTTTGATTTTTCAATTCTCTAGTTACTATTTGCTTCCCTTCAACATGTATCAGTATTAATGTTTATCAGTATTCATTATTTATTCAATATCACCATCATATTTCTCTTTGATCTTTAAGCATGATCCCCTTCAATTCTTGGAACTTTTTAATAATTAGTTTTAATCCTTTTCATGCTGAATCCAGCTTCATGAGCCAGTCATCACTTTTCTGTTAAATCATGAGTATGAGTCACACTTTCCTGTTTGTGGATGCACGTAGCCCAGGCAAGAGCTGTAAATACTCCCGTTATTCAGCAGTTTGTCACAAAACGCATCTCAGTTTGTTGCTTGCCTCTGACTGATCTGTTACCAGAACTCTCAAAGTTGCTGTTAACAATTTCATCTAGTTTAGTGATTATCGTTTGTTGAAAAAATTTGACAAAATATTCATTCTGCAACAATCTGAAATCTTTTCCTCTTTTATATTTTTAATTCTGTAAAATAAATATAATTGTCTGTTAACAGGCAATGGTTGGTTGAATTTCTCTGTATATTTGTATATGTTTACTATTTCTATTTCTATTTTGTTTTGTTTGAAATGCAAGAGGAAGAGAGTGAAGGGAGAATGAGAGAAACTGTCATCAACATATGTGTATTTTTTAGATTATTCTGCTGAGATGGTTTCATTATTCCTAAGAACCATTCTTTGGAATTTTTCAGTTTAGGTTGTTAGTAAGGTTTCAAAATGTTTATTTATCTAAAACCATGTTCTTATCATTTTTGATGTATAACTTTAGATGCACAGTTACTTTTCTCTCAGCACTTTGAAGACATTTTTCCATTTGCCCTGTATTGTATGATCATCACTGGAAGATCTTCTCCTAGGACTTAAGTATTATTTATTTATAAATGACGATGGTTTGTCATTTTTTTCCATGCCACTTCTAAAATCTACCCTCTTTTGTTTATGTTGTTTTCCAAGTCATCCAGAAATGTACCATGAGTGGATTTCCTTTTCTCTTTCTTTTTCTTTCTTCCTTCCTTTCTTTTCTTATCCTGACTGGTACTTGTGATGATTGCTGTATCTGTGTGTTCACACCTTAAACGATTCAGGAAAATTATCTTTTTGAGTATTACCTCTCTGCCATTTTTTCTTGGAATTAACTCAGATACATGTTACAGTTTCTAATATTTTTTAAATATTTATTTTATTTCTACTGGAAAGTCAAATATACAGAAAGAAGGAGAGACAGAGAAAGATCTTCCCTCCACTGGTTCACACAGAGCACTGGCTGGCACAGAGTCAAGATTGAGGTCACTCCAGGTGAAGTTTCTGGAGGACTTCCCAAAGTGGCCACAACAGCTGGAGCTGAGCTGATTCAAAGCCAGGAGCTTGAGCCTCTTCCGGGTCTCCAATGCGAGCACAGTGTCCCAAGGCCTTGAGCCGTCCTCTCCTGTTTTCCCAGGCCACAAGCAGGGAACAGGAAGGAAAGTAGAGCAACCAGGACACGAACTGGCATCCATCTGGGATCCCGACTTGTGCATGCAAGGAGAGGACTTAAGCCACTAGGCTACCATGCTGGGCCCCAATTTCTTTTTAAAAAAATGAAAGAATTATTTGTTTTTATTTGAAAGGCAGAGTTGCAGAGAAAAGGAGAGTCAGAAACAGAGAGATCTTCCATTCACCTGGTCAGGTCCCCAAATGGCTGCAAAGCCCAGATCTGAGTCTGGCAGTGGGCCTGGCTGGGTTAGGCTATAGCTCCCATTGTTAACAGCTTAAATGGGTGCAAGCCACTTGGGTTGGCTACAGTACCCACCAGTTAGTGTCAATACTGGGGCCAGCCATGTCAGTCTGGATAGGAACACCTGCCAACACATGCAAGGTTCATTGCTAGGGGCAGGCCTGGTACGGGAACTTGGGGAACTTTCTTGCTAGGCCACAGTACCCAGTGGCAAAAATGAGAGCCAGGGCTGGGAGCAAGGTAGACCAAGCTGGGCAGTACCCTTTGGCATACATGTGAGATGGGACAAGAGGCAGGTTGAGCAGGGTCAGTCCACAGCACACACTGGCATAAGAGAAAGAACAAGGTACAGGCCAGGCTGGATTGGGCCAGGCCAGACTGAACCAAATTGTAGTACTTACTGCCAGATGCTGAGACTGGGGGTGGGGATTTCAGATTGGGCTGCAGCACCTGCTGGTACATGCAAGACCCAAATTGGGAGCGGACTAGGTAGGGGAACTTCAGAGAGTCCCTTGCTGGGCTGCTGCTTCCATTGGTGAGCACAAGAGTTGGGACTAGGAGAGCAGGCAAGGCTGGGCTAGGCTGCTGCAACTACTGGCATGTATGAAAAATGGGTGCAGGGCAGCCAGGCTAGGCCACAGCACCAGCTGGTCAGTGCTAGGACTGGGTAAGATTCATGTTAAGCTGGATCACAGCACCCACTGATCCAGCACAAGGGTTGGGAACATGCCTTGCTGGAAAACTGTGTGCACTCCTCTGCTGTGCTATAGTTCTCTCCAGTGAGAACAAGAACCAGGGCTAGAGGTAGACCAAGTTGGACCACGCAGTGCCATCTGTTGGCATACATGAGGGTGAAATCTGGGGGTAGGGCCTGAGAGTGTGATCTGGGTCTGAGCTCAGCTGTAGCATCCCTGGGTGTGCATAAAAGCTGAATGGAACATGGATGAGGGTAGGATGCAGCAAAGCTGGCACACGTAATAAACAGGGCTGGCAACAGGTATAGTGGGGGTTATTGTGGGTTGCCTGGATTTGGCTGTGGCATCCACTGATATGTATGAGGACCTGCTCTGTGCCAGGATGGCTGGGCTGGGCTGCAGTACTCCTTGATTAACATGAGATATGGGGTTGGGGGTGTAACTGACCAGGCAGCTACATCTACCAGTATATGCACTGGCTGGCACACAGTCAAGATTAAGGTCACTCTAGGTGAAGTTTCTTGGAGGACTTCCCAACTAAGCCACTGGATTCATTGCCCACAGGGGAAAAAAAAAATCACAAGTTGTGTGGTCTGACCTTGGAGCACATTTATCAGAACTGGGCATCCTCAGCCGATGCCTGTGCAGTGGACAGGATGCCCAAGATGTACTTGGGGGACATGATGGCCAGCTCATCTAGGCAAGCAGAAGATGTCAACTGTCCTGTCAAAGGATGCAAATAACAGGTTGGACAACTCTCCTGGCCAAGTTTTGCAGCAACTATTTGGGTCTGTGGATATACTAAGGTGGACTTTGTCAACAGTGGACCTTGGAAAGATTTTCTGAACCCCAGAACAGTGAAACCAACAACTTCTCAGAAGTATCAAAAGTATTCAAGTAATACTCTCAGAACACTCTTCCCCATATCAAGATCTTTAAGGTGTCATCAAATGACCATTCCCCCATCCCTAGGTGCTGACATAGTTTGGCATCAAAGAGCAGCCTTCTTTCCTTCCTCCTCTGCAGATGCAGGAGAAAAAAAAAATAAAACATATGTCTTATCTACTTTTTGGTGTCTGACCTTCCCCACTTTAATCAGAGGCTCACATGGGTGTGTATCCCTCTAAACTGGGTAAGCAATGTTAAAAATTTTAAAAGCAATATGCTTAAAATAGAAATAAATGTTTGACTAAAATTATCAAAGCAAATGTCTTAATCCTTAAGATTCCATTATAACAGCATATTATTAACAATAAGTTGAATTTATATTTGCTTTGACTTTAGATGTTGTTTTAAATGATTAAATTAAAACCATCTTGAATTTGATCTCTACAGATTCTTGGGTTGTAATCTGAAAAAAGATTTCATAGGCCCTCCTCAAAAACATGCCACTTCAAAGGATTTTAATATTCTCAGTAATGACTCAATCTGTTCTAAGTACTTTAACAGATAACTCAATCTTTAAGCACACTATTAAGTAACACTGTGAATTTATTTTCTCAGTTACATAGCATTTCTAAACATTACTTAAAATTCCTCTTACCCAATTCTCAACATATTAATTACTATCCTTTAAACTTTTTTGAAAAGCTATTTTTTTTCTGGGATTACAAGATTTCTTGGTTCACCATCAGTTTAATAAGTATTTTCCCACTGTGAATCTTGTCCTTTATTTAAGCACACTAGGATTTGTTTTATTTGAAAGACAGGCATATATAGTTCCCATCTACTGGTTTGCTCTCCAGTTTTGCACAACAGGTAGGGACCTAAACCAGGAGTTAGGAACTCAATCCAAGTTTCTCATGTGACTAGCAGAGATCCAACCACTGGATCTAACACCATTACCTCCCAGGGGATGCCTTAGCAGGAAGCTAGAACTAGATTTATTTTCATGTTATGATGGCTTACTCTTGTACTTGCAACAAGCCTGTGTTCAATATCAAATAAACTCTCTTCTTTACCTTAGTGACTTTTAGAAATGTTCAATTGGAAGAATAAAACTGTCAGTTGTGTTAGGATTTCAGCTAACCCTCTCAATCTAATCTCTTTCGGCAACAGATAACAGATGACAAAGGGCATCTGATGTGATAAGTAAGAAATAAAGTGAGTATTTAGCCATATTAAAATAATAGTAAGAGTCATTGGTATGCTTTAGATCTAAGGAAATGTTGGGCAATTAAAAGTCAGTGGGAGGCCCGAGAGAAAGCATTAATGAGCAGGAAATACACAGATGATCCAGGAAGTAATAAAGAAGTACTGGAAAGTGAAAGTAATTTTAAAACAATAAGGTACAGTATGATGGGAGTATGTCAAATGGGTACCGTAGATCGGTGAAAGAACTCTCAATGTCCAAAGCTGGAATAGCTTGAGAAAAACTATAAGTAACATTTGATTATAATATCAAGTATAAAATAAACATTCATGAGTTTGTACAAGTATACATGAAATATTGAGGAAGTCAATAATACATACAAAAGAACTGGCAGATACCTCATATCAAACAATTTTAAATAATTTATGTAAATACTTTTGTCTTTGGTGAGATGGGCCATAAATTACTACTTCATTCATGTGGGCCACATGTAGTGATTCTCTCTAAAAGAATTAAATACGGAAAGGGGCTTTTAAAAGAAGAGAAAGGAAAAAATTTTGCAGTGAAGAAGCCTTACAACATGAATGAATCCACATCATATGAAAAGTGAAGTGACCACAGCTAGAGTCAATGGCAGGCTGTCATGCTGACAGCATCTACTTGCAGTATGACCTGATGATCATATTTTACTTCTATACCCTTATGCCCCAAAACTCATAATCTCAGTCTATTCACGAGAAAAACATGAATTGATGCACAATTGAAGTTCGATCTCCAAAATACCTGGCTAGTTCTATTCAAAACTATAAAGGTGTTCAGAAGCAAGGTAAGTTTGTGAAGCGGTGACAGCAAAGAGGTACCCAAAAAGATGTGAATATTAAAAACAATGTGCTATCCTAGAGAGGACCTGGAATAGAAGGCCAACATTAGAGGAAAAACCGAGGGAAAACGAAGTAAATTGTGGATGTCAGTTAGTCCCTAACTCTTAGCTCACTAATCATGACAAGATTACCTTTTGTTTGTTATTTTTACTGTAAAGGCAGATTTACAGAGAGGAGAGACAGAGTGAGAGATAGTCCATCTGCTGGTTTACTCCCCAGATTGGTTCTTTGGCCAGAGCTGAGCCAATCTGAAGTCAGGAGCCAGGAGCTCTTTCTGTCTAACTTGCAGGTTCAGGGTCCCAACGCCTCACACAATCCTTCGGTGCTTTTCTAGCCCATAAGCAGGGATCTGGATGGAAAGTAGAGTAGCCAGGACATGAACCAGTGCCTGTATGGGATGCCGGTGTTTGCAGTTAGAGGATTAGTCAGTTGAGTCATCGCGCTGGTCCCAACAAGAGTATCATGAGATTTTAATAGACAAATTCTGTGTGGAGTATACCTTTACTATCATTATGATTTAAAACACTTAGACTTTTATAAAAATTAGTTAAACAAATGTCTTAAGAACTAGAAGCAAGGCTTTTTTTCTGTTCTGGTTGGCATTTAAATGGGCATTTTAGATAAATATTAACAGCCTCTGAATCACAATTGATGGAGAAAAATCAGTAGAGATAGCTAACTTGTTAAATGAAATTATCAAGATTTTAATAGATTTCAGCAAACTGGAATAATGAACTGATCTTCACTATGACATAATTTCATAAGGTTAAATAATTCTGAATTTACGTCTAAGACTCAGTTACACAACACGTTCTGCTTGTTAGCTGGAACATATGTGGAAAAGTCTTAGAGGATTTGTTTTATTTATTTCTAACAATTTTAGTTATTTAAGAGGCAAAATTCATTTTATGATAAGTGATGTGAATTATTAAATTTTACCATCCAAGAGAGTAAATATTCACTTACATTAAAGTGCTTTGAATGAAATACTACTATAGTCAAAATACTTTTTGAATATGGAAAACATTTTGGAAATGGTGCACTTTAAGCAACCCGAGATGAACTGGACAATTTCCAGAAAACAATAAACAGAAATGTGAGGAAATTCCACCGTGTAGATGAAGAAATTTGGAAGGGAATAGAATGTTATAACTTAGGAAGAGGAGACAGAATATACTTAGTTTTTCCATGTATATGAAGGGAATTAGTGTAAAAGAAAAGTAAAACTAATGTTGCATAATGTTAGAAGGTAGAACAAAATAGGATAAAGCTTGAAAGATATGCATCTTAATAAAAAAATTGGTGAACATAAAATTGTGTGGTAGGTAAATCCTATATAATCTTTTGTTGAAATCTGCATGAATAATTCAGGCATTTACGGCAATCTGTAATAAAATATAGTAAATCAACTTAACCATTAGTGTTTTTTGACATTTCATTCAATTAACTTTTTAAATAGTATCTCACAGGGTTCCAGCATTGTGGCACAACAGATTAAGCTGCTGCATACAATGCCTACATCCCTCATGGGCACTAGTTCAAGTCCCTGTTGTTCCACTTCTGTCTCTCCCTCTGTAATTTTGCCTTTCAAATAAATAAGTAGAACTTCTGAAAATGATGTTTTATGAAATTAACTAATTTTCTGAAAACTTTAAAAATAGTAGTGATTGAATTCAAGATCTGGCTCTGATATTTATTTATTTGCATTGTGACCTGGCCAATTACCTAAATTCCACATATTAGCAGTTTATTTCGTGTCAAGTAATGTGTGTCCTCATTTGAACAATGAAGAAAACAGTACTTACTTCATGAGGTTATTATACAAATTTAGTACTTACATTTTTAATATACTTAGAACAGTAACTGGTACTTTGTAAACACTTTAAAGAGCTTTAAGGGACCCCAAGGTTAAAAGTAAACTGTATTTATGCGGTGCCTTTAAATGTTGAAATAGTTTTTATTCTAATATAGACTTTTTGGTATTTTATTTTTAATTAACAAGGAGTCTTCTCTTGCCACAATTCGAAAACAGTAAATCTAATAGGTTCACTGGATAAATGATCCTGTGTTATATAAATGTTTATACTTTAAAATCTCAATTATTTGGTTAGATTATTTTCCTCACATTTACTCCACATCAAATTTAAATTCTAAAATGTTTCTCCTCTAACATATTTTAAGGCCTGTCTTTCATCACTTTCTTTTTGCTCACTCCAAATGCAACAATACCGTTGCTTAACCAACTTAACTTATGCATCTGGGATTACAACATAAAAGTCCCTAAAGAGCACTTGAGAAACTATGATTTATACTTAATGTGTTACAGGTGGCTTCTTAGAAGAAATGCTTATTTGTTGTGTCATTAAAATGATACATTTCTAAATTCTCAAATTGTATTTCTGTTTAAAGTTTACTGTAGTTCATTTCTTCCCAAATTTGGTTTTGTGTATGCATTCCAACATAATACTTTTGATCATATATTTATAAGAGCACAATTACCATTAAAATTGTAATAGGGATAAATAAATATTAACAAATTCAGTAACAGAATTTCTTACCATTCAAATATCCCAACTTATTTACACTATGCTGTGCCATATTTTACAGCATGTTCTGAACATATTCTGGTTAAAAATTCAGATCAGAAAAAAACATGTCAAAGCCAATAAGAATGCAATGAGTGAGACGATCTAAATTACACTAAAATAAGTAATTGCTATAGAGTTCAACACATGCTCCATTACACTTATTTCTAAGCAACCGACTAACAGCAGTTTATGACCTTTGAAAATTTTCACTTTGGTTTACAAATTTTTAAATATATAATGAAATAGACATAATAATCATGTCTTAAAAATACAGCTAACTTTACATTTGCTGTAATTGTTTTCAGTTTTAAAATTACGTTAAAATGAACAAAATTGCCAAGTATTTATGGTTTCCAGTAACTTTGGTGTGCTACTAAAAACAGTTGTTGATTTAATGGGAAAAAAAATGAACTGTACTGCAATAACACAAACAGGCAAAATTCCAGATATATCAGTATTGTGTCAATCAAATATCCATCACTTCAATGAAAGATAATTAATTCTGTATAACTCTTGATGTGACATTTTCGGAAAATATTTTTCAGATTGGTTTTTATTTGTTTGAAGGGCAAAGTTGTAGATACAGGCAAGGACAGGGAGAAGGATCTTCCCTCCTTTGGTCTCGTCACCAAATGACCCACAATGGCTGGGGTTGGGCCAAGCTCAAATCAGGAGGTCAAAGCTTCTTCCAGGTTTTCCATCTGTGTGCAGCAGCCAAAGTACTTGGGCCATCTTCCACTGCTTTCCCAGACAAATTAGAGTGAGCTGCATGGAAAGTGGAGCAGCTGGGTCTGGAATCAGTGCATATAAACGATGTCAAAATCTTAGGCAACATCTTAACCAGCTATACCACAGCACTGGCCCCAGGAAAACCTTTTCAATAATGACTAAATGAAGATGGCTGCTTTCAAAATGTTAACTGTAATAAATGAACATTAAAAGTACCAAGAAGACAGTTGTCTCTTTCCTAAATATCAACTTCAGTGGCAGAGAAACAGAACAGGAGAGAGTATCTATTCCCAACTACTGGTTCGCCTACAAGATACCCACAATAGTGGAGTGCAGGAGTCAATCTAGGTCTCCCATGTAGGAGACAGATACCCAGTTACTCGAGCCTTCCCTGCTGTGTTCCTGGATCTGCATTAGCAGGGAAGTGGAGTCAGGAGCTAGAGCCTGGAAGTGAACCAGGTACTTCTGCATGGAACATGATTGCTTAACACTGACTTGACCACTAGTCCAAACACCTGTCCCAAACAGCTGTTTCTGTATTTTCTAAGGTCTAATGTGTTGCATCCCTGATAATGACCACATGAACAGCTGTGCTTGCCTGATCTGTTCCTACTTCATTGTCTTTATGACAAAGAGTAGATCTATTGGCTGTCAGGCCTGCATTTGGAAGACTATCCACTATTTCAACCACATGACCGAAATGGTTACTGGGGTTATGAACAATTGTCTGTATTTGAATGTTTTCCTGCAACTGAAGAAAACAAATTTAGTCATTTCTTTGCAGTATTTGAGAACTAAGGAATTGTGTCATTTTAACCTATGGGTCAAAGAAAACTGCAGATTAACTGAGCACATACAAGATCCTCAGCATTAAAGAGCTATCAGAATTTTTCCTGGTTATTCTCCTTTTCAACATCTTACAAAGACCCTCACTGTGCCTGTATTATCCTGGACTCTATATTATCTATTAATAATACTTTTCTAACTATACAAAAATTTCTGTAGTCAAGGACTCCACATTCTAGTGAGAAAATCAGACAAGAAACAAAAATGTGTCAGTAGGAAAATACTGTGTTAGAGTGCTAGGGAAGTAAAAAGAGGTCCCTAATTATACCTGAGATTGCTTGGGAAAGTTTTCTGGATATATAATGATTGGGTTAATTTTGTGTCAATTACTAGGGAAAATGTGAGGAGGGGAAGGGAAGGAGGAAGATAAGCATGTTTGCATGTTCCAGGTAGACAACACCATCTGTAAAGGCACAGAGATTTGAAAAGTGTACAGTACAGGGATCTGTTTCATGGCTTAGCAGGTACAGCTGCCACCTGTGACACCAGCGTCCCATATGGGTACTGGTTAAAGTTCCAGCTGCTCCACTTCTGATCCAGCTCCCTGCTAAGGCTCCTGGGAAAGCAGCAGAGATAGCTCAAGTGCTCAGACCTCTGCACCCATGTGGGAGACCTGGAAGAAACTATTGACTCCTAGATTTGGTCTTGCTCAGCCCTGGCCATTGCAGTCATTTTGAAAATGTACCAGCAGATGGAAGCTCTCTCTCTGTCTCTACCTTTCTCTATCTTTGTAATGCTAATTCTCAAATAAATAAACAAATATTTAAAACATATAGAACATTGTTTTTTGTATGTGTGTTTTTAATTTTTTTAAAAGATTTATTTATTTTTATTGAAAAGGCAGATGTACAGAGAGGAGAGATAGAAAGGAAGATCCTCCATCTGATGAATCACTCCCCAAGCGAGCGTAATGGCCAGTGCTGTGCTGACCCGAAGCCAGGAGCCAGAAACCTCTTTCCAGGTCTCCCAATCGGGTGCAGGGTCCCAAGGCGTCGGGCCGTCCTTGACTGCTTTCCCAGGCCACAAGCAGGGAGCTGAATGGGAAGTAGAGTTGCCAGGATTAGAACTGGTGCCCACATGGGATCCCGGCAAGTTCAAGGCGAGGAACTTAAACATTATGCTATCGTGCTGGGCCCAGAACATTGTTTTAAAAACAGTAATTTAATATGACCTGGCTCAGTAGCCCAGTGGCTAATCCTTGTCTTGCATCCACCGGGATCCCATATGGGCACCAGTTCATGTCCAGCTGCTCCACTTCCCTTGAAGCTCCCTGCGTATGGCCTGGGAAAGCAGTAGAGGATGGCCCACGACCTTGAGATCCTGCACTGGCATGAGAGACCTGCCAAGAAGCTCCTGGCTCCTGGCTTTGGATTGACTCATCTCTGACTGTTGCAGCCACTTGGGGAGTGAATCAGCGGACAGAAGTTCTTTCCGTAAATCTGACTTTCCAATAAAAATAAATAAATCTCTCTTTAAAAAAAAATACCAATAATAAGAGGTGGAACTAGGACCTTGTCTGGGAAAAAGGGAACACAGAAGTCATGGGATGGAGTATATGATTATTATAGGAGGCAATCCTAGTGAATTGGTAAAACAGAATAAGGCTTTATTGGTATAAGCCTGAATTAAATTCTGTTGATTTTGAAATCATGCCAACCACTGAAATGTGATGCACCCCTTTTAAACAGCAAATGATGTTACTGAATATTCATTGTAGTTATATATCATCTGATGAGTCAGCACAGAACTATTTAAATTCCTTTTGTACATTCTAAAAAGGCATGTCTTTCCCTTCTTAAGTTCATAAAGATCACCAGTCACTGGGTACATGTGAGCCACCCCCACATCTAAGATATGCATTACCCAGAAGCTAACCAGGAACCAGAACCAGGCACTGACCCCATGTATTTTGATATGGGACACAGGTATCCTATTCAGGATCTTAACCACTAAGTTGGGCTTGGCGTAATAGCCTAGTGGCTAAAGTCCTCACCTTGCATGTGCTGGAATCCCATATGGGCGCCAGTTCTACTCCTGGTGACCTATTTCCCATTCAGCTCACTGCTTGTAGACTGGAAAAGCAATTGAGAATGGCCCAAAGCATTGAGACCTATGTGGAAGACCTAGAAGAAGCTCCTGGCTTCTGACTTCGGATTAGCCTAGCTCTGGCCATTGCGGCCACTGGAGAGTAAATCAGTGGACAGATGATCTCTGTCTCTTCTCTCTTTATATCTGACTTTTCAATAACAAATAAATAAACAAATAAATCTTTAGCCACTAATTTTGTTTTGTTGCAAATATTTATTTATTTAAAAGAGTTATTTATTTTAGTTGCAAAGTCAGAGTTACAGAGAGAGAAGGAAAAACCTATCTTCCATTCCCTTGGTTCCCTACCCAAATGGCCACAATAGCCAGGAGCTCCTTCTAGGTCTCTCCTGTGGGTGCAGGGGCCCAAGGACCTGGACTACATTCTGCTGCTTTCCTAGGCCTTATGCAGGAAGCTGGATCAGGAACTAAAGCACGAGGGACATGAACCAGTAGTCATAATGCCGGCACCACCAGCCAGAGAATTAGCTTGTTATGCCAGCACTGCAAAGAGACAGAGAGACCATCCACCTGCTAGCTCTCTTCTGAAACACTTATGCTACCCAGAGCTCAGTCAGGGCCAAGTTGGAGCTGAGAAATCAATCTGAGTCTCCCATTTGGGTGCCAGTACTATGCGTTTTCAGTAAACTAGAATCAGAAGTGGAACTAGGGCGCCATATTGGCTCAGGTTAGGCACGCGGACAGAAACCTCCACTCCATCAGTCATTTGGGCTGGGGATTGGGGAGGGGCAAAACCTAGCCTAACTCCGTCTTGGCTTGGGTTAGGCATGTAAACAGGAACTTCCACTCCACCAGTCACTTTTGGCTAGTGGAGGGGGTGAGCAGGTGATGAACTCTGAGGACTTAGGAGTGTGGAATTACTGCCTACGTACATCCATGGTTAAGGCTACTGTTCATGTAGGTGAGGAATGAATCCTGAGGGACCTCCAACAACACTGACAGCTATTCTTGCAGGTAAGCAAGGGGACTGAGCTCTGGTGGTTTGGACGGGTGAACTGGAATATCTGTATGTGTCAGAGCAATACACCAGCCCACATGGAAGTCCTGAGACAGACTTGGTAGCGCAGAACGTTGCTGACCACCACACACACGTCCACACGAAAGCTAGGGCTGAGGGCCTGTCTAGCAGGGCTATATGCCAGTACCTGACTGAGTTCTATAACAGGGAACGAGTCACATTAGACAGGGCAATAACACTAACTAGCACATGAGAAAACCAAGTCCGGAAGTAGATTCTGTGGGGATAAGCAGGCCAAATCCTGTAGAAACACAAGTCCCACAGGTTAGTTTAAGAGTTGGGGTGGTGATGGGCTGAGCTAGGTGTGAGCATGGAACCCCCCAAACGCAGGAGTACTGGCGCCGAGAATAGGCTGGGCAGATCCAAGCTGCAGCATTCACATGTGCATCCTAAAACAGGGTGAGGAGTGGGCCAGGCCACAACACTCACCAGCCCATACAAAGGCCAAGATGGAGGGGTAGGCTATGCCAGGCAAGGGCCTAACCCCCACTGGCATGTGTGAGATCTGGGTCTGGGACTGGGCCAATTGGGGAACTTGGGAAACTCCCCTAGGGGTTCATAGCTCCCACTGGTGAGCACATGGTCCAGGCCTGGAGGTCAGGCAGGCTGGATAAGGCAACTCCATCTATTGGCAAGTGTATGGGTTAGTTTTGGAAGGGGGAGGACTGGGCAGGGCTGAACTAACATTAGCTCACTGGCAAATGCAGAAACCAGACTGGAGCACAGGTCATGCCAGGCTAGGCTGTCACACCTACCACTCTGCATGAGCAGGGATGGGAGCGGACCAAATAAGGCCATGTTCCAGCCAGTGAGAGCTGGGACTAGAAGCTAGTTGGGCCAGGCCAGGCTACAGCATCCAAAGGCAAAGGCCAAGACAGGGGAAGGACTATGCCAAGCTGGTTCAGAGCAACACTGACACACACACAAGATCTGTGTCTGAGAATAGGCCTGGTTGAGGAGCTAAGGGGATGCCCTGATTGGGTTGTGGGTCCCACTGGTGAAGATGATGGCCAGACTAGGGTTGCTATCCTGTCTGGACATGGCTGAAGTGTCCCTCGGCACAACTGTGGACTGGATCTGGGGTACATCAGACTGGGCCAGACTCCAGGATCCACTGGTGCTCGTGAGAACCAGGGAGGGTGTAGAATGGACTGGGCTAGGTCTCTGTCCCTGCTGAGCCATGTGTGAGCTGTGTGTGAGTTTGGACCAAGCTTGGCTGGACTGTAACACCCAATAGTAAAAATCAGAATGGATGAAGTCCAGTCGGAAAAGGCCACTGTTTCTGTTAGGACAGGAGGTAGATTAAGTAGGGATAGCCCATGGACCCACTAGTGGGTGCAAGGTCTGGTATTGGGAGAGGCTCTGCTGGAGGAGTTTGGGAAACTCCTCTGTTGGGACACAGTCCTTTGCAGCTGAGTGCAAGAATCATGATAGGGAGCAGCCCAGACCAGGTCAGGGAATGGTACCTACTGGCATACATTTGGCACAGGTTGGGAGCGAACAGGACAGGGCCAGTTCATATCAGTCACTGGTGAACCCGAGCACCAGAATGGGGTTGGGTTAGGTCAGGTTGGGCCGCAACACAAGCCAGTTCACATGAGGGCTGAGACTGGGGGCCAGCTAGGATGGCCTAAGCTGTATTCCCAACCAACAATGTAAGCTGGAACTGGGGAAGGCTGGGCCAGGCCAGGCTACAGCACCCACTGACAAATGCCAAGGTGAGGTGGGCCATGCCAGAATGGGCTGCAGTACTCAACCAGCACATGTGAGACCTGGAGGAGAAAGGGAGAACCTGGCAGAGGGGCTATATGGGGCTCCCATGCTGGACCATCACTCCCGCTGGTGAACATGAGAGCTGAGATGGGAGCAGACCAGGCCAGGCAGGGCTACAACATCTGTTGGCCTCATGTGAGCTGGGTTGACTGTTCCTACTGATGCATGCATAAGCCGGAGTGGGTGTGGGTTGGTTTGGCTTTGCCACAGCATCTGGTATGGGGTCCAAATTCTGACAAGTTAACCCGCAGAACCACCTGGAGGGTACAAGATCCAGGAGTGGGCCCAGTAGGAAAACAGTGGGCAACGCCCTCATGGGTTGCCACTCCCACTGGTGGCTTTAAGAACCAGGACTGGAACAGACACAGCTAGAGAGAGAATGACACCTGCCAGTACGTGTATGGGCTGAATTGTGGCGCTGGTTGGGTTGAACTAGGCTTCAATGCCCACTAACACATATGGAAGCTGAATGGAAGGTGGGACAGACTGGACCAGTCTGCTATGCATACTGGAAACACAGGAACCAGTGCAAGGGGTGGACCTGATGGGGGTTATTGCAGGTCTCTCCAAATAGGCTGCAACTCCCACCTGTTTGCATGAGTGCCAAGTGTGGGGTAAGCAGGATCAGGCTGGGCTCCAACACCTGTTAGTTTGCATATAAGACAGGGCTGGAGACAAAACTGACCCAGTAATTGCAACTGCCAGTGTGTGTGACAGACTGTGCTGGACCCTGTATTGGCAAGCACACACAAGAATCAGGTCAGGGATCACCTCAAATGAAGTTTCTTTGGGGATCACCCTAACTGAATTGCTGGACTCAGAACCCCAATCATGGTCTGACCATGGAGTGCATGTGTCAGAGCTGGGCCTCCTCAGTGGCTTAGACAGAGCTGTGGACAACATAGCCAGGTGCATACCATGGAGGATATGGCAGTACATTGGAGACTGCAGAGGACACCTGGTATTGTAACAAAGGACAGAACAAATTGATCAACTATCCCAGCCAAGTGTTGGCAGTGAATATCTGGGCAAATGGAGACTCGAAGGTGGACTTTGTCAGCCAGTAGAGTCTGGAGAGATTTCATCATGCTTGGAGTGGCGAGACCAGCAGTAATTCAGAACTGTTGAAATCATCTTGATCAGGACTCTCGGAGCTTGCCCCACACTGGGGACCCTGGGATGACATCGGGTGGCTGTCCTCTATCCCAGGATATGGGGGCAGTTGGGAGGCTTGGTGTGGCTTCTCCTTATCTTCACCCTCCCCCCCCCCCTATACAGGAAGGAAAAAAAATCTTCCTGTAGCCCTTGACCCTTTGCACCCTAATGAACTAAGTAAAAATCGTCAAAAATAAAAATCGTTATCTTAAAAGAAACAGAAGTGGAGCCTGGACTCAAAACCAAGCACTCCAAGATAATAGGAATATCCAAAGCAGCTTAACACATCCAAGTGGACATTTTCAATCAGCTTCTGCCGGGGTCAGACATGGGAACGGATTAGATCATTTGCACTGCTAGTCAAATCTTTCCTGAACCATTTAAACAACTACTCCAAAACAACAACCACGTCCTGCTTACAAAAATAATGGCCTGCTAATAAACTTTAATCTTTACTATATTTAAAATGCAACTTTTTGTTTGTTTCATAAGAAGAAGGAAATTGATTCATTTTTTTATTCTGCTTTCAGAACCCAAAACAGTATTGGCATGAAGTAGGTACTTAGTATTTGCTAAGCATGTATGCAGAAAGTTATTGACCATATTACAATAGTCATGGGGAATAATGGTGAAAAATAACCATATTCCGTCACTGTGTAATTTACAAGTCCACTGGAGAAGACTGCAAAACAAGCAAGTAAAAAAATCAAATTTTAGATACATCTTATGCAATAGATAAGAATGATCAAAACTGGGTATCTAGATGGAAAATAAAGCAGGTGCAGAGAATGCTACTTTTGGACATGAACAACTTACCTTTAAATGAATCTATCCAACAAGTCCAGAATTAACCAGGATCTGAGTATTTCTGTTATCAACTTTTATTCAGACCACATATTAAAATAAATACTAACCAAGATTATGTATAAAACTGGTGGCATATTCAAAAATATTTAAATTAAGGGAGTTTTATAAAGGGACCATCTACACAATGTGGATAAAATTAAGAGAAAAGACAAAGGAGGAAGTGATATTCAGGAACCAAAGACAACTAGAAACCTATTTGATCTGAATGACAAAGGGAGGCTGTGGGAGCAAGGCATGCAGGGGTTGGCCAAAAGTAATTACATGTGCATATTTAGGTCAGGTAAAGGTGCTTACAAGCCACACTTACATAGGTAAGCAAAAACTGTGATTCTGTGAAGGCACAAGTCAAATCTTGACTGCATCTTGATCCTGTAACAGTCCTCATATATAATGGCATAGTGGAGTATAAATTCATAAACATGTATTAAAAGTATAATTGTATTAAAAGTAAAAACAACAGAGTTTTCCTGAACAGCAGTGATCATCTGGACTCAAATGTAAAGAGCGTATTTCTTTTAATAGTTAGCAATTCTCCCAAAAGTTTGCACATAAAGTAATTACTACAGTTTAGTAATTTTAGGAGACAGTGAATGTTTCAAGTTTAGAACTGTGCCCCATTTGGCAATTATGTGTTTCAAATGAAGAAAACTATTCTCATGGGAATCTCATGAAGAAATCAGAGAAATCAGGGACAAACTCAAGTCTAAAAGGACACTTGCACAAAGGTGTAAAGGAGGTCTTTTATGTCTAGCTAAAAGCCTCTGAGCAGCAAATTAAAGAGCATCTCTGGAAAAAGGATTTTTGTCATGGAGAAAAACTCATCATGAATCTGCATATATCATCACATTGTCCTATATGAGTCAAATTTTAATCATTAATATGATTTTTTTAAAAAATGGTTCCAGGTAATTAAAACTATCTGGTAAAAAAGGATTTGTTTAGGTTTCATAATATTAATTCACATTTGAAAATGTCCTAACATATGGAAATATTTATAAATCACTGTAAATACTAGATGCTAAATTTAGTTTTCTTTTTTTCCCAAGTTAACTTATTATTTATGTACTGAATTACTTAATGTTTATAACAGAAAGATAAGAAGTTAAATAGTCATGCTTCAATATGATAGCCAGAGTCTTTTTGGGTTTTGCCCTTTCATCCAGGTGCTTTGGGTGGAAGTGAATGCCCTCAGAGAGAAACATGACTCATGGTTGATGAGACGAATTCAAGCCTACTGCAGAGCTTGGCATACCAACTAATTAAAATCAATAGAGCACAGTGATAAAAAAGGTAAGATGTCATCAGAATTATACAACATGCACACAATAATACATATGCACAATATATATTATAATACATAGAGTACACAATAATATATCCATTATAAATATACTTAGGCAATGCAGGCAGAAGAATTTGCTAATATTTTAGATGCCATAAGAGAAAAAGAGTCATTATTGATTATTTTGGGTATTTAGTTGATAATGGACCATCCTTTGAGATAAGAAATGCAGAAGAAACAAGTTTTATAGAATAAAAGTGAAATGTTGTTTGGAACATCATAAATTTGGGATACCTACAATAAGAGGTATAAAAAGAATGGTTGTACAAGTGAGTTGAGGAAATTTAGAATTCCTTAGGATAGATTCCTAGTAGTAGAGTTGCTGTATCAAAGGTTACATGCATTTTTACAGTGTTGTGCTGGAGCCAGCTGGCTAGGCTACCCACTTCAGCACTGAACAGAAGTGGTGATAGTGTGTATCCTCGCTTTGTTCCTGATCTGAGAGATAAAGCATTTAACTTAATAATTAAATATAAGATTAACTTCAAGCTTGGCTAACTGTCCTTGAGACTGAAGATTCCATTTTCTTACTGTTTTCTGAGAGAGTTTGGGGGAAGAATTTATTTTTATTGCAGAGACACAGATGGGAGAGAGACAGAAAGATGAATGAGAGAGAGAGAACAAAATGAGAGAGAGAAAGAAAAAAAATAATAAGGACCACTCCTCTGCTGGTTCACTCCCTAAATGCCTGAAATCCCAGGGGTTGTGCTAGAAACTCAGTCCAGGGCTGCTGAGACTGGCAGCAGCTCAAGTGCTTGGGTCAGCACTGCCATCTTCCAGGGTCTGCATTAACAAGAAGCTGGAACTGAACGTGGAACTAGAACTCCAACGCTTACTCTCCAATGTGAGAGGTGGCAAACAGGGCAGCTTTTTCCTATATCTATTGAGATCATTTAATTTTCTACTGAATTTTGTCTATACTGTAAATTAAATGGATTGTATTGAATGTTAAGTTCTGGGCTTCTGAGCGAATGTTACATATTGCTGGATTCCATTTGCTACTGTGCTTATTATTCTATTTGCTTAAATAATTATTTATTATTGTTTTCAGAGGGAACCAATATGACTGAAAAAGAAGAACTAAAGCAAAAAGTTGAAGCTGAACTGTGAGCACACTGGATCCCCACAGGCCTGAAAACCTGGGGAAGCAGCATAGAAATAAGTCTGGATAGAAAACAGAACTCAGTCAAGGCTCTCCTCACATGATCCTGTATCCACTTTGCAACTTGATTGTGTATTCTTTTCTGACCACAGGCCACTTCAACCAGCTCCAAATCAATCAACAGCAAGGAACATCCAGATCCTAACCACAAAAGAAAGCTTACTTGCCCTGTTAGGGATTTTCCCAATCTGTGCTCTCTCCCAGACTAACCCATATGACCAGCATGTGACCCTTCCTAAACAGGGCAAGGGAAGCAACACCGCCATTTTGAGTTGTACTGTGTGCAAAAGAAGCAACAGAACACGGGACTGGGTGAAAACCAAAGAGCTGTGTGCAAAGAGGGACAAGCCAAAAGAGAGGGCACAGAGACACCTCCCCAACCCCATAAAGTCCCCTGTTGAGCACCTTTGTAGAGCCAGTCAGTGGAACCACTCTCCCCTGTGCTCTAGCATAAGCCCAAATCCTATGCGAGTTGTAGTCTGGCCTGTTGTCAATTTTTATGGCAAGTGAGTTAAAGAATCAGTGGTCAGTAACAAAGTGGAATAAAATACATTGGTAACCACAACTTTGGGTGCCAGAAATTGGTGCAGGTGTGAGGTGGGGGAGGGGCAGATACAGTTGTTCAGCACAGAGAAAGAGTGACTAATGAAGTCTCAACAAAATCCAACATGGCCAATGCTGCCACACTTAGCTTTGAGAGCTTCATGATCATATTTGGAGCTCCATTATAAGAGCTGTCTGAATTGTGCTTCAGCCTGGTCAGGCCCCAGCTGTTTTTACCATTTAGCGAGTGAACCATGTCTCTAACTCTACCTTTCAAATAGATATGGCTTACAAGTGGGAGAGGAGGAAATCAGGTTGCTGCTGTATGCAAGCAACTTTATTCAATATGTGAAGAAACCAAGAGATACTACCAAGAGACTATTAGAGCTGAGAAATGGCAAAAGCAGAATGCATAACACAAACCTATACTCAGTGAGGATTTGCTATCATCCCTGGGCACGTTTTTCAGGTTACAAATTATTGAGACAGGTCCCAGCTTGGATGATCTCCCTGCTAAAGCCCAAAATAGAGTAAATCCTCAAGTCTAATCAAGGCATACCTCGGTGAAATACACACGCCAACTCCATCATGAAGCCCTAGGAGGATATCTAGTTGGGTACACCTGTCAAGAATTAAACCTCTGTACTGTGAGTCTTTGCAGATATATTCTTTTTTTTTCATTTTTTATTAATTACATTGCATTATGTGACACAGTTTCATAGGCTCTAGGATTCCCCCAAACCATCTCCATACCCTCCCCCCATGGTGGATTCCTCCACCTTGTTGCTGTATTACAGTTCACATTCAGTCAAGATTCTTTCATTGCAAGCATATACCAAGCATTGAGTCCAGCATCTTATTGTCCAGATAAATTCAACGGTTTCTTGGGGAGACCAACTCTGGTCTGAAGGCAGAGCTGGCAGAATATCATCCCGACCAATTAAAAGCCACAACATTACATCAACAACAATTTACAACATTATGGAACTATTTGACATGGTATTGAGTAACCAATATGTTTAAAAATGCAAGTTCTTAACCACATCCTGTGACTACTTCATTGACATTTCAATTTTAGTTTATATACAACCAGCTTCTATACATCTTAAAATGCCTATAGGATACCATTCAGCTGTCTCGTGTCTATTTTCATTTTAATATTTAGCAGTTTATAGTGTTGAAGCATAATTTTGCTGAACCTGGCAGATTTTAGGATAGTCTAAACTGGGTTATAACTCTAACAAGGCATATGTCAACAGTTGAGCCAGAGCAGGAGCCCTGAGCAGTCTGCAGAAACAGAAGAACCTTCGGCACTAGGGAGAGGAGCTTTCTCTGGTCCTTACTTAGTTCCAACTTTGGATCCCCTCCCTCTCTTGCAATGGCCATCAGGGTCACTCTGGAACGCCCCCCGCAAAAAAAAAAAATTAGAATAGATAGAGAACAACAAAGAAAGCTTAGAACCAAACAGGAAATGGTCAGTGTGGACTCACATATACCTTACTAGGTAGGACACAAAGATTAGTTATTCCTCACTAAGGTATTGAAGATTTCTCTGCACACCCCTCCTAAAACTGTTCAGCAGATATACTCTTGATCCAAATGACAACCTCCAGTACAGCTCCCCCAAAAGCAAGAAGATAAAATATTAACCCTATTATACTTTCCAACTAACATGTTTTTGGTACTTTTTTCTCCCATTCATCTCTGAAAACTGTTATTGTCAAGAAAGTCTCCTGGTAAACTTTTCCATCATAATGTGAGGAAATCTGACAATATATCACATATGAAATTACTGGAAGAAATCTGTCCACACTCTTTGGTGATTAATCCTTAGACCACTGGCAAAGGCTTATGGAGCTACTTGATGTGGTAAACCTCCAAAAGTAGTCATGGACGACCAATTAGCCTTAGATAACCTACTGTTAGAAAAGGGCAGAATATATGCAATTAATAACACCGTCTGCACTTACATTAATGATAACATGGTTCATAGAAAAAGCTATGCAAGGTATTCTTGATCAAATAGCTTCATGATTTTGATCAGGAACTCTCCAACTTCCACAATCTGAGAACGCTCTCCCTTCTCTAACGTGGTTCCTACCCTTTTCTTTATTTTGGCCCAAGTCTCATTCTAATTGCCATTTTTCTCTTCCAGAATTCATCAGTGCTATACAAAAGTGGTAGCCATACAAGGACTCAAGTCATTGTGCATGGCTGTTAACAGAACTCTAGCTCCTAAAACAAAATCTCCAAAGCAGCTCTGGTGTGGTCCAGCTCCAGGTGCTGTAGGCATCTGGGTTGTCAGCCAGTGGATGGAAGATGTTTCCTTCTATTATCAGTCAGTCCAGCTCTTCCTTTCAAATAAATAAAAAGAAAAACATTTTTAAAAATAGAATAGGGCCCGGCGCGGTGGCGCAAGTGGTTAAAGGTCCTCGCCTTGCACGCCCGGGATCCCATATGGGCGCCGGTTCTAATCCCGGCAGCCCCACTTCCCTTCCAGCTCCCTGCTTGTGGCCTGGGAAAGCAGTCGAGGACAGCCCAAAGCTTTGGGAACCTGCACCCGCGTGGGAGACCCGGAAGAGGCTCCTGGCTTCGGATCGGCATAGCATCGGCCCGTTGCGCTCACTTGGGGAGTGAATCATCGGACGGAAGATCTTCCTCTCTGTCTCTCCTCTCTGTATATCTGCCTTTCCAAAGAAAAAATAATAAAAATAAATCTTTAAAAAAAAAAATAAAAATAGAATACATTAGGGCCCAGCACGGTGGCCTAACTGCTAAAGTCCTCACCTTGAACTCACCAGGATCCCATATGGGTGCCAGTTCTATCCCAGCAGCCCCACTTCCCATCCAGCTCCCTGCTTGTGGCCTGGGAAAGCAGTCAAGGATGGCCCGAAGCCTGGGGACCCTGCACCCATGTGGGAGACCCGGAAGAGGTTCCGGGTTCCCAGCTTTGGACCGGCGCAACACTGGCCATTGCACTCACTTGGAGAGTGAATCTTTGGACGGAAGATCTTCCTCTCTGTCTCTCCTCCTCTCTGTATATCTAACTTTGTAATAAAAATAAATAAATAAATCCTTTAAAAAATAGAATACATTATAAAAATGCATCCTTTGATATCAGGAACTTAGAAAAATCATGAACAAATCAAATCCAACTTTAGAAAGGAAGAAATACAAGGAAAAAAGCATAAGTAAATAGAAAACTTAAAAATTCAAAGTATAAAAAAATGAAGATCTGGGTTTTTTTTCTTTTTAGGATTTGTTTTATTTGAAAGGCAGATTTACAGAGAGAAGGAGAGACAGACAGAAAAATCTTTCATCCACTGGCCCACTTCCCAAATGACTGCAACAGCCAAAACTGGGCCATCCTGAAGTAAGGAGCTTGGACCTTCTTCCAGGTCTCCCACGTAGGTGAGGTGCCCAAGGACTTGGGTCATTTGCCGCTGTTTCTTCAGGCACAATTAGCAGAGAGGTGGACCATAAGTGGAGCAACCAAGATACAAACAGGTGCTCAAGTGGGATGACAGTCGTAGGCAGAGGCTTAGTAAATTATGCGATGGCCTTAATTTGCATATATATCACATATCATATAATATGATTATATGATAATAATAATGTCATATTATTATATGATGATCATATATACATGATAAACAAGATGAGGAAATATTTTACTGAGCTAACCTATAAAATAGAAGAAATCAGATAAATAAAAACAGAGATAAAAAATAGTTATTACAGGTCCAGCATTGTAGTGCAGCACATTAAACTACTGCAGGTATTGTCAGCATCCCGTATGCATGTCTCTTAATTCTTGAATACATTTTTAGCTTGACCCAACTTTGCTTCCAGCTTTTGACTATTTCCTCATTGTGACAAGAAATATCTTCTAATTCTGAGTTTCTCTTTTCTGCCTCATTCATTCTATTATTGAGAATTTCCACTGAATTCTTAATTTCTTCTATTGCATCCTTCGTTTTCAATAATTTGGCTTGGCTTTGTTTCAGTGTTGCTATTTCCTGTGTGACATATTCCTTAAATTTCTTGAACTCCTGGGCCCAGCGAGGTGGCCTAGCAGCTAAAGTCCTCACCTTGAACGTGCTGGGATCACATATGGGCACTGGTTCTAATCCCGGCAGCCCTGCTTCCCATCCAACCCCTTGCTTGTGGCCTGGGAAAGCAGTCAAGGAAGGCCCAAAGCCTTGGGAGGTTCCAGGCCCCTGGCTCTGGATCAGTGCAGCTCCAGCTGTTGTGGTCACTTGGGGAGTGAATCAACGGATGGAAGATCTTCTTCTCTGTCTTTCCTCCTCTGCGTATATCTGATTTTGCCATAAAAACAAAATAAATATTTTAAAAAATAAAAAAAATTAAAAAATAAATTTCTTGAACTCCTGTATTATGAGCTTCTTGTTTCCGATAAGCTTTGTAATGAGTTTTCCGAGTTCTGTATCCCCCTTTTTCTCAATGTCTTCCTTAGTTAACTCTGAGGGTGGAAAAGGCTTTTGTTCCTTTGCAGGGGAGTCTTCAGTAATATTCATTGTGTCTCTGTCTCTTCTTTTGCTCTTGGTCATTGTACTTCTGGTTACCATATTCTTCTCCTTGGGGCAGGGTTCTAAGCTGTGTCACCCACAGGTCTACAATTTGATTTTCCTTATTGTGGTTGGTACTTTGTTTGCAGTCACTTGTGCTACTGCCACCAGCAAGTGGTGACCAGTACTACGCACTGAGCTCAGTGAGTTTGCTCCCAACTTGTCCTTACAGTCTCAAAGCCTTTGCCACACTGTACAAAATGGCGCCTGATGTGCCAATACTAGAGTTCTTGATCTGCTGACCATTGGGTCTGGGGGCTATTTTGGGTGGAGCTTATAGGATGCCACATCACTGGCCATTCACTGAGCCAGAAATGAGTTGATTCCCAGCTTAGTGCATGTGCAGTCCTGTCCCATAGCCTTTGCCTCCCTGTACACAATGGTGCCCAATTTGGATCTATTGGTTTTCTGGGCTGTGAGGTCTACCATATTCCCATACTATCTGTTTGAGATCTGCTGTTCTGTCTCTGCTCCTGGTCAAATCAAACAAACCAGCAGAATGGACAGTTATTTTCCTGAGTGCACCTGCTGTGCTCCCAGTGAACTTCCCTTCCCACCTGGTTGCTGGTGGAGTTCCGACTGCTGCTGCAGTTCAGATCGCTGCTTGCTGAATGCTGCTGGGATATCTGGTCACTGCAACACCACACTGATGTTTCCACTGCTTCCTCATGTCCGTCAATCTCCAGGTGGCCCTCTGCCTTCGGTCTGTCCTATTTCCTGGAATGTACCCTCTCTGCTCCACCCTGGCTAATGTTTCTCCGTCTCTTTAAACATGTCTTTACACTATTAAGCCATCTTGATTCTATTTACTGCTGATGTCTACAAAATTTTTTAAACTTTATCTGTCTACTTATTTGAGAAGGAGAGAGGGGCGGGGGTGGACAGAGAAAGTCAGACTGAGAAAGATTTTTATCCAATGATTCACTTCATAAATACAAGTAACAGCTGAGGCTGGATCAAGCCTAATTTTGGAACTGAGAACCCAATCAGAATTTCATATAATCATAGCAGAGACCCAAGTCCTTGAGCCTGTTTGCCCCTAGGTGTACACTAATAGGACACTAAAATCACGAATCGGGGTAGAGATGTAACTTAAACTCACATGCTCCAATACGGGATGTGAGCATCTCTTTTTTTCTTCAGATTTTGTTTTAATTGGAAAGACCATGTACAGATAGCAGGAGAGACAAAGATCTTCTACCCACTGGTTCACTCCTCAGAGGCTGCAAGGGCTCTAGGTAAGCTGATCCAAAGCCAGGGTCACAAGGCTCCCTGCTTGTGACCTGGGAAAGCAGTCAAGGATGGTCCAAAGCCTTGGGACCCTGCACTTGTGTGGGAGACCTGGAAAGAAGTTCCTGACTCCTGGCTTCAGATTGGCACAACACCGGCCGTTGCACTCACTTGGGGAGTCAATCACCAGAAGGAAGATATTCCTCCTTGTCATTCCTCCTCTCTGCATATCTGACTTTGCAATAAAAATAAATAAATCTTTACAAAGAAAATAGGCCTGCCTTGTGGCATAGTGATAAAGTTACTGCCTGCGATACTGGCATCTCATATGGGCACCAGTTTAAGTCCCAGATGCTGCAGTTTCAATCCAGTTCCCATTAATGCACCCGGGAAAGCAGTAGAAGGTTGCCCACGTGCTTGTCTCCTGCATTCACAAGGGAGACCTGGAAGAAGCTCCTGCATACTGGTTTCAGCCTGGTCAAGCCTGGTCATTGCAGCCATTTGGGAAGTGTACCAGTGAGCGGGCGGAAATTTTCTTTGTCTCTTTCTTTTTAACTCTGCCTTTGAAATAAATTAATAAATCTTTAAAAAAAAAAATAGGCCAATGATCTAAATAGGCATTTTTTCAAGAGAAGATACACAAATGACCAATGAATATATGAAAACATGCTTCATATTGGTAGTGATCAGGGAAGTGCAAATCAAAGCCACAATAGGATATCTTAACACAGTTAGAATGGCTGTTATCAAGAAGGCAGAAAGAAGGATGGGGTACACAGTTGACCTAATTGCTGGGACAGCAGTTAGGAAGCCCACATCCATTTTTAAGTACCTGGAATCAGTTTCCATTTCCCACTCCTAACTTCAGCCTCCTGCTGAGGCAAACCCTAGGGCATGGTGGTGATGGCTCAAGTAAGTGGGCTTCTGCCACACACGTGTGAGCCTTGGATTAAACTCTTCCATCTCAGTTTCAATCCCAGCCAAGGGCTACTGCTGGCATTTGAGAAGTGGACCCGTGGATGGGAGTGTTTCTCTTTCTTCCTCCCTCCATCCTTCCCTCTCTCATATAGATACTATTTTAAATTGTATTTTATATTGTGGCAAGAACTTGGAGATAAAAGGGAATTCATCTATTGTCAGTGGGAACGTAAATTAGAACAATCTTTATAGAAACCTGAATGAAGATTCCTCAAAACTCAGAAATAGGTCTATGATAGATATGACTATCCAGTTTCTGGGTGTGCATTCATCCAAAGAAGATAAAATCAGCCATCAGACACGTGTACAGCCATCTCTGTTGCAACTATTTATAACAGCCAAAATATGTAACCAACCCAGGTGACTGTTGACAACTCAATGTTTTTCAGCCATAAACAGATTAAAATCTTGTCATTCACAGCAAAACGGATGGACTGAAGGACATATGTTTAATGAAGTAAATCAGAAAAACAAATACTACTTCTTCTATCTCATACATATATGTAGAACTAACAAAATAAGTCAATCCTTTTCTTAAAAGATTTATTTTATTTTCATTACTAAGTCAGATATACAGAGAGGAGGAGAGACAGAGAGGAAGATTTTCCGTCCAAAGATTCACAACCCAAGTGAGTGCAATGGCCAATGCTGCACCAATCCGAAGCCGGGAACCCAGGAACTTCTTTCCGGGTCTCCCACACAAGTGCAGGTTCCCAAGGCTTTGGGCCATCCTTAACTGCTTTCCCAGGCCACAAGCAGGGAGCTGGATGGGAAGTGGAGCTGCTGGGATTAGAACTGGCACCCATATGGGATCCCGGTGCGTTCAAGTTGAGGACTTTAGCAGTTAGGCCATGCTGCCGGGCCCAAAAAAGTCAATCCTAATGTAGATTACTCACTACTAGAGGTTGGGAAGAGTTGGGGAGAGGTGGATGTAGAGAGAGTTTGGATACTGAACAGATACAAGTCCAAGTGTTCTACAGCCCTATAAGGTGACTATAATTTAAAACACCCTGTTACATATTTAGTAAAGAACAAAAAAGAGGCACTCAAGGCTCTGCACATAAATGATGGGATGAAAATACTAATGACTGATCTGAACAAGGTGTTGAAATGCAACACTATTAGACCTGACGCAGTAACGTAGTGGCTCAATTAACATTTTAATTCCTCCAGGATTACATATGGTCACTAGTTCATATCCCACTTCCCATCCAGCTCCCTGTTTGTGACCTGGGAAACAATGGAGAATGACCCTGGACCTTGGAACCCTGCACCTGCATGAGAGACCCAGAAGAAGCTCCTGGCTCCTGGCTCCTTGGCTTCAAATTGACTCTGCTCTAGCTGTTGCAGCCACTTGTGGAGCCAGAGGACAGAGGGATCTTTCTGTCTCTCCTCTCTATATATCTGCCCTTCCAGTGAAAAAAAAATAAGATAAATCTTTTTAAGGTTATTTTTTATTTTATGATACAATTCCTTAGGCTCTGGAATTTCCCTTACCCCCCTCAAGTTAACCCCCTCCACTAATTTCCTCTGTATTATTACATTAGTATAGGCCTTCATAAGTAGTCATAAATCCATCATTCTGCTAGTTAAGTTATCCTGGTATTGTAGGTACAGGCAATGGGAGAGTCCAGCAACCTATTGTCAAGATATATGTAACAGTTTCATTGGGAGTCCATCTTTAATTTGGAAGTAGAGATGTATACTGCATTGTATCTTCACATCTGGGTATGACAGTCTCTGTTGCAGTTACTATACATTCCCTTAAATAAAAGTCATACAACAAAATCTAAAACAGAAATAAAGTTAAAAGATCTACAATGCCATGAAGTTAAATAAGATGCTACTGAATGACCAATATGTTGCTGAAGAAATGAAAAAGAAAATCAAGAACTTTTTTGAAGAAAATGATGCTCCTGTATGACCTATGAGTCAATGAAGAACTTAATAAAAGAAACTATTTTGAAGAAATGAAAATAAAAACAAAAATATCCAAACCCATGAGATGCAGGAAAAACAGTATTGAAACAGTATTATCTTTTTTTTTTTTAAAGATTTATTTTTATTATTTTTTCATTGGAAAGGTGGATATACAGAGAGGAGAGACAGAGAGGAAGATCTTCCGTCCGATGACTCACTCCCCAAGTGAGCGCAACGGGCCGATACTATGCCGATCCGAAGCCAGGAGCCTCTTCCGGGTCTCCCACGCGGGTGCAGGTTCCCAAAGCTTTGGGTCGTCCTCGACTGCCCTCCCAGGCCACAGGCAGGGAGCTGGAAGGGAAGCGGGGCTGCCGGGATTAGAACCGGCGCCCATATGGGATCCCGGGCGTGCAAGGCGAGGACCTTTAACCACTTGCGCCACCGCGCCGGGCCCAGTATTATCTTTTTTAAAAAAAAAAAAAACAAATACCACACTATTCTCCATAAATATGCACAATTATTACATGTTAATAAAATTGCCTTTGGAGGAGAAAGAGCAAGGAGAGAGATAAATTGTCCCAACTGCTGGCTGCAAATGGCCACAGTGGCCAGTGCTGAGCCAGGCTGGATCCAGGCGCCAGGAGCTCTACCTGCATCTCCCTCAGGGTACAGAGCCATCTTGCACTGCTTTCTGAGACACATTAGCTGGGAGCTGATCCAAAGCAGAGCAGCCTGGACTTGAACTGGGGCCCATATAGCACATTGGAGCTGCAGACAATAGTTAAATCTACTATACTACAACACAGGTCCTTGGAGCTAGCTTTTATTCAGCTGAGAATCCAAGTTTTGTCATTCAATATTGCTGCAGATATTCTATCTTCAGTTCCTTTCCTTTCATTTATTTTTAAAAATATTTTATTTGAAACACAAAGAGAGGGAAAGAGACACACAAAGATCTCTTCTCTGCTGGTTCACCGACAAGATGTCCCAACAATCAAGGCTGGGCCAGGCTGAAGCCAGGAACATGAAACTCATTCTGGTGGGTGGCAGGGACTCCAGCAGCTATCACCTGTTACTCCCAGGATAGGCATTAGCAGGAAGTTGGTTTTGGGAGAGAGCCAGAAATCAAATCCAGACACTCTGATATGGGAAACAGGTGTCCCAAGCAGCATCTTAACTGCTGTGCCAAATGCCTGTCCCTTTCCACTTTGATTTTTAAGAAATTTTCTCTTTTTGTGAGAGAGGGAAACAGAAAGAAAGTTGTTTATTTGAAAAGCAGAAAGAGACAGAGAGTGTTCCATCAACTGGTTCATTTCTCAAACGACTGCAATGGCTGGGCCAGGTCCACGTCTCCCATGTGAGTGGCAAGGACTCTCTGCTATCACCCAGGGCTATCACTCATGAGTAGGAAGCTGGCATCAGGAACAGAACTGGAGCTTGAACCCAAGCTCCGATACCAATCTCAGATAGCATCTTAAGCACTAAGCCAAAGATCAACCAAAAATAAGTAGTTCTTAGTATGTTCACCTGGTTCAACCATAATAACCACCCTCTAGTTCTAGAACATTGTTTATTACCCCTAAAAGCAACTTTGTACCAATTGACAATCATTTCCTATTTCTCCTTTTCATATTCCCAAACAACCATTAGCCTACTTTTATATACATGTATTTCTTCATTTATTTATTTAAAAGGCAGTTACAGAGAGAGAGAGGAAGGGAGGGAATGATGATGGGAAAGAGAAAGCGAGCACTCCTATCCACTGCTTCACAACTCAGATGGCTGCAACGGCCAGGATTGACCAGGCTGCACCACATGTCAGAAGCTTCATCTGCTTATTCCTGTGGGGGCCATTTTCTGCTGCTTTCCCCAGCACATTAGCAGGGGTCTGTACTGGAAATGCAGAGGTGGGACTCAATCATACTGCTGGTGTTTCAGGCAGTGGATCAACAAACTGTGCCACAACACTGGCTCTTCGTTAATCTACTTTCTATCTCTAGATATTTACCTTTTCTGAAATGTAATTAAATGGAATTATATGACATGTTATCTTATGTCAGCCTCTCTCAGAACAATTTTTAAACAAATTTTAAGAGTGAGAGAGACAGACAGATGTTCCATTTGTTGATTCACGCCCCCAAATGGCTGCAACAGCCTGGACTGGCCAAGACAAACCTAGGAGCCCAAAGGCTCATTTGGGCCTCCCATGCTAGTGGATGAGCCTAAGCACTTGACCCATCTTCTGCTGATTTCCGTGGTGCATTTGTGGGGAACTGGGTCCAAAGGAGAGCAGCTGGTATTTGAGCAACATTTGGAAATAAGATGACATCATTGGGTCCGGCACGATGGCGTAGTGGTTAAGGTCCTCTCCTTGCACGCCCTGGATCCCATGTGGGCACTGGTTCTAATCCCAACAGCCCCGCTTCCCATCCAGCTCTCTGCCTGTGGCCTGGAAAAGCAGTCGAGGACAGCCCAAAGCTTTGGGACACTGCATCCATGTGGGATACCCGGAAGAATTTCCTGATTCCTGGCTTTGGATCGGCATAGTATCAGCCGTTGCACTCACTTGGGGAGTGAATCATCGGACAGAAGATCTTCCTCTCTGTCTCTCCTCTCTGTATATCAGCCTTTCCAATAAAAATAAAATAAATCTTTAAAAAAAAAGATGGCATCATTGTCACAATTGGTGACTTAGTCTGCTGCACAATAGAGCCAACTCTACTAAGCATGTTTTTAAGGTTAATCAGCAGTGTAGCATAAATCTGTACTTAATTTTTATTGAAACTCTTCCATTGTATGGTTATATTATTTATCATTCATTACTCCATGTCAACTTATACAGCTGTTCTTAACTTCATTAAGTTAAAAAACTTCTCTGTGAAAAACTTCTCTGTGAAACATGCAAAAAAACATGTTTTAAAAAAATAAGTTGGGCCTGACGTGATAGCGTAATGGTTAAGGTCCTCGCCTTGAACACGCCCCGGGATCCCATATGGACTCCGGTTCTGATCCCAGCAGCTCCACTTCCCATCTAGCTCCCTGCTTGTGGCCTGGGAAAAGCAGTCGAGGACGGCCCAAAGCTTTGGGACCCTGCATCCACGTGACAGACCTGGAAAGAAGTTCCTGGCTCCTGACTTCGGATTGGCACAGCACCGACCCTTGCACTCACTTGGGGAAGATCTTCCTCTCTGTGTGTCCTCATTTCTGTACATCTGCCTTTTCAATAAAATAAATAAATCTTTTTAAAAATGTGTATAAAAAACAAGCCATGTTATAGGAGACGATAATCATAAAACATATCTAAGAAAGGATTTTTATGATGCAGCAAAATTTTTCAGCATTTCAATTCACCTTTTCTCTTTTGGCTTCTATGTCAGTTTTTTTGCCTTGTGATTGCTCTAAACTTTGACTTTTATCTCCATAGGTCCCTTTACAATAAAATCTACTGACAGGCATTAGGAGTTGATGCTAAGGTCTTTAACCCCTAGTATCTGAGAATGTGAGTTTATTTAGAGAGTTTTTGCTTTGCCTGGTCAAGATGAGGGTGTTATTGTGGGCCCTAATACAAGAGGAAAGATGGCATGAACACTCAGGAAAAGCCCACCCACCAGGCCCAAAATGTCTGGGGTTATGAGAAGTAGGAAACGGGAAAGGATCAGGGTCCCCTCTGAACCCTCAGGAGGAACCAACCCTACAGACACTTGATTGCTGATTCTGAACCTCCTGAACTGTGAGACACTAAATCTCTCTCACTTAAGGTTCTGGATTTATGGTACTTTATGATGGCATCAGAGACTAATACTCCGAGGATCAGCAGCTACCATCCAGATTCATGTTCTTTTTTATTTTTGGTAGCTATAGATTTCCTTTGTTTTGTTTTAAAGACTTATTCTGGTTATTCAGATGTCAGAGAGTTAGACAGGAAGGACACAGAGAGAGATCTTCCATCCGCCAGTTCACTCTCCAGATGGCAGTCTAGCAGCTAGGACCAGCATCCACACGGGCTGCCAGCATTGCAGGAGGCGCTTTACTGCTGCACTTCAATGCTGGCTCCTCCCTCACTTTCTTACTAACACAACCCTGCATTCCAAAGTATGTTTTTTAAAAACATTTTATTCGGAAATCTGCTTTATCCTGAAATTTCTTAAAATAGCTAAGCTTCATTTTGTTGAAAGTAGACGTCTACTTGACTCTGTAAAAGTAACTTTGTGCAACAGAAGTTGGTTTCTCTCAGGTACTTGCTATTATTTTCCAAGTTAAAGTTACTTCTTCTTTAATGCCTTAGTTTTTTCTAATATTGTACTGTACCTGGTACAGAGCATTTTATTTATATCAAGAAATCACTATTTCCTTGAGGGTTGTAATGGTGTCTAACTCATCATTACAGGTAAACATTTACATGTAATCTCAACACACAGAACAAGACCTTACACAAGTGGTTATTAGACTGAACACACTTGGATGTTGATCAGATGCATTGGAGTGTGAAGTTGCTTCAAGTGACAACTTTGAGTCTTAATTCAACGTTTTTAGTTTTAATCAGAAAATGTCTGTGTTGCTCTGGGTCATGCAAAGAATAACTTTTTCTGACTAATATAACCACGTCTAAATTTCAGGAAATCTGTTGGTCTATGGTCTTCCAAGTACCAAATATTAAGAGTTTGAGGTGACTTATTCATAAACTTTATGTCTAATTATTACATCCTGTAAACAGCAGTACACCCATTAAACAAATTAGGAAAGTGAAGATCAGAAAACATAAGTGCATATTCCAAGGCTAGACTTAATTTTAGTAAATAGCCAGTTGGAAATAATGTTTACAGCCATTCACAATGTGATACTGACTACTTACACATCCTATTTTGTGATAATCACAAAACTCCTTGCTATATTTCTATTGCATTTGAGTCAGAATGTCACAGTTACTTATTCTAAAATAATGAAATAAACCTTTTAAAATAGAGCTTATGCATGATTTTCATATTACATTTTCTGCCTATTTGATCACTTTGCATTGTATGTCTGATATTTTTTTTTAATTGGATACAGCTGCTCTCTACAATTACAAGCTAGAAAACTGATATTTTAAGGTAGATTTTCCATTGTCTTCTTAGTAATGGAAGCTTTCTACTGTAGGATATTTAAATATATGTCATTAATCTTCTCATAAGATTTTTTTTTCTAATAAGGCTGCTATTTGGCACAATCTACACCCCACATTGTCATCTACTTGCTTTGCCCTACTTATTTTCCAGTTGCTATATTTATACATTGTATGTCAACTTTATTTACCCACAAAGTTTTTAAGTTCCTGAAGGTCAAGAATGAGTTTTCGGCACTGGTGGCATGACCTAGCGGCTAAAGTTCTCGCCTTCAACACGCAGGGGTTCCATATGGGTGCCGGTTCTAGTCCCGGCAGCCCCACTTCCCATCCAGCTCCCTGCTTGTGGCCTGGGAAAAGCAGTTGAGGATGGCACAAAGCCTTGGGACCCTGCACCCACATGGGAGACCTAGAGGAGGTTCCTGGCTCCTGGCTTCGAATTGGCACAGCACTGGCCGTTGTGGTCACTTGGGGAGTGAATCATCGAATGGAAGATCTTCCTCTCTGTCTCCTCCTCTCTGTATATCTGACTTTGCAATAAAAAAAATAAATAAATGTTAAAAAAAAACAAGAATGAGTTTTCTATCACTTTTTTCTTCCCACCATAGCTGCTGTCTATTAAAAGCTCACTGAAACTAGGAACTTTGCTCATACATGTTATTTATAATTTATGACATGACAAATTAGATACAGTTACCCCCATTTTATGGGTGTGGACAACCTCACATATAAACAATCCTAAGAGTGTAAATCCATTAAGTGACCATAATGACGGGTGCTTAATATTTGATTGGTGAGTTGACAGGTCTGTGGTAACTCGCCTGAAAGATCTTTCCACCTGGCCACAATGCAGTAGAAAAAGACACAAATTTGCATTCTTATTCCATAGATTACCAGCCAATGATATGGACAAATTACTCAATATTACCAAATCTGAGTTTTCTGATTTTTAAAATAGGATAGGAAACCCCAATATGTGAAGAAGAAACGATTTCCTTCCTCTCACTGAAATGCATGTGGATAAACTAATACCAAAAAGACATTAAAATATTTCCTGTTTTATTTGTGCACATATGGTCTAATAAACTGCAAATGTTGACAAAGATGGATATAATTCAAGATCTTATTGAGCCAATTTTGCATGTTACGATATTTGTAACCACCTGAAAATATCTTAAGAGATTCATCTTGCAACGGTTACCATATTTCCTAAAGAGAGACCACTTGCTTTTAGGATGTTCATATCCCTTTCCCACATACTTAGGAATGTATTTCCGAGGATTTTATTCTATGGGAAGAGTTATTAATAATATTTTTAAAAATCTATTTATTTGGTTTGAGAAGCAGATAGAGGCAGAGAGTGAAAGAGAATGAAAATCCTATCCACTGAGGTCATCTTTTAATCTAATTTAAAGAGATTTAAACGTTTTTTCTTGCCGCTCATTCCTCCAAAGTAATAGATTTTATGAGTGAGACAATTTTCTGTCAGTCGATTTGACATCATTGTTCTTCTGTAGCTTTTGATGTGATTTCTGTCCGTATGTTTTGTGGCTGAGTAGAGGAACACCAAAACGGGCATGTACTATTCTATTGTTTAAATTCTACATACTTAAACTCAAAGCAAGGATACAAATATCAATCTGCTGTAGAAATTATAAATTAGTCTCACACTGATCCTCAACAAAATTTCATTGTAAACGACGAAAAAAAAAAGCGCTGCTGAAAAGTCCCAGACCTTCATTCTGGTTGTTCAAGACAAAATACTTCCTTAGAAAACTCTGATCTTCAAAAATTTTTTTATGCTACAAGCCAAAAACTTTACCACTGATCTTAGCATACAGTGTTAGGTCTTGCAATAGTATCTGATGAACTCAGGAAGTGTTTTGGAGTACATGTTTATGGGAGTTTAAATTTAGAATATTAATATGTTAACATCTTATTTGTCTAGATAATAGTCACATAATTTGAAGAACTGTATATCTCACACCTTTAAAACACAATACTGTCTTTTAAAGCGAAGTGGAAAGCAATCATTGACCTTTAGCTGATGTTACCGTGCACAAATCTGCATTAGACTGCCACATTAATATTTTCCCCCCAGAACATCTAGGATCTCCTTCTGGAGTTAACATATATACTAACATAGATGTACCTTCTTGCAGCTGTTCTGGTATTGAGCTATTTGTGTCATTTGTTTAAAAAACTGTAGGCAATCGAGGCTAGCTCAGAGCCATTTGGGTTATTCCTGACCAGTCAGCCAGCATTCACCTCAACTCAGTGCTCTTTCTGAACAGTCCCTCCATCCAGTCCAGACGTTCAGCTGCAACCAGTCACCCTTTCAGAAGAGTGCTAAGCTTGCTATGTTTGGACAGAATATATGTCTGTTGTATGTAAGAAAAAGATTTTATGTATAAATATATAATTTATGCATATGATCCTAAATAATGAATTTATACACCCATACTCCAGCTAAGTGTTTTAAAAGCAGCACCTAAGTGAAAATGATAGAAAACTTCAAGGGAACTGGAAAACTGTTCATATCAAGAAAATTAATTTGTTTATGTTTACCATTTTGACATAATGAAAGCACAGCCTTTTGAGTCTTGTTTGCCCTGCTTTTGGATTTTTGGCCAGATGCCCTTTGCAGGTCTTAGTTCGTCTTTGGATTCTTCAGCAAATTGCCCATGATGTAATAGATGCTAAATGGCTTTTTTACATATTTATTCCATGACAAGAACTTGCAACAATAGCTTAGACAAAACTAGGACCTATATCAGTGTTTTTGCTTCTAAAAATTTTAATTTATATATTTCCTTGCATCATTAATGAACATGACCTCATCTAAATCTAAAACATTATCAGCTTATATTTTATTGGTAGATTGCAATATAACAACTTAAAATATGAATGTGAAGCAGATTGGTAGGGTTTAGCCAAAACATCCATTTGTTCAATACTAAGCTTTAGTAAGAAATATGTGAAAACACACACGCATTTATGAAAGTATTCATATAGCACCAAACCAGCATATTTTGATTGTTTTGATTACCAGCATAATACCAGCTTTTATGTAAAAACATAGAAAACCTTGGTCCATGTGCTAAGTGTAAAGTATAACTATAAAATAAAACCATAAATAAAATATACAATTTACCAGTAGGAATAATTTTAAAATGCTTTGAGTTTAATATCATAATCCTCTCTCCATTTCTTAATTTATTAAAATTTTAATTTTTTATTGGTTGAACAATTAGTCTTATCTGAAAATGGGAAATTTAAATACATTAAATTCTTATCTAAAGATCAAAAACAAAATTTGAGAGTTTTCTAGGTCTTGATTCTGTGGTAGAAATGTTAGCATTTGTCAAACTACTAAATACTTTCTAGCATTTCAGCTAATCTGTGTTTCAAACATAAATACACAATTGCTATAATGTCCACACTTCTATTTTGCTTAACTCAATTTTAAATAAAATGTAGACTGGATGCTTTTTCACTTGTAGGCCTTTAACTGATGTAGATAGTAGCCACACTTTAGCACACCAAATGATTTCTAAAGTTTAAGCAATGTTATGAATAGAGAAAGCAAAAATGAAAGAGACTTGGAAATTTGTACCTCCATGCTATGTGTGTTCATTATCTAAAATAAAAGGGCAGGAAGAAAACCAAAATTAAGATGGGGTCACCCAGACTGTAGGTGAAATATTAAAAACAATTGTTTTTAAAAGGGTTTTCACCAACATTGAAAAAGGACTTCACAATGATAAATTGCTTTTATATCTTACGACGATTAGTGCATAATATTTTTCACAGTTACAAAGCACAAATAACACACACTACTGCCTATTTAAATGCTAGCAATTCAAAATGAGGGCTAGTGTATAGACTGCTACTCATCACCAAATGCTGCTTAATGGGATTGTCTCACCCCATTTATTCTGCCAATATATGAGTGTTTCCCTTTTATCTTCAATCATCACCACACTATAGCATTACTCATTAATTATTCAGCCCCTAAAATGTCAATGTTCATTCACATGTGTTCCATATTTTGACCAAAAAAAAAATTCATTTTTAAATGGTCTGTGTAAGCTTGGCCTGGAGTGCTACAATTAGCATAATGGGCATCAGAATGCTATTGCATCACAGAGCAGTTTTTAATAAATATATGGATAACTATGAAACAATAATTGTCTGGGCCCATAACGTACAACAGTTGCAAAATACAAGAAAAGTAGATAGTATTGCATTTATTCCTAAAGGCCAATAAGGTGTTTTTTTTTTTTAAATATTATGTTTCCAAAATGTATGTTTTAACCTCAGGACAAACTTTTTTTCCAGCAAGCTGTGTAAACTGCACAATGAGGAAGAATAGGAAAATGGACTATATCTTAAAGCAGCTGTGATCAAGAATTTGGTTACCTTCCTTTATTAGTGAACTTTCATTATTCATATAATTAATCTGAAAATCTAAGGCAGATGCCTTAAATGAAAGTGGTCAGCATGACACTACTTTATGCGGTTGAGATAAAATATCAACTTTTCTCAAATTACTGTACTGGTGTAATATAAAAAAGGGCAGAAGTCTACCTCCAAAAATTTCCAGAAAGAATTTTGAGTTTTGCACTTATTAATTGCAGAAATGGCCCCACGATTTTCATGTTAAAAGACAGCCTCATTATTTTAAGGCAGTATTATTTATGCCAATTAAATGCATTGGGGGTCCTAGTAAGTTTTTCTTTCATAACATGGGGTGTTTGCAGTTATCCTTAGATTTTCAAAATAAATGATGAGCAGCTGGATAAGGACTGGTGGTTTTTTACTTCCTCCCCGAAAGAGCCGATGTTTTTGGCCGGCTGTTGTGTGTTCTTTTTGGGGGGGGCGGGGAGATGGGAAGGGAGAGGAAAAGGGCTGTATAGAGAATTGCTGGATAGGCCTACTTTAAAATTCTTCTTGGACCCATGAGGATGGGGGCTGGAGGAGAGAAAGGAGTTATGTGGAAGAATTTCAGTATAATAATACCTAAAATAAAAATAATAATAACTTTTTAGATAAGTGTACAAACTCCTGCAGTCCCTAGCCCCCCTCCCTGGGCCTGCTGCTACCTCTGGACGATCAGGAGCCATTTTAGAGCTTAGGAAGCAAAATATGTGAGCTCCACTTGTGTTTTCGCAGGTGCTGTGGCGTTGAGGATAACCTGGGCTAGCTTGCCGTGTGTCACCACGCTGTTATTGAAAGTCTCTGAAGACTAAAGACTGCGCAGAAAATTTCAAACCCACATCCTAAACACCTGAAACTCGCACGGTGCCTACAGCAGATGGCAAAGCATGTCACCTAACATAACGAATCTGTATCCACATCTAGGGAGTTTTTATTCCCGTGAGGTAGCTTCAGTGAGAAATCCACCCTGGATTTCCAAAAGCGTTCCAGATGGCGACATAAGGACCCCCCCCCCCGCCCCCGCTCTAGGAGTTTCGCGTAAACCAGCGCGCGAAAGTTCCTCCCGAAGTTCCCCAGGTTCCTCAGAGGGTCTTCCCTCCTTTCAGTCCTAAATGTCAAGCCGCCCCAGAAGGGGAGGCGGAGAGGAGCGGCGGGAGAAGCGGCGGGTGGGGTGAGGGAGTAAGCTCAACCACAGGGCAGCTCCACGAGAAGCTCTGAGGGGCCGAGAGGCCGGAGAGGCGTTCGCCTCCTCGCCGTGGGGACGCGAGGCTCCGAGCCCGGCTGTCCTCAGCTGTCACGGCGTGGGGAGAGAGGAGGAGTGCTGGTACCGGCGCCGGGGACCGCGTCGCTCCAGGCGCCAGCTCACCTCCGCGAAGCGCAGGGCACTCACCGGCCCGCTCGCTTCTTCCCACCCCCCGCGCCCGAGTTCTCCGGGCGCCGGTGGCCGGAACCACCCGCTGGGATGGCTGCAGCCTCCCCGGGGACCGCCGCCCCAGGGCCAAGACCCAGAGTGTCGGGGGGTGCCTGGCCGTCCCGGGAACCCGCAGCTCCCCGGGCGCTGCGGTGGCGGCGGCCGGGAGGCGCCGGGCCCGCTCCTCCTCCCCGCCCCCAGCGCCCGCCTCCAGCCCGCTGCGCTGAGCGCCAGCTCGCCCCGGCCGGCTGGCGCGGGAGCTCACACACTCACTTCGAGGGCGCCTCCAAGGTTACCCGCGGAGTGGGGGCTGGGGTAGGCTCCGGGCACCGGCCTCCTCTGCAAGCTTTCCCAATCTCCGCAGTCCTTCTTCAGTTCCAAAGGTCCACCGGGATCCAAACCCCAAAGACGCTCCAAAAGTCCGGGGAAGGGTAGTCGAGCTGGGCGGCGGGCAGACGAGCAGGCGGGCAGGCGTCTGGGCTGGGGGCGGCCTTAGTTGGCTCTGGGTGCCGGGACGGCAGGGTCAGGCAAGGTCACGAGCAGCAGGGGGCCGTGGCTGCTCCAGGCGCGCTCTGGGACGTGCAAGCTGGGTCGGGGGGCAGCGTTCGGGGGCTGCACGCAGTGCCGAGGCGCTCGAGGCGCCCCCCGGCCCGCAGAGGGTGAGGGTTGGTGTGCAGAGAGGAGAAGGCGCCCAAACCTGCCGAAGAAACTAGTTAAATAAAACAAGAGAGAGACTGTTATTTAAGGCGCGGAAATTTGAAATATTTGGACAGGAAGAGAAAAAGAAAAGAAACCTTAGCGAGGGAGGAAAAAAATGTGAGCTAACGGTTTTGAAGGTCCCCCACCCCCACCCCCGGGCTTCTCTGCGCGCCCTGAGGAAGCTCTGGGCTTCCAGCTCCTTCACTCGGGCGCCCTGGTCTGGAGTGGGAGTCTGGAGAAAGATTTCAAAGGGACACAAAGGATGTCTTCGCAGCCCTCCCCCGAGCCCCCCGAGGCCCCCGAGCCCCCCGAGCCCCCCGGGGCCAGGGTTGGACACTGGCAAAGCTTTGGCCCCGATCTTGGACTACTGGATCTCTGAGTGTATCTGCTTTCACGGAACTGCCGGGTGAACGCAAAACAGCCTCCCTCCCCCCCAAGACTCGGACAGGGACTCCCCTCTCCCCAGTCCCCCTGCAGCCTTCTGAGGAAGGTAGTTCGGGGCCTTCGGGAATGCTCCCAGGACGGCCGATCTCGCTGCGGCACGGGGACTTGCCGGCGGATGGTGCTTCGCTAACTCCTAATGCCCGGCAAAAGCTGAACTAGTACCTCGCAGGGACCCGAGATGTAGAAATCCGGCCAGGGTCCGCGGACCCCACCGAGCTCACTAGACGAGTCCGACAGAGGACCTGTATCATATTTTCGAGTGAATTGCTTTCCCAAGACGAAGCACTTAGCACTTCAGGAAAGTCACCCAGCGTGGTGCAGGTACAGGAGCCTATCACACCCTTGGCTTGATGCAGGATGTTTATCAGAAAATCAGCATCCAGTACCGAAATAGGGATAAAAGACACTTTGAGTAGTGGTGCTGGGACCAGAAAGTAGCTGGAGGGCCTGTGAATGGCTCCCACCTCCGCCCCGCCCGAGGGGTAAGCCTGGCTTTGGCTCTGCTGGGCAGGACTGAGCCTGTTTCCCTGGTGAGCGCTTGAGGATGAGAATGAGGATGCGGAGGAAGCACTGAACTGGAGAGCGCACCTCTGTGTAGTGTCTTCCATCCTTCCCTGGGGGTTCTCGGCACTGTATTAATTAGCATCTGCACCCTCCCCATTCGGCGTGTGCCCGGCACCTGAATAAATGAAGACCCCTGCCACTTCCCGCAAACTGCAGCTTAGCGCCGCACTTCAGCTCAACGGCATCTTGTCTCTATCCCGTACCTCTCAGCACGTTCCGGGGTAGAACTGGCTATTGTCGAGGTTTTGAGATTGAATAATGGCTTTTCGCGTTTCCTAGAGGGGACCACATAACTCATTTCTGAAATACTTAGATTAACAAAGCTACTTCCTGCGAAGAGCCAGAACCATCAATGTAGCAGCGTTTAAATACCCAGATTTGAGGCTAATGGAGAGACCCGGGTTCCTCCGCCTCTGCTGTGCCTTGACCACCCGAGCACAAAGCTGTAAAAGAACTTCTTTTGCTGTGACTTTAGACTTGAAATCTCTAAAAGGAGATTCACTTGGTGGAGTAAAGTAAATGCTGAGGCACGTAGAGGCTGTAAAGTCCACGGTAAACTGGATTTTAAATCCAGAAACTTCCATCTTTACACTGGAAGAATTTGTTACTACTTCCAGTAATAATGTTTAGAAAAACATTCACTTATTAAAGATATATTTTGCACATAAAACCTATTTTTAAGTCCAGAATATAACACCTTTTCTTTAAAATCATGTTTTTACTTTTTGCTTTTAAATTGTGTTTAATTCCATGCTGTCATTAAACATACAATTGTTCAGTAATGTGGTTAAAAGGGGCAGAAGTCAAAGTCGTTTTGCACTTAAACCTAAGGAATGTGCTTTTAGTGCAGAGTGAAAAAGATTAAACTTTTTCTCGTATTCTTTTGTACTACATGGAAAATAAATTATTGAAAAGCACTTGCCTGTCACCATTCCAATCCTAGTTAGGTCAAGCAACAGAACCATGTCCTTCAATAAACCTTGAAGTATTTTGTTCTTTTTAGAATGAGGGCAGGGAGCTCATGAAGCAGAGGGAGGGGACTTTCACATAAAACATCTTTGTTCATGTGGGAGATGATGAATAAAGTATTTATAAATTTATAAATGGTAACTGCATTGACATTCTTTGATGAAAATCTTTAATTAAAATGACAGTGTAAATAGTAGACATTGAAAAATCCTTTAGGAATTTGAGATATTTGTATTTCTTTCATCATTTTTAATTTTTACCTAAACAGATTTTTACTAAAAGGTTTTATGGAAATCAAGTATACAGAGGAATGACTTATTTAAGTTTCTAAATGTATTTTTCTGTAGACCCTAAAACAGTAATGAATGTTAGATATCATTTATACATTTTTTGTTGCTGAGTATTTATCCTCTAAAAATCAGTATTTACATTTCACTTTATTTTGAAACATTTTGAAATTTTACATTTTTGAAATTCAGGGAGGAAAAAAAAAGCCCAAGTACATTTATAGCTGGTGTAACTGGTGTTGGGAGAGGGAATGTATTATTTAACCAGTTGTCTAATTTTGTTCTTTAAGAAGTCAACCAATGAGAACTTTCAAGGTGGCATTTTCCTTTATAACGCTAAATAAAATCTTTGAAGAAAGGGAGAAAAGTTGAAGAAAGGGAGAAAAGAGTAACTGATAAAGAGCATATATCTAATTTTCCAATTGGCCTACTTTTTCTAATGTCAGGACTTAAAATATCATCTTTCAGTATAGTGTTCCTTTGCAAATGGTGAGTTATGCGTGGGTACAGAGGAGTGAAAAGCACAGTAAAACATTATCCTGTTCTGAAAAAGTGTTTTAATTAGATAAAAGAAGCATCAGAACAAGCCATTTTAAAAACAAAGTTTCCAAGTTGGTTATTGAGATTGGCAAAGGGTAGAGCAAGGGGGGAAGAATCAAAAGAAAGATAAAATATTCAGAAGAAAGCCAAGGCTATTTGCAATTACATGTTAGATCTCAGGATTTTGCAGGTGAAAAAGGTGTTGCTTAAAAGATTACCACTTAGGCAGTTTCTTACTATTTAACTAGCTGCGTATAATGTGACAAAACCGTATTTTAATAAACGGTATTAAAACAGCATGGCCAGCCAAATTAACTGACAAAGCAGAGGCAACCTCGGAAAGCCCTCTCCTTATTTACTGCACACTTTCGGGTCCCTCCACCCCATTTGCCTCCAGCAAGCTAACGACCTCGTTCTTGCCATAAAGCCTGGCTAAGTCGCAGGCAGTATCCCCCTCATGGTTCCGATGCCCCACTTTGCTGGCCGTGTGCTTCACCAGGAACTCCACCACTGGAAAGTGACCTTCTTTGGCAGCCAAGTGCAATGGCAAGTTCCCTTCATTATCTTCGATGTTAACATCAGCTTGAAACTCCAGCAAAGTCTGTAAAGTGTCCAGGAAACCTTCTCGGGCCGCATCATGAATGACAGCGAAACCAGTTTGGTCTTTCAAATCTGGATTAGCACCTCTAAGTAGTAGTCTCCTGGCAATCTCGGGATTTCCAAGTTTCATAACCTAGAAAAGAAGTGAAAATGTAGACTCCTCCAGGTGCTGTAGCTACAGGACTAGTCTAAAACATCTAGCTGTTTGTCTATTTATGTAACTATTTTGACGAAGTTCTTTAGGAAGACCCACAGGATGGAGTTTGAAGGGTGTATATTCAGGAAAGCACTAGTAGACCAAAAAAGAAGAAAGGTTCTAAAAATTGAGCTTCTATGATGTGCTATCTTAAAAGGAATCAAAGCTAAAATCAATTGATAATTAAAACAGAATTTTTGCAATATGTATACAATTCACTAACAACTCAGTTTTCTATCCCCCATGAAGACTTGAATGATTTTATGAATTAAAAGAAGGGAGGCTTTAGGATTTGAGTAAGGGTTTTCCTTTTGTTTGCTTGTTCTTGCTCAATAAGTGTTCCTGGAATATTAATGAAATTAATTATAAAATAAAATCTACATAAACTTTATTTTCCAAATAAAAACTGAAAAAAAAAAGAATGGTGAGTTTCCTTATACCTTAAAGTGAGTGTTTAAATCCATCAGATTCTACCATCCAAGATAAAACTGACCTATTAAAAATTCAGACTTGATATTTTCTTAAATGAATGTCATGATTTCCTTTCCCATAGACACAGTCACAAGTTTCCAAGTTTTTAGAAAGCATTTTTCCTCACAAATGATTTAACATTGACTACTGAGTGTTTTCAGTACTTAGGTTCCTCCATTTCAAGTTACAAAATGTTACTGAGTCTCAAGGTGCTAATAAGGTACATTGCTCCGTATTGCTTATTAAATAAATTTATCTAAAACTAATTTCATGATACACTTTGCATTAGATAGGAGCCGATTTTATGGCAAACTGTCCTTCAAAGGAATGAAGCAGTCATTTTTTTATGTCATTTATTGTTTTTCCCAAGTTCTGACCAGCCTCCTGATTTTCAAATGAGCAACTGAAGAAAAAAATAAGATGTTTAATATACGTTTTGAGACACAGGCAGCTTTGTCTGCTGATCTGAGCGTATTTAGGAAAAGCTAGTGGTCCTGTCTTACTTCCTTCTGTAGTTATTATAAGCATTTAGCAAGGGTTGTTGATTTAGTGCCAACATTTTACATTTGCTATCAACATACAAATAATTCACACCACAAAGACTTATCTGTTGTTGTCTGAGTGAATTTCACTCTAGTAGTAGGTTTCATTAGTCTCTCATAATTTTAAAGTATCTTGCAGAGCAGCAGGCAAGTGCTAAACACATATAATTTGGTCGAGAAAAATATTACTCTCATTAATATGCCAGAAATTATCAGCATTTTAACTGATTTCATTTATACTTGGATATATTCATAATAACCTAAATTTATAAAAAATGCAATGAACAGTTAGACACTCAAGGGCTTATGAAACTAAAAGCTAATTCATTGGAAAATACATAAAAATTTGACCTATCTCTTTAAAATGTATGTTTAAAAACAACCACAAATTAAGCAATAAAATATATTTCAAATGAATCTTTTATAAATTCAAACTACAGAAATGGCAAAGATATTAAGCTTCTTTATTGGTAAAGCTATTGACTTTTAGTACTTTGGAAGAGTGGTAAAAAATGACACATAATTTATTTTTTAGAAACTTCAGTTAAATCGTCTTTAGCTCTTAAAAATTAATATAATTTTTGCCACAACTGTATTTAAAGATCTAGCTATATTTAAGGGCCTAAAATAGAAAAAAAACAGACACACCTTCGATCTCTGTAAAGCAAACATACGATTAAGGCCTTTGATATTATCCTGATTGGAAGACTTAAAGAAAGAAGAGGGAAAGGCTTTTGCAATTAAGTTCAAGCAACCAAATGATAGAGGCAAAGTGCCATCTTTCACAGAAAATAATAGTAATATTGGAGATGATTCTGAAGAAAGTTCTTTCTTGAATTATGATACAAGTTCAGAGTCAGGATTACTGAAAATAAGCCTTGAGCCTCCTGTTTGTTTGTGTTTGTGTTTCATTGTATATAATAAGACTAAACCGTAATAAATGGGTGTTAGTATTTTAATAAGTGTGTTTTCTATAAATATGATTGCAGAGTTGTACTGAAGATGTGTGTCAAAACTTAAAAAGCAAATAGTGTTGATTTTCCAGTCTTCCAGTTCGTCAAAAGTCCTGTAAAATCTTATTCTGGACAAGGGTTAAATGGCTCATTCTTTGTGAGATTTACATAATCTCTTGAGTTTTCAATGTATTAAATTTGTGGCATTGCTATCGCCACCAAATCTGTTCAGAACTATCAGGTGGAAAGGGAAAAAAATTTTTTTTCTTTCCTTACTTAATCTACCTGAACTAACAAGACAAATAACTTAGCTATCTATATATAAGCTTTTTTTAATATTGAAATTTTTTAAAGGCCAGCATAAACTGGTTTAAGATGTACAGGCTGTATGAATTTCGGCTGTTAACAGTGTAACTCTGCCACTTTCTAATTCTTATGATTGAAACAAAGCCCAGCTTCAAAGTGTTGTATTTCCAAATAAGAATAGTTCCTAAGAATGTCCTCAGAACTGTGATAAAAGCAACTATTTGAGATTAACTTACCATTTTTCAGTTCCTAAGTCTTTCAACTAAGTTACATGACAACGTTTAGGGGAGGAAAAAATTAATCAGGTACAACACTTGGCAGCTGGACATGTAAATTTAATTTCAGAAAATTAGGGCATACCACGGCAAGACCACAGACGAAAACACCACAGCTGAGCTCTGATTAGGATTTTTTCAGCTTTTCTTTCCTCCTCACTCCTGGATGGATGGATGGTATTACATTAACTGCAAAATGCACGACGTCCGAGGAGGAGGGGAGTGCCAGGCCACCCATTCCAAAGCAGGAAAAATCCTTTGTCAAAATGTGAAGTATTTTGAAGGGGAAACACCCTTATTAGTATTCGAGTAAATCAGCATTAAAGTCAATTATCTGGGGGCCAACTACGTGAAACCACTAATACCAGTGTATTTATTTCAAATAGTGATCACTACGTATTTACGAACTGTCTAAAAAAAAAAAAATCAACAAACCTCGGCGCTGCTGTGACTACTTAAAAATCCCCACCATCACAAAAACATTCCAAAAATTAAGACCAAACCTGGAATCCACTTGATATTGAGGATGTGATTGCATTTAACGAGTTTGTTCAAAGTACGTCATTTGGGAGAGAGTTGGACCCACTTAAAGATACAAAATATGGCAACCACCTAGGTTTAAAAACAGTGAAATTCTGTACCCCCGAAGGCTTAAACGCTGTCATTCTAGAATCCCAGGTCACGTAGGCAACATTCTTAACCTGTTCCCACCCCCAACTCTGGATACCAACCTGCAGCGCGGTCCTTCCAAATCCATTTCGTGCATTGACGTTTACATTATTTTGCAACAAACTAGTTAGTTGCTCTAGGTCCCCCCTGGCAGCTGCGGACGCCAGCTCGTTCCCCCAAGGCTCGGCCATTCTTTAGGGTCCTGACGGTCGGGAAAAGGCGAATTAGTTGTTTTTCTCTTTTCCCTTTTCCTTTGCTCCTAACCAGGCTGCATGATGGCATCGAAGACTGACAGAAGGACTGGGATGGTTAATCTGGAGTAGAGCTTGGTAGTAAATACTAGTAAGATCTGCCTGCCAAAAGCCCGCCCCTCGATTCACACGTGATTATTCAGCAAAACTGAGCCATTGGAGAGGGGCTCCTAGCCTTGCTTTTATAGCTTAACCCCTAGGAAGAAAACTACTGGTGACTAACCAGACACACACACACACACACACACACACACACACACACACACACACACACACACACACGCACATTCCTGGTTAATTGCTCGCGACGTAAAAAGCAGGCAGAGCTGTCACGTACCTACGCTGCAGCTCCCTAGGGGGAATGTGTGTGGAGACTTAAGGGACGGAGATCAAGACAGAAAATACCACGGAAGAAAGGACATAGGCGGGGGCTGGGGAGGGGGGGTGGGGAACACAAAGCGTTTAACCCACCCTTGTTCGCGGTGGTGACCGGAGCCGCGCGAACCAGAACTGGAGGGGCAGGTCCTCGGAGGAGCTCGGTTTCCATCCGTCTCGCCAAAGGGGCAGTCCTCAGTCCTGTGCTGCGGGGAGAGCGCCGCGGTGCTGGATGCTGACGTGCTCCGGGGAGTTCGGACGCTCACTCAAGCCGGACGGGAGTAGCAGTTCCGTAGCCCTTGAGTTAACAGGACTCCTCGGGCTTCTCAGCTTCTCCAGAGCAGCCTGGAGCTGCGATCCCGGCCGTGCGGCGAGGTTAACGCTGCGTTGGAAGGCTCCAGAGCCCGCCCGCCGGGCTGCCACAGCCCCGCCGAGCCTCCCAGGCCGTGGGAGCCGGGCTCGGCGCGCGTCTCCGGAGGGTGCCGAGCGCACGGCAGGCCCCCGGCCAGCCCGTCATGCCGGCCCTCCACCGGGTCCCGGGACGGCCGGCAGCCCGCAGAGAGAGGAGAACGTCTCGGGAGGCGCCTAGGGGGCTCCGGCCGCCGAGACAGCTCGCTGCAGCATCGCGGCGGCACAGGGCAGCCGGCCGGTAACTTCCCGCCTCCGACCGAGCTGCTTCAGGCTCTCCAGGGCAGGCACTCTAGGAGCGGTGGCCGCCGTCGTCCTTTCTTTATTTTCCCAGTTTTCTTTTTTTTGGGGGGGAGGGGTGCCCTCTGGGGATGACGAGGGTCCTGAGAAGCGAAGGCCAAGTTCGGAGCGCGGGGAGTCGCCACCAATCCAGGGCGCAGCCGGTCCCGCTGCCCTCTCAGCCTCTGCGCCCCGTGCCACTTGGGCCAACTTGTCGCCGTCCCCCGGCCTGTGCCCCTAGTCCGTGTGTGCAGGCAGCCGCCAGCCAGCTGGGTCCCCGGGCGGAGCTGGGTAGCACGGATTCCTGGTCGCAGCGCTCCCAGTGACAGTTTCTTTTGTAGCCGGTGTCCCCTAAAATCGCGGGCGCCTCCACCCTAAACCCTTCAGAGGCACTTGCTCGGAGTCCCCCTGTCTGTCTGTTCTTTGCCTTCTTTTCCTCCGTTGAGCTGCTCTCTCGGCCCAAACAATTGCCGCCTCTGTTGCCTGTGAAGAGACGGTGCCGGTTTCTGCTCTCTTTTTTACCGACCTCATCAGCTTTTTTTGAAAAGAAAAAAATTGAGCGCTTTTTGAGTTGAAAAACCCGCCCCCATTTTAACGGCAGAGTTTTAAGGAGGCTCGGCCGAGTTGCAGCGCCGCGGGAGCGGGAAGGCCGGGCCCCGCCTTCGCCCCGCCTCCCCGCCCCGGTGGCGCTTTCGCTCGGCGCCCCGCGCTCCCGCGGCCGGCCCGGCCCGCGCCCTTCCTCCGGCTTCCCCGCTCTCCACCTCCTTCGCCCGGTCCCCCGCGCCTGCCCGCGGCCCGCCAGCCTCGGCAGCTGCTGCGGCGGCGTCCGGCCCCTGCCGAGTCGGCCTGCCCTCCTCGGGGCTGGAGTCGGCCAGTTGGGCCGCGAGTCCCACAGGGGCGGCCCACGGTGGTGTGACTTGCTGAGGAGAGCCGCGCGGCCTCGGGAGGCTCGGCGGCGCTGGATGCTGGAGGGCGGAGAGCGAGCCGGCGCCCAGGGAGTCTTCCGCAGCCCTGGCAGAGGGCAGGTCGAGCCGCCGCGGCGCTCCCCGGGTCAGGCTCGCCAGGCTCGCCGCTAGGCCGGCGTGAGCACCGGCCGCCTCTGGGGCGCGCCGCCGTCCGCTCGGCCTTCTCGGCTCAGCTCCCCGGCCTCGGCCTCGCACCTGCCGGAGCGACGCCGAGAGCAGCCGGGGTGACCGCGGGCTTGGGGAGGGAGACCTGGGCTGACTGTAAGATCTGTACCCAGAAAAAACAACTAGTCTTTTTGACTGAGTTTTTTTTTTCCCCAACATTTAAGACATGGTATGGGTAAGAAGGAAACCATCATGAACTCTGAAACCTTAAATAGGGCTTCAGATTTTGGACTATGAAATATTCCTATTTTTAGAGGAAAGGGAGGAAAAACAATAGAATTTGGAGCAGAATTGCTAAAGTAACTCTTGGGAAGTGTTTCCTAACAAAGATATTTCTTTGTTGCCCGAAGTCCTTTCTCACTGCTTAGATGCAGCCTTGGGTTTGGCAGCAGGGAGGGTAGAGTGTCCAAATGGAGAATATTCTCTTCCCTAAGTCGTTTACTTTGATCATCAACACCAGTTCGCTGTGCTGTTAACTTCCTGTTTGGCTAGGTGAGGTTAATTAACTACTGCTTTCTGTATTTTTACGCTTTTAAAAATTACCAACACCGTTGCATGATGTACTCAGGAGTCAAAATGAAACCAAGCAAAAAAAAAGACAACTGGTCTGATTAGTACCAGCACCTGGCTAGCATATCTTCAAGCAACTTGTGTGCCCAGATCCTTGAAGGCCACTGGGAGGATTAACACCTGACTAGTCATCTGACAGCACACTGGCTCGGGGTAGTGGGGAGAGTCGAAGCTGGGAAGACTCTAGCAGTGTCCTCTAGCTAAACGACAGAATTTCCCCAGGTAACTAGTGAAACAAGTGGGAACCACAGTGCAATATAAGAAGTGAATTCATTTTTTTTCCTACCTAAATTTAGACACATCAAGTAGAACATTTAGGATTTCACTTACACCAGTAATAAATAATAATTTATTTGAGATTTTTGGGGGAACTCTGTAATCTTTCAGTGCAGTTGGAAGGTCTGATGATACAGTAACCCTGTTAACTTGTAAAGTTAACTGGCAGCAGTCCAGTTTGTGAGACCACCCAGTGCTTGTCGGGTTTTCTTGCTTGGAAAAATGAGGAAGAATCTTAAACTGCACTTGCTATGTAAAGAATGGATATACAAATGGTATAAGTTACACGAATTAAAATTATTGTGCTAAATAACCAAGTAATTGTACATACTTAGTTTCACTATTGTTTGGACCAGAATGAGCAACACAGAGGTTACAATCTAATTCAGAGAGTAAGTAAAAATAATAAAAGTATCTTGAATGAAAATCTAATATTTACTGAGGAATGCTAGTTCACTGACATAGACTTAAGGCTGTCACTGCCTTCAGTAAGCTTGTATTTTTTTTTAAGATTTATTTTATTTTTATTGTAAAGTCAGATATGCAGAGACAGAGGAAGATCTGTCCATTGATTCATCCCCAAGTGACTGCAACAGCCAGAGCTGAGCAAATCCAAAGCCAGGAGCCAGGAGCTCTTCTGGCTCTCCCATGTGAGTGCAGTAACCCAAGGCCTTGAGCCATCCTCCACTGCTTTCCCAGGTCACAAGAAGGGAGCTGGATGAGAAGTGGAGCCACCAGGATTAGAAACAGCACCCATATGGGGTCCTGGCATGTACAAGGTGAGGACTTTAGCCACTAGGCCACCGTACCAGGCCCAAGCTTGTATTCTAACGTGATGTATAGAATGACTCAAAATTAAGCACTCATATTGAAAGGAGTTGTTTCTCTTTTAACAGAATAATATCTCTCTGTAATATTGAAATACAGCTTTTATAGCTGCATATTAAATCCCAGTAGTCATCAATACCTTTTTCTTCTGTAGTTCACAATACAGATACATTATTTAATTAAATTACTTTGTGCTTCCCCTCCCCCCCTTATTGATTAAAAAATGCAGTTTCTGACACAATTTTTTGGAAATGTATATATGACATATATAATTTCTTAATCTACTCTCAAAGGTTTCTTGTGTTTATAAAGTCATAAAATGTCTCCTTTGGGGATCCTTTGGTGTTTTATTTCTGAGTTTCAGGAGGTATTTTTGTATGGGTCCTCACACCACTTATGAACGTCTTTTTATAAAATAAGAAAGGAAAAAAGAAAGCCCAGTAAGAAAGCTTTCTGGGCATAATAGCAGTAATATTTGTATGGTGTTGATGGTTATAAATATATATTCAATACTGCAGCTTTACAACTCTAATGTAAATATAACTATCCCTAACTTCTTGGGTGAGGGCTTTGGAGTTGATAGAGATTGTGAGTTAGTAAGCAGTACACAGGTCTTGGGTCCCAAAATCTTATACCTTTTGGTTATATAAGAGTCTAGGATCAGCCCCTAGACACTTAAAAATATTAAATCATTAGATGAACTGCTTGGTTACTTAGTATGAAATCTAACGCTGGTAAAATGAGTCTTTGCTCATGAATTAGAAGAAAGAAGTATTTTTTAAAAAGATGTATAGGGTGGCATGATGGGCTAATAGGCTAATCTTCCACCTGTGACACTGGCATTCTATATGAACACTGGTTCAAGTATGAGTTGCCCCACTTCTGATTGAGCTCCCTGCTGCTGGCTTAGGAAAGCAGCAGAGGATGACCCAAGACTTTGGGCCCCTGCATCCACATGGGCAACCTAGAAGAAGCCCCTAGCTCCCAGCTTTGGAACAGCTCAGCTTGGGCTATAGTGGCCGTTGGCAACTGGGCCGGTGAATATAAGATCTTTCTATGTCCCTCCCTCTCTCTCTCTAACTCTTGCAGGTAAAATTTTTTTTAAAAAATTAAAAATCTTTATTTAAATTTTTTTAAAGATTTATTTATTTTTATTACAAAGTCAGTTATACAGAGGAGGAGAGAAAGAGAAGATCTTCCATCCACTGATTCACTCCCCAACTGACCACAACGCCCAGGAGCTTCCTCTTCCGGGTCTCCCACACGGGTGCAGGGTCCCAAAGCTTTGGGCCGTCCTTGACTGCTTTCTCAGGCCACAGGCAGGGAGCTGGATGGGAAGTGGAGCTGCCAGGATTAGAACCAGCGCCCATATGGGATATTGGCACCCTCAGGGTGAGGACTTTAGCTGCTAGGCCACGCCGCTAGGCCCTAAAAATCTTTAAATAAAAGGATTTATTTTATTTATTTTAAAGGTAGAGTTACAGGTTAAGAAAGGGAGAACACAGACAGAGGTCTTCCATCTGCTGGTTCACTCCCTAAATAGCCACAATGGCTGGGATTGTGCTAGGCTGAACCTAGGAGCCAGGAGTATGTCCGCGTCCTAGCACTTGGGTCATTTTCTTCTGCTTTCTCAGGTTCACTAGTATAGAGTTGAATCAGAAGTGAAGCAGTCAGGACATGAACCAGTGCCAATATGGGATGCCAGTGTAGTAGGAGGCAGCTTTGCCCACTGTGCCACAATACTGGCTTCAAGAAGTATTGTTAAAAAAACAAAGAAACTTTGATTACCTTAACCAACAGAGCAAGATTAACGCCACCAGTAATGTCATGTGGCTAATTCACAGCCCTCATATGACGTAATGAGAAGGACATACCCTTCTGTAGTATTTGTCATGAGAATTCATTAAATCTAGCGCAGAGAAAACATCAGCTAAGCCCAAATTGTGAGGTATCCTATACAATTCTTGACTCTTCAAAAGCATCCAGACTGCAAAATTGTCATAGGCTACAGAGACATGATATCGAACTGAAATGTGGCATTCTCAGTTGCAACAGGAAAAGGACATAAATGTAAGAAATTCAGCCTGTGGGCCCTGCGTGGTAGCTTAGTGGCTAAAGTCCTCACCTTACATACACCTGGATCCCATATGGGTGAGGGTTCTAATCCTTGCAGCTCCACTTCGCATCCAGCTCCCTGCTTGTGGCCTGGGAAAGCAGTCAAGGATGGCCCAAAGCTTTGGGACTCTGCACCTGCGTGGGAGACCCAGAAGAAGCTCCTGACTCCTGGCTTCGGATTGACTCAGCTCCAGCTGTTGTAGCAGCTTGGGGAGTGAATCAGTGGATGGAAGATCTCTCTTTCCTCCTCTCTGTTTATCTGATTTTCTAATAAAATTTTTTTTAAATCTTCAAAAAAATTCAGCCTATAGAACTTATTTATTAGAATGTTTTATTTATTTGTTTATTTGTTTGTTTATTTATTTATGAGACAGAGATGGGAGTGTAGCAGAGGAAGAGAGAGACCGAGAAAAACTTCTAGCTACTGATTCACTGTCCAAATGCTAAAAGCCTGCAGCAGCTGGACCTGGAGCAGACTGAAACTAGGAGCAAGAGAATTCATCTGAGTTTTCTACATGAGTGACAGGGGCTCAAGTATTTGCCTGATTTGCTGTTTGCCAATGCATCAGCAAGAAGCTGGGTTGGAAGAGGAATAGCCAGCACTTGAACCAAGCATTTGATTTGGGTCACAGGCAATACAAGTGGTGGCTTAACCCATTGTGCAACAATGATTGCACCTCAGAATTTAGTAGTAATGTAACAATGTTAATTTGTTTTACTTAAAACTATTTTTAAAAAATATTTGATAAAAAAGTTATAGAGAAAGGAATCTTCTATCTGCTGGTTCATTTTCCAAATGGCCACAAGAGCTGGCACTGGGCTAGGCCAAAACCAAGAACCTGAAGCTTCTTCCAGATCTCCCACACGAATGCAGTGACCCAAGCACTTGGGACATCTGCTATCTCCCAAGTTCATTAGCAAGGAGCTGGGTCTTTAGTGGAGCAGCCTGGACTTAAATCAGTGCTCATAGGGGATGTTGGTATGTCAGGTGGGGGTTTAACTTCTGTGCTGCAGTACTGGCCCCACAATGTTAATGTCTTACTTCTGACATGCTATGTAAGGTGGTAACAACAGAAGAATATGGATAAAAAGCATAAAGGATGGGACCGGTGTCATTGCTCAGTTGGCTAATCATTCTGCTATAAACATTGGCATATCATATGGATGCTGGTTTCAGTATTTTCCTCTCTTTCATTCCTCTGTATTGTTCAATGACTTTTCATGATACATAGCAAACAAGTAGTTGGGCCAGAGGGAAGAAAATTTCTTCAAGAACTGAACGCATTTGCCAGCACGGAGAGTGAATTTTTTAAAAATTTATTTTTATTGCAAAGTCAGATATACAGAGAGGAGAGACAGAGAGGAAGATCTTCCATCTGTTGATTCACACCCCAACTGACCACAACGGCCGGAACTTAGCTGATCTGAAGCCAGGATCCAGGATCTTCCTGCAGGTCTCCCACACGGGTGCAGGGTCCCAAGGCTTTGGGCCATCCTTGACTGCTTTTCCAGGCCATAAGTGGGGAGCTGGCTTCCGGGATTAGAACCAGTGCCCATGTTCTGGTGCATTCAAGGTAATGACTAACCATGAGGCTGCCATGCTGGGCCCATGGAGGATGATTTTTAAGATGGAATAAACACTCTTGTTGGTTTTTTAGGTGTATCTGATTTAAAAGGTAAGATGACACAGACAGGGGTGATATAAAGATCTTATGCTGGCTCACCCCTCAATGGCTGCAATGATCTGTGTGAGACCACGCAGAACCTGGGAGCCAGGAGCTTCTTCCAGGTCTCCCACATGAGTGCAGGGACTCTTGCACTTGGGCCATCTTGTGCTGTTTTCCAGGCACATTAGCAGGGAGCTGGATCATAAGTGGAGCAGCTGGGATTCAAACTTGTGTCCAATGGTTGCCAGTAGTGCAGGCAGCATGCCATAGTGCAGGTCCCATAGCACTGTTGTTTGTTTTTGAAAGGGCTATTTATTTTCACCTGAAAGACTTAAGAGAGAGGGAGAGACAGCAAAAAATCCTCTATCTACTGGTTCATTTGCCAAATACCTCAACGGCCAGAGCTGTGCCTATCCAAAGCAGGGAACCAGGAGCTTCTTCCTGGCCACCCATGTGAGTTCAGTGACCCAAGGCCTTAGGCCATCCTCTGTTGCTTTCTCAGGCCATAAGTAGTGAGCTGGATGGGAAATGGAGCAGTTGGCATGCAGCTGGCACCCATATGGGATATGCCAACACTACAGGAAAAGCATTAGACTGTTATGCTACCATGCCAACCTCAATCAATGTTTTATTTATTAAAAGATTTTTATGTTATTTATTTGAATAGCAGAGAGATGGAGAGGGATCTTCCATTCACAGGTTCAATCCCCAGATGTTTGCCAAGGCCTGGTTCTGGATTAGGCTCAAGCCAGGAGCTTTATCTAAGGTTTCACATGTGGGTGGGAGAAGCTTTGCCAAAACACAGCACTGAAGTCTGTCACTACACTATGCCCTGGGCAAGTCTGAACCTCAAACAACCTTTTATTATGTAAAGTGATTTCTTTGAAGATTAAATAAGATAAGCTATGTAATGTACTTATACATAACCAATTCACAATAAAAATAAACTCAGAATTGACTATAGATTATGTATTCAAGACTGCTATGCATGGACTATTGTGAATATAAAAATACATAAGATGAATTTTAAAAAAGTCTTAAAAACCAAACACATCAGGGCCCGGCGCGGTGGCGCAAGTGGTTAAAGGTCCTCGCCTTGCACGCCCGGGATCCCATATGGGCGCCGGTTCTAATCCCGGCAGCCCCGCTTCCCTTCCAGCTCCCTGCCTGTGGCCTGGGAAAGCAGTCGAGGACGACCCAAAGCTTTGGGAACCTGCACCCGTGTGGGAGACCCGGAAGAGGCTCCTGGCTTCGGACCGGCATAGTATCGGCCCGAGGCGCTCACTTGGGGAGTGAATCATCGGACGGAAGATCTTCCTCTCTGTCTCTCCTCTCTCTGTATATCCGCCTTTCCAATGAAAGAATAATAAAAATAAATCTTTAAAAAAAAAAAAAAAAAAAAAACCAAACACATCAGATAGGGCTGGTATTGTGGCATAGTGGGTTTGTATGTGAGTTAGAGCCCCAGCTGTTCCACTTCTGATCCATCTGCTTGCTAATGTACCTCTTGGAAAAGCAGGAAAATATGCTTCCCAAGTGTGGGAAGCCTGGAAGAAGCTCATGGTTCTTGGATTCTGTCTTGTTCAGCCCCAGCTGTTGTGGCCATTTGGGGAGTGAACCAGCATATGGAAAACCTCTCTCTAACTTTGCTGTTCAAATAAACAAAGTAAGCTTTTAACAACACATGTGAGACCATCATGGTGGTTCATCAGGCTAATTCTTTGACCTGTGGTCCCATATGGGTGTTGGTTGGTGTCTTAGCTACTCCACTTCTGATCCAGCTCTCTTTTTATGGCATGGAAAAGCCATGAAGGATGGCCCAAGGCCTTGGGTTCCTGTACCCATGTGGAAGACCCGGAAGAAGCTCCTGGCTCCTGGTTTTAGATCAGCTCAACTCTGACCATTGGGGTTGTTTGAGGAGTGATCCAGTAGACAGAAGACCTTCTCTCTGTCTTTTCTTTTCCCTCTAAAAAATCTGCCTTTCAAATTAAACACACATACACACGAGACACAGTTCAGTATTGCAGCATAACAGGGTAAAGCTGACATCTGTGACACTCTCATCCCATACTGGCTCTAACTTGTTTGTGTCCCAGTTGCTTCACCTCTGATCCAGCTCCCTGACAATGGCCTGGGAAGAGCAGCTAAGAATGTTCTGGGTATCTGAGCTGTTGCCACGCCTATGGGATACCTGGACAAAGTTCCTGGCTTTGACCTGGCCCAGTGATGGCTGTTACAGCCATTTTGAAGGTAGATAAGTAGATATCTCTATCTTTTTTTCTCTCTGTAACTTTGGCTTTCAAAACAAACAAACACATAAGCAAACAAACAAACAAATAAATAAATAATTTCTAAAGAGATGAGATGGAATTATTTATATTCTCAAGAGCTTTCAATCTTTCATCTATGTAGTTTTATGGTGAGACATAAAACATACATAGATGAAATAATTAGAGAAAAATATAGAACTTATTGGAACACTAAATTATGTTGAAAAAATAGTAAAATCACTTAACAAAAATTAGATTTTAAAAAAAGATTTGTTTACTTGAAAGCTAAACTAACAAAGAGAGATACACACACAGAGGTTCCCCTGCAACCTATACAAAGAGACAGAAAGGGAGAGAGAGAGAGAGAGGGACAGAATGAATCTTCTAGGCACTGGTTCACTCCTCAAATGACTGCAAGCCCAGGGTTGGCCTAAGGCAAGGTCCAAGTCAAAGCTAGGAGCCTCAGACTCCATCTGTGTTTTCACATAGGTGGCAGGAGCCCAAGCACTAGGGTTATTTTCCACTGCTTTCCCAGGTGCCCGGCAGCATTAATGGAGAGCAAGATCAGAAGTGGGGCAGCTGCTCTTGATATAGAATGCCAGCAGTGCAGGCAATAGTTCAATCTGAAGCATCATAATACTGGCCCCCCAAATAGAAGAGTTTTAGATGGCTTAATGTTTTTTAAGATTTATTTACTTTTGGGTACAGCATAATGGCTGCTGAATAGTTAAATCCTCACATTGCAAGCGCTGGGATCCCATTTGGGTACCGGTTTGTATCTTGGCTGCTCTACTTCCCATCCAGGGCTCTGCTTATGGCCCAAGAAAGCAGCAGAGGATGGTCCAGAGCTTGCATCCTCGTGGGAGTCCTGGAAGAAGCTCCTGGCTCTTGGCTTCAGATTGACTCAACTCTTGGGCCCAACACGGTGGCCTAGCAGCTGAAGTCCTTGCCTTGCACGTGCCAAGATCCCATATGAGCACCAGTTCTAGTCCCAGCAGCTCCAATTCCCAGCCAAAATCCTGCTTGTGGCCTGGGAAAGCAGTTCAGGATGGCCCAATGGCTTGGGACCCTGCACCCGTGTGGGAGACCTGGAGGAAGTTCCTGGCTCCTGGTTTCGGATAGGCGCAGCACCAGCCGTTACAGCCACTTGGGGAGTGAATCATCGGATGGAAGATCTTCTTCTCTGTCTCTCCTCCTCTCAGTATATCTGACTTTGCAATAAAAATAAATAAATCTTAAAAAAAAAGATTGGCTCAACTCGCCATTGCAGCCACTTGGACAGTGAACCAGTGGACAGAAGATCTTTCTGTTTCTCCTCTTCATGAATCTGATCTGCCTTTATTGGAAAGGCTAATTTTACAAGGAAAGGAGGAATAGAGAAGGTCTTCCTAAGCTGGTTCACTCCTCAAATGGCTGCAGTGGCCAGAGCTGAACTTCTCTGAGCTGGGAGCCAGGAGTCTTTAGATCGAGGACTCTGGCTGTTCTCCACTATGCTTTCCTAGGCCATAAACAGCTGGACGGGAAATGAGCAGCTGGATCATGAACTCCTGTCTAAATGGATACAGTGCCACAGGTTGGATGTATAGCCTGTTGAATCACCGTTCTGACACCTGGATGGCTTAATTTTAATGAAATTAGTGGTCTAAGAAAAGCAGTACTGATCTTCAGAAAAATAACAACTAAATGCTTAGATATTAAAGTTCACGAGTTTTCAGCATTGTTCATGTAACATTGAAAATCTGTGAAATGAGCTTCTTTCTAGAAGCAAAACAAACACAAACAAAACAGACTGAGAAGGCTTTTGTTAAGGGGCATAATTATATCAAATGCAGGAATGTTGATTATGAAATCTACGCTTTTATGAAACAGCTTCAGCTAGGCCTAGTCCTGGCCATGCAGTCATTTAGGGAGTGAATTAATGATGGAAGATCTCTCTCTCTCTCAAAATCAAATAAATAAATAAAAATCTGAAAAAAAACAATACTTTTCCCACTTAAGCTGTTAACTATTTTATGAAATTTTATGCTTTCTGCGCTTTTTCATGTTTCTTCTCAGTTATCACTACAAGAGTTGAGTCAGAAGCTGAGCCAGAGAGAAGATTCCTACAGCAGTAGTAAACCCTTTCCACCTGAGTGTGTGCATTCTTCCCATCTTTATGCAGGACTGCATGGTTTAATGTCCAGATGGAGAGGAGGAGGGAAAAGGGGAGAGGCACAGGACTGAGATAGGTTCTGACATGCACGTGCATGTCATGCAAACAGTCTTCCTCAACTTTTCAGGACTGCATTTATTCTGGACAAGTAACCACAAGCAGTAACTCACCTGCTTGTACTGAGAGAGGCTTATAGGAATGGGACAACTGAACTACCACATCTACATTGTTGGCATTACGTTTCTCCTCATGATTTATGTTTCTGCCCAATTCTGGAATTTGTCCTTAGGGATAGCAACTAAACAAGACAGATTCATTTGTTCCTCATTTAGCTAATTCTGATCCAAATTCTTTCACTCAATTCATCTCATTAATTAATTCATTCCTCATTTAGCAGATTCTGATCTAAACATAGTTTATCACATTATAGTTGTAGGCTGGATTAACTTCAGTTAAGAAAATACACAGAGGGAAAGGCGTATTATTAAAATACTGCCTTGGAGACCCGTGACCCATGATCAGAGTGCCTGGGTTTGAGTCATGGTTCCATGCCAGATTCCAGCTCCTTGGTAATGTGCACCTGGGGAGGCAACAGCTGATGGTGCAAGTAGCTAGCTCTCTAACACCTAAATGGGACATCTGGATTTGGTTCTCAGCTTCTGTTTTTCTAAGCTCAGCCCTGGTCTTGATGGGCATATGGGGAGTGAACTGATGGAGAGTTGCTCTCTTTCTCTCTCTTAAAAACAAAACAACACAGATCAGAAACTTCCTAACCAGTGCGTCTATAGAAAAGAAACAAGAAAAGCAGAACAAATCTAGAACTTAAAACAACATAGTACATTTCTTCTTTTTTTTTTTTAAAGATTTATTTTTGTATTGCAAAGTCAGACAGAGAGAAGAGACAGAGAGGAAGATCTTCTGTCCAATGATTCATTCCCCCAAGTGGCTGTGACAGCTAGTGCTGCGCTGATCCAAAGCCAGGAGCCAGAAACTTCCTCTGGGTCTCCCACACGATTCAGGATCCCAAGACTTTGGGCCATCCTGGACTGCTTTCCCAGGCCACAAGCAGGGAGTTGGTTGGGAAGCAGGACTGCTGGGATTAGAACTGGTGCCCATATGGGATCTTGGCATGCTCAACGAGAGGACTTTAGCCGATAGGCCACCGTGTTGGGCGAATTCAGGACAATGTGGACATTTAACTCAGATTTTTCATGAATACATGCACAGTTTAAAAATCTTGGTCATGATCTATATGATTAAGTTCTGTATGATCTAGTTTCTATTTTAGCTTTACAGCCTAAAATCAGCAACTTCACAGGCTTTTTAAAATAGCCTTTGCAAAACAAATAAACATCTCATATTTCAGGCCAGAAACTATTTTTCCAAGTTAAAGTCAAACAAATTTCACTGTTAACATCCGTATTGCCTGGTTGACAACTATAAGCTGTCACACTTGATTGTATATGATATCTGAATGTTTTGTGGTTGAAAGACAAACTTATCAGGATGTAATGATTATCCTACTATATTAAATGTTTGTTTATTTTACAACACTTTCCCCAAGCCTGATGTGATGCTTAGTGGCTAAATTCTTACCTTGAACATGCTGGGATCCTATACGGGTGCCATTTTGTGTCCCAGTTGTTCTGCTACCCATCTGGTTCCCTGTGTGTGGCCTGCAAAAGCAGTTGAGGAGAGCTCAAAGCCTTGAGATCCTGCAGCCATGTAGGAGACCTGGAAGAAGCTCCTGGCTCTTAGCTTCAGATCAACTTTCCTCCAGCTGTTGTGGCTACTTGGGGAGTGAACCAGTGGACAGAAGATCTTTCTCTCTGTATCGCTAACTATGCAAATCTGACTTTGCAATAAAAAAATAAAGTAAAAAAGCTTTAAAAAATGTATCCCCAAAGAGGAAAAGAGCGATCTTCTATCTGCTGGTTGAATTCCCAAATGAATGCAATGGCCAGTACTGGGCCAGGCCCAAGCCAAGAGGCAGGAGGCAGGAGGCAGGATCCAGGAGCTTCATCCCGGACTTCCATGTGTGTGAAAGGAGCCCAGACGCTTGGGCTATCTTCTGCTGCTTTCCCCAGCACCTTAGCAGAGAGCTGGATCAAAGTGGAACAGCTGGTACACAAACCTATCCATACAGGCCATGGGTGTATAGGTAGTGGCTTTGCTAATGATACCATGTATAATTTTTAAAAGATTTTTATTTATTTTTATTGGAAAGGCAGATGTACAAGAGGAGGAGAGACAGAGAGGAAGATCTTCCATCTGTTGATTCACTCCCCAAGTGACCGCAATGGCCGGTGCTGCGCCTATCCGAAGGCAGGAGCCAGGAACCTCTTCCAGGTCTCCCATGCAGGCACAGGTCCCAAGGCTTTGGGTTGTCTTCGACTGCTTTCCCAGGCCACAAGCAGGGAGCTGGATGGGAAGTGGAGCAGCCGGGATTAGAACCAGCGCCCATATGGGATCCTGGTATGTCCAAGATGAGGACCTTAACTTCTACGCTATTGCTCCAGGCTCCAGATACCATTGTATAATTTTTAACAGACCAATACTATATGCAAAGTTACACTCAATTTTTTTTCTATTTGAAAGAGGTCTCATTTGAAAAATTTGTTATCACTGAACAATAGAAAGGTTATTTCAGATAATTAACAATTTTTAAAGGTTTATCTATTTTTATTGGAATGCCAGATTTTACAAGAGAGAAGGAAAGACAGAGAGAGAGATATTCTATCTTCTGATTCACTGTCCAAATGACCCCAGTGGCCTAATTGGGCTGACCATAAGCCAGGAGTTTTTCTGGGTCCCCATGTGGGTTAAAGGTCCCAAGATTTTGGGCCATTTTCTGCTGATCTCCTAGGCCACAAGCAGGAAACTGGATTAGAAGTGGAGCAGCCAGGACATGAACCAGTGCCCATGTGGAAGGCTGGCACCTGCAGATGGAAGAGTAGTCTATTGAATCATAGAATCACTTCTAATAATGATTAATATTTAATTTTTTCTTAATATTTATTTTTTTATTGGAAAGTCAGATTTACAGAGAGTAGGAGATACAGAGAGAAAGACATTCCATCTACTGGTTTATTCCCCAAGTAGCCACAACGGCCAGAACTGAGATCTGAAGCAAGGAGTCAGGAACTTCTTCCAGGTCTCTCATGTGGGTGCAGGGTCCCAAGGCTTTGGCCCATCTTTGACTGCTTTCCCAGGCCACAAGTAGGGAGCTGGAAAGGAAGTGGAGCTGTGGGGATTAGAACTGGCGTCCATATGGGATCCTGGTGCATGCAAGGAGAGAACTTTAGCCAGTAGGCTACCACATCAGGCCCAATTATCAATATTTAAAATATTCAATCTTAAGGTACCTGGAAAGGCAGTGGAAGATGACACAGGTGCACGAGCACATGTTACCCACCTGGGAGAACTCGGACAGATTTCCTGGATCCAGGATTTGGCCTGGTGCAGGTCTGAGAATTCTGGCTTTTTGAGGACTAAGGCAGCAGATGGAAGATTTTGCCTGTCCCTTTCAAAGGAATGAACCAACAGCTAAAAACCAAAACAAACAACTCATCTTCTTGGGGTGGAGATTAGCACCTTCCCAGTTTGCACATCTCCAACAGGCATGCCCTAAGAGCCCAGTAGCCTCTGTGTCACCAAGAGGCTGCTGAGTACGCGCATTTGCACTCTGGGAGGGAGCACAGGAGACGGGGGCATGAAGTTGTACTTTGGGGGAACTGTTACAAAAACATCTCTGAAATGCTTTTTGTTCAGTCATGGGAATGTTTGAGCTGGCTGTTTGTGTACATGGGTAGCCATGTGAGTTGCAGAACGTGATTCCCGCTTCAGCCGTGCGAGGCGGTACTCCGAGTCCTTTTTTTTTTTTTTCCCTTTCAATCCAAACCGGAGTAACCTGTTGCGGGACGTCCACTTCCCGCAGTTCTAGGATGGTTCCGCCAGCGATCCGCGATCACTCGTCGCGCTCCCCAGCGCTTGACAGAAGGGCGGTCACGTGACAGCCGCAAAGCGGCGCTTTGCGACCTCGATGACAGGCAAAATGTGCGACAGCCCTGGTGCTAGCCAACCAGGGGCGGAGGCGGCGGCCGGGGAGGAAGCGGAGGAGGCGGAGGCGGCCGTGGCGTCCGCCCGCCCGCTCGATCCTCGGTTTCCCCGCCCCCGCCGATCTCGCCGCGGTTGAAAGGAGCCGGGTGCCCCCCTGTCGCAACCTGTCTTCATCCTGGCCGGCGACAGTCAGTTCATTCTCGCCTCCATACCCAGCTCCCAGCCGGGGCGGCTGCGGCGCAGACCGTGCGGGGCGCGGGCGGGCGGCCGGGGCGCCTGAAGGTTACCGAGCGCATGAGTCCCTAGCGCCTCCCGCGCTGCCCCGCCCGCCGGCCCGCCGGCCCGCCCGCCGGCTCGTCCGCCAGCCCCTCCGTGCCCGGAGGCGGCGGCGGCGGCGGCCGCAGGAGGCGCCGTCTCCCTCCCAGGTGCGCGCCTCGCTCCAGGAGCGGCGGAACTCGGCGGCCGCCATGGCGTCCAACATGGACCGGGAGATGATCCTGGCAGATTTTCAGGTGAAGTATCTCCCTCTCTTGTCTCACCTCCCACCTGCCAGGACGGAGGCCTCTTTGCGGCGTTTGTTGGAACGCTGTGGTGGTGTGGGTGAGGCTTTTATACGCCTGTGGCTTCGGGTGTGTGTATGTGAGCCATAGGGAAGTATATAATTCACAGGCTGTGTGGTGTGTGAAATGTGTTGACTACAGGTTGAATGGGATTTTTTTTTTTCAAGTGCCGGGGTGTTAGGGCTTTTGAATGACTAGATCTGTGGAGTGGCTTATGTATTGTATGGGGACGATGTAGAGTTTGGGGGCTATTAAGCATGTGGCCATTAAATATGGGGTGTTTTCGGCTTGTTTCGTGAGGACAGTGTGACGGATGGAGTGGACGGTGGGGATATTGTGTGGAGCGTGTGGTGTTATGGGTGTGGTATGGGTATTGTAGAAGAGTGAAAAAACAATGTTGAGGGCTGATGAGGGTAGGCAGGACATGGTGGCCCTTTTCAAAGAAGAGTACACATTGGCTACTCCCAGTGTTATTGGGATCTTGGGAGACTAAGAAGAAGTTAGGGAAAATGCAGGTGGATGATGTGTTCCAAAGTGTATCTGTTGATTGTACGCAAGCTTAATGAACTGTCAGTTCATATTTGTGGATTCCCCTCCCTACACACTTGAACTGCTTGCTTGGAAGAACTTAAAGAGTAAGCAAAGGGTGTTGTGTTACTGCATACTTGGCATCTAAGTGTTTTAGGAAAGCCTTTTGAAAGAAGAACTACATAAAAGACTTGGAGTTAGGACTAATACCCCATGAACACTACCTCTGCATTTTGGTATTGGGCAGAGGAAATGTTTTAGTGAGGCAGTTTTAACCATTCCGGCAGTAACTTGGAAGCTCCTGTCAGGACTCCTGACCTCCTTGATGCCATTGTTGCACGGGTGGGCTGTGGTGCAACAGTAGCTCAGTGGGTCTTTTTTTATTGAAGATTTTTGTTGCCACATCCTATCAGCATCTTTGAAAAGTTCCTTATTTTTACAGCTTAGTGTTCTGATGACTGTTTTTAGGGTTTACTGTTCATACCTTAACTTCTGAACTCAGCAGAGTTCTTTAAAGCAATCACAAAATTTTGTTTTGTAGGTTTAGGATTGGTCTCAGATTTTTGTTTTCCTAAAATTTTTTTCTTTCATTTTCCAGTTCAATCTTTTATTTATTCTGAATTAGGACTATATTTTGTCTTGTTCTAAAGTATGTTCTGACTTTGGTTAAGGCTTTGGATCACAACAAAAAGTGTATTTTATCTCAGTGAAAAATTTAAGGTAATTATAACTTTGTTTTGATGTCACCAAATTTATAATATTCTAATAACTTGTAGCTGCTTCCTCTCTTAGTATTTGGGACAATTATATTTACTGTTAATTCTGTATTAGCTACAAGACAGCATCTGTAGGATTCTTGTACATATTGGCAAAGTAGTTTTCTAACAAGTAACAGGGATTTTGTTTGGAAGTAAAGATGATTATTTTTATAATCATTTTTACTTATTTATTTGAAAGGCAGAGAGAGAGAAAACAAGAAGAGATAACTCCATTTGCTGATTCACTTCCTCAATGTCCCCAATAGCCAGAGTCGGACCAGGCCACACACAGCCAGGAATGAGGAAGGTGGTTAGAGTCTCCCAGACGAATGGCAGGAACCCAAATACTTGAGCTGTCACCTGTTGCCTCCCAAGGGAGCTGGGTTATAAACACAGCCAGGACTCACACTCGGGTATTCTGATAGGAGATGTATCGGAAATGACGAAATGACAGCTAAACCCAAGAGCTCTCCCCCAGCATGAGTATTTTGATCATAACAACTCTTGATAGGCTTTTCCCTTTGGAACAATAGCAATACTGCTTACAGTTATTCATGTTTGGGAAAAAGCGAATGGCATCCTCAGTGAACAGTTTGCCAAAGTTGAGTGTTAATTTTATATTGTCAAATAGGTAAGAAAACATTGATGGATTGTTTGTAAAACTATATACATGTTACGCACATTAACCTTTCGTGTGTTTAAGAAACTGCTTCTGGGGCTGGAATTGCGGTGCAGTGGGTGATGCTGCTGTATGTGACACTGGCATCCTACAAGAATGCTGGTTTGTGTCTTGGCTACAGCACTTCTGGTGCAGCTCCCTGCTGATGTGCCTGGGGAAAACAGTGGGAGATGGTGAAGTACTTGGGCTCCTGCTCTTCATGTGGAAGACTCAGGTGAAGTTCTTGGCTAGTGGTTCTGCCTGACTCAGACCCGGCCGTGTGGTCTTTGGGGAGTGAACCAACAGAGGAAAGATTTGTTTTTGTTTCTCTCTGTGATTCTTCCTTGAGAATAGATAAAATAGCTTTTAAAGAAAAAAGAACCTGTACTTCTTATAAATGATGATACCCTATCAGGTTACTCTTCTAAGTTTAAAATGCATTTTTCTTCCTATTTCTTAATATTTTTAAAATAGGATTAACTTTTAGAAGAAAGCCTTTGTCCACTTAATAACGATGCCAGGCAATTTGCTTAAAAATTACAACTAAAAATTTGACATATTGAAACTAAAATGTTGTTGATTTCTTCTATAACTGGGCATATCAGTTTCCTCGCCCAAAAAGTGAATAGTAAAATTATGTTCTGTCTAATATAATTGTGAAAATCAGTTGCATTTTCAAAGCCCAACTCAGTACTGTTTGTGTAGAAAGGACATAATATTAAAATTTGGTTAGATTTAAAAAAAAGTGGTAGATTTTTATCATTGCTGGATAATTGGTTTCAGTTAATATAGTGTCTAAACATAAAAAATATTTGAGAAGGATTTTTGTTTCTTTTTGGAAATTTCAACTCATTAGAAGAAGATTTGCTGGGGGGCTGGCATTGTAGCATAGTTAGTTAAAGCCACAGCCTGTAATGCTGGCATGCCATGTGGGTGAAGGTTTGTGTGCTGGCTGCTCCACTTCCAATCCAGCTCCCTGCTGATGGTCTGGGAAGTGTGTAGCAGACTCCTCTCAGCTACACTGATAGAGGATGGTGGTTCCCCAGGTAGCACAACCTGCTACACCACAATTGTTGTTCTAAGATAAACTTTGATAACACAGGCTTTATTTGGGATATATCTTGTTAAGTTAGTCTAACCTGTTGATCTTATGTATTTATGTTTTTCTGTTGCTGATAATATAGAGGCAGATCATAGCTCTACTGAAGTGAAAGAAAAAAAAAATGAACAGTTTTTGGCAGTAGTAATAATTTGTTTCAGACTTTCCCGAAGGTAAAACCCATCTACTTTGTTGAAAAAGTTTCCTTTTGGACCTAGTTCTAGTGGTCATAGATTGAGATTTTTTTTTACTTCTCTATGTTGGTTTTGATTTTACTTTTGGTTGTTGTGTTTCTTGTACCACACAGCTGTGCCTCGTTCTTCACTCTTGGTCTATCCAGCTAGTATTTCTGCTGCCTAAGTTGTTTTCGTACATTTTCTCTTATGGGACTATCACTATGGAACTTGTAAGGTTTTACTGGTGTGTTAGCTTCTCTTTGAAGCATGGGCTGTTTCATGACAATCCTCTTACATAGTTTCTGCCCCTTTATAGTACTTACTCCTTCCAAATGAAGGTATGAGTTTTCAGTTCATTTTTAGTTGGACACAAAGGGGTATCTTCCACAAGAGAGGATGCCAGACTGTGTGGGCAGAAGTGGTATTGATCTTAATGGATATGTGTCTTTCGGGATGTTGCTGTGCATTAGGAAACAAACCAGAGATCCATGAAGCATTATATTGCATTCTAGAGAGATTAATTTGGGCAGGAGATTGAGTATCGTGGCTTCCAGTGGTCTTGTTATTGATCCTTTCTTTCCATTCTCCTCTGCCTTCTTTATTAGAGGGACAGATTATGTGTGTGAATTGTAGAATGTTGGGAAAGCAAAGCTTTAGCCTGTAGAATAACGTTTATTGGTCAGTGGTTAAGGATGTGGGGTTCAGTTTCAAATTTGCCGTTCACACTGTTGTGATTCTAGGTCAGTTACTTCAGATCCCTATGCCTCAATTTCCCCCAGAGAAAAATGAAGTAGCTTGTATAAAGTGATGAGAACTTGTCTAACATGTGAAATGTTCAGGGCTGGCACAATGGTTCATTTGGCCAATTTTCCACCTGCCAATGGCAGTATCCTATATAGGAGTTGATTCATGTTTTGGCTGCCCCACTGCCAATCCAGTTCTCTGCTTATGGCCTGGCAAAGTAGTGGAGGATGGCCTAACGCCTTGGGTTCCTATACCCATGCAGGAGACTCAGAGGAGGCTCTTGGCTTCAGGATCAGCTCAGTTCTGGCAGCTGTGGCCATTTTGGGAGTGAACCAGTAGATGGAAGATCTCTCTCTTTTGTTTCTTTTTCTCTCTAAAATCTGCCTTTCAAATAAAAATAAATAAAATCTAAGTGTTCAAAAAATTTTGGCCGTTTTTATTTTTTACAATTTTAACATTCAAATTTGTTTAAGAGAACAAAGTTTGTCATTTTTCATTTTTTGGAAATTCTAACCCATAATTCACAATGAAGTGGCTCATTCAAGATAATGGGTTGAGTAAAGCATAGATTTTAGCCATGTATGACTAGGAATGTACATTTTCTACCTCAATTGTCAGATCCCTTGAACTTTTGAAGAAAAACAAGACATATCATTCAGGAATTACTCCAAGTGAGGAAACTTACATGCAAAATACATTAACAGTGCTTGATATATAGTAGACATTCAGGAAGGAGGAGGGAGGGAAGGAAGGGAAAGCTGGCAGAGTGTCTCTTCAGACTTACCATTTAGTGTTGTGTTTCTGAGCTCACAGGTAGTCACGAAATGATCAGAGTCTGTATGAGTGTGGTTGATGCCTATTGTTTGTCGGATGGTTTTATGAACCTTGGAGATCAGAGGTCTACCAAGTATGTCTTGCAGTTCAGCTGCCTGTTTTTGTAAATAAAGATTGTTGGAATGCAGTAATATCCGTTTGCTTACCTATACTCTGGCTGCTTTCTTGCTACCGTGTCAGAGGTGGTAGGTAGCTGAGAGAGCTTTTATGGCCTGTAGTCCTAAAATATTCACTGTCTAGACTTTGAAGTTAGTGATTCTGATTTCTTTTAAAGATATATTTATTTTTAGTGGGAAGGCAGATTTACAGAGCAAGGAAGAGATAGAGAAGAAGAGAGAGATAGATCTTCATCTTCTGGTTCCCTCAAATGGCCACAGTGGCTGGAGCTGAGTTGATCTGAAGCCAGGAACCAGAGCTGCTTCTGGGTCTCCCATACTGGTGCAGGGCCCAAAGACTTGGGCCATCCTTCACTGTTTACCCAGGCTGCAAGCAGGGAGCTGGATCAGAAGTGGAGCAACTGGGACTAAAACTGGCACCCATATGGGACACTGGCACTTGCAGGTTGACGATTAGCCTGTTGAACCACTGTTCCAGCCCCTACAGTTATTCTTACCTACTTCCGGAGTGGGCATTTAGAACATTGCACATAGCTAGAGACTGACTAGAGCTGTTGTGTTTCACTTCGCCTTGCTTTGGTCTCTGAAGTCATGTATACTCTGTATACTCTGTGGTTCTTCAATCTATAGAGTGGAGAGCTCAGGCAAGAATCAGGACAATCACTTGATTGCAGCTGAGGATATTTAGTTATAATTCAAATTCAGATTAGGGGCCAGCAACAGCCTGGGGGCTAAAGTGCCACCTGTTTTTATAAATAAAGCCTTATTGGAACACAGTCATGTTGTTTTACATGTTGTTTCTGACCGCTTTTTCTGTCAGTAGTGGAGTTTGATAGTTAACTATATGCCTTTTAAAGTCTGAAATATTTACCTTGCCCCTTCGAGAAAAGTTTGCTGGTCTCTGGTTTGGATCAATGATTTTCAGCTGAGGACAGTTCCCTCAGGGGACATTAGGACATTTTTGATTGTTACAGCCGAGGCTGTTACTGGAATTTATGGTGGAGACCAGGGATGATGTTAAACATCGCATAGTGCTAGGATATGCCCTGTGAGGAAGTATTATCTGGCCAAAAAGTTGCTAGTGCTGAAAAACTTTCATCCAAATAAATAGCTGTCAAATTTTAGCTTGTGTCAGAATCACTTGTAGGCCTTGTTAAACTGTAGGTTGCCCCAGAGTTTCTGAATCAGTGGATCCAGAGTGGGTTCTGCAAATTTGTGCTTTTACCAGATTTCCAGGTTATGCCAATCTGCTGAGCCACTCTACACTTACCTAAGTGGCTTTTGAAGTTCCATCCACTCCTGAGAGTGTTTAATTTTGTGGTCTTAAGTAGTGTTCCATTTATTTCTGTGACTTAGGTAAATGGAGTGTTTCTGTGTATACTTGATGCTTGGGATGTTAGATGGGTCTAGTGGGCTCTTTCATTACTTCTGTTCATATTTCAGAACTCGTCACTTAATTTTGGCTTATCATGTCCATACCCCTATATGCAGTTACTTAATTTTTGTTTATCTGTGCATGTTTCTCTTGAGTAATAGGTTAGATTACAAATGATCAGTTTATATCTCCCCCACCTCCTACTATCAGCTCTTATGGGATAATGATGGCCTGGACATTTAAAAAAAAAGATTTATGTATTTTTTTTAAAGATTTATTTTTATTATTATTTTTTTTTATTGGAAAGGCGGAAATACAGAGAGGAGAGACAGAGAGGAAGATCTTCCATCCGATGATTTACTCCCCAAGTGAGCGCAACGGCCGATGCTATGCCGATCCAAAGCCAAGAAGAGCCTCTTCTGGGTCTCCCACGCGGGTGCAGGGTCCCAAGGTTTTGGGCCGTCCTCAACTGCTTTCCCGGGCCACAGGCAGGGAGCTGGAAGGGAAGCAGGGCTGCCGGGATAGAACCGGCGCCCATATGGGATCCCGGGCGTTCAAGGCGAGGACCTTAACCATTTGCGCCACCGTGCCGGGCCCTGTATTTTTTTTTTTTTTTTAATTGGAAAGTCAGATATACAGAGAGGCGGAGAGACAGAGAGGAAGATTTTCCATCTGCTGATTCACTCCCCAAGTGGCCGCAATGGCTGGAACTGAGCCGATCCTAAGCCAGAAACCAGGAGTTTCTTCTGGGTCTCCCACATGGGTGCAGGGTCCCAAGGTTTTGGGCCGTCCTCGACTGCTTTCATAGGCCACAAGTGGGAGCTGGAAAGGAAGTGGAGCTGCCGGGACATGAACTGACATCCAAATGAGATCCTGGTGAATGCAAGGCAAGGATTCAGCCACTGAACCATCACTCCTCCCCCAAGACTTGGCTTTTTTTTTTTTTTTTAAGTATGGATTTTTATGCTATAGAGTAGAATTGTAACTTTTTGTGTAGTTTTATGTGTCTGCAGTTTGTTGACGTGATTTGAAATAATAAAATTTGTAGTTGAGAGAATAAAAATTTGACTATTGAATTGATGGCTTCAACTTTAAAACAATCCAATTACAGAAATGCATAAAACATCTTCCTTGCAAGTTATTTATTTTATATGAAAGAGCTCAGTAAGGTTATATTGCAAATAAGAGGACTTTGCACTGAAACTTTGTAAAGTTTGAATGATTTGCTGTGTCAGTCTTTCTGAATATGGTTTCACTTTCAAACTGTAAGGCAAATTTTAATTTCAACTCAAAATTGTTTGCTATGTTAAGTCACTAGTCATTGACTTTAAAATGAGTTTGAAATGATTTCAAATGGAGGTCTGATAGTTCTTTTAAATTACGACTTATTTCTTTTTATTGGAAAGCCAGATTTATAGAGAGGAAAGACAGATGAGAAAGATCTTCCATCTGCTGATTTACTGCCCAAGTGGCTGCAATGCTTGGAACTGAGCCAGTCTGAAGCCAGGAGTTTTCCGGGTCTTCCGCGCAGGTGCAGGGTCCCAAGGCCTTGGGCTGTCCTCGACTACTTTCCCAGGGCACAAGCAGGGAGCTGGATGGGAAGTGGGGCAGTTGGAATAGGAACTGGCACCTGTGTGGGATCCTGGTGCATGCAAAGTGAGGACTTTAGCTGCTAGGTTATTGTGCTGGGCCCTGAAGTCTGGCAATATTAACATGGGGTTATTGCACCTGTCTTTACACTTATTTGTGGTTATGGGGACAAGTTAGATAGGAAGAATGTGATGTCAAGTTGTGATAAAGAAAGCAGAAAGAGATTCCAAGATATATACACCTTAATGGCTTTAGAGTCAGGCTTGAGTCACTTTTTTTCTTTGCAGTTCAGCTTTGTTCCCTAGGATCTTAAGGGACAGAACTATGTAATGAAGGAGTATTAATGGAAAGGAAATTTTTCTCATACTCTCCCAGCTTCTCACAATCTTTTCCCTCTATGGAATCTAATAGTTGGGCCTGTTTTCTGAAGTAAATTTTAAGTGTATCCTTTGGCATTTAATTAAAGTGAGAGGGTGACACAGTTGAGCAGTCTTATTTTGAGTGTAATAAAAGATGAATATCAGCATTAACTATCTTTGTTTACTTTGCATGTGACTGACAATATATGAAACTCTTAACATGTAATCCGTGGGCCCGGCACGGTGGCGCAGTGGTTAAGGTCCTTGCCTTGCATGCCCAGGATCCCATATGGGTGCCAGTTCTAATCCTGGCAGCCCCGCTTCCCTTCCAGCTCCCTGCCTGTGGCCCGGGAAAGCAGTCGAGGACGGCCCAAAGCTTTGGGAACCTGCACCCGCGTGGGAGACCCGGAAGAGGCTCCTGGCTTTGGATCGGCATAGTATCGGCTGTTGCGCTCACTTGGGGAGTGAATCATTGGACGGGAGATCTTCCTCTCTGTCTCTCCTCTCTGTATATCTGCCTTTCCAATAAAAAAATAATAAAAATAAATCTTTAAAAAAAACATGTAATCCGTGCTGTGATCCTGTGTTGAGATATAGTGGTACAATTTTCACTAGTTGCTGTGTATCTTGTATGCGGAGCTTCTGACTGCCTTTGTTCCTATCTGTCTTTTCAATGGTGTACGTTTAATGAGCTGCCTTCCATGACAGAGCTAATGTCTCCCTTTGAAGAGAAGGGTAGGGATGCGTACTTTATGCTCTGAAAGGTCTGCCTTTCTGTAATGTATCTACTGCATTGGCCTGTGCCACTTACCTACTTTGCATTGCCCTGTGGAAATGGGATTGGAAAACCAGCAGAGGAAAATTCTGATACTCAGGCTATTGGTTATTTCTATGAATTATAAAAAGTTCATTTTTTTGGGATTAGTGTGGGGAGTCAGTGTGTTTTTCCAATACCCATGTTCTTTGCAGTTATCTAGTTGCGAAAAAGTTGAATTTTAGATCCCCAACAGTTCTCAATAGTTTTGGCAACAAAGATGACGTATTGACAGACACATGACTTTCTGGAACAAAGAAAGGTTGGTTGATAGAATTTGGGGAAGTCCATGGGAATTGACAGAAATTTATTTGTTAAATTGTTAAGCTGTTCTTTATTCTGTGTTAGTGAGGAGTGCAGGAGAGGTGGATTCCAGGAAGGAGGATCTGAACATTGGCTGCCTAAGTGTTACTGTGATTGTTGCTAACTCTTCTTTAGGTGAAGGTTGGATTTATTTTTTTTTTTAACCAGATTCGCACCAGTGTTACTTAGGGGCAGTAGGCTAGGAAAGTGGTTCTGCTGTCTATTAGATGACAGTGACAGATTTTTGGGTACCTACTGTGAGTGTGAAAGGAGACACATTTGCAACTGCTAGGGGTAGAAAGTGGAATTGTTAGAATTTTGTTTTGTCTAAGAGATGGGTTACATAGTAGGTTATGGCTCTGCTCTGTTTCACTGTTTCACACGAAATCATTGACTTGGAGTTGGTTGGGGAGGAGACGGGTCCTTAATTCAAGGGTTTCATTCTACAGCTAGCCCCTTGTTTGTTGCTGGTTCAGTCAGCTGAATGCTCATCTGTGTCTGCTCAGCTTTTGGGACTGTTTGCTCTCTATACCGTCTGTGCAGATTGATGATGGACATGATTGCTGTGCTCATTGGTTAGAACTGAAAGCAGTTCTTAAAGCTCTGGCCAGTAACTCCTCTTGATGATCTTGATTATATTTTTATTGATGCTTGCCTTTTACTAATTGCCTTCCTATTTGGTCTCCCACTTGGAAAACTTAAGAAAGCTCTCTTTAAAGCTGTTTATTATGAAAACAATTTGTAGCTGCAGATCACACCATCTGGATTATTCATGTGGATGTAACCATTATTGACTGTATTCCCTGTATCAGCTATGACAGCATATCAACCATCAAAAACTGCACCGAGTAAGACTATGTTTTTAATAGAGAGGGTACCATAATATGCCAGACTTCTGACTCCTGTCCAAAATTGATCTATCACATGATGAAAGAAACTAGTTGGATTGGGTCTGGTCCATGGCGACACCTGGCAGATCAGATACATTGGACTTTTGGTCTTTCTCTCAGGGTTATCAGTGTTGTGTCACTGTTGACACTTTTTCTGCTTGTGATGTTGCTGGTCCAGTTCAGTGAGTTGACTTTGGGCATGTCATATGGTTTTTTACTTCTGGCTTTCTGAACCATTCTAATCTGACAATGATAGACCTGTTGTAAAAACCATTCAACACTGAGCTGATACTCAGGGTATTTCGAAGACAATTTATAGTTCCTGAAACCTGAAGGCCTCTGGTACATGGATAAATGTCAGATTTTTCAAAAATTGCCCCAGATTTCTCATTTGACATCTTTTACCTCTTTCTGGTCCTTAGTAAAATAGTTTGTTTGCTAAATGTAGCTGTTCTCTGGGATTGTTTCATCTTGTCCAGTTTCTTGGTAGTGCTGAGGATGGTAGGTGCGGAAGGTGGTGTGATCATGTTCTGAAAATTCAGTATTGTACCATGACAGTTTTTGAGCATGTTTCTTTTTTTTCCCTAGCAGCCACCTGTGACCAGCTTGTTGCTTACAATGTTCTATTTGGCAGTAAGGAGTAATTCTGCAGTTATGTGAATTCACTTGATTGATTGATAAGGTACTGGATGATGAGGATAATGACCAGTTGATTGAGCATACTGCTTGCTGAGTCTACCAGGTGGACGAGGGGTGCAAATCGGGTTTGTGTAGACTTTATGAAAATTTCCTTTACAAGGATGGGTTAAAGAGTTAGTTTAACCCAGTGGTTAATGAGTAGTTTAACCCACATGCCTGTGTCTCATACAGAATGCCTGGCTTTGGTTCTTGGCTCCAGCTCCTAACTTAAGTTTCCTGCTAATGTAGACCTTGGGAAGCAGCATGGCTCAAGTAGCTGGTTTGGAGACTTGAGTTAGGTCCCTCGTACCTGAGTTTGGCCTCTGCCATGAGCTGTTGGTACATTAGCGACGGAACCAGTGGATGAGAATTCTATCTGTTGTCCTGTCTCTCACATTGATAAGAAAATAATAACACGTTAAAATTAGTAGCCAGACAGACACTCCCATATAGAATTTGGGATGTGTGATTCAACTGATGTGCCATACACCTGTCACTAGAATTTTATAAATGATAAAATTGCCTGAGATTTTTTTCCTATGGGTTAAGGCAATCTCATTGTTTCTAGAATATTTTCTTGGGCTAAGTGGAAAGTTGAATGTAGAAATTTAGGAGCTGGGGGCCAGTGTGGTAGCACATCATGTTAAGCTTTTGTCTGCAGCATTGGTATCCTGTATCGACATTGGTTTAAGTCCCAGCTGTCTAACTTCTGATCCAGCTCCCTGCTAATGCACCTGGGAAAGCAGTAGAGATTGGCCTAAGTCTTTGGGCCCTGTATCCATGTGAGAGACCTGGTGAAAGCTCCTGACTTGGTCTGATGCAGTCCTGGCTATTGCAGCCGTTTGGGGAGTAAACTAGCGGATAGAAGATTGATTTCTCTCTCTCTCTCTCTGGCTCTTTTAACTAAATAAAATCTTTTTTTAAAATCAATTAATTATTATTTTATGATACAGTTCTGTGGACTCTGGGCTTACCCATCCTCCCCCAACCCTCTCTTCTCACTGATTTCCCTTATATTATTACAATGGTATAGTTCTTTAAAAATAGTCATATCTATCATTATGCTGTTTAAATGTATTGGTATTGTAGGTACAGACAATAGCAGAGAGTCCAGCATCCTATTATCAAGATATATTTAACAGTTTCATTGGGAGTCCATTTTTGATTTGAAAGTAGAGATGTATACTGCATTGTATTTTAATAGTTTTTTTTGTAAAAAAAATAAATAAAAACAAAAACAAAAAGGAATTGTAACAGGTATCCACCTGGCTTCATCAGGTATTCAGGTAGACCCTGATGGTTTATGGGATTTCTTTATCTTATTTGGACATGGGTCTATAGGAATGTGATTGAAATTAATTCTGAAGATTGACTTCATCCTTCTACTTGGAGTCCTAATGATAGTAATTTTAATTAAATGATGTATGAGACAGATTGAGCAGATAAAATCCAGATATCTGTCATTTGGGTTAATCAGAATGATGCAGTGGCATGTTCCCTGGCCAAGATGGCTGCAAGTGAGGAATGGATCTTGTTGGAACACAGTTTTTTCTCTGTATCTATTAGATTCCTCTTATCTTATGAAGAGAGGCACTGGTTGTTCCAGACTGTGTTTTCAAGAATGTTTTATTGGGTCCAACCAACTTGATATGTTTTTCCAGATCAGAAGGCAAGTGGCTTAGAGCCTGGAAGATGAAGATACTAGGAGACTGAAAAAGTAAATGACAAATGGAATAAAAGGTTAAAAATGAGGAAAAATATAGATTTCAACATAAGCTCTATCAAGTTCAAGACACTTTCATAAGTTATGAAATTAAATATAGCTGAGGGTTTGGGTAGTTTTTCCATGTCAGTGCAATCTTTGTTACATTATGAACTAAAGAAAACTAGCTGCTCCTTAAAGATATTTTTATGATTAAGAAACAAAGAAGTCAAAAGGAGCCACTTCAGTATTGAAAGATGGATGCTGAATGATTTTTTATTGAAACTCGTAGGAAATTACTTTGGTTGGATGAGAGGAATGAACAGGAACATTGTTACGTTGGAGACAGACTGTCTGTTGAAGCTTTCTCAGGAATTTTTCTGCTTAGTTTTGGCTTTCAAAATGTTCTAATGAGGAGGTGTTTCCCTCTTTGGTCTCTTAGATCATCAAGGAAAATGCTTGAGCATAGCAAAATCCATGACCTTTGATCCTCGGTGGTCTGTTTTTGTATGGACTGGATCACTTCCACTTCTTGGTAATCATTACTTTGGTTGTACTTTGTCTTCAGGATGACCATGTTTCGTTTTCTGTTGAAATTCTTGAACTTTTTCAGGATCTCGAACCTGTTTGTTTTAGATTTCCGTTAAGAGCTGTGCTTTTGCCTGCAGCTGATCTGGACACTATAGTTTTGGCACCATTGGGTGCCAAATCTGCTCCACTTTAATGCTTCAGTCATAGTTGTGTAAGCTGAACCAGTTGAGTTGTCTAAGATGGCTATTTCTGCTGTTAATCATTGGTCCTCTTCAGTTAGGGCACAAACAAGATTCATTTTCCCTGCAAGTTGGGGTAGATGGTCTGCCATGTGGGATTCATATTCAGTGCTGTCTCATCCCTTGCTAAAGTGAGTGTCCAGACATGAGTGTGTGGCACAGCCAGTAAACCAACACTTGGGATACCTACATCCTACATCAGAGAGTGCCTGGTTTGAATCCTGATGTGCTCCTGATCCACTTTCCTGTGAATGGGCTAGAAGGCAGCAGATGGCTCATATACAAGGGAGACCTAGATGGAGTTCCCAGGAGCCTTACCCAGCCCAGACTGTGCTGATCATTTGGGGAGTGAACCAGCAGATAGAAGATCTGTCTCTGCCTCTCTCTCTGCCTTTCAAATAAACGAATAAATCTTGGTGGGGTGAATCCCAACCTGTCCATTTATAAACTGCTGATTTTGTGGGAAATTGTTGCCATAAAAGTACCAGTGATTTCACTATTTTAATGTTAGTATAATACTTGTTTTTGCTTTGGTTTCAGTAGAATTAATTTTGCTCTGATAGAGGGTGCTTTCCTAATTTTTTTTCTTATCCTTCTTAGTACCTCAATCTAGTTTCTGTTGTGACATGTTGTAGCAAGTTAATTTTGAAGTCCCCAATGTTGAAGTCTACGTATAGTTTTTACATAATATGCATTTCCATGATTTTTTTGTAGTCCTCCCCATTCTTTCTCCCTCCAAAAGCTAAGGGCAAGCCCACTTAATGTCCTTTGTAATAATTCATGTTTCCTGAGCTCAAGATGTCTTTCTGGTGTTATATCTACTGCAGGTGCAGTTATCACCTGGCACCCTGTGGACTTACCACCGCCCTATGAGAAATGGTCTGAGCAACTGATGTGAAAAAATGCCTGTACTCAGGCTATTGTTAAAGCTTTGCATGACAAAAATATTTTGTCTTTGACCCAGAGATGCAATGTCTTCCTCCAGTATCTGTAAAATTGTAACGACTAAGTAGGGTGAAATACTAGCTGTTTTGTTCTTTCTACCCTCCAAGGTAGGACAATCCAGATCGTTCTTGATTTCACAGATTGACGTTAGAGATACTAATTATAATAGCTGCTGCTAGCATACTCTGAACATTTTCCTTCTGCTGAACTCTATCGTAATGGTATTCTTCAGCTAGTCTGAGGTAGATATTATTTACTTACATTTATTATGAGAAGAAAGGAGTGGTTTAAAGAGATTAAATAATTATGTAATTATAATGAGTTGTGGGGCTGGAATTGGAATTCAGGTCTGTTTTACTATCAAATAGTAAATCTCATATGTCTGTGTTTCTCAAATGGGTATGCTAAGCAGTGCTTATACTGCGTAATACCACAGCTGTAAGCAGATGCCTAGGCTGCCTTGTGCCTAGGCAAGTGTTACCACTGCTGGGAGAAAAGCAGCTATATTGTTGGTGAGCATTCTGGGACTTGTTAATGCCAAATTTGTGTTTTAATTATACTTGTGTGTCAACATAGTTGCTTATTTTTTTAAAGATATATGTTGGGGCAGACACTGGCATGCCGACACACAGGTCTGGGGACCTCTGTTTTGTACATGGGACCCATGTTGGTGTGTGTTGGAAGACTGGGCTTGGGGACCTGCATGCTCATGAGCAAGGGGGTTGTGGATTGCTCAGGGAAGCAGATTTGGGATGTGTGGGAGGAAGTACCACTGAGGGAGAGCAGTACAGGTAAGGAATAACTTCTGGGAGACGTCTACCAACCAGGTACTGTACTTGCAGGTAGATTAAGGGGCTGAGACTGGGGTGGTTTGGAGGAGGGAAACTAGAGGATCTTGTTGGGACAGACCAGTGCACCTGCCCATGTGGGTGACCTAAGCTAGGCTAGTTGGAATCAACCACTACCCACTGGTATACATGAAAGCTAGGACTGGTGGGCTGGCATGGCAAGGCTAGACCATAGTATCTGCCAGTGAGTGTTGGAACAGGGGATAGATCATGCTATGCTGGGCACACAAGAGAACCAGGTTTGGGGGCAGATTATGTGGGGGTTATGTGCACTTAACCTTTCAGGATTGCAGTACCTGCTGATTTGCACAAGAGCTGGGGACGGTGATGGGCCAAATGAGGCATGATCATGGAACTCACCAACACTCATGGAAACTGGTGTTGGGTTCAGGCTGGGCTGGTCCAGGCTACAATATCTGCAAGTGCACCTAAGAATTGGGTATGGGGTGTGCCAGGCCTCAACATCTACCGGCACACACAAATGGTGAGACTGGTGGTGGGCTATGCCAGGTAAGGGCCTAGCACCCATTGGCACATGTGAAATCTGGATCTGGGAGTGGGCCTTGTGGGGAAACTTGGGGCACTCTCCTGATGGGCTGTATCTCCTTCTGGTGAGCACATGAGATGGGGGCTGGGTGTTGGCCAGGCTGGACAGAGCTGATTCACTTGTCTGCAGGTGTGTGGGTTGGTTCTGGGGTAGGGGGTAGTGGACCAGGCAGGGCCAGACCAGCCATAACTTGCTGACATGCACAGGAGCTAGGATGGGTTGTGGGGTTTGCTGGGCTAGGCTCTCACACCAACCAGTTTGCATGAAAGCCAAGGATGGGGACAGGCTGGGAAGAACTAGGTTGCAGCACCCACCAGTGAGAGTTGAAATTCGGGGCAGGCCAAGCTAAACAGGCTGCAGCATTCGATGGCAAAGGCCAAGACAGGGAATAGGCTCTGCTGGGCTGGGTCAGAAAAACCTCTGGCATATAGGCAATCTGTAGCTAGGAGTGGGCTTGGTAGGGGAGATAAGGGGCTGTCCCAGCTGGACTGTAGTTTCCACTGGTGAGTGTGGACTGCCAGCATGGGGGTGACTAACTGGGTTTAGCATGGCTGCATCATCCTTCAGCATGGGTGTCCCCGACTGGGCTAGGCTCTAGCACCTGCTAGTGTTCAAGAGTCAGAGTATGTGAAGGACAGGCTTGCCTAGATCTTGGCACCTGTTGAACCATGTGAGAGATGGGTCTGGGGGTGGGCCAGGTGGGGCTGAGCTGTAGCACCCACTGATAAGAGCTGAAATGGATGTAGGGCAGTTGGGCAAGGCTACTGTAACTGCTGGTGAATGCCAGAACATGAGGTGGGCCAAGTCAGGCTGGACCAAGCCCTTAGCAGTTTGTGTGAGATCCTTGACTGGGAGGTGGCCTGATGGAGGAGCTTGGGATACTCCTCTGTCGGTCGCAGTCTCTGCAGGTGAGTGTAAGAACTAAGGCTAGGAGCAACTCAGACCAGGCCAGGTTGTAGTACCTGTCTGCATACATGTGGGTCAGCTCTTGGGGAAGGCTTGCCTGGGTCATTTCATAGCATCACTGACACAAATGAGAACTGACAGGGTGTGGGACAGGCCACGTTGAACTGCAACACCAACCAGTTCACATTAGGGTCAGGACTGGAGGCTGTTCAGGTTGGGCTAGACTGCAGTTCCCACCAGCATGAGCTGGAACTGGTGGCAGGCTGGGCAGAGCCCAGGATGCAGCACCTGCTGGTGCTAGTGAATATGAAGTTAAGCAGGCCATGCTGGACTGGTCTGCAGCACCTGCCAGCTCATAAGACTCCTGGGCCGGGGTGAGAGGGGCAGTGGTGCTAGTCCAGTAGATCTGCAGGGGTTCCCTGCTGGTTCACTGCTCCTACTGGTGAGTATGAGAGCTGGGTCTGGGGACAGGCCAGGCTGGGCAGGGGTATAAAACCCATTGGCCTGCATGTGGGTGGGGTTAGGGGAGAGGCAGGTTGGGCTAAGTGACTATATCCACTGGTGTATGCATGAACCAGAGTAAATGCTGGCTGATTGGACTTTGCTGCAGCATCAGCTGACAAGTGCTGGGACTGGGGACAAGTCAAGTCAGGCTAGACTGTAGTGCCATCTGGGAAGTGCAAGATCCATGACTGGGATTGGGTCTAGTAGGAAAACTGTGGGTACCCCTCTGATGGGCTGCAGCTCCCACCTGTGGTTATGAGAACTAGGGCTGGGGGGTAGGACTGGCTAGACAGGTTATAGAAGCTGCTAACATAAGTGTGGGCTTGGTAGTGGGGTCAGTTGGGCGGAGCTAGGCCACAATACCCATGGGTGTGTACAGGAGCTGCATGGGATATGAGTAGGACAGACTGGCCTAGTCCACTGCATATAGTGGCATGTGTAGGAACTGGGGCTAGGGGGACAGATGTGGTGGGGGCTATTGGGGGTCACTCTAGCTGGGCTGGGCCGAGTGTATATGGTGGGCAGTGACGGGGTTGGCTGCTACATCCATTGGTTTATGTATGAGATGAGACTGGGGACAGAACTGACCAGGGGACTACAACAACCAGTGTTTGTGTAGGCAGATTTAGGTGACAGACTGATCTGGTCTCCCCACTGGTTGGCACACACAGGAGTTAGGTCTGAGGTTGCTGCAGTTGAGGCTCCTTTGGGGAGTCATGAACTGGACCGCTGGACTCAAAATTCCAACCATGGGGAAAATCACAGGATCTGTGGTGTGACCATGGAGTGCATCTGTCAGAATTGGCCCTCCTTGGTTACCGAAGCCTGTAGTGTAAATGGCATGCTCAGATGCACATGGGGGGCATGACAGTCAGTTCATTGAGGCCTGCAGAGTACATTTAGTACCATGGCAGAAGATAGAGGGCAGAACAAATTGGACAGTTCTTCTGGCCAAGCTTTTACAGTGAGTGGATGAATGGCGCCTCTAAGGTAGACTGTGTGAGACAGTGGACCTTGAGAGGATTTCCTCATCCTTGGAATCACGAAGTCAGAACTATCGAAACCACTTAAACAGTACCCTTGGAATATGCTCCACATCGGGGACCCTGGGATGACATTGGGTGTCATCTCCATCCCCCACCAGCCCCAGGCACTAGTGTGTTTAGGCTGCTGGGAATGGCCCTTTCCCTTTCTCTCCCTCCTACCCCCAGATACTGAAAGAAAAAAATTGGAAGCAATTGTCTTATCCACTTTCCCACATTCATTGACCTTCCCCTCCCCCCCGTTGGTGGTCCATGTGGGCATGCATTCTTCTCAACTGCGTGAACATGATCAAAAATAAATTTCTTTAAGAAAAAAAATATATGGAATATATGTCTCTTTGTAACAATGATTTACTAGAATAATTTAATAAGAGATGTGGTTTAATAAGATTAAAATTATGAAGTGCATGTAAAATTTGTGGGAATTTGCAGTAGAAAATTATATTTTAAAGAAGGATATAGTTTGCTTCTCTTTGGGTAGCTTTTCCCCCTTCTCCAATGGGGGAACATGTTTCATTTTTCTGTTGTTATGATGTAGTAGTAGAAAATTCTGATAGTACTACTGTTTATCATGCTGCCTTGTTTTGATTTACAGAGGAAAAGACAGGCAGATCTTCCATCTGCTGGTTCACTCCCCAAGTGGCTGCAAGGCTGGAGCCAAACTGATGCAAAGCCAGTATCCAGGAGCTTCTTTGGGTTCTGCCACATGAGTCTAGGGTCCAAGACTTTGGGCCATCTTCTGCTTTCACAAGCCATAGCAGGGAGCTGGATAGGAAGTGGAGCAGCAGGGACATTAACCAACGTCCATGTAGGGTACTGGTGCTTGGAGGTGGAGAATTATCTAGTTGAATTATTGGAATGGTACCTCATGTTGCCTTTTAAGAAGCACGTTAAAACTGCTTTGTCCCCAGTTGTAGACAACTGCCTATATTGCCTAGGCTGTAGCACCAATCCATGCTGTGAGAAAAGCAGCCAGTAGCTGGCTGGCACTCTGTGCCTGGTCAGTGTCAACTTTGTGTTAACTATACCATTATGGTATACTCTGGTTTCTCTTTAGATTGTATAAATCTTGCCTTTTACTATACTAGCATGGCAGCATAATTGTTTATTACACTTCCTCTCTTTTTTAAAATAAGTGAGAAGGCAGGAAACTGACTAAGACATGCCACCTGGGTCCCCAGGTAGGGGAGGGGCTGCTGAGGGGCTGCCTAAGGAAGGGGTCTGGGAGTGTATTGGAGTGGGAGTTGATGAGGGCATGTTTGTCATGAAAGGAATGATTTCTGGAGTCTTCCACAGACCAGGCTACTGCACTCACAGCAGGGGCAGAGGAACTGAGATGGAGTGGTTTAGAGAGGGGAAACCAGAGGGTATGTTTGGGTCAGGCCAGGGTACTTGCCTGTGTGAGAGACCTGGGCTGGGCTAAACAGCATCACCTGCCACCCACTGCTCCTTGTAAACCCTGGGGCTGGGGAGCATGCCTTGTTGGGCTAGACTGCAGTATCTACTCACAAGTGCTGGAGCAGGGGTGGGGCACATCAAGCTGGGCCACAGCACCCACCAGAATGTGAGAGAACTGGATCTGGAAGCAGATTGTATAGAGGAATTGTGGGTTTGTCTCTTTGGGACTGCAGCATCTGATGGTTTACGTGGAAAGCTGTGGGTTGTGATGGCCCAAGCCAGGCTGGGCCATGGAACTTACCTCACAGGAACCCACCCGACACTCATGGTGGCTGGGGTTGGGAAGAAACCAAGTGGTACTAGGCTGCAACACCCTCTGGCATGCAAGGGCTGAAACTTAGGTTAGACCATTCCAAGCAGGAATGTGTGAGATCCAGGACTGGGAGGAAGCCTGGTAGAGGAACTTGGAGAATTCCCCTGCTAGTCCACAGCTCCCTTGGGGTAACACAGGAGCCAGACTGGGGGCGAACAGACCAGGCAAGGCTGCAGCGTTTGTGAGCTGGATCTAGGGCCAGGCTGGGCTGGGTCACAGCTTAGCACCTGCTGGTACATGGGAGAGTCAGGACAGGGTGTGGGCTATGCCTGGCTGGGCTGGGCTGTAACACCCACCAGTGAAAGTTGAGACTTCAGTTGGGCCATTCCAGGCTGAGTCAAAACATCCACGAGACCTGGGGCTGGGAATGGACCTGGTTGGGAAACTCTGGGGTCTTCCTTGCTGGGCTGCATCTCCAACCGATAAGTGCAATAGCCAGGGCTGTGAGTAGGCCAGGCTAGGCAAGGCTACTGTACCTATTGACATGCATGTGGTCTGGGGGTAGGCCAAACTGGGCCGGGACCTGCACCTGCTATTGCTTGTGAGAGCCAGAATGGGTGTGGGATAGGCCAAACTAGGCCATGCCACCTGCTGGGTCACATGAGAGCCGAGTCAGGTGGTGGACCAGGCTGTGTCACCCGTTGGTGAGAGCCAGAATGGGTGCAGACCAGTCATGCTAGGCTGTATTACCCACTGGTGAGTAACAGGACTGGGGACCAACCATGTCAGTCTGGACAACAGCATCTGATAGCACACAAGGGATCAGGGCTGGGAGCAGGCCTGATAGGCGAACTTGGGGAACTATCCTGCTAGGCACAGCTCCCTTTGGTGAGTGCAGGAGCCGGGGCAGGGAGCAGGTTAGGCCAGGCTGGGCTGCAGCCCCTGTTTTGGCACATGTGTGAGCCAGTTCTTGGAACCGGCCAGGCAGGGTCAGTTCACATCACATACTAGTGTTTGAATGTGAGCCAGGATGGGGTGCAGGCCAGGCTGAGTTGGACTGTAATATCCATCAGTTCACATGTGGGCTGGGGGTGTGTCAGGCTGGGTTAGGCTGCTACACCCATGGACCAGAGCTGGGACTGGGTGGACCGGGCTAAGTCAGGCTGTAGTATCTGCTGGCGAATGCCAAGACTGGGGGTGGTCTTCTCAGTCTGGGCTGCAGCACTTGATGGCACACACAAGACCTGGGGCTGGGAGTGGGTTAGATAGGGGAACTCTGGAAACTCCCTTGGTAGGTTGCTGCTTCCATTGGTAAGTGTGAGAGCTTGAACTGTGGATGGGCTTGGTCTCAGGGTGGGCCAGACTTTGCTAGGCTTCTGCACCCATTGACATGCACAAGAGCCAGAATGGATGTGGGCCAGCCAAGCCAAGCTGCAGCACTAGCAGACATACTGGAACTGCATGCAAGTCATGTCTTGCTGGACCGCAGTGCCTTCTGGCAGGTGCAAGATCTGGGGCCAGGAACAAACATGGCAGGGGAACTGCTGGCACTCCCTTACTGGGCTGAACCTACTGCTGGTGAGCACAAGAACCATGGTTGGGGGTGCGGAGGCTATACAAGGTGGTAGCACCTGCCGGTATATGTGAGGGCTGGTCTGGGGAGCAGGTCAGGCTCAGCTGAGCTGCAGCATCACCCATGATAACGATGGGAGCTGGATAGAAGGTGGGCTTGGCCAGGCTAGGCTGTACTAGAAGCTGGTACTTGCAAAAGCTGGATCTAGGGGTAGGCCTGGTGAGGGCTAGTGGGGGGGGGTCACCCCAACTAGGCTGTGGCACCCATTGGTATGCCTAGGGACTGGGGTGGGCTTGCTGGGCTGGGCCACAGCACCTATTGGCTTGTGTGAGATATTGGGCTGAGGCAGAATGGTCCAGGCTGCTACAGCTACCAATTTGTGTGGGTGAAAGACTGAACCTGACCCTGTACTGGCTGGTGCACTTGGGTCAAATTTAGGGCCCAGCATGATGGCAGAGTTGCTAAATCCTTTCCTTGCACATGGCAGGATCCCATATGGGCATCGGTTTGTGTCCCAGCTGCTCCACTTACCTTCCAGCTCCCTACTTGTAGCCTGGGAAAGCAGTAGAGGATGGCCCAACGTCTTGGGATCCTGCACTGGTATGGGAGACCTGGAAGAGGCTCCTGGTTTCAGATTGGCTCTGCTCTGGCTATTGCAGCCAGTTGGGGAATGAACCAGCAGATGAAGATCTTTCTCTGTCTTTTCTTCTCTCTGTAGATCTGTCTCTCCAAGAAAAATAAACACCTGAAAAAAGTCAAACTTAAGGTCACTCCTGGCGAGTTTTCTTGGTAGTCTCCCTGAACTAGACCATTAGACTCGGACACTGGCCATAGGGAGAATCACAGCATGTGTTGTACAACCTTGGAGTTGTCCAATGTGTATCAGGACTGGGCCTCCTCAGTGGCTGATGCCATGTAATGTATAACATGTCCAGTTACACATGGAGGACATGACTCCCAGCTCATCTAGGCCAGCAAAGGACATGGAGTACCTCATCAGAGGATAGAGAGGCAGAGGGCAGAAGAGGTGCAATTCTCCTGGCCAAGCTCTGTAGCATGCTCCTGGTCTGTGGCTGCACTAAGGCAGACTTTGTCCACTGGTAGACCTTGCAAAGATTTTCTCAACCCTGGAGCAACAGAATCAACAGTGTCTCAGGGTTATTGAAAACACTCAAGTTAACACCCTCAGAACTCTCTTTCCCACGTTGGGATCTCTGCACGTCAAGAAAGGAATATCTCTCATCCCTGGTATTGATGTAGTTTAACCAGAAGGAGTGGCCCTCTTTCCCCTCCCTGCGGACACAGGAGGACAAAAGCAAAGAAGACTGAAACATGTTCCACCCACCTTCCACCTTCCACCATACCTGACCTGCCGCATCCTAATCAGGTCCTCTTTTGTCTCAATGAATTTGACTACTGTAGCACCTCTGATAGGTGGAGTTATAGAGTGAGATGGGGAAGTTATTCTCCCATGTGGGAGGCGGTAGGTCACCCGATACTTGGTTCATCTTGAACAGTTTTTCCTGGGCACATGAGCAGGGAACTGGCTGGGAATGGGGCAACTGGGGCTTAAACTGGGGCTCATATGGGATGCCGGTGTTTCAAGGGGCTGCTTAACTGGCTGTGCTACAATACTGGCCCCTCTGTTTTTTCTTTAAATTTATTATTTATCTTTTTTGATGATTTTTACGTAACTGATTAGGGTATAAAGGGTCAAGGGCTACAGGAAGGTAGGTGAGACCATTATTTCCACAATCTCTTTTTTTCTTCCTGTAACGAGGGAAAGGGGAGAGATAAGGGGAGAAGCCACACCCAACTTCCCAACTGCCTCTGCATCCTGGGATGGGGGACAGTTACCTAATTCTATCCCAGGGTTGTCGATGTGGGACATGCTCTGAGGGTCATGCTCAAGAGGTTTTGATAGTTCATCAGTTCTGAATTACTGCTGATCATGCCAACTCCAACCAGAATCTACTGGTTGATATAGTCCACCTTAGTCTCCATTTGTCCAGGTATAAATCTTTTCTGAGATTTATTTTTAGTGGAAAGGGGTGTGTGTGTGTGTATGTGTATGTTAGAGAGAGAGAGAGGAAGAGAGAGAGAGAGATGTCTTCCATCTGCTGGTTCACTCCCCAGATGTCCTCAACAGCCAAAGCTGAGCTAATGCTGAAGCAAGGAGTTTCTTCTGGGTTTCCCCCAAGGGTATAGAGTCCCAAGGCTTGGGCTAGAAGCTGAGCCTGTCCAAAGCCAGAAGCCTGGAGCTAGGAACTTCTTCTGAGTCTCCCATGTAGGTGCAGGGTCCCAAGGACTTGGATCATCCTCTGCCTCTCTCAGGCTCAGGCGATAAACAGAGAACTGGAGGCCTAGTCCGATTAAAGTGGGTCAGCTGGGACACAAACTAGTGCCCTTGTGGGATACCAGTGCTTGAAGGTGGAGGATAGCCTGTTGAGCCACAGTGCCGGCCTCATTCAAAGTTATGTAGAAATGCTATAGTTTTCAGTTTGTAGTGATGATTAAAAAACTATGTAAAAAATTTTTTAGCATTTTGAAACCATGTAATTGTTAATGGAATACAAGTTGATTTTAATGAGCATAACTGCATGTTGGAAAAACTAATTGATCTGTGATAAGACATCTTAGAATTAAAATAATTAATTTTAATTGTCTGTTCACTTGCACCTCATCCCTTTGGAACCCTGGTATTTTCTTTCTTTTGATTACATCAGTTATGTTTTTTTGAGAACAATACATCTTAACCCTGTAGGTGCAATTCTAATGTCAAGTAGAAACCTCCCCACATCATGAAGTGAATAGCTAGATGAAAAGAATATAGATTTAGATTATTCTCACATAGATGTTATTAATGAGAAATGGAAGTAGAGAAATATACAGCAGACCGTGAGTATGTCCATATGTTCTACATCTTTTAATGTAGAAATTAAATCTTTAAACTGAAACAATATATAGTGGAAGTGATATAAATTCTTTCTGAAATCCAAATGCAGACTTGAATGCTTATGTCTATCTGTACATAATATATGTGATTGTATAGTTCTACATTAAATATATATATATAGACACACACATGTGTATATGTATATATATTACACACAGACCATCCCCAATTTAGGATCATTTAACTTAACATTTCTTGACTTCAGGATGGTGTGAAAGTGACATATATTCAGTAGAAATCTTACTTTGAATTTTTAATTGTTTTTAATTTGAAATTTCCTTTTTAGTGTTGTTTATATAGTTGAGATGGATGTGCAGTCATGTGGGCCTCCAGTTAGGGTAGGAGTGTCAGGTATAGAGGAAGGTAGGTAAGATGCGTGCTTCAGTTTTTTTCCCCCTCTGTCTGCAGTGGAGAAGACGGAGGGACTACTCCTTGCTGTCAAACTACATCAGTTTCAAGGGATGGGGATGTTCCTTTGATGACACGTTAAAGATCCCAATGTGGGGAAGATTGTTCCGAGGATATTACTTGAGTAGTTTTGACAGTTCTGTAAAGTTGTTGGCTTTGTTGCTCCAGGGTTGAGAAAAATCTTTCTAAGGTTTTTTTTTTGGTTGACTAAGTTCACCTTCGTGCATCCACCCAGGAACATGTTGCAAAGCTTGGCCAGGAGAATTGTCCAATCTGTTCTGCTTTCCAAACTCTGACGAGGCACTCCACATCCTCTGTTGGCCTACATGAGCTGACTGTTATGTCTTCCATGTGCCTCTGGGCATGCCATTCACTGCATAAGGATCAGCAGCTGAGGAGGCCCAGTCCGTTATATGCACTCCAAGGTGGGACAACACATCCTGTGTTTTTCCCTGAGTAGAGCAGTCTAAATGGAGAGTCCTCCAAGAAACCTCACCAGGGGTGACCACAGACTTGACTTCTTATGTGTGCCAGCCAGTGCAGGGTCAGGTGCAGTCTGTCACCTGTTCCAGCCAATGCATATACCAATGGATGCAGCTGCCTGGTTAGTTCCTCCATAGCCCCATCTCATGTGAACTGGTGGCTGCTTTGGTCCAGTCCAGCCAGCCTGCCACAGACCTGGTTCTCATACATAGCAGTGAGTGCTGCAGCCTTGGCAGGGAAACCTCCATCAGCTTGCCCCCTCCCCCACCAGGCCTATTCCTGGTCATGATTTTGAGCATGCCAGGTTCTGCTGTAGCCTAACCCAGCTCTCCTGCACATCCATGGGTTCTGTGGCTTAGCTCAGCCCAGCCCACCCCCCAGATTCAGCCCAAATGTATGCCGGCATGTGCCACGAACTTATTTAGCTAGGCCTGCCACCAGCCCTTGTCCTCGTACTCAACCAAGGGAGGTACGACCTAGCAGGGAAATGTTCACTGTTCCCCTGCCAGGCATGTTTACAGCCCTGGATCTTATGCCTGCCAGTGAGTACTGTGGTCCAGCCTGACATTACTTACAGTTTGAGATGGTCCACCTCTAGTCTCGGTATTTGCCAACAGCTGCTACATCTGGCTTAGCCCGACCTACCCCCAGTGCCAGCTCTGACTGATGGGTGTGCAGCCTGGCCCAGCCTCAGCCCTAATGTGGACTCGTGGGTGGTGATGTGCTACCAGGCCTCTTCTGCACCCTGTCCTGGTTCTTGCTCGTGCCACTGTGTGATGTGCACTGTCCCAGCATGGCTCATCCCTAGTCCCTGCTCACACATGTGCCTATGAGTGCTGCTCACTGTAGTTAATGCTTAGGGGAAGTAATTTGTTCTAGATTTTATAACTTGTAAATCCAGATTGTGATCTGACTCCAAAGTTGTACTCTTCTGTCACACTGAAAATTTTTTCTTTCTTTCTTCCATTTCTCTTTTTTCCTCCTCCTCTCTCTTCTAGCCATCTGGTCAGCTGTCTGTATGTCCGACTGTCTGTCAATCCACCCATCTTAAATGTTTAATAAAAAGAATTACAAAGAAGCCACAAAAAACCCTTAATCTCACAGAAGACAATATGCGTAGAAGGACGTTGTGACTCTAGAAGATTAGCGAGCACAGGATTACAATTGATAGGATAATATTTGTATGAAAACAGCTGAATGGGTACCATTTGTATAGCTAAATGAATATCATTTGTGTGAGAACAGCTGAGTGGACAGCATGTGAATGAGAACACTTGGTGGAAGATACAAAAGAGTTCCAAACAAAAATATACGAACAGCTGATGTTTCAGTTGTGATAAGTCAATACTTCTTCCCTTATCCTATATGACCCTCCGTGTATAAAGTCTGATGCCCCTAATAAACTTTGGCTTTCGACCATCAGTCAGAGTCCGTGCATGCCGCAAGTTGTTTGCGACAAATATGAAAAAGAATTTACGTGCTTCCCAAGGTTGTGATGTGTAGCATATTTTATTGAAACGGATCCTTTATTCTTCATTATATTGGAAAATTTCTCACTGAAAAAGTTGGAAGAAATTTTTATTCAGAGCATTCTGTAGGAGCTTTACTGTATTAATCATTCTTACATTTCTAAGGTATATATAGAGTATGCAGTTTTTCCCAACTTGTCATAATATCTGTTTTTCCCTGCATTTTTAAGGTATTTTAAATTCTTTAAGAAGTTTTACAGCTATTGATAAAAGTAGAATAAAAATTTAAAGAGCAAATGGGAAAATGTTTAAGAGTAAAATACTTAGGAAATGCATGTAAAGTAGACTATTTCTTGTTTTTATTATTTATTTATTTAAGCCAACATGTCAAAATTATTTTAATGTGTATTCAGAAGAAAAATTGAGATAGTTCATATTTAATCTTGTTTTAGATCCAAACCAGTGTATATTTTATAATACATCTTAACTTAGTAGAACCGCATTTCAAAGATTTATTAGCCATGTATATCCAGGTTTTTTTAAAAGTTTACTTATTACTTTTTATTTAAAAGAGTTACAGAGAGGAAGAGGGAGGGAGATAGAGACATCGTCCATCTACTGGCTCAAATGGCATCAATGGTGAGAGCTGGGCTGGCTGAGTTTAGGAGCCAGGAGTTTCTTCCGAGTCTCTATGTGGATACAGGGTCCCACAGACCTGGCCTGTCCTTTGTGGCTTGCCCAGGCCAGAAACAAGGAGCTGGATGGGAAGTGGAGCAGCCAGGACTTGGCAGGAGCGCCCATAGAGGATGCAGTGCTATAGACAAGGTTTTACTTGCTGTACTACAATGGTGGCCCCAGAAGTGTTAGACTTTTCATGTCTTAACTGTCTTAACTATTTGGTCTTAAATTACATACTGTGCCTTTTACAATTATCCTCATTTCTAAAATTATGTTTAAATGCTTTTTTGTTTGCTTCTAGGCATGTACTGGCATTGAAAACATTGATGAAGCTATTACATTGCTTGAACAAAATAATTGGGACTTATTGGTAAGTGCTTTTCTCCATCAACATCAAAATTTATGAATTTTTGAATACTTTTAATATTCCTTATAAATGGTTCTGCATACCATAGCTTATTTGCAACTCTAAATGAACAAATCTGAATTTCACATCTAGAGTGTGAAGTTCATCTTTAGTTAAGTGTTTATTTTCCCAGTTACTACTTTTCCAGATATCAGGGTTCATCTTCCATTGTGACATTTTGATGGACTTGTGTGTTCTTTGTTCCAGTCGTATACACTTATGGGTGTTGTGCTTAGCTCTGCCTACCCCATCTATGACCCAGTCCATGCCGATGGGTGTTGCCTCCTTGTCCAGCCTGGCCTTTCCTCAGCCCTGACTGTCATGTCCACCAGTGGGAGCTGCAGCTCAACAGAGGAGTGTCCACAATTTCCCTACTAGTACTAGTCTAGAACTAATTCAGTTCTGGACCTTGCACGTTTTATAGAGAAAGGAGAAACCAAGAGAGAGAGGTCTTCTGCCTACTGTTTTACTCCCCAAATGGCCACAATGACCTGAGGATGCAAGGTGAGGACTTTAAACACTAGACTACCACGCTGGTCCCTGTCTGAGTGCATTTTGTGTTTAATCAAATTGCCACAGACCAGGAAACCCAAGAGCGGTGGCTGGCATCTGGTGATTGCTTGCTCCTGTTTTGTAACATTGTAGATGAGACAATGCTAGCATACCAGGGAGAGCTCACTTTATAACAAAGCCATTCTCTGGGTAACTCGTGAATGAATTGTTAGAGAGAACTCCCACGATCCAGTTACCTCCCTGAGATTCTGCCTCTTGAATACCGTTAGTACAGGATTTGAGGGATTGTTTCTAACCTATGAAATTTGTAGGACACATTCAAACCTTAGCACTAATTTGAAAAGTGCACTGAAGATCAGTAAGATACGGGATCTCTTTTCCATTATGTATATTATAACCAGGAATCAATAACTTTCTGAGGAATAATGACTTCAGATATTTTATAGATTTTTCTGTATAAGTAGTAAGTATTCCTTATGTAAATATAGGCTAAGCCTAAGTATTCTTGTCTTTAATCTCTTTCCTGGACCCTGCATATTACTTTTGTTGTCTATGTTACTGAGTACAAGGAGTACTCTCTCACTTTGTGTTTCAGATACTTATATTGGGGTGACTGCAGTTATGTATTCTAAAGTTCTGAGAACAAAAAGTGACTTGAACTTTAATCCTTTTGGGAAGCATCTTGGTCTAATGTTTTACTTTACACGAACCCTGTAGCTTTCCCATACTTCCATCTAATTCAGACTGTAGTCATATTTTTATATTGTTCTGCACTTTTAATTAAGAGAAGTTAAGGACCATTGGAATTCAGATTCCTTCCTTAAAGATGAGTGCTTTCCATTTAAACCCCAAAAGGTAAGTACATAAAGAATTATTGGCAATGAATTAAAATATTTTATCAGATGTCCGCTTTATTTATTGAAACTTTTGTTTATATATTTGAAAGGCACAGTTATAGAAAAGGGAGAGAGATAAATCTCCCATTTTCTGGTTTACTCTCTAATGGGTTAAGGTGTGAAGGTTAGGCTGGGCCGAAGCAGCCAAGAACCAGGAGCTTCATCCATATCTCCTGCTTGGATGCAAGGGGTTCATATATTCGGGCCATCTGCTGCTTTCCCAGGTGTATTTGCAGGGAACTAAAAGGATGGCCAGGATTTACTGGCACCCATATGAGATGCTGGTGTTGCAGATTGGTGGGTGGCCAGCCCCTAGATGACAGCCTTCATACATGACATCATCTTGCATAATGACTACAAGTTGTAATCTGGATCCCAGAAGTAACTCACTGCTAGTATAGAATTTAGGTCAAGAAAGAGTGAAAATCAGTATGGCTTTTGTAATTTTGCATAATAAAATATTAGACAACTAACCATAGTGGTTAATAGCTTGAATTAATCTTAAGAACCCTGAGTTTGTAAATCTCTTGTCATTAGGTTATTGAGAATGGCCTTGTCCAGTTTACATTTCTCTGAACTGCTTGAACTTCCTCATGTAGATTAAAAGGTTGAGATTAGATTATTAAATGATCCTGTGCTACATGAAATATTTTTGAAAAATTTATTTTGCCTGTCAGAATCTAGCAAAAGAATCCAATTGTGAATAATAGCATGAAAAAAATTTTGATATGATTTTATGAATTTGAAACATTGGGACTGGTAGTTAAGCCCCTGTCTGCAGTATCAGCATCCTGTATGAAACTGATTGAGATCTGGCTGCTCCACTTCCCGATCCAGGTCCTAATTAATGTCTTGGAAAGCAGTGGGGTCGATGTGTCCATTTAGAGGGTGAACCAGAGGATGGAAGACCTCTCTCTCCTTTTTCTCTGTGTCTCTCCTTGTCTTGTTACTTTGGCTTTTACTAAATATATCCTTTTTTAAAAAAGTTTGAACATTGCACACATAACATTTTATGTAGTCCTTTTATAAACTTTATGACTTAAGTAATGGCAGAAGACGGTGTGCTGCTACTTGTTTCACTGGCAGTTTGTTCTGTGTATATGAAACTTTTTCTTATTTATTTATTTGTTTATTTATTTATTTTTGAAAAGACAGATTAACAGAGAGAATGAGAGACAGAGCGAGAAAGTTCTTCCATCCACTGTTTCATTCCTCAGATGGCGATGACAGCCAGAACTGGACCCATTAGAAGCCAGATGCTTCTTCCTGGTCACCCACAGGATTCTAAGGACCTGGGCCATATTCACCTGCTTTCCCAGTGTATAAACAGGGAGCTAGATTTAACGTGGAGTATGTAGGACACGACCTGGTGCACATAAGGGATGCCAGTCCTTGGAGGTAGAGGATTAGCTACCTGAGCTATCACGCTGGCCCCTGGCACTCTTTCAGTGAAGTAACGTTTCTTGTATTTTCTAGCAGATCCAGGGAAAGGTTTTTTGTTTGTTTGTTTGTTTGTTTGTTTGTTTTTGACAATTTGATGCTGAGTGAAGTAAAATGAAAGTAAACATTGATTTAACTGTACCACTTCCTAGCTACTCTGTGCTCTTAGGAAATTATTTTTGAACTTTGCATTTAAATTCTGTGCTAGTTTACTACATGTGCCGCTGCTGATGTTGTTACACTGAAGGACTTTGGTGAGAGTTAGTTGCATTTATTCTTAACTGCATCTGAAAACCTAAGACAAAAATGAACCAGATAAGCATACGTATTTCTGTGTAGTCCTTGAATTTCTGGTTTTTGTTGATAATTTTGTATCAGGAGTTGCTTACAGTAAAGTCATGCACACTGAAGGCTTAAAACCAAGGAAAGTAATGCACATACTCTGGCATGTGTTAAGATTATTGAGTTGCTCTATGACATTTCCATTGCCAACGATCACTTTTGAAGAAACACATCTTAACCATTATTTTGAAATTCCATGTAATAGTTTCTTTTACTACCCTGCTCAGGAAATGGCTGTAGAGGCCCTCAGATATGTCATGTTTTTCTACTTTATTCAGGGTTATGAACACCTGTGGTTTTATGAATGAATAGTCTAACCAGTGACATGATGAGTCTGTCCTCATCAGAAGGCAGCCAAGATTAAGCACTGCCCACCATCAGTGGCCATCAGACACTGGCCTTATTTGCACAGTTGCCTTCTATGACAAAAGACAAGTTGCTTTGAAGGGCTATCTCATCATATCTGTTTCTCCTCACTTTCTGTAACTTTCTTTGTTTCTTTTCCCCTAAGGGACTGTAAACCCATTAGAGAATGTTTTAGTTTCCCAGCTTTTTTCCTAAAAGATATCACACCTCTTACTGTGTTCTCTTACTTTGGTGCTGGGAATTGTGTCAAATGGTTTGTTTGCTTTACTTTATGTAATTTTTATAGCAATTCCAAAAGGCAGATGGATAGGCATTAACTGTATTTTCAAAGTGAGAAATGGAGGCCCAACAAATAGCTGTTACTGGGCTAAAGCTATTTTTGAACCCAGGTCATTCAGCCTGTAAGGAATTTTCATAACTTTAAAGTTTCAGTATATAATGATCAGATTTTAATATGTATCAAATATTTATTTCTTTGTTTGAAAGGAAAAATTACAGAGAGAAGGAGAAACAGAAATATCCGACTGCTGGATTACTCCCCAAATGGCTGTGATAACCAGAGTTGGGACAATCCAAAGCCAGGTGCCCGGTACTTCCTCCAAGTTTCCCACATGGATACAGGAATCCAAGGACCCAGGCCATCCTCCAGTGCCCTCCCAGGCCACCAGCAGGGAGCTGGATCAGAAGTAGAGCAACTGGGTCATGAGCCAGCGTCCATATGGGATGCCAAGTGTCTCAGATGGAGGATTAATGTGCCATGCCACGGAAATGGCCCCTATTTACCAGAATTTTTCTGTGCAATATACTTTCCATAGCTATTTCCTTTTTTTCTTGCTAGCACACAGTTAATTTCACATTGTCAAGTGAAAGAGCATTTACTATAGTTGCATAGTGGTACTCTGCTATGTTTATGCTTTGCTTTCAGATAGATCCTAAGGTTTTGGAAAAAAAGAATTATGTTTCTTATTGATTTTATCCCTGGTATATGGTAGTTGTTTAATAAATGCTTGTTTGAATTTATTAGCAAGTTTATTTTTTGACTTGTTCCTTCTCTACTTTTCCTTATATGCTGAACATAAAAGGTTTGAGGAAATAAAAGGGATACTCCAGATTCCCAAGAAATAGTAAAGAACAGGTTTCGGTATCTCAGGAATAAAATTTAGATGGTATTCACTTTTTGGGGTTTTTGAAAGAAATACTTTTCCCAAGTCTTTGGTTTGTAATCTAATTCTAAGCATCTTATGCAAATCTCTTCTTCCCCTAATTGTTTTGATTGGGCTATTCTACCTTAAGGAAAACTCATTGTATAATCTAGCATATTTGAGAATTTTGGCCAATTTTGCTTCTCAGGAGAAAACTTAGGGCAGTAAAAGGCTACTGCTATTTAGAATAATTAAGCAGGAATGAAAGAATTGTTTTCTGTGTTTCAAAGGAACACTTAAATTCATACAAACATGAAATTTTCAGTATACTCAGTTTACATTAGTCAAATGAAAACTGAGATTTACATTTTTCCTCAACTGCAAATTAATTATTCACATTAGATTTTGTGCTATGTATTGTTTTACTTTCCTTTTTAAATACAGTCTAGTTCTAGGATTGTGAGGAGTCTTTCACAGTTTCATGAAATGTGTATTATGAGAAAGCTATTAATGAATTTCAATTTTTTTGCATCAAAATAATATTAAATTTTCTATGAACTTTTTTGAAGTACCTTATTATTACATGAACTAAACATCTCTTTTCCAAAGATCTCTGGTAGGTAAAAGTTTAGAGGCTTTAAGATCTAACAGAAATGTAGTGAGTTAATAACCTAGCAGGAAATGATGTTGCCTGTTTATGCGTTTTGAAGACATGGCCAATACAAAGTAATCAGTCCTCTATATCTGTGGGTTCCATATTTCCCAAACAGCAGCAGTGCTGATCCAAATCTATGAGCCAGGAGCTTCTTCCAGGTCACCCATATGGGTACAGGATTCCAAAGTCTTGGGCTATCCTCTACTGCTTTCCTAGGCCATAATCAGAGAGTTGGATCGTAAGTGAAGCATCTGGGACACAAACCAGCGCCTATATGGGATGCTGGTGTCACAGGGCAGATAATTAAACTGTTGCACCACTTCACCGCCAAGCACAAATACTTTTAAGTGTGTTTTGCTAATTTTCTTCTGCTATCATATTTAATTGCCAGATGGTGAACTTATGTTTATCACCATTTTGGAAACAAGAATGGATAAGATTAATACTGGTAGAAAGGAGCCAACCTATAGCTAGGCTCCTACTGCCAATCTTGTGCAGTTCAGGTTCTTGTTTTCCAAGAAAATCTGCAAAGTGGCATTTTGTCATGCCTTGAATATGTCATACCTTTGTGTTGTGATAGCTCAACCAGAGTGAGGAGAGTAGAAAGCAAAGACATCTGTTGCTTCTGGGAAGGATATAAAGTGTGGGAGATTTCTGGTGCGTTGTGGTAGGTCATAGTGGGATGGCAGTGTTTTTTACTAGGTTCTTTGTGACCCCTCTCACTCACTGAAGTGTTTTTCTTACAGGTGGCATATAGTTAAATCTTATTTTCTGGGCAAAACTTAAATTTTTTTCCTTTTTTAAAAGACTTATATTATCATTATTACTATAAATGAAGATTTATAGAGTGAAGGAGAGACAGAAAGATCTTTCATCTGCTGGTTTACTCCTTAAGTTACCTCAATGGCTGGAATTGAGCAAATCTGAAGTCAGGAGCCAGGAACTTCTTCCTGGTCTCCCATAAGAGTTCAGGGTTCCAAGGCTTTGGGTCATCCTCTCCTGCTTTTCTAGGCCACAGGAACAGAGCTTCTTCTGTTTAAATATGTTATTTCAAGTGTGTGTGTGTGGAGGGGTAATGAATGAAGTGAGTGGTTCACTCCCCAAATGCCCAAAACAACTTGACTAGGCTAAAGCCATCCATCTGAAGCTCATTCCATGTCTCACATGTGGTTGACAGGTACCCAAGTACTGAAGCCATCATTTACAGCCTCCTAGGTTCACTTTTGCAGAAAGTTGGATTTGAAGTGGAGTTTGGACTCAAGCCCAGGCACTCTGACATGTAATACAGGCATTGCATTTGGTGTCTTAACTGCTGTATCAGACATCTACCTCTACCTTAATACTTTCATTAAACATCTCTTGATATCTGGCTTTTGATTCTAGTTATTTCCATTTCTTCTAAAGATCTTAAGAAAAATTTAATAGCTTCTGTGAGAGACAGAGAGATGGAGAAGGAGACAGGGAGACATTTCTTGTCTGGTGATTCACTCAACAAATGCCCACAATAGCTGAGACTGAACTCAATCCAGATCTGAGGGCATAGCAGGAGACCAGTTCCTTGAGCCATCACTGCTGCCTCCCAGGGTCTGCACTGGCGGGAAACTGGACTCAGGAGCCGGAGAATGGTATTGGACTTTCACATTCTGATATGCAATGTGGCTATCTCAATTGCTAGGCCAAATGCCTGCTCCTAAAAACTAAAAAACATTGAGAGAGAAAGTTATGTTTATTGTATTTATTGTGTTTAGCATAATGCGTTCATTCACAGACACACATACTGTGAATCTTTAAATCTAGCTCCTTAACGAATCTTTTATCTCAAGTGTTTATCATTTTTGTGGTGATGGCGGTTGATTCCATTGATTCATTTTTCAGGACCACAATATATATTGTCATTAACTATGCTTTCGTGCTGAACAGTTGATCTGTTGAGCTTATTCCTCATATCTAACTGTAATTATGGGTACTTTCATCACTATCTCTGAACCGTTCTCCCACACCCAATTACCCTGACTTTTGTAGATTCGCATACATGTGAGATCACATGGCATTTCTTTCTGTACATGACCTGCTTTATTTAACATAATGTCCTCCAAGTTTATCCATGTTGTTGTAAATGATATGTTTTCTTTCTTTTTTAGTCGAATGTTATTCTATTTTCTACTTCAGTTTCTTTATCCATTCATCTGTTGATGGGCAATTAGGTTGATTTCATATCTTGACTCTTGTGACCAATGCTGCATTAGATATCACTTTAACATCCTGATTTCATTTCCTTAAAAACAGCTATTTTGAATTCCTTGTCAGGCAGCTTATATTTAATCTTTATTCTTTAGGGTCAGTCACTGGTGCCTTATTTTGTCCTGTGGTGGCATCATGTTTCTTGATCCTTGTGATCATGCTTTGATGTCTGTGTGTTGGAGAAATAGATTCTTAGTCTATGTAGTCTTTGCACTGTAGCTTTGTTTGGGAATGCCCTTCAGTAATCTGTTCAGAGATTCTAGGCAGCTCATACTGGGGTGTTCCTAAGCCTGTGAGTGCTGTAGCCTTTCAAGTGCTGACGGTTGCATTCATTCCAAGACTCTTGAGGCTAATACAGTAGTGGTGTATGCTTAAACCTGTTTGCTGAGACCAGCCTGCTGCTGTGGGTTATTTAGAGTCCAGGGACTCAGTTGTCAGCGTTGGGAGTTGGGACTCAAATCTACTGTGCCAAGCGTACAAGTTTCTGTTTTGGCCTTGGTAGGCAAAATGGACATCAAGAAACTCTTTGTCAGTGGGTATGTGCTGGATTTTACTGTGGTCAACCTGGTATTGGTGTTCAACTCCCATACTTGCCTTCTGTCTCCAAATGGAGGTTGCTTCATGCTGGGGAAGGGTGACATGGATAATGTGACACTGGGTTTCCATGGGGCAGACACAGTCATGTGGTACACTAAGCCTTTGCCTGCAACATCAACACTCCATAAGGATGCCAGTTCTAGTCCGAGCTGCTCCACTTCTAATCCAGCTCAAATGTTTTGCTTCCAACTCGGCTTGCTGCTGATACAGCTTGGAAAGCAGCAGAAGGTGGCCCAAGTGCTTGGGCCCTTGTACCATGTGTGAGACATGTAGCTTTCAGTTGTAGATCAGCCAGGCTCTGGCTGTTGCAGTCATTTGGGGAGGGAAACAGCAGATGGCAGATTCTCCCTTTCAAGTAAAAATGAATAAATCTTAACAAAACAAAATGAAGTGAAACAAAACTGGGCTTCCTACCCTTTTTCCAATCCGTTTTCTTACTAATAGGCTATAACCAGTACTGTAATCAGGTGCCTAGCTTCCTTAGCTCTTGGGAGAGTTTTCATGCTTGGGCAGTTACACTTTACATGATGTTTCTGAAGGAGGACAATCACTGGAGTGTCCCATTCTATCATTTTGCCCTGCTCTTGAAGTCATTTTTTGTTAATTGAGTAGCTATTTTTTTTAAAAGGAGAATCAGAATTTAAAAATAAGTTCTGGTATAGAAAAGTTAAAGTTCATGCATAACGTTTTTATTTTTCCAAGTCTGGATCATAAATTTTTTCCATGAACTTAGTTGCTTTTCAAAAAAGTTATTCAGTATTCCAATTATTTTGAAATAAAATTTTTTTTTGCCATACACATATATATATATACACATTATTGTGTATACTCACATACTGATGAGTGATGAAAAAATTAAGAGGTAAACGATTGTTTAATTTTAAAATGTTGCTTTGCTTCTGTTTAAAAAGAAGCAACCTTGGGGCAGCTTTGCGGCATAATGGGTTAAGCTATCACTTGTGACACCAGCAATCCCAATGGATGCATGTTTTTTTTGGCTCAGGCTGTTCCATTTCTGATCCAGTTCCCTGCTAATGCGTGTGGGAAAGAAGCAGAAAATGGCCCAAGTGCTTAGGTTCCTGAGTTGATGTGGGAGACCTGGAGAAAGCTCCCAGCTCATGGCCTTGGTCTGAGCCCAGCTCTGGGAGTTGGCAGCCATCTGGGAAGTGAACCAACAGATGGAAGATTGATCTCTCTCTCTCACTGTAACTCTGCCCTAAGATATATAGATGGATAGATAGGTAAGTAGAATAATAGATAAGAACATAATCAGCCCTGATACTGGTAGGTTTTGAAGTTCTTATCAAAAGTGCCTGATGTTGGTCAAATGACTGTCTCCATATCCTGGCACTGATTCAGTCTGATAGCAATTCAGTCTGTTCCTGCCATACAGGAGGGAAAATGGAAGCATTGACCTCACTCACCTTTGTCCCCAAACCCCACCACCCTCTCCATATTAACTGGAGGCCCACATGAGGTCTGTTACACCTCACCTTTATGATAAATATTAAAATAAATTAGACAAGTAAAAATGGAGTAACTTATATAAATACCGCATGTAGCTTAATGCTTTTAAAAATATTTGTTTATTTATCTGAAAGGTAGAGTTATAGAGGGATGGGTAGGGGAGAGAGAGAAAGAGAGTGAGCGAGGGAGAGAGAAAGAGATGTTTCCCATCTGCTGGTTCATTCCCCAATATTAGCTGGGGATGGGCCAAGCTGAAGCCAGGAGCCAGGGATTCCTTCTGGATCCCTCCCCATGAGTGGCAGCGGCCTGGATGCTTGGGCTGTCTCCCCTGCTTTCCCAGATGTGCTGGCAGTGAGCTGGATTGAAAATAGAGTAATCAAGACTTGAATGAGCCTTGTATGGGATGCAAATGTAATGAGGAGCAGCTTAATCCACTGTACCACAATGCCAGCCCCAACTGAACAGGTCTTTCACATCTGTACCCACTTAGATCAAGATTAAGCTCATTCTCATTTATCTTTCCACCATTATTCTGACCTCTGTCACCAAAGATTGAATTTCTTATTTATTTGAAAGGCCGAGTAGGGACTGGCACTGTGGCATAGTGGGTAAAACCACTGCCTCTGAAACTGGCTCTCCATACAGGTGCTGGTTTGTATTCTGGATGCTTCTCTTCTAGTCTGACTTCCTCCTGATAGCAAAGCCTAGTTTCATCTAACCAGCCCTGCTATCCAGTCCACACAGATGTTGTTGGATGCCTTTCTGTCTAGCTACCCTTGCCCTTGTCCTGGTTTTTATGCTCTCCAGTGGGAGTGGTAACCCAAGAGGGAAGAGCCCACTATTTCCCTTCTAGGCCACTCCCACTCCTGGATTATGCACTCTCCAGGTGATTCTGGAGTTTAACTTGACAGAATTAGCACCCAGTGCCAGCCTCTGCCAGCTAATGCTGCAGCAAAGCCCAAACAACCCTCACCCACTCAAATTTTTGTTTGCACCAGTGGGAGCAGTCAGCCCAACCAGGCTTTTCCCTGATCTAGTTCACATGAGGCCCACAGGTGTTGTAACCCTGCTTAGTCTGGACTGCCCCCATCCCAGCTCACACTTTGCAGTAGCAGTAGGAGTAGCCGTCCAGCAGGAGAGCACCCCCATAGTTCCCCTGCCAGCTCCGCCCCCTCCCTTCCTGGTTCTCATGTGTACTGGATGGGTGCTGCAGTCACATCCGGTACAGGTAACCTCTCCTTGGGTGCAGCAGCCTGGCCTGGGAAGACCTATATTCACATTAATAAGATGGTGCTTCTACCCTGTTAGTTGCTGGGTACCTTTGTGGGGTAACTGGAAGAAAGCATGCTCTCCCTTCATGGGGCTAGGTGGGCACTTTGCTTGCTAACAGCCTTCCAGGCAGGGCTCAAAGTCAGTGTGGTCCAGAAGATTCTCTCTCAGGCTGGATTGCTAGTGATATGAGCTGCTGCAGACTTCTCCCACCTTATTCCAAAAAGGTGGTGACTCCTCCAGCTCCTGGCTGCAGCAGTTGCTGGTGATGCTTGTGCTCACAATGGTGTGCTTGCACTGTCCAGGCTGCCTCACAGTGATCCTATTCTTTCTGTGTAGTTCTGCTGTAAACTTCTCTGCAACTCTTCTCTGGGAATGCTTCTTTTGTCTTCTTAGTCAGCATCAGCATGTTTTTTCCCATTCAGCCATCTTGAATTTCCCCGATTTGTTTGATTTTTAAAATCTGTTGTAAACTGTCTTCTAATAGATTTTTTTCCATAATGCAACTTTACAATATTAACTTTTTAGAGATGGTCAAATGTATACATATTCTTTTATAAAATATGCTGCTGTTTCAACTTTTTTCTTTTACTTGGATTTTAGAAATATTGTCCAGGTTGCCAGAAAGATTGTGGTGGTATTGGAATTTCTTTAGTCTTTAAAGTTAATCTGAGAGGATTTGGCATCATTCCATGGTCTTTTAAATCAAGGATAGCTGACAATATCTTCACATTTTCTTTTTGTGTTTTTTTTCAGCAAAGTTTTAGATGTGTTTTTTTTTTTTTTTAAATCAAATAAACTTGAGTTGAAGTCATTAGTGCTGATAAATGAGACTGAATCTGGGAGGTTGTCATAAAATGCTTTAGTTAACCTAATTGATAAATTAGTAACATGCTCATTCAGATAATAAAAAACAGCTTGGCGAAACATGTATTTAAGAGATGTATTAGTTTGAATTTAACTAATTTCTAGCATAGAAAAATGTATGAAAAGTCACTTGTTTTTCATTATCTCTGTCTTATGTGATGCTCTGGGGATTGTGCGGAGAGGGTTAGATTGTTTAACTTAGGTGTCTGTCATTTGGATGAAGTTATCTCCTATCAGTTTGAGACAATTAAATTCAAACTGATAATTAGAGCAATTCAAGCTGGCCACCTAAGCAACTAATGTCTGAACCCAAAATGATTATAGCAAGATTTCCATTAAGATTTCAGTAGTTACCCATGTTTCATAAAATTACCCAACTGTTAATATTTTGTGACCTCACAATTCCTTCTATGTAATTATTAATATGCTTTAATTTAGATTTACATTTTTCCTGCAGCATTGGCCTAGGTTGCTTTGTGTCTAGACAATTGTTGCACTGCTGGGAGAGAAGCAGCCGAAGGCTGGTGGCCATTTTGGGCAATTCTGTGTAGTTGCCTATTCTATTTTGTCTAATCTTTTTTATTTTTATTTTTATTTTTTAAAGGTCTAGGGTGAAGGGGGTGGAGTGCTGCCTTCACCCCAACTGGGGCCACCCCAGTGCCATTGTTGCTGCCACTACTATGTGTATTTGCAGGGTGTGCATTCCTGGAGTTTGGGACCTGGAGACAGGCTGGAATGGCAGCCACCGAGAGTTTGTTTGACATACATAAAATGATTTCTGGGGGCTTCCATGGTTTGGACCACTGCACCCACAGGTAATCAAGGGAACTAAGTCAAGATGGAGCAGAAAAGGGAATCCAGATGGACTGGATTCTGAATCTGAGCTGGACTAAAGCACTTAGCTGCAAGCACAGGAGCTGGGGTTGGGCTATATTGGGCCAGACTGGGTTGTGGTACCTACTCACGCTTGTGAGAGCCATGTTTGGGAGTACTTCTGGTAGGTGTTCTTTAGAGATACCCCTACTCGGCTACAGTACATGATTGAGGCAGGCCAGGCTGGGTTAGACTGCAGCATCTGCTGGTACACACGAGAGCTGAGGCTGGGGTGGACCATATTGGGTTAGGCTGTAGCACCCACCAACACGTGTGAGGAGCAGGGCTGTGGGTGGACTGGTTGTGGCTTGGCTGCAGCACCTACTGGTAAATATTAGAGCCAGGTCTGGGGGTAGGCCAGGTGGGGTTCTCAGGGGTCTTCCTGACTAGGTTGCAGCACTGCTGGTATAGAGTAAGATCTAGGTCTCAGGGCAGACTGGGTCAGGTCAGATCAGGTGTAGCACCCACTGAAGCATATGAAAGCTGGGTCTGGGGGCAAGTTGGGTCAGGCTACAGCACCCGCTAGCATACATGAGAACTGGGTCTGGGGTGGACCAGGGTAGGCTACAACACGTACCAGTACGCACACGAGCCAGTTCTGTGGTCAGATTGGGCCAGGCTGCAGCACTTGCTGTTACACATGAGAGCTGGGGTGGGCCAGGCTTGGCTAGGCTATAGCACTCATTGGTCAACATGAGAGCCAAGTCAGAGAGTGTGCCTGGAAGGGGGCCTCAGGGATCTCCTTGGTTAGGCCACAGCACCTTACAACAGAGTACTGGGTCTGGGTACGACCCTAGTTGGAATTCTTGGTGGTCATCCTAACGAGGCTGCAGCAGCTGCCTGCACATACTTGTCATGGAAGATTTGGAATCAAATATTAGATCTATGAAATTGTAGTGATTTTATGTACACTATGTTTTAGAGATTGACTAGCATGATTTTCTCGTGTTTTAAAGATTTGTTTATTTTAACTGTAAAGGCGGATATATAGACAGGAGGAGAGACAGAGAGGAAGTTCTTCCATCTGATGCCTCACTCCTGAAGCGGCTGCAATGGCTGGAGCAGAGACAATCCGAAGCCAGGAGCCAGCAGCTTCCTCCAGATCTCCCTCATGGGTTCAGGGTCCCAAGGCTTTGGGCCATCCTTGACTGCTTTCCCAGGCCACAAGCAGAGAGCTGGATGGGAAGTGGAGCTGTCAGGATTAGAACCGCTGCCCATGTAGGATCCTGGTGTGTTCAAGGCGAGGACTTTAACCGTTAACGCTATTGTGCCGGGCCTGATTTTCTTGTATTTTATGCATATTAAATAATTGCTATTTAATTGGAAAAGATGTAATATATACTTAGTTTAGTGTTCAGAGCTATTAAAACATTTAAACAAAGATTTATTTATTTTTATTTGAAAGCAGATTTACAGAGAGAATGAGAGAGATCTTCCAAGTGCCAGTTCACTCCCCAAATGCCTGCAATGTCCGGAGCTAGGCTGATCTGAAACCAGAAATCTGGAATTTCTTTTGGGTCTCCCACATAGACACAAGGACTGAAAGACTTGGCCCATGTTTCACTGCTTTCCCAGGGGCATTAGCAAGAACAGCCAGAATTGGAACTGGGGCCTGTACGAATAGCAACACTGAAGGCAGAGGCTTTGCTTCACCTGCTGTGTCACACTGTGTGGTGTATGCTGTATGCTGGCTCACTAAATGCATTTTGAAATCACTCCAACTCCATCCCAAACTAGTGTAATGTTTTCAACCATATACAAATATGCTTTTATACTTTCATTAATTTGTGAGAAGCAAATAAGCATCACTTTTACCTGTTAAGTTCAGGTGCTGGAATTTTGTGGCACTTGCAGAATGGTTTTTTTTTTTTTTTTTTTTATTAATAAATTTTATTTTGTCATTCTTTACATAGTTAATTAGGGTAAGAAGGTTCAAGGGCTACAGGAAAGTGGATAATACTAATATGTTTTCCATATTGTTACCTTCATGTTTAAAAGGGGGGTATTAAGGGAGAAGGCCCACCCAATTTCCCACCCTCCCCAAGTCCCGGGTGTAGGGCATGCTCTGAGGTTCTTGCTCAAGTGGTTTTGATATTGCAACAGTTATGAATCGCTGTCAATCTTGCCGCTCCAAGCACTATGAGGTCTTTGAAAAATCCACTGATTGACATAGTCCATCATAGCTTAGATGGTTGGTTGACCTGTTCTGTCTTCTCTCTTTTCTTTGTTATGGTTCTGAGTCCAGCATTTAGATTAGGAAGATCTCCAAAGAAACTTCTTGTATGTGCTAAGAAGTACAGGGCCTGGCACCGTCCATCGCTCCAATCAGCTGGTGGTTGCAATTCCTGGGTTGGTTCTGTTTTCACTCCCGACTTCCACCGGAATCAATGGGTGTTGCAGTCCAGTCTGGTTCTGCCCAGCACATACTTGGCCCTCACATAAACCAGCGGGAGCTGTAGCCTATGTTGGAGCGACCCACAATAACCCCAACCAGGCCCACCCCCTACCCTGGTTTGCCAGTAGGTGTAGCAGTAATCCAGTCTGTCCCACATCCCATTCCACCCCAGCCGCTGTCTTAGTTTTATGTCCTCCCGTGGAAGTGGTAACCCAAGAGGGATGAGCCCACTATTTCCCTCCCAGGCCTCTCCCACTCCCAGATTCCAGTTGATGCTGCCCAAACAAACCTCGCCCACTTTAATTTTGTTTGCACCAGTAGGAATAATCCGCCCAGCCTGGCTTTTCCCTGATCTAGTCCACATGAGGCGCACAGGTGTGGTAGCTCTGCCTAGTCTGCCCCCATCCCAGCCCATGCTCTCCTGCGGAAGTAGCTGTCCAGCAAAGGAACCCTCCCTTATTCCCCTGCCAGCTCTGCCCACTTCCTTTCTTGTTCTCAGGCTGGTTGGGCGCTGCGGTCCCTTCTGGTACAGGCAACCTCACCTCGGCATTCCATAATGTGCACTAGTCTTTGTTGCGACCTACCCTGGGTCGACCCACACTGGTGCCTGGATTTGCCAGTGGATGATGTGGACAGATTCAGCCTGGTCTTGCCCCACGTCTGCCAACTGTATGCCAGTGGGTAGGTTTCCATGGCCTTTCCTGGGCTGTTTCCTATCATGTTTCTTGCGTTTACCTGCTGGGTCTGTGTCCTGCCAGAGGAGTTGCCCAGGCTCCTCCATCAGAACCTCTCCCAATGCCAGGTTTCACGCTTACCAGTGGGTCCATGAGCCAACCCTACTCAGTCCACCTCCTGTCATATCAGGAACTGTGGCTTTTCCTGACTGGCCTTCCACCCAATCTGGTTCTTGCTGTTGGATGTTCCAGCCCAGCCATGGTTTGTCCATACCCACGTATGGCTCACACATGGCTCAGTAGGGGTTTGAGACCCTGCCTAGTCCATCCCACATCTGCCCTGGTCCTCCAGAACACCAGGGGGAGTCGGGGTCCGGCCCAGTTCGGTGCATCCAATCCCAGTCCACACTTGTGCCAAGGGAGACTACAACTGTTTCCAGATCAGAACGCAGCCCCCTTCCAGGCCACGCGCCTCTTGGTGGGAACCTCAGCCCAGCTAGGGTTGTCCCCTTTGCTCCCCAACCGGGTCCGTTCCCAGGCATAGATCACATGCCTGCCAATGGATGCTCTGACTCAGCTTGGCACAGCCCCTCCCCTGTCCCGAACTCTGCCTTAGACACTGTGGCTTAGCGTCCCAGGCTCCCACAGACCAGCAGGTACAAGAGCCTAGCTCGGCATGACCTCTGCTCCCTCCTGGTTTCTAGTTTTACTTGTGGGCTAAGGTTTGCTCAGTCGTGCCTAATCTACTCTGTTCCATTACCATTTGACACATTGGCCAACTGTTGGAGCTACTTGTGCAGGGCAAGCCCCAAGCCATAGCTTCTGCTTGACTGGTATTTGGTGCTCAGCATTATTAGTGATTACAAGTTTTGCTAAGGAAGAGTTACTGCCTGTTTCAGGTCCAAGAAGCACAATGGGTTCAACCTGGAGCTAATTAAGCAGCAACTCAAAGAACCAAATCCCCAGAGCTCCCCAGCCGGGCGGCCAGCAGGCGGAGCCTGGCACCAATGGCGCACTGGCCGCCCGGGGAGGACGGCTCACCATGTGCCCATGGCGGCCGTCCGGGATCCAGGCATGAGACGCCCAGTCCTGAGACCCACCAGCTGCCAGGAGGCCGCTGGAGGTTTAAATAACCCAGGCCCAAGGTCGCGCCCCTCCCAAATCCCATTCACCGCCCCATGAAGGCGGCGGGTGGGCCCCGGACCTGCCCAGTCCCGGAGGCCTCCCCCCCTCGGTCTACTCACCCCGAAGGAAGCGGCCCCCGAAACCCAGCAGGCCCGGGGAGGACGGCTCACCATGTGCCCATGGCGGCCGTCCGGGATCCAGGCATGAGACGCCCCGTCCTGAGACCCACCAGCTGCCAGGAGGCCGCTGGAGGTTTAAATAACCCAGGCCCAAGGTCGCGCCCCTCCCAAATCCCATTCACCGCCCCATGAAGGCGGCGGGTGGGCCCCGGACCTGCCCAGTCCCGGAGGCCTCCCCCCCTCGGTCTACTCACCCCGAAGGAAGCGGCCCCCGAAACCCAGCAGGCCCGGGGAGGACGGCTCACCATGTGCCCATGGCGGCCGTCCGGGATCCAGGCATGAGACGCCCAGTCCTGAGACCCACCAGCTGCCAGGAGGCCGCTGGAGGTTTAAATAACCCAGGCCCAAGGTCGCGCCCCTCCCAAATCCCATTCACCGCCCCATGAAGGCGGCGGGTGGGCCCCGGACCTGCCCAGTCCCGGAGGCCTCCCCCCCTCGGTCTACTCACCCCGAAGGAAGCGGCCCCCGAAACCCAGCAGGCCCGGGGAGGACGGCTCACCATGTGCCCATGGCGGCCGTCCGGGATCCAGGCATGAGACGCCCAGTCCTGAGACCCACCAGCTGCCAGGAGGCCGCTGGAGGTTTAAATAACCCAGGCCCAAGGTCGCGCCCCTCCCAAATCCCATTCACCGCCCCATGAAGGCGGCGGGTGGGCCCCGGACCTGCCCAGTCCCGGAGGCCTCCCCCCCTCGGTCTACTCACCCCGAAGGAAGCGGCCCCCGAAACCCAGCAGGCCCGGGGAGGACGGCTCACCATGTGCCCATGGCGGCCGTCCGGGATCCAGGCATGAGACGCCCAGTCCTGAGACCCACCAGCTGCCAGGAGGCCGCTGGAGGTTTAAATAACCCAGGCCCAAGGTCGCGCCCCTCCCAAATCCCATTCACCGCCCCATGAAGGCGGCGGGTGGGCCCCGGACCTGCCCAGTCCCGGAGGCCTCCCCCCCTCGGTCTACTCACCCCGAAGGAAGCGGCCCCCGAAACCCAGCAGGCCCGGGGAGGACGGCTCACCATGTGCCCATGGCGGCCGTCCGGGATCCAGGCATGAGACGCCCCGTCCTGAGACCCACCAGCTGCCAGGAGGCAGCTGGAGGTTTAAATAACCCAGGCCCAAGGTCGCGCCCCTCCCAAATCCCATTCACCGCCCCATGAAGGCGGCGGGTGGGCCCCGGACCTGCCCAGTCCCGGAGGCCTCCCCCCCTCGGTCTACTCACCCCGAAGGAAGCGGCCCCCGAAACCCAGCAGGCCCGGGGAGGACGGCTCACCATGTGCCCATGGCGGCCGTCCGGGATCCAGGCATGAGACGCCCAGTCCTGAGACCCACCAGCTGCCAGGAGGCCGCTGGAGGTTTAAATAACCCAGGCCCAAGGTCGCGCCCCTCCCAAATCCCATTCACCGCCCCATGAAGGCGGCGGGTGGGCCCCGGACCTGCCCAGTCCCGGAGGCCTCCCCCCCTCGGTCTACTCACCCCGAAGGAAGCGGCCCCCGAAACCCAGCAGGCCCGGGGAGGACGGCTCACCATGTGCCCATGGCGGCCGTCCGGGATCCAGGCATGAGACGCCCAGTCCTGAGACCCACCAGCTGCCAGGAGGCCGCTGGAGGTTTAAATAACCCAGGCCCAAGGTCGCGCCCCTCCCAAATCCCATTCACCGCCCCATGAAGGCGGCGGGTGGGCCCCGGACCTGCCCAGTCCCGGAGGCCTCCCCCCCTCGGTCTACTCACCCCGAAGGAAGCGGCCCCCGAAACCCAGCAGGCCCGGGGAGGACGGCTCACCATGTGCCCATGGCGGCCGTCCGGGATCCAGGCATGAGACGCCCCGTCCTGAGACCCACCAGCTGCCAGGAGGCAGCTGGAGGTTTAAATAACCCAGGCCCAAGGTCGCGCCCCTCCCAAATCCCATTCACCGCCCCATGAAGGCGGCGGGTGGGCCCCGGACCTGCCCAGTCCCGGAGGCCTCCCCCCCTCGGTCTACTCACCCCGAAGGAAGCGGCCCCCGAAACCCAGCAGGCCCGGGGAGGACGGCTCACCATGTGCCCATGGCGGCCGTCCGGGATCCAGGCATGAGACGCCCCGTCCTGAGACCCACCAGCTGCCAGGAGGCCGCTGGAGGTTTAAATAACCCAGGCCCAAGGTCGCGCCCCTCCCAAATCCCATTCACCGCCCCATGAAGGCGGCGGGTGGGCCCCGGACCTGCCCAGTCCCGGAGGCCTCCCCCCCTCGGTCTACTCACCCCGAAGGAAGCGGCCCCCGAAACCCAGCAGGCCCGGGGAGGACGGCTCACCATGTGCCCATGGCGGCCGTCCGGGATCCAGGCATGAGACGCCCCGTCCTGAGACCCACCAGCTGCCAGGAGGCAGCTGGAGGTTTAAATAACCCAGGCCCAAGGTCGCGCCCCTCCCAAATCCCATTCACCGCCCCATGAAGGCGGCGGGTGGGCCCCGGACCTGCCCAGTCCCGGAGGCCTCCCCCCCTCGGTCTACTCACCCCGAAGGAAGCGGCCCCCGAAACCCAGCAGGCCCGGGGAGGACGGCTCACCATGTGCCCATGGCGGCCGTCCGGGATCCAGGCATGAGACGCCCAGTCCTGAGACCCACCAGCTGCCAGGAGGCAGCTGGAGGTTTAAATAACCCAGGCCCAAGGTCGCGCCCCTCCCAAATCCCATTCACCGCCCCATGAAGGCGGCGGGTGGGCCCCGGACCTGCCCAGTCCCGGAGGCCTCCCCCCCTCGGTCTACTCACCCCGAAGGAAGCGGCCCCCGAAACCCAGCAGGCCCGGGGAGGACGGCTCACCATGTGCCCATGGCGGCCGTCCGGGATCCAGGCATGAGACGCCCCGTCCTGAGACCCACCAGCTGCCAGGAGGCAGCTGGAGGTTTAAATAACCCAGGCCCAAGGTCGCGCCCCTCCCAAATCCCATTCACCGCCCCATGAAGGCGGCGGGTGGGCCCCGGACCTGCCCAGTCCCGGAGGCCTCCCCCCCTCGGTCTACTCACCCCGAAGGAAGCGGCCCCCGAAACCCAGCAGGCCCGGGGAGGACGGCTCACCATGTGCCCATGGCGGCCGTCCGGGATCCAGGCATGAGACGCCCCGTCCTGAGACCCACCAGCTGCCAGGAGGCAGCTGGAGGTTTAAATAACCCAGGCCCAAGGTCGCGCCCCTCCCAAATCCCATTCACCGCCCCATGAAGGCGGCGGGTGGGCCCCGGACCTGCCCAGTCCCGGAGGCCTCCCCCCCTCGGTCTACTCACCCCGAAGGAAGCGGCCCCCGAAACCCAGCAGGCCCGGGGAGGACGGCTCACCATGTGCCCATGGCGGCCGTCCGGGATCCAGGCATGAGACGCCCCGTCCTGAGACCCACCAGCTGCCAGGAGGCAGCTGGAGGTTTAAATAACCCAGGCCCAAGGTCGCGCCCCTCCCAAATCCCATTCACCGCCCCATGAAGGCGGCGGGTGGGCCCCGGACCTGCCCAGTCCCGGAGGCCTCCCCCCCTCGGTCTACTCACCCCGAAGGAAGCGGCCCCCGAAACCCAGCAGGCCCGGGGAGGACGGCTCACCATGTGCCCATGGCGGCCGTCCGGGATCCAGGCATGAGACGCCCCGTCCTGAGACCCACCAGCTGCCAGGAGGCAGCTGGAGGTTTAAATAACCCAGGCCCAAGGTCGCGCCCCTCCCAAATCCCATTCACCGCCCCATGAAGGCGGCGGGTGGGCCCCGGACCTGCCCAGTCCCGGAGGCCTCCCCCCCTCGGTCTACTCACCCCGAAGGAAGCGGCCCCCGAAACCCAGCAGGCCCGGGGAGGACGGCTCACCATGTGCCCATGGCGGCCGTCCGGGATCCAGGCATGAGACGCCCCGTCCTGAGACCCACCAGCTGCCAGGAGGCAGCTGGAGGTTTAAATAACCCAGGCCCAAGGTCGCGCCCCTCCCAAATCCCATTCACCGCCCCATGAAGGCGGCGGGTGGGCCCCGGACCTGCCCAGTCCCGGAGGCCTCCCCCCCTCGGTCTACTCACCCCGAAGGAAGCGGCCCCCGAAACCCAGCAGGCCCGGGGAGGACGGCTCACCATGTGCCCATGGCGGCCGTCCGGGATCCAGGCATGAGACGCCCCGTCCTGAGACCCACCAGCTGCCAGGAGGCAGCTGGAGGTTTAAATAACCCAGGCCCAAGGTCGCGCCCCTCCCAAATCCCATTCACCGCCCCATGAAGGCGGCGGGTGGGCCCCGGACCTGCCCAGTCCCGGAGGCCTCCCCCCCTCGGTCTACTCACCCCGAAGGAAGCGGCCCCCGAAACCCAGCAGGCCCGGGGAGGACGGCTCACCATGTGCCCATGGCGGCCGTCCGGGATCCAGGCATGAGACGCCCCGTCCTGAGACCCACCAGCTGCCAGGAGGCAGCTGGAGGTTTAAATAACCCAGGCCCAAGGTCGCGCCCCTCCCAAATCCCATTCACCGCCCCATGAAGGCGGCGGGTGGGCCCCGGACCTGCCCAGTCCCGGAGGCCTCCCCCCCTCGGTCTACTCACCCCGAAGGAAGCGGCCCCCGAAACCCAGCAGGCCCGGGGAGGACGGCTCACCATGTGCCCATGGCGGCCGTCCGGGATCCAGGCATGAGACGCCCCGTCCTGAGACCCACCAGCTGCCAGGAGGCAGCTGGAGGTTTAAATAACCCAGGCCCAAGGTCGCGCCCCTCCCAAATCCCATTCACCGCCCCATGAAGGCGGCGGGTGGGCCCCGGACCTGCCCAGTCCCGGAGGCCTCCCCCCCTCGGTCTACTCACCCCGAAGGAAGCGGCCCCCGAAACCCAGCAGGCCCGGGGAGGACGGCTCACCATGTGCCCATGGCGGCCGTCCGGGATCCAGGCATGAGACGCCCCGTCCTGAGACCCACCAGCTGCCAGGAGGCAGCTGGAGGTTTAAATAACCCAGGCCCAAGGTCGCGCCCCTCCCAAATCCCATTCACCGCCCCATGAAGGCGGCGGGTGGGCCCCGGACCTGCCCAGTCCCGGAGGCCTCCCCCCCTCGGTCTACTCACCCCGAAGGAAGCGGCCCCCGAAACCCAGCAGGCCCGGGGAGGACGGCTCACCATGTGCCCATGGCGGCCGTCCGGGATCCAGGCATGAGACGCCCCGTCCTGAGACCCACCAGCTGCCAGGAGGCAGCTGGAGGTTTAAATAACCCAGGCCCAAGGTCGCGCCCCTCCCAAATCCCATTCACCGCCCCATGAAGGCGGCGGGTGGGCCCCGGACCTGCCCAGTCCCGGAGGCCTCCCCCCCTCGGTCTACTCACCCCGAAGGAAGCGGCCCCCGAAACCCAGCAGGCCCGGGGAGGACGGCTCACCATGTGCCCATGGCGGCCGTCCGGGATCCAGGCATGAGACGCCCCGTCCTGAGACCCACCAGCTGCCAGGAGGCAGCTGGAGGTTTAAATAACCCAGGCCCAAGGTCGCGCCCCTCCCAAATCCCATTCACCGCCCCATGAAGGCGGCGGGTGGGCCCCGGACCTGCCCAGTCCCGGAGGCCTCCCCCCCTCGGTCTACTCACCCCGAAGGAAGCGGCCCCCGAAACCCAGCAGGCCCGGGGAGGACGGCTCACCATGTGCCCATGGCGGCCGTCCGGGATCCAGGCATGAGACGCCCCGTCCTGAGACCCACCAGCTGCCAGGAGGCAGCTGGAGGTTTAAATAACCCAGGCCCAAGGTCGCGCCCCTCCCAAATCCCATTCACCGCCCCATGAAGGCGGCGGGTGGGCCCCGGACCTGCCCAGTCCCGGAGGCCTCCCCCCCTCGGTCTACTCACCCCGAAGGAAGCGGCCCCCGAAACCCAGCAGGCCCGGGGAGGACGGCTCACCATGTGCCCATGGCGGCCGTCCGGGATCCAGGCATGAGACGCCCCGTCCTGAGACCCACCAGCTGCCAGGAGGCAGCTGGAGGTTTAAATAACCCAGGCCCAAGGTCGCGCCCCTCCCAAATCCCATTCACCGCCCCATGAAGGCGGCGGGTGGGCCCCGGACCTGCCCAGTCCCGGAGGCCTCCCCCCCTCGGTCTACTCACCCCGAAGGAAGCGGCCCCCGAAACCCAGCAGGCCCGGGGAGGACGGCTCACCATGTGCCCATGGCGGCCGTCCGGGATCCAGGCATGAGACGCCCCGTCCTGAGACCCACCAGCTGCCAGGAGGCAGCTGGAGGTTTAAATAACCCAGGCCCAAGGTCGCGCCCCTCCCAAATCCCATTCACCGCCCCATGAAGGCGGCGGGTGGGCCCCGGACCTGCCCAGTCCCGGAGGCCTCCCCCCCTCGGTCTACTCACCCCGAAGGAAGCGGCCCCCGAAACCCAGCAGGCCCGGGGAGGACGGCTCACCATGTGCCCATGGCGGCCGTCCGGGATCCAGGCATGAGACGCCCCGTCCTGAGACCCACCAGCTGCCAGGAGGCAGCTGGAGGTTTAAATAACCCAGGCCCAAGGTCGCGCCCCTCCCAAATCCCATTCACCGCCCCATGAAGGCGGCGGGTGGGCCCCGGACCTGCCCAGTCCCGGAGGCCTCCCCCCCTCGGTCTACTCACCCCGAAGGAAGCGGCCCCCGAAACCCAGCAGGCCCGGGGAGGACGGCTCACCATGTGCCCATGGCGGCCGTCCGGGATCCAGGCATGAGACGCCCCGTCCTGAGACCCACCAGCTGCCAGGAGGCAGCTGGAGGTTTAAATAACCCAGGCCCAAGGTCGCGCCCCTCCCAAATCCCATTCACCGCCCCATGAAGGCGGCGGGTGGGCCCCGGACCTGCCCAGTCCCGGAGGCCTCCCCCCCTCGGTCTACTCACCCCGAAGGAAGCGGCCCCCGAAACCCAGCAGGCCCGGGGAGGACGGCTCACCATGTGCCCATGGCGGCCGTCCGGGATCCAGGCATGAGACGCCCCGTCCTGAGACCCACCAGCTGCCAGGAGGCAGCTGGAGGTTTAAATAACCCAGGCCCAAGGTCGCGCCCCTCCCAAATCCCATTCACCGCCCCATGAAGGCGGCGGGTGGGCCCCGGACCTGCCCAGTCCCGGAGGCCTCCCCCCCTCGGTCTACTCACCCCGAAGGAAGCGGCCCCCGAAACCCAGCAGGCCCGGGGAGGACGGCTCACCATGTGCCCATGGCGGCCGTCCGGGATCCAGGCATGAGACGCCCCGTCCTGAGACCCACCAGCTGCCAGGAGGCAGCTGGAGGTTTAAATAACCCAGGCCCAAGGTCGCGCCCCTCCCAAATCCCATTCACCGCCCCATGAAGGCGGCGGGTGGGCCCCGGACCTGCCCAGTCCCGGAGGCCTCCCCCCCTCGGTCTACTCACCCCGAAGGAAGCGGCCCCCGAAACCCAGCAGGCCCGGGGAGGACGGCTCACCATGTGCCCATGGCGGCCGTCCGGGATCCAGGCATGAGACGCCCCGTCCTGAGACCCACCAGCTGCCAGGAGGCAGCTGGAGGTTTAAATAACCCAGGCCCAAGGTCGCGCCCCTCCCAAATCCCATTCACCGCCCCATGAAGGCGGCGGGTGGGCCCCGGACCTGCCCAGTCCCGGAGGCCTCCCCCCCTCGGTCTACTCACCCCGAAGGAAGCGGCCCCCGAAACCCAGCAGGCCCGGGGAGGACGGCTCACCATGTGCCCATGGCGGCCGTCCGGGATCCAGGCATGAGACGCCCCGTCCTGAGACCCACCAGCTGCCAGGAGGCAGCTGGAGGTTTAAATAACCCAGGCCCAAGGTCGCGCCCCTCCCAAATCCCATTCACCGCCCCATGAAGGCGGCGGGTGGGCCCCGGACCTGCCCAGTCCCGGAGGCCTCCCCCCCTCGGTCTACTCACCCCGAAGGAAGCGGCCCCCGAAACCCAGCAGGCCCGGGGAGGACGGCTCACCATGTGCCCATGGCGGCCGTCCGGGATCCAGGCATGAGACGCCCCGTCCTGAGACCCACCAGCTGCCAGGAGGCAGCTGGAGGTTTAAATAACCCAGGCCCAAGGTCGCGCCCCTCCCAAATCCCATTCACCGCCCCATGAAGGCGGCGGGTGGGCCCCGGACCTGCCCAGTCCCGGAGGCCTCCCCCCCTCGGTCTACTCACCCCGAAGGAAGCGGCCCCCGAAACCCAGCAGGCCCGGGGAGGACGGCTCACCATGTGCCCATGGCGGCCGTCCGGGATCCAGGCATGAGACGCCCCGTCCTGAGACCCACCAGCTGCCAGGAGGCAGCTGGAGGTTTAAATAACCCAGGCCCAAGGTCGCGCCCCTCCCAAATCCCATTCACCGCCCCATGAAGGCGGCGGGTGGGCCCCGGACCTGCCCAGTCCCGGAGGCCTCCCCCCCTCGGTCTACTCACCCCGAAGGAAGCGGCCCCCGAAACCCAGCAGGCCCGGGGAGGACGGCTCACCATGTGCCCATGGCGGCCGTCCGGGATCCAGGCATGAGACGCCCCGTCCTGAGACCCACCAGCTGCCAGGAGGCAGCTGGAGGTTTAAATAACCCAGGCCCAAGGTCGCGCCCCTCCCAAATCCCATTCACCGCCCCATGAAGGCGGCGGGTGGGCCCCGGACCTGCCCAGTCCCGGAGGCCTCCCCCCCTCGGTCTACTCACCCCGAAGGAAGCGGCCCCCGAAACCCAGCAGGCCCGGGGAGGACGGCTCACCATGTGCCCATGGCGGCCGTCCGGGATCCAGGCATGAGACGCCCCGTCCTGAGACCCACCAGCTGCCAGGAGGCAGCTGGAGGTTTAAATAACCCAGGCCCAAGGTCGCGCCCCTCCCAAATCCCATTCACCGCCCCATGAAGGCGGCGGGTGGGCCCCGGACCTGCCCAGTCCCGGAGGCCTCCCCCCCTCGGTCTACTCACCCCGAAGGAAGCGGCCCCCGAAACCCAGCAGGCCCGGGGAGGACGGCTCACCATGTGCCCATGGCGGCCGTCCGGGATCCAGGCATGAGACGCCCCGTCCTGAGACCCACCAGCTGCCAGGAGGCAGCTGGAGGTTTAAATAACCCAGGCCCAAGGTCGCGCCCCTCCCAAATCCCATTCACCGCCCCATGAAGGCGGCGGGTGGGCCCCGGACCTGCCCAGTCCCGGAGGCCTCCCCCCCTCGGTCTACTCACCCCGAAGGAAGCGGCCCCCGAAACCCAGCAGGCCCGGGGAGGACGGCTCACCATGTGCCCATGGCGGCCGTCCGGGATCCAGGCATGAGACGCCCCGTCCTGAGACCCACCAGCTGCCAGGAGGCAGCTGGAGGTTTAAATAACCCAGGCCCAAGGTCGCGCCCCTCCCAAATCCCATTCACCGCCCCATGAAGGCGGCGGGTGGGCCCCGGACCTGCCCAGTCCCGGAGGCCTCCCCCCCTCGGTCTACTCACCCCGAAGGAAGCGGCCCCCGAAACCCAGCAGGCCCGGGGAGGACGGCTCACCATGTGCCCATGGCGGCCGTCCGGGATCCAGGCATGAGACGCCCCGTCCTGAGACCCACCAGCTGCCAGGAGGCAGCTGGAGGTTTAAATAACCCAGGCCCAAGGTCGCGCCCCTCCCAAATCCCATTCACCGCCCCATGAAGGCGGCGGGTGGGCCCCGGACCTGCCCAGTCCCGGAGGCCTCCCCCCCTCGGTCTACTCACCCCGAAGGAAGCGGCCCCCGAAACCCAGCAGGCCCGGGGAGGACGGCTCACCATGTGCCCATGGCGGCCGTCCGGGATCCAGGCATGAGACGCCCCGTCCTGAGACCCACCAGCTGCCAGGAGGCAGCTGGAGGTTTAAATAACCCAGGCCCAAGGTCGCGCCCCTCCCAAATCCCATTCACCGCCCCATGAAGGCGGCGGGTGGGCCCCGGACCTGCCCAGTCCCGGAGGCCTCCCCCCCTCGGTCTACTCACCCCGAAGGAAGCGGCCCCCGAAACCCAGCAGGCCCGGGGAGGACGGCTCACCATGTGCCCATGGCGGCCGTCCGGGATCCAGGCATGAGACGCCCCGTCCTGAGACCCACCAGCTGCCAGGAGGCAGCTGGAGGTTTAAATAACCCAGGCCCAAGGTCGCGCCCCTCCCAAATCCCATTCACCGCCCCATGAAGGCGGCGGGTGGGCCCCGGACCTGCCCAGTCCCGGAGGCCTCCCCCCCTCGGTCTACTCACCCCGAAGGAAGCGGCCCCCGAAACCCAGCAGGCCCGGGGAGGACGGCTCACCATGTGCCCATGGCGGCCGTCCGGGATCCAGGCATGAGACGCCCCGTCCTGAGACCCACCAGCTGCCAGGAGGCAGCTGGAGGTTTAAATAACCCAGGCCCAAGGTCGCGCCCCTCCCAAATCCCATTCACCGCCCCATGAAGGCGGCGGGTGGGCCCCGGACCTGCCCAGTCCCGGAGGCCTCCCCCCCTCGGTCTACTCACCCCGAAGGAAGCGGCCCCCGAAACCCAGCAGGCCCGGGGAGGACGGCTCACCATGTGCCCATGGCGGCCGTCCGGGATCCAGGCATGAGACGCCCCGTCCTGAGACCCACCAGCTGCCAGGAGGCAGCTGGAGGTTTAAATAACCCAGGCCCAAGGTCGCGCCCCTCCCAAATCCCATTCACCGCCCCATGAAGGCGGCGGGTGGGCCCCGGACCTGCCCAGTCCCGGAGGCCTCCCCCCCTCGGTCTACTCACCCCGAAGGAAGCGGCCCCCGAAACCCAGCAGGCCCGGGGAGGACGGCTCACCATGTGCCCATGGCGGCCGTCCGGGATCCAGGCATGAGACGCCCCGTCCTGAGACCCACCAGCTGCCAGGAGGCAGCTGGAGGTTTAAATAACCCAGGCCCAAGGTCGCGCCCCTCCCAAATCCCATTCACCGCCCCATGAAGGCGGCGGGTGGGCCCCGGACCTGCCCAGTCCCGGAGGCCTCCCCCCCTCGGTCTACTCACCCCGAAGGAAGCGGCCCCCGAAACCCAGCAGGCCCGGGGAGGACGGCTCACCATGTGCCCATGGCGGCCGTCCGGGATCCAGGCATGAGACGCCCCGTCCTGAGACCCACCAGCTGCCAGGAGGCAGCTGGAGGTTTAAATAACCCAGGCCCAAGGTCGCGCCCCTCCCAAATCCCATTCACCGCCCCATGAAGGCGGCGGGTGGGCCCCGGACCTGCCCAGTCCCGGAGGCCTCCCCCCCTCGGTCTACTCACCCCGAAGGAAGCGGCCCCCGAAACCCAGCAGGCCCGGGGAGGACGGCTCACCATGTGCCCATGGCGGCCGTCCGGGATCCAGGCATGAGACGCCCCGTCCTGAGACCCACCAGCTGCCAGGAGGCAGCTGGAGGTTTAAATAACCCAGGCCCAAGGTCGCGCCCCTCCCAAATCCCATTCACCGCCCCATGAAGGCGGCGGGTGGGCCCCGGACCTGCCCAGTCCCGGAGGCCTCCCCCCCTCGGTCTACTCACCCCGAAGGAAGCGGCCCCCGAAACCCAGCAGGCCCGGGGAGGACGGCTCACCATGTGCCCATGGCGGCCGTCCGGGATCCAGGCATGAGACGCCCCGTCCTGAGACCCACCAGCTGCCAGGAGGCAGCTGGAGGTTTAAATAACCCAGGCCCAAGGTCGCGCCCCTCCCAAATCCCATTCACCGCCCCATGAAGGCGGCGGGTGGGCCCCGGACCTGCCCAGTCCCGGAGGCCTCCCCCCCTCGGTCTACTCACCCCGAAGGAAGCGGCCCCCGAAACCCAGCAGGCCCGGGGAGGACGGCTCACCATGTGCCCATGGCGGCCGTCCGGGATCCAGGCATGAGACGCCCCGTCCTGAGACCCACCAGCTGCCAGGAGGCAGCTGGAGGTTTAAATAACCCAGGCCCAAGGTCGCGCCCCTCCCAAATCCCATTCACCGCCCCATGAAGGCGGCGGGTGGGCCCCGGACCTGCCCAGTCCCGGAGGCCTCCCCCCCTCGGTCTACTCACCCCGAAGGAAGCGGCCCCCGAAACCCAGCAGGCCCGGGGAGGACGGCTCACCATGTGCCCATGGCGGCCGTCCGGGATCCAGGCATGAGACGCCCCGTCCTGAGACCCACCAGCTGCCAGGAGGCAGCTGGAGGTTTAAATAACCCAGGCCCAAGGTCGCGCCCCTCCCAAATCCCATTCACCGCCCCATGAAGGCGGCGGGTGGGCCCCGGACCTGCCCAGTCCCGGAGGCCTCCCCCCCTCGGTCTACTCACCCCGAAGGAAGCGGCCCCCGAAACCCAGCAGGCCCGGGGAGGACGGCTCACCATGTGCCCATGGCGGCCGTCCGGGATCCAGGCATGAGACGCCCCGTCCTGAGACCCACCAGCTGCCAGGAGGCAGCTGGAGGTTTAAATAACCCAGGCCCAAGGTCGCGCCCCTCCCAAATCCCATTCACCGCCCCATGAAGGCGGCGGGTGGGCCCCGGACCTGCCCAGTCCCGGAGGCCTCCCCCCCTCGGTCTACTCACCCCGAAGGAAGCGGCCCCCGAAACCCAGCAGGCCCGGGGAGGACGGCTCACCATGTGCCCATGGCGGCCGTCCGGGATCCAGGCATGAGACGCCCCGTCCTGAGACCCACCAGCTGCCAGGAGGCAGCTGGAGGTTTAAATAACCCAGGCCCAAGGTCGCGCCCCTCCCAAATCCCATTCACCGCCCCATGAAGGCGGCGGGTGGGCCCCGGACCTGCCCAGTCCCGGAGGCCTCCCCCCCTCGGTCTACTCACCCCGAAGGAAGCGGCCCCCGAAACCCAGCAGGCCCGGGGAGGACGGCTCACCATGTGCCCATGGCGGCCGTCCGGGATCCAGGCATGAGACGCCCAGTCCTGAGACCCACCAGCTGCCAGGAGGCAGCTGGAGGTTTAAATAACCCAGGCCCAAGGTCGCGCCCCTCCCAAATCCCATTCACCGCCCCATGAAGGCGGCGGGTGGGCCCCGGACCTGCCCAGTCCCGGAGGCCTCCCCCCCTCGGTCTACTCACCCCGAAGGAAGCGGCCCCCGAAACCCAGCAGGCCCGGGGAGGACGGCTCACCATGTGCCCATGGCGGCCGTCCGGGATCCAGGCATGAGACGCCCCGTCCTGAGACCCACCAGCTGCCAGGAGGCAGCTGGAGGTTTAAATAACCCAGGCCCAAGGTCGCGCCCCTCCCAAATCCCATTCACCGCCCCATGAAGGCGGCGGGTGGGCCCCGGACCTGCCCAGTCCCGGAGGCCTCCCCCCCTCGGTCTACTCACCCCGAAGGAAGCGGCCCCCGAAACCCAGCAGGCCCGGGGAGGACGGCTCACCATGTGCCCATGGCGGCCGTCCGGGATCCAGGCATGAGACGCCCCGTCCTGAGACCCACCAGCTGCCAGGAGGCAGCTGGAGGTTTAAATAACCCAGGCCCAAGGTCGCGCCCCTCCCAAATCCCATTCACCGCCCCATGAAGGCGGCGGGTGGGCCCCGGACCTGCCCAGTCCCGGAGGCCTCCCCCCCTCGGTCTACTCACCCCGAAGGAAGCGGCCCCCGAAACCCAGCAGGCCCGGGGAGGACGGCTCACCATGTGCCCATGGCGGCCGTCCGGGATCCAGGCATGAGACGCCCCGTCCTGAGACCCACCAGCTGCCAGGAGGCAGCTGGAGGTTTAAATAACCCAGGCCCAAGGTCGCGCCCCTCCCAAATCCCATTCACCGCCCCATGAAGGCGGCGGGTGGGCCCCGGACCTGCCCAGTCCCGGAGGCCTCCCCCCCTCGGTCTACTCACCCCGAAGGAAGCGGCCCCCGAAACCCAGCAGGCCCGGGGAGGACGGCTCACCATGTGCCCATGGCGGCCGTCCGGGATCCAGGCATGAGACGCCCCGTCCTGAGACCCACCAGCTGCCAGGAGGCAGCTGGAGGTTTAAATAACCCAGGCCCAAGGTCGCGCCCCTCCCAAATCCCATTCACCGCCCCATGAAGGCGGCGGGTGGGCCCCGGACCTGCCCAGTCCCGGAGGCCTCCCCCCCTCGGTCTACTCACCCCGAAGGAAGCGGCCCCCGAAACCCAGCAGGCCCGGGGAGGACGGCTCACCATGTGCCCATGGCGGCCGTCCGGGATCCAGGCATGAGACGCCCCGTCCTGAGACCCACCAGCTGCCAGGAGGCAGCTGGAGGTTTAAATAACCCAGGCCCAAGGTCGCGCCCCTCCCAAATCCCATTCACCGCCCCATGAAGGCGGCGGGTGGGCCCCGGACCTGCCCAGTCCCGGAGGCCTCCCCCCCTCGGTCTACTCACCCCGAAGGAAGCGGCCCCCGAAACCCAGCAGGCCCGGGGAGGACGGCTCACCATGTGCCCATGGCGGCCGTCCGGGATCCAGGCATGAGACGCCCCGTCCTGAGACCCACCAGCTGCCAGGAGGCAGCTGGAGGTTTAAATAACCCAGGCCCAAGGTCGCGCCCCTCCCAAATCCCATTCACCGCCCCATGAAGGCGGCGGGTGGGCCCCGGACCTGCCCAGTCCCGGAGGCCTCCCCCCCTCGGTCTACTCACCCCGAAGGAAGCGGCCCCCGAAACCCAGCAGGCCCGGGGAGGACGGCTCACCATGTGCCCATGGCGGCCGTCCGGGATCCAGGCATGAGACGCCCCGTCCTGAGACCCACCAGCTGCCAGGAGGCAGCTGGAGGTTTAAATAACCCAGGCCCAAGGTCGCGCCCCTCCCAAATCCCATTCACCGCCCCATGAAGGCGGCGGGTGGGCCCCGGACCTGCCCAGTCCCGGAGGCCTCCCCCCCTCGGTCTACTCACCCCGAAGGAAGCGGCCCCCGAAACCCAGCAGGCCCGGGGAGGACGGCTCACCATGTGCCCATGGCGGCCGTCCGGGATCCAGGCATGAGACGCCCCGTCCTGAGACCCACCAGCTGCCAGGAGGCAGCTGGAGGTTTAAATAACCCAGGCCCAAGGTCGCGCCCCTCCCAAATCCCATTCACCGCCCCATGAAGGCGGCGGGTGGGCCCCGGACCTGCCCAGTCCCGGAGGCCTCCCCCCCTCGGTCTACTCACCCCGAAGGAAGCGGCCCCCGAAACCCAGCAGGCCCGGGGAGGACGGCTCACCATGTGCCCATGGCGGCCGTCCGGGATCCAGGCATGAGACGCCCCGTCCTGAGACCCACCAGCTGCCAGGAGGCAGCTGGAGGTTTAAATAACCCAGGCCCAAGGTCGCGCCCCTCCCAAATCCCATTCACCGCCCCATGAAGGCGGCGGGTGGGCCCCGGACCTGCCCAGTCCCGGAGGCCTCCCCCCCTCGGTCTACTCACCCCGAAGGAAGCGGCCCCCGAAACCCAGCAGGCCCGGGGAGGACGGCTCACCATGTGCCCATGGCGGCCGTCCGGGATCCAGGCATGAGACGCCCCGTCCTGAGACCCACCAGCTGCCAGGAGGCCGCTGGAGGTTTAAATAACCCAGGCCCAAGGTCGCGCCCCTCCCAAATCCCATTCACCGCCCCATGAAGGCGGCGGGTGGGCCCCGGACCTGCCCAGTCCCGGAGGCCTCCCCCCCTCGGTCTACTCACCCCGAAGGAAGCGGCCCCCGAAACCCAGCAGGCCCGGGGAGGACGGCTCACCATGTGCCCATGGCGGCCGTCCGGGATCCAGGCATGAGACGCCCCGTCCTGAGACCCACCAGCTGCCAGGAGGCAGCTGGAGGTTTAAATAACCCAGGCCCAAGGTCGCGCCCCTCCCAAATCCCATTCACCGCCCCATGAAGGCGGCGGGTGGGCCCCGGACCTGCCCAGTCCCGGAGGCCTCCCCCCCTCGGTCTACTCACCCCGAAGGAAGCGGCCCCCGAAACCCAGCAGGCCCGGGGAGGACGGCTCACCATGTGCCCATGGCGGCCGTCCGGGATCCAGGCATGAGACGCCCAGTCCTGAGACCCACCAGCTGCCAGGAGGCCGCTGGAGGTTTAAATAACCCAGGCCCAAGGTCGCGCCCCTCCCAAATCCCATTCACCGCCCCATGAAGGCGGCGGGTGGGCCCCGGACCTGCCCAGTCCCGGAGGCCTCCCCCCCTCGGTCTACTCACCCCGAAGGAAGCGGCCCCCGAAACCCAGCAGGCCCGGGGAGGACGGCTCACCATGTGCCCATGGCGGCCGTCCGGGATCCAGGCATGAGACGCCCAGTCCTGAGACCCACCAGCTGCCAGGAGGCCGCTGGAGGTTTAAATAACCCAGGCCCAAGGTCGCGCCCCTCCCAAATCCCATTCACCGCCCCATGAAGGCGGCGGGTGGGCCCCGGACCTGCCCAGTCCCGGAGGCCTCCCCCCCTCGGTCTACTCACCCCGAAGGAAGCGGCCCCCGAAACCCAGCAGGCCCGGGGAGGACGGCTCACCATGTGCCCATGGCGGCCGTCCGGGATCCAGGCATGAGACGCCCAGTCCTGAGACCCACCAGCTGCCAGGAGGCCGCTGGAGGTTTAAATAACCCAGGCCCAAGGTCGCGCCCCTCCCAAATCCCATTCACCGCCCCATGAAGGCGGCGGGTGGGCCCCGGACCTGCCCAGTCCCGGAGGCCTCCCCCCCTCGGTCTACTCACCCCGAAGGAAGCGGCCCCCGAAACCCAGCAGGCCCGGGGAGGACGGCTCACCATGTGCCCATGGCGGCCGTCCGGGATCCAGGCATGAGACGCCCAGTCCTGAGACCCACCAGCTGCCAGGAGGCCGCTGGAGGTTTAAATAACCCAGGCCCAAGGTCGCGCCCCTCCCAAATCCCATTCACCGCCCCATGAAGGCGGCGGGTGGGCCCCGGACCTGCCCAGTCCCGGAGGCCTCCCCCCCTCGGTCTACTCACCCCGAAGGAAGCGGCCCCCGAAACCCAGCAGGCCCGGGGAGGACGGCTCACCATGTGCCCATGGCGGCCGTCCGGGATCCAGGCATGAGACGCCCAGTCCTGAGACCCACCAGCTGCCAGGAGGCCGCTGGAGGTTTAAATAACCCAGGCCCAAGGTCGCGCCCCTCCCAAATCCCATTCACCGCCCCATGAAGGCGGCGGGTGGGCCCCGGACCTGCCCAGTCCCGGAGGCCTCCCCCCCTCGGTCTACTCACCCCGAAGGAAGCGGCCCCCGAAACCCAGCAGGCCCGGGGAGGACGGCTCACCATGTGCCCATGGCGGCCGTCCGGGATCCAGGCATGAGACGCCCAGTCCTGAGACCCACCCGGTTTTTTTTTTTTTTTGTAGTATGTATTTTCCATGTGCCATGAAGTAATGTTTTGCACTGCAGCAAACTCATAATTTGGTTTTTCTAAAGAAGTTTTTGAAGTACCCTTGTGTGTAGGTATATGCTCTTACATAAATATTCATTCTAAATATGTCTGGTTAGTTTCCTTGAAAATCCTACAACAATGCCAGAAGACTTTATGAAGTAAGTGCCTTAACAGGTGAAAAGGTTGGGGGGCATAGGTTTTTTTTTTAATTTTTAAAAAAGATTTATTTTTATTGGAAAGTCAGATTTACACAAAGAAGAGACAGAGAGGAAAAACTTTTATCTGCTTGTTCACTCCCCAAGTGAACATAACAGCCAGAGCTGAGCTGATCCAAAGCTAGAAGCCAGGAGCTTCATCTGGGTCTCCTACGCGGGTGCAGGGTCCCAAGGCCTTGGGCCATCCTCTACTGCTTTTCCAGGCCACAAGCAGGGAGTTCCTGGAAGGAAAGTGGAGCAGCCAGGGCATGAACTGGTACCCCTATGAGATCCTGACACATGCAAGATAGCCATTAGGCTATTGTGCGGGCCCAGGAAATGGGATCTTGAACCTGAAAGGATGCTATACCTCTTCGCTGGTCAGTTTTCTCTGTTAGCTTGTTTAATTTTTTGTCTACCTCCCTCTTTTTAATATTATGTATTTGAAAAGCAGAACTGGGTGCAGGGTGGGGGAATGGAATAGAGATTTTTCCTCAGTAGTTTCATGCTCCAGATGACCTCAAAGACCGGGGTTGGAGCATGCCAAAGTTAGGTGCCTGGAACTCCATCCAGGTCTTCCCTGAGGGTTCAGGGTCCCAAGTTCTTAGGCCGTGTTCTGCTAATTTTCCCTGGTGTATTAGCAGGAAATTAGATCAGAAGTGGAGCAGCTAAGACAGATGCTTATGGAATACTGTCTTCACAAGCGACAGGTTAACTGGCTAGGCTGCATTGCCAGCCCAATTTCTATGAAGTTGTTTTTCTTTTTTCTTTTTTTCTACTTTGAAGGTACTTTTCTTAAGAGATTGGTGAACTTGAATAAAATAGTGTCTACTGTACATCCAATCATTTGAAAAACTGAATAAAACAGCCCCCTTAGTTTTATAGACTTAGCAACAAAGACTGAGATAGAGAAACTAGCTAAGGTCAAAGAACAGGTTGTTGAGAAAGCCACACATTGGAGCTAAGTCAGCTGACTTCCATTTTAACACTTTTCTTACCAGAAATTGCCTTGCTGAACATAATCAATCCAAAAGCTGGCCCTCTACCTCAAATTAAAAATTTAAAAATACTGTCTTTTTTTTTTTTTTTTTTTTTGGTATAGCCGGCACTATCTTAAGCAGCTCATATCGATTTTTTTCTCATTAATTTCCACTGTATCTTTAAAAATAGCACTGTTATTCTCTTCCATTTTGCAGATTAGGAAGTAAAATAATTTGCCAGTGATAAACCTATGATCTGAACTTAGATCTGTTACACCAAAACTGTAACTTAATTGCTACTTAGCATTCTCTTCCTGTAGTTACTTAATCTGTGACCCCTAATGAAACAATGAAGAAAAGGTTTTGGTTATTCAACTTTTGATTTTCATCAACCTGGGATCTTTCCATGTCATTGGTTTAGCAGATTGATGCATGATTCAGACTGCTTATCATTAGGCTTTAATTATTTGTGATCTTTTCTGTTAGTATAAAATGACCGCAAAGACATTTCCAAAGTGGCTACCAATTAACTTATCATGAAATTATGTTTTCTGGACACATAGACATTTCCTGCTACCACTATTATTGTCTCTCTGTGTCTTCCTCATTTTCTTGCCTTTTGTTCCTTTCTGTGGTGATATAGCAGTGGATCAAAAGAAAAAGTGCTAGGAGCTTTTCTTGGGGCCTGGTGTGGTAGCCTAGTGGCTGAAATCCTCGTCTCATACACGTTGGGATCGCATATGAATACCAGTTGATGTCCTGACTGTTCCACTCATCCAGCCGCCTGTCTGTGGCCTGGGAAAATAGTCAGGGATGGCTCAAAGCTTTGGGACCCTCCACCCACATGGGAGACATGGAAGAAACTTCTGCCTTCTGGCTTTGGATCGACTGTAGCTCTGGCTGTTGTGGCCTCTTCGGCGGTGAACCAGTGGATAGAAGATCTTTCTCTTTCCTTCTCTCTGTATATTTGCCTTTCTAATAAACATAAATAGATCTTGTTTTTTTTTTTTTAAGTGCTAGGGGCTTTTCATTGAGGTAGAAGTAGTCAGAGAATGTTTCTCAGAATAAATTGCTCTAATTAAGTTGTGTAAAGTCTACTTGTTAGTTTGCAGGCTAAAAGAAAGAAAATATAAACCAATCTAGTGTTTTGTGACCCTCTGGCACTTTGACTGCTGAGTGCTAATATTTAATCCGTGTGCAAATCAGATGGTGATGTGTCAGTAGAGAATTAACGGTTAGAAGTTGGAAGGATCCAGGATTTTAGTAGTGCTGACCTTGTGCAAATTGCTGAAAGTTACTGAGCCTGAGGTAATTGTCCTGTAGATTGTATTATACAATAGTTTGAAAGCTACTTTGTTTTGTTATTCTTTAAATATATTTAGAGCACCAGACATAGTCTTTCTTTGAAAAAATTAGTCAGTGTCAAGTGTTAAGGTGATGCTAAGAGTATGGAATAGATTCATATTAAGATAAAATGTGAGTATAATATATGCTGACTGGTCTGTATGATGTGTCTTCATATTGGTTTAGCAGGAAAACTTGGCAGGGAATAAGAATGATAGAATGCACTGGGGATTAGGAAAGGCTTGAATTAGGCCTGGTGCTTAATAGAGTTGCTAAGCATGACTTGTTAACATAGATGGAAGGATTTATTGTATGTTTTTGTATAAAAGGTAGTTCTCATTTTATTAATAACAAAATAGTAAGAATGTTTTTGTTAGCTTGAATACATATACTTTTAAGCTTATAGAAGAAATAATCAGTATTTGGCTTTTTAATTTAGTGATGACATACATATTTAAAGCTATGTGGTATAGTAGCATTAGTCACACTCCATATTTGCATTGTAAATATTAATGTCTTTGTCATTACCAGAAAATCTTCTAGAACAAAATCTTATATTTTGCACATATAGTTTCGGGGAAACACCTTTAAAAATCAAGATGTGATATTTGCCTTGAGCATTTTGATCCCAAGATACAGGTATTCATTTGCTATGGATGAGTTTTCATAATGGAAGTCTTTAAAGTAATTCTTAATGGACTTATTAAAATGCCATTTCAAAGTTTTAATTGTGAATTTATATCACTAAAATAATTGTGGAATGTATATTGAACTTTTCATCCTTTTAGATTGATTCTACTTGATATTCCAGTGGAATATTTTTTCCAATATCCAAAACTGGAATTGCCTGCAGTTGCTTTCAGTAATAAGTCTTCCCTAGAAAGACTTATTCACCCAAAAGATTAGGGGAAGGATGAAAAATGAGATAATTTTGGGCCCCTGCACAGTAGTGGGCTAAAGTCTTCGCCTTGTATGTGCTTGGATCTCATATGGGCAGTGGTTTGTGTTCCGGCTGTTCCACTTCTCATCAAGCTCCCTGCTTGTGGCCTGGGAAAGCAGTAGAGGATGGCCCAAAGCTCTTGGGGTCTTGCACTGGCATGGGAGATCTGAAAGAGGCTCCTGGCTTCTGGTTCCTGGTTCCTGGTTTCAGACCATCTTAGCTCTGGCCATTGCAGCCACTTGGGGAGTGAATTGGAGGTTGGAAGATCTTTCTCTCTGTCTTTTCTTCTCTGTGTAAATCTGATTTTCCGTAAAAATAAAAATAAATGTTAAGAAATGAAATAATTATGAAGACTCAGCTTTAACAGTTTCCTTTTAGCTTTGGTACAGTTTTGGGAAAATTTATTTAATTTTTGTGGGGGAAGATTGTGCTTTATTTTAAACAGTATCTTGCATATAATACACCCTTTTCCCTCTGAGGTAATGTTGCGTTGAAATTGGCTTCATATTGCCATGTCTTTAATCTGTTTTGAATTAGTCTTAATTCTGCCCATTGGGCTATTTTAACTGTTACGTGTACTTAAGAGGACTCAGAGAATATTTTCTTTTTTCATTTGGCAAAAAACAGATTGTGAACTGGTTACATTTGTAAAATTATTTAGTTTCTATAACCCCACTTCTGAAAAAGCAGTCAAATAAGAACTTATTAAAAAGCAAATATTTCAGGCCCGGCGGCATGGCCTAGTAGCTAAAGTCCTCACATTGAACGCGCCCGCCGGGATCCCATGTGGGCGCTGGTTCTAATCCCGACAACTCTACTTCCCATCCAGCTCTCTGCTTGTGGCCTGGGAGGGCAGTCAAGGACGGCCCAAAAGCCTTGGGACTCTGTACCCATATGGGAGTCCTGGAGGAAGTTCCTGGCTCCTGGCTTCGGGTTGGCATAGCATCGGCCATTGCGCTCACTTGGGGAGTGAATCATTGGATGGAAGATCTTCCTCTCTGTCTCTCCTCCTCTCTGTATATCTGACTTTCCAATAAATAAATAAATCTTTAAAAAAAAAAAAAAGCAAATGTTTTGTTGTTGGGGGTTGTTTTAAGATTGCTAGTTGAAAATCTTTCCTGCTGTTAAAAAAAAATTTAAAGTGGGAGTGCTGTTAAACTTCTCACTTTTCTTCTAGGTTGGTCTCATCTTACTTGTAAAAATAGAGTACTTTGATCATGGCAGACAAATAGAGTACTTTGATCATGGCAGATATTAAAATGTGATGATAGGAAATATATCCATAAGTTGTTGTCAATCTGTTGATTCTTTATCTTTCAAAGATTTTGATTAAAAAACTGTTTGTGATTAAAAAACTGTTTTTGATTAAAAACTAGCATAGCAAGCTAAGCTGCTGCCTGTAGCAGCAGCACCCCAAATGGGTGCCAGTTTGAATCCTGGCCACTATGCTTGCTACCTGCTAATGGCCTTATAACAGTGGGGGATTAGCCAAGTGTTTGGGCCACTGCACCCATATGGGAGACCTGGAGGAGGCCCCTGGTTATGGCTTCAGACTGCCCTAACTTGAGCTGTTGAGGCCATTTGGGGTGTGAATTCTGTCTGTCTGTCTGTCTGTCTGTCTCTCTCTCTCTCTCTCCCTCTCTCTCTGTCTCTCACCTTCTCGCTATGGAACTCAGCCTTTCAGATAAAAATAAATAAGTCTTAAAAAAACCTGTTGGGTTTTAAACAAGGAATAGTCTCAGTATGTCATTAAGTACAAAAAAAGCAGTTCACCTTTATTGAGTCATTCGCTACATATCAATTATTATTTAAGCACTTGCTAACAAGTTTCTTAAAAGTGAAGTGAATAGTGCTATTGTCCATTCTCATTTTATGATAATGAAACTAAAGCAGAGAGAAATTAAGTAACTTCTAAAGATTACACAGCTGGTAAGAGATGAAGTTAGAATACCGTGACTCTTTGGCTCCAGATCTTACCTTGAACTTATAGCATGGCAAATGAGTTTATGAAGGATCTCTGTGTTTATATATTATATAACTTCTAAACTAATGAAAAACTTGTTATGGTGTAGTAAAGCGTTATTTTTAATCAGTGTTTAGTTGGCATGCTAAAGCTTGCTGTAATTTTTCTTAAACCTGGCTGTGTATCTGAAGTTCTTCAGTTTCTTTTTAAATTTTTAGTTAATTTTTTAAAGATTTGTAGGCGCGACAGAGAGAAAGATTTATCTGTTGGTTCGCTCCCCAAGTGGCTGCAATGTCTAGAGCTGAGCTGGTCTGAAGCACGGAGCCAGGAGCTTCTTCCGGTCTCCCACATGGGTACAGGGTCCCAAGGCTTTGGGCTTTCCTCGACTGCTTTTCCCAGGCCACAAGCAGGGAGCTGAAAGGAAAGTGGAGCAGCTAAGACACCAACTGGTGCCCATATGCGATCCTGGAGCATGCAAGCTGAGGATTTTAGCCACTAGGCTACCATGCAGGGCACAGGAGCTTGTTTATTAAGGTGGGGGGAGAGTTCTGGCCTCCTTTCACATCGCCTCAGTAGGAGCTGAACTTTGAAATATTGTGTCTCTGCAGTTGGAGGGTCTTTTTGTCTCTGCTCTGTAAATCTGTCTTTCCAGTAAATATAAGTAAATAATTTTTTTAAAATTGGATTTCTTTTTTTTTAAAGATTTATTTTTATTATTTTTTTATGGGAAAGGCGGATATACAGAGAGGAAGATCTTCCGTCCAATGATTCACTCCCCAAGTGAGTGCAATGGCCGATACTATGCCGATCCGAAGCCAGAGCCTCTTCTGGGTCTCCCACGTGGGTGCAGGGTCCCAAAGCTTTGGGCCGTCCTCTACTGCTTTCCCGGGCCACAGGCAGGGAGCTGGAAGGGAAGCAGGGCTGCTGGGATTAGAACTGGCGCCCATATGGGGTCCTGGGCGTTCAAGGCGAGGACCTTAACCACTTGTGCCACTGCGCCAGGCCCTGGATTTCTTTTTTTAATATAAATTTTATTGTTGATGGTTGCACAGTTGATTAGGGTGGGAAGGGTCAAGGGTTAGGGAAAAGTGAGTGAGATCATTGTTTCCAAATTTTCCTTTTCTTCTTACTATGTCTAGGGTAGGGAGGAGATATGGGGAAACCACACCTAGCCTCCCAACTGCTGATGTACCCAGGGATGGGAATGGTCACCTGGTGTCATCCCAGGGTCCTCCAAATGGAGCATGTTCTGAGGGTTTTGCTCAGGTGGTGTTGATAATTCTGAAATGCTGAAAATCTCACTGATCCAAGGATGAGGAAATCCTTCCAAGGTCCATTGGTTGATACTGTCCATCAGAGTCTCCATTTGCCCAGATATTTGCTGTCAATGCTTGGCTGGGGTAATTGACCAATTTGTTCTGCCCTGCTTCCTCTGCTGTGGCATCAGATGTCCTCTGCAGGTCTCAATGAACTGACTGTCATGTCCCCCATGTGCATCTGGGCCTGTTGTCTACAGCTCCATCTAAGCCACTGAGGAGGCTCAGTTCTGACACATGTACTCCTCAGTAGGACCACAGATCCTGCTATTCACCCCATGGTTCCAGTTTTGAGTCCAGCAGTTCAGTTGGGGGGATCCCCAAAGGAACCTCATCTGATATGATCCCAGACATAACTCGTGTGTGCTTGTCAGTATGGGATCCAGCTCAGTATGTCACTAACATCAGCCTATGCATGCACTGGTAGTTGACAGTTGCTGGATTGGTTTGGTCTCTGGTCCAGTCTGTCTCTTACACAAACCAGTGGGTGCTGTGGAACAGCCCAACCTTGCCCACCACACATTTGGCCCTCAGGTACATGACTGGGAATTGCAGCCTAGCGGAGTGACCCACAATAACCTCCACCAGGCCTGCTCCCTGCCCTGGTTCCCATGCTTGCCAGTATGTGCAGTAAACTGGTCCAGTCTCTCCTACATCCCATTCAGGTCTTGTAACATGTCAATTGGTGTTGAAATCTAGCTCAACCCAACTAACACCACTATCTAGCCCACATGCGTATCCCCCTCAGAATCTGTTCACAGATTTGGTCCTCTTGTATGCTGATCAGTGTCATGGCCCAACCTGACATTACCCATCCCCTGTTCCGACTCTGAGTGGCAGGTGCTGTGATCTAGTGCATCGGTCTGACCCATAAATGTAGTTCCCCCCCATCCAAACTACTTGGTCTCAGCCCCCTTGCTTAACTGCACGTACAGTGATCTTGTTGATGGATGTCCCTTCAAAGTCACTTCTCAACTACAACACACTCCCTCTGTGGTCCTCCCTCCCATACGTTCCCCTACCCCTTCCTCTTATCAATCCATGGTTCTTGCCCCTGGGAACACTTGGGTTCCCTAGGCCAGCCTTCCCAGGCCCAATCTTCCTGTGGAGTGCTGTGCTGTCCTGAAGCTTTGCCCGCCCACCACGGTCTCAAAGCTCCTGGCTTGTGTGCTGCCCGAGACCTTACCCCTCCACACACCCAAAATCAAGCCTGACCAAAATTTCCTAAGTCTGGTCCACCAGCACACCAGGCCAGCGTGCTTTCCTAGTATCTTCCCCTGCCCTCTGGCCACCCAGCCTAGGACCAAGGATGTGGGGAAATCCCCAGGCTTGCTCCACACAGGTCCCCACATGTACCTGCTGATTCCATCCCCCAAGCCATCTGCAAACCTGCACCTCCATGTCCCAAGGGTCCTGCCACCCTCCCGTGTGGGTGCAGAATCAAATTGGATTTCTATCCCAATGTGAAGTAGGTATTTATATACTTGGGTGCAAACATGTAATTATTTTTTAAACCTGCATATTAGGAATGGATGCTTATTGTGTTTGATATTCCCAGTGTTCTGTATTATCTCATTTATTCCTTATAACAACCTTGTGAAATAAGGTGGCATTATTATCTGCATTTTATGGATGAAAAACTAAGTCTTAATCAAGTTCACATCATCAAGACCCATGTTCATTGCAGCATTATCTGCATTAGCCCAGATGTCTAAATGTCTGCTGGTGGATGAGTAGATAAAGACAGTGAGACAATGTGGTAATTATGTATATAGTGGAATGTTATTCAGCCATAAAAAGAGAGATGCAAGGGCCTAGTGCCTAAAGTCCTGTCCTTGCACGCATCAGGATTCCCAGTCAGTGCTGGATTGTGTCTTGGCTGTCCTGCTTCCCATCCAGGTTCCTGCGTATGGCCTGGGAAAGCAGTAGAGAACAGTCCAAAGTGTTGGGCCCCTGCACCCACGTGGGAGATCCCGGAGGAAGCTCCTGGTCCTGGTTTCGGATTGGCTCAGCTCCGGCCGTTGCAGCCACTTGGGGAGTGAACGCATGGATGGAAGATCTTCCTTTCTGTCTCTTCTTCTCTCTGTATATATGTCTTTCCAATAAAAATAAATAAATATTTTAGAAGAGTTCTACTTCTTATAGCAGTATGACTGAACCTGCAAGTCATGCCACATGAAATAAACCACACACAGGAATTCAAGTATCTTTATGATATTGCTTATATGTGGAATTAAAAAAAGTAAATCCAGAATCAGAAAGATTAAAGTGGTTATCACAGGGTTAGGGTATGGGGAAAGTAGAGAAATGTTTGTCCAATGGTGCAATGTTTCATTTATAAGGTAAGTTATAGTGATCTAATGTATAGCAGAGTGACTAGCTAATACATTGTATTGCTTATTTTATGAACTTTGTTCAGAGTAGATCTCAAATGTTCTGACCCCACACATATGTGTATTGCATTTACCTACACATATATGTACACACAAAGAGAACAAAATGTGTACTAATGGATATGTTTTGATTGGTTTGATTGTGTTCATTATTATATAATATTTATGAGGTCATTATACTGTATACTTTGGCTGAGATAGTGTTTCAGAAAGTTCATGGAGGGCCAGGAGTTTGGCTTAGTAGGAAAGATGCCACTGTCCTATGTGGGAATGCCTCTGTTCAATTTCCAGTGCCAGCTCCCAATTTAAGCTTCCTGCTAGTACAAATTCTGGGAGGTAACAAGTGATCATTAAAGAATCAGATTGAGTTCTTGAATACTGGTTTGGCTCAGCGCAGCCATTGTGGATGTTTGAGGAATAAACCAGTGGATAGGAGCTTTGCTGTTTTCCTTCTCACAAATTTTTAGAAAAAATTATTGAAAAGTGGAATTAAAAGCTGCTGTTTTGAAAATGATTTATTTCTTTGAAAGGCAAGAGTTAGAGAGAAGGAGAGACAGATTGTCCTTTCCCTAATTCACTGCATAAATGGTTTTGAAACCTGAGGTTGGAGCTAGGAGTTCTTTTCAAAGAACTCCATTCAGATCTGCCATGTGGGTGCAGGGTTCCAAGGAGTTGGGCTGTCTTTAGTTGCTCTCCCAGATAAATTAGCAGGTAACTGGATCCAAGGTAGAGCAGTAGGGACTTGAACTGGCACCCTTGTGGGCTTTTAGCATTTCAGGTTGTGGCTTCACCCAGCACACCACAGTGCCGGCCCCAAAAGATAAGCTTACTTTGTTTTTTAAAAAAAAAAGGTGAGATGGGCTTTTGGTGCAGCAGTTAAAATGTACCTACCTTCAGATACCCATTTCCCATTTCTGAGTGCTGGTTGAGTCTTGTCTCCACCTCTCATTTTAGCTTTATGCTAATGTGTATGGGGGGAGGCAATAGGTAATGCTCAAATATTAGGATCCTTGCTACTCACATTAGAGACTGGAGTAAGTTTCTGTTTTCTGGTGTAGGCCTGGCTCAGCTCTAGCTGTTGTGGACATTTAGAGTGAACTATTGGATAGGAATCCCTGGGTTTCTTATTCTTTCTCTGTCTCACCAATACATAAAATTTAAATAAAATATTCATGCATGTTATAGCATGTGACAGAATTTTCCCCCTTATTAGTTTTAAATGTTTTCATTTTATGTCTGTGTTACATTTTGTTTAACCATCTGTGGACCTTTGACTGTTGGGAATAATGCTACTATGAACTTGCATGAGATCTTGCTTTCAGTTCTGTCTACCTAACAGTAGAATTGTGATGTCATGTAGTAATTCTCCATTTTCCAAAGTAGTTAAAAAGAAAGAATGACTCATGACTCTAAAGTATTTCAAACCCTCATATTTAATTAGTTGTAGTTAAAGGACAGACACACATGTGCACACACTGCCCCCCCTCCCCACACACAGAGTATTCATCTAATGATGCACTTTCCAAATGTGTGCAACAATCAATGATAAGTCAGGTCAAAAAAGGAGCTTAAAACTCAATCTGAGTCTCGTGTGCGTGTTAGCAAACCAAGTACTTGTGCCATTATTTGTTTAGCAGGGTACATGTGAACAAGAAGCTACACTCATGAGTGGAGCCATTTGCAAACTGTGGCTCTCCAATAAGGGAGAACCAAATGTCTGCCCCTGCCCCTGTACTCTCTGAATTCTAGATAATTTGTGTGATATCTCTATATGAATGTTCCGTCAAGACTCCTGGATATTGAACCAGCAGGTGGAAGATCTCTCTCTGTGTCTCCCTCTCTGTATAACTCTGACTTTGAACTTTTCAAAGGCACTGCTGTGGGAGAGGGTGGAGAAAGGGGAAGAGGAGATACCTTTGCTTCTGATGGTTCACTTCCCAAATGACAACGATAGTTGAGGCTGGGCCCTGCTGAAGCCAGGAGCCTGAAACTCCACTTGGTTTCTTGTGTGATTGCTAGGTACTTGGTAGTACTTAGACTTTCTTCTCCTTTCCTAGGCACATTTGCACTAGAGAAGCTGAGACTTGAACCTGTGCTCGTAAAGGATGCCTGAATCATAGGTATCAGCTTCACTGGCTGTACCACAATGCTGGCTCCATATATATTTTAAATTTAATTCATGCATATTCATTTTAACTCAGACTAATACCTAACTGTTAGGTACTGATATTGAGAGCATATGAATAAATAAGATGTAGAACTTATTTTAGTGATGAAAGACAAATAATAAGCAAAGAAACAGCTATGTCCATAATTGGCTAGAATGTCATAGCTGGGAAGGATTCTCCTTTAGGTAATATGGCTAGAGAAGTTTGGCCCAAGATGGTCTTTGAGTAGAACAGTTAGTGAATTGAGATACTGATATATGTGGATATCTGAAGGACATGTGATGTGAGAGAATGCTTGCTAATCTGTGCAATAAAAAGAAAATCAGAGGCGGAGGCAGCTACAGGAAGTAAGTATGGGGTTGTAAGATGAGGACAGAGAAGTTTGTAAGATCAGAGTAAGGACTTGGAATTTTAAATTACTTTATTCATGCTTTCATCTTTGGATTCTTTCCCCTAAATGAGCTCTGATAAAAGACTTGGTTCAAATGTTCCCCATTTTTCTTCTGACAGATTATTTGCAGTATGTGTATATATGCTATGTGTAATACATGTTATGTGTTATATATTCTATCCTATTGAAATTCATAATAAAAAATAAAATAAAAAAAGAAATTCATAATAAATCAAGGTAAAGAGTCATCAGCTTTAAGGTAACATAAGTAGGATACTTGAAAAAATATTTATGAAAAATTTAGGGATTATTTTAAATTTAGTAATTATTTAAATATAGTAATCAATAGTCTGCTGTAGATAAGTATGGATAATTAAATATTAATGAAAAATATCTTTTCACTTCTTTCCAGAAATGTTCCAAGAGTGTATTTAAGGCCACATTAGCCTATACCTCTAAGCTTGTAATGAGTGTTTAGAACTTACTACTTTAGTGTGGATGCTTATATTTACAATGTAAACAACACCATAAACAGCATGAATCACATCTGTAGCACATTTTCATGCTCAAATTTTTTTTCATAGCTCAATTCATTAACATTGTACGAGTGAGATCATAGCTGAAGAATGATGGGCCCTTGTCATTATAGAGTGTAGTGAGGGCATTTTACTCGGGAAGACCACGAGAGGATGATTTTATCTTGTTTACAACTTCTTCCTCAGTACTAGAAGAGTTCTAGTTTGGTAATTAATAATTAAGTGTTGGATAAATTGATGGTAAAATGGAGGAAAGATTTGAATGAATTAAGGTAAATGATTGTTATATAAATGAAAATAAAGACAAATTATTGAGGAAAAATGGGAGGGAGTCAGTTAAACTTTCCTGAGGGAAATGATTGACATCTGCATTATGATCTGTTAGGCAACAGTGGGCATTTCTTCTTTCTGATTCTGAACTCTTGTTTTTTTTTTAATTATTTATTTTACTTGAAAGTCAGTTACAGAGAAAGAGATCTTCCATCTGCTGGTTCACTCTCCAGATGGCCACAACTGCTAGAGTTGGACTGGTCCTAAGGAAGCTAGGAACCAGGAGGCCAGGAGTTGGAGCTTCTTCTGGATCTCCCAGATTGGTCCAGGGTCCCAAGGCTTTGGACATTTTTGGCTGCTTTCCCAGGTCATTAGCAGGGAGCTGGATTGGAACTGGTGCCCAAATGGGATGCTGGTGTTATGAGCGGAGGACTACCCTCAAGTGCCACCATGCCAGTCTCTGAGTTATTTTTCACAACACTGTATGATCATTTGTTTCCCTGTATTCTAGGAAGAACATGCCATCTTTATATTCACTTCAGTATTTAAGATACAGCTTTGGTTATAGCAGGTGTTCAGTGACTTAAATGAATCAATGTATTTCAGTTGGTGGAAAAGAGGAATGATATTATCTATAAAGTTTTAGTTGTCCTGGAAGAATTCACTTGAATATGTGATTATAGTGTGAGTGCTAAAATATTAGTACTTTGTAGTTCAAATATCTGATTAGACAATGTGAAAAATTTGAAATGTTACAAGCCATATAGTAATATTTACAAATATGGAAAAAGTACACTTATTTTGGATACATTTTAACTTTAAGTATTCTTAAGAGGTGAAAAATGAATAGTTGAAAAGATAAGAACATGTTGTAGTATTTTACTTTTCCTGAAATCCCTAAATGTAGATTTTGTGAGTATTTTGCTTGAATGAAGAATGTGGAATTAGGCTTTTTATGCCTCAGTTTGGGGACCTTACATGCCAAGCACATTTTAAAAATTCTTTCTGGAGTACTATTTTATCATGCAGATGTGAACAAATAGTATGTTGTATCAGTAAGGAGACATTTAATATTTTACTTAAATAAAATGTTTAAAGTAAACTCATCTTACTTTACAGCGTTTATGTGTTTGTTTAAATGGCCCTTTGTTTCTTGTTTGCAGGCAGCTATCAATGGTGTAATACCCCAGGAAAATGGCATTCTACAAAGGTATGCTATAACCTGCTTAATGGTAATATGACAATTCAGCAAAGCAAATTTTCAAATGATAATGTTTAAAAATTGTTGTAGGTAGAAAGCTTACCAAGTAGTTGGCTGTGATGCAAAATGTTATACTGCCTCCTAGAGTTAGGAATTGGCAAGCAAGCAACCAAACCAAAGCAAAAACAGTCTGGGACTTTAACAGAATTTATATAGGGAATAAGTTACAAAGATGTGAATTTGTGCCTCGGATTATTTTTATTTCCAAGTGAAATGGTTAACCTGTGATCCTTAAGTTCTTCCCTGCTGTCAAACTCCTACCCCAGTTGGTGACTCACAGGAATATTTTTGATTGTAGCTATAATATAACTGTTTGTTTTGGTTGAATACTGGCATATGATATATAGCTGTTTTTTCCCCACCCCAAGTATTTCCTCCCACTATTGGTTGTATCTCTTATTTATTGATGAGAAGTCATAGCAATAGACTTTTCATCTTGACATGCTTTTGAATACTGGACCCCAGAAACTTTACCGAAGTGGCAGGCTCCTGTATTTTTGTGTACATATCTGCTGATTTCTAGAATTCATGTGTATACTGAAATATCCAAATTTTCTTCTAAACATTTGTTTATTTGTTTGAAAAATAGAGCAACAATTTAGGAGAGACAGTGAGATCTTTTATTCTGTGCTATATTCCCTGAGTGACTACAATAGCCAAGTTTGGGGCAGGTGAAAGCCAGGTTCCAGGAATTTTTTCCCTTGTTTGCTCCATGGGTACAGGGACCTAAGGACTTGGGTTTCTCTGCTGCCTTCCTGGGTGCCTTAGCAAGAAGCTGGGTTGGAAGTGGAGCAACCAGGGCTTGACCTGGCACACTGATTTTGGTGTTAGATCACTAGAGGTGACTAAAGCTGCAATCATAGCACCAGCTTCACCATCCAGTTTCTTGCTACTTCTGCTCTTTATTGTTTGTTGTTTATTTTATTTTATTTATTTTTAAATGATTTTTACATAGTTTATTAGTGTGATTAGGGTCAAGGGCTACAGGAAGGTGGATGAGATCACGATTTCAACATTGTCTTTTTTTCCTTCATGTATCTGGGGGAAGAGGGGAGAAAAGAAAGAGAAGCCACACAAAGCCTTCCAAATGCCTCTGTACCCCGGTATGGAGGGCAGCCACCTGACACCACCCAAGGGTCTCCGATGTGGGGCATACTCTGAGGGTACTGCTCATGAGGTTTTGGTAGCTCAAGAGTTCTGAATTGCTGCCAATCTCACCACTCCAAGCACGATGAAATCTCTGCAGAATCCACTGATTGACATGGTCCACTTTAGAGTCTCTGCCTAAGAGACTCACTGCCAACATTTGGCTGGGGTAGTTGATTGATTTGTTCTGTCCTCTGTCCTCTATTATGGTACCAGGTATCCTCCACAGACTCCAGTGTACTGCCATATCCTCCATGTGTACCTGGGTATATTGTCCACTGCTCCATCTAAGCCACTGAGGAGGTCCAGCTCTGTCTGACCCATGTACTCCACAATTAGACCATGGGATCTGCAATTCTCTCCATGGTTGGGGTCCTGAGTCCAGCAGATCAGTTGTTTAGATTCCCATAGAAACTTCATCTGAGGTGATCGCAGACCTGGTTCTTATGTTGCTTGCCAGTACAGGGTCCAGTACAGTCCATTGCCCCAATCAGCTTATGCACATGCTGGTGGGTTGCAATTGTTGGATCAGTTCTATCTCCAACCCTGTCTTTTACATTGCAGCCCAGCCTGATCCTGCCCACCACATACTCAGCCTTCCTGGACACTAGTAGGAGCTACGGCCTAGTTGGAGTGATCCACAGTAACCTCACCAGGCCCACTTCCTGTCTTGGTTTCCATGCTTGCCAGTATGTACAGCAGACTGGTCGAGTCTGTCCCACATCTTATTCAGCTCTCATACATGTCAATGGGCACTGAAGCCTAGTTCAGCCCAACTAACCCCACTATCCAGCCCACACACCTGCTGGCGGGTATCACTCTCTGTCTGGCCATGCCTGCCCCAATCCTGGTTCTTATGTTCATGGTTGGAGTAGCAACCTAAGAGGGAAGTGCCTACTGTTTCCCTACTGGGCCCACTCCCACTCCTGGATCTTGCACTCTCCAGGTGATTCTGCAGTTAAGCTTACAAAATTTGTCGCCTGTGCTAGTATCTGCCACCTGATGCTGCGGCAATGCCCAACCAACCTACACCCACTCTGACTTATGTGTGTACCAGTAGGAATAGTCTACCCAATCTGACTTGCCCCTGATCCAGCTCACATGAGGACAACAATTGTAGGTTTGCCTAGCCTGGTCTGCCCTGTCCCAACTCACTCTCCAGTCAGAGTGGTGGTTTAGCAAGGCAATCCTCCATATTCCCCCTACCGGATTTGTCTCCCTCCCCTGGGTCTCACATGTGTTGGTTGGGTGCTCTTGCCCAATCTGACATGGCCTGCCTCACTTAGACATTTGCCAGTGGGTTCTGTGGTCTGTCTGGGACTGGACCACCCCCAATTCCAACTCACGCTGGTGGGGGCTACAGCCTAGCTCAGCCCAGCTGGAGCCTAGTCCTGGCCCTCTTATGAACTGGGTTGTGCTGCAACCCAACCTGGCTCAACCCACACTCCATTCTGGTGCTCAGATTTGTCAGTGGGTTGGCATTGGGAGAGGTTCTGATGGAGGGCAACTTCTCTGGCAGGACACAGTCCCCTGCAGGTAAGCGCAAGAAGTACAATAGGGAACAACCCATAACAGGCAATGGAAATTATCCCACTGGCATACACATGGCATGGGTTGGGGGCAGACCAGGCTGAACCTGTTCACATTACCTTCTGGTGAATCCGAGCACCAGAACAGAGTGTGGGTCGAGCCAGGTTCGATTGCAACACATACCAGTACACAACAAGTAATGCCAAGGTGAGATGAGCCGTACCAGATGTGGTTGCAGCGTGCAAACAGCACTTGTGACAATCAGGGAGGAGGCAAAGCCGACAGGGGATCGTGGGCTCCCCTGCTGGATAACTACTTCCATTGGAAAGCGTGAATTGGGATGGGGGCAGTTCAGACTAGGCAGGGCTATACCACCTGTGGGCCTCACGGTGAGCTGACTGTTCTGACTGGTGCAAGTAAAAATTAGAGTGGGTTGAGGGGTGTTTGGGGTTAGCCACAGCATTAGCTGGCAGAGGCTGGCACTGGAAGCTAATTATGTCAAGTCAAATGCCAAAACCACCTGGAGACTGCATAATCTGGGAGTGGGTGTGGCCTAGTAGGGAAATAGTGGGCACCTCCCTCAGGGTTACCACCCTCACTGGACAGCACGAAAACCAGGACAGGGACAGGGGTGGCTAGACAGAAAGGTATGTGTGTGCAAGCTAGATAGTAGGTTGGTTGGGTTGAATTAGGCTTCAGTGTCCATTGATGTGTGCTAAATGGGATGTGGGACAGACTGGACAAGCCTGCGGTACATACTGGCAAGCATGGGAACCAGGGTAGGGGGCAGAACTGGTAGGGGTTTGGGGGAGTCGCCCCAACTAGGCTGCAGCTCCAACTGGTTTGCACGAGGACCGAGTATGAAGTGGGTAGGATCGAGCTGGACTACAAAACCCATTGGTTCATGAGGAAGACGGGGCTGGAAACTGAATGGACCCAGCAATCACAACAACCAGCATGTGCATAAGCTGTGTGTGACGAACAGTGTTGGAGTCTGTACTAGCAAAGTCACGCAAGAATCAGATCTGGGATCAACTCAGATGAAGTTTCTTTGGATATCCCTCCAACTGAACTGCTGATCTTGGAACCCCAACCATCAAGAGACTGTCAGCCAGTGGACTCTGAATAGGTTTCATTGCGGTTGGGATGATGAGATTGGCAGCAATCCAGAACTGATGAACTGGGGATTGGGGATGGGTGGGAGGTTGGGTGGGGCTTTTCCCTTTCTTACTCCCCTAACCCCAGATACAGGGAAAAATGATTATATTAGTGTGGAAACAATGATATAACCCACTTTCAAAAAAAAAAAAAAGATTTGTCAGTGGGTGATATGAACAGGCCTAGCTTGTCTCACTCCCAACCTGTGCCAAAGGTATGCTGGTGAGTACGGTTCCCTGGCCTGGTTTGGGTTGCTCCCTGTTGTGGTTCTTGCACTCACCTGCAGGGAGCATGTCCCAACAGAAGTGTTCCCCAGGCTCCTCCATCCGAATCTCTCCCAGTGCCAGATCTCACCCACTCCAATGGGTCCATGGGCCATCCCTACTTAGTCTTCCTCCTGTCCTAGCAGCAACAGTGGCCTTTCCTGACCGGCTCTCACCCATTGTGGTTCTTACTGTTGGGTGCTTTAGCCCTGCCAAGCCAGGTCCACACCTACACACAGCTCACACATGACTCAGGAGGGGCAGAGACCTAGCCTAACCTGTCCTACATCTTACCTGGTTCTCAAAGCACCAGTGGATGCTGGAGTCTAGTCCAATCTGGCATACCCCAGACCCAGCCCACAGTTTTGTTGAGGAATACTGTAGCCATGTCCAAACTGGATAGCAGTTTCCACTCTGGCCTTTGCATTCATCAGTGGGAACCACAACCCACCCTTTGCTCCCCAACCAGGCCTGTTTCCAGCCACAGATCTCGCATATGCCAGTGGTTGCTCTGACCCAGCTTGGCATAGTCCCTCAGCTGTTATGACCTTTGCCTTAGATGCTGTAGCCTGGCCTGACCGGGCCTGCCCCAAGTCCCAGCTCTCACTGGTGGGTACTGGAACCTTGCCCTGCTCAGTCTGCTCCCATCCCCGACACATGAAAACTGGCAGGTGTGGTAGCCTAGCCTGGCGTGACTTGTGTTCCAGCCTGATTTCTGTACTTGGCCAAGATTTGCTCAGCTCTGTCCGGTCTGCCCCCTTCCAAAACCAGCCCATATATTAGTTAACAGTTGGAGCTAACTTGTCCAGTCTTTCTCTCTGACTTCCAGACCTGGACACTTTGCTCATCAGTGGGACTTATGACCCCTAGGGGAGTTTTCCAGGTTCCCCCAGTCAGGCTATTCCCAGACACAGATCTCAAAAATGCCAGCTGGTGTTAGGCCCTTGTCCAGCATAGTCTGTTCCCCCACCTTAGCCTAGTCTATGTTGGTGAATGTTTTGGCCCAGCGTGCCCCACACCTTATTTTAGGATGCACATACAGGTGCTGCAGCCTTGACCTGTCCAGACTATTCTTGATCCCTATACCCATGAATGTTGACAGGTTCCATGGTCACACCTAGTTCAGCCCATTGCCTCTCCAGCTCTTGAGCTAACCAGCATGACTTGCATTTCAACAGGGTTTAGCAAACACATCCCCCACAGAATCTACCCCCAGACCTGATTCCCTTGTGCCCTGGTTAGTGTCTTGGCCTTGCCAAATGTGACCTGTTCCCTCTTCCAACATTCAGTCATGTACTGGGATCCACTCTGCTAGACAGGCTGCCATCCTTGGCTTTTGTGTGGACTGGCGTGTGGTGTTCAGCAATGTTCCATGCTAACAAGGTCAACTCCGTGTTTTCATGTGGCCTGGTGTATGAGTCTGACCTATACAGATGTTCCAGCCTCTCTCCTCCAAACCAGCAGGTCTCAGTCCCCCTTGCTTACCTGCAGCTACAGTGGCCCTGTGTTGAGTGTCCCTCAGTATTCACTCCTCACCTATATGTGCAGTGTCTTATCCCTGAATGTCTCTAAGCAGTAATTCTAGACCCCCTAACACCCAGAACTGACTGTCAGGCGGCCAGTGAGTGAAGCCCAGCTCCATTGTTGCTCTGGGCACCCACAAGGTCAGGATTTGCCCACCACTTAGCAGTGGTGGATGAGTAGCTACAAGCCTCATCAAGAAGCCTGGCCAGGCACAAGTTCTCCCAGTCATAGCCATTTGGCTGGGAGATTCAAACACCTGTACTTCCAAGTAGACTTACCTGGACTCCCCTACTTCTGCTCTTTAGGACTAATCCTCATTAGCGTCAGTAAAGGCTGTTTTGTGGAATATCTAGATGATTGAGATCTATGAAGAGTAGAGAGTTAAGGTAAAGTATGAGTATGAGAGTTGTGACATCTCCTACTTGACAAATTTTCAGGATGAGGCAATGAATGTCTGTTATATATCTTGCTGGGAGACAATAAAATGTTTGCTATGATGTTTGGATATTAATATTGGGAGTAAATGTATGTATAAGGCAATTTTCCAGTAGTCCTAATTCCATGGATCAGGAAACTAATATGAGACGTCTGTCAGTTACTGAGTATGCCCTTTTATTCAGGATTCACAGCATCGGCAAGTCTTAGCGAAAACTTAGAATATGTACTTGTGATTCTGTGCATTGGGCTTTTAAAATTGCTTCACTTGGGAGTTTGGGGGTATTATGGTGGCAGGGTGGGGTGGGCGGGAGATAAGTTGGCCTCACATTTAGGGATTTTATATGTGTAAATCAAATTTGTTTGGAGACTGTGATTATTGTGATTCTTCATTATGTGTACTGAACCAGAATGTAGGTTGCCAGATGTAAGGTTTCTGCTGTTCATAGATCGTCATATAACCTTAGCTGTTTTATTTTGTTCCTTAGAAATTCTATGTTCAATTAAACATCTTTGATCATATCTGTAAGTCAGTACTTTAGAATTTCCATTTTTGTTTATTAATATAGTTGCTTTCACAGTTTTATTAGCCTTAAACTTTGTTGTTTGACCTGTGCCATTTTGAGATTTAAATCTTTTAAAAATTCAGCTCCCCTTACTGTTTTTACTGCTTTCACGTAATAGACTTCATCACCTTGTGGGTGATATAGTGGTGTACTATGTTTATTCAGGTTATGTGTGGTAAATTCATGACAACATTGCTATTCTTTAAGTTTCTGTATTTCTTGTACATTATGACAGGAAAGTTGGGCATCTCATATTTATTTAATATAGACTTAAGTGAAACAGGGAACTCACAGATACTTAGAGTTGTTTAAGCTAACATTATATTTGGTCCTTTGCAAATTTTTGGTAAAATACACTGCATATATTAGTTTTTGATATAAACAATCTGTCCTTAGTAAAGACTCCAGTGTTTTTTTTAAGAATATGGCCATATTTGATCTTCTGGGGGTGAGCTTTAAATAGGCATTCTCTCCTAAGGCAACAGAATTTGCTGGTCAGCAGGAGCTAAGCTTCTTAGTCATGGAAGAAAGAGCTATTTCTGCTTTTTAAATGAAGCTCAGAGAAACTCTGGGGGTTGAGATACCTATCTTCCTCTCAGGCTACCCAGTTATCATCTTCATCTTAGAGTGTCTTTCTGAAACAATACCTTACCTTACAGAAAACACTTGGAATATGTGCTTATTTAACTCTCACTTTAATTATGTAGTCTGCAAAATTAAATTTTGACCTAGTTTTTTTTCTTAATTTATTTTTTATTTGAAAGACAAATTTACAGCAAAAAGGAAAGACAAAGAGAGAGTGATCTTCTGTCTGCTGGTTTACTCAGAGCAAAGTCTATCTGAAGCCAAGAGCCAGGAGCTTCTTCTAGGTCTCCCAGGTGGATGCAGGGATCCAAGGACTTGGGCCATTCTTTGCTGCTTTCCCAAGCCATAAGCAGGGAGCTGGATCAGAAGTGAAGCAGCCTGGACATAAATTGGTGCACATTTGGGATGCCAGCACTTGAAGGCAGAGGATTAGCCTGTTGAACTGCATCACCCTAAATGTTGACCTGTTGTAATTGTGGTCGTATCGTTAGAAGAAATAAGAAACTCTTGTAAAACAGCCATTTTCAAAACTTTCCAGCTATCTTATTATAATGTGAGCTGAAAATGACAAACCTGAGAAAGTTCTTCTGTAAGTTCCTTGTTACAGTCAAAACAATCATACTGTAGTCTGTTATTGCCGCTCTAATAGTTACATCAAACAGGGGCCTGCACTGTGACACAGTTAGTTAAGTTGCTGCTTGTGATGCCAGTATCCAATATGAATACCAGTTAGAACCCTGAACGGTATGGCCATTTGGGGGAGTGAATCAACATTTGAATCTATGATTTATTCCCTCATTCTTTACTCTGCTTTTCAAATAAATAAAATCTTCAAAAAATAAAAACCAAGTCACATCAAACAATAATTTGGCCTCCTTAGGCACTTGTTTCTATAAGCATCCCACCGTAATGACAAAATAAACTTAATGATTATGCTGGTGGAGAGAATCATAGATCATTAGTGTCCCATGTTCCATCAGAAAGGAGCTAGTAAGACATTGAAGGTTAAGAATGTAAGCTAATTTCAGAAGTCTATCTTTGAAGGTATGGTCCATGTGGTTCTTTGAATCAGGGTCCAGTCTAGAAAAAAATACCACAATACAGGATTGATTACACAGGTGTGGAAGACTAAAATAAGTTAAAACTGACGTAGCCTAGATACAATAATTGCTCCGCTCCTCCCCTCCCCTCCCCTCCCCTCCCCTCCCCTCCCCTAAAAGAAAACCACTTTAATTTCAGCCTAACAGATTCAACATGATTTTTAGATACAATTTTAAGACCCCTTTTCCTCTATTCTCCCTCCCAGCTGTCTTCCCTCTTTCTTTCTCCCTTTCTCTCTTTTGCTTTTAATCTTTTGAGATAACATTTTAGATTTACATTGCAATCAAAGGCTTAATACTTCAATGAGTAAGAAGTTGTCTAAAATATATACCTTAGTTTTGTGGAAATACAGAAAACTGCTAAAAACAATTGAATGTTAAAATTACCATTACATACTAAAACATACTGAATTTTGAAGCATTCCGTCAGTCATATGAAGGATAAATATAGTTAATTTTTAAAAAAAGGTGAAGTGGGACTAGATTGGGAGAAAAGAATATTCCTAGAGGGATTAACCTGTGTTTTCATGACAAAGAAAGGGTTAAGGTAGAAGAAGAAATGAAAAGCCATTATGACCATTAGCATAAGGAGAGGGAGTTATAGCACAGGTTGATTCTGGAATGTAAATATGATTCAGTTCATACCAGGACTTACAGGCTGTTTATCAAAAGAGTGAAGGGGAGTAAGTGAAAGCTTAAGGAACTAAACTATGTGTGAAGGATTTGTGTATTTAATTTCACTCTAGGGATGATATAAAATGGAATACTTAGGAGAAAAAGTAAGTATTAGATTATTTTGGAGACTCTTATGTTGTTCAATGCAAGAGTGATTATGGATGGTCTAGAAGGGCAGCTACTTCCCCTCCCCCCCTTTAATTTTGACAATCTTTACATGGTTAATTAGGGCACAAATGTTCAAGGGCTATAGGAAAGTAGGTAAGACTATTATTTCCACATTCTTTTCTTTTTCTGTATTTGGGGTAAATGGGGAGATAAAGGGAGAAGCCTCACCCAGCTTCCACCCATCCCAGTTCCCCGATGTGGGGCATGCTCCAAGGGTCTTGCTGAAGTGGTTTTGATAGTTCAACAGTTCTAAATTGCTGCCAGTCTCGCCATTCCAAGCATGATGAGGTCGCGGAAGAATCTACTGATTGACATAGTCCATCTTAGAGTCTCTGTTTGCCTGGTTTTTCACTGCCAGCATATGGCTGGGATAGTTGATTTGTTTTGTTGCCAGGTATCCTCTGCAGGTTCCGATAGAATGCCATATTCTCCATGTGCACCTGGATATGCTCTCCACTGTTCTGTCTGAGCCTCTGAGGAGGCTCGGCTCTGGCATTTCCACTCCCTGGCAGACCATGGAACCTACACTTCTCTTAATGGCTCCTGAGTCTGGCAGTTCGATTGGGCAGATCTCAAAAGAAATTTTGTCTGAGGTGATCCCAGACCAGATTCTTGTACTTGCAAGTACTGGGCCCAGCACAGTCCATCGAGGGGGGACAGCTTCTGTTTGTTTGTTTGTTTATTTATTGTTTTTTATTGATTACATTGCATTATCTGACACAGTTTTATAGGCACTGCTATTCCCCCCCAATCCCCCCAAACCATGGCGGATTCTTCCACCTTGTTGCATTACCACAGTTTAAATTCAGTTGAAATTCTTTCATTGCAAGCATGTACCAAGTATAAAGTCCAGCGTCTTATTGTCCAGATAAGTTCAACGATTTCTTGGGGAGACCATCTCTGGTCTGAAGGTAGAGCCTGCAGAGTATCATCCCTATCAATTAAAAGCCCTGACATTACATCAGTAACATTTTATAATGTTATGGAATTAGTTGACATGGCATTGAGTAACCAGTATGTTAAAAGAGAGAAAAAAAGAATGCAAGTTCTGAACCACAGCCTGCGACTTCTACATTGACATTTCAGTTATTGGTTTATATACAAGTGGTTTCTATACACCTTAAAATGGCTATAGATTGCTATTCAGCTGTCTCATGTCTATTTTAATTTTAGTATTTAGCAGTTTATGGCGTTGAAGCATGATTTTGCTGAACCTGGATGTTTTTCGGGTTGTCTAACTCTATAACTCTAACAAGAAATATGTCAACAGTTTAGGTGAACAGTTTTAGGAGGGGTATGCAGAGAAATCTTCAATACCCTAGTGAGGAGCAACTAATCCTTGTGTCCCACCCGTTATAAGTGCATCCCCGCTGACCGTTTCCTGTCTGTTTCTAAGCTTTCCTTGTTGTTCTCTATCTATTCTAGTTTTTTTGTTGTTTATTTGTTTGTTGTGTGTTAGTTTTGAGGGGTTTCCAGAGCGATCCTGATGGTCATTGCCAGTGAGGGTGGGGACCCAAAGTCAGAACCAGGCAAGGACCAGAGAAAGCTCCTCTCCCCAGTTCCGAAGGAAGTTTACTATTCTGTTTCTGCGGACTGCTCAGTGCTCCTGGTTGTCATTCTGATGACCTTGGATCCTGTGAGGCAGAATTTGGGCTTCTTCCAATTCATGTCGTAGATCCAAATGGGGGTGGGTGACCTCAGAGTTCTCGGCCTCCAAAGGCGCTCCAACTCCCCAAAGTCTCCTTGGCAGTTGGGATGTAGTCCTTGGTGCTTGTACTGATAGTCCTTGTTGAGGATCTGGGAGTCTTCAGGGTTGGGATACAAGCCTCCTCCTGTCTGCCTGCTCCACTCTGGGGGTGGGGGAACAGCTTCTGAAGCTGAACATTGATAACCTATTCAAAAGATGCTTAGGAGACAAGCTTGAAAGTATTGGTTAGATATGGGGATTGAGAGAAAAGAAAGATCGAGGATAAAGCTGCAGAATTCAGGCTTAAGTAATGATAATAGGAATAATTGAGAAGGATCAAGCTTGTGGAAACATTAATGGACAAAACATTGGATGTGAGTTTAAAATATACCTTGACAATATGATACTAGATTTTCAACCATTGCTTATACCTGAAATGCCATGATATACTTAAGTAACAGAATGTTGAGATTGTGACTGTAGCTGAAGATTACACTATTGGTATAATATGGGGGAAAATGGTAGGGGGTGGAGAATGGAGAGCGAGGAAGAGGATGTGGAGAGGGGATTTGGTACCTCCAAAACTGTATCACGGAAAATAATAACAGCAATATAGAGATACATTTAACAGATAAATTAAGGAAAAGAGTTTATTAGGTACCATTCATTATATAAATGTAATTATTTAAACTTATTATGGACAAGGTATCTACTAAGGAGGCAGACCAGGGTTTTATTTTTATTTTTGAGATGGCAGTGACTGTGATTTGATGATTGAATGCTAAGAAGATGAGGAGAATTCTTGATGCCTTTTCAGTTTTCTTTTATTAAAATGATAAATAGCACCATTTGAGGTTAAAGAATGAGGGACAGTTGAAGTTTGAGGTAATCGAAGTTTCAAAATAGTCTATCAACAGTAGGGTTTTCTAGTAAGAGTTGTTGAAGGAAAAATTACTCTTTATACATGGAATTTTTTTGTTGTTAGAGTCAGTGAACATGTACTGCCATCTATTTGTTCCTCAAATGCACACAAGCAATGACATTGTGATATGATCTTATTGATTAGCAGGAAGGGAAGGATTAGAAGAAGAGTAATGTGGTCTGTCACTGGGAGAAATTTAATGAAAAAATAAAAGTTAAGTTTGGTTGTAACACAAGGGCAGATACATATGATAAGAAGAACAGTACAAACCAATGCTAGACCGGGTCCCTAATGATGCTCTGTAATGACTTGATTGATGATAATTTTTCGTTTTTATAAACATTTTAGTGAGTATGGCGGTGAGGCCACGCCAGGACCTGCCTTTGATCCAGCAAGACATCCTTCTCCAGCTCCTACTCCCTCTTCTTCAGCATTTCGACCTGTAATGCCATCCAGGCAAATTGTGGAGAGGCAACCTCGGATGCTGGACTTCAGGGTTGAGTACAGAGACAGAAATGTTGATGTGGTACTTGAAGACAGCTGTACTGTTGGTAAGGTTCTTCTTTTTGTGGAACTTTTACAAACAAGTAGGTCCTTAAGTAAGCTTTCAGTTTATGTGTTTCTGAATTGATTGTCAACAAGAAGCAAAAACAAAACAAAACAAACAAAACCCAATTAAAACCTACTTTCGCAGGCATATTATTGTGCTCTGTATTTTATGTTTTTGAGTACTGTGTTTAAGTTGAGGTAAGTTTGAAAATTTTTCTGTTTCATAAATGTGGACTGGATGATATAAATCAAATATAGACTTTAAAAATACTCTAATTCTTAAGTACCTTGTATATCAGACGTCACTGCAATACACATTTGTTGATTTATATGTCTTGGTTTTGTGCTTTTGCAGTAGAATATCTACAATTTGGTATTTTGTGAGGAATAGGAATAATCTTTTTCACTGTTGGGATCTGTGAGGCTGTTCTTTGCTTCCAAGATGCTGCAGCCTTTGGAGAGGAAGAATGCTGGGTCTTCGCATGGTAGTAAGCAGGAAGGATGACGTCTCTGCGAAGTCTCTTTGTCAAGATGTTTTATGAAGTCACCTCTTCCTATTTATAGCCTACTCACTGCTTTGTTTTTGTTTCTTTAAATTATTTCTTCGAGAAGCAGAAGTAGGGAAAGGAAAGGAAGCAGGGAGGAAAGGAGTAGAAAGAGAAAGGGAGACCCAGAGGGAAAGGGAGAGAGAAAAGGAGGGAAGGAGGAAAGAAGAGATGAGGGAGGGAGGCGGAAGAGGGGGGGGAGACGGGACCTAGAGGGAAAGGAAGGGAGGAAGAGAGGTAAAGAAGGAGGGAGGGAGGAAGCAAAAGAAGGAGGGAGAGGGGAGCGAGAAGGGGACTGAGAGGGAAAGGGAGAGAGGGAGAGAAGGACGAGGGAGGAAGCAAAGGAAGGAGGGAAAGAGGGAGGGAAGAAGATAAAGGAAGGATGGATGGAAGAAAGGAGGAAGGGAGAAAGAAGCTCCCAGCCACTTTTTAAAATATTTTGTTTATTTTATTTTTTAATCATTATTTCCCATGATGCAGTTTTATAGGTACAGGGATTCCCCTCCCCACCTCCCTTTACTCCCTCTCCGTTCTCCGTACCCCCCCCATTTCCCCCATATTATTACAGTAGTGTCGTCCTTCAGCAACATGCCGAAGTCCAACATTCTACTCTTTAAGTGTATCATGACATTGTAGGTATAGGGAATGGTCGAAAATCTAGCATCGTATTGTCAAGTATATATTTGACAGTTTCAGTGGGAATCTTCCTTTTATTTTCCAAGTAACTTTTCCCCTCTCCTAGTTGACAAAATGCCGTTCTTTCAAAGGAAACTCAATGTTGCCTGCCATTTCTGGACATACTTTACCAAGTTACTATATTAATATGCTGAACCCATCATATTTGATTCAGATTTTTGATTCACTTGTTGAATTAAAAATTGTATTAAGTTCTAACTTAATATAGTTTGGCTATAAATATACATACCATGTGTTTCTGAAAATTTTCCCATGTCCTTTTGGGAGACATACTTTCCTAATTTTACTAATTGACTTTGAAAAATAGGACCATTACATATTATGCTCAAACACTAATCAGATTATGTTATTCTCCCTGCTTTAAACAATTCAAAAGCCTTGTGTTATTTATAGGATAACACTGAAAAAAATTTTTTTAAATTAGCTTTCTTTTTTTTAAATTTTATTTATCTATTTTTTTATTTTGACACTCTTTACATAGTTAATTTGGGTAAAAAGGTTCAAGGGCTACAGGAAAGTAGGTAAAATTATTGTTTCCATATTGTTTCTTTTTTTTTTTTTTAAGATTTATTTTATTTTCATTACAAAGTCAGATATACAGAGAGGAAGTGGAGCTGCCTGGATCAGATCCGGTAACCATATGGTATCCTGGCGTGTTCAAGGCGAGGACCTTAGCCACCAGGCCACGCTGCCGGGCCCAGCATTCAAAATTTTAACATGGCCTCTGAATCCATGTTTTATCACGCCCCTATTTAAATTTTAAGATTCATTTATTTTCATTCTTTTGTTCACTGTACCAGTAGTAACAGATTTCTTTTAGTTCACTTAACATGTTATAGTTTCAGTTTCATCTATCTTGATTCCTATAGATTTGCTACCTTCCTTATATTCAGCTTTTTTTCATCTGTGAAAATTTCATTTATTTCTGAATTTTTTCCATTTTTTAATCATTATTATTTTATGATACAGTTCTATATGCTCTGGGATTTCCATTACTCACTCCCTCTTCACTGATTTCCCTTATATTATTGCAATGATATAGTTCTTAATAAACAGTCATAAGTCCATCGTTGTGAACATGGACAATATCTGAGATTCCAGCATCCTATTGTCAAGATATATTTAACAGTTCATTTGGAGTCCATCTTTGATCTGGAAATAGAGATACGTACTTCATTCTATCCTCACATCTGAATATCATGGTCTCAATTACACAGTTACTGTACTTGCCTTAAATGAAAAGCCACAGCACAAAATAAACAACAGGAAGAAAGATAGAAATTTACAACACCATGAAGTTAAATAGTAACATGCTCCTGAATGGCTAATGTGTCGCTGAAGAAACAAAAAAGAAAATCAAGAACCTTCTTGAAGAAAATGATGCTACTGTATGACCTATGAGTCAGTGAAGAATTTAATGAGAAAAAAAAAACTGTTTTGAAGAAATAAAAACAGAAACATCAGAATCCATGAGATGTAGTTTCTGCTGATGTTTGTTGGTGAGATCTGTCTCTTGTAGACAACAGATAGGGGTTTTGTATTTTTAATCCATTCTGCTAATCTAAAAGTGATTGATGGATTTAAACTTTTACATTCAGGGTTAATATGAATAGGTGTTAATTTGGTCCTGTCATTTTAGCAATGGGCGGTTCATTGATTTAATCTTCTATTGTTATTTTAGTGGGATATTATTCACATTTGCCTTTGGTTTTGGTAGGTACTATTCTTCTCTGTCAAGAGAACATCTTGAAGTATCATTTGTAGGACATGTCTGGAAGAGGCATATTCTTTTAACTTTTCTTTACTGTGGAAATATTTCATTTCATTTTCAAAGACAAAGGAAAGTTTTGCTAGGTATGTTATTCTGAGCTGATAGTTTTTTCCTTTTAGAATTTGGAATGTATCATTCCATCCTCTTCTGGTCTCTAGAGTTTCCTGTGAGAGTTCAGTTGTGTATTTAATTGGCATTCCTCTAGGGCTCAAATGATTTTTTTTTTTTAATGAGCTCATTTAAGGATATTTTCCTTAAGTTCAACTGGAGAGGGCTTGATTATCATGTATCATGGTGAAGATCACTTTTGGTCAAACTGGTTGACCAGAACCAGCCAATTTTGCGAATTGAAACAAGAAAGATGAACAAAACAACCCCCAGCCATTTTAGCATTGAGCATCACCAAGGGATAATCACTTAAAATTGGAGATGAAAGACAGATGGTTCCAACGTTTTGCTCTTTACATGGGTCGTGCCATCATTGTTGTGTATGACATGGTCAGTAGTAGGGATTGTAATTTTTTGCTGTCTAGGCATATTTAGACGTTTGATTGGGAATTTATCTTCATACCTTAGTAGAAATGTATTTCATAGTGGAGACTGATATGTTCAGATATGGAGACAAAGCACTGTATGTCTCTATGCATTCAGACCAAAGATGTACTCCTAGTGAAAGAACTGAAAATATCCTAACAGTATGATGGGCTCTCTGACATTTTCCATGCCTACACTGTCAGGAAATACTTCAATAACAATATGATGGTCTTATGACTCTTCATGAAGGACACCAATTTTTAAACTAGAGGGGAAATCAGTGGGGGTGGGGAAGGGAAATTGGGGAGGGGCACAGGTAACCCTAGAACCCAAGAAATTGTATCATAAAACAAAAACAAAACAAAAAATTCTTGAACTCCTGTATGTGCTTCTTACTGTTGTTAAGAAGCTTTATAACGAGTTTTCTGAATTCTGTATTTCCCTATTTTCTCGATGTATTTCTTAGTTAGCTCTGAGGTTGGCAGACTTTTGCTCCTTTGCAGAGGAATCTTCAATAATATTCACTGTGCCTCTTTTCTTTTGCTCTTGGTCACTGTACTTCTGGTTATCATATTCTCCTTGTGTCATTCAGAGGTCTACAATTTAATTTTCCTTGTTGTGGTTGGTACATGGCTCTTTGTTTGCAGTCAGTTGTGCCACTCCCTCCAGCGAGTTTTAGATCTGGGCTCTGTGTTCTACTTTCACCATGGGCTCTGGAGCCCCAGCTCCTGGCTCACCACTTTCCATATTCTGTGATCTTGTGCTGTGGCTGCACCATTGTCTATATAACTTTCTCCCACTTCTGGTTCGAGTAGTTCCCAGTATTAAGGAGAAACCAGGTGTCATAAATAACTAGGTTGTTGGTAGTGCTGATCTTGCTGGTACCTGTTGACCATTAGGTCTGTAGGCCTCCCAGACCTATTTTGACCTGTAGGATGCCAAAGTCCATATTATTTTCCCTGTGGGACCAGTCCAATGCACTTAGTTGAAAGAAAATTTGCTCCCAGCTCAGCACATGCACAGCTCACTGTTGTCCCTCCAGTACCAAAGGTTTTGCCACGCTGTGCAAAACAGTACCTGATTTGCCATTGGTGGAATCCTGGATCTGCTAACTATTAAGTCTGGGGTCTATCCAGACCTATTTTGAGTAGAACCTGAAGCTTGCTGTGTTGATGCAATGCATTTATCCAGAGATGAGTTTGCTCTAAGCTCAGTGCATGTGTAGTCCTGTCCTCCAGCCGTTGCCGCCCTGCACCAAATGGCACCTGATATGGCTCTGGTAGGGTTCTGGGCTGTGAAATTTACCCTGTTCCCCCACTACCTGTTTGGGATCTGCTGCTCTGTCTCTGCTCCTGTTCAAATCAAACAAATCAGCAGGATGGGCAATTCTTTATCATGTCAACCTGCTGAGCTCCTGGTGAACTCCCCTTCCGGTCTGGCTGCTGGTGGAGTTCTGGCCAGTGGTGGAGCTTTTCTTTCTGTTGTTGTTTTTGTTGTTTCCAGTGTGTATTGTGTGGATACTTGATATAATTTCTCTGGTCTTACATTTGCGGAGACTTTTTTTTGGTCATAATATGTGCTGTTTAAAAGACTGTTTAATACATGTCTGATCTTCTGATGGGATCATTTTCACAATTTGGAAATTTCCTACTATTTGTGTTGCTCTCCACTTTTAAAAAAATATATTTTTGGACCTGGCGAGATGGCTCAATGGTTAAAATTCTCACCTTGCATGCACCTGAATCCCACATGGGTGCCAGATCGTGTCCCAAAAGCTCCATTTCCAGTCCAGCTCCCTGCTCATGGCTTGTGAAAGCAGTAGAGGATGGCTCAAACCTTAGGGAGCATGCATCCACATTGGAGACCCAGAAGAGCTCCTGGCTCCTGGCTTTGGATTGGCTCAGTTCTAGTTGTGGCCACTTGGGGAGTGAATCAGTGGAAGGAAGGTCTTTTCTTTGTTTCTCCTCTCTGGAAATCTGACTTTCAAATAAAAAGAAATAAATCATTTATTCATTAGAAAGCAAAGTGACAGAGAAGATGAGACTGACCTCTCCCACCTGCTGCTTGTTTCCCCAAAGGCCCACAGCAGCCAAAGCTGGGCACTGTTGAAGCCAGGAGACCCTCTCGACTTACCCTTCTGCCTTGCTTTATATTTTTGATATCACAATAATTGATTGATTCCTTTCTCTTTTTCTTTTATGTATTCTCTACTGATTTTTTTTTGTTACCAAAATTGTACAACTAGAGAACATCTAATAGGTATAACTGTACTGTAATATTTTATATTTCCCAAATTTTGAATTATTTGTGATATTGGTGTCATTAATATAGCTTTATTTTGCATACCTATTTGCATGTTTTAACAGTTACACTGTTGTTGAATTTTTGAGTTTTAACTTCAAAAAGTTAATGGAAATGCACATTTCTTTCTTATTTTTTTTTAAAGATTTATTTTATTTGTATTATAAAGTCAGATATACAGAGAGGAGGAGAGAAAGAGAAGGAAGATCTTCCGACCGATGGTTCACTCCCCAATTGGCTGCAACGGCCGGTGCTGCGCCAATCCAAAGCTGGGAGCCAGGAACTTCTTTCCAGGTCTCATGCAGGCTCAGGGTCCCAATGCTCTGAGCCATCCTCGACTGCTTTCCCAGGCCACGAGCAGGGAGCTGGATGGGAAGTGGAGCTGCTGTTATTAGAACCGGCGCCCATATGGGATCTCAGCACGTTCAAGGCGAGGACTTAAGCTGCTAGGCCACGGCCCTGTGCCCTTAATTCCACTTTTATGCAAAGTTTTTGAAGTACCTTCGTATCATACTAAAAGTGCCATATTATAGTTTTTTAGTGTAGTATTACAGCATTTTTCATTTGTGCATTTATTTTTATCTGGGAGTTTTTATGTTTTCATGTGCTTTGACATTTTTCTCTAGCATCTTTTTTGTTAATTCTGAAGAATTAAGGCAGTTGTGTAAGTACTGAACTTCCTTAGCATGTGACTACATTGATAGGAACAACTCATTTTTTAAAAGATTTTGCTTATTATTATTTGAAAGTCAGAATTACATAGAAAAGAGGTGAGACACATGGAGAGAATATTTTATTTGGTGGTTTACTCCCCAAATGACTGCAGTGGCTGGAGGTTGGATAGGTTGAAGCCGGGAGCCGATAGCTCCTTGTGGGTCTCCTACAAGGGTACTGGAGCCCCGAGTACTTGGTCTACATGCCAGTGATTTCCAAGTGCACTACCAGAAAGCTGGATCAAAAGTGGAAAAACCGGCACTTGAATAGCTACCAATTTGTTGCCAGAATTGCAGGTAGAGATCTCACGTGCAAAGCCATGGCGCTTGCCCTGAACTCTCATTTCATAGCTTCCTGTGTTTGTGTGTGTGTTCCAATTGTATATGTTGGTGTATGTTAATGAATATTCTGATCACTGGAACTTTTTTCTCAAGCCTTTGAAACTTCCTGCTCATTTCAAGAATGGTGATCAGACATACTGGCTTCTGTGGATTATGTATGTTAATGTTATGTTTTAATTCTGTGTTAATATGGAGAATCTGATTAAGGAAATAGTTAAAATATTTATGATACAAGCAAATGAGAGATTTCTAAGGGATCACATTTTTTAAACTCTTGGCGTTTTTAGAAACAGACTGTCAACTATGACAGAGTAGTAGTAGCTAAGCTCTCATTTTTGTTGAAAAAAAAGTGATGAAATCATTTATAAGATGCACTAGATCTTAGCTAGAAGGCTGAGAAATGATCCCATTTATAAAATGTACTGTAAAATTTTTTTTACTCAATGAATTTTAAGCATGTAATAAAAAATTTTTAAGATTTCTTTTTGATATTGTTTACATAGTTGAGAAGGATGCACACGTATACGGGCCTCTGAATAGGGTGGAAAGGTTCCGGTTTAGAGGAAGGTGGGTGGGGCAGATGTTTCATGTTTGTTTTTCTGTTGTGTCCACAGGGAGAACAAGGAGCGGTTCGCTCCTTGCTTTCAATATGCATCATCCTCTGGAGTTACGGGAAAGACATTGATGTTGCCTTAGAGGCCGTGATTGGGGGAACAATTTTCTGAAGGGTGTTATATGAGTATTTTTGATAGTTCTGAGTATTGTTGGTTTCATTGCTCCAAGGTTGAGAAAATCTTTCTAAGGTTTGTTTGTTGACCACGTCCACCTTAGGACATACACAGACCCAGGAACATGCTGCAGAGCTTGGCCAGGAGAATTGTCCAGCCTCTTCTGCCTTCTATCCTCTAACAAGGCAGTCAATATCCCCTGCTGGCCTAGATGAATTGGCCATCATACCCCTGTGTACAACTGGACATGCTGTCCATTGGACAGGTATCAGTAATTGAGGAAGCCGAGTCCTTACATAGGCACTCCAAGGTCAAACCAGACATCCTGTGTTTTTCCCTGTGGCCAGGACCTGAGTCTAAGTGCTCCAGTTGGGGATTCCCCTAAGAAGCATCCTGTTGGGTGGTTTCAGACTTGAATTTTGTGTGTGTCAGGCAGCACAGGGTCAGATTTGGTCTGTCATCTGCGTCAGCCAATGCATATATCCATGGATGCTGCTGCCTGGTCAGTTCTGTCCCAGCTCCATGTCACACAAACTGAAGGGTGCTGAGGCCCGGCTCAGCCAGCTCACTAAAGACCCAGTCCTCACACATACCAGTGGGTGGCATGGCCTATTTGGGGAGACCCTGAATAATCCTCACCAGGCCTGCCTCCAGCCCTGGTTTTTGCACATGTCAGCCTCTGCTGTTCCTTAGTCTAGCCCATCCCACATCTTATCCAGATCTTGTGGATACTCATGAGTGCTGCAGCTTAGCTAAGCCTGACCTTCCCCCAGTCCTGTGCTCAGATATGCCAACAGGTGCTCCTTATCTAGCATGGCCTGCCTCCAGTCCTGCTTCATGTGCTCACAAGCAGTAAGTACAGCTGAGCACAGAAGTGCCCACAATCCTCCTATCAGGCCTGTCCCCAGCCCTGCATCTTGCACCTGCCAGGGGTTACTGTGGTTTAGCTTGATGTGACTTGCACCCAGTTTGGCCCTGGCTGGCCTATCTTCTTATTCTTATGCATGCCAGTGGGTGCAGCAGCCTAGCCCCAGCGGTGCATCCCCAGTATAGCTCTATGCTTACCAGTAGAAGCAGCAGCCCAGCAAGGGAGTCCTCAGGTCCTTACCATGCCTACACCTAGCCTGGAGTGTGCCTGCCAAGAGGTCCAGTGGTTTAGTCTGAGATGCCTCCCACCCCTGCTGCCCCGCTGTCTTGGCATTTGCCAGCAGTTGCTACAGCCTGGCTTAGCTTGGCCCATCCCCAGTCCCAACTCTGGCTGGTGAGTGCAGCAGCGTAGACCAGCCTTGCCCACTCCTAGCACTCATGTGAATTGCCAGATGTTGTGTTCCAGCCCAGCTTGGTTTTCACCCTGCAAACATGTGCACTTAAGATATAGCATGTATCAGGTCATGTTTCTTTTTAATAGTTTCAATTATATTTGTTCCATATTGTAGTTATTCTTTTATTATGAACTATATGTCAGTTAGAAAGTTGTGTCATGTATGTTCTCTGTGTTCCCACTATTTATATGCTGGCATGCATAATAATGGAAAGCATACTTCTGGATAATATTTTAGACTTCATGAAAACATTTTCTTCTTTCACTATATTTGATTGGCTAAGTTCTGTAGGTTTTTTTTTTTACAATATCACTTGAAACTATTTTTATCCCATTGAAAGTTAATTTTTCTTCCTATTAAAATCTTATTTTTTCATCCTTTATTCCTTTTTAATGTACTTTTCATAGTTGTCGTAATCTTTCTAAAATACAAAGCTCCTCGTGTCTTTCAGTGGCTCATTATTTTTCATGTTCTCTTAATCTTTTTTTAAAAGATTTATTTATTCTTATTGGAAAGGTGGATATACAGAGAGGAGGAGAGACAGAGAGGAAGATCTTCCATCCGATGATTCACTCAGGATACATATATATAATGCTTAAAATACCTGCACATCATAATAAAGTCTGGGTTTAAGTCCTGGCTCTTAAGTCTAGCTTTTTAGCAGTGCAGTCCACTGCAAGTAGTGGTGGCTCAAGTAGCTGGGGCATTACCACCTGGGAAACCTGGATTGAGTTCCTAGTTCCTGGCTTTCACCCAACCAGCCAGTCCCTGGCTTTGGAGTGCTTTTGGGGAGTGAACCAGTAGATGAAAGATTGAAATTCTGGCCATTGGAGACTTTGAATGAACCAGCAAATGGAAGCTACCAGTGTCTGCCTGCCTGCCTGTCTTTGCCTCTCTGCTTTTTGAAAAATATACAAACATATACATATATAGTACATAAGCTAAAGTTTATGTGACCTGCAATATCTGTTATTTAGAAACTGAAAAAAATGTTAACTTTTCTGTAGCTATAAATGTATAACTATTGACATGTAAAGAGATGCTTAATAATGTGGATTTTCCTTGTATTTACTTGGAAGATGAAAAGGATGTGAGGCAAACCTAATGGCAATCAGGAACTTTATATTGGAGTGACACCTAGTGGTAATTGCAGTGGCCTGTTAATGTTTCTAGTGCTCTTTTTTATTAATGCAGTTTTGTTTCATTACCAAAACCCCTTTTAGGTCTTATTTTGTTATCGTGCATACATTTGAAGAATTATTTTAAAATATTCATCATTCCATGAAATACTATCTACTGTAGCATGATTTTCTAAGGATTGGAATTATTGCACATTATTATGTCTTCATGTCTTAACAATGGATCTAACCTAGCTTAAAAATATTTGTTTAATAAAGTGTGTTCCATTAGCACTACAAACCTAACCTTCTTTGGCTTGAACTATGTATTATAACCCTTCTAAGATTTCTGAATTGCAGTGAAAAAACAGGTTTGTTAATTAGTTACATTATTTGTCTTTTGAGTTTAATCTTCCTTAACTACTTTTATTATATTGGATAGCATTTTGTTCTAAAAGAATCACTGAATAAAGTAAGACTTAAAATATTTGGTTAGTACTTTTTTTTTTTAATCTGAAAAAGCAGCTCATATAATTTTGAATCAGTTTTAATCTTGTACCTATAAAGTTTCTCGTCTCGACTCTGACAGATCTGCTGTGTAATCTTTGGAAAATACATTAAGCCTTCTGTAACTCATTTATAGTTTATGAGTAAGTACTAAGTGTTTTTGTGTTATTTTTGTATATGGAAAGAAGAAAGTAGTAATAATTTTATTTGCCTTAACAAAGGTATTGTGAGCAGGAAATGACAAGAGGATTTGTTATATCTTATACTCTGGGAAGGAAAGCCAAGCATTATTGTGCGTTGGTAGTATTGTTTAATCCTTCTAAAAACTGATGTCTTATTTCCTCCACACCCACAATTGTGCACTGCTGAAGTAACTGACAGCCATTTAGTAACTGGAATATGTGCCATATCAAGCTGTGTTCGTATTGGAGATAGTTTGTTTTGTGTATTAGAAATATTTCCGTAGTTTCAAATTTTTAATTGATGACTATTTTATATATTTATGGGTTATGTTTCTGTATATGTATACAATATGAAATTAGCAGATCAGGCTAATTAACATATCTAGTACCACACTTACTATTTCTTAGTGATGAGAACTTTTAAAATATGCTGTTTTAGCAATTTCGAAATATACTGTTTGTTATAATTAGTTCTCTTTGGGTTGATCACCAGAACTTAACTTTCTTTTTGCTTTTAAAGATTTATTTACTTGGAAGAATTGCAGAGGGAGAGAGACAGACAGACAGAGAGAGACAGAGATCTTTAATCTATTAGTTTACTCCCCTGATGGCTGCAAGGGCCAAGACTAGGGTAGGCTGAAACCAGTAGCTTCTTCTAGGTATCCCACATAGTGGCAGGTGCCAGTGTACTTCAGCCATCTCCCACTGCTTTTCCCCACCATTAGCAGGGTGCTGGACAAGAAGTGAAGCAACCGGGACTTAAACTGATACCTATATGGAATGCAGGACCCATCAGGCACAGTGCTGGCCTCTTCTCCTAATGAAAACTTTGTGCTCTTTGACCACCACCCATTGTTTTCTCATCCTCACCTCCCTAACCTGCTAGCCTCAAATAATTCACTAGCTTGCTTTCTGCTTCTATGAGTTCGATTTTTCAGATTCCACAAACAAGTGAGATCATATAATATTTGTGTTAACGTGGCGTAGCAGTATCCTTCGGGTTCATTTGTGTTGCACCAAATGACAGAATTCGGGCTTTTATTTCAAGCCGAGTTGTATTCCACTGTGTGCAGATTGTGCTGTTTTTATCAGATGAATTCTAGTATTAGACTCTTGGGTGGTTTTTCTGTGTTGGCCATTGTGAGTAATCCTACAATGAACATGTAATGGACATCTCTGACATGCTACCTCACTTCCTGTGTATGTACATCCTCTGTCAGAATACGCAGGTTAGAGTTGGGGGATCTTCTTTCTATTACTTCTTCCTGCTGGTGCACACTGTGTGAGGCAAAAGGTGATGACTCAAGTCATGTGGGAGACATTGTTGGGGTACTGGGCTCTTGGTGTTAGTGTACCCCACCTTGCCTAATGAGGGCATTTGAGGAATGAACCAGGAGATGAAAGGACTTTGTGTCTTTCTTTCTGCCTTTCAGATAAATTTGAAAAAAATACATTTTATTTTTAGAAATTGGACATAGGGGAAAGGATTGGCTGTGAACAAAGTCACAGGGAATGTTTTGTGGTGAGAGCAATGTTCTTGATTGTGCTGCTGGTCTCAAGAGTGGGCATTTACCAGATTTCATCCAGTTTTCCACCTTTTAGGTTAAGTTCAAGCTCATTAACCAAATACGTGTGTGTGTGTGTGCATGCATATATAGTAACACACACATATACTCCCTTCTCTCTGCTCTTACCCTATCATTCTGTCCCTACAGCTTTCCTTTCCTGATGAAGTACTACTTTTGTAATTTCCCTTCAGTATGTTGTGTGCCAGATACATTTCTCCTCCCATAAAAAATAGGCCTGACATTAAATGTTTTATGTAAGAGTATACTGTAAGCAGCTACAGAGGTTAAAAAATACAATGCAGAAAGGATAAATTCAGCAATTGGGTAGTATGATAAAAAAAAAAAACACCTTCAGGAACAAGCGATTGTTAAACTAAACGTGTACGAAGCAGAGGTTCTGTACCAAAAGCAATGATCATGAAATCTCATTTGCAGCAGAGGTGGTACCTACAAGCTTGTTGTCTACATGAAGTGTTCTACTGCTCTAGCCTGCTGCTGCTTAGGTTTAATCAGTTATTAACCCCTAAATGAGTTTTTCTAATACTATGCCCATCAAATCACCTAAGTTAGGAGTTAGAAGGAGGGGAGCTCTGATTCCATTTGTTATTCTTAGGGTAAATTTCATAATTTTATATTCAATTCAGTAGTGAGGCAAAGCATTCAAATCTGCATTTTGGGAAGAAAACTGAAAACCATGGTGATTCTAATTAAACTAATTCAAGTACTGTATCTTTTATTTTTAAAATTTACTTGTTTATCTGAGAGACAAAGAGACAGACTCCTCCTGTCCATTGAGTGACCTTCCCAAATGTGTGCAACCATGATGCAAGCTGGGAGCCAAGACCTCGGTCTAGTTCCTATGGACTCAACTATGTAGACTAGTACTTACTGCCTCTCAGCGTACGCATGAGCAGAAAGCTAATTAGAACCCAGGCAGTTCGATAATGGATCTAAACATCCTTACTGGCAACCTAACTGCCAGGTGAAACACCTGTCTCAAGAACCACAGCTTCTTAAGCGTTGCTAGAGACTTTTTCATAAGTCTGCCTTAAGAATCACCATTTTAGTTCTTTTCACACAGTTTACACTCATTATTTACATGCTGTTTAAATAACTTCTAATGTATTTCGTCTTTACTGTTCTTTTAATTTTTTGCTCTACTGCTAGATTATTTGCTTGCTTGGAATCGAAAATTTCTTTGTACTTCCCTAAATACATGGTTCAGATTTGTTATATACGTATGCTAGTATACAGTACTTTGTTCATCCTTTCTTTTTAGCTGCTGGCATTAAAGGTGCCCCTCAGTTTTTAAATACTGCATTTGTGACCTCAGCTCTCTCTGCTGTGTTCATGAGAAAATGTTCATGAAGTGGATATAATTTGAAAAGTAAGAATTGCCAGTAATTGTACCTTACAGCAGAGTAATTGTAGGCAGCCCTTTCACTGTTTTATTGTGTCCTTTGATACAATTTGATACAAGTTTCTAATTTTGAAGTCTGGCCCATTTATCTTTCCTTTTATTTTCGTGCTTTCAGTATGATAATATAAGAAATAATTCCCAACCCGAAGTCACAAGGCTCTTCCCTTACATTTCTTCACTTCACACCCACTAGGATGGGTATTAACACCCCCCCCCATACACACACCCCAAATGTTTGCAAAGACATGGAGAAGTGGAAACCTTTGCGCATTAGTGGTGTGAATGTGAAATGACACAGCCATTATAGAAATATGGTCTGGTAGGCGGCTGGTGATGACTCAAGTGCGTGGTCACTGTCACCCCTGTAGGTGACCAGATGGAATTCTCAGCTCCTAGCCTTGTCCTGGCTCAGTCCCAGCTGCGGTGCCCATCTGAGGAGTTAACCAGCAGATGGAAGATCTCTGTCTTTGTATGCCTGAGTGTTTAAAAAAAAAAAAAAAACAACTAGGGCCTGGCGCGATGGTGTAGTGGTTAAGGTCCTTGCCTTGCACGCCCCGGGAACCCATATGGGCGCCGGTTCTAATCCCGGCAGCCCCGCTTCCCATCCAGCTCCCTGCCTGTGGCCTGGGAAAGCAGTAAAGGGCAGCCCAAAGCTTTGGGACCCTGCACCCGCTTTGGAGGCCCGAAAGAGGCTCCTGGCTTTGGATTGTCTCAGCTCCAGCTGTTGCGGCTGCTTGGGGAGTGAATCATCGGACGGAAGAACTTCCTCTCTGTCTCTCTGTATATCCACCTTTCCAATTAAAAAAATTTAAAAATTAAAAACAAATAATTCAAAATCATGTAAATAACCTTATGAAATAGAGAAACTTTCTGGAATTCTTTTGGTCTCAGAATGCTTCAAATACATTGGTAATTTTGATGTTTGTAAGTGTATGGTAATGAACCTTTTCATATGAGCTTACATTATGAGCAGCAAGATAGGAAAAAGTTGGATCCTTGAATTTGTGAGGTCAGATGGTTCAGAAGGATAGGTTGTGAGCATTACCATAATATAGTCCTTATTAAAAAAAAAAAGGTTTATTTATTTGAAAGACAAGTGACAGACGAAAAGGGAGTGACACATACAGAGAGACAGATCTCCATTCATTCAACCCCTTCTCCTAACGGCTGCAACGAGAAGGTCTGGTCCAGGCTGAAGCCAGAAGATGAGAGCTCCAACCCGGTCTGCTACACTGGTCAGAGAGCCCAAGTACTTGTGTCATCTCTGCTGTCTTCTCACATTAGTAGGAAGCTGGCTTGGACACGGAGTAGCCAGAACTTGAACCCACACTTCCATAAGGGATGCCCTTTTAAAGGCAGCTTAACTTACTGGACTATAATTTTTGCCATTAAGTCACTTTTTGGCAAAATATCAGATAGCAAATTTAAATGTCTTTTGGAATGGATCCTTTCTGACCTTGAAAGACTAAAGTATTGTTTCTAATGTGAGATTTTAATTGGATTTTTCCTCAAAGGAATGACATGCAAAATGCGAATGAGAACTATTGTAGAGGTTGGTGGCTTAAATAAGGACATGTGTGGAGAAAGTAAATTTTAATGTTACAATATGTTGATGGAACAAAGGTATAAGAGATTTATTTCTGAGAATTTTACATAAGAAATATCATGATATATTACTGTACATTTTATTTCTTTTGGGTGACAGGTTTGATTTCTGTGTACTATTCTGAGATATTTTTTATTTCATTTTAATCTTTTGAGATTTTGGCGCCATCTTGTGTTGACATTTTAAATTTAAAAGAGGTGATTTTTAAAAGAAATTTAAAGATGCCAACAGAGATGGCCAATAGTTTTGCTCAATCATATTCACCAAATAATAGAATAGGGACACTTTTTTTTTATCTTAAGATATGATGATACTTTGCAACAATATGCTACATTCTATTCAGAAATGATTAATATGGACATGGTATCTAGTTTTCATAACAGATTTTCCTCTTCAAAGGAAAGAATTAGAATGTATTAATTACCATTTGTTTTTTTAGGGGAAGAATTCTCCCCACATCATGTTTACTTGTGTTTCACAAATATAAAGGCTTAGTATTGTAAATTTAAATCACAGTTCCTTCGAAATCACAGTTCCTTGATGAAAGGCATTAAATTGTTTAACATTTAGAAAATGTAGATTATATTTTTTAAAAGTTTGTACTCTGACTTGTCAGCAGGTGTGTGGGCTTACTTGGTGGTGGCAGGGGTTGCAGATAGGCAACGCTGGACGAAACCATAATGCACTGACATTCGTAGGAGCCAGGATGGGTTTTGGGCCATGCCAGGCTAGGCTGTTACACTTACTGGTTTGCGTGAGACCTGAGAATGGGACAGGTTGGTCAGGGCTAGGCTGCATCACCTACCAGTGGAAGTTGGGGTTGAGGCCTGGATGGGGCATGCCAGACTATAGCATCTGATGGCAAGGGCCAAGATGGAGGTAGGCCAAGCCACTGGGTCGGAGCAACCACTGGCACTCACAGGATCTGTGACTGGGAACGGATGCCATAGGGAAGCTAAGGGGATGCTCCTGCTGGGCTACCATTCCCACTGAGTGTGAGCGTGTGAGCTGAATCTGCGGATGTGCCAGGCTGGGCTAGGCTCCAGTATTTGTTGACACTCGTGAGAGCCAGAGTGGATGTAGGATGGTGGATGTGGGATGGGCTGGGCTAGGTCTCAGCACATGCTTATCCGTAGGAGTGCTGGGTCTGGGGGTGGGCCAGTGAAGGCTGGAATGTAGCACCCACTGCTTAGAGTTGTAACTAGTGTGGGCTGCTCTGGTAAGGCTGCAGTACCTGCTGATGAATGTCGTAAATGGAGGTTTGCCAAAGCAGACTGATCCAAACGCTTACTACTGTGCAGCTGTGACCTGGTCTGATAGGGGAACTTGGGGATCTCCATTACTGAGATGTAGTCCTGCAGGTGAGTGTGATAGCTGCATTCCAGTCCAGGCCAGATTGTAGTGCTCATGGGAGTATATGTGGGTCAAGTTCTAGGGGTGGGCTGGGCTGGCCAGTCTGCAACACCCATTGGCAGGTGCGGGAGTCAGGACAGGGTGCAGGCCAAGCCGGGTTGGGCCACAACATTCATCAGTTCACATTAGGGTCTGAATTGGGGGTTGGCCAGGCTGGGCTAGGCTGGTGCACCTGCCAGCATGAGCTTGGATAAGGGTCAGGTTGTGTAGAGCCAGGCTATAACACCCACTGGTGAATGCTGAGGGAAGATGAGCCATGCCAAATTGGAGTGCAGTACACATTGTCACATGTAAGACCCCAGGCCTGGGAGTGAATCTGGTTGGAGGGCTCTGGGGACTACTCTACCAGGCTTCTTTTCCCACTGGTTAGTGTGAGAGCTGGGATTAGGGGCAGATTGAGCTGGGCAGGGCTACAGCAACCATTGGCCTTCATGTGAGTTGGGTTTGAGTGAGGACTGGGCTAGTCAGATTACTGCATTCACTGGTGCTTGCAAGGGCCAGGATAATGGCTGACTGGCTGGACTTTGCTGCAATATCTACTAGGAAGTGTTGAGACACGGTGCAAGTCATGTCAGATCAGACGCAGTACTCCCTGGAAAATAGAAGATCCAGGACTGGGAGTGGGCCTAAGGGAAACTGTGGACACTTCTCTGCTGGGCTGCAGCTACCACTGATGTGCAGGAGTGCCAGGGCTGGAGGTGGTCCAGACTGGAAAAGGAGGCAGCATCCATTGGCATATATGTGGAACGGGTTGTGGAATGGGGTGGGTGGAGCTAAGCGCAACATCCGTAGGTGTATACAAGTGCCTGGTTGGGATACAGCACAGACTAGTCTGCTATAAATACATACTGACACACTGGAACCAGGACTGGGGGTGGGCTTAGTGAGGGGTTATTGGAGGTTGTCCCAGCTAAGCTCATTTTCCGATGTTGGCACTCTGGGTTAGGCTGGGCTGCAGCATCCATCAGTTTGCATGGGATGTGGGGCTGGGGACAGTACTGAACAGGAAATTACAATCAGCATTGTGGGCCCCAGCGCAGTAGCCTAGTGGCTAAAGTCCTTGAGTTACATGCACCGGGATCCAATATTGCTCCAGTTCCTATCCCAGCTGCTCTACTTCTCATCCAGCTCCCTGCTTCTGGCTTGGGAAAGCAGTAGAGGATGGCCCAAGACCTTGGGACCCGCCACCCACGTGGGAGGCTCACAAGAAGCTCCGGGCTTCAGCTCAGCTAAGCTCCAGCTATTGTGGCTGCTTGGAGAGAGAGCTAGTAGATGGAAGAGCTTTTTCTCTATCTCTCCTCCCTGTAAATCTGCCTTTGTAATCAAAACAAGTCTTCCAAAAGGAAAGGAAAGGAAAGGAAAAGGGAAAAGGGAAAAGGAAAAAGGAAAAAAAAAGGAAAAAGGAAAAGAAAAGAAAAAATCAGCAGTGTGTGCATAGGCTGATATGGGTGACAGACTGATTCAGACCCTGTACTGGCTGACACATCTATGAATCAGGTCTGGGGTCATTCCAGGTGAGGTTTCCTGGGGCACTTCTGAACTGGACCACTGAACTCCTAACTCCAGCCATGGGGAAACTCAAGATTTGTGGTTTGAGCTTGGAATTGCACGTATTGGGACTGGGGCTTCTTGATTGCTGATGCCTATGCAGTGAACAGCATGCACAGGTGCATAAAGGGGACATGATGGCCATCACATTTGGGTCTACAGAAGATGTCAAGTTCCATGTAAGAAGATAGCAGAACAAGTTGGACAACTCTTCTGGTCAAGTTTTGGCAGCAAATGTCTGGGCAAGTAGGTGCACTAGGGTGAACTCCCATCAGCCAGCGGACCTTAGACGGATTTTCTCAACCTTGGAGCAGTGAAACCAACAGCATCTCAAAACTATCATGACCACTCAGACAATACCCTGAGAACATTCTTCTCCATGGTGGGGTTTCTAAGGCAACATCAAGTGGACATCTGCCATACCTGGGTGCTGATGTAGTTTATCAGCTGGAAGCAATTCCTACTCACTCTCTCATGTTACTTAAGGTAATAGTTTGGATCATGCAATCAGTCATGTGAAGGACAAACCACTCTGTTTTCTAGTGTAAAGGTATGCATTTTTCATGTAAAACAGGATGAATGTGTCCAACAGGTTAGAGAATGGGCATTTTAAAAAATTGCCATTTTCTGGTGGTAAAGAATATGCTACACCACACTACTTTAGCTTAGCCCTAATACTTTGATTTGTCACAGGCCACCTAGTTTTACTAGCATTGCTCTTACATTATCAGTGTCAAGCAACCCCAGTAATCAATTTAGTATACTTTTGAGGATTACCACTGTCCATTCACTTGGAAGAAAACTTGTAAAAAAAATCCCCAAAAGGTTTAACGCAATCTGCATGAAGTGTAAGTAGCTGCCAAAATAAGTTTCTACACTAACTATTTTTTTTAAAAGATTCATTTATTTTTATTGGAAAAGTAGGCCCGATTTACAGAGAAGAGAGACACATCTTCCAGCCACTGTTGCCTTCCCTGAATGGCAACAGTGACTGGAACTGAACTGATCTGAAGCCAGGAGCCAGGAGCTTCTTTTGGGTCTTCCAAGTGGGTGCAGGGGCCCAAGGCTTTGGACTATCCTCTGCTGGTTTCCCAGGCTGCAAGCAGGGAGCTGGAGCAGAAATGCAGCATTTAGGGCCTGTAGCAGTCACATACGGAGTTCTGGTGCCTGAAGCTGGAGGATTAGTATGTTGAACTACCATGCTGGGCCTCAGATATCTACAATTTAAAGAGGCACTACAAAATTCTGGCATTCACTAATGTAATTTACAATGCAATAACCAATACATTAAAGAAGTAGCAAAATATGGCCCATAAAGCAAAAGCTATCAAAGACATTTGTAAAATCAGATTTGATGGAATTAACAGATTAGGATTTTAAAACAGCTCTTATAAATATTCTTAAGAATTAAAAAGAGAGCTGGGTGCAATGCCTCAATTGGCTAATGTTCTGCATGCAAGTTCCAGAATTCTGTATGTGCTCCAGTTTGTATCCTGTATCCAGTTTCTATCCTGCAGCTCCACGTCCCATCCAGCTCCCTGCTTGTGGCCCAACGAAGTAGTGGGGGATGGCCCAAAACCTTGGGATCCTGCACCCTGTGAGACCAGGCTGCGTGAGGAGTAAACCAGTGGATGGAAGGTCTTTTTCTCTCCTTCTCTCTGTAAATCGGCCTTTCCAATAAAAAAAAATAAATCTTAAAACTTTAAAAAAAAAACAAAACAACAACTCGATATAAATAAAACATGTTAAAAATAGCTAAAAAATTCTGGAGCTAATGAAAGAAGAGCTACAATTACAATTTTTATTTGTGTATGTTTAGCAGATTAGCTGTTAAAGACTAATACATTTGAACAGTAAGAAGTTAAACACAAGTGGCAGATTTGTGGGAAGAGCAGTGGGGTCTGAGTGACTTGGAAAGGAAATATAAAAGGACACAGGATGTAATTAGACCCCAAATAAAGGGGAGAATAGAAGGAAAAGAGTTTCAAAAATTGTGAACATAGTCTTGTTATTAGAAACACTGCAAACTGCAAGACAGTATGGTGATATTTTAAAAGCTGAAATAATAGGGCCTCGTGGAGTAGCTCAGTGGCTAAAGTCCTTGCTTTGCATGGGCCATGATCCCGTATGGGTGCTGATTCATGTCCTAGCTGCTCCACTTTCCATCCGGTGGCCTGGGAAAGCAGTCGAGGACAGCCCAAAACCTTGGGACCCTGCATCGACATGGGAGACCCAGAAGAGCTCATTTTTCTGGCTGTTGGCACCTATTTGGGAAGTAAACCAGCGGAGGGAAGATCTTTCTATTTGTATCTCCTACTCTCTGTAAAATCTGCCTTTCCAATAAAAATAAATAAATCTTAAAAAATTGCATCCAACAAAAATATAGATGATTATATTACACATTTTATTAGAAAGTAGGTCATCACACTGAATTTAAAAAGGAAATCAGCTATATTTGAATAAGAAGGCCAATTTAATTGTAGAAAGAGAACGTTTAAAAATAAAAAGTATAGCTCTGTAAAGGCTGGAGGGGCTGTGCTACTATTAGATGAGTTAGAGTTTGGACAAAGAATAATGTGACGAATACATGGGGGACATTTCATGATAACGAAAATACCAATTCATCAGGAAAACTAAATATCAAGTATGTACATGTCTAATTAATATAAGTTCTAAATATATAAAATCCCAAATTGGTTGTACTGACATGAGAAGTGAAAAAATTCATGTTGTAGTGGGAGTTTATAATAAATTTCTCTTTTATCAATGTTTAGAGCAACAGAAGGTCTGGAAGACATAGACACCAATTTAATATATTTGAAATATACATAATGCTCCTTATTACCACAGAATGTATGTTCTTTTTGGATGAAATTGATACATTCATTAAGGTGGGAATTGCCCTCAGCCAAATAAATGCACAAACATTTTTGAAATGTGTTCTCTGACAACTGAAGTTGTTGGAAATAAAATAATCTGAAAAAATTCCAACATAGACGGTAAAAAATATTTCTGGGCCAGGTGCAGTAGTCTTGTGGCTAAAGTCCTCGCCTTGCACACCCTGGAATCCCATATAGGCGCTGGTTCTAATCCTGGCAACCCTGTTTCATATCCAGCTCCCTACTGGTGGCCTAGGAAAGCAGTTGGGGACGGACCAAACCCTTGACATCCTGCATCCACATGGGAGACCCAGAAGAAGCTCCTGGCTCCTGGCTTCAGATTGGCTCAGCTCCAGCCATTGTGACCACTTTGGAAAGTGAACCATTGGATGGAAGATCTTCCTCACTGTCTCTCCTCCTCTCTGTAAATCTGACTTTCCTATGAAGACAAATAAATCTTCAAAAAAAAAAATCCAAATAAATCATAGGCTTAAAAAGAAATCACAAGGGGAATTGGAAAAGATTTTGAACTGAATAATGATAACATGACAATCATTTGTTTGATGCCAGCACATTAGTACTGAGAGGGAAAGTTAATTACAAAGGAAGATATTTAATTGCAGGAGAAGGAAGTTCTTGAATGCCTTGATCAAAGTCTTAGGCACATTTGATCTAAATTTCTACTTACATTTCCAACAAAGAATGGAGTAACGAAAGTCAGATTTATCTTCACTCCTGAAAGAATTAAAACCACCAAAAAATGTAGAGAGACAGAGACTGGGAATAATGTTTCTACCAGCTAGACTACTTGGGAGCATTTTGCCTTAGTAATCCAAAGGAATAGTTAGCCTAGATTAAATACTGCTTCGGTGCCACAGGCAAATTTAAAAAGGTAAGTCCAAAGGGATTTAAGTAACTTAAGTATATCTCAAAAACAAATTTCAGGGAATATAAACATATCAATTACCCACTGGAAAAAACTTACAATGTCAGAATCCATTAAAAAAAAACAAATTACAGGATATACAAAGATGGAAGAAAATCTAACTTTTAATGAGAAAAGAAATCAAAACCAACCCCAAACTGGCATAGATATAGCTATTCCTTGTATTCTTACTTTGCTACTAGCTTTTCCTTTGAAAATGGAATGGGTTTCTAAATAATGTGAAATGCTTTCTCCTTCCTCTGCTGGTATGATTAATGTTACTAACAAGATGAGATAGATATAAAGATGTACCTGGAAATATAAACATGAACTGAAGTTAACAACCAAAGATTAAAAAAGCCCTGTGATATCTGAGATGACAAACACATTAGATGGGATTAACAGCAGATTGACAATTGAAGAAAAATGCTAATGAATTTGAAGTCATTACAGTAGAAATTAATTTGGAAAAGGGTTGGACTGTTTCTTAGATAGTAAAAGCATATGTGCATCAAAGACATGTAGTACATTGTTCATAGCAATTTCATTTGTAATAGTTCCAAGAATAAGCAACCCCAAATTTACATAAACTATTGAATGGATAAATTGCTATATGTTCTTTTTTTTTTCTAAAGATTTATTTTTATTATTTTTTTATTGGAAAGGCGGATATACAGAGAGGAGAGATAGAGAGGAAGATCTTCCATCCTATGATTCACTCCCCAAGTGAGCGCAACGGCCGATGCTATGCAGATCTGAAGCCAGGAGCCTCTTCCGGGTCTCCCACACGGGTGCAGGGTCCCAAAGCTTTGGGCCACAGGCAGGGAGCTGGAAGGGAAGCGGGGCTGCCGGGATTAGAACCGGCGCTCATATGGGATCCCAGGTGTGCAAGGCGAACACCTTAACCACTTGCGCCACTGCGCCGGGCCCAAATTGCTATATGTTCTTATAAGAATATATTACTTAGTAAAAATAATAAAAGGGATTGATTTTGTTAAATGCACCAAAGTGGAAGGATTGGATAATATGTTTTGAGTGAAGAAAAAAAGCCTGATAAAAGTACATTCTTTTTTTTTTTTTAAAGATTTATTTATTTTCCTTGGAAAGTCAGATTTACAGAGAGGAAGAAAGACAGAGAGGAAGATCTTTCATTCGCTTACTCACTCCCCAAGCTACCACAACAGTGGGAGCTGAGCCAGTCCAAAGCCAGGAGCCAGGAATTTCTTCCAGGTCTGCCACACGGGTGCAGAGTCCCAAGGACTTGGGTTGTCCTCAACTGCTTTCTCAGGCTTCAAGCAGGGAGCTGGATGGGAAGTGGGGCTGCTTGGATTAGAACCAGCATCCATATGGGGTCCAGGTGTGTGCAAGGCAAGGACTTTAGCTGCTAGGCTACCGTGCTAGTCCAAAAGAGTAAAGTCTGTAAGTTCATTTTTAAAAAGCTCTAGAAAATTCAAATTAATGTGTAAGTATCAGATCGGTGTGGTTCTTTTGAGGGATAATGAAGAATTGCCAAGGAGTGTAAGAAAGCCTTTGGGATATTGGTAAATGCACCTTGATGATAATGCTTTCTTTTTGGTATGATCAGCAAAACAAATTTTAAATATGTGCAGTTAATTTTATGTCAGTCTTATTTCATTAGAAATGTTAAGAAATTTAAAAACCAGTACCAAGTCAAATCCAGGACAATTATGGAAGAAAAATGTTATATATGTGAGAACTCAAAGCAGAAAATGGTTAAGCAGTGGAGACATTGAGGAAAATCTAAAGCTGTTTTTTTTAAACATTAATAAATTCAGTAATCCTCTTGCTGATGTGAACAAGAGCAAAATCAACATGTCTGCTGATATTACAGGGACTGATATTACATGGATAATATTAAGGATAAACAAATCAATAAATTTGAAAGTTACATGAAACTCTGAAAGTTTAGAAAAATTATCTTTCTTCTTCCCTCCTTCCTTTTTCCTCTCTTCCCCCTTTCCCCTTCCTTTTCTCTCCCTCCCTCCCTCTCTTTCCTCTTTTCTTCCCTGCTTCCTCAATCAGATGTTCAGAGAGATAGGGAGAATGATCCTCCATTCTCTGATTTAACTCCACAAATGGCTCAACAGCTAGGAATGGGCCAGGCTGAAGTCAAGAACCAGGAGCTTCATGTGCGTCTCTTGAACAGGTGCTACTTGGATCATCTTTCTGCTTTTCCCAGACTGTGAACAGGAATCAGAGAGCCAGTACAAGTCTTGCAGAACGTTGGTACAGCATGTTGGGCTAATCTTTCATGAAAACTGGTAGGATGGGATCTGGGTCTAAGGAAGAAGTGGTTTGACTGGGCCTATTATGCTAACTTAGGTGGTTCTCATTTCTCTGAGAAGTTGTTGGATTCTTTTGCCTTTTGGAGAGGTATTTGAGGTCTTTGCTTGGTTTCCTGGAGCAGGCAAGCTTATATTTGATGTGTATTTGGGTATGTTCCTCTTCTTTGCACAAGAGTCTGCAAATGCATTTGCCTCACTTGGAACTGTGCTTGCTGAGTTCTGGGCATACAGCATGGGCTCTTGGTCTCTGAGATCAAAGGTCATGAGGCCTCTGAAGCCACCTGGATATGAAAGCATGGCTGCCCATTGATGTGAAAGGCAATTTGTGGGATTGAGAGTAAATCTGATAGAGGTAGGTGTTCTTGGGAGGCTCTGCTGACTGGCCTCTGGGACTTGGAGGGGACACAGGTAGCAACATCCTTGGACAACCCCTGCTAAGTAACACGTCGCAGAGGCACCAGTGAAAAGTTATGCCACCAGTGACAAGTTAATGTTATATATATTTGGTATAAAAATTATGAGTCACTTTTCTACTATTTTCATAAACAGAGTGATCCTATGTTAATAGAGGCATATTTGGGGACTGACACCATTGTATAGTGGGCTAAATCTCTTCCTGTGGCACTGACATCCCGTAAAGGTGCCAATTCGTGTCCCAGCTGCTCCACTTTCCATCCAGCTCCCTGTTTATTGCTTGGGAAAGCAGTGGAGGATGGATGGTCTAATACCTTGGGACCCTGCACCTATTTTGGAGACCCAGAGGAAGCTCCAGGGTCGCAGCTTTGGACCCACATAGCTCTGGTCATTGCAATTTAAAAGGAAATTAACAGGGCCTGGCGGCATGGCCTAGCAGCTTAAGTCCTTGCCTTGAACATGCCAGGATCCCATATGGGCGACGGTTCTAATTCCGGCAGCTCTACTTCCCATCCAGCTCCCTGCTTGTGGCCTGGGAAAGCAGTTGAGGACAGCCCAATGCTTTGGGATCCTACACTTGTGTGGGAGACCTAGAAAGAAGTTCCTTGCTCCTGGCTTCGGATCGGCATGGCACCAGGTGTTGCGGTCACTTGGGGAGTGAATCATCAGACAGAATATCTTCCTCTCTGTCTCTCCTCTCTGTGTATCTGACTTTGTAATAAAAAAATAAAACAAATCTTTCTTAAAAGGAATTAACAAACTGATGCAAAATTGTATCTCTGATTTTTCAAGTACCAATAAACAGTCTTAAAAAATAGTGACATATTTGAAGCCTACAGTTGATATAGCTTTGTGTTTCCACAATTATAATGTTGATTTGGGATTACTTTTTGTGACTTCTAATCATCTGATTTTCCATATAGGAATTTTCTTTAAGAACTTGGGTTGGTTACCAAGGTAGCTCTGTTTCTGTAGAATTTGCATGCATAAGCTCCCCACCCTCTTTCTTTGTTAGCGTGTAATCATTTTTGATTGTTTCATATGTAGCATTATCAGTTTTTTAAAATACATGGTCTTCTTAAAAATATAATTGAATTGTGTATTAATATGAAATTATAGACTAATAACAATTTAAGTTGATTTGTACATTGATTTAGTGTTTTGTTTGTTAGTATCCTACCAGCATTTAACTAATTATTGACTTATAAATAGACTTGCTTCCTGTGGAATAATTTGTAGGTGTTGAAGAGGTTCTCCTTTCACTGCTTTCCATGGCACCATGTCCATTTTTGTTTTTAACTTTCAGTTTTTCATCTTCAGTGAAGATTGGTCTTGCTTTGTCTTGCCTGTAAAGGCTTTGTTGTCCTTCAAGTGGTTACACTTCATACAACTATGTTTCTTTTTTTGTTTTTAATGTAAAATTTTATTTTTATTTTGACAATCTTTACATAGTTAATTAGGGTAAGAAGGTTCAAGGGCTACAGGAAAGTGGACAATACTCGTATGTTTTCCATATTGTTACCTTCATGTTTAAAGGGGGGTATTAAGGGAGAAGGCCCACCCAATTTCCCACCCTCCCCAGGTCCCAGATATAGGGCATGCTCTGAGGTTCTTGCTTAGGTGGTTTTAATATTGCCACAGTTATGAATTGCTGTCAATCTTGCCACTCCAAGCACTATGAGGTCTTTGAAAAATCCACTGATTGACATAGTCCACCATAGCTGAGATGGTTGGTTGACCTATTCTGTCTTCTCTCTTTTCTTCGTTAGGGTTCTGAGTCCAGCATTTAGATTAGGAAGATCTCCAAAGAAACTTCTTGTATGTGCTAAGAAGTACAGGGCCTGGCACCATCCATCACCCCAATCAGCTGGTGGTTGCAATTGCTGGGTTGGTTCTGTTTTCACTCCCGACTTCCACTGGGTGTTGCAGTCCAGCCTGGTTCTGCCCAGCACATACTTGGCCCTCACATAAACCAGTGGGAGCTGCAGCCTAGTTGGAGCAACCCACAATAACCCCGACCAGGCCCACCCCCTACCCTGGTTTGCCAGTAAGTGTAGCAGTAATCCAGTCTGTCCCACACCCCTTTCCACCCCAGCCGCTATCTTAGTTTTATGTTCTTCTGTGGAAGTGGTAACCCAAGAGGGATGAGCCCACTGTTTCCCTCCCAGGCTTCTCCCACTCCCAGATTCCAGCTGATGCTGTGGCTAAGCCCAAACAACCCTCGCCCACTTTAATTTTGTTTGCACCAGTAGGAATAATTCGCCCAGCCTGGCTTTTCCCTGATCTAGTCCACATGAGGCGCACAGGTGTGGTAGCTCTGCCTAGTCTGGTCTGCCCCCATCCCAGGCTATGCTCTCCTGCGGAAGTAGCTGTCTAGCAAAGGAACCACCCCTTATTCCCCTGTTGGCACTGCCCCCTTTTTCTCACGCTTGCTGGTTGGGCGCTGCGGTCATTTCCAGTACAGGCAACCTCACCTTGGCATTACATATTTTGCACTGGTCTTTGTTGCGACCAAACCTGGCTTGACCCACACTGTTCTGGTGCTTGGATTTACCAGTGGATGACCTGGACAGATTCAGCCTGATCTTCCCCTGACCCCTGTCAATTGTATGCCAGAGGGTAACTTTCCATGGCCTTTACTGGGCTGTTTCCTATCATGTTTCTTGCACTTACCTGCCGGGTCTGTGTCCTGCCAGAGAAGTTGCCCAGGCTCCTCCATCAGAACCTCTCCCAATGCCAGGTTTCATGCTTATCAGGGTGTCCATGAGCCAACCCTACTCAGTCCACCTCCTGTCCTAGCAGGAACTGTGGCTTTTCCTGACTGGCCTTCCACCCAATCTGGTTCTTGCTGTTGGATGTTCCAGCCCAGCCATGGTTTGTCCATACCCACATATGGCTCACACATGGCTCAGTAGGGGTTTGAGACCTTGCCTAGTCCATCCCACATCTGCCCTGGTCCTCCAGGACACCAGGGAGTGTTGGGGTCCGGCCCGGTTCGGTGCATCCAATCCCAGTCCACACTTGTGCCAAGGGAGACTACAACTGTTTCCAGATCAGAACGCAGCCCCCCTTCCAGGCCACATGCCTCTTGGTGGGAACCTCAGCCCAGCTAGGGTTGTCCCCTTAGCTCCCCAACCGGGCCTGTTCCCAGCCATAGATCACTTGCCTGCCAGTGGATGCTCTGACTCAGCTTGGCACAGCCCCTCCCCTGTCCCGAACTCTGCCTTAGACACTGTGGCTTAGCGTCCCTGGCTCCCGCAGACCAGTAGGTACAAGAGCCTAGCTCAGCATGACTTCTGCTCCCTCCTGGTTTCTAGTTTTACTTGTGGGCTAAGGTTTGCTCAGTCGTGCCTGATCTTCTGTGTTCCAGTACCAGTTGACACATTAGCCAGCTGTTGGAGCTACTTTTGCAGGACAAGCCCCAAGCCCAGGCTTCTGCATGGACTGGTATTTGGTGCTCAGCATTATTAGTGATTACAAGGTTTACAGAGGAAGAGTTACTGCCTGTTTCAGGTCCAAGAAGCACAACGGGTTCAACCTGGAGCTAATTAAGCAGCAACTCAAAGAAACAAATCCCCAGAGCTCCTCGGCCGGGTGGCCAGCAGGCAGAGCCTGGCACCAATGGCGCACTGGCCGCCCGGGGAGGACGGCTCACCATGTGCCCATGGCGGCTGTCTGGGATCCAGGCATGAGACGCCCCGTCTGAGACCCACCAGCAGCCAGGAGGCTGCTGGAGGTTTAAATTCCCAGGCCCAAGTTCGCGCCCCTCCCAAATCCCATTCACTGCCCCATAAAGGCGGCGGGTGGGTCCTGGACCTGCCCAGTCCTGGATACCTCCCCTCTCAGTCTGCTCACCCCAAAGGAAGCGGCCCGGAGCCCAGCAGGCCCGGGAACAGCTCACCATGTGCACATGGCGGCTGTCTGGGATCCAGGCATGAGACGCCCCGTCCTGAGACCCATGTTTCAAACTGAGATGAAGCTGAGTTCTGCCATAAAGCTGTCTCTGGCTATTAGGCGGTTTTCATTGTTGTTTTTGTTTGTTTTGTTCTGGTTTCTCTTGTAACTGTTGATTTTCTCTTCAGTGCTATGTAATTTATCTTGTAGATCATATGCCTTGGCTTTCTTTTTCTATCAGTTTTTATGTATGCTGTCTGCCTTCATCCTTAGACCTTTAACTAGGTAAGAGAGGAGATGTAGATACATAATAATAGGAGTTTTGATTTCCCCAAGATAAGACGTCAGCCAAAAATTTGATTCTAACATATGTTTTTCCAAACTATGTTACCTGTTGGTTTTGCTATAATATGCGGAGCACATAGAACATGTACTATGTTGAGTAGTTTGAAATAGTTTCCATTTAAGTCCCTAATCTTTAATACCTATTTCTTTTAAAAAGTCATGGTTAAAATACCTGCTGTTGTTTAATTTAACTTTATTAATTGTCATCTTTTACCATCATGTTGAAGCTTGAGTCCTTCAGAGGAGCAAGATATTGTTTGATCAAGGAGATTTGGGCTACTGAAATATTTGTTATTCATTGTGCACCATATGCCAAATATTATTGCTAGTTCTGGATATGAACAAATGTGTTATTTTGTTAATAATATTTGATTTCTTTTTATTTATACAGGAGAGATTAAACAGATTCTAGAAAATGAACTTCAGATACCTGTGTCTAAAATGCTGTTGAAAGGCTGGAAAACCGGAGATGTGGAAGACAGTGTGAGTCTCTTAATTGCCTGGAAATAAAAAGAAAATTAAGTTTAACAATGCACTAAATCATGTATTAATATTGGTTTTAATTAAAGTAGTTACATATGAAGGGGAGTAGATTTGCTAATAATGAGTTAGTTTAAGTAGTCAGCAGTTTTCTTCAAGCTTAATTGTTTTCACGTTGAACCGATTGTTTTAAGCATGTAAATGAAAATGCTACATGTTATAATGCATTCTGTTATAATGCATGTTATACATGCATTCTGTTTTGAGAGCCTTATCTTTCTCTCAGATTTCTTAGGGTGTCAGAGTGCTCTGGAATAATTTACTGAGCAGTTACTTATTAGCCTGAAAGAAGTCGCACACAGTATATACATTCATGACATGTATTGATTATAGTTCAAAGATAATAAGAGAAAATTTTAAAACTTGAGAAATGTAAATCCTAAGAATTTTTCTTTCTTTGGTTGCATAGTGACAAGTGCCTGGAATGAATTCTATTTTAAGAATGTGTGCAGTGTTGTGATTTTTCAGGTAGTTGTCATTCTCAATATACCTCAAGTATTAAAAAATTCACTTTGTTTTATAGGATTAATAATCAAAAAGGGAAATAATTAGTTAATTCTAGAACTTCAGATGTTTAGGGGCAAACTAATTGTCAACACTTTCATAGTAGATACCTGCCTCTGCCAGCAGAGCCGGTAACGTGGACAGGGAGAGGGTCTGGGGATGAAGCACCGACAGGAGACCAGTGATGGTAGAAGTCTCTGTGAAGTCTCCATTTATTGCTCCTTCACCTTCGTTTATTGCTCCTTCACCTCTCCTTATATACTCTTTCCCCCAAGTCCTAATTTAGCAGGATATTGGATACAGATGAGTTCAACTAGTCTCGGTGCTTTTAGCCATAAGCCCAATTCCTGTTTCTGCCCATCCCAACGAGCACTAATCAACTTCTTAGCCCATAACAGATAGCAAATTATTATTTCAATGAACAGACAAGGTTGGAATCTACAACTATTTGGTCATTTTTTTGTGAATGGCTTCTTGTCGACATTCTGCTGATGTTTATATGAGTATTAAAGCTCATTTGATATACGGTAATGTAATGAGTACCTCACAGAGATATTTCCAGAAAATTTGGGTTGGCAAGATATTTGTAAGTTTAGACACAGGTTATATCAGGCATCAGGTGTTTTTTTCTGGATAAAGTCAGATGGTAGATATGTTATTTGTGGACCATTCAGGCTCTTCTGCATCCACTTTCTCTGATATTGCACATTGAAACAGCTCCCCTGCCCTGGCAGCATTTAAAAAGTTATTTACTTTTTTAAGAGGCTGTGTGAAAATAGCAGTAGGTTAATTTTTTTTAAATGGGCCATAGTTTGTTATCCCTTTTTGCTGTATGTTCTAATTGAAACATGAACTTCTTAGAAAATATTGAGTAGCTGAGTAAATCAACAATCTTGAAAAACTAAAACAAAGTGAATTTGTTTGAATCAATAGTATGCATTCATTTATTGAGAAAATTGTGGTTTTGTGACAGTCTGGTGTGTAATTTTTAATAGGTGTTGAAGAAAAAGGCAATAGTTTTGAAAATGTAATTAAACTATGTGTTCTGTCAAGTAAATGTAGCCTTTGTTACAAATATTACTTTAGTTACTTATTTCTAAGTATTCTTTTGCCTAGGTGATTGCTGCTATTCCCATGCCATTAATTTTGTGGTAACTACCCAGATTTGTCTATAGTCTGGACTGAAGCCAGAAGCCTGGAGTCTCTCCTGGGCCTCCCACATCGGTGCAAGGTCTCAAGGATTTGAGCCACTTTCTGCTGCTCTCCTCGGCCATAAATAGGGATTTAGATCAGAAGTGTAGCAGCCAGAATTTGAACTGGTTCCTATATGGCATGCTGATGCTACAGGGGGAAGCTTAGCCTACTATGCCATGGCTCTAGCTCCTAGCCCATTTCTTAACTAGATTGTTTTCCTGTTGCTGAATTTCAAGCTCTTGCTAAATCATGGATATTAATCCTTTATTAGTAGCATAATTTGCAAATATTTTCTCCTATTCTGTCAGTTCCCTCATCACTTTTTTTGATTATTTCCTTTGCAATACAGAAGCTTTGTAGCTTGATGTAATCCCATTTTTCTAACTTTTAATTTTGTTACCTGTAGACTTTTCCAAGAAGTCTTTGCTTATGCCAGTGTCTTGTACCTTTCCCCATTGTTTTTCCTCTAGTAATTGGGTGGTATCAGGTCATAGATTTGGATCTTTAATCCATTTTGACTTGATTTTGTGTAAGATGTTCAAAAGTCTGTCCTTTTGCCAGGGTAGATTGTTAGCTCATTTGTCAAAGATTAGTTGGTTGCAAATGTGTAGATTTGTGTAGATTGATTTCTGGGGTTTCAGTTCTGTTCCATGGTCTTCATGTGTATTTTTGTGCCAGTACCAGGCTGTTTCGAGTATAGTTGCCCTGCAGTATGTCATGAAGTTTTGTGTTGCCTGTGGCTTTATTTTTGTTATTTAAGATTGCTTTAGCTATTCAGTGTTGCTTGTGTTTCTGTATGAATTTTAGCATTGTTTTTCTTAATCTGAAAAGAATTTTACTTATATTTGATTGGGATCAGTAGATTCTGCAATTTGCTTTTAGAAGTATGGACCTTTGGATGATGTGAATTTTTCCAATACACGAGTGTGGATGATTTTTTTTTCTTTTTTTTTTTTTGTGACTTCCATATCTTTGTTGTTTTTCAACTTTTGTTATAGAGATTGCGCATGGTCTAGGTTGAACTTATTTAAATGCTTTTGCAGGTATTCTAAATGGGACTAGTCTTACAAATTTTTTCTCAGCTATTCATGTAAACTAAGACTATTGATTTTTATGTTTTAGATTTATTTATTTTTATTGGAAAAGCAGATTTAGAGAGAGAATGAGAGACAGAGTGAAAGATCTTCTGTCTGATCCACTCCCCAAGTGGCCACTGAACCAGTCTGAAGCCAGGAGCCAAGAATTTCTTCCAGGTCTCCTACATGGGTGCAGGGTCCCAAGGCTTTGGGCCATGGTCTACTGCTTTCCCAGGTCACAAGCAGGGAGCTGGATGGGAAGTGGAGCAGCCAGAACCCCATACTCTGCTTTCTCTTGTGTTATTCTAGTTGTCTATTCAAGTTTTTAGCTGAGATAAACTACATTGTTGCTTTGCATTGTGTTACACACATCTTTTCCTTCCTAGTCAGTATCCAATCTAATTTTTTTCTGTCTATTCTGTATCATTTTTGTTTTTCTCTAGTAAATTGTTATCAACATAGTTTTGTTTCTTTGGTTTTTTTGTTTGTTTCTTCAGTTCTTAAGATAAATCTCTTAAAACATCCCATTTCTAGCAGTGACTACATTATATAGTTAGCTTCCCTCACCCCCTTTCTCTATCCCCACTGTCTTTAAAATTTGTTTGAAAGGCAGAGTTCAGAGAAAGAGGGAAGAAGGGAGGAAAAGGGAGAGAAGGGGAAAGAGAGAGAATAGAGAACACACACACACACACACACTCACACACCCCTGCCTAACTGCCAGTGGATACAATAGCCAGAGCTGGGACAGACTGCAGCCAGAAGCCAGGATTTCCATCCCAGTCTCCACACATGAGTGGTAGGGGCACAAATCTTTGACCATCTTTTGTTGCTTCTTAACGATTATTTACAGGGAGCTAGATTGGAGGCAGAGCAACCAGGACTCAAACTGAATGCTCCAGTATGGGCGGCTGACATTGTAATAAGTAGCTCAGGGTGCTGCACCATAGTGCCAGCCCCTTTGTAGTCAATCTCCTTGATAACAAAACTTTACACTAAGTTGTTTTTAGTTCTTGTCTCCAGTTGTTGTTTTTGTCAAGGTTGTCAGTAATCACATTATTAATTCATTGATATATCTATTTTTTTATGTGCCAGAGAGAATTTCCACTTACTGATTCACTCTTAAAATGCTGCTGTGATCGGGTTGGATCAATGTCAAGCGGGGTGCTGGGAGCTCAGTCCAGATTGCTCATGTAGTAGCTAGAACCTAACCCAACTTCTTGGCATCATTACTGCTCCTTAGGATCCACATTAGCAGGAGACTGAGTCAGGATCTGGGGTGAATATTGAACTTAGATGCTTTGATGAAGGTTATGATATCTTTAACGCTAGGCCAAAAGTCTGCCACTGTGTGTGTGTGTGTGTGTGTGTGTGTGTGTGTGTGTGTGTAGTAAGGTTTTTTGTATTCAGTGGTTCTTTTGCATATCTTATTTAGAAATGATAAAGTGCAATTATGAAATTGCTGTATTTTCAGGAATTGTAGGAAAAACTATAATGCGAATCAATATTGTTTTTTTTTTTTTCCCCCAGATGGTCTTAAAGTCACTACATTTGCCAAAAAACAACAGTCTTTATGTCCTTACACCAGACTTGCCACCACCTTCATCATCTAGTCATGCTGGGTAAGGTGCTTACTTTTCCTGAGAATCTGAAAGAAATGGTTTGATTGTTAAATTGCCTCAAGCTTTATATAAACATCAAAATTAAATCAAACAGAAATCTCATGGAAACTTGAACCTATCAGTAGCTGTTAAGTAGATCAGTTTTCAAACCAGTTGGTCTGGAATGTTTGTTTTAGTGGTGAGATCTTGACCAAAGAAGCACTTTACAAAAACTGTAGTGTGTAAAAAATAGTAAAAACCAGTCAGTTGTCTAATGGAGAAGCTTAAGAGTTGGAGGGAGACAACTAGTAAGTGGAACATCAGTCTTTGTGCTAAAGAGGACATATCTTGGGCCCGGCGCGGTGGCGCAAGTGGTTAAGTCCTCGCCTTGCACGCCCGGGATCCCATATGGGCGCCGGTTCTAATCCCGGCAGCCCCGCTTCCCTTCCAGCTCCCTGCCTGTGGCCTGGGAAAGCAGTTGAGGACGGCCCAAAGCTTTGGGACCCTGCACCCGCGTGGGAGACCCGGAAGAGGCTCCTGGCTTCGGATCGGCATAGTATCGGCCCGTTGCGGCTCACTTGGGGAGTGAATCATCGGATGGAAGATCTTCCTCTCTGTCTCTCCTCTCTGTATATCCGCCTTTCCAATAAAAAATAATAAAAATAAATCTTTAAAAAAAAAATAAATAAAAAAAAAAGAGGACATATCTTTTGTGATTATAAATTTAGAAGTTGTAAGAATTAACAAAAATAAGAATTTTTGTTCTTTGTAAGAATTTTGCTATTGCAAAAATTAAAACAAAAATAAGAAAGTAAGGAGGAGGGGTGGTGGGAGCAATGGATAGAGGGAGGGTAGGGTGAAACTTATGCAGTAGTGACTGTTAATGAATAACATGGTGTGTGTTCCCTTTATATAAATACATTTTATTTATTTATTTTAAAGATTTATTTATTTATTGTAAAGTCAGAGATACAGAGAGGAGGAGAGACAGAAAGATCTTCCGTCTGATGATTCACTCCCCAAGTGAAGCGCAACGGCCGGTGCTATGCCGATCCGAAGCCAGGATCCAGGAACTTCTTCCAGGTCTCCCACACAAGTGTAGGGTCCCAAAGCTTTGGGCCGTCCTCGACTGCTTTCCCGGGCCACAGGCAGGGAGCTGGATGGGAAGTGGAGCTGCGGGATTGGAACCAGCGCCCATATGGGATTCTGGCATGTTCAAGGCGAGGACTTTAGCTGCTAGGCCACGCAGCCGGGCCCTAAATACATTTTTTTTTTTAAAGGACTTCTTGGAGTATATTCATCGTGTTTTACAGAGTAAAGAATAAAAACCTGATATCAGTTTTTATTTATTTATTTATTTATTTCAGTTTGGAATAGAAGGTTTCTCTTTTTAGCTCTCACAGTAAAATTCAATATATTTAAAGAACATTTCAGTATTTTAATATTTAATTACACACTGCTTATTATTAGTAGATGAAAACAATGATTATGCTAGAGGTAAAATAATGATTTTTGTGTATGAATTTTACTATATGATACCATGCAGTATCATCTCAGAACTATGGTCAAGAGTTATTTATATTTTCAGTTTTTATACAGATTTTCTTCTTTTTAAGTAAAACTTGGTGATTGTAGTAGAGGCGTATATCTAAACTTTTAAAAATCTCAAGCAGATCATATTCTACCTACCAGATATCATCATAGATACTACTAGAAAGAAAATTAGATTTGCCCTTGCCAAAGTGTTGTGTGTTAGCTGGATCTGAGTTCTTATCCCCAATGCAAGGAAGAATTTGAGGAAGAGAGCTATATAAAGATCAACAGAGAAACAAGATTTGCTTGCATGCAAAGCAGAAGTACCCAGGTCAGAGCTAGGGTACACTGGAAGGTGAGCTGTGCTCTGTGAGGTTTGGGTCCATCCCTTTATGTGATCTGTAGTCATAGGAGATAATGAGTTGTGTCTGCAGTGGGGTTTAATTGACCAAATATTCATAGAGACAGTGTTTGAGTATCACTTCAGATGTTAATGATGAATGATGGGAGTAGATGTATCGGCCATTACATTTTCTTATGATGACATTACATTTAACTAGATCTTTGCACAGATGCACTGGCAACCATGTTGCCATATTTTTGGCCAGCTCTAGTTCTGAGTGGCTGAAGTACAATTATGGTTTTTCTGCTGTCAAGGCTAGGTTGGAGGTTTTAATGCAGCAGGTAGGGCTGCAAGCAGGGACTGGTGACACCCTCAGCTTCTCTTTGCTATCTCCTCACCTACTTCAAAAGTAGAAATTATGGATTGTAATGCAACGACTTAACCACTGCTTGCGGTACCTACATGCCGTTTTGAAGTGCTTGATTGTGTTGTGCCTGCTGCTTTTTTGATCTAGCTTCCCTGTAATTCCCCTGAGAAAGAGCAGGAAATACCCCAAGTACTTGGGGTTCCTTATTCCCATTTAGGAGACCAGATTTATTTCTGCTTCCTAGTTTGGGCCTGATCTGCTCCTGGCTATTGCAGACATCTGGAGAGTGAATCATTGAATAAATCTTCCTCTATTTTTGCTTTTTTTTGAATAAAATTAATTCCCATTTGTATAGATATTTAATGTATTTGCATTTGTTATTCTGTTAGTGTTTTAGGATAAAGATTTAGAGATCTCTTGGATTGCTCTTAATCTATATTTCAATTAAATATTAACAGGAAATAGAATCTAAGCACTCAGTAGCAAACTACAAACTTACAGTCCTTGTACATATAGTAATGTTAATATAAACCTCAGGTGAGAAATTGAAGAGTTATATGTATGGTTCTGTATCCGGTCAGGTGGAACATTGTTTTGTGGGTTAGTAGACAAAGTGTAATCACTGTCATACAATATGTAATCCACATAATTAAAAGCAGGCAGGAGACATCATTGTTTGTAATCTATTGCTTTCCAGTAGTGTGATTAAATGGATTTATCCAAATGTCTTCCTGGGCTAATGGAAATGTTTTTCATTGCCATGTGGCTGACTTTAGTTTGATTGCCAGTCACTCAGTCCCTAGATAAGCAGGAAATTACAGTGCTGGTGACATACAGTGTTTATTAGAGATTGTGTCTATAGCACTAAAGCAGTTTTCCCTAGTTGGTGTTATAAAATTTTATCAAGTTATACTAATGCTGTTTCTTATGTTGGGATAGTAAAGAAGAGAAAAATGCAAAGGCAAACAAAAGATGTAGTGAAGGGGATGGGCTTGTGGAGATTCTCTTAATGCAGCAGCACATTTTATTAAAGCATATCAAAAAAGGCAGGGTATATTATAATGTATTTGCCCAGCTTTCTATAAAGCTAGATTTTAAGTTATATCTTTTTTTAGTATTTATTCATTTTTTAAATTTGAAAGGCAGAGTGAAAGAGAGAGAGGTATTTCATCAGCTGGTGTATTCCCAAATGACAGCCTAGACTCTAGTTGGGCCAGGTCAAAGCCAGGTACCCGCAACCCCATTCATGTCTCCTATTGCAGTAGTAGTTTTCTTCAAGCATCTGGGCCATCCATTTTCCACTGAATTCTGGGTTTGTTAGCAGGCAGCTGGATCAGAAGTGAAATTGGTGGGATTCAAACTGGGATTCACTTGAGATTTTGGTGTCACAGGCAATGGCTTAACTTACTGTGCCACAGCCCCACCTACACACACACACACACACACACACACACACACATACATACATATATGTATGTATATATATTTCTTTCTCTCTCTCTATATATATATTTCTTTTTATATATATATTTATATTTCTTTATATATATATATATTTCTTTTTTTAATTGGAAAGGCAGACCAGGTTAACGAAGAGGAGAGACAGAGGGAAAGATTTTTCATCTGCCAGTTCACTCTCCACGTGGCCGCAAAGGCCAGAGCTGAGCCTATCCAAAGCCAGGAGCCGGGAGCTTCTTCCAGGTCTTCCACACAGGTACAGGCTCCCAAGGCTTTGGGCCATAAGCAGGAAGCTGATGGGAAATGGAGCATTTGGGCATGAACTGGCATCCATATGGGATCCTGATGCATTCAAGGTGAGGATTTATCCACTGAATCGTGCTGGAACCTCTACATACACCTTTATTGTTGTTATTTTTTTAAATTTCATTTTTGATCATTTTTACATAGTTGATTAGGGTATGAAGGGGCAAGGGCTAGAGGCAACTGGATGAGACCATTGTTTCCACTTTTTCTTTTTTCCTTCCTGTATCTTGGGGAAGGGAGGAGATAAGGGGAGAAACCACATCCAGCCTCTCAACCATCTCAGGGTCCCCGATGTGGGGCATGCTCTGAGGGTCCTGCTCAAATCGTTTGTATATTTTTCTGAATTACTGTTAGTCTCACCACTCCAAGAACAATGAAATCTCTAGAGAATTCACTGGCTGACATAGTCCACCTTAGGATCTCCGTTTGCCCAGATATTCACTGCCAATGTTTTGCTGGGGTAGTTGATCAGTTTGTTCTGTCCTCTGTTATGGTACCAGGTATCCTCTGTAGTGTCCAATGTACTGCCATATCATCCATGTACAGCTGGCTATGCCGTCTACTGCTCCATCTAAGCCACTGAGGAGGCCCAGCTCTGACACATACACTCCATAGTCAGACCCAATGGTTCAGTTGGGAGGAATCCCCCAAAAAACCTTGTCTGATGTGATCCCAGACATGACTTCATGTGTGTCTGTTGCCCCAACTGGCTTATGCACATGCTGGGTTGCCATTGTTGGATCATTTCTGTGTGTGTCAGCACTATCTTCTACACAAACCAATGGGTGTTGCAGTCCAGCCCGATCCTGTCCACCACACAGTTGGCCTTCATGTAAACCAGTGGGAGTGGCTGCCTAGTCAGAATGACCCCAAATAACCCCTACCAGACCCGTCCCCTGCACTGATTTCCGCACTTGCCAGTATGTACAGCAGACTGATCTGATGTGTTCCACATCCGATTCAGCTCTCGTACATGTCTGTGGGCAGTGAAGCCTAGTTCAGTCCAACCAGCCCCACTATCCAGTCCACGCTAGTCCTGGTGGGTGCCACTCTTTGTCTAGCCATGCCTGCCTCTAGTCCTGGTTCTCATGCTCACCAGTGGGAATGGCAACCCAAGAGGGAGGTGCTCCCTCTTTCTCTAAAGGACCCACTCCCACTCCTGGATTTTGTACTTTCCAAGTGGTTCTGCAGTTTAGCTTGATGGAATTTGCCCCCCTTGCAAGCATCTGCCAGCTGATGCTGCGGCAAAGCCCAACTAGTCCACACCCAATTTGGTTTACACATGCACCTGTAGGTACAATTTAGCCTGGCTTTCACCTGAAACAGCTCACATGAGGCCAAACGGAGTTGTAGCTTTGCCTGGCTTGGTCTGCTCTCCTGATCCCAGTTCTCATACACACCAGTGGGAATAGTGGTCCATCAATGCAGCCCCCCAAAGTTCCCCTGCTGGGTTCACCCTCTCCCCTCCTGGTTCTCACATATGTTGGTTGGGAACTATAGTCCAATCTGGCATGGCCCGCCTCACCTCGGCATTTGCCAGTGGCTGTTATAGACTGGACCAACCCAGCCCACCTCCAGTTCCAGCTCATGCTGGTGATAACTACAGCTTAGCCTACACCAGCCAGCTCCCAGTCCTGGCATGAATGTAAACTGGCTGTTATTGCAGCCCAATCTGGCATGACACCACCCCATTCTGATTCTTGGATTTGCCAGTGAGTGAAATGAACTGACCCAGCCTGGTTCACCCCAGGCCTGAACCAAATGAATGGCGGTGGATACTGTTCCCTGTCCTTGTCTGGGCTGCTTACTGTCTTGGTTCTTGGGCTCACTTACAGGGACTGTGTCCTGCCAGAGGAATTCCCCAAGCTCCTCAATCAAAACCTTTCCCAATGCCACATCTCGCCCATATTTATGGGTCCATGGGCCATCCCTACTTAGTCCTCCTCCTGTCATAACAGAAACAGTGGTCTTTCCTGACTAGCCCTCACCCATCGTGGTTCTTACTGATGGGTGTTTCAGCACAGCTAAGCCTGGTCCACACCCAGACACAGCACATGTGTAGCTTATCAGGAGCAGAGACCTAGCCCAGCACATCCTGTGCCCACCCTGGTTCTCATGAGCACCAGTGCATGCTGCAGTTTGGCTCAGTCTGGTACACCACATACCCAGCACACTCCCGTGCCGAGGGATACTGCAGCCATGTCCAGACCAGATCACAGCCCCCATTCTAGCCCTCATGCTCACGAGTGGGAATCACAACCCAGCAAGGGTATCCCCTTAGCTCCCTAACCAGGCCTCTTCTCAGCCACAGATCTCGCGCATGTCAGTGGTTGCTCTCACCCAGTTTGGCATAGCTCCTTCCCTGTCTTGGCCTTTGCCTTAGATGCTGTAGCCTGTCCTGACCGGGCCTGTCCCCCATCCTAACTCTTGCTGGCAGGTGCTGAAACCTGGCCCTGCTCAGTCTGCTCCCATCCCTGGCACATGCAAATTGGTAGATGTGATAGTCTAGCTCACCATGACCTGTGCTCCAGCCTGATTTCTGTATTTGCCAGTGAGCTAAGGTTTGCTCAGCCCTGCATGGTCCTCCCCCTTCCAAAACCAACTCACATACACTTGCTAACAGATGGAGCTACCTTGCCCAGCCTGCCTAACACCAAGGCATGGTCCCTGTGCTCATCAGTGGGAGCTATGACCCCCTAGGGGTGTTTCACACTTTCCCACACTCGGCCCATTTCCAGTTCTTGATCTCAATGCTTGCCAGCTGGTGTTAGGTCCTTATGTGGCATAGCCTGTCCCCACCCCTACCCCCGCCATCCTGGCCTTTGTATTAGCTGGTGAATGTAGTCGGCCTAGCCCACCCCATACCCTTTTTTAGTCTTTGTATGCTGATGTTGCAGCCTGGACCTGTCTAACCTGTTCTCAGTCTTAGTACCCATGTTGGCAGGTTCCACGGACACTCCTAACACAGCCTGTCACCACCCCAATTCATGAGCAAACCAGTGGGACTTGTGTTTCCACAGGGTTAGGCCCGCATATCCCCCACAGTCTACCCCTTGATCTGGTTCTCTTGTGTGCTGATTAGCATAATGGCCCAGCCTAATATGACCCATTCCCTGTCTGACACTCATGTTGAGATACTGGGATCTGTCCCTGCCAGACTGACCCCTTCCTAGTTTTTGCATGGACTGAAATGTGGTAGTCAGCAATGTTCCATGCTAACAAGCCCATCTCAGGATTCCCTGTGGGCTGGTGCATTAGTCTGACCCATAAAGATCTCCCAGTCTCTCCCCAAACCACCAGGTCTCAAACCCCCACCCGTGTGATCTGCCAGTCTCCTTGCAGATCCATACCCCTACGTTCCTAAACCTCACCCCCAGAGACTGCCTGAGCAGCTGCCTGACCTGGGAGGGGGAAGATCCCCCTATCCAGCATGGTGGCCAGAGACTGCCCCCCTACATTTAACTTTAATGTTGATTTTATGGGAAATTATTTTTAAAAATCCAGGCAGGACCTTAAAAGTTAATGATAGTGATTATTGTTAATTTCTCATTTCCTTTTTTGATGTATCACCAGATGAAAATAATTTTTCCACCTTAACTATATATTGGAATCCCAATACAAACCCTTTTGTGATATATAGCACATCATGTGATCAAACATGGCAGTCAGATAAGCTTGCTTTATACTAGAGCCTCTAAGGCATCAAATTTATTTCTTACAATTTTTTTATAATTGGTAAATTCATAGAAATCTTGTTTGTAACTTATAACCTAGTAAGTAATCTAAAAAGGGGAAAATGAAAGATAATTCTGATTCTTGGTGTTACATTGGGAATTGGCAAATGAATAAAACAACTCTGATTTTGTTAGGAAAAGATGGAAAGTTTTATATATATATCTTCAAATCTCTTTTTGATCCCAAATATGATGTAGTATTTTTTTTTAGGTGGTTGGTTTGATTTAATTGGTTTTGTTGCTTTTCTCTGAAATATTTTCACTGGGTGTTAAATGATGGAGGATAAATTAATTAACCCTAATGAAATAATTGCTGTGCATAAATATGACAAGGTCCTGCTGCTTGATTTAACCATTCCCATACTAGCACAGTGGCATGTTAGGTTCTTTCTTCACAAAGTGTTAATTTTGTTAAAAGTAATAGAGAACTCCTATACAAAAATTTATTATAACCAAATCAGAAAGTAATATGATTATAGTTTGTTTCCTACCCCAAAAATTTATCAGTGCATGTTAAAATAAATCCTGAAGTCTGTTCTCAGTTATTCGAACCTTAGACTTTTGACTTAAATTGAGTCATTGTATGCAGTGGCTACAGTGGTTACAAATATTTAGCATACTACATTGTATGTGGAGCAAAACTGTTAAGGAGCACAGTCATCCAGATTTATTTATGCTAATATATTAATAACTTTTCATTGAAACTTCAGTCCATCTTTGTAACAGTTCTGTCAATGGCGCACACTTATTATGTTGCCTTTAGGTGATTTTTTCACCTATAAAACATTGGAGGTGTCTAAAACAATTGAAAGTTGATCTGTTCAGAAGAATTGAGATCAGCAGTAGATGTAAAGAGTTTTGATCCAAGCACAACTTCCTTTTCAGGGTCTTGTCTCCAATAAAAATTTAGGGAAAAAATTCTTGAAGTTATTATATGGTCTTTGAAAGGCATTAGGTTATGCATCATATATGTGTAATATGTTCCTAAATCTTAAAATGTTTATAAACAAACAATGTTATTTTCAGGTTTTCCTGAGAACTGTAAACAGAAAATTATTTCTTAAATTGTGTCCTATTTACAAAAGGAACTTTTAAGCTTGGTTTTATTTCCACTACGGCGTGTCTGTTAATTGAATTATTGTATTTGAAATTTCTTTCTGGGGAAAAGAGTAGCAAACTAAGAATAACAGAATTACCTTATGAAAACCTCTAAGCACCTGTAACTGATTTTTCAATAATTTTAAATAAGGTAAGTTTTTTTTTTTTTTAAGAAAGATTTATTTATTTTTATTGGAAAATCAAATTTACAGAGAGGAGAGACAGAAAGATCTCTGTCCCTGTTTCAAGTAGTCGCAATGGTCGGAGCTGAGCCAATCAGACACTAGGAGCCAGGAGCCTCTTCCAGGTCTCCCATGCGGGTGCAGGGTATCAAGGGTTTGGGCCATCCTGGACTGCTTTCCCAGACCATAAGCAGGGAGCTGAATGGAAAGTGAGGCCACCAGGACACGAAACGATGCCCAAATGGGATCCTGGCACGTGCAATGTGAGCACCTCCTGTCGTTGGGCTACTGTGACAGGTCCAAAGCTTCCTTTATAAATAGGGTAAGTCAGTTTGAGAAGCTGGAGGAACTATTGGAAGTATAAGGAGGATGAAACAACAAAGAGGAAAAGTTGGAACACGGAAATCTACAAAAGGCTGTGGTTAAAGATGGGAATCGGAAAATTCTTACAGTTTGGGCTGCTATAACAATGTGCTACGGATTGTATATTTTAAAGAGTAGAAATATATTTCTCTAAGATAAGATTTGTAGGTTGGAAAGTCCACGTTGAAGGATTTAACAGGTTCCTAATGAATGCCATCTTTCTAGTTTTTGAACAAGTAACTTCTTACTGTATTTTTGGGGGAGAGAGATGGAAAAACAGGAAGAAGGAAAGGAAGAGGGAAGAAACAATGTATGTATTTGTGTATATATTTTCTGGTCTCCCTTACTGTTTTTATATAAAGGCACCACTCCTGTAAAGTTCTACCCCTATAAGCTAGTTGACCTTAATTACTTGCAGAAAACCATATCTTCCCCTATGTTCCCCTATGCTATGAACACTTAAGTTCATAGTAGGAAGATAGTAGGAAAAATGAAAGACTAGAATGTTGGAGCAAAATGGGAAATATTTCTGGGTTCTAGATTACATTGCTGTTACAGGAAAGATTGATGGCAATGTCCAAATTATAGGTAAAACTAAAATGGAAAATAGGCGATAGATAGAAATAGGATTATTAAAATGGATAAAAATAGAAAATAGGATAGTAATGTTAAGGAAGGTTGAACTCAGCCCAAACTTGTCTCCATTCACCGAGGTTTTTGCTGTCATTGTTTGGCAGGGGTAGTTGTCCAATTTGTTCTGTTCTCCTTCTTTAGCATATGTACCAGATGTCTTCTGCAGGCCTCAGTGAGCTACCATATTCTCCATGTAAATCAGGGCCTGCCATCCAGTGCTCCATCTATTCCACTGAGAAGACCTAGTTCTTGCAGTCAGGCCCAGGAGCCTGGGCCCCACTGGACCCCTACCCCTGGGGCTCATTAACCCGGCATCTTGTGCAAGCTGGGCCAAGGACCCGGATCAGGCGATCCAGCCTTGCTGGACCCACACTCCTGGGGCTCGTGGACCTGGCACCCACCTCCCCCAAACTGGCATGGCTTGTCTCACCTTGGCATCCACCTGTGGGTGCTGTAGCCTGGCTCTGTCCAGCCTGCCCCAGTTCCAGTTCCTGCTGGTGGGTCTGCTACCTAGCCTAACCCAGCCAGCCCCCAGTCCCTACTGTAATATAAACTGTCTGGGTTGAGGCTTGACCCAGCCCCTCCTGCACACTGTCCTGGGTTCTCAGATCTGCCAGTGGATGTTAATGAATTGGCCTCGCCTGGCCTGCTTCCAGGCCTAACCCACATGTATGTATAACAGCAGGTACTGTAACCAGGCCTGGGCTGGGCTGCTCCTTGCCTTGGTTGTTAGGTTCACCTGCAGAGACTGCACCCTGACAGAGTAGTTCCTTAAGCTCCTTTATCAAGTCACCTTCCAGTGGCAGATGTTGTGCACACCGGTGGGTTCTTGGCCAGGGTTAACTTTGTTTACCTCTTTTGGCCTTTCCCAACCAGCCCATACCCACTCTGGTTGTTATGATTGAGTGTTACAGCCCAGTCATACCTAGTCTATACCCAGACACAGCTGTCAGTTTTTCAGCAGTTCAGAAACCTAGCCCTGCCCATCCTACATCCACTCTGGCTCTCAAGAGCATCATAGTGTGCTGAAGTCTAGCCCAGTATGGTGTACCTCAGACCCAGTCCATACCCATGCTGAGGGAGACTGCAGCCATGTCTAACCCAGCCAGCTGCCCCAATTCTGGCTCTCGTATTCACCAGTGGGAACCCCAACTCAGTTGGAGGCATCCCCTTAGCTCCCCAATCAGGCCTGTTCCTAGTCACACATCTTGCTCATGTCAGCAGATTGCAGTTCCACCAGGTTGAGCCCACATACACCTCCCCATCTCCAACTCTCCCCAGATAATGCTCTGAAACCTGATTTTCTGACATGCTGGTTAGTGTCATGGCCCAGCCTAACATTACCCACCCCCTATTCTGACTCTGCTGGGTACTGTGATCTAGCCCTGCCAGGTTGGCCCCCAGCCCTAGCTTTAGTGTGTGTCAGTGAATGGGGCTTAGTTATGTTTGATGCTAACTCACACCCCAGCTCAGGTCTCCCACATGTTCTGGTAGTTTGGTCTGACCCTTAAAGTTCCTCCTGTTACCCATTTCAAACCTCTTGGTCTCAGTCCCCTCACTTACCTGCAAGTACAGTGGCCTTGTATATAAAAGTCCCTTAGTAGTCATTCCTCACCTGGACATGAACCTTTATGTTCCTGCTCATTCCCACCTGTGCCATCCCCCAGACTCCCTTTAAGCCTACACCCCCAAGTCCCCAAAGCGCACTGAGAGTTGGGTAGGTGAGAGATTCCTAGCCAGGCCTCATTTGGGCCTGCCTGCTGCAGTTGCTTGGTGGGCAGTCAGTGCCACTCTTGTATCCCTATGAATTGTGGAGGTCTGGACCACTGTGTCACTTACAGCTGACATTGATTAAGGTAAAATAAGTCGTCTAGGGAATGGCTAAACCTCCTCTGTGGCACCAGCTTCTCGTATGGGTGCTTGTTCTAGTCCTAGTAGCTCTATTTCTGAGCCAGCTCACTACTAGTGGCTTGGAAAATCTGTGGAGGATGGTCCAAATTGCTTGGGCCTCTGTACCCCTGAGGGAGATCTAGAGGAAACCCCTAGCTTTGAACTGGCCCACATCTGGCCCTAAGACTGTAGTGTAAAACACCAAATAGAAGATTTTTCTCTGTCCTTTTATCTCCATGATAATGCCTTCCAATAGGAAGAAATACATTCAGAGACTATATTCATGGGCTGACCACGATCCAAAGCCAAGTGAGACCCTGCATTCCAACTAAACCATCAACTCATTTACAGTACATCTTACTACATAAAAAGAAGGGGCAAGTATACCAGATGGGCAGACATCAATGTATGACACAGGAGACCTGAAGAACAAGGTAGCATGATGCTTCCAAACGAGCACAATCATTCTCCAGTATTAGATATTGAACTGAAGGGAGTCTTTAAAATGACAGAAACAGAATTCAAAATAATGCTTTGTAAAGAACTCATTGAGATGTGAGAAAATACAGATAGATTAAAGAAATGAAATTAATGACTGACATGAATGAAAATATTAATTATGGAGAAAGAACTAATTGAGAAGAACCAAATAGAAATTTCAGAGATGGAATAATTAACCAGAGATATTGGGAGGTGTTTTTTTTTTTTAAAGATTTATTTTATTTTTATTGGAAAGGTGGATATACAGAGAGGAGAGACAGAGAGGAAGATCTTCCATCCGATGATTCATTCCCCAGGCAGCCGCAATGGCTGGAACTAAGCCAATCAGAAGCCAGAAGCCTCTTCTGGGCCTGCCACGCGGGTGCAGGGTCCCAAGGCTTTGGGCCGTCCTCCACTGCTTTCCCGGGCCACAGGCAGGGAGCTGGATGGGAAGCGGGGCTGCCGGGATTAGAACCGGCGCCCTTATGGGTTTCCGGGGCGTGCAAGACGAGGACCTTAACCACTACACCATTGCACCGGATTGGGAGGTTTAACATTATAGACCAAATGGGTGAAAGAATTTCCAATCTCAAGGACAAGAAATTTGAAATAAACCAATGAGACAGAAATGAAGAAAGAAAATTTAGAAAGTAAAGAAAATCTGTGTGAAATATGGGGAACAGGAACTCTATCCATGTTTTGAACATGGGTAATAGCAACCCAAATACTTGGGCCATCTCCCAGGGCCTTCCCAGGCGCATTAGCAGGTGAGTTGGATTGCAAGGGGAGAAGCTGCACTCAAATTGACATTATGATAAGGGAAACCAGCCTTATAAGTAGCAGTTTAACATGCAGTGCCAACCTTCTTGCAGTCCCTTCTAACTTCTTCTAGTATACACTCCATTTCATCTGTTAAATTGGCTGCACTAAAAAGAAAACCTGAGGGTTTCTTGTAATTAATTAATTAATTAATTTGAAAGGCAGACCTTTTTTTAAAAAAAAAAAAAGATTTATTTTTATTGCAAACTCAGATCTAAAAAAAGGAGGAGAGACAGAGAGGAAGATCCTCTGTCCGATGATTCACTCTCCCAAGTGACCACAACAGCCAGTGCTGAGCTGATCCAAAGCTAGGAGCTAGGAACCTATTTCAGTTCTCCCACACGAATGCAGGATCTCAAGACCTTGGGCCATTCTCCACTGCTTTCCCAGGGCACAAGCAGGGAGCTGGATGGGAAGCAGGACCAGTACGAACTGTGCAAAAGCCCAGCCTGGCTGTTCCCTGATCTAGCTCACATGAGGCCCACAGGTGTTGTAGCCTGGCCTGCTTTGGTCTGCCCCCATCCCAACCCACACTTTCCAGTGGGAGTGGTTGTCCAGCAGGGGAGCCCTCCACATTCCCCCTACTGGCTTAGACCCCTCCCTCCTGGTTCTCACATGTGCTCTTTTGGCGTTGCAGCCTAGTCTAGTATGGCCCACTTCACCTTGGCATTTGCCAGTGGGTGTTGTAGCCTGGCCCGGCTCGACCTACCACCAATTCCAGCTCATGCTGGTGATGGTTATAGCCTAGCCTAGCCCAGCCCAGCAGGAATCCAATCCCAGCCGTAATGTCACTGATATGTGTTACGAACATACCTGGCCCGACCCACGCTCTGTTCTGGTGCTTGGATTCACCAGCATGTGATGTGAACTGGTTCAACCTGTTCTGCCCCTGACCTATGTCAAATGTATGCTGGTGGGTACCTTTCCCTGGCCTGGTCTGGGTTGCTCCCTATCATGGTTCTTGGGCTCACCTGCAGGGACTGTGTTCTGACAGAGGAGTTTCTCAAGCTCCTCCATCAGAGCCTTCCTATGCCAGATCTTGCGTAAACCAGTGGATCCATGAGCCAGCCCTACTTAGTCCACCTCCTGTCCTAGCAGGAACAGTAGCCTTTCCTGACTGGTCTTCATTCTGGTTCTCACTGTTGGATGTTTCAGCCCAGTCAAGGCTGGTCCATACCCAGACACTGCTCACACATGGCTCAGTAGGGGCAGATAGCCTACTCCATGCTTCGTCTACCCAGGTCCTCTAGAATGGTGCTGGAGTCTAGCCCAGTCTGGTGCACCCAGCCCCAGTCCACACTTGTGCCAAGGAAGACTGCAACCATGTCCGGACCAGAATGCAGCCCCCACTCCACACCCCGCACTCACCAGTGGGAACCCCAACCCAGCTGGGGTGTTCTGTTGGCTCCCCAACCGGGCCTGTTCCCAACTATGGATTGTGCGCATGCCAGTGGTTGCTCTGACACAGCTTGGCATAACCCCTCACCTATTTTGGCCTTTGCTTTCTTTGCTGTGTCCTGGTATCCATTGCTCATGCAGACCAGTTGGTGTAGAGCCTTAATCCTGTTCCAAGATTTCCTCATGGTGTACTCACCATGTTGGGAGAAATCTTTCTCTTTGGCCTCCCAGCAGCCAGGACTTGGTTACCATGTGGCAACGGTGCCCGTGGGTGGAGGCACCGGTGGGTCTGACCTGGCTCGGGTACTCTTCACAAGTGGGTTGGCACCACTGTGGAAGGTTGCTGTCACCTGAGCCGCCAAGGTTGAACTCCCCTTTAATGGAGTGTTTTTAGTGGTCAGTGTTTGTGAGATTTTACCAGTGTGGTAGAAAGGGAGAACATTAAGTGAATAATAAATATTAGTTTTCTGAAAACTTTATATATGCAAGTGCTGTAGTTTGGGTATAGTTTTAGTGTCCCCAAAGCCATCATTGTTGAGGTGGCTTCCTTAGTATAGTAGTAGAGCCTAGTAGGAAGTCCTTGGGTCATTGAAGGGGAATTGTTCTCGGAAGACATCAAGGTAGCTCTTTGGCATCCCTGAACTCTCATAGGAAGAGTTGTTATAGGAACAAATTTTGACTACTGAATCCCTGTCTTCTTGTTTTGAGATGTTTCTTGGATGTGCTTCCTAGCTGCTGTCGCCCTTTTGTGATACTATGCCCATTACGCCCTCACGCAAGACTGAGGTCTGCTCAGCCTTGAACTTTAAAACTCTAGAACTGTGAGCCAAATAGACACCCGCCCACCCCGTAAGGTTGTCATGCTTTAGGTATTTTGTATTTTGTTGTAGTCAGTCAACAGAATATTCACAGCAACAAATATTCTGAGTGGATCAATGAGTTATTTTCTAAAATGCTTTACAGAAACATTTTATTTCCTTTTATGAAGGATATCGGCAAAAATATTTTAAGTAATCAATGTGATAATGAGAACAATAAATGATTTGAGATCATTTTCTTTTTAAGATTCATTTCATTTATTTGAAAGGGCAGTGTTACTGAAAGGAGGAGAGCTAGATTTTCCATCTACTGGTTTGTTCCCTCGATGGGCACAACAGCCAGTCCAGAGCCAGGATCCAGGACCTTCATTTGGGTTTCCCACGTGGTTGCAGGAACCCTAGGACTTGGTTTATCTTCTACTGCTTTACCAGGCACCTTAATAGGAAGCTGGATTAGAAGTGGAGCAGCCAGGATTTGAACTAGCACCCAGAAGTACTGCTGGCACTGCAGGAGTCTTCTTAATGTGTTAGACCACCACACCAATCCATGAGATCTCATATTCTTAAAATAACTTGTTATTTGTCAGGAATAAATTAATAAAATCAATGTTGAAGTTCATTATTGTTATAACTGCTTAACTTTAATCCTGGCTAGCATTATTATTATTTTTTTCAAAGATTTATTTTTATTATTTTTTTTTATTGGAAAGGCAGATATACAGAGAGGAGAGACAGAGAGGAAGATCTTCCGTCCAATGATTCACTCCCCAAGTGAGCGCAACGGGCCGATACTATGCTGATCTGAAGCCAGGAGCCTCTTCCGGGTCTCCCACGCAGGTGCAGGGTCCCAAGGTTTTGGGCCGTCCTCGACTGCTTTCCCAGGCCACAGGCAGGGAGCTGGAAGGGAAGCAGGGCTGCCGGGGATAGAACCGGCGCCCATATGGGATCCTGGGCGTGCAAGGCGAGGACCTTAACCACTACGCCACCGTGCCAGGCCCTAGCATTATTTTTAATCATTTGGAAGTGAGATTTGGAGGTATTGAGTTAACAAATATTTTTTATGAAGAGGCCACTTAAAAGTGGATCATTTGGCTGCCAACACTGTGCAGTGCTGCAGCACCAGTGTCCTATACAGGCTTCTGTTTGAGTCCTGGGTACTTCACTTCCAGTCTCACTTCCTGCTAATGTTTCTGGGGATGTAGTGGATGATGTCTTGAGTGTTTGGGTCCTGCGTCAGTGCAGGAGACTGTGGTGAAGCTCCTGGCTACATCCCTGGATGTTGGAGAGTCTGTCTGTCTGCCTCTGTCTGCCTTTGCCTCTGCCTCTCTAACACTGTCTTGCAAATAAATGAATAGGTCTTTTCTTTTTTTAAAAGGTAACTAATTTTGAGATTTTCCATACTTTTATTTGGATATTTGGAGTTATGTTTTGAACAGTGTTGTATGTGTTTACTTAATGGATCACAATATATCACTATCACCACTAATTACCACCATTTGGTTAATCTTACTTCTGCAGTTAATACATTTTTTTTTTCAGTTACTATATTTTGTTGGATCCAATATATCACTTTATTGATAAACTGTAATTATAGACATAAGGCCACCTGAACTTTGAAATCATCATGGAAGATGATATTAGGAATTATGTGAACCCAAATGTTTGTTTGTCTAGACATTTAATTGCTAGCAAAGAAAGCAATTAAAAGTAGCTGCAGAATAAGAGGCCAACCTTTGTTAAACATGGTTTTAAGATTGTTACAGGAACTTGTGGTGATAATAGCATGGTGTCTTGGAAGATGTTAACAACTGTAGCAGAGTGTTAATTAAGAGTGATATAATCTGCAGCTCTGAATTATTAGTATCATATGTTAGTTTAGCTGGACAGGAGCAGTACCTAGTTTCAGCTATGATGAGACCTCAAATCATATTTATAATGAAAAGATTAACATTTTAGTTTTATGCCGTTCCTGAGACAATTTAAAAATCCTGAATGAAATACAATCAAAAGTAAACACCAAGGCTCTTAGCTCATTTACATATGTGCCAGATTTTCAAACTGATTGCTATTTGAACCTAATCTGTCATTGCTGGCTGTATTAGCTACAACAAACATTACATTTACATATTGATTTCTTATTTTGTTTTAGTGTAAATAATCCATAATTATAGTAAATTTGGTCTTTTGTTGACAAGAGCTCATATGACTCCCGTAAGTTTAGAATGGAAATTTAAATTACCATGTGTCATGCTTTTTAATTTAAAATCTTGAGCATCTAGAAGGATAAAAAGATCATTGTAAAGCATAAAATATCCCCAAAGTGACAGCAAAGAAAAAATATTTAATGACTTTTGGGAAAGATATTGTAAAGTATTAATAAAAATTCCAATACCACAATATAAAATTGTTACTTGCATTTTTATAATAAAAGATCATGATAATTGAACTAAACGTTTTTGCTCCAATGTTAGGTTGTAATTAAAAGATGAAGCTTCATGGAAATGTGCCTTACTGATATTTTTGCCTAAAAGATCCAGTGTGGTAAAAGAAACAACATGTGTACACAGTAGGAATGAAATGAGGCTTTCAGTCTCCCCATATTGGTGTTAACTCTGCATTTGTCTTAAATTTATCTGCAGCATTCATTTGAGAAATGTAATTTTATTTCTGACAAGTGATAGGTGTCAATGGACATATTGTTATTGATAGCAATGCCAACGAATTCATAGTTCCCATTTACACAGATTAAAAGTGTGTTTCATTTTTGAAGTTAAAAAATGCTGGGTCCTAGGATCTGGCATGCAGGTCAAGCTGCTGTTTGTAATGCCAAGTATTCTGTCTGAGAGTTTGAGTTTGAGTCTTAGCTACACTATTCTTATCCAGCTCCCTTACCTTGGGAAAGCAGTGGAGGATGGCCGATTAAGTGGGCCTTTACCACACATAGGATCCCCAGGAGGAGTTCCTGCTCCCAGCTTTTACTTAGCCCCGCTCCAGCCAATACAGCCGTTTGAGAGTGAACTAATGGCTGGAGATTTTCTTTCTCCCTTACTGTCTCTGTCTTTTTCTGCCTCATCTCCCAACTTTCAAATAAACAAATCTTTAAACAAATTACTGGGTAGACATTTTGAGTCTGTATGTGAGTGCCCAGGCTCACATCCTGGCTCTATTTCTGAAACTAGCTTCTTACTAACGCATACCCTGGGAGGTACCAGGTGATGGCTCAGGTAATTGGGTTGCTGTTACCCATGCAGGAAAGCCTGTCTGAGTGCCTGACTCCTGGCTTTTCATTGCTCCAGCTGGGCTGTTGGCTAGCATTTGGATAGTGAATTAGCAGATAGGAGCTCTTACTTCCTTGCTTGTTTGTTCTCCCTATTTTTCAAATAAAAAAGTATTTCACAAAATTGGCTCCAGGCTTGTATTGTGGCAGCTGTTTAATCTGCCCCCTGTGTTGCCAGGATCCGTGTAAGTTGCAGTTGGAGTTCCATCTGCTCCATTTTTGATTCATCTTCCTGCTAATATACCTAGGAAATCAATGAAAGGTGATCCAGATGCCTGGCTTCCTGCCGCCTAAGTGGGGGACCCAGATGCAGTTTCTGGATTCTGGCACGCAACTGATTCATTTTTTGGCTGTTGGAGCTGGAACTAGCAGTGATAGATCTCAGTTTCTTCCTCTCTATAACTCTGCCTAAGGAAAGAAGGAAGAAAGAAAGGAAGGAAAGGAGAAAGGGAAGGAGGGAGGGAGGGAGGAAAGAAGGAAAAAAGAGAGGAAGTGAAAAGTTGTAAGGATGGTTGGTGCCCAGTTACTCGAGCATTTGTGAAGTGATTTTTTAAATGGAGATGTAATTCACCTACGATAAATGTACATTTTCAAAAGTTTATTTGCTAGAGTGATAGAAGGAGTTAGAAAGTTTTTCCATTTGCTCTTTTGCTCCTCAGATGCCTGCAACAGCCCAGGCTGGGCAAGGCCAAAATCAGGAGTGCAGGAATCCATCTGGGTCTCAAATCCATGTGTTTTGGCAGGGACTCACATATTTGAGCTATCATCTACTGCTTGCCAGGATACATTAGCAGGAATCTGGCTTGGAAGTGAAGTAGCCAGCATTTGGACCAGGTATTCCAATATGCGGTATGGACATCCTAACAGTGACTTAATATGCTGTATACACTGCAACATGTGTCTGTGTTCAGTTGTTAACTGTTTCGAAGTTATGTGAGTTTTGTCCAGTGCACATGGATTTTTATCATGGATTTTAATGAGATTTAAGCACTGACGTGTAACAGTTTACAAACCTATGCTAAACTAATGAAAGCTTTTTAAAAGTTTGCACTGTTAAAACACTATAGACTGAGTGACTTAAACAAAAACATATATTTATTCATTACAGTTTCAGAGGCTGAACATTCCAAAATCAAAATATCAGCAGATTCAGTTACACTCATTTTTGTTTAAGATTTATTTGTTTTTGTTGGAAAGGCAGATCAGATTTATATTGAGAAGGAGAGATACAGAGAAAAATCTTCCATCTGCTGGTTCACTCCCAAAAGGGCTGCAACGACTAGAGCAGAGCCAATCTGAAGCCAGGAGCCAGGAGCCTCTTGTAAGTCTCCCACATTGGAAAGATTCCCAGGCATTGAGCCATCCTCTACTGCTTTTCCAGGACACAAGTAGGCAGCTGGCTGGGAAGTGAAGCAGCCAGAACACAAACTGATGCTCATATAGGATCCTGGTGCTTGCAAGTTGAGGATTTGGCCACAAGGCCGTCACTTGAGCTCCAGGTCTACTTATTTTATAGTGTCTTATGAATGGTATCCGTAGTGTCGTTCAGTGTTCTCCTAGATTGTGTTATGTATGTTTCATTTCATTATCATTGTAAGGTTTTAACTTGTGAGTATCCTTTAGGAGAATTCAATTTTCAGTAAGTAATGTACACAATTTATATGCAGCACAATTTTTTCCTCAAATTTGTATTCATATTTGTGTAAAGGGAGGATTTTGATCATTTTTATGAAGAGGAAACTGGGAATTTATGTAATAGTTAACTGCTAAAATATTGACTTTATGTAGGAAACACTCAGTAAATACTACTGAGTGAACAAATGACTTAATTGTCAGTGTTGAATAAGTAGCATGTACTGAAGCAAGGATTCAAATATGACTTTTTCACTTCCAAGTAGTTTAATCATAACTATTTCTCACCAATTTACCCTTCCCCACAGCTCTCCAGGGTTGTGGAACTCAACTAGAATAATGTTTTTCGAAAGTAGGTTGGCAGGCAGTGCTGGTTCTGTCAAACCTGTCTGAAACATTCTTGTACAAGTCTGACTGACAGGATTAAGAAACTTACCAATGCATATGGCAAGCACTAAGAGCAGTAAAACAGTGTAGATTCACATGCAAAAGGAAAGGAGGATTTCTAGATAATCATCAGGGCTTCCAGACTCTGAGCTCCTTGGCCTAGCATTTGTAGATAGACCCTGAATTCATTATGTGGTTTTGTAGTATTTATTTTTTGCTCGCCCTTCCTTCCTTCCTTCCTTCCTTCCTTCCTTCCTTCCTGCCTTCCTGCCTTCCTGCCTTCCTGCCTTCCTGCCTTCCTGCCTTCCTTCCTTTTTAATGTTATCGGAAAAGCATATTTACAGAGAGGAGAGAAAGAAAGACCTTCCAACTGCTGGTTCACTCCCCAACTGGCCACAACTGCTGGAGTTGAACCCATCTGAAGCCAGGAGTCAGGAATATCTTCCAGGTCTCCCATGTGGGTGTAGGGTCCCAAAGTTGTGGGACATCCTTTACTGTTTTTTCCAGGCCACAATTGAACTGGATAGGATAATGGAGCAGCTAGAACATGAACTGGTACCCATTTGGGATTCCAGCACTTGCAAAGCGAGGATTTCCCTCGAGCTATTGCACCAAGCCCCATAGTATTTTTCAACTTCTCTCTATCACAAACATGTCTTCACTTCTTACACTTTTTCTACATTGCCTCCTATTCCTTTCCTTATATTCTTCATTTTTCTTTTCTGTCTAAGCTGTTTGTGAAATCATCCTCTACATCAAATTATAATCCATCTTTCATGGCACTTCAGAGTCCATTCCTCTTGTCACAGTCCTCGCATCTGTTTGTTCATCTATAAAAAGATTTATTTATTTTTATTGGAAAGTCAGATTTACAAAGAGAAGGAGAGATAGAAAGAAAGGTCTTCCATCTGCTGGTTCACTCCCTAAGTGGCTGCAACAGCCAGAGCTGAGCCGATCCAAAGCCAGGATCAAGGAGCCAGGAGCTTCTTCTGGGTGTTCTATGCATGTACAGGGTCCCAAGACTTTGGGCCACCCTCGACTACTTTCCCATGCCACAATCAGGGAGCTCAACAGGGAGTGGAGCAGCTGGGACATGAAATGATGACCATATGGGATCCTGGCATATGCGAAGAGAAGATTTAGCTACTAACTGAGCCATTTCAGGGCCCATGAAGTACTTATAAAGGGCCCTGAAGCTTTAAATTTCTTATTACGTGACGTTTCTGACCCCAAATTTATCTTACATTTGTGACCATTGATCCAGCCTATTTTTAGAGTCTAACTTCCTACCCACTTTGTTAGAACCTTCAGTGTTGTATTGAGTTTTTTACTGTTTCCTGAACATGATCCATTTTTCTAATCTTACTCCTTTAAATGGCTCAGTAACATTTGCTGGTTTTTTTCCTATCCTTTCCTAACTAAAGTAGTTATTTATCTTAATTTTCTTTTTTTTCTTTTAAGATTTATTTTTATTATTTTTTTATTGGAAAGGCGGATATACAGAGAGGAGAGACAGAGAGGAAGATCTTCCGTCCGATGATTCACTCCCCAAGTGACCGCAACACCTGGTGCCATGCCGATCTGAAGCCAGGAGACTCTTCCAGGTCTCCCACGCGGGTGCAGGGTCCCAAAGCTTTGGGCCGTCCTCGACTGCTTTCCCGGGCCACAAGCAGGGAGCTGGAAGGGAAGCGGGGCTGCCGAGATAGAACCGGTGCCCATATGGGATCCCGGGCGTGCAAGGCGAGGATGTTAACCACTTGTGCCACCACGCTGGGCCCTATTTATCTTAATTTTCTTGATTCTTCTCCTACCTCCCTAATCATTCATCAGGCTCCTTTAAACCAACTCTTGATTATTTGCTTAATTTTGAATCAATGAATTGCCTTAGGATTCCATCTTGGTCTCTCTTCTCTCAGCAGTCTGTTTCTGTAGATGGTTTCTTTTGGCCAGAACATGTGAACATTGTCTAACTGTTGTTATTGTTACCTCTCTTGCTTGATCTTTGACTCTGAACTGTACATGGCATTTCTCTTTTGGCACCTGACATTCCAAATGTAACATATTCAAACTTTAACTTATCAACTTCTTCCTCTCACCTTCCTATCCTGGTTTTTCGAGTTTAGTTCTGTCTCTGTGTTTACTCAGGCTAGAGCCCTTGTTTTTCTGTCATATTCTATCAGTAAGTTACCTCTAAAGTATTTTGAACCTGACAGTTGCTCATTGGTTTTTCCTCTATCCCTCTTGTCTAAGCTACTGTCTCTTTCCCAGGACATTTTCCTCTCTCCTAACCTGCCATCTTTCCTCGTTGTAGCCAGGGCAGTCTTGTATAAATGCAAATACCAGTCAGATTGTACCATGTCCTTTTGTTAGCATTCCAGTGGCTTCCCGTTGCAATTACTGCAAGGCATTCCATGATTAGCTCCTGTTCACTTTGTTGTCACTCCAACCACAGCTTAAATTTTACTTCCATAGAAATGATTTCCCAGGCGTCCTGTTAAAAGTAATTCCTGTCACTCTTCTGTTAACCTTTCATTTTGCAATCCTGTCTTACTTTCTTTATGTCATGTAGTATTATCTAAAATTATGTATATGTTTACTTGATTATTGTTTGTATCCCTTACCAGAATAAGTATATGAAAATTGGAACTATATTTTTCTTTTTCATCATCATATCCCTTGCAACTGGAATAGTATAGTGCATATGGGTAGGACTAAATAAGTGAACTAAAAAAGGACTAAGTTTGTTATTTCCTTGTCTAAAAAGTGCCATCTTTGTCCCTTACCTAAACCTAACAAAGCAAAAATTTTATTTCTGCTTAGTGGTGAACTCTGAGTCCCTCCTTGCCCTTCCTGGTTTAACTTAAGTATATGATAGAACTGAAATTCCCCCCCGACTTTTTTTTCCTTTTCTCTCAGCTGCACTGTTAAGCATTTGCTTTCCAGCTTTCCTTTTGCTTTTTTTTTTTCCAGTTTCTCAATTTTGCCTGGTTTATTATATGTTTAGTACATTTGTGTATTTAGCTATCTCTATAACTATGAGCTTTTCATGTGTAGGAATTGTATTATTTGGGTCTGTTATGTTAGCACCCGGAATGCTTCCAGTTAGTGTTGATAAACAAATGAATCATAATCTTAACTCTCATGGTTTACCAGAAGGCAATATTGTGTGTGAGAGTCAAAGATTAGTAAATATCTTGCCTTCTGGAAATTCAAAATTTATTCATTATTCAATAAATATTTATCTGCAGTGTGTGTGGCATTATGCTTAGGTGCTAAAGATACAATGACAAAGGTCCTTGCCTCAGGGAATTCTATTTTAGTTGGGTATAATTTCCTTTATTTTGATCAATATTTTATGGTATATATTGATGCTTCCCAGGAATTTTTAATCTGTCATTAACCTGTGAACTTTGAGGCAGACAATAGGACAGGCATATGAAATGTTGCTCTCAATTTTTCAGTTTTTGAATTCTATATGTTCCTGAGTCCTAAGTGAAAGTACAATTATTTTTGAAGAAATTTTAATATAGGGAAAAAAGTTGTGTAGATTTCACTGTCTTCTGAATTTCAGCTGTAATATTTTTCTGTTTTTGTAGAGCATTCATGAGTATAAACAATTGCTTCCTACTTCTGCAGAAATCCCTTTCGTTTGGAATTGAAACAGTCTTGAGTAAACATTTAGTGGCGTATTTGGAATTTGATAATTGACGATTGGTCCTCTTGGAAGAAATATACTTGCAGATAATGACCTTAGATTTGTAGAAAATTCTCCCTTGTGTAAAGTATTTAGAATTGAACTATAAAAACACCTTGGTAGAGAAGGAGTTAACAGGTTAGCTCCCCTTGGTTGTTCTCAGCATGCTGTCTTGCCTTTAGAAGCTGAAAAGATGATAACATTGGGCCCAGACTTGCCTGTGTGCAGGTTAGGGTACTCCTGGGGTTTTTTGCAGCTAGCTGTAAAGCAAGCCAGAACTTGTTCATCTCTAAGTTCCTTGTTTTTCTTTCAACCCTTTCAGTGCCCTGCAGGAGTCATTAAATCAAAACTTCATGCTGATCATCACCCACCGAGAAGTCCAGCGGGAGTACAACCTGAACTTCTCAGGAAGCAGTACCATTCAAGAGGTGAGTTATGTCTCACAGCTAAGGAATAAAGGTAGTTCATTACAGCTAATGTTGACCCTGTTAAAGAGGGCTTATCTGTTCTGGTTGGAAACTCTCTTTATGTTTCATTATTGGGTTCTTAGTTTTAATTAACTGGAGCATCAGTGATTACTGTAGACATACCAAATGCCTTGACCTAGAAGATAGATGCTATAAATAGCTGTAGACAGTTTTTAAACTAATCATCTTAAAATCTTATTTTAAAAGAACTCATCATTCTGTGATACATTTCATGACTTTGTAGCAATTGTTAAAATATGAATTTGGGAATTGTTGACAACATTCACTTTGGAGATTGCTTACATTTTAATTGAAAAGTATCACAAATATTTTATTTATATCACGTGTTGTGTCTTTCTAAGAGGAATTTGAGGAGGCATTTCTTAAACCGTGGAATCCCAGTGTACAGCAATAGTTATAAAATCCTGTTGGAGGCTGCCGTTAAGCTCAGAATCTCTGGGAAGATTCTATTTATAGCATCATTATTGTTTTCAGTGTGGCCAACCAGGGCCACTGTTTCAAAGGAGAACCTCCCCTAAGAGAGAAGAGGTACCTTCTTGGTGTGCCTTTGGCCCCACCCACCTAAGTGCCAATAATTTATCTCCATGGGGAAATAACTGTTTGGGACTCTGACAAGGGCTGGTGTTTGAAAACACTGGCATAATGGCTATTTGTATTACTCAAATTATGAAAGCCACCGTCATTTTGTCTACTAATTTTTTTTTTAAAAAGTCGTTCTTAATTTTGGATTGTTTGATCAGTTTTCTTCTAGACCACATTGCTTGAAAGAACCACAAATCTGGTTATTTTTTAATAATTAAGTAATTTTCACTCTAATCAGAAATATGTGAGTTCTTTCAGTAACAGGCTAAATTGTTGACAATTTCCTCTTTCATCGTCAGTGATTCAAGCCAGTGAATCCCGACTTTAGAATTACTTGCAGTTTGTTGACTGGCAACTGAAACCTTAGATAATTGTTTATCTGTTAAATTGAATCACAGATTTGAATTGTGTTTCCCCCTAGAATACAATTTCATTTTTAATATGTCTAATAGATTACTCCATGCTCTAAGTTTTAAATTTTAATTTTTGGAAGAATCATTTTGTCATTAAGTTAGATATCATGTTTCTTATGGTTCTCCATAATTACTAAAGGGTCTTTATATAGTACAATCTATTCTCAGAATACTCATTTAATTGAAAAATTTGATAAATATTATTCTGTTTTTGATCTGAGGAATTTTCAGTTCCTTGAAGCGAGGAATAGAATAATGCAAGATAGCTAGATATAGAATCTTTTTTCTTTCTGATCGGAATTGCTACAGCTAAAATTTACCTTTTTAAGAAACATTGCCAGGTTTCTATAATTTGGGTGTATTTCAACTTTCCCCCACAAGAGGGCAGAAAGGACTATTAAGCTGATAACGTAAAAATGCCATTCCATGTTTTCAAATTAGCTTCTCTTATATTAACAAAAAGGAGCATAATGGCCAAGTTATTGTTTGATTTACAGATAATTGGCATATTGCAGGGAGGAGACTTAATTTCACCCTTTTAAATTAAACAGGGAGATTTAAAAAGACATAAAATATTCATTAATGTTCGGTGATTATAAAGTAGTGGCATATATTTATTTTGCCTTTATTACTGTTTCGATGGGAAAATACTGCAAATATTTCCGAAATCGAGTTGGCCATACTGACAAGTTGAAATGTTTAAGCAGCGTTAATGCAATCTGCTCACACCTTATATCCTATGCAGAAAGATTCAAAATGACTGCATCAATTATTAAAAGAAATATTTAAAATTCTGTAAATGTGCCATTGTATGCCACAGTTGGCTGAAACTGTTCTCTGTGGCCTGCATTTTAGGGTACCAAATCTATTTTAGGCCTCAGGGACTTAAACAGTACATCCTTTTTCATATCACTTTCTAAGTATGTTTAAAGAATATTCCAGAAATAGTTTTTGCAAAGACAGATATTCCTGTGTCTTTCTTAGCAAGAGTTGGTATCTTTCTTTCTTTTCTTTTCTTTTTTTTTTTTGACGTTAATTTATAGTCATGTTTTAAAATGCTAGTTGTCTAGGGGAAAAATTGCAGTTTTCCCTCGTTTGTTTTGTTATGTGAGTAGACAGCTACACGTATGTTCTTTTATTCTGTATAACTTCAGAAAAAAAATTTTAGTGACTTCTCTAGGCCTAGTTCTGTAACTTTCTCCCTCAACTCATAGAACACCTGCGGAGGGGCGGGGTGATTCCGGGAGACGGTGCGCTAGTGACCCACCGTGTGTGAGTTCTTACGTGTATGAGTTATTTCCTGTTGTCTCATTGGAAGTGAGTCTGATTGTACAAGATAAAAATGTCATGTTGGAATACTATTGTATTTTTATTGTCTAAATGCTAGTATTTTTGCTGTTTGTGTGGAATCTTAGTGATGCCTTGTGTGCTAAATTGTAAATTAATCCCTATCATCAGTTTCTGAAGTATTCAGTATTAATACATTCATAAATGAATTCTGACCAATACGGAATAAAGAAAAGAAAGACATTTTTAACAACAAATTTTCCTGATAATTTTTTCATAATAATTTCCCATTTATGTGATTTAAATGGAAGCTTTTTTTTTTTAATTTTTGAAGGCCTTACATATTTAAGAAGAAAAAACATGTATAATAATTTCCCCAAAGAGGGACATTGTCTAATTAATGAAGTAGAGTTGAAAGAGGCACTGTGATTTTTAATTTTTAATTAGGTAAAAATACATTTTTTAAAAATTATGAACTCAGAACATAGAGCTAAAATGCAGCTTGAATTTCAAATAAACTCTTCACTACCACATGGTCGTGCAGGTTAGTGGTGCTCAATAATTTGTGTGTTTGCTCTTTCTGGCCCTGCAGTCTTGCTTCCCAGTGCGTGACTTGCGTTCTTTGGGTGCTCTCGCTTTAATTTAGCTAGTTATCCAGAGGTTTTAATTTTCATTTTGTTTTTGTTTTAAGCTCTTTACAAATCCTACTACTCATAACCTCCCCCACCCCCATGAGGAGAAAACAGTGATCCTAGAAAAGGTCAGAATGGAGAGAGTTGCCAGCAATCCTAAGAAAAGTCATCTCTTGTTAGAACACACAGCTCATAACAGTTACCAACTAATACGATGTTAAGTTTGTAACTGTCTTTTCTGCCTTCTTTTGAGTGCCAAGTTGATTGCTTTTCATACTTTATACATTTCCTTGAAGATTTAAACAAGCTTACCATTTTTAAATGAATTTTCCACAGTGAGAATCTATGTTTTTAAGTTGATGGTTGTGCAGATTCAAGTAATTTTGTCTAACATCCTCAGAGCTCTGTTGTATATAGATGCGCTTGACATGGGTTATGTTAAGAGGGAATAAGATTCGATTTGCCTTCTGCCTGTCCTAAATCCAGGTGTGGGAAAGAATGTACAGTCCCTGAAATCAAGCCAACTTTTCTTGGAAACTGATTCTTTGTTGACTGTCTCACTATCCCAGAAGCTTCTGTTAGGCAAACTAGCCACTTTTCTTTGTAGATGTAGTCCACACTTGATGTTAGCCAAGAGGCCCAGCAGCGATGTAGATGTAGCCCAAAGGTAAAGAATTTACACAGGACCCAGAATTCGAATGATAAGTACTTTTAAGTACTTTTATTGCTGAATCATAGATTATCTTATTTTATAATTATGCTTACCTATTATAGCAGGAAACTTTATGCATAGCTATTGAAATTATTTAAATGTTTTCCCAAGTTTCATTTTACTTCCAAAAATCCTTATTGTTAATTTAGTTCTCAATGGGAAAAAAGGGGGGGGGGTGGAATTTGAAAGCCTATAATGAGATATATTGCAGGGCATGGTAAAATATTTCATTGGTAGTATTGTATTATATACATTAATAATTAAATGGTAAATAATAGAGTTTAGATTAGTATTGAGAAGTGAGTTACATATATAAATTGTAGCAGTCTAAAACCTCATAGGTATAAGGAATTGTGAAATTATGTGGTTAACCTTGCTGAAAATTTGAACCTCAGTATGTTGTGACTACTTTTCTACTTGCTACTTTTTCAATTTGCTTGATGTATATTTTGGGCTATTTCCTCTACTGCTGTTAGTCAGTAACAGTAATTAAATATGTAGTCTTCACAGATTGTACTAATGAGCAATCTTCTAATAGTGGGTTGACTATAATGTCTTAAATTACATGGCTTTCTGTAAATGTTTTAAGTATTGGGTGTTTTTATAGTTTAATGTTTGTTTATTTTCCGGAGTGGGGGGAGTACTGGCACAGAACTGAAGCTTGGGGAGCTGAAAATATGCATATGCAAAAGAGTAAATTAAGTTGTGTACTTATTTAATTAAAAGTTTAAGTCGTCTTTTTTTTAGTGCAAAATAAATGGCATAGAGTAGCCCAATTAGGGTGAACAATTTTAATTAGTTTGTAGTTGTTTTTTTTTTATTTCAAAATCACAAGATATGCCCTAGAAAGAATGAAAGAGGTGTAATGTCTTAAACATCTGGAAGTGAATTCAAGTCTTCATCCAGTTTTCTGAAAGGGAAATTATTGAGATTCCTTTAAATGTGTGTATGTGTTATGAGTTTCAAGATGCATTTGAAAACAGATCTATTCATAACATGCTGCATCAAATGAACAAACCAGTAATTATCATTTTACAAGTATTGAGACGGTTGGTGATTCATAATAAATTGGCCCTTTATAAAATAATTTTATGTATTATTTGCAATGCAACTTTTTAGAATGGCAGGACTTTTTAATTTTTCTTCCTCTGAGAGTATTTTAGAATAATTTGTGTTGGGAATATTTTTCACCAGCATCTCAAGAAGATAAAAACAATGAAATTTTGTTAAGAATTAAAGATACTGTGATAGCCCTTTGTTACTTAGATTCTAATATCTTAGCCAGGCACATTTCATAATCTGATTTGTGTGTTGGTAGTTTTGAAATGCCTAGGTTAAGGGAAATTATGTTCAGTTATCAGAAACTAATAAACATAAGACATTTTTTATATGCAAGAAAAGGCAGAGAGTAAATAATTGCACTGGTGACCAATACTGTAATAATCCTGTTTTACAATATGCACTTGACAGGTTGTAATAGTGCTAATTGAAGAGACTAATTCACACTTGCTTCATTCCATTCAAAGGCAAAATCAGCAGCTTGTTTTGCTTTTGACCAGATGGTCCTCATGAACACCTACTGTGCACTTTAAGTGCTTTACTAGAATTACAAAGGCTGGGGGCTGTGTTCGACTCCAAATGATTTGAGAAGAGATGGGTGGGGGGGTTACCTCTGTGCTCAATGGATTTGGTGCAAGTAAATTAATTCTAGTGGGCCCATTACACACTGAGCCCCCTTTTCAAAGCTCTGAGCCTCCTGGCTTGTTCTGTAGCAATGAGAAAGAGAAAGAGAAAGGCAGATTACTGCAAACAGAAATAAAAAAAAGGGGTATGAAAGGGAGAAAAGAGGCCTTGAAGCCTTTCATATCATTTGAGTTTTTCAAGTGCGTTATTTTTGGGGAGGGTGGACGTATGAAAAGCCAATTGGAGTTTTTTTTGTTTTAAAGTGCGCTATTTAAGCACCATGAATATAGGCTGAAGAGCAACAGTTGACTGAGTTTACTGTGGTGAAGCTTTGTGTCCGAGGATGAATCAAATTCATTATATTCATCTCTTTGTGTCTTAACATGAATGTAGGGTTAGTTTCACAAGACTGTGTCTGTTTAGGATAATTATAATTTAATATTTTCCTTTTATAAAGTTATCACTGTAGATGTCTAAAATTTTAATCAAAGCAGATTTTGTACATTGACTTTGAAGCACCCTGACAGTTTAAAATTCAAAGGAAAGCTTTTTTAGATTTCAAAAGAAAAGACTCATTCTAATGGCATCGAAGCAGAGATTATTATAACTAATTAGAAGTCACACATCTGTTAGCTTTTGGTTTGTGACTTGTTTATGTATTTTTTTGAATAAAAAATATACCCTAAAAATATATTGCTGTTATTGAGTGGACATGTAGGATAAAACGCACTTAATGGAGAACCATTTATTTGAACCAACAATGTTTGTAAAACTGCATGGTCTCATAAAAATATGTAATATAATAAAATGCATTAAGTGTTAATTGGAATTGTATAATCAGTAACCTTAAGTTGGAATATACTGCCGAGCAATATTTTCCGCAGTTCTGTTAACTCTGGTTACGAACCGAAATTATTATGAAATAACAATATATGTACAAGTCCAATTTGTGTAAGTTTGTGCTCATTCCTTTAAAGCCTTTCATCTATAATTTTGTTGTTTAGCAGAGTGACACTAATTATTTTTTATAAGCTGTATGGGTTAAGATACAAGATATCAAATTTGGGAATATATGTTCATATGTTTTTATAGTTTTAGGATGAATTCTGGTGATATTTTAGTGGAATGATTTACTTTTTTAGTTAGCACTGACATTAATCAACATCATTATAATTTTAATTATAGCTGTCAGCAAAGAATACAATAAAAATATACCAGTACTGCATAAAGAGATTATTAGTTCATAGTATTTTCTAATTTTAGTTCATATATTTAAATGACACTCTAGAATTTATATTTTTGATAAGCATAATGGACCAATATGTTTTTGATGATAGCATGGTTTTAATTACATTCTTTGAGAATAAAATACAAAAGTATCTTCTGAAATCTTTTATTTCTCAAGCACTTTTAATTGGAGAGTGTATTTTGCTTTCTTTGATATTTGAAATAAAATTTGCTTCATTTTCTGTTGTAGTCATTACTTTAGGAGCTGTTCATTGAAGTATAAATTGTGGTTAGAAGAAATATAAAGGGAATTGCCAAACCTTCAAACATAATATTCAATGAAATTTTTAGTCAGTGAAGTGTTAACAAATTGATAGCCTTAATCAGAAAAGTATTTCAAGAAAAAGCTGAAGATTGATAACTTAATGAAAATGAATTAAAAACATTTTTTTTCAGTTCACGTTTTAAAATAAAGCTTTGTTATTGGTCCAGTGAAAGATATGTTTACAACCAAAATTTCAGTTAGCGGACATAGGTTCATCATGATCGGGCAGTTGCTTCCTTAGGTAGGGCTAGTTCTTTGGTTTCACAGCATAGTGGTTGGAACGTTTCTTCAAATGAAAAAAAGTTTATTTCATTATTGAAATATTAATCCTTGCATTCTCAAATGCCAGACAAGGGTCTATCTTGCAAGAGTAAGGGTTCCAAAAAGTTGCAGTTTTTTCATGTAGGCTACCATTTTACTTAAACTGAGACATAGTTTAACTATTAAGTATCTATCCTCCAGCTGTAATATAAAGAATAAATTCATTTTTCTTGACACTTCAGGAAAACGTGTACGAACTCATTGCTCCTGACATTTGTGCAGAATGAACAAACAAGGGAATTAGAATCAGAGTTTGCTAAATGAATATAAAGTGCTGAAAAACATAAGCCAGACTAAGATTAAGTATATTAAGATAGGATTTGTGTGTAAAAATTATTTATGTGTTTATCCTTAGTGGCCAGTAATTATTTGACCATAGCCTTTTAAAACATCGAATCATGGTAGTTTTTATTTTACCAAGTATGTCTTTAATTGTATTAGTGTAATGCATTGAGGGAATTAGTCCTTTTCACACACATACACTGTGATAAATAAACCATTAATGAAATCATATTATTTAATTTCAGGCTATAATACTGTGTTACTGCCAATAGATTCCCTTTTAAAAATTTTTTAAGAAAGGTGGCATTAAAAGCTCATAGCAAACATTTTGAATTAATGACAAAATGTATTTATTCCTTGCTTTGTAGTCCTTGCGTGACCAGACAGTAGAGTGCTGGATTGTTCTTAGGTTTTACAGCTGCAAGGCAAAAGCATCTGTTCACGGCAAAGCCGACATTGTTTAATTTTGACACTGACTTTTCCATGCATCTTGTACCAAGCACTGGATTAGATGCCACTAAGATGAAATTTGTTTTAAGTTGCTCCCAAAGTGCAGCTGCCCCGATACATGGCCTGATAGCTTAACCAAAACAGACAGACAGGGGATCAGTCAGAATATTTGTATAGCAGGACGTCAGTAGGGTAGGGAGGCTCAGAGGAAGAATGTTAATGATACTATGTACCATTAATAACTGAAAAAGTTTATGGGCTTCTTTGATATGTATAAAAAAGTACCCCTTTTTAAAGCAGTAAAACTGTTGTTAAATGTTTCATTTTTAAATCTGAATTATAACAGCTAAGTATTTAAGGTAACCTTGTGTGTACTTGACACTATTTTTCATAATAAATTGCAAGGAAAATGGTCAATTTATTGGTCACTGAACTAGTAATTGACTGAAAATTAAATCCATTCTGAAATGGCTTTGCTAAATCTTGAGAAGTGGACATTTTTTACAGAATGATAATTTTTCTTTAATGTTTCAAGTGAATGAGAAATGAAAGAGCACCTCACTTCCCAGGTTTCCTGGATTGTGTGAATTTCTACCCAGCTGGTCCAAATTGATTGATACTGGGCCAAATATTTGTCTGCCTACATTTCAAAGTCTATAATTTGCTAATGAATTGTGGTAATAATCTTTCATCATACATGAAAGATTTAGCCAAACAATTTGCTAAGTATGTATTTTGATCATAAATTTTTTGGACTTAAACCAAGCTTTACATCTATTTTACAGATAATGCGTTGGTAGGCTGTTGGGGCCAGTGGGAAAAATAATACTGAACGTGGACACTTGATAGAAAAGGATGAGGAAGGGAGAGAAGAAGGTACTTTGGGCAAAAATAATGCTGGGCAAGGCCTGAGTGACAGAAGAAAACAAATTATATTTGTACTTAGAGTACAAAATAGGATTTAGAAACACCCAGCAGAGTTGTAGCCTGCAGTGTCTAGAGTCATGGAATCCATGTAGATGAACTCAAGGAAGGAATCTTCACTCCTTCAACTACAGCTGTCCTACGTGTTGATTATGAATACATTTGAAGAACTTGATGATGGAGATTTTGAATCATGGACATCATAAAAATAAAAGCCAGATGCTTGCTGGAGGTGTTTTTATTTAAAAAATCCAATGAATAAATAAACCGATTTCAGTAGCTGACAGAGGAGCTCCTAGTTTTAAAATGTTTATACATATTTAAGACAATATTTTCTTCTTCCAAAATAAAGACCTTACAAAGAAAAATTGGGCTTACATTTGTGAAGTGATATGCACCATTAAGTAATCCCTGCTTAAGAAAGTGCAAACTTTCTTTAGGTGTTTTTGGAGAGAATGATAAAATATACTCCACAGGAAGTCTAGGATTACCCTGTGTAATGAAAGGGCAGAAAACAAATGTTCAAAATAAGACTCTTATGCAATTTATCTTTCATTGTTACAGATCAAAAAAGTACCATAACTTTCTATTTGACTATTATCTGAATTGTTTTCATGTCATCTATGAAGAGAATATTAAATAATATTGATAAAATTTTCTTTTATTTTCCACTTAATAGCAAGTAGATTTTTTTTTTAAAAGGAATTTTATCATGTAGCGACAAATCTATGTGTAATAATAGTAATGATAAAGAAATGGGACTTTTGTTTATACATTTTAAAGATAAGCAACTCTAGAATTATTGGATACCTGCTCTAAACCTTTTTAATAAAGCTACAGATGGGGGACCCTTGTTTTTGTTTTTTTGTTTTGTTTTATTTTGTTTTCTGATTATAGAAGAGATCTGTTGTTTTTAGGAAGGAAGATAATGAAAATCACATTTAATTAAAATTAGTATTAACTGAGATAAATAGAATGATTCCTGACTTTTAAAAAAAAAAAGAAGAAAGAAAAAAGAAAACTCAGCTCTGAAAACCAATATTAGGTTATGTACCAAAATTCAAACTATACATTTACCATTTATTTCTATTCTCTTTTTTGTTCTATTTTCAAAAGCACTTTACATTTACATATCTGCCTTTTCATGATGAAAATATGAAATATTCCCTCTTAAAAGGCCTGTGGATAATGTGCTATAAAAATTGCATTATAGGAAAAAAGGTGTTAAGTATCACTTTTTTTCTGTTGAATTGGAAGTTATTTCCCTTATTATTCTTATCATTTACAAGGGAATTTTAATAAGTTGGTTTTTAAAAATATACTTTTTTATTGCTAATGAAAATTTGCTAATGAAAATTTTTGTTCATGGTGACACTCTTTGCTTGAATTTGAAATAACAAAAATGTCATAAAGTCTCCAAGAGTCTTGATTTGCACTGGTAATTACAATTTAAATATTGTAAACAAATTTTCTATGTAATAAATGGAGTAATATACAAAACATGGCTCTAAAGTAAGTGTGATTATGTTAACATGCATATGTCATAAACAGAAGCACATGTTAACTATGTGAAATGAGTTTACTTTGCTGGTAGTATATGTGTCATTTATTGCTCAGAGGTTATTCTAGGAACTAGCTTTAGATCTTATAATGCCCCTCTCCCCCCTGCCCTGGCTCTGCCTTTATGGCCAATCTTGTGAAGTATGGAAATTGATTTGATGAAATTATCAGAAGTAGTTTGAAGTCAAGTGACTGTTGAATCTGGGTGAATTTGTGTTTTTTAGGTTAGGTGACTTTTGCTTGAGTCGCTTCCCTGTCTGTGAGCACGCACCTGTCACAGGCACACCACTCCAATTTGCAGTTGTCTGTTTTGTGTTTATGCTTTCTGTTACGCTTTGTATACCTTAAAAGGGGGAAAGTATTAAGTCAATTTTTTTAATCGCAGGGCCCACCACGGAATTTATCAGGTAGCAGGTGAGTCTAGTGAATCTCTTAATTGGAAAAAGAAGGATCTAAAAAATAATGAGATTATTTGTTGCTGAAAGCTTTTGTAAAGAAAAGTTCTCCAATATATTTCAATATTTTAAGCAGTTCATGTGCTCATGTTAAAATAAGCATTCTCTGATTTGATTACATTTCTTAAAAGTGAAGCTGAGATAGCTTGTTCAAGAAGGTGCAAAATAAAACTTTATAATACATTTATGTATTTTTTAAATTAATTAAAAAAAATTATTTATCTTCATTGGAAAATCAGATTTACAGAGAGAAGGAGAGACAGAAAGATCTTCCATCTGCTGGTTCACACCCCAAATGGCCACCACAGCCAGAGCTGAGCTGATCTGAAGCCAGGAGCCTCTTCCAGGTCTCCCGGGGGTATTCCAGCAGAGAGCAGGATTGAAAGTAAAGTAGCGGGCCTGGCACAACAGCCAAGTGGCTAAAGTCCTTGCCTTGCACGCACCGGGATCTCATATTGGCGCCGGTTCTAATCCCAGCAGCCATGCTTCCCATTCTTCTCCCTGCTTATGGCCTGTAAACGCAGTCAAGGATGCCCCAAAGCCTTGGGACACTGAACCTGTGTGGAAGACTCGGAAAGAAGTTACTGGCTCCAGGCTTCGGATTGGCTCAGCTCCAGGTGTTGTGACCACTTGGGGAGTGAACCATAGGACAGAAGATCTTCCTCTCTGTCTCTCCTCCTCTCTGTAATCCGCCTTTCCAATAAAGAAAAAAAAAAAAGTGAAGTAGCCATGACGTGATCCAGTTCTGCTGGGGGATGGCAGCCTCACAGGCAGTGCTGTACCTCAGTGCTGGTTCCTAGCGAGATTTTTAAAGAAGGTATGCTACATTGGGGGATGCACTGTTACACATTTTACTCAAGTGACAGCTACTTAGCTTATGATCATGGAAAGATCATTGTACTAGGACATGAGAAACCTTAGTTTTAGTGTCCTTGCCACTGACTAGCCACATACATGATTTTTTGTTTAGCTCTGAGTAGATTGATTTTCACTTTAAAATTTTTTTTGAACTTTTCATAGTTTGCACCTGCAAGAGTTGATTTTATTTGCTGATCAAAATATAAAATATCTTGCAAACTTAAAAATAGCAACAATCATTTAAAAGGAGAGAAGCACTATAATTACCAGAAACATGAAACGATGAAAAAGCTGACACTTCTTTCCCCACAAAGAGCCTATGGTAAAAAGGAAAACAAATAGAAAATGAATAAGATAGAGGTGATACAATAGATGTGTACACTAAACTCAGTGGAAAAGAGGATTTTATGCATGTTTATTCAAAGCCTGAGTCATCCATGAAACATGGAAAACAAGTTGAAGATTTTTCATGTTCTAAAATTTGATTATTTCATGTTAGTTTCGAAGTCTCATATGTATTTCAAATGAGCCATTTGTGTGTGTGTATGAGAACGAGTGAGAATGAGAAAACTTGCCCAGTTGAAAGTCACTGTGTATTTAAATATGCCACGGGTGAACTATAAATATTCCTTTAATTCTTGAGATGTTAAGAAATTTAGGGTTGAAATGTTTTCTGTTGCCGTAGTGAATTTCTGTTCAATATGAACTCCTATTCAAGATTTTAGATTTTTTTTTCCTCCTAAATATTAAAAATATTTTATTTTCATCCTAGGGAAGAATTTTGTTTACATGCATTTGGTGCAATAGAATATTAAATGTAAATTGCTCACACATTACAAGTGATTTCCCTGTTGTTAAGATATATGTATTTGAAAGGCAGAGTTGCCGAGAAGTGGAGAGACAAAGAGATATCTTCTGCCCACTAGCTCACTCCTGTAAAGGCTGCAGCAGCCAGGGCTGGGCCAGGCTGAAGCCAAGAGGTTGGGTCTCCATCCAGGTCTCCATGGTTGACTGGAGTGTGAATATTTGAGCCATCATCTGGTGTCTTCCCACATTCATTATAAGGGAGCTAGATCTGAAATGGAGCATCTGGGACTTAAACTGACACTCATATGGGATGTGGGAATGACATAGGTGACACATATGTCCATCAGATGTAATGCTGGATCCAAATCTTTATTTTAAAAAAAGATGTATTTAATAATATTGAGAGGCAGTAGAAAGAGAGTAATTTTTATTTCATAGGTATTTGCATAGACTCGTTACGTCTATGATTTTCTGATTGTTGATCTTTAAAGTTCATATTACTTCATTGAACAGGAGTGAGTACGAAGCTCCACCTAAAGTTATTGCTTTGTAGTTTTCTTCCCTCTTCCTTTGCATTAGTTAAATTGATTTTTATAGCATCTGTTATGTCAGTCCACTGTATTTGGCTGTACAGGTTGAAAACAGAACTGTGGAAAACACATCATGCATGTCTTGATGAGAATATGAGGATGGACCCTGATAGTCAGTTCTTCTAAGTGTGTAGAGTTACTGAGGCAGAATACAAGAATAATTCAAAAGTTTATGGCAAGGTGAAATGAAAGCATGAGTTCATTTTAATGTAAAATTTTGGTCTCTATGTATGGTGTTTTCATAAAACACGTTTTCCATAAAGTTTCTGAGTACCTGCCTAAAAATAAGTGGTACTTGAGTTCACAATAAAGTCTGTTGGCTTGGGTGTCCTGCAGCTGGTTATAATTCTGCTTGGTACAGCTGCATCCCATATTGGAGTGCGCAGGTTTGAGTCCCACCTTTACTTCTGATTCAGTTTCCTGCTAATGTCAGTGGGTTGCAACAGGTCAGCCATGCGGGAGACCCTGATGGAGTTTCTGCTTCCTGAATGCGGACTGACCCAGACCTGGCTGGTAGAGGCATTTAGGGAGTGAACCAACGTATGGTAGATGTGTTCTCCCTCCCTCTTCCCTGACCTTTATCTTTCCCCTCTTCCCCCTTCCCTCTCCCGCCCTTTTGTCTCTCCCTCCCTTCTTTCCTCTGTCTTCCTCTTTCTTTCACCCTCGCTACCCCTCTGTCATGCTGCTTTTCAAATGAATAAAATGAATAAATATTAAAAAGTGAAGCCATTGATTTCTTCCATTGTATGATTTGTAGTGCTTTTGAAAAGTGATTCTGTTACCTAAATTCATTGGTAAAGTCTGTAATGTAGCCTTAGGCTTTCTAACCTCCTTTTTCACTGCATAGACTATTACCTCTCTTATATAACCATCAACTTAGATCGATTAATTGTGCAATTGAAAATGAGGCAGTAATGTAGCAAATTTAAGCTGCCTTCTATATAAGTTATTCTTTCTGTCATTGAATCTTTTTTTTTTAAGATTTATTTATTTATTGGAAAGTCAAATATACAGAGAGGAAGATCTTCCGTCTGATGATTCACTCCCCAAATGAGCGCAACGGCTGGTGCTATGCCCATCTGAAGCCAGGATCCAGGAACTTCTTCCGGGTCTCCCACACGGGTGCAGGGTCCCAAGGCTTTGGGCTGTCCTTGACTGCTTTCCCAGGCTAAAAGCAGAGGGCTGCATGTTAAGCAGTGCCACCAGGATTAGTACCGGTGCCCATATGGAATCCCAGCGAATGCAAGACAAGGACTTTAGCCACTAGGCTACTGTCCTGGGCCTGATGGACCAAGTTCTATGGCTCTGGCCTGTATGTTGGGGTCCTGAAAGAAGCTCCTGGCTTCTGATCTGCCCAGTGACAGCTATTGCAAGCCGTTTGTGGATTGAACCAGTGGATGGAAGATCTCTCTCATCTTCTCTTTCTGCAAATCTGTCTTTCAACTAAAAAGAAATGAATGAATAAATAAGTAAAATTTAAAGATAATGTTAAATATTCTTTGGATAGTTTGTTTTTTTCTAAAACATCCTTTGTAAGATTGATGCATCAAAATTGTTATTTCAGTGATATTTTCTGACTGATCTTTGTGACATTATCATCTAAACACTTGCCAAATTAATTTCTTTTAAATTTGAATAGAGGTAAATGCAGTGTTAGGACCTTAACACCGAATAGTAGATGAGTAAAAGTAGAAGTAGTAATTTATTCTTTGATGTTGTCTGTTGTTTTTGTAATCTGTATAACACTGTCATTGTTACCTATAGTAACCAAAATCCCTCCACTCTTATAATGAAGGTTAGCAAGCTAATGAGTTGCTAACACGATTTTTAAAATTTTTTTGGACTTCTACACTCACTTTGGGCAATAGGTTAAATATTTGGTTGATGAAATTGAGATAAATGGAAAATGACATTCAGCCACATATATATTTGTTGGGTTTACTGAAAGTGTGAAAACTTTCAAACAGTTCTAATTAGGTGCAAGTGCACTCTGTCTAGGAGGTACTGTTTTGGCATCAGCTGAAATTCAGACACTGTGCTGTGTGGAATTTAGATACCAGTTATTAAAGATATTTGAGGGCCCAGCGCGGTGTCGCAAGTGGTTAAGGTCCTCGCCTTGCACGCCCGGGATCCCATATGGGCGCCGGTTCTAATCCCGGCAGCCCCGCTTCCCTTCCAGGTACCTGCCTGTGGCCTGGGAAAGCAGTCGAGGACGGCCCAAAGCTTTGGGAACCTGCACCCGTGTGGGAGACCCGGAAGAGGCTCCTGGCTTCAGATCGGCATAGCATCGACCGTTGTGCTCACTTGGGGAGTGAATCATTGGACGGAAGATCTTCCTCTCTGTCTCTCCTCTCTGTATATCTGCCTTTCCAATGAAAAAATAATAAAAATAAATATTTTTTTAAAAAAAAGATATTTGATATGATAATAGGGCAATGACATTTTTGATGAAATATTTTTTGTAATTTAGAAATGCTTTGAGAGACAATCACAGAATAGGGCATATCTACTTCTCTGAAAAATCTGCAATTTCGGGGCCCTGCATGGTAGCCTAGCAACTAAAGTCCTCGCTTTGTGCTCACTGGAATTCCACTTGGACTCTGGTTCTAATCCCAGCAGATCCCTGCTTGTGACTTGGGAAAGCAATTGAGGATGGCCCAAAGTCTTGGGACCCGCACCTACATGGGAAACTAGGAAGAAGCTCCTGGCTCCTGGCTTTGTATTGGCTTAGGTCCAGCTACAACAGCCAGTTGGAGAGTAAAACAGCAGATAGAGGATCTTTCTCTCTGTATATCTTTCTGTAAATCTGCCTTTCCAATAAAAATAAATCTTTTTAAACAAAAGTTTGGGGCTAGAATGTTTAGATTATATTAACATACCACTGACTTTCTTTTCCAGATAGTTTGAAAACTTAAACACACAATTTATTTATTTATTTATTTATTCAAGTGGGTAAGACTATTATTTCCACATTGTTTCCTTCAGGTGTCTGAGGTAAAGGGGGTTTTAAAGGGAGAAGCCTAACTCAGTTTCCCACCCACCCCAGGTCCCGGATGTGGGGCATGCTCCGAGCATCTTGCTCAGGTGGTTTTGATAGTTCAGCAGTTATGAATTGCTGCCAGTCTCACCATTCTAAGCATGATGAGGTTGCTGAAGAATCCACTGATTGACATAGTCTATCTTAAAGTCTTGTGTGCCCAGTTTTTCACTGCCAACATATGGCTGAGGTGGTTGATTAACTTGTTCTGTCCTCTGTCTTTTCATGGTTAGGGTTCTGAGTCTGGCAGTTCGAATGAGGAGATCCCCAAAGAGACTTTGTCTGAGGTGTTCCCAGACCAAATTCTTGTATGTGCTAGCAAGTACAGGGCCCGGCACAGTACATCACCCCGATCAGCTGGTGGTTGCAATTGCTGGGCCGGCTCTGCTCCCAGTGCTGTCTTCCACTGGAACCAATGGGTGTTGCAGTCCATCCTGATTCTGCCTAGCACACACTCATCCCTCACATAAACCAGTGGGAGCTGCAGCCTAGTTGCAGGAACCCACAGTAGCCTCCGCCAGGCCCGTCCCTTACCCTGGTTTGCCATATGTGCAGCAGACTAGTCTAGTCTGTCCCACATCCCCTTCAGCTCTCATACATGTCAGTGGACATTGAAGCCTAGTTCAACCCAACGAGCCCAACTATCCAGCCGGCACACATGCTGTTGGGTGCCTTTCTGTCTAGTCACCACAGCCCCTGTCCTGGTTTTCATGCCCTCCACTGGGAGTGGTAACCCAAGAGGGAGGAGCCCACTATTTCCCTTGTAGGCCACTTCCACTCCCGGATCATGCACTCTCCAGGTAGTTCTGCAGTTTGACTTGACAGAATTAGCCCCCAGTGCCAGCATCTGCCAGTTGATACTGTAAACACAGAATTTAACTAAACCATTTTAATGCAGAGTTGACAGAAATGTATTCTACACAGTAACTTGAAAATCTACTTCTCAGGCCCAGTACAGTGTTGTATGTCAAATTTATTTACCCACAAAGTTTTTAAGTTACTGAAGGTCAAGAATGAGTTTTCAGGACTGGTGCAATGGTCTAGTGGCTAAAGTCCTTGGCTTCAACGCGCCAAGATCCCATATGGGTGCCGTTTCTAGTCCCGGTAGCTCCACTTCCCATCCAGCTCCCTGCTTGTGGCCTGGGAAAGCAGTCGAGGATGGCACAAAGCCTTGGGACCCTGCATCCACGTGGGAGACCTGGAGTAGGTTCCTGGCTCCTGGCTTTGGATCGGCACAGCACCAGCAGTTGCAGTCACTTGGGGAGTGAATCATCGGACGGAAGATCTTCCTCTCTGTCTCTCCTCCTCTCTTTTTATCTGACTTTCCAATAAAAATAATTAAATCTTAAAAAAAAAGAACATCTACCTCTAGAGTAACAAATTGATCATGTACAATGGAGTATAACTGTTATATAATACCCAACGTTATACTTTCATCAAAAACCTGAAAAATAAAATCTTACTTGCATGTTTCTTTTCTACCAAATCTTGCAATGACTGAATTAATGAGAAACAGTTCATTTTTTGTTTTATCATACACTTCAAATGCTAACCAACCCTTAGGTTAAAGAGTCAATATTTTCATAATTAGTTGGAAAAAATATACTAGCAAATTACATAAGTTTTTAAAGATTTGTTTATTTTTTATTAGACAGTCAGATACAAAGAGAGAAGAGACAGTGAGGAAGATCTTCCATTTGCTTATTCACTTCCCAAGTGGCCGCAATTGCCGGAGCTGAGCCAATCCAAAGCCAGGAACCAGGAGCTTCTTCCTCGTCTCCCATGTGGGTGCAGGGTCCCAAGGCTTTGGGCCGTGCTCTGCTGCTTTCCCAGGCCACAGGCAGGGAGCTGGAAGGGATGTGGGGAGGATGGGACATGAACTTCTGCCCAAATGGGATTCTGGCAAATGCAAGGCAAAGACCTTAGCCAATGAGCCATTGTGCCTGGCTCTAGAATTAAAATTTTCTTTGAGATGGAAGTTTACATATTTTGGTCCCTTTTCAGAAATTTTCAGTATTTGAGTAGTTTTTTTTTTACAAGTGATCACACAGGTTATCTTAGCTCTGAAGTTCTTAGAGTCTGATATATTTTCAAAGTGTTTTCTTGGTATATTACAGAGCGTTATAACTTGTATTAGAATCCCTTCTCTTTTCAAAGTGTATTGTTTCAAAATGCACAGTAGTGAACATACCAAAAAAGCTAAAATTTAGCGTAAATTGTTTCAGTGACACTCTAACACTAATGTCATAAATCATTATGTTATCAGCCATGTTTCATAAGCAAATCTTATTGTTTCATAACTTGTAAATTGTTGCAATATTTTAAGATTTGTAGTTCTGATTCATAGTTAATTCAGTATGAAACAAAATTAAATTCTTACATATTTACTGTGTATATGATTTATATCATAGTAAAAGTAATTTCCTTCTTTTTAACCAGGCTTTAACTCAAGGCAAGCTATTACTTTATGTTTAGGCAAGCATGTAAGTTCCAAGCTTGAGAGCTTTTTTCCTGATTAGCTCAATTTTCAGAGTAGAAAATGTGTTCAATCTATATAGTTTCGATTTTTAGATCTTTTAACTGCCTTGAAGTATGATTCAGATTCTACTTAAGTAAATGTATGTATGGGAACTATTTATGTTTGTATCTTTGTGTTTAGGATGTTTTTGACATGAAATACCTATGGAAACCTATAAGAAATAGCAATACTTTTATTTGCTTTACATTTAATTATGTCATGTATACTTTTATGCATCACTAGAAGTGTTTTTAGAGGTCAGCATTATAGCATAATGGGTTAAGTTGCTGACTGCAATGCTGATGTTTTATGGACACTCCACTTGTGACCCAGCTCCCTGCTAACGGCCTGGGAAAGGCAGCAGAAAACTAAAGTACCTGTGAGATGCAAGTTAAGTTCCTGACTGTCTTTGGCCCATTCCAGGCCATTGTGGCCTTTTGGGGAGTAAACCAGTCGAATGAAAGCCTTTGTCTCTCACTTTCTGTCTGTAACACTGCCTTTCCAGTAAATAAAAAAAAAATTCTTTTTTTTTTAAGTGTGTTTTATAAAACTATATCCATTTGCAACTAGTAGACATAAAAATTTATTGAGAAATTATAATTTTAATCATACATGCTATAAGAATAATAAATCCTTAAGCTAGTATACATGTTTAAAATATTAGTGTTTTTTCCCCTTAAAATATTAGTGTTTATGATGAAATTGTGAATCCACTTCAGCCACTTGAATTCCGTGAGGCAGTTCTTTGCTACTTCATTTCATTGTTTTGAAGAACAAATTATTTACAGCTCAACATTTAGAAGTTGTTATGTACAATCTTGGATTTAATGTAAAATGATAATTATAAAATTCTCTATTAAGAGTGATCTTTAGTTTCAATTTAATCCAGTCAACCTACCTTCTCTTTTCGCAAGCAAGGTTGGCTTGACTCTTCAACTTTGAAGCAGGTACTTAACTTCTATGGCCCTTAAGAAAAAGAGAGAAACTATACAATTTATAAATTTGTGAGTTTCTTTGAAATTAATATAGGATCTCAAATTGGGGGCATTTGTATGAATAATTATCTGTATAAAAGAAGCGTAGACTTCACTCTTGGGGAATGAATCAAAGATCGAAGATCTTTCTCTGTCTCTCCTTGTCTCTGTAGATCTGACCCCCCCCCCCCCAAAAATAAATAAGTCTCTTTTTTCTTTTAAGAAAAAAGAAGGTGGATGATGAGATTAAGGAGGGAGTGAAAGACGATTCTTTGACTTTTTACTTGGCTGAGGTAATGGGACTGCTATGTATAGAAATAGAGCCAACTGGAATGAAGATAGTTCAGTTTTGGTCATGTTACCTTTTTATTGTATATTAAGTGTATGAGTGTGGAGAGAGATGTATTTCTGTTGAGATTCCTTAGGTGTCATTTTTCTCATCTGTAAAGTAGAGAGGTTATTGAGGGACGTGTTAATGTAGAAATCACATCAAGTTTAATGGTTACTTGAATGTGTGATTGAAACAATGAATGAGTGAAATTTGTATTTGAAGCATAGAAATCATACTTTTTAAAATTTTGAGCTGAATTATTTTCCTCAGTAATTTAGCTGCCACAAATAGTTGGTATAAAACCATTTTCAGCATTTATCAGTTGTCATATTTGGTAGGTAAATGATCTGGCATAGTAATGTGTGACGTCATATTTGGTAGGTAAATGATCTGGCATAGTAATGTGTGACGTTTTTGAAAGTGACCATTGTTTTGCTTTCCCAGGTTATCAAGTTTCTGTCTTATTCCTTCTGTTTTACTTGTTGGTTTTTAATTTTTAAGTTTCTTATATATTGTTTATAATTTACATAGTCCAAAGGACTAACATTTGCTTTGATAATTTTAGTGTATTGCTTATTTCTGGTTTCAGCTCATTGTTGTTGTTTTGTTTTTTGTGAAACATTTTTTAATACTGTTTTCAAAGCAGAGAGTTATGCGTGCTGATGTGGCCCTCTGATTAGGTGGAAAGTTCAGGTACATATGCTTCAGGTGCTTTTTTTCCTCCTCTGTCTACAGGGGGTTATGCGGAAAGGGCCACTCCTTGCTGTCAAACCACCTGAGCACCCAGGGATGTGGGAATGGTACTTTGATGATGCCTTAAAAGACCCCAGTGTGGGGAAAAGTGTTCTGAGGGTGTTACTTGAGTTCTTTTGATAGTTCTGACAATTTGTTAGTTTCATTGCTCCAGGGTTGAGAAAATCTTTCCGAGGTCTGTTAGCTGACCAAATCCGCCTGAGTGCATCCTCAGATCCAGGAACATGCTGCAAATCTTGGCCAGGAGAATTGTCCAACTTGTTTTGCCTTCCATCCTCTGATGAGGCAGTTGACATGCCCTGCTGGCCTGGATGGGCTGCCTGTCATATCCCCCTGGTGTATCTGGGCATGCTGTCCAGTGCACAGGCATCAGCCACTCAGGAGGCCCAATCCTGATACCAGCCCTCCAAGGTCAGACCACACATGCTGTGTTTTTCCCTGTGGCCAGGGTCGAATCGAGTCCCCCAAGAAACTTTGCCTGGGGTGACCTCAGACTTGAATCTGTGTGCACTAGCCAGTGGAGGGTCAGATTTGGTCTGTCACCTGCACCAGCCAGCACCCATATCAGTGAATGCAGCTCGGTCAGTCCTGCCCCAGCCGCATGTATCAGACTAACCAATGTGTGTACAGTCCAGCCCAGCCTGCCTGCTACATACCAGTAGATACTGTGTCCTAGTCAGGTAGTTTCCAATAATTCCCACCATGTCCACTCTCGACCCCAGTTTTTTAGCATGTCAGCCTCTGCTGCAGTCTAGCCTATATCCAGTCTGGCTCTTTTGTACGTTTTAGCCCAAGCTGCCCCCAGACCCAGCTCACACACATGTTGATAGGTGCCACTGCCTTGAATAGCCTAGTCTTTACTGAGCCCTGGTTCTTGTGCTCATCAGCAATAAGTTTAACCTGGTGGGAGGAGTGCCCACTGTTCCCCTGCCAGGCACGTTTCTAGCCTTGGATCTTGCACCCACCTGAAGATACTACATTCTGGCCTGATATGAAGCACACCAAGTTCTGGCACTTGCCAACTGGTGCTCTATCCTAGCTTTGCTGGCCTAAACCCATTCTGGCTCTTGTGCAGGCCAGAGGGTGTGGCATCCTAACCCAAGCTGGCCCACCTCGAGACCGGCTCATATTTAGTCCCAATTCCCCAGTGGAGGCAACAGCCCAGCATAGGAGTCTGAAGTTCCCATATCTGGCCCTCTCCCGGCCCTGGGTCTTGTGCCTGCCCACAGATGCTGTGATCCAATCGAAAATGGCTCACCCTCTGTCTCAGCTTTTGACAACAAGTGTTACAGAATGACAGCCCAGCTTGCCTCCAGTCCCAGCTCTCACCAGCAGGTACAGTAGCCTAGTCCAGCCTGGCCTACTCCCATTCCTTACATGAACTGACAGGTGTTATGGTCCAGCATTATCTGGCCTGCCCCTGTCCTGGCTCTCATTCGTGACAGTGTGTACAGTGGACTGACCCTGCCTGTCCTCCCAGATCCAGCTCTCTCATATGCCAGTGAATGCTGCGGTCAAGCCTGATCTAGCCTGCTCTCAGCCTTGGGTGTTGCACTCACCAGCAGGAATTATGTGTAGTAGGGGAGTTCCCTAAGTTCCCCCACCAGGTTCACCCCCAGCAATGGATCATGCATGTGCCTGAAGGCACTGTTACTCAAAATTGACATGGCTGGGCCCCAGGCTCGGCACTTATTGGTAGATGCTACGTAGTAGCCCAACTGGACTTCACCTATTCCTACTCTCACTGATGGATGCTGCATCCTAACCCAACCTGGCTTGCTCCCAGACCTAGCTCTCTTGTGACCTAGTGTTTGTCACAGCCTACCTTAACCTTTCCCATATGTATTCTGGCTCTTAAAATTGTCAGCAGGTGCTGGAGCCTAGCCCAGGTTTGTCTGTCTCCAGATATAGCCCACAGGCATTACAACTAGTGCTTCAGGCTTGCCCAGCCCGGTCCACACACAACTCCAGTTCTCACATTTACCAGTGGGAGCTGCAGCCCAGCAAGGGATTTGTTAGGGTTTCTCTACCAGACCTGTTGCCAGTCTCAGGTCTTGGATGTGCTGGTGAGTACTTCAACCCCAGTCATACATGTCCCCACACCCAGACTTCTTTTTTTTTTTTTTAATAAAGTTTCTTTTTTTTTTTAAAGGTTTACTTTTATTATTTTTTCATTGGAAAGGCGGATATACAGAGAGGAGAGACAGAGAGGAAGATCTTCCGTCCAATGATTCACTCCCCAAGTGAGTGCAACGGTCGATGCTATGCCGATCCGAAGCCAGGAGCCTCTTCCGGGTCTCCCACGTGGGTGCAGGGTCCCAAAGCCTTGGGCTGTCCTCGATTGCTTTCCCGGGCCACAGGCAGGGAGCTGGAAGGGAAGCGGGGCTGCCGGGATTAGAACCGGCGCCCATATGGGATCCCGGGCGTGCAAGGTGAGGACCTTAACCACTTGCGCCATCGCGCTGGGCCCCACACCCAGACTTCTAATTACCACTGGATGGCAGATGATGCTCAACCCTGGTCTCCACGTGGACATGCACTTTGACCTGTTCCAGATATTCCTCCTGATTTGCCATCTCTAAACCACTCCTTCTCAGCTCCTTCACTTATCTGCGAGTGTAGTAACCTGGTTCGCAGAAGACCCCAGAAGTTATTCCTTTTCTGTCAAACATGCACTCAGCTGTTCCCACTCTATAAGTCCCCAGGTTACTTTCCTGGGGAATCTGCATCTCCTCCATTTGTGGGTCCTTATCTTTAGAACTAATAATAATAAGCAACTATGCTGATATATGGATATAGTTAACACAAATTTGGTGTTAACCCATCTAGAATGCCTGGCCGCTATTGGCTGCTTTTCTCTCAGCAGTAGGCAACCCAGGCAGGCATTTACCTATTTGTAAAAATGGTGAGCTGTGTGAGGTATGAAGTTTAGAGGAAAACAGGATTCCCGGTAGTTTCCTAGTTCAAGAACTTGCACTTTGATAACATACTTGACATTGACACTACTGAACTTGTTTGTCAGTATATGCGTAATATTGCCAGACCCATAAGTTAATAAAACTGACATGGTGATTTCAAAGAGTACAGTTCCTGGTTACCTAGTTCCTGTCCACTTGACTATGTAGTTAATAGTGTTTGGGCTTAGGAATGATTGGGGGAGGTATAATGCAGTTGACAGGTTCTGTATTGTGGAGATAGCTTAAAGGGGACAGGAGACAGGTGATGGGTTTGGGGTTAAAGCTGGCTGGAGCAGGCAAAATAACTCAGTTCAACTGTGTTTTGAGTGGACAGAGATATAGCAAATAGTCTTAAATTTATCACCAAAGTACTAATACTTCTTTGTAGCTCATATACTTGGCCAGATTTTCTTTCACACTTCAAAGTAAATGTTGAACAATAGGAACAAAAATGAGGAAATGATCCTTTACATTCAGATTGATGTTGAAAAGTCAAAAGTGGGTTTGGCATTGTGGGTAAAGCTTCTGCCAGTGGCATCAGCATTCCATATGCATGCTGATTAGTTTCACAGCTACATTTCTGATCTGGCTCCCTGCTATTGCACCTGGGAAGGCAACAGAAGATGGTACAAGTACCTGGGCTCCTGTACCTACACGGGACACCTGGAAGAAATGGCTGATTCCTGGTTTTGATCTGAGTGAGCTCTGCCCATTGTGGTCATTCGGGGAGTTAATCAGTGGAAGGAATATCTTTGTTTCATTCCCTCTGTAAATCTGCTTTCAAGTAAATCAAATTTTTAAAAAAAATGAACAACTTTTTATTACAGTGCTTTTTAAAAAAATTATTCAATAAGTACTTAGAGCATTTTCATTTTAGATAGCTCCAGAACTCAGACATCTAAAACATGAAAAACATGCAAGTCTCTCTATGGGTTGCTTGATTTTTCTGATCAGTATTTAAAAATGGAATGACTGGGTTGAAAGGGTACTTTCTTGTCTCTCTTTTTCAATATATTTCAAATTGCCTCTCAAAAAGTTTTTCCTACTTTTCAACCACCAACAGTAGGTGAGCAAGCATGTTAGAATATGCATGTATACATTCTTCCCCATAGTAGATTTTGGTCAATAGTTTTATCTTTAGCTTAACTGAAAGGCCAGAATGATTTGTTGTTTGTTTGTCTTAATGTGAATTTAGTAATGAAATTAATTGCCTTTTCTTTTTGTGCTAGTTCATTTGATGTAGTTTCAGAGCCAAGTTCCTGTTTATTCCATTAGAAAACAATGTGGGTGTAGTAAGTTTAGACTAACAATTCAAAAAGCAGCTGGAGTCAAATTGTTAGCTTTTTGTAGACCAAATGTATGCCACAATGTGTATCTTGTTGGTTTTTTTTCCTTTTTTGAAACAAAATAAGTAAAAATGTAGAGAGACAGCCTAACATTGTATTTCAAAGTTGCATATGCCTAGAGCCAGACTGAATTAGAATGCTAATTTTAGCGTTTACCAGGATGTGACTTAGGATAATTTGTAAAGTGTCATGAAAACAGTATCTTTAAAATTCTCAGAGGTGCTGGCATTGTTGTTTAGAGAGGGAAGCCATTCCCAGGGGTGCCAGTATCAGTATGGGCTTTCGTTATTTCTGTGCTGCTTTGCTTCTGATCCAGTTCCTTGCTAATGCCCCAGTGGGAAGTGCAGTGGAAGATGGCCCAGAGGATACAGGTGAACCTGCAGATGGAAGATCTTGGTCACTCTCCCTGTCTTTCTGCCTCTTTCAGATAAATAAATTATTATTTTTTAAAAATTCTAGAATAGTAACTGATCATAGTAAATGTTATTTGAATTTCTGCTAGATTGGTTGAATACATTTTATTTGTATTGAGTTCCACTAATTCCTTAACAATGAATGTATCAACATGTTTTGTAGGGACTGTGTGATTCAAAGATACAATGTAGCTCAAGAACTAAAATCTGAAAATCACATCTTATGCTTTATAATGTCTTCCAAGATGAGTATTAAATTGAAAATATATTCTAAAAGATTTTTTGCTAGAAAAGGAATTAATTTCACCTTCAAATATTTTTTTGATCTTCAGAAATGAAAAATTGTTTAGAGCAAGAGATGGCAGTATGATGGGGGGAAAAAAAAACCACAGAATTTTTAGGTGAGAGAGAAAATCCCACTGTACCATTTAATAAAAGAAGCTCTGTATCCACAGTATTCAGTGACCATGTAATGTAGTCACAAATGTGTACTGCTTAGATCACTCCAGCACTCAGTTTGATTACTGGAATTGTTAGAATCACTTCTTCTCTATGCCTTCTTAATAACTTATTGATAACTTTTACATTGTAATTGTCACATTGCATCATAAATTTTTGTTTCTTACTGTGATTCCTAGAGCTCTTTCTTTAAGGCAAAAAAACCCTTTTTTCCCCCGTGTTTGTTTCTCTGCTACAGAGGCTAAAAATAGGCAAATATAATAATACTATTTTGTTTTCCACAAGTTTGTATCCCAGAATGGTTTCCAGCTTGTTGCCAACATTTAAAAGTAAGGGAGGTTTGCTATCTGTAACAAAATAGGCTTCTTGCCCTTTTGCATCGCTCAAAGAATCAGAAGACTCTGGTGATACCGAGCTAAAGATTTTTAAAAAGAGAGAGTGAGTGAGCGAGAGAGAGAGAGAGTATGTGTGTGTGTGTGTGTGTGTGTGTGTGTGTGTTTATTTATTTGAAAGGCAGAGTTACAGAGCAAGCCAAGAGAGAAAGAATGAATCATCCATCTACTGGTATCTGCAGATGATCTTGGCTGGACTAGGCTGAAGGGAGGAATCCAGAGCTTCATCCTGGACTCTGATGTGAGTGGAAGGGCCCGAAGACTTGGGATGCCTTCCACTATTTTCCTAGATGTGTTAGTAGGGAGCAGAATCAGTGCTCGAGTGGGATGCTGTTGCATCTGGTGGTAGCTTAACCTCTGTGCCATAGCATGATTGCTGCACCTCAGATTTTCCATATCACCAATCAGCTGGTTTATAGTAGCTTCCACCTGTTTATATAGATGTGTTCTGTAATTTGTTATAGTCCCTAATGTTCCATAGTGCTTCCATGAAGCTAAGGCTGGATGCCCATATGCCCATCCCATTTCACTCATTTATTCTACTTCTCTGGCTACTGTAGATATTTACTGTAGATGCTTACTGCCTGATAGAGTTTGGAACTTAAGAAATGATAAGTAAATATTGAGTGGATTAATAAAAACACCAGAAACATAAATTTGTGAGAATTCTTAAAATGTAAAAGGGGGAGGAGTGCAGCTCTGTGGAGGAGCAGCTATCCCACATCTTTTTCAGTCTGCAACCTGAAAAATGAGTGGTGATGGTGGATATGTCAGAGAAAGCCGCTCTGAAATAAGTGACTTCCATTGGCTTGATTGCCAGACTGCCACAATTTTCAAGGCTGGACATCTTGAGTGTATTTGGTATTTGGCATAGTGCAGTGAAACATGACAAAATAAAATATGATCAAATGTACTTGCCATTTATTTTGGAGTACATGACAATATCTGTTCACTTGAGCAAAAACATTGAAGCAACACCCAGCTGTGTTTGAAGATAAGGTATCTTTGATCAGAATATCTGAAATATCCCTTTGAGTTAGCTATCACTGTAGAAAACTTTATTAATTTGTGCCTGTCAGTAATTTGGAATTTATGATTATTCAGTCTTGTTGAACTAAAGCATATCCTAAGTTTCCAAGTAATTGACCTATTTGAGTAACATTTTCCTGGGAGGGAGTGGAGGCAAAATGATAGAAAATGAGAGATGGTGTATAGAAAAAACAACTTTTTCTAGGACTGTTTTTGTTTTGTTTATTTGTTTTGAGAGGTTCTGGTGTACAATTAAAAAGAGAACGTATCTCAGAGTCCTGTAGATTTGTAATTGCATCCTGCTCCTAATATTTTCTTGGATAGTTTGGAGCCTCAGTTAATTCTGTAAGAGAGAATGAAAGCTGAATTAAAATAAATTGAACCTGATAGTATCTTTGCATTTCAGATTTTCTCTGTCTGGAACATTCTTTTTGAGACTTTTGCCTTCTCACTTAAATTTCATCCCTTCTAACCTACAGAACAAATGACAGGGATCTAGTATGCCTTTTTAGAACTTAAGTCTAAAATTACCGTATTAATGTATTTAGTAATTTCTTTCTGTTTGCTTCACCCTTTCATTGTTTAATCCTTGAACAGAAACAGGTAGAGTGACTGTAAGATCTAAGAAGCAGAGGCTTTGTTTTTGTCAGTACTACAGAATGGTATTTTCCTTGTGCTAGTCATTCAGTACACATTTGTTGACCATGTGGGAATCTGAGTGAATGCTCAGGAAGTTTTAGAATTCAGTGAGTGTATTTATTAAACCTAGAAGGGGTGTATGTGTGTGTGGTGTATGTTTTTAAGAGCTGTTCTTTTTGCCCTTTACTTCTTCTTCACTTCCTTTTACGTTCCCTTCTTTTCTTCTCTCCCCCACAAGATTTATTTATTTATTTGAAAGGCATAGAGAATCTTCCATTCACTGCAACTAATTAGGCAAGGACAAAACCAGGACCCATGGACTCCACTAATTGACAGGTATCCAAGTACAATCACTGCTATCTCACAGGTGCATTAGCAGGAACCTGGATTGGAATTAGAGGTGATGCTGTGCTATGGAATGAGGGCGAGCCAAGTAGAAACTTAACCCATTGTACCTCATGGTTGCCCAATTCTGATGGGAAAGTTTCATAGCATTTTGTTAGCAGAATATTATGTACTTTGTTGAATTTATTTAGAGGCAGAGAGGAAGAGATCTAGTCCCTGGTTCACTCCCAGGTGGTTTCAATGACCAGTGTGGGGCCAGGTTGAAGCCAAGAGCCTCATCTAGATCTCCTACTTGGATGGCAGAGGCCCAAATAGTTGGGCCATCTTCTGTTATTTTTCAGGCCATTACCAGGGAGCCACATCTGAAGTAAAGTAGCCAGGACTCAAAAGCAGCACACATATAGGATGCTGGCATCACAGTCAGTGCCTTTTTACATTATGCCACAATGCAGGCCTGATTCATTTTTAAGTTAATTTACTTTTAAGGGTGGGCATTGTTAGCCAATAGGGTTAACTGCTGCATGGGACAGTTGTAACCCATTTAGGATGGCCTGGGAGCCAGCTCCCTGCCAATGCACACCCTGGTGTCCAGCAGTCCTTGTGTACTCAATCCCCACAAGTGAGGCTTGGATAGTCTGGACTCCAGGTTTGATGTGGCCCTGCGCTGCCTCTTGTATGTGTTTGGGGATTTAACAAACAGGTGAAATCTCTTTTTTGCTACTGTTGCTATCAGAATCCATTAATAAATAAAATTTATAAAATGAAAAAATTTCTATGAAGACAGTTAAAATCACCCACTACAGCATAATAAATAATATAATATAAATCATTGTCAGATAATCTTTCATTCTGTGAATAAATGGAAGAATGAATGATGAATGAATGATAGTTCCTACGTTATATGACAACTGTATAATTCAGTTACAATTGTAGCTAAAAAATATTTGATCATATAATGATTATAATATACCCATCTTTCTCTTTCAATTTTGGGATACTAATACATATAATTTTTATTGATTCCTCAGGCTAAGTTAATATTATTAAAAATAATAAAAATATTAAGTGTGAAGCACTATTTACAATATTTCTACTTTGTATTTTAAAGGCAATAAAGAAGAGGTGAATCATGAAACTATTCTCCACTTTCTTTTTTTTTTTTTTTTTAAGATTTATTTATTTATTGGAAAGTCAGATATACAGAGAGGAAGATCTTCCGTCTGATGATTCACTCCCCAAATGAGTACAACGGCTGGTGCTATGCCGATCCGAATCCAGGATCCAGGAATTTCTTCCGAGTCTCCCACACCGGTGCAGGGTCCCAAGGCTTTGGGCCTGTCCTCGACTGCTTTCCCAGGCCACAAGCAGGGAGCTGGATGGGAAGTGGAGCTGCCGGGATTAGAACTGGCACCCATAAGGGATCCTAGTGTGTTCAAGGCGAGGACCTTAGCCACTCGGCCACGCTGCCGGGCCCTATTCTCCACTTTCTTAAGAAATTATTAATGTGGTTTTCAATAATCACTACAAGCTATGACTAGCAGTTTCAATTAATTGAAAAAAAAATTAAAGTTATGGATTCTGACACCTGCACTGTGGTGTTGTGGATGAAGTTGCCACCTGCAGTGCCAGCATCACCAGTGGGTGCTTGTTTGACTCCCAACCAGTCCATTTCCAATCTAGCCTCCTGCAACTGTACCTGGGAAAGCAGAAGAGGCTGGCCCAAATTCCTAGGGCTCTGGAAGAGGCTCCTGGCTCTGGGTCAGCCAGGGTTCATCCGTTGAGACTATTTGGAGAGTGAACCAGAGGATGGAAAATTAATCTCCATTTCTCTCCCTCCTTCCTTCCCTCTCCCTCAGTCTTTTAAATAAACAAAATGAATCTTAGAAAAAGAAAAAAGCTAAAAATTCTGTTCCTTCATCAGTAAAGCTACATTTTCTGTTCTCGGGAGTCACATGTAAGTACAGCCTACCACACTGCCTACCACGTCGTTGTACAGCAAAGAGAAAGAACATTTCTAGATCACAAAAAGTTCTTTTAACTCTGATACTTTGTCATTTATGCCATCCCCTATCCTTTATTTTGCCACATTGACCTCACATTTCTATTTGTAATTTGAAGTATACTGCATTCTAAAAAATTACTCTTTTGATGACTTCTTAAAATCTTACTTTCCCAAGACAATTGTTCATGTTATCAAGTTCTCCATTTATTACTATCCTCAGTACTTTGACAATTTCACCATTATATTTAAAGCTGTAAATATTGTTGAGTCAATGAAGAAACTCCTTTAGATATTATTTATGTTTAAGACAGCATAGCTTGTGACAGTAGCTCCATGTGCTTCTTTTACCATACAGTGGAAAAAATACTTCTCAAATAGTGATTTTTTTTCTTTCTTTATCTTATTAAGTAAATTATATGGTCTTTTTTTATGGAACCGTCCATAGTTAGAGATGTAAAACAGCAATTTCTTGGTTCTATAGCATGACATAGTTCAGAGCTGAGATTAGAGAAACCCCGTAGAGTTGTTAATACTTGAGGGCATCTCCAGCTAGAAAAGTATGTGAATTTAGGCATGGGAGGAAGGAAGGATCTGCTTTAAATTTAGTGTAGGGTCACTGAATCTTAATGATAGATTAAACAGGGGAGGTAGAATAATGAATAGGGGTATGCTGTGTGTAGCACTAATACCAGAAGTCCATGGTTTGTGGCGGTTTTTAAATGTCCTTTCCCATATGGTTTTGAATAGACCAAGTTATGGCAGGGATGAGCTAAGGAATAGCTTTGTTAATGAATAAATAGGAGTAATTTAAAAAAAAAAACAGAAGACTTTAAGTAGTTTATTTAGAATGCTTGTATATTTAATGAATCCTGTGGTTAAAATTTTTTCCCAATCTTAAGATACATTAAATGGGAATGCTAAGGTATTTTAAAAAATCTTTTTTTCCTGAATTAGATCTATCTGAAGTTCAGAGCCAGCCCTATTAGTAAATCCTTGGATTGGATTTTAACTGCCTTAGTTAAAATCTAGCTGTGTGGAGCTGCAGAGCATCAGTAGCATCGAGCCTGCATTGGAGTGTGGTGTGCAGTATTCGACATTCAGTTCACCTGAAGGGGTTTGATGAAATTGCTATCCAGAGCCAGTTTCCGCTACCTCATTCCTGTTTAACTAGGTGTGGAATTTCAGTGCCTGTTTCTTATTAATCTTTACTCTTGGCTAGTGCAAGTACTTTACTATTTCCTCTCTGCCCTCCCACACACGTACTTCTGAGTAATGCTGAAAGCCAAGTAACAAGATAAAGTTTTTTTAAACAGCGCAAAACTAACCAGTGCACTACTAAATATCTCCTAGGGCTGTTCTTTTGTAGAGTTTGCTTAATATTTCCTAAAGGAGAGGTTAAATAGGCTGTCTCCTGTGCCTTAGTGAAGCAGAGTGAAGGGAAATGTAACTCTCCTGACTCCAGGGCCCCAGTGCAAACACTGGTGTAGTTGTTCCCAAACTTTCTTCTTGATGTGGATGACTTGAATGGTTTATTTTCACTTGATGAGCCACACCCCCAGCCCACTTGAGTATTCATGGCAGATCCTAACACTAAGTCTCTTTGTTGTCTTTGTTTTTTGCATGTTTTTGTTAACAAGAAAAGATAAAATTATGAGAGACCTGATTATAGACTGAGGTTCCTTTACTCATGGTTCCCACCACTTTTTTCACATCTCAGAAAAAGAAAAGGCCTGGATGGTTAACAGAAAGCAGAAAAGGAAACGTAAACATCACATCTGAGCATCAATGTAGCACTTTCAAAGTAGGAAAAGGTATAATCTTCATCAAAATATAAAAAAGAAAAAGTTCTTTGTCAGGAAACATTAAGATTGCTGTAGAAATTATGCTTGTTAAGAAAAATCTAGAGGTTAAATAGAGAATTTTTTAGAAGTCTACTTTATTGTTCTGACTTAATTACATGACATTTAGTCTAGTTGCTTTTTGCAGATATATATGCATTTGCACGTTTTAACTCACGGAATCAAAATTAAAGAAAGTAAATCTAATACCACTAAAAAAGAATGTATTTATGGTATTGCCCCACGTATATACTAGTGTTGCAGTTTTGTTTTAGAATGTACAGAGATTACAAATAAAACATTTTTGGTAAAAGTTTCACTTGTTCACATCAGAAGCAGAGTTTTTGTAGGAGTTAGCAAGATTGCCTAACTGTTGAGAAAAAGAAAACTGGAATAGTAGGAAAATGTATAATTGACTTAACTGTTTAAATGCTAAGTAGAAGCAGACTCATAACAGAAATGAATCCAGTATTCCTGTATTCTAGCCTGGACCCTTAAGTCAGCAGAGATAAAGGATACTTGGAAGACATTGGCCCAACGTTTACAAAATTGGCTTGCTGATTCCCATGATCAGTTTTGATGTGTTCTTTTTTCATGTTATGCTGTTTTTTTTTTTTAGGAGATTTTGTCTTGCCATTTCTTTCCCAGCTATATGTGATGCTAGAAACTGACTTCTTTACTGTGACAACATCACTCAGTTGTTGAAACAATAACAAGTTGCTGTTTGATCTGGAAGTTGTCCTTCTTCGGCAGCACTTAAAGTGTACACAGTTAATGGCCTGTATCTGCTCTTTATTGAGTGTTGAAGTAAAGCAGTGGTGAAAAGGTCTCTTTGCTCCACTATGGAAGGAAGTTTCACCCATAAGTGATAACTCATTTGTAGCCACTTAATGATGACTCTTTAAAGTAATAATAAATGGTCTCATAGAAAATACTTGCATGTTAAAATTATGAAAGCATCTGGTGGAAAATTATTTTAAAGGTAATTTATTACAGTTTTCTCTTACACAATAGGTGATCAAAAGATATAGCAATAAATTTTATGAAACTTTAGAGTTTCATAGAACTAAATTAAAATCTGATCTCGTATTTACATAGTGGAGTTTCTCTGAACACAGTATTTATTATCTTTGTCCCTTAGTATTCCTTATTTGGAAAATGAAGATAATAAATATTTAAAATTATGAACGAGTGGGAGCTAAAGGAGAATAACAGAAGTAAAGGCACATTTAAAAATCCCATGCTGAAGATTAGGTTAAAATCTATTTGTTTTGGGCCAGCACTGTGGCCTAGCAGCTAAAGTCCTTGCCTTGAATGCACCAGGATTCCACATCTGCGCAGGGTCAGTTCCACTTCCCTTTCAGCTCCCTGCTTGTGGCCTGGGAAAGCAGTCCAGGACAGCCCAAGGCCTTGTGTTCCTGCACCTCCCTGGGAATCCTAGATTGGATTCAGGCTCCTGGCTCCAGCCCAGGCTAGTGCTAGTCCAGTCCTGGCAGCTGTTGTAATTTGATGAGTGAACAATTGCTTGGAACATGTATTTGTGACTATTGGGAGGAGCTTTGCTGTAAATTGTAGACTTTAAAACAATATTTTTGATACTTCAGATTGTTAAGAATTCCTTAGAGGGCCTGTTAAACAGAGATTACTGAATAATCGGAATGTCCAATCCCTGGCCCAAGTGCTTGGGCCCCTGCATCCTTGTAGGAGGCAGGGAAGAAGCTCCAGGCTCTTGGCTTTAGCCTGGACCATGTTAAGTCCTTGTGGCCATTTGGGGAGTGAGCCAGCAGATGTAAAATCTCTTTTTCTCTCTCTTGTTCAGTGTTTCTCCCTCTCATTCATTGTAACTGCCTTTCACATAAACAACAGTAAGCCTTTAACAACCACATCCAGTTCAGTAGGTTTGCATTGGGCCCAGAAGCTTGAATTTTCTAATAGTTATGTGATAACGCCACTGATTCATGAATCACTTTGAGAGCCAATGTTTTAGAAAAGTAAATGACCCCACTTTTTTTTTTCAAATTCTTCAGTACCAAAGGAATTGTCTTTTTTTCTTAAAATCCGAAGTTACCCTTAAACTGAAGTTAAAAAAAATTTTTTTAATTACTGTTATTCTGTCATTTTAAGTATACTTTAATTTTGCTATTGTTTTTACCCACACCCAAGTTGGAAACAAGGAATTATGCATCTCACCATCTTTCTAATAATACATCTAATCATTGATGGTTTTTAGGGACAGTCAAAATTCATTTCAATCATATATTTAAGATACAATCCATATTTAATTAGCTTTATTATCTTCATCCTGGTAATCTTCAAATGCTAATTGTTGAATTTCCTTATAGGCAAATAAGGAAATTTCTTTACACAAAGCTAAACTGTTATAATGGTTGAAATGAAAAGTTGAGTTTAGAGCCAAATGATGTTTTAAAAGTACAGAATGCAATTTAAAGCCTGATTGAAGGCAACTTCAATTTTAGTCTTCTTGAAACAACATCCTGATTGTTTTCTGGAAGGATGGTGTTTGAAAAAAAGAAATGTCTTGAGTTACTGTTTTTATGAGAAGAGAATTGGTCAGTCTTTTAAATTGTTAATGAGAAGAAGTAATAGTTAAACACTTGAAGCATTGATTTCTGATTTGAATTCTCCAACACAAACCAGCCCTGAGGGAAGGAGGGAAAGAACTTGCTAATTAACATTTGATTACTGATGCCACCTTCTTTTCCTTGCACCGTCCAGTTTTTTTTTTTCCCTAATTCAGGAAGGATTTTTTTGAGGAGGGTTCAAATTATATCTTATTAAAACAAATCCATGTTCAACTGCAATGTGTGTACAGTTTGCTAGAAAGGAAGAAAAACAAATCCTCAGATATAAAGTATGTGTTCAAAACCCACTCTGAATTAAGTGATAGGTTTTCTAACTGTAAGTCTTTCCAAGCAACAGTGATTGCCAGGAAACTGGAACTAAGCCTACCCGGTATGCCTTATTTTTATGTAACACATGCAGACAAATACTTATTTGTTCAGGGAAGTTATTTAGTAAACCCTTAACCAGATATCATTTGATAGTGTGAGTTTGCGAGCTCAAAGTTCAGTGTATTTGAAATTTAGATAAGCTCAAGTTCTAATATTACCAGAGGACATTTTTTTCCAGTAAGAGAGCAGTTGTATGCCTGTAGTTTCAGGGTGCTTTTTGTAAGGATTATAATGTGTCATAGTATCTTAATGCACAAAATTTAGAAAGGAGCTTGCTGATAACAGTTCTAAGCCCAAGGAAATTGCAAAACTTGTTTTTATTTTTTGCTGTATTTAAACATGGATCCACTTTCAAAATGCTTTCACATGTTGAAGTAAATCTGTAAAAGTTTAAAGCCTTATTTACATAGCTGGTAGTGTTCTGACAAAACTGTAAATTCACTGATAACATTTGGTTGATGGAATAATTATTTAGAAAAATTAGTGTGACAAATTATTTCTAAATGAAATCTCTGTGGATTGTTTTTTAAAAGGAAAGTTTAAGAACAGACTAAGATTTTTCTTCAGCCAGAAAAAACATCCTTAAATATTTGTTATTTCCCACATCGTTAGCAGTTTTCCTTTTTGGTATAGTTATTAATTTTATTGTTGTTTTTCCATTTTCTTGCCTTTGTTTTTCTTCATTATTTTCTCTAATAGGTTTGCCTATTTTTTTCTGCACTTAGCAATAATTCCAATATTTTCACTAAAATCATGAGATTTTAGAACCTTGAAAATATAAAGTACTGTGGGTTATTTTCTAAAGTTGAAAAAATTAGGCTTAAAAAATGCTCTACCAATTTGCTCTAAGTATTAGCTCACAAAATTAGAATTATAAATCTGATGTTCATATTATTCCATACCTCAAGCTTTATGATTTTACTATCAGAATCTGTTTTCACTTCTGTAGTACCTGAATGACATTTAAAATTGCTTGAAATGTCTTTTCATAGTTGGATTAACACATGGCTCACAAAGAATGATTTTAATATAATTGATTGCATTATATACTAAATTCTGTGTCTTTTCAGTAATTTTGATAAAATTTAACTTAAAAACTGAACGTTTATAGGGAGTGAATGTCTTGTATATATACTTTGATCATTTTGCCAGGATATGCAGTGGATAATAAAGTGGTATTTATTTATTTATTTTTTGAAAAGGCAAGTATACAAAGAGAGAAGGAGACACAGAGAAAAAGATCTTCCATCCATTGGTTCACTCCTCAGGTAGCAGCAATGACCACACTGGTGCAGGGTCCCAAGCTCTGGGCTGTATTCTGCTTTCCCAGGCCACAATCAGGGAGCTAGATGGGAACTATAGTAGTAGCTGGGACATGAACCTGCGCCCATACGGGATCTCAGGACTTGCAAGGCAAGGAGTTAGCCACTAGGCTACTGCCCCGAACGCAGTAATGTGGTCTGTTTATTTATCATTGGGGTGCTGACTTCAGCATTGAAATTTTCCTACTTAAGATGTCTGAAGTAGACTTTTTTTGTAGAAATTGATATTTGTTGACATCAGGCAGATTGATAATAAGGAAACAGTTCCATAATACAGCTGTGGTATTTCATAGTAATCTAATTTGTCTTTTTGATTTCAGTCACAAACAGCTGTCTTACCTGAAACAACAGGGAAGAAATTTAATTGCATTTTTTTTTTAAGATTTATTTGTTTTTATTGGAAAGGCAGATATGCAGAGAGGAGGAGAGACAGAGAGGAAGATCTTCCATCCGATGATTCACGCCCCAAGTAAGCGCAATGGCCGGTACTTCGCTGATCCGAGGCTGGGAACCAGTAACTTCTTCCGGGTCTCCCACGCGGGTGCAGGGTCCCAAAGCATTGGGCCATCCTTGACTGCTTTCCCAGGCCACAAGCAGGGAGTTGGATGGGAAGTGGAGCTGCCAGGATTAGAACTGGCACCCATAAGGGATCCTGGCGCGTTCAAGGTGAGGACTTTAGCTGCTAGGCCACGCCGCCGGGCCCAGTTTAATTGCTGCTTTATGAACATTTTAGAAATCAAATTTGGGGAAATCTGTTTTCAGTCTAGTACTCTTGATCCAATCTAACATCATTTAGAATGTAATTTTTAAAAACACTTATTTTTATTTGAAAGGTGTTTTTAGAGAGTGGAAGAGAAACAGAATTTTCCGCTGCTTGTTCACTTCATAAATGTTCACCAGGGTTGCAATGGGCTAGAATCCAGGAGCTGCTTCTGGATCTGCAATATGGATGGTGGGCCCCACAGATTTTTTTTTCCATCTTTTATTGCTTTCCCAGGCAGATTAGCAGAACGCAGCATTGGAAATGGAGTAGCCAAGATCTGAACTGGTGTACTTAGGGGATGTCAGTAGTTCAGGCAGAGTTTTAACTTACATTCCACGGCACCTGCCCCTGTGCCATGCATTTACTAAATTCCTTAAGTCCTCATTGAAACGCAAAAACAAGAATAGATAAAAATTATGAAGATTCAGCATGATCTTAAGCCAGTGCTTTTTAAAATAAATGTGTAGGACAACAAAACAAAACAATGTTAGGAAATGTTACCTTGTGAAGTGGCACTTGTCCTGAACTGGAATTTAACACAGTCTCTAAAGTTGAAATTTAATGAGAAATAGCAGTTTGTGTGTGTGTATGTTCTTCCTGTTCCACTTGGGCCCTCTTTTTCTGCCCTCTCTTACAGATTCTTTCATCATTTCTATCTCCCCCTCAATCCATCTCCCTCTCTGTTCACTTCATTTCTCTTACCTCTTCCACTTTCCTTTCTTGTTTTCTCTTGACTTGTCCTATCTTTTCCTCTCCATTTCTTTTCATCCTTCTTTTGAGAAAACCATGTGTCTTTTTAATTTAGAGATTTGTTTTTTTTTTAAAGTCAATTTTTACAGATACAAAAGGAGAGACAAAGAGGTCTTCCATCTACTAGTTTACTCTCCAAATGACTACATTGGCCAGAGTTGAACTCATTCAGAGATGGGAGCCCAGAGCTTCTTCCAGGTCTCCCATGTAGGTTCAGGGTTGCAAGAACTTGGACCATCCTCCACTGCTTTACAAGGCCCTAAGCAGGGAACTATATCAAAAGCGAAGCATCTAGGACATGAACTATTGTCCTTAGGGGATGCTGTTGCTACAGGGTAGGGAATTAGCTTACTATGCCACCTCTCCAGCCCCCAAACTGTGTGTCTTTTATCTGATTTGTGATGATTTTAAATTCATCTGTATCAGTTATTCATAGCTGTGTTTTATCATTCAAGCTTGTTAGAATTACTATTTTAAGTAATTTTTTTACTCTTGCTTTGCGTACCTTTTGAATTTATTTGCTTCTATATATGAATGTGATCTGAAATTTTAATTAAATATAATCATCAATAAAGATAATGAAATTTTTCTGTCTCTGTTACCGAAAGTACCACGTGTTTGATGTTTTATATCATTTGCGCTGCTTTCATATAATAATGAAGCTGTATATATTTACAGCATTAGTTAGTTTGATTTTGAAAAATCAAAATGTTTTAAATTGCTATTTAGTAGTTGTGGTTTAAAAGAAATTTCTTTTGGCTCAATTTTGCAGTATTCTGTGAGTTTAACATTTACATTGAAACTAAGCATGAGTCTAGTATGTTTTACATGATACTGTCCCAGCCAAGTTCTGTCTGTGTTAACCAGTTTGTTCACTGACACATTGCTTAACAGATGCTATTCACAGGAGAACAATGAAGCCAAATACTTGTGCAATGGCTAACAGTACTCTTACTTTGATCATTTTGTTCAACACATCAGTTTGGCGTTGTGCTTTTATACCAACACTATAGGCAGAACATGCTTTACAAGGTTAGGGTTGCTTAGTTACAGATGTTGATAAAAGAAGAAAATTACTGTTTATTTCATAATACTGTATTTTTGTGTTTTGGAATTCAGGTTGAATTTGAAGAATCAAACCCCAGATTTTTTGTGTATGTTCTGTAATACTGGGGCAACCTTGCCACCTTTCCAATAGATACAAATATTTGTCCTGCTTTTTCAGAAATAGCCAGTGAGGCTTGGTATACCTAGACAGTGTAAACACTTTTAGAAATGAAATTTTCACCTGAAGCTTGAAGGCTTTTCATGCTTCAACTTGTGTCCTTTTCTCTTTTATGTTAACATAATGATTTGTGTTTACAGAATACCATTCTTCTTAAGAATATTAATATTTAAATGTGACAATACTTTCAGGTGATGAAAATGATTAGAGATTAGCCCATTATATTTGGTTAAATTGTTGGGGTGTAATGATAAATGAAAATTTTTAAACCTACTGTGTCTGAGTGTAAACAAAATATTGCATGGGAGACTGGTCATTGCTAAGAACCCCTGAAGAAAAGCTGTTTGTTGGAATTGAGTTGGATCAAGCTGTTCCCCAAGTTCCTAAGATCTCATTTACTTCCACTTTTTTTCACAGGTGTGCATTGGCGATAAAAATAGATTGAGTTCCATCTTTTGTTTTGTTTTCCATAGTGAACATATATCTCTGTCTTAGTGGAAGGATAACTTAGATTTGTTTTTTTGTATAATAAAGAGTAATGTGATAACAAAATGCTGTAATTGGACAACATGATACTTTAGGCTTCTGGATTTTTAAAACATGAATGAATGCTGCTTGTTGAAGTATGAAAAACCATACTGAACTTCAGTGTACAACGTTTCAACACTAGCTTTATTTAATAGAGCAGAGTGACTAACCTAGAGACTTAGTTAAGGTCATTGATTTCCCCAGTGTTACAATTTGTTGATTTGTAAATAAGGAATAAATATAATTATGTATTTAGACAAAAGGAAGCAGAAGACGTAATAATGCTTCTTAATTATTACCTAACAGAGAATTAAGCCTTCTGCACCTTACTTTCTGTTACTTTAAGTTACTCCTCTCTTCTTTTATTTATTTTACTTATTTGACATGAAGAGACAGTTGTGGGAGGGAGAGAGAGAGAGAGAGAGAGAGAGAGAGAGAGATCTTATGTTCACTTGTTCATTCTTCCAATGTGCATGACAACCTGTACTGGGCATGTTGAGATTTGGAACCAGGAACTAAATCCTGCTCCCTCTAACCACTGCAATATGGGATGTGAAAAATCGAAGAGATGTCTTAACCATGCCAAATATCCAACGTGTCTTTTCTCTTTAAAGTGAAGACTATAATGTTGTTGTTGTTGGGAAAAAAAGAATTAAATTTGGGCCCGGCACAATAGCCCAGCGGCTAAAGTCCTCACCATAAACGCAGCCAGGATCCCATATTGTCATGGGTTCTAATGCTGGCAGCCCCACTTCCCTTCTGTCTCCCTGCTTGTGGCCAGGAAAGCAGTTGAGTTCGGCCCAAAGCCTTGGGACCCTGCACCTGCATGGGAGACCCAGAAGAAATTCCTGGCTCCTGGCTTTGGACTGGTTCAGCTGTGGTCATTGCTGCCATTTGGGGAGGGAACCAGCAGATGGAAAATCTTGCTCTCTGTCTTCTTCTTCTCTGACTTTCCAATAAAAATAACTAAATCTTTTTAAAAATAATTAAATTTTAATAGCATTTAATGTATTATTTTCAGGAAAAACTCAATTATTAGTGGATGGATCTGATGTTAGTAAAATATTTGTGTTCCATTAAAATAATTTTTAGGTTGAGATGATTTCAAATATTTAACCTGTGCTGCTTTATTAGAAGGCATATATATGTGCGACTTACATCAGAAAATGAGGACAGCCGCAGATCTCACTTCCTTTCCCACCCTAAAATAAAGCTACTACCCTTACACAAAGTAGCCTAAAATACATGTTTTTGTTTGATTCATTGCATGATAAAAAATATTATGTAAATGTAAATTATAAAAATTTAGCATTGCCGTGTGCCCTAAGTCATGTGATATATCAGGTGTCTTCACTGAAAAGAAACTTGAAACTATGAAAGAGTTGGGGCAGAGGACTGGGATGGGAATGTGTCTTTTTAATTTAGTTAGTTAGTTCTGGCTTGTGTGTTTCTGGTTTCAAATTCCTTTTTAAAGTTAAATGAAAACAAATGATAACTTATGGTTTGTACATTTAGTCTAACCTATCCTAAGTTGCATGGAGAACGTTTTATACTGATGCTTTCTTTTTATAGGTAAAGAGAAACGTGTATGACCTTACAAGTATCCCTGTTCGGCATCAGTCATGGGAGGGCTGGCCACCTTCTGCCACAAATGACTCCGTGAGTAACAATCAAGTTCTCCATTTTATGTTCTGCTTATCTTTGGCATCTTTCAGTCTAAGTATTTGGTAATGTGCAGAATCAGGGGTCTTGAGTATTCCATTCAAAGCAATTCATAAATCAAACCAAAAATAATAGGAGTTTTAATAGTTTGAGGTCACTAGGTGAACAAATGTTCTAAAGCCAAAGCATTAACATTCTGTAGAGAATCAGTGTTAGGAAATTGATGCCAATTGCTTTGGCTTAAACTTTTCCTTGTTGGCAGCAATATCGTCAGTAGTAATGAAATTTTCTTCCCTGAAATTATAAACTTCAGAACTAACCTAAGCAGGGTATTTCATTTTAAAACTGTTTTCCCATGGCTGATGTTATGGCACAGTGGGTTAAGCTGCGATGTGCATTGCCAGCATTCCGCATCTTAGTGCTAATTAGACTCCTTGTTACTCTGCTTCCCATCCAGCTTGCTGCTGATGTTCCTGGGAAAGCAGCCCAATATGGCTCCACGTGCGTGGCACCCTGTAACCCATGTCAGAGACATAAATGAAATTTCAATTCCTGGCCTCAGTTTAGTCCATCTCTAGCTGTATGGCAATTTGGGAAGTTAAGCAGCTGATGGAAATCTCTTTGTCTTGCAAATCACACAGACATTCATTCATGGATTCATTCACTTGTTGTTTCTCTCTCTGACTTTCAGATAAATAAATGTTTCAGAGTAAGTAAATAAAACTGCTTCCCTGTCGTAGACAGGTAGTTTAAAAATAATGATTAAGGGGAGGCATTTTGTGCGATTTTTTAAAAGTTGTCTGTATCTCAGGTAGATTTTCTGAGTTTAAGTCCCACCTCTACTTCTGATCCAGCTGCTTACTGCTGCTTACCTGTGAAGCAGTGTGGGATGGCTCCAATGCTAGGGCCCCTTACCACCACGTGGAACACATGGAAGCCAGGATTGAAATTATGGCTGCTGCCATCAGCTGGCCTGCTCCTGGTTGCCGTGGTGGATTTGGAGAGTAAGCCAGCAGTGGAGGGTTTTGTCTTTGCCCCTAGCCTGTGTCTTCTCTCTTCCCTTCCTCTCCCCTCCTCTTAGTCCCCCTCTTCTCCCCTTCCCTTCCATATTCTGACCACTGTTTCTCTCCCTAAGTGGCCTCAACTGTGGGACTTGAGCCGACCCAAAGCCAGGAGCCAGGAGCTTCTTCCAGGTCTCCCACATGGGTGCAGGGTCCCAAGGCTTTGGACCATTCTGGACTGCTTTCCTGGCCACAGGCAGGGAGCTGAAAAGAAAGTGGAGCAGCTAGAATACAAACCAGTGCCCATATGGGATCCTGGGTGCAAAAGGAAAGGATTTAGCCACTAGGCTGTCATACCTCTTTGCTTTTCAAATAGAATGAAAATAAAAATTTTTTAATAAATGAATAGTTAAAACCTACAAGTAATTTGGCTAACACTTTAATCTCAAACATTCCCATATATTTCACCTCTGTAAATGGTAGAAAATAATTATTCTGTCATTTGTATCTAATTTTTATATTTATAATCATTTTTCTATTGTAAATTTTGACATCCTTCTGAAATTATGTTTTTCTAGTCTTTATTTTTTTTCAAAAGAGTAGATTTTGCCATCTAAGTAGGGCACTGAAATTAAGTCTGGTCAGTTTTCCTGATTTGCTTGTTTATTCTAATCCATACTCACTTTTTTAAACTGAAAATGCTTCAGAAATTCTGAAATTTATGCTCATATTTAGCATCAGTAAGGCAAAAAAAGAAATTAGGACATTATAAGTGTTTTTACTACTACACACTTTAATGATTATGGTTACCATTGAATTACATTTTCACATTTTTCTGTGAATATGTTTCTGTCTGGGTAATAACTGCTTTTAATTACTAGCACCATACATGATCTTATAAATTATTTATGTGTAACATTATTCTTGTTACAGTGAAAACTGTGTTTTTGGAAAATGTTTTGTGGTTTACAAAATTCTAAAAATAGTCAGAAAATAACAAAACTTAAAAACAACTTAGAGACAAATGTTGTCTCCGAGATGCAGCAGTGTCGGCTGTCCTTTGGGTCTCTTGCATCCTATTTCAGCACACCTGATCCAGACGTGAGCAGCCCACACTTTGCATCCGGCTTCCTATTACCATGCCTCAGCGGGAGCAAACAGTGGCACAAATGTTTGGTTTTCTGCTGTTTATGTGGCTAGAGTTCCTGACTCTTGCCTTCAGCCTACCCCCGCAGTGAAATGCTAGAATTTGGAGAGTGCTCCAACAGATAGAAGATTCCATTCTTCTTCTCCCATTCTCTGTTGTTTTCTTGCTTTCTGTCACTGTGTCACCATCTTTCAAATTAAAAAATCTTTTTTATTTTAGGAGCCTTTCTAGAAAAAGTTGTTTATGGATAAGACATGTGTATTTCTGAGCAAATGATTTTAACATTGGCATTCTGATAAATGATGTGAGAAATTTGACATTCATGGTATATTGGCATGAGAAATTTGATAGGAAATACTCCATTTGCTTTTACAAAAATAAAAGAGTAGTGTTTATATACCATAACCTGCATTTATACCAAGGGGGACACGAAGAAACCGGAAAAGTTCTTAGCATTGTCAAAATATCTGTTATAAGAAACCAGAACAGTGATTGAATAATTAAGGTGTGAACATGCCACTCTGGGCTTCAGTTGGCTCAGTAATTTGCAGCATTGTTGCAAGATCAGTCAGATACCGTATCTGACAAGAAACATGCTCAGTAAGTGAGAATCCATAATGCAACTGCAATGAATTTAACTCAGAAAAGAAAGAGGATCCTAGGCAGCCTTAAGTGATTGAAATGGTGGCTGAAATTTGCTTTAGGATAACCTGTGGGTTCTGTGAGGATACAAGTAATCCAGGTAAGCCATCCACTGATCATTGTTCAATTTCAGTTGCAGATATTTTTGGCTTTTTATACTTTTTTCTCTCAACTCTTATATTTATTTGAAAATTTCCTAGTAAAAACCATAAAGCAAAAATAACTGATTTAAGAGCAGGCACTTATGATAACAAAGAAATTTTAGAAATAAAGTGCCTCAAAGGGTTGAAAACTTGATTGCTCTAGGACCTCACAAATTTGAAGCAGGCATATTGAATGCAAGTTTAAGAGTAATAGGCTCAAGTCCGTGAAACATTGATCGAATCTGTAACATACAGCCTTACCCTTTTCTTGTGCTAGTTTATGGAACTTAATTCACATTCTCTTTGTGACTCCATTTTCAGTGATTTTTTTAAAAAATAATTGTTTAACAGTCAGTTATACCATAGGAAAAAGTATACAGGCAGCAAAGATAGGCTATATTTTGGATTTTAATGCTACATGGTGCTATAGCTAAATCACAGCAAGCCCAAGAGGGAATCCCCATTAAGAGGCTTGATTCGTTTTTCTTCATTATTTATATTTGCACCTTGTCCCAGAACTTGTGAAATGGTGCCTGCCGGCAGCTCCCCAGAGCAAATGTTGCCACATTGGCAGGATGTTGCCTTGAGCTATGAGATTTGATACAACAAAGATGTTTAGGACCTAGCTGTTTTTAGCTAGTGCCACAGTGAATTCACTAGCTCCAGTGTTTGAATTTACGGAAAAATGGTTTACAGCGTTAGGTTTCTAAAGAAATCCTTGTCAAATAAATATCATTAATGTCTTTCATCAGGAGTATAAAAATTCATAAGGCTGATGGTTTTAATCTGTACTGTTGCAGGCAGTGATGTTTTTATACTTACTGAAATCATTCAAGTGGAGGCATCTGCTACAATACAAGATAGTCCTCACAGCTTAGGGCATCGATTTGGTACAGCTGAGAAATGTCAGCTGTGTAAACAGCCTGAAATGTGTTACCAACAAAAATATAATTAATTTCTTTCCAAGACAATGTGCCATAACTTAATACTTAGAAAGGTTTAACTTTCAGGGAAAGCACCTGAACATTTGCTTTTCTGTGCCAAAGTAAGGGATTGGTTACAAAAGTCATTAAAAGGGAAGCTAGTTGGCACTTTTCCTACCTTCTTGCACAGTTTATATGGTTTTGAATTTATAGTAGCTTTTGATATTAGTGGCTTCCATGAATTTAAGGAAAAATCGTAGATTTAAGAAGGTAATGAATTTGAGGACCTGGCACCACCTTGCATGCTCCAGGATCCCATATGGGCGCCGGTTCATGTCTCAGCTGCTCTAATTCCCATCCAGTTCCCTGCCTGTGGTCTAGGAAAGCAGTAGAGGGCGGCCCAAAGCCTTGGGACCCTGCCCCCGCATGGGAGACCTGGAAGAAGCTCCTGGCTTTGGGTCGGCTCAGTTCCAGCTGTTGTGGCCATTTGGGGAATGAAACAATGGATGGAAGATTTTTCTCTCTGTAAATTTTCCTTTCCAGGAAAAATAAATAACTCTTAAAAATTTTTAAAAATAAATTAATTAAAAAATAAAAAAAGGCAATGAATTTGGGGCAGTGGAAATGCCCTAAAAGCATATTGCTCAAAGGATTGCACATCTCTCTGGCTACCAAAAATGATTAAATGACACTGTTAATTAGGGAGTGGGTTTTTTGAGTGGGGACTAGGGGGAAATGGGGAGAGAGATCCTCTAATCCTCTGGTTCACACCCCGAAAGTCCACAGGGGCTTTGTGCCAGACTGGGGGAAGCCAGGAACTGGGCAGTCAGTTCACCCAGATCTGCCATGGGTGTTAGAAACACAACACTTGAACTGTCCTCTGCTTGCCTCACAGAGTCTTATCATCCAGTAAGTATCTAACACATACATCTCAATGTTGAACTCTAGTTTTCTTTAACCAGTGTCTAAACTGCTAGGCCAAATGCTTGCCTGTGAAATTGATTTTTTTTTTTTTAAAGAATTTAGTGAAGAACTAGATTTAAAACACTTTTTCCTTTATCTGTTCATTCTCCCAGAGAAATACTTTTCTGTAATACAGGAGATGCTTTCAGTATAGTTTTTACTAAGCTTTGATTATTTAGTAAACAGGACAAGAAAATAAACTCCTAGTTAGATTTTACTATATACCCTGGGTCTTGCACACCTCATAGACTTTATTTTCAAGCTACCCAGTGATGCCAACAAGCATGTAATACGTTGTTGCACATCTCTCTTCAGATTTACAATATTTGTTTGTTTGTAGTTTTCCTCTAGTAGGTTATGGGATACTGTAAGAATTGTCAATAACTTTTTCAATCCCTTTTATCAGGAAGATGAATAGCTAAAGCTTTGCCAGTAGGGGAATGTTTTCATGCTGTGAAATCAGTTGTGAGAACAAGGAGTAGCAAGTAGGTGAAATCTCATTTTACACTTCAACCGGAGACACTCGGTTTCCAGAGTAAAAACAGTTTTAACACTGGGAATTACTTCTAGACACCTTGTTATAATGTAGACAATTTGAATATATATAGCTTTTAAAACTCTGGTATTTACTAATACTTATATACATGAAGAAAACTATTCTAATACTTCTTAAGAAATACTCTTTTTTTGTCTTTGAGATTACTATTGTCATTCTGTTGTTTTGTCGATGGCTAGCAGATGTTATCTCAAAATTTGAGAAATTAGAAATTTTAAAAAATCAGTTTTTTGTGCATGTGTTTTGAATCGTATATATGCTTGTTAAATATTTTTGTGTAAGATTTCTTGTAAGCTAATCATTACACAAAAATAGTACAGAACATAAAGCAAACACATTTCTTTTCTTCTTCCCACCCCGTTTTATTAAAGAGTTATTTTACTTTTGTTGGAAAGTCAGATATGGAGAGAGAAGGAGAGACAGAGAGGAAGATCTTCGGTGTGCTTGATTTACTCCCCAAGTGACCACAATGCCCAGTGCTGAGCCAATCCAGAGCCAAGAGCCAGGAGCTTCTTCTGGGTCTGCCACTTGGAAGCAGGGTCCCAAGGCTCTGCGCTCTCCTCTATTGCTTTCCCAGGCCACAAGCAGGGAGCTGAATGGGAAGCGGGGCTGCTGTGATTAGAACTGGTGCCCATATGGGATCCCCACGTACTGAAGGTGAGAATTTAGCAGCTAGGCTACTGCACTGGGCCCTCCACCCCTTTTTAAAATTAGTAAAGAGTCTGTATATAAAGGAATATCACTTTCCTCTGTGATTCCTCTTTTTTCTCTTGTTTAGCAAGTGCCAGGAGTGGACATCTTTCTGATCTTGGACCTTACTCCCACCTCATATCCAAACCCAGACCCTGTTATTTACCACATACTTAATTATAGTTACCAACTAAGTGAATCATTAGCCTCCACTATGGTCATTCTGTGCATTGCCACGTATGTGTAAAGTACAGCATCAGTGGCAACACAGAACCTGTTAATAAATGGATAGATTGCTGTGCTTGTCAAAACATCCCCAAAACCGGTTGGAGAAATTGCTATATGATCCTCCATCCCGCTGAAACTGACCCACTTGCCTGCCACACAGAAAGCCAGTTCCCGTACCAGGGAGATGGAAGAAAGGAGGTGTGTGGAGCCAGATATCACTGAATTCCCAGGCTCCCAAGATGGCAGCAATGAAAATTCTTGCAGATTTAAGTTGGGGTTGAGAAGTACATGTTCAGAGCATGGGTTGTCTGATTCATTAACACTACTCCTGGCCTTCTTTTATTGGTAATTTTTTTTTTAAGATTTACTTATTTTCATCAGAAAGTTATATTTGGAGAGAAATGATAGACAAAATATTTTCCTTCTGCTTGTTCTATCCCTACGTGGACACAAGGGGTGGAGATGAGCCTATGTGAGGCCAGGAGCCAGGAACCTTCTCTGGGTCTCCCATATGGGTGTAGGGTGCCAAGGCTTTGGGCCGTCCTCTACAGCTTTCCTAGGCCACATACAAGGAGCTTGAAGTGAGGAGAAGCAGCTGGGCCATGAACCGACACCCATATGGGATCCCCAGGCATGCAAGGCAAGGACTTTAGCCACCAGGCTACTGCTTGAGGCTGGGTTAGTGGTGGTTTTTTAGAAAATTTGATGAGGGCCAAGTTGGTGTCTGCCAGATTGAGGGCTACCTGCAGGTGGTGGTCACTTTTTACTTCAGGCCTGGAGGTTTTGGATAGAAAACTCCTCAAACAAAAAGAATTATCAAGATGTTATGCACTGAATTCAGTAAGTTAATTTTTAGTGAGTGTTTGATTTGCAGTCATAAAAGCAGGACAAAGACACTTGAAGCTGAGGGAGGCTGGGAAACCCCAAGAGACTAGGATCTGATGGTGGCTAGTCTGTGAATTCAAGATACTATATAGACTCATTTTTGTATTCAAAATCCTCCATGTTTTTTATCCAAAAATTTCCCTCTCAGGGTTATTTCCCATATAACTCACAGTTTTTCTTTGAAATATATGTGTTTGTTGTCTGGTGGCTCATTAGCTTAGATACGCATCTTGTTCTTCCAATACATTTGGTATAATCTCTGTTTTCCTGACTCTTCTTCCTCTTCCCTGCAATACTTAATTAGTAATGTTATTTCTAGATCTTTCTTTTAAAAACTCTGCCTATATCCTCTTACCATGGTAACTGTCCAACCCTCTTAGAAATTATAATCCTATTCTCATACTTACAGGTTTTTACATTTTCTCAGTTTTTATTTGCATTTTTTAAACTTTTTTTCTCCCTGTTATTATTATTTCTGCTTCACCCTTCTTCCCACCTGACTCTGAAATTTAGTACCTGAGTCATTACAAATGACTGATTAACCTCTCAGGTTTTAGTAACTTCAGAGTACAGATAATTACCCACAGAGTTAATGTGAAGATTGCAAGTTGATGGTTAAAAGATGGTTAATCCTAGGTTTCTTTTGAACATTGAAGTATTGTTAAGAGTTGTCTAATTTGGTTAATCTTTGATTTACTGGTTTTTTTTGCATTCTTCTATTTATTCACCTAACAATTATGGAATAACTCTTACAGACCACTAACATTGTTGGCTTCTTAATGTTACAAGAAAAAGGTCCTACTTCTCAGAGATTGTAGACTGTAGAGGGAAACATACTATACACTTGTTTTCCCTATTGTAAATTCTAAACCTATTTTTTGGTGTGTGTGTCACATCAAACAGTTTTTTTATATTCATTAAGTTGAAGTGTTCAGAGTGCCACTAACTTGTCATCGATGACAAAAAACAAAGGATCAATTTGTTTGATTATAGTAACGTGATATGATAAGTTTTGTGAGAATCATATTACTTCACCAAGCTAAATGTTTCCTTACTGGCAGTAGAATTACAGATTTGGAAGGGAATGAGTTGCATTGTGAACTGATTAGCACCCTCACTGTATATTTGTCACAAAGAAAGAAAATGGCCCAATACAACATTGCTATTATTTAGATGAGTTATTTATTTATTTTAAAAATTTTGTTTTTGTTGTAAAGACATATTTGCTGAGAGGAGAGACAGAAAGATTTCCATTGCTGCTTTTCTCCATAAATGACCACAACGGCCAGAGTTGTGCCAATCCGAAGCCAGAAGTTTTTTATGGTTCTTCGATGTGGGTACATGTCCCCAAGCCTTTGGGCTGTGCTATGCTTCTCTAACTCTGCCTGCCTTTCGAATTATAATGAATAAATAACAGAAAACAAAAATTTTAAATGCCTCAACATGATATATTAACACATTTGATCTTTCCAGTAGACTTTCAAAATAGGAAAGGACTGCTTTCCCAGTCCGTAAACAGGGACCTGGATGGGGAGTAGAGCAGCCAGGGCACAAAGTGACATCCACATGGGATCCCAGCACTTGGCGGTGGAAGGTTTTTCCAGTTGAGCCATTGTGCCAGGCATTAAGAAAATTATTTAATATATGAGTTGGATGCTCTTAATTTGCATGGTAAGAGCAGTATTAGCAGCCATGAAAGTCTGTTGCATGGTGTGCATTGTGATATTCAGCAGTTTATGCTATCACTTGAAATACTACATCTAACATTTGAGTGACAGTTTGTGTCCTGATTCTCTGTTTCTGATCCAGCTTCCTGCTAATGTGCATGGGAAGGGTACTAATACTTACCCAAGTGCTGGGGTCCCTGCTGCCCGTGTGTTTGATCTACACAAAGTTGCTGGCTCCTGGGTTTTTCCTGGATCAGCCCTAGTTGTTGCAGACATATGGAAAGTTAAACAACCAATGGAAAAATCTCTGTCACTCTGCCTCTCAAATAAATGAATAAAAATCCTATTTTGAAAGTCTACTGGGAAGATCAAATGTGTTAATATATCATGTTGAAGCATTTAAAATTTTTGTTTTCTGTTATTTATTCGTTATAATTTGAAAGGCAGGCAGAGTTAGAGAAGGGGTGTGGGGGGAGGAAAGAGAGAGAATCCTCAATCAGCTGGTTCATTCCCAACATGTCATAATGGTCAGAGCTGGGCCTATCTAAAACCTGGAATAAGGAGCTTCTTCCAGGTTTCCCACATGGATGCAGGGGCCCAAGAACATGAGGCATCTAGCCCTGCTTTCCCATGTATGGAGCTGGAATGGAAATGGAGCAGCTAAGACTTGAACAAATAGCCATATGGATTGCAGACTACAGTTGGAGGCTTAACCTACCCTTGCCTATAGCACTAGCTGTGAAATTGAAATTTTTACAGGCAAGGATTATTGCATATTAGCCATTTCATATAGTTTTACATAATAAGTAAGGCACATAATGTATTTCTGGGATTGTCAGTTATGATTGTCTGCCCATATCCCATGCACTATTTTTTTCAATAATGTGTTAGTGGAGCACACTACACCCATTTGTTTATATAGCATATTAGCGTATGTAGGAACATTCACCCTCTAACAGCAAAAATGTATAGTTGCAACAAAGAGCATATGATCCACAAAGCCTGAAATTTCCCTATCCTGTCTTTTACAGAGAAAGTTTTCCAACCCCTCTTGTAATATCTGGCATTTAGTAGGCATTCAATAAACATTAACTCCTTTTCCCTTGAGACAGACCTTTATATCATCACACACGCAGAATCTTAAGCATTCTTTGAATAACTTCAAGGTCATCTTATGCTATTTAAATTACTTTGTTAACCCGTCCTAAAGCAGACAGATGCAGGCAATCTTTGGACATTTTCACTGGCTTTTTCTTTATTTGGCAAGGTCATGGATAATGTTGCTTCTCGTGGTGGTGGGACTCAGTAGCTTCGGAAGGATCACTGCCCTTGTCAATATATAGAGTCTTCTACAAATAACACAGGCGGCGACTAGACAGATGGAAAGAACAGCTTTGAAAGCAATAGAAGAAAGTTTGAGTTTTAAAAAAGAAGGAAAAATTGTGAAATGCATTCTATTTTGAATAGAGAGCATTTGGAAATAAGTATGACAGAAAGCACATGTGTAAGAAACTTACAGACACTCCGATCATATACTGTGAAATTTGGGTTTAGTTTATTAAAAACCCAAATCTGTTGACTATGGTTTCTGCTTATGCACTGTGGCAACTGGGATTATCCCACCCTCTGTACCCAACTAGAACAGAATACGTGACACAGATTACAGGTATTGCAGGATTCTAAAAAGGGAAGGAATGAGTCCTGTGGTAATTTTGCATTCTGTCTGGAAAAATCTGCTGGATCTCATGGCAGAAAGAAGAGGCCAAATTAAAACCAGATAGTTTTATTGAGTCAAAAGGACAGAATTGTATTTTTAGGATTCCAAAGCAATTACGTTTTGTAAGTCAGAGTACCAGAAGAGTTTTCTGAAATCTGCATCAGTTGCTTAAGTCACTAGCTGAATATCAATCTGTGCCTACTCATGATATAATTCAAGAGTCTTGGCAAAGATCAGCTGCCAGGAGACAGAACAGCTCATTGGGAACTATAATGCCATTAGTTCTCAGAAGCCACACAGAACTGATAATTTGTTGGAGTTCCCACCAACTGTAGTGGAGATGCCTCAGTGAATATGTAGGGTATTCAGATTAATTAGCCTTTGGAAGGCTGTTCTAGGGCTTTCTCTTTTAAGAGCTTGAAAATAGCCCTCAAAAGATGATTTAGCAGATAGCTGCTTCAATTTCAACCTAAGGTTATTAGTGTTGGAGCCAGCATGCTGCTGTGACTGGTTCAGCCACCTCTTGGGATGCTCTCATCCACGCTGGACTGCCTGTTTCTATTCCAGCTTCCTGCTATTATACCTGGGAGACAGTGGTAATGGACCAAGTATTTGGTGACTGTCACCCACAGGGGAGATCTAGATGGAGCTCCTGGCTCATGGCTTTGGCCTGGCTGTTGACATTTGGGGAGCAAACGCACAGATGTTAGATCTCTGCATGTCACTCCCTGTGTCTCTGTCACTCTACCTTTCAAATAAGTAAATCTTTAAAAAATTAAAAAGGTACTATAAAATATGAACAAACAGGCAAATCTGACTAATAACCAGAACCCAAATGAATCAAGAGAAGCAGGCACTACAAATGAAGTTAGCAGATGTGGAATTTAAAATATTTACTAACGAGGGATAGTAGAATATATAAAATAAAAACACGGTATTAACTTCTGGAGATAATATGTTATTCAAAGGGAACATATCACTGAATGGGCTGAAGAGCACTAGACATTGACAAAGAGATCAGCAGACTTGCAAATGGCAGTAAGAGAAGCTGTCCAAACAGAGAGACAATAAGTGAACAATGTGATGACCTCTGCACTGAAAGTAAGCAATGGAACATACAGGGAACTGGAGATATAATGAGAGTAAAGATAGATGGAATGAGGTAAAAACTAAGCTGGATTCCCTGTGAATCCAGAAGACTCAATGCCAAAAGGTTAGCACAAAGGATTTTATAATAAAGCACATTATAATCAAATTACTGATAGTGAAAAGAAAAACATCAAAGTAGAATTTAAAATCCATACGCTATACACAGGAGAACAGAGATGCTTCAGATTTCTCATCAGAAGCAATACAAACCATAAGACATGGAATGAAATTTTATTAAAGATTTATTTGTTTGAAAAGCAGAGTGTGAGAGAGAGTTTTACATTATATTCCATCTGCTCGTTCACCCCTCAGTGTCCACCATGAGCTGGGCCAAGCCAGGCTGAAGCCAGGAGCTTGGCATTCCATCTGCATCTACCATATGGGTGGTAAGGTCTTGAGCACTAGATCATCTCTTGTCTTCTGAGGCAAATGAAAGCAGGGAGCAGAGCTAGAAGCAGAAGAGTTAGGAGTGGAGCCAGTCCTTTTGTATGGTATAAGACATTGTCTGCAGCTGCTTAACCCAGTTTGCCACAACGCTGAAGCTAAGGTATGACATTTTAAAAGTACTGGAAGATTTTTCAGGTTAACGGCTTAAAATTTAATATCCAGTAAAAATAATTTTTTGTAAGATGCCAGATAGAAAGTTGGATTTTCACAGAATGAAGAGTGCAGTAATGATAAATAGGTGGTGAAATATGAAAGTTTGTTTTTAAATTTGTCAAGTGTGATATTTCAAAAAGTGAACAGAGCAGAATTTTTAATATCCTAATATAAAAGATTTGACAAGAGAATATCATGCCTGCATGATAGTATTTTTCATGGTACAAGAAATCTGTATTACAGATTTGATAAATTTTTTGGAATTGAAATGAGTATTATCAGTAACAAAACAATTACATATAATAGCAAAATGATACTTTGAAAATCCCAAATTTGAAACAAATAATATATATATCTGTATTGAATTTGCAAGTTGAAAGAAAGCACTCAGAAATTGAAAATATTTTAAACTGAATTAAAATTGAAAGCACAGTATATCAGAATTGGAGAGGCATAAGAAAGTATTTACAGGATGATTTGTAGCTTTTATTGTTTATATTGCATGGGGGGGTCCAGAATTAATTTAATCTTCCACTCTACCAAGATAGAAAAAAAAATTAATTCCATGTATATGAAGCAGTATTATAAAGATAAGAATAGAAAACAATAAAATAACCTTCAAAGAAGAGAAGAAATAATTTGAAAAGTTCTTTTAGTTGGTAAGTTTCTAGCTGAACTGGTCAGGAGAGAAAGAAAAGAGACAAAGAAATTAAAGAGGGGACACCATTACAGATCATATGGATAAAGTACAAAAAGAAAGTATTATGATTGATTTTATGCCAGTTATTTCTAAAACTGAAGTGGTAGGGACAAGTTAATTGCAATACTGAAATTATTGAATTGATCCAAGAATAAATAGGGGAAACCTCAATAAATGTGAAACGTTGAATTTATATTAAATAAACAAACAAATAAACAAACAACAAAACCATCTCTCTGCAGTCAGAATGCAAACATTGGCAAAACTGTGCCACCAAACACTTAGGGAAAATATATGCTAATCCTACATGGATTATTTCTGAACTCATTTTGTAAGATCCCTGATACATAGTGATTCCAGAATGAAGAAAACTGTAGGCCAACATTCAATATGAAATATACAAAAATCCTAGATAAATATTATCATGTTGAATTCCATATATGTATGTAAAGTATAGTACATCATAATTTGTTTTTTCAGCTTTAATTTATTATTATTGAGAAGACAGGGTTATATAGAGAGGAGAAAAAACAGAAAGAGAGATCTTCCTTCTGCTGTTTCACTCGTTAATGGCCACTCTGGCCAGAGTTGAACTCATCTGAAGCAAGGAACCAGGAGGTTCTTCTAGGCCTACCATTTGCAGGTCAGGGTCCAAAGTCTTGGGTCAGCATCTGCTGGTTTCCCCAGCAATAAGCAGGGAACTGGATTGGAAATGGAGCAGTCAGGACTCAAAATGGGATGCCAGTGCTGTTACCTTACTTGCCCAATGAGTAATTTATTTTATTTTTTTATGTTTCGCAATCTAGTGAAACCTCTCAATGTAGCTGTTATTATTTAAGGTGGGATATAAAGCAGTAAAGGAAGGAAGGGAAAGGCAAGAGAGAAAATGAAAAGGGCAAGAAAGGACAATACATCATGACTCATGTTCCAAGGATATAACAATTATACATCATTGGAATGCCAGCCAAACTTATTTATAAAATCAGTATGAAAAATGTGCTTAAACAGCTGAATAATTAATGAGTTAGTCTTCAGGAAATTAGGGTATATATTCATGGGAAATATCAGTGAACTCCATAAAATGAGACAAAATAGTATAGCTACTGGCTGATTCTTTAAAATTTTTAAATATGCTTAAAATAGAATCATAACATCTTGATTAGTTACCCAAGGGAAATGCTATCATAAAACATTGTACCTGAAGTATAAATGTGAACTTTATTCATAGTAGTTAAAAATATGAAACAATTCATATGTCTAGAGAGTGAGAAGTTATGATATAATCTTGTAGTTCAGTGCTGTTCCATATATACCTCATGTACTAAATTGAACGATTGAAGACACAAAAACTGCATCACTGTGCAATTTTACTAATGTTAAATATGGAAAAGAGAAAAGTAGAGGTACAGAAACATCATATCAGTATACTGCTAAGGGGAAGAAGAGCAGATCAGCTATAATCTAGGAACAAAGAAACTTTGTAGTGCATAGAAATATGTCTTATTGTGTACAAGTAATTGAAATGGACAAATTTCGTGTTTATAAATGAATATTCAGTAAAGAGAGGAAGATGTTCTATCTGTTGGTTCACTCCCAAAATGGCTATAATATTTAGGGCAGGGTGAACCAAAATGAGGAGCCATGAACTCCCTCCTGGTGTCCCTCATGGTGGCAAGGACCCAAACACTGGAGCCATCATCTGTTCCCAGTGTCATTGGGAAGTGGATCCAAAGTTAGACCACACATGTCAGCTACCAGGACCTTCATCTGTAACCTCCGATTGGATTGCAGGGTACTAAGGACTTGGTTCATCTTCTGCTACTTTCCCAAATGCATTAGTAAGGAGTTGGATTAGAAGTGGGACAGCCAGGACTCAAACCAGTGTGCATTTGGGGTACCACTGATATACACTGTGGCTTAACCCACTGTGCAGCTATGCCAATTCTATATCTAAGTTTCTTAAACTAAGTAAGGAATAGAAAAAAATTTCCCCACCTTATACATTTGAAAAAAATATTATTACATATTTAACCATTTAAAATGAGACCAAATATCTATTCCTACAAATTGTATTAAACACCTTACTGATAGTCCTAATTAACAAGATAAAATGAGAGAGAAAGAGCAAAACTGCAGGGGCTGGCATTGTGGTGCCAAGGATTAATCTCTTTCTTACCACACCATCATCTCATTCAACTCATGGGTGCTCTGCTTCTGGAGAGCCAGCTAGATCCTGGTTCCTGGTTTTGGCCTAACCCATCCGTGGCTCTTGTGGCCATTTGTGAAGTGAACGGGTAGATGACAACAATCTCTTTGTCTAGAATCTCTCACTGTCTTTCCATCTCTCTTTGATGTTTTACCTATCATAGAATAACTGAATATTAGTAAGGACAAACTAAACAACTTGTATGCCATACAAAAAAATTTTTTTCATAATAGATCATAGATTTAAATGCAAAACCTACAACTGTTGCTATTGTGGAAGATAATTAAATACCCTGGAATGAAAAAAAGCTTCTTAGAGTAGTATAAGCCATCATGTAAAATTGTTTTTAAAATGGACCCAGTGCAGTAGTCTGAAGTCCTCACTTTGCATGTTCCGGGATCCCTTATGGGTACCAGTTCATCCCGTCTACTCCAATTCCTGTCTCATTCGCTGCTGTGGCTTAGGAAAGCAACGGAAGATAGTCCAAAGCCTTGGAACCATATACCTGTAGGAGACCCAGAAGAAACTCTTGGCTTCTGACTTCTGATTGATCTAGCTCTGGCCATAACAGCCACTTGTTGAATGAACCAGTGCAAGGAAAATCTTTCTCTCTGTCTCTCCTTCTTTCTGTAAATCTACATTTTTGATGAAAAATAAATTATTTAAAAATTTATTTTTAAATTTAAATTTAAATTTTAAAAATTTATTTTTAAATCAAATTTTAAAAATGTAGATTTAAAAATTAAAAAGAAATCTTAAGAAAAATTGTAATGTAATACACTTCATGACAATGTGCAACTTTTGCTCTTTGAAATATGCCATTTGGAAAAAGACAAGTCACACACAGAGAAAATATTTGCAAAACATGTATTTGGCAGACTTTGTATCTAGGTTATAAAAGTAAATCTTACAGTTAAACATTAAAATCACAAGAACTAATTTACTAATATTTACCTGGAGTCAGGTGTGGAATTGAATTTGAGAATAAAGGGGAACTTTGAGAGGTGATGGAAATTTTTTGTGTTTTTATAATAGTGGTGTTACAAGAATACCATATTTTAAATTAATGTATTTAGTATAGGTAATTTGATCTCAGTGAACGTCACTGATTTATTCATTTATGTTAACTTCTTTATATTAAGTGAGCAAGTTTAATTTATTTCATAATACGTATTTGGAAACATAGGTTACTTCTTACTCTGTCCTCCCTCCTGTCCACATTCCCACCCAGTCTCCTCTTTACTTCTTACTTTTTTTCCCCCCTAATTTTTACAATGAAATGTTTTCATTTCATTTTGTAATTACAGGCTCAATGCTTCATTGGGTAAAGATATCAACACATAGCAAGCAGGAAAAATTACCTAATATTCCTCAGTAGTATGGACAAAGGTTATAAACAATAATCAAATCACTGGATGACATTCTTATTGCTACAGCTAACATTTTTTGTGGTATATGTATGTATCAGTTATCACAGATTAGGCAAAAGGTGTGCTATTTGTCTTTTTTGTGTCTTTTAACTCATTAAACACAATTTTCCAGTTGCATCCATTTAGTCACAAAAGACAGGAATTTTCCTTTTTTATGGTTGAATAGTATTCCATCATATATTTATACCACAATTTCTTTATCCAGTCATCAGTTGATGGAAATGTATATCTTACTGATTGTGAGTTTAGTTGCTATAAACATGGAGGTACAGATCGTGACCACTCTGCAAGACATAGGCAAAGACTTCTTGGAGAGACCCCAAGAAGCACAAGAAATTAAAGCAAAAATAAATAAATGAGATTAAATTAAGCTAAGAAGCTTTTGCCCACTAAAGGAAATTTTCAAAAATAAAAAAGGAAGAAGCAGCCCATAGAATGGGATAAAATATTCATAAACTGCGCAATTGCTGAAGGACTTATATCCAGGATCTATCAAGAGCTCAAGAAATTCAACAATAAACAATCCAGAAATGGGCAAAGGACATGAACAGCCTTTTTTTCATTTTTTATTATATTTTTGACAATTGTTACATAGTTAATTAGGGTAAAAAGGTTCAAGGGCTATAGGAAGGTGGGTAAGACTATTGTTTCCATATTGTTTCCTTCATGTATCTGAGGTAAAAGAGTATATTGAGGGAGAAGCCCAACCCAGTTTCCCACCCACCCCATGTCCCTGATATGGAGCATGCTCTGAGATACTTGCTCACGTGATTTCGATAGTTCACCAGGTATGAATTGCTGCCAGTCTCGCCACTCCAAGCATGATGAGGTCATTGAAGAATCCACTGATTGACATAGTCCATTGTAGAGTCTTCATTTGCCCTGTATTTCGCTGCCAACATATAGCTGAGGTGGTTGATTGACTTGTTCTGTCTTCTGTCTTTTCATGGTTAGCTTTCTGAGTCCAGCATTTCAATTGGGGAGATCCCCAAAGAAACTTTGTCTGAGGTGTTCCCAGACCAGATTCTAGTATGTGCAAGCAAGTACAGGGCCTGGCACAGTCCATGGCCCTGATCAGCTGGTGGTTGCAATTGCTGGGTTGGTTCTGTTTTCAGCCCTGACTTCCACTGGAATCAATGGGTGTTGCAGTCCAGCTTCGGAGAGAAATGTCTTCCATCCTCTGATTTACTTCCCAAATGGACACAACAGGCAACATTAGGCTAGGTGGAAACCAGGAGCAGGAAGCTTCTGCAGTTACATTGTGAGTTCTGAGATCCAAGCACTTGTGCCCTCTTCTACTGCTTTTCTGTGCACATTAATTGTGAGCTGCTTGGGAAACAGAACAACTGGGGCTAGAACTATCACTCTTGGGCTGCTCTGACTGCAGGCAGCAGCTTGACTTGATATGTCACGGCCTTTTCCCTGCAAATAATAAATGTATCGATTTATATTCTCACTGTTATTTTTTGATTGCTATCTAAGACAAACTTTTAAAAGGTGACATTCCTATCTATCGTATTCATTAAGGAAAACTTAACCTCATTATTCATAATGAAATGTTATTTTGTTTAATATTTACTTTCATATTTTCTCCATTCCTTTTACAATTTTATTTCATTTCTGTTGCTTCGAGTAGTCCTTCTCATTCTTTAGAATGACTTACTACCATTTTTCTTCTGTATTGTTATGTTAATGCAACATTCTTTCTAATGCTGTTATTTTTCCTTCTATCTTACCAATTAGATTTTGAGCAGGAATATGTTTTGTTTTATAATTGCTTTACATACTGCCTGGTTGTATTCAAGTACTTAATATTTTTGGGCCAGACTTTTATTTTGTAGTTGTTGATTATTCCTTATGGCTGTTTGTTAAGGACTTTTTAAGTAGGAAGTGATACTTGGTTTTTTTCTTGTGGAGTTGGTTAAGTTGGTTAAGATTTATTTGTTTGTTTATTTGAAAGAGCTACAGAGAGAGGTGAAAACAGACAGATTGATCTTGTATCTACTGATTTACTCCCCAGATGATTGCCATTGCCAGGGCCAGGCCAAGCTTAAGCCAAGAGCCAATAGCTTCTCCTGCGTCCTCCATTTGGGTGGCAGGGGCTCCGGTTATCCACTGATTTTCCCAGGCAATTAGCAGGAAGCTGAATTGGAAGTGGAGCAGGCAGGACTTGAACTGATGCCATGTGGGAAGCCAGTGTCATAGGCAGTGGCCTCACTTGCTAAGCCTATATGTCAGTTTGAAGAAGTGGGTTTTTGGTTATATATGTATGTATGAAGGGAAGCCCTTAGAGAAAAAGAAAACATTGTTAAACTTCTATTTAAACAGTTGGAGAAATGAATGTGTTCTTTCTTTTTGCTCTTTGAGAACTGAGGCACTCACTTGTATTTTGTACATCTGTGTCCACACACCTAAGTCCGAGATTTTCATAGAATAAATCATGAGCAGGTGCATTTAACCATACATATGAATGCACTGAATGAAGAGGACTGTTAAGTTGGATTGAGGTGAAGAGCATGGGTCTTGTAGTGCTTGTAGTGGTAAAAGTTACTGAACATGCAACTTGTGGGTGTCAACCACATGAATGGAGTGGAAGAGATGTTCAGAAAGATTACTTTATAGCACATTCAGACAGGAGCTGAATGAACATTAGATATGAATAAAAATAAGTAAATAATGAAATTTCTTTTTTTTTAAAGATTTATTTTTTATTATTTTTTTATTGGAAAGGCAGATATACAGAGAGGAAAGACAGGGAGGAAGATCTTCCATCCGATGATTCACTCCCCAAGTGAGCACAACGGCCGATCCTATGCTGATCCGAAGCCAGGAGACTCTTCCAGGTCTCCCACACGGGTGCAGGGTTCCAAAGCTTTGGGCTGTCCTCGACTGCTTTCCCAGGCCACAGGCAGGGAGCTGGAAGGGAAGTGGGGCTGCCGGGATTAGAACCAGCGCCCATATGGGATCCCAGGCGTGCAAGGCGAGGACCTTAATCACTGCGTCACCGCGCCGGGCCCAATAATTAAATTTCTTAAGTTGGTTCTACCCTGTTAGAAGCATGGCGTGCTTTATTTTTAATATGAGAAGTAATGAAATGTAATACTTATTTTTGACACTTGCAGTATTTAAAATAGTGACAGACAGAAGAGCTAAATGGCATGTTTGGAATTGAATTTCCAAATTTACATTTTAAAGGTATTTCCAGAGACTGATCTAACGTAATTACAGTATTTTTGTGAAAATTTTAAATTGCAATCTTCTCACATTTATGCCTGTCCATATTAACCCTTAACATAGAAGATGATTCTAAAAATCAACTTTACTGTATGTATTATATTATACTGGAAATGATATAGAAGCTTTGAATTTCAACTTGTAGAGGAAAAGTGAATAAATTAAGCATGCTTCTTAATGTATTATGTCACATCGTTGCACATACCATTACAGTTACAAAGCAATTGAGCAATAAATAATTGCAAAATATATAAACTCTGAAATAATTATTGTCATATCATTGAAGTACAGAATATAAAACTTGGGTCTTAATAGATCATGATTATGCTGTTGTTCAATAAAAAACATAAATGAGAAGAATAGAAGTACATTTCAAGTTTCATTATGATCTGTTAGCTTGTATGTGTGTGTTTTCTCAAATAGTTGCCATTCCATTTGCTGGTTTGTTTTCCAAATGGGTGCAATGGCCTGAACTGGGCTGGTCTGAAGTCAGAAGCCTAGAGCTTCTTCTTGGTCTCCCACGTGGGTGCAGAGTTCCCAAGAACTTAGGCCAACTTTCACTTCTTTCTTAGGCACATTAATAGGGAGCTGGAATGGAAATGGAGCAGGCAAGACTTGAACCAACACTTACATGGGATGGTGGCAACTTAGATGAAAATTTAATCTACTAAGCTACATAGAGTGCTGGCCCCAACAGTATACTCACTTACCTAATATAGGACCTCCTGATACATTAAGAGACATTGATATAGTGACTTGTGGTTTGTAAAGCAAATATGCTATTTTAGCCAGTAGTAGATTATAAGTGACTATCCTCATAGAATTAGTATATTGTGAAATAGCTACAATTGTCTTAAATTTTCTTGTTACTTAAAAAAAAACATTCTTTTAGGCAGCATGTAGATTACTGTTGATAACTTACTTTCCTTTTGTAAGAATTTGAACTTCTTGAGGACAGCAAACAGTTCTTACTTATCTTTGTATCTAAAGTGCCAAGTGTAGCCTCTGCCACAGAATACCAATAACCATTTCTTGCATTAATGTTAAATATGGCTTTGAAAAAATCAGTGGTTGGCTCCAAACTGCATTAAGTAACTGCTAGTCTAGTATTTCTTCAGAGGTACCATACTCTATTTTAGAAGTCTGCTTTCCACTTCTGTCCCTGAGAGCAAAGTCTCTTGGAACTCTTGTGTCTAACCCTATTTTATGACTGAAACATGGAAGATTGTTTCTAATACATATGTGTGATAGTTAATCTCTGGCATTTGTGTTTGCAGCTTAACATGATGTCTTTATATTTGAACAGCTGCAACATATTGTGATAAGATTTCCTAATAAGTCGTTTTCTTCAAAGATAGAAATATATACGTAAAGAGCAGCAGATCCCAACTTACTAAGTTGCACTTTTAAACCCTTGAGTTTTAGAAATAATCAGTTTCCTATAATTCTGTATTTGAGAAGGACAGTGAAAATATTATAGCCTGTTATGAAGTTAACAAAAATTCTGTTGCTCTTCTTATAATGTGTTTTTAAAAAGGAGAATGTGTATGTTTGTGATTAATTGCTGTACATTGTTAAGAAATTTTCTAATCCAAAGAGAAGGATTAAAATGCATAGTTAAGCCACCTGAGTTGATAAAGGTGACTTTATCAATAATGAAATTAATTGCCTCCAGATCATGGCATTGTTTAATATTCCACATGTACAAAATATATTTTTAAAGAAACATCCACAAGAGATTGTTGATACTGATTGTTCCCAAAGCCAACGAAAGTCTTTTTGCTCTTTTATTGTATGTTTGTTGACAGTTGTGATCAACATGGAATGAACTGCTTTACAGTTTATTACTTTCAAAGTACAAATTTGAATGCTGTGGATTCAGATGTATAAAAGAGATAAAATTACAGACAGCTTTGAGTGGCAGTTACATATCAAACCTCACGGGGGTTTGACAGGCAACGAATATCGTTATTAGACGCTTTTTCCATAATTGCTGACATTTATCCAGTGTTTCACAGTATTTGCTAATGTATTAATGCAGTCAATCTCTGAGAGACTGCACATGCCTTTTTAGCCCTGGCTTTTATGGGATTCTGAAATTCATAGACCCACAGATACTTATTCCCTGCTGGTTGCCGTAGTGACAGAGCTCAGAGATAAGCCAAGACAGAGCCCTTTTGTGATTGCTTTTCAGGTGACATTCAGCGGCAGCTTGAGTAGAGTGTCCTTTTATAGTTCCTGTAATTCAGAAAATGATAACAGCTTTTTGCTGCTTAGAAGAGAAGTCTGTGGACTGCTCCCTATGGGATTTCAGTTTGCTATGCCACTTTATACCAACACCAGCCTGATAAAGTTCTTATTATTGTGGAGATTTCAAAGTGCAAGGGGACTGAATTAATTATGACAGGTTAGAAATCTGATCTGATAACTACAAATACAACTTTCAGGACATGTTCCCCAATCATGTGTAACAAGTTAATTCACACATTCTAAGCTGTTAGTGGTGATATAGTTAACCACTTGATTATTATGTGTATGCACTGAACTTCTTAATTGCTGGTAGAAGAGACTAGCTGTTTCATCACAAAGTTTAGAAGTTGTCTTTGTTTCCTGTGTGTCGTTTTTCTCACTTGAAACTATTGCCTTAACAATTTATTATTTAGAGGCAAGTAGCTTTGTTTGGATACTTTCTTGTGGTTCTTACTTGTCTTTATACTGTTTCAGGATTCTCAGCAGGAAATTATGCAAAATGGTTGCTTGATAAAGAGCAGTACCTATAAAGTGCTTCAGATTCAGAAGGGAACATCTGTGGTGATGGGGAGCAGGAGAAAGAGCAGTTCAAGTAATAACTGGAGAAAATAGAATCTTACCAGAAAAGATTATAGAGATCATAGATAAGCATTACAACGGGTCTTCAAAAGTATGTGGAAAATATGTATTATGAAAAAGACTATACTTGGATTTTTTTCCCAAGATGTATTTTATTAGTCTAAGAAGCAGAATGACAGAGAGGGATAGACAGAGGGAAGGAGATCTTCCACCTGCTGCTTTATGCCCTGTATGATTGCATTGGTCCCAAGTTGGGTTTGATTGAATCCAGCAGACTGGAACTCTATCCTGGTCTCCCATGTGGGTGGCAGGGCCGCAGGTTGCTTTCCCAGGTACGTGGGCAGGGAGTTAGAAACAGAGTAGCCAGGACACAAATCGGCACACTGACGTGAGATACTAGTATTGCAGGCAGGCAGCAGCTTAAGTTCCTGTGTCACAATGTGATCCCCTGTGCATAAACTCAAAAGTCATTGCACCAAAATAAACTAATCTTTTAATTCCTTGAATTTTCTGAATCACACTTATATTTTCCTCCTCCACTTCTTGTTGAAGAATAGTGTTCATTCTAAAGGACGGTTCCAGTATTAATGAGAAAGTATGTGAAACTTAAGAGCCAGAAGCTATTGACTATATTGTTGATGTTGCTGAAGAAAAACCCACACCCCTCCCAAAATACACTCACAATCACTCCCCAAGAAGAAGCAAGAATCCTACAAATTGAACCATGCAAATCTGATGGGATATCTAAAGCATTTAAATATCTGACCCCTAAATTTTAGATATAATTCACAATTTAAGAGGAAATAAGTAAAATATACTGAATTGAGAAGTAACTTGAGAGTCTAGAGAGTTGGAAAAAGATAAATATGTTCCCTACTTTGGTAACTGCTGGTGAACTATAATAAATGACTAAACATATGGACAGCACATGAGTGAGGGCTTAGAAGAGCAGTTTGGCTTAACAAAAACTGAATCAGTTATCTTGAGTTAGGTGTGCAGTTGGAAAGCTGGAAATCTGATTTGTGTTACTTGTTTCTAACCTTTCAATCTCATTTAGAGCAGATGTAAATTCAACTCTCAGAAAGTCCAAATATTTGTGATTCAGACAAAAAAAAAAGGGTAACCTTCATACTGGTGACAAACAAATATGACATTTTCAAATGATATTTAGTAGACCTTTATTAGCACTGTGTTACTCCATGGTGCTCACCATAAGGCATTCCCCTCCCTCTTAAATTTAATAATCTCTTTCGTTATAGTAAATCAAAGAAATAAAGATTTATAAGAGTTGCATTATATTAGAAGGGATTTTCACTTCTGTGATTATCCATTTAGGAGACTTTCTCAAATTTTTGTCATTTGCCGAGAAGGTCTTTTAAGACTGTGTAATTCCAACCATGTTTTAAAATTGGTGTCAGTTTATAAGTGCTACTAAAACCAAACAAGAAAGCAAACTGAAAACACTCAACCTCCGTAGAATAGGGGAAAAGGACATGTTTTCTCTGAAAAGATGTATGGAGGCTGCACATTTAAAAATGGTTATTACAGTCAGGAAATTGATTCTTCTTACTCGCATAATGACCACATACCCTCTGAATGCAGAAGCTCAGCTTTAAAAGCTTGGATTTTTGGTATTTTAATGTAAAATATCAGTTATATAAAATCTGGGACCTGCAACACCAACAACAAAAGTTCTTAGGAAGAAAGCCACTACTCTTGATCTCTATAAATGTTAGTTTTGTTTTTAATAATATTGACAGGAGCTGGGTTTGTGATGTTGAGGGCCATATGAGTGCTGGTTTGTGTCCTAGCTGCTCTCCTTGCAATCCAGCTTTATGCTCAACGCCTGGGAGAGCAGAGACTGTGGTCCAAGTGTTTGTGCCCCTGCCAGTCACGCGGAAGACAGATGTGAAGCTCTTGGAGCCTGGCTTCTGTTTTCTGCCCAATGAGACCTGGCTGTTGTGGACAGCTCGGGTGTTAGTCAGTGAATAGATCAATTTCTAGGTCCCTCTTAATAAAATTCTAAACCCCAAGGATTTTTTTTTTCCTACAATTTATTTATTTTTACTAGAAAGAGATTTGTGGAGAAAAGGAGATACAGAGGGAAGGATATTCCATCTGCTGGTTCACTCCCCAAGTGGCTACAGTGTCCAGAATTGAGCCGATCTGAAGCCAGGAGCCAAGAGCTTGTTCCAGGTTTCCCACATGAGCGCAGGGTACCAAGACTTTCGGGCGTCCACTATCGCTTTTCCAGGCTAAAAGCAGGGAGCTGGATGGGAAGTGGAGCAGGAGGGACAGGCACCAGTGTCCATATAGGATCCTGGTACTTGCAAGGTGAGGAATGAGCCATTGAACCCTTGCACTGGGCTCTATTTTCCTATCTATGAATAGTTTCCAGTTTTACCTATTGAATACATTTTGAGATTTTTCCCTAAAGAATTTAGCCCTATGAGATTAGTCTTTTGGCTTTAAACTCACCTCAGACTTCACTCAGACAGTAGATCGCAATTTGAAAATTTTTACTATAGGGTCCAGCGTGATAGCCTAGCTGCTAAATTCCTTGCCTTGCACATGCCAGGATCCCAGCAACCCACTTCCTATCCAGCTTCCTGCTTGTTGCCTGGGAAAGCAGTTGAGGACATTCCAACGCCTTGGGGCTCTACACCCACGTGGGAGACCCAGAAGAGGTTCATGGTTCCTGGCTTCGGATTGGCTTAGCTCCATCCATTGCAGCCACTTGGGGAGAGAAGCAATGGACAGATCTTCTTCTCTGTCTCTCCACCTCTCTGTATAGCTGCCTTTCCAATAAGAATAAAATAAATTTAAAAAAAATTCTTACTATCGACATAGCACTAATTTTCTTTTTTAAGATTTATTTATTTTTATTGGAAAGGTGGATATACAGAGAAGAGGAGAGACAGAGAGGAAGATCTTTTGTGTGATGATTCACTCCCCAAGCGGCTGCAATGGCTGGTGTTGAGCCAATCTGAAGGCGGGAGCCTGGAGCTTCTCCACATCTCCCACACGGGTGCAGGGTCCCAAGACATTGGGCTGTCCTCGACTGCTTTCCCAGGCCACAAGCAGGGAGCTGGATGGGAAGTGGGGCTGCTGGGATTAGAATTGTGCCCATATGGAATCCCAGGGCGTACAAGGCGAGGATTTTAGCCACTATGCTATTGTACTGGGACCAACATAGCACTAATCTTAGCAATACACCTAGAGCAACTCATTTAGTTCTCTCAACAAAGCTGTGAGGTGCAGGATGTCACCTGCCCTATGTAATAAGTGAACAACCTGAAACATTCATAGGCCAAATATTTAATAAGAGTCGGATTTGGACCCAAATGAAATGGTCTTACCATACACTATGCTGTTAGTATTAGTAGATAAAAATAAATGTTCAGAGGTCTGTGAAAGCATGTCACCTGCGTTTTCAGAGGCGGTGACGTTCATTGACTACCTTCATTTAAATGGACTGTAAGATAGCAATGGTAAATCAGTCCTTCTGCAGTTGACTTGAAAGATTAACCACTGTGTATATCATGTCTGCCAATCCTCATTTCCTTTTTCTAAATTTTTCAGTCTAGCAACACACAATTTTAATTACAAGCTTTTAATTATACACTTTTGTTGTTGAATGAGAATGTATTGTCATTCTAGCTTTCTTCATTTCTTTTTCTTTTTAATTTATTGTATTATTTTATGACACAGTTCCTTAGGCTCTAGCACTTCCCTTTTCCCCTTCCCGAATACCCTCCTTCACAATGATTTCTCCTATGTTGTTACTGTAGTATAGGCCTTCATACATATTCAGTAGTCCATCATTCTGCTGTTTAAGTGTATTCTGATGTTGTAGGAATGAGAGTCCATCTTTGATTTCGAAGTAGAGATGCACAGTGCATTGTTTTGTTACATTGGATATGATAGTCTCTATTATACAGTTACTGTACATCTCCTTAAATGAAAATCGTAACGTAAAACTCAACAACAGGAAGGAAAACAGAAAATTTATAACAGCATGATGTTAAATAACATGCTACTGAATGACCAATGTGTTTCTGAAGAAATGAAAATCAAGGGCCCGGCGCGGTGGCGCCGTGGTTAAGGTCCTCGCCTTGCACACCCGGGATCCCATATGGGCACTGGTTCTAATCCTGGCGGCCCCGCTTCCCTTCCAGCTCCCTGCCTGTGGCCCAGGAAAGCAGTCGAGGACAGCCCAAAGCTTTGGGACCCTGCACCCACAGGGAGACCTGGAAGAAGTTCCTAGATCCTGGCTTCGGATAAACATAGCATGGGCCGTTGCACTCACTTGGGGAGTGAATCATCGGACGGAAGATCTTCCTCTCTGTCTCTCCTCTCTGTATATCCACCTTTCCAATAAAAATAAAAATAAATCTTAAAAAAAAAAAAAAAGAGGGCCCAGCGCGGTGGCGCAAGTGGTTAAAGGTCCTCGCCTTGCACGCCCGGGATCCCATATGGGCGCTGGTTCTAATCCCGTCAGCCCCGCTTCCCTTCCAGCTCCCTGCCTGTGGCCCGGGAAAGCAGTAGAGGACAGCCCAAAGCTTTGGGAACCTGCACCCGCGTGGGAGACCCGGAAGAGGCTCCTGGCTTTGGATCGGCATAGTATCGGCCCGTTGCGCTCACTTGGGGAGTGAATCATAGGACAGAAGAACTTCCTCTCTGTCTCTCCTCTCTGTATATCTGCCTTTCCAATAAAAAAATAATAAAAATAAATCTTTAAAAAAAAAAAAAGAAATGAAAATCAAAAACCTTCTTGAAGGGCCCGGCGGCATGGCCTAGCAGCTTAAGTCCTCTCCTTGAACACGCCGGGATCCCATGTGGGCGCCGGTTCCAATCCCGGCAGCTCCACTTCCCATCCAGCTCCCTGCTTTTGGCCTCGTAAAGCAGTCGAGGACGGCCCAAAGCTCTGGGACCCTGCACCCACAGGGAGACTTGGAAGAAGTTCCTGGATCCTGGCTTCAGATAAACATAGCATGGGCTGTTGCGCTCACTTGGGGAGTGAATCATCGGATGGAAGATCTTCCTCTTTGTCTCTCGTCCTCCTCTCTGTATATCTGACTTTGTAATAAAAATAAATAAATCTTTAAAAAAAAGAAACCTTGAAGCAAAAGATGCTACTGTGTGACCTATGAGTCAGTTAAGAAATTAATTAGAAAGAAAACTTTTTTGAAGAAATGGAATCTATTAATTACATTATTCCCATTTTGGGCATGAAAGATGTTATTGTTACCTGTTTCAAAACTTATAATATTTTTTCACCAAACCTAAGAATATTAGCATAAGCATGAATCCCACCTTTGAAATAAAAATACCTATATAGAACGAGCACTGGGTGTAGGAATCAAAACAGTTTCTTGAACATCCCTTTCTTGAGGAACCATATTACTGATCTCTTCTTTAGTATACTTAACTAATCTCATAATGCTTGGTATTATATGTACTTTTTAAATATGAAAAGCTCTCATTTTAAAAGAATACACTTACATATTCACACTATAAAAGACAAAAACAAAAATATTCCTCTGTGATAATTGGTAATACTTTATCTTTTCTGTCTTGCTACCAAAATTCAGAGAAATTACTGTGGTTTTTAGCTCCGTGCGTGTGTGTGTCTGCTGTTTGCTTCTCAATCATACCACTTTAATCCATTTCTCCAGCATAATTATACTTCTGATGCCAGTAACTGTCATGTTGCTAAATATTATAAACCTTTCCAGTCTGCAGTATTCTTGACTGCTGCAGCGGTTAATTTTTTTAATTGAAGTACATTTTTTCAGAAAATTATACAAGTCATAAATATGAAACTTGTTTTGGTGCCCGGCATGGTGGCCAGGTGTATAAACTTACACTGCATCGTGTACTATGTTCTCCCTAGGTATTGCTACACCTTTGAAGTATCACCTCTGTGATGATGATTAGCAAATATACTTGTAGCCAATATCCATTCCTTCTTTGTCTCTTAATCTAGAGATTCTAGTATACCCAATATTGTGTTCCGGTTCTTCCCTTACCATGCCTGATCTTCTGAAACTCCCTAGTCCATCAATGATAACAGGGTCCATCCAATTCCACAGCAAGATAGTAATTATCCTTTTTCCTTTCCCTCTCCTTCTATCTCCTCTTGGCCTACAGTTTAACCAATTAAGTCCCAGGTTTTCAAATCTGCAAATATTTCAGTGACATAGTATTTGTAAGTGGCATATTAATTGCTCAGTGTGTCTTTGTAAGTGTCTTTTCAATAGGTTAGTGGAATATAATGGTTTATATAATGGTTAAGTTCTAAGTGCCTTAAAACACTACTGGCACTCCCTTGACTCACTTGATGTCTTCAGGTGAAGATAGACATTTTTTGTTTGTGGACCCCTCAAAAGCAGAGATACATACTCTTTTACTCCCTTTTTCTTTAAGCACATAGTAGGCATTTAACATTTATCAAGGTGATAGAGAAGAATAACGTGAACAAAAAAGCAGCGGCTGGATTGTTAGTTTTGAAAAGTTGGATGAGTTCCAATTCATGCTGTTGATAGTGGATTCTTTCCTATTTTTGTTAAGACTTAAATTATCTGGATGTTCCTGGTTCAGGATAAAAAGTGAAGTTAAAGTCTATTTAGCCTTGACTAGTTAACAGATGTTTTAACAATCAGATATTTTTATTGCACATCTATTTTTTTTTCAGTTTTGCTTTTCATACGTTGAAAACCTAGTAGTGTCTGTTTCTTTCATACAGTTCAACTCACTTTTTTTTCATATTCTGTTTAGTAAGGCAGAAAAGATATTGTTTTTCATTTACAAATAAGGAAACAGATTGACAGGTGAATGATTATGGTTAGAGCACTAGAGTTTTGAAAATGGTAATCTCAACTGGAACCCTGTGAGCATTGCATGCTCAACTCTCAGAATGCCTCCCAGTTTGTTTAATGGTCTTCCTGGTTGAAATACATCTGCCATTGTATTTGTCCTTTGATCTGGAGAAGAGTATTTAATGTCAGCCAAATTTCTAAAAATTCTCATTGTCCAAATATTAACTCCAAGATTTTACTGCTTCTATGAATGGTCTTATCTAACAAAGACCACAAATATTTTTTACCTTGCAATATTTTGGTTCAAGCTTGATATATTTATTGGGCTAAGAAGATGAGCTTCAGATAGAAAGGTTCCTTAAAATTTTGATCAGAAAGGGAGATGATGCTAATAAATAAGACCTAAGAATTAGAGACTAAAATACAGAATGGGATTACCAAACATCTCCTTTCCCAACTGCCTGTAGCATGTCCCATTGGTAGTGTAGTGGTTCTTAAGCCTCAAGAAACCAACTATGATAGAGTTAACAAAACAAGCTTGATTCTTTTTCCCTAGTGCACTCCAAGCTACAGCAATGGCTATAGCATGGTATTTCTCCCAAGCCCATCACACAGGACATGCTGAATAAAGACTTCATTGTGGGGCCCGGCGCGGTGGCGCAAGTGGTTAAAGGTCCTCGCCTTGCACGCCCGGGATCCCATATGGGCGCCGGTTCTAGTCCCGGCAGCCCCGCTTCCCTTCCAGCTCCCTGCCTGTGGCCTGGGAAAGCGGTCGAGGACAGCCCAAAGCTTTGGGAGCCTGCACCCGCGTGGGAGACCCGGAGGAGGCTCCTGGCTTCGGATCGGCATAGCATCGGCCGTTGTGCTCACTTGGGGAGTGAATCATCGGACGGAAGATCTTCCTCTCTGTCTCTCCTCTCTGTATATCTGCCTTTCCAATGAAAAAATAATAAAAATAAATCTTTAAAAAAAAAAAAAGACTTCATTGTGAGGTGATCAAAAAAATGTGTAGTTTGGGTAATGTTTTGGTTTTGTCAAGTAGATTTGCGTCTTGCTTTAACTGAGGAAGTAATCACATGCTATCATATAGATTCTTCAATAAAACAGCTGGAAATGCGTGTTTGTGTTTCTTGAATGAGAGAATATGAAAAAGAAAGGTAGTTAATTGACGCCTGAAGGCCTACTTTGTTGCCTTTCTCTAATACTTATTAGCTATTTGAGTTTGGGAATATCATGTAAGTACTCTAGACTGTTTCTAAAGATGTATTTATTCATTTCAAAGAACAACAGAAAAAAATGAATCAGAGAGAGATTCACTAATCTACTGGTTCACTCCCTACCACAGTAGCCAGGGCTGGGCCAGGCCGAAACCAGGAGTCTGGGACTGTGTATCAAGTCTCAGAACCCAAGTACTTTGGCCGTATTTTAATGCCTTCCAGATATATTAGTAGGAGGCCCGGTTAAAAGTATAGCAGCTGGACCTCAATTATACTCTACTATGGGATGCCAACATCAAAACAGCAATTTAATCTGCTGTGCCATAAAGCTGGCTCCTGTACTTCAATATTTTTAGTATTCAGATGACTTGTGTTAGCCGCCTCCCCCCCCAAAAAAACTGCATTATTTAGTGGAAAATCTTAAAGTTGCTTTAGACAGATTTTCTGATTTGGTAAGGCTGGGTGTCTATCTTTTGGGGAGCATACTAGCAGCTTTTATAACAAATGAGTTAATGAATCTGAACTGCCTTTTCATATCACTCTAGAGTCATAACAACTGTATTAGAATTAAATCTCAATATGTTTGCAGAAACAAATCTCTCAGGTCTACCTTCAAAATAGAAACAATGAATCATCGCTCATAGAGCACTTAATGTTAATTGGGAAGACATGGAAGGTTGAATATAAAGCACCTGAAAGATGGTTAGGTGTTCCATAAATATAGCTCTGTTCATCATCATCCTCACCCCTCCAATCAATCCAAGGTTTTCACTTATTCTAAAATTCTCTGAATCTATATTAGTCTAAAATATTTATTTCAACTTTTGGAATTTGCTTCAATTTTTGGAATGATCCATCCACTGGCTGACTCTCCAAACGCCCGCAAAACCTGAGTCTGGGTCAAGTCAGTGCCAAGAGCCTGGAATCCATCCAGCTCTTCTGTGTGGGCAGCAGGGGTTCAAAAACTGGGCCGTCTTCCACTGCTTTCCCAGGCTCATTAGCAGGCAGTTGGATCAGAAGTAGAACAGTCAGGACTTGAAAGATATAGTGAAAGAAAGAAATAGAGAGAGGAGAGAGAAAGTCCTCCATCCATTGTTTCACTCTCAAATGGCCACCAGTCAGAACTAGGCCAAAGTTAGGAGCCTGGTGTCCATATGGGTGTCAGCACAACTACTCAAGCTATCATCAGTTTCTTTCCAAACTCATTTATATGAAGCTGGGTCAGAAGCCAGCACTCAAACTGATAACTCTGCTATTGGATGCTAGTGTCACTAGTGTCACTATACCATCCCTAGGGCATTCTAATACATAAAGCTTAATTCTCAAATTGTTTTTTATTTTGCTGAAAACTATTCTTTTATTTATTTTTAAAGAGATAGGTTTCTCACAACTGCTGTTTGTTGATCAAAATTATGTAAAAAACAACTTATTCTTTCTGCTGGCATGGTGGTGAACAGCCTAATCCTCTGCTGCAGTGCCAGCATCCCATATGGTACCAGTTAGAGTCCCAACTATTCCACTTCCAATCCAGCTCATTGTTAATGGTCTGGGAAATCATTGGAGGACAGCTCAGTCCTTTGTCTCCTCTGCCCACATGGGTGGCGCTGAAAGAAGCTCCTAGCTGTCCACTTCAGACTGGCCCAGCCCTGGCGATGGCAACTATTTGGAGAGTGAACCCAGCACATAGAAGATGTCTCTCTCACTCTTCAATTCCTTCAAGTAAAATACATACATCTTTTAACAAAAATTTTTCCCTGTTATCTTGAAAAAGCCATTAGTTTTTGCTATGCAAACATTGAAATTTTTTAACTTTTTTTAACAGATCTTTTTGATTGCAAAGTTATGGCTATTTTAAAAAGGTCTTACAATTAGTATACAAAAATGATTTTCTGTATTGCAAGTGAGGGGGCTGCTCACAGAAGTCATGCTTTTGAGTTGGAAATGAAGCATTATGATTGCATATATCAAAAATATTTCAGAAAGAAAATTGGATTTTGGATAATCTCTAATTTTGCTTGTTTCTAACAAAATTATTGTTGAGTAAATATGTCTGTGTAAGAACCAAGGATGCACTAAGTAAACAGGTGCGTGTAGAGAGATATCATTACTGATTCTTGTATTTAGTGAAGTAGGATTCTTCAGAAGTATAATTATAGTAAAATAATGTTAGGTGTTTTGTTCTTATGTGAGACATTTGTTTAGAGCATTTTGTCTAGTGCTGTTTCCACATCAGTCTGAAAATGTTTTTATTACTTATCCTGTATAGCTTGATTTATTTGAGAGTTATCATATGTTAAAAAATAGAGGTGAAATGACATTTGAGTCACTCTAATGCCCTGAAGTCTACAGAGACAAATTACATTGTGTGAAAAACAGTTATACATAAGCATTAAATGTGAGAAAAAGTAGTGTCCCTTTATCATTAATAAAAGTGTGTCCATTAATATTATTTTAATGTTGAATTTGAGTAATCTGCATTCCATTTATTTTGTGATAGTTTCGAAAAGATTAGTAGTGACTACTGAATTAAACTTGACATGCCATCTAATATTAGAATGGTTTTCCCTCAGGTCAGTCAAATTGTAACTTAAAATCTGATTTTTTTTTTTTTTTGGTACTAATTTCCTCTAAGAATGGTTTCTAGGTTTTGAGTTATAGGGTTAGGTAGATTATATAATTTTCCAGAAAATTAAAGTATTTTGTATTTTATCTTGGAAAGGAAAATACCTAATTTAAAATAACAGGTATCATAGCATCATTGTGTATATAATGTAAAACAACCTACTGTAGTCACTAAAACTGAGACTGTAAAACGCAGGAGTGTCCTCCAAGACCTTAGAATCTATTGCATTACTACAGACACAAGGGCAGCTGTATTTCTTTTAAACCTGAACATTTAGAAGATCACAGTAAAGGTTATGGGTTATAAGCTGGAGAAAAATCACCAAACTGGAATGGGCCAGCAAGGATTAACCAGCCAAATGAAATTATTTTTTCTCGTTTCTGCCTAGGTGGTACCAGTTTGTGCTTGTGTGCCTAACTTGATATGGTTAGTTCAGACGTTATGTTTTGGGGGGTGGAAAAGTCAGGGCAAGATGTGTAGCAGCACTTTATTCATATGCCAAGACCAAAGTTGTTAGCATAACTGCCTGAATTTTGCCAAGGAATTATGCTACTGAAAACATAGCCAGAGCTCCTGTGTTTGCTATCCAGAGTTCCACAGTGTTGTGCAGTAAATGGCATCCCACTATTGACCAGAAATGTGCCAAATGGCTGGTTGGTACTCTTCATGCATACAAAACAGGCTTGAGATGTAATCTTGCATACAAGACATTTTTGTGGTTATGATAAACTGCAGTTACCACTGTAATATAGTGAGATTTTTCCAAACTCACTGAGGAGCCAGCCTGAGGCAAAGTCATCTTGGTAGCTGAACGTTTGGTCTTGATTCTCTGTGAAAATGTTGTGATTATAGAATAAGGCAAGTGGTGTGTTTCAATTAGATCCTGAATTCTTTGTAATCAGTATTTTGAGTGTTTGCTTTTATGCTTTTGTAATTTTCTAAATGTTAGAAAAATACCCGTCGTAAAGTTCTAAATTTCCAATAGTTAATGACTTAAAAATATTGTCTGTGAAACTGTTGTGATACTGAAATTATGTTGCCAAATCAAGATCACCATCAAACTGAATTCTTTTGCCATCTAGTATAATTTTCTCCAAATGGAGTAATTTCTTTTTCTTTTCTTTCTTTTTTTTCTCCCCTGCTCTACCTTGTCCTTTTCTTTTCATGAAAGCTCAAGTCTTTCAGGTTCTGTTTTAGAGCCAGTGTTGGGAGCTCTGCCTTTTGTGTGTGTGTGTGTGTGTGTGTGTGTGTGTGTGTGTATAAAATTCTGTTTCAGAGCCAATGTTGGGAGCTCTGCCTTAGGGAGGGCTGGTTTTCGGTGTGTGTGTGTGTACAACAGAGAGACAAGATTGAATTCCTCTTCACTCTGACCAGGTAATAGACACTGAGAATTTATGAATAGAACTGGACACTGTGTCAAGCACAAAGCTGTTTATGACTTTTGCTGAGACATTAACATTGATGATGATGTGAACATATTTCCCAAACTCTTTGGATCCCCATCTAAATAACAGCAGCAAATAATGAAGGAGTCATCCTCATTCTGTTTCCTTGGGAAAAAAAAATGGAATAAAAGACCATTATATTTATTTTTTAAATCCCCTATCAGCAGAAAGTAATTAACTCAAGATCCACAATTAGCCTCACAGCAGTCCACATTAACCACCTCCGACTATTGCAGGTCTTCCCGAGGTGGCATATTTCTGAGATTATTTTGTGCTTGAAACAGAGAAGCTTATGATGACTAGCTTGAAACACATTTAAGTGTGTGAGGTTTTTCATTTTTCTTTTTGTGCTAATATATACCCTCTGTAATGACAGCTTTTCTGATTAGCAAGTGAAAAAAGACAAATATTAGAAGAGAATACCTCCTTCCTAGTATAAAACTAGGAAGACCTGGTATAAAACTATGTCTTTTCTTTGATACGCTTAGAAATACCTGCTTTGCTTTAACTGTAAATTTTATTAATGAATTAATCACTCAACCAAAAAGCATTAAAAAAAGCATTCTGGTTACATGAACATAACTTAAAGAGATCTGCTGGCTGGCATAAAGCATAATTGTTTGATCTGCCATGTTTACCTTTTTGGTTTGAGTTATTTTAATGAAAATTTTCAGTTGTGTTACATTCCTGCATAATTCTGAAACTGCACAAAGAGCCTGATCCTGGGAATCTGTTCTGTGCCTATCCAACTGTTTTTTTTTATGCAACCTGCTTTTACAGGCTTAAATTACATTTTGTGACACTGTTTTTGTGGTTGAGTTAGAAACTTTTTTTTTTTTAAGTTAAACCTGTGATAAGTAATTGTCACAGTTAGCACCCTGGTGCAATGTTAATTTGAAGTGACATGTCCATACTGGCCCTCCGTAACATGAAGAAGCCTAACAGGTGTGAGGGGCGTGGCTTCCCATGGGCTCTGTTGAACTTCTAACCAGAGAAAAAGAGCAGAAAAAGTGAAATGAACCTTGACTAAAGCTGTCAGCAGTAATTATCTCAGCAACACTTTGTGGGGAGATAAAATAAGCAGTGGTGCTTTTATAACCTGAACACATTGCGTCCAGGATAGATTTTTTTCATCCATTTAACATTAAGAAAAGGCTGGATAGCTTTTAAGAGATATTTCCATAGACCCTAATTAAATAATAACAACATAACAATTTTCATTAAATACAAGTTATTGAAAGTCATGCATTTGTTTTCTACACATGGTTTCTTTTTGATATTTGTTGTAAGTAGTTTTGACAAAACAGCTTTTCCGTGCTTCCGTGTTTATGAGTCACTGTGGTGGGAAATCTCAAGTGGTGTTTTAATTGTGTTCTCTTCTGGGAAAGGATATTTCTCAATTAGAAAAATGCTTGAATATTTGCTTGTCAGTGTTTGCATCGTGTTCAGTGTGCTGGGTTGGTCGTTATGAAACAGGACCATATATGTTAATGAGATGACTGACCTTCAGGTCATCATATGAGTACTACCGTATTTGAGTAGATTCAGAACCAAGGAAGATTTGATTAATACTTTTCAGCCTGTTCTCCAAACAAATCCATTTTCATTTTCTCTGACAGTGGTCTTGTTAAGGTATACATTTAGTTAAAACAATTCTACTAATTTGATGACTTGTTTGCTGCACCTGAGAAGTGTCTTTTCTTTGTAAAGAGGATTAACTGGCTATGGATGCCAACTTGGAGGAAAAAAGTGCTGGTGACATTTTGCAACTTAAATTATTCTCTTCTCCCTATTTCTTTCATTGCCTTTATATGTCTTAAAATATTATTCTGTGTTTTGGATAAGCTAATGACATCTAGAGAACTAAAATTTTTTTCATCATTTAATTTTACCATATTTCTGTATCCCAATGGTTAGACAAAATGAGCAGATTGTTTAATATTTCAAGTGAAGATGTCATTTAAAAAGAAAGAGAGGCTAGGGGTTAGCATATGTTAATTTTGACTGTTTTTATTAGCCCACTAGTTCTTAGTTAAAAATATGATCCTCATTTTTCTTTCATGTAGAGTGACAAGGTGGCAAGTATTACTAGCTTAATTCCTGTTAAGAGGAGATAACAAAGATTAGTGATAGCAGAATAAAATAGATCCACAGCCTAAAATGCAAGTAAGTGTTTCGCTTACTGATTAAGACACTCACTTCCCACCCTGCTGACTCCAGTTTACTTCTAATACAGGCTCTGTGAGTAACTGGTGATGGATCAAGTAATTGGTCAACTGCCACCCATGTGTTAGACCTGGATTGCATTCATAACTTTGGCCCAGCCAGGCTCCAGCAATTGTCCATGAGTAGGAGCTTTTGTTCTCTCTCTCTCTCTCTCTCTCACTCACTCACTCTCAATTTCTCTCTCTCTCTCTGTGTCTTTCTCTGCCTTTGAAATAAATTCCTCCATTCTAGAAAGCCATTAGCTTCATGAAGATTGGCCTTATTGCTAAGATTCAGCCATGTATGTGACAAATCATGATTGTTCCATAACTTCAAGTGAGCAATATTGCTTAAAATCAGTTTAATTTTTCTAACTTTTTCCTCACAGTTACATAGCAAATTGTATCATAGTACGGGTTAGTAGGTGGGTAGAATGACAAGCTAACATAGTTAAGTCCTCACAACAATCTTAGACTCTCAAAAGCCTTACAAAAAATGAAACTGAATTGCCAAGAAGATGAAATATTTATCCAAATTCATTGAGTGACCAGCTAGCTGAACCAGGATTTCAAATTGTGGCATTGTGCCTTTGGGGTGCCAAGTCCATCATTACTCTGGTTTTACACATTTCCAAGGAGATGTCAGGTCATCTGCTTACCAAAGAAATTGTCCTACAGTGATGCATGTGTACCTTACGCATTCAGTTGTCATGAGTGTAACTCAGTTGAGAGTTGTAAGACTGTATTTCAGAGTGGGATTTCTTCCTCTTTCATGAAACATTCCCTGTTCCCCTCCCTTTCTAGAGTAAATTTCCTGGCTCTCTGCATCATTGAAGCAATGTTGCCATCTCTCTTGGGCCAGCCTCTTCCCCAGTGACAGAAATGCTATTCAGGGCTATGCCCTAAAGGATTTACACAAATGTCAAATGGCAGAATCATATTTCCTGGGAATTTGACCTTTTTGCTGTCAAGTCCAGTTCCTGCTCACCCATGTAAAACCTGTCCCTGTGGACATCTCCACTTTTAGTGTCTCCTCAGCTCCTACCTGGGATTATGGGCTTCCTCTAAGGAGCTGAAGAAAAGATGTCTATCTCTGGAAGACTGGTGTAGGTGTCTTTGGGTATGATTGACTACTGAAAAATGTAACAAGTGTTTATCAAACAAGTTTAAAGTAGACATGTTTGAGAAGATTCAGCAAGAGGTTGATGTGAGTTTTGGAAGAGGGCTTTTACTTACATTGTGTCATGTGATCCTCACATCTGTGTTATGTGGACAAGTGAGAATACTGAAGGCAACCCACGAAAGAATAATAGAATAACCAGAAGCATAAAAATAAGCATTATAGGCAAAATTTTGGATAATGAGCAAATAACCTACTAACGGTATACAAAAGTGTGGATGGCAATAGGTGTGAGAATAGGTCAGATTATGACCTTGAACATCAGTCTCAAAAAAAATTGCTTAAGAAATTGGAAATCATTGAGTCAGATTTCTTTGTTTTACAGGCAATGAAAAGGAAGAATATTGATCAGGGCCATACGTTGAATAACAAACAGATTTAGTAATTTAGTTTGGGCCCATTTTTCTGTGCACAGTGTTCTAACCATGTATTGGCTAACTGATGCTTTCACACACATGAAATCATACCGCAAGCATCATTAATGGGAGAAAATCATAAAGAGACAGCATTACAGCCTAAAGACCTATAAAGAGAGTGCTTGAATTACTTTAATGGTGGCAGCAGAGAAAGTTAACTTACAGGCTAGTTATATATAACAAATATATATATAAATTTTTATATTTTTGTATGTAAATAACAATAAGGATTGACCAACATCTTTTGTAATTATATATCTTTTATATTTATATGTGTTTGGCATAGAAAAGATTAAATAATATCTTTAGTTGCTCTGTGTATGTTTCAGAACATATAATAATTATAACTTAAATGTAGTTGACATAAACTGGCTTAAATGATGCAAGTGGTGTCATCTGGATTCAGACTCTTAGAGACAGAAATTATTGGACATTACAGCTGGAAACACATCACTGACCATCTTGCCTTCTGGCAGAATGCCAAAGATGAAGTATGTTGTTCTTTCTTTTAAAATCATAAAATTAAGTCCACCATTGTAGGCATATTTTCATTTATCATTTTCATTGCTGTCAACAAATGAGGAAATTTTAGGTTTTAAGGTCAAACAGTTACCGAAGTAAGTAACATTCATTAAAGTTCAGAGTTAAGATACATGGCTAAGATTTGTGAATCTAAGTAGCTAAAATAAAATAAGAACATAATAAATGTTTTTTGAGTGACTGCAAAGCTGTATGCTTAGTATAACTTATTTAACAACTGGGTCTAAAATTTGTACTAATTTGCCAAGCAAGACTAGAGTCAAAGAATCTGCACATGTTCCGTATCTCTTTCCCCCTCATCAGTGTTATCAGTTAGACACAATATATTTAACATGTTCTATTTTCCCTTTTGTATTCCGTGCCAGAGTGCACTGAAAAGGCGGGAACTGAAAATTGAGAGGGCCAGGGGACCAGAACTTGATGTAGTGGGCCTTCGAGTCCAAGCTGTTCCACTTCCAGTCTTGCTCCCTGCTAATGATCCTGGAAAGCAACAAATGATAGCCCAAGTCTTTGGGCCTCTGCCACGCACTTGGTTCTTGAGATCTAGCCACTGCACCCATCTGGGAAGTGAGCTGACAGATGGAATATGGTCTCCTTCTGTCTCTCCTTCTCTCATTATAACTCTGACCTTCAAAATAAATAAATGAGGAAGGAGGGAAGAAAGGAAGGGAAGGAGGGAAGGGAGGGAGGGAGGGAGGGAGGGAGAGAGGAAGGAAGTTAGTTAGTTAGTTTTAATTCACAAAAGAGATTGTTGCTCTATGCAAGATGACCTTAAAGTAGAACTCTTAGTTCTACTTAAATGATTTTTTATTTGAATGGCTTTAACATCTAGCAGTGGGCAATTCTGAAACTAGGCGCCTGGTGTCACATCTGGATCCTGCCACTTGGATGTCAAAGGCACAAGTATTCATGCCATTTTCTAATGCTTTCCCAGACACATTAACAGGGAGCTAGGTCTGAAACGAAGCAGACAGGATTCCAGTGGCTGCCCTGGCATGGGATGCTGGCATCAAAGGCAGTAGCTTAACCTTGTTGTATCACAGTGCTGTCCTGGAGTCTAGCACTTCTATATAGATAGACCCGACTATCTTCTTGAAATAGGTCTGAGAGAGAATATAACATCATGAGATATTAAGCTGGCCTCTTAGTACCATATTTCTTTCTTTTTTTTTTTTTAAGGGTTTTAAAATTTTTATTGGAAAGGTAAATCTGCAGAGAAAAGGAAAGACAGAAAGATCTTCTGTCAGCTGGTTCACTTCCCAAGTGGCTGCAATGGCTGGAGCTGAGCCCTCTGGACCCTGGAGGCAGGAGCTTCTTCTGAGTCTTCCACATGGGTGCATGGTCCCAAGGCTTTGGGCTGTCCTCTGCTGCTTTCCCAGGCCACAAGCAGAGAGGCCGGATGGGAACAGACACCCATGTTGATGCCAGCACATGCAAAGCGAGGACTTGAGCCACTAGGCTGCCACGCCAGACCCAAGATCATATTTCTGAGGTTGTCACTGGAAACAGTACATCATTTAAGTTCAGGAATAGTATAATATCAATATGTTCAATCAATAAAATAGACCTGTTTTAGTAACTACTTATTCTGGCTCAGTAAGCAAAGCAGCTTTTTATCTGCTTATGTAATCTGTTTTTTGAGGCTGAGATGCAAAAAAAAAAAAAAAATTAATGATGAAAATGTTTGTGTTGACCAGTTTCATTTTGGTAGGAAAAACTGGTTATGAAATTTAGATCAATACATGGAAGCATAAAGTTGGGTAGTTGAGATTTGAAAAAATACCAGCAGCTGATTCTTGATTTCAAGAGTTGCACTTTATTAAAAAGGAAAAAAAAAAAACCCACAACAAAAACACAGCAGGAGCAATGTGAATCATTTTATGTATATTTCTGAAATGTGTGCTTTGATTAGAAAATTTGAGACCATTCAGTCAAGGCAGTTTGTATTTTACAATTAACTGAGACATCTTCTGAATGTCTAGTTCAGGTGTTAGCGCTGTGTTGTATAGTGTTCAGCCTGTCTGATACACCTGTGAGAGCAGTGAAAGATGGAAGCCCTGAATGGTGCAGCCATTTAGGGAATCAACTAGTATATGGAAGATCTTTCTGTTTCTCCCTTCTCTTTAACTCTTTCAAATACATAAATAAATCTTAAAAAGAAGCAGTTAAAGCTGTTTAGCACAAAGCTATAGAGTAGAAATCAAGAAAATATGCTTACAGTACATTAAGCAGATGTGTGACTTTCAGTCAAGAGCTCTATCTCTTTGTGCCTCTGTTTTTCCCCCATGAGATGAGAGGGTTAACTTAGATCTTATGAAGAGGAAAAATCATTCATGAGGAACTTGCAACATGTTGATAGAAGTTAAAACATGGGACAGGCGTTACGATGCAGCGAGCACAGCTACCGCCTGCAGCACTGGCATCCCCTGTGGGCACTGGTTCCACTACAGTCCAGCTCCCTGCCATTGACCTGGGAAAAACAGAAAAACATAGCCCACATGTTTGAGCCCCTGCCACACACATGAGAGACCCAGATAAAGCTTCTGGTCCTGTTTTTGGGCTTGTCCAGCTCCAGGCTTTGATGCCATCTGGGGAATAAACCGATGAGTTCATCAGTCTCATTCTCATATTCTCTCTTTTCCTCTCTCCCTCTCTCCCTCCTTCCTTCTCTTTCTTTTTCCCTCCCTCTTTGCCTCCCTCCCTCGCTCCCTCCCCTCTTTCCTCCCTCTCTCTCTCTCTCTCTTGCTGTAACTCTTTCCAAAAAATAGGCAAATTTGTCTTTTAAAAGGCTGAAGGCTGATAACCTCTCAGAAGTTTTCTTACTAACCTGGAGTGGAATAGGGGATTCTTCGGAGGGAAAATGATGGCAGAAGTACTTGACTCAATTATCAGGCTTCAAGGTCTCCAATCTCTCAAGAGACAGTAATTGATAAATTCTGAGGAACTTTCCGATTGTAATATCTTTAACATGTAGTTTGAAATTGTTTGCAAACGTTTTCATTTATTTGGAAGCCAAAGAGACTGAGGCAGGGGAAGACACAGAAATCATGAGATCTTTCATCAGCTGATTAGTTTCCTTAAGTGCCTAAAATAGCGGTGATTGGGCCCAGACAGTCAGGAGTTGAGAACTCAGTCCAGATCTCCCGCATGGTGGCAGGAATCCAGCTGCTTAAACCATCACTATGGCCTGCCCGGGTATGCAATAGTGGGATGCAGTAATCAGAGGCAAAAGTTTAACTCAAGCCCAAGCACACCAATATGGTGTCCCAAATTGTGGGTTAAACACTGAACCGAAGTCCTACCATTCAATTCTGGTATCGTAAGTCTAAAATGAAGCCTTCTGTATCAGCTGTCCTTGGTTCTTTTGCATCTACTTTCTTGCGTGGTGGTATTTGTGTTTACATACATAGCAAAAGTCCTACTTTATTACTGTTGGTGTTTATTTCGTTAGACCTCACTAACTTGCCCAATCAGTCGAGGCATTTAACACAGAAAGGCCAGGCAGAGAACAGCTTTTTAAGCTGTTTACATAGGAATTTTGTAGATAATCTTGAACTATATATCTCTAATATTCCATTAGTTTTAGAATATTATTAGTCACTTTCACTTTAACAGTGTGCTTTTTTTATGAAGTGACTAAACTGCTGTTTAACCCTGCTACAAAAATGTGGCAGTGGGCTAGTCCAGACAAGTGAATGTACGCTTGGTAACTAGCATTTTTAATAAGCTTGCTTCGGCCTGCCACAAATTAAAACTGTGGTGACATTTCTAGCATATAAGTGATATTAAAAAGCTTAGATTGTGAATGAAACTGAAAAAGATTTTTTGGATTTGTGCTCTGGTTGGCAATAAATGAAACTTCAGTGTTATCAGTTTAGCTTGAAGCTACCTCAGTAATCATCCAGCTGAACACTGAGCATCTGAAAATTTTGCAGAGTTGATCTAATACTCGTCTTCAGGGCTCCTTATTCATAAAAGTCTTTGTATTAGGAATGTGATAGAAAATTCTATGGCTTTTGTAATTTAAATCAGGTTTATGCTCATAGCTGATTTGTCTTGCACTGTTCTACCTCTCTGAAGCTGTTTTGTGGTCGTGATCTTTAGTTTCTGGAATAGCAGACATACTTATGCTAGGTGAAGCAACTTAATTATATAGTACCTGAAAATTTGATGTTCTCCAATAATAGCTGTTTTAATTAAGCCAAAGAAAGTAAATATTGTCAGACTTTAAGACAAGTTATAATAAGGCCTCTCAATAGTTATTTGATTAGATACATCTTAACCAGCTGTAAAATAAAAATGCTTGAGTTTTAATTTTGGCTTATCATTCAATACTTCTGTGACCTTGTCAAGAAATGTATGTAAGGTTTAGTGACCTCATCTTTAAAATGAGGATTATAATAATACGTACCCAGCAGGACCATTGTGAGAAATGAGTGGGGTAATGCATATGAAGTACTTTATATAATACAATACATATTAAGCTCTGAACAATTAGGATTATTATTAAAATATTTTCACTCTGGTTTTGTAAATGTATGTATGCTTATGACAAGGTGCATGAAATTTATATACCTACGATAAAATGCATCAAATTATACACATCAAACTATAGCTTATTATTGCATGTCGATACTGTGATATTCAGTATTGTTTATATATGCCTGTGTATCTTCATGTTATTATAATGTTTCTGTTTAAAGCGGGTGCACAATAGCATTTCTAGGTGTGCATGGAACTAATTATGTTGGTGCTTTGTTAGGATAATGACCAGCTCTATATAATGATTTTTTAAAATTCTTTCATATATTAATGTGCATTAGGAAATCAGTTTTAAATATTTATTTATTTATTTGAAAGGATCAGAGAGGGAAAGAGTAATACAGAAAGAGAGGGAGAGAGAGCTCAGATTCTTCCATTTAGTGGTTTACTCCCCAAATGTCCACCATCACCAGAGCCGAGTTGTTCCAGAACACGGAGCTTCTACGGGGTCTCCCAGGTGGGTTCAAAGGTCATCTGCTACTGCTTTTTCCCAGGTACATTAGCAGGGAGCTGGATCAGAAATACAGTAGCCAGGACTTGCAGCAGCATCAGTATGGGATTCTGTCACTACAATTGGCAGTCCTACTCAGTGTGCCACAGCACTGGGCCCCAAAGGAATCATATTTTATAAACTGATTTTTAAAAAATAAAATTGTCAGATTTGTTCACTTTTATTACTGAGTCTGTCCCAGGCAGGTAACGGAGTTTGTAGGTAATTTAACAAAATCTCCTCAGTGATGTATTACAGTCATAGTCCAATAGAGCTGTAAGATATTTGAGAGATCATTCAGTGGATTAGTCCCATATTTTTTAAAATGAAGCATTCCCAAAACATTCTTCACGGAACTGGATACAATGATTCAAAAGTTCATCTGGAAACACAAAAAACCACGAATAGCTAGAACCATCCTGAAAAATAAGAAGTTAGCAGGGGGAAATCACAATCCCGGACCTCTGGACATACTATAGAGCAGTGGTTATCAAAACAGCCTGGTACTGGCACAAAGACAGAAAGGAAGATCAATGGAATAGAATAGAAGCACCAAAAGGGAACCCACACAAATACAGCCAATTAATCTTTGACAAAAAGACCAATGACAACTCAAGCAAGTGGGAAGGCCTCTTCAGTAAATGTTGTTGGGACAACTGGCTGATAGCCTGCAGAAACAAAAAGATAGACCCACATCTATCACCATACACCAAGATCCAATCTACATGGATAAAAGACTAAACCTACATCCAGAAACCTTCAAACTCTTGCAAGAAAATGTAGGAAATACCCTGCAAGACCTAGGAGTAGGTTCCGACTTTCTAAGAAGGACACCAAAAGCAATAGCAGTTGAGAACAGAATAAACAAATGGGACCTCATCAAACTAAGAAGCTTCTGTACAGCAAGGGAAACAATCAACAAAGTAAAAAAGCAACCCACAGAGTGGGAGAAGATCTTTGCACACGACATAGGCGATAGGGGGCTAATTTCCAGGATATACAAAGAACTTCAAAACAACCAAAACACCAAAACAAACAAGCCACTCAAGAAATGGGCACGGGAAATGGGCAAACATTTCACAAAGGAACAAGTCCAAATGGCAAACAAACATATGAAAAAATGTTCCAGCTCCCTAGCAATAAGGGAAATCCAAATTAAAACATCGATGAGGTACCACCTAACACCAGCAAGATTGGCCCACATAAAAAGAACACCAACGATGCTTGCTGGCGAGGATGCGGGGAAAAGGGAACCCTACTCCACTGCTGGTGGAGCTGCAAATTGGTACAGCCTCTATGGAAATCAGTCTGGAGAACACTCAAACAACTCAAAATCTGCATACCATATGACCCAGCAATAGCACTCCTAGGAATATATCCAAAACACCTGTTTTACGACAAACCAACATGCATCCCTATGTTCATTGCAGCACAATCAGTAATTGCAAAAACATGGAAGCAACCAAAATGCCCATCAGCAGAAGATTGGATAAGAAAGCTTTGGTTCATCTACTCCATGGAATACTACTCAGCTATTAAAAAAAACAAAATGCAGTTCTTTGTGGCTAAATGGGCACAACTGGAAACTATAATGCTAAGGGAAATGAGTGAATCCCAAAAGATTAGATACCACATGTTTGCCTTGATTTAACCTGTAATTTTTTGTTTGGTTGTTTGTTATTTTTTGAACCTGTCATTGATACTGTCTCAACCCAGGTGTTTCGAAGAATGGAACTTGCATTATTTTTAACATATTGTTTACCCAATACTATGTCAATTAATTCCATAATGTTGTATATTGATACTGAAGCCTTGTTGGGGCTTTTAACTGACCGGATCTTTACTCTGTTAGACCTATCTTCAGACCATAGAAGGTCTCCCCAAGAGGCCACTGAACTTATCTGGACAATAAGACGCTGAACTTTATGCTAGGCATGTGTTTGCAAGCAATGAATCTCAACTGAACTTGAACTATGGTTATGCAACAAGGTGGAGGAATCCACCATGGGGGGAGGGGTATGGGAGGGGTGGGGGGAATCCCCAGCGCCTATAAAACTGTACTACATAATACAATGTAAGCAACAATTAAAAAAAAAAAAAGAAAAATAAATATCAATGCGCTAGGTCAAAAAAATAAATAAATAAAATGAAGCATTAAGGTCCCTAATGACCAAGCAAACACCCCCATTACTCAGATCTTCTAACTTCTGGTGCAATACTCTTAAGATGTCAGAACTATTCTAAAATTTCACCAAAAAATACTAATTAGTACTTTTAGTACACTGTTATTTGAAATCATTTTTATTATTCATCCATATACTATCAGTAGCCCACAAGTTTGATACTTCAGTGTCTCTTTGCACTTTTTCTTCCCTTCCTGCCTCTCTCTTCTTCCCCTTCCTTCCACTTTCTTTTCATTAGGAGTCAGAGAGAAAGAGACTGTGCAAGTGCCCATGCGAAGTGGCCAGAACAATAGCCAAAGCTGCAAGCTAAGAACTCAGTCCAGGTCCCTCGCAAGTGGCAGGAACCAAAAACTTGCAAATCACTACTGCCTCCCACATCTCATTGTTCATTAGAATTAGGAGCTAGAACAGCCTCTTAATCAAAGGCAACTGTATTTCTAAAAATTCAGTGACAGTGGGTGACCCTCTTACATTTTTACAAATCTTTTGATTTCTGATTTAGTAGATGCCCACTGATTTCCCCTGTTTCTCTTCCTTAGCATTTAACCAGTTGTAACATACTGTTTTAGTTGAATGATATGGAGAAAATATACACAGATCTATAGTTAGAGAAGGGAGGACTATTTAAATGTGCTTTTCAGATGATTGTGTGTGTTCTTTGTTATTAAACTAAAATTTGATAAGGTTCATTTCCAAAGTGAAATCTAAAGCCATATCCATTTTTTTATACTTTGTAATATCTGTTGATCTGGATTGGCATTGTGGAACAGCAATTTCAGCTGCAGCCCGTGATGCCAATATTCTCTATGATTGCCAGTTTGAGCTGCTCTGCTCCCTGTTGTCTCCCTGCTGATTTGCCTGGGAATGCAGGGCAGGATGGCTTGATTGCTTAACTCCTGTTCCCCGCATGAAAGAGCCATAAAGAGTTTTAGGCTCTTGGCTTCAGCCTGGTCCATCCCTGTTACTGCACACAGATGGGGATTGAGCCAACAAATGGAAACCTCTCTTTCTATTTGTTGCTCTGTTTTTTAAATAAGCAAATCGATGTTTTTAAACAGAAAATATCTGTCTTACTTTGTGTAGATTTATTCCTGATGTGTAATTTGATAGTTTCATGTGTTTATTATTCATCTAAAGAATATAGGTTCTTTAAGCTTGGAGTGTTTTAAAAATGTTGACACATTTCATCTGTTATTATTGCAAATCTCATCGGAAAAGTCAGTAAGCATGGAAAAGCTGTTGCGCTCATGATTACTGGTAGTGTACTAAATTTTAAGTTTGTACTTGAAAACATAAATTTTGTCGTTGGCAGTTGCTACTGTTGGACTTGTTCCTTAAAGTAATAGGCTCATTTAATTTTGGAAAAAAAAATCCAAGTAACTGTAGTTTTTTCTCCTATAACTTGTTTAAGTAGTAATGGTGATCTATAAACATAATGTCTGGTTTTGATATGCAACTTTTACAATTGAATAAATGCTTTCTCAATACTTACAGTTTGTCACATGGAATATTATAAAAACATGTTCATAATAGCAAATATTTAATTCTAAGTAAAACTTTTTATTGTCCAAGAGGGTATTCCTAAATGAAATTGGTGTTTAAAAAATATTTCTTGGCCTCGACGTGATGGCCTAGTGATCTAAGTCCTCACCTTGAAAGCACTGGGATCCGATATGGACTTTGTTTCTAGTCCCGGCAGTTCCACTTCCCATCCAGCTCCCTGCTTGTGGCCTGGGAAAGCAGTTGAGGACAGCCCAAAGCCTTGGGACCCTGCACCCGTGTGGGATACCCGGAAGAAGCTCCTGGCCCCTGGCTTCGGAATGGCACAGCACCAGCCATTGTGTTCACTTGGGGAGTAAAATCATTGGATGAAAGATCTTCCTCTCTGTCTCTTCTTCTCTCTGTATATCTGACTTTGCAATAAAAATAAATAAATCTTTAAAAAATTTTCTTTTATTTATGTGAAGCATAGTGGCAGAGAGAGAGAGGGAAAGACAGAAACATCTTTTTTTCTGTTTCTTTTGCTCTGTAAATGGCCATAACACTTTGGGCTCGGCCAGGCAGAAGCCAGGAACTAGGAAACTGAATTTATGTTTCCCACATAGGTAGCAGAAGTCCAAGTACTTGGGCCATATTCTGCCATTCCTATGTGTATTAACAAGGAGCCGGATTGGAATTGGAGATAGTGGGACCCAAACCAGTGTGCCAGTATGGGATGATGCCATTGCAAGCGGTGGCTTAATCTACTGTGCTTCCATGATGGTTCTGGATGGTCATTTTTGCAATGAATGGAAGTTTTTTTTTTTTTTAAGATTTATTTTTATTATTTTTTCATTGGAAAGGCGGATATACAGAGAGGAGAGACAGAGAGGAAGATCTTCCATCTGATGATTCACTCCCCAAGTGAGCGCAACGGGCCGATACTATGCCAATCCAAAGCCAGGAGCCTCTTCCGGGTCTCCCACGCGGGTGCAGGTTCCCAAAGCTTTGGGCCGTCCTCGACTGCTTTCCCAGGCCACAGGCAGGGAGCTGGAAGGGAAGTGGGGCTGCTGGGATTAGAACCGGTGCCCATATGGGATCCTGGACGTGCAAGGCGAGGACCTTTAACCACTTGCGCCACCGCGCCGGGCCCTGAATGGAAGTTTTAACACTATTTGCCACTACTTGATAACTGCTAAGGTATAAACATATTTGCCCACTGTTGGTTTTTCAAAATCAATGTAAAAGTATCAGTGAAAAAGGCAAATACTTTTGAAGTATTATTTTAAAATTTTGAATGTATAGAACCCCTAATGGGATTCTAAGAAGCCTATATTATTTGTAGGTAATACCTTGAGAGTATTATCATGGTTAATGTATTCCTAATCTTTTTTAAACCCATTTTATTTGTTTGAAATGCAAAATTACACAGAGAGAGGAAAGAAAAAGCTCCTCCATCCTCTGGTTTGTTTTATCCTTAAATGACTGTAAGAGCAGGGTCTGGGCCAGGCTGAAGCCAGGACCTGAAACTCCTCTGAGTCTCTCACTTTGGTAGCAGGGACTCAAACACTTGCATATCTTTTACAGTTTTTCTAGACGTATTAGCAAGGAGCTAAATTGAAAGTGGAGTTGGGACTTGAACTTGCATTCATATGGGATGCTGGCATTGCAAACTTAACCTACCATGCCACAATACTGGCCTTGTGTGTTTCTGACCTGTTACTGTTATTATTTTTAAGAGATGCATTTATTTTATTTGAAGGCAGAATTAGAGAAAGGGAAAGGCAGAGAGAGAGAGAGAGAGAGAGAGAGAGAGGTTTTCCGTCCACTGATTCATTCCCCCAAATGGCTCTGACAGCCATGGCTGAGCCATCATGAAGTCAGGAGCTTTGTCCAGTTCTTGGGAGGCAGGGACCCATATAGAATGCCAGGATTGCAAGTGATGGTTTAAGCTACCCTGCCACAATGGCAGCCCCTCAATAGTCTTCTTCTTTTGTTGTTGTTGTTGTTGTTCCTGTCAGTGGTCTCTTAGTTCAGTGTATCATGCTCTCACTGGATGCTGAATGTCAGGATATAAGTACTCATTATAAGGTAACAGAAAAAAGTTTTGGCATCTATTGTTTGCTAAACATTCCATTGTTGCTTTACCCGCATTCATTTATCCCTATGTTGTGGAGAAAACATTAATCTGATACTGCCCTATTAATGCATCCTTACAACTGGTGTGGGTTTTTTTTATTATTATTATTTGTTTCTGTTTTGTTTGCCCTATGGGTGTATGTTCATCCAGCTGCCTGATTATGGCAGTTTTTTTTTTCTTCAGCATTCATTTACTTATTTAAAATAGTTACTGAGAGAGATATCTTCCATCTGCTCATTCACTCACAAAGGGTTTTGTCCTTTCCACCTTTGAATTGCAGATACTGTCTGTTGTCTTATTCGTTATATTAAATCTCCTGGTTCTCCACTTCAGATTGACCCTGCTTTGGCCACTGAGGCCTTTTGGGGAGTGAACCAGTGGATGGAAGATCTTTCTCTGTGTCCCTTCTTTGTAAATCTGCCTTTCCAATATAAGTAAATAAATCCTATTAAAAACCCTTCAAATTTGTTCATTTTTTGCATGTTTCCTCATATTTAAACTTCAGATCTCCTTTAATATTTGACCTATAAACTTAAATAGAAATTAAAAATGTACATGTTCACTCATTATATTGATTAATAACAGTTCTTTTATTTATAATAGTAAAGACTGAAAAGTGAATATATGATGGATATTATGCTAGGATCTTTTTATGCCTCATAGTTTAATAAACTGGAATAATGTCTTAAAGTGTGTTTTAATGAAAGCATGTAAATAAAATGTACTATTGGTTAGTATTGGTAAGAGTAAAATAATGATTAAAAGGTAAATTATGCATTGATTTTCACTAAAATGTCATTTGTGGAACCACATTGTGACACAATGGGTAAACTCAGCAGTTGCTACACTAACATTCCATGTGAATGCTCATTCAAATCCCAGCTGCTTTCTTTTCAATCCAGCACCTTGTTACGGGATCTGGGAGGGCAGTAGAAGATGGTCCAAGTGATTGGATTCCTGTGTCCACATTGGAAGCACAGTCGAAGCTCTGGCTCCTGACTTTGGCTTGGACTAACCCTAGCCATTGTAGCTACTGATTTAGGAAATAAAACTGTGAATGTAAACTCTCTTTCTCTCTCCCTCCCTCTCTTTCTAAATCAATAAATAGATTTTTAAAATATAATATTATTGCTATATACTGAAAGTTAAATAGATAAATGTCTCCTTCAGCAAATATTCTTGTAGCTACCATTAACACTTTGGGAGTTCAAAATCTATCCATTGTACTAATCAGAAAATGTAGCAGTTGTTCACTGGATTAAAAAGTATATATGATTTGCCTTATTTTCAGCTCCTTACAATTTCCCAGATTCTCTGTCTATAATTTAGTATGCAACTTGATCTTGGCTAGCATAACATCATCTATATGACAGAATTTTAAAAATTTTCAAGAACCTTCTCTAGTAATAAATCAGAAATCCTGCTTTCTGAACTAGATTTAAAACTAGCCTTTAAAACCAAAAAAGCTGTGTGATGCATGTGTGACGCATGTCAAGTTTCCTTACCAATTGTGGATTCTCCTTTTTACAGATGTGTCTTGCAGAATCAGGGCTCTCATATCCCTGCCACCGACTTACAGTAGGAAGAAGAGCTTCACCAACACATACCCGGAAGCATTCAGAAGAGGTAAGCCTGTTTGCCAGCTTTTCATTGAACACAATGCCTGTCCTCCCACCTGCCCACTTCCTATTCTTTTTAACTAGCACAGCAATGCATTGATGAGGCTAATGTAATGTGAATTATGTCTTGGTAAATTCTTGAAGGGAGAAATTTTTTTCATTGTTAATACTTCTGCTTGCTTCATGTTTAACCAGAAAGAATTCAGTGGGTGACTTCAAATGGTTTTTCCTTAGAACTGTCAGGTTAACAGAGGTTTTTACTTATCTGCTGACCATAGATGAGAAAATTTATCACGATTGATGTTGGAATTTCTTTAACTGACAGGTCAGAACACCTTTCAGGAACTATACTTTGTATTGGATATTAGATAAGAAAGAGAGTAACATACTGCACTTGTATCAAAATGCTTAGAATCAAAAATGATAATTTAAAAATGATTATCATGTAATGCAAAAATGCAGTGAAACTAATGTACACAAGTTGCTGTAGAAACAAGGAATGGGGAGGTGACAAGGTTGGATGCATATGTATATGATGTGTATTTGTGGTCCTGAACAATGTTAAAAACAATATAATTATCCATGACTACACATAGTATTTCTTGTCTAACTCTGACCTTGCCTGTAAGAAAATATGAATGAGAACATGGACATTACAACTTGGTCATCAAACAAATTTTTACTTGAGTTCCTACTACATGCTAATCAGATTAGCGTATTAACTTTGAAAGTATATCCAAAAGAGCTCATAACTTCATACTACACAGCAATGCCATTTACGCCCGACTGTCATAGGTGGGAATACCACTGAAAGGGTCAAAAGCTTGGGCTGAGCCAGTGAAACGTTTCTGTACTTTCATTTTGTCTGAAATATGGTTGCTTCTTTTTAGTTTAATATATTTTGCGTACTTGTTCTATAACTACCACAGGAACTATCAAGCCAAAATATTTATTTCTGTCAAAGATGTGAAAGAAATACAGAGCTATGCAAGGAAAGTTTCAATCTGTGATCATCTATGAAAAAGAAACTTCACAATTTTGAATTTTCACATTTTGTTTTTAGAAATTCCAGAGAAACAATCTTTTCCCCAGTACCAACAAACCATGTCCTCAAAAAGTTAATAGAAAATGGTGTGTTAAGAAAAACCTATGCCTGCTGTTCAAAAGATTTTTGCACAAAATAAACATCTTGTAATCCCTTTTCGCCATGAACCTTTTGAAGTATTATTGTGTTACTGTGTTCTACTGTACTTAGTCTCCAAAAATATAAATTTCCTTTCAGGGCTCACACTGTGTTTACAACACTTTACTGTCTAATCCCTGAGAAATAAAAAGAATATTGAGTTTTACTGCTTAGAAGAAATTTTCAGAAATAATGTAATAAAAATTTTCTTGAAAGTGCTTGAATGTATTTATATGGAATACACATACTGTTTCAACTGTATGGAATAGATCCAAATAACATAAAAAGGTGGCCATTTTGCTCCAACTAGAATTCCTAATTGTTCTGTTCCTTAATAGGTGATAAGTGACTGTTCTACTTCATTTATTCCTTTCTGTACCTCACCATTATATTTGTTATTTGAACAGTCCTTTTAGCAAAGAGAGGTAAATGTCATACAGTGAGAAGCAAGGTTGGTGAGGTTAGAGTGGTGTTGAAAGGCTTTGCCAAACTGCAACAGTCACAGCCTCAGTAATATCCTACCATCTGGTTATCTGAGATTAGTCTATTATTTTTCCTTCTTTTTCTAGTTATAAAACCACTTCCTCTAGGAAGCTAGTTAGACAAGGCAAGAAACTGTGATTTAGTTGTTATATTATTAAAAAATCATAAAACGGGAAGGGGTTTTATAAAATCACTTGGTATAACTTACATTTTAATGTACCTCCGTCTTCATTCAACTAAACATTTATTTGAGGTATTATAAATACCAAATATTAGAACAAGAATGACTTCAAAATATGCTCATTTTTTTCTGTCTGTTAATATGATTCTGCTACTGTCGTCAATTTGCCTTGTTGTTGAGCACCTTAAACCAAAATACGTGTCCTCCTATCTTCTATCCAGTGGTTCTGATTCTGTCTGTTTCCTGCATGAATTATTTCAAGATAATTAGCATTTTGTTACTATCTTACCTAGAAACAAAAGGAAATTTTTTATGGATTTTCAATTACTTTTTCATTATCTCTGTGGGTTTCTAGCAAAGTACCTATGCATTCTCTTCTTAGTCCTTGGGTAAGGCCATGCAGTCTCCTAAGTACTAGCATCTTGTGATTGCCCAAAGCTCAGCTCATTGGAGAAAGTAGAAGAGCAACTGAAACATGACTTTCTCCCACCCCTACCCATAATACAGCTAAGCTTAAAAGATTAGGTTTTAGTTTTGATTATAGAAACATATCAAATGCTCAGTATGTGATGACCAGACGAATTTATGTTTCCGTACACGTGAGTGATAAGAAAGGTTGAGGTAGGAGTCAGATGGTATGGGAACATAGATACAAGAGTGTCCATCAGGCACATTTTCATTTAAAAACCTTGTTTGCCTTACCTGCCTTTATACCCCCAACAGCCTACTTGGTGTCTGACATGTACTAGTCACAGAATAAGTATTATAACAAGAAAGACTGGAGTGTAAATGAGGGGACTTTTAAGTGGACAGTGATTCCCCTCCCCATGCACTGATTACTGTACAGAAACTAAACTTTAAAAGGCTGAAGCCTGATGAATATAGTGGTAGTATGTTCTGCTACTAAACAAAGATATCCTAAAGTAATATACCACAGTAACAAAATGAAAGAAAAACACTGCAAGAATGTCTCAGTTTATGCAGAAAGGCAGTTTGAACAAATATATTCATGATGAAAACAGCCAACAAATTAGCAACAGGAAGAAACTACTTCAGGATAGTTAAAGTCACATATGAAATACCCACAGAAGATATAATGTTCAATAGTGAAAGTTTAAAGATTTTACCTCTAAAATTAAGAACAAGGTTGGGCACTGCGGTCACATCCAGTACAGGTAATCTCACCTTGGCATTTCATATTGTGCACTGGTTTTTTGCTCGACTGAACCTGGTTCGACCCACACTCTGTTCCGGTGCTCGAATTCACCAGTGGATGACGTGAACTGATTCAGCCTGGTCTGCTCCCAACCCATGCCAAATGTATGCCAGTGGGAAACTTTCCATGGCCTGTTCTGGGCTGTTTCCTATCATGCTTCCTGCGCTTACCCTGCAGAGTCTGTGTCTTGCCATAGGGGTTGCTCAGCCTCCATCAGAACCTCTTTCAATGCTAGATTTTGCGCAAACCAGGGGATCCATGAGCCAGTCCTACTCAGTTCAGCTCCTGTCATAGCAGGAACAGTAACTTTTCTTGACTAGCCTTCAACACAATCTGGTTCTTACTGTTGGATGTTTTATCCCAGCCCAGCTCGTCCATACCCATTGCTCAGTAGGGGTTGAGACCTAGCCTAGTTGATCCCACATCTACCCTGGTCCTTCGGAACACCAGAAGGTGTTGGAGTCTGGCCTGGCTTGGTGCATCCAGTCCCAGTCCACACTTGTGCCAAGGGAGACTACAACTTTATCCTGCTTAGAATGCAGTCCCCGTTCCAGCCCACATGCCCCTTGGTGGGAACCTCAACCTAGCTAGGGTGTTCCTTAGCTCCCCAAACAGGCCTGTTCCCAGCCATAGATCACGCACATGCAAGTGGTTGCTCTACCTCAGCTTGGCAGAGCCTGTCACCTGTTCCAGACCCAGCCGTAGGCCGCTGTGGCTTAGTGTCCCTGGCTCACGCAGACCAGTAGGTGCAAGAGCCTAGCTTGGCATGACCTGTGCTCCATGCTGGTTTCTAATTTTGCTTGTGGGCTAAGATTTGCTCAGTCCTGCCCCAGTACACCCCGTTCCATTACCCATTGATGCATTAGCCAGCCATTGCAGCTACTTTGCCCTGCTTGCCCAACCCCCAGATATGGACCACATGTTCACCAGCGGGAGCTATGACTTGCCAGGGGAGTTTCCCAAGTTCCTCCAACTTGATCCACTCCCAGACCGAGTTCTCATACATGCCATTGGGTTTAGCCAGTGCCCAGCGAAGTATGGCCTTCCATTTGGTCTTGTATGAGCTGGTAAACGTTGCAGCCCGGTCCACCCCAGACCCTAATCAGGATGCGCATTTGGATGCTGCTGCCTTCACCAGTCCAGACTATTGTGGGTTCTTTTACCTGTGATTGATGGCAGGCTCCTTGGTCACACCTAGCTTAGTCTATCACCACCCCAACTCTTGAGCTAACCAGTGGGGCTAGAATTTCCACAGGGTTTGGCCCACACATCCCCCACAGAATCTACCCCCAGATATGGTTCTCTCGAGTACTAGTTAATGTCATGGCCCTACCTAATATGACCCGTTTCCTGATTCATCATCATGTTAGGTAATAGGATATGATCATGCTAGACAAGTCCCAAGTCTTAGGTTTTGCATGGGCTGGTGTTCAGTGGTCAGCATTGTTCAGTGATTACAAGTTCTTTAAAGGACAAGTTACTCTGTCGTTGGGAATCTTTAGGATTGATTCACATCCCAGAAACACAGTGGGTTCAATGTGGAGCTACCTAGGCAGCGATTCAAAGAAGCAAAACCCCAGAGCTCACGACCAGGTGGCCAGCAGGTGGAGCATGGCACTAAATGGCACACTGGCCACCTGGGGACAGCTGACCACGTGTACGTGGTGGCTAGAGTCAGGGATCTGAGCATGGAGATGCCTCAGCCTGAGACCCACCAGCAGCCAGCAGGCTGCTGGAAGTTTCAACCGCCAGGTCCAAGGTCGCGCCCCTCCCCAATCCCATCCCCTGCCCAATGATGGCGGCAGGTGGGCCTTGTGCCTGCCTGGGCCCCCAAGACGCCCCCCCCCCCCCCCGTGTACTCACCCCAAAGGGAGCAGGCCCGGGGACAGCTCACTTTGTGCACGTGGTGGCTGTAGTCAGGGATTGACAGGATGCTCTTAATGGACAACTTAGAAAAGCTGCCTTCTTATTTTATACAGAAATCATCATAGGTTTTTGCACAGCATTCAGTTGTTTCAATTTTTATTTCATGGTTAAAAGAATACAAAAAAAATTCTAAAACGCTTTGTTATTATTTTACTTCAAAGAAAACATTTTCAGCAAACCATTACTCATTCAAACTTGCAGTCACCTGACTGAAGCGGAGAACTCCATTGTTGGCAGTACATGCGGTTACATAGTGACAGGTGGTTTACTTATGTCCAATTTCAGTGTTCACCCTAAATTAATATTTACAATATCAAGAATACAAAATTAAAAAGAAAACATATAAATGAAAGAAATTTATAAAGTCATATATAATAGATTCTTTATTTAAATTTTGTAATCAATCAGTCATATACCATCAGCTTCACCTAGTACTGATTCAGTTGTTTTTTGTTCTTTTGTTGGATGGTAATGAAAAAGATCAGGACAACTCAGCCTTTCTATGAACAGAGGGTCTTCAGAAGAAACCTGTTTTTATCTTTTCAATCTATTTTCTTTCCAAAATATAGAAGGGGCCAACAATATTTGTCTCCCTTTAGAAGATACCCCATATACTTTCTGCTTTATGTGGTGGGAAGCCAAAATGCATAGTTTCATGTGTTGCAGCAGTTTGAGGCTGCATGGTAAACAAATTCCATTATTGCCATCTGTTCCAAGCCATTTTTTAAATATATATATGTTTTTATTAATTACATTGCATTATGTGACACAGTTTCATAGGCTCTGGGGATCCCCCAACCCCTCCCCGTACCCTCCTCCCATGGTGGATTCCTCCACCTTGTTGCTGTATTACATTTCAAATTCAGTCAAGATTCTTTCATTCCAAGGGTATACCAAGCATAGAGTCCAGCATCTTATTGTACAGGTAAATTCAACAGTTTCTTGGGGACACCCATCTCTGGTCTAAAGGCAGAGCTGGCAGAATATCATCCTGATCACTTAAAAGCCCCAACAATAAGACACTGGACTTTATGCTAGGTATGTGTTTGCAAGGAAGGAATCTCAACTGAACTTGAACTGTGGTTATGCAACAAGGTGGAGGAATCCACCATGGGGGGAGGGGTATGGGAGGGGTGGGAGGAATCGCCAGTGCCTATAAAACTGTATCACATAATACAATGTTAACAACAACAACAACAAAAAAAGAAGCATATGGCAAAAAAAAAAGCCCCAACATAACATCAGCAACAATTTACAACATTATAGAATTAATTGACATGGTATCGAGTAACCAATATGTTAAAAAAAAAATTCAAGTTCTTAAACACATCCTTTGACTACTTCATTGACATTTCAATTTTAGTTTATACACAGAACCGGCTGCTATACACCTTAAAATGGCTATAGGTATTATTCAGCTGTCTCGTGTCTCTTTTCATTTTAGCATTCAGCAGTTTATACTGTTGAAGCATAATTTTGCTGAACTTGGCAGATTTTAGTATAGTCTAAACTGGCTTATAACTCTAACAAGGCATATGTCAACAATTGAGATGCAGAACAGTTTTAGGAGAGGTGTACAGAGTAATCTTCAGCACCTTAGTGAAGAGTAATTAATATTTGTGTCCTACCTAGTAAGGTATGTGTGAGTCCATGCTGACCATTTGCTGTCTGGTTCTAAGCTTTCCTTGTTGTTCTCTGCATATCTATTCTAAGTTGTGTGTGTGTTTGGGGCTGGAGCCTCTGGAGCGACCCTGATGGTCATTACAAGAGAGGGTGGGGATCCAATGTTGGAACTATGTAAGGACCAGAGAAAGCTCTTCTCCCTAGTCCCGAAGGAAGTTCACTGTTCTGTTTCTGTGGACTGCTCAGGGTTCCTGCCAAGCCATTTTTTATGGAGGATATCACACATCTTAGAGTAAGTTCCACGTCAAAAGTGGACACACAATAAGACATTTGGGAACCATATAGGCTCAATTGTGCTACTGTATGCTTTTAGCTGTGTCTCATTGTCTTAAGTTGCTAAAGACCCTTTTACCATAGCATGATTGGTAAGTTCCATTTCCAATTACAGAAATCATTTCACATTTGCAGAAAAATAATACCCTCAAGAACATTTCATGAGCTATCAGAGAGGTGATTGAGTGTCCATACAGTGCGGCGAGGCAGCAATGAGGTGATTAAAGAGACAGTCTGCTGGGCCTTGCCACACAGGCAAAAACTCCTCACAGCTTTGCTGACCGAGGAATTGTGCTCATTACACCTTTGCTTCCCACATTTGACACAGTAAATGATGGTGTGTAAATTTAATGTTATTAAACTGTATACTTAAAATGATTATGATGATAAATTGTGTCATGTTTGTTACAAAAACTGAAAAGAGATATTGGAAAATTTAAGAAATATATTACAGCAATTGTGATAATATATGAGTAAGATCAAATATAATTATTGAAGGGACTAGGACTTTACTTTATCCTAGACACCACTGTTTATTAAAAGCTTTAAGGTTCTGCTGCAGGTTCTAGCAAAATGTAATAAGTAACTGATAACTGCTCTGACACGGAATTAGGAAAGAGTGACTGAATTAAATTGTATATACACTTATGCCAAGGGATAGAAAAGAGAAGATAATGAGATTTTTGAATTGGCACTTTACTTGTAATATATTAGAAACAAAAGAAAAGAAAATGCATTTAAGGAATATTTTGGAGGGGAAAAACTGGGTCTGGCAATTTTAGTAGGGTGTGTAGGAAGAGACATATTTAAAAAGATTCTTTGGGCCTGGCGTGATAGCATAGTGGTTAAAGTCCTTGCCTTGCACGCACCAGGATCCCATATGGGCGCTGGTTCTGATCCCAGCGGCTCCACTTCCCATCCAGCTCCTTGCCTGTAGCCCGGGAAAGCAGTCGAGGACGGCCCATGGCTTTGGGACCCTGCACCTGTGTGGCAGACCTGGAAGAGGCTCCTGGCTCCTGCCTCCGGATTGGCTCATCTCCAGCCATGGCAGCCGCTTGGGGAGTGAATCATCGGATGGAAGATCTTCCTCTCTGTCTCTCCTCCTCTCTGTATATCTGACTTTCCAATAAAATAAATAAGTCTTTAAAAAATAAAACATGCCTAGGTTTTGTGTTGAGAGTAAAGAAATTCATTCAGTAAATATTTATTACATACTTATATGCCAGGTTCATGTCTAACTTCAAGGAATATTGCTATGAACAAACCAGTCTTACCAAAAAGAGGTATCTGTTTTTAAACAAACACATAATTTTAAAAATGTATATTTCACCTTTAACATTTGGTGAGACTGATTTAAGTTTGTGGGCAGTAAGAAACATTGTCATAAAATAAATGGTAAGCCAGTTGCTTTGTAACCCATTCTACATGTCTGCCTTGGATTTCTGTTTTTGTTTTTTGTTGTTTTAAATTTTACTTATGTATTTGATAATGGTACAACAAGTTAGAGGCAGAAACAAATGTAGAGAAAATTTTTCCTTTGCTGGTACTCTCCTCAAATAACTTTAACAGCCTGTACTGGGCCAGGCCAAAACTAGGAATCAGGAGCTTCATTGGGGTCTCCCCTGTGGGTGACTTGGGCACTTTTCTGCTGCTATTCCAGGTGCTATAACAGGGATAGATAAAAGAAGTGGCACCTGTGTACGCCAGCTGCTCAGATGGCAGCCTAGCCCTCTATGCTCCAGTTCCAGCCTGGATTTACTGTTTTTAAAACTAAAGTTACTGGGCCTGACCCCGTAGCCTAGTTTCTTGACTTTTTCCTTTGCCTGTTTGCTGTATTAGTCTTCTTATGCACATTGATATCCATTCTTCAAAGAATGAGTTAAGTATGAGTACTTGTGTGAAACCTTGAGGTCTTGCTTACTAGTTCTGAAAGCACTGTCTCCTTTATTTGCCAATAGTATTTGCTTATAGCTTTATTGCATTCATCACACACACACACACACACACACACACACACACACACACACACACAATCCCACATTCTAAATAAATATATTTTTCCAAATGGGAATATCTTGAAACCTGGAACCATGTTTCGTATTGGTGTCTCTAGCTTTTAACCTGGTGCCTTGACGTAACAGATAGTTGGTTTTCTGAAAGGCATGTATGCTTCAAGTATTGGCAAGTTTTAATGCCAGTTATAAAATGTAAGTTTTTGCTTCCTACCATTTCCTTCAAGATTTCTTCTGATTGCTCCCACTCGCAGTTAATTAATTCTCTGTTTTGAAGTTGTGTGTCATTACACTTACCACTCAGCGTGATGATTATGTGTATATATGGATGGTGTTGCTTGAGAGAACAAGGAAAATATCTTTGACAAGCCTCAGACTGTCACTGAGTAGGGACACTGAGTAGGGATTTACAGAGAATTTGTTGAGTGAGAAAGGGAATAAATTGTTATAAAAACCTGCAAAATAGAATCACAAACATCATAGATGTTTTTTATCTTCTGAATCATTGGCTTCTCTGGATTCAATGTTAAAGCATCCATAAATGATACCATGAGACTGTCTATTCTCATCAGCAAACACTAATGAGAAAGATTGTTTATCTCACATTTCAGAAAAGCCTTCCCTGATCTGTTAGATGACTGATAAGAAAATGTGAAGAGATTGGGAATTCCTTATACATAATTAAGTAGCTCATTCTTGCAGTTACTTCAATAATTCATATTTGAAATATACTTTTTTCAACAAAAAATGGATTTTTAGATATTTCTCTTTGAAGATGTAGTTGTAGGATTTAATGTTCAGGGATTTTAAGATATTGGGGCATTCTGTGCTTTGCAAAGATTGAAATAAGGATTTAAGTAAATATGTGCAGAAAATTTAAATCAATACCTTAGTATAAAATAAGGTGCAATTGTATTGAAATTGACTATTATTTAATGAAATCTGACTTCTGAGAACGAGAATAGATGTAGCACAGTGAAATAAAAGGGATCAGACATAGAACATTTCCCCTTTGTTCTCTTCTGTGTTCCCCCAACCCCTCTTCTTTTTTTTTTTTTAATTTATTTTATTTTATTTTTTTTTTATTGTTGCTAACATTGTATTATGTAGTACAGTTTTATAGGCGCTGGGGATTCCCCCCACCCCTCCCATACCCCTCCCCCCATGGTGGATTCCTCCACCTTGTTGCATAACCATAGTTCAAGTTCAGTTGAGATTCATTGCTTGCAAACACATGCCTAGCATAAAGTTCAGCGTCTTAACCTGGCGTCTCAAGGAGAACCTTGAGTAGCAGGCAAGAGTACGCGAAGGCCAAAACGATGGCTAAGCTAAAAGAACCCACAAGTTTTGTCACACTGGGCCTTGATTTTGTTTTCCAATTGTTTGTGAACCTGAAGCAGCACTTAAAAGGAACTTACAACATATCTTGAGTCTTTATCTGTTTAAGCTGTGGTGTTAAAGAAAACTTCGTGTCCAAACATTTTATTGCATGGAACATTAGGAATTAAAACACAGTTATTTGAGTAAATTTGTTGTTTTGTAGAGGAAGTTTCCTCATTGCTTTGAAATAAGAAGCTTTGAAATTTTAAGCTGTTGTAATTGCTGAAACTGGGAACAGATCTTGGTTCTACAGACAAAATATTAAGAAAGGATTAGGATTGCATATAGGACCATAAATTCTGTGAGAAATAGTGTAGAGTCAGAAGAGCCAGTGAATTATTTATGACACAAGCAATTCATTCATTCCCAAATGTGGAGTCCGGCATGTTAGCTCAATGACTAAATCCTCGTATTACAGGTGATGGGATCCCATATGGACTCCGATTTGAGACCCGAATGCCCCACTTCCCACTCAGCTCCTTATTTGTGGCCTGGGAAAGCAGTAGGGAATGGCCCAAAGCCTTGGGACCCTGCGCCTGTGCAGGAGATGTGGAAGAATCTGGCTCCTGGCTTCATTTATGCTGAGCTCTATGTACTTCAACTGTTTTGGGAGTGAACCAGCAGACGGAAGATCTTTCTCTTTGTGTCTGCTTTCTGTAAATTTGATCTGCCTTTCCAGCTTTAAAAAAAAATCTTCATCACCTATCTATTCAAAGCATTGAAAATAGTATGTTTTTTAAAATGAAAGGGAAAATGCGAATATGAGTATTCATGTTTGGGTGTCCCCAAGGGGAAAATATTGAACATACTGAGTCAAATGGAATAAATGTCTTGGCTTAACATCAGAAACAGTAGCACTCATGGTTACAGTAGTTTCAAAAATTGTTGCAGAACCTGGAAATCATCCAGAAACACCTTACCTATCAAATGGCTAAAGAGGATAAAGAGTCCAAATCCAGGAGCATTAAATGATCTCATTGCCCTTGTCCTCCCCCTGTGTCAAGCAGAGCAGTTCTACATGCATCATACACTATGCATTGTCACGCACATTTTGTTTGGACTCATACTGAGGAAGTAACCTGTGGAAAAAACATTCAAAAACCTTTAAAAAAAAAAACTAATGAGAGGTCCCTAAGATCTCTTTCAGTTTTTATTTTTTGAAGATTTATTTATTTTATTGGAAAGTCAGATATACAGAGAGGAAGAGAGACGGAGAGGATGATCTTCCATCCAATGATTCACTCCCCAAGCAGCCACAGTGACTGGAGCTGAGCCAATCTGAAGGCAGGAACCAGGAACTTCTTCCAGGTCTGCCACGCGGGTGCAGGGTCCCAAAGCCTTGGGCCATCCTCGACTGCTTTCCCAAGCCACAAGCAAGGAGCTGAATGGAAGCAGGGCTGCCGGGATCAGAACCGGCACCCATAAGAGATCCCAGGCGTGCAAGGTGAGGACCTTAACCACTGCTATTGCACCAGGTCCCTCTTTTAGTTTTTAAAAAATTTTGATTCAGCTATTGGCTAGCGTAGGACATTCCCTGCAGTTAAGCATGAGTCTTTGATTCTGTTTCTCTCCATGCTTTCCTACAAATAGTCACTTCTGAAACATGCTCTTCTGCACAGTCTAAAAGATGACATTGTTTTCTGCTTTTTGTAGCTTAAATTCAAAGTATGTTGTTTTAAATCTCAGTTACTAAACAGTCTTGATAGACTTTATTTAATGAATAGAATACAGACAGATGTTTAAACAGATCCGTTGCTTGGTCTCTGCTCTCAACTGAAGCATGAATAGTTTCATCAATATTCACAAGTTGGTCCAAGTATTTTGAATGTCATGATCATGGAATCCCATTCTAACCTAAGGAAGAGTAGCCTAGTTCATATTCAAAGCTGGTTTTTTTTTTTTACTAAAACCGTGAGTTGGGAACTTCATTCAGGTTTCCTGTGTGGCTGGTAAGGACTTGGCACTTGCTGCTTCCCAGGTCCATATTGGCAAGTAGTTACAAGCTGGAACTGGAGCCAGAATTTGGGCTAAAACATGCTGAATGCTCACTTCCCGAAAGTTGATGTTTTTAATTCCTTAAGCTTCAGCTGATGTTACTGTTTGTCAGTGCCTAACATATAGTAAATTCTCAATGAATATTTACATATTTACATTATTATGTTTTATATTTAATAGGCTTCACATTACAGAGTAGTGTAGCTGATGCTGTCTTCCGATAACATAATAGGGAAAGTACGCCATATCTGTCATTTCAGTAATGGGAAATTTGAGCCACTGCAATAAGGCAATTCTGAGTTATGGTTCTATCTTCCAAATACATGTTAGCGTGAGCCTGCTTTACTCTGTACATTTGTACCAATTTTCTCACTTATAAAGTGCCTAAATGTATACTCTATCTTAGGTTAATCTGTTTTATTGAATTTCCAATTATACTTCATTTTCACTGCAACTTTGGCCTTTAGGCATCACATCAGGTTTAATGATAGATAGATAGATAGATAGATAGATAGATAGATAGATAGATAGAAAGAAAGAAAGAAAGAAAGATAGAAAGAAGCCTTTAAGGTTTATTCTAGTAAATGACTTATTTGATAAGATATAAACACTATGTTCTATTAAGATTATGTAGCTTGATCTGTATGCTAAAACCACTATGAAACTAATGAGGACTTTCCTTGAATAGCAAAGCACCGATGTTCATATGGTTAGTGATAGTGATGCAGATGACTTTGAAGATGCTACGGAATTTGGGGTGGATGATGGAGAAGTATTCGGCATGGCATCATCTGCTCTGAGAAAGTCTCCAATGAGTGAGTATTGATAACTCTTTGGGTCCCACATTATAATTTTCTCTTCTACTATAAAAGCTTTCAAAAATAGTGCGCTTAAAAATCTCTTATTGATCTCCTGTTTTGAAGAGATGAAATATAGGAAATGAACACCGTTTACTAGAACAGGAGCCTTGCAACATTTCATTTTATGAAGCACTCAAATTTCCAGAATATCAGCAAAATTTTTTAAATGCACAGAAATGTTGTTTTGGCTTCACACATCCTATTGTATGAGACTTGCTGCCACTAAACCTAGAGGTTGGTCAACAAACAACCAGATCTTCTGTGACTTGTTTGCTCATGTATCATTCTAGTTAAACTTAACAATAGTAGTATTACTTTTCAGTTCACTGCTACCATCTTTGGAAAGCAAAGAACAAACTTCTTCTCTTGCACTTGCACTTTATTCTGTAGAATAACAGTGCTATTTGCAAAAAAAATAAGTCATTAAATTAAGAAACTCCTATGGACAGAAACAGATGTGATATTTACGTAAGAATTACTTTCCCAATTTGTAAGACCTTAAAATTTTTTTAACCTTTTTATATAATATAGTCACAGGATATCTGTTTCACGAGAACATTGAAATCCTGTTTGACTGCTGCCATGTATTTTAAATGCTTAACAGGATCATTTGTTTCCAAATTTGTGAGCTTGTAGTTTTCGAAGGTTCTTTTTGATTCTGTCTTGATGAAATCTTCTAATGTATGTTGAGTTAAATTGTCCCTTCAGATATATCACAAAAGCTAAGATTTAATTTTATTTCCTCTTTATTGATTAAATATATTTCTTATATGTGGGATTAGATGTTATGTGGTTTGTTTTTTGTGTCTATTTGTTTTGTTTTTTTTGTTTTTGTTTTTCCTTTTGTTTGTTTTTTAGTGCCAGAAAACGCAGAAAATGAAGGAGATGCCTTATTACAATTTACATCAGAATTTTCCTCAAGGTAGGGTTAGGATATTAACTATATAAAATTTGATGTTTGTATCAATTGTGATTTTTCTGGGGCAATTTTAATCATAGATTGTATAAAATTTTCCTAAAACTGTTTGAAGGATGCTCTTATTAATTTATACACTCGGAATAGGAGATACACCATCAGTAGTGAGCTGTTTAAGGTACTTCAAAGATGTGTGCAGCTTACTGCTGTATGTTTACAGAAATTCAGTGTGTAAATTACTAACTTATTATGCTGAGCATATTCTCAAAAATGACTAAGATACAGAACACTAGAACAGATACAGCCATATTAAGTGAAGATAGTTTCAAGATTGCCAATATAAATGAATTTTTCTTTTAGTTTTTATTTTGTAATTTTCTCTTGACTGTCTAATCTAAAATGTTTTATACTATTTGACAGTCTGCTGAGATAAATTTGAAGAAGATCAATATTTTACCCTCAAGATTGGAGTATAAATATTTCTATTTAGTACTATTTCTGGGGTAACATAATTTAGAAACTGAAAAGAAAAAAAAACTTTTCCCCCCTCTGTGTTGGAATTTCTGATTAAATGAATTCAAGTGGGACTTTAAGATAATGCAGACTAGAAAAATATTATGAATTTAAGTAATCAAGATACACTTAAATAGTTGCAAGTTATGCTAGTAACTGTTACTAAAGGACTGTACCACTGTGATAATAAGGGGGGAATAATGGGAGGGGCTAAAAAAGAGGGAGAAGCAGGAATCCCTATAGCTACAAAACTCTATCATGGAAAATAATAAGAAGAATAATAAAAATAATTGTTTTTTATAATGGCATGAATTATTGCACTCATTAAATCTATATACTAGATTTTAGTTAATGTTTAGTCTAATTCCAGTATTTCAAATCTGACTATAGGCCAATAAGAATTTTACAAACGGAGAGTTCCTTTCCAAGCTTTTAAAGCAGTGTTTTAATGTTTACTCTATATTAGACATTAGTCCCAACACTTACTTGAAACTCATTTCACTTGTGAAGCTTTGAAGTGGATTTGCATTGTACCTTCATGAATACGCTCAATTCTTTCTGTAGATATGGTGACTGCCATCCTGTATTTTTTATTGGCTCATTAGAAGCTGCTTTTCAAGAGGCCTTCTTCGTGAAAGCCCGAGATGTAAGTGCAATCTTCAACCTTTACCACTAGACCTGAGACAATGATTAATGTGCTGGGTTTTGTTTTTTCTTTTAGTTTGAAAGCTTTATTTTGTTTTGTTGTTCATCCACTAACCCAATCTTCACCTAGATACCTGTTTCAGAGGGGCGATTAGTGTAGCAGATATGGCAAACTTCTCTAAAATGGAACTCTTTTTTTTTTCTTTTTCTTTTTTTTTTCCCCCTTTAGTGGGACTGGGGAGCAGCAAACAGAACATGCTTAGACGGAGCCATGTTTGTGTTCTTTTCAGCTAGGTGAATGACAGATTCTTGATAGAGGAATTGTTCTAACTTCTTTTCCCAAAGAGCTTATTCCATGTGATAGTCCAGGACTCCCCTCTGATACTTATGGACTCTTTCAAAATCACCAGTACCAAACTGTGTATTTGAAACCCACAGTTTGAAACTATTTGAGCATTGTGTTTTAACACCATTTCTGATGATGGGTTAGTTATGCTTATTAGCAAGTTTTTCAGGCATTTGGTATGGTGATTAAAGCATCATTTAGGATGTATTCATCCCGGATTGGAGGGCATAGGTTCGACTCCTGGATCTTTTTGGATTCCAGCCATAATGGAGGACCAGATTAACCTCCGTGCTGCTAAAACACCACTCTCATGAATGGATTAAGGTGCTTATGGTAAAAATGGATTAATTATCTCACAAGTTTATATAAAATCTTCCCTTCCCACCGCCCCCCCCCCACCTCCTTGATGACCTCCATTGGGTTCTGATGTAACAAGAAAGGCCCCAGCAGACATGGCTCCCCAGTGTTGAACTTCAGCCTCCAGATGCATGAGCCACGTCAGGAGTGTATTTTCAATAATTTACCCAATCTCATGTATTCTGTTGTAGCAGTAGAAAATGAGTGAGGATGCTCCCTTACAGTCAATAAATTTGGCACTAGTGTACTATTTGTTTCCCTATAATCTTAGTATACCATCTATGTTTCTTTGTACTCTCCTCTTCCTTCGTGCCTCCCCACTGCCAGGAATGCTCACCCTGATCTTACCTGGATGATTCCTTGTTCTTCTCTGATCCTTCATCTTTCAAGCTCTCCTACTTCTCTCACGTTGGGCACCCCAGCCTCTATTTTTTTTTTCTTAACCCCAGCCTCTTATTACAACTGACATTGTTTATAACTGTCTGTTCTTGTGTGTATATCTACATGTCTAAGAGATAACGATTTCTTTTTTTAATGGATGAACAAGGAAAGGGAGAAAGGAGGAAGTAGTCTATAGATGGAGCAGAGCGGAAAACTTTTAGAGTTTAAAAAGGCAAGGATAATCCTGAGATTTCTTTAATATAAGGGTAAAAAGAAAATTTATTTTAAACAAAAGTTAAAATTAAATTTCAAGATAATTAGCAAAATTAGAGCTATCACTAGTAATTTAGTGATATTATATGTTTAGATAGGTATTTATTAATATCTAATACCAAACTGGGCCAAGCTTGAGTTCTATAATAGTTTTTTTCATCCTTTGATGCTATGTGATAATTTCCTTAATTGTATATATTTTAAAGTATTTTACATTTATTGTAAAAATGTTAATACAGAATAAATAAAGAGAATATTGTAACACTTAAATCCCCTATACCTACTATTTGATCATTATGAAGAGCAGATGTTCTAATAATGAAGAGCAGGCATTCAGCCTAGTGGTCCAGCCACCAAGGTGGAGCAGCCACTTCCCATGTCAATGCGCTGAGTAGGTTCCATCTCCAGCTTTACTCACAATTCTGGTTTCGTGCTGTGTCTTCCCTGTGTTTCCCAACCTGTCAAGCGAATACACTGGAAAAATAATTGGTTTTATTTAAAAATTTCTACCTTCTTCCATATACAGGCATCCCCAAGTTTTAGTAGAATGTATGACTTAGAAGTTTCAGAAGTTCAGCTGCTAAATAGTGACAAAAATAGCAATATATTTGAAATAGTTTTATATCTTATAAACTTTCTTGGATTTGTGATTTTTCTATTAATACATTTTTATTTTACTTTCTCCTTGGCTAACAATAGAAATGTTCCTAGAACAGAAAATAAGTTAAAAAGCAGTGAAATTCACAAAAATGTGAAAATGTTTTTATGTTCATAACCTTCTGTTAAACTTTTGAACTTAATAAGACTTATGTTCCAAAACTTTAGTGCACTGTTTATAGTTATTATTTTTTCTAAGCCATTTCATTGAATATTAGATTTTACTCTCTACCGCTAAAATTTTTATCATGTGTCTTTTACAGAAATAGTTAACAAGATTAACAATTTCTTAATATCCAGTACATATCCAAATTTCATTAGTAGCCCCTAACTACCTTTATTTTTTGTTTGTTTGTTTCGGAACTACAGTCAATTAGGGATCACAAGTTATGTTTGAATATTAGATTTTAAATCTCTGTTTAAAGAAGCAGCATCCCTCCTCTTCTTTTTTGTAAACTTTGCTTTGTGCAGCAATCAAGCCAGATGATTTGCTACACACTTTTTAACCATTCTGTAATATTTTGTGCTATGGCTCCATGTTGTTGCATTAGAAAGTCACTTTTCACTGGAAGTAAATATGTTTTAGACAGTATCTAATTATGGCTTTTCATGTATTTTTTTAGCTAATTCCTCAATAGGAATGGATTGGGGATATACCTGTTTCTGCTTCTCTGCAAAACTGCCAAGCAATTGAAGTGACTAACCATTGTCTGAGCCTTTTGTAGGTTGTTACAGCTCTTATTTTGAGCACAGTTATTTTTTAAAACCTATTTCAAAAGTTTGTATAAGATGTACTGTGAATGTGCAGACCTTATACATTGAAGCTCTGAATGCAGATGCTGAAATATATGGTACATTACAGACATAACAGTCTTTTACTTAGTTTATTATACAATAAATTGGTATTTGAATTTATTCAGACTGATAATCCCCAGAGGAACATAAGCTCCTATTTATTAACTCTTGGATATTTCCAATGAAACAATTCATTGTTTGCTTTTGATTAGTAGCTAAATATTTTAGTAGGTGAACATCATTGGTTCATGTAATTAAATACTTTGCTGCATATGAGATTTGTACCAAAATTCATTGACTTCTAGACTGCTATAATGTCTTTATCACTGGCCCATTCTCCAGAATTGTTTTCATTTCGAAATGTAGATCAACCACTTAGATAGTTTACCACATTTTTCTTAAATAAAATTTAACCTCATAATGGACAAGTTATTCGAAATTAGAGCTAAGCAAGAACATTTATTACAGTCTTCGTGCAGATTGTGCACATATTCTTTTAATTATGCGTATACAAATAAGTAATTGTACTACTTCCAATTTATGTCATGCTTTGTGTTTTATATTTTATTCTATTTGAACCCTGAAACAAACCCAATCTCACATGTATCTATATTCTCATTTCAGATCAATATTAAGCTCCGAACAGGAGCTTGCTTGTTCCTATACAAGTAAGTTAGGGTTTATAGTATACCACCACACTTCAGTTTCCAGTACTATTGGCTGTATTGCAAAATTTCTTCATATTTCACCTTATTCAATTATTATTTTTAAATGTTTCTGATTAAATTATTTTTAAGAAAGCTGTTTGCTTATGCTCAGATATTTTGAAGTGTGATCGATACTGTGGTATTCTTACTAATTTTTTTTTCATCTTAAATATCACATGTTTAATTTAAGCTGTGAGAGGCACATTAATTTTACCAGGGCAACAGATGAGCCTCAAGCACCAACATTCTTTACTTGAAGTGAGAAATTGAGTTCCAAGAGTAAATAAAAACAAGATTGAAGGTTTAAATCCTCTCCTAGGCTTTTTGAACTTATATACTCATTAAATGTTTATTGGAGTGGTGGGATTACAAAGGATTTGGAGAGCTTCATCAACTGGTATATAGTTAATCACTAAGTAAAACACTACATTTGATAAAGTGTTTCTCACGATGCCACATTCAATCCATCTTAATGAAAACTGCTTCAAACTGATTTCATTTGAGAGCACTTGGTGGTGTGAGAGTTCTCATAGTTCTTTCCGTCTATTTCTTGAGGAGTTCACAATACTGTCAAGAGCTAGCTCCTACTATAGTAAAGACAGTAAGCTAAGTTTATCCATTTCTTTTAAAAATATGACAATTTTGACAAGACAAATGAATCTATATAGTATGATTCAGTGGAAGCAACAAAAGAGCTACTTCATCTGCCGTTGAAGTTCAATAGTGAGATTTCTAGAAGATATACCTCCGAACTAAATCTTATAAAGTTTAAATGACTTGGCTAAATAATAAAATTCCAAATGCAGAACTAAGTACAAGGAGATTAAAATGTGAGAACTAAAACTATTTTAGTGTTGCTGAAACAAACAAGCAAACGAACAAAGTAGAGAGTTGTTTTACAAACAAGGTGAGAGCTTGGAACTGTGTAAATGGAGGGCAAGGCATGGTGGAAGCTGGAATTAGAGGCATTTAAAAGACATTTTTTTAAAATGAGGTTTGCATTTTATATTTGGAAGAGTGAAGTTTGGATTTAGCCTCTTTACGTTTACAGAAAAGTTATCATTGGTCGTATTCCCAGGCACTTCCATAAAGAGGATTCTTTTCTCCTGCTCACCTCCTCATCTCTCATGTCCACTGCCCTTGAAATTCTCTTCTTTACAATAAAATATATCCTAGAGAATGATTACATACTTCTCGAGACTAAAATTTAGTAACAATGAAAATCTGAGTACTAGAGCTTATCTCCATTGTGAATGAGTAACCCTTTTCTTTAAAATGTGTATTTAATATCTGATAATGCTGCCATTATTTTTTAAGACAATTATTTGCTTATTTGAATGGCAGAGTTACAGTCACACTCTTTCTCTCTTTCTCTCTCTCTCTCTCTCTCTCACATACACACACACACACACACACACACACACACACTATTTCATCCTCTGGTTCACTCTCCAGAGAGTGCACCAGCTGAGGCTGGGCCAGAGGGAAGCCAGGAGCTTCATCTTGATCTCCCACATGAGTGCAGACTCTCAAGCTCTTGGCTGTCCTTGGCTGCTATCGCAGGTGGAGGAGAGATGTTGCTTGTTTAACAAGTGGTACCTGAACATGGCATGCTGATATGGCTTACTGTGTCTCAAGCAAAAATTTAGACTACTTTGCCACAGTGCTTACTCCAGAAATGTTTTGGTTTTTTTTAAGATTTGTTTGTTTGAAAAGTAGAGTTACAAAGAGAGGGAAGAGAGACAGAGCAAGAGATCTTATTCTTTACCCAAATGGCCACCACCACCAGGCTTGGGCCAGTCCCAAGCCAGGATCCAGTAGCTTCTCCAAGTCTCCCACATGGGCACAGAGACCAAACTCTTTGGGCCATCTTCCACTGTTTTCCTAAGTACATTAGCAGGGAGCTGCATCAGAAATGAGTATCTGGGTCTCAAGCCCTTCCTATGTGGAATGATGGTGCTGCAGGTAGCAGCTATTAACTGCTGTGCCACCATCCCTGAAGTACTTTTTTAAAAATAACCTAATTTTTATTAAGCTAGCTTTAATATTCACTCCTATGTACAACTTTATTCTCAATTTACTGCTTGTCACAATCATGGTAAATCATACTTTTAAAAAAAATTATTAAAATATCAAAACAAGATTGAATTACATTTATAGAATTTGTTTTTTAACGTTTCTGCTAAAGAACCCCCCCTGACTGGAGAAGGCATTTTTCATCCATACTATTTTAAAACCGTAAAAAGCTAAATTGGATCTCTAGATGTTTTACCTGTCGGTTTAAGAAGTGTGTTTTATATCTATTCTTTGTGTTTAAAATTATTTGTGTCAGCAAGAATATTCAGATTTGAATTTTTGGCTACCCCTTTCCTGGCTGTTACTATCACGGTATCCTTGTTACTGGATTTACTCAAGTTTTTGGAGGGTCAATTTTTTCCTACATTTAAAAATTTGAATTATAGTATGTTCCTTGCCAGATTGTTTAACCATTGCTTGATATTATATGTGTCAAACATGTTTGTAGCTTATATGAAACTTCATGGACATGTTTATTTATAGTGAATTGAATAAATTAGACATATTTGGATTTAAAAATTTGGTCTCGATCCTGACTTGATAGGAAGCTTCTGTTTTATCAGAAATGAAGATTCAAACATCTTGATAATGAACCTGTCTTGCTTTAGTAAAACCTACCTTAATCATACCCGGTTGTTCATACGTACATGTTAGAAAAGATGGATAGACCGGTTAGTTGGGTGGCAGCACATGGAAGATGACAGTCTGAAGAGTCTCATCCGAGAAATCCCCGAGTGGCAATCAGCATGTGTTAGTTGCTGTGCTGGGCAGCGATTAGCGTTTGAATATTTTTGAAGAGCAGAACAGTGTTTTCTGAAATGAAAAACTAATATATGAGAAAGATGGATATAAAGGAACAAATTAGTAACAGGATGGGTTTTGTACATTTTTCTGTGTAACTGGAGTGTCAAGCAGTGACTAGAAAGGCAAACTTTACTAATTGCACAATGTATTTTACATTTTGACCTGAAACTTCACAACCTGCTTGCTTTTTTTACCCTTTTTTTTTCTTAAAAAAGATAAAGGGTTTATTTATTTATTTTAAATATCAAAGTTAAAGGTAGAAAGGAACAAAGTGGGAGAGAGAGAGAGAGAGATCTTTATCTGTTGGTTCACTCCCCAGATGGCTCTAGGTCAGCCAAAGCCAGAGCCAGGAGCTTGTTCTGGGCCTCTCTGAGTGGCAGAAGCCCAAACCCCTGGACCAGCTGCTGCTTTACTCAGGCCATTAGCAAGGAGCTAGATGGAAAGTGGAACAGCCAGGACACTAATTGGTGCTCATGTGACATGCTGGCATCCAGGTGACTTTATTCTCTAGACTACAATGTCAGCCTCACCCTATCCCTCTTTTATATATATATATATATCTTCATGTATCTCATTTCTCCCACGTTCTCCTTTCAGTCCCTAATGAAGTAGAAAACTATTAAAAACTCACACCACAGAGCTAGCTTTTTTTTTTAAAAAAAAGATTTATTTTTATTATTTTTTCATTGGAAAGGCGAATATACAGAGAGGAGAGACAGAGAGGAAGGTCTTCCGTCCGATGATTCACTCCCCAAGTGAGCGCAACAGGCCGATACTATGCCGATCCGAAGCCAGGAGCCTCTTCCGGGTCTCCCACGCGGGTGCAGGTTCCCAAAGCTTTGGGCCATCCTCGACTGCTTTCCCAGGCCACAGGCAGGGAGCTGGAAGGGAAGCGGGGCTGCTGGGATTAGAACTGGCGCCCATATGGGATCCCGGGCGTGCAAGGCGAGGACCTTTAACCACTTGCGCCACCGCGCCGGGCCCAGAGCTAGCTTTTGTAAAATACAAAATACAAAGAACTCTGTTTTGAGAAACACAATATTGTAGTATGGATGAATAATATAAACACAGGAAAGGAAATTTTAAAATGACTTATTAAAATGACCTAATAAAATGTGAAGACATTCTTATGTGTTTCATAGATAAGATTCTTATATATTTCATAATACATTGAGTACAAACGAGGTGCTTGTGTTGTGCCACAAAGATCCTGCAAAACTGACGTTCGCAGATTACAGTGATGATTCAAAGCCTGGCTATTCTGCTTCTGATTCAGCTGCCTTCTGGTTTGCTCGGGAATAAAGTAGAAGATGGCCAAAGTTGCTTAGCCCCTACCTCCCATGTGAGAGAACTAGCTGCAGTCTTGGGCTCTTGGCTTTAACCCAGATCAGCAATAGTCATTGGAAATTTAAGACTGATCTCTCTGTCTCTCTTACCCTGTCTTTCTCTCCCTGTCTGCTTCCCCCTTCTCCCTCTCTTAATTTGCCTTTCAAATAAATAAATCTTCAAAAATAATACAGACTACATCTACCATAATAAGCCATTTTTACCTTTCACAATAGTAAAAGTGTGTGTACATACAAAAGAGAAATAAGATTGATAAAAGAATATTTGTTGGGCCTAGCACGGTAGCCCAGTGGCTAAGGTCCTCCCCTTGCACGTGCTGGGATCCCATATGGGCACCAGTTCTGGTCACGGTGGCCCTGCTTCCCATCCAGCTCCCTACTTTTGGTCTGGGAAAGCAGTGGAGGACAGCCCAAAGCCTTGGGACCCTGCACCCGTGTGGGAGACCGGAAAGAGGCACTGGACTTCGGATTGGCTCAGCTCCAGCCATTGGGTCACTTGGAGAGTGAATCATTGGATGTAAGATCTTTCTCTCTGTCTCTCCGCCTCTCTGTATACCTAACTTTCCAATAAAATTAAATCTTTTTTTAAAAAGAATGTTATAACAATGTTGATAATTGTCGCTCGGTAAAAGACTGGTCCACTCCAGCGATTGCAGCCATTTGGGAAATGAACCAGCAGATGGAAAATCTCTCTCTCTCTCCCTCTCCCCCCTTCCCCAGAACTCTGGAACTCTGAAACTCTGCCTTTCAAATTAATAAAATAAACTAAGAAAAAGCAAAATGGAAATATTTTAAAACATTGATTTTATAGTCAATCTTTTTTTCTGAGTTACAATATGCTGCTTTGAAATCAATTATTGTTAATATTTAAAAGCTACTGAATGTGCCCCAACGTAATGGCTCAGTAGCTAAAATCCTCACCTTGCAAGTGACAGAATCCCATATAGGCACCAGTTCCTATTCTGGCTGCTCCACTTCGCATTCAGTTCCCTGCTTGTGGCCTGGGAAAGCAGTGTAGGGTGATCTAAACCCTTGGGACCCTGCACCTGTGCTGGAGACATGAAAAAACTCCTGGCTCCCTGGCCTCCGTTCGACTCAGCTCTGGCCATTGTGACCACTTGGGGAGTAAACCAGCAGACAGATGTTTTTGCTGTCTCTTCTCTCTGTAAATCTGCCTTTCCAATAAAAATTAATTTAAAATCTTTTAAGCTACTAAACATGTTCACCTACAAAATACTGTAATTGTGATTTTTTTTTCCAGCAAGAATGCAATATCAAGACCTTCTGAAGATAAATTCTTACTAATTTATCTTTCAGCTATTTTTGCTGTGGTTCTCCCATCTTTTGGAATGTGTCAATAAAGGAAGTAGCTTGTAGGTTATTTTCTGTTCCTTTGTGACCCAAAAGTAGGGAAACAAGTGCTTTTTCACTTTTGTCTGAAAATGTGCATTTCATGTTCCCACTCATGTTGTTTTGCCTATGACTGATTCAGGACAGTGGTTTTCCTCTCGGAAGACACTAGTGGAAACCAAAACATTCCATCCTGAACTAGTGAGTGAACTAGTGGGTGAGTCCTAGTACTGCTTCTCAGTGTTCATCGGGAAAGCCTTTGGTTTGAACATGCTTTTACCTCCCCTCCATGCCTCCAGACTCCCTCAGGAAGCCTAGCCTCCCCAAAGAGCACCAGTTAGTTGAGCTTCTGATTTCTTTATTCATAAAAGCTTTAGGCACATGTTGATTTTCCTCAAATATTTTCTGTAAGTATTGCAGTGTGAGCAGTGAAACTGGTTAAGATCTGTATCCAATGGACATTTTTAAGCGTGCTTTATGAAGAGTTTGGTTTTACATTAGGGTCCTTTACAATCCACTGCTTGCTATATGACAGTTATTGCTATCTGAGACAGCACTCTTAAAACACTTCCGAATGCTTTCCACCTTCTGCTGCAGGGAGCGACAGGACAAAGGCATCACCTGCCATTACCTCATGTCCAGTAGCTGGCTGTTTCTTTTTGGAACTTCTTCACTTTAGTTGCTACCTACTGCTCTCTAGAATCATCTTTGTAGCCATAAATAAGTCATGTTACAATTCTCACAATACAACCTTTACTCCATTTCCAGCTTAGATTGAGCCATGGCCCCACTGGGACTTTCTCAAACTTTTCTCTTTGATTTTTCTTTTCTTTTTTTTTTTTTTGTTTATGCTTATTTTTCTGTCATCTAAGCTTAAAATTTGGGGTGTTTGTGGTCCAGGGAGTCATCATTGTGGTGTACTAGATAAAGCATATCATGCTGGCATCCTACATGGGCACCACTTCCTGTCCCAGTTATTTCTTTCACTCCCTGTGCATCTCCCTACTGATAGCTTAGGAAAGCTACAGAAGATGGCCCATACACATGGGCTTTTGTCATCTGTGTGAAGACCCAGAGTAAGCTCCTGGTTTTTGGGTTCAGCCTGGCCCCACAGCTGTCCTGCAAGTCAGCCAGCAGATCTCTTTCTGTCTCTTCCTTTCTCTGTGTAACTCTGCTTCTCAAATCAGTAAGTAAATCTTTTAAAAAAAAAAAAAAAAGTAAAATTTGGAGTCTGTCATTGTGGTTAAGTCACCACCTGTGACACTTGCTCCTGACCAGCTGCTTCTCTTCCATCACCTTTCTGATATCACATGTGGCAAAACAGTAGATGGAGCCTGGCATGATGTCTCAGTGGCTAAGTTCTCACCTTGCAACACCAGGATTACATATAGGTGCCGGTTTGTGTCCTAGCTTATCCATTTCCCATCCAGCTCCCTGCTTGTGGCCTGAGAAAGCGGTGGAGGACACCCCAGAGCCTTGGGGCCCATGTATTCATGTGGGAAACCAGAAGAAGCTCCTGGCTTCTGCCTTTGGATCAGCTGATCTCCAGCTATTGCAGCCATTTGAGGAGTGAATTAGCATAGATAAAAGATCTTTCAATCTTTCTGTCTGTCTCTCCTTCTCTCTGTAAATCTACCTTTCCAATAAAAGTAAATAAATCTTAAAAAAAAAAATAAAGATGGAAGGAAAGAAGAAAAAAAGTTAAAATATGGCAGATGACCCAAGTGTTTAAGTCCCTGCCATACACATGAGAGATAGCCAGATTTCAGGTATCTTTGCTTTTTCCCAGCCTAACCTTAACCAGTAAGGCTATTTGTCCTTTGTGTCACTCTGGCTTTTAAATAAATAAAATAAAATTTTTAAGTAAATGAAATGTTAACATCATAGAGAAGTCGTAGCTCTGACCTTTAAAAAGCCAGCTCACCTGTCACTTTCACAGAGAATTAGCCATTTTGATTCTCATACCTAGTGCACTTAGGATCGTTTTTAGTGTTACTTCCTCACCATTGTCATCTAGATACAACATTGGACTTTTCACCTCTGAAATTATATGCTACTTAGGCATGTAAAAGGGAAGTGGATTTCCTAAGCTAACAGTTAGCAGGGCAAGAATTTGAATTTGGCTTCCTGCCTGCCTTCCTCGGTTCTCATCATGTACTTACCTTGAGTCACGGTTGAATGCTGGGCAGGCCATATGAACATCCAGGATTGGGGAAGTAAGCAGTGTACTAGAATGCTGTAAATTAAATTCCTGCTTTAAAACAAGAAGTAACCGGGCCTGGCGGCGTGGCCTAGTGGCTAAGGACTTCTTGAATGCACCGGGATCCCATATGGTCGCCGGTTCTAATCCCAGCAGCTCCTCTGTCTCTCCTCCTCTCTGTATATCTGACTTTGTAATTAAAATAAAATAAATCTTAAAAAAAAAAATAACAGGTAACAACAGTGCACACTGGCACCTTTGAGGGAAATTTAAATATATTTGGAAACTATAGTAGATGATATTACATAGCCATTAAATGTCTTGGGTTTGAAAATGTGAGCAAATTTATTTATGTAAGCAAATATGTTGTTCTTAGAATACAAGTACTTTAATAGTTTGTGAAGAGTATCACGTCTGCAGTTTTTATGTTTTAGGGAAGTATTAAAAAATGAAAATAAATACGTTAAGGATAAATTAATTTTTATTGCCCCAATGTGTCAGTTGTTTGTATTGGTGAACCATTCCAAATTTATAGCAAAAGCAAATGAATCACTGTAAGAATTATCTGATTATTATGGTAATTATAATGACAATGTAAAATAAATAATAAGAGAAATCAGATCCCAGTGTACACAAAGGTAATTATTTTATACTGTAATTCTTACACTAAGTAAACTTAAATACTGCTCATTAAAAATTATTTGTCATGTAAGCTTTAAAATCATTGAACACACAGACTATCGGTGATCTTATATTCAAAAAGAGACTTCCTCTTTAGTCCATCCGTAAATGCTTCCTGAATGGCATATGTTGAGTTACAGTTGATTTCTTCCAGCTATAATGCTTTGTGTAATACTAGGTATCTCAGTATCATAGCAGCTGTAGCTCAAGGCCAAGTCACATTAGTTGCTTGGTGTTTTCTGTCAGTTAATGCCCAAGCTCCTGGATTTGAATGTGAAGATTAGTGAAGCACTGAAGGCTGGGGCATAATGAGCATCCCAGACACTATTGCCGGAAGAAGAAAGGGTGAAGGAGCTACTTGATCTTGAGTACTTCTTCACAACTATCGTTACCCTTGAAATCGGTCTTAAAATGCTTTAATTTGCACTGAAAGTCCACAAGTGTTTTAGCATCTAACTTTCACTTAGCAGCTATGATGGGCCAGGCCTCATTAATAGGTCCTTAATGTATTTTATCCACAGTCCTTATTAACAATTCTTCATGTAGTTTGAGACTAAAGCTTTCTATTACCTTAAATCCTGGAGACTGTATGCTACCAAAATCTGGATCACAAAGAGGATGTCAAGCATTGCAGAACTGGGCTGCTTGCCTTTGTGGTCCGCCAGACTTCGAAAGGACAAATAATATACATTCTCTTTAATGCTATAGTATTACCACAAATGTTTGCTTCTCACACCCCCCACATCCTCAGTTCTTTCAGAGCAAGAGAATTTTGTTTTATTCATCTTTATATTCACAGTGCCTACCCACATGGCACTCTGTAAATGTTATTGAAATAAATTATTAATGGGCCAAAGGAAAAACTGGTTATAGTAATGGAAAACAACATTTTCTTATGCTTTTTCTGTGTCCTGGATGCTCCTTCTTCATAAAAGCAGTTTTTCAATTTCTTTACCTTTTCAACTTTCCCAAATTGGTGGATATGGTGAACCCGGTTCTCACAATTTGGGCCTGTGCTTAATTGAGCTCAGTAAGATAATCAGAAATCTGAGTCCAGAGCTCATTTATCCGTGCCTGTAAATTAATCAGATTTCTATTGCCCAGAGTTAGTATCTTTTGCATTTTATTGAGTGTTCGTCTTTTTACTTCTCTACTGTCACAAAAGTAGAAGAAAAATTTTGGTTGAAAGCATATTATTTCAAAGAAAAAATATTATTGCTATTGCCCTTTTGAAGCCATCATGAGAGTTCCCCAAGCCCAAGATTCTCTCCTGCTAGTCTTTATCATCTCCTTTCTCACATTCAGTTTAGAGCTTAAAGTGGGAATTTTTTTAAAGTGTATTTTGCTGGCATCTCATGTTTAACAGTGTCAGGGGTTTGTGTCCCTGGAACGAAAACTGTTTCTCCAGAGCCTTTTTTCTCTCGGCTTCCAGTGAAAAGAGGGGCGAGGCGAGCCAGTCGCTTACCACAAAGCAGTGCCACCACAAAGGAAAGATTAAGGGTTTAGAGAGAGGTCAATGTGGGTTTTTCTCTAACTAAACACTTTCCTAAAGTTTCCTTGTGGAAAAATAATGAAGTCATCTCAGAGTTTTTAAAGAATTTTTATTTCTTTTTCGCCGTCTGCATTCGCTTGTCTTCTCAGCATGGATGTTTAATCTTCCTAGGCTTTGTGAATTGGCCCAAATGAATAAGTGGTGAGCTGCCTCTCTAGGAGCTAGAGGCTTATTCTAAGGGCCTAATCACTGAGTAAACACATCTTTGCCCTCCCTCTCACAACTGCGATAATAATAGTGGAGATTCTAGCACAGTAACCTGGATATTGCAGGGACCAATGCTTTGAAATGCAGAATGGTTGATCTTCCAAAACAGACAGTGCCTGATCTTCGCCTGCCTCTTTCTTCTTTTTTAAATTAAATATTGCCAAAGAGATGCTGTTTTATTGCTTGATATTGTGCATTAGTGCCCCTGGATTTCCAAGTTTAGTTTCAGTCAACACTGCCGGCTGCACTTATAGGGAACTCTGCATGTTGGGTTTCTTGGTAGCCTCTTTGGCACATGTGTGTTTGGTTTGGAAGAGCATTTAAATTAAATCAGTGAGATAGCGATGTGGATCGCTAATCTCTTTCCCAAAGTCTAAATGTGCCATTTCAATGTTCTTGAGAGAAATAGGCATTTTAAAGGTTTAGCCATCGCTATTGTTTGGTTAGAAATATGCTGATTTAAAAGTGGACAGCTCCCTTGTTCCCGGTGTCTCATTAAATGTAGTTGCTGAGATACCACCAAAGCTGAATTGGAGCTTGACATCCCTCTGTCTATTCAGCAAGAGAGCTCCTAAGAAGAGGAGCTCTGAATTTGTTAGTGCTGCCCAGTTCACGTTCTTTCCCTGAAGCAGCAGATTGCTTGCTTTACTAAAACTGTTTTAGCATCACTGCTGCCATTTGGTGTCTTTTATGCCAGAAGACTGTGGTTGATAGCAGCATTCATGCTTCTTTTCCTTAAACAAGGCGTGACCAATGCTACTTTAAGGTTGCAAAAAGACTCAAAAACCCAATCCTCACCCTTGAGAGACTTAGTCTAAGGGGAAAACTGGTAAACAGTTGTAATACTAATGGAATGTGAGCCCAGGAAAGGAAACGGGGCTCTTTAACCCTGCCTGAGGAAATCAGGGAGGGTTTCTCAGAGGCATTTGTTTTGATCCTTAAAGGATGTGTAGGAATTGACTGAGTAAGTGTCTCCCCAACAGTGTATCTGATTACGAACTTCCGAGAAGCCCTGCTACTGTTATCCGCTGATACCAACATACATGAAGAAACACTTAATCTTTCTGGTTCACCATTTTATCTTCTGTGCTTCCTGCTGGGCCTGACAAAGAGAATTCCAGCAAATGCTGGTTGAATGAATGAACAAGTAAATTAGCACATAGAAGCTGGGTGGGATCAGCCAAGCTACTTACACCCAGGAGTCCTGTCCTTATTTCCAAGGCATGCTGTCTCGGAGAGCGCTGGTATTACATGCAGTCTGGCATCTTCATATTATATGAATGCTCCCACAGTCTTAACTGCTCTGTAGTTAGGTGATTTTCCTGCTGCCACTGTAGTATCAGAGAAAGAACACTAGATTTGGATTTGGATTATCTCAGTTCCAGTTCCCAGCTATCTAACTTAGTAAATGTGGAATTTGGGGCTGATCAGCTTCCTAAACTTCTGTTTCCTCATATTAATGAAATTAAGAGTTCCTATTCACAGGGCTGTTCTGAAGACTAACATAGATAATAGCTGTGAGAGTAACTAGAAGAGTTACCCATTCATAGGACATGCTTTCTTTATCTGGCTATATGCCTTTGGCTAGCCTCATCTAGTACAAAATTTTTCCTTACAGAAAATATTTCACCAAGGACTTTATTATTATTTGCATTCTTCATCAGAATAACTCCAAGCATCAGACTTAATTGGCCTTTTATCAGCATAACCCTTATATTTTTAAATGTCCTCCTTTTGATTAGAATCCCACACCAGCAAATTTTCATTTACTGACTATTATCACACTCTTATTTAAGTGAAGGGAAAGAGCCTAAGTGTCTTTGAAAATTTCCTTGGGTAGAATTAGACAGGTTGGTTTGCAGGTTGTCTTACCATCAAATTCTGTCTTTTCTTTTTTCTGGTCATTTTGACTGTTCTCTCACTCAGCTTTTCTGTAAGGTAGCATCAAGAAGTTAAATCAACAACAGATAGGCTTTTTTTCAATAGTTCATAATGGTTAAAGCTGATATGTTGCAAATTATATTTTCCTGTTTCAGTTTTTACTTTCAATTATTTTATTGAATAACTGTTAGCAAAGGACACTGAAGAGAGCAAACTGTTACTCTTTGATGGCAAGTTCTATTACGGCAAAAATGGAAGCATAATGTTCCATTTCAAAAGCAACACTAAATTTTTTTAAAAAATAAAAACAAGAAAGCAAGCATGTAAACTGAGCATTTTTCTATCTCTTTAAGTGGCAAAGATGTTAAGTGCTTTTAAATAAGGCCTTCCACATAGAAATACGTTAAGGAAGTGTAAATTACGCTTGTAACTAAAACAGAACTTCATTTCAGACCTTTTCCTTTTGAGGTAAAGAGATTTTTTTTCTATGTTTGGATTGAAAACAATGTAACAGAAATTTTGCCATTCAGTCTTGATTTTTTTTTTCTGTATGGTTGGATGGTTCAGAGTTAATATTTCTTTTTATATATAAAATGTGCCTTAAATGTCAGGAATATCAAACCCATTTTAGTTAAGGAAAATGCATTCCTTTTTAAATTTCTGCTTGAGATAGACTTATACAATAAATATTAACAGAAATATGTAATAGCAGTGTTTAAAACTAGTTCTGATTATGGTTGCTTCTTTAGAGTACAAGGAAGCAAAATGTACCCGTGTTAATATCAGTTTAGCAACCACAAACCTTATAAGTGTAAGGTACTCTTTTGGAGAATAGCATTTAACATTTGTGCCTGTTTTTCCTATAGATTAATGATGCATTTCTAAAATTCAGTAAATATTACATTGGTGGATATTTTAACTGATCAATCCTTTCTTCTCTTTTCAGAGAAAGCTTCTTGCTGTCTACCTCCACCATGATGAAAGTGTACTAACAAACGTATTCTGCTCACAAATGCTTTGTGCTGAGTCTATTGTTTCTTACCTGAGTCAAAATTTTATAACCTGGGCTTGGGATTTGACAAAGGACGCCAACAGAGCAAGGTAATACTGTTGTTCACAAGTCATAACTTGGGCTTCTGGGTTGTTTTTGTAAATCATCATTGTGTTCAGTGTCTCATCGTAAACATTTTAATCCTCAGCACTCAGTTCACTACCATTGCATTTCACTACATAAAAGCTATTGATTTTGTCTGGCACATACAGCTATTTAAAATTATGAAAATATACTTTTACTTATAAAATACTCTTATGAAATTCAACAATGATTTGAAAACAAAAATACATGTCTGTGATCTCTTTTGCAATGACAGATACACTACATTTCTAAAGTGTTGCTAAACATTTAAAGAAAATGTTTTTAATGGTGTCCACAAAAGGCAAAGCAAGTCTTAACACACAATCCTAGTGGTAAGTTTATTTTTTTAATAACTTTAGTGAAGAAGGCAGAACATTCTGAACCAGTGCAGTGGAATTGGAAACAGCTTAACTCTAGCATATGCTAATTGATGTAATCGCTTTATTGCACACATTCTTTTGCACAGAGCCAGCAATACATCCATATTCTCAGTAGGAGAAAAAAAAAATCCCTTTCCTAGCCATCAGGATAAGTTTACTTAGTTTGTTAATCATAATATCTCTAAGTGATGAATAATTCTTCATGTTTTCCCTGTTTGAGCTTTCCACCTCAAATATATTTCATCATGTTTAATTACACATTTGTCCATAGCGTGTCATGATGCTACTTTGGGTGTGTTAGCACAATCATGATCACAGGCTGCTGGCTTATGAACAAGGAGGTTAAATTAAATCATTTCAAGGCAAGTCTGTTATAGCTACCTTATTTAAGCAATTATGTAACAATTAGAACTCGTCTGATTTGTCTTTTTGTTGTATGGCTCACTGAATATTTTGGTCATCGTTCAGATTCTGTTCTGTGTAATCTTAAGCTGAAAAGAAAGATTCTTCTTTATGTAATGCAAAACAATGTTGAAGCAATTTCTTCTTCATCTAATACATCATTTGTTTAAGCAAGTGGTTAGGAAGTTTTCAGGACGACTCCTTTCTGCCTTGGAAATATTCCTTGTTATACATAAATAAAGAACCTTTAGCACCTGTATTTGTTTAAATTAAATTAGATTATTATTCACACTCAGTTAAAGGTGATGAAAAGCAGTGCCAAAAACAGATAAAACTGCAGCATCGAAGGTCTTTCATGAAGCAAATACGTAGACTAGGGACTTGGCTAAATCTTTTGCCATTCAGCGGCAGTAAGGAATCTCCTCCTTTCCTTTTATCCACAACTTGATGAAGAAGGAAACACTATTTCTAAACCATCTGTAGTGGCTAAGTTCAGCGGGCTACCTGCTGTTATTTTGTTCTATCCTCCATTTAATTCCTTAGTTCCTTTTATTTTAAAATGACAAAAAATTGCAGTGTAGTTTCTTTTGAAAAACAGTGTTTGAGGGTTTTTTTATGACTGGCAATCAACAGCCATGTAATTGCTTTGTTATGTTTTACTAAAGAAGTCTGTTAAGTAGCACAACTTTGATACACTAGTAATAAGAGTTTGCAGGTTACAGAGACACCTGTGGTGACCAAAGCGCCAGAAGCTGCTTATTAGAAAGAGCCAGTACAGCTGTGTCCTATTAACTCCTTATAACGCTTTTTTTTGAAAACACTAAATAAAGGCCTTGTTTAAGGCTTTAGGGCTATTTCTCAATGAACTGCAGGACCAACTATGAAGTATGATAGGATATTTCAGTCTTCATTTTTTAAAAATGTGACATCCCATTATTAAGTAATTACCATCAAAATACAAACCGGTGATATTAAAGACTATAAATATAAACATCTAGGAATTCAGTTTAATGAACAATTATAGGAAGTCCGAATGAGGCATTGCACACAGAAAGAATTGAATGATTTATAGAATTTAACATAGTATCTTTATTTGAAATTAATTCGGCCCATATTAAAACTTCAGGACTCCTTTATGGTATCATATTCCTGTATTAAAAATAACACAATTACATTGCTACTTTTCATACATAATTCTGTTATTGTTATTTTTAAGGCAGATGGAAAAGCACAGATTTTACAAGTGTAAGAGGAAAGTTTCTTAGAATGGCATATTCCAAAACTGAGTGAAATTGACTGTTTTTGATATTTGAAACTATAAGAGAATTCATTAGGCTGATTTATTGCACATAAAAGGGATTGGCTTGGCAACACTTTATTTATTAATAAAAGTACCAAATTAGATTTCCTTCTGTATGATGGATTTTAACATTTATTCAAAGATGTTTATCACTAAAATTGATTGCATTGTCAGTTTAATGCCTCAACTTTGAATTTAAAAAATCTGACTTTATAAATTCAGTGGAAGACTACTAGTGCTAATATTTAATCAACAATGGGCTGCATGTTAATAGTTGTTTGCATATTTATATATACAGACACTTTATCTATTACTTCATATTTGTACATTACTAAACGGTACCTATTAATATGTGGATATTCAGAAGAGTTTTCTACACTGCAACTTTGCTTTTAACTGCGATTGTGACAGATATAACAGGAAATGAATTGCTAGTGGATAGTCTCTGATCTTAATCTGGCTATCCTAATTCAGACAAGGCATACAAATATAGACAAAGTCAGGAGGCCTGTGGCTTCTTTAGTCACAGATGTCCCAGTCAACAAACTTGCCCACTATATACAATTTTGCTAAATGAATACTATGATTAAGCTTATGGAAACATATTCCTCCAATCACAATTAACTTTGAATCTCCTGTAAGTGAAAGATATTAGACTAAACAAATGCTTTGGTGCAATTGCCCAAATTTAAGTCTCACTTGCTATTATAAATTAAATTTCCTGCTTTCTCTTAAAAATACCAGAATATAAAAAGAAACATTTCTGCAGCATATACTGATGATTTGGGTTTTGCAGAATACGTTAATAAAATTTGGATTTTTCAGACTCGTATTTATATAGTGTATTAAAATAATTTTTAGTGGATTTTGAACCTTTCCAATTATAACCAAAACATCATACTTCACCATTTAATGTATCTCTCTCCTTTCTTACTAAATTTTGGCCTGCAGGGATTTACTCATTTTATTTGTCTCATTAAAAATGAAGCATTTTTTAAAATTATGGAAAAAGGGCCCGGCATGGTGGCCTAGTGGCTAAAGTCCTTGTCTTGAATGTCCCGGGATCCCATATGGGTGCCAGTTCTAATCCCGGCAGCTCCACTTCCCATCCAGCTCCCTGCTTGTGGCCTGAGAAAGTAGTCAAGGATAGCCCAATGCTTTGCGATCCTGCACCCGTGTGGGAGACCTGGAGGAAGTTCCTTGCTCCTGGCTCCTGATCGGCATAGCACTGGCAGTTGTAGTCACTTGGGGAACAAATCATCGGACAGAAGATCTTCCTCTCTATCTCTCCTCCTCTCTGTATATCTGACTTTGTAATAAAAATAAATCTTTTTAAAAAAATCATGGAAAAAGAAGCAATACATATTTGCATCCTATCCTATCCTAGAAAGTCAGTTATAATTTCTAGATGGCACATTTAAATAGAGGATTCTTTCTTGGGTAGTTATACGGTCTTGTTAGCCATCATTTATAATTATATTTCAGAACCAATCTTCCTTAAAGCAGTAAGCAAAAAGTCCCTGGTAGGCTTAACAGTTGTGTTATATGACATTACACTTTCTTGAAAAGCCACTTAACCAGTGACCTGATAGAAACCTAAGATAAACAAACATAAATGTAAGCAAAAAGATTTTGCAGAAATCACTTCTGAAAGTAACTGAAAGTATCTTAAGAAGAGTATATATTTCATTTTTATTCATTGAGTAAGCACTGAATATTTAATATGAACCAGTAATGATGCTATACTACACTGAGGATGAAAATTGAGTAAAATGTAAGCCTTACCCTAAGAACACTCATAGTCTAACAGGCAAGATAGCTATAAGAACTAAAATATAATTCAAATTGTGAATCATGTACTTTAAAAGTATAGGTAGTTATTGCTGAAGGACTGTATCGTTGTAATAATATAGAGAAAAAGTCATGAGGAAGTTGGAAGGGGAAGTCCCTGAGTCTATGAACCTGTATCATGTAAAATAAAATTTATTTTAAAAAAATGATACCAGCAGTTATGGGTGCCAATTCCAGTCCCAGCTGCTCCACTTCTGTTCTAGCTCCCTGCTGGTATGCCTGGAAAGGCATTAGAGGATGGCCCAAGGCTTTGGTCCCCTACACACATGTGGGAGACCCAGAAGAAGCAATCACTTGATCCATCCCTAGCCTTTGTTGTCCTTTGGATAGTGAACTAGCAGATGTAATAACTGTCTCTCTCTCACACTAATTCTGCCTTTTAAGTAAAGAAATATTTTTTAAAGATTTATTTTCTTTCTATTAAAAAGTTAGGTATATAAAGAGGAGGAGAGACAGAGAGGAAGATCTTCCGTCCAATGATTCACTCCCCAGACAGCCACAATGGCCAGAGCTGAGCCCATCTGAAGCCAGGAGCTTGGAGCCTCTTCCACATCTCCCTCGTGGGTGCAGGGTCTCAAAACTTTGGGCCATCCTTGACTGCTTTCCCAGGCCACAGGTGGGGAACTGGAAGGGAAGTGGGGCTGCTAGGATTAGAACCAGTGCCCATATGGGATTCTGGTACATGCAAGGGGAGGACTTTAGCCACTATGCTACCATGCCGGGCCCCAAATAAATATTTTTTAAAAGATGAAAATAAATGAAATTTTTAAAAAAGAAAAGCAGGAATACAAAATAAACTATAAAATTAGGGAAAAAAGTTGTGGGTGGGACATGTGGTTATCATACTGTCAAGGTAACAATTAAGACACCAGATTACTTTGGCTACATTGTGAGGTAGCAAATTAAGCTACCACCTGCATTGCCCATTTCCCATATATGCACCAACTCAAATCCTGGCTGCTGCACTTTCAACCTAGCTCACTGTTAATGCACATGGGAAGTGTGGCCCAAGTACTCTGGCCCTGCCACCCAAATGGAGTTCCCTAATGAAGCTTCTTTCTGTAACCTGGCCCAGTGCTAGCAGTTGCAGTTGAGGAATGAACCAATGGATGGAAGATGTGTGTGTGTCTCCCTTTCTCCGTGACTCTTTCAAAGTGAATAACTCTTAAAAAAAAAAAAAAGAGCATCATGAGGACCTGGATTTGATTTCTGGCTCCTGCTCCTGATTCCACTTTGGTGCTAATACAGATGCTGGGAGAAGTCATGATGGCTCAAGTGACTGAGTTCCCAATACCACATGAGAGTCTTGAATTAAGTTCTAAGCTCCAAAGCTTCATCCTGACCCAGCCCTGTACTTCTGTTTCTCTCTCATTTTCTCCCTTCCTCCCCTCCTCTCTCTCCTGTTTTTCCTTACAAATAAACATTTTAAAACAATTTTTCCATATTCAAATATTTTAAGAGTATCACTAGTTTTTGCAGTTATATACTTGCCTATTTTTTATACAAAGATATTTATATTCAAAGCTTCATAATTAGATACTTGGGATGAAGGGTAGTTGAGATAATTGTGGAGAAGCCACAAATTAGGCAGAAATCCTGTAGGATTTGAATCAGATGAAGAATTAAGGTCACCCAACCAAGAAGGTGACAGATCTAAAGAAGTTAATTTTTCATCCCAATATTGCCTTGAGCTTACAGATAGTGAATGTATGTATAAGATACAGAAAGCCACCTTGATGTAGTAAAAATATTTTCAATACAGTATATTCGTAGTAGTAATGTGCTTAGCTGCAAAAGAAGAATTTCTTAAAATTTGCACCAGATATCACCTCTTGGAAGCCTTGCCTCTCCACATTTCCCCTACCTTGATGACTGAAGATAAGCTTTCTATGTTAACTGGTACTAATGGCACTTTATTACTTTCTATGATGATTGTTTATCTTTCTGCGAAGCTGTCAGCTCCCTAAGGGAGCTGTGTCTATAATGTCATTGCCCTAACACAGTGCCGGTGCTACATTTACAGTAGCGAAGGTGTGGAATCAAGCTAGGAACTTATGAATCAATAAAGAAAATGTGGTATGTGAGGATACTTCTAAAACTTCATGAAAAAGAGAACTAAAATTTTGTTTTGGTCTGATGATAGAATGCTGATTTTTAGAGATTTGAAAGTCTGGAAGGAAATAAAAAAAGTTGTTAGGAATGCACGGTTAGACAGAAGGAATAGGTTCTAATATCCCACAGCCCAGTAAGCATCCTTTACAAAAACTTATATTTACAAACAACTAAAAAAGAGGTACTTTAAAAACGTTAAAATGCTATTAACAGTGATTTCATCAGTACACAGTATACGTATCTTGAAATGTCTTACTGTACCCCTTAAAGATACACAATTATGTTTTAATCAAAATATGTATAAACCCTTCTAGAATATAATACAAATGACAAAATAAAAGTTAGAAATTACTGTATTGGTAATGAATCTATTGATTGACTGTATTGGCTTATTGAAAAGCAGTAGATAATGGAGAACCTCCTTTAGTAATGGTAAGAGCATTAGAAATACTGCTAATACTCCGCTGGGTGTGTGATCTTCCCCTGTAGTCACTATTAGAGCTTATCAAACTAAGGGGTGCTAATTTGGTCCAGGTGGCTAAGGTACTACTTGGAGAATCTGCATCCCATTATCAGAGTGTGTGTGCTCAGATTCGAGTCCTGCTTCCAACTCCCTCTTCTTCCCAGTGTGCACCCTGAGAGGCAGCAGGACATGTTCTCTGATTAGGTTCCAAGCTCCTGCCTTCAGCCTACCCCAGCTTGAGAAGTGAACCAGTATATGGAAAATCTCTGTCTCTTGCTCTCACTCTGCCTTTCAAATATGTTATTAAGACAGGGGAAAAAAAACTTCATTCTTCTTGTGGTATGAACTGAACATGTCGAACTTGAGAACTTCATCATCTGCTGACCTGTGGGACTCAGGAATACTGTGCTCGTGTGGCTGGAATCCCCCAGGACATCTGGAAAGAGGATTGAATCCTACGCCGGTGAATGTTTTCTGTAGTTACAGAGTGTTTTCCGTTTAGCATCACCTTGTCTTTGTGACACTCCAGAACCTATTGGCCTGTCAAATCGGTCCATTCTGTACCAGTGACCCTTCTGCAGTAGTTGTACCACTGATTAAAGTAAACTTGTCCCTGATACATGAGTGCAGGACTGCTTACATGTTAAGATATGCCAGGCATTAGGCATTTCCCTCAAAGCACTAGCAAAGTAGCTGTTCATTTGCCTTCCCTCTATTAAAGCTGTTTAGAAGCAGTTGCTTGGTATAGTGGTTAAGATGCAACTTGAGATGCCTGAAATCCATGTTAGAGTATCTGGTTCAGTCCCTAACTTTTCCACTTTCAATCCAGCTGCCTGCTAAAACACACCCTGGAAGACAGTGTATGATGTCTAAAGTGCTTTGGTCCTGTCACACATTTTTTGCCTTTCCATGTGTGTCATTGCCATTCAAATAAAGTGAAAATAAAAATGAAAACTAGGAAACATATTTGAGTTATTTATTATCATTTGAAAGGCTAAAACAAACAAGTCTTTTGTACCCTGGTTCATTCCTCAAGTGCCTTAGAGCAGCCATAGCCTGGCCGTGCCTAAGCCAAGAATCAGTTTTGCTCTTCCGCATGCGTAGCAGAAGCCCCCATATTGGGAATGCCTTCTGCTTCTCAGAGTACATATTCAGACATGGAACCTAGGCACTCTGATACAGTATTTTGCCATCTCCAGTAATATCGTTTGCATTGCACTCAAAGCTTTTTTTTTTTTTTAATTGGAAAGGCAGATATATAGAGAGAAGGAGACTGACCCACTCCCCAAATAGCTACGGTAGCCATTGTTGAAGCAATCCAATGCCAGGAGCCAGGAGCCCCTTTTGGGTCTCCCACAGAGGTACAGGGACTCAAAGGCCATGCACCTTCCTCCACTGCCCTCCCATGCCACAAGCAAGGAGCTGGATGGAAAGTAGAGCAGCCAGGACACAAACCAGTGCTTACATGGGACCCCGGCACTGCAAGAGGGTTAACCATTTGAGCCATAGCATCGAGTCCACCTTAAGCTTCTTGTATATGTTCTGGGTGCATGCCCTCCATGCTGAGCTGTGAATTCTTGTCTAAAGTTGTTTTGTCAAAGGAAAGCCACATAATCCATGTTGACAGTTAATCACCAGTATTATATGGGTTAGTGAATATCTTGAGTTATAACCTAGGGAGCCAATAGAGAAATACAAGTGCTGCTTTAGACCGTTTGATTCTAGAAAACTTGAAATCAACGTTAAATTCCACTAGCATAGTGCCAACTGGGTAATCAGCCAGCTATGAGTGCTAAAGAATGAGTTACTTATATGTAAGTTCCTGAGGTGAATATGTTTCACACATCAGTGTGCATGCTACAAAGTGTTAAATCAGGCATTGCACACTATTTCTAAGCAGTGTTCAGAGTAGCTGCAAATAGTTTCCTAGGAATTGATAGTGCCTGGGTTACATAAGTTGCTTGTGACATACACATAGTATTGTGTTATATTCTCTATACAGTCAGTACCAGTGTTCACAGACAGAATTTTGTTGCCTGTCAATATTAGCTTTTGAACCTATCGCCTTTGGGGGTGCAGCATTTTGGGTCACTGCAAACTTCCACTGCTGTGCCGACAGGTACTTGTTAGCCTTAATATTCAAGTGATAGGTTCCCCCATTATCTAATTTTTGGCAAGAGTTAATTGACTTAAAGCCCTTATTATCAGTAGACTGTCTTCAACTTACCTTCCATCCCAGTAATTAGCCATGTTCACAGTGGCTTGAACCTTAATTTCATACTACTCAGTGATTCATGCTTGGCTGAAGCCTAGCTGACCATATTATGCTAGTCATGCACTTCCGTTTGATCCAGAAAATACAGCCCAGGTGTGGGGTCTACATGGGAGACACAAGGAGTGTTAGTTTCCAGCTGCTATGCCAGGAGCAGATACCATTTCTGCAGACGTAGCTGATAAAATAGACCAATATGTTAGAGTGAACCGCTGATATTTCCAGAGAGCCATTGTACCAGTTTTTCATAACATTTCCCTGAAACTTCTTTTTTGCCTCTGCAACATTTTCCTTCCAGTACTTTTAAAGGAAGTGCATTGCCATCCTAAGCATCCCAGGTCAAGGGCTTAATTAATGCTTTAAAATAAAGGTTCCAAAACACCAGGAGAGTTTGTCATTTTCTCCCTGGTTTATTTTGTGAAGAGGAGGGAGAGAAGGTGAGGAGGAACCCCTCCTGTTCCATGATTACATCCTACCCACTCATTTTCTCCTTTTCTCCTCTGCTTTTGATTTTTAGTGGCGGTCTTAACAGAATGTCAAGATCAATTTGCAGCATGGTTTAACTCAAGGTTTGCGTTCTGCCAGCAGCAATTGTCCCTGCAAACAATGCCGTGTGTTCTTGTAACTTCAGAAGCTTTTAGAAGGATCATGGCAAGGGCAGCATCTAATGACTTTATTAGTGTAGGGTTTCAAAATGGGCTCAGTAATTGTTCATATCTCTTTGTCAGCAAGTCATAATTACTGCTCAGCATTGTCCAGGGGTGCACTTGTGAATAAGTTCCTAATAGTACTGAAAGGAAGAGAGGGGGAATGGATAAAAGGTGATGGCCCCTTAACAAGCCAGTCTTTAAATAGATGATGGCTTAACTGTTTACAATATATTTTTTTATTCTTGTTAAAAATATTCGTCAGTATAGTTTAAAATTGCCTAGTGTCAAGCCTTTTTAACAGAGTTGGATACTTCCATACTATTACCTAGAATAATTATTACTGCTCAGGCGTATATGCATTGTATCTGAGTTGAAGCACTTACCTTTAAAAAATAACAGGCCCGGTGCAGTAGCCTAGTGGCTAAAGTCCTCAGCCTGAATGTGTTGGGCTCCCATGTGGGTGCCGGTTCATGTCAAGACTGCCCACTTCTCATCCAGCTCCTTGTTTGTGGCCTGGGAAAGCAGCCCAAAGCCTTGGGACCCTGTACCCACATAAGTGACCCGGAAGAAGCTCATGACTCCTGGCTTCGGATCGGCTCAGCTCCAGTGGTTGCAGCCACTTGGGGAGTGAATCAACAGATGGAAGACCCTACTCTCTGCCTCTGGATGGGAAGCAGGGCAGCCAGGACATGAACCCATATGGAAATCCAACACATGCAAGGCGAGGAATTCAGTCTTTTTTTTTTCCTCCTTCATTAGGTCTCTCTTGTTACTCTATTGGTGTTCTCCTTGCTCTTTCTCTGAAGCACTCTGGGCTTTGGATATTCTATATGTCTTAACTGTGAAAGCATAGAAGAGTGCATCTCAAGATGGCTGAAGTTGAAATTAACATCAAAGCCTTTTCTAGTCTCTTTGATCTGTTGCTGAATTCTTTCATGTTCTTTAAACCCTTGTGATATATTCATATACATCACATTCCCTGGTTATTCTAATTTTTTAAAAAGATTTCTTTATTTGAGAGGGAAAATGACAAGAGAAGGAAAGACAGAAAAAGAGAATTTCCATCCACTGGTTTATTTCCTGAATGGCCACATTAATCAGGATTGGACCATTGCTGAATACGGAATGTGGATGGCAGAGATCCCAGTACTGGAGCTACGTTTAGCTACTTCTACAGCACATTAGCAGAGTGCTCACTCGGACTCAGGGCAGCCAGGATTCCAGCCAGCACCCCATGTGGGATGGATGCTGACATCAGCAGTGGTGGCTTAACCCACTGTGCTGCAGCATTGAGCACCTGTGCTAGTACTTTAGGGTATGCAGATAAGTGTGGTTGCAAAAGCATGAGTGAATGAATGTTTCAAACCATGAGTGTTCTAATGAGTCATCTTGTAAAGCAAAGTCTCAAAAGTAAGTTATTTACAGAAATATCTTAAAATGTTTATACCTCGTCACATCATTCACATCTTTTGCTTTTCTTGTTGAAAATCAAAAAGATTTTAGACTTTTTTTTAAGTATTCTGTTATTACTAATTCTTTAAGGTTTATTTACTTATTTGAAAAAGTTCAGAGCAGGCCAGAAATCTTTCATCTGCTAGCTCATTTCCATGTTGCTGCATTGCCCAGGGCTGGGTCAGATGAAAGCCAGGAAGCCAGGAGCCTTGTCAAGGTCTCCCACATGGGTGATGTGAGCCTAACCACTTAGGCAGCCTTCCATCTTCCAGTTCATTCCCCAAGTGGCTGCAACAGCCAGGTCTGTGCCAAGCAGAACTGGAGCCAGGAACTCCAGCCAGGTCCCCCGTATGGATGCCAGGGTCCAATACACTTGTTGATCTTTCCTCTGCCTTTCCAGGTATATTAACATTAGCAGGCGGCTGAATCAGAAGCATAACAGCCAGAACTTGAATCTGTACTTGCATATAGGATGATAGCATCACAAGCAACAACTTAATCCCTGTGTTAACAACACCAGCTTCCAACTAGCATTTTTTTTTTTTTGAGGTTCCTTAATGGCAGGAAAGGTCTTTGCTATAGCGCTTCTGAATAGAGCTTCTGCAACTTTCTTGTTTTGTGTTCTAGTTTTGTGGTTACCTAAAATAAGCCTTACCTTTCTTCTGTATTGTAACCCTTAAGGTTTAGCTATAGCCCTCCTTTGCCATGTTCAAATCCCCCTTCCTGTTATTACCAAGTACAGTTAGTTATTTCTGCTATTTGTCGCTTGATAGCATGTCTAGACCTCACCTCTTGTAAAGGTGCTAGAATCAAGCATAGTTGCAGGGGGAGGTGTGTGTGATAATCATGTCCAGTTCTATACTGAAAATTTTAATCAGTGACTTCGGCTGAATCCAGGGAGTCAGTTGAAAGCCCCTTCTTTCTGTACACTTCATAGTAATACAGATCTCTACCATTCTCAATGAATGAAATGACTGAAAAAAATCTCTTTAGGTTCAGATTCTATTAACTTTCCCAAGCTTTTCACTCACAAATGGTCTTAACTCTATCACTAATCTCTAGCATCAAGCTTGACATTGCTGTCAGTCCATAGATATGTCCAACTGCAGAAATTTTTTCTTCCTTTTCTTGGTCACCAAACTAAGATGTGGTCTTTAGTAGAATCTATATTGCTTCATATATTTTTACTTCAGATCCCTGGCTATAACCACTTGTTCAAGGTTCAGTAGTGCTGGTTGTTGTTACTGTTTTTCAATCACCTGTTGCCCTCAAATCTGTTGACCCCACCGCTTTTCTCTTCATTCTACTTTCCCTTTTCTTTTCCTTTGTTCACTTCTCATTTCCCTTATCCTGTGTCGATTCTGGGGTCGGTGATTGTGATTTCCTTGTGATAAACTCCCTTCATGACACTCAGTTAGTTGAACTCACCTATTTACCATTTCTGTGCTGTATCCTTGTAATGACACATAGCTGAAACAAATCAAAGATACTTAAATAAATAGACACGAATGTCAAATAGGCATAGGATAAAGCTGGGCAAGTATGCTGGGATTCTCTAATTAGTTTTCTTTGTATGGGTGGGATATATAGTTCGTACACAAAACATATCATTCCTTTCTCTGCTCCCTGTCCTAGTTGTCCTCACTAGCTAATTGAGAAAAAAGAAGTTATCAGAAAGAAATTATCCTTATTTTTCTGTCCTGTAGATCTCAGTTTAAATGTTCTATTTTCAGAAAGATCTGATGACCCTTTTCAAAGAAAATGTCCATACTGCCATTTCTCTTTTGTAACTCATCCCCAAAACTTTCCGTAAGTTCTACTCTTGCTACTTTTAAAAATCTGTTTTCCCATTCTTCCACTAAAAAGTTAATTTCTTGAGAGCAAGAGTTAGATCAGTCTTATTCCATATTGTTTCTAGTAATGTTTTGTTGGTTATTGTGGTGTGCAAGACAGCATAATGATTAAGACTCCATGTTAGCTTTGAATTTGATCATTCCAGAACTTGAATTCTAGTTATTCTACTGTCTAAGCTGCTAAATCATCATAGCCCTTGGCAAGTTGCTTAAACCCATTATGTTGCAGGTTTCATGTGGTAAATTAGAGATAAAACTACATTCCTCAGAGAGGTGTTGTTAAAATTAATAATCTGATTGATTTAAAAGTGGGTCACAGAGTACTCATTGCTTCTATTTATGATTTATTTATCTCAGGCATTTATGAAAATATGAGTGGGGAAAAGCCAAGTGATAAACCTTTTGAAATTACTGTCAGTTTGGTTTTACTCTATAGAGTCACTTTTCTATTGGAAAATGAACTTACTAACTTGGCCTTTATTTTACAGAAAAATTATTTTAAATAGATGTTTTTCGTATGTAATCCTCTAGTTGTATTAAATCTTTTTTTAATCATGACAGTTCTTCTGGGGGCATAAGTTATATGGCCCTTAAATATTCCTTTTTAATTATTCAACTCATAATAGATTTAAAGTGGAGAGGAGAATTATACAGAATCTTGACATTCATTCAGCCCTTTCTTGTGAACCGTTGGGTGTCTCAGTGAGCCTTTATCAAGTGCTGAATTGCGATCGATTTTTGCTCAAAAGCTTTGATAAGTGACTGAAGTGTTAATATTCTGTGTTGTTGGCCATTTATTTAAAAACAAACAAGCAAACTTCCCTCCTGAGCATAGGATTCCTACAAAGACTCTTTCATTTGTTTCTTTTAAATCCATTAAAATGATAATTCTTTTAAGGAAAGAATGAGATTATGTATAGATATCAGGATTCCCAGAAAAACCGACCAACCCTGAAATAGATGACACTGAAAAAAAAGTGTAATAATAAAAATGACAGGATCTCCAAATTTGTCAAGTCAAAAAAAAAATAAGAAAATGACAACATGAAAAAGTGTGACTTCAAATTTCTAGAGTAGGGAATGTCTCATAAAGATTCCAATGCATACTCTGGAAGTTATACAGCAGTATACAGTGCTAAAGGGACAGCCCTGTTACATAGCAGGTAGAGCCACTGCCTGCAACAGCAGCATCATGTATGGTGCCAGTTCAAGACCCAGGTGTTCTATTTCTCATCCAACTCCCTGCTTCTGCACCTGGGAGAGCAGTGGAGGATGTCCCGGGTAATTAATTTTACCTAAAAGCATATAAAAAGGGAGGAAACAGTGGTAATATTTATTAACCCACAGAGCAATGCCAAATGTATTATTGGAATGTTATTTTTGTTGCAAAGATAAAAACACTGAGGCTCAGATTAAGTTAATTTGAAGAAAAAACTAATAAGTTACAGGATTAAGTTTAACTCCAAAGTCTTTATTCTTCCCCCAACACTATGCTGTTTGTAATAATTTTCTAACTTGTCTATCATGTTAATATTTGAATGCTTTATACTTTTTATAAATCAGCAGGTGGTAATAGAATGAAATTATACAAAAACTACACCTTACTAAAAATCAGAATCTGAACCTTGCAGTCAACACTATTTGTTTTCAGGGTCCCTATAACCTGTAGAAGTAAAAACTTAACGAAAGGAGCCCTGGAGACAATATTTTCATCTTTTTCTGATTAAACTGATTTCAGAATAGTTGCCAAAAGAGAACGAAAGTTGCATGGTCAGCATTATCACAGTAAATAAATGTTCCTGAAAGGTGAATTGGTCTATTCATGCAAGAAGCATATCTTAGGCACTAGGTGCTAAGAAACAGAAATGAGGAAGCAACCAGTCCAGAAACACCACCTTGTAACAGAGTTCTGCCTGACCTGTAAGCCCGTTTTCCCTTCTCTGTTATCCTTCACTTTAAATGAAGCAATAAATCTGGGCCTTAGTTATATACCAGATTATATTTACCATTTGGAGGCCTTGGTTTATCACAACCAGAATACTCTTAGTATCTTAAGGACAAAATGTCTTCTCTTGTCATGTATTTAGTATGCACTCATAAATATTGATTGATTGGCAAAAGACAAAACTGAAGTAGTATTATATGATGACATTTAGCATAAATTTGCTTTCATGCAACCCCTGTAAAATGAATCTTCTCTTTACATTACTGGAGAAGGAAATTCTGCATTAGAGAAGAGATGAGATTAGATGTTCTCTATTAACCTTCCCTACTAAGCTTCTATGATTTGAATTTAAGAAAAAGGAAACTTGCCCTTTTTCTTAAACTTGGAAAATTTTTTGCATTCTTAAAATACTGTTTATGTTCTCACCAGTGATGAAAAAAACCAGTTATCTTTTTATGGTTATTGTCTCGTGCCAAGAATCAGACTCCATAGGTGAACTGTATCTGTCACTAAATTATAGAGGCCTCAAAAACCTTTTTCACTTGAGTGACTTATACATGACAAGGAGATAAGATTAAGAAAGTTCATGGTGTTTTTAAACTATTCATCTATCAAGGTAATTCAATGATTTACTATTACTAAAAAGTCTAAGCCTTAGATGGTGCAATAGCCAAGGCTCTACCAGACTAAGACCAGGAGCCTGGAAGTTCATCCGGATTTAGCATGTGGATGGCAGAGTCCCAGACACTTGGGCCATCTTCTGCTCTTTCTCCAGACCATTATCTGGACATGCAGAGCAGCTAGGACACAAACGTGTGCCCATATGGGTTGCTAGCATCATAGATGGCAGCTTTACCTGCTATACCATATTGTCGGCCCCTCATCCTGTGTTTTCTTAAATTGTTTGTTTCGCTTTGTCATGTAGCATGCATACCATACTTGTATTTGCATGCAGAGACATTGTACCAACCCATAATGAAGCAGTCTGATAATATCCCCAATACTTATACATCACAGTTTTTTTCCCCAAGAATGCTTCATGTTTATAAAGAATAAAGCTAGAAATGGCAGTGTATATCACCTATTCAGTTAATGTCTATTAATCATTTCAAATACCAGCTTAATATTGTTATGTAGAAATCTTTTTTTAAAATGTGTTTTCCCAACCAGTGATTACAAGGATAAAATAAAATCTGGGGCCTGGCACAACAGCCTAGTGGCATAAATCCTTGCCTTACAGGCATGCCTAGGAAACAATATAGGTGCTGGTTCGTGTCCCAGCTGCTCAGCATCCCATCCAGCTCCCTTCTTGTGGCCTGTAAAAGCAGTAGAGGATGACCCAAAGCCTTGCCATCCTGTACCCTTGTGGGAGATTTGGAAGAAGCCCTTGGCTCCTGGCATCTCTGGCCGTTTCAGCCACTTGGGCAGTGAACCAACAGAAGATCTCTCTCCCCCCCTCTCTCTCTCCTTCTCTCTGTAATGTTTCCAATAAAAATAAATAAATATTTTAAATAACAAAAAAGATACAAATAAATTTGCACAAAACATCTATAAGAAATGTTTGCGTCTGGGATTACCTGCAGTTTTTCTTTATGTGAGCTGTTTTACTCTAATAATCGAACTATTTCCTGATTTACTTATAATTGCATTATTTAGCATAAAAACTATTTGTAATGGAAGTCTCCTTATTGCCCTTACTCTAAGTTACCGTCCCCAGAGGCAGCACTGTAAGTATCTTGTTTTTCTGTCTTTTCAAAGTTTGATGGCAAAAAAATATTTTATTTCATTTTTTCTGCTCATGTTGTGTTTTAAATATAATTCATATCAGTTTGTAAGGAGATTTGTACTTTATGGCTACACAGTATTCTTTACAGTTCATTAAGATAGTATTTTATTCAAGAAGGCACTACTGATGACATTTGGATTAAATCTAATATTTTGCCATTACAACTTGCCGCAATTAACTGTGTACATAGTTCATTTCCACATGAAAATAAACTGAAGACCAGGGTATAGAATTGTTAAGGGGAAAGTATGTGTGCAATTATCTTCACAGACCTAATAGGTAAAAAATGCTTTCTTAGTATGGCTTTAATTGGACATTAGCGCATTATGAGTCATTTTTTTCATTATCTTTCATATATTCTTACGAGCCATTAGTGTTTCTCTTTATGAAATATGTCTTTTGACCTTATTTATTGATATTTCTATTTTCAGTTTATGAAAGCTCTTTATGTTTAGGGAATTAGCCATCTTAACTGACTTGCAACTTAAAATTTCTACCTGTTCATCACTGCTCTTTTGGCCACGTTATCAAGCACAAGAGCCAAGATCAGCAGGGTTGTCTTCTGCACGTTAGCCTGCTCTAGCTGTCCTAATGCACTTGTTATCTCCCCAAGCTCAAGGTCTCTGTATTTTCTGCTATCTCTGCGTGGAATCCTTACTTGGAGTGTATGTTCCACCCCTTTTTCACCTCTTTTGAGACTTTAGTTGAATTCCAATTTTCTCATGAGACTTCCCCTAACCATTCTAATTGATGTTTCAACCTTCTTCTTCTCTTTTCATTTTTTTTCTTTATTGTCTAGAGCACAAAGATATTTGAGCTATTTGCTTATTGTTCCACATCAGATGATATTTCATCAATACTAATGAAGCAAGTGAAAATTAATATTTACAAATTGGTCACCTCAGAATATTAGACATTTCATCCAGCATAATGGCAATTGCTCAAAACATTTTTGACATGACTTCTTAAATAACTTCCTTCAGAGAAAACTTACAGTCATGTAATGCAGTCCCCAGAACAGTCTTTCTCCAAGTGTGGCCAATAACTGCTTAAAATCAAAATCTCCTCGAGTGAGATTTGAAACCTCTTCCAAGATACGGGCCTCACCCCAGATCTACTGCATCAGAATCTCAGGATGCACCCGAGGAACTTGCCTTTTAAATAAAGTCCCTGGGTAATGCACAAGTGACCAAAACTGGAGACTGCTGCCTTAAAGTCACTCTCCCACCTGGCGCCTGTTTCCCCAACTCAGTTTCAACAAACACTTAGAAGTATTTCCAGTAATCAGAGACACCCCCAGAGGACAAAATGGCATGTGCTAAATGTGCTGATGATTCCCAATGAGAATTCCAAAAATGAGCTTAACAATGGGATGGCAGTGCAGACTTACGGGAATAGTGTTCTGCTAGGAAACAACACTTCTCGGCTGGCACGGTTGTGGTATACTTAACAGAGCTAGTGACTAGAAGTCTCACTTCATAAGGATCTTTATTTTCCAAAAGGGGACTTGTGCATTAACTAAAGATGTACTTGATGGAAGGTTTGTTGTCTACCTTAATACTCTTATTTTACTATTTAACTATTTACTACTTAACTCACTCTGGACGTATGAATGTGTGAACAGTGGGACTTACTACCATAGCAAAAACTGCCTGTTTGGCTGTGTTAGTTCCTTTAAAATGAAGTAGCTTCAAAAGAAGTAGTATGGGCCCGGCATGGTGGCCTAGCAGCTAAAGTCCTCACCTTGAACGCACCAGGATCCCATATGGGTGCCGGTTCTAATCCCGGCAGCTCCACTTCCCATCCAGCTCCCTGCTTGTGGCCTGAGAAAGCAGTCGAGGACAGCCCAAAGCTTTGGGACCCTGCACCCATGTGGGATACCTGGAAGAAGTTCCTGGATCCTGGCTTCGGATTGGCATAGCATCAGCCATTGCCCTCACTTGGGGAGTGAATCATCGGACGGAAGATCTTCCTCTCTATCTCTCCTCCTCTCTGTATATCTGACTTTGTAATAAAAATAAATAAATCTTAAAAAAAAAAAAGTAGTAGTATAAGGTAACCATTTGTATCTAAGAAAATACCTCAAATGATTTATAGAAATCTTCTGTATAATTAAACATAATTTTTTCCGGTACAGTAATCACTTGTTTTGCAAAAGTGATTCACATATTATCAGAAAGGTGTGGTTCAGAGGAGTCAGAAATTTTGACAGCAATTTTTTTAAGATTTATGCATTTTTATTTGAATGGCAAATTTTTACAGAGAAAGCACACAGGAGTCTTCCATCCACTTTTTACTCCCCAAAAGGCCATAATAAGCAGAGCTGACCTGGTCCAAGGCCAGGAACCAGAAGGTTCCTCCAGGTCTCCCACATGGGTGCAGGGGCCCCAGGACTTGGGCCATCCTCTGCTGTTCTCTCAGGGCACAAGCAGGGAGCAGGATGGGAAGTGGAGCCACCGGGACACAAACCACTCATCTGAGATGCTGCTGATGACATCATTCTCCCATAAAGTTACCCAAACTTCCTCTGAGTGTATACTTGCTCTTTAAATAGATCTTTCTTTACTGCTCACCTGAAAATATAACATGGATTTTAAAAATAAATTAATTTTAATAAACATAAATGCATGAAAGAGAAAATAGTGACTTCAATTTTTACCATATTTAAATGTATAAAATGTTATAATTTTGGGGGCTGGCATAGTGGCAAAGCAGACTAATCTTAAACCTGCAGCACCAGCAACCAATATGGGTGCTGGTACATGTCCTAGCTGTTCTACTTCTGCTCCACCTCGCTGCTAATATGCCTAAAAAGTAATACATGGTAGTACAAATCCTGAGGTCCCTGCACCCAAGTGGAAATCCAAAAGAACCTCCTGGAATCCAGGTTCAGACTGGCCCAGCTTTGACTATAGCAGCCACTGCAAACTCAAATCAATAGATGGACGATCTCTCACTCTCTCTCCCTCTCTTTATAATTTTTACTTTAAAAAAAATTGCAATATTGCATCATCTATCCAGCTTGGCATGGTAGCTTAGTGGCTAAATCGTTGCCTTATATCTGCTAGGATCCCACATGAGCACTGGTTCATATTCCAGCTGCTCCACCTCTCATCTAGCTCCCTGCTTATCACCTGTGAAAGCAATGGTGGATGGCCCAAAGCCTTGGGATACTGTGGGAGACCTGGAAGAAACACCTGCCTACTGGCTTCAAATTGGCTCATCTCTGGCCATTGTGACCACTTGAGGAGTAAACCAGCAGACAGAAGATTTTTCTATCTATTCTCTCTGTTTAAAAAAAAAAAATCTGATTTTCCAATAAAAATAAAATTTTAAAAAATGTTGCATTATCTATTATTTTATTTTCTTATTTTCCAAATATTCATACCCATGCTTTTATTTCTAAATGGAAATAAAACTAATGATTGTTTTCTTTTTTTAGACAGCAATTCTTTGATGTTGTATCTTTGCAACCCAAAATGAAACAAAACTCAGTATTAGCCTGTTAGGTATAAACTATCCCTTTAGTTCTGAAAATAATGATGATAAAAATGCTAAATGCCTTTATACATTCAGTTGTAATGAAATAGCTACCAATCTGAAGGGCCTGCCACATTCTAGACACAAGTGTATTCTGCATCTTACCTCATTTCATCCTTATAAGAAGACAAGTATTTTCAAGATATGCATTAATCTCTCTTTGAACTTAAGGAAGCCAGATTGAAGTATGGAAATCAAAAGCCCTTAAATAATTAGGCAGTTTCATGGTCTTTGTTTTTAATCAGATGTACCTGCTGTTACAATGTTTGGGTAATAATTGTAAAATTTGAAATCATTCTCCCTGAATTGCTAGATTTCATTCTACATATATTTTGTATCTGAGTAGTTTAGTAAAAGTCAGTAACTTGTGGAATTATCTCTTTGATTGAAAGAAACTAGGTTGTACACCGTTTTCAATTTTAAAATGCTTACTTTTTCTGATATCTGATTTATTAGTAATCCTGATTTCCTTAACCAGAAGGAAAAGATCTATGTATGCCTCAGAGACTCAGAATTTTACTAATGATTAATGTTGTCTAGCAGCTAGGTCCTGTTTCCTCTCCAAACTTCAGATTACAATTATTTTATCTTTTGTTTTAATAGCAAGAACTAGTAAAAGTATACCTTATGGATTATCAGTCATTTCCTTTCATTCATTTTCTCAATCCTTCTTTCTTCCATTTCTCCTTTTCCTTCCTTATTTTACTCCCCCATTAAAAGCATTTTTGAACCTTTTCCTCTTGCCACAGGACTGTCATTAAGATTTCAGGAATCCAATTATGTAGAAACCATTTGTTCCTTTATGACATCTGACTCAAGTGAACACCATGCACAGTTGCGTTAACAATTTTGACTCTAATACTAGACACATTGGCACACATTTACCTTCTCAAAAGGAAGAAAGTATTATTGCAAGAACCACACTTTTTTTTAGTTCAATTTAAAAATGTTATATTTCAATAGTTCAGTAAAAAAAAAAGTTTGTACAACACTCAAAGTAAACAGAAAGACAGCTTTCAATTACAAATGGCCCAGCAGTCACTCAAACTATTTGTGGAAACTTGTTTAGCACACTCACCCTTGAATGTTACACATAAATAACTAACCCTGTGGTACAGCCTGTGGGTGACTTGTTTTCATTTCTGTTTTTCTTCAAATGTTACCAGCTGGATTTTTGCTACAGATAATGTACTGTGGGTGGTAACTTTGTGCTGTAATAATCCTGGGAAAAACAAGTAAAACTTCCTGACTTTGAGAAAGATTTGATGACAGTGTTGTGAAGTGCTACCTCAAGTTCTTCTTAAAAATATTGGAATAATAAGACAATAGGAATTTTCCAACTTGGTAATATTCAGTGGCTCCATAGGCTCTCAGTGATTGTCATTTGAAAATCTCAAATATGATTCAGATTTCAGGAAGACGAATCGGATTACTTTAAAAATTTAAAAGTGCTGTGTATTTCTTAGAAAGGCAAATCAACAAAAAAAGAGAGAGGAAACACAGATTTTCCATGCACTAGTTCACTCCCAAGATGTATTCAACAGCTGGGGCTGGGCCAGGTTGAAACCAGGAGCGGAGAACTTCATCTGGGTCTGCCACATGGGTAACAGGTGCAAAGCACTTAAGTCATCATTTGTTGCCTGTCATGGAGGATGCAAAGTAGAGCCAGGACTCAAACCTAGGCACTGTGATATGGGATACAGGTACCTGAAACAGTAGCTCAAATATAGGGTCCCTATACTGGTAAAAATTTAATAGTCTCTCTTTAATTAGAATTAAAGCTACTAGAGGTGTCAACCTCACTGTGTGATCCCTGCGTATTTTACAAATATTTCTAAAAATTTTAATCTGTTTACCAATACTTAGGAAAAAATGATCTAATTTTTTTTATAATTAATTGAATTGCTGTGTGCCTTTGAAGACTATAAACCTCTTGAAAAATGCGTTGTGTACATTTGAAATTTGTGTTATGTATTATCTAAAACCCCATAAGCTAGCTACATTTTCATAATTATTTTGACTTCATGCTCATTTTTTCAAAGAGAATTTGAGGCAGAAGTATCTTGGACTGGAATTGTTGCAACCACCAAGCTCGCCTGCTCCTCCCTTACTTCCTTTCTTCCATCGATCTTTCTAATTTTGGCAGGTGGTCATTCTGTTTAGGTATTGTTTAATATTGATTATAAGACTAGTGCTGTGGTGGGCATCTATAGTATGATATCTATTTAATTCATTGATGTGAAAGCAACAAAGACTTTCTCCCTTTCAGGGATATTTCCAACTGTTTTTGACATCTTTAATTTTAGAGGTTGTCAGTGAGCAGATCAGAGTCAAGACTGATTTTCATTATTTTAGAAAGAAGCATTAAGAAAAATGAGATCCTAACTTTCTCAGTCTCCTGAGCTACACAACCATTGATAAGTTAAAGCTATCTGGGTGTGAAATTTAGAATGGAGGCTTAGGCTTCTTGAGCATCTTTTATCCCATAATAGTTGTGGAATGTGAAGATTTGAATTTTCATGGGGGCACTGATATTTCATGGCTGACAATGGATTTCTTAAGGCCTTTCATTTCAAATTGCCATGAGGTCTGGTTATTGCTGCTCTGGAGGTGTATAAGAACCTGCCCCCCAATGAACTTACTGTGGTGGTGCTAACTTGTCTTGACACTCTTGCCGACAGTTCTAGTGCCCCTTAACAAGACCTGCCTTCTATAGTCACAGCATGGGTTTTATAGGCAATTCTGCCTAAATTTCTGAGATGAATTTCTACAGACAGAAAATATATTGGCTTTAAAAATTAAGAGGTTTGATTCTGTTTTGAATTTGGATATCAAATGAATCTGAGAACATGACATTTTAATGCCGTTTGTCTTTTCAAATAGATTTGCTTTCTAATGCATGTGATGACAGAACTTGGCTCATCAGCTAGAACATACATTTCAGAGGAGTTGTTACCTAAAATATTATCATAAGGCATAAGAAAATACACGATTTAAGTTGCCTTTCATGAACATAATTAAGAATTAATAAGCCAGGACCAGTGGCTAGTCCCCAGAATTTCCACTGTTTTGCCTTTTGTGACCTGTGTTATTAAAAGTCCATTATTTTTACAGACTTTATTAAATTGGATCTTATTAAAGCATTCTATATTTGCATTTGGTCTTTCATAATTCATTATTATTATGACATTTACTTTTTACCATCAGATCTGAAAACATATCATAAGCTACCCTTTTCTCTTGAAAGAAATGCTAATTTCAAACAGTCCTCTAATAGAAGAGAAAAGCTTTATCAGTTTTTTCATTTATTCCAGATCGTGTTAAGAATACTAATGCTAGACTTCAGTATGCTAATATCTCTGAGCTTTTTTGGTTAAAAGCTTAGAATTATTATTTTTATCCCATACCAAGTATGAAACTAGAGGAGCTACTACTACTGGAGAAAACTGAATCTGAAGTGCAGTTCTTAATTTGGAGACTTGTGAAAAGATTTCTAAATTTGATTCCTTAGAATGATTCTCAGTTATTTATCTTTGTACCACACTTTATTATATGTCCTATTTAAGAAATTTTCTTGTCTTGAAATTCATTTGCTTTCTTCTTAAAATTTAGTTCAGCTTGCCATATTTCAGGCTAAGAATCCTGTGCCTTCAGCCCCAGGCACCCTTCAGGGAGTTCTGCCTTTCAGTATGATAATCATTTCCATGTCTTAAGATTTAGTTGAGAACTTAATATGGCAAAATTGTATTTATTAATATCAGGTAAGCCATCTAATTTTTATGTAATTCATAAAATGAATCGGTTACATTACAGTAAATTTGCTTTGAATTGTTTCTCATTTTAGATTTCTGACAATGTGTAATAGACACTTTGGCAGTGTTGTTGCACAAACCATTCGAACTCAGAAAACAGATCAGTTTCCACTTTTCCTGATTATCATGGGAAAGCGATCATCCAACGAGGTGTTAAATGTGATACAAGGTAAGGTGCATGACACAAGAGGAGTAGAATCTTGTATATTGTGGTAATCTTGCGATTTTTAACTTCAAGGTTTGACAATATGTCTTTGTAGAAAAATATGTTATGTAGAAAACTCGGTGACTACAGTTCGCAAATGGAATTGTTCCTGGTGACCGCTGTCTCTCCTTGCCTGTGTGACCCAGGGCTAGGGCACAGCCCTGAGGCGAGACGCTGTCAGATGCTTGTGAACATAACAATAGTGCATTTTCTTTACCAAAAATTCAGTGAATGAAATTTCTGCTTTTGCTGTTTGTTTTGCTGTTACTAATGGACTCTGGGAGTTAGTGTAAAATTCTCTTGTTTGTGGAGATACTTATATTGAAAACTTTATGCTACCAAGAAAAACATTTGTTACATGGATCCTCTCTCCATGAAAGTCTAATGGTGAAGGAATAATCTGTAAATTCCAATACTTTTGAAACCAAAATAAAACAAAACTCTGATGCTTTGTGTTTCTCTATAAGTAGAGTATAGTGTGAAATATAAATTGTAAACAGTGTTAGAGAAGACCTGCTGGTACCGGCATTGCAGCATAGCAAGTAAATCCACTTCTGTAGAAGCGCTGGCTCGTGTCCTGGCTGTTCTACCTTTGATTCAGTGCCCTGCAGATGGCCAGGGATCGCATGGAAGATGGCTCAAGTGTTCAGGGCCCCTGTCACCCAGTTGGGAAACCCAGAAGAAACTAGCTCTTTGCTTTGACCTGGCACAGCACTGGCCATTGTAGCCATCTGAGGAGTGAACTAATAAATGCGAGATCTGTCTCTTTCTCTTTCTGTTCTCTCTGAAGCTCTGACTTTCAAAATAAATAAATAAATCTTTATTAGTAAAAATGAAAGAAGAGACCTGCTAATGCAACTTGTTGCACAGCTTAAATGGATAATGAAGGTAACACTTTATTGCTGTTTTCAATGTCAACAGCAATATTACAGTAGCTAAGGACACTCAATTTTTGGTTGATGGACTCCAAAGGTACCCTAAAACTTGCAGGGATCTGCAAGGTCAGAATTATTCTAATTATGTCTTACTGGGTTAATATTTGCACTAGTAACTGGGAGCAATGATTTAAAAAATTCTTAATACCATGTTACAAAACTATACCAACAGTCATATTTTTCACTACCCTGTACTTAAGGTTCAACAAAGCAAAAAGAAGGTGAAGAAGTAAGAGAAAGGAAAGGTCATTTAAGAATATCCTTAGTGAAGCAACAAAAATTACTACTTTTATTAGATTGTATCCCTTTAGCTTGTGTGACACAGTGGGAGGTATGGATAAAGCACTCTCTGTTTACTTGAGCTGAATTCCTTGCTTTTTGTTGTTGTTGCAGAAGTGTTATAACTATTAATTCACCAGTTGGAGTGCCACATCCCATATCAGTGCCTAGGTTCAAGTCCTACATTGCTTCCAATTCCAGCTTCCTGCCTAATGCGCAACCTGGAAAGGCAACTGGCGGGAAGTCAAGTGCTTAGATCTCTGCACCCACATAGGAGAAGCAGATCGAGTTCTAGGCTCCTGGCTTGGCCTGGTTGAAGCTCAGGCATTGTGGGCAACTGGAGAATGAACCAGAGGATAGACCTCCTGTCTGTGTCTGTCACTCTAACTCTGTGTCTGTATATCTGTCTTCCAAATTTAAAAAGTGAAAGCTTAAAAAATAAATTATGACTAATAGGTAAACTAGGTTTATACAGCTTGGTATTTGGCAGACATTTATCCAAAACAAGCAAAATGTGTCTGTCACTTGTAAATGAAAGGACTGATTATATTTGAAACCAGCCATAATGGACAAGTGAAATGTTTAAAATTTATATATTTCAGGAGACAAACCATTGAAATAATAGTATTTGTCAATCTCTACTTTGGAAAAAAAAAAACACTAACAAGGATACTTGCTTTTATTGTCCTATTCATTTCATTACTAAGGCAAGAAACTTCTTTTCAGGCCCTAAAGAAAAACTCTTTGCACTTGTATAATAGCCATAATTTCATACGTTCTCATGAATTTCTCTTTCAGTTATATCCAAAGCAAATAATAAGGACTTAATGCACACAGAGAACAATGTATATGAGCTATATTTCTGTTATATACTTGGATAGGGAATAAACTAATACCTAAGAAAATTGAACATTTAAAATACCTTCATAAAATAATCATCACCTGAAGACAGCTGAAAGGGGAAAATATCAATTGGGCAAAGATAAATAACATTTTTTTCTTTTCTAAAGATAAATTTATTTTTTTTAAAGATTTATTTTTATTATTTTTTTATTGGAAAGGCGGAGATACAGAGAGGAGAGACAGAGAGGAAGATCTTCTGTCCTATGATTCACTCCCCAAGTGAGCACACAACAGCCGATGCTATGCCGATCCGAAGCCAGGAGCCTCTTCCGGGTCTCCCACGCGGGTGCAGGGTCCCAAAGCTTTGGGCTGTCCTCGACTGCTTTCCCGGGCCGCAGCCAGGGAGCTGGAAGGGAAGCAGGGCTGCCGGGATAGAACCGGCGCCCATATGGGATCCCGGGCGTGCAAGGCGAGGACCTTAACCACTTGCGCCACCACGCCGGGCCCGATAAATTTATTTTTATTTGAAGTCAGATTTTACAGAGAGAGAAGCAAGGAAGGAGAGCTTCCATCCACTGGTTGACTCCAACATAGGCAGAGCAGCTGGAGCTGAGCTAGTCCAAAATCAGGAGGCTCAAGCATCTTCAGAGTCTCTCACATGATTGCAGGGGCTCAAAGGCTTGAGCCATTTTTTGTTGTTGTTGTTGCTTTTCCAGACACATTAGTGGGAGCTGAATGGGAAGCAGAACAGCTGGGGCTTGTTGGATCCCATATGGGATGCTTGCACTGCAACCAGCTTAACCTACACCACAGCGATGTCCCCAGAAGCAAAGTTTTCTTAGAAACTGAATTAATGAGCCTAGCATGGTAACCTAGTGGCTTAAGTCTTCGCCTTCCACATGCCAGAATTCCATATGGGTGCCGGTTCTTGTGTCAGCTGCACCACTTTCTGTCTAGCTTGTGGCCTGGGAAAGCAGATGAGTACAGCCCAAAGCCTTGGGACTCTGCACCTATGTGGGAAACCCTGAAAAAGCTACTGGCTTCTGGCTTCAGATTGACTCAGCTCTATCCATTGCAGCGACTTGGGGAGTAAACCAGCAAATGGAAGATCTTTCTTTTTTTCTTTAAGATTGATTTATTTTTATTGCAAAAGCAGATATACAGAGAGGAGGAGAGTCAGAGAGGAACATCTTCTGTCCAATGGTTCATTCCCCAAGCAGCCACAACAGCTGGAGCTGAGCTAATCCAAAGCCAGGAGCCTCTTCTGGGTCTCCCTCGTGGGCGCAGGGTCCCAAGGCTTTGGGCCTGCCTTGACTGCTTTCCCAGGCCATAAGCAGGGAGCTAGATGGGAAGTGGGGCTGCCGGAATTAGAAGCAGCGCCCATATGGGATCCCACCACGTTCAAGGTGAGGACTTTATCCACTATGCTATCATGCCAAGCTCCGGAAGATCTTTCTGTCTCTCCTTTTCTCTGCAATCTACCTTTCCAATATAAATAAATAAATCTTTAAAAAGAAACTGAATTACTATTTGTTTGATCACAAGATTTTAGCGATATGGATGGAATATTCTGAGTAAAGACTGAGCAGGCAGAAAGGGCAGCCTTCAGTCAGACTCATCTGGTTTCAAATCCTTGAGTCACCACTTAAGCAGCTCTGCCTTGGTTAGGTACATCACTTGAGCCCTCTAAGTGATATACCTCTTAAAAATCTGAATTATACTAACCCCTTCACAGAATTGTTGTTCAGCTTAAATAATGTACATAAAGTGCTTAATCTAATCATTGACATAGAAACATTTGTTATTAGTTAATAAGTAGATCTGTGTTGTTTTTTAGAAAGATAGGGATGGATAAACAGATGTGTTTGTTTTTTGTTTTTTATTTCTTAAAAAGTCAGGGAGGAAGAGACAAAGAAAGACATGGAGATCTTCCGTTTGGTTCACTACCTAGAGGACCACAATAGTTAGGGCTGGGTCAGACCAAAGGAAAGAGCCTCTGTGTCTCCCATATGGGTGGCAAATGCCCAAACACTTGGCCATCTTCAGCTGCTTTTCCAGTCAATTAATAGAGAGCAGAATTTGAAGCAAAACAGCTGGGACTCAAACCAGTACTCTCACAGGTCACCAGTGTCACAGGCAGCTGCTTTACGTACTATGCCATAAAACCAGTTCCTGATGTGTTTTCAACCTCAAGGATTTTCACCTTTATCATTATAACATCTCTTCAGATCTGTATCTTCCAGTATACCATTTTATTTTTACTGTTGAACATATAAATCGTTTTCATTAAAACATGAAAATATTTTAACTAGATATTATCATACCAGTCAATATAGTTTACACTATAGTTATTCCTTCATATTACTTCTAGGACGACTATTTGTTTTTAACTAACTTGGTGAAGTAAGATGTAATTATATAAAGCAAGGTTTGGCATCTTTCTGTGTTGTCAGGTAACACGACAGTGGATGAGTTGATGATGAGACTCATGGCTGCGATGGAGATCTTCACAGCTCAGCAACAGGAAGACATAAAGGATGAGGTAAGGCAGAACAGACTCACAGGATTTTGAATGTGGCATTTGTCACAAGGTAAGGTATCTGAAGTCAGGATAATTTCTAGATGATCAATTTCACTTATGCCATTCTTTTTACCATTCTGCCAGTTCACCACCCCAAGGCACAATAATTCGCTTATTTTCTGTACATTTATATGGAATATTTTTTGTATATTTATGCACAGTATTTGTGCTTCTGTGGATTTGGGGTAGTGACAAAAGCTCACTTTGAAAGAAATTAGCACACAGGCATGTTTACAGAAAATACTACATGCCATGAAATGAGAACTACTCTGGTCTTTATGATTCAGTTGTAAACCTTTTTAGGTATTGAGACTCATTAACAGTAAACACATTTTATAATTGAATATATTTCTAAGTATTGTGAGAATTAGTAACACATCTCTAGATTTCTGAGTTTTGCAAAGTCCCATCTGTCAGATTTCATAGATAGCGTGAGCATTGAACTTCGAGTAAAATATAATAACAGCAGTACACTGTTAATGATACAATATTCATCACTTAGTAGGGATTTATACTGTGCTAGGCAATGTGCTGAAATTTTGTTTGTTTTGTCATCTCTTCCTTCTGGGTTATGGCCTCTTCTAGTGTCTTCTGTTAACTTCACCCAGTCAGTGGCTTAAAGGCAGGACAACCTCCCTCAGAAAAAGCCATGTAGAAAGAACATGGATCCAGAAGACAGCAGGAAGATAATCCAGCACAGATTGTTACTATTATATACGCGTTTCAGATTAGGAAGCTGAGATTGATAGTTGAGAAAATTAGCCAAAATCATATATCCAATAGGGCCATATAATATTTTCACATAACCATTAGTTACTCAAGAGAGAAATTTCAGGATTTGCATAATAGCTTTAAGGTAAAATCTAGCATTTTTGGCATGAGATGCTAAATCTACATGTATTCATATTATTAACTTTTTTAATTTTGTGGAGTTTTTTTTTGTGAAAATGAGATTTACATAGAGCAAATAAGGGAGAGTGTAGTTTCTGAGCAATGATACAACGTTTTCAGGTAAGTGTTGTTAATAGAAGTACCCTAAGTTATACAAATGTGAAGCATATAGACAATTTTAATTTAACCCTGTATTTCACTTTATGTGCTTAACTATATTCCAATAGGCTGTTTGTTAAGAGCAGTAATAATATCATGTTTGTGTTTATAAATATATCTCCTCAAGGTATGCCTTGGATAAAGTCAGCACTCGGTAATTGTAAAATATTAAGTATTTGAATTTTACCTGTAATAAGGTACTGGAGAAAACCGATTTGGTCACAGTGGTACAATCCTTGGTGCGTTCCTAGTAACAAATATGAAAATTGTGTGTTCTGCTGCTGCTTGTTTAGAATTTTAATGCCCATTAGGTTTATTTTGTTGCTGCAAAAAATTTTTTTGAGTTTTCTTAATAGTGTCTCATTTACTTTGAAGGGAAGGCAATCTGATATATGATGGAAAGATGTTTATCTGTTACTCTAAAAATTGACAGTGACATTTTGAAATAATGAAGTACTGTACTTAGTTAGGAATTTGTAATAATGGGTGTGTTGCCATTCAAGATTACATTTATCCTAGAACAGAGGCATTGATTGACAATAATTCGCTAAATACATTCTTCAGCCATTTAAATCTTGAGTCTCATTAGTATCAGATTTACAGATTATGCTGTATAATAATATTGAATGCATGATATTTGCATGCATATTCCCAGTACATTCTTTCATCTTAATTTGTGTTCCCTATAATTCATTGGTAAAGAAATTGACATTAATTCCTTTAATACTGAGCACAAAATTTAATATGAGGGTTACAGGAATTTTTGAGGCTCCATATAATTGAATTTTTATTGAAATTTAACTGTAAGAGGTAAGGCTTTGTTTTTAAAGTATCTTCATGAAAATTATCAGCTTTTATAACTAGTATTCGTAAGCAAAAGCTTTTGTAAGTTTAAAGGCTCCTTTGAATTGTCCTATATCATAATAATTTGGTATATGCTGAATATGTGACAAGAAACAGTGTGTCTTATAAGTTATAGGTTTCTTTTTAAAAAATTGCAAATAAAACATGATCTTAAATTTATAATTAAAATGAAATAGTGAACAGATTTGGGTGATGGCTTCCTAACCTGAATTTATTTAAACTTAAATTTAGTATATTATACTTATCACTTCAATGATTCCATCATATTACTTATACTATAAGTGACATGTTCCTTGGAGCCTGTGTTGTGGCACAGTAGGTTAAGCTACAGTTTGTGACAATGGCATCATATGTTGGAGTGCCAGTTTCAGTCCAGCTGCTTGGTGTGATAGCGTAGTGGTTAAAGTCCTCACCTTGAACGTGGTGGGATCCCATATGGGCGCCAGTTCTAATCCCAGCAGCCCCACTTCCCAACCAGCTCCCCGATGATACTCCTGGGAAAGCAGCAGAAGAAAGTGCCAAATGCTTGAGTTCCTTCCAGCCATGTGAGAGACTCAGATGGAGGGCAGCTTGGCCTAGCCACAACAGTTACAGCCATTTGGGTAACAGATGGAAAATCTCTCTCTCTCTGTCCCTCCTTCTCTCACTATCACTATTCCTTTTTAAGTAAATACAGTAAATTTGTAAGAAAATAATTTTAGTTATTCACTTTAAATGGATTAATTTTATAGTGTGTGAATTAGATAAATCTTTTTAAAAATTAGATTTAGTTAAGCTACTGAAGGAAGATCATGGCTTCTCAAATGAGAAGGATTACACTAGAATGAAAATGTACATACTGCTTTACTAAAATGAATAGTAGTTAATAATGTCCTTCAAATTTGATACAGTATTGAAGGAAATAGTGAAAATTGCTAAGATGTCAGACAACTCTAAGTGGATATTCTTTTTGTAGACTTTTAAAAATAACAGAAAGGAAGTCTATTTCCTCAAGTGTACTGATTATTGAAGGTGGTTGTTGCTTAGATATGACCAGGGATCTGTAAGAAGTGCAGTTTCTTACACTCTATTCCAAAATTCTTAAGTTACAATTATGAGGGATTATGGGATCTCAGAATTATGGTATTTCAAAATCTGTGTTTTTTTAATTTTTTTAAACATTTATTTTTATTATTTTTTTTATTGGAAAGGCAGATGTACAGAGAGGAGAGACAGAGAGAAAGATCTTCCGTCCAATGATTCACTCCCCAAGTGAGCACAACGGGTCGATACTATGCTGATCCGAAGCCAGGAGCCTCTTCCGGGTCTCCCACGCGGGTGCAGGGTCCCAAAGACTTGGGCCGTCCTCGACTGCCTTCCCGGGCCACAGGCAGGGAGCTGGAAGGGAAGCAGGGCTGACGGGATTAGAACCAGCGCCCATATGGGATCCCGGGCATGCAAGGCGAGGACCTTTAACCACTTGCGCCACCATGCCGGGCCCTCTGTGTTTTTTTTTTAAAAAAAGATTTATTTTATTTTCATTGGAAAGGCGAATATACAGAGAGACAGAGAGGAAGATCTTCTGTCCGATGATTCACTCCCCAAGTGCAACGGCCGATGCTATGCCGATCTGAAGCCAGGAGCCCTTTCCGAGTCTCCCACGTGGGTGCAGGGTCCCAAAGCTTTGGGCTGTCCTCAACTGCTTTCCCAGGCCACAAGCAGGGAGCTGGATGGGAAACGGGGCCACCGGGATTAGAACTGGCGCCCATATGGGATCCTGGGCTGTCCCATCCAGCAGTACAGTCAACGGGGGTCACAACCACCTAGGAGAGAATGGGGGACAAGAGACACAAAGAATGGACAGCAAGACAGGATGTCTGATCAAGCTGTCAGTTTATTGATTTTAATTGAGGGTTTTTATATTCTTCAGTAACTAAGGCTCAGGGAGGAAAGGAGAAACTAGGATGCAGGCCATGGTCTCCAGACTGATTGTTCTTGAGCAGCTACCATATCCACAATAGTAACCAGCATATCCACAATAGCATAGATAATCAGTAACAAGATGTCAGCAGGTGCAGCATAAATCACATCCTGAAACAGTTGCTAGAAACAATTGAAGCTAAGCGTGTGATTAGTTTCATAACTTCTTTCCCAAGCATCTAGCCAGCCGGGGATTTTCCACTGGCCCATAGTTCTATATTCAAAATGGCTTCAGTGTGGCTACAGAACACGGCTCCTGACATCTCCCCCTCTTTTCTATATATCAATGAAAGCAGCGAAAAGAAAAAGGTTCCTTGAGGCAAGATAAGCACTGCCTGTCTTAGGCTCATTCTGAGGGACCCTCAACTCTTACCCGTCTCTGGGCAGCCCTGCCAGTCACCCAGGGCTCCCTATCTTAGGTTGGCGGGGTATCAGAAAGATGCCCGTCATTGGCTAAATGCTTACCCAGGAAAGGCAATGCCTCATTATATTAGATGAGCCTCTTTGAAGACTGGAGCCGCATGGCATGATGTGGGGGGTTATTACTTGGGGAGCCTGAGCCATTGCAGCAACCATCAAGGTTGTTATGGCCATAGCCCCACTCCATTTCTTGAACATGCAAGCTGCCAGCTTAATGCCATTTAGAATAACTTTCTCTGACATGGGTAGAACTCAGGTCTCATTTACTTTAATTGTACTGGTGGCTAACTGGTGAAATTTAGGAAGGCGTTAGACCATTGTCCCCAGAGATATTGATTGGTTTTTATCACTCTGGCTGAAATATTGTGGACTTTTACTGGGGTGACACATATATGATGGTATATTGGGGAGCAGCTGGCTGGTGAGATTCAAAAAGACATACTTAACAATGTACAAGTATTGTTGAAAATACTAACATTCCAGAATCTCATAGTGCTAAGATGTTACATGTATACAAGACAGTTTTATACGAACCAGAGACCCTAACTGCCTATTATCCTATTTGGCTCCTACATTTTCAAACACAGAAATGAACCCCAACTGTTTTTAGGGAGAAGGGGCGTCATCATCCGCTCTTGCTACTTCCTGCTGAGAGGGGATGCCGTTGGGTAGTAGCAGCTGTAGGAGGTCCATCTAGTGGTTCCTGATAGAAGGCAGAAGTCATCAGGTGTTTGATGTACATCCTGGCACTTGAAAAGTTTCTCTTTGTTGAAGTCTAAATAACAAAACATAAGATAGTTATAACTCTTCCCAGCCTAGCAGGTTGTGAGTTCAGTTAGCAGTTTGAATATTTGAGCATCAGATCTTAGATGTAAAAGAATTGTTAGGTTTCAACATTATTAGAATAAACATTAATTTAAGACTACGGACTAGATTTATATTTGTCTAAATTAACTTCTTTAAGTCTCAAATTTTGGAACAAACTCAATGAGCTCAATGGAACACATGAAACTTCTGAGCTGCATAAAGTTGCTAACCTAGATCAATCAGAAGGCACAATGCAAGGATTAGCATACAGCATCAGGATATAAGTCCATCACAGGACAGGTAAATGCAAGCTGTCTTCTTAGAGCAAAAGAGTTAAATATTCAGACATAACCAAAACTGAGATGATAAATCTTTATACTAAAATACAGCAAGGTGTACTATTAATTTTTCTATGACTCTGAACATTCGGTCCTGCATGGGAAGTCAGTGCACAGTGACTCTAGTGGATTTAACAAATTAGCACTCTTATGTGTGACGTCAGTGATCACCTGAGGCTCCAGTCACACGATGCTTAGGCTGTGGAAGCCTCTTGAGTCAATCACAACTCCATTAGACAAGGCCACACACAAAATGAAGTTCTCTCTCCTATTGAGAGAAGAGCACAACTGTCCCAGATGGCTGCTTCTTTGCACTGGGGCGTGGACCACTGAGGTCCTTCACAGAGGGACACTCTTAGCAGCTGTGTCCTGGCATTCCACACCTGATATGCTTGTTCTCTTGCTGGCTCTCCTATCAGACCAGAATGCCTTTTGGGCTGATTCTGAGGCCACGGAGTGCTACTCAAAATTGTCAGTCTAGGAGTCTGCTGTAAGAGCTGCTTCCCATGTTGGAGCATTTTAACATTCTCTGAGATCTGAGTTATCATTAAACACTTACATACATATACCCATATATTTTCCATTTAACTTATGTGAATTTGGGCTCTCATGGCCAGTCTTGAAACTGTACCCTAGCAGTAAATGCATTTGAAATCATGTTAAACTATTGAGCTGAAGTGATCTTGTAGGTCCTGAGAAAACAATAATGGACATGACTCTCTAAGAGCCTAATTATGCATTATTTTTAAAAAGGATTTAGCTTAGCAATTCTCATTCCTAAACATGCACATGCATATCAGGTAACACACATAAAACAACAGCTTTTAAGAGCTACTTGAGAATTTTCCTAAGTATGTTAAAATTACCAGTTGTTTAGAATTACATTTTGCTCTCAGTAGTCTGAATAAACCATACCTATAGTTTACAATTAAACTTTAGCTTTAATGGATACAATAGGTCTGCAGGAGTCCTAGAAAACAAAATCTCTATGTTTGGCGCTGTGATATGACCTGTAGGATTTTACACACTCTTGTACTTTTTAGACCTAGCCTTCCCGGCAGGATTGTATCTAGCCCTGGCTCCCCACTGGCAAGGTTTCCCAATGTCTTTTCTACAATTCCCCCTGTCCCCTCAAATTTTTATTATTTTATTTATTTATTTATTTATTTATTTGAAATCCCAGAACCAGAAGAGTTAAGTCTATTAAATATGCCAAGAGGCCTTAAAGTATTTGATCAAAGATTTCTCATTATAATAACCACCCATTTAGTCAGACTGATTCAAACAGCAACAGATCAAAAAAAAATTTTTTTTATCACTTATAAATGATCACCCAAACATTTCAAAGTAAATACATACCAAAAAATACCCTTGAAAACACAGTTCTTTTTTTTTTTTTTTAATCATGAGAATTTAACAAAGACAATATACAGAACCCAAAGGATTACCTAACTGAAAGGCAAAATGTATATTTCCTTAGTCAGTCACCAAAAGGGAAATATAACCTTAAACACAGGAATTAATGCATAAAATCATCTCATAACTTTTTCAGAACTTTAACAAATTCAAAAGTTGGAATAAGAATAGAGCTTACTGAAACTGGATAGACAATTGATAAATTCACCAGAGACTACCTAAAGTTCAATGCTTCAATTTTTTTTTTTAAAGATTTATTTTTATTATTTTTTCATTGGAAAGGCGGATATACAGAGAGGAGAGACAGAGAGGAAGATCTTCCGTCCGATGATTCACTCCCCAAGTGAGCGCAACGGGCCGACACTATGCCGATCCGAAGCCAGGAGCCTCTTCCGGGTCTCCCACACGGGTGCAGGTTCCCAAAGCTTTGGGCTGTCCTCGACTGCTTTCCCGGGCCACAGGCAGGGAGCTGGAAGGGAAGCGGGGCTGCCGGGATTAGAACCGGCGCCCATATGGGATTCCGGGCGTGCAAGGCGAGGACCTTTAACCACTTGCGCCACCGCGCCGGGCCCAATGCTTCAATTTTTTAACAGCTTTCAAAATTGGAGATATTTATGTTTTTAGATATTTACTAGCATTTTTATGTATGTACACTTCAAAAAATTTTTGAACACAGGTATCAGTTCTAACATCAGCATGTATTAGGTATTAATGTTAAAGACTTAAACAATGTTGTAATAGTATCTTTAAAATTATAGCCAATTATATGTAAAGCTTATAAGATTTATTCCTCAACTTTTCTTAAGACATTTTCTAAATAAAAGCATACCAACTATTAAATACAATGCTTTAAGCAATTTTCAACCATTTTCTTAACTCATGGAAACATATTTTAGCACAAATCCACTTTAAACACAGGAAAGAGAAGTTTTTTCAAACAACCTTCTTTTAGCTGATTTGGAATTTTTTTTTTTTTTTTTTGTAAATGAAGGCAGGGGCCCGGCGCGGTGGCGCAAGTGGTTAAGGTCCTCGCCTTGCACGCCCGGGATCCCATATGGGCGCCGGTTCTAATCCCGGCAGCCCCGCTTCCCTTCCAGCTCCCTGCCTGTGGCCTGGGAGGGCAGTTGAGGACGGCCCAAAGCTTTGGGACCCTGCACCCGTGTGGGAGACCCGGAGGAGGCTCCTGGCTTCGGATCGGCATAGTGTCGGCCCGTTGCGCTCACTTGGGGAGTGAATCATCGGACGGAAGATCTTCCTCTCTGTCTCTCCTCTCTGTATATCCGCCTTTCCAATGAAAAAATAATAATAAAAATAAATCTTTAAAAAAAAAAATGTAAATGAAGGCAGATAAGAATTACCACAACAGGGACAAACTCCCAAATTCTTTAAAGCGCAGACTCCAAGCATGCCTCTTCCTTGTTTTATGGCTGATGGGCCTGGAGCTTTTCCTTAGCTTCTGTTTTATTAAAGTCAAAAGAGCCGAAAAACTTCAATTTGGTTGTTGTCTTGAGAGACTACCTTGGATTTTACTGAAGTTAGTTAATAGGTTTAGTTATTAATAAGATGAAAAAAAAAGCTTAAAAGGAGATTTAAAACACTGTTGTTTTTCACAAGGAATCAGACTTCAATTCCATTGATTTAAAGGCAAACATTCAGAAAACATACACGTTGTGAGCAGTTTTACTTATGCATCTTTAAAGAATTTATTGTTCTCCAGCAAGGCAAAGTCTCACATACTTCCTTGTAAATAAGAACACAAGTAATTTACAATCTGGATCAATTTCATGAGTAGGAAAAATTTCAACCAATGAGCATAAACACTCATATACTTTAATAGCATATGATGCAACAAATTTAACGTACTATTATAATATTGTGAGATTATAATCCAAATTATTTTAAATGACAAGTACATTATTCAAATTTTGTCTCAATCTTTGAGAGTTCCAGGGATCCTACTAGAACCTTCAAATTCATGAAATTTGGTTTAGAACTCTGAAGAATTTAGAGGTCTAAACGAGTTAAACAAAAAGTACCTTTAGCATTTAACTGAACATGTTGAATACTGTATGTTAGACTTAATCAATGGCAGGACAACACTATAAGCTGAAGACCAAACAGCAAGAAAATGACACACGAACCTTCCCCCAGTGGAGATGGGGAGTCTGTTCTGGCCAGGTCCTGTTAAATTTGGGGGACAAGAGACACGAAGAATGGACAGCAAGACAGGATGTCTGATCAAGCTGTCAGTTTATTGATTTTAATTGAGGGTTTTTATATTCTTCAGTAACTAAGGCTCAGGGAGGAAAGGAGAAACTAGGATGCAAGCCATGGTCTCCAGACTGATTGTTCTTGAGCAGCCACCATATCCACAATAGTAACCAGCATATCCACAATAGCATAGATAATCAGTAACAAGATGTCAGCAGGTGCAGCATAAATCACATCCTGAAACAGTTGCTAGAAACAATTGAAGCTAAGCATGTGATTAGTTTCATAACTTCTTTCCCAAGCATCTAGCCAGCCGGGGATTTTCCACTGGCCCATAGTTCTATATTCAAAATGGCTTCAGTGTGGCTACAGAACATGGCTCCTGACACCGGGCGTGCAAGGCGAGGACCTTAACCAATGCGCCACCGCGCTGGGCCTCAAAATCTGTGTTTTAACAGCCCTTCCAAGTAATTCTGATCCTACAGTTTTAGGTGCTGTAATCTAAGAGGAAGGTGTACGCATAAGCTTTTGTAACAAAGAATGGAATAAAACCTTCCATGACACAAATACTGATGATAAAAATCTACAGAGAATGTTCAAATTTTAAATCTCATATCTTCTGATATTTGTTAGGTCTAAAAGTGCAGAAGTTTAATAAAATATAAGAAGCTGGCGTGATGGCTTAACTGGTTAATCTTCTACCTGCAAGTGCCAGCATCTCATGTGGACACTGGTTTCTATCCCAGCTGCTCCACTTCAGATCCAGCTCCCTGAATGTAGCTTAGGAAAGCAGTGGAGGATGGCCGAAAAGTGTTGGGACTCTGCACTCATGTGGGAGACCCAAGAGAAGCTCCTGGCTCCTGGCTTCGGATTAGCTCAGCTTTGGTTGGGAAGTGAATCAGTGGATGAAAGATCTCTGTCTTTGTCTCTCTAAATCTGTCTTTCAAATAAAATAAATTTTAAACAAACACACACACTTTATTCTTAGGGAAAAATTCAACTTTGATTATCAAGAGTGATCTTTCTAAAAACTTGATATTTCCTTTTATTCTTTTTTGAGAGAAATAAGTGTTATGTAATAAATAATATTTTAAATTCACAAATGGAGGTACAACAGAGCATTTAAGGTCAACTGTCGAAACCACTTGAGCAACAATCTCGGAGCATGCCCTACATCCAGGACCTGATGTGGGTGGGAAACTGGGTGGGGCTTCTCCCTCAATATCCCCCTTTACCTCAGCTACATGAAGGAAAATATGGAAATAATAGTCTTACACACTTTCCTATAGCCCTTGAACCTTTTTACCCTAATTTACTATGTAAAGATTGCCAAAAATAAAATTTTAAAATGAAATAAAACCAGAGCATTTAAAAACTTCTTTTAGGGTAATATCAGCCAAAGAATCAAGTTAAGCAATCAATTTTGCATATTTTAGTTGTGCTTAAGCATTAGAGCTGTGTTTAAGCATTAGAGTCTTATGGAGTAAGTAGTAGAATTTTTATTTGAAATCATTCCACTTAGGTCCTTATAATATATATATATATTTCAAGTTGTTGTTTACTTATTTGTCAACCAAAGATGCAGAGAGAATACTCAATGAGAGATCTTCTATCTTCTGGTTCACTGCCCAGATGGCCACACTGGCCAGACGAAAGTCAGGAATCTGGACCTCCGTCTGGGTGACCATTAGTCTCCTAAACATTTGGGCTATCTTGCCCTGCCATTCCAGATGCATTAAAATGGGTTGGATCTGACGTGGCACAGCCATGGCTTGCCAGGGCTGATGTGGGATGCCAGCATCATAGGCAGCAGATTAAGCCATTGCTCCACTTCACCAGCCCCTTGCATGTTTATTTGATCCAAATATTTAGACAGAAATGTAAGAGCTTCTATTCTTTTTTTTTTAAGATTTATTTTATTTTTATTGGAAAGGTGGATATACAGAGAGGAGAGACAGAGAGGAAGATCTTCCGTCCGATGATTCACTCCCCAAGTGAGCGCAACAGCTGATGCTATGTCGATCCGAAGCCAGGAGCCTCTTCCAGATTTCCCACGCGGGTGCAGGGTCCCAAAGCTTTGGGCTGTCCTCAACTGCTTTCCCAGGCCACAGGCAGGGAGCTGAATGAGAAGCAGGGCCGCCAGGATTAGAACTGGTGCCCATATGGGATCCCGGGTGTGCAAGGCGAGGACATTAACCACTGCGCCACCGCACCGGGCCCCAGAGCTTCTATTCTTAAAAGTATCAAGTTGGGCTTGTATCAGCAGAAAAAAGAGAAAAGAATAAGAGAAATCCTAACCTCCCACTCAGAGGTGGGATACTAAAAACTTTATATAAATAACCATTCCAAAATACTACAAGGAACATCAATTGCCTGCTGATTTTTTTTTTTAAGATTTATTTGATTTTTATTGGAAAGGCGGATATACAGAGAGGAGAGACAGAGAGGAAGATCTTCCGTCCAATGATTCACTCCCCACGTGAGCGCAACGGGTCGATACTATGCCGATCCGAAGCCAGGAGCCTCTTCTGGGTCTCCCACGTGGGTGCAGGGTCCCAAAGCTTTGGGCTGTCCTCGACTGCTTTCCCAGGCCACAAGCGGGGAGCTGGATGGGAAGAGGGTCCGCCGGGACTAGAACCAGTGCCCATATGAGATCCCTGGCGTTCAAGGCGAGGACCTTAACCACTTGCACCACCGTGCCGGGCCCAATTGCCTGCTGATTTTAAAAACTTGTTATTACTTAAATGTTTTTTAATAATCTAAAAATTATTAAGAATTTTTCCTGAAATTGGTAGTTTGCACATGAACCAGTTCAATATGCTCAGTGTGAAAGGAATTAAAGTCATTATTATTACAAATTAGTTATACACAAGCTAAGATGAAAGAATGGGCTGGGAATAAGAATGCAGGTATTTTATGTTCACATTATTGTACAACATGTTCTATAAATCTGCTTCTAATAGGATATAGTTAATGCGGGAAAGAAATACTTATGTGCAATACTCATATGTTAAAAACACAAACAAACCAGGAAAGTTCCTCAACTTTATTTAAAAAATATTCAGAAACTACAGTTGACATACTCAGTAATAAAACACAGAAAAAGTGTATTCTATGTTGAGAAAAAGAAGAGGATCCCTACTTTCGCTAGTTTGTATCCTACAGCTAATTAAAAGTACTGAAACTTCTAGCCAGAGCAGTTAGACAAGAAAAGCATCCCAATTAGAAGGGAAGATGATTTCTGCTCACTGACTATATGATCATACCAAAGTAACTCAGACTGGTGCAAACTACAGACCACTTCTGAAAGAAATTAAGGAGACCTGAATAAATGCAAAAACATACTAATGTTTAACAATAAGCAAATTGAAACAACCTGCAGACTTAGTAGAATCCTCTTTTGAATCCCAAAGTTGTTTTTAGCAGAAATAAAAAAATTCATCCTAAAATGTATATGAAATCTCTGGGGGCCCCAAGCAAGCAAAACAAACTTTAGAGAGAAGAACAAAATTGGAAAATTCATACTTCCAGATTTATTATTTTAAAGACACAGTAATAAACCATGCAACCTCCAGCTGTAGGCAGCTTCCTGCGTTGCTTTGTACCCAGTCAGATGTTACACTGCTAGGAGAAAAGCAGCCCGTCACTGGATAGTATTCTGGGCCTGATTAATACCAAACTTGTGTTAACTATACTAGAGCATAGTTGCCTACTCATTAAAAATTTTTTAAAAAAAGATATATGGGGAAGACAGGGAATGCCAATCTAGCTAGCATGCCACCAAATGATTGGGGGAGCACTGCGAATTGCCCAGGGAAGAGGGCTTAGGGGTATATTGGAATGGAAGCAACTGAAGGCATGTTTGGCAAAGAAGGATTGATTTCTGGGATCTTCCCCAGACATGGCCACTGCACTCACAGGTAGGCAAGGGAGCTAAGATGGTATAGTTTAGAAAGGGGAACCTCAGAGGGCATATCTGGGTCATGCAAAGAAACCCACCCACATGGAAGTCTTGGGCAGGCTAAATAGCATCATACATCACCCCTGGCATTCAAGTTTTGCTGCATCCCAGATTGGGGATAGATTCTCTAGGGGACTTGTGGGCTCACTTCTGTGGGACTACAGCACATACTGGCTTATAAAAAGAGCTGGGGGCAGTAATGGGCCAAGCCAGTCTGGACCACAGAACTCACCTGACAGAGGCTGCAGCTGAGAGGAAGCTAGATGGAACCGAGCTGTATCGGCGCTAGTGCATCCAAGGGCCAGCACTAAGGGCAGACCTTGCCAAGCATAGTCTCTGCCCCCATTGGCACATATGAGATTCAGGACTGGGAGCAAGCCTGGTAGAATTTGGGGAATGCCCTTATTAGTTTGCAGCTCCCTATGTGGAATACAAGAGTTAGGACTGGGAGTGAGACATCAGGGACTGCCTTGTTGGGCTATTGTTCCCACTGCTGAGGATGAGAGCTGGGTCTGGGCATGAGCCATTCTCAGGCAGGGAAACTGTGAGCACTCCCCTGTCAGGCTATACGTATCACTGGTGAGCACAAGAACCAGGGCTGGGGGTGGGTTTGGCTGGACAAGGCGGTGGTACCTCTCAGCATATATGATGGCTTGGTCTAGGGGCAAGCTGGGCTAGGCTAAGCCGCTACAATAGAGGGTGTGCACAAGAGCTGGATGGGATGTGAGCTGGATCAAGTTAGAGTGCAGCAGAGGCTGGCACTTGCAAAAACCAGGTCTGGGGATGGGCCTAGTGAAGTTTTTGGGCTTCACCTCACTAGGCCTCAGAACCCACTGGTATGCATGAGGACGAGGTCAGTGGTAGGCTGGCTGAGTTGGTCCACAGCACCCATTAGTTAATGTGAAATGTGGAGCTAAGGGGGAACTGATCAAGCTTAATCCACTGGTTTGTTCACTGGCTGGTGCAGTTGACCCTGCACTGGCTAGCTCACCTAAGAGTCAAGTCTGGGGTTTTTTGGGGGACTCCCCAACTAAACCACTGGACTCAGACCCTGGCCACAGAAGAAGAATCACAGGATATATATTCCAGTACATGTATCAGGATTGGACCTCCTCCGTTGCTGATAACTGTGCAGTACACAGCATGTCCAGATGCACATAGGGGTCATGACTGCTAACTCATGGTAGGCCAGCAGGGGATGTCAACTTCCTTGTCACAGGATGGAAAGCAGGACAGATTAGACACTTTTCTGGCCAAGCTTTGCAGCGTATTCCTTGATCTGTGGATGCAAATTGAGGTGGACTTTGTCAACCTAAAGGCTTTGGAAAGATTTTCTCAACCCTGGAGCAATGAAACTGACATCTCAAACTATCAAAACCATTCAGGTAATGCCCTCAGAGCATTAACTTCCCCACATCAGGATATCTAAGGCTTTTCAAATGACCATCCTCCATCCTTGGGTGCTGATATTGTTTGACAGCAAGGAGCATCCCCCCTCCCACTTCTCCTGTGGACACAGGAGAAATTTTTTAAAAGGAAAAAAAAGGAAGAAAGCAAGCTGTAACGTTGTTCCACCCACCTTGCTCCACACCTGACCCTCTCCACCCTAATCAGAGGCCCACGTGGGTCCCTCTCAACTATGAAAACAATATAAAAAATAAAGTTAAAAAGAAGAAAGCAACACAGCATTGGCATACAGACAGACGTACAGAGTAGTGAAGTAGAATCAATAAATCCTCTCATGTGATCAGCTGATTTTCAGCCAGTGTACCAAGCAAGTTTCTATGAGATGGTACTAGAAAAGCTGCATATTTTTATGCAAAAGAGTAAAATCTGTGTCCTTTACTTTATACTGTGTACAAAAAAAAAAAAGAAGAAGAATTAAAATATATCCAAGGCCCAAGTTTAAGAAGCGCTAAGTATATGAAATGGTTTGAAGAAAGTAGGAATATCTTTATGACCTTAGATTCAGTAGTGGTTTCTTAGTGACGCTAAAAGCACAGCTAACAAAAGAAAAAATAGATTGGATCATGTCAAAATATGAAACTTTGTGCACCAGAAGCTACTAGAGTGAAAAAATATCCCACAGAATGAGGGAAAAAAAAATTGTAACTCATCTGATGGAGATTTAACATATCTCGAGGAAGGAACAAAGCATGTGTTGAGTGTCTGTTAGTGTCCGTGTTATGTTAGAGTCTCTGTGTAAATAATACCTTCTGTTTTTCATGATCATCTTAGGAGATGGTTATTGGTCACATTTTTATTGTGGAGGAAAATTAGGTCTATGAAAGTTATTCCAGTTTCCCAATGACCTGAAACTACGGAAAGTTCAGGATACACACTACATGCCTTTCATGCGTGGTGATCTCTTGTAAAGATGAGATGTAATTGTATTAAAGTCGCACGGAATAAACTGAATCAGTGCTTCTGCCGAGGTCAAGTAGCGTCAGAGTGGCTGACCAGTGGAACAGATCAGACGTTCACAGATTGCCAAATACCATGTTCACTTGAGCAGAATAGAGAAGTTTCTCAAACTGTCTACTTCTGTGTATGGAACAATGCTCACTGTTAAAAAGATAGACCCGCATCCTCGTTACTTACATCTGTTGCTATTAAAGTGCCTGCTGATAGATTAATTCATCCATTGCTGACACTTTCAGAGTAAAAGTTAATCATTGTCATATGTGAAACTAATGTAAAGAGATTTGTGACTCAGAGTGGCATTATAATTCAAGGCACCTGGTCAGAGCCGCCCTTCACATTTTTCCTTCTTTTGCCTGAGGTGAAGACTTCTTCATGGGATTACAGTAACACTTTTTGACAAGCTTAGATTGGGTGGAGCTGCTGTGTAATGACAGAACACAATTGATGATATCTCAGTAATGCACTCTTTTTTGATTTGGGCTGTCACCATTTATTACGGTAAAAGCATTCATTGTTAAATAGCTGGCCCAACCTGTCCAACTTTTGTTTTCCATAAGAGTAAAGCCTAACAAAGTATGTTTACCTGTCTAGTTCGTAAGTATTAACAAGCTCTGGGAATAATACATGTAGTTATTTTTAGTTTATTTTATTTACCATTGTTTTAAAAGGAGCTATCCTAGTCTTCACATAAGTGTTAACCATTCTAAAGTCTTTTCAAGTGGGTATTTAGATGGTTCCAATGACAAGCACCTAAAGAAACTAACAACTGAAACATTTTCTTCCTTTACAAAATTTCTTTTAAAAATGGATTAGAAATTATTTATGTCTAAAGATTTACACTAACCTAAATCCCTGTCTTTGGCACAGTCATAGCCCTTATGAAATTTTCTTGCCCTCAGGGCCTTTTGTTTTTATGATTGTTTTCTGAGAAGGTATGTGGGAACTAAAAGCACTCTGCCATGGATTTTTCTCGTTTACTTTGAATTTTGCTACCAAATTGAGGGACTGCCTCTGGTTGTTTCATGGGAGGTTAAAAGAAAAGTATGAGATATTAACAGACACACAAATAAATATGTGAGAATATGTGTATGATATTTTGTTTGTTCAGCCATTCTATGTATGATATATACAGATTTTAAAACATTTTTTGTAAATATGTATATATAGATATAACCTTTTGATTAAAGTTAAGCTTTAAGTAGTGTGAGGAATAAACATGTTCTTTAAGGAACTTGTCTAAAGTTAGAGAGCCAAGGCCCATCCTTGTGAAAATATCTAGTTTATTACATGACATAGGGGACGATCAAAGGAGCCATCTTTATAGTTGGAAAGGATTTCGCAGGACTAGTGTTTGCGGCACAGCAGTTTAATACTCTGCTATGACAGTGCCATTCCATACTTTAGTTCTGCTTCAAGTTCCAGTTACCCTGCTTCCAATCAGACTTCAGCTAATAGGCCTGGGAAAGCAGACAACAATGGCCCAAGGTTTGAGCCTCACCAAAATGGAAGCTTCTGGCTTCTGATTTTGGCCTGGTCCAGCCCTGGCTGTTGCTGCAGCTCTTTTGGGAACTTATTAGTGAATGGAATGTCTACCTCCCTGTCACTCTTGCTGTTTGGAGAGACAGACATAGGTCTCCTAACCACTGTCATTTCCAAGATGTGTGACCTGCTAGGACCAGACCTGGTCAGAGCTAGAACCAGGAGCTGGTAACCAGGTATCTCAGATGAGTGGCAGGACCCCAAGTACTTAGTCATCATAGGTGCTGTCCAGGATCTGCATCCAGAGCCAGGAATCAAACTTCAGTGTAGAACAAAGGCATGTCTAGCGTAAAGGGCCACATGCCCCTCTATTTTTAAATTTTTTTACATTTACTTTTGGTGTGACATGGCGCCTACAGTGTAGAGGAATAAAGTCACCAAACTATCTTGCATACCTCCCCAAAGGATGTGGCCAGTGTTGCCTGCATTCAGTGTTCTGACCAATTAAGGATTTGCCAGAAGTAGTTTTATTATATGTGCTAACATACTCACCCCAAGGTGGCCAGTGGCTTTGTTTTTCCGATACCAAGTAAAAGGGGTTTATAATTAACAGGACCATCACTGTGTTCTAAAATACTCAACATCTGTCTTCTTAGTATATATTTTTCTGACTACACATAAAGAATGTTTTTTTCAATACAAGATAGGATCTCTAAACTTGCTAGTCTCAGGCAAGCCAGTCCTTGTCACAGATGCAATGAGGTACAGCCTTTTTCCGCACTTGAAACTTCTGAATACAGACCATTTATTTAATAGCTTCAATGTATTTAAGCCATACATTTTTTTAAAGATGGTTTTTTTTTTATCTGAAAAGCATATTTTCAGAGAGAGGAGGAGAGACACACTCACAGAGAAAGTGATAGAGACTTCTATTACTAGTTCACTCCCCAAAATGGCCACAGCCGCTAGAGCCAGGTCAGTGAGAAGCCAGGAGCCTGGAGCCTTCTTCTGAGTATCCGAAGTGATTGTAGGGGTCCAAGGACTTGGGCTATCCTCTGTTGCTTGCCCATGCACATTAGCCATGAGCTGGATGGGAAGTAAAACAACTGGGCCTCAAACTGGAGCCCATATGGCACGCTGGCACCACAGGCAGAGGTTTAACCTAATATACCATGGCACAGACTCCGTCATGCCATACACTTCCCATTAAAGGCTTCCACAGATCAAGTCATTTTTCTATGCGTACCCCACCCAACATTATCCTTAATTCCTCTCTTCCCATTTTTAGGTTGCTAATTCAAAACTTAACAACTTAAGCTTCCCAAATTGAATTAACATTCATAGATGCTTGATACCTCAGTACTCAATCCACACAGTCCTGTTAAGAGAGAAAAACAAACCTTTGTATATAAGAGTTAAGCTATGGGCCCGGTGTGGTAGCCTAGTGGCTAAAGTCCTCACCTTGCATGCATTGGGATCCCATATGACCACCAGTTTGTGTCCTGGCGCTACACTTCCCATCCAACTTTCCTGCTTGCGGCGTGGGAAAACAATTGAAGACGGCCCAAAGCCTTGGGACCCTGCACCCGTGCGGGAGACCTGGAAAGAAGCTCCTGGCTCCTGGCTTCGATTGGCTCAGCTCTGGCGGCTAGAGCCACTTGGGGAGTGAATCATCGAATGGAAGATCTTCCTCTGTCTCTCCTCCTCTCTGTATATCTGACTTTCCAATAAAATAAATCTTTTGTTTTTAAAGAGTTTATGTTAACTCATAAAGATATGCTTTCCCCATGATGGGAAGACTGTGGCACTGCATGCTTACATGGAACATATATACAACCCAATCCTGTCTGGCCCAGATATTCCAGGCTAAATGTCCACTGTGGTTTTCCATAGGGTGGTATTTCTTCAGCCATTAAAAACTGTGCCCTCTATATGAACTTTGCTAGAGTTCCTGGGCTAGTGCCAGCAGGCTTGAATCAGCTTCATGAGGTTGGTTGCTGATCAGTTTGCTATAAAAACACAATTTGCACAATAACACAGCTTCACAGACAGCTTGGAAGTCAGAGGTGCCTCAGAAATGTCCCTGATGGCTGCAGCTTTCACTATGCTTCGAATGATGAACTTTTAATGGCTTTGTCCTTGGACAAGCAGCAGGCTCAGTTAGTGCAGGGAATAGGCTGCACATGGCCAGTAGCCCTTTTTAGCATGGCCATTCCTTTTTTTTTTTTTTTTCTGCAATCTTGAACTGAGGACCTAAAAGAGCCCATTTACTATTTTTTAAAGATTCACTGATTAAGACCCAGCAAAGTAGCCTTGCATGCTTTGCATGTGCAGGGATATCGTATGGATGCTGGTTCTAATCTCAGCTGCTTCACTTCCTATCCAGCTCCCTGCTTGTGGCCTGGGAAAACAGTAAAGGACGAACCAAAGCCTTGGGATCCTGCACCCATGTGGGAGACCTGGAAGAAGCTCCTGGCTCCTGGCTTTGGATTGGCTCAGTTCCAGCCATTGCAGCCATTTGGGGAGTGAATCAATGGATGGAAGACCTTTTCTCTCTGTCTCCTTCTCTCTGTAAATCTGATTTTCCAATAAAAATGAATTTTTTAAAAAATCATTGGTTAATTTGAAAGGCAGAGCTACTAACAAAGAAACAAAACGTTCACTCCCCAAAGGGCTGTTACAGTCAGGGCTTGACCAACTGAAGTCAGAAGCCTAGAATTCCATCCAGGTATCCTGTATCAGTGGAAAAACCATTCTCTGCTGCTTTTCCTGGTATTAGCAGGGTGCTCACTCAGAAGCAGAACAGCTGGGACTCCAGTGGACACTCAGTGGGATGCTGCTGTTGCAGTTGGGCAGGTTCACTCCACTGCACTGCAGTCCTAGCCCCTGTTTAGTATTTTTAATGAGTCATTTTAACTGAACTACATTACTTTTTTCTATTTATGCCTCTTGTGGGAAATACTGAGAATTTTCTCATTCTTTTCTCTTCCAGCTAGACATTTGCATTCACTATAGTTTCAGATTACCTGTCATTTTAGGCAACAGGTTCATGCAGTTTAGTATGAAAACAGCAGTGGTGGTAAGCATAAAACATGGAGGTAACACTAGGAAGACTTCACAGTGGAGCAAACTTTTGATCCCCAAAGACGATATACTGTTCAATAGGCAATCCACCATTGATTTAATTGTTCCCTTTTTTAGAGACCTGATCAATGCTAGTAGACTGAAGGCTGACACAGTCCTTTAGGTTTTCATTAACATACAAGCATAAGATTTTATTGTAGGAACATAGTTGCTTGATGTCTACATTGGAACATATAGAGTTAGAAAGGTCACAGCAGGGAAAATTATTTTATGCTGAAACTCAAAAGATTAGAAACATTGTGGCCTGTGACCTTGTAGAGAATTGTCTTCTAGAAGAAAAGATTCCTTTTCAGTGATAGCTGGATTGAAATAATATACCATTGACCACGATAGACTTTCGTTATAATAAAGGAGGGCAACTTCATTGGTTGGGCAGAATAATTGTAATTTCAGATTAGATATTTTATACCAGTAGCCATATATGCCTCTCATTTCCTGTTATTCTTACAGATCATTTTTAGCATAAAGCACATCAGATTTGATAATCAAGGCAAAGATGAAACGATTATCCACATTCTGTTTCTTTGTTGTCAGTTTTTTATTTTGTTTTTTTAAGCATCTGGAAACAACATTCCTTTGGAAAATTTTAGCAGATTAGAGAAAACTGTTTCAATAGAATTGCTTTAGGAATTCTCAGCTGCTCCTTGTTGCTTTTTTGAAGCAGTTTATCACTCTTGTGTTTACTTATCATAGCTTTTTACAGAAAACAAAGTGATGGAAATACAAAATGGTTCCTCCACTGCAAAAAATAATTTCAATAATTTCTCAGAAAGCTAAGCATAGATTTTACATGTAGCTTAGGCACAATTCAGAAAGCCGCATTTTATGTTCATGCGAAAACCTGTCTGAGTGTTCTTAGAGGTTATTATTAATTACTGAAACTAAAAACAGCCCAAATTTTTGTCCTTCAATTCAATTTCAGTGAGTGAATGGACAGTTTTATTAATATAGTATAATACTGCTCAGCAGGAAAAAGCAGTGATTGCAACATTTGACACAGTGGCTAAGATAGTGCTTGAATATTCATATTACTTACCATCAAGGACAGACACCCCTGGCTCCCGTCCAGCATCTTGCTAATGCACTTCCTGGAAGGTGACAGGTGATGAAAAAGGTGCTTGTGTCTTTGCAGCTATAGGAGAGGTTCAGATTGAGTTCCAGCTTCTGAATTCAGCCTGACCCAACCCTGTCTGTTGTGATGTGTTTGTTTGTTTGGTGTGTTTTGTTTTGTTTTGTTTTGTTTTGTTTTGTTTTGTTTTTTGGCATTTGTTTTTGTTTTTTTGCTCTCACTTTTAAATAAAATGAGAACTAATATATTTTAAAAGATGCACTATTTTATTACATGTAACAGTTTGGATGTATCACAGAGAAATTAGTAAGAGTAAGTCTGAAATTGCTATACTATGTAGTCTCACATGATATTTTTGAAAAGACAAATTTAGAGGGAATGAGAGATGATGAAAAATTCCAGAAGTTTCAGGAAAGAATATGAATGCAAAGGGTTACCATGAGAATGAGGGGATAGGGGAAAGATGACAATGTTGAAAGTTGCATAATTTAAAATGTTTTGGGCTCAGCATGGTAGCTGAGCAGCTCAAGTCCTCACCTTGAATGTGCCCAGGATCCCATATGAGTGCTAGTTCTAGTTTCGGTGGCCCCACTTCCCATCCAGCTCCCTGATTGTGGGCTGGGAAAGCAGTCGAGGATGGCTCAAAGCCTTGGGATCCTTTACCCGTGTGGGAGATCCAGAAAAGGCTCCGGGCTCTTGGCTTCTCATTGGCTCAGCTCTAACTGTTTGGGGAGTGAATCATGGAATGGAAGATCTTTCTGTCTCTTCTCCTCTCTGTATATCTGACTTGCTATAAAAATAAATCTTAAAAAAAAAGTGTTGAATTTCATAGGCCTATATACCCAAAATATCCATTTTACTGTATATTCAATTAAAAAATAAATTTAAACAAGGAAATAGGTCATAGTAGATTTTAAAATGGATTTCAGCAAAATTTTATTGTCTTTCTATATGTTTGAATGTCCTTTTGCATCCTATCATAACAATTACCATTATAGGCATGACTGGACCATTTCAAATTCCGTAAGACACGTACCTTTACACTCATTTTACAAAAGAGGACCCTGAAACACAGGATACTTGATGAGTTTCCTCAAGTGATGTGCCATTTGGAAAAAATCTTATTTCAGATTATGAGACTGACATGCTGCCTACTGCGCTAAGGAGGCAACTAAAATCTTATTTCAAAGACAACAGTTTGGATTGCGCAATCATACAAATATGTGCTGCATTCCTGGGGCAGGCAGTTTATGCAGGCCTTGGTAAGACACCCAGAATGCCTGCATCAGAGTGCCTGGCTTCAAGTCCTGGCTCTTCTCCCATACCATCTTGCTACTGTTGCACAACCAGAGACAGTGATGATGGCTCAAGTGGTTGGATCTCTGACACTCGCTCTTCACTCTCAAAAGACTACTCATCACCTACTCAAATGCCTTTTCTTTAGCCTGAACACAATTAATCCAGTAAAATATTTGTTCTGTATTTCAATCTGAGAAAAATGCTTGCAGTGCCTGCTATGTGACAAGCTCACACCAAGATATACAAGGTAGCACAGTTTGCTCCTCAAGGAGCTTGCTGTTTATCTCTAGCACTAAAACATCAGTACCTAAATAATTAGAGAAAAATCAATTTCAAAATGGGGAGACAGAGTGTACGTACAAGCAGCGTGTGACAAAGTTGAGGAGAGGAAGATGTGTAGGGAGGCTGGAGGAGTCTAGAGAGTTGGTTTGAATTAGACATGGAGTCAGGGAAAGAGGGTCTTCTCCAAGAGTTCCTACTGTCTCAGAGACAGCTATAGGAGTGAGATCAAGGGCTTTCAAGCCACATTTCTGAATTTAAATTGTAACTCATCACCTAGCAGCTGTTATAACTTTGGGGGGGGGGGGACGACACTGAATCGTTGTGTACCACAGATACTTCTATTAATACCAAGTTAATAAGATTGTGAAGACTAAGTCTTCACAAGTGGGCTGTTGCTACCCATGTGGGAGACCCAGGTGAAGCCCCGGCTGCTGCTGACTTCAGCCTCACTTGGCTTCCCATCACTACAGCAATTTGGGAAATGAACCATTGGATGCAATTCTCTGTCTCCTTCTCTCTGCAACTCTAACTTCAAATAAATATTTAAGTAAGTGTTTGTGTGTGTGTGTGTGTGTGTGTGTGAGAGAGAGAGAGAGAGAGAGACAGGAAGGGATACATACAGGGGGAGATATTATCTATGATTTGGTTCAAACTGAGATCTTGTTTTAAAAACATGGAAATTTCCAGGAAGATTTGTAGAGTTTGTCTCTGGATTTATTTAGCCTTTAGCAGAAACTCAGTTTGTGCCACTTTCCTATAAATCAGACACATTGAGACAGCAGTCATCATTTGAAATGTTTCCACTCATTTTGAAATGTTGCCACTAAAGAAATTAGCAGACAAGTCCTAAATCCAGCTTTTCAACTCACCCCACATACTTCTTCAATCCAGATGGGAAAGAATCTTTTCTAAACACCTCAGCCGGAAATTCCAGAGACATTCTAGCAAAGCAAGAGGATCTCAGGACTAACAAGTTACTTAGTACTTGTGAGTTCATCTCTGTTTTCATAGTGTTACATAAACTCTTCTGAAATTTCTCTATTTAAAAATTGCTAACACGAGTTTTCAAAATAACCAGTTACTTTAAGATTTAACTCAATTTTTATATAACGCATAACCCCCTGAAGAAGAATGTTAAATATCAGGTTTCTCGTAATTGTTATTTCACTGTTTTGAAGCCCCAACAGTTCATTGATGACTTTACAGACAAATCAGTTCCTCAGATGCAAACTTACAAAACACGTGTTTGTGCAGGCAAATTCTCCCTCACTGGTGTGTTTTTGTTTTGTTTTTCCTTCTTAAGAATCCACCAAATGCCAGGTCCTTAGGACAAAGAACAGAGACAAGGGAAAATCTCCTTAATCTATTTGAGGTATGAAGAAAGAATTTCATGTGTGAATAGATGACAATTGCGGGATAATACAAAGGTGGGGGTAAACAACCTTTCCTTGTCATCAGGCTCTTTAAGGATAGTCCATTGGTAATTAATGAACTAAGCCCACCTGTTTTTCTTATTCAGTTCATTTGAAAAGTAGAGTAAGTTTCTGCTTTACATCCAGAAAAATGACTCTGTGACTATCCTCCACACCAGCTGTGTGTTTGGAAGGGGAAACACAGGGAGATGGAGAAGCAGAGTGGAGGGTATAGGTTCCAGGAAAATGATGTCGTTGAGAGAGCTCTACATGAGGCACCAGAAAGCCTGCATTCTAACAGGCTGTGCGACCCGGGAAAATCACTTACCTCATACTGAGTCTGTTTCCTCATCTTGAAATAGGGATAAAAGTCCCTTCTGGCCAGGTTAATTGATTTTGTTAGCACATGTGAAAGTGCTTAGTAAATCCTGACATAAAACTTTATATGATTAAAGCACATGCATGTGTGTGTGTGTGTGTGTGTGTGTGTGTGTGTGTGTGTGTACATACACATAAATGTAGGAAGGGCAGGTTGCAGTACTACAGATTAAGCTTCCACTGAAAATTTTTGCATCCTATATCTGAGTGCCAGCCATTCTTCTGACCCAGCTCCTTGCTACTGTGCCTGGCAAGCAGCAGATGATGGCCCATGTGCTTGCACCTCTGCCACTTAAAAGACCCAGAGGAACCTCCCAGCAACTGGCTTCAGCCCTGCCCAGCCCCAGCCATTGTGACCGTTTGGAAGTGAACCAGTAGATGAAAGACTCCCTCAGTCTCCTCGTTTATCTTTCTTTCTCTAACTCTGCCTTCCAAATAAATAAAGGAATGAACAGATAAAATATTTTTACAATTTAAGTGCAAAATCCTAATTCAAAAAGAGGATTAATATCAGTATTATATGCTATAACCCCAGTTACTACGCCAGCTGATATATGTTCATCGTTTTAATTTATCCTTGAATTAATCCAGCTAAGTGGTACTTTTCCTATTTTCAAGATAAAACTGATCAGTATTTAAAGGTGTCAAGAAACCGTCCCCAGTCCGTAAAATGTAAATGGCAAACCCAGAACTCACACCGAGTCTGTCTCTGAAGCCTCTCTCTGCTGTTCTGCCACCAGGATGGAATAAGTACTAGGATTCATGCCCCTGGCTGGAAAATCAAAGACCCAGCCGTAGTACACCCTGAAGCCAATTCCATGAGGCTTCATCTCACTGCCTGTTTAATGCATCTTTTCAAACAGTGCCCTCGTCATTTATACTTTCAGAGTATAAATAATGGAAGTATAATGGATGGAAGTGTTCCTTCTCTCTTTGTTGTTTGGTTCTTGGCTTTGTAGTTACCCAGCCAGCTGCACTCATGACCTGCTTCTGTAATTTTGATGCTTTGTTAGATGAAATGCATATAAAATATTAACCATTTTAAAATTATGATTATACTTCACAAGTTCAAAATGTTGTACAACTTATCACATCTGTCTAGTTTTGAACACTTTCATTATATTCATCAGTCACTTGCTTTTCCCCTCCTGCCTATATACAATCCCTGACAGCACTAATTTACTTTCTGTGTCTACATTTGTGTTGTAGTTAGTATATGAACATATGCAGTGTGTGTCTAGCTTTTTTCATCTGGTGTAATGTTTTCAAGATTCACGCATGGTATAGCATGGCATGTACCTTATTCTTTTTATGACTGCATTATATCCATTCAATGAACATACCATGTTTGGTTTCTTTGTTCATCTTTGATGGACTTTTGGACTGTTTCCATCTCTTCGCTACTGTGAATAATGTATAGTGAATATTTCTGTATGAATACCTGTTTCAGTCCCTGTGTTTATTTTTTTTTTATACCTACCTAGTAGTGGAATTATTGAGTCATACAGTTAATTCTGCGCTTATGCCTTTGCGCATTCACCAAACTTTTCTGTAGTGGCTGGCTGCCCTTTTTACATTTTATCTAGAAATGTACATGGGATACAATCTGTCCACATCTTCACCAGGGCCTGTAATTTTCCTTTAAAAGAAAAATTAGCCATTTGATTGGGTACAAGTATATCAGTGTGGTGTGGGTTTTTATTTCCCAAATTACTAATGACATTACATATTATTTCTGTATCCTCCTTGCTAATTGTTTACTTTTTTAGAGAAATATCTAATTCTGTTACTTGAAAAATATCAAATACCACTTAAATGGATTGTTTGATCACATTACCGGTGCCCCATGTCCTAGGCGAATTTTAAAAATAAGATCTAAAATGTCTGAATTCTGATTCCATTATGATTAGAAAGGGAAAAAAAAAAGTTTACCTTCCAAATTAAAAATGAAAGTGAAATCGATTCTTGCAGATTTCTGATGCCTTATTAATTAATCCCCTTAAGAATAGTTGAAGAGGCTGACACTGTGACAAAGCAAGTAAAGACATCAGCAGCAATACCAGTATCCCCAGGAATTTAAGACCCAGATGCTCCACTTCTGATCCAGCTCTCTGCTAACGTGCCTGAAAAGGCAGCGGCAGATGGCCAAAGACATGTAGTGAATAGAGTAGCAGATGGAAAGCTCTTTCTCTCTGCCTGTCCCTCTATTTCTACAATTCTGCCTTTCAGATAAATAACTAAATCTTAAAACATATGTGTGTGTGTTGAGTGAAACAATAGTTTAGGACATAGGGATGCCCACATGCCCACATCCCTTACTAGAGTACCAGTTCAAGTCCCAGCTACTCTAATCCCAATGTAGCTCCCTGTTAACACATCCAGGAGGCAGCAGATGAAGACTCAAATGCTCGGCCACCTGCCACCCTGTCCTACATGGGAGACCCAGATATAATTATGTACTCTTGGGTTTGGCCTGGCCCAGCACTGGCTGTGTGTGGGCATCTGGGAAATGAGCCAGTAGATGGAAAATTTCTCAAATATTCTCTCTCCTTTGCTTTTTCTTGTTTGCTCTCCTCTCTCCTCTTCTCTGCCCCTTTCTCTCCCTCTTGTTTTCTCCCTCCTTTTTTCCCCTCCCCATCCTTCCTTGATAATAAATAATGACTCACAAAAAATTTTAATTTAAACTATTGTAGTCTCTCCTCCGTCTAGTCTCATACCAGCCAATTACTTGGAAAATATAATTATCAGTTTGGCTTTAAACACAATATTTAGTTAATTATCTTCCACTTCAATTCAATCCGTACTTATTTAATAGCTACTCTGTGCTAGGCTCTGTACCCAGGAGTCATCACAGAGATTCCCCTAAAAAGAAACATATAAGCTGTGCAGCTTATTTTATGGAGCATAGTCTAAGAATAATCTGGCACCCTGAACAAGAAGATACATTTTCTCAGTAGATCTATTATCTCATTCTCTTTCCTGCCTTTGAACATTTTTCTCAAGCTGTCTTAGAAATCTCAGAACCCAAGATAGGGGTAATGGCAATAATGCCAGTAAGAAGAAAGTCCAAAAGGAGCATTTAGTGTGTAAAGAATATATTTTTTAAGTTTTTAAATTTTTTTTTTATCAGAAAGTCAGATCTACTGAGAGGAAGATTTTCATCCTCAGATTTACTCCCTAAGTGGCCACACTGGCCAGAGCTGAGCTGACCTGAAGGCAGGAGTCTGGAGCCTGTCCTGGGTCTCCCACATGGGTACAGGGTCCTAAGACCTTGGGCTGTCCCGAACTGCTTTCCCAGGTCACAAGCAGAGAGCTGAATGGGAAGTGGGGTTACCGGGATTAGAACCAGTGTCTATATGGATCCCAGCGCATGCCACACAAGGACTTAAGCCACTGGGCTATCTTGCTAGGCTAGTGTATAAAGGATATTAATACTTCTGAGATTGCTCTCATATGTATAGTCCTCTTTTCTCTCTCTCAATGTATATGAAGAATCAATGAGATAGTATATAAAGTGATTGAAAGAGAATTTGACATAGTCACCAAATGTTAATCATCACTTTTATTTATCAAGTGTCAACTGTATATCTTCTTATGCTCAAAATCCAGAGACTAATAAGACAATATCCATGTCCTGTAAGTACTCACAGTCTAGTGAGAGAAAAATATGCAAATATATTATAGTAACATATCATAAATCTGTAGAGCACAAAAATGAAGCGGTTCACCCCAGTACCGAGGGAGGTGTGAGTAGTTCTAAATACCTAGAGGTTGCACTTACGCTGAACCTGAAAGATATGTTTGACTGACTGTCAGAAAGGAGTGTTGAGATACACTTTGCATTTTAGAAATGTGATCTTTAATGATGCTTTCCTTTCTATAATTTGGTAACAGCAGTATATAACTACAAAATCTCCATAAAAATTGAGGGGAAAATTTTTTGTTCCTTTTTTATATTCTGTTTTTTGTTGTTGTTAAGATAAACTGAAAGTACTTTTTAAAGTGGGGATAATTTAACATCTTTCTTTGTTCATTATATGTATCCCACTGCTTTGCTCTTAGTAGATGTGGGACAAAATCATTGCATGACACTAAACCAAATGCAGGGTAATTCAGAACAAAAAGCTGACAAAGAGGTGGTTCTTCTCAAACATGTCTAGAATTGGCGATTATCCTGCCTCTTTCCCTACACAATTAGAAATCTTTGTTTTTCTGCATTCATATCTTTAATCAATTTGTTTTTTAAAATTTAGTATATTTTATTATATTTACATACTTAAGGATGTATACCCATGTAGACAGCCAATTAGGGTGGGGAGGGTCCTGGAATCGGGGAAAGTAGAAGGGACAACTGCCCCCAATCTCCTTTTTCCTTCCTGTATCTGGGGAAAGTCAGGAGAGAATGGGAGAGGCTTCCAGCAACCCAACCACATCAGTATCCAGGGATGGGGGGGGACAGCCAACCAATGCAATTCCAGAGTCCCCGATGTGGAACATGCCTAAGTGGTTTTGATAATTCTAAGATGTGTGAATTTCACTGCTCCAAGGTTGAGGAGATCCTTCCAAAGCTCCACTGGCTGACATAGTCCACCTTAGAGTCTCAGTTTACCCAGATACTCACTGTTTGCAAATGCAAACTAGGCAGTTGCCTACAGCTGGGGTAATCAAAAACTTTCTCTTCTTTATATTCTAAGAGACCTGTGACTTTTCAGTCTTTCCTACTAATGTCAGCTAAATCATACCTTCTGATTTGACTGAGGGGGGGAGGTACGAGTAATGGATGAATTAGTTGCTTTGTAATTTGACCTTTTCTTGACACTATTCATAAAGCTCAAGTCACGTTAAGCTTTTATTTCCTACTTAGTAAGTTGAAAGTTTAAAGACTGAGACCAACATTGATAATGTTTTTAAAGATAAAGTTTTTCTTTAAAGGGCCAGATAGTAACTATTTTAGGCATTAGGGACTATATATTTACTGTCATAACTACTCAGCTCTGTTCTTATAGCACCAAAGCAGCTGTAGACAATACCTAAATGAATAAGCGTAGCCATATGTCAATAAAACTGTATTTGCTGAAACAGACCACAGGCCAGCTTTGGCCCAGAAGATCATAGTATAATGAGGTGTAACCAAAGTAGGTGTCCTCCTTCTCTCATCTAAAGGCTTGCAAGAAGGATTCCTGACTAGAGTCGTAGATTTTATCAGAGACCGTCACATCATGTCTCTGTTGCATGTAAGCATGCTGATACACACGCTCCATGAAAATCTCCAGAGCCCATAACTAGACTGCGACCATGTCACAGGGCTGCGTATTGGAGAGGAAGTTCGTTCATGTTTGTTCATCTCTGTTGCCCTGCTCGTAGTACATACGCTCAGTGAACATGTTCCTGTGTGAGAAATTTACATGTCTCTATTCAAAATGAAATGCAAGTCTTCCAAACTGCTGCCTGGCTGCTTAGGAAATGAGACCTCAGTCTGTACTAATGTAGAGTCCCTTTCCCTTTTTACAGCTATCCTGAATGCAAAAATCACATCCCAGCTAAATTTCACTTTTAAAATATCACATGTATTACTTTCATTTTCCTTATTCTACTTGTTATTTAATAATTAGGATTAACGTTACTTTTAGTCAAAGATACTCATTTTCATAAGATCTGTAGGTCGGCTGCAGTATTTTGGAGCAGTGTGTTTTAGAGGTTGTCAAGTGCAGGCAAGGGGTCACCTGGACATTGTGGCAGTGTTCAGTTTCTGATTCATTCAGGCTGGTTTAGGTCCCAGAAGTTTGCATTTCTCACTAACTTCAAATTGACTTTGATGCTACTTGTCCTTCAAGCAGCCTTGAGTTAGCAAAGTCTTACTTCTATTCCTACAGTGCAGTCACTCAGGCTCTTATCATATGTTCAGCAGAACCAAGAATTAGCTCTGGTCACAGTAATGACCCCAACCAATGTATTTTGTTTGTTTAGTTTAGAAACTACTATTTGAAATGGTTCTTGGCTACTTAATCTATACAAGAAATTTCAAAATTATTATCTCTCCACATTATATTTTTTGCATTAAGTCTCCCTTTTGTTGTTCTTGTTACTGGTCATTTATTTTGTAAAGCTATATTTACTTTGTAAAGGTACAATTGGCATACAATAAGCTTCATCTCTCTAAAATGTAAAGTTGACAAATGTAGACAGCCGTGAACTCTGAAAGGTGTCCTCATGCTGCCCTGTCATTTCTCCCTGCAGCCTCTGCCAACAGAGTCCCATGCACCCATGGATCTTTCTGTCAGTGTAGATTTTATGCATTTTCTAGAATTTTATGGAAAACTAAGTCATACAGTACACACTCATCAGTCTTAGGTGGCATTTAGTGTGTTCACAATGTTGTGCCACCACTGCCTAGGAACTTTAACACTGTTTTGTTTAAGAGATATTTAGAATGTGCACTTTAACATTTTTAATAAGTGCTAATTTTAGAAAACACAGGAAAGCAAGTTACAATGTTGTCTTTTTCTAATTAGCTCATTATGTACTCTATGCAAGAGAGTGAAAATATTTGGCTTCTAACGTTTTATAACATGTCAGAAGCCGTGTACCGTAGCCACACTAAAGCCATCTTGAATATAGAACTATGGGCCAGTGGAAAACCCCCAGTTGGCTAGAAGCTTGGGAAAGAAGTTATGAAACTAATCACACACTTAGCTTCAATTGTTTCTAGCAACTGTTTCAGAATGTGATTTATGCTGCACCTGCCGACATCTTGTTACTGATTACCTATGCTATTGTTGATATGTTGGTTACTATGGTTGATATGGTGGCTGCTCAAGAACAATCGGTCTGGAGACCATGGCTTGCTTCCTAGTTTCTCCTTTCCTCCCTGAGCCTTAGTTACTGAAAAGTATAAAAACCCTCAATTAAAATCAATAAACTGACATCTTGATCAGACATCCTGTCTTGCTGTCCATTCTTTGTGTCTCTTGTCCCCCAATCTCTCCTAGGTGGTTGTGACCCCCGTTGACTGTCCTGCTGGACGGGACAATAACAGACCTCCATACTGGTCAGCTAACCTAGGTGTTTGAGTGGGCTGAAAGCATGTGGGACAAGCACAGTGCAGTCTTGCACAACGGGAGCACTATGATGACTGTAAAATGTGTAGATGTGAGAGACTCCATTTCTGTCAGTCACTGATACAAACCCTGCAGATTCACTTAATTCACTGGCATACTGATGCGCCCTAGTCTCCAGTGCAAAGGTTGTCATTTTGCACCTTCATATAACCTTGTCCATGTCTGTCATCATCATCATTTTCAGTTAATGAAACCAAATGTATAAAGATGAGAATGGACAGTTTCAGTCCTCACTGAATTGCTTATTCTGTTTGCTCTGTTTTAACTGGAAATGGCAATGAACATCCTCAGTTAAGCTTGCATTTCATTGCTGTCTTCTTAGAGAACCTGCTTTGTGTTGGCTATCCTCAGTGTTTGACCCTAAGTCACTCAGTTCTGGGCTCATTTTTTCCTTTGAATCTGTAACTTGAGATTTGATCTTCAACTGAGAACTCAAATCTAGCAGTCACAATTAACTTCACATTAATGTAAAAGTCACCTTACTGATGAAGGGCTATCCACAGCCATCCTCTGAAATCTTAAGAAGAAATGATACAAGTAATTATGACAGGGGATCCAGTGTTTGCTGTAATCAAGAAATGGTTTTATAAAAGTATACTACTGGGCCTGGAGTAGTAGCCTAGTGGCTCAAGTCCATACTTTGCATGTCTGGGATCCCATATGGGTGCCGGTTTGTATCCTGGCTACTCCACTTCCCATCCAGCTCCCTGCATGTGGCCTGGGAAAGCAGTCGAGGATGGCCCAAAGCCTTAGGACCTTACATGGGAGACCCAGAAGAAGCTCTGACTTTGGATTAGCTCAGCTCTGGCCATTGTGGCTACTTAGGGAATGAACCAGCAGATGGAAGATCTTTCTGTTTCTCCTTCACTCTTCACATCTGCCTTTCCAATAGAAGTAAATAGATCTTAAAAAAAAGTCCTGCTACTATTTTTAATAATGCTTATATTTTTCACAATTCTGTTTGCCTCTTGATGATACTTGGATCATTTAAGTTACAGATTTAGAAACAATATGAAAACCCATGAAATTTTTCTATTGCTTTTAGCAGCTCACATTGAAATCTGATTCAATGGGTATTGATATAGGACTATACTGAATTGTATCTTGTGCCAGTGTGAGGGAAAATATATAGGGCTTAACGATGAGAATGACTAGTTTTAAATTCTAATTTCAGCACTTTTTAACAGCTTGTTGTAACCTTCAGAATTGAAAATATGTTTAAAAAATCATGTAAGGGGCCCGGCGAGGTGGCGCAAGTGGTTAAAGGTCCTCGCCTTGCACGCCTGGGATCCCACATGTGCGCTGGTTCTAATCCCGTCAGCCCCGCTTCCCTTCCAGCTCCCTACCTGTGGCCTGGGAAAGCAGTCGAGGATGGCCCAAAGCTTTGGGAACCTGCACCCGCGTGGGAGACCCGGAAGAGGCTCCTGGCTTCAGATCGGCATAGGATCGGCCCGTTGCACTCACTTGGGGAGTGAATCATCGGACGGAAGATCTTCCTCTCTGTCTCTCCTCTCTGTATATCCACCTTTCCAATAAAAAAAAATAATAATAAAAATAAATCTTTAAAAAAAAATCATGTAAGGAATAGTTAAGGCTAAGAACTATTGATATACACATTAAGCACTTGAAATTCCATTCATTCATCCTACAAATACCAAATAAATATAGGAGACTTTCAGTTAGGGAGCAATGAGACAAATATACTAATGAGTGTAGCATGGATTGCAATGGCTAGTATCCTGCAAATGAAAATTTTTGGTTAGGATGGAGTTATGCAAATCAGTTGCCCTCCTATGATTTTAGTTTCTTCAGCTCCAATAGGACTCCTTTGGCCATATCTGAGACTGGCTTAAAGCCGAAGCTAGGAGCCAGGAATGCAAGGCCAAATCTTCTTTTTGGTTACTTGAGCCATCACCATTGCCTCCCAGGTCTGGAGTCAGGCTCCAGAGCTGGGAATCAAACTGAGGTGTTCTAGTATGGGACACAAGCCTGTTCCCAGACAACTTATTTTTTAAAATATGCAATATGATCTTGAGTGGTTGATAGAACAGGAAATGTTCCAGGAAAAAAGAACAGCATTATTCAAGAAACAAAAGAAAAAAAAACAATAATGTAAAACCCAAGCACTGTGAACTTTTAGCAGTAGGTCAGTAGACCCTCTAAACTGGTATGAAAGTAGTACAGCACTGTACAACTGGTAAAGCTGCCAGCTGCAGTGCTGGCATCACACAGTGATCATGTGGCAACTACTCCATGTCTGATCCAGCTCCCTGAACATGTGTCTGGGAAAGAAGCAAAGGATGGCCCAAATGCTTGGGCTCCTGGACTCATGTGGGAAACCCAGAAGAGGTTCCTGGCTCTTGGCTTGCTGCTGGCGTAGCTTCAGCTTTTGTGGCCATTTGGGGAGTGAACCAGTAGATGGAAGATTGCTCGCTCGCTCTCTCTCTCTCTCTCTCTCTCTCTCTGTAATTCTCTCTTTCAAATAAGTAGAATATTTTAAAAAATAATTTTGGGAAAGTATTCGAAGCATGGTTATCTATGTCTTCCCATAATTAATAGTGCCTTTTCTGTGTATCATTTGCACAAATATGCTGCCTAATACAAAATTAGTACCTAATGACTGTGAGAGGAAAGAAAAAAGGAAGACAGGAAAAAAAAATAAGGGCAGTAAAGGAAGGAGATTAATTGGTTCAGGAAATCCTATTTCAACAGGTGCCACAATTTTTGGCAGAGGTCCCTAAATTGAATGCCCTTTCACATCTGCCACAGTCTGTTTTGAAATAGAGCTGTTTACTTAGAATACTTTTGTTATGTACTGTATTTGTGCTCAGAGGGCTTCCACCTGTGATAGCTTGTCCCTTTATTGTATGTACATAATGTCGTAACAGGTCATACCTGCCTAGCCAGTAATTGCCTTGATTCACATGGGGCTACTTTGTGAATAAGCTTTATCTTTTTCCTTCTTGATTTTTACTGCAAACAATTAGGTATTTTATGCCTGGAAAGTGTACTCATTTATTCAACATGGCCTTATTAAATACCTCTCAAAGGTTAGGCATTGCATAAGATATGGAACTATACAGTATCATGGGGGAATCCCATATTAAATAATTATACAATAATTGCAGTTGGATAAATGCTTTAAAGCAAAAATCCAGAATGTTGGGAGGTAAACCTAACCTGTAAACAAATTTAATGGAGTAAAGTCAGGAAAGTCATTAAATTTAAGCATTTTAAACATTTCTCAGAGTGGGCATTTGTCATAGTGGCTGACACACCTACATCATGTAATGAAGAACCTCAGTTCAAATATCCGCTCTACTCCTTGTTTCCACCTCCTACTAATGCAGACCCTGGAAACAAGGTGATGGCTCATGTACTTGGGTCCCTGTTACCATGCTGGAGACCCCAGTGAAGTTCCAGCCTCCTGGCTTCAGCCTGGTCTGGTTTGGCTGTTGTGGTCATTTGGGGAGTGTACAAAAGGATAGAAGATCTCTCTTTCTCTTTCTCTCCCTCTCCCTCTTTCTCTGATTCCCTTCCTCTGTTTGTCATTTCAATTTTCAAATCTAAAAAAAAAGTTCATTTCAAAAATAGAAAGGTAAGGTTACATCATAATTTATCAGTTATATTCTAAGGATATATTGATTTGGAAATGTAATCTTAATCCACAAAAGCACAAGAGCCTCAGAGTCCTTGAACAGATGACTAAAAAGGAGGTATTATTTGCCAAGAGTGCATAGTTTGTTGTTGAAAGAGTTAGAGCTTGAGCACAGGTCTGCTTATCTGTTACATCTCCTCAGTTACTTGAAAAACAAAGTACACATCGAATATAAAACACCTATAGCCAAATAAACTAGTAAATGGCCACTCTGTACAAACATGTGTTCTGAGCGGGGGAAAGAATTTACAGAGTAATGAATTAGGCAAATGTAAATGGAAAGAGGCAAAATTCACCTTATCAGCCTGTTTTATCTAGTCTTAGTTAACCCTCACTATATCTAATGACAGATAGCCAGTTGGAATTAAATGAAATTATATTTTTAAAAAAATGCTTCGGGAACCAGCACAGTGGCATATCAGGCTAATCCTCTGCCATATGGTGCTAACATCCTATATGGCACCAGTTCATATCTTGGCAGCCCCACTTACCATCCAACTCGCTGCTTACAGCCTGGGAAAGCAATTGAGGATGGTCCAAGGCCTTGGAACCCTACCAAAGTGAGTTCTTGACTCCTAGCTGCAGATCAGCTCAGCACTGGCCTTTGCGGCCAATTGGGGAGTGAACCAGTGCTTGGAAGAGCTTTTTGCGTCTCCTATCTGTAAATCTGCCTTTCAAATAAAAATAAGATCTTAAAAAAAAAAAAAGAAATGCTTATGTGTCTTTAAAATATCAAGCAATTGCTAAACATAAGTGCCCAATATGCTTTTTAAAAAATACTTATTTGTTGAAAGGGCTACAGGGAGAGAGAGGAATCAAACTTCCATCCTTGTGTTCATTCCCCAGATGGCCACAGTGACCAGAACTAGACTAGACTAAAACCAGGACCAGAAACTTCTTCCAGGTCTCCCATATGGGTGACCAGGGCCCATGTACTTGGGCCATCTTCGATTGCTTTTCCCAGAAAACAGGGAGTCAGGTCCGAAGTAAAGCAACTAATTGCAAGCTGGCACTGATGGAGGAAGCCCGCATCACAGGCAACAGCTTTAACCTGCTGCAGCACAGCACAGGTCTCTCCAATAAGCTTTTTAAATCCATTTTTATTCATGTGTGATGCTACATGACACATGAAGCGTTCAAACTATGTTGGAATCTAAGTGGTTTCTCAGATTAAATTTAGGACCCCTAATCTTTTGTCCCCACATATCAGTTCCCTTTCATTATGGATAATAGATTCAGACAAACAATATCTAATTTTTCCTAATGTTTTGTTTTAAAATTGCGAATTAGTACTGTTTAAACCAGTGCTTTTGGAAATGAGAAGGAATATTAGCTTTCAGGAGAATGCTAATCTTGAGTGGATACCAGGGAGAACTCTGAAGAGAATGTTAAACATACACTCTACCTTAAATAAGTATATGGTAAAGTGCAGAGACAAATAGGAAATATAAAGTTACTCCATATGTGGGACAGTGTTGTGGCAGAGCAACTTATGCAACCACTTGATCTGTCAGAATCCAATGTAGGAGCTCTGGTTTGAATCTCAGCTGCTTTGCTTCGTGGCATTGTGTCTGAGAAGGCAGTGGAAGATGGCTCAAATGGTTCCTGCCACACATATTAGAAAACAGAATAAAGTTCCTGGCCTCAACCTGGCATAGCCTTGACTCTGTAGGGGGTGAAGCAGTATTTGGAATATTTCTCCCTTTCTCTGTCTCTGCCTTCCTAATAAGTAAATATTTTTATTATTATTATTTAAGAAATGTAGTCATAGGAAATTTATTTTAAAAAAAAGAACTCTTATGTTTTATTGGTCACAAAATGTCAAATATGTGATTGTACAGGTCACCCTAAAAACATATATGACCAAAAGAGGAACCTATACTGATACAGGCAGGAATAGTATTTATTAAATACGTATAAACTCACTCCAAACATTTTTCAACTTAGGTAACTTCTGTTATTCACACTGCGTGGGTGTAATAGCTGTAGTGGGTTCATTTGATGATCAAAGCCTCAGTGGTGTACTGTGTGGAGTGAGGTTACCAGGGTATTTACTTTTAGCCTCCTTGTAGACTGATCAGGGTATTATTTCTCAGTCTTACAAACGCTGTTAAATATTTGTCCCAAAATTGACAGTTTCAAAGTTTATCAGAAGGAAAGAAAGAACTAATAAATAAGTGCCAGATGCTTTGCTAGATAGTTTATTGTTCGCTCTCCAGCAGCGAGGGACTTGGTGCCTGGAGCCAATAACCATACTCATGGACTGTTGACTGATGGTCAATAGCCTCAGTTCATTAACAGCAAAAGACTTCTGAAGACAGAGGGTCTGAGACAGAATGTGCTTTACATGCCAGCAGGAGAAGGGCATCAATCAGTAAACAATGTCCTCTTCTAGCAGGCACCTTCCTTTGATCTATTACCTAAACTTGGGGATTAGGGAGTTCCTGTATCCGTGGATTTTCATATCAGCTGCTTCTGGATCTTTTCCCTGAATTCCGGGAGCTTTCTCACAGGATTACAACTGGTTATGGTTTGATGCTGATATGGTTGCCCATTGTCCTCATCTAATCAAGTGTCTCTCTGCAGTTTACATTTTGTTGCATTTCTTTTTGGCAATAACCATACTGACAAATATTCCTCTTTCCCAGTTGAGGAAACTGAGATCTAGAGAGATTAAATAACTTACACAGAGTCACAGATTCTAAGTAGTACAGCCAGGATTCAAACTAGTTCACTATATATCATATTGACTTATTGAGTTACTTACTTGCCAGCTATAGGCTCTTTATTTGATCATAAATTCACATAGGAAATTTTTTAAATCACCAATAAGTTCGAATCTTCTTTTCAGGATGAACGTGAAGCCAGAGAAAATGTTAAGAGAGAGCAAGATGAAGCCTATCGCCTTTCACTAGAGGCTGACAGAGCAAAGGTAGGTTTGGCCGAGTTGCTTCTGGGATAAAAAAAATTCAAACTTAGACATCTTTCATTATTTCAGTACCAACCCTTTTATCACTTTGATCCCTAAAACTATTGAGTTTGCAAGGTAGAGAGCTAGATTCCATTAATCGTAAGATAATTCTGTCTATTGTTTTCAAAGCGTAGTTCATTTTGAGAAAATAAAATTTGTCAAAAATCATTAAAAATTAAAACAAAAATGAACAAACCTGGTATCTATTTTGTTTGTTGTGATAGAACCCATAGCAATTTTTCGAAAGGTTGATTAGGTGACTTTAATGTGCAAAGTTGAGAACCATTGGTTAGTGCATCTTGAGGACCTGCTTCTGTGTTGGGTGTTGAGGAAGTTGGAAATTTAAATACACCAGTCTCCTCTCAAAGGGAGAGTCACAGAATGGTAGAGGGAGTGAAGAACACAGGCAGTTGTAACGTAAAGCAAGGATCCAAAGCATTGTGAGGGCAGCACTGAGTTCTGTGTCATTTTAGTAAGTAGGAGTTTCAAGGAAGAATTTTGTTCCAGCTCTTTGGGAAAGCCAGGAAGTTGTAATTTAGTGGAAATTTAGAGGAGGGAAGAAGTAGTGATGTAAGTAAAGACCAAGGAGCACACAGTATAAGGGTAGATAGAGCTGAAGTGAATTGATTTTAGCTGCAGAAAAAGAGCAGAATAGGCCAGGAGAAAAAAAAGATCCTCAAAGTCTTGAATACCACATTATCTAGAGCAATCAAAAGTGTTTGCGTGGCTTAGCGGCTAAAGTTCTCGCCTTGAACGCACCGGATCCCATATGGGCGCTGGTTCTAATCCCAGCAGCCCTGCTTCCCATCCAGCTCCCTGATTGTGGCCTGGGAAAGCAGTCAAGGACAGCCCAAAGCTTTGGGACCCTGCACCTGCGTGGGAGACCTGGAGGAGGTTCCTGGATCCTGGCTTCGGATTGGCATAACATCAACCATTGCACTCACTTGGGGAGTGAATCATTGGACGGAAGATCTTCCTCTCTGTATCTCTGACTTTCCAATAAATAAATAAATCTTTAAAAAGAAAAAAAACATTTCCATTACCCTGGTGTACTTCTAGATTCTATTGAGAGTAAACGCTTTGAATGTAGCAAGCTCATTTTCTTTTCTTTCTTTTTCTTCCTTTGCTTTTTCTTTTTTGAGGTAATCAAGTACTGACTGCCTGCTCCCATTCTATTTTATCAACAGAGGGAAGCTCATGAGAGAGAGATGGCAGAACAGTTTCGTTTGGAGCAGATCCGCAAAGAACAAGAAGAGGAACGTGAGGTAGGGTATAATTTTCAGAAAAAAAAAAAATTTAAAAACTGGGTTCATTTCCACTGTATTCAGTACTGAGGTTGAGTTTTAATGTTTCTTGCAACTTATTTCTTACTTTTCGCCTAAACTCATTTGAAGGTGGAAGATCAAACCTTTCCTTACAAGAAACATTCAGTTCTACTATATGAAATTCTTAGGAAATTTAATCTTATACTAGATTTGTGGTTTTCTATTCTTTTCAGTTCTGCTGCCCTTTTGTTGGCTGAGAAATACTTTCCATCCTTCTTGAATACTATCTCATTCTAAAGATCAGGAGCTAGTGCTATGATAAAGTGACTGCCTGTAGTGCTGGCATCCTAATGGTTGTTTGTTTGGGTTCTAGCTGTTCCACTTTGACCCGGCTCCCTGCTAATGTGCCTGGGAATGTGGCAGAGGATAGCCCACATCCTGGTTCATTGTACCCTGCCATTTTGAACCAGAAGAGGTTTTTGGTCCAGGGTTTAGACTGGTCCAGCCATTCCAGCCTTTGGGGAATGAACCAACATGTGGGAGACAACTCTCCTCATCTCCTACCCCAGTAACTCTGCCTTTCAGATAATTTAAAAAAAGAAACTTTCATAAAAAATAGAAGATACTGGGCCCGGCGAGGTGGCGCAAGTGGTTAAAGGTCCTCGCCTTGCACACCCGGGATCCCATATGGGCGCCGGTTCTAATCCTGGCAGCCCCGCTTCCCTTCCAGCTCCCTGCCTGTGGCCTGGGAAAGCAGTCAAGGACGGCCCAAAGCTTTGGGACCCTGCACCCGCGTGGGAAACCCGGAAGGGGCTCCTGGCTTCGGATCGGCATAGTATCGGCCCGTTGTGCTCACTTGGGGAGTGAATCATCGGACGGAAGATCTTCCTCTCTGTCTCTCCTCTCTGTATATCCGCCTTTCCAATAAAAAAATAATAAAGAATAAATCTTTAAAAAAAAAATAGAAGATACTGTGCTTTTCTATCCCTTACCCAGGCTTTACCTGCTAGAAAATATTTTTACTGCTAAATCATCTCATGATCAGTTTCTAAATACAGGAGATCCATTTAACTTGGATGATATTTTTGTGTATCACATCCATATCAATATAGGAAAGTTTTCATTTACTCACTTTGCAAACATTCTTCAAATACTACTGTGTACCTAAAATGGTGATTCAGACTTGGATCATGCTCTTCAGGAGTTCATAGTCTTTAAAAGATGGAATTATTATCTTCTGTGTCATAGATTTTCTACTTTCTCTATGCAAGTTTGTTAACCATTAAAACAGACTTTAATAGTAGTGATTTCTCTTTACAAGTAAGAAAACTGTACTATTTGAGCCATACATGTAGAAATGAGAACAGCTGAAATGATCACTTAGATCTTTATGACTGCAAAGTTTATACTTGTTCTCAAATTCTATTCCAGCATATGACCATTTGTTGTAAGCGTCTACATGAGTCATTTACAATTTCACAAAACTTTAAATGAAGTAGAGATTTGTCCCTATCCTCTAAACTGCTTCAAGAAATAGTTAAAGATCCTAGGATTCTTGTGCCATCAGTCCTCTTTCACACATGCTCTTTCCCTTAGTAGTTATCTGTGACTGTACTGGCTTGCTAAAATATCCAGGGGACACAATTAAATTGCATGTTCCAGATTTAGAGGTTGGTAGCTTTTATGCTGTCCTCTGATGATTTACCTAATTTATCATTCTCATATTTGCTCTGTTCCAAAAGTAAATAAAGCCTAACCTTAGAAATATTCTAAAAGCACCCTTTAGTGAAGCTCAGTATAGATTGAGCATTCTGTAAAATTCAAAATCCAAAATGCCAAGCTCCATCCTTTTAGATGTCAATGGAAAATTCCACACATATGACCCCCCCACATGACTAATAAAAATTCAGATACACTAAAAGAATGTGTAAAATTTCCTTAAGGTTATGGTATAAGATATGTATGAAAAGCAGTGAATTTCATGATTAGACTTGGGCCTCATCATCAAGGCAGCACATTAAGTATGTGCAAATTCCTCCAAAATCTGAAAAAGTTCAGAATCTAAAACACTTCTTTCTGGCCCCTGTCGTTTTTGATAAGGGCTACTCTCATCCTGAGTATATGCTATGGCTGCTAATGTGTGAGAGGATGGGACATGGAGGGAGGGAAGATCACATTTGGAAACTAACCACTATCTGGTCTTACGCACCGGTTTGCTCCTGTAAAATGCACATTTGCATAATGTTGGGTACCGCACATTATCTCACCTGAGTCACAACTAAAAGCCATATCATGTTTAATTTAATCTAGTCTTATCCAAATTAATGTTGACCTTTTTTTTCCCATGGACAGCAGTTGACATGATTCAGCACACTGAGTACTACAAACCAAAATACCAGAGAAAAGCTGATATTGTGCAACTTCTGAAAAAGCTGAGACCCAGAAAGATTAGACAGTTTGCCTGTGCTCACCAAACTGGTTGAGCACATAACCTGGAGCAGAAGCACGTCACCTGACTTTTCACAGTAACACTGCCTCCCTTCTTACTGGAAACTCAAACCCATATAATTACATTGAGAGGCAGGGGTGGTTTTATTATTTTTATTATCTCTGGTATTTCAAGATTCTTAAGAAAATGGGGCATTGAATACTCGAATAATCTTGGTCACATGGAATTCCTTGGTAGTTGTCCTCGTTTTGATGTAATTGTTGGGGTAAATCAGTAAAATGTAGAAAGTTACCAGCTTCTTGGTCATGATAAGACAAAAGACTGCCAGACTGTCTAGGGGCGTGCTTGTGGCTTAGTGTCTAAGGCTGCTTTAAACGAAAACCAAATGTTAAAAAAAATCTCCTGTTCTACTGATTTATTTATTTACCTTTTCTTTCTACAATCATTTTCAAGTATCTTACAATTCTAAGGGGTAAGAAAAGAAAGAAAACATATAGAAGACAGGGCAAAATCCAAATATAGAAAGATACATTAAGAAGCAAGATTAATGTGTTAACAACTGGCAATCCAGTAGAGACACCAAATGCCTATGATAGGTTTTTGCACATTTGCTCAATGTGAACCTCAAAATTACTTGGTATTTTAAAGACACATCCTTTTCTTGGTTCAAAACGAAGTAAAATATGATAGCCTACGGGTTTCACTTTGTATGTAACATCAGGCAAAGTTTTTTCTCTCAGAAGATGCCCTAAGACCTTACCACTGTATTTCCTGTGGTTCAGCTTAAAAGAGGAAGCTGTGTGATAAGGTGACAACTGCCCCCAGCAATATCCCATAGCTAAAGTAGCTAGTCATGTATGACAAGCTTTCTAAACATTGTTTTTACTCCTGAATTTCTGATAGATTGCATATGGAGGTTTTGAATCCCTGATCTTCGATTCAATGTTCAACAAATATTTATGTAACTCCTATGTATAGATCACTAAATCAGGTTCTCTTGATACTATGTATGTAAGTTATCATCCAGCCCTCAAAGAGCTCTCTGTCTAGTGCAGAAAATTAGACAAATACCAGGTAACTCTAAGGAAAGCTACCATGCATTATAAAAACCATTGAAGTAGTACCAAGTACTGAACATAATGGATCAACGTGATTTCCGGTTAGGATGGCAATATGATAGACTTTACAGACGAAGAAGGCTTTGGGGATTAGTAGGTCTTTGACAGTTAAAGAGGAAGAGAACTGAATTGATGAACAGATGAATAAAGGATTGGATGGAGTGCAGAGGGAGGGATATGGGCTGGACCATCATGAACAAAGCAACAGAGACACAGTATACAAATAAATTGAGAACACAGTTCAATGATTAGTGTTAGGTTACTATGGACACATTTCTAGACAATTAAAAGTGGGAAACAATGCACACAAAGCTACTTTGTTTTGCTAGTAGAGCCCTTACAACAAAACACCACATGGGATGCAAGAAGCCCAAATCCTTCCTCACAGGATCCAAGGTCATCGGAACAACAGCCAGGAACCCTGAGTGGTCCACAGAAACAAAAGAACAGTAAACTTCCTTCGGGACTAGAGAGAGGAGCTTTTTCTGGTCCTTACTTAGTTCCAACTTTGGATCCCCACCCTCTCTTGCAATGACCATCAGGCTCGCTCAAGAGCACCGCCCCCCCCCCCAAAAAAAAAGAACAAAAGCAAACAAAAAAATTAGGATAGGCAGAGAACAACTATGAAAGCTTAGAACCAGACAGGAAATGGTCAACATGGATTCATATATACCTTGCTAGTTACTCCTCACTAGGACATTGAAGATTTCTCTGCACACTTCTCCTAAAACTATACTGCACTTCTGCTGTTGACATATGCCTTTTTAGAGTTATAACCAAGTTTAGACTATCCTAAAATCTGCCAAGTTCAGCAAAATTATGCGTCAACACTATAAACTGCTAGATACTGAATAGTACCCTATAGCCATCTTAAGGTGTGTAGCAGCCAGTTCTGTATATAAACTAAAATTGAAATGTCAATGAGGTAGTTAAGAACTTGCATTTTTTTTAACATATTGATTACTCAATACCATGTCAATTAATTCCATAATGTTGTAAATTGTCGTTGATGTTGTGTTGGGGCTTTTAATTGATCAGGATGATATTCTGCCACCTCTGCCTTCAGACCAGAGATGGTCTCCCCAAGAAACTGTTGAATTTATCTGGACAATAAGATGCTGGACTCTATGCTTGGTATATGCTTACAATGAAAGAATCTTGACTGAATGTGAACTATAATACAGCAACAAGGTGGAGGAATCCACCATGGTGGGAGGGTATGGGGAAGGGTTGGGGGAATCCCAGAGCCTATGAAACTATGTCATATAATGCAATGTAATTAATAAAAAAATAATAGTAAAAAATAAATAAATTGGGGTATTTTGCCTGGGTACCTAGAGACAAAAAGCCTTGGTGCTTCTTTATGTAGAACTATTATAAGACCATTATGATAAAGAAAAACTAAAAGCTGGGTCACTAGGTATGAATATCAGTTTCATATGAAGATAAGTCAATGAATAAAAGGTAGTTTTCTTAAAAATATATACTTCAGCAATCAAATATTCCTATGTGAAAAAGATCCTTTAGGGGCCTGAATTGTGGCTTTGCTGTAGAGCCACCACCAGTGATGTCAGCATCCCATATCAGTACCTGTTCGTGTTCTGGCTGTCCCAGTCTAGCTCTCTGCTAATGTGGGGAAAGAAGTGTAAGATGGCCTAGTAGGTAGATCGCTGCTGCTCATGTGTCCTGGCTGAGGCCTGGCTCAGCCTTCACAACTGTCGATATCTGGGGAGTGAGCTCCCTCTCTCTGTGTTAAAAAATGTATATACTAACACACACAACACCTTTTAATATCCTTTAATTCTAATCTTATATCACAAGAAGATTTAATTCAGAATAATTCGTAGAAATAAATGTAAATTTTAAACCTATTAAACTTGTAAAATAAAACAAAATCTTCATGACCTTGAATTTGACAAAAAATTTTCAGCTGTCAAACTAAAAGCATAAGTCATAAATTAACAAATCTGTAAGGTAATCTTCAGCAAAATTATACACTTTTGCTATTTGAAAGACTGTTAGCAAATTGAAGGCAGAAACCATGGATAAAGAAAAAATCATATATCTGATATCCAGAATATATAAAGAACTCCCAAGGTAAGGAAAACCACCAGAGTTTTAAAATGGGCAAAATAGAGGCAGTGGATTAAGCATCTGTTTGTGATGCCGGTAATCCATTGAGTTTTCTGCTAATAAGCTTGAAAAAGCAGCAGAAAATGGCCCAAACACTTGGGCTCCTACCACTTACATGGGCAACTGATTTTCAGGTTCCTGCCTTTGGCCTGGCCCAACCCCAACCCTTGCATATGTTCTCTCTCTCTCTCTCTCTCTCTCTCTTTCTCTTTCTGTCTTTCTCTGTCATTCTACCTTTCAAATAAAATGAACAAGATAGTTGGACTGATATATTACCAAAGAAAGCATGGAAAGCAAATAAATGCATCAAAACACAATCATTAATCATAAAGGAAATGCAAGATAACATCACAATAGATGCACACTGTTTGGAATGGCCTCTTTTAAAACATACATACTTTTTTGATTTGAAAAGCAGTTAATGGGGGCCGGGTGCGGTGGCCTAGAGGCTTAAGTCCTTGTCTTGAACGCACCAGGATCCCATTTGGGCACCGGTTCTAATCCTGGCAGCTCCACTTCCCTTCCAGCTCCCTGCTTGTGGCCCAGGAAAGCAGTTGAGGACAACTCAAAGCCCTGGGACCCTGCACCCGTGTGGGAGACCTGGAGTAGGTTCCTGGATCCTGGCTTTGGATCGGCACAGTACCGGCCGTTGTGGTCACTTGGGGAGTAAATCATCAGACGGAAGATCTTCCTCTCTGACTCTCCTCCTCTCTGTAAATCTGACTTTAGAAAAAAAAAAAGAAGAAGAAAAAGAAGAAGAAAGGCAGTTAAGGGAGAGAGGAGGACAAAGAGAATCTTCCATTTGTTAGTTTTTTCCCCCAAATGGCTGCAATGCCCAGGAGTTGACCAGGCCAAGGCCAGGGTCTTGAGCTTCCACATGGGTTCAGGGCCCAGGCATTCGGGCCATCCTCCATTACTTTTCACAGGCATTAGCAGAAAGCTGGATTGGAAGCGAATGTTTGCATTTTAAAGGGTGAATCTGTATTATACAACCTAATCACCCAGTCTACTTTGTTTCTAGTCCTCTACTTCCAGCCCTCTTCCCTTTGCCCATTCTGTTCTGGCCACATTGAGTTGCTTACCAGATGCCAGGATATTAGCATCTTCTGTGACTCCTATCTAAATCAAAATGCCCGTGTTGCTCCCTCTCTCGTTTAGGCTTTTTTATACTGAGGATTGCAATATTTAAAATTGTATCTCTCCCTTCTCCAACATTTCCTGTACTCATTCCATAGTACTCATTTCTATGTGACAACTATGAATTTTCCTTAATCTTTATTTAATCCACATCCTATAAAAATACAGGGTCTGTGTTGGCAAAAATTATAATCTTTTTTGTTCTAGATAATGAAATATTTTCATTATCTAGGACCAAGTTTGACACATAGAACATACTCAGTAAAAATTTATGGAGTTACGCAATTTTAGCACATATTTAGTGCTTGTTAACCAGCTATTTAACTGTATTTAATATGTGCTCATAGAACTCAGAGACTAGTGTGTGTGCATGTATTGTGTGTGTGGGTGGGTGTGTATTTAGGCCAGTCTTTGATCATCATTATAAATGATGTAAATGTATTATTACTATTCTTTTTGTTTAAAAGGAAATTGTGTATGAACAGTCTTTTGTCACTGCCTAAATATCAGAGTCCCTGTTTCTAATTCCTCCGGTGTAAATGCTTAAATATTCATGCAATTTTTGTTTAAAAAAGGAAAAGAAACACTAGGGATCAGTTCATATTTGTAACTTATACCATATTTCTAACTTTATTGTAAATATAAATTAATTCAAATTAAAAAACTGTTGAGCAAATCAAACCGAGCTTAACAAAATGGTGTTTACTGTGACTGTTGTCTGAGAATAGGTGCCCTTTGTGTCATTCTTTTACAACAGTGTTTGCTTATACAAGGCCTTTATTTTTAACTATCATGTTTGAAACTAAACTACTGGTGTATTTTTGTCCATCTTGCCAGTGAATCTGTTGGGTATTCAAATCCCAGGGTTGTTGACTTACTTAATGTGTCCTCATTATTTTCTACATTGATTCAATTGGTGTGCAATATCTAAAGGAAGATATACTGGAAGAAAGCCCCAGACTACATACATAGAGTAGAAGAAACTGCATATTGAATGAAGCAACGAACTACTGCTGTTTATTCTTCTTTTGTATTATTGGTTAAGTTCAAATAATAATGTAGCATCTGTTGTTATACTGTGAAGGGAAAGGTCAAAATAGAAAGCTTATAGACACGTGGATTAAAAGGAAAATAGGAGAAAAACCAGGAAATATTACATTAACTTTTGCTTTTAAAAGTAGATCCAAAGTAATAATCATAACAACGATAACTCCAGCAACTGTCATCTGTTGATCACAGTGTTACATACAGCATAAGAATTGATCCTAGGCATTTGTCATCGATCAAGTGCTGACCATTAGTACTTGCTAAATGTTTTAAAAACATTGCAAGGAGAAGGTGTTTGGTGCAGCTGTGAAGCCACCACAAGGAAACAAACCCTCATCCTGTGTTCTAGTACCTGGGTTTGAGTCCCAGCTCCACTTTGAATTCCAACTTCTTACTATGCAAACACTTGGTAAAGGCCCAACTGTTTAGATCCCAGCCACCCATGTGGAAGAACTGGATAAGATCCAGGGTCCAGGCTTTAGCTAAAATAAAGCATGCGAATTAATGTCAGACTTCTTTTCCTCACAACCTTCCCAACTGCTAGGGACAAAGAAAAGTAAAATTTTAGTGGATTTCTATCAGATTCCATTGCAGGCAGGAACTTCATATACCTTATTAACTTTTAAAATAGATATTTGTTTATTTGAAAATCAGAATTACAAAAGGAAAGACAGAGAAAGAACTTCTATCTGCCTTTTTTACTCTCCAGATGGCCACAATGGCCAGACTTTGGCCAGACAGAAGCCCAGAGTTTTTCGTTCAGGGTTCCCATGGGGTGGCAAAGGCCCAAGCTCTTGGACCATCTTCTGCTTTTCCAGGCACAGTAGCAAGGGGTTGTGTCAGAAGTAGAGCAACCAGGACATCAGTTGGTGCCTATACGGGATGCCAAAATCACAGGTGGCATCTTTACCTACAGTGCCTCTACGACAGCCTTCTAATAAACTTCTAACTTCCTTACAGTGAAAGTATGCAGTAATTTAGATTGAGGGCTAAGAAACTAGAGTTCAGGCCTAATGATAGCCATGAGATCTCTCAACAATTTATCTGACCTTTTTGAGCTGATATTCACTTTGTAAAATAAGGGTTTGGTCCAGAAAGCTATCCTGAGATGACCAAATACCATAGCAAGTTAGTGGTAAAGCGGGAAAGAGAACAATGGTCTCCTGCTTCCAGTAAACCTTATATTTCAATTCCTGTTCCAATTTTTTAACTTCTACTGAGGTGAAATACATAGACAAAAAACCTGATATTTTAAAATGTGCAGTTTCAGTGGCATTCCCTGTATTTATTTTCACAATATTGGCCAACCATCACCACTATCTCAAAATTTTCACCACCCTAGACAGAGTCTTTATGTTCCATTTCAACATTAACATATTATCCAAAATTCGAGAAACTCTTCAGTTTTTTTCTACTTGGTATGTCTCCAATATAAATGTGTGTGTATATCTTTCATAAACACTTTGAAAGGACTTAATTCATACTCTAGAAAGGAAGCAGTTGGGTATTTCATATCTATTTCCTTAATCACAATTATTTAAGTCCTTTTGTTTTAAAAAATGGCCTTTCTTTTTGATGTAGTTGCCTGTCAGTTTAATAATATGTGTCATCAAGATGGGATTTGTTTTAATTAACTACTTGTTGGGCTAATATTAAGAAAATGAAAAACACAATTCTGCTGTTGAGCATTTGGCTTGGTTAATAAGTGGAGCAGTGACTTTTTGATGAGTTCTAGAAAGAAGTAGCTTGTAGCTTTTTTTTTTTTTTCACCTTTCCCTACCTCCTGAGGATCATCTTTTGCACATTAATATCTGTTTTCGTTTTTGTTTTTTTCTTATTTAGGCCATCCGGCTTTCCTTAGAGCAAGCCCTGCCTCCAGAGCCAAAGGAAGAAAATGCTGAGCCTGTGAGCAAACTTCGGATCCGGACCCCCAGTGGCGAATTCCTGGAGCGTCGTTTCCTGGCCAGCAATAAGCTCCAGATTGTCTTTGATTTCGTAGCTTCCAAAGGATTTCCATGGGATGAGTTCAAGTTACTGAGCACCTTTCCTAGGAGAGATGTAAGTTGTTATACCCACCTTAAAAAAGCATGTGTTAATGCAAAAATATCCCATTTGTATAAAATGCTTCAATGAAAGTTGCACAGTCCAGGCCGGTGCAGCATACTCAGGAATCTTCTTTTTCTGTACCTTGTTCTTTCTTCTACTTATGTAGAATATTTGGCTTTCCAGGCCCCCAGATGTATTTCTAGTATCCTATGTAAGTACTAGGTATTTCTTCCTTTCTAGTAGTCCAGCTGTTTTCCCCTATTCTGGCATTCACACAGGCTTACCTGAGGTTTCATCTTTGTATCCTTAGAATGTATCTCAGAGTTCTATCCTCCACAAGTTAACAGCAAATGAAGATTGATAATTGTAGGTTCACTAAGATCAAGGAATGCTTATCAATAGCTGTGATTTGCTAGTTTTCCTAGCTTGGGATATCAGGGGTGGTGACCTGTTTTCACTGTGTACCTCTGTTTCAGCCAGGAGATTGTCTTTTGCATGTAGATCTACAATTAGGTAGATTCACTGATTAAGTGGTTGTGTCCAGAAAGTGTTGACTGCCATCTCATTCTAGGGAGCCAAGAGGCTCTACATTTAATCCTTTGTTACCAAATTTGTTGGCAGCCTAAATGAAGACTGTCAAATTTATGAATTGTTGAAATTATTCAAGAAATCTTTAAGATACTGAATATATAGATAAAATCAAATTGTTGAAATTTTACAGTAATATGTAGAGAGCTCTTTACCAGAGATTATAGCTGAATTAACCTGCATAATAATGTGTTATAACAACTATGCACTTTTAGAACACAGTCTCAGTAAAAGTCTTATACCTTACCATAAACTACACCTGCTGAGTTCTTGGGCTTTATGCTAAAATAGGAGGCCTAGAGAAACTGCACGTCTAGAGCAGATCCGGTGAGAGTGTGAGAGAGCTAGGAATCATAGCATTTGAGAGACCTTTCTTCAAGGGCAGCAAAGCCCATGGGGTATGGTTGCTTCACTTACTTGAAAGCCTGCCACACAGTAAAGGATTTCTGACTATGAGACTCTTGGGACAGAACTGGCACCAATGTGTTGAAAGTTAAAGGAGGCAAATTTTGGCTTAACATATGAAAACATTTTCTGAAAGAAACATATTTTGTGAAGTACCTTCCCCGCCTTTGGAGATCATCAGTTACTTGTCTCAATAATAGATACACATTGAAATACTTCTGTTCCTGCTTTGCATAGGATTGTATGTGTAATTAGCTTTACAAGATGTGTAGTCAGTCTTCATATTCTGTGATTCCATTATGATCTTGATCTGCTAACTTAGACATTGCCTAATATACCAAAGTCAAGAAAATGGTTATGGCTCATGTAAATCCCTCAGACTGGCTGTCAGAGTCACAGGTACAGAAACCGATGATGTTACCTGAGCGCCACTGATCAGCCACAGCGCCCCTTTGGACGAATGAGGGACCTGCCATCCGCTTGGCTCTTAGCCTGGCTGACCTGGGTGGACTCCAGATACTGCTCCACCTGTTCCCCATCATTTACAGAGGGTATACAGAAATGCAACAGGAACACATATATACACATGTTCTTCCCACATAGGTAGACAAAAAATTACATTAAATTATATCACTGAAATTCAACTCTATAAACAGTTAAATATCTAGAAAACAACCATTGTCAAAATCTATTAAATCAAACAATACTGAAGATTGGCCGGAGTATAATTTGTGTTCTCTGGTGAACCTGTTACCTTGGAGAACATAAAAATTTCAAAGCTAAATTAGTTCTTCTCAGCTCTGGATTTTAAGTCAATCCCCCTTTGGGGCCTGAATTATAAAATAAAAGTACTAGAATAAAAAGTCTAAATACTTTCCTGGGTTTTGAAATTAAACTTTACTAACTTTATACTTTATTTTCCCTAAAAGTCAATTTTTTTAAAGTTTTTGTTTGTTTGTTTAAAAAGGAAGATTTATAGAGCAAGGAGAAACGAAGATAAAGATGTTTCATCTGTTGGTTCACTCCCCAGTTGGCCACAATGGCCAGAGCTGAGCTAATCCAAAGCCAGGAGCAAGAGCTTCTTCCAGATCTCCCATGTGGTTGCAGGGTCCCAAGGCTTTGGGCTGTCCTCTGCTGCTTTCCCAGGCCACAAGCAGGGAACAGGAAGGAAAATGGAGCAGCCGGGATACAAACCGGCGCCCATGTGGGATCCCAGCACATGCAAGGCGAAAATATTAGCCACTAGGCTACTGTGCTGGGACTTAATTGCTAAACCTGATTATTGAAATTGCCAAGGAAGCAAATCTCTAAAGAGGCTAGCTTTCGGGCCTAGCAAGATAGCCTAGTGGCTAAATCCTCACCTTGGGTGCAGCAGGATCTCATGTGGGCACTGATTGGTGTACCAGCTGCTCCACTTCCCATCCAGCTCCCTGCTTGTAGCCTGGGAAAGCAATAAAGGATGGCCCAAAAGCCTTGGGATCCTGCACTCACATGGGAGACCCAGAGGAAGTTCCTGACTCCTGACTGATACAGCTCAGCTCTGGTCATTGCAGCCACTTGGGGAATGAATCAGTGGACTGAAGATCTTTCTCTCTTTCTCCTTTTCTCTTTGTGTATCTGCCTTTCCAATAAAAATCATAAATCTTTTTTTCAAAGCTATGTTTTATTTTATCAGTATTAGCAGCTTCATCCCACAGGGTAAATCTGTGAAGTATGGAAAGTTGCTGAACTGTGACATGAAATGCAGAGCTCTTTGTGGGCCACTGCCCATCTGCCTTAAGTTCTACTGAGTAGGTTTGCAGCCCTTTCAGTGCAGATTAACCCTAAGTAGAGAGTTAGTCTTAGAGTCAATTTATTTCTGATGTAACCCTCTATCACGTTTTGACTGCTGATGCAAACTATCCAATCTGATTAACCTTCTCTTCTTGTTGTGTCTGACCACATGACTACCTCCACCCCCATTCAACTATCGATTTAGACAAGGCTAAGCCCAGTTCCTCAGAGGAAAAAGAAACCAGGCAAGTTACTCCTATAGGAGAAATCAGAGCCTCTAGCCCGTTAGAGGTAGATTTTATGGCCGTTGGTCAACCTTAAACTCTCTCACAAAGTGATCATTCTCTCTTACTTGAAACTCTTTAGTGACCTTAGGATATTTATAAATCTCTTGCAGTGTTTTCAGAACCTGCAGTCTGTTCCATTCCTGTCATTATTACTTACTTTTCATCACCAGGGGATTCATTATTGATGAGACACAGAAGACTCTCTTGCCTCTGTGCTTTTATATATTCTCTCTTCTTTGATTATTCACCCTCCTCATGCTTCTTATTTAAATTCATGTTTTGTTTTCAGATTCATTTTTTAATTTTTATTGGAAAGGAGATTTACAGAAAGAGAGAGAACTTCTAACTTCTACCCACTGGTTCACTCCTCCAATGGCCATAAGAGCCATGAGTTTCTTCTGGGACTCCTATATAGGTACAGGATCCCAAGGCTTTTGACCATCTTCTACTGATTTCCCAGGCCATCAGCAGGGATCAGAATGAGAGGTAGAGCAGCCAGAGCATGAACCAGTACCTACATGGGATCTGGGTACTTGCAGTCAGAGGATTAGCCAGTTGAGCCATTGGCCAGCCCTGTATTTTAATTATTGTAGTTGTTTATTTGAAACACAGCTTTGTTTTGTTTAAGTTTTTTTTTGCTTTAATACTATTTATGGTAAACACATATATACAACTTATTTCATTTGTAATTTCATTACAAACTTCATATACAAAAGAAGCAAAAAGGCACACATAAGAAATTCATGTTGACCACAGTGAAACACAGTTTTATAGGAAAATACAGTTCTTTTATCTGCTGGTTCACTTTTCGACAGCCATAACAGTTGGTGCTGAGTCTGACTAAAGCTAGGAGCCTGGAACTCCACCCAGGTCTCTGTCCTAGATGGCAGGGGACCAACCACTTGTGACATCTTCCGTAGCTTTCCCAGGTGCATTAGCAAGGAAATGGATCAGAAGTGGAGCTGCTGCAACTCAAACCAGTTTATATGGCATCCTGGGCAGTGGCTTAATCCATTACTCCACAACATTGAACCCTAAATTCATCTTTTAATGCCTAACTGAAATGTTATCCCTTTTGTGCAGCCCTCCCTTTTCTTCCAAGTTCCCAACTAGGGACCATTGCCGTTTGTGTATTCCTCTCTCATGGTGTTGCATTATTGTTCTGTAAAGCTTTCCAAAGCGTTCATATGTTAAAGTCTACCTCCTCTGCAGTTACCAGCAAAGTACCTTGTATGTAGGCTTTCAGTTAACTGTTGTTGAATTTTAACAGTGTCCCCTAAATCTCTGAGTCCAGAAAGAGTGAGGCTCTTCCTAATGAGAACAGATGTTGTAGGCCCACCCAGATTCTAGTCCTAAACCCAGAAAGCCCACCCAAGACTCCTTAGGCCTCTCAGACCTGGGTGTGGGATGAGAGTTAATGGCCCTTCATCCTTCTCTGATTGCTCTTGCAATTTCAAGAACTGCTGTTTTTGCAAGGCTATTCTGTATCAGCCATCTGTGACTGCAAGGATTAGGATCTAATTTGTAAAAGTCATCTTAAATTACAGGCAAACTAAAGACTGTTAAAAAGCACATCTTAAAACCTTGCTCCTTTAATAACAAATAATATAAGACTTAACTCTGAGAGTCTTATTGTGTCTTTAGGCTTTATTCCATGTAGCAGAGATGGGTTTCTCACCAGAGGACCTACTAAATGTTCTCCTGCACCCCTGCCTTCCACCAAAACAATCCTTTATGTTAAGATTTCCCAGCTGTCCAACTATTTAAACTATTTACCAAGTGTCTGCTGGGTATACTTCACTGCAGGATGACTAAAATAGCAAATACCAGCCTTCCCTGAGAAAGCTGGTTGTCAAGTTGCTAGGAACATTAAGTTACTTGTTTTCAGGAGGTTTTGTTTGTTTTTTCTTTTTTCGTTTTGCTAATAACAGTTACCAATAGGAAGAATACTGTGTCTCTCCCCTGCCCCACAACCCGGTTTAGGTCACTAAGCTGTGCCCCTTTGACATACTAGAACTGTATGAACACCAGTGTTCCATTGGCTTACTTGAGCCTTACACATGAAGTGAGTCCTAAAAACTGGGTAGTGACAACCCTACCACTAGTCACCTTGTCTTAGAGATTTCTGCCAGTTGTAGACAAGGTAGACCCATTGTTACTTTCCCAGTCAAACTCCAAAATGCTGGAGTTTTATTGTTGGCCATGCCTGCCTTCATGATGAGGGGTGGTGGGACATGCTGGGGAAATCTTTTTGGTTTAGGTAGGTGGGAGCTTAAATGTAGGAAACCACTGACAAGGGAAATTCTTATGGTTGTGATGGGAGGGGGTGAGGAGCAGGGCACAGAGGGGCTAGGAATCACTCAAGCCAGTATAGTATTATCATGCCTGCTAGTTTTTCTGGGGAAGTAAGGAGTAGATTGGAGGTGAAGGAGCTGGAACTCAAACAGGTGCTCATGTGGCATGGTAGCAGTGCAGCAGCAATTTAACCCACTGGGCCACAATACCGAACCTCAAGAATGCCTTCTCCCATATTGCCATCGTACACAGTTAACATCTCTTTCTTTGAAATGTTGGCTGTCTATAATAGGTTGCAGTTCTGTCAGAGCCTTTTGTAAGAGTCTGTATTGGGTAATCATGCATGAGAGCCCTTCATAACCTCCAAGCTTTACTTACTTTTGTTAAAAGCTAACACAAGAGACTCCATCTTAATTCTGGTAATGTTAATATCCCCATCTTGTGATCAAAATACAGAAAACAGAGGATGGAAGATATCTCTCTCTCTGTCTCCTTCTTTCTCTGTAAATCTGCCTTTCCAATAAAATAAATAAATCTTAAAAAATTATAACCAACTTAATCATATACAGTTTATTTATACGCAAAACAATTTGTTTATATACAAAAAAGGAAGACAAGGGATTACAGATATGCTCCAGGGACTGATGGTTCACATTCAGGAGACAAAATTGCAGAGTGGGCATTTGGCATAGTGCTCAGCATGCTTGCATCCACAGTACCTGGATTAAAATTTTTAAAAAAGAAAGGAAAAGAAAAAAGAATTATGTCTAAATCTCTTATATGAGATAACTTTACCTCTGTTTTACAGATAGAAACTGAAACTGTACATTAACCAAGATTACAAATCCAGGAAGTGGCAGATGTAGAAATATGATGGCACTAATTTTTCCAATTGTATCTACTACAATTAGAGAAGGATGAATTAGTAGAGCTGGTATGGTGGTGCAAGAGGCTAAACCTCTACCTGTGGCACCGTCAGCCCACGTAAGTGCCAATTTGTGTCCCGGCTATTCTACTTCTGATCTAGCTCCCTGTTTATGGATTGGGAAAGCAATGGAGGATGGTTCAGTCCTTGAGACCCAGCATTCACATGGGAGACCTTGTTTCTGGTTCCTGGCTTCAAATTGGCTTAGCGCTGGCTTGTGTGGCCATTTGGGGAGTGAAACAGCAGATGGAAGATCTGTCTCTCCTCCTCTCTATAAATCTGCCTTTCTAATAAAAATGGTTAGACCTTTAAAAAGAGGGGGGGGAGTGAGCATGAGCAAAAACTGAAACCAGAGTAGTCAAAGATGTTTTACTTTTTTAAAGCAAGATTATAAAAATGCATCCACGTAGGAGAAGGTTCTGGAGAGGTAATTATGTGTCAAGGCCACCAACACCTGGACTAAATATTTTGATAAACGATTCCATGACTCTCCTGTTCCCTCTGTATGTGGAGTCAGATGAATCTAATGTGGGCACATATTTCTGTTAGCTAAGTTACATTCAGAACATCATTTCTTTTTTCTGTATTTCTGTTGCCTCATCTTGTAACAATAGTATCACTTTTCTTGACAGATACTTTGTGACAGGATAAAAAGTGATCACAAAAGCACTTGGTAAATGACAGAAGGGGCCATACTATTGATAATGCTAAGCTTTGATCCAACTCTACCAAGGAACCACTTTATTGAAAGTCAGATTTACAGAAAGAAGTAGAGACAGAGAGAAAGATCTTCCACCCATTGGTTCACTCCCCAAGTGGCCACAATGGCTAAAGCTGAGCTGAGCTGAAATTAGATGCTAGGAGCTTCTTCCTGGTCTTCCAGAGTGAGTGCAGGGTCCCAAGGCCTTCAGCCGTCCTCAACTGCTTTCCAAGGCCACAAGCCGGGAGCTGGATGGGAAGTGGGGCTGCCAGGATATGAACTGGTGCCCATATGCAATCTCAGCACATGCAAGCCAAGGACTTTAGCCACTAGGCTACCATGTCAGGCCCCAAAGAACTACTTTTGATCTGTCTATAGCCTTTTTTTTTTTTTTTTTTTGGTCTGTAGCCTTTTAAAAAAATTTTAGGAGCATTCTTCATTGTTAATGTAAAGGTGGCCTGTAATTTGTCACCTTGCATTATAACAGACACTTCCTTAGAAGAAAGGCCTGTTTTTATTATGGTCCTTTTAGTGCAGGATTTGTTCCAAGCTTTAGCTCAGAACAGAGAGAGCATGTTAACATAAGGAACCAGCTAACAGGGGGACCTTGGGCACATCACGTACCCTCTCTAAACTGGTCCTTTCATCTGTGGCCATCTGGGGACTGAACCAATGAAGAAGACCTCTGTCTCTGTCTCTCCAAGAACAAAAGAGGAAAGTTTATAGCAAATTAGTGCCTACTTCAAGAAATTGGAAAGGTGTCAAATAAATGATCTAACAGTGCGTCTCAAGGACCTAGAAAAATAAGAACAAACAAACCCCAAAATTAGTAGGAGGAAAGAAATAATGAAATGTAGAGCAGGAATAAACAAAATGGGAACTTTAAAAAATGTACAAAAGAGCAGTGAAATGAAGAGCTGTTTGGGGGAGAGGCACAGGTTTTAGGGGGAAAAAAGACCAAAATTGATTGAAGCCATTGGCCCAACTAACAGGAGAAAAAAGAAAAGAACAAAGACAAATTCATAAAATCAAGATTAGAAAGGAAATGTTATAATGGAAACACAGGAATAAATAGAATCATCAGGAATTAATACATACAACCATATGCCTACAAATTGGAAAATCTAGATAAAATGAATGTATTCTGCACACATATACTTCCAAAGTCGAGGCACGAAGAACAGAAAATCTAAATAGACCAATAACTAAAGTAGAGATTGAATTAATCAGAAAGACTCCTCCAACAAAGAAAAGCCCATGTCCTGATAGTGTCGCTACTGAGTTCTAATCAACGTTTACAGAAAAACTAATTCTATTTCTTCTTAAACTACTCAAAACACATGAAAGGGAGGAAATTCTCCCGAATTCCTTCTATGTAGCCAACATCACCTTAATTTCAAAACTGGGAAGCGATGCAACAAAGAAGGAGAACTATCGTCCAATATCCATTATGATCATAGATCCAGAAATCTTGAACAAAATCCTAGCTAGGGGCCCAGCATGATGGCTTAATTGGATAATCCTCCACTTCTTAGCACCAGAATCTGATATGGACACCAGTTCGTATCCCAACTGCTTGTCTTTCCATCCAGCTTCCTGTTTATGGGCTAAGAAAACAACGGTCAGAGGCCCAGCGTCTTGAAACCCTGTGCCAAACTGATAGACCCAAAAGAGGCTCCTGGCTTCTTCCACCCCCAGACCTGCACATTTATGGTGATAGGTGCTGCAGCCTGAGCTGACCTGGACTTTCCCCAGCTCCAGCTGTTGCACTCACCAGTGGGAGTGTAGCCTAGCAGGGTAATTTCCAAAGTTTCCCTACCAGGCCTACTCCTAGCCCCAAGTCAGGCGTATGCCAGTGGGTGCAGAAGCCCAGCCTGACATGTCCCACCCTGGTCCTGGCACTCATCAGCACTCAACATTTTTAATTCAGCTGAAAATGTTGTTATTTGTTTCAATTCATAGAACATTTTTTATTATATTGTATTTTAGCTGGCACTGTGGTATAGTAGGCTAAGCCTCTGCTTGTGATGCTGGCATCCAGTATGAATGCAAATTCATTTCTCATTTACTCCACTTCTGATCCAGCTTCCTGCTTATGGCCTGTGAAAGTAGTGGAGGATGATCGAAAGTTTTTGATGCTTGTATACACATAGGAGACTCAGAAGAAGCTCCTGGAGCCTGGCTTCAAGTCAGCTTAACTGTAGCCATTGTAGCCAAGTGGGGAGTGAACTAGCAGATTAACAATTTCTCTGTCTCTCCTTCTCTCTGTAAATCTGCCTTTCCAATAAAAAAACAAATCTGTTTTCAAAAAAGAAAAAAAAAAACCTAGCTGTTGAAATCCAGCAATGCATCATAAAGATTGTCTACCTGGACCGAGTGGAAGTTATCCCTGGAATACAGGGATGATTCAACAAATGCAAATGAATAAATGTGATACATTACATTAAAAAATGAAGGAAAAAGTTGTATGATTATCTCAATAAATGCAGAGAAAGATTTAATAAAATACAATTTCCTGTCATGATTTTTAAAATATTCTTAAGTAAATTAGGTATAGAAATTTCTCAACACAATCAAGGCAGTATATGACAAACTGATGGTCAGCATCATATTGCATGGAGAAGAGCTTGAAAAATTCCCACTACAATCCATAACCAAAGATGCCCACTCCAACCATTAGTATTCAATATAGTGCTGAAAGTTTTAGCCTGAGCCATTAGTCAAGAAAGGGAAGTCAAGTGGATCCCAACAGGAAAGGAGGGAGACAAGTTAGCTCTGCAGATGGAATGATCCTATTCAAAGGAAACCCAGTGAACTTAGAGACTGTTGGAACTCATAAGAAAGTTTGGCAGACTTGCAGAATACAAAATCAGTACAGAAAAATCAATAGCCTTGATAGGAATTAAGTGAGGTAATCTGCGGACATAGAACATGGCACATGATATGTCGTGAGGACATCTGAGGCCTTAGGATGTTAGTTTGCTAGGAGGCACCAGCACAGCTCACCAACTGGACTTGCCCCAGGTCAAGGAACTGTGTGTGCGAAGAATCCACACTATCTTCAGATGCATTCTACTTTCTTTAAGGAAACATAGTATCTTCTTTCCACTTTTCTGTTTCCATAAAATGAAGCCTGTTAGCTGGAACTGCAAAAAATGTGACCAGAGAAATCTTTCAGTTGTATTGGTACAATTTTCTGTTGTGTTTCATGATGGGCTGGATCTAAACTTTCCAAGAAAACGATCTCTAATGTGGAATTTATCTTTGAAATTTTCATAGAAACTTGGTGAACTCTTTGGCTCTTACACTCTTTTTCAGATTTCATACACATAGGGGAGTTAATTCTTACTGATGCCCTACTCTATACCAGTCCATGTGCAGACACTTGAAAAAGTGTTCAATCATTTAAACTTGTCTGAGGAGTAAGTAGTATATCCATTTAGATGAGACAAGTGAATCTGAAAGACAGCACATAGTATTCCCAAGGTCACCTATCTAGTCAATGACACAGTTGTGTATGCTCTTTATCCAAAACAGAAGCATTTCTGTATAATATGTTGGAGTCCCTGAGAGTTCAGTGGTTTCTTAAGATAAATCGAAAAACTCACTATATAGGCCTATTCATCTCTTTGACTTATTACAGTGAAAGGATACAAGACGAAATCATCAATGTGAAAAGAAACGGACATTACCTCAGTTTGTAGGAGATTAGCATATTCTATGAACATTTTCCCCAGACCATACCGATCTGCTCAGAGCCTGTGCATTCCATCTTTGGGGCTGCAGCCGTTTCCCCCTCACTGCTGGGGAGAACTCTTTCTTCGGCCTAGCTACTTAAAATTCAGGGGAGAGTTGTTGGGATTTTTCTTTGTTTTATAAACAAATGTATACCAACACTATAAGCTTGATTGTTTTAACACTATGTTTCAGTTACCTTGCAGAGGCATTGTAAACTGAAGCAAGAACACACACAGGTCTGTCTGTTAGTCAACTGAACTTTCCCGTAGTCAGCTGAACCTTGCCCTAAATTTTGGATCAGCTCTTCCCTGAGTGATTTTCTGCAGAATATTTAATTTCTTGGTAAAATGGAAGTAACAATTATCAGCATTAAAGAATGTAAAATGGTTTATACTTAGCTTTAAACACAGTAAGAATCCAGGAATGACAGTGATGTAATGGTTATGGTGATTATTTTCCTCTCCAGCCTCACTCCTTCCTTCCTTTCTCTTTGTCTTTTATATTTTGTTTTCAAGAAGTTAAAGAATCTTTGTTGTATTAGTTTCTCCTGACCACACTGTAGCATTTGAAGGCAGAAGCAGTTTACAAAGAAAAGAGGTTGACTTAGTGTTGAGAGCTAAGAGTGAAGACAGCGTAGTACAATCATTGGCAAGGACCCCATGAAAAAGTAACAGGAGCACCTGAAGGAAGAGGGGTATCTTGATATAGGGGCCAGAGAGAGGCTGAGTGAGGCTGAGCTCTGGCTTTCCTAACAATTCTGTTGGGAGGAGCAACTAGGGCCTCACAAGAAGTACCTTCTTCAGTGCACACCCCTGTTGTCCAAGGGCCTCCCATTAGGCCCACCTATTGAAGGGACCATCATCTCTCAGCACTGCCACACTGAAGACTCCGGTACACAGATTGTTAGAGAGGGACCACATCAAAGCCAGTGCATTTTTCTGATAGTAACTGTTTGCTTCCAAGTAAAGATAGCAAATAGTGTGCTTTTCATGCCTAACAACAAAAGGTTGAAAATGATGTTCTAGTGGAAATATGCAGAATTACTCCCTGCCTTCTGTTTTACCAAAAGAATACATACATTTTATAGTTCAGAACAACCCTGAAGTTTGTTTTCTTCCTCTTCTCAGATGTAATTTCTCATAAGTATTTTTTTAAAATATTTTATTAGAAAGGCAGATTTGCAGAGAGGAAAGACAGAGAAAAAGACCTTTCATCTGCTGATTCACTCCCCAAATGGCCAGAGCTGAGCTAACCCAAAGCCAGGAGCTTCTTCTAGGTTATAAAAAGGGAACTGGATGAAAGTAGAGCAACTGGTACCCATATGAGATGCTGGCCCTTGCATGCAGAGATTTAGCTAATTGAGCAAGCACACTACCTCATTCCCCTAAGTATTTTACTTCATTTATGTCAGGGGCCACTGGGATCTAATCTGTGTAAATTCATTTAGGGCAGTAGCTACACTGTGATTTACTTTGCTTTTGTATCCAGGCTCTGTTGCCAGGCCTAACAAGTCTACCATAATGTAGCAGTTACATAGAAGGGAAGGTGTAACAGTGAATAGGATGTGATTTTGTCTGCAAGGATGAAATATGATAGGGGAGACAAAGAGTTGATTACCCTGCTAAACATGGAGCACAAGGTAGGCACAACAGGAAAAATGCACAGTTTTCCAAGACATGAAGATCTCAGTTGTATCAAAGATTTATTTATTTTTATTGCAAAGTCAGATAAACAGAGTGGAGGAGAGACAGAGAGAAAGATCTTCTGTCCAATGGACAGCTTGGAGCTGAGCCAATCCAAAGCCAGGAGCCTGGAGCTTCTTACAGGTCTCTGACATGGTTGCAGAGTCCCAAGGCTTTGAACCACCCTCGACTGCTTTCCCAGGCCACAAGCAGAGAGCTAGATGGGAAGCGGGGCTGCTGGGATTAGAACTGGTGCCCATATGGGATCCCGGTGCACACAGGGTGAGGATTTTAGCCTCTAGGCCACTGTGCCGGGCTCACTTGGGGCCATCTTAAACATCAAAAACACCAACAAGAAGCAAAAAATGTGAACCAATGGCACTTGCTGCACCACAAACAGAATATTTGTTTACGGTATGAGAGATGAAACAAGAAGAGTGTTACATTGTTCAACCTCTGCTAGGATCGAGCAGATGAACACTCGCCACTTTTTACCACTTTACATATGTCCTCCAGTGGCCAATGGAAGTGCTGCAACTAGTGCTTCTGAGATTACCAAAAAAAAAAAATCACAAAAAGTTAAACTTTTTAATTTTTATTTTACTTTTGATGGTGCTTACATAGTTGAGAGAGATATGTGCCTATGTGGACCACTGATTAGGGTATAGAAGGTTAAGGAGAACAGCAAAGTGGATGAAACAATTGCCTCCAATCTATTTTCTTCCTGTATCTGCAGAAAGTGGGGAGCAAAGTGGAGATGACCACGTTGGTACCCTGGAATGTGGGATGGCCAACCAGTGTCATCCCAGGGTCCCCAGTTGACTATGCTCTGAGAATATGGCTTAACTGGCTTCAGTAGTTCTGAGATGCTATTGATTTTGTTGCTCCAAGGTTGAGGAAATTCTTCCAAGGCCCATTAGAGTCTCAATTCGCTCAAATGCTCACTGTCAAGCTTCACCAAGAGAGCTGTCCAATTTCTACTGCCCTCCATAGTACTAGATGTCCTCTGCAGGTCTCATGAACTGGTTGTCATGTCTCACATGAGCATCTGGGAATGCTGTCTACGGCACCATCTTCAAAAACTAAGGAGAGTCAGTTCTGACACATGCACTCCACAATCAGACCACAGATCCTGTGATTTTCACTGTGGTTGGAGTTCTGAGTCCAGTGAGCCAATTGGGGTGTCCCCAAAGAAACCTCACCAGAGGTGACCCCAACCTGACTCCTGTGTGTTCCAGCCACTGGGGAGTCTAGCTCAGTCCATCACCCACATCAGCCTACACACACTGGTAGTTACACTCACCTGGTCAGTTCTGTCCCCAGCCCCATCTCATACACAAACCAATGCATGCTGCAGCCTAGCCCATCACTGCCCACCACACAATTGGCCCCTCATGCACACAGCAGGAGGTACAGCCTAGTTTCAGCAACCCCCCCCAATAACATTCACCTGGGGCACCCCAAGCCCTGATTCCTGCACATGCCAATAAGTGCACCAGATAGGTCCAACCTGTCCTGCATCCCATTCAGCTCTTGTGCACATCAATGGGTTTTAGAGTCCAGGTCATCCCAACCAACCCCACTATCCAGCCCACACTCAGGCTGGCAAGTGTCACTGACTGTCCATTCAGGCCTGCCCCCAGATCTTACAATTTGCAGATGTTCTCTATCCTAACATGACTTGCCCCTGGTCCTAGCATCTGCTAGTAATTGCTATGGCAAAGCCCAACGAGCCCACACTTATTCTGGCACATGCATACTTCACTGGATATGGTTGCTTAGCCCAGCCTGGCTCTCCCCCAACTCAGCTCACATGCAGGCCAATGAGCTTTGTATCCCTACCCAATCTGGTCTTTTCCCAATCCCGGTTCTCATACTCACCAGCGGGAGCAGTGGCCAGCAAGGGGCAGCTCCTCAGTACTGACTCACCTCATCCCAGGTGTTACATGTGCTGCAGCCCAGACTGGTATGGATTGCCTCACTTTGACATCCACCAGCAGGTGCTGCAGCCTGGCTTGGGCTGCACTGCTCCCAGTCCCAGATCCCAACCCAGCCAGCCCCCATTCCTGGTTCTAATGTGAACTGGCTGGGGTTGTGGCCCAACCTGGCCTATCCTGCACCCCATCCTGGTTCTCACTTCCGCCAGAGATTGTCATGAACTGGCCAGCATGACCCACCCCTACACCTAACTCACACATAAGCTGATGGGTACTAGAACATGGAGTGGTCTGGGCTGCTCCCAGCCTTGGTTTTTGTGCTTAGCTGCAAGGAGAACATTCTGACGGCGGAGTTCCCCCAAGTTCCTCTATCAGGTCATCTCCCATTGGCAGATCTTATGCACACCAGTGAATTCTTGGCCTAGTCTGACTTTGCCCACTTCCTATCGTGACATGTACAGCAGCCTTGCCCAACCAGCCCACATCCATTCTGTTGGGTGCTACAGCCCAGCCCACATTGTTCAGTGGGGGCAGACACCTACCCAGCCTATACTATACCGACTCTAGTTCCTGCAAGCACCAGAGGATGTTGGAACCTAGCCCAGTCTGGCACACCCCATACCCAGTCCACACACATACTAGGGGGATGCTGCAGGCATGTCCAACCCAGTTTGCAGCCCTATTTCCAGCTCTTGTGCTAACTGAGAAGAACCGCAGCCCCATAGGGCCATCCCCTTAGCTCCCCAACCAGGCTCACTCCCACCCACAGGTGTTGTTCATATTGGTGGTTCCTTCAACCCAGCCCAACATAGCCCATCACCCAGCCTGGCCTGACCTGGCCCGGCCCATACCCAGTCCCAACTCTTGCTGATGGGTACTATAGCCTAGCTCTACCCAGCCTGCCCCCACCGCTGGTTTTCATGTATATTGGTAGGTGTGATAGTTTAGCTTAGTGCAGCATATCCTGCAACCATCCCAGCTCCTGAATGTGCCAGTGTGCTATGATTTGGCCTGACCCTTCCTGGTCCACCTCTACAGAGCCAACCCACACACCTGCCAAAATGTGAAGCAGCCTGCCTGGCCTAATCAGCACCCAGTCCTGACTCATGTGCTGTCCAGTGGGAGTGTCAGCCCACTAGTTCCCAAGTTCCCCCTCCAGGCCCACTCACAAACCCAGATCTTAAACAAGCCAATGGGTGTTAGGCCCTTACCAGCATAGTCTGCCTCCCAGTCGGTCTTTATGTGTGCTGGTGGGTGTTCTTCTGCCCAGCCAGCCTTACACCCAGTTCTTGGGTGTGCCTTGGTACTACAGCTTGGACCAACTTGGCATGTTTCCAACCTCAGTACCCATGAGTTTTGGTGAGTTCCATGGCCATCCCTACCTCAGCCGTCACCACTCCCAGCCCTTGAGCAAACCAGCTGCTATGGTAGTCCCACAGGGGTGAGCCCATGATCCCCCACAAAGTCTGCTCCCAGCCCTGGTTCTCTCACATGCTAGTTAATGTCATGGTCCAGCCTAACATGGTCAACCCCCTGCCCTGATACTCACTGGTGGGTAACCATTAATCAGTGGTTGATACCAATAATCCCAGGTCAGGTTTCCCTTGTGGACTGGTGTATTGGTTTAGCTCCAAAAGGTCCTCCTGTTTTCCTCCTCTAAGCCTCCTGGTCTCAGCCTCCTCCTTAACCTGCAAATGCAGTATCCTGGTTAGTGGAAGTCCCCAGATCACTCCTCACCTGTCACGTTCTCCCGTTCTCCCTCTACAGTCCTCCCTCCCACACATCTCCAAACCTGTTTCCCTGAGTAAACCACAGCTGCCCATGCCCACAAGCACACAGATCTCCAACTGGTGCTCTGGTGGTGTTCCCTGCCAGCCTTGAGTCCAACCTGCCTACTCAGGGCCCATCTCTACACTTGCACACGGGTTTCAAGCCCTGTCTGCTGGCGTGCCAGCGTCTGTCCCACCCCACCCCCCACATATCCTTTTTTTAAAATGTAGAATAGGCTACTGTGCTGGCACACTGGTACAGTTAACACAACTTTGGCATTAAGCCCAGGATGCCTGCCGGCTGTTAGCTGCTTTTCTCCCAGCAGTGTAACATTTGCCTAGGTACAATGCAACCTAGGCAGTTCCTGATAGCTGGGGAAAACAAGTTTTTTTTTTTTTTAAGGGAATGGTAGAATATTAGCAATAAAGAAGAATTCTTATTTAAAAGAATATACTTATTTAAGTGTATATTTATGAATGTGAAAGTCAGAGTGAGAAAGTGAAAACATATCGTCCATCTGATGGTTCAACCCCAAATTCTTACAACAGCCAGGGCCAGGCCAGGCTGAACCCACGAGACTTGACGTCCAGCTCTCTCATGTGGATAGAAATAACTCAAGTACTAGAGTGGTCATCAGCTACCTCCTACGGTCATTAGCAGAAAGTGGGACTGGAAGCAGAACCTGTACTTGAACTGACTTTCCGGTATAGGAATCAGGCACCCCAAGCAATGATTTAACCTGCTATACCATAACACACACACACACCAGAATGAACTCATATGTACAACAACCCAAATGAATCACAGAACTTCAGGTTGAATGAAAAAACGAATCTTGAAAGATTGCCTACTGTCATCTTCCATTTATATACTATTTTTAAATTGACAGAATTCTAGCAATGGAGAACCAGTGAGTGACTTAATGAGGGGTAAGAGTGACCATAAGTTTTTCAGATTCATTCTGTATTTCAGCTATGATGGCAGACAAACAAATCTGTTTGAGATAAAATTCCATGTTCATATAAATGCACACCCTCAAATGAATAGAAGTACAAACTGATAAAATGTAAATACAAAATCTGAATCTAATTAACAGAGTCATGAGTATCAATTCCTTTATTTGATGTTATACTATACCCTGAGATGCTAACACTGAGGGAGCAAGGTAAAAGGTACATCAGAGTTTAATGGTTTTTGTAACATCTTACCAGTTTATAATTATTTCAAAACAGAATTAAAAGAAGAAACTGGGATTTACCAAGCAGAATTAATGTGAATAAAACCTTTGCAATTTAGGCCAATATCAAATGTTTGAAGAATTACAGTTTACAATGATTGGAATTTAGGGTGTAAAGTCAGCCATGGATGGAAATAAGAGATAAATAGTACTGAAGAACTTTATGTTCATGCAACAAAAAAAAATTTTTTTGAGCATGCTTAATACACAAGGCATTAGATATATTGTAGTGATCTTTATGAAGAATTGTTCCATAAACTATTCTAAAGATTATGTACTATTCTATGAGAACTTCTCAGAGAACTGTTCGTATTACACGTTCACTAGTGGAGGCAAAGTTCTTGTCCTCATTAAACCATTCTAAGTGCTAATTTGGACTGCTTCAATTATGTGCTAAGCCCTGTGTTAAAGATAAGAAATTTAGACTTAGAGTTTCCAGATAGCATATACAAATTTATGATGCTAAAAGTCTGTACTGCAGTGGCTCTACCCAGATCTTTATTTCCACATTTATGTCTTTTCCCATTGTTTGACCTGTGGATTGTCAAAGGAAAGGAAAGGAAGACCATATAGGACTATTATAGTGGATGAAACAAAGGCTGGGGAGGCTGTGCCAAGATGGCAACAATGGGGATGAAGGGTCAGCAGAACAGAAGGAAGGAAGAATTGAGAATTTTGCGGTTATCCAGCTCTTCAAAGTTGCAAGAAGAGAAAGATGTACTTGGCAAAGGTGATTTGGAGGGTACAGGCCAAACCACAGACACAAATCAAGGCAGACAGAGGGGTAGCACTTTAGGATTTCTTAAGTCTGAAGAGAGTGGAGGTAAAAGAAAGTCTTGGTGATGCTTCTTAGCAGAGAATAAAGAATTTTAAACTGTGAGGATGCCCTCTTTTCTCTTGGATGAATTACTGGGCCTTTATGTAGCTCAGTTTCCTCATCCGAAAGTTAAGGATGATGATAGTACCTACTTCAGGGCTGTTATAAAAATGAAATGATATTTATAGAGCACTACAACATAAATTTTAATCTAAATAAACTGCTATAATAAAGTTAATGGCAAGAAAATGAAAAGATATGACTAACCCACAGAGGTATCGTGGGCCCAATATGAGAAAACCTCCATCATTTTATGCTCCTGACTAGATCAAAGGAATACACAAAGGAATTTTAAAAATGTGTTTGAGGTAATTACAGCCATTTCAGGAGAGCTGAGTAGAATTCAGAGCCTTAATAAAAACTGCCCCTGCTTCTTTCTATATCATTTGCGAGGACTTAGAATGGTGGGAACTGACAACAATGAATATGGCTATTTCTTTTGTCCCTGTGATATGTCAAGGACTTCAGATATATTAGTTTTTTCAAGATAGTTAATGCCCCCTCTTTATAGATAAGAATAGGGAAGCTTAAAGAATTTAAATTTCTCAAGGTTGTGTGGTAATTGTCAATAACGGTGTTTGATTCTCAGAACCCAGGTCCTTTTCCCATACTATGCTAAGTGTAAAATGGAGTAACTACTACTAATTATGTATAGATATGTTAATATATTTGACCTTTCCAGAATTATTTGCCCAGAACTTAATTTTGAAAGGTATTTGTAAAGCACTCTACTGTACAAAATTGCTATATCAGAAATCAAATAAATTTTTAAAAGCTGTACCTACAGTTCACTCTGACTCCATCCAGCTCTAAATAAAAAATCATTAGCTCTGTGCTCAGTATTCCAGGTGCTTCTACAGACATGCTGTACTCACTTGAAGTCTGTATAATAACCCGATTGTAAATACAAACAGCTGCAAACGTGTATATATGCAGATTAACCTTTTCTAGACACTCCTTGTAATTTTCAAAGCCAGTGCTGGAGTTCCAGAGTGCATGAGCACATGCATCAGCATCTCCGATGGCCCCTGGCCTCCCTGCATTGCCGGCCCCGCCTAGCCTCAGCCTTAGTCCCAGGCCAGTCCAGACCCGCTTCACCCAGTCCCCAGACTGCTCTTCACCCAGAACCAAGACCCCAGGGCTTAATGTTTATGGCTGAATCCCAACCCTGAGCATTCTTTTTCTATTTCCAAATTAATTTCACTCTCCTTCCTTTAGCTGGCTTTGTGTAAGACCTTATGTGAACAGGCTTATTTCATGCATGAATTTTAAATTTAAATTTCTGGCTCTTATGCTAGAAAAGGCCCTTATTTTATAGATGAAAAAACTGAGATGCAGAAATGGATAGTGACTTACCCAAAGCTTAGGAAAGCCAAAAGACACCAGAAAGGGATAGATTGGCTCAAGTTCACATAGGCACTAAATAAAAGTACATTGTTTTAAATTTTAAGAATTATACACATTAAGTCTAAAGTTCTTTGAGATTATGTCTAATTTAATAAATTGTTCTTTAATGTAGCACCTGGCACATAATAGTAAGCCAGCAACTAATGCTGGTTTATTATATGTAAAAGCATTAGTCAATGAAATGGCTAGTTTATAGGAAATAGTTGTACAAATTAGAATGAGATAAGAGAAAGAGAAATATGAACTTTTATACCACCCTAAAACTAACTGTAACTAACTAACTAACTAACTGTGCTGTAACTGCTTTCACTTTGACACAACGCTTGAATAAGAATCTTTACAGTATCGGGGTCTTGCTCACGGGACGAGGGACCCCGATAGTGAGGTATTTACCTTCCTTCTGTTTTCTTGTCATTGCCCATTAGCTCACTCAGTTTCAATACACCATTTTCTTATCTGTCTTCTGCCCTACACTCCACACTTATCAAAGAGACAATATCATTCACTTTTATTCCAATTTCTATATTCCAGTACCTAGCACAGCTTCTTCTTTTTTAAAAAGATATTTTGATTTTTATTGGAAACTCGGGTTTATAGAGAGAAGGAGAGACAGAAAGATCTCCCACTGATTAACTCCCCAAATAGCCAGAATGGCTGGAGCTGGGCCGATCTGATACCAAAAGCCAGGAGTTTCTTCTGGGACTCTCACATTGTGCCAAGGTTTGGGTCATCCTCCACTGCTTTCCCAAGCCATAAACAGGGAGCTGGATAGGAAGTGGAGCAGCTGGGACACGAACCAGCATCTATATGTGATGCTGGCACTTGCAGGCAGAGGATTATCCAGTTAAGCTGTTGCCTGGGGCCCAAAAGTCTTTCTCCTTCTCTCTATCTCTCTCTCTCTCTCAAGATTTTTTTTATTTATTTGAAAGTCAAAGTTACAGAGGGAAAGGCAGAGAGAGATATTTCCCATCTGCTATTTCACTTCTCATGTAGCCACAATGTCTAGGACTTGACCAAAGCCAGGAGCTTCTTCAGAATCTTCCAAGGGATACAAGCACTTGGGCCATCTTCTGCTTTCCCAGGCACATTAGCAGAGAACTGGATCAAAAATGGAGTATCTGGGACTTGAACTAGCACCCATATGGTATGCCAGCACTGCAGGCAGAGGCCTAATTCATGTATCATAGTGCCAACCCTGCCTAGTTTCTTAGATGTAAACACTCAAGGAATATTTCTTTAGTGAGTACATGAGGAGAAATAAAATGTTCCTTCCATCTCTGCATGCACTGTTTTTGTATTTTCTAAATCACTGGGCAAAAACCAATAGGTAATGTACAGTTAACCTTCAGTCTCAATTATTCCTTGTTTATTTCCCTCCCCTTCCTTTACTTTCTCCCTGCATGGCATGGGAGTAAATCTCCCAGATCTTCGGAAGGATAAGAGGGGAAGGCAAACATGAAATCTCTTGAGCTCAAGCACCAGCAGTGACCCATCTGGTTCCAGTTTTCAAGAATCCTTTAGCAACCAGTTGTCCACCTTTCATCTTGACACCTGCAAAAGGGCATTGAAAATAGTACTTAGCTAAGAGTCAGACATCCTGAAGCAACATTTTTACTCTTTCAGCCACTTGTCTGTTCTCGAACAGGGCACATACTTTCTCTGGGTCTCATTTTCCTCATCTGAAATATGAAGAGATTAAGATAGGTGTTTTCTTAATCTTCTTTCAGCTTCTGCCAGTATGTTTTTCCTGTGATGAAATGACCTGGACGTTGCTAATACCTACCCCAATGGCAACCCTCTTCTGAAAAGTAGAACAAAACCACTGTTTCCCTGGTTCTGCTGGCTTTAAAATCATCTTCTCTGCTCTTATAGAAGAATATCTCTGTCGCAGGCAGTTTGTAGGGACTTAAGCTTTTATTTACTGTAGCTGGAGGCTTCTATAAGCTGTGGCTTTGACAATATTTCGCATTTATTTATCTGAGCTGGAGCTTAGGATCAGGTGGCAGCTAAGGCACTTAAGGTTATTCAAATGCATTCAAAATGTTGCTTAATAATTCAGAACCAGTTTTCTCTGTTTAGAGTATTAAGATTTTTTAAATCCTTCTAATTAGCCAATTCCAACAGCAGTTTAAAAAGGGAGAAATCTGCTCCTTCTGGAAGGACAGCTGATGGAAACCTGTTATCAACTCTGCGTTTACATTGCAGGATTGAGGCTGGGACCAGGGAGTGTCCAAAGCCTAGGGGCTCACTAGAATGACCTGCCAGCCAGGGTGCTAACAGGCTCGTCCTGCTGCACAGTAAGGGTAAAAGGCAGCTCCTCTAATTCCCAAGACTGTGGATGAGCAGAGAAACCTCATTCATCCATTCAGCAGGTCAGCCTTCCACAGAAATTTGTTGAACTCGCATTACTCTCAGCATAGAAGGTCTTGGGAACAGGTGACCAGTGAAACTTCATTTCCTCAGAATTTAACCTAACTGGAGAGACTGACTCAGAAACAAAGGATTGCAAAATCTGCCTGAGAAAAATCACAGGCATGAGATTTTAGATGATCCTTTATGTAAGATCCTGCACAACACCTTGCCTTTTCATAGAGCGCTGTTGTAGCAGAGGACAGGAATGGCACGGCCAGTACCTCCATTCCAATTAAACACTGACCTTGAGTCTTCCAGCACGTGTTGTCTGGTGCCGGTCAAGGGAAGCTAAGAGAAAACGAAGGTGGCCATTTCAGCAAATGAGGATCAATCATATGCAGAACCTTGGCATAGGCACGTAAGAGTGGAGGATCTCAGTAATGATGATGTAATACAGGAAGAGGAGAGGAGAGTAAGCTCTGTCACTTGGGCCTGGTTTCATAGAAAAAGTAGCATTCATACTAAGCTTTGAAGGATATATGAGAATACTCCAAAAAATTCAGGGAAGTACTAGTGTTGTGGTACATCAGATTAAGCTTCTCTGTGTGACACTAATATGCTATATCAGAATATCAATTCAAGTCCTGGCCACTCTGCTTCTGATCCAGCTCCCTGTTAAAACACTTAGGAAACCTCCGGAAGATAGCCCAAGTCCTTGTGGCCCCCACCACCCACATTGGAGAAGAGTTCCTGACTCCTGTTTTCAGGCTGGCTCCCCTGGCGCACTCGCTCACTCGCTCTCTGTCTCTCTCTCTCTCTCTCTGTGTCTCTCTCTCCCCCTCTCTCTCCCTCCTTTCCCTTCTCCCACCTTCACCTTTCAAATAAAAATAAATACAGAAGTAACACTTTAAAAATAAACCAACATATGAACCAGGCATTCACCCTAGCAATTAAGGCAGTGGTTAAGATGCTGTGGTCCATATCAGAGAGCCTGAGTTCTTGTCCCAGCTGTGGCTCCTGAGCGCAGCTTCCTGCTAATGCAGTTCCCAGGAGCTGCACTGAGGGCTCAAGTCACCTGGCTCCTGCCACCCAACTGGGAAACCTGAATTGAGTTCCCCTGCTTCATCCTAAATTCAGACAGGAGTTTAGGGAGTGAACCAGCAAATGGGAGCACTCTCTCTGTCTCGCTTTGTCTCTCTGCTTCTCAATTTTTTTTTTTTAATGAAAGAAAAATTTATTTTGGTGCAAAATTTTTTAATCCATACTTACAAGTATATATTATGAAAAATATGCATGGATTTCAAAATTCAACATCCTTGTTTAATGGATAAAAAGACTCACAGGCTGAGGAAGTGACTGGTCCAAGATCAGAAGGAAACAGAAGCAGTATAGCAGGACACAGGTTTGCAGTCTCCCAGAGGACACTTGTTCCCAGGCACCGTGAACTCGGACCCTCTTTGGGCATCCAGGAAAACATGCATGTCTCCAACCACTTTCAGTACTGCTTTTCTTCCCAAACACTTTACTTTCTCATCATGGTGTTTTCCCTGAAGCTTGGGAGTTTGGGAGCTTCTGGTATAGGTTTTATAGGTTTAGTGTGGTACAAGCACGTGCTGGACTGGCTTTCAAAGAAAATACCTTCTCTGTTCATGAGTTTTGCCTTCCAGTTTCAGATGCTTTTGCACAGATGAAATGTAATATCAGAATAGCTCAGAAAGAGCCTTAGTAACATTTAAGATATTGAATGTGCTGCATCTGGTAACTAGACAATTTAATGATCTCCTGCTGTTTTGGTAATTGGATAAGTAAATACATCAGAATAAATCACACCAGCAAGTCTTTTGTATGTCGTTAGGGACTCAACTCTTTTAACTCTTGTTCAAAGCTGCAGCTCTTGAGCAGTGTTTGCGTGCAGTTACACACACACCAGTTCTCATTGCCCTGCTTGTGCATTAAAATGCATCCAAAATGCTCTTTCTCCCTATTTCCTGTGCCTGAAGAGCACACCTAGCACATCCATTCAGATATCTCTGAAGCCCAGGAGAAAGGGATTTTTTTTAGAACTTTAAACCATACCTAGTAAGACCTTTGAGCTTTTCATAATTTAGGTTCAAATTATCTTTCTAGCCAAGTCATCCAATATAGTCCTCTGTGAGCCTTATCAGAAACACCACCCATTTAAAAATTGGGGAAATGGGCCAAAGCCAAAGGGAGCAATCCTGTTTCATTAATGCACCGTTTAGACCTTTCAAGTAGGAGATGGGTAGGATCAGACATTGTGATCAGCTCTTTCCCAAGAAGTGTGGGAAGGAGCAACAACGAGAAGGAAACAGGTCATTGTGAGGTGTTAGCAGCTTACATAGGAAAAATTTGGCTTTAATCTCATGAAAAGAGGTTAAATGACTTGCTTAAAAACATACATGTAGTGCCAGTATTTAAAGCCCACCAGGGCTTTTTCTTACTACCTTCCTTATTAACACTTATTCTAGTAATGAAATTCTGGGGCCAGCAATAATCGGAAATTCTTAGAAAACTTTTAAGCCGATTTACCAGCCATAAACCTAACCAGTAAACAGCAGGTGTCTGCCATTTGCTTCTCGGTACTCTGCTCATGAACATAGTGGCTGTTGTTGTATACCCATCTTTTACAGAAGTATCCCAGGAACCTTTCGCACAAGGACCTGGCTGTCTTCCATGGCACCAGCCCCTGAAACTGATGCATACCTCCCCAGATGAGTGCCTACCTATTTTAATGACCACACACATTGAAAACCAAGTATGTGTGTCTTCTAGGGAGAACCATACTAGGTTGTCCAGTCAGAGCCAACCCAGTCTTGAGTCTTCTGCCTCCCCCACTAGATGGGAGACTGGGATTTTGCACACACTCAAGCTAATCTGCCCTAGATTTCCCTTGTGCTACGAAAGCCTCATGCATGAATTTGCCTATACCTTATTTATGCCTTTAGAGGCAGCGAACATGCAAATGGCTGTATAAAGCAAAATTTCCTTTTATTTACTAGAAATAGTATCTTCTAGATCCCATGAGGGGCTTTTCTGGGGAACCAACTCCCCAAAATAAGGAGACACTTCTGTTCTTATGCTTCCGCTACTCCTTTGATATTCTTTATTCTTGTATTTTTATATTAACTACAGACCAGATCTTCTTCTATTTTTAGACTAAAGAGGCTTTCCCCTCTTTAGTTTTAATCATTTATTCCTTCTGGGTTTTCCCAGCTAACATTGCTACATAATAGTATAGTGACCAGGGACCAGCGTAGGGCTCAGCAGGCTAATCCTCTACCCCATGATGCCAACATCCCATATGAGTGCCAGTTCATACCCCAGCTGCTCCACTTCTAGTCCAGCTCTCTGCCTATGGCTTGCAAAGGCAGTGGAGGATGGCCCAAGTCCCTGGGACCCTGCACTGCATGGCAGACCCAGTCTTTGACCATTGTGACCATTTTGGAGTAAACCAGTAAAGACTTTCTCCCTCTCCTCTCTGTAAAATTATAAAAATTTGTAAAATTTTTAAATCTATTTTAAAAAATAATATAATGACCAATTCCACCATCAGGATACCAGTGTAAGGTGGAGGGACATCACCTCTTATTTCATGTCCATGGTGTCTCTGACAGTGTGCCAAGGTTGGGGCCATTTTAACATCATAACACTCTAGAGTTATTCATTAAAAAGCCCATCTAAAAGCATAGGCTGGGAATGAAGAATCCCGATTTGCTTTTAGATTTGCCATGAATACTGAGTAACCCTGGGGCAAGTTCCATTCACTGGGCTTTTCTGTCCCCATATTACAGAAATGACCTTGTCTCACAAAGACCCATCCAGTTCTAACAATCTCTAGCTCTATATAACTGAGGAGTTAAATGAGTAAAATTAGCCCAAGTAAATAAGATAATAGTATATGGTGTTGCAGGGATATACTCACTTCAGTTATATGAAAAGAACAGTTGTCCCAAATATTAGACTTAGAATAAATATTCCAGCACAAAATTACTGTGCAAAAATAATTTTGGGTAATGGTTAAGAACATGGACTTTGAGCCAGATCTGATATTAAGTCTTTGCTCTACCGCTTTCAGCCTATACAGTCTTATATAGATTATATACCTTTCTGAACCTCTATTCCTCATTTTCAAAGTTAAAATACTGGTATACTTCCCTTATTGAATTGTTGTAGCATTAATAAAACATCTGGCATAGGGGCCAGCACATGGAAGGCTAAGGCTCCATCTGAAGTGCTAGCATCCCGTGTGGTACTGGTTTGAGTCCTGGCTGCTCCATTTTCAATCCAGCTCCCTGCTAATGTTCACGGGAAAGCAGCAGAAGATGGCTCAAGACCTTTTGCCTCTGCACTCACATGGGGGACCTGGAAGAATCTCCTGGCTCCTGGCTTCAAACAGGCATAGTTCCAGGCATAGTTCCAGCCATTGCAGCCATTTGGGGAGTTAACCTAGCGCATGAAAGATTTCTCTCTTTCTGTCTTTCTCTCTTGGTAAATCTGCCTTTCCAGTAAAAAGTAAATAAACCTTTTTTTTTTTTAAAGAAGTAGCATAGGAAGCACCTAGTATGCTCTCAATGAACTGTTACCATTATTATGTGAGAAAACAAAAACAAACTGGGAGCTTTCAAGACATCAGCTGTTTGTCACCTAAATCTTCTCTCCCTTAGTTCTTTATTTAATTTTCTTTCCTTCTCCATTTTTTCCACCTTAAAAAAAAAAAGCAAAGAATTAAAATGTCCTAGGCACCATGTGCACTGTATCCACATCAGCAACACCAAACCTCAGTGTCTAATAAGCCACATTGTCCAGTACCAGGAAGTAAAGCATCTGTGGTTTGCCCTGTGGCTGTGGTCCAGTGAGACAGGTTAGCTCAGCAACTGCACAGGAAGCAGAAACACAGATGAACCTTAGATTATTGCCATTAGGAGACCTTTTCAAATTGCACGTTCCTTTTGGGGGCCATGCTACCACCTACAACAAAGGTAGAAGAGAATTTACCAAAAGTTACTTTTAGCATTGTTGTGGTGTGCTTGTTATTGTTCATTACCATTAATAATAATAGTGACCCCTTATGTTTGCAAAGGACTTTAGTTACCAAAGGCTTTTTACACCCGGATCATCACATGACCAGCAGATTAGCTGTCAGTTTCTCCCTCTGATACTCTGTGGGTATAACTGCCCTCTTTAGGGATTCCCAGCTCATCAAAAGGTGTTTAAACGAAATGGGCAATTAGCTGTTAGGACAAAGTTGACAGTAACAAAAGACAGCTTGGGTTCCTACAGGGAACAACAAAGCCTATTCCACAATAGGAACAGTAGCCACAACACAGCTGTGGAGTACAACTTTCTTATCCCCAAATGGAAAGCCAGTTCTTGTAACTGTTCTGTTTAGAAGTAGGATCCGAAGTTGTGAGACAGTGAAGGGCAATGCGTCATTAGATATAGGCTGCAAGCTCACATACCTGGGTGCAAATCCTGTCCTTTATTTCTTAACTTTGTTACCATTTTTAACCTCAGAAAATTTATCTATAAAATAAAAATAATAGGAGCATTTATCCTTAGAGTTGATAAATAATAGCCTTTTTTTGGAGTGATGAAGTTAATAATTATTTAATAAATATGTTTTTCTGGTAGAGTAACTAATAGAATAGGTTACTTATAGCACACCAGGAGAATTATCTATTCTCTCAACTTCAAAGCAAATGCTAGTTTTGAACAAAACTAAAGCAGATGCATGCAGCTTTACTAGGCGCTGCAGACTTAACATAATTCAGCCCTTATTATACCTCACCAAGCAGAAGGAGAAGAGTTTAAGTGAGAAGACCCAGGTTCAACTGTGAACTCCACCAGTTTTGGGATGTATGATTTGTACATTGGTAATGTCCCTGTTTGGGCTTTGCTATTCTCATCTGTAAATTGAGTCCAAACTCCTATGGTAGTTTTGAAGTTTAAATAATACATGTGAAAGTGTTTTGGGAGCTGTAAGATAATAATCATTATTATGTGTGCATTCTTCAGAAGGAAGTTTATTAGCACAGTCATTTTGTGTTCAAACAAGTTGACTTCTTTTTAGGGATAAACTTATGGGTGTGTGTTTCATATGGGAAATATATTTTGAAGTTGATACATGTCCCGACTGGTTGACATTCTAATCTTTTAATAAAGAACAAAAAGATTTGGAGGGGAAGAAAAAATGGCTATGATCCCTGAATCATGTTATAGAATTGTAATTGTCAAGCACTTATTTGTGCTCTAGAAGTGTTTGGGGCTTTAGAGACCATTCAATAATGTCCCTTCATTTTACCAATCCAAGACTAACAAAAAGATATAAGACAATTAAAAGACATAGGACTCAAGTGGGGATAAAAATATCATGTTTGTTACCAGAAGAGTTGATCATTGACTGTGGGTTGAGCTCTACAGCAAAGGGGCTTGCTGATGCAGTCTGCAACCCTACAGTAGACAGACTTATCCACCCACAAAGGAGCAAAAAGGAGGAAAGGAAGAGTTCAGATTCTCCTAAACTCAACAGACAAGTTAAGTCTGGTCCCATGCTGTGTGAGCGAGAGATAGAGCATCCCAGAGTCTCTCCTTGTGGACACATGAATGTGAAATAAATGTTCCTGGAACCCATGTTGTAGTAGTACATCAGGTTAAGCTGCCTTCTGTGAGGTTGGCATCCTGTAAGAGTGTCATTTTGAGTCCCAGCTGTTCCACTTCTGAACTAACTCTCTGCTAATGCACCTGGAGAAGCATCGATGTTTACACAGGTACTTGGGTCTATCCTACCACTTATGAGAGAGACTCCCATGGAGTTCTGAGCTCCTGGCTTTGGTCTGCACCAGCCCCAGTCCCAGCCGTTGAAGCCAATTGAAAAGTGAACCAGCAGATATAGCATTGCTGTGTCAGGGTGTATATGTATATGTGTTTCCTTCTCTCCTACAACAATCCCAGTAGAGAAGGAAATTGAAACTTGAACAAGCATCCTATGGACTTGGCTAAGAGCTAAGATTTGAGCTCAAGGGCGTGTACTTCCAATGCCCATAGTCCAGTTGACTCCCATGAGTCACTAACTGTAGTATCAAGTACTTCTATTTGGGGGGAAAAAAAAGTGAAAGTTGTATTTGTGTTTAAGAGGCAAGAGGAGCCCTCTGTCCCCTGGCTCACTCTCCAAATGCTTATAATGACTGGAACTGGGCCAGACCAAAGATTGAGAGCTAGGAATTCAGGTGTCCCTTGTGGATCACAGAAACAATCACTTGAGCCATCACTGCTGTCTCCCAGGATTTGCATTAGCAGGAGTTGGAATTTAGAAGCCAGATCCCAAAGCTGAGCCCAGGCACTCCAAAAGGGGGTATTGATGTGTTACCCACCAGGCCAAATGCCTACCCCTCACTATTTTTTTTTTTAATGAAAAAATTAAAATCTAGAAAGTGGCTTGCCCAAAGTCAGATTGCTCTGATCCTTCTCATCCTGCCAGCATGACACAATCCCAGCTTTGGTAGTCTGCACAGAGGGACCCTGCAGAGCCAGAGCTCGCCAGGCACTTGATGGAGGGAGGGCCTCACAAATAGGTAGTCTTTCACTGAATGGGTGGGTTTCCTTAAGCTCAGGGAAGTTTATTTTGGTCTGTCTGTGTCTGAGGTGGAGGATGGGACCTGTTTGACTCTCATCTTGGTAGAAAAAGGAAGACATGCATGGCTGAGGTTCTGGTGTTTGTGCTTTCAGTGTCCTGGAAGTACTCCTCCAGTGTTGCCCAGGGTTGCTCCTTGGAGCCAGGCAGTGCAGGGGTCCCTTCTACTCACTGCCCCTGATGCATAGGCTAGAAAATGATACATGCTGATCTCTAAGAGATGAGCATGCAAATACTAGAGCAGATTTGACAATACAGATTTTCTACCATGAAGATGCTATAATTTCCTGAAGTGCAAATTTTCCTCTAAAACTAGGAAAACACTTTGAAAAATGCTTGCTTGGTTTATTGCCAATTTACTTATTCGCAATTCCAAACATTGAACTTGAACACTATAACTCCAGGAATGAGAGAGAACACTGTGTTAGGGCAATTGTATAAAGGGGTGGAGAGTTACGATGGGAATTTTGAGGAAAACTGGAGGGCTTGCATTCTGGTTCTGCCTCTACCACTTATGTGGATAAATACAGGCAGACCAAACAGGCTGATTCCCAGGTACTATTTGCACTGTATTTCTTCTGTACGCTCTTATAGTACTTTAATACTATTTTTTTTAAGAGAAACAACCTTTTTTACTAAGCATAAAACAGTAGATACAAACTCCTTTATTCCATTAAAACATAAAAGTATTGCCTCCGCAAAAGTGTTTTAAATTTAAAAGGGTTGATAATAATACCTACTCCCACATGATAAATACTTTGTAAACTCTAAAGTACTATACAAATATTGCTGCTATTACTGTTTTTAGCATTACTTAGCTCTTGCCCTCATAGTTTCCAGCCTGAAGTAGTAATTAGTATATTTATACTCAGGTGTTAGAAACAAGAGAAGGTAGAATAATGTGACTAGAGAAAGCCCCAGAACAGTGTCCCGTCCAGCAGGACAGTCAACGGGGGTCGCAACCACCTAGGAGAGAATGAGGGACAAGAGACACAAAGAATGGACAGCAAGACAGGATGTCTGATCAAGATGTCAGTTTATTGATTTTAGTTGAGGGTTTTTATATTCTTCAGTAACTAAGGCTCAGGGAGGAAAGGAGAAACTAGGATGCAAGCCATGGTCTCCAGACCGATTGTTCTTGAGCAGCCACCATATGCACAATAGTAACCAGCATATCAACAGTAGCATAGGTAATCAGTAACAGGATGTCGGCAGGTACAGCATAAATCACATTCTGAAACAGTTGCTAGAAACAATTGAAGCTAAGCGTGTGATTAGTTTCATAACTTCTTTCCCAAGCATCTAGCCAGCCGAGGGTTTTCCACTGGCCCACAGTTCTATATTCAAAATGGCTTCAATGTGGCTACAGTACACGGCTCCTGACAAAACAGAACTCAAGAACTTGAGTAGAATGCCATGTCTGCTGCTGTGGGACCTGGGTCCAGTCACTGTGGGGGCCCACAATCCCAGAAGGCCCACCTGAGCTGCAATGTTTGGACTCTCCAACTTTACAGAGCTCCCATACCCAGACATTCTAGAATTCACAGCATGGCCAGGGATGAAGATATGTCTCATTGATTCTCACTTTTCCAAACAGCAGTGTTACATATTGTAGAAAAGGAACCAAAACCCGGAGAAGTAATAGAAATAAAATGTATGTGAAATTTCTTACTGCTGAGAAAATCAATCTGGGAAAGTATAGCCGGATTTGGCAAAGAACATGTTCCATTTTGCTAATATGAAGATGTTTCACCAAGCCAATTTGCTACATTATTAATTTAACCAGAAAATATATCAATTCAGGTTACCTAAGTACAGTGAAGAAAATGTCAAAGTGGTTGACTTTCATTTTCTAACTATAGACAAGTCAGCCAATCCCTCTTACCTGAGAGCACCCCGCCTTCTCTAAGGAGTTTCCCAAAGGGTGGGTTTCTCTGTTGATTTACAGAGTCAATAATTCAGTAAAGTCCCAAGTAAATGCCAAAACACAAGCTCAGATTGGGTTTTTGTATTCGTATTTTATAAACACTTCAGGATTTTTTTCCCTTGACCCTTGACCTATTGCCATTTTTAAAGTAGAGATTCTATATCCCGAAAGCTTAGTTAGAAACAAGCTAAGGATCATCTCCTCCAGCCTCTCTATGTGGCTAGGTCCCATCTCAGCAGCAGCCCTGGCAGCTAGACTCTGTACCCAGGTGGGCCCGTGCTAGAAGGCCTTCGTACACATTCTGTCTCTGCCCTAATAGACTTGTGACCTTGGACAAGTTATTTCATCCATTCCGTGGCTCAGAGTACTCATCTATAAACTGGGAATGAAGATTTTGGGCCCGGCGCAGTGGCGCAGTGGTTAAGGTCCTCGCCTTGAACGCCCGGAATCCCATATGGGCGCTGGTTCTAATCCCAGCAGCCCCGCTTCCCATCCAGCTCCCTGCCTGTGGCCCGGGAAAGCAGTCAAGGATGGCCCAAAGCTTTGGGACCCTGCACCCATGTGGGAGACCCGGAAGAGATCGGACGGAAGATCTTCCTCTCTCTCTCTCCTCTCTGTATATCCACCTTTCCAATAAAAATAAAATAAATCTTTAAAAAATAATAATAATACCTACCTCAGAGGATTACTATGAAAATTAACTTATTCCATAACTGTAAAGTGCTTTGGAAAATTCTCGGACAAAGTAAATGTTTGGTGAATGTTGGCTGTCATCTTCGTCACCATCTTTCAGGAAGCCCCCGTTTGAATGCTCTGCGGACCACAGGGAAGTCACTGACCTCTCCTGTCCTTCCCGCTGTTTTCCCAAGACAACCTGTCCACATTTGGCCAGACACATTGTGATTCTCATGAGCTTGAAGCCAGACCTTTGGCAAGATAATCTATAGTAACTTGGTCTGTAAGCAGTCAATAGTAATACCTATTTCACTGGACTGTTGTGAGGACTCAAGAAGGTACTTTCTCTATACATTGTATTTAGCATAGCTCCAGCCACTTGGTAGGGATCCAGTGATGCTGCTACAATAATATTGACAGACAAACCAGAAAATCAAGAGCAGAGGAAGGAAGAAAACTAGAGAAGCTACGTTGGCAGCTACAGCTATGTCTTTTTTTTTTTTTAAAGATTTATTTTTATTATTTTTTCATTGGAAAGGCGGATATACAGAGAGGAGAGACAGAGAGGAAGATCTTCCGTCCGATGATTCACTCCCCAAGTGAGCACAACGGGCCGATACTATGCTGATCTGAAGCCAGGAGCCTCTTCCGGGTCTCCCACGCGGGTGCAGGTTCCCAAAGCTTTGGGCCGTCCTCGACTGCTTTCCCAGGCCACAGGCAGGGAGCTGGAAGGGAAGCGGGGCTGCCGGGATTAGAACCGGCACCCATATGGGATCCCGGGCGTGCAAGGCGAGGACCTTTAACCACTTGCGCCACCGCGCCGGGCCCTACAGCTATGTCTTAAAAAGTTCTTTTTGCCTGGCTGAGTTGTTCTTCATACAATTTTAACTCCTACCCACTGGAGCTCTGTCTTCTACTTGCTAGCCCTGCGGATAACTCAGACTGGTGTGGCCACCTTCCTGACCCTCCAAGAAGTCATCTTGCATTCTGCAATTGTTTCTCAAAGTTGTTCTTCAGCTCCTCCATACCCCAAATAATGGATCGATTGATTTTAAAGGCAGATCATCAGAGAGGGGTTGAGAATGCTGGTTCATTCCCCAAATTACCATAGCATCCATGGCTGGACCAGGCTGAAACCTGGAGCCAAGAACTCTATCTGCTGCTTTCCCAGGAGCATTTTCAGGGAACCAGATTAGAAACAAAACAGTGGGGACCTTGAATGAGACCTTGAACTCTGCAGACAGGTCTCACACAGTCTGAGAAGCGTGATGTCTGTAATACTCTAAGTCCCCTTGGGTAATTTGTCCATGTCAGGCAAACAAGCATGAACAAAGATTAACCTTGGTATACTTGAAAGTTCTTGTTTAGAAAGACTGTAGGAGGAAGGGAAAATGGCTGGGCTGCGCTATGGCGAATCTGGTAAAGCAGCTGCCTACAATGCTGTTTCAAGTCCCACTTCTAATCTACCTCCCTGCTAATGCACCTGGGAAAGCAGCAGAAGGTAACCCAAGTACTTGGGCCCCTGCACACATATGGAAGACCCAGGAAGAGCTTCAGGCTCCTGGCTTTGGCCTCGCCCAGCCCTGGCCACTACAGTCATTTAGGGAGTGAATCAGAAAATGAAAGAACTCTCTCATGTTCTCTCTCTCTCTCTCTCTCTCTCTCTCTCTCTCTCTCTCTCTCTCTCTCTCTCCCCGACCCTCTCACCATCCCCACTTTCAGATAAACGAATATTAGGAAGGGAGAGCAGACAGGAAGACAGGCTGGACACCAGAGGGAGTATCCTAGCAGAACCTCATTGCTTTTGAAGTAGTCCATAGGCAGCTCAGCCTCACTGAAGTTCTAGAAAGGGGTCTTCAAAGAGTAAGGTGCTGCTAAGTCAGAAAGAGGGAAGTACTAACTGGGCACTGGGATGGAAACAAGAGGCAGCCTGGTACAGAACTCAGCTCCAGGCAGATTTGGAGATGAGCTCCAGCTTGAAAGAGACCAGGGCCCCCTCCCCAAAGCAGTCTGCAGCCGGTGATGGCCACCACCTTCTGAGTACTGGCTCAGCTCACAAATTGTGCCATTTAACCATCACAACAACATATAAAGGCGAAACTTTGAATCCCATTTTAGAGGTGGGAAAACTGAAGCTCCTAGGTAACTTCTGCACAGTCCTATAAGTAGGAAGGATTTGAATCTAAGTTTGTGTTGCTCTTTGTAACCATTATGCTATACATACAGATTGTCTCTAACCATACGAAAAATTTAAGCAAGGTCATATGCATCTACTTTGAGCCTCAACTTTCTCGTCTTTGTGACCTCACTTACATTGTTGTGATATGGATTAGAGATCATGTGTTTGAAATGCCTAGCATGTAATATGTGTCCTAGAAATTTCAGCGTCCTCTGTTTCAAGTGCTAGCTCTCCCACTTCTAAGACTCAGTTTTCTCATGTGATAACTCGGTTTGGCTTATGAATCTCTCACCATACATGTTGATAACCCCAGCAGAGTAGAGCTCAGGCCTGCTGCTTAGCTCCCCAGCCCCCTCTGCCTCCTAGCACCTAGTCCTGCCTCACTCAGAGCTCGGACACTACTATGGGTTTGGTTTCTCCCAGCAAACATCATATTTACAAACCACAAATAACAAAGTAGAAGATGCCGGAAGAGCGCTGGCATGTTAATTAAGAACAATAGCAGAAGCAGCTGGGCAGAAAATGCCAGACTCAGAGGCAGAGGCAGCATAGCTCTGTTTGTTGACAGAAGCCTGTGCAGTATTGGACGGTAATTGGGGAAGTAGGTAAACATTGCCAGCAGCTTGCCCCCAGTGCTTTGGAAGAAAGACAGCAGGCTGGCCCCTCCCCACTACCTTGCCAGCCCATCTGCCATAACCCAAGAGATACCAGTAGAATGAGCACTGTTCTAGGTGTCTTATAAGCAGAGAGGATTATGGGGACTGATGTGTCTTCTTAATGACCCTCCTGGGCATTCCAGATTTCTATCTGGATACAGTTGAAGATAGGGTTCTCCCTTAGCTCACCAGCTTGCCTATAACACTTGACCTTGGCTCCCTGGGTGTCTCACTCCCTCCACCAAGGAGATAGCAGAACTGTGTTGTAGAAGTGACTTAAGGGGAGGGAGGGAGGGAAGAAAGGGGGAAAGCCCTATACCTACAAAACGGTGTAACGGAAAATAAGAGTTTGTTTTTGTTTTTTTAAAAAGGAGGTGGCTTGAGTTGAGCAGAAGACAAGCTTGCCTGCCTTGGGGGCCCAGAGCACCCTCTGTTTCCAGCAGAGCAGCAGCCTGAGGCCTACCTAGAGTTGTTGTGGCTTCATACCGCACACGTGTAGCTGCTCATTGGGCTGTGTGTCTAGGCCTCCTTAGTTGCTGTCGCACTCAGCAGCCGTTATTGAACACCTGCTCTGTGCCAGACTCAGTGTTAATTACAGGTTTTCTCATTTCATCTTCACCTCAGTCCTGCAGGGTTAATACTGACTCCAGAGCCACGAAGCTGATAGCCAACACAATTGTAATTTAAACAAGAGGCTTGCTAGTTCCAAACCAACATCCTTTCCACTAAACCAGTATTTCTCAACTTTTTAAAACTCATGACCGCTTTTAAAAATCTGGTTTCAGTCATTCTCGGACTGAAAAAAACTACTCCTGCCACTGGCCCAGGAGAGCATAAAATTAAATTTAAAATCCCTATATGATTAGCGCATTCCATTGAGTCAAGAAGATTCTGTCTAGCTTTACCTCCAATTGTTGATTATCTGAAATAATTATTTTGTTGTTTCTAAATGAAAATGACCTTGACTCATTTTTTTTTTCTTTCAAAAAAGGTATACTGCCAGCGAGGAGGCTTTTCCATAGGGAGCTTCCCTCATCAAAAGAAGTACCTGTCATCTGTCAGTACTCTCTGGCCCTTCTACAGTAGTTTTTTTAAAAAAAATGATCAACCCCCAAGGCTTAGTTCTTGTCTCACCATCCAAAAAAGGCTGCCCTGCAATCAGGAGTTCATGGAGCTCCTAGGGGCCTTTGGAATGCTGGTCGGTTGTTTACTCAGCATCCTTGTAAGGGCCCCTGTGCTGCTCTGGCCAAGCTCTGCTGTGTAGGTGAGGGACCTCACCTGCTCAGAAGCTACTGCCAGAGATGCAGTGCTGCTGATTCTTCCACTTCACTAGCTCTGAGACAACCTCTTTGAGCTCTGATTTCCTTGCTTTAATGGAACTAACACCTACATCACAGGTTGTTTTGAAGATCAAATAAGATAATGTAAAAACCGTCATGCCAGTACACAGTAAGCTCAAAGTCAATGTGCAGAGATACACTGAATGCCATGTGGGTAAGATAGTCCTCATTCCAACCTTCTGAATATGTCTGTGTGTGTGTGTTTTTTTCCAGGTAACTCAGCTGGACCCAAATAAATCGTTGTTGGAGGTAAAATTGTTCCCTCAAGAAACCCTTTTCCTTGAAGCAAAAGAGTAAACATGGTCCAGCAGTGGAAGTAGCCGTTCTTGACAAGCCAGCGGCCTGCATCCAAAGAAGGGCTCCTCACAACTCCCCACACACTCGTCTCATTCAATTCAGTGTCACACTTCTGCCTCGTGCAAGATTGTTGGAAAAAGAAAGTAATAATAAACACCTACTTAAAATTTCCCATCCGCGAGTTCCCGACTGTCATTCCAGGCTGCCAGCCCCTCAGCCCGTGCGCTTCGCCATGCCTGGTAACTAAGGAATGCACTGTGAAGTGTGAGCAGTCACTGTAGAATGATCTCCTCTCCGGGCCCATCTTTCCCTCACAGTGTCTACGATGGCTCTCTCTGCGCCGCGACGCCAGGATGTTTGAGATATTTGATATGTCTCATAGAGCCAGGGCTCTTGGGCCTCTTCCTTTTTATCCTCGTGACTGTATTTCTACTTTGTCACCTAATTTTAAGAGGCCAGGGTGGAGGGGGTGCTCAGATGAGACATTCTTGATGTGGAGATTAAATGTTGTAGGAAAAAAAAAGTGTATCACTTTTTTGACTGTCGTGATAGTGAGGGTGTAAGGTGTTGTTTGAAGACTGCATGTTACATACACACAGGATATTTTATTTATCGCTTCTGCCTTGGGTCCCTGGAGAGATCTGCTCTTCCTCTGCAGTTTAGGAAACTGAATCTAGAGGTAAGGTGCCAGGAGGGCCGTGCCCAGGTGCCCAGGCTGTGAGAGCCATGCCAGCTGCAGGAAGCTGCTCTGCGGTTTGCACTTAGGCAGTGAAGACCTCCTTGATTCCAGCCCCCAAGTCGCTAGTCCATCAGTGTTCACTGAACACAGTTCTTTTTTATTAGTATTTTTTTTTTATTGGAAAGGCAGATATACAGAGAGGAGAGACAGAGAGGAAGATCTTCCATGCAGTGGTTCACTCCCCAAGCGGCCGCAACGGCTGGAGCTGAGTCAGTCAGGAGCCAGGAGCTCTTCCAGGTCTCCCACATAGGTGCAGGGTTCCAAGGCTTTTGGCTGCCCTTGACTGCTTCCCCAGGTCACAAGCAGGGTGCTGGATGGGAAGCAGGGCCGCCGGGATTAGAATTGGCACCCATATGGGATCCCGGCATGTGCAAGGCGAGGACTTTAACCACTATGCTATCATGCCAGGCCCTGAACACAGTTCTTACCTGTCACCAGAATCAAGTCAGCTGCCCTGTAAAGTCCCCCATAATTAGGAACTTGCTTTACTATTCCATTCATTTAGCATTTTAGTATTAGAGGTTATATCCCTTCCCAAATGAAGGGGACCTCTCTCTGTAGCTGAAACTTTAGCCTGATGAATTTAAGAGAGTAAACTTGGGCACCTAGCTCAGAATATTCTTCTTGCCTGGAACTACATATAGCAGTTTTGAGTTTGATTTAAGAAATGTAGGTTTTTGTTCATCTGGGTTTGAATTTTGACATTTAGTTCTCTGGGACATCATTCATGCCCACATAGTCAGTGATTTATTAATCTTAGAATATTTCTCTGTAGCTGTCTTTGCATCACCATTGATCTTTATCCTAGGGGCTGGGATCCCAATTTTGGTTTTTTTATGGTTGTCCAAAAATGCAAAGTCTTCAGTATGTCCTCTCAACCCTAGGAATGGGTTCTCGGATGGCTAACCAAAGCTGAAACTCTGCCTGGTCATTTTCCCTCTGTCCAGAAGTAAAATTCCACCTTGTGTCTTTGCTCGAATGCTCCAGTGAGGGACTTCGTATGAACACTGTCCTGAAAAGAGATGTGTTCCCAATGGACTAGTGCCAACTGCACTGACCCAAGTGTAGACCCTTTCTGGCCCTGGCGGTCTCTCCAGAGACTCCCCCTGCTTTGGGGAATTCAACCTGAGCACTTCCCAGCCAGCTCCGCACCAGCCTCCTCACCTGATGGGTCCACAGGTTAGTTCCTTCTTGCATCACAGGCTCATGTGGGCATCCACTGTTCCTTTCCTTCCGGTAGCCCTGGTTCTGTAATAGCTGTGGGGAAGCTGCAGTCCTCGGTCAGGCCACACTCAACACAGCAGCAGTGTTTCTGTATTCTAACAGTTTCTGCTTTACTCTAAAAGTGATTTCCTAAGTTATTCAACACTACTTAAATGTATAAAGTTGATATACACTCTTCCTCATTGTTTTAAAAAGTTGTTCTCCTTCCTCAGTGTCTGCTTAGCTTTATGAATTTTAAAGCTGCATAGCTTTAAAAGTCCTAGGTTCGTTGTCACTGTTGACACATGAAGTTCTGGTAAGCTGAGCTCCAGACGTGAGCTAAAACAATCTTACCCCTTCTACAAACCACACGTAGAATGACTTGTTTTCACCATGGAAATGGCAATGTCCTTTGCAGTTCTTTCTTAGGTTTCACATCCCAGTCTGTAGATAGAGTTAATCAAAACATCAGCTCCGCAGCTTCTGCCCTGCTGGGTTCGGTTACGCTCCAGGGCTCCTTGTCACCTCTCCCATTCCAGTTGTGCTCTTAGATAATCAATTTTTAAGAGTACTGGCTTAAAGGGCCAGCACAATGGCTCAGCTGGCTAATCCTCCACCTACAGGTGCCAATATCCCATATGGACACCAGTTTGTGTCACAGCTGCTCCCCTTCTGATCCAACTCCTTTCTTGTAGCCTGAGAAGACAGTAGAGGATGATGACCCAAAGCTTTGGGACCCTGCGCCCATGTGGGAGACCAGAAGAAGATCCTGGGTTGTGGCTCCAAGCTTCAGATTAAGTCACCTCTAGCTGTTGTAGTCAGGAAAATCTTTATTTCTCTGTCTCTCCTTCTCTCTGTAAATCTGCCTTTCCAATTAAAAGAAAGGAAAAAACTAGCTTAAGGACTGGCACAGTTGAACATCTGCCTACTGGTGCCAGCATCCCATATAGGTACTGATTCTAGTCCCAGCTGTGTCCAGCTCTGTGCTACGGCCTGGGAGGGCAGCAGAAGATGGCCCAAGGCCTTGGGATGCTGCATCCACATGAGAGACCTGGAAAAAGCTCTAAGCTCCCAGCTTTAGATCAACTCAGCACTGACTGTTGCAAATATTTGGAGAGTGAATCAGTGGATGGAGGATATCTCTCTCTCTCTCTCTCAAAACCTGCCTTTTAAGTTAAAATAAGTAATTTTTAAAAACTGAAGTATTGCTGATTTCCTGTTGCCTTTCAGAAGGATCAGTTTTTTAGAGGGCTCTAACTTGAAATGATTCCATGCACTGGCACTGCTAGTTTTACGGGACCTACAGGTACAGACATCCAGTCAGTTAGATGAGCACATCTTTATGGAATCTTTCTCTTTTGATGTAAGAGACTGAGATTTAGTTTTTATGGATTTACTTCTTAGTGACATTATCTAAACATGAATTAAGTCTGAGATTTTTATTAAAATTGCTGCACCCAGGGCTAGGATTATGCCTCACATGTTGAACCACCTGCTGTGACACTAGCATCCCATGTGGGCAACTGTTCTGGTCTCAGCTGCTCCACTTATGATCTGTCTTCCCACTAATATACCTTGAAGAGCACCAGAAAATGACCCTAGTGCTTATAACCCTGCCATCTACATGGAATACCCAGATGGAGTTCCGGCTTCAGCCTGGACCAGCCCTGGCCATTGCAGCCATTTGCAGAGCAAGTCAGATGGTAAACGATAAATCCATTCTCTCATTCTCCTCCTTGCACACGTCTTTCTCCTCCTCCGCTTCCTCTTTGCACTACCTCCTGCTTCTTCCCCTCTAATTCTGCAATTCAAATAATTTTTAAAATCTTTTTTTTAAAAAGACTGCTTCCCCAAAGCTAAACATACTGATATGACTGTGTTAACTCAATTGGATGGTTTTATTTTGTTTTCTTCTGTTTTGTTTTCATTTTTGTTTGAAAGACAAAAAGATTACCCAAGTGCCTATGACAGCTAGGACTGACCAGACCAAAACCAGGAACCTAGAACCCAGTCCAGGTCTCCCCTGTAGCAACAGGAACCCAAGTACTTGAGCTATCATTTTGCCAGCCTGTGCCTCCACTTGTAGCCAGAAAATGAAAATAACAACAGTATGTGGAAGCTAAAGCTTTATGGAAATGAAACTAATTAAGGTGAAACAGCACAGCTATTATGTGTTCTGCAGACACATGTGGGATTTAACAAGAAAGGAGTATTGGTGCTGACTTTATGGGAGAGGACCCAGAAGACATGAAGTGTAAGCACTGGGCTCAGGGGTTAAGTGACTGCATTACCTGCATCCAAAATCTGAGTACCTGGTTCAAGTCCCAGCCCCTCTGCTTCTGATCCAGGTTCCTGCTCATGCCTCTCCTGGGAGGCAACTGGTGACAGCTCAAGTACTCAGGTCCCTGCCACCCAAGTGGAGACCAGCTGGAGTTCCAGGCCTTCAGCCTCGGCCTGGTGGAGACCTGGCTGCTGTGGGCATTTGTGGAGTGAACCAGCAAGTGGAAAATACTGCTCCCTCTCTCTCTCAATCTCTCTCACTCTCACCTGTCTCCCTCCTTCCTTTCAAATGAAATGAGAAAAAGTCGTGAATTTCCAAAATCCCTTTTGCCAAATAGAAAGGACCTAAGGAGTCCAAGAGAGCTGTATCGAAGACCAAGTATGCCCAGTACTGAGCTCAAGCCAGGGCAGAGGTCACCCCATCACCTCACAGCAGCAGGTGGCTTGCCTCTATTTGGAAGGGACTCCAGGCCCTAAGGAGTGACGTGGCTGGATTGGCGTGAGTTCCACAGTTAATAAATAAAGATCAGACTGTGACTCCAAGGCCCCTGCTATGTTAACGCTGTAATTCTGCCTTCCACGTCTGAGGCATTTCAAATAATACTTGGAACAATAATAACTTTCTACATACTGTTGGGTTCTAAGAGAGGAAAACCTACATTTTAACAGAAAACTTGGTTCTCTAAAGTGCCTGGGGAGCTAGAATTTCAGCACCACCTTTTTGAAGTGAGTGCAGGATTTCAGAAGAACCCTGTGCGTTCCAGCCCTTTGACATCTCCAAAATCCATCCCCTGCTCCTTCTTCCTTCACCCCACTGCCATTCCTTTTCAGACCTTTATCATCTCTCACGTGGGTTGTAAATCCACATCCTAACTGATGTTCCTTTTTCCATTCCCTTTCCTCTTAGGCCAGTCTGCACATGACTGCCACAAGAAGCTCTCTGAGATACCTGCCTCCGCACATCATACCCCCACTTTAATCCTCTCACCAAAGTTTTTCTCTCTGCCCTCCAAACAAGACCCAAACCCTTGGGTTGCTCTTCATAGCTCTGACATCTGGCCCCCACCTCCCTGGACATCTGTATTTCCAGCCATGCCCTCAGCACACATCCCCAGGGATTTGCAGTTTTCTGAAGGTGCATCTGTCATCTCTGGCCTCGCACACACTTCTTTCTGTCTTAGTCAACTTCTGCCAGCCACCCATCCTCCACTTGCAATTTGGACTCCATCTTTTCCGAGGTTGTTCCCCAAACTTTGCTACACCCTCCTCGCAGATGCCTGTGCCGCGAAGCTGCACTTCTGGCACTGGATCACTCTATAACTCTCGACTTCCATGTCCTTCCTTTTCCCAAAGGGTCTGAGTCACTTCATATCCTCCAAAGCTAGAAAAAATGACTAGCATAGAAGCAGCACACAGTAAGTTGGAATTTATTAACTTCGTATAACAAAGCAGGCATGGTATCCATGTACTAATAAGGTGGCCACTTCCATCTCTAACACCCAGCTCACCTGGGGACACAGGGTGCAGACCAGATCTTAATTATCTCTTTACTTCCAGAGCCAGCCCCGGGTCTGGCTCATCACAGTCATGCACCCAGTGGTTACTGAAGCAGCTAATTAATTGGAGCTGGAGCAAAACCAACTGGGACTGCAGAGGAAAGACAAAGAGTAAAGGAATCACTACCGAGTACCCAGGTAAGTCCAGGACAGTGCTTGGGACTTGGTATGTCAAGTCCTCGCACACCACCCTTAGAATTAGTAAGCAGCTCATGTGCTATTGCTTAGGGGAGCAGCAGGAGCCAGTCAGCCGTGCAGGGCTCACAGACCACCGACATGCCTCTAGCCAGAGATTTGCCACACCCCTCCTTGAAGGAGGAAAAGAAGCATAAAAGAAATGGCTGGCTCAGAGTCCAAGTTCTTGCTTTATGGATGTAAAATGTCCAGGTTGCTACAAGATCAGCCATGCCCAGACAGTGGTTCTGTGTGGGCTGCTCCACTGTGCTGTGCCAGTCCACGGGAAGGAAGGCCTGGCTCCAAGAAGGCTGTTCCTTTACAAGAAAGCAGTACTAGTGACCCATGTAAATTTCTGAATGGAAAGCCTTATCATAAGTTCAGTGATTCTGGTGAATCTACTAAGATAATATAATTTTGTTTGATTTTTATAAGGTATACAAGTTATCCCCTATTAATAAAGTTTTGATTATGGGCCAAAAAAAAAAAGCTGGTGCTATTGCTATCCTCACTTTACAGTGAAGAAAACTAACGTTCAGGGAGATCATGTCACTGTCTCAGAGACAGACAGCTAATCAGGAGACGGACTGGCTGCCGCTTGATCTGACCCGTGTCCATAGGTGACACCTGCTGTTCCCTTCCTTGGCAAGCACACCTGCTCGCTGAGGAGCTCCAGGAGCTGTGGCTTGTAGCCCACGGGCAACGGAGCACAGCGACACCCACACCCCCCACCCGGTCCTCTCACACCCTGTGCATCCCTGATTTCCCTCCTGCCTCAGGGTGAGACCCTTCTCTGTGTCTCACACGGGGCTTACTGTTCTGTGGTCTGCTATACATCAGCAGCCTCAGAGTTCCTTCATTAACCCTCCAGCCTCCTCTCAAACCCTCTTTAGAGGAGAGGCAGCTCATACCTGGAGATGCTCAGATTTTGCCTAAGCCACAGACTCCATAAGGGTCAAGTGATCTGATCTGGTCTTTCATCCTTGAGCATGGATCAATACCTGCTGATAATAATACACTTGCATTCTGTGTAGTCCTAAGTCAGGCAAATAGAGACGTAGTTGTATCAACTCATAACCACCTTGGGAAGTAGTTGCTCCTATCCCCACCCCCCCCCCCCCCCCCCCCCCGTCAGTTAGCAGAGACACAAGAAATGAAATAACTTAGCCCAGGTCACATAGCTAGTAAACCAAGGAGGCAGGAGCTGAGCCCAGGCAGCTTGACAGGAAGTTTCAGCTGGTCCCCCTGCACCTTCTAGCACTCCTCTAGCACAGGGCCCTCAAGAAAAGGGCCTCTTCTAACCTCTGTGGGGGGCAGGGGGCCTCCAGCACAGCAGTTTGCACCTGGCTGTGCTTGTTTGCATAGACAATAAACTGATAGGAACTGATGGACTGCAAAATCTAAAAGAGGCTGGATCTATCCCTGTTTCTCACATTGCTGCACTGACCCTCCGGCCATTTGTGTAAAGTTTAATAGCTACTATATGACATAGCCACAACCCATGCTTGGGTTTGTGTCTCTCTCCAAAGCAAACATTGTTTTTCCACTGCAGAGAATGCATTGGTTTTGACTCCTCCATTCATCATTGAGACCTTTTTTGAAACGGGAATCTCAGCTTCAACCCTTGACCCAGAAATTTCTAGCTGGGGTCAGTTGGTGCCTCCAGTTTCAAGACAAACTCAGGGAGTTTCAAGAGCTTTGGGCACCCACACGATACCCCCCTCCCAGTACAGCTGAGCAGTACAGGGAGGGGTGAATCCAGCTGGCAGCCCTGACCAGAGTCTGCCCTGTACCCAGTGGGCCTGGCAGGCCTGCAGGCTGAGATCCCAGAATTAGAAAAGGGTGGCACCCAGAGCATCAGAATGGAGCCTCCGTCCCCTCTCTGGTGTGCCTTTCCAGGCCCCTGGCAAAGCTGTCTGCCTCCCTTGGGCACACAGGGGTAACATTTGCTAAGGACTTTGCTGAGGAACTGGTCATGGGCAAAATCATCCTGAAACTTTTCTCCCTACAAATTTAGAGTCAGGAAGAAGCATCTGTGAGGGGAGCCAGGTGAGCAGCCCACAGGCTTTCTATGTTTTCACAAATGGCTAAGGCCTCAGCAGAACATCCTCCTTGAGTGCTGGCATCTTCCCGACTGAGCCTACAGAGTGCTCTTGGTGTTGCAGGGCATTTCCACACAGCGGGTCTGCCTTTTCTCCTACACACTGAGAAGTAGGCCCACAGTAGAGCAGCAGCTCATCCAAGGCCTCCGTTCTGCCCGCAGTGAGCTTCAGCAAGGAGCTGGTTATACAATTCTTATCTGCATGCCTCAGTTTCCATTTCTTCAAACAGGGTGCATTGATGAACTTCTCACAGGTAATGGGAGTCCTGAGCACAGACCAAAGAACATGACCCTGGAATAAAAATGACTTCACCATGTGGGTGCTGGAACCCCTCCATGCCACCTTTGCCTTCGGGGAACCCCCCCTGGGACCCAGTGGTGCCTAGATGTGACCCAAATAGTGGAGGCTCTGAGAAGCACGCAGGGCACACTTCCCGAGAGGTGTAGCAGGGCGGGCCTTGGGCTGAGCTGCTCCTGCCTCTTGGACTGGCTCCTGTTCCACTTTGGGCTTCATAATAAGTAAGTTCTGGCTAATGAGGCCTTGGGAGGATGGCAAGTTCAATGGGTGAGGTGTCCTAGGGAGGGACATGGCCCAGAGTCCCTCTGCAGTCTCCAGTACCCCAGACCTTCTAGAAGCAAATCCACCAAAATTCTGGTTCCCAAAGACAATCTTCAGATTAGGAGTTGAAATCAGAGGTACCTGGGAAGGCACCTGCCGAGGCCAGCTCTCAGCTCCAGTTTTCCTTCCCATAGAGGCAAAAGGACACTGAAAAGGAAACCGTTCTTTGTGAAGAGATCCAGCAACTGCTCAACCAATAGCTATACTGAATGTCGGGAGTGTTTATGTGCCAGACACTGGTAGAAACATTCTGTGAAATGCTTCATTGAATCCTCACCATGACCTAATGAAAATATTATTCTCCCCTCCATCTTGCATGAGACAACAAATGCAGGACTCCAGTCCAGCTCAGCTTCCATTCTCACTGCCCCGCTCAGCCCTGACCCTGTGACCACAGGGTTTTTGTCAGACCCCAGCTGGCCGTGAAAACCAGTGTGGTCAGCTTGGAGCATGGCAGGGGTGGTGCAAAGCAGGCTCAGTGCCTTGAAGGGCTGAGTGAGGAACCTTCCAAGAAAGAAGACCCTCCTTGCACCCTGAAGTTATACCTCAGCAGGCCAGTGCAGGGCACTCCCCCCACTCACCAGCCTCTTTTCTGTAATGGAAACAGCAGCTCTCACCCCTGTCACTTCCCCAGCTTCCTCTGTCACCAACTAAAGAAGGTATCCGTGGTTTCTAAGCCCCGGGGATGGCCTGCAGGGTGGGCATGCACGTGTGTGTGCTGCACCTCCAACAGACAGTGGAGGTCTGGAAGTCTGGCGACTGGCAGGGGTGAACCTGGAGGAGGCAGGTGCAGCTATGCAGCCTGAAGACCTGCCTGTGAGCCTGCTGCTCTACCCCAGCCCCACTCAGAAGGAAGACTATTTGGCATAATAAGTGGTAGGCTCCCAACAGGAAGTGGGGGTGGAAAAAACTTCAATAGGAGGAAGGTCTTTATTTGAGGCAAATAAGGCAAGGAGAGGGAGTCTACAGCGGTCAGTTGGCCTCCCTCCTCCCATGCCATTGCATGGCTGATCAAACTGGCTCCAGTTTGGTGAACAGGAAACTGTTTCACTGTGCTTCCAAGGAGGGACCTGGATGGTAACCTAGGCTGCTGTGGCTCAGGAGCTGCCCTGGTATCCATGTTCTCCAGTCTCCTTCCTCCACCAGCAGTGGTCTGGCTGCCACAGGCCTCCGGAATAGCAGGGAGACAAGCCCAAGAGGGCAGGTGGGCAACCAATCCAGAGTCATACTGTAAGGTATGTGTGTTGCCAGGGAGGGCGGGGTGGCCACTGGAGGGTGGGGACAGGCAGATGGGGAAGGCTGATGGCTGGCCCATCAGCCCAGAAGCTGATTCTTGCAATAACCATTTCCTAAGGTCCTCTTGGGGGATGGAGCCTGGAGCATAGTCTGAAGAAGGGCACCCTGCAAGTACACACCCCTTACTCCCCCCTCCCCACCACCTCCCACCCTTGCCGCCTCCTTCCTCTAGTCAGCTCCAAACCCAGTACCTTTCAAACTCAACTTTGGAAACTATGAGAAAGATTTTGAATAATGAGAGGTCAGAAAGGACACTGGCTCAAGATAAAGATGATTCGTAACTTTCTCGCTTTCCTCATAACCAGTGAGCCACGTTGGGTGAAAACAGCCCCTTTTCAATAGAAGGAGAGAAAGAAAACGGTAGGGAGAAAACACACTTAGCAAGGAACATGACACTTGTGAGCAAAGTCTCACCAGCCTCCACACCTGATCTTCCTCCAACAGTTAATTTTCAAAGGCAATTAATCATCCAAATATATTTATTTTTTTCTTTCTCTTTTGGAATTACAGAATTCCTAATTCAGAAGGTTATATTTTGAGAATAGCCATGAAAATGCTGAAACAAGAGAATTGGAATCACGAATTGGAAATATGACTTGCCCTTCCACTAAAACAATTATAAAACACTAAAACAAATTAGTGAGGTTAGGACAAGAAGAGCACAGGTCTCTGGAAGTGGAAGTACTAAGCCTGACCTTGGCCGTCTGGGATTTTGGTCAGTAGTATTCAGGCTGGATCACTCAGTGGTGTTGTGACACCTGGGCAGTCATTTGGGGGAACAGTCACAAACATCACTCACCTACCAAAATTAATTTCAAGTGAACTATCGATACAGGTGTAAATAATGAAGAGCTAATGTAAAATATAGAACTAATACAGGCTAATGTTCTAGAAAGTTGAATTGGAAAATCATTACATATAACACTGTAAACAGAATCTGTAAAGGACAGAACAAATTCGGCCATATAAAGAAGTTTAGAACTGCAGCATAACAACAGCATTAAAAGCGGACACGAACAATTCAAAGTGCAGAGTGCAGTGTAGCCCACCGTGCAGGGAAATGGGTACTGCTGTCAGATAGAAAATCGCTGCTACAAATTAAGAAAGGGGGAGGTTAGCAATGGGAAAATGAGCAAAGAATATTGTCAGATAGTTTTTTAAAACCCAGATGACCGATACACAAAGGAAACGCTGAGAAGATGCAAATGAACTAGACAATGAACTACTGAATGGGAAAAGATCAGACGTGCTTCTGTTCTGATCAGACACACAACCTTTCCCTAAGTTAGCTAGTGAAAGCCTAAAAAGCAAAAACCTCTCACAATTCAGTTTGTCCAGGAATTTATCCAAAAGAAATATTTAGGCAAATTCATGGTAACAGTGTTGACAATGCAAAAAGTAAACTAAATACTCATTACCAGAGAATTGATTAAAGATATACCCGTGTGATGGAAATAAACAATCCTTTAAGATTACATATAGTAACATAAAGTGTTTTTCATATTTGTAAGCAACAAGATAGTAGCAAAAATATATTTTTGTAGACACGGGTGCACAAACAAGTTGATTAGAATGTATACCGAATGTATTTGGGTGAATTGTCTAAAATGTTTTATAGCACGTATTACTTTACCAGAATAGCCAATAACAATGTTTCCATTGGGAAACTTAACCTCTCACAACGGGACCCCTCTCTGGGAATCTGAGGCCCAGCTCTGCGGCTGGGAAAGAGCTCGGCAAAGGCCCGGCAGGGTTGGTTTCCCTAAGGTCCGCTGGACACGGCATGTCCTAGGCGCTCATCAAATGCTGTTGCAGCGATGAGTGGCCATTTTCTGACGTTGCCGCGAGTGCTTCGTGACCTGAACACAGGCTGAACAGGATGGAAACCCCAGGTCTGACCCCACCCACCAGAACAGTAAATTAGAGGGGGGGAAGGGGAGGTGGGGCGAGGGCTCTGAATTTTCTTTGCCGAGGCTCTGCAGCGCGGTGGCCCCAAGCTAGTTATGTTGCCTCGCGGAACCCTGGCCGCCTCGTGTCTAAAGCGTGGAACAAACTGCACATACCGAAGGTGAAGCGGCGATACACAGTAGGTGCTCAAAAACAGAGACAACTTGGCAGAGAACACCAGTCCGCGTTTGTCCCGGGCCTGTTGCGCCCAACCAGAGGAAGGTGGTGGAGACATGGAAGTCTGGCGGCTGTGGGCTGCCTCCTGCCCCGCGCGCGCCCTGCAGGCGCCCTGCTGGATTCAGAGCAGGGCTGGGTCGCTGCCGCCCCGCTGGTTTCCTTCGCCTTCAGCAGGCTCCTTGCCTTTACCTGGGCGAAAGTTCCAAGCCCCAGGAGAAGCAGAGCACCTACCAGAGCTGGGAGGGTGCCCAGGGAGGCCTTAAATCAGGCACAGGTTCGCGTGCCCAGCGTGAGCTAGCGCGTGCAACCGTGCGAACCGTCGGCAGCGAGGAACGCGGGTCTGCCGAGTTCGAATTCGCCCTGTTGCATGCTCGTGGGAGATGTGGACAAGCTCTCTCACCTGACTCGTGGGGAAGTCGGACCTGCCTCGCAGAGGGTGGTGTGACTTGGGAGATACATTCTAGGAAAAGCGCTTGGTACAGGATCCCTCACAGAAAGCGCTCGATAAGCCCTGCGCGCTCGTTCGTTCTGGCTCCAAAATTGTTCCCAATTTCTGGCCTTGGCCTAGGTTGGATTCGTGGCTTTCAGCACGGAAAGGGGCCATCTTTGCGCAGTCAGGGGACACAGGGACAGCAGACCAGACTGCTCTCCACCCCGGGCTGCGCGAAGCTTAGGTAGATGTGGTTAGTAAAGTACGGTGGCCGCGGGAGCGCTTGCGGCGACGTCCACCACCGCGGGCCGGCCTGCCCGCAGAGACGCCTGCTCCCAGGGGCGCCGTCCAGCTAGCCTCCTCGCCCCTTCCCGGGTGAAGAGTTGCGGCCAAACTAACGGAATCCGGCACGGCCGGGGACAGTGGAGGGGACGGGAGGGGCCGATTCCGTCCCGGAGCCACCGGTTTGGGGATAATTACTTTTAATGTCAGAAAGATTTAGTTTAATATCATCTCTATTAGGCTGCCGGGAGGGTAATTAAACGGGACGCGTCGCAGCCGGCAAACAGATGGCGTCTGCTTGCTCCGAGGCCGCGGGCAAACAGCGCAAAAGTCAGAGCCTCCCGGGTCCCCTCAGTGGAGCCCCCCGGTCCTTCTCCCACCCAGCGCCACCGAATTCTCAGGCCTCGCCCCCATGCCGCGCCCCCAACCCCGACCCCTGCCACGCCCCGGGTGTCCATCAGGGCAGTCTCTACCGGGCGGGGTGGGTGTGGGGGAAGGGGCCGGTCTGGACTAGGGCCGGGAGTTCTTGGCCGAGAGCTCGCACTCCAAGCCCCTAGCTCCAGGCACAACGCAGGTGTCAGCAAACTACTCAAGGGGGGTGCGTGCGTGTGCACGCGTGCGAGATACGACGGCCTCGGCCCTCCGCCTGGTTCGTGGCTGACGTCTACCCCACTGACTTTTGGAGGCAGGGGCCGGCGTAGAGCTGGGCAGGGGGCTCATGTGCGTGCCAGAGTGTATTTGTGTCTGGTGTGTAGTCATCCTAGTGGGAATCTGTGGGGTCTCGGGTGTGAGGTAGCTCAAGCTGATAACACGCTTCTGAGAGGCTGCGGTTGGGAGGGCGAACTTCCCAAAGGGACTCCCTTGGCTGGGAGGGCAGCGTCAGAGGTGAGCGCGCCCCTCGGGGCCGCCCACTGCAAGCAGTTGTGTGAGGGTGTGGCAAAAACTTTTACAAAATGAGGTCACGCGGTCGTGCGTGTGTGTCCAAGTGTGAAGCCTTACTCGTTTCAGGGGATGGGGGAATGGGGATGGAAGTTAACACCTGCTACCTCAGCCAGGTCACCGCCTCCCCACTTGTAGGCCGCTTCTCCCGTCTGAACGACGAGGGGAGGACCAGCCCAAAGGACTGGGAAATCTGGGGAGAGAGGGGAAGGCAGGAGAGGCGTTTTCTGCCCTGCTCAGGTGTGGGCCCAGGACCGGTTTCCTCTGCTCCCGCTGCACGTTCACTCCCAAGGGCACCCCTGCCAAGGGGTGAAGAGGGAAAGGCCACGGAGATCGGCCCTGCGGAGCTGTGAACAGAGGCCAGAGGGTGGAATGCAGAGCGCACCTGCAGGGGCGGTGCGGAGATTCGTCCTGGCTGGGCTGGGCGGGGCCCGAGACGTACCCCTTCCCTGCACAGAAAGTTGAGCTTCCTTCCACACCCGCGGGGAGCGCTCAGAGCTCCCGAGTCCTGGCCGACTGACCCTGGTTTCCACAGGATCCCTGGGTCTGGGTGGGGAAGGGGTTGTAATTTCACAGCGGTCAGGCTTCCGGCATCCAGAAGGGTACCGGGGTCGCCGCGCCCTGACAGCTCGCGGACTTGTCCGGTTTGTTTCGTTTGGGACTTAAAATCAGTTTTCCACCTCTGTCTGAAAGAGCTGGGGGCGCAGTTAGCCTGAGGCCCGGAGTGCAATGCGGCGCCGCCGGGCCGCTGTCGCTCAGCAGTCCGCCAGCGTGCGGTACCCGGGGGCGCTGCCTGGGCCACTCAGCCACCAGGTGCAGGAAGATGGAACACACTACAGAAGCTGACCCTTCTCTCTCCCAAACCCAAGCTCTGGTTCCAGGGAGGGGTCGTCCAGGGAGCCAGCCGCCAGGTTCCGGGCGCTACAACACTCTCGGGCCGAGTGGCGCGCCCTGGCGCCCGGGCCCGTCAGCTTTTTGGAAACGCCCCTGCTGGTCCTTCCGCACGTCCCGCACAGGGCCCCGCCAGCCCACCCTACGGGGCGGCTTTGGCCGCAGAGATGTGCAGCCGGACTCGCTCCTAGCGCGAGGTCCCTTGGTGTGCAAACCAGGGGCCCCGTGGCTTCCACTCGTCCCCAGCCCCGGGGGTTCAGAAGCCGCGAGACTGGCTGGAGGCGGTGCCCCGAGCCGAGCCTGTGCGCCCAGTAAATCTGCGCCAAGGACGCTGTCGGCTAGATCCCCGCCACCCTTGAAGTCCGAAAGAACAACACGAAAAAGCACGGTCTTGAGAGAAAGGCGGACAACAAACAAGCTCACATTTTTTTTTTCTCATTATTAAAAAGAATTGTCTTTACTTCGAAGAAGAGAGAGAGAGAGAGATGCAGAGGATGGAAATGGGAGTGACAGAGCATTAAGGGGAAGACGAAAGCACTGGGATGGAACGGAGTAACAGAACCAACCCGCCCGAGGACCGCGGCGTGGGTTCCAGACGTCGCCATTCCTAGAGGAAACAAACTCCCAAACCTGTTACCTCTTCTGTAGATCAGGCGGCTCCTGGGGCCGTGACGTCAGGACCAGGAAAGTGAAGCGAAAGTTCCCAGAGCTCCTGTATGCCCCCAGCAGCGACCTCGCCTTCTTTCTGGCAGGACCGACCAGGGCGCGACCAGCTTGCGAGACACCTGGAGAGATAGAGGCCACTTTTTACTTTGGTGTAAAAATGGCAAAATCATAACAATGGTAAACTATTCTTCGTTAATCAAAGACAACGACCAAAATCCCAAACCACTGCCACAAAACAAGGCTGGAGTTGCTGGAGAAATGAGATGGGGAGAGCGCAGAAGGGGTCTGAGGGCAGGATGGTGGGGTGACGGGACAGCTCCCAGAGCGTGCTGGACGCCTACAGGAAGCGCCAACTCTTCTCTGGGCTCCTCCTTTAAACGCGCAAAGTTTCCACACAGGCCAAACTTACCCTCTGCGATGCCTACCGTAACAGGACTTTAAAAATAAAGAAGCTGAACTTAGAAGGCAGTAGAAAAACCAAAACCAAAAATGCCCCCAACTACCCCAAGTGCGTGAAACTTAGGAGCAAGTCGGAATAAAGCCGGAAGGAGGCACAGAAAGAACGCCTCGGCTTGGGTGCCACGGACACCTTCCCCAGCCCGCACTCTCTGTCCACCCCCACCCTGCCCGCGGTAATTGAATTGTCACCTGCCCCTATCCCGCCCCAGGTCTCCAGGGCCACTAGGGGAAGCTCGGCCTTGCCAAACGCCCCCGGCCAGTGCAAGTGGGCGCCCCAGAAGCCCAGGGGTAATGCATGTCTACGCAGAGGCGCACCGGACACGGTAATTAGGAGTAATTCACACGCTCTCGGGCGCACGGAAGCTACTTGTCACGGTATTTTCAATGGCTCCTCTCTGCCCACTTTTTCCCCCCCGTTCCTGGCGCGCCCCCTCCCCTCCTCGAGGCACACAGTGGAGCTTTTGGAGTTTCGAATCTTTCGGACACTGTAGAACGAGGGGCTCCCCGGGCGTGGGTCCGGCCAATCAGAGCGCCGTCTGCCTCCCCTGGCCAATGGCAGACGCCACATTGTTGTCCAATTCTGTCTAATGGAGCCCTAAGGAGCAACAATAGAGCGGGCGAGAGGCTCATTGAGAGTCTGGCAGCGCCGGGCAACTGGGCCCCGGCTGTGCGCAGCGTCCGGCGCGCACCTCGAGGGGACACGGCGCTGCGAGAGCTGGCTCGCCGCTGCCAACCGGCCAGCCTCGAGCCCCGCTCGCCGAGGGGAAGGTGGGACAGCACTGCTTTCTGAGAGGGGTCCGGAAGTTCGGAGATGGTGACTGAAGGAGGGTGACGTGGTCAGATAAGGGGCCCGGGGCAAGGGGAAGAGGCCCAGAGCGCCAGCGTCGCGAGTGGAGCTGGGAGGCGCGTGCGGCGCCGGCGGCGGCGGAGGACCCCCGAAGCCCAAGGCAGGTAGTTGAGGGGCGCAGCAGCAGTAGAAGAGGCCACTTTGGTCCGGGGCCCCAGTGGAGGAGGCCGAAGCCTGGGGTGGCTTCAAGCACGGACTGTGAGGCCTGAGGCGTGCGGGGAGGGAGTCAGGGTGCTCAAGGAAGAGGGCTGCGATTCTCGGACCGAGTCGCCTGAACTCGGTTCCTGGCTGTGGCGGGGACACAGGTAGGGGAGTGGCCCGGAGGAGGCTTCCCCGGAAGCTGAGGGCCGGGCCTGCTTAGGCCTGTGGGGCTGCGGCACAAGGGGGACTCCCGCTTCCGCGGAGACCAATTCTGAAGGCGACGAGTTCTGGAGGCTTCACTGTGGCCTGCTGGGTAAACCAAGTCCCAGACACTGGGCTCCGAGAACAGAACGCGGGAAGCTGCGCTCGAGGGCGGGGAGGAGGGGTTGTGGGACACCAGAAGGGGGGGCGTGTCTAACGACTCTGTCCCTAATCCAGGAGGGATGGGACCTGGGAGAGCAGAATGAGGTGGCTCCCGGCAAAGCAATGCCTCCAGTAATGCCTAACTTTGCGCAGTCTATTTCTTTCCTCTCTAACCACCTCCGCGGACTACAGGCTAAAAACTGTGCCAAAGGCTTTGCACCGCCTGCTCGCCAGCCTTTCCCTGGGGAATTTTGTTTTGTGCCCCACCGGTACCCCGCCCCCCCCCGGGTACCCACATACCCAAGCAGTCGATTTGTGAATGTTACCCTGCCCTTCAAGCCGATCCCAAGAAAGTTTCTTTACGTTTTCCTTAGTCCTCCCCAGGCCTCCTGAATCCCGCTCCACGCCCGTTTATCTCGCGCCTCTCTGGAGGCCTTCTAGCGCTCAGCATGTTGACGGCTCCGGGGCTCCGGGGCCTAACTCTCCCTGTGTTGACTGATGTTTCCTAGCCCCCACCTGCAAACGCTAGTCTGTTCCCGATTTTGCTCAAATTCCCCTGCGCCCACCCACATTAAAACAATAAGCAAAACCCCACGCCAGCCAACTCAATTCTGTACCAAGTTACCTGTCACCTTTCCTTCACCCTTCCACCCAACTGCACGTCTCGCTCGGAGTTTCCTATTTTGCCTTTGGCTTTAGCCTGTTGGGCCTAAATTTCTGTCTCATCGAGAACCGTCGTGCAAACATCCCTCTCCACCCAACTCCCCACAGTAAAGCTAAGCTTCGGGGACGTTTTCTTTTGCAACATCTTGCCACATGTATCTGCACCGGTGACTTTCAAACTTTGTCTTTTTACTCCCCACCCTGCTCCGGTGGAATTATTGAGCCAAACAAAATGGTACCTCCCTCCCCACTCACTTCAGATCCAAGGGCGGCTGTGACGGGGTGAGGTGAAAGAGCTGTTTCCCGACGACGCTCGGAAGGCACCTCCTCCCAGAGTTAGGCAACCACTAACTAACCCAACTTCCACGGCCCAAGGTTTGCTCTCAGAGCTGGCGATCCTCGAGGCTGCGCATCAGCCCGGGGCGCAAGAGCGCCTCCTCACCCAACTCTCTCTCCCTTCCCCATTCCCCCGCCTCCCTCCGCATCAGGTCCAGCCATGGAACTGCGCTCTGAGCTCCCCAGCGTGCCCGGCGCGGCGACGGCAGCTGCGACTGCGACAGGGCCGCCCGTGGCATCCGTGGCGTCCGTGGCAGCGGCCGCAGCTGCGGCCGCGTCGCTACCGGTAAGCGTGGCGGGCGGCCTGCTGCGGGCGCCGCCACTGTTGTTGCGAGCGGCCGAGAAGTACCCGCGGACCCCAAAGTGTGCTCGTTGTCGCAACCACGGCGTCGTGTCGGCGCTCAAGGGCCACAAGCGCTACTGTCGCTGGAAGGACTGCCTGTGCGCCAAGTGCACGCTCATCGCCGAGCGCCAGCGAGTCATGGCCGCACAGGTGGCGCTACGCAGGCAGCAGGCACAGGAGGAAAACGAGGCGCGCGAGCTACAGCTGCTCTATGGCACCGCTGAGGGCCTGGCGCTGGCCGCCGCTAACGGCATCATCCCACCCCGGCCTGCCTACGAGGTCTTCGGTTCCGTGTGTGCCGCGGACGGCGGGGGGCCCGGAGCTGGAGCGCCCGCAGGGACTGCTGGCGGTGCGGCAGGCGCAGGGGGCGCAGGTGAGAGCGCGCTTAGGCCGAGACCGGGGAAGCAGGAGTCAGAGCTCCGGGGCGCACGGGCTGGGGACAGGTGTCTGTGCCAAGAGAGAGTACAATCTCTGTCCCCAAAGTCCTAACAGCCCAGAGTTCACCGTGCGACCATCCCCTTATGTTGGGCTTATCTACTACATCTCCTTTTCCCTTTTCTGGAACACCGGCCCTAGTACAGATGCTCTCTCCATCCTTCTCTATCCGAAGGCAGGTCTTACTTCCTGGCTGTCCGCGCCGCGTCTTCCCGGAGCACTGACTCCTGGTGACTCTGCGCTTAACCGCAGCACCCTTCCCTCTGCTCCTTTCCAGCTCTCTCCAGATACCCGCACTCCTAGCTAGCCCCACCCTCTATTCTATCAGGCTTCTAGGGAGAGGGTGGCAGTTAGGCCAGGGCCTCGGGAGTAGGGGGTCGGGGCTCAGCGCTGTATGGAAGAACTTCTTAGGTTTCAACTGTGGGAAGTTTAGGTTAGAACTATTTCTACTTTTGCCTGTAGAGAGGCTTGGAACCTTCTAGATGCCCAAGGTGTCCTCCCTTGGCAGCACAAGCAGGCCAGGATTGGGTCTGGGATACGGGGAGTTTGGTTTTCTATGCAGTGTGTGGGATAGGTCGAAGTGCAGAGGGGCTCTGGGTCAAACCCTGGACCGGGCCGCTTTTGAGATGGGACAGAGGGAATGGGGAGGGGGAGGTACTTGGGAGGGGTTAAGTAAGGATGGAGGTGCGATGCCTCTGGTTTACAGAGCGCGGTAGGTTGCAGTTCTGGGTACAGTTGCAGTTCTGCGCGCCCCTGGGCAGGCACTGAGAGGCCAGCGGGGCTGTGGCAGCTCTGAGATGCTGGGGCAAAAAAGGGGGGTGGGGTGGGGGAAGGAGGGCGGTGTGTGTGTGTGTGTGTGTGTGTGTGTGTGTGTGTGTGTGTTGCGGGGGGAGGGGGAGAAGAAATCTCAGGGCCAGAGAAGCCTGGGATCCCCTCCTCACACGTCCTGTTCTCCCCTCCCAGAGGCCAAGTTACAGAAGTTTGACCTGTTCCCTAAGCCGCTGTTGCAGTCCGGCCGCCCGGGCAGCCCGCAGCCGCCGCCAGTGAAGCCCTTGTCGCCCGACGGCGCGGACTCGGGTCCCGGGACGTCTTCCCCAGAGGTGCGGCCTGGCTCTGGCTCGGAGAATGGCGATGGAGAGTCCTTTTCCGGGTCGCCCCTGGCTCGCGCCTCCAAGGAGGCCAGTGGCAGCTGCCCCAGCAGTGCTGGCCCCAGTGGCGGCGGCGAGGAGGACAGCCCGGGCTCTGCTAGCCCTCTGGGCTCCGAATCCGGTTCGGAAGCTGACAAAGAAGAGGCCGAGGCTTCCTCGGCATCAGGGCTGGGAGGAGTTCCCGGGCCACGGCAGCGGACACCGCTGGACATCTTGACCCGCGTCTTTCCGGGCCACCGGAGAAGCGTTCTGGAGCTGATACTGCAGGGCTGTGGCGGCGACGTGGTGCAGGCCATCGAGCAGGTGCTGAACCACCATCGCGGAGGCCTGGCGGCCGGCCTGGGCCCCGCTACGCCCTCGGATAAGGCGGTGGTGGGCGCGGCGGCAGCTGCGGAGGACGCGTGGCCGGGCCGCGTAGACGCCGCGGTGGCTGCAGCCGCGGGAGGCCCGGGGTTGCCCGCGCCACTGCAAGCTGGGCCCGCAGCACCCCCGCACCACAGACCCTTGCTGGCTGGCGCCATGGCGCCCGGGGCGCTGGGTTCCCTGAGCAGCCGCTCGGCCTTCTCGCCGCTTCAGCCCAATGCCAGCCACTTCGGCGCCGATGCGGGCGCCTACCCGTTGGGCGCGCCGCTCGGCCTCAGCCCCCTGCGCCTGGCCTACTCGGCGGCGGCGGCGCACAGCCGCGGCCTGGCCTTCATGGCGCCCTACTCCACGGCGGGCCTGGTGCCCACGCTCGGCTTCCGCCCTCCTATGGACTACGCCTTCAGCGATCTCATGCGTGACCGCTCGGCCGCCGCGGCCGCGGCTGTGCACAAGGAGCCGACCTATGGCGGCAGCCTGTACGGGCCAATGGTGAACAGCGCCCCGGAAAAGCAGTAGGGCCAAGGTCCCAGCAGCCGGGAGAACCCGAAATGGGAACCTCCGCCCCTACCTGCCTTGTCCCCGTGGACTTTTGGGGCCCTCTTCGGCCGCGCGCGCTCTGCGCCCTGGCTGGGGTTCTGCTGCCCCCGAGGTGATTTTTCGGTCTTGTTTTGAAGGGGGAAGGGAGGAGGAAGAGGCTGATCAAAAGGGAGCAGCTACGGGGCAGGTGGTCTCGGCCCGGGTGAGCGGCTACCTCGCTGTTAGCTGTGTCCACCCCGCCTGCGCTCCCCTGTGAATGGCAGGATTGTCCCTTCGGTGTCTCCCATGACCCCCGTTTACATTTTTTTAAAAAAGATATTCGCTCTAACAAATATAAATTTAGGATGTATAAATCTCTTGGCACTGAGTCGAGTCTTTGGGACACATATATATCAATTGTAAAAAAAAAAAAAAGGAAGCAAGTTCTAAGGTGCACTTTCCTCGTTGCGGTATTTGTCGCTCTCTTTGTTGCTTATGCGGATAAGCATGGGTTTCCTTGGTGCAGTGTGAGTTTTTATATATGTATAAATCTATATATAATCTATACATATATATACAAGCCAGTGTATAATGTTATAAAATGGAATTCTAAGTTATTAATTGTAATTTGTAGGTGACCTCGGTATTAACGTGAAAATCCTTCAAAAAACAAACAAGAAAAAAGGACAAAATGGAAAAAAATTAGGTTATGCGCGCAATTGTGCTTATCAGGTTTTCTAGGTTATCTATATTGTCAACTCGGGAGTAACCCTGCCCACGCGCCCCTCGCCTGCGGCCGGTCTCTGCTGGGGGGCCGTCGGGGTGCGCACCGAAGCTGGAGCGGGGCGACGGGTGACTGAGCTAGAGCCGCCCGCCCACCCGCCGGCGCCCTCCTCGCCTTTCGGGACTCGCGGGACGCCCCGGCCGAAGCGCCGGCAGCGGGATCGCTGCTACGGAGAACCGCTCATTTTGTGCTTTCCTTTGCATAGATGCGAGCTAGAAATAAATGTTATTTTCTAAGAAAACAACACCGCATCCCGTCGCGCTCCTGGGGCGGTCGGGTGGAAGAGAGCTTGATTTTTCCGCGTGCGCCGCGGGGACTGGGGAGACGCTCTCCTAGTCTCTTCCAGAGCCCGATCCAAGGGCGTCCGGGGAGCGGAAACGACCTGTGGCTCCTGGCAGAGCCCGTCTCCTCCAACCCCTCCGAGGGGGTGCGCGCCTCGCCGCCCGCCGAGGAGCCGTCTCCGCCGTGCGGGCTCCCAGCCCGCACGCGCCAGGGGCGGCGGGTTCGCCTTGCCATGTCCCCCTTCATCCCCCGCCGCCGGACTGCAGGCCGCCCCTCGCCAGGCTGGGACCTCTGAAGGCCCGGTTCCCGCCTCTCCCCGGGGCGCACCGTGCGCACCACCCATGTCAAAAAGCTTTGGAACGAATGTCAACCAAAGCGAAGGGTTAGGAGGGGCGGCCGCGACCGTCTTGCGGCCCAAGAATTATTGGGGGGGGGGGTGTCTGGATGAGTGGGGGAGGGTTTTTGCCCGAAGCCCAGTAATCCGAGAATGGCTTTGAGGACGCGCCTTCGAGACAAACCTCATCCCGTACTTATTTTGCTTCTCACGCGGAGCGGAGCAAATTAGCGGCTCCTCGACCCCCACCCCCCACCCCATCCTCCTGCTCCCCGACTGGTGATTTCCCCCTCTTGGGGAAATAGGGTGCCCCCTCCCCTAGACTGGGCCAGGCGACTTCCCAAGGTAAACTTCTGGGGCCGGCTCGAGTTCCGCCAGGCGGTGAAACTTAATAGCAGGACAAGAAAACGGTTTAATAAAGAAGGGCTTTAATGGGGAACTAATTTGATTGAGTTGCCTAATTCCACTTTAATTGGAAAGGGGGGTTGGCTGTTTGGTTATAAAGTGCGAGGGTGAAGACGGGGTGGAAGTGGGGGGAGAAGGATTGAGAGGAGCAAGGTGCGGGCAAAAGAGAGATGGGGTGAGAAACGGAACGGAGATAGCAGAAAGATGGTCAAAGAGGAAGGACCGAGGGCGCGAGTTAGAAGAGAGGACGGCCCAAGCGCGGACCCGCCTCCTCGCCCCGCGCTCCGCAGCCCCACGCAGCGCTCGGCCCGGCGCCGTCCCAGTTGGACCTTGTGGCAAACCAAGATCAAGCTGGACCCTGCGCTGAGTCCTGACCACTGGGTTCCCGCCGGTGGTTAGGAACGATAGGGGACTGGATGGGTGGAGGCTTCCCGGCCCGCCCGACAGGCCCCCCAAGAACTTTCGGAGGATTTCAGGATTGTTACTTCTAGTTCATCCTAAATAAGGTTGGGGGGATCCAGAGGTCGATTATCGCCGGTCCCATTTTACAGAGGACGAAACTGAGGTTCAAAGTGAGCCCGGGACTTGTCCCACCCAAACTCTCCTTTCTTTTTCCAAGTCCACTGGGCTCCCTCCGTCCGCTCTCACCCAGCGGTCTCTGGGTCGAAGGCTGCGGGAGCGCTGCTGAAACGCCCCTCTCCACTTGGCAGCGGGACGGGAGCGGCGGCTGGCCGGGAAGGCGCAGACAGCCTCGGCCCTCTCCCCGGCCGCCCACGCCTTCGGAATCACCCGTGGGTAGTGGGAACGCGAGGGCGAGCGAGTTCATACCCCGGGCTCCTGCACTCCCCGCTGGCGCGGCTTGACGGCCGGGCCCGCGCTCCAGCCCAGGGCGGGCAGTGGGTGCCCTCGAAAGGGCTACCGCGCCGGGCCCAGGACCCCGCAGCCCGAGCTGCTTCCCGCGTGGGCGCCTGGGGCTCTGGGAGTTTCCACCTAGAGCTAGTTTCCACCTAGAGCCGCAGCTCCACGCGTCCACTGCTGCGTCCCCAAACGACCGCGGGCCGATACCTCTCTTGCTTCAGAAGGGGAAGGGGGAAATGGAGCACCCTTGCCGGCCGCATGGCGGAGCCGAGCCAGCCGGACGCTGGGCACCTGCGCGCTGCGCCACAGCTCCTGCCCTTACAGTGGGAAACGCTCCTACGGTTAAAAACACAGCCCCCTGCCTCGACCGGCTGCTCGCCCCGTCCCCTTTGCGCGGCCGTGTCCAGTCCTAAGCGAACTCCCCAGCAGGAACCCTGCTCCGCAGGCGAGCCCGCGGAGGATGACTTGGATCGGCAAATATTGACCAAGTGTGTCCTGACTGTAGCAGGCCGGGCCCCATTTGCGGGCAACACGCGCCCTGTCTGCCTACCCAGGCTGGCGGGCATTGGGGCGACGGGGTGGGAGCAGCCACCGACAGGGGAGGAGGTGGCCCGGGAAGGGCGCTGCACCTCAGGTTTCTCCTTAACTGCTCAGTGTCTCTTTCTGGGCGCTTGTGAGCATGAGGTGAAACAGTGTGGGAACCCCTCCACTAGGAGCTCTGTGCGGCCTCGCACAACCCTCCTGTCCTTGGGCCTAAGTGTTCATTCCCACAGCTCTCCCGCCCTTGGCCTGCGCCTTGTGCCTTTGCACAGAGGTGGAAGCAGCTCTGAGGCGAGAGGGACGGAGTGGGACCTTGGAGGACCTTGTGCGCCACGGAAAGGGGTCTGGTTCCAGAGCCACGGAGCCGAGGGTCCTGGACAGTAGCGCAGGGTGAAATATTGTACGCATTTGGCAGATTCTGGAAGAACTGCGGATCCCGGCCCACATCCCAGGAGCAAGCAGTGAGGAAAGGGCTACAAAGTGAGGAGTGGGAATGGGGAGAGAGGAGATCCCAGCCACGACCTGTGTGAGAGCAGGGAGGAGAGCACCCAGCTGAGTCCCAGGCGAGGACCTGACTGATTTGCACTCTGGGCTGTGGATGTGAGCCCCTGGAGCAGGTTGAGGGGGAAAAGGTTAGACATTCACCATAGGAGAGCCTCAGAAAGTTCATGAAAAAATAGGTATTATCAAGAAATTTCATCTGGATTACGAGAACACAGAATTTCCTTCATGGATGCCATGGGCCTGGGACAATCCTTGCCTGGTTCCCATTTCTGTTCATACCAGAAGCACTAGTCTCCTTAAATCATTCTCCCAAAGCTTTGCACCCCGTGAAGATCTATCCTTGGATTTGCTGTAACACCAATGAATCACATTTCTCTCCACTTCTGGAGCGCTGACTGCAACTGCCTTTCTCCTGCTCCCCTCTGCCTCATCCCTGCCTCACCCCCAGGCCTCAGCATCCTGGGAGCGAGCTCCTGGGGTCCACCTAACAGCCCCGGTGCTTTCCTGCCCCTGTGCCATAGTCGGGACCTCTGCCTGCAGAGCCTTTTCTTTGGCCTTGACTCTGACAGCCACCTTCACCTCCTCAAGACCCGGCGTCACAGGTGGGTTTATTACAACACCAGTGAAGCTTGAACTTCATGGGGATTGTTCACCTGCACACATCCCTCACAAAGTCTTGTACATTGGGCACAGGATCAAGAAACTTCATTTCTTAAAGCATCAGATCCCTTTAAAAACTACGCTTGCCACTGCCCACATTGGGGATCCCCAAATGTCTGGATTCCTGTTACTGTTGTGGAGCAAAGGACCCTAAAATGTAGGAGCTTAAAACAACCAGTGTTTTTTTTTTATTATTATTGTCTCATTATGAGATCTGGAATGTGGGCGGAGCTTGGCTCCTTTTTTGCAGCATATATTGTTGAGCAAGATCTGTTGATACTCATCTGGTGGATGAAGTGCAGATGGCCACCAACGGTCTCTGATTTGTATGTTGCTTTCTGTTGTGGTTGTTAAAATATCTTGGGGAGGTCTGAGCCTGGGTCACATGTCTGATGCCTCAGGATGGCTGTCTGGAAGTCTGGTTTCTGTGGGATGGTTGAGTGGAGCACCTGGTTTGCAATGTTGCTTTCCCTTGAAGTTGTTAAAACATTTTGGCATTGATTCCTTGATTGATCTCTTGCTATTTTTCTATCCCAGGACCAAACTCATAATTGTGTGGCTGGTCCTACTCCATGTTCTCACCCCTGAAATGGAACAGGAGCTGTTCAACACAACCATATGCACAGACAAGTATGTGGGGGCCAGTGGTCCCGCAGAGGAAGAGGGAGGCTGTAGTGACAAAGGGGGCGTGAGTGCCTGGCAGGCTGGAGCCGTGCTGTGCCTCCTGTGGTCAGCCTTCAGTGACTGGGCTTCTGCTGCAAAACCACACTGTCAGAGTAGCTCACTGTTTGCTATTTCAACCCTAACCGTATTCTAAAAAAACACATTAGGGTAGAAGTTTTACAAAAATGCTTTTCTATTTTCTTTTCCAGGGATACTGATGCTCCAGGCTTTTCTTTGATTCAACATTATCATCATGATGGTGTGCTGTAATGAGGTCATGAGACCTTATTGGAGTGAGGGTTTGCTGGCCCTGAGAGTAAGCGATTCAGTGTTTATAGGCTTGTCTGCAGTATTTCTCGTTTTTTTTCCTTGCAAACTTTTTTAAAAATTTTACTTATTTCAAAGACAGAGAAACAGACACACACAGATCATATATTTGCTGGTTCACTCCGTACAGACAACAGCCAGAGCTAAGCTGGAGGAAGGCAGGAGCTGGAATCCAACTAAGGTCTCCCATACTGATGGCAGGGAACCAAGTTCCAGAGCCAGCACTTGCTGCCTCCCAGGTGTACATCAGCAAGAATCTAGAATTGGGATTTACACCCAGCCACTGGAACAGGAGATGTAGGTATCCTAAGCAGTATTTAAACCATTAGGCCAATTACTTGCCCTTTACATGTCTAATTCTTTTTTTTAAAGGTGGACCTTACTTGGAGATACAGTGACAAGGAGAAAGGCAGAGAGCGATAGATTTTCCATCTGCTAGTTCACTCTTCAAATACCCTCAGTGGCTGGGGTTGGGCAGAACTGAAGCTGGAAGTTTCGTCGGGGTCTCCCACATGGATAGCAGAGGTCCAAACACTTGGGTTATTTTCTGCTGCTTTCCCAGGTGTATTAGCAGAGAGATGACCATGAGTGCAGTGGTGAGGACTCAAATAGGCACGCATATGGGGTGCTGGCACTGCAGGCAGAAGCTTAGCGACTGGACCTTTTCTTATAAAATGGCTTATCATTGATATACTATCAATAGTAAAATAATTCAGTTATATTATCCAATACCCAGTATATGTTCAAATTTACCCAATTGTGTTCATTGGGATGCTATAAAATTTGTTCACATGATAATTTGATTATCCATAGCAGACACTGTGAGGCATCCTTCCCCCCCCCATCATATCCTTTGGTCCTTTCAGTCCACAGTTTCTTTTTTCCTCACAAAATTTTAAAATTTAATGATGTTATTTATGTAGTTGACAAGAATGCATGCCCAGGAGGACCACTGAATAGGGTGGGGAGGGTTGAGGTGTGGGGGAGAGTGGATGGGATAAATGCTTCCATTTTTTCTTTTCTTCCCTTTTTTCTGGTATTGGGCGGGGGGAGAGGAGGAGGCTGCTCCTAAGTGCAAACTACGTAAGTCCCCGGGGATGGAGGATGTCCACTTGATGCCACCTTGGAAGCCCTGATGTGGAAAAAAATGTTCCAAGGGTATTGTTTGAGTGGTTTTGATAGTTCTGAGACACTGTTGGCTTTGCTGATTCAAGGTTGAGAAAATCCTCCCAAGATCCATTGGCCGACAGAGTCCACCCCAGTGCATTCACTCACCCAGACACTTGCTGCCAAAGCTTAGCCAGGAGAGTTGTCCAACCTATTCTGTTCTCTGTCTTCTTACATAACAGCTGATGTCTTCTGCAGATCCAAAGAGCTGATCATCACATCCCGCTTATGCACCTGGGCGTGGTGACCATTGCATAGGCATTAGCAATCAAGGAGGCCTGGTCCTGATACATGCATTCCAAGGTTGAACCACAAGTCCTGTGATTCTCTCTTCAGCTGGAATCTTGGGTCCAGTGAATCCAGTTGGGGAGTCTCCCAAGAAACCTCACCAAGGGTGGCATTAGAGCTGACTTCTACCTGTACTGACCAGTACAGTTCAATCACCTGTATCAGCCCATGTACACACTGGTGATTGCCAGTTCAGTTCCATCCCCATCCCCACAGCCCATGCAAACCTATGGGTACTGTGCCTTAGCACAACCCACCATGCCACAGACTTGGTCTTTATGCACACCAGCAGGAACTGTAGCTTAGTTGGGTGACCCCCAATAACCTCAGCCAGGCCTGCTTCCAGTTTTGGTTCCTGCATGTACAGTACCTGCAACAGACTAGTCCAATCTGTGCTGTATCCTGTTTAGTTCAGCATAGCACACCACAGAAGCCAGTCCATGCATATGCCAACAGGTGCTTCTGCCTTGTCCTGTCGCCAGGCCTGCCCCCAGCCCTGGCTTTCATGCCCACCAGTGGGAGCTGAAGTCCAGCAGAAGAGTGCTCACAATTTCTCTACTAGGCCCATTCCCAGGCCCAGATCTTATACTTTCCAGGGAGTACTGAGTCCAGTCTGACACAACTTCACCCTGTCCTGGCACTTGGTAGCGGATGAGGTGGCAGAGCCCAGCCAGTTGGCATTTGTCCCAACCTGTGCATGTGCCAGTGGATGCAATGGCCTGGCCTAGCCTGGCCCTCCTCCAAACCAGCTCACATGTGGGCCAACAGTTGTTACAGCCCTTCCCAGCACAGTCTGCCCCGAGTCCAATCTCTCACACTCATCAGTGGGAACAGTGACCCAGCAGCAAAGCCCCACAGCACCGCCTCCCACCACTACCATCAGGTTTGCTCCCAGCCTGGGTCTTACATATGCTGGTGGGTGCTGCAGCCTAGTATGATATGATTCATTTTGCCTCCGCCTTTGCCAGCCAGTGCTTCGGCCTGGCTCTGCCTGGCCTGCCCCCAGGTCCACTTGCTGGTGTGTTCTACAGCCTTGTTTAGTCTAATCAGCCCTCAGTCCTGGCCCTAATGTGAGATGGTAGGTGTTGTGTTCCAACTAGGCCTGGCCTGCACCCAGTGCTGACTCTTGCTTGTGCCAGTGGATTTTGCCCAGCCCAGTCCACCTTCAGACCTGACTCACATGTATGCCAGTGGGTACTGTAGCGCTGTAGCCTGGCCTGACTTAAACATCCCAGCGGTGTTCTCATGCTCATCAACCAGAGCTGTGTCTTAAAAAGAGAGTTCACCAAATTCTATCAGACTAGCTCCCAGTGGTCGATCTCTTGCACACTAGGTGTTTGGCTCAGCCTATTTTGGCTCACCTCCAGTCCTGACCTTCCCCAGGAGGTACTATGGCCTTGCCAGACCAACCCACACCTGTCCCATCTCTCTCTGGTGGGTGCTACAGCCTAGCACGGCCTGCTCTCATGTGGATCAGCAGGTGCTGCAATTTAGGCTAGCCTATCCCACACTCAGTCTGACCAATGGTGCTGGAGCCTAGCCTAGCCTGGCACATCCCCTGATCCACCCCACACAGATGCCGAGGGATGTTATAGGCATGTTTAACTCTGTTTGACCTCATTCCTGGCTCTTGGCATTCACCAATGGGAACCACAGCCTAGCAGGAGCGTCTTCTTAGCTCCTCCATCAGGCCCATTCCCAGTCTCAGATCTTGCACTTGCACATGCCAGTGGTTGTTCCAACCCAGTCTGGCATGGCGTAACTGCCCCCCCCCATCTCCTGCCTCATTTTGGTTCCAATTATCAAAAGTTGCAGCTTGATCTGGCCCAGCCTGCCTCCAGCCCCAACTCTTGCCAGTTGGTATTGCATCCTAGCTTTGCCCAACCTACCCCAACCCTGACTTTCGTGCAAACCAGTAGGTTTGATAAGTCTAGCCTGGCATGGCCACACCCATCCTGGCTCCTGTTCATGCCATTGTGCTTTGGCTTTGGCCTTACCTGGGCTACTCCCAGAGCCAGCCCACACACCAGCCACCAAGTGGAGCAGTGTTGCCTTGACTCACATGCTCACCAACAGGAGCTATAGCCCACTAGGGGAGATCCTCACATTCTTCCACCAGGCCCACTCCTAGACCCATCTCTCACCCATGCCAGTGGGTGCTAGGCCCCTACCTACCATAGTGTGCCCCGAGTCTTGGCCTTTTTTTGTGTACTGGTGGATTCACAGCCCTGCCCACCTCACACCCAATTCTTGGTTGCACCTGTGAATGCTACAGACTGGACTAGTCCGGTCTGTTCCCAGTCCTAGTTTCCATGAATGTCAGTGAGTTCTGTGTTTCATGCCTAATTCAACCTGTCGTTACTTCCAGTTCTTGAACAAATCAGCAGGTATTGCAGTCCCGCATGCGCAGGTCCTCAAATCCACCACAGACTCTGCCCCCAATCTCTCACTTGCTGGTTAGTGACATAGCCTAACTTAACACGTCCCACTCCATACGCTGACACTCACTGGCAGGTGCTTGTGGACTAGCCCTGTCAGGTAGGCCCCCAGCCCTAGTTTTCTAGCACACCAGTGGGTAGTGGTCGATGCTGACTAGCTCAGGTCTTCTTTGTGGGTGGGTGCATTGGGGTGACCCAGAAAGGTTCTCAAATTTTCGCTTCTCCAAACCACCCAGTCTCAGTTGCCTTGTTTACCTGCAGGTACAGTAGTCTAGTCAGTGGAAGTCTCCCAGAAGTCATTCCTCACCTGTACCATTCTCCCTAATCTTTCAATAGCCAACATTTCTTGGATCTGCAGTTAGGCTCTACACACTGAAGCCTCAGCACAATCTTCTTTATAGTCTTAACCTTTTCCAGCAAATAAGCTCAGTCTGCCTGTCATAGCCACTCTACTTCCTATCATAGCACAGTTTCCTTTGGGTATGCCCAAGGGAAGGAGTCTTTGCTCTCTCATACTTTGTGGGGCTGGTGTTTGCCACACTTTTTGCAGAAGGTCTGGAGTGTTTTAGGAATGTTCACCATGTTTGCAGAATGCTATCAGCACAAAAGGAAAGTTAAAATTAACTTTAAAGGCAGCAATACACAAAGAGAAAAAGAAACAGAGCTCTTCCATCTACTGGTCCATTTCCTAAATTGCTGCAATGACTGGAGGTGGGCTGGTCCAAAGCTTGGAGCCAGAGATTGTGTCTAGGTCTCCTACACTGGTACAGGGACCCAAACACTGGAGCCTCCCTGACTCTGGTTTCCCAGGGGCATTTGCAGGAAGCTGAATTGGGAGTAGAGCAGCTGGGACTCAAACTGGTGTTTATATGGAATGAAAGAGCTTCGGGCAGTTGGCTTAATTTATTGTACACAGCTGGTCTCTGTCATGGAGTTTCTTACATCCAGGGCCAATTTCTCTGTGCCCAAAGCGTTTATTCCAGAGCCACAGAAGAAGGTGGTGACAGTGTTGGGATAGCAGGAGCTGTCCTTCCCAGAGGAAGCAGCATGAATGCATGTTGTAAGGGATTTAAAGCAATAATCATATTGACTAAGGATTGGTCTGCTTTTAAAATTGTCAGTATATGCCAACAATTCTAAACAATGTCGTAAAGAATGTATCTCTCATCTCAAAAACTTTGGTTGGTGACTCAAATTCTAAGCAATGTTATAATGGTCTTTGAATTTAAATCATTTATCTGTGTGTATAATATGCCTTTATTTACTTACATGTCAAATTGTCACTTTATTCTTTTGGTTTTACATACTGTAATATTTATGTTTTGCATTGCATTTCTAAAAGGTTGAGACTACATTTAGGTTTGTGTAACTATCATCACAAGAGGGAGTCGGAACTGTTCTATCACCCCAGAAAACTTCCTGCTCGTATATGCAAACTCCTTTCCCTGCTGTCCAATGATCGGCTATTTTATCTACATGGGATCATACAGCATGTAATAATTCGAGACTGGCTTCTTTGACTCAGCAAAAGCCTTTGAGAGTCAAGTTGCTGAATATGTGAGTAGTCCATTCCATGATATTGATATGTAATATTCAATTGTATGTATATATCTGTTTTTTTGATGTTAAAGTACCTCTGGGTTGTTTCAGTCTTTGTTGATTACAAATGGAACTGCTATGTTCATATATAAAATTCTCAATGATCATACATTTTAATTTCTTTAGGATAAATGCCAGGGAATATGATTGCTAGGTCATATGATTATTTATTTATTTATTTGGAAGGTAGAGTTACAGAGAGAGGTATTCTATCTGCTGGTTCATTCCCAAAGTGGACTCAATGGCCAGCACTGGGCCAAGACAAACACAGGAGCCAGGCATTCATCCAGCTCCTCATTTGGTGCAGCCATTTGTGTCATCTTCTGCTCTTTACTCTCGCAGTTGACAGAGTTGGATGGGAAGTGGAGCAGTCCAGCCTTGAGTCAGCACTGGTGAGGGATGTCAGTGTCACAGACACCATAATGACAGCCCCTCAGCTCCAGTTTTTAATTCCACTTTCCTGCTGATGTTGACCCTGGGAGAATAGTGGTGAGATATTTCATGTAGTTGAGTACCTGCCACATTTGTGAGAGATTTGGATTAAGTTCTTGCTTCCTGGGACTGGAGCAATGGCTCAGCAAGCTAATCCTCTACCTGTAAATGCCAGCATCCCATATGAGTGCTGGTTCAAGTCCTGACTGCTCCACTTGATCCAGTTCACTGCTTGTGAATAGAATAGCAGAGATTGGCCCAAGCCCTTGTAAGCCTACACCCACATGGGAGATCCTGAGGAGGCTCCTGGCTGACAGCTTTTGATCAGTTCAGCACAAGTTATTGCAGCCATTTGGGGAGTGAAGCAGCAGATGGAAAATCTTTCTCTGTCTCTTCTCTCTATAAATATGCTTTCAAAATAAGTGTAAGTAAACATTTAACAACAACAACAATTATTCTAGTTTCCTTTGGGTCAGCAGTGTTGGGTAAGCTGTTGCCTGTGATACTGCCATCACACTGGTGCTGGTTTGTGGCCTGGCTGCTCCACTTTCAATTCAGCTCCTTGATAATGCACCTGGGAAAAGCAGTAGACCATGGCACAACTACTTTGGTCCCTGCTACCCATGTGGGTGACCCGGATGAAGCTTCTGTCTTCAACCCAGCCTGGGCCTGGCCATTGTGACCAACTGGGGAGAAACCCAAGCACAGATCTCTCTCTCTCCCTCTCTCTCTCTCTCCTTCCCTCCTACACTTTCTCTCAATTTATAACTCTTTCAACTAACTAACTAAATACAATTTTAGTAAAAATTCTTGTATCCTGTCTTTAGCCCTGGGCACCCTGGCCATTGTAAGTGTTTGGGGAGTGATGCACTTGTCAGGGCTCTCCCTTTCTGCCTCCCAGAGAAGTGAAAGTGTGTAAAATGTATAACCTGAGTGGCTTCTTCGACTTAGCTTAAATGCTTTGTAAGGTTTATCTATGATGCAGCATGCATTGGTACTTTATTCATTTTTATTATAAATTAATATTTGTACATTTGTATATACACATATTACTTTATTAATTTTATCATTAATCAGTTGATAAACACCTTCCTATCATTTTTAAAGATTTTACTCATTTTTTAAATTGGAAAGTCAGAATTACAGAGAGGAGGAGAGACAGAGAAAAGGATCTCCTGTCTGCTGGCTCACTCCCCAAGTGGCTGCAATGGCCAGAGCTGAGTTGATCCAAACCCAGGAGCCAGGAGCTTCTTCCAGGTTTCCCACGAAGGTGCAGGGTCCCAAGGTTTTGGGCCATCCTCGACTGCTTTCCCAGGCCACAGGCAGGGTTCTGGATGGGAAGTGGAGCATCCAGGACATGAACTGGTACCCATATGGAATCTTGGTGCATGCAAGGTACCCGTTAGGCTACCATGCCAGACTTGATTGTTTCTATTTTTTTGGCCTATAACGAACAATGCTGCTAGGAATATTTGCATAGAAGTTTTTTATTTGAAAGTAGATTTACAAAGACAGGAGAGACAGACAGACAGAGAGAGAAAGAGAGATATCTCCCATCCTCTGGTCACTCCCCAAATGGCTGCAATAGCTGGAGATGAGCCAATTCTAAGCCAGGAGCCTGGAGCTATTTCTAGGTCTTCCACATGGGCACAGGGGACCAAAGAGTTAGAACATAGTTTTCGCTTTCCAAGGCACATGAGCAGGGCGCTGCATCAGAAGTGGAGAAGCCAGAACTTGAATCAGCACCCCTATTGGATGCTGGCACCACACATGAAGGCTGACTTACTCTACTATGTCAGGGCACTGGCCCTGTATTGAGTTTTTATGTGGGCATTCATTTTCTTTTCTCTTGAAATTGGTGGGTCACTTAACTGTTTAATCTCTTGAGATACGTTTATTTCTCAAAGTAGCCCAGTTGTTTCCCACAGCATGTACATTACTTAGATTTCCACCAGCAACGTAATATTGTGTCAGTGCCCCGCATTCCTCAACAGCGTCTCTGGCTTCTGTACTTCAGCTGTCCCAGTGGCCATGCACTGGTGTCTCATGTCTGTATTTCCTTGTAGTTACGTACGTGGAACATCTTCTCCTGGGCTTTTGGCCAATCTCTGTATCTTCCTTGGAGAAATGTCTGTTTTAAGTTGGTTTCCCGTTTAAAAATTGTGTGTTTTACTATAGAGTTTTGAAAACACTTCATATAGATAAAAAAAAAAACCTCCTATGATCTAGATGCTTTGCAAGTAATTTTTTCTATTCTGCAATTTGTCTTTTCTCTTTTGTGCTGATTTTTTTGGGTAAAGATTTGTTTATTTAGAAGGCAGAGTTACAGAGAAATGTCTTCCACTGGCTTATTCACTTCCCGAATGGTTTCTGGAGTGGGCAGGTCCAGAGCCAGGAGCTCCTTCTGGGTCTCCCATGTGGGTACAGGGTCCAAGCACTTCAACTTTCTTCTGCTGTTTTCCCAGTTGTATGATCAGAGAGCTAGATTGAGAGCTGAGAGCAGTTAGAACTGGAAATGGAACCCACATGGGAGACAGGCACCACAGACAGCAGCTTTATGCCACAATGCTAGTCCCAGAGCAAAAGTTACTAACATTTAGCTTAGCAATTATAGCACTCATCTCCCTTATTAGAGTACCATTCCAGGTCTCTACATGAGTGACAAGGATGCAAGTATTTGAGCCATCACTTGCCAAATCCAAGATGTGCATTAACAGGGAGCTGAAATGGGGCTCAGAGTTGAGACCAAACCTGGCACCTCCTGGGAACTGCAATATGGGATGTGAGCACCAAGCAGTGCCTTAACATCGATGACAAACACTCACCCCTGGAGCTTGTTTATTCATTATTTTTAGCAAGACTCTTCACAGAGACAAAGGTTTTCTCATTTAGTTCAATTTGTCAATTTTTAAAGTAGATCATGCTTTTGTTGTCATATCTAAGAATTCATTGTTTTACCTAAAGTCATAAAAATTTTGTTTTGCCTTGAAAATTTTAAGTTTTCATTTTGCCTTCAGATCAGATTCATTTTGAGTTAATTGCTACATAAGATATGAAATTTAAGTTGAAGTTTATTTTTTTGCATTAAATGAATACTATTCATTAAGGAAATGTCGCCTTTTCCTAATTTGTCTTTGCAGCTCTGTCAAGAGACCAACTTGCCATATTTGCCTCTATTCTTTCATTATTTTATGTATTTATTCCTTTGCTAATATTATTTTGACTACTATCAATTGGTAATAATATAGCATATATTAAAATCTTTCAAATATATACTTGTTTTTCAAAGCTGTTTTTGCTATTCTTATTCTTTGACTTTCCATCAATTTTTTTTTTTAAAGATTTATTTTTATTATTTTTTATTGGAAAGGCGGATATACAGAGAGGAGAGACAGAGAGGAAGATCTTCCGTCCGATGATTCACTCCCCAAGTGAGCGCAACGGGCCGATACTATGCCGATCCGAAGCCAGGAGCCTCTTCCGGGTCTCCCACGCGGGTGCAGGTTCCCAAAGCCTTGGGCCGTCCTCGACTGCTTTCCCGGGCCACAGGCAGGGAGCTGGAAGGGAAGCGGGGCTGCCGGGATTAGAACCGGCGCCCATATGGGATCCCGGGCGTGCTAGGCAAGGACTTAACCACTTGCGCCACCGCGCCGGGCCCTCCATCAATTTTTTAAAAGTTTATTTGAAAGACAGAGTGACAGAGAGAGAGGGAGAGAGAGAGGGAAAGAAAGAGGAGGAGAAAGAGGGAGAGAAAGAGGGAGAGAAAGAGAGAAAGAGAAAGAGAATTGTCCACCTTCTGGTCCACTCCCCGAATGTCCCACAGCCAAAGCTGGACTAGGCTGAAGTCAAGAGCCCAGATGGCAGGAACTCCAGGACTTGAAGCAGCCACCTGCAGCTCTCCAGGGTGTGCATATCTGCAAGCTACACTGGGAGCGGGGCTGAGCACTAAACCAGGTCCTCTAACATGGAAGGTAGGCTCACAAGGGACACTTGAACCAATAAGCCAATGCTCACGTCTTCTTTTCAATCTTAGAATGTGTTTGTTTATACCTACGTTAGGATGTTGAGTGAAATTGCACATAAATCTATAGATCAATCTTGAGAGAATTTAAATTCTAATTATATTGGATATTTCAATCCATGAACTTGATATATCTTTCCCTCCATTTAGGTTTCTTTTGTTTATTTTAGCATCTCTTTATTATTTTCAGCATATTAATTACAAATACATATTAGACTTATACTGATTTCATTTTTATGAGGCTATTTTGCTTTGACAGATTGAGAGAGAGCATGTCACAATCCACTGGCTCACTCCATGAGTGGCCACAGCAGCTGGGGCTGGGCCAGGCTGAATGCCGGAGCTGGGAACTTCGCTCGGTACTCAGATGCTTGAACCACCATCTGCTGCCTCCCAGGCACGTTAGCAGGAAACTCCCTCATAAGGGGTAGATGGGCTTGAATCCCAGAAATGTGGACATGGGGTGCAGGTATTCCAGCAGCATCTTGCCTGCTGTGCCAAATGGCCATCTTGCTGCGTGCGTTCTTTCTGGGATATTGTGTTGCATTCAGTCTGAGTGACGGGCTGGGATTGCTGCTCCATGTTAATTAGCATCAGAACAAACTGATCACTTTTGAAGTAAGCACTGTGTTCAATGTGGTAGCTAATTCAGAATGCTCCCACTTACACACCCAACACACACAGATTTACTTCAACAGCAACTGTGTAAGGATCTCATTCAGTGGAATTTGCTTAGGATGCAGTTCTTACTCCTAGCTCTGAGGCTAATGCGTAGTTGTCTATGCTAGAACTGTGGTGCATCAAGTTAAGCCGCCGCTTAAGACGCTCACATGCCATAATATTTAGAGTGTGGATCCAGCCTGCTGCTGACGTACCCTGGGAGGCGGAGGAAGGTGGCTCAAGGTTTGGGTCCCACACTGGAAATCCAGGTTGACCTTTGGGCTCCTGGTTTTGTTCTGGCACTGCCTTGGTGGCCGCAAGCATCTGGGGAGTAAACCAGCAGTTCTCTCTCCTTCTGTCCCTCCCCCCTTCCCTCTGTAAATCTTCCTCTCTCTCTCTTTGCCTTTCAAGGAGATGAAAAAAATTTTAAAAGCAAATGCAAAGTAAATGAGAATAACATAGTGAGTTAAAGATAAAACAACAAAGCCTATATTCCATCACTCTATGTGACCTCTTGGAGATTTTATTCTTGTTTAAATCTTTTTTTAAAAGATTTATTTATTTTTATTGGAAAGGTAGATGTACAGACAGGAGAGACAGAGAGGAAGATATTCCGTCTGATGGTTCACTCCCCAAGTGATCGCAACGGCTGGAGCTGAGCCAATCCGAAGCCAGGAGCCAGGAGCTCTTCCAGGTCTCCCATGCAGGTGTAGGGTACCAATGCTTTGGTCTGCCCTCGACTGCTTTCCCAGGCCACAAGCAGGGAGCTGGATGGCAAGCGGGGCTGCCAGGATTAGAACTGGCACCCATATGGGATCACAGCGCTCGCAAGGCAAGGACTTTAACCACTATGCTATCACGCCAGGCCCAACTCGTTTTAATCCTAACGTGAATTCTGAGGGCAACACTTTTGTTTGGTATTCATAGTGTAGTTCAAATGAAAATCAAAGATATTCATCCCAAACCCTTACTTGTCATATGTACGTTCTCTGAACCTTTATGGAGTTCACACTTTTGGAATCTTTTTAATGTGTGATTTTTTTTCAAGCTTTATAAAAACATTATCCTTTCCAGTCACCTCACTTATAAAAATTGCTGATTATTGTAGACACAACAGTGAAATAGACTGCCTGAGGCAAATGAAGTTATGTGCACAATAAGGAAAAACTGGTAAGTTAATGTTAACATTTGAAATATTGTGTAACCTACAACAAAACACGGATGTAAGAGCTAATAATTTATCTTTTGCTTCACATGATTTTTAAAGAATTACCTTTCATTATTTGTTTTAAAAGTTTAAATGGGATTAATGAGATACAAAAATATTTGTGATGTTGCAGAATTAGCTTTGAACAATATATATTAAAACTCTCAAAGACTGGCACATAAAAGGTGTGGAGGGACTGGCACAATGCCTCAATAGGCTAATCCTGCTCCTACAGTGCCAGCTTCCCATATGGGTGCTGGTTCTAGTCCCAGCTGTTCCACTTCCAATCTGGCTCTCTGCTTGTTTAATGGGAAAGCAGTGGAGAACGGCCCAAGTCCTTGGGACCCTGCACCCACGAGGGAGACCTGGAAGGAAGCCCTGGCTCCTTGTTGCAGATTGGCTCAGCTCTGGACACTGCAGCCATTTGGAAGAATGGTCTGCCTCTCAAACTATAAAAATATAAACTTTTAAAAATCATGGAGAAGGCCATTGACTATGCCAATTTTATAAAATGGAAGAAATGAACATTTGCAGAAACAAATTGTTTGAAGTGGGAATTCAGGAGAAATGACAAATATGCCAGAATAAATAAAAAGTCAGGGGCAGGTGGCCCAAGGACTTGAGGCTCTGCCACCCACATGAAGTGCCCTGATGGAGTTTCTGACCAATGTGGTCTTTTACTGTGCCATAACGTTGGCTCCTATTCCATAGATTGTGTTTTAATTTGTATTTATTTCAAGAAATTAAAAAATATCTCTTTTGATTTCTTCAAAGACATGTTGGTCATTCAGGAACATGTTGTTCAGTTTCCATGCATTTGTATACTTTCCTTGTGGTATAGAAATATATACTTTCAGCTTTTTTAAAGGATTTACTTATTTTTCTTGGAAAGGCAAATATATAGAGAGAAGGAGATATGCAGAGAAAGATCTTCCATCTGCTGGTTCACTCCCACAGTGGCTGTAAAAGCTCAAGATGGACTGATCCAAGCCAGCAGCCAGGAGCCTCTTCCAGGTCTCCCATGTGGGTGCAGAACCTGAGGCTTTGGGCCATTCTCTACTTCTTTTCCAGGCCCAAAGCAGGGGGCTGGATGGGGAGTGGAGCAGCATGGATCAGTGCCCATATGGTGTCTTGGTGCATGCAAAGCAAGGTTTTTAGCTGCTAGGCCATCATAATTTCAGCTTTTAGAATCTTACTTAGGGGTGAGTATGTGATGCAGTGGTTAGGCAGCCACTTGAGACACCTATGTATAATTTCAGAGTACCTGGTCTCAATCCTGGCTCTCCTGCTTCTGATCCACTTCCTGGAATGCGCGTCGTAGGAGACAGCGGATTCTGTGTTAAGTTTGGACACTTGCCATCCGGTAGGTGATCTGGAGGAGTTTGGGTTTCTTGGCTTCTTCTCTAGCTGTCGTGGTCATTTGGAAAGGAAACCAAGAGATGTGAGAACTTCACTGTTTTAAAATAAATTTATTTTATTTTTGATGATGTTTACATATTTAAAAGAGATGCGGACCACCTATTAGGGCAGAGAGGGTCAAGGAATAGGGGAATGTGAATGAGACAACTGTGTAAAAGCTCCTTTTTTCTTCCTGTTTCTGGGTAATGTGGGGAGAGAAAGGGAAAGGGCTGTTCTAGCAGCTCAATCTCATCTATCCAAGAATGGGGAAGGTCACCCAATGTCGTGCCAGGGTCCCTGGAGTGGAACATGTTCTGAGGGTACTGCTCAAGTGTTTTTGGTAATTGTAAGATGCTGTTGATTTCATTGCTCCAAGGTCCATTTGTTGACATAATCCACCTTAGAGTCTCCACTTACCCAGACATTCACTGTCAAATTTGGCTGGGATTGCTGTCCAATTTGTTCTATACTCCATAGTACTATATGTCCTCTGCACGCCTCAATGAGCTGGTTGTCACGTCTCACACAAGCATTTGGGCACGCCATCCACTGCACAGGCTTCAACAGCTGAGGAGAGTCAGTTCTGACACATGCACTCCACAGTCAGACCACTCTCCTGTGATTCTCACCGTGGTTGGAGTTCTGAGTCCAGTGAGCCAGTTGGGGTATCCCCAAAGAAACCTCACCAGAGGTGACCCCAACCTGACTCCTGTGTGTTCCAGCCATTGGGGAGTCCAGCTCAGTCCATCACCCACATCAGCCTACACACACTGGTAGTTACACTCACCTGGTCAGTTCTGTCCCCAGCCCCATCTCATACACAAACCAATGCATGCTGCAGCCTAGCCCATCACTGCCCACCGCACAATTGGCCCCTCATGCACACAGCAGGAGGTGCAGCCTCATTTCAGCGACCCCCCCTCTCCAATAACATTCACCTGGGGCACCCCAAGCCCTGATTCTTGCACATGCCAATAAGTGCACCAGATTGGTCCAACCTGTCCTGCATCCCATTCAGCTCTTGTGCACATCAATGGGTTTTAGAGTCCAGGTCATCCCAACCAACCCCACTATCCAGCCCACACTCAGGCTGGCAAGTGTCACTGCTTTTCCAGTCAGGCCTGCCCCCAGCCCTGGTTCTTATGCTCACCAGTGGGAGCTTCACTGTGTAAGAGGAGTGTCCATACGTTACCTACTGGGTCCACCTGCAGCCCCAGATCTTGCACTTTCCAGTTGGTTCTGTGCTCTAGCCTGACAGCACTTGCTCCCAGTCCCAGTATCTGTTAGCTGATGCTGCAGCAAAGCCCAGCCCACACTTACTCTGGATCATGCATGCCACATCCCACCCATATCAGTTTACATACTTAACGCCAATGATCATAACCAAGTCTGCCCCCAGCTCTGGTTCCCGTGAATAATGGTATGTGCAGCAAACTGGTCCAGTCTGTCCCACAACCCCTTTGGCTCTGGTACACATCAGTGGTTTTTGGAGCCTAGCTCAGTCTGACTCCCAGCACTGGTTCCAATGCTCACTGTTGGGAGCTGCAGCCCATCAGAGGAATGCCTACAACTTCCTTACTAGGCACACACTCAGCCTGAGATTTTGCACTTGCCAGATGGTTCTGTGGTCTAGCCTGTCAGGACTTGCCTCCAGTCCCAACACTTGCTAACTGAGAGTGTGGCAAAGCCCAACCAGCCCACACTTACTCTGGTGCATGCATGCCACATTGGATATGATTGCTTAGCCCAGCCTGGCTGTAACCCAACTCACATTCAGGTCAATGGGCTTTGTAGTCCTACCCAGTCTGGTCTGCTTCCAATCCCAGCTCTCATGCTCACCAGTAGGAGCAGTGGCCTAGCAAGGGAGTCTTTGCAGCCCCCCATCCCCACCTGCCTTGCCACTCCTACTGGGTCTTCCACGTGTTGATAGGAGCTGCAGCTCAGACTGGCATGGCTTGTCGCATCTTGGCACTCACCAGCAGGTGCTGCAGCCTGGCTTGGGCTGCACTGCTCCCAGTCCCAGATCATGATGGCAGGAGCTGCAGCCTAGCCCAGTCCAACCACATCCCCACTCCTGGCTCTAATGTGAACTGGCTGGGGTTGTGGCCCAACCTGGCCTATCCTGCACCCCATCCTGGTTCTCACTTCCGCCAGAGATTGTCATGAACTGGCCCAGCATGACCCACCTCTAGATCTGACTCACATATAAGTTTGTGGGTACTAGAACATGGAGTGGTCTGGGCTGCTCCCAGCCTTGGTTTTTGTGCTCAGCTGCAAGGAGAGCATCCTGACAGAGGAGTTTCCCAAGTTCCTCTATCAGGTCATCTCCCAATGGCAGATCTTTTGCACACCAGTGGATTCTTGGCCTAGTCTGACTTTGCCCACCTTCTGTCCTCACATGTACAGCAGCTTTGCCCAACCAGTCCATACCCACTGTGGCTCTTACTGTTGGGTGCTACAGCCGAGCCTTGCCTGGCCCAATCCCAGGCCCAGCTCTCACATTGTTCAGTGGGGGCATAGACTTAGCCCAGCCTGTAATACACCAACTCTGGCTCCTGAGAGCACCAGAAGAACCTAGCCCAGTCTGGCACACCCCATACCCAGTCCACACCCACACTAGGGGGATGCTGCAGGCATGTCCAGCCCAATTTGCAGCCCCATTCCAGCTTTCAGCTCACTAGAGAGAACTGCAGTCTAGCTGGGCCATCCCCTTAGCTACCTTACCAGACCGGATCCCATCCACAGATTTTGTATGTGCTGGTGGTTGCTCTGACCAACCTGGCATAACCCATCACCCAGCTTAGGCTTTTCCATCAGATGCTGCAGCCTGGCTTGGCCTGGCCTGGCCCACCCCAAGTTCCAACTCTTGCTGGTGGGTGCTATACCCTAACCCTGCCTAGCCTGCCCCTACTTCTGACTTTCATGCACACTGGTAGGTGTGATAACTTAGCCTATCCCAGCATGGCCTGCACCCCGTCCTGGCTCCTGAATGTGTCAGTGTGCCATAGTTTGGCCTGGCCCTGCCTAGCCACTGCCCCAGAGCCAACCTACACACTTGCCAAAAAGTGAAGCAGACCTGCCTGACAAACATGCAATGAATTCTCATGGTCACACTGTGAGCAGTGACCCACTGGGAGAGTTCCCCAAGTTTCCCCTCCAGGCCCACTCACAGACCCAGATCTCAAATGTGCCAATGGTTTTGTTAGACCCTTATCCAGCACAGCCTGCTCCCCAGTCTTGGCCTTTGTGTGTGCATGTGGATGTTGTGGCCCAGCCAGCCCCACGCCCAGTTCTTGGATATGCCTGTGGGTGCTACAGCCTAGACTTGTCCAGCCTGTTTCCAACCTCAGTACCCATGAGTGTTGGTGAGTTCCATGGTCATGCCTAGCTTGACCATCACCACTCCCAGCCCTTGAGCAAACCAGTTGCTATGGTAGTCCTACAGGGGTGAGCCCACAATACCCCACAAAGTCTGCTCCCAATCCTGGTTCTCTCACATGTTGGTTAGTGTCATGGTCCAGCCTGATGTGGTCCACACTGTCCATACACTCACTGGTGGGTACTGTGGCTGAGCCCTGCCAGGCAGGTCCTCCAGCCATGGCTTTTGTATTTACTGGTAGGTGGTGGTTGATGCCAACACGTCTGGCTCGGACTCCCGTACGGGCAGATGCATTGGTCTGACCCTGAAAGGTTCTCCAGTATTCTCTTCCAAACCACCTGGTCTCAGCGCCCTCATTTACTTTAAAATGTCGTAGCCTGGTTGACGTAAGTCCCCCAGAAGTCACTCCTCACCTGTCACATCATCCCTCAGCAGTCCTTCCTCCAAGTCACCCCAAACCTCCTCCCCTGAGCAGTCCATAGCACCCCTTGCCCATGAGCATGCAGATCCCCAAGACTAATCCTCAGGCAATGTGTTATGCCATGTGGGTCCTTGCCCACCTGCCTGGATTATTATTCTAAAATGTTTTTAAGTCATAAATTCTTCTTCAAATCAGTATCTATTTGTGAATAACTATTGTGTTCTTTCGGAGGCATCATGCTTCCTTGTTTCTCATGTTTCCTGTGTCCCTAAGTTGATGGCTACATGTCTGGTTTCACAGCTCCTCCTTTATGTAGTAGATTTCATCGGAAAAGACTTTTTGTTTGGATAGAAAATGGGGTGTCCGGGCCCGGTGCAATAGCGTAGTGGTTGAAGTCCTCACCTCGCATGCCTGGGATCCCATATGGTCGCTGGTTCTAGTCCCAGCGGCCCTGTTTCCGATCCAGCTTCCTGCTTGTGGCCCAGGAAAGTAGTGGAGGATGGCCCAAAGCCTTGGGACCCTGCACCCGCATGGGAGACCTGGAAGAGCTCCTGGCTCCTGGCTTCGGATTGGCTCAGCTCCGGCAGTTGCGGTCACTAGGGGAGTGAATCATTGGATGGAAGATCTTCCTCTCTGTCTCTCCTCCTCTCAGTATATCTACCTTTCAATAAAAATAAATAAAAAAAATCTTAAAAAAAAAAAGAGAAAAGAAAATGGGGTGTCCATGTGTAGTTGCTTTGTTTTTAGTTCTAGGTGAGCTCAAAAGCACAACTTTGTGGGCTATTTCATAAGAGCTGTCTTCAAGTCTGAAAACATTTTGTTCTGCTTGCTCTAGTCTGTTGCTGTTCTCAACTGTGTTTTATTTATTGGATTAAATTTTTTACCTCCAAGATTTATTTACGTTTTATGATTTCTCACCCCATAGAAATAAGATCAAGTTAAGAAAATGACAATTCAAAATCTGTTTTATGACAGTGTAAGTAAGGAGGAATGCTCATTGGAAATTCAGAGGTAATGAAAGTAAATTAACTGCATTCCAAGGAGAATAGATAACTGCTATAAACAAATTACCTTCAAAAATGAGTGGCACGCGGTAGAATTTATGGAGTGGAGCTAACACCACTTACTGAATCCTTGGACAGCATTATTATGGGGGTTACATCACTTAAATTGTAACAAAATAGCAGGATTATCATTCTCACCTGGAGAAGTTTTGACTAGTGTAAATTCTGCAGAGCACTGTCATTTGTCCTTACCAGAAAGAGTGATCCTGCCATGTTGCAAACACATTTTACAGATCCCATTGGCTTGTGATTTTCAAATTTTTGTTGTTTTTGTGTTATGACACCATTTAATAGGCACAGAGGTCTTTACTGATATCTTTATAAAATACTCTGCCCAATTCAAACAATTTCGATTTGGATCAAGTATATCTCAGTTCTCCACTTCATTTGGTTAAGCAGACACCGTGCACATCTCAACCTGCATGAAACTGAGTGCCCGGCAGCCTGTGTGAGAACTCTGCTGGGTGCACCCTGGACACACAGGAAACACTGCACGTGAGTTCTCACTCAAATCACGTTTCAATAAACACCTAACAACAAAGATTTCTAGATGTTAAAAAAATGATTCCTTACGTGTTGCAAGAAAATTTTTGAAGATTTATTTCCTCTTATTTGAAAGCCAGAGTTACAAAGAGAGGAGAAAGAGAGAGAGAGAGAAAAAGATCTTCCATCTACTGGTTCACTCCCCAAATGGCTGCAATGGCTGAAGCTGAGCTGATCCAAAACCATAAGACAGGAGCTTGTTGGGCCCTGTGTGCTAGCCTAGCAGCTAAAGGCATTGCCTTACACATGCCGGGGTCCAATTGGGGTGCTGGTTCTAATCCTGGTGGTCCCGCTTCCCGTCCAGCTCCATGCTTGTGGCCTGGGAAAGCAATCGAGGATGGCCCAATGCCTTGGGACCCTGACCCTGAAGAGGCTCCTGGCTTCAGATCAGTTCAGCACTGGCCATTGCAGCCACTTGGGGAGTGAATCATCGGATGGAGGATCTTCCTTTACATCTCTCCTCCTTTCTGTATATCTGACTTTCCGATAAAAATAAATCTTAAAAAAAAAAAAAAAAAAAAAAGACAGGAGCCTCCTCCAGTTCACCCAGGTAGGGGCAGGGCGCAAACACTTGGGCCCTTCTTCTCTGCCTTTCCAGTCCGCTAGCAGGGAGGCGTACAGGAACTGGAGCCTATTTAGGATGCTAGTGTCTCAGGCACAGACATGGCTGATATTAGCATCAACCCTGTAGCATGAAAGATTTCCCTTATTTTGTTGAATTACCTATCTTTATTCTCTTGCATCTTGCTGGATTTCAGCTGCATCACTATTTTGAATTTAATTTCAAGTATTTCATAGATTTACTTCACCTTGGTGTCCTTTTTTTGGGGGGGGGGGAGATTTATTTATTTCCATTTGGAAAGGCAGATCCACAGAGAGAAATAGAGACAGAGAAAGTTCTTCCATCTGCTGGTTCACTCTCCAACGGCCTCAGTGGCCAGAGCTGAGCCAACCTGAAACCAGAAGCCGGGAGCCTCTTTTGGGTCTCACACACAGGCACAAGGTCCCAAGGCTTTGGACCCATCCTCCAGTGGCTTTCCAGGCCACAAGCAGGGAGCTGGATGGGGGGTGGAGCAGCTGGGACATGAACCAGCTCCCATATGGGATGTTGGTGCTTGGAGGTGGAGGATCAGCCAGGTGAGCCGCCGTGCTGACCCCTGGTTTCTATTATTCTTCCCGTCTAGGGATGGCATGCTTCCTCGATTTTCTGATGTTTGCATCCCATCACTGGTGTTGTGTTCCTGTGCAATAGTCACCTTTTCCAATTTTGTGGAGTAGCTTTCATAAGAAAGGACTATTTCATGTAAACTGGACACAAGGTGTCAGCTGGTGAGTGTATTGTCTTTGGTTTTAAGAGAACCCAGGAGCCCCTGCATGCTTTCTTTTTAAATGATGTTTTATTTTATATTTTAAAAATAGCTTCCCTTAAACATTCAGTTATCTTTATTTTAATTTGTAGCCAGGCTTCCTGGCAGCTCCCAGCACATCTCAGACGTAGGAGGATGTGAAGCTGGAGCTGATGTTTTTAAAAAAATATTTGAGTCCAGTGCAGTAATCTAGTAGCTTCAGTCCTTGCCTTCCATGCGCTGGGATCCCAAATGGGTGCTGGTTCATGTTCTGGTTGCTCCACTTCCTAGCCAGCTCCCTGCCTGTGACCTGGGAAAGCAGTCAAGGATGGCCCAAAGCCTTGGGACCTTGCACTTGCATGGGAGACTGGGAAAAGCCTCCTGGCTTCGGATCCAGCTCAGCTCCGGCCAGTGCAGCTACTTGGGGAGTGAATCAGTGGATGGAAGATCTTTGTATCTCCTTCTCTCCATAGATCTGCCTTTCCAATAAAAATGGGTAATCCTTGAAAACATTATTTATTTGAAAGATGGAATTACAGAAATTGAAAAGAGAGGGAGAGACACACACACACACACAGAGAAACAGAGAGAGAGAGAGACAGAGAGACCGAGAGACACAGAGAGATCTTCCCTGTACTGGTTCACTCCCCAAATGGCCATGATAGGCTGGCCCAGGAAGGCCAAGAGTTCCACCCAGGTCTCTCATGTGGGTGCACGGTCATCTTCTACTACTTTCCCAGGTGTATTAACAGGGATCTGGATTGGAAGCAGAGCAGCCAGCATCCTATGCAACAGCTTAACCCACTGGACCACAAAGCCAGCCCCCAGATCTGAGTTTTAAAGTGGGAAGTGGTACCACAGGGAGGTGGGCTCTGCTGCTCTAGGGCAGCAGGCCATACAGTGATTGGGGTGCCGCTTGGGAGTCTGCGCCCCTTAGGACAGATCCTGGCTTTGTGCCTCAGCTTCACCCAGGATTCCAGCTTCTTGCTGAAGTGCGCCCTGGAAGGCAGTAGACGCTGGCTCAAGCATTGGCTCACTGCCACCCACATAGGAGACCAACACGGAGTTCCAGGTTCCTGGTGTCTGGAGAGTGAATCAGCCAATGGGAGTGCTCTCTCTCTGCCCTTCAGTAAACACTGCAAACTCTCCTGCTTTGCAGTATAGCTAGTTGAACAGGTGTCTCTCCGCAAGTTCATGCCCACCGTGAACCTCAGGCTGTCACCTGCTTGGAAACAGACTCTGCCGATGTGGTCAGAGAGGAGGGAGGGCCCTGCTCCAAGGGTGGGCATCGTTAGGGGAGAAAACAAACCAGGCACAGAGAGAAGGGGGGCCGGGCTGTCCAAGTAGAGGGGCTGGGTTCCAGCTCACGTCAGAGGCTGCACTGAAGCCCCCTGCAGATTCTTGCGCAGAGCCTGGAGACAGATCCCAAGCACAGGCACCTGGATCGGCCTTCATGGGGAGCCCAGAGCGGCTGCTGAGGGCAGGGGCTCATTCACAGCGAGGAGAGGTCACAGCCCGGCTGACCCTGGTCCTGCAGTTGTCCTTCACAGTGTCCGGACAGGCAAGGAAGACTTGCCCTAGGCAGCGGGTGGAGGGCTGGAGGGTGAAGTGTCCGCGGGAGCTGACTGCAGGGAGGGGAGCTTGCAGGGGCAGTGGGGGCCACTGGGCAGGCTGTGGTGCAGAGGGCGAAGTTCTGGGGTGGCGCTGTTGATGGTAGCTGGCTGCCTGCCTGAGGAGCTGGGTTGGGGCACCCGGGACAGAATGCTGGGGCGGGGGTAGAGTGGGGGAGGGTGGGTGGGTGGATATGACTCCGTGGGGGCCGGCTCTGCGGGTCTGGGCTCAGATCTCATCCTGGGGGTGAAGCAAGGGGTGAGGGCTGAGTCAGAAGCGGGTGAGTCCTCACGGAGTGGTTCTCTTGTTCCTGCTTGGAAAACTCACGGAGCCAGCGAGAAAGTTGGCCTGTGAGGGAGGGGTGAGGGAGGCGCCCCTGTGTGTGTGTGTGTGTGTGTGTGTGTGTGTGTGTGTGTGTGTGTGTGTGGGGGGGGTGGGGTGGGGTGGGTGAAGGTGAGGGGGATGCTGATGTTGATCGGAGGACTGGCATGTCATCTGTTTGGAAGTGTAGTGGGCTCAGTGAAGCAGGCGTGGAGTCACTCAGTGAAGCTCAGTGAAGCTGAGGGTGGGAGACAAGAGGTAGAGAGAGGGGGAGGAAGAGAGAGACAGGGAGATGGAGATGCAGGTGGTGGACCCCCGCCCCCGGGCTCACTTAGGGCTCCTTGAGGGAGGCCCGAAGTTTGTTCTCCCTACTCCAGCTCCTCATATATTCTGGGGGCGGCTTGGGAACCCCAAGGGCTTTGTCCCTGTGACTGGGGGAAGGTCCCCGCTGCCCCCATGTGTGCGTGCGTCTGCCCGGAACCTCAGCCCGGCAAGCCCAGCTTGGAGCTCGTTTCCCGGCTGCTGCCGAGCCCACCGAGCAGAGGCACCTGCCAAGGGACGTAGGACAGCGCTGAGCTGGTCGGCGCACCTGCTTCTGTGCTTGGCGCATCTTGGGTGCCGGTCTGAGCCCTGTCATTCTCGAACCCTCCTTCACGTCTATCCGCCCCTCGCCCTGCGAGTATTGGAGATCTTGGGGGTCGCGGAGGTCCCCCGGGGCGCAGGTGGAGAGGCTGGCACGGGGGCGGGGGGTGGGGGAGGACAGAAGTGAAGCAGCCTTGCTGAGGCTCACGGAGAGCAGGTCAGCCCGCGAGCTGTGCCACGTGTCACCTGTATCTCGGGGGTCCAAAAACAAGGGGTTTGGAGCAAGAGGGAGACCCGGGCTCCAACTCCTTGTTCCTGGCAGGGCCAGGCAGACCTCCCACCTGCTGTCCGGCCCCTCCTTTTCCACCTGCCCGCAAGATGCTGGGGAGGGACCGTGGGGGTGGCGACGCTGCTGCCCACCCTAAGCCCGCGCTGGCGTGCCCTCCAGGAGTCGAATGTTTGCGGCTGGTGAGGAGGGCTGAGGCAGGGACCTGCTCTGATCCCTGTGCCAAATACAGCGTCTCCGCGCCTCAGTCTACCCGTCTGCGACGTGGGGCATTGTTTCTCGACAGCGCGTCACACGCCAGCGATGTCCTCGCGGGGCAGCCGGAGGTCGAAGCGCCGCGCCGTCGCCACAAGCTGCTGTCTATGCCCGGCGCGTGGCTCGCGCGCCACGGGGACGCGGAGTGGCCGACTCGAGCGCCGACCGCGGCCTTCTCTCCCCCAGCGAGCCCCGGCTGCCCCGACGTGCACTGAGCACGCAGCACCTTGCAGGCACCGTCCCTGTTTTGGGGTGTCGCCGCCATCAGGCCGTGCACCTGTCCTGCCTTCCCAAGCGCACCCGGCAGTGCGCGCCCACCGGAGACCCCCGTTTCTCCGCCTGTCCTTTGCTGCCCTCGTGTGGCCTGCCGTGGAACGGCCGTGCACCTGGGCATGCCGGGGAGGTGATGGGCCAGGCAGGTGTGGGGCGCCCAAGGACCAGCCCCGGGCTTAATTTTGACCGCGTTCTTGGTGCGGGCACCTCATCCAGGGCCTCCAAAGATGCATCCGTGAGAGTCTGAAGAACTGTTGCATGCGAGAACTGATCGCCGCAATCAAGCTAATGAGTCTATCCACCACCTTACACAGTTTTGATTTTTTTGGCAGTAAGAATATTTAAGATTTATTTTCAGGGCCACTGTTGTGGCATAGTGCGTCAAGCATCCATGTGTGGTACCAGCATCCCATGTGTACATGGATCCAAGTCTTAGCTACACTACTTTCGATTCATCTCCCTGTTAATGCACTTGGGAAAGCAGCGGAAGATGGTCCGGGAGCTTGGGCCCCTTAACCCATGAATGAGACCTTGGAAGAGGCTCCTGGTTCCTGGCTCTGGACGCACCCAGCTCCAGCCGCAGCAGGCATTCAGGGAATGATGCAGCAGATAGAAGATCAATGTCTCTTTCTCCTCCCCCTACCCACTTTTGCTCTTTCAAATGAATGAAAAAAAAAATCTTTTTAAAAAAGATTTATTCTCTCGGCAAATCTCAAGCCAGCCATACATCATGACTGTGGCAACCTGTTGGGACTTGAAGCAGAGGACTTACCAGCGTTCAGAGCGCTGCTCCTCACGCCCCAATGCAGCTACGTAAGCAAACCAATTTCTTTTTAGCACCTGGCCCCTAAAAGGGGCTCCCAGAGCCCAGAGGACAGCTGCCTGCTCCCTGAAGGACGAGCAGAGGGCTGCTAGAACCAGCCCTGGAGGGCAGAGCAAGGCCGGGAGATGAACCCTGGCTTGTCTCTAGCACTCCTCCCTGCCTCGGTGGGACAGTCTGCGGGCACCTCTGGAGACTGGAGGCAAATGTCGGGTGCTGGCGGGGCAGGCCCCATTGCCGCGGGCAGTCAACACTGGCCGTCTGGAGGCCGGCCCTGTCCTCTCAGCTCTCGACCCACTTTCAACGTGGCCCCCCCAGAAGCGCTGTTTCACTTGTGGCTTCAGAACTGTTGTGTGCCCTTCACCAGCTCCTCTGGAGCGCTGGCTCTGCAGTTCCTGCCATCATGTCCCTGAATAACGCTGCTTTAAAAAAACAGATTTATTTTTATCGGAAAATCAGATATACAGAGAGGAGAGATGGAGAAGAAGATCTTTTGTCCAATGATTCACTCCCCAAGTGACCCCAATGGCCAGAGCTGAGCCGATCTGAAGCCAGGAGCCTAGAGTTTCTTCCTGGTCTACCCTGTGGGTGCAGGGTCCCAAAGCTTTGGGCCGTCCTCGACTGCTTTCCCAGGCCACAAGCAGGATGCTGCATGGGAAGGAGGGATACGAACTAGTGTCCATATGGGATCCTGGCACATGCAAGGTGAGGACTTTAGTCGCTAGGCTACTGCACCAGGCCCAGACTCAAGGATTTTATGTGATCAGCGAGTTCTATAGTTTGTTATCACTGAATGTGATTTGTGTCTACTCCATTAATACTGCTGCATCTTCTTGTGCTCGATGTGACCTACCTTCATTTTCCCAAGTTAGTCCATGGGGAGCCCTGTCAAGCTGGCTTTGTCACTTCCTGGCGCCTCCGACATCCTTGGAGCACTGCCTCTGTGAAGATGTTCTGGCCTCATCTGGCGATGTGCTTGCTTCATGACAGGAACAAGTAACCATTTGATTGAGGAGACATGGCTGTTGTAGCAAAAACAATCAGTCAAGAAGACCCTCACAGAAAAGACAGAACCCCCTCCCCCAGGAGCGTCCGAGCGGCCCATGCTGTGCTGGAGGCAGGCGTGCAGCCCGCTCAGTGTCTCACCGTGCCTGTGTGTGTCCTGGCCCCGCCTCCCAGCTCCGCCTTCTGGTAGACCTGCGGGCAGAGGTGACGCTCAGGCACTCGGCTCCCAGCACCTGCCTGGGGACCCGGAGGGAGTACTCGGCTTTGACCCACAGCAGGCATTTCTGGCATTTCGGGAGGAACCAGAGGATGAGAGCTCTTTCTCTGTATTTCTGCCTCTGAAATAACCGAATTCTTTTCTAAAAAAAACTATGTGAGAGGAGGGGGAGAAAAGTTTTACAGATCCAACACCCTGTCCCTCGTCTCTTCAGTGAGCTGTGAGAAGCTCTCTCTTCCGTTAAAGGGGAGGGGGCTGTACCAACGGTTGAAGAGGAAGAAAACCCTTGGAAGTTACATACTTGGGAGCACAAAGAAAAAAACTCAATTGAGGCACTGCAGAAAAAGCTCAGGGAGTATCCAAAAGGTGAAACAAAGACAGGGTTGGACGATATGCAAACATAATGCAAACTTGAGGTCCCCCCCACCCCGCCCGGTGTCCCTACAATCCCACTTCCTTCTGGCTGACTCCACCAGCTTCTTAGAGCTGACATGCACAATGGTTGCAACCTCCAAAAGACAGCGGGTTGCCAGGAGAGCAGGGAACTAAGATGGAAACTGGGGGCTGCAGCAGGTCACCCCGCCCAGGGCAGAGGGGAAGGGTGGCCCAGGAAGGGGTGATGGGGATGGATGGCATGCGGCACAGGGCGCCTGGGGACCTCTGCTAGGACAGTGCTGGGTGAGGGTGGCTGAGGTCCGGCTCCAGGGTCAGGTGTGGGGGCTGGTCCCATCCCGGAGCCCCTGGGTCTGAGTCTGTGCTCAGCTCCCCAGGTCAGCTTCCTTTGATGATTCACCCCCCCCAAGTGACTGCAAAGGCCAGTGCTGAGCCGATCTGAAGCCAGGAACCAGGAGCCTCTCGTGTGTGTCAGCCCGTGTTCTTGCTCACCATGGGAGAGACCTGGACTGCGTTCCTTGTTCCTGAGCTGTTACCTGTCCCAGCTCAGCCATTGAGTAGGAGAGCGGGGAGAAAGAGCAGGTTCCAGGGGTGCAGCTGCGGCAGTCCAGAGGCGATGAGCGGGGGTGTGATGGGTAGGTTCACTTCGCGGTGGGCCAGGAGGATGGTGAGAATGGCCGGGGTGAGCTCTCCGGGAGAAAATCCGGAGGGGAGAAGCAGAAGTCCTCCAGGGCACAAGCTCTGCGGGTGGCCGCAAGATCCACAGTTCAAGCCAGAATTCAGCAGCCTGAGGTTCGTTCTCAGGCCAGGGCTCATTCAGGGACTGTCTATGGGCACAGTTATCTGACCCCTTGCAGGCGGGGACCTCACACCCAAGTCCGGGAAGCAGCGCTGATCCCCGGCCTCTGTCATCTCTACATTGACCACGAGAGGGCAGCAGAGGCTTGGCTAACCCGGAAAATGCCCTCCGCGCTCTTCCGGTGGAGAGCGGCCAAGCCCAGAAAGTCTTCACACCTCCATTTGCACCGGCACTTGGGTTCGGGCGAGATTCGGGGTCTGATTCCTTGATCGACCCCGACCCCTTGCTGTGATTGCGTTTACTCCGGGTCCAGGCAGGGAACCCGGCAGAGTGCATGCTCAGGAGAGGTCCATGGGATTCGTTCTTGGGGCAGTGTGGTGTGCTGTGTGTCCTGCCTTTGGAACCAGATCTGCCTTGCAGTCCCGATCTCGGTGTGTCCGCTTAAGCACAGCCTGTCATTCACCATTTGTAGGGGGAAACGCTGTTGCCTGCTTTGAAGGGAGGATTAAATGACAAGACCTAGGGATGCCGGCTCCGAAAGGCCGCATTCTCCTTATAAAGGGAGCGGTATGTGACGGGGTGTGGACATGGGAGGGAGCCAAAAGAGGATGACTGGCAGGAAGGAGCCCAAACGGGGGCACCAGGGGCTTCTGTCTGCCCTGTGGAACCCTGGAGAGTTCATGGCCAAATGGTCTGATGGACCCTGGGCACAGGAAAGATTTGCACCCTGCCGGTGGAGTCTAGAACACTGGCAGTCCACACTCCCGCCCCCACCACACACTTGAGACACTGTTTCCTGGGGCTAGCATGGTGCTGTGTTGAGTAAAGCTTCTGCAGTTTGTGTGCCGGCTGCTTCACTTCTCACCTAGCTCCCTGCTTGTGGCCTGGGAAAGCAGCAGAGGACGGCCCAGAGCCTCTGGATCCTGCACCTGCGTCGGAGAGCCGGAGGAAGCTCCTGGCTCCTGGCTTCAGTGGACTCAGCTCCAGCTGTTGTGGTCCTTTGGGAAGTAGATCAATGGATGAAAGACCTTACTCTTTTTAAAATTCTTACACTTGCACTTTTAAAGATTTATTTTTATTTGGAAAGTAGATTTTACAGAGAGAGCAGGGGAGACAGAGAAATCTTCCATTGTGACCCTTTCCTTCTGAGAGCGTCTGTGCAGATCAGATGTTCGAAGAAGGTGTGTGAACGCAGGGCAGGCAGCACCTGCAGGAACGCTGCAAGAATGTCCCTCCCAGGTGCTGGTTGGTGCAGACAGAGCCACGGCCTCGCCAGCACAGCCGCGTCCCACACCGAGGTGTGGGTTCTGAGATGCTGCCGCTGCGACCCTGTGATCTCCCAGCAACAGACACACTTCCATCGCTTCTGACGCTGTTTCAGTTGTGTGCGATGACCCAGCTACGCGCTGTATTGCGTCTTCGCCCTCCTGTATGTCATTTGGTCCAGGAGCACGTGTGAGTACTGCATTTCATTTTCTCCTAGGTTGATAACATTTTTGAGGACACAGTGTCCACCTGCTCCCAGCCTTCAGCTCCTTTCTCAATAAATGCCTCTCACGTGGAGGGGTTTGTCTGATTTTTCTGTGATTGCAGTCACGTGACGCACTGCTGGCTGGACGGGGTGGGAGTGTCCTGCCCTCAGGTCAACACCAGAGGGCGCACGGTCTCAGTCTTGCTCCTGTTCGTTACTTTTGATCTCTTGGCTAAACTGTTTCAAGGATTTCTGTCTTATTTAATTTTTAAAATAATGAATACGTTTTGACATACTTTAAAAAGGATTTAGTTTATTTGAAAGGCAGAGTTACACGCACACAGACACACCCAAAGATATCTTCCATCTGCTGGTTCACTCGGCAATGATCAGAACTGGTACTTTGTGGCCAAAGTTAGAGACCTGGAGCCTCATCCGGGTGGGTACCAGGGCTCAGGCACTGGGGGCATCTTCCCCGCGTTCGCAAGCTCATCATTAAAGGGCTGGCCTGGAAGTACAGCAGTCAGGTTTCAAACGGACCCCCATATGGGATGAAGTGCTACAGGTGGTGGCTTAGCCAGTTAATTTTTCACTTTTCACAAACTTTCTTTTTTAATTTTGAAGCTTATTTATTTGAAAGGCTGGTGGGGAAGGAAGATAGGGACAGAGAGACACACAGAGACATGGCAGATGGATCTTCAACTCACTGGTTCCGTTTCCAAGTGCCTGCAGCAGCTGGGCTGGGCCAGGCTGAAGCCTGGAGCCGGATGCCCCATCTGGGTCTCCCCAGTGGGTGACAGAGACCTGAAAAATGAAGGCATCAGCTGCTGCCTGAGCGGGCATGCGTCGGCAGGAAGCTGGGTCAGAGCAGACATGGACCGGGGTCCCAGGCATTTGGATGTGGGCACCCCAGTGGTGGATTAACTGCCCACCCCCGTCTTAGTGATGTCTCATGTTGAGAACCACTGGGAGGCAGCTCGCCTGTGCCCGCATGGTGGCAGCTGGCACTGTCTGTGTGACTGGTATTGCTTGGTGGGGAACTGGGAGCTGGGAGACAAGTAGCACCTTCTCCCTGCCCCTGGGGACTACATTGACTCCCGGACTGCTTGGGGGGACACACAGGTACCCTCATTTATTCATCCCCTCCTTCCTCACACATGTCCTGAGAGCCCGTGTAGGCAGAGACACCAAGCTGCCCAGGTGCCACCCTTTATGTGGCTTACGGACGACACAGTGGGGAGAGGACTAACTAGCTGCCTTGGTGCCTGTCACACCAAGGGTTCGGGAGCCTGGCGCCAGTGCTGGACCACTGCACATCACACAGCACCGGGCCTCCCTGGGGGGCGGGGATTCTGGTCTCTGCTTCTGTAACAGTTGAAGTGGCCCCCTTGTTCCTAACCAGGTGGTCTTGGGGGATGTGAGTGCCGAATAGCCATCCCCTCAGTTCCCCAAACAGAGGTGAGCCAGCAGGCTGGCTTCCTGTCTGCAGGCGGGCGGCAGGTGGGCCCATTTGGGAAGGGGCTCCCATCATGCTCTGGGGCTGGGGCCTTCGGACTGAGCCTGTGGTTATTTAGTCAGTGATAATATTGGATTTACTTGCATCTCTGAATTGCATCAAATGTCGCCAGTGACATTTAGCTGACACACAGACAGAGGCTGGCATTTTTAGACTGTCAGCATGTCACAGATGTGGTAGAGGACTGTGTTGGGCATGTGGTTTATTGGTAATTAGATGCAGCCAGCGAAGGCTCCTCTGGGGGGGGCCCTATCCCAAGCCAACTTCCAGCCCCTCCGAGAGACTGATGAGACCCCGACTATTTTCCCATTGTGATGGGGAAATTCAGCTCAAAAGTTTGGGGAACAAATGACAAAGTGAGTTGTTTTCCATCTGGGAGTCTGTTTTCTGACAACTTAGGCACTTGCAGCTGAGAGAAAAAAGGAGAAGAGTGAGGTGTGGGTGGCAACCTCTGAAAACGTGGAGAGCCCTGGCTGGCGGTCCCTCACTTCCCTGCCTCAGCCTTCTCATCTGGGAACTGGGATAGCAGCAGTGGAAGTGGGCATGTCACGTGGGCAGCACACAGCTTTCCACACCCACCCGTGATGCTGCTGTCATGACACGTGGCACGCAGGGGCTGAGGGGTGGACGGCACAACAGAGCCCCTGTCCTCGAGTAGCTGACAACCTGGAGGGGAGGTGTGAGAGCCACAAAGCACTCTTCAGCCAGGGTTGAGTTCTGGTCCACGCAGGTGGGTGGAAGTGATGCAGGCCACCACCAGGCCTGGCTCAGAAGCCCCCAGGGGCCCCTCCATCTGCTCTCTCCATCTCTTGACCTATGAAGAGTTCATCAAGCACCTGTTGGCAAACACACCCCTCGTGTGAAGGAACCTGGGTCCCTGCATAAGCAGGTGGAAGGATGTCTCACCAGGAATGGGAGCAGGGAATGAATTTCCATTGTGTTAAGCCATCTCAATATCAGGATTTGTCTATTTTTTCCCCCACAGGAAAGCATTATGTAGCCAGGTTTTCTTTAGGAGTGATAAGGAATCAGGGGTGGGTTGGGATAACCTGAAGCCGGTCCCCAGGCAGATGGGCACTTTGTCTGACAGCTGCATCAGCCTGCAGATGAGTGTAACCCAGCTTTTACTGCTGGGGGCATAGACTGCCTGCTGTGATCACATACCTGTGGCTAACAGCTCTGCCTCCTCCCACCCAACGTGAGCACGGCGCTCCTGCTGGAGTGGGATTGAGCCGTGCCCGTGGGGCCAGCAGCTCACACTAGCCTGTCTGCCTGCTCTGTACGAGTGATCTGACCCAGCTAGCTGTCCTTCCCGCTATCTCTGGCTCCCTTCTCCCCTGTGGCCTGTAGTTGTCCCCACTTCCCATGGCCCCTCTGTAAGAATGTCTGCCAGGACAGTCTGTTCCTTGTCAAAGGAGACTTTCCCTAATGAAGATTTCAATGGCACTGGAAAAGATTGTGTTTTAAGCCTGTGCTAGACGGAAAAGCAAATGTGCATCTCGGTAAGAACTTTTGTTTGTGCCAGAGTCAGGATGGGGTCTGAACAGCCCAGGATTTGAACTTGAGAAACGTTATGAATATCAGTTACTGGGCTGCAAAGGCAGTGAGTCAAGGGAGACAGACTTAGTTGCTTCTTGCACTGTGCCTTCTGAGCAAGCCTGATTCCCTCTCACAGTGCTAAGGAGTCAAGAGCTGTCACCACGGGGCCAGCACGATGACGGCTCAACTATTTCTCTGCCTGTGAGTGCTAATCCCATATGAGTGTTGGTTCATGTCCCAGCTGCTCCACTTCCCATCCAGCTCCCTGCTTGTGGCTTGGGAAAGCAGTAAAGAATGACCCAAAGCCTTGGGACCCTGCACCTGTGTGGGAGACCCAGAGGAGGCTCCTGGCTTCAGTCTGGCTCAGCTCTGGTCATTGTCGCCATTTGGGGAGTGAACCAGCAGATGCAAGGTCTTTCTGTCTGTCGTTTCTGTGCACCTGCCTTTTCAATAAAACAGATGAACGTTTAAGGAAGAAAAAAGAGAGAGAGAGTGAGAGATGATGGGGTTCCAGGGTGTGGTCCTCCTGGCTGCCATCCTAATGCTGTGGCTACAGGGATGGGTGTTGGTGTCACCAGGGAGGGGCAGAGTCTCAAAGGGGAGGGGCTGTTAAAACCTTGGCCTCCTGACATGGATATTAAGACTTGAATGAAAGAAGGGGAAGGGGCAGAATCAGTCCCTAGGACCTGGGGAGTGTCCAGCAGGCAGAGGCTGGGCTTGCCAAGGAGGACAGGGAATGGGGACCCTGAAATGCCTTTCAGCCGAGGCTTCCAGCGGAGAGGAATGCCACAGGCTCCCCACCAGGAGGGCTGCTAACCAGGCTGCTTGGTCATGTGCAGACAGGACCTGACACCTAGAGAAACCCCAGAAATCCCCGGAGTGTGAGTCACGTCCCCAGGTCACACAGCTGGGAGGTGGCAGAGCCGGGTGGCTCCTGTCCTCTGAGGTGCCAGGCGTGGATACCACGTGCGGCATGTTCACTTGCCATGGCGGCTTTTCTGCTCCTGGAGCAGGAGGCCTCTGACAGAGCAGATTAGATCTTAGCTGCTGGCTTGAGAACTACCTGACCTCCCTGCACTCCGCTCTGGCTTCCCGGGCTCTGCATGATGCACAGCCCCTACCCTCCAGGGAGGAAATGCAACCAGGAGCGGAGAGTCCCGGCCCCCAGAGTGCCCCATCAGGGCTGGGGGAAGACCCAAAGGATGGCTCTGTGGTCCCCAGTCACCCAGGTTCTGCAGGATGTGGTGTGGGGACCCTGAGCAAAGAGAGGTGCAGGGTCTGGGAAGTCAGGAATGCTGGAAGGGGTTCTGCAAGGAGCAAGAGGAAATGGCCACTCCAGGCCGGCAGCACACACAACAGCCAAAGGAAGGGAGGTGAACTTCAGCCAGCCATGAAGCCACTCTGCCGGCCTCTAGGACACATGGGGATTCAGCTCACCCTGACAAGGATTTCGGCTGGGGGCTGTGAAGCACTTAGTGTGCATCCGGCTCTGTAGGTACTTGGCACTGGCTTCTCAGACAGTCACACCTTCATTAATCTGCTGGCCTCAGAGGCCAAATCCTTTGAAGGTCGCATGGCTGGAGGTGACAAGTGCCCCCAAGCTGGCCTTTCTCCAGCAAAGGGGGTCCATTTCGGCGCACTCACTGATTGGGTGTCTCCCGTACGAGATATGCGCTGCCCGCAGTGTATTGTGCAGATCGAGCCACAGCTGCGGAAGGCACTGTTTGATGGAATGGCGAAGGTAGGCAGAACTGCGGTGATGACAAGATGAACATCAGGGATGGCTCAAAGGAAGTGCCCTGACTCAGCCTTCCCTGGCCGGCTCCTCCACCTGTCGGCCTTGCTGTCCTCTGGTCATCAGCCGCTGGTGATGAGAGAATGAGAGACCTGCGGTGACCAGGAGTCTCCCAGCTGGCCCTGTCTGGTCACCCCAGGATCCATCTGTGTAGTTTCGTAACAGTCAGTGGTTCCAGGGCCTGATGCCAGGTGCACGAGTGACCAATATCTAGTGTTGTCCTTTGTTTTGTTTATGTGACATAAATTATACCAAGTTCTCAACATGTGCACCCTCCTTCCTGTTTCTCCACGAGCCATTGACTGTGTGACTCTGGGCACGCCTCAGTTTTTGAGGGAAAAGTGGGCTGCTTTCTAAGGTGACATGAGGCTAAGGTTGCCTAGGGTACCTGGGTCCATATCTGAGGCCCTAGCTTTGATCCCTAGCTCCGGCTCTCAGTTCCAGCTTGGGTCCCTTCCACGCACCCTTGCCTCCTGGCTGTGGTGGGGCCCTGCACCTGCTGGCGCAGGCAGTTGGAAAATTCCAACTGTGGAACCGTTGAGCTCCAGGCTGGCTCTGTTCTTGCTTCGTTGGAACCTCAAGGCTTGAATCTCGTCTTTTGAACATGACAACATGACTCCGGGGTGCAGTGGGCTTCCGGGGTCTCGCTGTGCTTTGTGTTTTGGTCTGGGGGGGCTGTAGATAGTGGGCTTTGTGAAAGGTCAGCAGACTGTGCGCGTGCAATTAGCACGCTTTCCGCATGTACTTGGTCTATTAACATCGAAAGTTTAAAACACTGTGTATTAACAAACTGTTAACATTTTCAGGTGGATTTAGGGTATTTGTTTAAAACCAAGAATGAATCCTTGGTTTTTAGCAATACATGCTGAAATATTTATGTGTGGAATGAATAACACTTGATTTACAAAACAAACAGGGGCCTGCCCTGTGGCACAGGGGGTTCAGCCGTTGCTTGTGATGCCGGCATTCCATGCAAGCCCCGGTCAGAGTCTTGCATCCTCAGCTTCTGATCCGGCTCTCTGTTGACGTGCTTGGGAAAGCCGCAGCACGTGATCTGAGTGTTTGGGGTTTTGCAGCCAAGTGGGAGACCCTGAAGGAATTCCAGGGTGCCGGTCCATTGTAATGCAATCCATGTAGCCTCTCTTCTTCTTCACCCCCCATGGCTCCCTACACTTCTGCTTTTCAAATAAGTGAATAAATTATTTATTTATATTGGAAAGGCGCATATACAGAGAGGAGAAGAGACAGAGAGGAAGATCTTCTATCCGATGGTTCACTCCCTAAGCGGCTGCAATGGTTGCAGCTGAGCCAAACCGAAGCCAGGAGCCAGGAGCCTCTTCCGGGTCTCCCACATGGGTGCAGGGTCCCAAAGCTTTGGGCCGTCCTTGACTGCTTTCCCAGGCCACAGGCAGGGAGCTGGATGGGAAGTGGGGCTGCTGAGATACGAACCAGCACCCCGATTGGATCCCGGCATGCTGAAGGCGAGGACTTTAACTGCCACACTATCGCACCAGGCCCAAATAAATCATTTTTTTTTTTAATTTCTTTTAAAATTTTTATTGGAAAGTCAGATTTACAGAGAAGAGAGACAGAGAGTGGCTGCAATAGCCGGACCTAAGCCAATACAAAATCAGGAGCTTCTTCCAGGTCTTCTAAGAGGATGCAGGGTCCCAAGGCTTTGTGCCATCCTCGACTGCTTTTCCAGGTCACAAGCAGGAAGCTGGATTGGAAATGGAGCAGCTGGGACATGAACTGGTGCTTGTACGGGATTCCGACACATGAAAGGCAAAGACTTAGATCACTAGGCAACCGTGCTGGGCTCATGAATATATCTTAAAACAACAACAACCAAACCAAACCAAACCAAACCAAAAACCCCAACACACCCCAGGTGCTGGCCTGGGACTTGGTTACTTCATCTCACACTGGATCACAACAGCCTCAGCTGCATTCCTTCCCTTTTGATAAACGAGGACGCTGCGGCTGAGAGGGACAGAGGCCACGGGCCCATCTCATTGACACGACAGCCTCATGGCAGTGTTTCCGTGATGAAGAGCACAGCGAAACTCAGCGTCGTAACTCACGAACATAAAAGAACGGGCGGACACAGGAGCGGGGCCACCACCCAGGCTGCCCGCCTCCCATGGGGCGCTTGGCTTTGAGCCCCAGCTTTGCTTCTGGTCCAGCTTCGTGCTGGTCTGCACCCTGGCTCAGGTACTTGGATCCAGACACAGGGACATTTGGGTGAAGTTCTGGACTCCTGGCTTTTGTCTGGCCCACCTCTGGCTACTGGCATTTGGGGAGTAAATCCGTGAATTGAAGATCTCTTTCTCTGCACTTTCTAAATACAAATTAATTAAAAAAAAAAAAAAAAGGAATAGTCAGATCTCGTGAATGTTCCTGTCACAGCCCCTCCCTGCCGTCTCGGCGGACCCCTCTCGGGTGACAGCTCCTCGCCCCCATCCTTCAGGCCTGGGGTTCCTTCCCCGGGAACCCTTACAAACAGGCTCCAGCCCCAGTGCTTACTCTTTCGGTAAGGGCAGGTGTTTTGGTCCGGTTCACCCAGCAGGAAAAAGCAAACATCCCTTCCTCCCTCCTCCATGGGCCCCAGCCAACCCACCCCAGCTGGTGTTCCCTTCACCCCAGATGCTCCTTCACCCCAGGTGCTCCCTTCACCCCAGGTGCTCCTTCACCCCAGGTGCTCCCTTCACCCCAGGTGCTCCCTTCACCCCAGGTGCTCCCTTCACCCCAGGTGCTCCTTCACCCCAGGTGACCCCTTCACCCCAGGTGCTCCTTCACCCCAGGTGCTCCCTTCACCCCAGGTACTTCTTCACCCCAGGTGCTCCTTCACCCCAGGTGCTCCCTTCACCCCAGGTACTTCTTCACCCCAGGTGCTCCTTCACCCCAGGTGCTCCCTTCACCCCAGGTACTTCTTCACCCCAGGTGCTCCTTCACCCCAGGTGCTCCCTTCACCCCAGGTACTTCTTCACCCCAGGTGCTCCTTCACCCCAGGTGCTCCTTCACCCCAGGTGACCCCTTCACCCCAGGTGCTCCTTCACCCCAGGTGCTCCCTTCACCCCAGGTACTTCTTCACCCCAGGTGCTCCTTCACCCCAGGTGCTCCCTTCACCCCAGGTACTTCTTCACCCCAGGTGCTCCTTTACCCCAGGTGCTCCCTTCACCCCAGGTACTTCTTCACCCCAGGTGCTCCTTCACCCCAGGTGCTCCCTTCACCCCAGGTACTTCTTCACCCCAGGTGCTCCTTCACCCCAGGTGCTCCCTTCACCCCAGGTACTCCTTCACCCCAGGTGCTCCCTTCACCCCAGGTTCTCCTTCACCCCAGGTGCTCCCTTCACCCCAGGTACTTCTTCACCCCAGGTGCCTCTTCACCCCAGGTACTTCTTCACCCCAGGTGCTCCCTTCATCCCAGGCCCAGCTGGCAGCTGCAACAGCAGCTTCCAGGAGGAGAGAGCGTTTTGTTTGTTTTTTCTTATTCCTCCTTCCCTCACAGCAATGACTCTGTTCCTGTGACCACAGATTACTTCTGACGCCTAATTACTGTACATCATCGTGCCATAAAATGATGATTGAAGGTGTCACTGTCCCAAGTTTGCACTTGTAAAATACGTGCTCTTTTTGTTTTCCTCCTCTGCATTTGCCTGCAGGAAAAGACAGACACCAGCAGCTAAAGTCCTCACCTTGCACGCCCGGGATCCCATATGGGCACTGGTTCTAATCCTGGAGGCCCTGCTTCTTATCCAACTCCCTGCTTGTGGCCTGGGAAAGCAGCCGAGGACAGCCCAAAGCCTTGGAACCCTGCCCTCTCGTGGGAGCCCCGGAAGAGGCTCCAGATTCCTGGCTTCGGATTGGCTCAGTTCCGACTGTTGAGATCTCTTGTGGAGTGAGTCAGTGGATGCAAGATCTTCCTCTCTGTCTCTCCTCCTCTGTGTATATCTGACCTTCCAAAGCAGCAATAATAATAATAACTCTTAAAAGACAGGCACATTTATTTCAACTTTATGCAGAGCAACTTTAAAGCACAGAGGAGAGGTGGGTGGCTTTAAAGAGGTGGGTACTCTGCAGGGGGAGGAGGCCTGCCTCGCCTGTCTGGTACCACGCCCCAAGTCCACCTCCAACCCTAGCTGGGTCTAAGGAAGCTGAGGAAGGGTCACAGGTGGACTCAAGAAAGCGGATGCTCTCTGCTGCCCCCCTGCTCCTCTCACTGACTTCTTCTGGCTGTTCTCCCTTGAGGCCCCAAGGCTGGCCACTGTCCCACACTCTTCTTGTGTGAAACGGCAGTGGCCAGCAGTGGAAGGAGAGCCAGCCTTGGGGCCTCAAGCAGGATGTTTCTCGAGAGCACCCTCCCTTGTCCCTGGGGTGGTCAGGTTGGGGGTGACGTCCCTGTACAGGGCGGCCCTCGGGGTGGGTTGGGGCAGTCTCTCCCACCCCTCGCTCTCACAGCACCAATGTCTCTCCGGGCTTTGGCTGTGAATCCAAACTGACCTGCAGGTGGGAGTACTGGGGACCCCTAAGCTGCGGTGCCGTGAACGGCTGCCTCCGAGGTGAGGGCCTTCAGCCCTCATGTGGGCCTGGTGCCTTGCTCGGCTCCCAAGGCTCAGCGCAGAGCCACCCTGTCAAGCACGCCAGCCTGCGGTGCTTGTCTGCTCCAGGTTCCCAGACGCCGGGCTCCTGCCAGGGTCTGCCCTCCTTGCAATGCCACTCCCAGCCCCTATAGCTGGGCCTCCTCTGGCCTGGGCTCCTGATTCTGAGAACCTCTGGATCTGCTCAGGGTTGCCCAGCGTCCACCCCTCCCGGCTGGCAGGCTCTCTAGGGCACAGGCTGGGTGAGCCGTGAGCTGCTGGGTCCAGGATGCGTGGTTCAGGGCTGGCACACAGCAGGTGCTTGAGGGGTTGGCCAGCGCAGACTACGTGTCAGGTGCCAGTATCAGTTCAAAGTCCACTGTGACAACCCTGCTCTGCGGGGCTGTTACCATCCACAGCCGCATCACCTGGAGTTCGGGTCCCAGTGCCACAGCCGCTGTCCTAGGTGACCTCGGTCAAGGCACTTAACCTTCCGGTGACCTGACCTGCCTGGCTGGGCGGCTGTGCAAATGAGTTCACGGCATAAAATAGAGGGGCACTAAGGATGACCCCCATTTTATGGAGGCACAAATGGAGACACAGAATTTGAGAAATTTTGCCTTAGATCACATAGCTGGGGAAGGGCAAGGCCAGGGCTTACTGTCCCAACCATGACCCCGCTGCGTTCATGGAGCAGCCTGCCATGGAGAGGGTTGCTGGTCTCCCCGGTGGCGGCATGGGTGTCGCCTAGGCAGCCGTCCACTCTGCCTTCCGCCGCCAGGGGTCGGCCGCGGCCAGCGCTGTGCCGGGAGCCGGGGAAGCGCCGCCGGGCGAGGACGGACCCTTGGAGGTCACGCGCCCTCCACCCCCAGCCCACGATGGACCGTGGCCCCCAGATGGGGGACACTGCACTCAAGGCCACCAGGGTTCAGTGCCAAGGGCGCGAGACCCCAACCCCCTGTCATGTCCCTGGCTCTTCCCCTAAAGTCCCAAAGGCCAGTCTGTCCCAGGAGCTCGGGGAAAGCGGGTGGTATGGGCCCCTAAAAGAGTCCCCCCCCAAGAAGCGTGGTCCGCGTTTCGGGGTGCCTGTCGTGCTGGGTGACTTCACCTTGCCCTTGACCCCAGCGCCCATCCTCAGAGGAGCCCCGAGTCTTGTGACGGTGGAGGGCACCTCCCGTCACAGCCTGCCTCGGCCACAGGCGGGCCCAGTTGGGGTCCCGCGGGGGTCGTGGGCGCCGCCGGGTCCCCGCTGCCCCAGCTCGGCTCCGGGCGGCTGCGAGCCGGGCTCCCGGCAGGGGGCGCTGCCGCACCGCGCGCGGCTTCCCCGCGTGTCCTCGCAAGGACAGTGTGGTCACGGCGGCCGCGCGAGGCAGTGGCCGGCTGAGGTGGGCCGCGCCCACGCCGCGGCTGCGGGGCCGAGGTCGGCGGCGCGGGCTGGGGCCGTCGGCCCGTTTCTGGGTTGGACATGTGGGTGTGGGTGGGACCCTCATCTCCCGCTCTGGGCGGAGGAGGAGGACGAGGGTGGGGCTGTGACCTTGAGCGGTCACCGTGCCTGTCTGGGCCTCGGTTTCCTGTGCCTGCAGTGGGGGTGTTCTCGAAGGAGCGAGCAGATGAGGCATTGCGTGTGAAAACGCTTCAGGAAATCCGAGGCCCACCAAGGCCGGATGTAAATTGAAAGGCTTTTTATTGAAAAACAGCCCTCCCCTGCTTCCCCAATCCATCTTCCCGGTTCTGCACGCGGGTGGCAACCATTTTAGGCGGCTTCATCTGTATTTTCTGGCGCTTAACCACGTATTTCGAAATAATATGCTTATGCGGCCGTTTTCTTAATTTACGCGTGTTAGGTGCTATCCGTTGTCTTCCTGTTGGAATAAACAGGGGGTTCGCTGCAGGCCCCTCGCCTGCAGTATTTGTCGGGAACTTTGGGTCGGCTTGTATGGCGCCTTTCCCCCAGGGCTCTGTCACCTGGGTAGGGCTGCCGTCCCCAAGGCCTGCTCGTCATGCCCTGTTTCTTGGTCCTCGGTATTGGAAACTGTGATGCTTCCTCAGAAACAGAGCCCTGGTTGGTGTGTGTGGGAGGGTTGAGGGGTTCAGCTCTGTGAGGATTCCTCCATTTTGCTGTTGACCCTGATCACTATTTGAGCTAGGCACAGAGTCCTGGGGTGCTAGCCTCTCCCCCTGGCTCCTGGCCCTGCTGTGTCCTCCCACCCCACCCGCCTTCTTGTCTTCTGGATTCTGTGCTTTTTAGTGCCTGGTTTGGAATACTGCAAGGTCACAGTATGAATGACATAGCGACACTCAATGTGGGCTCCTGGGTGGTCCTTTTCCATATGAAACCTCATGTCCCCCCAGTTCCGCTTTTAGTCATCTTCCTCTCTTGCTGACTCTACAACACCCAAGAGTTGGATCCTGACCTCCAAGGTGGATCTTTGCTTTGAAAGGCAGAATGATGTGAGAGGAAAAAAAGAGCTAGTGAGTGAGAGAATTCTTCATCCATTGGTTCACATCCCAGGTACACACACCAGCCAGGCTGGACCAAGTTGCAATGGGAGCCAAGAGCTCCACCCCAGTCTCCCACAGGAGTGGCAGGGACCCAAGGACAGGCTTGTGGTCAGCATCTGCTGCCCTCCAGGTGCATTCACAGGAGGCTGGGGCAGAGGGATGGGCAGGGATGGGATGGGATGGGATGGGATGGGATGGGATGGGATGGGATGCGGGCGCCTCAGATGGTTTAAGGTCTGTCCATCCAGGGCTGGTCTTTGATCTCTTCTCTACTAGTGCCTGTCATTTGCTTCTGCAAATGAGGCCAGTTCATTTCCTTGAATTTATGTCCCAGGTCTTTTAGCTGAGTTTGAAGTTTTAGCTACAGTGTTTGTAATTTGCAAGAATTTGGCTTTCTGCTGCTGCCCAGCATCATGGGGGATGCCACACAGCACATTGCTAGCTTGAGGGAAAGATATGGTTTCTACCGAGTGTGCATCTGTTTTGTACCATTGTAAACACATTAGTAAGTGGAGCCACCAGAAATTGAGGACTATCTGTGCATAGAAAGTTCATAGCCTGGCGCAGTGTACTACCACTGGGGTCACTTTGCCTCTAAGAGAGTGGGGAGGGAGCTGGGATGGGGAGAGGGCCTGACTGTTCCCTGGGGGTCTTTGTGGTTAATCCTGCTGTTCTCAGCCCTTTGTGGACTGCAGCCTCTTCTCCCGGGTCTCCGAGGTGATTGTTCATTCACCATCTTCTGGATGCACCTTCTGGAAGCAAATCTTATTAAACCACGGTGGGGTGGACTATCTCCTCCCTCCCCAAATTGTTTCACTAGAGAAATCATTAAAATGGAAACAAACTAACATTTAGGTTAGTCTAAAACATGCAGATGCTTATTCCCTTCTCTGAGTGGGGAATCTGTTAAGTGGAATTCTAGCAGGTCCTTCTGGCACAAACTCTAAGGGATATAACGTGTCTGCCATTTCCAGGTGAACTTCTTTATGGTGCAACTAGAACTCGAAGGCTCTTGTGGAACAGTCTGAGCGTGGATTCCTTCTAGATTGGTCTGACTTCCTCTCCGTGTGTCAAGACTTGCTTGTCTCTAAGTCATCTGAGTGCTTTTTAATAGCAATCTGCCTTCATTGACTCTTTCAACTTAGTTTCATAAAAACAACTCCCTCTTCACAATCATATTTTATTGCTTGATTAGTATTAAATTGAATCATATAATTATAAAACCAAGTACAACTGGCATAAACAGGTTTGGGAATAAGCAGTTGTTTCCGGGAGAGCCGAGTGAGGAACTGTTAGAGATGCCGAGGGTCACCTGCTGAGGCACAGGGGGCCTGATGTCCCACCTGTGCAGGCCCTCCCAACAGTGCTGGAGAGTGGTGAAAGCCTGCCTGGTGCCATTCACTCTTCCACCCCTTCAGTCTTACTGGGAAGTTGTTGAACTCTCTCACTTATTCATGAACGATCCTTGAGCTTTTATCTTATTTTTTTTTTTTCTTACTCTCTTTTTCAGGGGAGAAGGCATTAAAGGAGAGAAGATAGACATTGCAGTTCAAGCTGCCATCTTTATCCAGATGGCTCCCTTGTTCAGGGAGGGGAAGACCCTATGATTACCTCCACCAAGGTCACACAGCTGGAAAGTGACAGAAGCAAGGGCAAACTCAGGTCTGTTGGAGGTTGTGGTGGACACTGTGGTAACTTGTGTAGCTGCCTCACCAGGTGACCACCACTTGGACAGCTGCTCTGGGAACACTGACCTCCGGAGACTTTCTGGGAATTGCCTTGGCCTGCAGGGACCACGTCTGCACACCCTTCCTCTTGGGCTTGTGGTGGACAAAGACTGGTGAATTCAGGGAGCTAAAAGCCCAACCCTTGTCCTGCAGTTTGAGACCATTCTGGGGCCAGCCCAGCTACCACTGTAGGCTCCGTGGAGACATGACTGCAGTCTGTACAAGTTCTATTCAGTTGCAGCTGTAGCTTCAGAGGGTGCTGTCCAGTGAGCCTGCACAGAGTACCAACACCAGGCAGAGGCCACAGTGCCTGCACTGTTTTGCCTGCACTCAGGCACAGTTGCCTGCATGAAGGCAGTGGCAGTCTGAGCTCCCAGGTCATCTTGGGGGCAGGATCCCCAGCAAGGAGAGCGAAAGTGGGCTGGGAGTGGGAGGTGTCAAACTCGGGACCCGTACAGGCATCCCAATGGGAGGGTCAGGAATGGCATCATGGTCATCGGTGTAGTGGGGTGTGTCATGGGTGGCAAGACTGAGCACACAGGCAACCCCTGGTGGCATATCCAGGGACAGGAAGGATTGGTTGTCAGCATGGAGACATCACAGGGTTGACTCAGCTGTGATCCAGGCAGCAGGATGAACCTGACTTTAAGATATGTTGGAAGTGGTCTGGTGGGGCCTAGGATTGCAGTGGGGAGGCTGTGACAGTGGCAGATGTGGTGGGAGGCAGAGCCTGGGCCAGGGCCCTGATCAGGGACTGATAGCCTACCACCAAGCACTCCCATGTTTCCTGTGCATCCTTGTGCAACTCATAATCTGTTTACATGCTACATCTATTGTATGTCTGCATCCATTAAAATGAAAGCCCACAGGTGTGGATTCTGTCCTCTCTAGGAATGTATGGCATGGACAGTACTCAATAGATACTACCACTGCTGCTCCTAGTACTACTACTGGGTGGGTGCGTACATCCTTTGTGGGGTGTGGAGGATTGGGTCTAGGTAGCAGTGTTGTTCCCTGAGCTCAGACGTCTGCATGGTGGTGGGCTCCCTGACATAGAGTTGGAAGGAGGGGCGTGTGTGGGGAGGGTAGTCCCAGGGGCTGATGTTAATCCATTCACAGCCTCCATAGATTTGAATTGCTTGACTTGCCTGTTGGGAGCTGTGGATTTTTTTTTTCTCCAAAGGATGATCAGAGCCCTGCTGGAGGCTCCCTGATGGCATCTCCCCCAAGGCTTGATGGCATCTCCCCCAAGACCCGGCAAGAAAAGACAGGGGAGGCATGCTCATTGCTGGGCTGGGGCTCAGGGAGCGTCTATGTTAGTGATGTTGTGGGGGGATGACCTCAGGTGAGAGACAGGAGGATTGAGTTTTCTGTGTGATAAGCATCTACCTGGCAGTAGTGGGTATAATGTATTCAACAGCTCAAAGCCGTGTTTACAGGTTGCTGGGCTGTGTGCGTGTGACCACTGGCCACTGCTTACCAGTAGGGAACTGAAGACCTAAAATGCAGAGGGTCCCAGGGCCACCTTGCCCAAGGATGCAGGGCTGGATTCAGCTCTATTCCCAGTGTTCTCAGCCAGCTTTCCCACAAGTGAGTGCCGTATTTGCTGGGATGCAGTTGTGTTCCAAGCCTCTGTGTTGCTCAGGTAAAGTGAACCTACTTAAGAAGCTGAGTAGCATTCCTGTCCCCCTGGCCAGTCTCCTCCCTTGTCTGATGGGTTCCAGGCCACTGCAGGCTACAGCACCGCAGAAAGCTGCCTGATAAGTGGAACTGGTGTCGGCACAGGAAACTTGACAGGGGTGGACGCAGAGGATCAGCCGCTGTCTGGACACATGTGTGAAGGGGGGCTCTCCATGTGGCACTGGGGCCTAGCTATTGAGCTGTGACATTTTTGAAAAGTGGCACGGAAGTGACTTTCCCACTACACACTGATTTCTGCGTAAGAATGTATGTTCTCCCTGAGCCTGTGCCTGTCCAATCAGCTCCTCCCTGCTCCTCCCAGACTGCCCCTCTCGCTTCTCCTCAGGCCCTTGGCAGCCTTCCACCTGGACAGCGCTCCTGCCTCCTGCTGCAGTGCTGCCTTCCTTAGCCCTTGGTTCTTGAAAAACAGTTTATTATGAAAATTCAAACTCATGCAAAAAACAAGATAGAATAATATAATGAACCCTGTGGTATCTGTCTCCCAGACTCTCCATTTGCTCCCCCCAGTTCTCCCAGCCTAGCATGTTTCCCGTTATTCTGAAGGAAAACCTAGACACTATTTCTTCACATCTATCAAGGTGTATTGAAATATATAACCATACTGCCTTGACTATATCTTAAAAGTAAATTTAAAAACACCTCCCTAACGTCACAAAATATGCAATTAGCATTTGAATTTCCTAGGTTAGTTTTTGTTTTCACAATTTGACTTAGGATTCGCATGAATTCTACATACTATGATTGGCTGGTAGTACCTTTCAATCTGAGGTTTTTTTTTTTTTTTTTTAAACTGGTCTAGTTATCTTGCTTCCCACATCTGGGTTTTTCTGAATGAGTCCCATGATGTCATTAGATATGTTCCTCTGTCCCCAGCATTTCCTGTGTGTTAAATCTAGAGACTTAGATTTAGATTTGATGTTAGTTAAAATCTATTTTTTACTTTAATCTTCATGTAAAAAAAGTATTTCCTTCCATTCTATTTAAAAACAAAGAGGAGGGTAGAAGGAGAGAGAATCTTCTATCTGCTCATTCACTCCTTGATTGTTCACAATAGCCAGAACTTGGGAGCCCAATTTGGGTCTCCTACATGGATACAGGGACCCAAGAACGTTAGTCATCACCACTGCCTCCTGGGGGTGCACCAGCAGGGGCTGGAATCAGAAGTGGAGTCGAAACCTGAACCAGACCCTCCAAAACATGAAGTGGGTGGCCTAATGAGCTTTCTAATCATTTTCCAAATGCCTGCCTCCCAGATTTGAGTTTTTGGCAAGAAGCAATGGCATGAACTTTTACACAGAGGTGCAAAACATCTAGTCGTCACCTCTGTTTTGCTGTCAGTGGCTGTTGATGCTCATTGACAAGACCCATGCTTTCTTTAGACTTGGCCCAGTAGTGACGTTGTAATGTCATTTTTGCTTTGTTAGCCAGGCTGTGATAAAGGGTAATGTTCATAAATCGATTATGCTGAGCTGCTCAGACTGAGCAGATACTTGGTTCATTCAGAAAAGGCAGGATAAATGCTTGATTCTTTCCATTTGTTTTCAGTTTCTAGAATAATGAACTGGTTCCTTAGCATGATCCAGAGGTTATTTTTGGTCTCATTTCTTAAATCTTGGTTTTATTTATTTATTTACTTATTTATTTTTAATTTTAAATTTTTTGTTTTGATTGTTTTGCCTTTAGGGGGCTTAAATAAATGAAGCTTTTCCATTTGTTTCAGTTATCCTTACTGATGCTCAAATTATCCCATTTCTGGCTAATGGGAAGCTCTAACTTCTATCCTGAATCCCAGTAGTGTCTGCTCCCCTACTTTCTAGAATGACAGAATGTTCCATTCTGTGTATTTCTTGCCTAGACCTGTAATCCGCCACTCCAAGAGCCTGTGTTCCTGTGGAAAATATTGAGGCCAGTCTGAGTTGAGTGTTAGGGGTTATGTTATCTTTTTAACATTATCCTGATACATAGACAAGACTGGATGTGCCGTATGTGTGACTAGGAAGCACAACAACAAAATGGTTGCCACGTGCCACTATCTGATGTGAGATTTGGAATTTATCCACAACAGTTCGTTTCTAAATCCTTCCTCAGCCTCCACCCCAGGGGGTAGAGTGTGTATTTAATTATTTGAAAGGGAGAGTCACAGAGAAGGAGCGAGAGAGATATCCTATCGACTGATTCACTCCCCAAATGACTACCCAAGCCAGGACTGGGCCAAGCCAAAGCAGGAGCCACAAATGCCATCCAGATATACCACAGGGTGACAGTAGCCCAAGCACTTCAGCCATCTGCTGCCCTCCCAGGCGCATTGACAGGAAACTGGATCAGAAGTCAGCTAGTTAGGACTAGCACTGGCACTACAACATGTCATGCTAGTCATACAGGAAACCCCTTTGCCACAACACTGCCCCTATCAGTATCAGTAGGTGTGTATTTTTAAATATGCTGTTGTATGTTTTCTTCTATAATCTGCCTTAGTTTATAGTCAGTATATCTATATTTTATGATTTATCCTGTTGCTTTTTAAGCCATAGTTCATTTCTTTTCACGGCAGTGTTAATATTTGCAATCCCTTCTGAACTATGGCTTTATTCTCCTTAGTTTCAAGTACCCTTAGTCAACTGTGGTCTACAAATATTAAATGGAGAATTCCAGAAATAAATCATTCATACTTTAAGTTGCATTCTGGTCTGAGTAGCACAGTAGCAGCTTACAGCAGCCTGTTCCATCCCACCCAGAACAAGACTCATTCTTTGGTCCAGTGTACACACAGTGTATACCGCACAAGCTGTAATCACTCGGCCTTGATCATGAGCTTGAGCGGCTCTCATGGGGTCTCTGTGTTTCCAATCACATCACCATGATTTTCCTTCATAATGGCCCCTAAGACACAAGAATCATTCAGATATTTGCCAAAGGGAAGCCTTGAAGTGTTTCCTTCAGGTGAATCAGCAAGAGTTCTTGGCTTAAGGAAAGAAAAAAATCATCTGCTAAAGTTACCTGCAGTTGCAGAGAAAGCAAACCCACCCATGACATTCTGAAGAAGGAACAAGAAATCTCTGCTGGTTTTGTTGTACCTTACTGCAGACACTGTGGCCTCTGTGCTGGAAAAAAATGGCTGGGTAACATGTGTATAGTGGTAGGAAAAGCAGTGCAAACACAGGGTTCAGTTCTGCTTGTGGTGTCAGACATTCCAAGGAGTCTCAGACCACATCCTCACGGGTCAGGAGGCTGCTGCATACCATGGTGGGACTACACATTAAGTCGTTTGTCCATTTTCCTGATGTGGACATTTGGGTTGTCTCCAGTGTTTTCTGTCCCCTGTGTTTTCACCGCAGGCATATTTTGCTGATATATTCTGTTCCACACCCCCTTTTTCCATCCACAGGACACATGTGCAGGGGTTTACCGAGCACAGTGGTTAGCAGACCTTTTAGTCTCAGGATTCCAAAGAACTTTTCTCTATGTGTGGTTTATTTTTATCTTTTTCAGTAGTTAGTTACTACATGCTAGAGGTCAAAATACAAAAAAGTTTGTTATTATTATTTTTTAAAGATTTATTTTTATTAAAAAGCCAGATATACAAAGAGGAGAAACAGAGAGGAAGATCTTCTATCATTCCCCAAGTGTTTGCTTAGCTAGGGCTGACCTATCCAAAGCCAGGAGCCAGGAACCAGGAGCTTCTTCCGGGTCTCCCACGTGCATGCAGTGTCCCGAGGCTTTGGGCCATTCTCTACTGCTTTTCCAGGCCACAAGCAGGGAGCTGGAAAGGAAACAAGGTGTCGGCACATAAACTGGTGCCCGTATGGGATCCTGGCATGGGCAAAGTGAGGACTTTAATCACTAGGCTACTGTGCCAGCCCTGCTTATTATTTTTAATAACAAATTATATATTAACATGAATCACATTTTTATTGAAAACTATTTTTTTAAGACAAAATAAGGGAATGGGTGACATTATCTAAATTTTTTGTGTATCTCTTTTGTGTCTAGCTTAACAGAGGACAGATATAGCTGTTTTGGTTCAACCTGTTGCAATGTCACATGTCATGCATTCTCTGAAACGCTGCACCATGTTCTTGTGGGACAAGAGAGAAGAGGTCAAAGCATGTCTTTTGACTTCATAAATTACCTTAAAGAAGTCTCAGACCCCCGAACTATGGTTTAATTGCTGCTCTGGAGAATGCTGGTCTAGAAGTGAGATTGTTGGGTTGTAAGGTTGCAGAGAACACACACAAATTGTTACCAGTTAAGACAATGGTACTTGCTCTATGCCAGGCTTCCTGCTTGTCTTATAACAATCTCTGAGATCCCAGCAACGGAGCAGACCTATTCTCACCCTGGGAGTGCTCCACTGGGAGAGACAGATATCCTGACAGTCTTTAAGTCATGTGCTGGGTTCCATAAAACATGAAGGCATGTCCCTAAGAAGTCTTACCTTATAAAAAGCAGAATCACAGAGACAATTGCTTCAATGGGGAAAAGAGGTTAGGAGCTAGAGAGTTTTAGACTGCCATAACAAAGTTATTTTTCCTCCAGGAATGTCAATAATAAAGGGATTGTTACAGCTCTAAGTGTATGGCCATAAAACTCAAGCATCATAGAGCAAATCCAGCATTAGACCCCCTCACAAGGAGACTCATGAGGCACGTCTTTTTCCTCCTGTCACCCCAGGACTCCTGTCACCTGTCATCACTAGGTCAGAATCTCTCCTCTTCCAGACACCTTGGCCAGCCACTGCTTAAATCCCAGAGTCTCTCTGTGGTAGCTTCCTAAAGACATTAGGACACTCGCTATCCCAGCCCCCACTCTCTTTGCAGCTGGTTCCCCTGGAGCAGATTCTTTCTCTCTCCTGCGTTTCAACTCCCTGTGATCTGCTCAGTATCAATTGTTCTCTCTAATTAAAGGATCACATTATATTTAATTTGCATTGTAAAATCCCATCATAGGAGAAACTCTTACAGGATGTCAGAATAGGAATAGGCTCTGCAGAGACAATGCCATGTTACAGTTCAGGATGGGGCCCCTGGTGCCAGCCTGCCAGAATTGCAGTTTATGTATTGTGTGACCTTGGATGAGTGTCTTGATCCTCTGTGCTACAGTTCCGAAATGGGAATAGAAGCATCTACTACCTGGTTGCCATGCTTAGGTGGATCATGATCAGCAGAGGTTGGAACTGCCACTGATTTAATTCATGGGACAGAGGCATTGTGCAATGAAAGGCAGCAAATACAAACACTTGGGTGCAGGATCCACATGCCTTCCTCACCAGGCTGGAGCTCCCCAGGAGCAGGTCCCATGCTGTTCTGCGATCTAACAGCTCTAGTTCCTTGGGCACTTCATCCTCTATGACCTTTTACAGGGTTAACCTTTCGTTGACCTGGTCGATCTGTGTGTGGATTAAATGAGAAGGTTTAACCCCATTGTACAGATGTGGAAACAGAAGCTCTACTGGATTAACACTTTGCTTCAGCTTTATGTTTTTCTCTCCATGCACAGTGCCTCTGATACTTTATAAGTTATATATTTTTTTCTGTTTATTTAAAGGCAAAGTGGGATATTGAAAGAGAGAGAGAGAGAGAGAGAAAGAGAAATCTTCCACTTTTCAAATGATTGTAACAGTTGAGGCTGGGCCAGGCCAAAATCACCAGCCAACAACTTTGTCCAGATCTCCTGTAAGGGCAGCAGAGCTCTAACTACTTGGGCCGTCTTCTGCAGCCTTCCCTGGTACATTAGCAGAGAGCAGGAGCAAAGCAGAACAGCTGGGATTTGAACCAGTGCTCAGAGAGTGAGAGCCGTCGGGGGATGAGGCCTGGGGTGGAGGCCCAGCTCTGTGGCTGAGTAGCCACGCTGTCCTGAGCCAGACCTTGCTCTTTGCCAGGCCTCAGTTTTCCCAGGCAGCAGAATGGGGAACTTCTGCCTTTCTAATTATGTACCTTAGGAAGAAGTAGTTGGACCCCGGATGGGGATGTGATGAACAAATAACTTGTGGAAATAACTTGGGATTGAGAGCTCTACCTGACAGCCAAGTGATGGGACATATGGCCCTGCTCTGGTTTCTAGCAGTTTCAGTTAAAAGCCGAAGCCCAAGACCCCAAAATGTGAAGACAAAAGGAGAAGTAGGGAAGATACATTTTAAAGAAATATTTTTCCAGTGGAGTAGGGAAGCAGAGGACTTCAGGGGTTTCTTCTCCTTCATCATCTCCAAGGAAACAAAGGCTACAGGACAGGGGAAAGGAGCCTGGGTAGGGAGCCCTCCTGAGCCTGATTTTCCCATCTTTAAAGTGGGAGATGCCGCTCTCTAGGATGGCCACTGCAGGGGTTCGATGAGGCGGGTGTCTGGGCAGTGCTCCTCCTGAGGCACACGCTCCCTGGTCCCGCTGGGGTGCGGTGGGTTGGGAAGGCCAGCAAGGCCACTACAGCGGATGCTGAGCTGCAGCCAGGAATCCCATCTGAGAACAAGGCTGTGGCCAGGGCAATAACCTTGCATTCTGCTTTTGGAGTCAGTGTGCACTAAGTGTCTGTCAGGCTGCTAGCATTCTGTGGGGGCTGGGTGATGCTGGTCCCGCTCACAAACCACAGACACAGTTCCTCCCTCCCACAGTCCTGCCTCGTCCACTGCTACCCAGGTAAAGAGCAGGATGCAGCCCAGCCCTCCTGCCCTCTCCTCCCATCCAGACTAGCCCATCTGTACACTCTTCTAACCCCACACACATGGATCCTCCTCCTGTGGTACTCTTGGTTAGTGATTCCATATCAGCTTTGTCCGTAACTTTCCAATCCGGGTCCCCCATGGCAGTCAGAGTAGACCTTCTAGCAGACAAACCCTGTCATATTCTTGCTCAAAACCCCCCAATGACTTCCTTTTGCATGCCTCAGAAAGGAAATAGCCCTTGTGTGGTTTAGGATGGCTCCCTTGAACAGTCCCTGTTTGTGACCTGTGCTATACACTTTAGACCTGGCTCCTCCTGGCAGCGCAGGGGTAACTGTTCCCAGCCTTTGGGGATTTGCTGGGTAACTTCTGTCTGATGAAGTGGAGCATCTTCTCAGTGAAGAACTTTCCAGGTTTCTCTCTACAGAGCTGCCTTCTTTTCCCAGTGGTAGTAGCAATCTCAGAGAAAGGAGATGACCACCCAAGATTACAAACGAAGTGTGACGTGGGTACTTTGTTTAACCTGCCCAGGTTGCCACAACAGAATACCACTGGCAGGGGTGACTGGAACACAGAATTTTTATTTTCTTGCAGTTTCAGAGGCTCCAAATCCAAGATTGCATGGTTGGCAAGTTGGTTTCTGATGAGGGCTCTTCCCATGGCTTATAGGCAGCCAACTTCCCACTGTGACCTCACGTGGTTTTTTGTCTGTGGTGACTCATCTTTTGATCTTTAGATTTATTTATTGAAAGTCAGGATAACAACAAAGGATGGAGAGAGAGAGAGAGAGAGAGAAGAGAAGAGAGAAAGAGAGAGAAATATCTTCCACCTACTAAGTTACTTCCCTGAAAGCCTCAGTGACCAAAGTTGTGCCAGGCTGAAACCAGAAGACTGAAACTATTTGTGTCTCCCATGTAAGTGACAGGGGCCCAACCCCTTGTTCCAGGATACACCTGCTTCCAGGAAGCTGACTAGAAGTGAACTAACCAGGTGTGGAGCTAGCTCATCTGATGTAAAACCCTTGTGTCACAGCCAGTGGCTTAACTCACTGTGCCATGAAGCAGGCCTTTATCCGCTTTTACAAGGATGCCTGTCCTGTTGGACAAAGTTCCATCCTTTGGCATCATCCAACCTTAATGATCCTGTAAACGTCCTATCTCCTAACACAGTCTTGCTGATGATGCCGGCATATGAATTTTGAATATGAATAACAGTCAATTCTGTTATACCTTTCTTGCTGGCGATCCAAGGTCAGCACAGAGAACATGATTTAGGGGCAAGAGAAGGTAAGGTATGTCTTATGGTGCTAAAGGGAATGGGTACCAGGGGGAACTCAGAGTCTGGGTGTGGGGGAGAGAGGTTTATTGTCTTTGAAGGGGGCAGAGCAGCCTCTGTGGCACGTGAGGCTGGCTGAGTGTGGATGTGCACACTGGGCTTTGAGGGGAGGCCAAGGAGGAGAGCGGCAGGCTTAGCTGACCTTGGAGTTGGGAGGGGGGAGGTCATATGTCTCCTTGCTTGCAGGACAGGAACTTACCAAGTCTGCCATTTCCTGTGTGACTGTTCTCTAACTCTTCAAAGGTAGGCCCCCCTCATTGCCCAAAGTGAGCATCCGACCAGCAGCAGAAGCAGTGCCTGCACCCAGGAACTCTGATCCCCAGCCTGGGGCTAGGGTAAGGCCAGTGCAGTGCTAGGATGTGTTGCAGGAGCCCAAAGTGGACGGCCTCTTTGAATTTTGCCCTCTAGTTGCCTTTTTCAGTCCCATTCTAGTCCTGCCTCTGTCTGGCCTCCTCTGCAGTGACTTCTCTCTCCTTCCCTTTTGTTCTCTGCTCTGCAGCTGCAGCCAGGCTTGGCTTGGCTTCTAACCAAGCAGGAAGCATTAAGCTAATGGCCTTACAGGTGAAATCAATCCAGTGAAAGTTATTGCCTCTGCATTCTCTGCCCACTTTTGAAACCAGCCATGCAGTAGGATCTGTTCTTGTTCATCTCCTTGTTTCATTGCCCTCCAGGTCCCCCTATCAGTCACTGGGGGCCTGGCACAGCACCCAGGTGGCACAGCTGGAAGTCTTTCCCTCTTCATTCTGCCCTCTGCTCCAGGATTGCTATTGTCAGAGGACATGGAGAGAGCAGCACTCACAGTTGTCCACCACACATTTGGCCATCACACAAACCAGTGGGAGCTGCAGCCTAGCCAGAGCAACCTGTAATCACCCCCACCAGGCCTGCCTCCTACCCTGGTTCCTGTGCTTGCCAATATGTACAGCAGACTGGTCAAGTCTGTCCCACATCCCATTAATTTCTCAAATATGTCAATGGGCATTAAAGCTTAGTTCAGCCCAGTCAGTCCCACTATCCAGCCCACATACATGTCACTCTGTCTAGCCATTCCTGCCCCAGTCCTGGTACTCATACGCACCAGTGGGAGTGACAACCCAGAGGGAGGTGTCCAATGTTTCGCTAATGGGCCCACTCCACACTAGCCCATATATAATACTATGCTTTTCTCACAAATACCTGTGAGGTATCTACTACCACTCCCACCAGCATTGCTTTTTAAAAGATGAAGAAACCAAGGCTCCAGGATGTTAAGTAGCTTGCTCAAGGTCACACAGCTAGTATACATAAAGAGAACAAGATGACATCCCACAATTCTGTTGTGGATCTGCACCAAACCACAGTACTGCTTTTTCCTTTTAGATCTTTTCTTACTTATTTTATATGTTAATTAAAAATGATCAGTGGCTTACTGAGCACCAGACACTATACACACACAATTTCATTTGATTGTATTGAAAGTTTTGGGATTTTCATCCAACTGGCAGATGAAAACATTAAGACTTAGAGAGAGGCACAAAAATAGTGAAGGAGGCATTTTTCTAAGCCTCTATCTGTGTTATTCTAAAACAGCAACAATAGCAGTGACAGTAGTAATAATTTTCATTTTAGTAACAATTGCCAGCTGGTTGGTGCCCTTAGGTCAGGACAGCTTGCATTTCCATCTCGCCTTGGCCTCTGGTTTGTGTGTAGCCTTTTGTAAGTCCTTCTCCTCTTAAGATCTTACACTGCAGGGTCTCGTTCTTGGGTCCTTCTAGCCCTGGTGAGTGGTAATACACCACGACTGGCAGTTTAAGGGCAGCTGAGTTCCCCACTGGAAACATTTGTTATCTGTACTTTGGAAATATTTATTTCCAAATGTCTCCATCTTATTAGTAAAAAAAGCTTATTTATTTATTTATTTACATAAAGCTATCCTGGAAAGGGAATTGCTGCTGGAAATCATTGTTTAAACAAAACACCATTTATTCTTGGCTCTTGCTCCCTACTGGAATGGCAGCCACTTTTTGGTGACACATGCCTTTTGGCTTAGGGTTTATAGGATAAGGAGCTACGTGAAGTCAAGCTGGGACTGGAGCTAGTCCACTCTCAGCTGGCCACTGAAGAGATACTGTGAAGTCTCCCATTGATGGGAGTGCTATGAGGATCAATTGAATGAACAAATAAAAGTGCTTGTGAATTAAAGAGTGAGAGAAAATGACTAGCAATAATGGCCAACATTCATCAAATACTTTCTATGTGAGTATAGCAGAACCAACTAATGCTTGCTACTAGAGTTTACAACGTCAATCCCAGTAAATTAGACAATTTTTTTTCTCGCTCACCCTGGTCAGAAGTGGGCCAACCGGCTCTTGGGAGTAACTCCTTTCTAATGTAGCCTCACTGACAGGGTGAGAGAAAGCACTGCAGTCATATAGGAGGCCAGTGTTTGAAGGGACATGCCTCATTTCTGCCATCATTCCATTGAGGAGGATTCAACTTCATGGTACCTCATGAATGTTGGGCAAAGGAGTTGAACTCAATGCTCAGAAGTAGAATAAATCTATTTGCTAGAATATGATATTTTTTTCAGCTAAAATATACCATACAACTTGCTAATCCTCATAAAAACATTCTATGTGTTTTTATTGTACGTATTTTTCCAGATTAGGAAATAAAGGCTCGGAGAGGTCAAAGGACTTAGAGAGAAGATATCAGATTAATGGAAGGGTGATGATCTGATTTGAGTCTGTTTGCACATTCCCTACTATTTTTCTCTTTCAGGGAAAACTTCCAGATGCAGGTGGATTCATTTAATTTGTGCTATGTATTGAGTGGTTACTATGTGTTAAGCACAGTATTATCTATCGTACAGTGTCTTAACCATTTTCTTTTGCTTTCTCCATTTCAAGTCTGCCCCTCATTTTTTCCCACCAGCAATTTTCATTTTGGTCTTTCGGGTTCAGTTTCAGACTGTCCTCTTGAGGAAGTTCTCTCTGTGTCCCCCCGCCCCTCGCCCACTCCAGGAAGCAGTGAGGTGGACAGAGGGAGGTGCAGAGTAGCAGAATGGATCCTTTTCCTCTTTCCTTCATTGCTCCTTCCCTTCTTTCCCTCTCTCCATTGCTCTCTCCCTCCCTCCCTTCCTTTTCCCCGCTTCCCAGGAATTGAAACCTAAATCTTATGGCTTAGGAAAAAAATCCCCCAAATTCCCACATTTTAAAGAAACTGACCAGGAGTCAAGGGTGGCCAACTTCCCACAGAACTAGCTAAGAGGTTTATGTTCTATTTTTTTTTTCAAAGATAGCCCCCAAAAAGGAGAGTTGAGAGGGGAAACTGTTACTTTGCTTCAAGAGACAAAGCCTTTTCTGAGACAAGATAGGAAAGCCCAAGGAAGGGAAGTGTGACACGTGTTCTTTCTCACACAATGAGCGGCAACGGGGGTTTCTTTCTTGAGAATGCAGGTGTGTGTGTGAGAGGCAGTGATGAGGCAAATCCCCATGGAGATCACCCTGCAGAGGGCAGCTCAGAGAGGACTCTCATCAGCAGGATTTCAGGGGCTTCCTCTGCACCTTTAAGGAGCCTGTTGATAACAAGCTAGCTCAGTGGCTAGGACACAAGTAGGAGAGGACTCTCATCTGGATCAGTTGTGCTCAGAGTCCACTGCTTCCTGCCTCTCTCTTTACACCCTCACAGAGCAATGGAAGAAGGAGGACATTCTTAGAGCCAGAAGTTGGTTGTGTATCTGCGGGCAGCGAGTAGAGAATAACAGGGTGGAGTAGGAACAGCTTTGGGTCAAGCATAGGAATAATTAAAAAAAAAAACAATACAATAGGACTGAGTCCTAAGGAATCTAAAATGAGACTTCTCCAATTGCTGAAAGTGACTGAAAAGTTAAGGCCTCAGCCTGCTACCCAGTGGGAAAAGGGGACGAGAGGTACATTCAACAGAGCACAGTTGGTAGCAGTTATTGGAAAAATAAGACTATTCCAGGTTTATAACCCAGTGAGCCGTAACTCCACATTAAATCAGTTTCATACTCATCCATTTAGCTACTATTTGCTTCTAGTCTTTGCCAGGCGATGCTCTTGGCACTGGCGATTTCAAGAAGCTTACCCCCGTGGGGAGACAGACGACTAAAAAAGTAACTGTTCAGTGTGACAAATGCTGTGAGATAGGATGAGTACAATGGGGCATGGAGGAGAGAGGGATTCAGTTATGGTTGTGTGTGTCTAGGGAGGCTTGGGAAGATTTTCTGGGGTCTTGAAGAGTGAGTGGAGGAGGATGAGGCAGTGGCGTTAGGGACAGATGTCCATGTAGAGAGGCACAGGAGCATGAAATAACAGGGCACATTAGAGAAACTACAAGTAGTTTATTTCAGTAATACGCAAGGGATGCTTATTTTGACTGCTATTTTTCATTTTATGTCCTTTTCCTAACTAGACTATAAACTCCTTCAAGGAATGACAATGTTAAGCCTCAATTCTATGCTTTCACTATGACTAGCATCAGGTGTACAAAGGTAATACTGAAGTTTTTTTGCTGGAGGTAATCCTACAGAAAGTGTGTAATTCTCAGGGCTTAGAGAATCATGCAAAGGGAAGTGGATGGATTTGTATATGGCTTAGAGCAAGTCAGCCTCCTGTTTAGGTCTTAGCATTCTCTTCTGTATGGAAGACAGGTGACCAGATGGCCTCTAGGGCTGGTTTGAGAATAATCTGGATGGAGAACTTGAGAGATGAAAGCACTGGATTGAAACTCAGGGGGCTTGTTAGTTAGTTCCAGCTCTGCTATTGGCTGTGTGATCTTCTCATCCAGTGACAGGTTTCAGTTTCCTTATCTGTAAACTCCAGGAGCAGCAGGCTATACCTCCAGGATCTCGGTGTCCACATTCTATGCCTTCCACAACAAATTCAGTTGACCTTGTCCTGGCTTGGTGTCCTTGCTCAGGAAGACCTCACGCTCCCCAATATCCTTCAGACACATTTCCAAACTCTATGGGGATAGGGGAGGGAGATTAGGGCTAGGAGAGGGTATTTGAGTGAGGCAATGAATATTTATAACAGACGATCCCACCAGAGGACACATTAAGTCTCACAGCATAACAAAACTGAATTACCATGAAATAAACTTTCTTAATTAAACCAATTAAATTTCTTCCCAGTATGTAATTTAGAAACTCTGATAAACCCTGGTTGAAAAGGTTTGTTTTAGCCTTAAGCTGGCTGAGAAAGCAGCAACATCTGGTTGTTGGTGAAAAGGGCTGTTTAGGCTCTAGGCCATGGGGGCAGCACCATGGAGCTATCCACGGTGCTGAAACAGCTTCTGCCTCACTGCCCAGATAAAGGACACCGTTAGGCAAGAACTGGGCGGTGCTTTGGAGAGCTGCTGTTTGAGGACATTGTCTTCTGCTCTGGGCATGGTGCACTTTTCTATTTCCTGTGCTTGACTTCAGCCCCTCAGAAGTTAACTACATGTACCTCCACCCCAGATCCACTGAAACTTAAAAACATGCCATTATTAAAAAAATTTTATTTTGGCTGAAAAGCCAGGGAGCAAGGTGGCAGGGGAAAGAGGACGAAAGAGGCATAGAAAGAGAAACTTCCATTCATTGGTTCAGTCCCAAATGGACACAATGGTTGGGACTGGGCCAGCCAAAGCCAGGAGTCAGGAAATTAATTCAGATCTCTCATATAGGTGTAGGTGCTCAAGCATTTGTACTATATTCTGCTACTTTCCAAGGTGCATTAGTAGGGAGTTGGAACAGAGGTGGAACAGTCAGGACACAAAACAGTTCTTATATAAGGTGTCAGCATTGCAACCTGTGGCTTAACCCTTTATGCTGCAATGCTAGCCCTCCACACATTTTCCTATATTTTGGAATTCTGGATTCTCAGAATTTTGAGGGATGGTTTGGTCCAAACTACCTCATGATACATATGAAGAAATTGGATTTCTGAGAATTTAAATGACTTGACTCAAAGTCACATAACTTACAAATGAAATAACTGAAATTTGTGTCTGGGTTTCTGATTGTGAATTCAGCGTGCTTTTCACTGGGATGTCCCAGCAATCAGGGGAGCCTTTGAGAGCAGAGGTTAAGTCTGGCTCTCCTTCCTGGAACGCTTTGCAAAGAAATGAAAACATACATGCTGTTTCTATGCTCTCTTGGACAAATAAATCCAATAGTAGCCATTCCAGAATATCAATTAGACTAACACGGTCCTTTCCATTTGCAAGAGTATTACAATTAGGAAAGTGCTTTTTGCCTATTGTCCAGTTTCAATTCTTACAATAATCTTAGAAGCAGGTTATGTTAGTCTGACACTACACCAAGAGGAACAGAGGCTCAAGGGTCTAGTGGCTCATGGGAGGTCACACAGAAAATCTGTGAGGCCAAAAGGATCCAACTCTCCTAATTCTTATACATAAGCCCAGGATTAGAATTAGGATATTAGGAGGTAAAAAAAAAATGGCTTCTGCTCTCAAGCTATAGTCCAACTGTAGAGATGAGGTATATGCTCCAATGTGTGTAAAAAGACACAAGCATTCAGGAAGCAGACAATAGAGTAAGGTGGTATGAAGGGCTGGTAATGGCACGGAAAGAGACTATTGTGGCATTTTAGGAGAAGAAGTGATCTTAAAAGCTTTGGGGAATAGAGAAATCCTTAGCATGAGGGATCTGCTCTGGCATCAGAAGATATGGGAGATTTTGATAAGCACAGAAAGCACCCTTCTCAAGAGATAAAGCAATTTTGATGTTGAAAGAACCCTTAGAGATGATCACCTTGATACCTTTATTTCAAAGATGGGAACTGAAATCCAAAGGAGTGAGGATGAAGGTTGCTATCATCAGGACGTTAATGGAAGGCTTTTGTGTTCAGACACAGGGAAAGTAAAACTGAATCCTTCCCTTCAGAAGATCCTCAGGCTAGCAGAAGGTGGGACATGGGCAGCAGCAGGAGCAGTCAAGTGTGACAGAGGTAACGATAGAATGTGTATAGACTCCAGAGCATTTAAAAAGGAGGAGACACCCATTTCAAGAGTATCACCCTCATAGTTCAGAAGGCTTCATCTGAGCTGGAACCCTCAACTAACATTTCCCAACTTCTGAAATTACAGACTAGAAGCAACTACTTGGGACTGGCTTCAGGTGGGGCACCACAGAGAGGTAAGCACTGGACTGGAATCTGAAGGGCTGAGGTCTAATTTGGCCCTTTTCTTTCAGTTGTGGGAATGGAGCTTGCTGATTTGACCTCAAGGATGGTCAGTCACCTCATTATGGTGTGGGAGGGGGCATCCTTTGTCCTGTTTATAGGTGGCAAGCACAATCAGAGGATACGCTTTAAGGAAAGTGCTTTAGTAGAAGGTAATAAAAACAAATGTAAGTACTCATTGCCGTTATTACTCCCAGGGTTTCACCTACATAGTCATTTCTGTGGGCCTCTGCTTTTTGATTTACAGAATGGGATAATTCCTGTTTTATCTGTCTTCCAAGAATGGTTCAAAATGAAAAAAAATGTGACTCTATAATGGCAAACGTGAACAAGCAAGATTGTATCATATTCTTGGGTGAGAAGCTGGGCATTGTTATTCTACACTCACACACGTACTTTGAGTCCATTTCCAAGAGCATTCACAGCAGCAGTTCCTCCCCCTGCCCTCAGTGGCTGTGTGAGGGCTGGGTCTATCACAGGTGGCTGGCCTCATCTACACCTGAGAAGATTGAGGCTCAGCTCTGAAGCTGTCACACACATGCCCACCACTTCCTTTCTTTCTGGCAACCCTCACTTTCTTAGTGTTCAGGATGCTGTCTCTGTGTAAGTCCATTTGGAAGACAGACCAGCTTCCTGCCCTTTCAGACTTACCCCTTGCCTTGCGGGGCAGTGCTGACCTTCACCGCCCACTCAGGCACTTAGCTTTCTTTGGCTGTGCTTGATAAAATCTCTCCCAGAGATGGACTGGAGGTCTCGCCTGCATGCAGGGTCCCTGCAAGCTCATACACTGAGCCACCTGTACATGTTCTTTGTTCAAAGGATTCCAGATGGGAGGCTGGCACAGCTGGCACACCCCTTCAACATGCTTTCAGCTGCTTAGGCTATCTCAGCTCAGATATGCTATCTTTTTGTTTCTGATCTCAGTTGAGGACTGTTCTTCCTGTAATGCAGGCAAGAGCCTAGGGTGTGGTGTCCACTTTTCCACCCATGGCTTGTCCTTGTTGAAACCCCTCCAGCAGCTAGAGTAGGCTAGTCCTTTATGTGTGTTCCACTCCCTATAAATATCCCGAGGAAAGAAAGAAGAGAAAAATCATTCTGACTTGGGGGTTGGGCATAGCTGAATTGTGTTGTGTTGAAGGTTTACTACAAACAATCTCTTCCACTCTGTGGCCGTGGAAGCCAGGGAGCTTGTTAAGCAAGTGCCTCTGGTGGGGCCTGGATACATAGAATCCAGGAGAGGTAGGGCTTGGCTGAGTCTGTTCTCAGCAGGGCCGGATCTGGATGGGGAAGTGTACAGATCCAATTAGAAGGGGAAGGGATTATCAGACCGGTGCTGGTCCAGGCAGAGCAGATGCTGGCCTGCCTCCTAGGGAGTAATTATGTGCAGATAATTATCCTTCAGGGGTGATCCTGGGGGCCCCCTCTTTCAAGATGCTCCCTGAGTCCTGGGTTGGGATGGGAGGGTCCTTCTTTGGGGTGCTCTCTGTCCCCACCTTGATCACACGGATGTTATTGCCTGTGTGAATGGCGGTGTCCACTTGTTACACTGGGAGCAGCCCCAGTGCTGGTTCTGGTTCAGCTCTTTGTTTAGCTCACAGCTGAGGGCTGGGCACACATCAGCTTTATCAGTGGTTAGGAGCATAGGCCCTGGAACCTAACTGCGTGTATTTGAACACCGGCTCTTCCATGCACTAGCCTGAAGATCCAGGCCAGTCTCTTCACATTTCTGGTTCTTAATTTCCTCATTTGAGACTCATAATTGTAATGAGGCTCCAGGTTTGTTACAAAGGATAGAAATATAAAGCATTTAGAACAAGCAAAAGCATGGTATGGTATGGTAATACAGGCTGCATGGTATGACTTTATTTTTAATGGACACATAATTGTAAATATTAATGGGGTACATATGGTATTTCAATACATGTATGTGTAATTATATAACAAGGTGTCAAGATCAGATGAGGGTCATTAGCATACCCTCTACCTAAAACATTTCTTATTTCTTGCAGATAAGAACTTGCAAAATGTTATTTTGAAATGTACATCAATTGCTGTTAACTATAGTTCCTCTATCATCCTAAGGGTTGCAAGTTATTGTTTGATTCCTAAGTCTGTGTGTTGGGTCTTTACCTTCCTTAAGGTAGATCCACCTTCACCAGGAGGCATGATTCAATATTCCCCCCCCCCCCCCCCCCCCCCCCAGCCTAGTTGTTCACCCGCTTAGTAGTGAAAATGAATTCCAAGTGTCTGGGCTAGGCGGCAGGGCGGGCTAAAGATTATAAGGAAGAAAGTATAATTGTTTTGCAAAATTTGACTGTTAATGAGGTCTTAGTGTTCTGTGACATGAAATGCAATTAGACCAACTCTTTCTTTGTCTCATGCTAATCTGCTCATGTGACATCCATCACCTGGGTCCAGCACATGCTGGAGGACATTAGTGTCTCTACAGCAGCAGGGAGATCCTGCAAAGCTGATCTGAGCCAGCCATAGCTGCTGTGTTGAGTGGCCTGGGAGTGGGGGCGGGGAGCAATCGAAGGAAGCCACAAGTGGAAAAGGAAGAGTGGAAAGACTGCAATGTTCCTGCTGCCAAGGACTTGGGTAGACAGTGACAGGTGGGTACAGGTACAGGTGTTTTTAAATTAAAATAAGCCAAACACACCCTTAATCAATCTGGTGAGGAGGAATCCCGGGTGACCTCTTGAGTCAGGTGGCTTGGACCTCAGTTGCCCCTGGTGGAAAAAGCAAGGCTTAAAATGAATGTGCACAAATAGAACTAAAATCAAAGTTCTTAAACTAAAGCCGATTTCCAGGCTTTCCCTCAGAGCTTTCCTTAATTGGGCCCAGGAAGGGACCCAGGAATCTGCTTCTAAGAAGAAGCCAGGTGACAGTGATGCACAGAATTCACATGGGCTGCACACATTGCTACTTCCTGTGCTTCATGAATTATGGGTCTGCAGTTTCCTCAAGATTAGGTTGCAGACATGATCATCCTGGGCCCTTGCTTCACCCTTCCTGATATTCACTTTTTTTTTTAATTTAGTTATTTGAATGGCGGGATTATAAAGGGAGAATCAATCTTCCATCTGTTGGTTCACTTCCCAAATGACCACAATAGCAGGACTGGATCAGGCTGAAGTCAGGAGCCAGGAGCTTCTTTCAGGTCTCCCAGTTGGGTGCAGGGATCTAAAGACTTGAGCTGTCTTCTGCTGCTGTCCCAGGTGCATGTACAGGGAGCTGGATCTGAAGTGGAGCAGCTGGCACAGCACCCATTTGGGATGTCAGTGCCACAGGCAAGTGTTTTGCCCACTATGCCACAATGCTACACCATTGCTGTTCTTGAGACAAAGTCTTGCCTTCTCAGTCTGGATGGGTGCTGGAAACTCCTCCATTTCCATGCTGTCCTGCTCTACCCCATAGAGAGGAGCTGTGTGCAGCATGTCTGTTTCTCTCCCTGTGTCTGTGCTCTGGTGGCGTTCCCCCTTTCTAGGGCATCTCCTTCTTTTCTTTCTTTTAAAGCCTGCTCAGTCCAGACACAAGGGATTCTGTTCCAAGAGCTACAGACACACCAGCACTTGGTACTACACACAGTTCCACGGCAAGTTCCCTTGTATGGTTATTTATTTGTGTCTCCCTGGACTCCCACTGGTCGATAAACTCCAGGGGAGCGATGCCCATCTGTCTTCCAGCACTCTGCTTTCACTTGATGAACATTGTAACACTAAGTAAATGTCTGAAGATGAGAGATACTTTAGAGTGATAGCCTCTCCTTTAGGTGCTGAATTCGCTGGTGGGGCAGACCTTCCTGGAGTGAAGCCAAGTGATTTTTTGTTGTTGCTATTGTTGTTTATTTCCAGCTGATCATAGAATAAAAGAAAGCTTCTTGATTAGCAGTAATGTTTTCACTCCCAAGCTCATCATCCTGAGATTATGCCCCATTAATAATAACCATGAATATTGTATACATATACATGGTTAACACCGAAACAACTCACAACTCTGATTTAAACTTGAAGGGGAAGTGTGCTTGTGCACGTGTGAGTCTGTGTAGCAGAAATGATGCAGCTAAGAGGGGTCTGTGGGAAGCAAGTTTATCAAGCTCTTCTGTGCTCCGAAAGTCCCACATAAGAATCTTTTTCATTCCCCTTCTGCTTCCTGCAACCTAGACTACAAGGCTGTCATTAATTTTGCATGCTAACAGCTTTGTCATCTAAATAAATAATTGTGATTTTCAATTAAGGAGCCCAGGACCTCTGGAACCCAAGCTGGCCCAGACACTGAAAAATCCCTGTGTTCCCAAGAGGCCACAGGGGCAGCTGCAGCTCTGCCCCTGACTGACCCTCCCAGACTCCTTTCAGATTAACCGGGCTTTCCAGAACCTTCCTTTTCAGAAGCTCCCAGTCTTAATTGGCCTCTCCTGATGTTGCCAATTGCTGTGATGTGGGGAAAGCTGCTCTGGAGTGGGGGTCAGGTAGCTTTGAATAGAAATCCAAATTCCAATGGCCTCCTCATGTCAGCCCAGTACTTAATGCACCTGGGGATCTTGCTAAGTGCAGATTCTGAAGCATGAGGCCTGGGGTGGGGCCTGGACTCTGTATTTGTAATGAACTCCCGCGGTGCTCATGCCGCTGGTTCCTAGACTGCACTACACGGTTGAAAAGGGGCTGGGTGATCTCTGAGGACTGGTCCAGCCAGCTCTGGTGTTGTATGATTCTGTAGTGACAACTATAGCCGTTGGAGTTAATGTTTATAGCAGTGTTATTCAGCATAGGCTAGATAGAAACAATTCAATGCCCATCTCACCAGTAAAAGGATAAGCGATTCTGATATATGGATACAATGGGAAACTACTCATCAGTGAAACAGAATAAGCTATGACACATCTAGCCATGTGAGTGTATCCAAGTGTATGATGCTGAGTGAAAGAAGCCAGACACGAGATGCAGAATCCCTTATTCTGTTTACATGAAATTCCGGGAAAGAATGACGGTGAGGACAGAGACTCAGCTCAGTTGCTAGGGGCTACGAGAAGGGTGAGTATGTTAACTGGAGGGCACAAAGAAAAGGTTTGGGAGTGACAAAAATTTTCTTTGTTGTAATTGCAATGGCATCCACAAGAATGTATACGTTTATTGGGCTATATACCTAAAATTGGCAAATGTTATGAAAGCTGACCAATCCCCTCTCCCCTCAAACAAAGAAACTATAGACAGGAGACATTTTACAGAGATTGCTGCCCTTTTTTGCACTAACACTTTGAGATAGGAGTGTCCCCAGATGAGGCCATAAGCTTGGAGGAAAACTGGCAGCCTTCAAAGAAGAGGCAAAATTTGAATGGTTATCAGATAGTTTCCGGACCTGGGTTACTTCTGAACGGTTCCCGCAGCTTCTATGTCCTTTGGTGCATCCCTGCATGCCCAATTAGCTCTAAAAACTATCCTAAGGTTCTTTCTACCAGGAACTGCCATTTTAAGAGAGCATCAATGCATACATTATTTTATATCATTTTTAATATAGTCCTTTGGGGTCAGGGGTGGGAATATCAGGCCCCAAGGGAAGGTGGAGCTTCCTGAGGGGGAGGTAGGGGCAGAACAGCACCGCCCCCCTGCCCTTCTCCATGGGCCCTGGGAGGCTGGGGTCATTATCATCTCTATTTGCAGATCAAGATTCTGAGGCTCTAGGTTGAGCGCCTTTTCTGAGGTCACAGAGTGCAGTAGTGGCAGGGGCTCAAAAATCTATTCCTACAGCTCCCTCGAATATCATTCCCCTTGCTTTGTCTATGGCCTTACCACCCTGATCTTATCCTTTCCCTTTTCCCATAAGCAAAGAGAAGACAGAACCTTGTCACTGAAAATGTATAGGAATATAGCAGCTTATAGCCATTAAAGAGCCTTGGAAATAAGACTATTTTTCTGTGAATTTCACAGAGCTTCAGAATAAAAGGAATTTAGTACAGAAATGAGCCATGAAGGGCAGAAGTACTGAGGGAAGACTTTTTGGAAGAGGCATGGCTTATGTTAGACAGCCATGGAAGTTTGGGTATAGCTGGAGCTGGCAGAAGTGAGGGACCCGCGCTTGTGTCTCTACTCCAGCTCACTAGGAAGACTTGGGTATGAACTTTGAGAAGTAGAGTCGGGAGTTGGGTGGAAAAGCTCTCTGCCATTCTTCCGGTTCCACTCAAGGGCCCTATTTGGGAAGGCAAAGCAACAAGAAATCAGAATCAACCACAAAAGGGCAGAAGAGGATGGGCAGAATATCCTCGGGACTTTCAAATGACTCCACTCTTAGCATCACCAGGGCTAAGCCAGCAGGTATCCCCAACATCTGGGAAGCCATCTGTGCCTGAGACCCCATGGTTCCAAGTGTGGCTCAGGAGCTGCTGGGTGTCACCCAACCAATACTAACACCACCCTCACTTAGGACTGTGTCATTTTCTGGGCACCCAAGAGTTTATGGCTCCAGCAGCTGGTGCAGGGTTAATAATTGAGGCTCTTTCCTCAGCCCTGGGCCCATGAGGGGCCAGTCCTCCTGCTGCTCTAATCAATTGGTGGGGCAAGAAATGAGGTCAGAGACAGCAGCCGTGGACTTGACTTTGTTACTAGGGAAGGCTGTGCTGAGTTGGGGCTGGCCTGCAGAGGTAATGGGGAGGAGACAGTTCCCAAGGCTCCAGGCCATGGGCAGTAGAGAGCAGAGTGAGCCACAACAAGTGTGCGGCTTGTATCTTGGAGGGCTTGGCCTCACTGTTGCCAAGAGATAAAAACAGCATTTGGAAAACATTTGTGCTCTGGGCTGCAGAGGGCACTGAGATGGGCCCATTAGCCACTTAATGTCCTAGATAATGACCCTTAGCTTCCGAGAATGTCAGCTGGAAACCCAGACTCTACCAATGGTGTGGAAACAGGCCAGCATCCTCGGCTTCATGTTTAAAGCCCTCCCCATCCAGTCTACCTTCCTCTCAGGTTGTCTGGGACTCAGCTCTCCTTCTCCCTTCCTCTGGTTCGGAGACTGCCATGCCTGCCCCAGTCCTGTTAGGTGTCCACCTAGTAAGGCTTTCTTTATCCTTTATACCTCATGCCCTGTGCCACATTCTTTAGGGAGTGCATTCTCACAATCTCCATGGAAGCCAGTGCTTGCCTCTTTCCTCCGGATGGCAATGATAGTTTGCCTCAAAGTAAGGGGATTTGAGCTTGGTCTCATATTCTTTGGCTGCTTTGAAGTTCTACAATCACAGAAGGCCATGGCTTGTTCTGCCCTGGGTAGCTGGCCTGGCCTGAACTTGCATAAGACTATGATTTGCCCAGAAGGCTTTCTGGGAGGTACACCACTTCTAATGACTGCTAAGTCTAATGCCCACAAGCACATACGCAGTCTATTTCTCTGTATTACTCTAAATTCCTCATGATGTACAACTTCTTTCATCTTTCTAAGTCTTTGTACTTGCTGTTCCCCTTGGCTTAAGTGCCTTTCCCTGTGGTTCTATCTGGGGAGATCCAGCTCCAAGTCAGGCTCATCTGTATTCTCCATGTATCTTTTCCACTTTTCTTTGATGGCAGGGTTCACGCTGTGCTGTGAAGAAGGTAGGCTTTTCGCTCTCAAAGGACTCAAAGTTTGGCAGGCAGACAAATAGATGTAGTACTGTCTTGAAATCTAGGGTTAATCCTTAGATTCCAGGCTTTGGTATCATAAAAATTCAAATCACATGAAGGAGTAGGTAATGAAACCTTCCCTTCTCCAACACCCGAGCTGCTGCTGCCTAGGGGACAATGCCATTTTGCCAGTCGCTGTCCTCTGCAACTCCAGGGGACAATGCCATTCTGCTTTCAGTGTGTGCCTCCGTGTGGATTTGCACAGTGCACAAACTTTACAACCACACCTGGAAGTCCTGATACAATCTTTTAATTGTAGTTCCATTCCTCAGCGATAACAGCTATCACATATGTTGTGTGTCATGTTGGTTGTTCTATATTTATGAAGCATTTGTGCATGTGTGTGTGTTTTGTTTTAACAGAAATGGGATTATGTCATGTACAATATTTTACACCTGATTTCTTTGTACTTTTTGCACATTATTTCCAATCAGAACACATTACTTTTTCATTTAATTATTTTGACCTCATCACAATATGTATATTATGATATAAATATATATTATTTATATAGTACATACTATGTATGAACTATATATAAAGCATATCATATACATTATATACGATGTATACATAAAGTACTATATATAAAGTATAATACACAGTACTATACTTTAGTTACTATCTTCCATTGATGAAAATTAGCTTGTTAAGGGGCCAGCTTTGTGGTAGAGCAGATTAAGGGGCCACATACAATGTCAACATCCTATGTGAATGTTTGAGTCCTAAATGTTCTACTACTGATGAACTTTGGGAAGTAGAGTCGGGAGTTGCTAATGGCCTAGGAAAGAAGATGGCCCAAGTCCTTGGGTCCTTGCACCCACATGGGTGATCAAAAAAAAGTTTTTGGTTCCTGGCTTCCCCTTGGCCTTGCCCCAGCTGTTGTGGCCATTTGGGGAAGTGAACCAATAGATGGAAGATCTCTGTCTTGCCACTCTCTCTCTGTAACTCTTATTTTTCTATTTAGCTTTTTTAAAAATTGATTTATTTTTATTGTAAAGGCAGATCTACAGAGAGAAGGAATTACAGAGAGAAAGATCTTTCATCAGCTGGTTTATATCCCAAGTGGCTGCAATGGCTGGACAGAATTGATCTGAAGCCCTTTCCAGATCTCCATGTGGGTGCACAGTCCCAAGGCTTTGTGCTGGTATCTACTGCTTTCCCAGGCCACAGGCAGGGAGCTGGAAGGGAAGTGGAGTAGCCAGGATATGAACAGGTGCCATATGGGTTCCCAGCACATGCAAGTCGAGGACTTTAGCTGCTAGGCTACCACACCAGACCCTGACTTTTCCATTTAGTTTTTAACATTAAACATTCCCATAGGTACTATCTTTGGACACTTATAGGTGAATTTGTCCATAGGACAAGTTCTTAGAAGTTGAATTTCGGAGTCAAACAGGAGTATATATGCTTCAACTTTATTAGAATTATCAAAATTTCCTCCAAACTTTGAATTGAGTGTTCTAGGAAGAATCAGGAAGGGGCTGGTATGGAGGCTCAACTGATTAATCTTCCACCCAAAGCACTCACATCCCATATGGGTACTAGCTCTACTCCTGGCTGTTCTACTTCTAGTCAGCTCCCTGTTGATGGCCTGAAAAAGCAGTGGAGGATGGCCCAGGTCCTTGGGTACCAATGCAGAAGACCTGTAAGAAGCTCCTGGCTCCTGGCTTTGGATCAGGTCAAGTCAGGTCAGGCCACTGTGGCCACTTGGGTAGTGTACCAACAGTTGAAGGATCTCTCTCTTTCTGGGTCCTTTCCTCTCTAAATCTTTCAAGTAAAAATAATTAAATTAGAAAAAGAATAGTCAGAATCGTGAGGGAAAGCTATGAGTAGAAGAAGCACCATGACTAGAGGTTTGATAAAATGCAGCCCAATAGTTCCTAGCAAATCAACACAAATTCTGCTAAAATTGAAGCAAGAACAAATATCTAACTTATGATAAAGCTGCACTGGAAGAATGGCAAAATCACTGATGCTCTATGAAAAGTTAGTAAAGCTAATGCTCCAAAAAAAAAAAAAACAAAAACAAAAAACAAAACAAAACAAAACAAAACCCAGCAGTCAACAGAAGGATAACTTATTTTCGGAAAGATAAGCATTGTTGAAAACGAAGGCTGCAGTGGCAGATTGTCCACATCAGTTTGTGAGGAAAACATTCATGTATTTCATGTCCTAATGGAATAGGATCAAGGATTAGCAGAAGAAACAGTGGCTACAGATTCAGCTCGTACAATTCTGGCTGAAAAAAAATCAAGTGGATCAAACTTTCTGGTGCTGAACTGTTGTACCCACATGAGCTTCAGAGAACAGCAGAGCTGTTAAACATTTTTAGTCTTTTTTTGTTTGTTTGTTTGTTTTTTAACTTGAAAGACAGAAACAGATAGGCACAGAAAAAATCTCATATACTTGTTCAGTCCTCAAGTGCCCAAAATAACTAGGAGCCTAGAACTCCATCTTGACCCTCCTCATGGAGGGCAGAGATCCAACTCTTTGAACCATTACTCGGTGCGCATTAGCAGGAAGCTGGAATTGAAAGCTGAGCTAGGACATGAAACCAGATGCTCCAATAGGTTGTGCAGGCATCCCAAGCTACATCTTAATGATCTTGCTGAATTCCCATCCCTAGAGTCTCAATAAGAATTTTATTCGGGCCTGGCGCGACGGCGCAGTGGTTAAGGTCCTCGCCTTGCACGCCCAGGATCCCATATGGGCGCCAGTTCTAATCCCGGCAGACCCACTTCCCATCCCGCTCCCTGCCTGTGGCCTGGGAAAGCAGTCGAGGACGGCCCAAAGCTTTGGGACCCTGCACCCGCGTGGGAGACCCGGAAGAGGTTCCTGGCTTCGGATCGGCATAGCATCGGCCGTTGCGCTCACTTGGGGAGTGAATCATCGGATGGAAGATCTTCCTCTCTGTCTCTCCTCTCTGTATATCCGCCTTTCCAATAAAAATAAAATAAATCTTTTAAAAAAAAAGAATTTTATTCAAGCAGAATCAAGATGTTGAATAATTTCCTCAAAGAATAATAAGAGGACATGAAATATGGTTTTAGCAATATGATGCTGAAGACAAGATACCATGAGAGCAATGGCTACCAAGGGGTGGTCAAACTCAAGGAAAAGCAGACTGATCAAGAGCAAATGATGGCAACAGTGTGTTGGGGGCTCATGGCGTTTTGCTTCTTGATTTTCTGATGAGCCAGAAAATAATACCATGTAATTATAATGAGAGTATTTTGAGAAAGTTGGGCAAAGATTTAGCAGAAAATCTTCTACTACAACTTCACTAGAGTCACTCTTCACCAAAATAATGCTTCTTCTCATTCATCTCAACAAACAAGAACAACATTTTCAATGGCACATCATTGGAGAGTGACTTTACAGGCTGCCTTTGCTTTCTTCAAAATCTTTGAAGGACACCCATTTTCTTCAATAAAAGAACTGCCCGAACATGATTGTATTTCCAGGACACACAGTTCTCTAGGGATGGACACTATGGTGGTATCATCACTTAGAAAAATGTCTTGAACCTGATGGGGTTTACACTAAGAAATAAAGCTTATGTTTTCAAGGTTTGTCCTTTATTTCCCACAAAATTTTTGAAGTTTTCTAATACTGTATGGCTGTAAAGCAAAAATGGCTGCATGTTGAGTGATAAGGGTAACCTCTGTGAGACAAATTTTTTAGTTTGAATCACAGAAGTTGTTGCACTATGACTTGTTGGCCACATCTATCTGATTGCAAGTTTGTATGTTGAAACATGGCTGCTTGTACCTACTGTCTGTTACTACAGTGGCACAACTGGGAGGCCACAACAGAGCTCATTTGTCCACAAACCCACAATATTTGCTGCATGGCTAAACCTCCCCACTTCAAGTGCCAAGATTCCATATGGGTGCCAGTTCATATCTTGGCTGCTCCACTTCTTATCCAGCTCCCTGCTTGTTGCCTGGGAAGGCAGTCAAGGATGGCTGAAGGCGTTGGGAACCTGCACCCATATGGGAAACCCAGAAGAAGCTCCTGGTTTCTGACTCCTCATTCCTGGCTTTGGATTGGCTTTGATCTGGCCATTGTAATCACTTGGAGAGTAAACTAGTAGATGGAAGATCTTTCTCTACCTCTCCTTCTCTCTGTAATCTGTCTTTCCAATAAAAAATAATCTTTCAAAGAGTATGGAATAAGACATGGTGGGACTTCAGAGAAGGGGATAGGTTTGATAGGTACTTAAGGGAGCTTGAAGAACGACTGAGTGTGTGGGAAAGGCAGAGAAGTTGGGATACTTATGAAGATGCTGAATTTAGGGACTGTTATGTGACTCAGCACCACAGGCTCCCTCGATCTGCTCTGGCTGTGGTGCCAGTCATCAGGGTGTGGCTCTCTGACCTGCAGTCATTGGTCAACTTCCTTTAACCCTTAAGCTTGCATCAAGAAAAGGAGACCTAGAGATGTCTTATAAGGTTACTCAGTTTTTACCTTCTCTTACAACACTAATTCAGCTTTAATTTTGTTTTAAATCTATCTCCTTACTCTTCTGCCCATTTAAAAGTTCACAATCCAGAATACTCAAATGGCCCACGAGGTGGTGGGGAACTTGGGCTCATGGGCCAAATCAGGTTTTAATCCAGCTTCATAAAAATAGTTTGGTCACTTCTCACTCTCTGAGTTGGCAGCATGTCCCATTCATTCAGAAAGGATAAGTATAAAGAGCTAGAAACATTTTCTCACTAGAATTTAGGGGAGTGACAGGACATCTTAAGAATGCATTAGAATCAGCCCTGCTGGGGGCCAGGGACACTGTCTCACACATAATTATTCAGGATTTTAGAATATAGCAGTCTGGGATAGTCTCTGGAAATTTTAAGACAGACATGATCTATAATGGTGCAAGCGAGAGAGAAGAGGCAGAGAACAGAGAATGAAGGAAAAGTGGTTAAGAATTAAGATGAAAAAGAGGCAATTGAGCAAGTTCCTGTGCACTAGAGGTGCAGGTGAGCTATTTATTGTGCCAGGAATGCCACCTCCTGATTTATACGTTTTTGTAACTCTTGGGTGCAGGTAGTGTCAGTATCACTTTCTGCAGGTGGAGTCTGAGGCTCAGGAGCGTTGAGTGATGTGTGCAAAATTCTCTAGAGAACGAGTGGCAGCAGTCAGGTTGAATCCAGGACTAGCTGGTTCCCAACCCTGGGCTCTCTCCTCTGTCAGGCTGAGAGTGGGTAATGGGTAGACCAAGGCTGGGATAAGAGAAGTTCAGGAAGGTATAGGGCTGGAAGGAAGCTCACAAAATCCATGGTACTTGCCAAACTTAGCCACTCACGCCTGAGCAGCCGGCTGATTTTTCATAAAATAAAAGAAGTCCCCGAATTGAGAAATATGTGTGTCTCCTAGATTGGATTGTGCAGTGAACAGTAGCCAGAGCGAGCAGTAATCCATCACGGCCTGGCGTTGGCGGGTGCTGCCAGTCGGAGCCCTGGTGGAACTGTCGTGAAGGTGACCTTGGGGAAAAAAAAGGGTCCAATCTCCAGCTGCCTCCTGGGAGTCTGGGTGGAGGGTGGAGGGGAGTGAGATGGCAAGTTCCATCCTACTGACTGGTGAGCTGTTTGTTTTCTTTTCAGCTTTTCACATTCTGTGCCAATGCTGGCAAGAACTGCTGGGTCCCAGGAGCTGAGGATGGTTAAGCCTGGAAAGATGGGTTGAGCCAACAGGATTGAAAATTTTATCCTGAGACTCCAGACTCAGTTGTCCTTCCTGTTGGCAGAGGGTTCAGGAGTGGAGCCCATCAATGGAGACAGGCCCTGGGAGGACCAGCAGGTTGGAAAGTTTGGCCTTTGTCAATCATATCTGAATTCAAGCATTGTCTCAGGTGGTCTACTGACTGTCAGTAGTTACTTAAACGCTCAGCCTTAGTTTCATCTGTGAAATGGGAACTCAGTGTATTTAGGAGAAATAAGTAAGACAGTGTAGGTGAAGCCAATAGCTGAATGCCTGATGCACAGTAGGTATTTTGACAACCAGGCAATCATTGTAACTATTTCCCTTATTCTTTAGGGTCATTCTGTTGGGCATGAATTGTTTTGTCTATTTCATAGAGAACCAAAGAGAAACTTCCCTGTACTTTCTGGTTTTGAAAGAAACAGGGAGCAAAAGGTTTGTTTTGTGGAATCAAATGCAAAATTTGATATTTGATGGAGTTCTGCAACACCTCCAGGCTTTCTGCTCTCCTGAGCTCTTGGCTGTTGCCAAACAGAATATCCTCCATTCCAGGGATGCCATCAATCATTCTCCTCAGCTGCGGTATCACTAACTGCTGCAGTAAGCAAGCCCAGAAGAGTATAATGGTGTAACTGCTACAGAAGCTTAACTATTTTTTCTGGTAAAGTCCAGAATGGGGATTTGAATTGATGGGACAATCTCCAGGTGGTGAGTCAGATCCAGGCTTCCTGCATATTGTGTCTCTATCAAATGTGATATGTGCTCTAAGAGCCTGCTTGCACCTCGTGCACATGCAGAAGGAGACAGAGCATGCACCTGTGTGTGAGTATCAGGAAGAGGTCTGTATCCCTCATACTCACATCTCATTGGCCACAATCCAGTCATGTGTTGGTCCTAATGATGCTGGTTCCTGTTCCGACTGCTCCTCTTCTGATCCAGCTCCGGAGATGTCTATGGTCTGGGAAAAAGGCAGAGGATGGCTCAAGTCCTTGGGCTCCTGCACCCACATGGGAAATGGGAAATTCAGAGGAGATTCCTGGCTCCTGGCTTTGAATTGGCTTAACTCCAGCTCTTGAAGCCATTTGGAGATGGAAGATTTCTCTGTCTCTCCTCTGCATAACTGCTTTACTAATAAAAATAAAAATCTTTAAAAAAATTTACTTATTTGTTTAAAAGTTAGAGTTACAGAGAAAAAGAGACAAAGACCTTTCATAAGATGACCAAAACCAGGAGGCTCATTCAGGTCGCCCATGTGGATGCAGGGACCTAATCACTCGGGGCATCTGCTGTTTTCTCAGCATGTTAACATGGAGATGGAAGTGGAGCAGCTGGGACTCAAATTGTCATTCATGGGGGATGCTGGTTTTGCAGGCAATGGATTTACTTGCTATGTCACTATGTTATCCCCTAGAACTCCTTTTTCAAAAATACTTATTTATTTATTTGTTTATTTATTTGGAAGAGAGAGAAACTCTCTTCCAGCGACCCAACAACCTGTTGCGCTGTAATGCTAGCCATAGACTTCTTTTTTCAATGATAAGAGAGCAGATGTTTCATGTATCATTTCTGGTGGCTTGTTTCTACTCCAGAGAGCTGGACAAGCATGCAGGGAGCAAAAGGACCCTCCAGTTTGCTGATGGTGATAAGGGAGCATGTTACTGTTCTTGACCTTACAGAAAACATGTGTGTATGTCAGCATCCAACAAAGCCTTGCTGAAATCCCAGCTTGACCCTTTATGTTTTTTCCTGATTTCCAAAATGATACTTATTTTATGCAGGTATCTGCCTGCATTGCTGGTTTGTCAGCACAGAACAGAAGACAGGTGGAGAGCAGAGGCAACAAGCTCAGGCAAGGGGCAGAATGAGCCTTTTGTCAATGACAGGAGGGTTGAGGCTTAGCGACAGGGACCAACACCCTTCAGATCACATAGCCAAGCAGTGGCAGCCTCAGGGCCATCTGTAGGAGAGTTCTTCCCTTGGCTCAGCCTCGAGCTGTGTGACCTTGTGTCTGCTTTACTGCTTGTCCCCGATGGGGTGACTGGTACCCAGGTCTCCCTGGGCTAGCAGAGGCAACATGACAAAGCAGACAGCAACAAAAACTTCTGTATGAGTTGGAGCTACTATTCTCTTGCTCTTCCCAGGTCAAGGGCACTCATGGCATGGGTGTTGCCATCAAGGGGCGTGGTGATCTTCTGCCCTTGCTTGCTGCACTCTGGCTTAGCTGAATGCTTATGCATCAAGCTCCACATCTGCCCACAGCCATTTGGTCTTGGTGTTTCTAACTGGGGTCCTGCTGCAGCCTCAGTGTGTCCTCCCTGCTTCCCCTGAGGATCCCTCCACATTACTCTCCACTTGAAACCAGACTTGGTCTCCTTGCCAAATCCAGCCACATCACTTAGCTTTGTGATAAACACTTAGGGCTCTCCTCTCTCAGCTGAACACAGCTCCAGATTCCTGTGCAGGGCAGAGAGAAGACCCACATCCACCCAGTTTGAGCCCTGCCTACCTCTCAGTCATCCCGTGCCACACTCCTGGCTGACCCCTACCCCTCTGTGCCCTTCGTGGTGACAGTCCTAACCTTGGTCCTGGCATTGTCTCTGTCTGCAGGGCTGGTTCCTCTTCCAGATCCAGGCAGACTTCCAAGCCTAGTCAAGGCACTTGTTCCTCCTCCAACATAAGATTTCCTCCGCACTGCCCACAGTTTCAGATATTAGACCCTGTCAGATACAGCTGTGACTCGGGTGGTCTGCGTGTCTGTCAGTCCTCACAATGGGAGCCCCAGCCGAGAATGGTGAAATATTATCCCCTCAATGCTAGCAGGCGATCAAACACAAGCATTCCCAGAAGTCCAGCCCTGCCCAGGGATCCCACGGCTGTGAGGTTTGTTGTTCCTCAAACATGCCTCATCTTCTCCTGATTCAACGTCCTCACAAGGTCACCTCCTCTCCACTCAAGGAAGGCTGCATGGAGGAGGTGCCATCGAGGTGGGATCATGAAGGGTGATGAGGAACTTTCCACGTGGTGGAGAAGAGCATGGTTTTTCAGGTAAAGGAGGCTACTACCCAAGTCCAGACATGGGAACATGAAACAGTATAGGGCCTGGGAAGGCCAAGGCCAGCAACAATGCTGGAAAGGAAGGTGGGGCTGTAACATTGGCCTCAGGTAGTAAGTGGCAGGGAGCCACTGACCATCATGGCAAGTGAGGTGCCTGGGTTTGCTGGCATGTTAGAAATGGCAGAGCAGTGGGCTTGCTGGGAGGGAATTCAGGCAGGGCAGCCCAGATGTGGCCTGTTGACCTTAGTTAAGGCAGCAAGAGAGAAGGGGGCAGATAAGGAATGTTTTGGGGGACTTGGGACTGTTGACTGAGGAGGGGAGGAGTCACGTGTGACTCTCAGGTTCCTGACTTGGGCGACTGGGAGCTGAGTCTCTGGGAGAAGGCAGCAAGGTTACTTTTGAACTCTAATTCAAGTGGGACTTGGGTGGAGAAGGCACCTACACAGTTGAGCCTGGAAGCTGCCTTTGATCCATAGCGAAAGATTTAATAGGCCTCTGAGGAGGGAAGAAGTGAAGCCAGGGAAAGGACAAAGTCCCTCAGGGAGAGTGAATAGGTGACCCCAGGGAGGAGGGTGAGGGTCCCAGGAAAGACTATCAACTCAGAAAAGGGCATGGAGACACTGTCTTTCAACTCCAAGGTGTGCTTCATTTCCTCCACAAACCAAACACCTTCCAGGCTCCGCCCTTTTCACCATGGGGGGGGGGACAGTCAATAAACCAAAGTAAACCACGCCTGTGGTGGGAGGTGTTCCCAGGGAAGGCAGGGTCAGGTGGGGGCTACACATGCTAGTGGGGAGGTCTCCTTAAGGAGGTGACAACTGATTGAAATTAGAAGATGAGTAGACCTGGAAAAAGTCTGTACTAGGAAGAGGAAACAGTAGGCACAGGGCCTGGGAGGTAATAGTGTATCCAGCATCTTGGCAGGACTAAGCAGGAAGCCTTGTGGCTGCCGCTGAAGAACACATTGTAATCACATAATTATTATGTAGCCCTTGGTGTCCAGCCTGTTTTGTACTGCAGTGCTCTCCACAAGAGTGACCTTGGACAAGTCCTTTATTCTGTCTGTTTTCTCATTAGTAAAAGGGTGGTAAGAAGAGTATCTTCTTTTAAGTAGGACTAAATGAGTTAATATATATAAAGCACCTAGTATGTCTGACACAGAATAAGTGCTTGCTGTTACTATCATCATCTGCTTCTGTCTAGACCATGATCTCTTGGAAGACAATGTCCATGTGTGGGTTTTCACTGTAGCCCAGGGTCAGCCCAGAGCCAGGCTCAGAGTGTGGTCTTGATAAGGAGGGCCTGGGGCCAGCATTGTGGTGCAATGGGTTAAGCCACCACTCGTGATGGTGGCATTCCGGTACCAGAGCCACTGGTTCGAGTCCTGGCTACTCTACTTCCAATCCAGCATTCTTGCTAATGCAGCTGGGAAGGCAGTGGAGGCTGATTCAAGTACCCGGGCCCCTACCATCTACATGGGAGATCAGGCTGGAGCTCCTGGCTCCTGGTTTCAGGATGGCCTAACCCTGGCTGTCATGTGCGGGGGTGGTCTCCCCCACAGATTCCTTTAGTGCCCGGTTGCCGGAGGGGATGAGCCTGCTGCCCGCTGCCCAGCCTCCCGGCCCGCGAGAGACAAACAGACGGACAGGAGTTCTGTCTAAGCAGTTCTGATTTATTGGGGAAATTCAGTTTCTTATATAGGGTAAGGGGTAGCCACAGGCTAGGAATTTCAGAAATTCCAGGAATTCCAGAAGGGGAGAAACCAGGAGCCAATTATTAGGAGGATGACTGCAGAAGCCACCTGTCATAGTGAGATGGTCCCGGTCAATCAGTATTTCCTTGGAGCTACATGACTCCTGCCCTGGTTCACGCCCAGGGCTCTGTCCTTGGCCGCCATCTTGTCCATCAGTGACCTGGACTGTTAGTTGCCATCTTATTGACTTAGTGACCTCTTTGCCCCTGAGCCCCACAGTTGTGTTTATCTGGGAGTGGGTGGTTTGCAGTGGTATGTGAACAAGTGGATGGATGATCCCTTTTCCTCTGTGTGTGTGTGGGGGTGGGTGAGTGGGTGTGGGTGTGTTGTCATGTGCTTCAAATTAAATACATAATAATCCAATGAGGGGTGTTGGGTAGAAGAAAAAGTAGGAGACAAATCGTTGATGGTAGCCAGGTCTCTAGTTGCCCCTTCCCTGTCGCCCATGTTAGCTCCCCCGGTCAGAGGCTGTGGCCAGCACTGATTTGAAGCACTCCTCTATGCTGGTGTGTGTGTGTGTGTGTGTGTGTGTGTGTGTGTGTGGAGCCTTCAGGCCTGACAATCTATTTGCTATTAGGGTAATAAATAAACAAGTTGCTTGTCAGCACGAGGACTGGCACGAGTGCCTTGGAAGATAAATGCTGCCTCTGAAATAGACAAATATTTACCATCCTCCAGACGAAGTTGTCAGCCCTGCTAAAGGCCTCCAGGGCTTAGAACTAAAGTGAACATGAAGACTTTTTTCTATAATGGAAACACAGCAGCACATGTCTTCATCACAAAGAATGTGAACTTGCCAGTCTTTGAGCACCTACTATGTGCTGAGGCTTTAGCACCAGCTCATGGCAACCCTTGGGGACTTGCAGATGAAGAAACTGAAACCTGTGGCTTGCTGAAGGTCACAAGAGCTGGTGGAGGTAGAGCTGGGATTTGCACCTGACTCCTAGCCAGGCCCTGCATTGCAGTTTCCTATAGCCAGTGTGTTGGGCTCCTTAGCTCCATGGGAGGACTGAGAAGCAGGAAGACCAGCTCCTCTCCCCTGAGGACCCTTCAGCTGCTTTTGCTTCCTACGTTGAGGGACTGTGCACCTGAGTTAGGTGATCCCACCCAAGAGCTTGGAGGAAGTCGTTTGAACTGGAGGACTTTGGAGGTTTGAATTCCTGTTCCTGTCACTCAGCCATTTTTTCAGGTCAAGGGGGCTGACCAGAAGATCAGGGTTGTCTACTGGCCCAGGACAGATGTCATCCTATGGTGGTGCTGAACAGGTGGCCCCCTTTCCTTCCCACCAGTGGGATAACTTCAAGGCAGGGGCTCCACACTAGTTAGGTTCTGGGTTGTTCCTCACAGCTAAGTCTTGCTTTACAAATTGCCTCTTATCTCTTTGTCCCCACCATGCCCTCATGAGTCTGCCCATCAAACAAATAAATCTTATATAAAAAAAAATCCCTCTGTGGTGCCTTTCCTGCCTTGTCTCACTTCCCCCGACCAAGACTCTTCCAGGGTTAACTGGGACCATCTTGCAAACATACTACCTGCCCTCCAATCTGTGTTTTAGAATTTGCTTCTGAAGAAACCCAAACTGAGCCAGTTTGTAATATGCATTAAAGCCTGAGTTTGGGACTGGTGAAGTGGATGAGGTGGGAGTTGGGTTTCTGGCAGAGGGAGCAGCATCTGCAGAGGCATGTTGGTGTGAGCCAACCACTCACAGCTAAGAGTGCAGAGAGCTGTCAGGCAGAGGCCCGGGGCACACACCTGAGCATTTTCAGTTTGGCCATAGCATGAAGAAGCCAGGAGGAAGACTCCCCCCAGAGAAACAGATCAGTCTAAACATCGCGGACTTTTCAGCAAAGGCTGATGTCCATTTGTATGTTTTCTGGCAGCCCTCAAAGATGTTCATGAACTTGGCAATGGTTTGAATCAGTTGACCTTCAATGGAAAAGCCTGGTTACTGCTGACGGGTAGCGCTGCAGCACCTGGAAGCTGTGACATCAATGAGCATCCTGTGGGACCAATCTTGGGAGGAGGCTCAGTTCAGTCCCAGAAATGACCTCTGCTCTTATCAAGGCTCAAAGTCTGGGCTTGGTCTCCTTCTGTGCTGGAACAAAGCTTTCCTTTCTTCATGTCTGTCTTCCAGGAGCTACTACCTCCCCTCTCTATGTCCCTCCTGCCTGATCTTCTCCAGCCCCTGCAGTTCTTGGTGGATCCTTCTCTTTATTATGTCGCTCAGGACACAGTGCCTTGCACTAAGCAGGACTTCAGCACTAGGCCTGGGGACATGCAGATGCCTGGGATGTTGGTGTGTGCCTCCACAGAATCTCTCTCATTCTGAACAAGGAGACTGGAGCACTGACAGTGGCTGTATGGTTGGGAAGATGTCACAATGGACAGCCAGAAGGAGGGACTAACCAAGCCTAGGTCATAGGTCAGACGTCATGGGCATCACCTCCAAGCAGGGGTTGGGAGGATGCCAGAATCATTCTTCCTGGGTCATTGGGTATGCCTTCTCATAGGAATGAATTCCAGATTTACCCAGGCTCCAGCAGCAGCTTCTCACACAGACAGAAGGCTCCATACCCAGCCCTAGGCACACACTGTCCTGGTGCTAAGCAGGAAGCAGCTGAAACCAGCACTGCCCACCTCCTCTATTTTTGAAGTCTTAAGCAGAGGTCCCCTTCTTACCTTGTGACTCCTGGGCCTTTAATCTTTCCACTGTGACCTTGATGCTCCAACTGTTGTGCACCTCAAATGAAAAGTTTGCCTTGAATCACTGTGCTGGGTGGGGATAGTGTTGTTCTCCTCTTTTATGCCAAGAGTTTTCCATGAACATTAGTCTCAAATGTCCTGTAATGGTTCTCCCATGCTTTATTTATTTATTTACTTTAAAATTAATTTATTTAAAGGGAGAGAGAAGAGAGAAAGAGGGACAGAGAGAGAGAGAGAGAGAGAGAGAGAGAGAGAGAGAGAGAGATTGATTCATCTGCTGTTAATTCATTCCCAAATGGCTGCAATGGTCCACTCTGGGCCTGGCTGAAGAAGCAGTCTGGAACTCCATCCAAGCCTTCCATGTGGCTGCAAGGGCCCGAGTATTTGGGCTATCTTCTATTGTTTTCCCAGCACATTAGCAGGGAGCTAGATTGTAAGTGTAACAGCCGAGACTTGAACCGTTACCCACATGGGATGCCAGAGTTGCAAGTGGTGGTTTAAGCCACAGTGCCACAATGCTGCCACTCTCCCATGCTTTTGAAACTCCACTTCTCAGGATTCCAAGATGAAAAAGCAGATTGATTTCCAGGTTGATGCCTTCTAGGTGTTAAGTGCAGAGGCTGGGCACACAAATCTTACACTTAGGTCCTATCTTAAAATTGTAGCAGCTGCTTCCTGGTTGTATGATTAAGGCAAATTATTAAGCTCTCTGAGCTTTACGAGACCTAAGAACCTCTCTAACAACAGCAAGAAAGAGCTTTACATGAAAGGCTAAGCTCTGTGCCTCTCAGGCAGATGAAGGGAAAAGCTGGCTTCAAGTCTCCCGCAATACCAAAGAGCTGACTGCCTCCAGCCTGGAGCCCTTCCTAGGAGCAGGGCACTCCACCTCACCTGCTCTGCTTCTTTGCAATCTTTCCCCTCTTGGCTGTGAGATGCCTGATGGGCTCCAAATATACTACCTGATATATTTTATATTCTGAATGTGAGACGGACCCAGAAGGGTAGAGTGAAGGTGTTAGGGTCATGTAGCCAGGTAGTGTCTGAATGGGTCCTGGGCCCTGAGTCTGACTGAGCCCCTGCTCAGGCTGTAGGAGCCTGGGGGATGCTGCAGCTTTCTGATAGAATGAATGGAAACCAGTGAGCATGTCAATGAGCCCAGCTGCCTTCAATCTCAGCGTCTCTCTTCTTACATTCACAATTTGTGATTAATTCAGAATTTGTGAGGGGGCCTGAAATTTACTCGTGCATTTGCCATGAGAAGTCTTAGCAAAGACAGTCATTTTGCAAAAGAAATTTCCATGGGGATGTCTAATTGATATTAAATGTATTAGCACAATGTGCCTGCAGTGCAGATTAATATCCATTCATACAAATGAGATATTCCAATCATGGCTTTGATAGGCAGGAGAACACGTTTCTTTGCTTTCATCCTGTAATTCACTTTTCTATTTGTCAAACAGAGGTTCCACCCCGCTCTCTGACAGCCACACTCATTCTGGTAGCTGCTTTTGGAAGGGTTTTCTCCAATGGGGCAGCCCCAGCCTCTGACATTTACTCTTGTTGAATACAAGGACAGATGCGGGAAGGATAGTGTGCTGGAGTCTAGCCCTCAGCTCTCCTGCTGCTGCTTTGTGCCTTTGGACAAGTTACTGAAACTCTCTGAGCATTCTGATGGCATCCAGATCCCTCTTCATTTTGTCTCAAGTTACTTTTATAGCCTCAGGTTCCCTCTCTTTTCCTCCACACCTCCCTCATGCCCTCCAGTCAAATAGGCTTATTTCCCATCCTAGGAACGAGCAGTGCTCCACACCCCCTTCTTCCTTCTCTCTCTCTCTCTCTCTCTCTCTCTTTTTTTTGCCAGTTAAATCCCATGCATCTGTCAAATCTCAGGTGAGAGAATGTCTTTTCAGGAGATCTTTCCCCTCTTCATCTGGAAGCCTCTCCCAGCATGTCTCGGGAGCTTCTCATCATTTTCTTCCTGGCAATAGGATTCTACAGACACATTGTCTCCCCATTACCAGATTGCTAACTCTTTGGATGCAGAGTCAATGCCACCTTTACCCAAAGAAATTCCCAGTGTGCACTTGGGCATATAGCTGGAAGGAGAAGAGCTGCAATTTGTACTAGGTTACAGTGGCAAAACCTCTGTGTAATGTTTTATTTTGTATGCCATCTTGGCTGGGTTAGGACGGTCCCACAGAAAACACTATTAGTGGCTGTGTCATGCTTATTTTTAAGGGAGATTGCATTTGGAGCAGCAGAGTTGAGTGATGAAGATCTACTCTCACCAATGTGTGTGTGTGTGTGTGTGTGTGTGTGTGTGTGTGCAAGCGCCAACACATTGAGAGCCTGGATAGAACAAAAAGGAGGAGCAAGACAACTTCTCTCTTTGAACTTCTCTCTCTTCTTGAGCAGGGATACCCATCTTCTATCCTTGAATTTCAGAGTTCCAGGGACTTTTGGACTCTGAATTGTGCCTCTGGTTCTGCTGGTTCTCTGCTTGGCAGACAGCAGATCATGGGGTACCCTGGTGTGAATGATGACATGAGCCAATTCCTAGATCAAATCCTTATTATCTGTGTCTGTGTCTTGCTAAATCTATATCTATGTTTTTATCCAGATCCTTTCCTCCACCCCCTGATTAGTTCTCTTTCTCTGGAAAACTCTGGCTAATAATTCTGTTTCTGTATCCTCAAAAATGTGGGAAGGCAGCTCAGTTTCCTTGACTTTGAAGCAAGTAAAACATTCTGTGATTGGAGTTACCTGCAAGAGTGAGTCATAAACTCTGATGTTCTCTCATTCTCAGGGGCTTTGAGGATGGACTGAGCATTCTTAGATTAACAGGCTGAACTCAGCAGGGATTCAGTAGCAGATCTATTTCAGGTCTTCATCATGAAGGACAATGCTAGACTTGGGGTGTCAAGTCTTGAGACTGACCGTGATTGTTTCATGGGACTTGGAGGTCAGTAACATTCTGAGCTGGGTCCTATCAGTAATCTCTTGATATCAACTCTCCCAATCTTGTTACCTTCCAGTGTTTAGAAAAGAAACACTGAGTTCTAAAATCATGGCCCTTGTATGTGGCTGATTCTGGTACTTCACGGCCTCTTGCTGCTGTCTCACTCAGTACTGGGCATGGTTAGCACTGCTCTGGCCACATTGCCTGCCTTCCTGCCAAGTCATGGGGCAGCTGCTTCCTGAGAGCTCATGCCAGATCTGGGAGTGTGACCGTGAGAAAAGCCCACAATTCCTAACCTCAAGGAGCTCACAATCTAGTTGGGGAGCAGGTATTAATAAAACAGTCACATAAATGAATGCATAATTACATCCTGAGATAAATGCTTGACAGGAAGAAGCATAGCCCTAGGACAGCAAGTATAATGAGGCCTGAAAAATGAGCTTAGCAGCAGGAGGTCATTGTTGAGGGCTGTTTTGTCAGATAAGTGTATCTAGAAGTTATACAGGAATGGGCTGAGGAGCAGGTTGGAGGTGAGCACATGGAGGTGACCAGGGTGCATATCTCATGATCAGTGACACTGAAAGGGCTGTAAGGAAACGTCAAGATCTTTGAGGGAAGGCAGTTTAAGAAAAATATTACAAAGAGATTCAGGGACTTCATCTTTTAGAATGTCCAGAAAAACTGGATGACATAGGAGGGTCAGCTTTTGTCTCCATTTAGCAGATGAGATCAGTGGAAATTAAGAAAGGCTTGGTGTCTTGAATAGATCTTTCCCAGCACAGTCACCAGAATCTCAAATCTCCCTCTGCCATCCAAAGACAGGCTGGTTACAGGGCATCTAAACAAATGAGGGCTATTTTCATCACACTCGATATTTCCTTATCACATCTTTGTTCTGGCCTCAGTGCTTAAATATTCAGGACCATGGCCAGCGCCCACAAAGCCTGTAAACACTGAGGTAAGCTTACTGCCTCACCTGGGAGATCAGCACTGCTTTTGTAAGTTGGTTTTTTTTTTTATCAACAAACATCAACTGAGCCACTGCTAAGAATTGGGCACAATGAGTGCCAGGGACACAGAATTGGAACACTGCCTTGAAGGAGCCCACGGTATAGGGTGAGATGTGCACAGGGTTTGTAAGGATTGTAAAGGAGAGTAGGAGTCCAAGAAGGTTTCCTGGAAGGGAATCATTGCTTGTCTCCAAAGAAAGCAGATGGCAGTGAGGAACCACCGAGGGGTTTTAAGCAGGGACGTGACAAGGTCACATGGGTGTGCTGGGAAGATCCCTCTGGTGCAATATGAGCACAGGGTTCAGAGAGGAGAGGGAGGATGACTTGAGACTGAAGGAGCAGCTGTTTCCCCAAACACACCCTAAAAGACATATCCAGGTTTTAATCTTGCTTGCCAGAGCAGGTTGGGTTTTACACGTTGCCTTTTGGCATGAGAAAGTCTCACTTTCCCGTTCAGAGGAAGCAGACACCGGGGGCAGTAGGAAATGAGCTATCACAAAAGAGGAGAAGTTGATAGACTGTGCAGTCCCTGTGCAGCAGCATGCTGGGTGTTCCCCTTCTCCTCACCACATTCTCCCTCAATCCTGTGAAGTAATGAGGTCCCCTGATTTTATAGAGACCCTAGGATCACAGATGCTAATTAGCCATGGGTTGTGGTCACACACACAAATAAAAGTCAGGATTTGAGGCTAGGTTTGTGTGGCCCTTAAAACCTCATAGTCCTTCCTTCATGCCTTGCTGCTGTGCTGGACAATGCAATGGAGACCCAGCTGACCCAGGAGCAGAACAGCTAGCGGGCCCCACCCCTGCAGCCTCCTGGCTCAGAATGAGGGGGTAATCACAGCAGTCTTTCCACAGCCCCTGGGGCCGGCAGCATTGGAAGGCCACCGATAGACTCTGAACCTGTGCTGTGGTCCTTCCTGGGCCGAGTGGGTCCTTTCTTGACTACCCCCATGACAGCTCATCTTGCGGAGCAGAGTTCTGTGTTTGGGTGAGAGGTTTTATGTTACCTGCTTTGGCACCCCTCTGAGATGCCCTTGGCCCCCAAGGTTTGAAGACTGCACCACTCATGGGGTGTTCTGCGGTGGCTGTGGCGGCATCTGCCGCAGAGCCGGAGGAAGCTTTATGGAGATGGTCACACTCCAGTGCCCAGCCTACTTGTTGGAACTTTCCAGAAATATTGCACTGCAGACATTTTCCACGCCGTTATGCTAATGGAATCAGGAAAAATCAATTGTCCTTAAGGAACAGGGGAATGAGACGTGCTGTAAATGCCACGGGATGAGTGATTGGTTGATTGCTTGCCGGCGATCGGAGCGCGTCTCATCCCTACATTATTCTGATGAATTTTTATGGTGTGCCTCCTTTCTTGCTCCCCCACCCCCCTTAGCTGGGGAAGAAGGTTTATGGCTTGCAGCTTCTCAGTTGATTGAATGCAGCTGGCATTGTTGCAGCAGAGGACAAATAGGTACATTTGCTTTACAGACTGAGAAAAGTGGGTTTGGAGAAATTGCACTGCCACGTCCCTCTGCAACAAAGGCGCCCTTAAAAATGCAGATATTTTTTATGAAATGACTTTATTCTCCTTCTTGGTTGTCCCTAATCTTCCTATCAGAGGAAAGGGCAAAAAAAAAAAAAAAAAAAGAGGTTAAGAGAACGAAATATATGGCTTGCGATTCTGAGGAAATCCAATTTTTCATTCTTATCACAAAGGAAGCTAACGAAGGCATTTCATTAGTATTCATTCTAGGCCGATGTGATTTTCTGCTCTTTGCTAACACAAAAATAAATAAATAAACAGTCAAGCTATGTCTGGGAAACTGCCAACGAGGCGGCGTGGAGCAGAGGTCAGCGTTTTCCGGAATGAGCGTGAGCCACATTCAGCAAGGTGGCCAAGAAAATGGCCCCAGCTCCAATAAAGGCCATCTGGGCCAAGATTTGGGTGGAGAAGGATCTCCTGAGGCTCAGAGCTGATGTCAGCTCCACCATGGCCACTTACAGAAGGCAGAGGACAAAAGGCGGTGACCGTTGCCTTCCCCAGGGAGGCAGCCATGTTTGAGCCTCACAGCCCGGCTGTTGGAGATGTTGCTACTCTGCTCAGGGTGCCAGGGACTCCTTCAGCTCCTTACCCCGTTTCTTCCTCAAGGGCAGCTACACCCCATGCAGGCTGGGAAATTCTTTGGTTGGAAAGGGAGCTGGGGACCCAGCTGTTGTCTTCATCCATCTAAAGAGATGCGGTGGACAGGGGAACAGGCTTATTGTGTTAGACTCCAGAGGCTAAACTGGGTTTGATGGGTGGAAAGGACAGGGCTGCAGGGAAATCTACCAGCCTTAAGGTCAAATTTTAGATGAAGTACTTTCTCAATCTGTCCCTAGGTGAGTTCCTGCTCAGCATCTACCTTTGCAGGAAGTAAATTAAAAGAAAATGCTAGCTATTGTTTCCAAACAATTGTAAGGTCCCACCACATTCAGTGCTGGGAAGTGGTTACCAGTAGCCTCTTTGCAGAGCAGGAGTGATTCCAACTCAGAGAGCAGGAGGTAGGCAGTACACCCTCTAGAAACAGGCATGGGGGCAGGGTTCTATAGCCCTCAGCCAAGGGTCTGCTTGCTCTGTTTGTCATGAGGAGAAGGCAAGGTGCACAGCAGAACACTGTTTTTGGATAAAACTCTTAGGCAAGACACCCAGTCATTTGCTGAGGCTCCAACTCCCCGGAGGGCAGAGTCCCTTTGGGCTCCCTGTGCTCACTCCTGCCTCACCTTAAGGTACCCTGTTCTTTGATTGTCCGGCCATGCTATCACCCAGGGTGGGACATCCTCCTGCCCTTTGCTCTTGGTCAGGTCTCAATCCTTGCATTTAAGTGCCACAATCTCTGTGCTCCCATCCCCACCCCCTCCCGGAGTCCCTATTGTTGTTAGGTCAGGGATGGTTTCCAGGCAGCCTGGGTGCAAATCCTGACACAGATGGGGGATCATGAGCCAGCCACCTGAGCTCCTTCAGTCTCATCTTCCTCCCTGGACAGTGGGGATAAGCCATACCCTACCTCCAGCCCACTCAAAGCCGTTCAGAGGATTCAGTGAGAAATATTTGCAAAGGACTTTGCTCAGTAGCACACAAGTGACTTTCAGCGATTTACGGGGCATAAATGATTGAATGGATTAAGTTTCCCTTTGGTTAGCCAGACATCTTGAGAGAGGCATGCTTTCCACAGAGCCTCTCTCCTCTGGTCAAGCTCCTCTGGCCTTGACAATCCCTGCACGTCCCACAAAGGGTTTGTCACAGCCACAGTATGCCTGTCAGCTTGTGGAGATCCAGGGTAGAGCCAGCTCCCTGAGGACCTAACCTGGGGCTGTTTAGTGGTCCCCTCCCAGCCAAGGCTGGCAGCTTCTCCAGGGCAGAGGTCTCCCCCTCCTTCACCTATGTCCCCTGCTGGGCCTCCTGCAGGACAGGCCCCTCCTGAGGCACAGAGAAGGTGCCTTGTCAGCAGGTTGGCTTGGCAGGAGGAGCAGGGTCGCTGCGGGTTCTTGGGGCGGGTCTTGGAAGACCCGGTAGCCAGGGTCCTGAGTCAGTCTGCCAGAGGAGATGGCTCTGCCCTTGAAAGCCACTCTCCCGGCTGGCCTTTCCTGTGGGTAATTTGAAACTGGGGCTCAGAGAACCGAACGCCAGTTAATGGTTTTCAATAAAGAATTAAGTGCTGCTCGTCAGGCCGGCGCGGGACTCGCTTCCCGGAAGGGGGGCGAGCTAGGGGGAGGGGTGGTGGAGCGGCAGCGCCTGCGTTGGTGGGGGGATGCGCTTGCATTTTCCGGTCACTTAGGCAGCGTGATGAGAAAGGGATAAGATCAGGCCACAGAAGCCGGAGGGCGGAGTGGAGGGGGCCGGGGGAGACTCAGACCCTGCGCTGCCTGGCAGAGGCTGCGGGGAGGGGTGATGGTCACCGACTTTAGAGCTAGAGCAGCCCTCCCCACAAAGAGCCTGCCAGGACACTGGCCAGCGCCCTCCCCCCCCCCCCCCCCCCCCCCGCGGTTAGGCTGAGCTGGCTCTGCCAAAGCTGCCTTGCCCAGCTGCCGGCTTCCTCCTCAGGCAACTCCTTGAAGCTTTATCCATAGCCCTCAGGGGTTGCCATTGCTGTTGTCGCTGATGTCTTTGAGAAAAAGAAACAGAGGCACAGAGAAGTTAGGTAACCGCTCCAAAGCCACACAGCATCTGAGCAGCAGAGTTGGGCTCCAAGTCCTGGGGTTCTGGCACTGAGATTCAACTGTCTGCTGCATTGTCCTGGTAGGGTCTTCCTGAGGGCAGCAGTGGGGTCCTTCCTCATTTTCACAGCTGAGGAGATGGGGCAGGGCAGAGCTATGCCTGTGCTGGGAGGTGGCAGTGGCGGCAAGATATGAGTTGTGGGAAAGAAAGACCCCAGGAGGAAAGCCTTAGAGGTAGGAATAAAAGTCTTCAAAAATGCTCTGTTCCTGTGGGTTTGCCTTTAAGCAAAACTCCTGCCAGAGGAAGGTGACTTGAAGTAAAAAAAAAAAAAAGCCATATTATTTGTAATATTAAGTAAGGGAGGGGGAGTGAGTAACTTAGGGCCTAACCACGGGGAACAGTTGAGTAAAGTCTGGTGTTTGCACTTGGATTTGGTGGTCTGCAGCCATGAAAAATGACGGATGGTTCTGAAGGTGACATAGTAACTTGGAAAAATGCTTTCGATGGAATACTAACTATGGAAGAAGGCAAACTCTCACGAATACCAAAATCTCAATCATGGACCAAACATACTGAAAATATGCAAGATTGGATTTTTTTGAATTAGGGTGATGAACTGTTAAGTCCTTTTTTCTGTTCTTCCAACTGTTTGCAGTGTGTTGCTTCAAGTCTGGATTAAGTCAATGGATCCGATCCATGGTATGACTGAGTTACCTAAGGCAGCCTCAGTTTCCTCAACAGTAAAACATGTGTTATCCCTTCCCTCTGTTCTCAGGATTGCCGTGTCTAACGAGACCGCAGGCATGACAGCCCCAGTACCTGAGTTTGGCTGGTGACTAAGTAGCAGCACTTCCTTGCTTGAGGCTTGTTTCGCTTCTCCTGTGTCATCTCATGGCACGCTGAGGTTCACAAGATGAGGATGGGGCAGTCAGCTCTGGTCTGTATTCTCGGGTTAGGGTCCCTCAGAGTTAGCGATAGGCCGGTCACTCCTCCAGCACCTGACACTAGCCAGACGAACACAGACTAATGGCCCTTCAGTCCCAAGGCAGCCCCTGAGCTCCAGTTTTTCCCTGGGGTCGCCAGTCTGCCGAGCTTCTGGGCAGCAGAGCAGAGACCCGTGTGACTGTAAGGCATTTGGTGGGGCCTGCCACTCACCAATTTCCTCATCTACTCACTCATCCCTTGCTCATTTACGGAGTCTAAAGAGAGTCAAGAGAGGCAGGTAAGGTAGGTCTTGCTGTGCGCTGGTAGGTCTACTGGAGCTGGATGGAACATCTGTCAGGAGCCCCCACATCTGCCCTGCAGAAAAAATTCACTCACCAGGGTACAGAAGTGGTTTTTTTTTTTGTTTTGTTTTGTTTTTAATTTGAAAGGCAGACAAGAACAACAGTGAATGAGAGAGAGGGAGAGAGCAATCAGAAATATCTTCCATCTGCTTGTTGACTCCATAGATGGCTTTAAGAGCCAGGGCTGGGTCAGGCCGAAGCCAGGAGTCAGAAAGTCTATCTGAGTCTCCTATCTGGATGGCAGGGAGCCAGGTACTTGAGGCGACACGTGCTGCCTCCTAGCACGCACCTTAGTCAGTTGGAATCAGCTGAGATTTGAACCAGGTGCTCTGACGTGGGATACAGGCATCCCAAGTGATGTCTTAACAGCTGAGCCAAACACCTACTACAGCATGTGACAATGTAAAAAACGCAAGATGCAATTGAGTGTCTCCTTTCTAAATCATTTGGTCACCTGGCCCGGCCAATCCTTTGTCTTTTTTGAAATGCATTTATTTTTGTTGGAGAGGTGGATCAGATTTATGGAGAGAATGAGAGACAAAGAAAAATCTTCCATCTGCTAGTTGATTCCCCAAATGGCCACAACAACTAGAGCTGATTTAATCTGAAGCCAGGAGCCAAGGGCTTCTTCTAGGTCTTGTATGTGGGAGCAGGGTCCCTAGGATTTGGGCCATTCTCTACTGTGTTTCCAGGCCATAAACAGGGGGCTTGATGGGAAGTAGAGCAGCCAGGACATGAACCAGCACCCATATGGGATCCCAGTGCTTGCAAAGTGAAGATTTACCCAATGGGCCATCATGCCATGTCCTGGCCCAACCGGTTCTGCTTCCTAGGGCCTCACAGACCTCATCCTCCTGGTATTCACAGTCTCTGCCAAGGGCCTCTGTATCAAACCTAGACCTGATGTCAGGGCAGCATCCCCGCTCTCCCCACCGGCAGGAAACCAGCATCTTGTGGTCTGATCCCCACCACACAATGCGACACCAGCCCTGTGTCCCTGCATGAAGGTTGTCTTGTGCACTCTGATGCTGCCTACTGTGGTCACAGGCCACCAAGTCCCTGATGTGGTTTTTCACCTCTTACTCATTCACTTACTCACTGAGCCCTGTAGAGACTCAGAGCCACAGCAGAGACTCAGAGAGGTTGACTCCTTGTTCCCTGGAGGTGGGGCGGGGTCTACACTGTACACACTCACTGTACACACTCACCTTTTCCTGCATTCCACACCCTAACCTTCCCTTTAAGTCCAGCACAAACTCCCCTGCCTGCACTAGTTCCTGTGAATTAGCTTCTCCCTTTCTTCACTCATTCCCACTACCCTGCAGCCATTTCCTAGGCTGCCTTCCCTCCCCCTTTCTTCCTCCCTCCTCCCCCTCTTCCTTCCTTGGCTACATCTCTCAAGGGCAGGGACCATGCATTTTTATTTCCATGCCCCTGGAGTTTAGCTCAGAAACCTGGCACAGGCAGGAGCCCGATGGAGTGTTTGTTGAGTGAATTATGAATGACAGTGTGATCGCAGGGCCTCCACCAGGGAGAAACAACAGGGCCCTTTGACCTCCTGGGAATGGAAAGTGTTCTCAGTGGAATTCTCCCGGCAGACACTTTCCAGCCTCGCCAGCTGCTCACTCCCCAGAGGCGCTGTCTCCGCTCAGCTCCAGCTCAGCTCCCCGACTGGTGCAAGAACATTTGGCTATCAACACGGCTCAGCGCAGCAGAGGGCTGGCCCAGCAAAGCCTCGATCTGGACAACCAGGCCCCCAGCAAGCCTCCTGGTGCAGCCCTGCTATGTCTCTGCCTTGGCTGTGCCTCACCTGAGAACATTCCAGAAGGCATCTTGTGATTTTACTTTTCTTAGTTCCTCCAGCCTGCAGTGCCCTCTGCTGCTCTGCCCAGTGAGTTCCCACCCAGGCCTTTACCTCAACCCTCGGGGGGCCTCACATAGCCATGGTGGCCCCTCTGCCAGGGCCCCGGGCTCACATCTATCTCACTCTTTTCCTAACAACCCCCTGTGCTCACTGAGGGTGGGGACATTGGTCAGTCTCATTCCATTGGCATCTCCAGGACCTGCCTCAGATGGGCGCTCACCAGTGTGTGCTGGCAAAATTTATACTAGGACCCTTCCCCCATTGCTCTGAGCCAAGCTCAAGCCTTGGCCTAGGCACAGTGGGGTGAGATGTAAGAGCAAGCACGCAGCGTAGTAGAAGCCACACCCTGTCGGCAGCCTGCCGGCTCAGGGTCCTGCCTGGAAGCCAAGCACACCTCCTAGTACAGTGGGGACTTGGGCAGACAGCCTGGCTTCAGGACCAGCCCCTTTCCACACTGGCTCTGCACTCTCTACACCTGTTGGCAATTGTTTGCTGCTTGCTTACCTGGGAGCCACAGTCCTTCCCCAGCCTCTCTAAGTGGGGGCCTAGTAAGATCCCAGCTCTGAAAGTCTTGGAGTTCAAGGGAGCAGCACAAGGTCTGCTCTCTGAGGGAGAAAGCTCAGCGCCCAAACTCGGCAATGCCCACTAGGGGGAGTGCCGGAGCAGGCCAGGCCCTGCTAGACTGGCAGCTGGGACCCGGGTGTCGGCTCTGGGTTAACAGCCCAGACTAGCCCTGAGAAAGGGGTCCCGGGGTCAGGGAGCAGCATGAGCAGGTCTCAGGCTCCCTTCTCCTCAGCACTTCTCTCAAGATTCAAGTGAATATATGGGTTTCAAGTGAGTTTGGAGGGCTAGAGAAGGCCAGAATCAGAAAAACAAAACAGCACTGGTGTGTGTGTGTGTGTGTGTGTGTGTGTGTGAGAGAGAGAGAGAGAGAGAGAGAGAGAGAGAGAGAGAGAGAGAGAGAGAGAGAGAGAGAGAGAGAGGCACCAGTCTCACACCTTATTTATGGAGTTGCTATGGGCAGGGAGAAAGTGTAGGACCTCAAGTTCTTTCCCTCAGCACTGCTTTCGTGTCTAGTGTAGGAGGCTGTGTTCTGGGACTTGGAGGCCATTGTGCGGCAGGTGTACATAGTACATATTCCTCGGCTCACGGGATGCTGCCAGGAGGCACAGGGCCTAGTTCTCAATCTCCCTGCCCCCAAGGCTGCTTGCAACCTACAGAAGCTGCCTCCCAGTTGATTAGCATTCTTTTTTGCTGGGGTGGGTGGGGCCAGGCAAGGAGGCCAGCTGGAGTGGAGCTTTGTAACCCAATTTGCCGTGCAGAGAAGCCAGTCTGTCTGGCAGGAGCTAATTGGGAAGCTGCTTCCTTCAAGCCTGGACCCAGGAGGGCTCTAGGTCTGGCTGGGTGGGGCCCTTGGCTAGTCCAACATCACTTAGTGCTTTATGGAGCCACTCCCAGCGGGAGAGCACTTAGCCTTGGTAATTGGCCAGGCAGGCTCATCATTAATTCATACCAAATTGTATTTCTTCTTGAGAGGGAGGGAGGAATGAGAGAGAATGAAAGCATGAGTAAGAGTGGGAGTAGGTGGGCATAAATGAGTTTCTGAAGGGAGGACTCTGTTTTGGGGTTTGGCTGAAGCAGCTTTGACTTGGGGCAGATGAGGTCAAGCACACCAGCTAATTGACTCCACCTCAGTGAGATGCCCCACCTTGGGAGGCCTTAGTTTCCCAATCCATAGTAGGCCACAGCTGAACCATAGCTTCTCCACTGCTGAAGACTGCAAGACTGCTCTTAGGGCTGAATCAAAAGCAAGGGCGGGTGCTCTGGAGAGGTGCGTGTTCACAGACTCCAAGAGCCAGGGAGCCCTTTACACTTGATGTGGTTATTGACTTGGGGAGCTTTCTATCGTCTTGGAGATTGGCAATATTTTTAATGACTCCAGTTTTTCCTCTTTTGTTGGTTGTGGGCCTTTTGATGCATTCCTTTGGTGATTATTTTCAGGTTTGTAGTATGCATCTTTAATCTCACGCAGTACATGTTCATATGTAACAGTTTACATATGAGAGAGCTTCAAAAAATGTATGGAAAAATTCCCCTGCCAGGTTGCAGTTCCCACTGGTAAGCATGATGGAAAGGACTAGAGGCAGAGTTAGACTGGCTGCCGCACCCCTTGGCATGTATGTGGGCTGGCCTGGGGACGGGCCAGAGTAGCTTAGGCCCCGGTACCCACACTGGCACTACTGGCACTCATGAGAACCAGAGTGGGTGTGGGATGGACTTGGCTAGGTCGCGGCACCCACCAGTGCACACGAGAGCCTGGTCTGGGTGAGGCTGAGCTATAGCATTCACAGGTGAGAGCCAGAATGTGTGTGGGCTGGTTGGGCAAGGCTGTAGTACCAGCTGGTGAATGCCAGGAGTGGAAGCCAGTCATGTCAGGCTGGGCCAAGTACCCATTGCTGCATGTGAGATCATGGCTGAGAGCTAGTCTTTTTTTTTTTTTTTTTTTTTTTTTTTTTAATAATCTTACTTGGTTGATTAGGGTACAAAGGGTTACAGGAAAGTGGGTAATACCATTGTTTCCACACTAACATCATCATTTTTTCCCTGTATCTGGGGTCAGGGGAGAAACAAAGGGAAAAGTCCCACCCAACCTCCCACCCATCCCAGGTCCCCGATGTGAGGCACGTTCCAAGGGTCCTGCTCAAGCAGTTTTGATAGTTCAACAGGTCTGAATTGCTGCCAATCTCACCATTCTAATTGCGATGAAACCTATTCAGAATCCACTGACTGACATAATCTCTTCATGGTTGGGGTTCTGAGATCAGCAATTCGGTTGGAGGGATCTCCAAAGAAACTTCAAATGAGAGAGAACTAGTCTGATAGGAAAACTTGGGGAGCTCCACTGTTATGCTGTAGCTGCCACTGGTGAGCATGACAGCCAAGGCTGGGATCCCAGGCTAGGCTGGACTACAGTACCCATAGGCATATGGATAGACCGGGTCTGGGAGTGGGCCAGGCTGGCCAGGTCTGCAGCAACTGCTGGCACAAGTGAGAGTTAAAACTGGGTGCACCCCAGGCTGGCTTGGGTTGCAATACCCATCAGCTCACATGAGGGCTGGGACTAGGGGCTGACAGAGCTGGGCTAGGCTGTAGCACCTGCCAGAATGAATTAGGATGGGGGCAGACCAGGTGGATCCAGGCTGTAGCACTTACCAGTGAATGCTGAGGCAAGGCAGGCTGTGCCAGAGTGGACTACAGAACCCACTGGCATTTGCTAGACCTGAGACTGGGGGTGAATTTAGTAGGAGAACTTTGGGGACTCCTCAGCTGTGCCACTGTTCCCACTGGTGAGTGTGAGAGTTGGAACAGGGAGTGGTCTGAGCTGGGCAGGGCTGCAACACCTGTCACTTAAATGTGAGATAGATTTAGGGGAGGGATAGGCTAGGCTATGCCTTTGCTAACCTAGCATGCAAGAGTCAGACTAAGCATAGGTCAGCCAGGCTTTGCTGTAGCATGGACTGGCAAGTGCTGGGACTGGGTGCAAGTCATGTCAAGCTGGATCACAGTGCCCCTGACAAGCACCAGATCTGGGTCTGGGAGTGGACCTAGCAGAGGATCTGTGGGCATTCCTCTGCTAGGCTGCTGTTCCCACTGGTGAGTCTGAGAGCCAGGGCTGGGGTGGGGTGGGGTATTGGGCAGTGGTGGGGATAGGCAGCAGCACTGTTGGCATACTTGTGGGCCAGATCTGGGGGTAGACTGGGTTGAGCCAAGCTGCATCACCTACGGGTGTGTACAAGAGCTTGATGGGATGAAGGAAAGGCAAGACTAGAATGCTGCACATGCCTACACATACAGGAAACAAGGCTGGGAATGGACCTGGTGAGGGCTGCTGAGGGTTGCCCTGACTAGGCTGCAGTTCCTGCTGGAGTGCATAAGGGCCAGGTTTGTAGCAGGATGTATTTGGCTAGGGAGGTCTCAGGTCTCACCAGGTAAGGTTGCTTAGGGGACTCCCACACTATACTGCTGGACTCAAGCTCCAGTCACAGGGAAAATCACAAAATATGTGGTCCAGGCTTGTACAAGTGTCAAAAATGGAACTCCTCAGTTGCTGATATCTGTACAGTGGACAGCATACCCAGATGCACACAGGGGACCTGATAACGAGTTTGTCTGTGCAAGCAGATGTTAAGCATCATGTCAGAGGATGAAAAGCAGAACAGGTTGGACACCTCTCCTGGCCAAGCTCTGTGGCAAGTGTCTGGATGTGTGGATGCTCTAAGGTAGACTTTGTCAACCAACAGACCTTGGAAAGAATTTCTTAGTCTTGGGGCAACAGAAGCCAACATCATCTCAGAACTATCAAAATGATTCAAATAATACCCTTGGAACTTTCTTCCCCATAGCAGGATCTCTAAGATTAATCAAGTGATCGTTCCCCATCCCCAGATGCAGAAGTAATCTTCCAGCAAGGACCAGGCAGATACAGAAAAAAAAATTGGAAAAAGAAAAAAATTGGAAACATTTGTCCTGTCCATTTTCCTTCGTGCTTTGACCCTCCCCATCCTAATCAAAGGCCCACATGCACATATATCCTTCTTAACTCTGTAAGCAACATGAAAAAATAAAAATAATGGACACTAATGTGCTTTAGTATAATTTTCTTAATTTTTATTCTGTTTGGGTTCATTAAGCTTCTTGGATCTGAGTTTATAGCTTCAATGAAATTTTGAAAGAATTTGACCATTGTTTCTTTAAGTAGTTTTTCTATCTTTCTTTCCCTTAAGAACTGTGATTATAGGGCCCGGCGCGGTGGCGCAAGTGGTTAAAGGTCCTTGCCTTGCACGCCCGGGATCCCATATGGGTGCCGGTTCTAATCCCGGCAACCCCGCTTCCTTTCCAGCTCCCTGCCTGTGGCCTGGGGAAGCAGTCGAGGACGGCCCAAAGCTTTGGGACCCTGCACCCGTGTGGGAGACCCGGAAGAGCTCCTGGCTCCTGGCTTCGGATCGGCATAGTTTCAGCCCGTTGCGCTCACTTGGGGAGTGAATCATTGGACGGAAGATCTTCCTCTCTGTCTCTCCTCTCTGTATATCCGCCTTTCCAATGAAAAAACAATAAAAATAAATCTTTAAAAAAAAAAAAAGAACTGTGATTATATAAATATTGGGTTACCTGAAGTTGCCCCACACTCACTGATGACATTTTCATTCTCAAATTCCTTTTTACCCCTGTCTTCCACTTTAAATAGTATTTTAAATAGTTTCTTTAACTTCACTAGTTTTTTTGGCAAGATCCTATCTGTCTTTAATCCAGTCACACACACATATGTATATATACGTATATTTCAATCATTGCAATATTTATCTTCAGAAATTTAATTTGTGTCTTTTAAAACACTGTCCATGACTAAACTTCGCTTTTTAAGTAGAGAATACAGTCATAATAACATATTAAATGTTCTTATTTCCTAAGTCTAATATCTGGGTCACTTCTTATTGATTGATGTTTTCTCCTGAGTCTCTCCCCAGGGCCGTATTTTTTCCTGCCTCTTTGCATGCCTTGTACTCTTTGATTGGATTCCAGACATTGTGGAATTTACCTTGTTGGGAACTGGGTATTTTTATACTTCTCTAAATATTCTTGACCTTTGTTCTTAGATGCAGTTTAGTTACTTGGAAACCATTTGATCCTTTTGGATCTTTATTTTAAGATTTGCTAGGCAGGGACCAGAGTAGCTTCTATTCCAGAGCTAATTATTCTCTGTAAGACCCTTCTGAGTACTCTACCCTTGGCCATGTGACTCAATTCTTTTGAAGTAGGAAAAGACACTTTCTGATTTATGTGAGTTTGGTGCACTGATGGGTCTTTCCCTGGCCTTCTGTAGCTTCCTCACAACATACAGTCAACACTCAAGGGGAAACTTTCACAGATCTCTAGACTTCTCTTCATGCGTTTCCCCTCTCTCCAGTTCTTTGTCTTATGAACTCAACTGTCTTGCTCTCTCTGGGTCCTTGACTGTGGTGCTTCAATCTAGGAAGTCTGCCAGATTCTCCCTCCATGTACTGAGGCCTAGAAACTCCCAGAACAGTCAGCTGGAGCTACCTTCTTATGTGTTTGTTGTTTTCAGAGACCATTGTCTGTGCTATTTCATGAAACCATTATTTCACCTATTTTGTTTTGGAGGGTGTGGGTTGTTTTAGGTAGGAAATCAAATCCTATTATTACCATCTTGCCCTTAAGTGGACATTCCCAGGGAGAGAGGAAAGGGAGCCATTTATATGAAAACATCTTTATACCTGTAAGACTAGATAGTGTGAGGCTGCCAGAGCAGAATGTGGCAGGATTTTGTAGAAAGAATAAAGGATATTCATGAAGACACCATGGTTTTAAGTCCTGGAAAATGTCCCCAATTCTCCAGCTCCTTGCAATCTTTAGGACAGAAGCCCACAATCTTAACCTATTATTCCAAGAAAGTACCCCCAGAAGGGCTCCTCAGAGAAGACAAAGAAGACCAGGAAGCAAAAGGGTAAATAAGACAAAGTTAAAAATTGTGTAGAAGTCCATTTGGTCTGAGGGGAAGAAGGCTTAATTTGTTAGGATGCTAAGGGCAGCCAAGCCTTGAGGATTGAGGAGCAATTCACTTGCTGCTTTAAAAGAGTATCTGACATAGGAAAATTGAAATTTGAGGTTGAAGATGTGAGATATCCTTAGACAATTGCCCATATTCTAACCCTGAGAAACTTGTACAATGGTTATGAGAATGCAAGTTGTCAAGGAAAGTGGACAGAAGTGTCAGTACCATGGAGAGCTCACCGGGAAGCCTTCCTGAAACACAAGGCCTTGAGTGGTGACCAGCTGGTATGCCTGGCCAACGCAATCCTCAGACAAGAGTGTTCCCTAAGTCTAAATTAGAACTGGAAGTGAATCTACCCTTGCCTTACATTGCTTGCTCTTGGAGTAGTTGGCAGAATCTGTAGTTAGGATATCTCTAGAACTGTTATCTGAAGATCTGGATTTGAATTCTAGTTCTGCCACTAACCAGCTTCATGGCTCTGGATGAATTAATTTTTTTCTCATCTCTAAAGAGAGGGTAATGATGCTAACCTAGTGGCATTGTGAGGACAAAGTCAGACAGAGCTTATAAAGGAAATGTGCAGTGCCTGGAACAAGGCAGCTATCTCTCAACACTTTGTTGAGGGGTGAGTGACATTTCTAGCAGTTTTAGGGCTTTTTTGGAAGTCACGTAAAGGGTTTTAGGCTGGATAAGGCGGATAGGACATTATAGGCAGAGAAAACAGCAGGAGCAAAGACAGAGAGGCATTGAAAGTAGATGACTTGGCCAGGAAATGGAGAGTGTTTTAATGAGACTGAAGCTATTCTTCTGTTACCATTATCCTTAGGCCTCCTGAGCCACTATTTTCGGCACAGAACACTCTGTTGAACCTCCAGACTTTATTTCCAGCTAGCCTATTGTGTATCTCAGTTGAAAGTTCCATATGCACTTCCACCCCACCTTTCCAAAACAGAATTCATCAGTTCCCTCCAACGTACTCTTTAGATAGCTTGTCAGAAGGTAAAAGTATGTCATACAAATAGTCTAAAATTGGGTGAAAGTTTTCTTAAAGAATATGGTGACCTTATTCTCCTTTCTAACTAAGCAGGAAATGAGAATGGCTTAACCTGAAGCAAGTGCTGACTGGGTTACAGAATGAAGGACTTCCAATGTCAGGGACTGTAAGAAATTCACAAGTATGGATCAGAGGTAGGCATGCAGTTCTCTCCCCCGAAGAAGAGGAGACATTATCATCTAGCTGGAATGTCCTTCTTCTTCATCACTCTTTAGTAATGAAGAGAGAGAGACTAATAATTGAATTATTAGTATCCTTCTAACAACAGTTTACACTTGAACTGAGCTCTACAGCTTATGAGAGTTTTAGTTATCTGACTTTAAAAGCCACCTGTGAGGTTATCAAGACAAGGACGATTGTTTTATCCTCTTGTGCTCTCATTTTATACACCAAATTTGAAACTTCAAGCCATAGAAATAATGCAATTGGTAAGAAACCAAAGGATGCTCATGGGAGTGAAATTAGGTCTGCTAGTGCCCATTCAGGCCTATCCTTTTCCTCAATATGGCATTCTGACTATCAACTGAAAATAGCAGCAACCGTTGAACACATGAAAAAAGATCCATAGAACCCCTCTTCCTAGTGCTGGTTGTTACAGAAGTAGGAGAATGAAGACCCAACCTCAAGGAATACAGGAGTTTCCAACCAAAGCTCCAGGGCTAAACTATCAGAAAGGAGGCAGACCTGAGGTCTTGTCAGCTCCAAACAATAGAAATGACAGTCATCTGTGTCTCCTGGGGCCTGAGACTGGATCGTTTGCAAGGTAGCTTGTTGCTCCCTGCTCGCTGCTCTCTGTTCCCATTGCTCTGGGAAGGATGTGTCGTTGTAGTTACCACCCATCTTTCAGATGAGGGAAGATGGATGAAAAGGCTCAACAAAGTTAGTGGATTAGCCTGAGGTCAGTGGTCAGTGGCTGAGCTGCTATTTGAATTGCCTTCTTGGTTCTCTCTCTCTCTTTCTCTCTCTCTCCCTGCATCCCAGCTGCCTCTGCGTCTGACCAGACTGAAAAACAAATCCTATAATTGAGTTGGAATGTGGGTGCTGGGGCCCGGGAGACAATGTTTCCTGCTTTTCAATCTGTTCTTAATTTATTAAAGTGATGAAATAAGGAAGAGGCCCAGAAGGGGTGGATGTTTTCCATCAGTGAGTCAGGGGAATGTGCAGAGGCAGGAGGTCAGGAGGAAGCCACATTGCTGCAGCAGCTTCACCACCCGGGCACAGCCCACACAGATGCTCTTGGTGGTGGTGGTGGTGGTGGTGGTGGTGGAGCATCCAGAGCTGTCCTAGGAGTGAAATAAGCTGGAAAGATTCAAATCCTCCAGGATTCTCCCCGGAATATGGCCTGGGTTCCCACTTTTCTTACAGATATCCAGTGTCCTTAGGAGAGAGTCCCAGGGAAGTGGGGAGGGACCTAACTCTGTCTCAAGAGAACCAGGAAAGTCTTCCTAGAGAAGGTGACAAGGAAGCCTGAGACTGGAAAGGTGACCAGATATTATTTGGAAAAGGGCAGGTGAGGATGAGAAGATGTCCCCAGGTGATGAAACAGCAGGTGAAAGGCTTGGAGGTGAGAGAGAGTGGCTGAGCCAGCAGCATGGAGAGCCTGGAAACCCAGGTGGGGAGGAGTTAGCACTGCTCACATCCCAGAGGGCCTTCTGGGTCAGGCCGGACTTCTGCTGAGGAAGGGTTTTGGCTGTCAGTTTGATTTCTCTGGTTTTGCATAGAGGTTAGGTTGCAGGGAGGGGTGGCAGTTCAAGGCAAGGAGGAGTAAAAAGGTCAGGGAGTTGGTGGGCCTGAGCTAAGTGTGGAGGAGGGTAGTGGGATGGGGAGAGAGAAGCAGAGTGAAGAATGAATGGATACAAGAGTGTTTTACTAGGAAACAGGTCCTCTGGGGGATGACAGTTGACTGGGGGAGCGGTGTATGGATTGAGGAAGAGGAAGGAACTGACCCAGGCCCTGGTGACTTAGCTCAGGAGGCCACTACTAACAGTCTGCCTTGTTTCATTTGTCCTTGAAACCATCCTTGGGTCCTTGGGATGCTAGCCATTCAATATGACTTAGCATCCATCTGATCCCTACTGTGTGCCTCACCAGGAATCACGGATTTTTCCTGTACCAGTGTAGCTTACATTCTAGTTGGGAAGACATATCTGCTGACAGATATACCCAATAAAAATGCTGTTGGGTGCTGTACTCTCAGATCTATAGGAAGGTGCTCAGACATCCATCCAGGACCCAACTCTGCCCGGACTCCTGCACATCGTCATTAGTACCTAACTCTGGTTGGAATGGAAGCTGGGGCTCTATCCTCCATTCCAGTCAACTCCATGGTCTGCCTGCTTTGAGAAGGGGATAAATAAATGGGAGGTGCTTATAGATTTGACTGGGCTTGACACTTGGCTTTGAGCTCAATGAAAGCAGGGCCCAATGTTGTGGACCCTGCAGAGAGAGCTGGAGAAGGGGGCAGGATCTAGTGTTTAGGAAGTCTGGTGTTCAGACTCCAGTGCCACTTCCCATCCAGGTACCCCCTTCTTCTGTGCTTCCCACTTTCTCCTATCCTCTTCTTCAGTGGCTCATATCTCTTCTTCTGGTCACTGCCTGCTCACTTGTTATTCCCACTTGATCAGTTTGGAATCTTCCAGAGCCCAGCGTATTGTGAGGATTATATCAGGGTTCAGTCATCTTGAATTGGATGCTTCCAATTCTCCTTGTTGATTTCCGCATGCTCTTACAAAGTTTGCATGTATCTCAGCGAGTGCTCACGATGAATCTGGCTCACTGTAGGCTCACTGTAGTTCGCGTGGCATGAGTGTGTACCTCATGGGTGGGTCTTTCCTGGATGTTTTTCCCTAAGGGACTTCCTGCCCTTTCTGGCACTCTTGTCTCCTCGCCTCTTCAGCATCTTACTCTGACGAGCCCTGCATACTTCTCTTTCCCAGAAATATCTTTCAGGATAACTTGAGTCTCTTAGCTGTGATTAAAATACTCCTGGACACCCTGGGGTTTGGAGCTTGGTCTCTTGGTGCGTATCAAGTGCCTGCATTTGCCAACTGAGCTTCTCGGCTCTGCAACTTCTAACAGTAAGAATGAGCCTTGCTTGGTTTTGAAGGTGAGTGGGCAATAAATGATAAAGCTGCACTCAGCCTCCTGCTCCGTCCCCAGCCCCTAAAGCACCCCCGGCTAGTTCACAGCTTCTCCAGGGGCTGAACTTGTGGTGGAAGGGGTGGAAAGGTAGCAGCTTGGGAACTGTTGCGTTCAGTTTGTGTTTCTGGGATTGCTTCCCTCTCACCCAAGCCGATCATGGTGTTTTAATGACTCAAAATCATGAATATTAAACTGAGGGAAAGTTGACAGTATTTAAATGAGCATCATTAAGAGACACATAAATTAGCAGGGTTTTTAGTTCTTGTGGAACTGCCGTTTCAATGTTAATTAAACAACCGGAGTGCTCGGGCGCTTTTGCAGCAAACTGTCCCCAAAGTGTGCTGCAGAATATCATTATGGGTGGCTGCCTTGCTGGTTAATTATTTCCAAGTTGATTTTTTTCCATTGCTGCAGTAGTTTTATGCTTGTCTTGCATTTGGAAAAGGTGATGGGCTGGCCTTCTGAGGAGGCTGCCAGGGCAAGCTCTGCCAGCCCATGGTGAAGACCTGGACAGAGCTGGACCCTCATGCTGCCCCCTCACTCCCAGATGCCCCTGCTGATCCTCCAATGTCCTGATGGACTAAATCCTTATCAGGAGACACCTGTCTCCTTAGTTGCGGTCAATCCTACTCTCAGGAAGTTGGGGGGCGGGATCCCAGTTTGTATGAAGCTCTGGGATATGGAAAGAGTGACAAAGGTAACAGGGTAGGAGGCAGGGCATTGAAGGCTTCTAGGGCTGTGTTGAGACCATGTTGGAGTGAAGCAACAAGGAGATCTGGGATGATTCTTAAGGTTTATTTACTTAAAAAGCAGAGCCAATAAGTGAGTGAGCGAGAGAGAATCTTCCTTTCCTTGGTTTACTCCCCAAATGACTGCAACAGCCCTGGCTGGGCCAGACAGAAGATACAAGCCAGAAATTCCATCTGGGTCTTCCATGTGGATGGCAGGGGTCCAAGAATTTGGGCCATGCTTTACTGCAATCTCTGGCAAAGGAGATGGGTTGGAAGTGGAACAGCCAGGATTCAAACCAGTGCTCCAAATATGGAAAGGTGACGTTGCAAACAATGTTTGACCCAAGTACCACAAACTATCTCTGAGATCGGGGATTTGTTCTGGATTCCACTGGTCTAAGCTAAGTGATGTCAAAGCATCCCCTACTAATGTGGGCGTTGGTGGTATAGTGGTGAGCATAGCTGCCTTCCAAAGCATCCCCTACTCCTCTCTGATGTCAATCTCTTTAATCACAAAATGAAAAAATTAAAGTAGATTATCCATTCTCAGATGGGGTGATATCGCCTCTCAAAGGGCAAAAAGTGGTTCTTACATGGGTGAGTGAAAAGAGCTTATTTTGAAAAAATTGTGCAACACACACAACTACATGCAGTACATATACAGAATAAATGTGGGATGTTGGCATTTTATGAGGGAAGCAGAATTAGGAGAAAAAACATGTAGGGGTGGGCATCGTGGCATGCGGGGTTAAGCTGCTGCTTGTGATGCATCACACGTCAAAGTGCTCTAGATTGAGCCCCCATCTCTGCTTCCAATCCAATGTCTGTTAGTGTATACCCTGGAAACAGCAGATTTGGATCCTTGCCACACACATAGGCTCCTGGCTTTGGTTTGGTGCAGCTCTGGATGTTGTGGGCATTTGGAGGAAGAGCCATGGTTGCAAGATCTCTCTCCTCACCACTTCTTCCTTTCAAACAAACAAAAATCAGCTTTTGACTAGGTTGGCAATAAAGACAAAGACATTGAGAGACAGCAAAATGAATAAACTGCAGATGCTTTTCCTATAATGAGAAGACAGCCTACAGTGATGGGACCCCTTGGCATCAGACCCTGGCACACAGAAATGATCTCGCCTTTACCTGTGTGAACTTTGGAGGGCCCTTATGGCCCCGGGCCCCATGGACCTAGTTTATCAACTCAGGATGGTCAGAGCCTGGAGGCAGGGGCACACGCAAGGCAGAAGGCAATGAGGCAGCTGGGTGAAGAGTCCTGTCTCAGAGGCAGAATGTGTGGCTCCAGCCACCTACCTGCTGGTGCTAAGCCTTGATTACAGTACTTACAAAGATGTGCCATTTTGGGTGAGTTCTGAGCCACTCTAGGAAAGGGGGTGAGAAATGGTGCAGGGAGAGCTGATGCGAGCATTACAGTAAGGGCTCACTAAGGGGTGAATGTATTCACCACTCTTATTTATTTTAAATGTTTGTTTATTTGAAAGGCATAGACAGAGAGATGAGAGAGAGAGAGAGCTTGGGAGAGAGGCAGGGAGGAAAATAGGAGGGAGGGAGTGAGGGAGAGTAATAGGAGAGAGAGAGAAAGAGAGAGAGAGAGAGAACTAGAGAGAGAGAGAGAGAGAGAGAGAGAGAGAGAGAGAGAGAGACTAATCTTTCATTGTTGGTTGCATTTATAGACCTCCATAAAGGTCCATAACAACCAGAACTGGGCTAGGACAAATCCAGGAACTAGGAACACCACTCAGCCCACGTGAGTGGCAGGAATCCAAGTATTGGAGCCATCACCTGCTGCCTTCCACGGTTCACATTAGCAGAAAGCTCAGTAGGAAGTAGAGGCGGGACTTGAACTCAGGCATTGAGAATATGGGATGCACGTATTCCAAGCATCAGCTTAATCCTCTGAACTACAACCTCCACTCTTATTTATTTAAAAAAAATTCTCCTTTATTTGAGAAGCAGAGAAATGTACAGAGAGATCTCCCAGCTGTTTGTCATTCTCCAAACTCCTGCAACAGCTGGGTCTGGGCTGGGATGAAGCCAGGAACCAGGAACTTAACCCAGGTTGTATGTGTGGGGGTGGGGAGCAGGGACCCAACTATTTGATACTTTGCCATTGCTTTCCAAGGTCTGCATTAGCAGCAAGTTAAAATCAGTAGTTGGTATAGGGTTCAGGTACTCCAATGTATGATATGAGCATCTTAACTGTTAGGCTTAAACATCTTCCTTCCCACACTCACCACTGATTTGCTTTATTTCTGCTACTAAGTGTTCTTGAGTGAGGCACTGAGCCCCTGTGGGTTTTGTGGTTCACACCATGCCATGGTTTTGACTCTGTGAGATCTTTGTATACACTTAAAAAAAAAGTCTCTGCTGGAATTTCCCTCTGCCCGTGCCTGTTGGCTAGACTCCTGCTGCTCCCTAACATGCCCTCTCAGCTCTCAGTTCCCCATCACCTTCCTGGCCTCCTCGGGCAGGCTTCGGTGTTCTCTGGACTCTTGTAGGAGAGCCTTGCAGTGACCTTCCTCCTTCCACGTTTCTGCTTTGCATTTTTGTGCTGTCCCCCTGCACTCTAATGTTCTTTACTTCCTCCAAATGTCTGCTCAAATTCACTTTCTCCATGGGAACTCCTTTGGCTACCCCACATAAACTAGTTTTCAAGACATTACCAATCTCCTCCACTTTTTTCCTTCTTTTTAACCAGACCATGCAGTCACCAAGAGCATAGCTGGTTTGGTCATTGTTTCAACCCCAGCATCTAGAAGAGCACTGCACGAAGGAGTGTTTGTGTGTGTGTATTTAAACATATAGGTGAAGTTGACTTTCTTCTTCCAACATCCCATGTTGGGTGCTATCCGTATAGGTAAGATCAGCTTACTATGGGCTAAGGCTATGATGGAAAGACCCAAGATCAGGTATATACCATCATGGCAAAGGCTCTCCTTTCCCCCTTTCTCCTCACATAGGTTAGTTTTGATTTTTTTAAAAAAGTCTTTCAGAGAGAGAGAGAGAGAGAGAGAGAGAAACTACTATGTTAGTTGATTGCCAAAATGTCCCTAATGGCTGAAGCTGGGTTTGGCTGAAGGCAGGAGGCTGAAATTCCATCCAGATCTCCCATATGAGTAGCAGGGTCCCATCCACCTGAGTCATCACATTCTGACTCCTGGAACTGAGTTAACCTAGAACCCAGGCACACCAAGCAGTTGAGCTGGTGTATATTTTGTTGTCTAGTGTTCATTAAGGGTGTATTTCCTGACCATAGCAGGTCACTGATATTCAAATCTGGGTCTCATATTTTGCCCTATGATTAAAAAAATGCTAGAGCAATTCCCAGGAAGTAACAGAATTTTTGCAGCCATGCCCAATGCTGAGCTGGCCCAATTGCAATGGAGACTTTCCAAGGAGAAGTAGCTGAACAAATGGTTTCTCTTTGGGGATGCATTAATGTTGATTAACTCATTTTATAGCCATTCAGGCAGATTTATTTAAAAGGACATTGTTCATAATACAATTTCAATGGAAAGAAGACAAACCTGATTGTGTGTATGTGTGTATCCATCCATCCATCCATCCATCCACCCACCCATCCATCCATCCATCCATCCATCCATCCATCCATCCATCCACTAGAATGAAATCCACCATGTTGTGTACCAGAACATGGGGTGAGGGGTGAAATAGGAGAAATGGGCCAGAAAAGCCCTTGGAGTTGGGTTGCTAATATCAAACCTGGGTTAACGGAGTAGAGCCTCTAGACTCTATAATGGTGTACACTTGTGAAGGTGACACAATGCAGAGACTGCATAGCACTGGTCCTTTCCAGGAGCAGTGAAGGTTTGGAGATGAACTATTTTTCTTCGTTTCAACTTGACCTTCTCATTTCACTTCCATGTGTTCATGGGAAAATCTCAAAAGAGCCTCCAGCCATGGGTGTAACTTCTTCCTTTCAAAAATCTTTTAGATAAATTAATATACGGGTCATCTTGGGTCTAGAGAAACTTCACAAGTACTCAAATGACAGAATAATAAAGGAAAAGATTAGTAGAGTTATAAAACTTTTAGATACAGTGCTTACCAAATCACTGAAATACATTGATATTTTCTGTGTCACACTGTAAGCTCCACATGTACGAGTGCTACATGTTCATTCCCTACAGTTATTTGGCTGATCTCTGACAAATTATATCAATAAACAATAATACATAATAATAAGCAACATGAAGTTCACTGTTACCAGTATTTCTTATGAGTAGAAGCAATGATTTAATTAACAGTAATAACAAAACTTTCTTTGCAATATTCTCTATTGCTTCTTTCTTGCCAATGCCAAGCTTAATCAGAAAAAGCTCACGTACTTTGGAGTAAATGGCAAAAATGGCCACAAGATTGAACAAGTTCTCCCACCAAGATGTGGAGTGCATTTCAGGATGACTTGGTAACTTGCTTTGGACTATAAAAAAGTGACATTGGGGTAGGTTCTAAGTCTGGGTCAACAGACTTGCTACTTCCTCCATTGCTGAACCTACCCTGAGGAAGTCAGTTGTAGACACATAGGTGAGTACATGAACTAGCACAGGAACAAACGAACAAACGACACGAGCCGTGCATAATACCACAGAGTAATAGCTAGGAAACACTTTATCTCCTCTTCACATTCGTGGGCTGTGAACAGATCCAGAGGGCCAGGGATCCCACCTCCTAGGACCTCAGGGAGGGATGGCCAATCCGGGGAGACCAAGCTGAACTTTCTCTGCCCCCAGCCAAGATTTACTGTCATCTTTCCCATCTCCAGAGCTTTTCACATCAGGTCTGTCATCAGGCCTATGAAACATTCCAGAATGTAGGCAGAGCAGCTCTCAGCTCACTCAGTAGATGAGGGAATGAAACTCTAGTGGCTGATGACTTGCCTGAAGCTCCACAGCTCCTCTGATTTCCTTGACGTCACTGCTCTTCCATGGGTTACTGGGTCTAGCCCTGAGGGAAAGGCTCCTGCCTCTGCAAGATGAAGATGAGACATACCAGTGATAAAATGGATCCTTGCAACTTGGGAGGCAAAGATATCTGCGAGTCAGAGTCAGGGCCAGACAGAATGTCTGAATGGTGGAAGTGATGTGTTCTCCACAACCTTGTTGCCGCAGGAAGAACAAGAATGTTTGCCAAAACAAACTTTGGACCCAGCACAGAGTGTTTTGGGGGCAATTGGAGAACCACAGAAAAAATGAGGTCACATGCTCAAAACAAAGGATGTTGAGATGAAACAAATGTCTTTCTGAACATAGTTTCTAACGCCACCATTTCTAGCAGGAAGTTCCTGTCATCCCGATGGGACCATGTGGCATTCTACCACATTTTCCTATTTCCTGTTTTCCTCTGTCACAATTCCAGTAATTGGTAGAGGAATCCTTGCTTAGGCTATGAAATCCTTGGCCGCAGGCTGGGTTGAAGTCCTTCATGTATCCCACAACCACAATCACAAACTAAGCCATGTTCTCACCATGTTTTAGTCTGGCCCTGGTTGGAAACTGGTCCCGAGACGTAAGATGTCAACTGAGTCCTAACGTTGGACACAGTTTGAGTGATCCTGCCTCAGCCTGATTTCCAATTCTGGTCATAGGCTGAGTCTTACAGGCTGATTTTGATCCCAGCCTGAGCTCTGACCTTGGTCCCAGGCTGGGCTGAGGTCTAATCCTATCCAGAGATGGGTCATCAACCTGGGCTCAGACTGAGTCTTGAACTTGGTCATACATGGGAGCTGGGTGCTCCTAATTACCTCACAGGGCTCAGTCTGGCCAACGCTTTTTGGAATTCAAACAATTCCTCGTACAGGTTTTCCTTTCCTTGTTTTTCCTGGTTCTGCCTTATATCCCTAGTGTTCTGTGAATGTTCCTGGCTGTCAGCCACACAGGCTGGCCTAGTATATAGCCTCTCCAGTTTGCTGACAGGGGCTGCTTGGCTGAAAGACCATGTGCTGTTGAGCTCGTGTTCCTGTGCCTGCATTGGAAAAAGAGCAGGAGCCAAGAAGGCCTGCCTAGTCATAGATGAACCTCTTTTTAGCTTTTTTTCAATTACTTACTTTATTTACTTGAAGGGCAGAATTATTAGAAGAAAGATGAAGAGACAGAAATCTTCTGTCTGCTAGTTCACTCCACAAAAGGAAGCAATGGCCAGGGCTGGCTCAGGCTGAAGTCAACAGCCTGAAACTCCATTCAGGTCTTCCACATGGGCGACAGCATCATCTTCCACTGCTTTGCCAGGTGCATTATCAGAGAGCTGGATTGGAGGTAGAGTGGCTGGCACATATGGGATGCCAGGTTGCAAGCGGTGACTTAACTTGCTGTGCCACAGCATCAATTTCATCAATGAAGGCTTTGACTTCCTCCACCTGGCTGTTTCTGTGATCAAAGGACATTGGAGAAGAGTGTTGTCTTTCCCTCCAGCAGAATTGCAGGTGGCATGATCTCTTCTTCCTGAACCCAGAGTCCGTCAGAAGCAGGAGGGCAGTCAGGAACTCAAGGGCAAAGAGAAAGTGCACTTTTGCCTTCTCAGGCAGAAAATTAATTATAAAATCAGATTGTGTAACCAGAATTGTTTATATCTGTGTTTCAAGGAGTGTGCCATCTTCTAAACCTAATAGATGGAGCAACCAGAGCTTGACTGTACAACAGTTTTTAATTTGCTTGGAAATTAGTCAAATTATGAAGAAGTGCTTTTCCATACAACACAAAGGCATCACAATTGGTAACTTTTAAAAACAACAACACAGATCTCAACATTGAGTAATTGAGGAAATGCATTCATTAAGAACAGGTTGTGAAGTTCTGGCTCGGGGGTAATGCCACTTTTAAGGGTGTATTAATACCTAACGAGACATCATACTTTGGCATTATGGTATCTGCACCAGGTTTGCCCTTCAAGGCAGGCCTGGGAGTCAGGTGGGTAACTTACCTCCAGTTCCCAACAGAGGAAAGCCAGTCTCTGGGTGCACACACTTGCCCTGAGGCACAGAGCTCAGCTGCCGCTGTCTGCATCTGCTCTGCTGCCTCTCTACATCTGATGAAGGTTTCACCTTTACAAAGAACAAAGTTTGCTTGGCAACTTACACGTTTTTGTTCTCCCAAAGATTGATTGATTTATTTGAAAGGCTGTTGTACAAGTGGGAGTGGGAGAGGGAGGGAGGTAGAAATAAAGAGTGTTCATTTTTCGCTTATTCATTTCCCAAATGGCTGCACAACCAGGGCTGTCAGGCTAAAGCTAGATGCCAAAATTCCATACAGGTCTCCTACGTGGGTGAGGGGGTCAAGTACTTGGATGATCTTCCCAGGCACATTAGTATGGAGCAGGACCGGAAGTAGAGTAGCTGGGTGTTATAAGTTGGTGGCTTAGCCCACTGTGTCACAACACTAGCCTTTTGCAGATTTATTTTGTGTTGATGATGATTGTAATGTAAAAAATGTCCACATGTTGCAATCTCAAAGCTCCTTTTCACGAATACCGTCCTATCTGCCCATCAATCCATTGTGTGAGTCACATGTGTCACTTCTCCCATTTGAGCCTCAGTTTCCTCCTCAGCAATTGGGGTAATATCTACTTCACTGATTGCAAAGAAATTGATGATGATGTTGTTGGTTCATAATAAGTGGTTGTGAATTAATTATTGGAAAAAGCCAAGGTGAGAGCCTAGAACCACGCTGGTGTTCAGTAAGTGCCCGGGTAATACCTCTGAGGGTGCCTGTGCCTGCCTTTGGGGAAGATGTACCCCGAGGTTGCAGGAGCCATGGAACAAAACTCTGCCATAGGCAGCTGGGCTTTGAGAGATTGTGTCATGGAGTTTGGGAACTCTTCTCAAACTTGTCCCTGCTCTTTCTTGGAAAGGATGGCCTGCTAGGCCAGGCTTGTTCTGGAAGTCACACCGTAATGTTTTTTCAAGTCAAGGGGGTAGGGCAGATTTCAGAAGATAAAAAAGCTAATGGCAGGACTTCTAGGGAGAAGCAGTGACTCCAACAGGCATGGAGGCCTGGAGGAGAGGTGAGGAACCTGGCGAGGGGGAGCCCTGTGGGCCTAGAGAAGCTGATCTGTTCTGATTGATTCTAAAGTATTATTTATTTTATGTGGTAGGAACTCCTACCAGGTCTCCCACAGGAGTAGCACGAACCTAAATGTCTGTGCCATCACTTGCTGCTTCCCAGGTGGATTGGAACTGTCCCAAGTGGTTGTTTAACCTGCCACCACACTACCACACCTGTGTATCCGACAAGTGGAGACCCTTGAAGATTTTATAGGGTTGGGGGCAGGGAGTGACATCTACTGATTTTCTGTTTGGCACTTCACATTTATCTGTCTGTTAACCCTGCAGGTAGGGGTGTCTACCTTCATGCCCATTTTACAGACTGTAAATTCAAATTTTGAAATTCAAAACAGTCCCAAGGAATTTGCCATGGTGGCACAGCTAGGAAGGGCGAGAGTCCAAATTTGAAGCCAGTTCTAAACAATTCCAGAGCCCTGACTCTTTCAGCACAACTTGCTGCTGTCTCCTATATTGAAGCACTATATGCTCAAGAGGGCAACAGTGAGGTCAAGTTCTTGGCGATGATGAGAGGTTAAGCAGAGGGGAGACCAGGACTGTCAGCTCCTGATGTCCTCCATGTTTTCTCCTCCCCAACAGGAGTTAGGCGAGGCGCTTCTCCCTTTGCTGCCTTTCTCTCATCTTCTCCCTCCTGCTGCTCTCCCGCCTCCCTTGCCCTCCAGTCCATTATCCTGCCTTTTATCAGCAGCAGACATCTAAGGACAGCTGCCTTCACTGGCTGGTCTATCCTGACAAGTGATTTGCATGCACAGCACACAGCTGAATGATGGGGCGCTGCGCTTCAATCCAGGAAGGAGGAGTTTTTGCATTGGGCTTTTCCCAAGCCTGACACCATGCCTAGTACATAGTAAATGCTCAGTGAATGGTAGCTCTCTTCCTGCAGAACTAATGTCCTTCACCCCTGAAGGTGAGAATTTTAGAGCCTGAAGGCACCTTCCCTTGTCTTCCTCCATCACCTATCAGATTTTAGCATTTCCTGGGCTAAGAGGTGTGTGTGTGGGGAGGTTCTCTGGTCTCTGCTGATCCTGGGGGAGGCTGGGGTCCTGGCTGTGGACCTGGCTGTGGACCTGATAGAAACAGAGGAGGCTGGCTGCTGCTTGGGCAGCCTCTCTGAAGACCCTGGCCTTGGCTGCTTTGCATGCGGGATGAGGGCTCCTCTGGTCAATTTGCTTTCACTAATGTCAGGCCCCCGCAGTGCGGTCGTCGGTTGCATAGCAACTGACCTAGCAGCGCAGCAGAGGTGGCCATGCATAAAAGATGACACATGATGGTGGGGCTCCGGGTGACGATTTGCAAATTTAGATACAGTCGCAGCAGGAATATGAACTGGGCACTGGGCAGGCGTGGGGGTGGATGGCTCTCCCTGTCTCCTCCCATTTCATTCAGAAAGCCAGGTTCCCACTGTACTGACAGAGGTCTGGGGAAAGAGCAAGAGGTGTGTGTGTGTGTGTGTGTGTGTGTGTGTGTGTGGCATAAGCTTCCAACAAACCATGAGCTGGGCTGGGGGAAAACAGTACCTGCATATCCTCACAGCACAGAGGGCTCCCTGGCACCCTGAGCACCCTTCTCCCATGGCCTGGCCTCCCATGGATTTCTCCACCCTGAGGGAGGCTGGTGAAGCAGTTGGTGTGAACAACCCCTTTTGCCAGACAGTTCCTTCTGTGCCACTGTAACTGAATGGAGATGAAGTGTGCTGGACTTGATCCCTAAGCCTGAGTTCAAGCCCTCCATCTGCTACTTCCTGATATTGGAAACATCTGTAGGTGACAAGAAATCACACGGTCTTGGTTTTATCTGATACTAACTGAGCATCTGATACGAGTTAGGCACTGACCTAAGTGCTGGGGACACAGCATTGGAAAATACAGTCCTTACCTTTGAATAACCCTTACAATAGTAGGAGATGTTCAGATAATGAAATTATGCTCTGATGGATGGAGTGCAAAAACAGGTGAACTAAGAGGATGCAATTTCAGCTGGGAGTTTTAAAACTATATGGTTCTGGCTAACCTCACTCTGGATGGGGACAAGTCCTGGCTGAAGCCAAGGCTAGGTCAGGAGGCCAAGGTGGTCAAGGCCACAGGCTTCCTAAAGAACTTCCTGATTGAGCTCTTTGTTCCCCACAGTCAGGCGGAGGGGTTCTACGTGTGAGTCTATGCAGCCCATGAAGGGGACTATGTGCTATTCCACCACGAGGGCGGGATGGACGTGGGTGACGAGGATGCCAAAGCCCGGAAGCTGTTGGTGGGTGTGGATGAGAAGCTGAATCCAGAAGTCATCTGGAGACATCACTTGGTGCATGGTCCTGAAGACAAGAAAGAAAATCTCGCCAGTTTTATCTCTGGACTCTTTAATTTCTATGAGGACCTGTACTTCGCCTACCTCAAGATCAATCCCCTTGTTGTGACCAAAGATGGCGTCTACGTCTTGACTTGGCAGCCAAGGTGGACAACACTGCTGATTACATCTACAAAATGAAATGGGGTAACATAGAGTTCCCACCCCGCTTTGGGCGGGAGGTCTATCCAGAGGAAGCTTACATTGCAGACTTGGATGCCAAAAGTGGAGCCAGCCTGAAACTCACCTTGCTGAACCCCAAGAGCAGGATCTGGACCGTGGTGTCCGGGGGTGGTGCCTCAGTCATGTACAGTGACATTATCTGTGACCTTGGGGGCGTAAATGAGCTGGCCAACTACGGTGAGTACTCGGGCACACCCAGGAAGCAGCAGACCTACGACTATGCTAAGACCATCCTCTTCATCATGACCTGCAAGAAGCACCCGAAGGCAAGATCCTCATCATTGGAGGCAGCATTGCAAACTTCACCAATGTGGCTGCCACATTCAAGGGCATCATAAGAGCCATCCAAGATTACCAGGGCCCCCTGAAGGAGCATGAGCATAAAAAATTAGCATTTTTGTCTAAGGAGGTGGTCCTAACTATCAGGAGGGCCTGCGGGTGATGGGAGAAGTGGAGAAGACCACCAGCATCCCCATCTGCATGTTTGGCATGAAGACTCACATGACGGCCATCATGGGTATGGCACTGGGCCGCCAGCCCACCTCCAACCAGCCTCCTGCCGCAGCTCACACTGCAAAGTTTCTGCTTAAAGCCAGTGGGAGCATGTTGACTCCAGCCCGCAGCAGGACTGCATCCTTTTCTGAATCGAGGGCTGATGATGCAGTACCTGCCAAGAAAGCCATGCCCACCATGCCATAAGATTCAGTCCTAAGTCCAAGACCCCTGCAAGGGAAGAGCACCACCCTCTTCAGCCGTCAAACCAAAGTCGTCGTGTAGGGCATGCAGACCTGGGCTGTGCAAGGCCTGCTGGACTTTGACTACGTCTGTTTCTGAGATGAGCCCTAGGTGGCCACCATGTTCTATCCTTTCATGGGTGACCACAAGCAGAAGTTTTACTGGGGACACAAAGAGATTCTGATCCCAGTGTTCAGGAACATGGCTGATGCCATGAAGAAGACCCAGAAGTGGAAATGCTGATCAATTTTGCCTCGTTCCGTTCCACCTATGACAGCACCATGGAGACCATGAACTATGCTCACCCGCACCATTGCCATCATAGCTGAAGGCATCCCCGAAGCCCTCACCAAGAAGTTGATCAAGAGGGTAAACCAGAAGGGAGTGACCATAATTGGACCTGCCACTGTTGGAGACATCAAGCCTGGGTGCTTCAAGATTGGGAACACAGGTGGGATGCTGGACAACATCCTGGCCTTCAAGCTCTATTGCCCTGCAGTGTGGCCTGCATGTCGCGGTTTGGAGGCATGTCCAACGAGCTGAACAGCATCATCTTCTGCAACACGGACGGTGTTTATGAGGGTGTGGCCATCTGCGGTGACAGGTACTCCAACTCAACCTTCATGGATCATGTGTTATGATACCAGGACACAGCAGGAGTCAAGATGATTGTGGTGTTTGGAGAGACGGGTGCACCGAGAAGTGTAAGATCTGCTGGGGCATCAAGGAAGGCCACATCACCAAGCCTGTGGTCTGCTGGTGCATTGGGACCTGTGCCACCATGTTCTCTGAGGTCCAGTTTGGCCATGCTGATGTCTGTGCCAACCAGACTTCTGAAACTGCAGTGGCCAAAAATCAAGCCTTGAAGGAGGCAGGGGTGTTTGTGCCCTAGAGCTTCAACGAGCTTGGCAAAATCATCCAATCTGTATACGAAGATCTTGTGGCAAGGGGTCATTGTACCTGCACAGGAAGTGCCGTCCCCAACAGTGCCCATGGACTACTTCTGGACCGGGGAAGTGGGTCTGATCCGCAAATTCACCTTGTTCATGACCAGCATCTGCAATGAGTGGGGTCATCACTGAGGTCTTCAAGGAGGAGATGGGCATCGGCGGGGTCCTCAGCCTCCTCTGGTTCCAGAGAAGTTTGCCCAAATACTGTTGCCAGTTCATTGAGATGTACCTGATAGTGACTGCTGACCATGGGCCAGCTGCCTTGGGGGCTCACAACACCATCATCTATGCCCGGGCCGGGAAGGACCTCATCTCCAGTCTCACCTCAGGACTGCTCACCATCTAGCATCATCCTCATGGAGTTTGTGAACAAGATGAGTAAGGAGGGGAAGCTGATCATGGGCTTCAGGCACTGAGTGAAATCTATAAACAACCTGGCCATGCACGTGCAGATCCTCAAGGACTATGTCAAGCAGCACTTCCCTGCCACCCCTCTGCTAGATTGCTCCCTGGAAGTGGATAAGATCACCACATCAAAGAAACCCAATCTTATCCTGAATGTTGATGGTTTCATTGGAGTTGCTTTTGTAGACATGCTTGGAAACTGTGGATCCCTTGGGAGGAGGCTGACGAGTACATCGACATCAGGGCCCTCTATGGCATCTTCGTGCCTGGCAGGGGCATGGGCTTCATTGGGCACTACCTTGACCAGAAACGGCTGAAACAGGGACTGTATCATCATCCCTGGGATGACCTCTCCTATGTCCTCCCAGAGCACATGAGCTTGTAACTGAGCCTGGAGCCCAACTGCAGTCACGCGGACTGGCACAGGAACTTCTCCCTGAGGAGCAGCGTGCAGACAGCCAGCAGCTGGTCTGGGAAGGGAACAGCCACTGGGGCACGCAGTGAAGGCCAACTCCCTTGGGCTCAAGCCCAAATGGGCCACACAAAGAAGCTTACTATTTTTTATTTTATAAACATAGAAAAACAAAACAAAACAAAAAAAACCAAGGCAATATTTGTGACATTCGCTCTGCTACCTGCTGTATTTATTACATGGATATATCCGAGTACTGTCAGCATCGTGTTCCTTCTCCTGGAAGGGTGTTCAGATGTTGTTTTCTTTTTTTCCATTAGTTGAGAAGATTCTTTTTCCCTTGGAGGAAGGAATGACACTCTGTAAGGCTCTGGGTGCTACTGTCCACTTCCAGGCACCCTGACGTCCTGTCTCCCCTCTGCCCTCTTCCTCCTCATATAACATGAATGATGTTGTGTTAATCCGGTTTTTAAAGACTTTTGTGTATGTTATATGTGTCAAGGATTTATTTAGCATCCCATTGAGATGTTCTGTAGGACCGAGGAAGGTCTGCTTATGTCAAGGAGGTAGGACACTTGCATTCTTGTCATTGTAATAAAGTGTGTGGAGTAGTCACTTAAAGTGTAAAGTTGTAACATACATATGTTTAAGATGAAACCACAAGGCAGAAAGCTATGAAGTGTCTCGTGTCTTAGTTCTCCGTGTCTGTGCAACTCCCTCGGCCTGTGCCTGCAGTGCGTGATCCAGGACTCCATCAGCTATTCTGCATCTATACTCCGCCATGGGGTGGGGTGGACACCGCCTCAGTCTCATCTCTGTATCATCATAGTCCAGTGGAAATAAACTATACAGTAACGAGGAAACCATAAAAAATAATACTATATGGACTGGGCAGGAATGCAAGCAGAGGAGGGGTGGGCCTCAGGCTCAAGGTGCAGCACAGGCAAAGGCATGGGGTGAAAGCGTGCACATGTTCTCAGCAACAGGTGAAGGGAACTTACAGGCGTTTGATGGGGCCAGACTGAAATGGTGCCTTCCTCTAGTTTAGGACTTGCTTGCTAATTGCCAGAGTTCCTCAAGGATGCGTGTCTTATTTTTTCTGCCCTCATCATCCAAAGGCGGGAAGGGGTAACAAGCCATACACCCATTGATCACCATCTGGAAGGGTTTGAAAACCTACCTGACCCAAATAGAGGAGGAAGCAGATCCAGGGAAGAGGAGGGCCTGGAAGAGGGTTCCAATGAACATGGGTGGGGATGGAGGAAGAAGAGGGGAAACAGCAGTGGGCAGGTCAAGGGCTCCTTGACACTGAGCACTCTGAGGTCTACCATGTAAGAAGCACAGTGGCTTTCCCAGTGCAGACAGCTCCCATGACAGGACTTGCTCAGGGGAATGAACTCCAGTGCAAATATCACCAGCAAATGTGAACTGCGCTGGGGGCAGGCGTGATTCTGCCCCACCCCACTCGCTAGCAGTGTGCCTGGCACAGACAGGTCCCTGTTGAATGACCATTGAATGAACAGCTTCTCACTCTCTCAGAGCTTTGGCACCCACTGTTGGATTTGATCCTGGCAAAACTTCTTGTCTCTCCACTTTTCAGATGAGGAAGCAGCTTGGACTGGATCAGGAATTTGACCCAAATCATACTCAGCATCAGGTCTCACATCGTGTCCTTCTTTACTTGAAAAAATTTCTTTGTTACTTTGAAGTTTTGGATTAACATGTAATATTTGCATATCTTTTTGGTACAACATTTTAACACAGACACAGCACAAACTGCTCAAATCCAGCAGTTGCTATCTCCCAGATCCTTCCTCTGTGATCAGAGCCCACCAGCCCCTACCTTTGGATATTTCTGCAGCCTGGGACCTGTGATTGTGGTCAGTAGTTGGCCCACTGTGCTGTGCAACCCTGTAACCGTTTCTTGTCCCCACCATCTCAGTGTCTGTGATCCACATTCTCCCCAAATCCTTCACCAAACCCTTTCCAGCTTCCAGTAATCACTATTCTGAGTTTGGATCAAATTTTTTCCTTAAGCTTTCATATACTGGAGAGGAATGTGGTATTTATCTTTCCATGTGTGGCTTACTTAGCCATCTCAGGTTCCATCCATTCTGTTGCAGTGTTAGCATGGCACTCTTTTTGGTGGCTCAACGCTATTCTATTGCTTGCATCTTTTTTTCTAGTCTGTTCTGCCTTGCACTTGTGCTTTAGTACCTATATTTTTTTGTTGTTGTTCTGGAATGTATTGAGGGTAACTGTGGCATTGATACTAGACAAAATTATTGACATTTGCAGTTCATCCCAGAAAGCTGGATTTGGAGCCATCAATGAGCTACAAAACAGTCTAGCAAAAAGATGTCATTCAAACAAAAAGTTAGCTTGGACCTCCCTGAATAGAATCATATAATAAAAATTAATTCTCTTACAGGCAGCATCTTACCTTATATCTCATCATATTTTTTTCTCCCATCTTTCTGGAGACATTTGCAAGGGTTAAAATCCCAGGTCTGTTGGCTATTGAGTGGGATAACCTTGAACACTCCATTGTGTCTCTCTTTCTTGTGTCTTTCTATTAAACAAGGACTAACAGAACTCACCTTACAGAGTTATTGTGAGAATTAAATAAATTACTGTATATGAAGTCTGAGAACCGTGACTGCTCTGTGATGGGCACGTCATCAAGATGTGATGTTGTGTCATAAACCCTGTGGTTGTCCTTGGAGTAGATACGAGGATGTCACTCAGGTGAGGAGTGGAGTTGGAAAATGGAAGGTGAGGAAGCCCTTTTAGGTGGTTTGATCACGTGGGTTGATTCTAGGGAGATGCAGGTGTTAGCCAGGTCAAGACACAGAACGCAGTGTTCCAGACAGGGTTACTGGCAGGTGCTGTACCCTAGAGCTTCCACCCTTTCCATTAGCAGGGGAGGTAACTGAGGTGCACAGAGGAAATGCTCTCTGCAGAAGATTGTGCAGCAAGCCCGGTGTAAGGCCTGAGGGGAGAGGACAGCTCTCTGAACCTCATGCATGGCTCCACGGCTTCTCATCGCGGCCTGTGTCAGAAGAGCACAGGCAGGGAAACATGGTCAGAGAAGCAGGACCTTCTCCAACATCCCCAGGGGAAGCTGGTTCCCGCTGTGCCTTTGATATTTTTTTTTGGTGGGGAGCAGAAAGCAGTGGCTGTCAAGTGGGTTGGTGGGGCTGGGTCTTTGAACTTCCTGCAGCCATGGCATTCACAGATCTGCTGAGCAAACATGCCAAGTTCTGGCTTGGTGAGGGACCTTGGTAAGCTGGAATGAGTGTGTGTGGTAGCACATGCTGATCTTGAGGCTTGAGGAGGTGCCTGGAAGAGGCAGACACAGCCTCAGTTCCCTGGGACCCAGGGCGGGGCCTCGGCATCTTTCTGTGTGTGTTCCCGCACCTGTGAGCAGTGGGATGGTGGTGATTACAGCCCTTTCTTCCCTAGGACAGCCCCAGAGCAAGGCCTTGGCTGACACAAGGGAACCAGCAGATGGACTATCTCTCTTCTCTTTCCCCCCTCTCTTTCTCTAACGCTGCCTTTTAAAATAAATGAATCTTTTTTTTTTCCTTTCTCTTTTTAAAGCAAAACCCTCGGAAGCAATTTCGTTCTCTTGGGAGATATTTTTCTGGATCTGTCTCATGCACCGTTGTTGAAACTAGACTTTCAGTCTGAGGGAGGGCACCTGAGGATCCTGGAGGAGTGGCTGGATGTCAGCTCTGGCTGGGCCTGGGCTCCACAAAATCAGCCTGCAGCCACCCAGAGCTCCCCTGGCTACACAGGGGCGAGGTGAGCCCTGGGCCTCGCTTCCCCATCTCGAAAATAAGCACAATGCTAGACCACATCAGGTTAGTATGGCAGTTAAATGGATTGAGTGAGTTAATTTTAAAAAGTGTTCAGAACATGCATCCCTGCATCCAGACGAAAGATGGAATCCCAATGAAACTGTTGGAGGTGTGTAGACAATGGGATGCTGGACTGACATTGTACCAACAATGTCGGGGTACACTTAAATAAGAGACTGATAGAATTATGATTCCTTTTGGAGGACTACACTATTGTAACAAAATGAGAAAAATCTGACGGGGGATGGTAGTTTGGGGGGAATCCAAGCCTATACAAAATTGTACCACACAATTCAAAATTCAAAATAAAAATATATTAAAAAGTGAACAGAACAGCCTCTGACATATCACATGTGCTATGTAAATGTTGGTCAAATAAATAAACTGCAAAGGTCATAGTATTAAACAGCACTGACTCAGAGTGAGAAAGTGGTTTCCATTTCAATCTTCCCATCTGTCTGATTATGCCCAGAGGTGCGCATGCTACAGTTTTGTACTGGGGCACCTTAGGAACCCCTAAACACTCATGTCTTTCCCAGGAGTGGCAGGTGTTAAACTCAGAGCCTTCAGTGGGAAAGGTTTGCATTAGGCTTTAGTGATTTTGCGTTCGGCACAGTAGCCTAGTGGCTAAAGTTGTTACCTTGTAGGCACCAGGATCCCATATGGGCACTGGTTCATGTCCTGGCTGCTGCAATTCCCTTCTAGCTCCCTGCTTGTGACCTGAGAAAGTAGTAGAGGATGGTGCGAAACCTTGGGACCCTGAACTGGCATGGAAGACCCAGAAGAAGCTCCTGGATCCTAGCTTTGTATCGGTTTAGCTCCAGCTGTTGTGGCCACTTGGGAAGTGAACCAGGAGACAGATGTTGTTCTTTGTATCTCTCTCTCTGTATATCTGTCTTTCCCATAAAATTAATAAATCCTTTAAAAAAGAAGAATTAAGTGATTTTGTTTTGTTTCTGTGTGCTTAATCTTACATTTGTCTTCACTCTCTGGTTTGCAACATTGGTTTTCCGTTTAGGATGCTATGTATAAAATTCACTTAAAGCACAAAACTAGTATATTTAAAGAAAAATACAGCCCAAGTGATGGTATGGGTGACTTACAAACATGGTAAAAATACTGAGACCAGGACAAGCAACTTGGGAGTTAGGGGATAGGAGTGTGTTTGCGTGTGTGTATTTAATTTCTCAATAGAAGATCCTCTAGCAGGGCCTGGAATGTTGGTTTTTGGATAGTTGTGGAGTGTCCCTCCTTGTTTGTATTCTATATGGGTGCAGCCTGGCACCTCCCTACACATACCCTGGGCTGGTGCCTCCTGAGGCTCTGTCATGGGGTAGATCTCTGCCCTCACGCTTTCTCCCCATCTTGTAACCTTCTTGCATGGCAGAGTGGCTGTAAATTACCACATTAATTTTCAAATCAAGCCAAGTTCCTTAGTAATGGAGCAGCTCCCCTCCAGACCTGAAAAGATTCATTAGAAAGTTGATTCACTAAGTACCCTTAACTCATTCCTTCACGGAACAGCTGCATTTACCCATGTCTAATCTCTCTGTGGGGTGGGGCTCCGGGGCTCTGACCCTGATGCCAGGGCTGCCAGGGTGTGTCCTAGCAGGTGGGGGGATTTCAGGAGCAGTGGAACGTGGCCTCAGATGTACACTGGAAAGCAGAGTGCACTGCAACAGGGATGCTGCTCTGCCTGTCCCTGGAAGAACTGCTGGACACACTGATCCCACTGATCCCAAACTTACCTGGGGAAAAGCAGGATGATCTGGGCTATCCCAAGCTTCCCATGTCAAGGAAGTCAGAGATCATAATTCACAATCAAAATACTTACTTTAAAGTATGGTATTCACAGGCACAAGGTCTAAATAATTTTCAGTGTGGACCATCACCAATTGGGTGCTGTTTGGAAGTCCTCACTTTCTTGTTTGTAAAGTCAGGACAACAGTAACTGCCCACAGGGTACCATGAGGCCCGAGAAGGGATTCTATAGGTACAGTACTCAGTGATTTGTGTGAAATCAGTTCTCTAAATCTTTGATGATGATAATGATGAAGGTGGTATTTCAAAGCCTGCATTTCTATCAGCAGCACCTCTGTCCCTCCATCCATTCATCATCTCCCTTAGCATTCACTCCTTTCTGGACTTTTTTTGCTCTATCTTATTCCCTTTCCCAGGAAAGGCCATTGTCACCCTACCTTGGGTGCCAGGAATAGCTTCTCCATGAATATCCTTGCCCCAGTGAACACTGAGAAGAAAAAGTGAGGCAATTTCTCCAAGTAGCAGTGGTTCTGGTTGAGTCTGGGATGGCTAAAGTTCCAGGGAAGACAGATGTTTAGTCCTGGCCGGATCCACTGCTCACTAGCAGTGCAGCACTGGCCAAGGTCCTAGCTTCTCTTAGTCTGCACTCCCTGCTCTGCTTCTTCTCATCACATGAAATTCTCTGACGTTCAATGAGACTGTGCCTGTGAATTGGTCAGCCTGGGCCCTGACCCAGAGTAAATGCCTCATACATTCTAACCACTCTGTTCATTTTCCTTGGCTGGCCCTTGGGCTCAGCCTTTGGGTGCAGAGCCAAGTCATGCTCTGGCCCCACCTTCCAGGTGCTCACTTGCGAGTGGGAGAGATGGATAGCTGAAGGAAGAACTCAAGCTCTCAATGGTAAAGGCAGGACAGGGAGCACTCCACGAAGCCTTCCTGCAGGAGATCTCACAGACACACAGGAAAGGTCATGTGGCACTACAAGAGAAGAATTGTGCCCGAGCAGAGGTACTTAACCTGTTCCAAATACATTTTTCTGCTAAGGTCCCAAGACAAGTTGTTTTCAGAGATCTAAAGAGTATATAGTCAGACGTCAACTGGCCTTGCTAATGTACTATGAGATCTTGGAAGAAATAACTTTAGAACCAGTTGTTTGTGTGTGTGTGTGTGTGTGTGTGTGTGTGTGTGTGTGTGTTTGTGTGTGTGTTTATTTTGAGAGAATATTTTGGGAAAATGTTTGTTGCTTTCATATACTTTATATAATTTGCCTTAACTGTGAGAAAGACAACAATAGCAATAGCTGATAATTATGACAGATATACCCTGTGCCAAGCTTTAGGTGCTTTTCATGTATTATCATATTTTATCCTTAAACAATTTAAGAGGTTTGTATGACTGTTGATTTTGCATGAAAGAGAGATACATTTGGGTCCAGCGAGACAGCGTAATGTTTAAAGTCCTCACCTTGCGCGGGCCGGGATCCCATGTGGACGCTGGTTCTAATCCCAGCAGCCCAGCTTCCCATCCAGTTCTCTGCTTGTGGCCTGGGAAAGCAGTCAAGGATGACCCAAAGCTTTGGGACCGTGTACCCACATGGGAGACCTGGAAGATGCTCCTGGTTCCTGGCTTTGAATTGGCTCTGCTCCAGCTGTTGCAGCTGCTTGGGGAGTGAACCATCGGATAGAAGATCTTCCTCTCCATCTCTCCTCCTCTCTGCATATCTGCCTTTACAATAAAAGACAAATAAATCTTTAAAAAAAGAGAGAGAGAGAAAGAGACAGAGAGAGATACATTTATTTGTTTGAAAGGCAGAGAAAGGGAGTGAGAGTCAGAGAGAGAGGGAGGTATTTCACACACTGATTCACTCCCCAAATAGCCACAGTGGCCAGGTCTGGGCCAAGCCAAAGCCAAGAGTTCTGAAATCCATCAGGATCTCCCATGCGGTGTCACACACATTACATGGGAGTTGGATCAGAAACAGAGAGGCCAAGACTTGAACAGGTGCTCTGGTGGTGGATGCTAGCATAGCAGGCCACGGCTTAACCCACTGTGCCAGAATGCCAAGCTGTGTTTTCCTATTTTGCTGATGAAATAGTCATGGGAAGCTCGCACACTTCAGGATCGTGTAGACACACCTGTCCGACTCCACACTGTCAGTCTTTACCATGGCAACTGGATTCTGGCATAAGATAACCAGTTTGCAGATGGAAAAATCAAGGCTGTGAGACGTGAGATCATTTTGAAACAGATTTCTGAGCCTTGGTTTTAAGACTTGGGGACTGGCTCTGGAAAATTTGGGAACGACACACAAGGAGGATCCCCATGAGAATGAACCAAAATGCTAATACTTCTGGAAGAGCCCCACTTTGGGCAGCGCTTGGTTGAAAGAGTAGCAAATTGCTACAGTTTTCTATGTGGTCTGAAACAGCTTCAGACTGCTGTGTGGTGTACTTGAGTTACGCCTTGCCATGGCCCACAGTGGGGAGGGCGCCTCCATTTTACCTTGGCCAAAACAAATATGTTTGATTGGAGAGCCATCACACATCACGTTGTCACTCCCTCTAATTGGTTACACAATGCATCGCTGCTGCAGCTCTCAGTCGATGAGGGAGAATCAACACATGTATATTAATGACTTTAAAAGATTTCCATTTATCCAAGCGTGTCTCTTTCTTTTTATTCAGCATATCATCAGATCAATAATTAATCCCCATACATTTTAATAACAAGTTTTCACTTATGATTGTTTTTCATAATTTTGCATTTATGTTTGACAAGTTCAGGAACTTGCTCTGTTTCAAAAGGGAAAAAAGAAAGTGAGGGAAGATTTCCTGTGTGGTGCAGTGTTTTAAATCTAAAGATCAGAGTAGATGGGAGCTGATTAGAGGGGCTCCCAAGAGCAGCGGAGTCTCTTGGCCTGCTTGTGTTCTGGGTCCTTCTATCATCAGGGATGTGTGGGTTGAAGGTGTGGGCATGAGAATGGAGTCTTTATTATTCATGCTTAAAATTTTTTTTTTCATTTTCCTAAGGCAGAGTGAGAGAGAAGATATATCAATCTTCCATTCACCGGTTGACCCGCCAAAATCTCACAACAGCTAAGAACAGGCCAGGGCAAAGGCAGGAGACTAGAGCTCCCGGTTCTCTCACCTGCATGGCAGGGCCCCAGTGCACGACTCATCATCTGTTACCTCCCAGGATGCATCAGCAGGAAACTGGAACAGAAGCAGAGGATCTGGAACCTGAACCAGCACTCTGATTTGGTTGAGCCTGCTGCACCATGACTCTCACCCATACTCATGGTGACTCCATTTTGTACAGTAGCAAGGCTGCTTATAAAGGAGGTCTGGTGGGGAAGGTGAGGGAATGTCCTTTATGCCAAACTGAGCAAATCATCTTCCAGGGGGTGTTCTACATAATAGCAAAGGTACCACACTAATGTAAGGCATTAATAATTGGGACAACTAAGCATGAGGGTTAGAGGGACTATGTGGAAACCCCATGCTTTCCACTATTTTTGTTTTAAATAAGAAACTAAAACAGAAGTAAGTTAACTAACCCCACATCCCCCTAACTTTCAGCTGTTAGGTCCATGGGAAAGGCTTTGTTGCCATGATGTGAGGAAGAATCTGACACTGACACTCACTCTATGCTGTCGTCAACCCATGATGATCTCATTTAGTCAGTGTTATTACCCTACTTTACAGAGGTGGGCTCTGAGCTGTGTTTTACCGGGCACTGGGGTCCTGGCTTTCTCTGCCTGTGTCTTCCTGCCCTGGGCCTTTCATATCACTTCTTTCCACTCTTCAATCCTGACCCAGCCCTTGAGGGATTTCTCCCAGGAAACCAGCCTTGGCTTCCCAGGTTTTCTCCTACCCTTACACTGTGGTGCTTCTTTCTGTCATGGTATCCATCTAGGCTATGGGCATGTCTGTCAACGCTCTGTAGATGCACCATTGTCACCTGTTCACACAATGTCTCCTCTGTTAGAAGCTAGGCTCCTCAGAATAAGCACTTGACCTTATTTCTTTGTGTTTTCAGGCTCGGAAGGCAGATGTGTATGAGAAAAAGCTAAGGAGGGAAGGATGGGGGTAGACAGAAAAGATCGGATTGTATAAAAATTGACCAGATCCTGAAGTGCAGTCTTTCTCCGGGCAACATATTCAAGAGAATGGAGAAGCTTCTTTTCTCATCTTTTTCTCTTTATTCTTTATGAATGTCAAGGCTTATTTATTATTAAAAATCTATTCTTATTCTTGAATGAACTAGGCCTTCTGAGCAGGACAAAGAAGCTACAAAGAGGTCTTTAGTTTCTCAGACCTTAGTAACAGTTCTTGAGAGCCACACATACAGGATGTAAAGAATAAAGGAAAAGGACTTTGATTCAGGCAAGGAGAGACACTCAATTATCATGCATGCACAGTGGACCAGAATTTATGTGAGATTCTTTACCTACCTCACCTCAGTCAGTCACCGTGCTGGTGCAGGGGGACCTGCCAGCCCCCGTTTTATAAACAAGGACACTGAGGCTTGGGTTGGGAGGAATCAGATGACTAACACAACCAGTCTGTAAGGAATGTGAACCCATTCCCCAAACCTGCTCTCCATCAGCTTCCTAAATGGGGAATAGTCAACCCACAGTGTATTGCTTTCCAGTGGTAGTGGAGGCAGGCAGAAGATACTCTGCTGGTAACATCACCCAGCAAGCTCAGTTGCTGGCTCCAACACTGTCTTGCATGCTTCAGGCCACCATGAAATTGGCTGGAAGCATCTCCAATCCAGCCATAAGAATGGATTAGATGGGTTCTGGAATTAGGCTCACAGCCCGAGCTTAGCATTTTCAGTGGCTGATGGGAACCCTCTGACCACCACCTTTCTTTCTTGGTGTGGGCTTATAGATACTTATTTCAGTTTCCGCTGTGGATCCTTAGTGTCTTATAGAGGCCTTAGCATTGTTCTCATCCTGCTTGGCTGACATCTTGATTCTAAAACTGGGTGTTGCCCACGATTGAAGGAGTAGAAAGGACAATATTGTGCTAATCATGAAGAAAATCTTCTTGGGTATTTCCTATCAGATGGCTGTAGGGCAAGCAAAGAAGGAGTTGTTCACCAGACAATAGTGCCTGCGAAGAGGCTGATCCTGCTCCTGGGACTGGAGGAATAGAAGGGGGAGTGCCATGGCAGGCTACACCTCCTCCACTTCAGCTGTGTTCTTACAATGGATGTCAGTGCAGTTACGGGAATCAAAGTGTCCAGACTCTCCCCGGTGACAAGTCAAAAATTTTCTCTTCTTTTTCTGGTTAAGCTTAGATTTATTTGGGAACCCAGGTAACATAAAATTTCCTATTTCCTGAAAACCATAACAAATGTCACTTAGGATTAGAAGATGAGATAGCCTTTGTTAAGTTTCTTGCAGATGTTTTTTAGTTTCTGGACAAGTTTCTCCATTATTTACAGTTTTTCAAAATATCACTTACCTTGATATCCCACATTCAAAGAATGACTCAGTTTCTAGAATTATTTGGAAAAATTCAAAGGACAAAAGTTGTACAGATTCTTTTTATTGTTATTATTTTATTTTGATGATCTTTATATAGTTGATTAGGGCACAAAGGGTCAAGGGGTACAGGAAAGTGGGTAAGACTATTGTTTCCACATTCTTTTTTCCTTCCTATATCTGGAGAAGTGGGGGAGACAAAGGGAGAAGTTACACCCTGCCTTCCAATCATCCCAGAGTTCCTGGTATAGGGCATGCTCTGAGGGTCCTGCCCAAGAAATTTTGATAGTTCAACAGTTTTGAATTACTGCCAATCTTGCCACTCCAAGAACAATGAAATCTCTCCAGAATCCACTGGCTGACATAGTCCACCTTAGAGTCTCTGCTTGCCCAGATTTTCACTGCTAACACTTGGTTGGGGTAGTTGATTAATTTGTTCTGTCCTCTGTGATGTTACCAAGTATCCTCTGCAGGGTCCAATGTACTGCCATATCCTCCATGTGTATCTGGATATGCTGTTCACTGCTCCCTCTGAGCCACTGAGGAGTCTCAGCTTTGACACATGCACTTCACAGACAGACCATGCAACCTGCAATTCTCTTCCTGGTTGGAGTTCTGAGTCTAGCAATTCGATTGGGGGTATCCACAAAGAAAATTCATCTGAGGTGATCCCAGACCTGATTCTTGTGTGTGCTTGACAGTGCAAGGTCTGGCACAGACTGTTGCCCCAATCAACCTATGCATATGCTGGTGGTTTCAATTAATGGGTCGCTTCTGCCTCAGCTCCGTCTTCTACACAAACCACTGGGTGTTGCAGTCCAGCCCAATCCTGCCCACCACACACTTGGCCCTTCATGTACACTAGTGGGAGCTGCAGCCTAGTCAGAGCAACCTGCAATAACCCCCGCCAGGCCTGCTCCCTGCCCTGGTTCCTATGCTTGTCAGTATGGGCAACAGACTGCTCCAGTCTGTCCCACATCCCATTCAGCTCTCATACATGTCAACGGGCATGAAGCCTAGTTCAACTCAACCAATCCCACTATCTAGCCCACACATGTGCTGGTAGATGTCACTCTCTGTCTAGTCAAGCCTGCCCCAGTCCTGGTTCTCATGCTCACCGGGGGAGTGGCAACCCAAGTGGGAGGTGCTCATTATTTCCCTACTGAGCTCACTCCCATTGCCAATCTTGCACTCTGCAGGTGGTTCTGCAGTTTAACTTGACATAATTTGCCCCCCCCCCCCATGCCAACATCTGCCAGCTGATACTGTGACAAAGCCCAACCAACCCACAACCCAGTCTGACTGATGCTTGTACCAGTAGGAACAGTCAACCCAGCCTGGCTTTCCCCCGATTCAGTTCACATGAGACCCACAGGTGTTGTAGCCCTGCCTGGACTGTCCTGGTTTGCTCCCATACCAATTCATGCTTTCCAGTGGGAGTGGTGGTTCAGTAGGGGAGACCCAAGCAGCTCCACCATTGGGTTCACCTCCTCCCCCTACGCCCAGGTCTCAATTGTGCTGGTTGAGTACTGCGGCCAGGTCTGGTATGGCCCGCATCACCTTGGCATTTGCCAGTGGGTGCTGTAGCCTGGCCTGACCTGGCCTACCCCTAATTCCAGCTCATGCTGGTTGGGGCTACAGCCTTGCCCAGCCCAGCAGGCCTCCATTCCCAGCCTTCATGTGTACTGGCATGTGTTGTGACCGAATCTGGTCCAACCCATACTCCACTCTGGTGCTTGTTTCACCAGCAGGTGATGTGAACTGGCCTTGTCTGGTTCGCTCCTGACCAGTGCCAAGTATATGCCACTGGAGTACCTTTCCTTGGCCTCATCTGGGATGCTCCCAATCATGGTCCTTGCACTCACCCACAGGGACTGTGTCTTGATAGAGGAGTTTCCCCAGCACCTCCATCAGAATCTCTTCCAATACCAGATCTTGTGCACACTGGTGGGTCCATGGGCCAGTCCTACTTAGTCTACCTTCTGTCCTAGCAGGAACAGCATCCGTTCCTGATTGACCCATCCCTTTCTGGTTTTTATTGTTGGGTGTTAGTGCTCAGCCTAGCCTGATCCAGGTGCAAACACAACTCAATGGGGGCAAAAACCTATCCTATCCTATACCTATCCTGGTTTTCATGAGTTCTAGTGGGTGCTGGAGTCTAGATCAGTCTGGTGCACTCCAGACCCTATCCACACTTGTGTTTAGGGACACTGCAGCCATATACAGAAGGCAACTTGCACTCCTGTCCCTGCATTCACCAGTGGGAATCAAAACCCAGCCAGGGCATCCCCTTCGTTCCTCAACCAGACCTGTTCCCAGCCACAGATCTCATGCATGCCAGTGGTTGCCCTGACCCAGCTTGGCATAGTTTCTCATCTGTCATGACCTTTGCTTTTGGATGCTGTAGCCTGGCCTGATCTGGCCTGCCTCCAGTCCTGACTCTCACTGGAAGGTGCTGGAACCTGACCCTCACAGTCTGCTCCCATCCCTGACTCATGAAAACTAGTAGGTATGACAGCCTAGACTGATATGTCCTATGCTCCAGCCTGGTTTCTGCTGTTGCCATGAGCTAAGGTTTGCTCAGCCTTGCCTGGTCTGCCCCCTCCAAAACCAGCCCACACATTCACCAACAGTTAGAGCTAACTTGTCCAGCTTGCTCAACCCCGAGTTCTGGACCATGTGATTACCAGCAGGAGCTATGACCCATCAGGGAAGTTTCTCACATTCCCCCATTTGGCCCACTCCCAGACTCAGATCTCATGCATGTTTGTGGGTGTTAGGCCCTTGCCTGGCATAGCCTCCCCCTCCATCTTGCCTTGTATGAACTGGTGAACGCTGTGGCCTGGCTCACCCACACCCTGTTTTAGGATGGACACGCAGGTGTTGCAGCCTGAATCTGCCCAATCTGTTCTTGGTCCCTGTATCCATGACTGATGGCAGGTTCCATGGTTATACATAGCTCAGTTCATTACCACCCAACTCTTGAGCTAATCAGTGGGACGTGTATTTCCACAGGGTTGAGTCCACATATCCCCTATAGAATCTTCCCTCAAACCTGGTTTTCTCACATGCTGGCTAGTGTCATGGTCTAGCCTAATGTGACTCGTTGTCCCCTGTTTCAACATTCAGTCAGGTACTGGGATATAGCCTGCTAAACAGGTCCTTAGCCTCAGCTTTCACATGGACTGGCGTGTGGTGGTCAACAATGTTCCATGATAACAAGCCCTTCTCAGGACTGCCATGTAGACTGGTGCATTGGGCTGACCCATATAGATTATTTGGTCTTTACCTCCAAACCACCAGGTCTCAATCCCTTTATTTACCCGCAAGTACAATGACCCTGTCGTTGGGAGTCCTTCAAGATGCATTCCTCACTTACACGCATAGTGGCCTTTTCCATGGATGTCCCTAGGCAGCAATTTCATACCCCCACGACCCCAGATTTTGCTGCCAGGCAACCAGCTGGTGGAGCTCAGCACCAGTTGGCACATTGGCTGCCCAAAAGCTTGGGACTCAATCACCATGTGGCAGCAGTGGCTGTGGCTAGGACCCTAAGCATCGAGTCCTATCTGACTCAGGTACTCCCAGCAGCCACTGTGCTTCTGGAAGCTCCCACCGTCAAGCACCAAGTTCAAACTCCCCTAGGCCCCTCCCACAGCAAGATGGTGGTGACAGGCAGAGCCAGAGATTCTAACTCCCAAGAAATCCCTTCACAGAGTACTTACCATGAAGGGAGAAACCTTTCGGGCCCAGGCAAGCCTGGAACTCGCTTACCGTGTGGCAGTGGTAGCTATGGCTAGGGCCCCCAGCATTGAGTCAACCTGGCTCATGCTGCTGGAATCTCTGCTCAGGTACCCCCAGCAGCTGCTACGCTGCTGGAAGCTCCCACCACCCAAGCCCAAGATCAAACTGCCCTCTGGCTTCCATTTTCGTCCTATCTACTCATGGCCTACGTGTGTTCTCCAGCTGCAGAGCCAGACTTGAACCCAAGTGGCATGGGCACCCAAGAATTATACTTATCAGGTTTACAGTCCTGTTGGCACACAGAAGAGCCATGGACTCCATCGAGGATAGGGTGGAAACAGCATACAGGCTTTGGGTGCAAATATTGGTTGTTAAGTGGTTCTTCAGGCAAGTTACTTGGCTCGTTCTGACTTAATTTTCTTATCCACAAATGGTAGCAAAAGCAATAATACCTTCCTCATAGGATTGTTGAGTGGTTTGTGATAATAATACAAAGTCCTTCATGCTATTTCTATTCTATTTATAACAAGTCTTCTCTATAAATATTAGCTATTGCTGCCGGTAGCAGTACACAATTTCAACTTAGGCTTGGCTTTGCGAAGTAGTGGAAGTCATGCACCTGCACTAGAAACCTTACTTCTGATTTTGAATTTTGAAATTCTCTGTGCCAGCAAAATGCAGCATAATACTCTGGCAGTGGCAGTGAGCCACAGTCCCCACCCAGCCACAAGGTCCCCAGAGTAAACAACCGATTTTCCCCAGTCTGCTGAGCTTCAGTCCTCTCCCTTGCGTTTCCCATGCAGAAACAAACCTTCGTTTCTTGGACTGCTTCTCTTTGCTTCCTAACTGCTAAAAATGCATGTCCAGACTTACCACCTGTGGGAGTTTTAACAAACGGCCCCAATCTGTAGTTGTCCTACATCACTGCTGGCCCAAAGTGGGATTCACCCAGGTTGTGCCTCTCCTGACTCTCTTTGCTTCGGTTGCCCTGGTGATTTCAAGATCTAATGGGCTTTGAACAGGTGCAGAATGTGCCAACTATGTGCTAATATCCTTGATTCTCTATGGCAAATGTTATGGAGGGGAGTATTGAGTCCAGTTAGTAGAAGGGAAGCCTGAGGTCTGGAGATATTGTAGGTACAGGGAGCCCCAGCTTCTACTCTCCACCCCCTCTATCTCCAACACCCCAGAGTAGGAGTTGGAGGGCAGGACTGCTTGGGTGGTGCTCTAAGCTCCTTTCAGCATGTTTCCTGGGCGCCCACGGGTGGTAGGCACACATCCAGGCAGCCACTGCCAAGCCCATCCAGTCTGGAGTTGATGCACAAGACTCACGCAGTAAGCAGGGGGTTGGCAGCAGGAAGAGGATGGTGTGAGAAAAGAACATCTCATGTTCCCCTTGCCCACGCATGAACCGCTCCTGGAGAAGTTGGATCCAGTCACTTAAGTCTGCTTTCTGGCTCTTGAAATGCGGTGTTGGCCTGGCTCCAGTTTAATCCCATCTCATAGTCTTCACATAGATGGGTCAGGCAGAGGGTCTTCCCTGGAGGAAATCACACACTGGAGAGGCAGAAATGTAAAAGAAGAGACAACACTGTGGCTTAGTGCGATGGTAAGAAGGTGCAGGAGTTAAAAGAACACAGCAAAGTGCCTCCTAATTTTGCCTGGAGGGTGAGGAAAGATGTCTTTGAGGAAAACAGCTACTGAGCTAAGACTTGAAGGCAGCAGAGGCTCTGGTCTGATGAACAAGTTGGGATGGTGACCCAAGCAGATGAATCAGAATATGCAACAGCCATTTAAGAGACTTAACAAGGCTCATGTGGCTAACATGGGAACAACAAAGGCAATTGTGGCCAATACTCGGGTTCTGAAGGGTAGGGAAAAGATGAATCGTTTAGGATCTTGTAAATTATGCCTGTGAGCTTGGACTTCAGCTTAGGGACAATGGACATGATGAACCCAACCGATTAATTTGAAACAGGGAGATGTATCGGATTCAAGATTCAAAAGCAGCATTCTGGAGACAGAATGAAAGAAGATGTAATAGGCCAGTGAGGAGGAGGCTTTTGCTGGGTCTGGCTAGAAATCTTGGTGGCCTGAACTGGAACAGTGGTACAAGGAATGCGGAAACAGCCAGGTTCATCTACTAGATACTTAGAAAGTATAAACACCCAATGCAGGAACTGTATTCAGAATGGGTAACACATGGAACTCTTGCCATATGCCAAGTGCTTAACATAGAACTCATTTTGTTCTCACAACAGCCCAAAAAATAGGCTCAGTGGGTGGAGAAATTTAGTCAAGGTTATATAGCTAGTAAGTGGTGGAGTCAGCGCTCAAACTCAGGAGGCTCAGCTGCAGAGTCTGCGTCCTCTGGGGCACACTGCATTGCTTTGAGGTCAGCATTCATGGACGTGGATTCAGCAAGTGAAAGAGGACCAGGAAATAAGCCAAGCTGACTCCCAGTTTCTACAAAAGCGCATGCCTGAGGCTCTAAGCACGGCAAGGGCAAAGCTAGAAGAAGATGGAGATAGGGGCTGGGCTGGACTCCTTTACAGCTGATGGTCATCTTTCTTGGCTAAACCTTTAGTCCTTACCTTTCTTGGCATGCTGTGGAACGCTTGACAAGGCTCAGCTCTGGAGAGCCCTTGTTCAGGTTCACAAATTGTGCATTTGAAATTGTTAATTTTATGTTGCATATGTTTTATCATAATAAAAATATGGAAACCTCTGTAGACAACAGATACAAGGAGTCAGTGTTATGGCAAACAGGTTAAACTGATTCTTGTGATGCCAGATTCCCTTATTGGAGTCCCAGTTGCTCCACTGCCGATCAGCTCCCTGCTAATGCACCTGAGACAGGCAGCAGATGATGGATCAAGTGCTTGGATCCCTGCCACCCACATGGGAGACCAGGATGGAATTCCAGTTCTGGCTGTTGGGACCATTTGGGGAAAATGAAGTAGCAGATGGAAGATTCTATCTCTCTGCATCTCTCTCCCTTCTTCATTGCTCTGCCTTTCAACCAAGAATGCCAGCAAACAAATAAATCCTTTCTAAAAACAAAGACTTACCAGGTGCCTGCTGGCTTTCTACCAACACTAGTGATTCAGGGCTAGTGCCTGCTGCAAAGGTCTCACTTGGGAGTAGAAACCTACATTTTTTTTTTAAAGATTTATTTTTATTATTTTTTCATTGGAAAGGCGGATATACAGAGAGGAGAGACAGAGAGGAAGATCTTCCGTCCGATGATTCACTCCCCAAGTGAGCGCAACGGGCCAATACTATGCCGATCCGAAGCCAGGAGCCTCTTCTGGGTCTCCCACGCGGGTGCAGGTTCCCAAAGCTTTGGGCCGTCCTCGACTGCTTTCCCAGGCCACAGGCAGGGAGCTGGAAGGGAAGCAGGGCTGCCGGGATTAGAACTGGCGCCCATATGGGATCCCGGGCGTGCAAGGCTAGGACCTTTAACCACTTGCGCCACCGCGCTGGGCCCGAAACCTACATTTTTGAACATCAAGACAAAAGTTCACACATGATAAAAATTGGTGGACACGCTCACTTATTCATTTGATAAATGTTTATTAACAGCATATTATGTGTCAGTTGGTAGATCAAAATGCTAAGCCTCCGTATAGTCTCCTATACTTGTGGTTTGTGGTCACAAACATGTATTTACCTACAGATTGAAACACACACACATGCACACACACATACACACACACACACACACGTACAAATACACACACATCCTGAACAAGGTCACAGCAAAAGAGCACCAGCTAAACGTGTGGTAGGTGAAAGAAATGAATGATAACATACAGCCAGGCGAGCATAGCCCCTCATACTTCCTGACATGCTCAAGTCTTTTATGCAATCAATGAGAATTCCATTAAAAGTCAGATTCAAACTGGTTGGGGTTTCAGGGTTTTCTCAGGAGAGGGGAATAAACAGGTCTCACTAGAAGGGCCTCGAGCACTGAGGAAAAAATGTCCCAGTCTCACTTAAGTGATTTTTGGCAGAAATCAAATTAACGGCAAGACGATGGCCCGCTGACAAGGTGCTCCATCATGCTCTGCTGTGTGAATGCGTTTCTTCTACATGTTGTTTTCATTAGCACTTCATTTGATAATGATAAATGGGGTTTTCATTTGAAAGGAAAATATTAAAAAGTTCTGATTTGCAAGAGCAAGTTAGAATAAATGATATTATTATGTCCTGTCACTTGTTTGGTTCAGAGAAAAATAATAGTAGTGATAATAATAACAACAACAACGACAAACCCAACAGCTTTCCCTGCTAACAAAACACAAACCTTTTATTTCTCCAGTGGGCCATTTTCTCACCATCAAATCTGTCCTTGGTATAGAGACTGCTGAAAGGCAATGTGAAAGGCATAGAGTAGGGCAAAAATTGTTGTGATGTTAAAGGCCATTGGGAAATAATGAACTTGGGAAGCTTCAGTCCCCTTTTGGGCTAGCAGGAAGGGGGTGTGGGGGACTGATCACGGCCTGACACTCCTGTTGGAGCCTCCAATGCACTTTTCTTAACTTTGGGCCAAATTTTAGAAGCTTTTACCACGCCCTTGTCCCTCATCTCTTCCCCATGCCCCCTACCACTAGTTTATAGGAGTCTCTCCTCTTATGAGTCCTGTGCAGGGCATCAGTCACTGAGGTTGAGCAGGTCACTGTCTTGCTTGAAGACAAGGGAGCTCCTTGCCTCCCGAACTGTGTAGGGGTTGCTCTGAGCCCAGACATTTGTCAGACATGGCCTGTTTGAGAAGAAGACCTTAAGGAAACATGAAAGAGAACGAGAGAACAGAATGAAGAAGGTCAGGGAGACTGCCTAGGCCAACGCGGGCACTGGTCAAAAGCCAAGAGACAAGTGACTTTCTATACAGTGCATGTGTGAATTTTTCATGAGGGTTAATAACTAAAAACCAAAAAAAAAAAAAATCTGGAGGATAGGTGTTGAGCCTAGCAGTTAAACCACCTGCTAAGACACAATCCCATATCAAAGTACCCATTACAAATTCTGTCTGTGACGTCAGACTCCCGCTTCTGGCTAATGCAGATCCTGGGAAGCAGTGGTGATAGCTCAGGTGGCTTGGTCCCTGCCACCCATGTGGGAGACTCTGAGTTTCTGGTTCCCAGATTTAGCCTGGCCCAACCCTAGCTGTCTTGGGTATTTAGGGACTGAAATAGTAGATGGGAGCTTGTTCTGTCTCTGCCTCTCCAAAGCAAACAACAGCTAAAACCCAAACCGCTGAAGGACTCCCCATCATCTGTTGCATGAGTTCCCAGCTCCTTAACCTGGCATCAATTTGGGGACCTTATCCCTCATTTTTAGACTCAGTTCTCACCTTTCTCCCACCCTTCCTATAGGATTCAGCTACAAATGTCTCCTCCTCTCCCCTTTAAAAAATATTTATTTATTTTTGTTTGAAAGACAGATTTATACAGAGAAAGAGACAGAGAGAAAGACCTTTTATCCACTGGTTCACTCCGCAAATGGCCATCACAGCTGGAGTTGAGCCAATCTGAAGCCAGGAGCTTCTTCTGAGTCTTCCATGTGCGTGCAGGAAATCCCAAGGTTTTGGGCCATCCTCTACAGCTTTCCCAGGCCTTAAGCACAGATCTGGGTGGGAAGTGGATATAAACCAGCTGGGACACAAACCAGCAGCTATACAGGATGCCGGTGCTTTGAGGTAGAGGAGTAACCAGTTGAGCCAACACACTAAGTCCCATGCATTCATCTTTTTTCTATTCCCTAAAGATGTTTTCTCTTTTAGACAAATTCTATGTAACATTGCTTGACTTCTTTTTTTAGTGAGCTCCTACTTATTTCAAGATCCAGCTCAACCATCTCCCCATGAGATGCTGTTTGAACTATCCTTTAAAAGGGTCTTTATTCAGTAGTTCCCAAACTTGTTTTTTTGTCCTATCATGCATGTGAGTGCATGAATTAGCATGGTGCAGATAGAAGCCTGCAAGTCACTGGTATGGTTGAGGCAGAGAGTGTGAGCAAGTGCTACTAAAGGGGGCCCTGGAGCTGTGAGTGGATGCAACCTGCTGAGGACCTAATATCTTCCAAATCTGTATGGATTTTCCCACCTTAGACTAGAGTGTGGTCTTTTCCCTGTCTCCCACAGCATCCTGGGCTTCCCCATACTCTTTGGGATTGTGCCTGCGCCCCAGACTGAGCATTAGCACAGGGTCCACTCTGCTTTCTTGGTGCTCCCAGGCCAGCACAGGATCTACGTAGACAATGAGCATTTGGTAGATAACCAAAAGAATGAATCAGAGCATGCTGATCTAAGAAGGGTGCATCATCTATACTTGGAAGTTGAGAAGGGGTGAGGCCTGGGGAAAGTCCCCAGGCATTTTTTTCCTCTAGTATTTCTTCATATTGGTAATGTAAACTTTCTTTTTTCCAGAGGTGAATTGGTATCAAAGAAGTTATTTGGAAGCCCAGTACATTTCAGCAAGGGTTGATAACATTAGCATGCATTGGGAGACTTCCAATGTCTGGCCTCAGCCTGTATAGTTGATCACTCCCCTCCCCCCCCCCCCCCCTTTGCTGCAGAAGGAGCCTAGTGTGATAGGAGAGGGCTCACCGTCTGCTGCTTCCTGGAACATGAGAGCTACTCAGGGTCAGGGACCACAACAACACAGGATTTGGGACTGTCCATGTCCTTCCTCCCAATCCCTGGACCATCTACCATCTCCTTTGCTGCCCCTCAGGTTCCTTATAACACAAGATGATCTCCCACTATGTGTCAAACACCTTGTTGTGTATTCCTGGGAGAGCGTGACTATCCCACTTGATATAAGAATAGACTGTGACTTAGAGAGGGGAAGGATTTTGCCCAAGGCCATGCTGCTGGCCAATAGACAAAGCAGAGTATAAAATCTATCTTGCTTTTATCTAGGTTAAAGGTCTTCCTCCCTCAAAACAGAATATCCTGGTGGTACTAAGGCCTGGAATGGGTACTTGGGGAGAGAAAGGGTTAGAAGGAATTGTGGAATTTGGGATAGAGTGTACATTGGCTGACACTGAAACTTAGACCTTTTTCTGCCTCCCAGATTCTCTTGATTACACCATTCCCTAAGCAGAATCTGCATCAATCCTGCCTATCAGGCCAATCCCAGCAAGGGTCTGTTTTTAAGGATCTGGCTTGTTTTCTACTTACTCCAAGAAACCTGCCAAATAGCTATGGTTTGTTGTCCCTACAATGTTAGAAGCCCTCTGGTGATATGTCGCTCATTCTCTCTTGAAATATGCCTAACATTGTAGGAACTCACTAAATGAATAATTAACTATATTCATCATAGCATATTCATCATTAAAATATACTAGTGGAAATATTTGTCTAAAATGTTGTTCCCAAACCCACTTTGAATCACTTTCATCTTTGAAAATGTGCTTCTGGGAGTCATGAACTCCCTTGCCGCAAATACACAAGCAGAGGAATCACATTTCAGGCAGAGGTTAGGTCTTAAGATGGCCTGTGAGGAGAATGACGTGTATACTCAGATTACCCTTTAAGATCCTTTGCATTCCCATTTCCCCTAAAAGTCCAGAGTACATGGTTTGGTTTACATTCGGGAGCCAAGTGGTATTAAAAAGCCTTTCTTCAAATAACAGAATACCTTTCAGCACAGCAAGAAGCTTAGCTAGAAGAGGCCAGAGGAAACCCAGGTTGCTGAGGGAGCACCTGCTGTGTGCCTGCACTTAGTGGATTTGGCATGAAATCAAGGGATTCATGGATCTCAGAGCTCAGGCATGGACCTCTGATTAAGATACCTCATAATGGAGTTTCAGAATTTACAAAAGTTCTGTTCCCGAAGCAGATATCATTGATGTCATTTCAGGACACTGAAACTCAGGCAAAATGGTTTTTAGTTCATCAATCTGACTTCCTTATCAGACTTTCCCAGACTCCACTACTCTACTCTCTTGAAAGCTACCTTGGAGGACTGGACAAATGCTTGATTCACATTTGGAAGAAGTAAGATGTGTGACCTTAACCTGGCTAACCTCTCTCAAACTCAGAGTCTCATTTCAAAATATAGGCAGTGATATGCAGTGTCCTTGTAGGAGTAGGTGAGCCATTCCATTCCCTGGCAGAGTGCCTAGGATATTGTAGAGGATTCCCCAAAGGCTTGCTTTTCCTACTTTTTCTGCTGACACTGACAACATTCCAGTAAATGAAACAGAAAATTCATTCTTTACCTTTCTGGTGAAGTTCTGACAGCTAGGCCTGCCAATTGAGAAAAAGGTTCATCTCTGGCCTCTTGGAGTCTTGAGCAAAACTCAAGAACCTATAAACACATATCCCTGTCTTCTAAATTTCTAAGGTCTGTATTTCCATTAATTCAAAGGCAATAAAGCCATTTATCCTGGCTTGCAAGGCTGTTAATGGATTACTGCTCACCAATGGCTCCCCCCTGCCCTTTTTTCTTTCCTTTTTACTTACAGTAAAAGACCAAGTGCTACAGGGGACCTAAGAGGCCTTCACCAGTCAGAGTGGAAACACAATAAACACCAGGTAATATAGTAGACATCATCTAATATGAAGAATTAGCTATAAATATATTGGAAGAATCCATAGAACTACTAATGGAAGGCGAGGCACCCCTAAATTAGCAAATACAGGAGGCATTTCTTCCTCTAGGGATTGTGGGAATTGGAGATGTGAAGAACTGTAACTCACCAAAGATACCCGCTTGAAACAGAGGGCAGAGGATACATCCAGTTTTTCTTTTCTCCCACTCTCCAGAATCTCTTGAAAGAGTATCCATTGGCCAAACCTCCCCAGAAACCAGAGGCCAAGCGAGCAGTACAAGAAGAGGCAGGTGAAAAGGAGAAGAAATCAACTGATGTGCAAGGACTTTCAGGATAGGTTGACCAACCGCCTCCCCTCCTGTGTTTCTCCATATCTATGTCCAACAGCTCACATCTCACTGCTGCTGAAACCACACTGGCTCCCTCAGTTCTTTGGGCCCATCAGCCTTTACCTTTGCAATTTACCGTGTGTATTTTGTCTACCAGATAGTCACAGGGCTCCCTGTCTGTTTCTATCACTTTCTATAACAGGCTTCTCTGGAAATTCTACTGGTCCTTCTTTCTACTTTATTCTTCTCCCTAGCGTATATTAACTTATTCATTGAATATTTTGTGTTTTTTTGGGGGGGAGGAGAGGAGAGAGAGAGAGAGATATCTTCTATCTTCCATCTGCTAACTCACTCCTACAACAACCAGGGCTGGGTCAGGCCCTGGAACTCCATCAGGGTCTTTAACATGGGTCTTGGAATTGACTACTTTCCAATGCTCTCTTTCCAGTAAGTTGGAATGTCAGTGGAATAGTTGGAACTTGAACAACGTGTGACAGCCTTCACAAACTACTTCTTCCCTCTGGGGAGGGCAAGTGGAGGGCAGATTTTTGTCTGCTTGGCTTATTGCTTATGTACAGTAATTATAATGGTGTCTGGCAAATAGTAGATACTCAGTAAATCTTTGTTTAATAAATGGATGGATAAACGAGGATTGCGAAGTGCCTTTGCTTTCATTCATTTGTTCATTCAACAAGCACTAGTGTAGGATATGAGAGTGAGGAGTGTAAAGAGTGAACAGTGAGGGTACCCCTCTCATCTCTGGGCCCCCATTTCCCATCTGTGAGGCAAAGGGGCTGAGGATCTCAGAGGATCTTCCTAGCCCATCATGCTATAAATCTATGACTATTTGCCTGGCAGGTAAAATTAATCCTCCCCTTAATCAGCAGTTCCCTTCTCTGCACGTGGCTTGTCAGGGGAACTTTTCTGTGAAGCTCATGCGATGTGAAAACTTGTCACAGCTTCCATCTCCGGGAACGTCCTCAGCTGAAATTGAAAGGTAAATATTTCAGTTGTGAGTCTCTCTGTCATAACTCAAATAATTTTAAAATTGCTTAGATGTCTTTGCCTAACAATGTTCAGATTGTTCTAATGCAGGGGAAAACGGTAGTTTTAGAAACAGTGATATTGATAGCAGCTAGTAATTTCCATGTACTTCTCACAGTTATTGGTGCTGTGAGGATTATCAAAGAGAACTTTTTACTGACTAAAAAGCCGTTTTATTGCATGGGCCTGGCATGCTGTGTGGCTGCGGAAGGGGCTTGCCAGATGAGGACTTCTGCAATAATTATGTTCGTGGGGCTGGCTTGCATGCTTCTCTCCAGCATGCTGTAATGTGGTCAGGGGTCTCAGCTCATAGTGATTTTATTCCCAGTAGACCTCTATTCTGCAGAGTCTCCAGTGCCCCAAAGAGCTCCTTGCCTGGAGTATATAATGTAGTATGCATATGAACTATGCTGTAGTTATCAGTTAATGAGTCTCATGTTAGAGATTGGTACAGGGTATTCGCCCGAATCTTTACAAGATCTAAGAAAGATATTTTAAAAATTCCTACACATTGAATCAAGCACATGTTTTGTTTTGCTGCTTTCACTTACCAGTTTAGAAAAAAAAGGAAGAGGAACTAACACAGAATGCAATTATCACCATCTCAGAGAGTTCATAGTTTATCCATGTGGTTTATTTTTATTGCGTTTCCTCCCTGATGCCAGGAAATTTCATCTTGTTTTGTTAACTGCTTTCTCCTCAGCATCTAGAAATATGGTGGCTACATTGCCCAGTGAGTCTTGGTTAACTGACAGACTAGCTTAGTCCAGTGCAGGCCATTACAGAGAAGGGGCCAGTTATGACAGAAGCTGGGAGTGTCCTGAGGTCCCTCGGCTCAGAAGGGAAGCTGCCAATTGGGAAAAGGAGGCATAAGCTGCAGAGATTGGAAGGGTGGCCGCATCCTGGGAGGTGAGAAGGGCAGGCCACTCATTGCAGTGCTGGGTCCTGAGGCCCTGAAGAGACACTGAAACATTTAAAGCTGGAACAAGGCGTGCTTGGATTTCTGTTCCATGACTTTCTGTTTGTCTCCAAAGAGATTTCCGAGGCTTTTTGTGTCTTGCTTTATTTGACAAGCTCAGTCTTCTTGGGAGTTCTTCAGTCAACAAGTCTTTCAGCACTTGAAAGGGACCCAGATATCTGCTCTTTGTTTCCCCAAATTCAACTCAACCTAATTCAAACCCTGTTTTTTTTTTCCTGTAATTAAACCCAAAGTCCAGCTAAATTAGGAAAATAGTTCAAAATGACAATCCTAGAAGGATGTTTTAGTAATTCTGGAATGACGATGTCAGATCTTTGTCATCTCATCGCAGCCTGAGGGCCAGCTAGGAGGGAAGTTACTTTGGGTGAGAAACTTTAATAACATGTCCAATTTCTGATTTGTTTAAAGATACTAGCAACTGCATGTCAGCTTGAAAGAGGAGGGTCCAGCTTTTGTTTGATATGTGCTCTATCTGCCTGATTCAGGGTCCTATATTTATAACATATACACATGTGTATGTATAACATGTCTATATACACATGCATATACATATATGTATACACACATGTACATACAAATGTGCTTATATATACACACAAGTCTTATATATGTGTCTGTATATATACACATACAAACTACCTTATATTCATTAATAAATATTTATTAAGAAGCTCCTTAATAGGTTCTGGACACTTTTAGATGCTGGGATTATTGGAGTCAGTGTGCCCAATAATTCAGATCCTTGTCAACAAGGATTTTTCATCTACTAGGGAAGATTTGATATATGATCATGAGTTCACCATAGCAAAGACAGCTGTCTTTATTATTACACAAGAGTTATACACATTTTCTCAAAGCTCTTTCATAAATCCACTGAGGTTGATGTTTTTTATCATCATTTTTTCCCAAAGAAATCAACAGTAGGTGGTAAGTGGCAAAGTCAGGACCTAGGCTTAAAAGTCTCACTCTAAAACTGTGCTCTTAGCATGGTGCCTTTGGGTAACCTTACAGGAAAGTCAGTGCACATCTCTGGGGTAAAGCAGAAGAAGGGCAGCCACACAGGAGTTCTTGGGAATGGGAAGTGGAACCGGGCAGGATGAAGGATGGGGAAACTGAGCGGGATACAAATGCTAGTCTGCCATGGAGGCGGAAAGATCATCAAGGTACCAATGTTGGAAGCTTTTATTTGAATGGCAGAGCTACTGAAAGAAAGGAGGAGAAAGGGCAGAGAGAGAGAGAGAGAGAGAAATCTTTTATTCCTTGGCTCACTTCCTAAATGGGCACAATCACTGAGACCAGGAGCTAGAAGTGTCTTTGAGTCTCCCACAGGGACCCAAGCACTTGAGCCATCTTCTGCTGCTTTTTCCGGCCATTAGCAGGGAACCATATGTGATGTCAGCACTGAGGCTTAGCACTGGCCCCTGAAGTCCTTTACTTTAAAGAAAGCAAGGCTCAAAGGTCCTGTCAAGAGAGGCAGACTTGGTTTTTAGGTGCAGTGGAGCCTGAGCCTGTCTTGCCCATGTAGAAGGAGTACTACAGAAGTGATATTGACCTAGAGAAAGGCCTGGGGTACTAGACCAGGTTTCAGGCAAGGGTCAAGTCTCAGGGAGGTGAGGATCCAAACAACAAAATGTTATACCTCTGTAAATGCTTCAAGATTTACTGGAGTCTAACGCTGTGATGCTAGTTGAATTTCACACACTGCTCTCTCTATGGTGTAATCCATTCAAGTTGGTGATCCTGAGACTGCTCCAAGAGATTCCACTTATCACCTCCTTGTAGGCACTTTCCTATTCCCTGATGCTTAGGCACGGCTGTCTGACTGACTCTGGTTAGTTACATAGGTGGAAGAAACACACACAAAAGGAAGTTTTACTGCTGGTACATGATCCATCAGACTCATCCCTGCTGTGGTGAAAGCCAGCGTCAACACTGAATCCCTACAATGCTGGGTTCCTGAGTAACTGCACTGAGCAAGACCGCCCGGGTGCTTCACAATGGATATCTGGTGAGAACTAATCCTTTGTTGTTTTAAGACTCCAAGAATCTGGCCTTGTGTGCTGGTGCAGCGTACCCCATGTAATTTCTAGTTACAGAAAAACTCACTACATCATAGTCTCTCATTCATTCATTTATCCATCCCTGTGTATATCCATTCATTTACTTAGTCAGATTTATTAAACTTCAACTCTGTATGCGACTTTTTTTTTCCTGGTTGATGGGAATAAGACATCGAGCAAGAGCAAAGTGCCATTACACTGTAGCTTACTTTCTAGCACAGAAGACAATGCCTCTACCTAACACGCAGACACACAAATGACAATGCTAGTCACAAGAGAGGGAGTGACAGACTGGTCAGAGTTAGGGTTCCTTTGGAGGATAATTTGGACTTGATATGAGGAATAAAAGAAAGCCAAGAGGTACCAGCACTTCACATTCACTCGCAGTCACTTGCCCACTCTGCAGTTCGACTCTAAAGCATCTGCAGGATAGGCAGCCAGGAGGTGTCCAGGGGCTGCCACCGCGGGACCTGCATGTTTGTACTGTGTCTACTACATTCATGGCACTTTTCTCTCTGCTTTCTCTGGTGTCCTGGGCTCTAGGCGGTTCGTGTCTCCTCTCTAGCTTTGTGCTCTCCCTCACACTGTTTTCTAGATATCATTCAGGATGGGTTTCTGGGGCCCAGCAGCATGGCCTAGTGGCTAAAGTCCTCACCTTGAACGCCCCGGGATACCATATGGACGCCGGTTCTAATCCCAGCAGCTCCACTTCCCATCCAGCTCCCTGCTTGTAGCCTGGGAAAGCAGTAGAGGACCACCCAAAGCTTTGGGACCCTGCACCCGCATGGGAGAACTGGAAGAAGTTCCTGGTTTCCGGCTTCAGCACAGTACCAGCCATTGCGGCTCACTTGGGGAGTGAACCATCGGACGGAAGATCTTCCCCTCTGTCTCTCCTCCTCTGTGTATATCTGACTTTGTAATAAAAAAAAATAAAATCTTTTTTTAAAAAAGGTGGGTTTCTGACCAGAGCTCACACAGGTTGGGGTGGAGATAGACAGTAAGGTGCCACCATGAGCTACTGTTCCAGAATTTCTGAGGAGGCTCTCAGCAGGGACCCAGTGCTGTGGGACAGTGGACCTTGCTGGTTCTCAAGCTCCTAGGAACTTGAGTGGCTTTTTTTTTTGTATCCTTCCCAGAGTTCAGGGATCCTTGATAATGTCCCCTACAGGAAGAAGTAGGAAGAACTTATATTCAAGTAATTCTATTTAGAATCTAGCGATTCTCACTGTTTAATTGTGTGTGTGCAGTGAGGAAGAATGGGAAGTTGAGTGACACACAAGTAAATGGAGGTGACTGAAAGTGCCAACTCTGGTGTGCGAGCACCAGAGGGAATGAAGGGTTTCTGAGGGGTAGATGTGAGCTATTTTGGAGATGTTTATTTTGAAAGTCATCTGCTGGCATCCAGTTGAGCATATCTCGATATGTATATCAAAGCACTAGGCTGGAGATACAGGTTTAAAGTCATGGGAGTGGGAAAAATTCTCCTGACAGTCAAGAAACAATCTGTAAGTGGGGAAAAATAATATCCCAGTGTAGATAATCAAGAATTGTCGGGCCTGGTGCAATGGCTCAACTGATCAATCCTCACCTTGCAAGTGCCAGGATCCCGCATGGGTGTCAGTTGGTGTCCCGGCTTCTTCTCTTCCCATCCAGCTCCCTGCTTTCGGCCTAGAAAAGCTGCAGAGGATGGCCCCAGTCCTTGGGATCCTGCATCTATGTGGGAGACCTAAAAGAAGATCCTGGCTTTGGATTGGCTCAACTCTGGCTGTTGTAGCCATTTGTGGAGTGATCAGCAGATGGAAGATTTTTCCATCTGTCTCGCCTCTCAGTAAATCTCACCTGGCTTTCCAATAAAAGCAATAAATCTGCAAGCAAACAAACAAAAAAGAAATTGTCTGCAAAAGAACTTGAAAGGGAGGAGTTCTCTTTTTTTTTTTTATTTAAGATTTTATTTACTTGTTTGAAAGTTGGGATTACAGAGAAGGGGAAGGGATGGAGGGAGAGAGAAAGATTGAGCCTTCACCTGCAGGTTTACTCCCCAGGTAGCTGCAAGTGAAGCCAGGAGCTGCTTTTGAGTTTTCTTTCAGAAGTCCAGGGACCCAAGCACTGGGCCATCCTCTCCTGCATTCCCAGGCACATTAGCAGGGAACTGGATCCAAAATGGGGCAGCCAGGACTCAAACCAGCATCCACGTGGGATGCCGGCACTGCAGGCAGCAGTTTCACATGCTGTGACCTGTGGCTGGCCCTCTGTGTTTTCTGTGTGGCATGGGCAGGGAGCCAGTCATGCAGCACAGGACTGGAAGGGGGCAGGTGTGTGTGGTTGTGATGTGCATTTTGTTGTATCAGATTGTGTCACTGCCCATCTCAATCTTTTTTTTTTTGAAAGTGGGTAATACCATTGTTTCCACACTAATATTATCATTTTTCCCTGTATCTGGGGTTAGGGGAGTAACAAAGGGAAAAGCCCCACCCAACCTCCCACCCATCCCAGGTCCCCAACGGGATGCGCGCTCTGAGGGTCCTACTCAAACAGTTTTGATAGTTCATCAGTTCTGGATTGCTACCAATCTTGCCATTCCAATCGCAATGAAACCTATTCAGAATCCACTGGTCGACAGTCTTTTCATGGTTGGGGTTCTGAGATCAGCAGTTCAGTTGGAGGGATCTCCAAAGAAACTTCATCTGAGATGTTCCCAGACCTGATTCTGGCCTGAGTTTGCTAGTACAGACTCCAACACCATCCGTCACACCAATCAGCTTATGCATATGCTGGTCGTTGCGATTGAAGTGTTCATTCTGTTTCCAGCCCTGTCTTCCTCGTGAACCAATGGGTGTTGTAGTCCAGCTCAATCCTACCCACTTCATACTCAGTCCTCATGTAAACCAGTTGGAGCTGCAGCATAGTTGGGGCGACTCCCCATAACCCCCACAGTTCTGCCCCCTATCCTGGTTCCCATGCTTGCCAGTATGTATCGCAGGCTTGTCCAGTCTGTCCCACATCCCATTTAACTCTCGTACATGTCAGTGGGCATTGAAGCCTACTATCCAGCCCATACACCTCTCTGTCTAGCCACCCCTGCCCCATCCTGGTTTTCCATACCCCCATACAGCTCACACATGGTGCTTTCCAGTGAGAGTGGTAACCCCAAGTGAGGTGCCTACTATTTCCCTTCTAGGCCACACCCACTCCCAGATTATACACTCTCCAGGCGGTTCTGGTATTTGACTTGACAGAATTAGCTCTCAGTGCCAGCCTCTGCCAGCTGATGCTGTGGCCTAGCCCAACCAACCCTCACCCACTCTAGTTTTTGGTTGCACCAGTCGAAACAGTCAGTTCACCATAGCCCTTCCCTTATCTAGCTCACATGAGGCCCACAGGTGCCATAACCCTGCCTAGTCTGATCTGCCCCCATCCCGACCCGCAGTTCCCAATGGAAGTTGTTGTCTAGCAGGGGAGCCCACATTCCCCTGCTGGCTTTGCCTCCTCCCCCTGATTTTCATATGTGCTGTTTGGGCGCTGCAACCACATCTGGCACGGCTCATCTCACCTTGGTATTCCTTAATGTGTACTGGTATGTGTCGCAACCGAACCTGGCTCGACCCACACTCTGTTCTAGTGCTCAGATTCACCAGCAGGTGATGTGAACAGGTTCAGCCTGGTCTGCCCCCAACCCATGCCATGTGTATGCCAGTGGGATAATTTCCATTGCCTGTTCTGGGCTGTTTCCTATTGTGCTTCTTGCACTTACCTGCAGGAACCGTGTCCTGTCAGAGACATTGCCCAGACTCCTCCATCAGAAAGTTTCCCAGTGCCAGATTTCACACATACTAGTGGGTCCATGAGCCAGCCCTACTCAGTTCACCTCCTGTCCTAGCAGGAACAGTGGCTTTTCCTGACTGGCCTTCAACCCAATCTGGTTCTTACTGTTGGATGTTTCAACCCAGCCACGGCTCTTCCATACCCCCACACAACTCACACATGGTTCACTAAGGGCTGAGACCTAGCCTCGTCTGTCATACATCTACCCTGGTCCTCCAGAGCACCAGATGGTGTTGGAGTCTGGCCCGGCTTGGTGCTTTCAGTCCCAGTCCACACTTGTGCCAAGTGAGATTGCAACCGTGTCCTGATCAGAACGCAGTCCCAATTCCAGCCTATGCACTCCTTGGTGGGAACCTCAATCCAGCTAGGGTGTCCCCTTGCTCCCCACTGGGCCTATTCCCAGCCTTAGATCACATGCAGGCCAGTGGTTGCTCTGACTCAGCTTGGCAGAGCCCCTCACCTGTCCTGGTCCCTGCCTTAGATGCTGTGGCTTAGTGTCCCTGTCTCGCGCAGATCAGTAGGTGCAAGGACCTACTTTGGCATGACCTGTTTTCCAACCTGATTTCTGTTGTTTCTTGTGAGTTAAGGTTTGTTCAGCCCTGTCCATTCTGCCCCCTTCCAGTGGCAGCCCGGCCCACCCCACATCCTGTTTTAGGATGCACATTCAGATGCTGCTGCCTTGACCTGCCCTGACTGTTGTGGGTTCCTTTACCCGTGAGTGATGGCAGGTGGCATGGTCACACCTAGCTTAGTCCATCGCAACCCCAGCTTGTGAGCTAACCAGGGGGACTTGTATTTCCACAGGTTTGGGCCCACACAACCCCACAGAGTCTACCCCCAAACCAAGTTCTCTCACGTGCTGGATAGTGTCTTGACCCTGCCAAATGTGACCACTCTACCACTCCTCCTCCCAGCCTGGTAATGATACCCAACACTGCCAAAGAGGCCTCCATCCATAGCTTTGGTGTGGTGTGTGGTGATCAGTGATGCTCTATGCTAACAGCCCATCTCTGGATTCCTAATTGGTCTGGTGAATCTGTCTAACTCAAAATATCTTCTGGATACTTCCCTCCAAACAACCAGGTCTCAGTCCCTATGCATGCCTGAAACTTTCATGACCCTGTCACTGGGAATCACCCAAAATTCACTTTTCACCTACAGTAAAACTAGCCTTAGTCATGGGTGTCCCCAGGCAGCAACTACATATTTTAAAAACCCCAGAGTTTGCCGCCGGGTGGCCAGCAGGCAAAGACTGGCACCACTTGGTGCACTGGCCGCCCTGGGGGAAGCCGAGGACTCGTTCACTGCCTTCCGGCAGTGTCTTTGGCGTGAGTCCCCAGCATTGGGTCTGACCCAGAGGGCACCCCCACAGCCGCCACACTGCAGGGAGCGGCAGCTGCCCCCAACCAAAAGGGAGGAGTTCTAAGAGAAATATGGAGGAAGAAGAGAATGGAAAATCCAGAGAGTCTTTCGTGTTTTGTTTTTGTTTTGTTTTGTTTTGTTTTGTTTTAAGATAGAAGAGTATTAGGCCCAGCATGACTGCCTATTGGCTAAATCCTTGCCTTGCATGCACCAGGATCCTATATGGATTCTGGTTCCTGTTCCGGCCCCTCTACTTGCCATCCAGCTCCAAGCTTGTGACCTGGGAAAGCAGTCAAGGTTGGCCCAAAGCCTTGAAATCCTGAACCTGTGTGGGAGACCTGGAAGAAGATTTTGGCTCCTGGCTTCACATCAGCTCAGCTCCAGCCATTGCAATCACTTAAGGAGTGAACCAGCAGACGGAAGATCTTTCTTTCTGTATCTCCTTCTCTCTGTAATCTGACTTTCCAATAAAAATTAAATATTAAAAAAGATGGAAGAATTGAGCATGCCACAAGCAGAAAGGCAAATAAAACAAAGGAACAACTCAGTATTGAGGAGAGTTTGGTGGGTAGCCATGTATTCAAATGAATGAAAGCTATCAGACTCTCTTACTTAAGTGACCAGATATTTCCAAGCTCCTGAATGACCCCTTCTAGACTCTGGTGTCTGTCCTAAGTCAGAGTGTAGGAATGGAGCTTACCAAGTGTCCCCACTGCAGGGCTTGCAGTGGGAGAAGGATGGGTTTTAAATGCCATCTTCTGGGCTCTTGTGTGGCAGTGGGAAATCTTGCTGAGGCTTGATATAGGATCTAGATTGCCTGGGACTGTAGCTAGTGGAGAGAGGAGTACTTATTGAATAGTCACATTATTTGTCATGAAGGCAAGTTTGAAGAGTCTTCAAAAATTAGTGGAAAATGACTATCATGAAAATGTTACACAAAAATTAAAAAATTAAAAAATTCTTCTCTGTTCAAATAATCTTATCTATTGATTCTGTTTTCCCACAAACATTCTGAAATATCCTCGCTGGGTGGCCACAAGTATATATTGTTACTAATAATATTCAACAAGTAAAAAGTAAGATGACCACAAGACTACCTTTGTACTGGAGTATGACACAGGCTAACAACGACAATTCAATCCCAAAGAAACCATTCCATTCCTGCACTTTTTTTGAGTATTCTATATTAACTACCACATATCAAAGAAAAAATACGATACTTGTCTTTGGAGACGGGCTTATTTTGTTAAGCTTGATTTCCAGTTGCATCTATTTTGTTGCGAAAAGATGTGTTTTCTTTGTTTCCTTTTTTATGGTTGAGTCTTTTTCCACATTTATAAGCCACATTTACATCCATTAACGGACATTTGAGATGATTGCATATCCAAGTTACTGTGAATTGAGCTAAAACAAACAAGAGTATATAAATAACTCGTTTGTGTGCTGATTTCAATATGTCTGGGTAAATTTCAAGGAGTAGGATGGCTGGATTATATGGTAGATCTATTTTCAGATCTCTGAGGAATCTTCATACTAACGCAGTCATTACAATATTTGCTGAATCCTAGGTTGTGTCCTTGGGCAAGGCCTGGCCATGTTAGAATGGGAAAGGTGGTTCCTTTTCCCCCAGCTGTCAAAACTTCTCATTAGCATCCTCAGCAACCATTGGGAGATAGAAGAAGAGTTGTGGCCACCTGTCCCTGCCACCCTGCATAGCAGGTGCTGACCTAGAACTCCAGCCAGCTCTGCCAGGTTACCAAGATGCATGGATAGCTAGGCTGATTCAGATGTCCTACTCTTGTTTTAACCCTTCTTGGCAGTGCCATGAACTCCAGCATTGGTGTTTATAGACTGAAGAAGGTTTATGTTTAACTTTCCATGAACACAGAGATGAGACACAGAGTCTTTATGGAGGGAAAAGAACTGGAATATTAATACCCACAGCAAAGGCAAAGGAGGTAAAGAACTCAAGGTAGAACCTCAGGCTCCAAGTATTTTCCTGTTGACAGTCACTTCTCCCCGGCCTTTCCAATGCCAGGAACTTAGCTGGAAATCTTTGGGCATCCTAGGAAGCATTTTACCTTGCATCATAGCAAATCAGCCCTTGATTGTTTTAAGCACCTTAACTTTTTTGCATACAAACCATTTCTGGCTTTTGATTTGGTTTGGCTTTCATTTTTAATAATCTGGTTAAAGTGACCTTCCAGCTGTGGCAATGGCACCTCTGAGAATCCCTAAATAATCTCACTTGACCCTCAAGACAATGATATCTGATAAGAAAGTAACAAATATCCTTTAAATATAGACATGTTCTTTAATTATAGACAAAGAAAGGGTGAGAAGTTGTCAAAAGTTGTATAGCTTAAGCCTTGCAAAATGGGGATCAAATTGTCAAGTTTTGATTTTTCATGCACTTTATTTAGAAAGTTGACAAGTATAGTCCATGACCTGACAGCAAACTCTACACTCCTTACAAGGAACTGCAAAAGTCTGTGTGGTGTGATCCTGCCTAGCTTCCCATGCCTGTTACGGCTACCTCTCTCCCTTTCCTCTCCCTATTCTGTTGCTCTCAGGCCATCTATTGTTTCCTAGAGCCATTAATCGCTTAGTGGCTTCTGCAGCCTTTGTGTCAATGTTCTTTTCCTGGTTCTTTCCATAATGCCTCTCTTAGAGTCTTACTTTGAAAGTCATTTTGTCTGTGATAAGACCTCTACCCCAAGTTGAATCCTTTATTATTTTCTAGCATAGCTGCTTCCATCAATAGCGCTTATTGCAATCTGAAATTAGCTTATTTACTAAATCAATAGATGATGAGGAACTTGGTGGTACACAAGTCATTCAGCTCATTTATTTAGTGAATATTTATTGAGCATCTACCATGGACTAGTACCCCTTTAGGAGTTGAGGTTGTAATATTGAGAGAAACAGATACAAATCCCTGTATAATGGAGAAATGTTATGAGACAGAAGAAAAAATTGAGATGGAAGAAAAACAGAAGAAAGGTACCATTTTTAAAAACAGATTTACTTTATTGGAAAGACATGTATCCAGAGAGAAGGAAAGACAGAGAGAAAGAACTTCTGCCCACTGGTTCACTCCTCAAGTGGCTGCTAAGCTAATTCGAAGTGGCTGCTAAGCTAATTTGAAGCCAGCAGCCAGAAGCTAGCAGCCAGTAGCCAGGATTTTCTTCTAGGAGCAGGGAGCTGAATGGGAAGTGGAACAGCTGGGATATGAACTGGCACCCAAATGGGATCCTGGTGCATGCAAGACAAGGATTTATTCACAGGCTCTCGTGTTGGGCCCAGAATGGTGCATTTGTTAAGCTGGAGGAAGAGCAGGTTGGATGAATGAGAAGCCAAAAAAATTTGGTTTTGGCGTGTTAAGCTGTAGATGCCCTTGAGACCACCAGGTGATGATGTCAACTAGATAATAGAATATATGTAATATATATGTTTCCAGAATTCAGGGGAATGATCTGTGTTGGAATGAATTGTGTTAAAAACCATGACATTTGATGGAGCAAGGACACAAGCCTCATCTATTTTAGTTCCTCAACCATGATAGCTTCCAGACTGTACGCAGACTCAGTCATCCCCAGAGACTCTTGCCACTAGATTCCAAAATAACAGTCTAATAATCTCTGCCTGAGATCATCCAAGCCCAGTAAAAAATTGTTTTAGGTGCAGAGGCAAGTCTTGTGAGGCCATTTTCCTTGGGCTAGCATTTCACTGTCCCATGTTGGATGGTACTGCAAGTATTGGCAAAGAGGATATTGTTTAAATCCCTAGAAACCAGACATCTCTGTGAGAAGGGAAATCCACCATTTGTTGGTAAAACCATCATTTGTTCCTCACCAGCTTTACAGGTTGTCAGGAAAGCCACCCCTTGTGCCTCACCAGGTGACCAGGAAAATAACACTTTCCATTACATCATTTGTTTATGAGATTACAAGTATATACTTGTTTATGTATCTTTTTGCTTTGTATTTTTGATGAAAGTTGCATTATATCATAGAGAACATATGTTATTTGTTTGGGGAATGGCTTATTTTACTGAGCATAACAGTTTTCAGTTGGGACCACTTTGTTGCAAATGGTAAAATTTCATTCTTTTTAAATGGCTGAAGAGTATTTCGTAGAATAGATGTCCCACAGCTTTTTTATGCAGTCCTCTTTCAGTGGGCATCTAGGTTGTTTCCATGTCTTTGCTATTGTGGATTTTGCTACTATGAACATAGGGAAGCAGGTTGTTTTCTCTTATGTAGGTGTCGCTTCTTTTGGATATTTTCCCAGGAGTGGGATTGCTGGGTCATACAGTAGTTGAATTTTCAGTTGTCTTAGCACTCTCTATACTGAATTCTATAGTGGCTGCACTAGCCTACAATCCCACCAATAGTAGAGAAGGTGCCCAATAAAACTGTTAAATATACCTTGATAACAAGACACTAGACTCCTTACCATTACTTATACCTGCAATGTCATGACATATAAAGAGCAGGAAGCTGGAGTTGAGACTACAGCTGAAGAACTATATTATTGTAAAATACAGGAGAGACAATGGGAAGGGGAGAAAAGAGAAGACAGAAAGAGAGGGAATGTGGGGAAGTCCTATAGCTACAGAACTATGTAATGGAAAATAAGAATAAAAATATAACACTTTCGAGTGTGCAACATAGGAATTGCTCAACCATCTCCTAATTGATTAGAGACCAGGAAAGGGGAAGGTCTTTGTAACTTTCCTCTCAAGTGAACATCCAACAGAGGAACCCTTGCCCAGTTGAGTGTCACAATGAGGGGTCAGGGAACTCTGAAAACCACAACACATTTCCTGAAACCCAATGCCTCTCTAAATAGGCATCTCATCTCATTGCTTCCTTTAGGAGATGGTTTTTACTTTGATTCCCTCTTTTATTTTCACTTTGTGAATAAAACTTCTCCTCTGCCTGCATGCCATTTGTGGCTCTTTATTTCCATACTAAATTGAAGAGAGAACTCATCAAATTTTGCCAGTTAGAGTACCCTGTATTGTTTTCCACCTCTGTCTCTGCGTTATTTGCAAACTGTCTGACGTCATGAGAGGAAGGTCCACTGAGCTTGAACAGACCATGACCAACTAGCTCCACCTACTCCTCCCACATCTCCCAAAACTCCAAGTCCTTTAAGCTATTTCAGACCCTATTGAAGGACCAGGCTTCCACAATGTGTTAGTGCCATCTGTAAAATTTGTTTTCTTAATAAATTCGTGCTGGCTGTGAGTTTGCATCCTGTATCCTCTCTGTTCTGGAGCTCTTTCCTAACAATATTGTTGAGTGAACCTGAGGAGTAAACGACACTAGATATGAGGCCCAGTAATTCAGCCTCCAATATTTGGTGAAAGCGAATCTGAGAAATGGCAAAAAGGAGGAAGAAAATATAGTTAGTTGGGAGAGAATCCTAGAAACCAAATGGCAGAAGTATTTCAAGGAGAGGACACTTGGCGTCATCAAATGCTGCTGCAAGAGGAGTATGGCAAGGACTTAGAGTTGTCCTTTGGGGTTAGCATTAGGGTGAGCACTGGTGACTTTGACAAGATCAGTTTGAAAGAGTGGTGGGGTAGCAAATCTCAGTAGGATGAATTCAAGGGAGAATGGGAAAAAAGAGATTGGATAGTGTACCTCATTCTATTTCTAAGATGTTTTCTTGCTGAAGGTGTGATGGCACTCCCGAAAAATTGTTGGAGGAAGTGATATAGAACCCCAATGTGAGTCCACTTGCCTGCCATGCAGTAAGTCAATCAAGATCTCAAGAGGTGGAAGAAAGTGGAGTTTATTTGGAATCCACACAGCAAGCAGCCAGGCAGGTGATGCTCAATTCCTAGATTTCCTGAGCGATTCAAGGCAATGACTCTGAGAGAACAACATGAAGTGGTGGTGAGGGGTGGTTAAACAGTGCATGATCAGCTTATGTGTGGGTCTCTGGTTGGTCTGTAGCACTCACAGCTTTCCTTTCGCAATTGGAGACTGGCATGTTCTAAAGATACTGCAACAGCAAGATGGGCTCTAGCTCATCTGGGTCTATGAGCACAATCATTATTACCTTGAGCATGACTTGGAGCTTCTGAAAAACATCTCAAAGTCTAGCACTGAAATGGTAGCCATAAGGGGAACAAATTAACTCAAAGGCCTGCAATTGCCTGCAGGGACAACTGAACCTATATACCAGTTTCCTAATTCAGTTAGTCTTTAGAAAGATGTTGACTTGTACAACACCACAGTAAAACAGAGGAACTTCAAGAGCAAGGACAGATCCTACAACAAAAATTGATCTACTGTATGACATAGTTATCCTACTCCTGAGAATATATCCAAATAAAGTGAAACTGCATATGAGAAAGTGACATGCAACCTTATATTTATAGCAGCTCAATCCACAATGGTGAAGACATGGAAAGAACCAAATGTTCATTGAAAGAGCAATGGATAAAGAAACTGTGGTATATTTACTCCATCAACACAACCATTAAAAAGAATGAAATTCTACTATCTGCAACAAAAATGGTCACAGGGGACCAGCACTGTAGCTTAGTGGCTAAAGGCCTCTTCTTGCACATGCTGGGATCCCATATAGGCACTGGTTCTAATCCTAGAAGCCCTGCTTGCCATACTAGCTCCCTGCTTGTGGCCTGGGAAAGCATTCAAGGGTGGCCAAAAGCCTTGGGACCTGCATCCATGTGGGAGACCCAGATGAATTTCCAGGCACCTGGCTTTGGATCAGTGCAGTTCCAGCTGTTGCAGCCACTTAGGGAGTGAATCAATGGACAGAGATCTTCTTCTCTTTCTTTCCTCCCCTCTGTGTATCTGACTTCGCAATAAAAAGAAATAAATCTTTAAAAAATGGTCACAGCTACAGACTGTTATGCTCAGTGAAATAAGCCAATCCTAAAACACATATTTTTCTCTGATATAAGGCAACTTTCATGCAAAACACAAAATAAATAGATACCTAGGTGAACAAATATATACGTCTATTCTCACAGATGAACTGTGTAATGGAGAATAGTATACTGGGGAGTGAAGATGCAGCAGGCATCTCTACTCCTACGTAAAGGGAGAACTCTCAGTGAAGCAGTTAAATATACCTTGTCAATACCCTTGTCCAATATACCTACAACGCCATGATGCACTTAAATAGCAGAATGTTAATCTTATAATGTTTAACTAAACGACTATTCTACTATGATAATATGGAGGAAATGGAAGGTGGAAGGGGAAAATGAGGAGGGAGGAAGAGGGAAGGGGGGGCAATTCCTAAACCTACAAAAGTATGTCATGGAAAATAACAAAAATAATTGAAAAAAAAAAGAGATCCTAGATCCTGATGAATTCTACATCAAAGTTTGATTACCAAAGAAATGGAATAGTAATAGGAACTAGGGTAATGAGCGGGATTAAAAAAATACATGAGGATTTCCCACATGAGTGATAAAGACTCAAGTGCTTGATCCATCATCTACTGCTTGAAGTCACTAGGCCTTGAATTGATAGGCCCACATAGGATATCGGGGGTCCCAAGCATTTGTGTAACCAGCTATACAACAATGTCTGCCCCACCTGTCTTACATGGGATACTTTTTCAGGGTGGGAGAAGTAACAATGTCTTTGTATCATTATGGGAATGACCCAGTAGAGAGAGAAAACCTGATGATGCAGGACAAAAGAAGTTTTGATATGCTGAGTCAATGTGTTTTGAATATGTAAGAAGACTAGGTTCCCATACACAGGTGGAAAAACTAGCAATGGAAGGTATATCCAGAAAGTAGAAAGTTTATTTTTGATTGCTTCAATTGTCTCAAACAGGAATCTGAATCTTCAGTTAAGAACATAGATGAGATGTAGGAGGTTTGAAGAATCAGGCAAAAGTAGGAAAACATCATCCAACAGAGTGACAATGAATGAACTGGAGAGATACAATGTGAGTGTTAGGAAATTCTAAGGCCCATTGATGCTGGGGCTCACTAAAGGCAGTCTTTCCTTGAGCATGTTCAGTGATTGTGGTGCAGGCTCAGAGAGGATGGAGAGTTTTGGTTGAGGCCAAAGAGTGCAATGAAATGAGAAAGGGGTAAAGAAGATGAAAAATGTGTGCAAAGAAAGGATTGCTTATCTTACATGGAATTTAATTGGGTAGGAAGGGAAGAAAGGACAAAAAAGTAGCTTGAAGGTTCCAGGGAGTGTTGAAAGGTTATTTTGAATCAGGATGTTCAAGAGAGTGAGATGGGAAGATAGGCATTGACAAGGGGATTCTTAAAATTGAAACTGAGGTTTTAAGGCCAAAGTGATATTAAAGGACAATGGAGGCAGAAAGCTGAGGAACCAGGGTGTTTAGAGAATCATCTATGTGAAGTTTTGGACAGAATCTTAGTGCTCTTGGGGGCATTTACAGGAGACAGCTTGTGTCCGATACACAGTAAGTTCTCAATGCACTTTGTTCATTTCCTCATCTGCTATTCGTTTATGATTCTGGTTTTTTGAATTTTTTGCTTCTCGAGCAGTGTTTAGTGTTGGAGGTGGATGTGGAGCTCAGACTGGAAGACACACATAGGGCATAAACCTGGTCTTAAGGGAATGGGTATGTTGTTCTTCTTGAAGTTGTCCCATTGTTAGGGATTGAGGCCCTTTTGCATTCTGTCTGGGCTACCACCAACACCACGTATCTTTTCCTCACCATCATCAGCAGCAGACGGCAAAGAAGTGGGTGGTCAGAGTATATATGCTCTGATCCCTCAGCAACAAAATTGATGAATCTCTATGCATGCCTTCCTTTCTGGCTTGTGCCTGCTGTTTGAAGATTCCTTTGCTGGGCTGGTTTGTGGAAAAGCTTTTGGCAGTGAAAGCACCTGGCTGAAAATTTCTTTTCTGCCTCAACTTTCCCCTCCCTTGGCCTTTTTACTGGTTTTGATAAACTGCATCTTGTCCCATTTCCTTCTGGTGTCAGATCAATGAAGAAAGATCATGTAGTCATGTTCTTTCATTTCCAGATGAGGAAACTGAGACCTAGAGATTTTAATATTTCATTCTGCAGCAGGGAGCTCCGGATTCTACGTCTATCCCTTGCCCTTCTGATGTCTAGCTGCCTGCTTGGTTGGCACAAATATCTCTAATTCCTGGGTTGGATTGTACCTATCTGGGAGGCTCAGACAGAGATAAGTATATGTGGTGGGCACAGAGGACATGGGAATAGGAGACATTGGAAGAGAAATTATAAGCTTGACAATGAGACTCTTGTGAGAACAACATGACTGAGAGTTAGGAGGGTGTCAAACCCTGAAGACCAGAAAAGAAAATAGGTTCAATGTTAAAGGACACTTATTGTAGGTCTCATGTGGTTGTCAGCCTATGCTGAACTTGCTGTTGACTTCAAAAAACAATTTCACTCCGTTATTGGGGACCCAAGCAACACCGTGATAGCAATTTTCTGCGTGAAATAACTGCAGAGAGTCCAGCATATTATTATCAAGATATATTTAACAGTTTCATTGGGAGTAGATCTTTGATTTGGAAATAGAGAGGCATACTGCAATGTGTCTTCACATTTTGATATGATGGTCTCTATTATACAATTCCTCTACATGACTATGTACATGTATGTTTACCTATATATCTATTGATGTTGTGTCTTGTATGAAGATTGCCTTATTTCAGATAGATCATATATTTGTCTTTTTAAATTGGCTTATTTTACTGGTGGTCTGTAGTTGGAGTCATTTTGTTGCAAATGGTAGAATCTCATTATTTTTAATGGCTGAGTAATATTCCATGGAGTAGATATACCACCACTTCTTTATCCCTTCTTTTGACAGGCATCTGGGTTATTTCCATGATTTTGCTATTGACTTTAAAAAAATTTTTTTTTTTATTGGAAACGCAGATTTACAAAAAGATACACACAGAGAAAGATCTTCCATCTGCTGGTTCATTCCCCAAGTGGCTGCAATAGCTGGAGCTAAGCTGATGTGAAGCCAGGAGACAGGAGTTTCTTTTGGATTTCCCATGCAGATGCAGAGTCCCAAGACTTTGGACTATCATCTGTTGCTTTACCAGGTCATTAGCAGGCAGATGATTCAGAAACTGCGACATGAATTAGCATCCATATGTGATGCCGGAATCACAGAAAGAAGCTTGAGCCCAGTATGTCATGGTGTTGGTCCTCTACCGTATTCCCAAGACAAACAGAGCACTGGATTGAAGGTAGAGAAACTGGGGCATGAAATGGCACCCATATGGAATGCTAGCACTACAGGGTGGAGGATTAACCTACAGTGCCATTGCGAAGAGAGAAAGATCTTCCACCTGCTGGTTTACTCCAAAGAGGTCACAATGGCTGGAGCTGAGCTGATCTGAAGCCAGGAGCCAAGAACTACTTTCGCATCTCCCACACAGGTGCAGGGTCCCAAGGCTTTGTGCCATCTACAGTGAAGATCAAAGTCCTTCCTGTGGTTTCAATGACACTTCAGGATTTGATCCTTGCTCCGTTTTCACCCCAGCCCCATTTCTACCTGTACTGTCTTGTTATTAGGCTTTTTTCAGCCTCTTGACTCAGCCTCATTACCCTCTGCTCTGGCCATATGAACATGTGTTTCACTCTGTCCAGGATGGGACACAGTACCCTCGTGCTTCAGAGATGAGTTCAAATGAGTTCTTCATCCTCCACCAGGCAAGCTTCATTGTTACTGTCATAGCAGCTTGCACCTGACTGGCTAGTGTCCATCTCAGCAATAATTAATTATCTCTTTTGCCCTCTTACTGTATTCTTGGTTCCACATATAGGTGATTAATAAATACTTGTGACCCCATGAAATATACAGGGGGAAGATAAACATCTAGAGATAAGCAGAAAAAAGACCATCAGGGACCATCTAGCTCAATACCTTCCTTTAACCTGTAGGCAATTGAAGTTCAGGGAAGGGCAATGCTGTGCTCATTACACAGTGAGTCGGGGCAGAACCAAGGCATCTGACACCTGGTCCTTGGGTCCCTTCCTCCATTCCCAATCCAATGCTCTTTATGTCGTTCCAATGCCCTCCTATTCAAATATGGCTCATCTGTCAAGATACAACTGATTCTTAAACATCTCTATGATGCCCTTTCTTTTCACACTTCAACCTCAACCCATCCTGCTGAAGTTAGAATCAACTGCTCTTTTCTCTGTATTCCCTAAAAACCTTGAAGGCCCTTTTATGCTCTGCTTACTCTTGAACTCTCCCAAGGCAGGTACTATGTCTCACTCCTCTGTCCCTAGGGTGGTGTGTGCACAGCAGTACAAATACAGCATGTGAACTGCACTGTAATGCAGAAAAGTAAAGTGATGTGGGATTGACCAGGAAGGCCTAACGTAGCTTGTGGTCAGGGAAGCTTCTCCAGTGGATCCTGAGCTGAGCAAGCAGGGTTAGCCAGGTGGATTCCATAGGTGTGTGTGTGTGTGTGTGTGTGTGTGTGTGTGTGTGTGTGTGTGTGAGTGTGTGTGAGTGTGTGTGCTTTGAGTGAAATGGGAGTGGGGAATGGAGGGAGGGAATTTTAAGGTGAGGAACCCTAATGTTTATGGGATGATAATTTATCACTTGGCATAGGGCAGATGTTGGGAAACCCAATGACCTTTTTCTCCCAAGGATTCAAATGAAGAGGCAGAGCTGACTTCCAAGGGTTTTTTATTGCTAATGAAGCAGATAATGTCAAGACAAGCAGGAGAGGATGAGCTGCCCTTTACAAATGGTCTAATTGGAGCCATTTCCCATTGACTCTTTCTTGTGCCTACGGCCAACAGAAGAATATCAATCTTTGCCATGTGTTTGTGAATAAAGAAGTCTTATTCTAAAGCTGTAGGCAATTGCCTTGCTTGCATTGAGCCTAGGCAAGTGTTACTCTGCTGGGAGAAAAGCAGCTAATAGCTGACAGGGATCCTCTGGTTAAGACCAAATTTGTGTTGACTGTACCACTGTGTCAGCATAGTTGCCTAGTCTTTAAAAACCTTTTTTTTTATGATCTGTGGGTGGCAGATGCTGATATGCCGGTAGACAGGGCCTGGGGACCCATGTGTGCGTGTGCGTGGGTCCTTGGTAGGCGGGCAGGGTCCCAGGTTAGCACAGCACACTGCTGGAGGACTGCGATTGGGAATCTGCAAGTGGGTGTGGGGGTTGTGCATTGCTAAGGGAAGCAGGTACAAAAATGTGTGAGAGGAAAGACTGCTGAAGAATGACACAGGTGAGGACTGACTTCTGGGGGACTTCTACCAAGCAGGCTACTAAACTTGCAGGTAAACAAAGGGGATGAGACCTGATGGTTTAGAGGAGGAAAACCAGACGACCCATATGGGAGGCCTGAGTTGGGATCATTGGTATACAGCAGGTGTTCAAAGTAAGGATTCTAGAGTAGATAAGGCTTAGGTTGGTTCCCACAACCTCCTATTTTGGTGCTTCTCACAGCTAGCTGTGTCACATTGAGAGCCATCATTATGGTTTAGTGGAAAGACTTTGGCTTGCAATCAGATGACATTAATGTATCAAATTCTATCACATGCTGTACAACTTTGAATAAAGTGACTTCTCTGAATTTGTTTTTGTTAGGTTTAAAATGGGGATTAAGCTATATGACTGTCAGGATTGTTTTTCAAGGTTCAAATAGGGACAGCAGGATCTTTAGAGTGCTGTTTCACATAATTCCTTTATGTATTGAAGATCCATGGGACAGTCCAATGCAGTTAATTGCCTTAACGTTTTTACCTTCCTGTCCTATCCTCAAATCTTTTATATCTCAATGACTTTTGGTGGTTAACATAGACTTGCCAGCAAAGTAATGTCATTGAAAAATTTTGCTGAGAGAGAGAAATATCTTCCATTTGCTGGTCACTTCCCAGACGGCTACAGCATGCAGTAGCTAGGGCTGAGCCAGTGGATAGGAGTTTCATTTGGACCTCCCATGTGGGTGCAGGGGCCCAAGCACTTAGGCCATCTTCTGCTGCTTTCCCAGATGCATTAGTGGGTGCTGAGTCAGAAGTGGAACAGCCACTACCTGATTGGTGCACTTGTGGGATGCCAGTGTTGGATATGGTGGCTTTACCTGATATAGCATAATGCCAGACTCGCTAATCTCGGTTTTAAACACTGTAGAGTAGCAGTCGTTGAGACCAATAACCTTTACTTTTTGTCATTTTGCTTCCAAAACAATGTTATTTAGTTTGTTTTCTATTGAGGAGAGGGTTAGACCCAATGACATTGTGTCAATGTAATTTTCCTTGGATTTGTCTTTGCCTTCAATTGAAATAAACATGACATTCAGAGCCAGAGTGGGGTACCTGAAAGGCTTCAGGGGCCAGAAAATCTGGATTTGAATCCTGGCTTACCTTCTTACTCACTTGTACAAAACCCAGATTCTCTGCATCTCCTATTGCTCACTCCAAGAGGAGGATGGTAGCACTCACTAGGATCATATAAATATGTAGTGCTTGGCACAGGAAAGACTTGATATAGCATTCTGTTTTTTTCCCTCTAAAAATAACTCCTTAAAATTAAAGAACTTTTCCAGCAACTCTTTGAAATAATGACATGCTACACTGGAGTGGCCTGTTAGTCCACTCTGCAACCGAACCACTAATATATTACACCGAACTTGCCTTGGAAACAGCCTTCTGGCAATTAACATGGGATTGGGTGAATTTAAGCATTTCATTCTGCTGCAGAATGAAAAAAAGATGTGACTGGAGAAATGCTATTCCTTTAATTGAAGGAACACTTTTATGTTCTCAGGCCTATTTTAATCTTAAGTGCTGATTATGCATCATTCTCCCCTGTTAACAGACACTTCTGTAAGTGATCCGCACAGAGAAATATGATTCTTACATAAATACTGTACCATGAGAAATTATCTTATTACCTAATATGCCAAAAAGCTAATAAGATAAAGGAACAGTGCGAGTCATTTTTGGACAATATTAAAACCTGATTTTAGCTCACAGAAATAATATAATTTCCTTTTATTATTCTCTTCTTTAGGAAGAACAAAGGCAAAGTCGCATGTACGGGTATTATACAATGTGTTCCATGAGCTCTAGTGAAGGCTGCTGAAGGAATCTAGGCAGAATGGCCTCCAATTAAGATTTTAATTATTCTTCCAATGAGAAAGCACATTCTTGATGTTAATTCTGTCTCAACCAGTCTGATGTTTGTGTTCACACAAGTGAAAGTTAAAAACAAAAACCCTTCCTAGGTTTTTGTATAAAAACTTGCTCTGTGTGCTTGCATGTTGCTGTCCTCTCAGCACCAGATGAACAATGCCTTACAGGGTGAGGGCCAAACAGACCCAAGGATCAGGGCTGTGCTCTCTCTCCATGGCAAAAGGCGAATGTGTGTGCTGAATTTTGACAGGGTTATGCTATTCACCCAATTACTTAGTGTTTATGGGTTCCATAGGATTTTTTATAAGTTCCAAATACACTTTTAAGTGTTCCTCTGAATTCAGTGTGAGGTGTTACATGCTTCTCTTACAAATGAACAAAAGATGACTGACCCTGATGAAAGAAATTTGAGCAACTCAAGTTGATCAGAATTTCTGTTTCTATCATTTAATGTGTTTGACCCTCACTAATAGAAGTGATGGTGATGGTGGTGCTGATGTGGGATGATTGTGCACAAAAGCACTTTTTGGAGATATTCTTCCCTTCTTATCACTTTAACAGAAATAATACTAAGTAAATGCTATCAGTCTCCTACGACAAGTAATTTTTCATCCAAGCAAAATGTAATGTAGGACCTGAAAGAAATTTAATAAATCTCCACAGTCTTGTGATTTGTTAGACCTCTCCCACAAACACCTATAGAAACTACTCCTGTTTGTCTGGAGATTTAAGGTAACTGGCTTATTTTTCCCACAAAATGATTTTTTATTAGATGTTTAAAGGACTCTGTGCCAATGCTGGGAGGTGTTGTCAAGAGAATGTGCAGGTAGAATGTCATTCTATGGATATTTTGAGATCAGTTTACAGATGTACATCTATTCATGAAAACTTCAAGATTGATTTGTTGAAGACTCAACAGTAAAAATATGACCTGGCAAGATGCCAACCACTTCTAATTTTCCAAATAATGCATCCATACCCTTATCATGCTCTAACATGACACCTTTAAGGAGTAGGGGTGATGACTGGTAACTGCCATAGACTTGACAGCAACATTTTTAGACCTTTATGTCTGTGAAGCTGTATTATTCCTGAGAGTAACCATTTGATTACCCACTGTTTTTCAGAAATAAAATGTGGGGGGTTTGCCTTTAAAATAAGATTCCATAAGTCCAACTATGTGAAAATCAGGCTTAAATATTTAATTTTAATGTGGTTAATTGAATCTCATACTTTGCTCCAAATTTAATTATCTTAACAAATGTGATGATTTAGCATAATAATAAAAAGGGGTTTAATGAGAAATAGAAAAGAACCATTTGCTCATCTGGTTCAGTGAGGGCATTTCTCCTCTAAGGGTCAGTTTATGGATGGAAATGTTTTATAGGTTACCTATGCATTCTCAATTATTGAGAAAATGAAAGATAGGCAGTAGGTCATCAATGAATGGTTGTATCAGGACATCACCAGGACGCTCATCTGCAAAGTTCAGGGGCATATTTTAACATGATTTCTTGATAATGTAGGTTGAGTTTAATGTTTTCCAATACAATGTATGAACAAGTCCCTGGTTAGGGGTTTCTGCTCACAGCTGGGAAAGTGAACATCTGCACACGGATGAGTGCTGCAGTCACTTTCAACACAAATGATTCACATCCTTAATACTGCCCAAGTTCTGCCAATCTTAATACTGTGATGCTGGGCAATACAGTCAGACGCAGATGCAGAACACCCATCTAGAAAGCTGCTGTTTCAAATGACTTAATCTCACGGAGCCTCGGTCTTGTCATCTGTGAAATGATAACATGTTCTATTCTTTTCTCTTAGATTGCTGAGAGGATTGAGGAAGAGAATGAAGAGGGCTCTGCACAGCCTGACGGATCTAACGACGTGCCCTGCAAATAGTGAATGCCTGTCCCCTCCACCTCTCAATAACGGACACTAACGTGTCATCCTATCAAACGCAATGCAGAATGTTCTGGCTTATCAACCAGGACAGTGCTCCTTCACCAGGGCATCTGGCTAAATATAGATTTGCGTGCAGCCCAAGGTTCTACATTTCTATCAAGCTCCTTGATGATGCTGATACTACTGGCTGGAGATCATACTTTTAGTAGAATGGAACTGGGGCAATGGTTTCTGAAAACTGAGTTCACTTGGAGAGATGGGGCTAATTTGTGAAACAGAATTTTCCTATACCTTTGCTTTTTGGGGGCTAAAGATAAAGATATGGGGGAAATCTGAAACTGCTACAGAAAGCAAAACCGATTAAACACATTTAAAAATTTGGAAAGCTCAAATTCATTCTACACACTTTCATTTATTGTCTGGACAGATAAAGTACAAATAATTCAAACACAGCAAGGTTATGAAAAAAAACCATTTACAATATTTTCCCTCAGAAATCATCTAAACTAGCAAGATTAACACGAAGTCATTCATTATAACTTAAAGTATACAACTGCCTGGTCCTAAGATTTTTCCCCCCCCCCGAAAAGTGAACACATTATAGAGAAGAGATTTTGGCATGCCTTTTCCACTAATGCTTAGCAAATGCATCAAAACTTTGCCAGCAAACTGCGTTCATTCATAGCAGTTGATGTAAAAGGTCTCCCTGAATGTTGAACGAGTGTTCTCTTAACTGAAATCTGGTGTTTTGTTTTGTTTTGCCTTTTTTTCTGAAACCAAAAGGAGGAAAAAAACAGGAAACGTAATTTAAAGGAGGAGTCTATGATGCAGCCTTGGTTTTCATGATCTGTCTACCACGACGACGACGACGACTACAAAGGTTGTCTATTCAGTGTGAGAACAACAGTCCTGTCTACATGCACTTAGTGGGCTCAGCATGGGAAAAAACGCACCAAATCAGCACAAGTTATAAATAACCATAACGTTTTATTACCATTAAGACTAAACTTGTATTGAAAAGATTTTATATAACAAGACAAGAAAAGCAATAGCAAATTTAACTATCAACTAGATTATGCATAGCGAGTAACTGTTTCTATTACCCAGGGAAGAGCATGAACTCTTGTATTTTTTTGTTTTTGTCTTAAATATATAACCATACGAAGCACAAACTTACTAAAATGGCCAGTGCACTGGACGTGGGAGAGTGCTCCCTCAAGTCATTTTGTTCCCTTAGCTCTGTTTTGTTTTCCCCAATCTGAATTACATTAAAATAAAGACCCAGTTGTTTTTATTTTTCTACTGTGCAGTAAGAAAAAATATTCACAACAAACATGACAATATATCAAACAATAGTTCTACACAAGTTACCTTGATACCTCTTAAACTGTCACTTAAATAGCATAAGAAAAACATTTTAAGACATATACAAACAAAACTAGCCAAGTGTTACAACTTATAATAAATTAACCCAAAGAAAAAATAACTTTATATATATATATTTATATTGTATATACACATACACACACAACAGAATGACACAATAATATGCTTCTTCCCATAGTTTAAGTAAACAAATACGTAGTCTAGCCAATCTAGCTATATTTGATCTCGGCCATAGGCATCATCACATCGGCGATTAAATAAATAAGTGTTTCAAGCAACATAAACAGTGTTTCAAATGTACCAACACAGCCCAATTCTATCAGCATGGGCTACAAAGTGAATTTAAAAATTCCTTAATGAATTTAAAGCAAATGTATCTTTTGTTTTCCTCTCCTAAACACATTACATTTAACTATGATACTAAGATATGTAAATAATTTTGTAGCACCTACTGCTCAAACTAAGGAAGTTTTAGATCAAAAAGAAAATTAATCTTTTTAATTTTTGTTCTGCTGACATCCCATACTGATGACTTAAAGAAAAACTGTCTTTCAACTCATCTCCTTGCTTTTGGGTTTTGACTGTGGGGAACTGTGGTACCCTGGGTAGAACGAACACTCCTTTCCCCTAGTAATTAATAATCGGTTTTTAATTATTATTACATGCTATGAAAAGATATGAAGATCATCTGTTTATAGCCCATCCTTCAAAAAACAGTCTACGAATCCAGTTTAAAACACACATCTTGATCTCTAAAAAGTTACCAGTGCAGTATGAACGCGACAAAGTTGTCAATTTCCCCTAAATTAGCCAGTCAAAATATTTTTTTCTCAAATCCAGATTCTCTTGTAAAAATTCTTTATATTTTATAAAAATAGATTTTTCTTGAAACCCATTTTCAGCAAAGAGACCACCTCTTTGGCAACAATGTTAATGTTATTAAATTGTTAATGTCATCAGGTATCCCCCGGCCCCCATCCCCTAACAGAAGACTGTTGTTTTAGTTCACATGATATAAAAAAAAAAGGAAAAATAAAAAAATTTGCAAAAAATTTTTTTCTTTTTTGCAATTTTTATTATTCCTCTTTAATTTGTGTGGGTTTTTTTTTTTTTTTACCAATCTGATTGGATTGACATTTTGACAAAAAAGAAAAATCATTTTTTCTTTCTTTGAATCCCATTGCTTTGTAAAAATTGTTTTATTTTCTATTCTTTTTTTTTGTTTTTTGTTTTTCTTCTTCAAATGAGCGAATGGTCATCTTAAAAAGACCCACCTTCAAGGAAGGTAGTAAAGTTAGCTGGCTGGGTAAAAATCCCTGCACATCGCTATCTATGTATATTATATTCAACAACGACAGCTATGAAAGAACATTCAATGCATCAAAGGTATTTTTTTTGTATTTTTTTCTTTTTTTTCTAAGCATTATAAAATCCTTTCCTGGTACATCTCAGGATAATCCAATGTTTTAATACTTAGGCAACACTGGCTTATAAAGTCCATGGTTGAATATAAGCCTTGAAAAGTTTGTTTCTCTCTCTTTTGTGTATGTGTGTGTGTGTGCGCACATGTTTTGTTCGTATATATTTCTCTATATATGTGTTAGTAAGTAAGGATGGGGAATTCAGGACTTGTGAGCTTTGTTGGTTTTAAAGGAAACTTGCAACACTCTGTCTCCCAGGCGATACCCGTTCAGGCTGGCGATGGCCATGGCTGCTTCGTCATAGTTGGTCATGGTAACAAAGCCAAATCCCTTGCACTTGTTGGTGTTGAAGTCACGGATGACCTTGACGTTGTTCACGGCACCGAAGGGGCCAAAGAGCTGCCAGAGGACACTCTCATCAGAATCAGGGGACAGGTTGTAGACAAAGATGCACCAGCCTGTTCCTGTGTGACCAGGGATGTTCATTCCCACAAGGCTTGTCATCCCATCAATGGTGATCGGGGAGAACCTGGGGGGACAAGCAGAAGGGGGGACTGGTCCAGACATCAGTCTGACCATGGATAACACAAAGGTGCACAGACACAGACACGGGGCAAAGGGCTGGGTGAGTGAGTGTAGGAGAGTCTTCAGGGCTTAAAAATCAAAAGTCAAAAACTAATGCTTGTGGCATTTCTTCTGATGGTGATGGCTAGATGGCAGAGGTACACGCATCCCAAAAGCAAACTAGAAACTATCAGGGAATCCTAAGGCTCCCAGAAGAAGACTCTATCATATTTTTCTAATAGTAAATGCTCCTAGGGGATTCCAACCTGTGTCTACTCACAATAGACAGCAAACTCTGAGGGGGAAAGGGTTCTATTTCATTCATTTTGTTGTTCTATTTACTTATTTAATGGAGCATAAATGGGAATCTCATAGACAACACACACAGAAAACACCACATGGATATTTATTAAGTAAGTGAATGGTTGGTGCCAGTGCTTTGAAAACTTTGTTCTATATTTTCAAGGTAGATTAGAGACAGCCTTCTGTGTGCTCATGTTCACTGTCTTTACAGTCCCTTGATTTATGCTTATCAAAGATCTTTTGTTATTACTGAGGATGGTAATATGTGAGAATGAACAGATAAGTCTGTTAGTAATTGAGTGAGTGGCTCACGTTTCACTTAACATTTACTCAAAAGGGTTCTCCTTAATATACTTGAACAATAATAACAAATATGTATTATTCCATGGTGTGGTATTATCTGAAATTCATTTGTAAAATTTCACTGGAGAAAAACCAAATATCTTGAGTCACCATACCTTAGAAAAGGCATAAAATAATTACTTGCCCTGAGATAACTACTTTTGTTTTAGGCTTAGAAATCTTTTGAATTTGTGTGTAATTTTGAAAAAAAAAATAACTCTGATTCTACTCAGTGTCTGATAAAAATAAATCCACATGTGATTTGTGATGAAAGCATTAGATGAAACAATTAAGTTATCAGAGCCTTACAGCAAAAATGCTGTTAGCATTTGTTTCACACCATATAGATATTTCAGCCTACATTGACTATAACTTCTTGCTTTCCATTTGTTTGGGTTTTTTTGGGAGATGGGGATGGAAGAAGCAGAGGAGGCAAAAACTAAGGGAAGGAATGGAAGTAAAGTATCAGTTTTTCAGCAATAAGCAAATATTCCTGAAGATTTAAAAGTCCTATTAAAGAAAGGTCTACATTTAAGTAGAATTTGGACAGTCAAATGGATGCTACAGATGTTCTAAATATAACAACTCAACAGACATTGTTTTTATTATTATCCATTAAGTCGGCCTTCCTGTTTTTTGCTTAGAAACATATAAGACAATCCAAATCACAGTGCAGACTCTTAGAAGCGCAAATCCGTATTTAACTGGTATTTCTAAAGACTATCTTCTCCATCATCTCTCTTCCAAATGGATGAGTTAAAGCCTTTCAGTTTATACACAGAGAATTATTGAGGATTTGTTATAAGGCCAAAGTCAGGGCTGGTTTCAAGAGGATGACTATCTGGGACACTTTGGTAGCAAAAGATCCTAGATCCAGATCTGGTTTCAAGACCAAGGGAATGCTGTTCTCAGCTAGTGATATCTACTCTGGGTGGACCACTGAAGCAAGGGACAGCAGGCATACTGCAGCCGTGTCTTCCTTAGTCTCATTTGTGTTACACACATTACTAGTTTCCTACTTCACTAATGTCAAAAGAGTGAAGAGATGGGATGAGCTAGCAAAGAAATAAAATGCCTGGGAACAGGCAAGCTGTGTTAGACACATGCAGATAATTCACAGTTGCCCTCTCCTTAAAACTGGAGAGGCTGGCACTCTGGTAATGAAGTCTGCAGTTAAGTTACTCCCTCCATGATGTACCAGTTTCCATTCTGGGTACTTACCATACACAGTCAAGTGGTGAAAAAAACCTGCTTAGTATAGAGAGTATAATGCAGGATATTAAAGACCACATCTTGTTCCCTTGACTGTAGAAAAGGGAGTTAAAGGGTGCAGCTCTACAAGCAAGATGATGAAGATGCTAGGTCCCTAGCAGTGCAATGGAGCTTATCGAAAGCACATAGGAATCTTATGGTCACGGTGACATAACACTCCCAATTTTCTGAGATTAAGATTTCACTTTGGATCTCAAATACTCTTCGACTGCATTCAGAAGTCCCCCCAAACCTTTATCCTTTCTGAGCTCCCAACCCCACAAAAAGCTTTAAATAAAAGAAACGGCAAGTTTAAAACACACATACATACAAAATCAAGAGAGGATTTATAGTAACTGTTAAAAACCTGTACCAAAAGAAACCCCAGGTTGAGGTGCACACAGATACACTGAAGTGGGGGCTAGAGTCAGAAAGTCATCCACGTGTTTAACATGCGTTGGCTAGGAATGGTACTCCAAAATTTAATTCTTCTATGGAAAATCATAAAGTTGTCAAACACGATTAGCAAAATGTTCTGATTTTGATTTGCTAGAATCTGCCCTCTTAACTGAATCTTGGCATTACAAACCAAAAACAGTTGCTCTACAACTTTGCAAAATTAGCCAGCAAAGAACTGGAGCTTTCTCCCTTTGGGGAGCTACTGAGAGGACCAGATTATCAAAGGCTTAGTAGCTGTGGCACCTGAACCATAGGAGAAGCCCACCTGCAAATAAAAGAAAAAGTGAAACACACAAATACATTTTGTGTGCCCTAAAAGAAACAAAATCAACTGAGGTCTGAAATTAAAATTAAGAATTTGACATGCTGGTGGAAGAAAAAGGAAGGATTTTTCAAAAAAAGTAAAGTTAGTGAATTAAAAAAAAAATTCTAGCCCCAGTCTGTGCCAACACGGACATCTGGCAATCTGTGGAGTTTTAATTACCTCTTTACGCCATAGGCCATATTAAGCAAATTGTCCAGCCTGCAAAGAGAAGGAGGGTCTCTGGGTTAATGCCTCACAGATGGCAAGATCGCTCAATGGAACTATTAATAAGAATGCTCCATTTTCAAAGAAGAAAAGCTCAACAACTTTCCCCACTGCTTAGGAGTCTAACCACTGAGAGCTTTCCCCTTTCCTGCTTCCAACTGCAAGTAATTCATGTTTCAGGTCAATGGTAGAATTTAAAGTAAGTGTCTAATAAACCTCCCTTTCTTTCAAAGTCTGATTTAATCCCATTCCTCCCACCTCTCAGAACATTTGTGTGGATTTGATTTTATACTGTGTGTGGAACTGTTAAGCGGGGCAGGGGCTTCTCAAATTGTTCACCTTGTACTATAATTAGACTTGTGAATAAAGGTTGCTGTCCATATTAACAACGCACGGCCACACAATACACCTCAGAACAGATCTCTTCGGTAAGCCTGGCTATGTCAACTAGACCTTCCTGCCATACACACATTTTGAGGGCAAGGAGAATTTTGGGGGCAAAGATTTTTTTAATTAGCTTCTTATTTACAGACAAAAAGCACCTCCCTGTAAACTGCCATTATGTTATAATCTTCCTCACATTCAGTACCTTACTTGGGAACAGGCTATTCACAGCATGGGACAGTAGTAACCATAGTTTCCACTATTAGAAGGCTGCTAGAGAGGCTTTTTACAGAAATACTGCATGTGCTCTCACACAAAATAAAAATTATATGCCTTGGACTCTTCACGAAATCATTAACCATTTCAAGTTCTTGGGGGCACGGGAGGCTACTCAGGGGGCAGCATTTTCTCCTGAGGCCAATGGACAGCACCATCCTAGATACAGGGACCCATTCCTCTCCTGTGTGAAGTGTAACATGCAGAAAATCTCTTAGCTCAAGAGAAGTTGGTATGTGGGTGGAATAAAAATAATTACATAGAATTTCTTCGGAGTAGCTTAGAGATACTGCACAACAGAAACTGGTTCCAGGTCATCCTGCCTTTGCTGAGAGAAGCTTGCCTTTCTGAAACATCCCAGGACACAGAAAATGCTCCACTGCACCAGGAGCTTCTGGGCATCAGGTAACAAAGGAAAAGACTCAGAAGGCTAGTGTAGACTCTCCCTCCCTGGCTTCCCACAGTCCACAGCCTTAACAAAGTAAAGTTAACAGCAAAAAGAGTTCTTAAACTCAATAGTCCTCTGCCTAGGGAAAAGAAGACAGAACAACCACTCTCTCTGGCAAAGATCTGCCTCCTGGTTCATTCGTGAACTTTATTAAAAGTTACTGTCCAGCTAGTCTGAGCTGGTGAATGGAGAAGGGGGTCACTAATCTGTGAATGACTTATGGAAACTGATCCTTGTTTGGTTAAAGGCAGAAATCTTGTTTGGTTAAAGGCAGAACCTGAAGTTAAACCATGTAGCAATGGTTGTTAAGCTGGAAGGGGCTGGGAACAACACTGGGTCCAAGCATCTCATTTTATAGGAACTGAAACCAAGGTTTGGGGAAGAGTTTTGTATAGTGATTTTTGGAGGCAGAGGCCCTTGCCTTGTCCCATTCTTCAGGGCCATCAGCTTCCCCGGCCATTATTCAGTTCTGTACCTTATAACAGGGCTTTTTCCTCTGTGGTCATACTTACCTGAACCTTTGGGCCTGATGGTGAAGTGGACCTGGGTAGCGCCGGTTGGGAGACTGGTACAGCTGGGAGAGCAGAGCCTGGCTGGACTTCTGGCTGGGGTTGTTAGCAAACTTCACAGTAATCGGTTCCGTAGCACCGCTGGGCTTCTGGCCATTTAGCCCTTTGATGGCTTCTTCTGCCTCAATCCTCTTATCAAAGCGAATGAATCCCACTCCTCTAGACACTCCTGAAGAAGCAGAAAGACTCTTTGTCTAGAGTAGACAAACAAAACTGATAGCCATTTTTGCAAACAGAATGGCTAGGTCCCATAGACATTTAGTGTGGAGTTGGGCTCATCCTTAATTTCTCTCACCCATCAAAATGGATCTCCATGCATTTCTTCCATCATGGCCCTGGACAAATGCATGCATCTACAGAATCTAAGGATTCCTTGTGCTCCCCTTCCACCCAATACTCCCTGGTCCCTGAACACTGGCCTAGCTTATTTTTTATCTCCCGGGATTTCCATGGTCCAGTTTTCAGTCCATCTTCCAGCTCTTCTACTAGTTCTTCAACATGTTCTCCACTCCTAGCATCTAGGGTATCTACCTGTAAAGCAAGCTCTAACCATAAAACACCATTTAAAAACATAATCTTGATCACTTTGATACTTTTTTAACTTTATATTTTGTGTACTACAGCTGTTCTTCACTGCCTGCCCCTACCTTCCATTCCAAACAGAGCAAAAAACAAGTAATGGCCACAAAATACCCTTTCATGGTCCCATGTTGTATAACGATAAAGTTCAGTTTTCTTGACATAACATTCAATATCCCTGGATCTCTGGCTCCAAATTCCTTGCTAAGTCTTATACTAATCCCTTACTGGGCCTCACCTTAAATCGCCTGAGATCCCTCAAATAAGTTATATTTTGCATTGGTTCCATGCCTCAGTATATGCTGTCCTTCCACCTAGAGTTCTTCCTGATAATTTCTGGCGAACCCTCTTCAAACATTGTCTCCTCAAAGAAGCTTTCCAAACAATTTCTACTAGGTAGAGCATGCCTTCTCCTGAGCTCTCCTAGGGCACTACATAGCCTTGGGCAGGTCAGTCACTGTACTGTAAGGGCACGGATTATGCCTCTTCCATCTTGGTTACCATTGTCCCTTGGCATATTGTCTGGTGCACAGCCAATTTCATTGAAGGTTTGTTGCAGGAATCAAATGTCAAACATGTGATAATAATTCTGAGGTAGGGGTTCAAAAGCAAAACAGTTTGTTATTTAAAATGTAACCTCAGAGGACCTTTCCATTTTTGTTGACAGGCAGTGGTTGTTGTTGCTCTTTATTATGGACAAAGAACTGCAGTATGAGATCAAGACTGAGACCGGAGGTCTTGGTTTCATACTCCTGTACTGCTACTAGCTCTACAGGGTAGGAAGTCTGAAGTCCCCTCTTCAGATCTGTGTTCTCTAATTCTAGGATGGATGAACTGGCTTGATATACAGGATCTTTTCATGTGCAGCAGTTACGTTTTTTGGTTGACAGCCTAAAGGGATGTAGAAGTTGCCACAGTTCCACTGTTAGCTGGATGCCTGGATCCTCTTGACAACCCTGCCAGGTGGGGTAGCTGTTGCGGGACCAATTCTCAAGATGGGGAACCTCTACCTTCCAAGATGGCCCGTTTTAACTGATAAAAAAGAGGTTCTCCCATGTCAGAGAATTGCCTAGTCATGATCCACCTTTTCCACCTTAATTCCCTACTAGTCAGCTCTTATGAGAAATAGGGTAACAGGGCACTTGCTAATGACACTGAAACACAAGAAAAGAGATTACAAAGAAAACACTTAACCTGTGACTTGATCAACCAGGATTCGTGAGGTGATGATGCGGCCATATTGTGAGAAAAGCTGCTCCAGTTCCTTCTGGGTCATGGTTTTGGGAAGGCCGCTAACATACAGGTTAGCATCCCTGATTGAGGCAGAGCTTGGGCGGGCATATGAGACCTAGGGAAAGGCAAGAGGAGCTAAATGCATTGCAGGCAATCACCTTTAGAGTAGAGACTGAGTCAACATCTGAGATGACAGCCCCTCGTCTATCATTACAATTCAGTGTCAGCTGAAATCAGTAGTTTAGAGTTTAGCTACACTTGTAATAGTAATGAAAATGAGGAGAACAGCAAGAGAGAAACAAAAGGGGAGTTGACGATAACTTAAAACAAACGCACAGATAAGGGTCTCTAAGTGCAGAACAAAACGGCTACTGTATGGCAGCTGTTAAATGCAGAACTACCCACGCATGGAGCGCTGAAGCTTTGCCTCCTGGATGTGGGTGTATAGATGATTTACTGTATCCAACACATAATCATCTTTGAATAAACCAGAAAAAAGAGAGAGAAATTCTGCTCCGTACATTTCTTTCCTGGCTACCTTTCCTACTCCTGTCTTTTTCTGCAACACATAAAAGCTATCAGGTTCCCTGGAAGATTTTTTTATGTCCTGTTCTTTGTGTTGCTACAATCTGTTCTCGCAAGGTCTGCTCTCGCTGAATGACAAAGTGCTAGTGAAATTGGACTGAATGAACATCTGCTTGCAAAACTGGATATGTGACCTTGTGGTCACATCTGCAAGGACCAGTTGCCTCTAACGTTGATGCAGGGCAGATAAAACCACAACAAACAAAATGGGGGCACTGCAGACAGGAGGGAGGGGAAGGGCAGTAGGGGAGAGAAGAGCGCCTCAGCGGTGGTTATAATAAGTTTGACTTTGTAAATTTGTCCTCCCAGATCTCTCAACTGCTTTTTTTTTTCCCCCAAAAAAAGCTAACACAGAAGTGTAAACAGATCTGAAATTCCATCTGCAAGAAGCCAAATCTGTAGCAGTACACATAAGCAAAGCAAACCCCAGCAGACATTAATTTTAGACTTTCATTTACTTATTTATTTATTTTTTTTTACAGAAAACAACATCAGACATTTGAAATATAATTTACAGCTAGTCTAACAAAAGCACTTTGCTGCTACAGCTATTTCAGGGTGGTTATGGCCCAGAATAGATGAAAACAGTCGTTTCAGAATACACCTGACATTGTTGCACAGGGAGGGACTGCATATGCCTGAGCATATTTCAGCTCGAGGTTTAATCTAATCTATATAACGGACACACAGCACCTGCCAAGACCATAGGGGTGAGTGTGTCCACAGCCACACCAACACCACATACAGAGTTTAAACATTGAAAATTAAACCTCCATCAGCAAAGCACAGTTTGCTTGTAAGACCTTCAAGGGAGAAAGTGGATGCAGAAAGAAGATAAAGGATGAGCAGGTTGGTTTACTATGGCACTCACTCCCCTGAGTGTATGACAGAGATGCCAGGTCTCCCTTTGTGGGTTTGACAACTAATAACAGGTGTTGACTCAACAGATAAAATGACATGATCAATCTGCCTGTTGATTTCCTTATTTTTAAAAATATTTATTTATTTTTATTTGAAAGGTAGATTTACAGAGGGAGAGACAGAAAGAAAAATCTTTCATCTGTTGGTTCACTCCTCAAATGGCTGCAAGGGCCAGAGCTGAGCTAACCTGAAGCCAGGAGCCAGAAGCACAGGGTCCCAAAGAGTTGGCCCATCCTTCACTGCTTTTCTAGGCTACAAAATCAGGAGCAGCCTGGACATAAAAAGCATCATATGGGATTCTGGTACTTGCAGGTGGAAGATTAGCCTGTTGAGCCACCATGCCTGCCCCTGCTGGCCTCCTTCTTCTGATGGAGCAAGGCAAGCACTTACAGGGTCCACATCTTCTAGAAACCCATGGGTATCCTGGGATGCCTCTGTAGCATGTCTGAGAATCAGAGGAGGCTATAAAAGGAAGATCCCTGTTTGTGTAGTTGACATGATGGCCGAAGTATCAAGAGTTCCACGTGACTTTCTGGACTTAGGCTTAACACCCTCAAAATTTCTTCTACCTCTGTGCTTTCTGGGACAAAATCTTTCAGATTATAAGCCAGCAGAGTGGCATCACGATGAAGGAAGGAATGATAGGAGAAGAAAATGAAACTACCACACGGTATGTGCATGGTAACTCGGGTCATCCTTACCTCACTCCTACCAATTACTGACAGATTAATGATCTGAATGATATGTATGCTCCCTCAAAACACAATTATCACCTCATTTTTTTGTCTATAGGGAAAGTTTTTTTCCATTTTCTTTTTCAGGTCCAAATCTTACTTTTGTTAAGGAGTCAGTTCAATCCTGTATTATCCAGATAGCCTTCTCTGACCCCATCACCTTGCAACAGTCTCCCTAGCATGCCTCTTAATGTACCATGGTACTTAACGTGCTTTGACCTTAATTCACCCATCTCCAGTGTGTCTGATGATCTTGAAGTTATGTTGTGTGTGCGTTACTCTGTGGCTCTAGCTCAAGGCACAGAGCCTGACACCTGCTGGGTGTTCAACATCTACTGGAAAAAACAAAAACCAAAACAAAAAAAAAGAACTCACAGCTCATGATAAAGGATGCTGGTATCAATGGCTTTTTGAGGGTTAACTATAATTTCCTCCACTAAGGTGGACCGCTAACAATCAAGCACCTAGAACCACAGCTTTGTTTTCCCATTAAGTTAAAAGAGAAAGGGTTCTTAGTCTCCAAAGACAGGGGCTGAAAGGAATGAATGATTGCTTTCAGACTAGACATAGAACCCTTCTCTCACAAAACGTTTCCTGAGTCTCTACAGGGCCATCCTTGGCGAGCCAAGAAAAGGCTTGGGACTAGTGTTGTGGCACAGCAAGTTAGGCTGCTGCTTTGCAACAATGGCATCACATATATATGAATGTTAGTACTGGCTGCTCTGCTTCTGATCTAGCGCCCTGCAAATGCACCAGGGTCATGGATGGGAGTGACTGGATTATAAGGGAGGGAGACACAAATTAAGGATTAAAAGGGCCAAAAAAAGACACAGAGCTAAAGTGAGGCTAGTAGTAAGACAAGGGTGATGGAGTTGAGGAATGGTAGACTGATAATAGCCTTCTACTAGAGAGGACAAATAATGTGTTGACAGTCAAGGACTTCGTGTAGTGCCTGGCACTAACAATAAATACACAGCAGACAGCAATGACCTTGATTCTTATTAATTCTGAAAAATCAGGGTTCAGATACAGAAGGGAGTTGGCTAAGGTCAGACCCTAGTAGGGTAAAGGAACTCACATTGCAAAGTCAAGGGTACAATCGAAACCATCCTCCCAAAGACCATTCTGACAGAGGCAGAATTGCAGATGGCAAGAATCACAGCAACAGGGGCTGGCATGGTGGGTTAAGCTGCTGCCTGTCATGCCAGCATCTCGCAGGAGTACCAATTTGAGCCGAACCTGGGCTGCTCCATATCTGGTTCAGCTCCCTGCTAAAGCACCCGGGAAAGCAGTGAAAGACAGCCTGAATGCTTGGTCCCCCGCTATCCATGTGGGAAATCCAGATGGAGTCCTAGGTTCCTGGCTTCAGCCTGTTCTGCTCTTGTCCATTTCAGCCATTTGGAGAGCGAGTCAGTAGGCGGGAGCTCTCTCCCTTTCCTGCCCCCCTTTCTTCCTCTCCCTCTCACTCTGTAACTCTGACTTTCAAATACATAGGGTAATCTTCAGGAAAAAATAATCACTGTAGCAGATCCTCAGAGACAGACGCCAGCTGAAGGTGAGTGCAAAGCCCAAAGGTGAGCAGTGTCTTACTCATTCTCGGCTAACCATAACCTCTGCTTAGATTCTCTCTTCCACTTGCAATCTTAAGTCACTGCTTTTACAGTCCTCCTTCTGGGAAAGCCACACGGTTTGGCATGGGCAAAATTGACAGAGAAAGATTTTCCCATTTTCAACATCCCGGTATCCAAAATGTTCAAGTATCTGTTTACAGCTATTCAATTATCATAGAATTAATACATGTGTCAGGCTCAAATATTTCTATAAAATTATTTTTGGTGCTGGCATTATGGCACAAAGGATTGAACAGTCAGACAAACATATCAGATAAACTTTCAGATAACCATACAAGTGCCTGTTTGAGTTCCAGGTCCTTCTTTTCCAATCGTCCTTTCTGCTAGTGCATCTGAGAAAGCAAGAGAAGATGGTCCAAGTGCCTGGGCCCCATGAGTGACTTAGGAAAAAAAAAAAACTGGCTCTTGGCTTTGGTCTGTTTAAGTCTTATCATTTGTGGCCATTTATGGAGTGAAGTAGCAGAGGGAAGATTTTGCTCTGTCTTTCCCTCTCTTTCTGTAACTCCGGCTTTTCAAATATATAGCCCTTTTGGGCCCAGCACAGTAGCTTAGAGGCTAAAGGCCTCATCTTGCATGCGCTGGGATCCCATATGGGTGCTGATTCTAATCCTGTGGCCCCGATTTCCATTCAGCTCCTTGCTTATGGCCTGGGAAGGCAATCAAGGACAGCTCCAAGCCTTGAGACCCTGCATTGACGTGTGAGACCTGGAAGAGGTTCCGAGCTCCGGGCTTTGGATTGGAGCAGCTCTGGCTGTTGTGGTCACTTGGGGAGTGAATCAGTGAATGGAAGATCTTCTCTGTTTCTGCTCCTCTCTGTGTAACTGACTTTCCAATAAAATAAAAATAAATCTTTAAAAAATAGTCATTTTTCCTCCAAAGTTGCTAACCTTCAGCTCCTGGGAAGGGTCAGGTACTATCCGTATGTTCAATTCCTATCTCTTCCTGAGCCAGTGGTCTAGAACTCGGACTGCTGACATTGACGCTAGTTCCCTGGAAAATCTCCCTTGCTTCATACCATCACGATCCTTCATACTTTATCCACCAGAACCTCTGAAGAGAAACCTGGCATTTCCAGGTCAGTACTGTTCTTGTTCTGGACTACTGCTAGAGCTGGGAGTAAAGAGGCTATCTCTGGATGGCACCTGACTTTACAGATGATTATAACAGAAGATAATATTGTTCCTCCATGCTTCCCAAACTTCATGGCTTACCATGTCTCCCCTTTCCCTAACCCCTTAATAATAATGACATTGTGAAGCTGACATGGTGTTATAGTAGGCTAACCCATGGCCTGCAAGAGCTGGCATCCAATATGGGCACCAGGTCAGTTCACGTCCCTGCTGCTCTACTACCAATTCAACTTTCTGCTTATGGCCTGGGAAAGAAGAGAAAGATGATCTCAGGTCTTAGGCCCCTGCATCCACAAGGGAGGCTTGGAAGAAGATCCTGGCTCCCAGCTTTGGATGAGCTCATCTCTGGTCATTGCGGTCATTTGGTGGGTGACTCAGTGGATGGAAGACCTCTCTCTCTCTCTGTAAAACTCTGCCTTTCAAATTAAAAAAAAAAAAACTCCTTTTTTCCCCAAATGATATTGTAACATAAGTTTACAAGCCTATGAGCACTGACTTTGGGTGGGCTTTAGTACTCGTTAGCTGTATGGCCTTGGGTAAGTAATTTTATTTTGATAACTCTCGATTTCTTTATTGTGGAAAATGGTGATCTTCTTTGTTGGACTCCATAGATTACAATGACCTGACCTTTATGCATTCATGAGCAAGGCATTCTATTCACAAAACTGCTAATCTTTACAACCATGCTTCATGGGAAAGAGGTAAAGGTGACAGGGCATGACACTGGTGATCCCAGGAGAAAGGACTATCCCAGAAACACGGTGCTGAAAATGGCCTCAAAAATTTAGGAAAGGACCCATGACAGCTGGGCAACGACTTTACACGTTTCCAAGTAACACAGAAAGCTCACTACCTGCTGAGGCATCCTACATTATCAGTTGTTACCATTGATGGTTGGAAGGTTCTTTTTTCAAATAAGTTCACAACTAGGCTCCTCTGTAGCTTCCATCCTCCACCTATTTCCATTCTAGTTCCATATCCAAGGAACTTCCTTACCACCCTCTATCTTGTGGGTCTCACTGACAGGAACTAGTTATAGTATCATTTAACTGGATTTTCAGACAAGTCACTTCAAAAAATGTTCTATGTGTTAACGTTAGCTGAAACAAACAGCTGCTCTTGAGTGGAAGCAGCGTTCAATCTTTACCCTTGCCTTGCTATGTGACCCGGGGGTGAGTTACTTAGGTTGCTGAGCCTATTACTTAAATAACATAGTCTAGAAGCTTTCCAATAGAGCTGTTGGAGGGTTGAACGCACATGTTAGGATTCTCAGGCACAATCATCGAAAAATAGTGCTCAGTAAACAGCAGCTTTGATACAACTGCTGTGTAATCAGGCCTTATGCTAGACACCAGGGGTGCAGAGCGAAATACAACAGCTCCTTACATGTAGGACAATTAGTCTAGCAGAGAAGGCACACACAAGAACCTTTCGTTTCCTAAGATCTGGCTGCAGATTTCCCCCAATCTGTTCTAACACCCTAGTCTCCGAGTGAATACAAACGCCCAAGAGCAGTCAGGTCCCTGGGGAACATTTGTTGCAAAGAGACCAGGAGAGTGGCAACAGAGAACAGACTTTCTCTATGCTAGGGCCCTGTAAGAGCAAATTTTCCCAGAAACCTCCAATCCCACCCTCAGGAGCAGAAGGGAAGAAAGAAGCCAGCTGGCTGCGCGAAACAATGACTTTGATTGTAAGGATCCTTGACCTGTGTGCTTGTGGCTGCAGCCCTGCGCATAGGCAGTACAGCTGTCTGTGTGTGTAGTACCTTTCTTCATACTTTCCCCAACTTCCACCTGATATATGTTAATTTTTTTTAAAATCAGGGTAAAACCTGATGGTAACATTTCCAATGAATTCATATTGTGCCACATTTCCTGATTAAATATCTTCAGTGATTCTTTTGACACCATTACCTCGGCACTCAAAGCCCTCGATCGACACTCTCATCTACTGTTAACCCTTTTACGCTCCAGTACTTCAAGCAATAACATGGTCACAGTTTCCCGAAAATGTGCTGAAAATTTCCTATTTACATGTCTTTGTTCTTGTTGCTTGTTCATCCTTATGGCAAAATGAACTCCCATCACTAGGCCTGGCCTGAATGTCACCAGGCACACATGACTACTCCCTGATTGGACTCTTCAGAAGATGCATGTTTCCATGACATCAGCGATCACACTGCCTCTTCTCAGAGCCATCTGTGCTAACACCTCACCTGCCTGTTAGTCTGAGCATTCTGGTGACCTCTGCAGATTGCCTTGTGACATCTAGTGACAAAGCCTTACTAGGTCAGGAGCTCAAAAAAGGGTTCTCTGAATTGAAATGCAAAAGCACTTTATGCAATGGATTTTAGTTTCTTTCCCAAGCTGACTCTGATGCAAGAAGGAGCTTGAAGAAAACATGGAGCCAAAGCAAATCCAAGAATTTTTTTTTTTTTTTTATCAAGAGCCATTTGGATACTCACATTATTTGCAGGCCACACAAAATTGTCCACTCAAAGATTAGGTTGCTAGAGATTTAGTGAATTTCAGGTCCTGCCTGCAGTTGCCTCGGCAGGGCCAGATCAAATGATTTTGTAGGTCTTACACGGCCCAAGGGCTGTTTCCTATCTCTGCTATACAATGCGTTTTACAATTGTTGTCCCTGTCTTGGCAAGACTGATTCATTCTTTACTCTCTCAGGCATCTTTGAAACGTGCAGATTGGGAAAAAAGTCCTCATCTTTTCTCATGCAATTTTTGCCCTGATGGATCACCCTATTCACTATCATTTTCCTGCTGGGGAGCAGTTCTTGTGCACTGTAAGCTATGACTCTCTGTAAGAAGTGAGATTTCGTTAGTTACATTGTATAGACAACAACCTTCAGCTCAGTGAGATCAAGTGCTTGCCCAAGGTCACACAGCTGAACTAACGGACAAACCTGAATGTGACTCCCAAGTTCTGGGATCTTTCCACTACGCCATGCCAACTTGGACACTGAAATAAAAGCTGTGATTTTGGCACAAACTGGTATTTTCCCTGGAAATTCACCACGATGGAAACATCACATTATTTATTAGGTATACTGTTAGGAACTGGAAGGAATGATTCTGCAGAGGAAGTAAGTAAAGAAAAGTAAGGTCAGTGGCCCAAAGTCATCCCTAGTTTTTGACATAGGTGGGTCTTGGCGCTCCATCTTAGAGCTCTTTCGAATACACACCAAGGAGGGAGGGCAGAGGTGGGGCTCTGTGATCTTTGGTGGAACAGCTGTGCTGCTCTGAGGCTGCCTGATCACCATGGGAAAGTGACTTTTTTAAATAAAGATTTATTTCAAAGGTTACAGAGAGGGAAGGGGGTGGGGAAAAGAGAGAGAGAGAGAGAGAGAATGATTTATCTGCTCATTCACTCCCCAAATGTCTGCAACAGCTGAAGCCAAGAAGCAGGAGTTTCTTTCTGGTCTCCTACATGAGTGCAAGACCACAAGGTCTTGGGTCATCCTCCATTGTCTTTAAAGACCATCTGCAAGAAGTTGGGTCAGAAGTGTACCTGCTGGGGCTTGAACTGGTGCTTATATGGGATGCTGGCCCCGCAGGTAGAGGATTGTCTTGCTATGCCACGACACTGTGCCTGAGAAGTGATTCTTTAGGACAACGACTTCCCATCAAACTTTTTGGGATTAGGAAAATGTTCTCTAGCTGTGCCATGCAATATGGCAACCACTAGCTTCATGTGGCTATTGAACACTTCAGACATGCCTAGTGTCATTAAGACATGGAACTTTAATTTTGTTTAAATTCAAGTGTAAGTAGTCATAGGTGGCCACTGAACAGAGTAGCCCTAGGGTTGGAAACAATACCAAGTTACAGCATCTCAGAGCTCAAAGAGACATTTGGGATCTAGTCAGACTTGACTCTGGGACAGGAATCCCAATGACTCTGTTGAATGCCTATAATTATCAGGAATTACTACCACACTAGGCAAATATTCTACTCACAGGTTTTCTTCTCAGGTTCTTCAAATGTGGGATGAGATTAATGCCTTAGGGCTACTGCAGAATTTTATTTCCTAGAGGATGGAAAAGTATCCATTGTGGGGTCAATATGGGACACAAAGCCCTCTTCACCATCATTGTGGGCATCTGATATTCTTAAAATGCGTAGCTCAGGTTGGAACGAAGACACCAAGGGTGGGCTGACCACAATAGATGAGAGGATCACTGCTTCTTGTGATCTAGACTGTATCATTTTCCTAACAAAGTCAAAGGTATGCTAATTTTTAAAAGCATCTCACACCATGCTGTTAGCTTCGTTTACACTTGGTGGACAGTTAAGACCTCTAGATCCATTCCTTACATTCCAGACAATCTGTGTCCTCCTAACCTGTACCTGTCCAATTTTCTTTTGTAATTCAGAGGACGCTGTGAAAGAACTTGAAGATAATGTGATCACAGGCCCAGTGAGGTAGCCCAGTGGCTAAAGTCCTTGTCTTGCATGCCCGGGATCCCATATGTGTGCTGGTTCATATCCCGGCTGTTCCATTTTCCCATCCAGCTCCCTGCTTGTGGCTTGGGGAAGCAGTCGAAGACAGCACAAAGTCTTGAGACCCTGCACCCATGTGGGAGACCTGGAAGAAGCTCTTGGCTCCTGGCTTCAGATCAGCTCAGCTCTGGCTGTTGTGGCTACTTGGGGAGTGAACCAGTAGATGGAAGATCTTTCTCCGTGTCTCTCCTTCTCTCCTGACTTTCTAAGAAAAATAATAAATCTGTAATAAATCTTTAAAAAAAGATACTGTGGTCACATCAGCTTCATTTTGCATAGAAAACAGGGGAACTGCATGTTCATTTGTGCAATTCTTATCCCTGAATGAGTATTGATTCAAAAGAAGATAACATACAGTCTCCCATAAGAAAAAGAGCAGTTGGAACAATTGCCCAGTTTCTACTGGTGTTGCCTGACATCCTTTTCTTTGGTCCTTGTAGGTTTAGTGATACAACTCCCCTGCTGACCTTGGCAGGGTGGTAGTCCTGTATGGCGTTTACTACAGCTATAGCAGTGGAAGAGAGAAAAATATCTTTTTATTACTAACAACACTGAGGAAGCAGTGTATCATTTCTTGGTAGGGTGATATCCGTCAGCAAAAAAAAAAAAAAATGATCTGCTAAAGCATTATGAGTAGTGATAGGGGAAATAATTGCTTATGCTGAGTGCAGAGAAAAGATGCCTCAGCGGAACAGAGGCCTTTAGCAAGGCAGGTAGATGAAGAAGGAGGGAGAGACAGAAGGAAGGGGGAAGTGAGGCACTGGATGACCCCTGGCAAGAGAAAAGGCAGGAGGAGGAAACTTAAATCTGTAAAGTGCTAGTGTGGAAAGATCCTTCAGATGCACCATTAGTGCTATTAGAAGAATAAAATGAATATGGAGAAATGGTTAAGCAATGGTTAAGCAGCATCGCAACACACAGTCCTGAAGAACAAGGTTTCTTCTAACGAGCCTTCTCTCTGGCACCTTCCTCTTGTAGGTTCTGCGGCCCTCAGAACTGGACTGCTGCCTTGTGATACAGCTTCTTTCACATGTTCTCTGCAGCCAGCCTGATGGAGTGCAAGCTCTGATGGGTTTGCTCAAGGAGACAGAGGCAGCCCTTTTACCCCAAATTTCATCCTGAAATTGCTCATACCTCCAGTCTGCACAGGAGCTGTACTCTGGAAATGTTTTTATTTAAGATCTTTTTTTTTTTTAATCATTTGGGTAATCAATACAAAAATGCTAACACTGTTGGGTTTGAGACAGGAGATAATGCCTTTTTGATATGACTGTATATCTCTGATTAATTAAGGATAAGCATGTTTTGCTCTTAAAATGAGTGAAAAAGCTCCTGATAGAGCTGGTGAAAACGAAGGCTGACAACAATCTACTTCAACAACCTGGAAGGCACAGATTTCATTTGTCCAACACTCTATGCATCAGACTACAGACAAATGAACCTTCCTAGGACTTTACTTCAGCTGACCTCTTTCTACTCAAATCTGGCACAGCTCTCCATCTTCTGTACAATATCAAATTGGAACTTGTGCAGTCCCATGCCTCTGCATTAGAGGTGACTCTTGCATATCTGTGTCTCTCATGAAATAGATGTTTCCAAAGGGAGTTTCTGCTTTGTCACATTCAGGTTAAAATTCAAACAGCTGTTCCATCATACTGAAAGCTTCAGGAGTGATATCAAACCCTCAAATTCCATTAAGGTCACCTTTTATTGAAGGTTCTTAGCATAACTTGATTATCTATCCAAATCTACAATAAATGCATTTCTCTTTTGAATGTATTACAGAACCACCTAATTTTCTTTTTTCCTAAATAGTGTGAAAAGGAGCCAAACCAAATATAACTGGATTCAATTGAAGGTGTGTAAGTAAGAGGTTAAAATTATGGCATAAATTTAGAAGTCACGTTTTTAGAGTCCAGATGAGAATCAGGTTGGAGACTGATGTGAGGTATGGAGTAGGAGCACAGGGAACCATTCTCTAGAAACTACAGCCATTTCATCCAACAATTCCTGGAGGTTAAAGTAAGCATTTTTTTTTTTGAGGCAACTGGGAAAAAGGAAGAATATCTAGACAACCAGAGGTCCTAAAGCTCTTGATGGGGCAATCCACTGGGCTCAGGGTTGAACCAAATGACCCAGTTTCCCAGTTTCTCTGGCCTGTTCTGACCGGCTACAGAATGTTAAGTCCATGCTCCATATCCTACCCTCCCTGACATAGAATGGGGTGATCCTCAGGACCCTGCTGTGTCTGTCTCATCCACATTCCAGGACCCACTACCATGCCTGAAAAGCAGGAGCCCAGGAATGAAAGATTTGAAGTCAGGCCTGCCCCCACATTGATGGCAGAAACCCTGAGCCATGAGTCTGTTTACTAAAGAACCTGAAGCAGCCACACAGCTCATTTGTTTGCTTTTTATATCTCCTTCCCTGCCACGGAGTATAACCCATGTCTGTGGAGAGCTAAACACACCCCCACACATCCTCACAGAACGCACGTGCTGCTGAGCAAACAGGCAGTGTGACATTTCAGTACTGACGACCAACTGCCGGAGAGGTATTTTTTTATAACTAGTTTTTCTTATTCCAAAAATCTCTTAGCAACTGTGTGGCGCCTGGGGGGAGGGGCTGTCCTTAACCTCTTCGGGTCTCAGTTTCCTCAGTTAAATACTAAAGAAAACAGCACTTCCTTACAGGGCTATATTTTAAGAAATAGAGTTGACTGGCACAAAACAAAGCACCTGGCCCCAGGCAAACTTACAAGATTAACTGATAACAAATGTGTAGAAATAGGATTACAATAGCATTGGGCAGAGAATACATACTCAATAAATGGTAGCATTACTGTTGTTATTATTGCTACTTCCTATTAAGCTCAGGTTCACAAATTAAGCAGAGCTCTTCTTTTGGCACAATTCTTAGCATGTTTTCCAGATGTCAACTCCAGTCCAAATGCAGGCTCAGTGTGTGGCTTTGAATAAGTCACTTCATCCCTGTGAGCCTGATGCTGTGGACAAGGGGTGGGAACCTTCTTTCGCTAAAGAGGTCATAATCCAAAGAACAATTCCTCTGAAGTCACCATCCACATTACTCACTGGAGGCATAGTCATGAACTAAGCTATCTTTGCTTTGGTGCTGAGTCAATGCCTTGCTTCTGTGTTCCCTGTGGCCAGAGGTCTGGTGTTAACCTCCACATGCCCTCCATATTCACCACATAGTCACATCACATATCTCTTAACACAGGGAAAATGGATTTTTGTTGACAGGGAGCTAGCCTTTGTGGGCATCTCTTTTTAGTAGTCCTGCAATGAATCATTTACTGTCAACTGGCAAAACAGTGTGTGCATATTTAAATTTGAGTTCAGTGATTGCAAGCTGACTGTTTAAAAGTTAACTGTTAAATTCTGTTTGGTTCACTTCATAATACCATTATTTGTGTGTATGTGTGTGTGTATATATATATATATATACAGAGAGAGAGAGAGAGAAAGAGAGAGAGAGAGAGAGAGTGAGAGTTACTTTCTGGCCTTTAAGAATTGGAAGATTTGGCATTTTAAAAATTTTATGTTAATTCTGATTGAACAATTGGGAGATTTGATAGCAATCTGAGTTTAAACCGCCATTATTGGGGCTGGCACCATGGCAGTAGGTTAAATCTCTGCCTGCAGAGCTGACATACCATGTAGGTGCTGGTATGAGTGCTGGTTACTCTACTTCTGATCAAGCTCTCTGCCAAATTTTCTGGGAAAGCAGTGAAAAGTGGCCCTAAATTCTTGGGCTCCGGCACTCACATGGGAGACGTGGAAGACGCTCCAGTCTCCTGGCTTCAGACCAGTTCAGCTCTGGACACTGTGGCAAATTTGGGAGTGAACTAGTAGATGGAAGATCTCACTTTATGTAAATCTGCCTTGCAAATAAAAAAGCAGATCTAACAAAAAAAAAAATCCAAAAACCAAAACCAACCAACCAAACAAAACCCTTCTATCATCATCAGCAGCAATAGCAGAGTACCCTCTTCACACATTCATTTGCAGTGTCCAGCAATTCCCTTGGGGTTTTCCAGAATCATCCTTGAAATTTGATTTTAATCATTAATCTGCACAGCTTAGGAATTAATTTTTGGTTTGCCTGCACCTATTTTGTGCATCACATTTAAAGTAGCATGTTTTGCATGAAGCATTCCTGAAGTGCTCCTTCAGTGTGAGGAGGGTTAAAATCAATTGACATTCATAAACATGAACTAGATGGTTTTGAGGAAGGTATTTGTATTTTTTCCATATTGGCAAGTTATCTACTTCTGCATGGGAGTCACAGAAAAATGACAAATCTCATGTCACTTATCAAAACAAATTGAGGCAAGAAGCAATTTTAAAAAAATTAATAAATGATGAGACTATTAATGGCACACAAAAAAGGTTTGCCTTTTTCTTTCCTTTAATATGATTTTTTACTTTAAATACTATGTCCCTTTAGGAAAGAGGAGAAAAATTAATAAGGGAGCCTATCACTCAAACTTAATTTTTAGTATGGCAAATAAACTGCTCTAATGAAAGGGCTGAAATCCCCAGGTTTACACATTAAATTTTCATTTCTAGTAAAGAATGGAAATCATTGATTCAGTTGTGGCATCATGCATTTCTGAATCCTCCAGTGTCTCAGAAACTCACATTACTGCTAGGTGCAAATAATGTTGGCAGTGTTTTTTGATATAGGGGTGAGTCAGAGAAAGAGCTATAGATGAAGCAAGGAGACAATAATTGATGTTTCTTGTCTCTAAGATCCATTTGCAGGCACAATGGGCCAAGGGATGCATTTTGAGACCAGAAAGGCCAGATCCACTCAATCTTTGGGGAACTACAAGAGCCTTATGGAATACTTGGGGGAAAAAAAGGCTGATAAGTTGTTTTCTCATCTCAAGGTCAGGTTGTCCTTCAGGAAGGAATAAATGCCTGACATTCTAATGCTAACTGGGTAACACAGAAAATCAATCAAACCCACAAATACAGCTCTCAAACTGATGTGGCCTCAACAGAGTCTGGTGACATGAGCACTCCTCTGTTTAAAGCATGGAAATTGGTATGTTCTACCTTTGAAAGAAATTAACCCTACTGTTCCTCAGAGGACTAACCCATGATTAAACAACTCTTGATTATTCCCCTCTTACAGATATCATAGGAATTGATTGTAAGCCTAGATGGAGGCAACCTGAATCAGCCCCTATGGGGGTCTCTGTGTATCGCAGACTGTATGAGATCAGGAAAAGCAATCATCTTTAGAAATAAGCTAAATTCAGTTGCAAAAGTAAAGCTTTTTTTTTTTTAAAGGAAAGACTGATAATCATATCACATATTCTAAAAAGAGAAAGGTTTTGTTTTGTTTACCTCCCAGCTAAGATTATCTTCTATCAGTGGTTTCCTCTGTCAGTCTGGATGCTAGAAAAGTAGTTTTATTAGACCAAAAAGTTCTGGTTTTGTGTTTTCAGGCCCTGAGAGCTGGTGCCATCTATAGATTTCCATTCTGGGAAAGATTTCTCTTTTGTCCTTCTTTGCGTCAGACCCGCTGTCGTGAGGATAAGAGCGCCCAGGAGACACTTTCCTGCAGTTTAATAGGCTATGAAGGATGGGACTCGTTAATGGGTTGGCAGCTGCCCATAAACAGGACATTGCCTAGGGGTGGGGGCAGAAGAGAAAGAGAGGCCAAGCAGAAGGCAGGTACCTTCCAGGAGACTACTCCTAGCTACTGAAGAGGAGCCCAAAGCAGACACCATCACCTCTTGAAGCACCCCTAAAGGTGAAGTATGAACTGAGAGCATGAACATTCATCCACAGGAGCCTGAACTTATTCTGAAGGTTCTCAGTTAATGCTTTTTTAAACACCTGAGACAATTTCTGTTATCTGCCTTTCTGATTATTCTGGTTGCTAGAATGGCACTTTTTTTGTTTTTCTTTTACTATGTTCTTATAAATTTTATAGCTCCTGTCCCTATATATTAGTGTGCTTATTTACAGTTGATTTTTCTTTTTGTCATTGTTGGTTATTAACACTTAGATTAAAACAAGCTGCTCAGCCTGGCATATAAGGCATCATTGCATTGGCCTGCTCACCTTCCACCCTCACCTTTCCAGTACGAGGTGCAAGCAACATTATTCATTTGCTGTCCTCACTCACAATGTCTTGCATTTTCACTGCCTGGCATGTACTTTTTCCTGCACCTGAAACAGCATCCCTGCTTTGGCTTGATTCTGGTTATCTCTGCAGACTCAGGCTCAGGCTATACCAGTGGGGCTGGGACTCTGATTCCCTATCATATCTGTCTTTTGAACTGGAATGTGCACTGGGTGGTACCTTCCCTCAACTTAACCGCCTTTATCTTACTCTTCTACAATGGCCTGTGTCACCCACTTAGTAGAGTAGGCAGTAAATGTTCTTTGAATAAACGAAGGACATTACTTCTGGCTCCTACAGAACCTGAATTCATTAGATCAACAGAATAAAATTTAACCAGTTCCTCCTTAATCAGGAGGGGCACCTCTTACCTTTATAGTTTTGGTCTGGAGTCTGAGTCCATTTAAAGTGTTGATGGCTTTCTCTGCATCCTTTGGATCAATATAGTTTACAAATCCATACCCTAAACTCTGTCCTGTGGAAACATTAAACAGAGAGGAAGAGAGAGACAGAGAAAGAGAGAGTACTCAGTATTTTCATAGAGGCAACACCTCCCATTGCAGTGAGTCAAAAATTCTCCTCTAGTACATGGTAACTTTTACACACTAAGCTTTACCCCCAGACTGAGAGGTTTCCAATCCCTCTTCTCTCACTTTGGTTGACTTTTAAGCTGACAAGAGCTGCCCAAGACAAGAACATGTAAATGCTCCTGCTCCTCCACACCAGACTTGAGCATAAGTGTCCACGTGATCAAAACAGCAGGACAGGGGAGTAAAAGGACAGCAGGTGTGGCTTGTTAGAAGAGACCTGAACTGGAGTTCTGGAGCTCCCAATCTGCTTTGTAACTTGGAGAGGAGTCATTTAATTTCCCCTTCCCAAACCACCCATACCCCCTAGCCCCATATATCTTCTCTGGAGTACACAGCAGCACCTATCTCAGAACTGTTCGGGAGAATTAGTAAGATACTGTGTATGTCTATGAAGCACATTGCTTAGAACATAGTAGATGCTCAACCCAAGATAGCTCTGCTCTGCTCACTCTTGTAAAATTGGAGCAAACACTGGACAAAGTAGTTGTGTCTATTGCCTCAGTGCTGCCAGTCACACCCACACTAAAAGCGATGTCACAGGAACTGAGCAGCAAAATTTAGACATGTTTATAGTGACGACATGGCCAGAATGTAAAGCGGTTGCTACACATCATTCTTCACCCTCCTCCTCCCTACCCACCCCAGACAAGAAAAAGGGCAAAAGGAAAGGGTTTCTGCTGCATAAAAACTAGGGAGCTCCCAACACAAAGGGGAGAGCAAACACATTCTGCTAGGAGGATTTATCTACTTTAGGTGGAAATAGCATTAACTTGTCTGTACAGAGGTAGCAAGTGACAGGGCTCCCCCCTAAGTGAAGTAAAAATAATGTGCTTGCAATTGTGTCACTGATTATAAATAGTCCATCAGCTCTGCCATGTGTCATCAGCCAGAAATATCATTAGGAAACTTTACATTTTATGACATACCCTTTAAGAAATGCAGAGCTTGGGGTGTCTGCAAAACCAGCTTGAACAACCCAGGGAACAGTATTGATTTGTGGGTGGCAGCAGAGCCAAAGGGGAGGAAAATGATAGGACATCACATGTCAGGAAAGACTGATCACATAAAACTCTTTGGAGAACTGGGACTAGGGCTGGGAGACAATACAGAAAAAAGCCTGCCATGTCCTGGTGACAGGAGCCCATTTCAGCAGCCAAAAAAATCTTTCCAACAGCTTCTGTTTTGCTGGTAAATGTCTGTGTTTGTGTTGGTTGTAGGAGGGAACCTGGGAAAACAAGTTGGGTTCTGGATCAGAAAATGGGTGAATTTCCCATCCTTTATAGGAAACAAAGGGAATCATGAGGAAATTCAATAGCATTTTTCATCCAAATGGAAAACCCTCAACACCTTTCATCAGGATATTCCTTTGTGTTTTGGTAAAACAGGATTAGAATAAGAAAGACAGGGACAAACTCTGCCAGATATGCCCTTACCAGTCAGCATTAGTAACCAAAATGAGGAGAGAAAAAAAGAATGTCGAGTACATTTTACCTGTGGGGATTCTTTTCATTTCACTGTATAATGCATGTGTATGTGAGAGAGAGGAAAGGAGAGACAGAAAGAGAGAGGCAGGTGGCGGGGGAGAGGGGTGGAGAGAGAGAGAAATTATGAGAACCTGCCACATGTTCTGAGAAACTTCATTTTGCGAATATGAAAATACAGGGAATTAGTATCATTGACTTAAAAATATCATTTGTCCTAAATTTGGCTCCACTTCATCAAGTCTAACTACATTTGCCTAATTAAATCCATTTTCATCATGCAAATTTCTCAGTCGTATTTACCTTGCATATATGAGAAGCCTTAAAAGTGTTCTACTAAGACATCCTTATAATCACTTTTAAAAACAATCATGCACCAAGTAAAGCTGCCTTTAAAAGGGCATTTTTAAAAGCAATTATGTCAACGACAAACCTTACAGAGGCGCTCTAGGAAACTGGTCAGGGGTTCAATTAATCCAGCCAAATTTAATTTGTGTGAAATTAAAGTGAAACATGAAAAAATAAGTAAAGTAACACTCTAGCTGCAAAAATTAGACTTAACTCACTCTAAGATAGTTCCTATGTTATTATATTCAGAGGAATTTATCATGCTTATGGCATTGTGTCTTTCTGGTATTTGTTTTCTAAAAATATTCAGCTTGATGGAAATCTAAAATAAATATGGTGGTTGCACTTATATTGTAAGTTTTGTCTTTGTCTTTGATATTTGCTTTTGGAGAAAGTGGCACAGATACAGGTAGGTGAAGCACTACACTTGCTCGTACCAGCCCCAAGTCTACCATCTCCTTAGTTCCTGAGTGTATCAGCCATCACTGTGTTATCATCATCTGCTCTAGGTTCAGAGGTAGGGATGGTTTGTCCTGCAAGCCACACAAGGTCCATGAAATTAGTTGGCTTGGCTCTGCCAAAAAACCACAGTTAGAACCTGAAATTCACTAAAGCTACAGCAGGCCAATTTTTAAGTTGATAAAATTGTGACCTGTGGGGCCCAGCATGATAGCATAATGGCTAAAGTCCTCGCCTTGAACGTGCCAGGATCCCATGTAGGTGCTGGTTCTAGTCCAGGTGGCCCCGCTTCCCATCCAGCTCCCTGCTTGTGGCCAGGGAAAGCAGTAGAGGGCGGCCCAAAGCTTTGGGACCCTGCACTCAGAAGAGGCTCCTGGCTTCAGATTGGCTCAGCTCCAGCCATTGGGGCTGCTTGGGGAGTGAATCATCTCATCGGATGTAAGATCTTCCTCTCCGTCTCTCCTCGTCTCTGTATATCAGCCTTTCCAATAAAAATAAATAATTCTTTAAAAAAAATTGTGTGAGCTGTGAAATACTGTAAATATCCAAATGACTCTTGGGAGAGAAAAGGTTCCTCATTCATGTTGATCACATGAAGTATCAAGAATGAGAGTGCTTTTGAGAAAAACAAAAATCAGAACAACATCCTTTCAGAAAAAAAGAGGGGAAAATAAAAATTCCTCTTGACATTAACTAATGAATTGCAGACTCAGTAACAGGACACCACATTGAACAAGTAGATGACAGAAGCAGAAAATCTTGTTTGTGAACTAAAAAGTATGAGATCAACTGGCAGCACAATGAAGCTACCTGCTAGCCTAGTTCATGAATGGGCTTTTTTCACATGGTTCTCACCATCATACAAGAAGCCCAGCTACGTCTAATAAAATTACTCTATGAATCTAAGCATTCTCTTTCCAAATGCTCTAGAGAGGATTAAACTGTTATATAGAAATTATAAAAATGCAAGCTTTTTTTCTTTAAGATTTACTTATTTGAAAAGCAGAGTTACACAGAGAGGGAGAGAGATATTTTCCATCTGTTGGTTCATTTCCTAAATGGCTGCATCGGTGGGAACTTTTTTCCAGTGGGAACTACTTCCAAGTGGGTGGCAAGCACCTAAGAACTTGTATCATTTTTCAGCATCTTTCCCAGGCCACTAGCAGGGAGCTGGATACGAAGTGGATCAGCAAGGACTTGAGCACTGTTTATATGGAATTCTGGCACTGCACCACCATACTGGCTTTAAATCACATTTTTTTTTTTTCAGAAACTCTTAGTAGGGGGAAAGGTGAGTAAGGCAAGGAAGAATTTTATGTGTTAATTTTCGCAGCCATGTATTAGTGATAGGCTATGAATTTGCAGTTCTGTATTTAAGCTCCTGTATTTAAGTGTACTTGGAAAAATTTAGATGGACTGCATTCAGCAAAGAATATCAACCCTTTTTTCCATGGGGTCCAAGACAGTTACCATGCTGGGAGGGCCCCAAGGGCCCAGTTTGGTGCCTGCAACTAAATCTGTATATATATCTGCATTCTAAAAATAAAAATTTATTATTATTATTATTATTGTTCAAATAACAACATCTTTCTTAATCATAAGCAGCAACATTTCAGCATAAATTTCAGCACCGTTTCAGTGTTTTCAGAACAGAAAATTAAAACACACTTAATTTGGGGCTGGTATTATGGTATTATGATATTATACTACAGCAGATAAAGCTGCCGCCTGGGATGACAGTATCCCCATATGGACTCTGGTCTGAATGCTGCCTGCTGCACTTGCTGATCCAGCTCCCTAATGACCTAGAAGAGAACAGAGTATGTACCAAGTGCTTGGGCTCCTGCCACCACATGGGAGGCCCAGAAGAGACTCCTGGCTCCTGGCCTGGGTCTGGCCCTGCCATAGTGTTTTGGGGTCATTTGCGGAGTGAACCTGCAAATGGAACATTTCTCTTTCTTCTTCCCTCTCTCCTACTCTGCCTTTCAAATAAATAAAGTAAATCTTAAAAAAATTATGCTTGATGTTTGGTCCTAATTTATTCTGTTTTGATGGTATGTTGAATAAGAATTGAATCACTGCATACATGTTTGTTGAATTATTTTCATTGAAAACATGATATTATGAAGAGAATACTGTCTCCAAAAGGTAGAAACTACAGTGAATGTCTAGCTCCTTGGTGCCCAGGACCTATAGCCATCACATTTGATAAGTCTCTGATAGGTCTCTAGCACAGGTATGGGTGAGGGGACCCTATTTTCACTCAAGGGCAGAAAATGTATTCTTGGCAGTTTAGGACAGAAACTTATAATTCAGAATATAGTTTCCAAGAGAAAATTGTTAAACATAATGGCTACACTTACACTTTAAAGCACTTCAGTGCATTTTGGAGTAAACTAGTCTTTGTTTAAACAAGTCCTTGAAATCTGAACCTATTTTTGTTTTTATAAAGCACAGGCATGAGCACACACACACACACACTGGTTCTTGTACAATGACACGGGCACGTCTTCATATCTAACCTCTCCCCTTAGAAACCGATCCCTTCTTCTCTGTGGAAGTTTGAATTCTTGCTCACAGTAGGCACTGAACAAATACTTGCTGACAGAATGGATATAAACAGTTTGCGTTAATCCTTCATTTCTGGAAGGGAATGACCAGAATGTGCTGTATATCAGAGGGATTAAAAAAAAGGGGGGGGGGCAGGGAGAGGGTACTTGGCGAATTCATTTCCCACTTGTGAGAAACATAGAACACAACAAACCGATCCCAGAAATGGAACACAGCAACAATAAAAAAAACAATGAGCTCTCCTCCAGTACAAATTGAGTAAAAATACAATGACTTGTGACTCTTGCCCCAATCTACAGAGTTCTGAGTTTCCAAAGTGCCTGTGCATATACTCTATTGAACTTGACATCTCACAACAGATGTGGACATTGAAGCTCACAAAAATGGTGATTTGTGATTTGTTCATGGTCACAGAGCTGGATCTTAGTCTCAATCAGGGAATGCTAACAATTTTTTTTATTGTCTTGGGAAAGACAGTAAACAGTTTAGTAATAAGTCTCATTGTTCTCTGTCATAACTTCCATCGTGCAACAGCTAAGAACAATAGATAAACCAATGAATGTGACTATGTTTAATGAAATTATAATTGGAAAAAGGAACACTTATGAACCCAATTAGGCTTGTGGATCCCTTAGTCTAGATCTTTTGGCTATACATCCCATACCTTTTGCTATAACCACAGTAAGCCCATTTGAACCCAAAGTGCTATTAACTATTTTGAGGCCTTGAAATACCTAAGATGTCTTTAATCATCAAAGTAAAATTAAATTATCTTAAGTACTTTGCGTTAAGCATGTTTATTGTAATCAACCTCTAGAAAGTGCCCTGATGGTAGCTAATTTTAGTCCTTTTTTCTCCACAGGATTCTAGATAGAAGTGGCACTTCCTTCGCTTTAGCCTCATGGGGATTATTTTGTCATTGACACCCTTAGGGCTGATCACAGCCACAGAGAAGCGGCTGGAAGGAACCTCAGCATTTCTGCATCACCAACCTGCACACCTTGCTCTTTCTCTCATTAAAAAATCATTATTCTCTAGAAATCTAACGGTCATTCCCCTCACTAGCAAAACCCCTGAGGGAGTGGCCAGATGGGTAGTTGTTGATGAAAACTTCTGAGTAAGGAATTCTGTAGATGTTAGAACCCCTAGCTCAGGCTGAAATCCTGTTCTCCAAGCATATGATAAATCCTCCGTCACCTCACGATCACTTGTATGATGATAATTCACATGCTGGGCTCACCACAGGTAATGCCAAATCCCAGGATGCTATTCTGAGATGCTTTTCCCTGCTCAGCTCCTTTAAATCCCCTTGTCTACATAACCCAAAGAAGGCCAGAATCTGTGGTTATTACTGCAAATACAAATAGATGTGTGGTTCAAAACCAAAAACCATACTGTATAATCTTGACTAAGTCATTTCATTTTCATTAGGCTATTTCCTTCTCTGGAAAAACAGAGATGATCCCTTAATACTCACACCCTAAGCATCACTGTTAAGATGATTTTAGCACAAGGGATAATAGCAGCTACAATTTACACTGTGACTGCGTTGTGCCAGACACTGTGCTAAGTGGCTTACAAATATTGCCTCACTTTATCCTGTGTAAAATAAGTATCATCATCAGGTCCATTATGCAGATAAGAAAAATAAAATGTAAGAAATGCATTAACCTACCCAAAGTCAACTGACAAGTAGGTTTCAGGGCTAAGATTTGAATGAGTCAAGGTCTATGCAGACATCCCAGCTCAGGCTTCCTCTCCAGGGCTAGACTTGGTGTACAAACACTCAATGTCTGGCATCAGGCAAGGACTCGGATTACACTGGGATCTCTCCTCCGTAACACTGTTCTCCAGGTTCTGGGGCTTTCTCCCCCTCATCTTAACTCTGGAGGACTTCAATTCAGTTGGTCAGTGTTGGCTAGTGATACCACAGTCAACTACTTAGAGGATTTACTTTCTGTTGGCATTTGAACTAAGTGTAGTTTAAATAACACCTTGCTACTCAAAGTGTGGTCCTATACCAGCTCTACTGGTATTCCTTAGAAGATTGTGACAAAAAAAAATGCAGATTCATGGGTCTCATCTCAGACCTAGGGAATCAGAATCTGCAATTCAACAAATTCTAGAGTGAGTCAAATCCTATGAAAAGGATAGAAGCACCGGATTAATGTACGACAAGAAACAATGTAAAGAAAGGGACTTGGAGTGGATCTCAGTTATTCGGTGTATTACTATCTGGCCCTGGCTAAACTATCCCATTTCTTGATTTTTGGAAAAGTATATACTCACAGTAATATGGAAGGCAAGCTCTGATAGGAAAGCTCTCAACATTTCTTGATACAGGCTATTTTTTCATCCTTAAATTTTATATTCTAACTTTGTCTCTTTATACTTCAATATTCTCATCTAAAGCATGGAGTTAATATTACTTTTTGCCAAGATTTATTTAGAAAATTAAAAAGGATAATGCAGCCAAGAGTTTGGTTAGTTGTTAACCTGCTAGTGTTAGGATGTCTGTGTCCCATATTGTTGTGCCTGGGTCCAAGTCTCAGCTCTGGCTCCTAATTCGAGTTTCCTGCTAATGTGGATCCTGGGAATTCATGATGATGACTCAGGGGGCTAGGATCCTGCCACCCATGTGGGAGACAATAATCGATTTCTTGGTTCCTATATCCAGTTACCTAGCTATTTTGGGCGTTTGGGGGGGTGAATTAGTAGTAGATAAATGCTCTCCCGATCACAATCAATCACTCACTCACTCAATTTTAAAAAGGACCTGATATAACAGATGTGTAATAGACATCGTCTCCATTTTTCCCCCCTCTCATTCCCCATTGCAACACACTTTACATTGTTGTCTGTGTGGATGTTATTTCTTCAGTGAGGACTCAACCTCCTTGAAGGCAGGAAATGTCTTGAAGGCTGACTGTCTTCTACACTGGAGCACATGCTATGTAACTGGCACACAAATCACATATATACCTGGAACCTATAAGTGTCAAATACTCTGGCTAGGCCACAAAATGACCAAGGAATTACTGCTATTCTCAGGGGGAGTCAGACAAAAGCAAAGACATGTATAAGAAAAATTATAGCCTAGCAAAATAACAAATGAGGCAGAGATTTGTCTTTCAAAATCATATTTCAAAACACATGGGTAGAGAATGATTCTGACTGAACAGGCAGGAAAGGCGTGTGTGTGTGTGTGTCTGTTGTTGTTGGAGGGAGTAGGTTGCAATATTTTATCTGGTTTTAAAGAACAGAGTTCTGAAAGGGCTTCTCTACCAAAGTGATGGCATTCCAACTTGAGGGCTAAATACAACAACTAAATTGATCCCATAGATAGTTACTGAGCATCTATTCTGTGCCAGACATAGTACCATTGAGGACAGAGAGAACAAAGCGAATTTCATTTCTGCTATCATTGAAGTTCTATTCTGATTAGGAGCGAGAGAGACAGAGAAGAAAGACAAATAAAACAATAAGCCTGTCAGATGAGAGTCTAGTCGAGAGAGAAAATAAAGCAGAGTAGGGAAAAAGGGGGTAGGGTTACAATTTTTTAATAAGGTGGTCAAATAAGCCTCATGGCTACAGGGATAGGAAAACAGAACCTGCAGGAAAGGAGGGAACTAACCGCCGCTTCTTGTGGGAATCTCATGTGCAAAGGCCACGAGGCAAGGGAACACTAGGTGTGCAAGAGCAATAACACACATCAACATTCAGAGCAACTGAGTATCACATTTGTTCAATAACTAACAAGAGCAAAGTGGCATCCTCGGTTTCTTCAAGTTGATTGTAAAGTGCTTCTGAATGAGATACACATGAAAACAATTCTGGCCTCCTCCTCTTCGTCTTACCAGTCAGTAGTGTGAATACTCTCATTGATACAATTTCCAAACCATAATTTAAAGCATCTCTATTCCACCACCAGATTTGCAGCAACCCCAGACTAAGATGATGTTTTATGTATCTCTAAATCTCCAGGACCTACCAACGGATACATAACATCATTAGATACCCAGTAAATATTTTCTGAGTGAATTAATGAATCTATTCACAGGAGTATTTACACCCTCTTAACCATCTTTCAATTACCAAAGAAAAAGTGACTAGAAAGGCAATAAAATCTTTTTTAACCAGAGCCTCATATGCAGAGGAAGCTTGTAACAGGTATGGAACTAGATCCTGGAAGACACATCTGAAAGTCAAACTGGGCCTTTGGTCTGAAGGAGAGAAGGCTCCAGAGGTACTCAATTCCCTTTGAAAGGCTGTCGTTGGAAGAAAGTGACAGACTTACTATGTTGGGTCCCAAATGACAGAAATAAGATCAAGAAACAAAGGGGATTTTGATAGAGAAGAACCTGGTAATAATGATGTTGTATGGCAAGAGACTGTCTTATGACATGTTAACTAGAACAATGCAAACTGAAGCCATGACTGTGTTCTGTTGCACAAGCCACAGCAGTCAGCAATAAAAGCCCATAAGATTCCTTTTAATACTCAGATTCAAAGGCCCCAAGTTATATTTATTTAGACCCAATGATCACAGCTGGTTTCAGTTTATCATGATTCTCACTGAGAAAACAAAATAATGAGGAATATTTATTGAGCACTGTGCAGTCAAATACTTTTTTTTTTAAAGAAAACAATTTCATTATTTTATCTCTGATCCAAAAATACATAGACACATGGAGAGCCAAAGTTCCCATCTGAGGCTTTACTCCAAATACTTGCAGCTATCTCAGAAATATGGTATAAAATGCAGTCAAATACTTTACTTAGATCATTACATAAGTTTTCACAACTCTCTCAAGCAGGCATTTCTTTTTTTTTATTGTCAAGAGTTTTTTTTTTCTTTTTTTTAATTTTATTTTTATTTTGACAATCTTTACATAGTTAACTAGGGTAAGAAGGTTCAAGGGCTACAGGAAAGTGGATAATACTAGTATGTTTTCCATATTGTTACCTTCATGTTTAAAGGGGGGGTATTAAGGGCTCCAAATAGGCTACAGCACCCACTGGTTTATGTGGGGGCCAAGTATTTGCTGGGCAGAACCAGGCTGGACTGCAACACCCATTGGTTCCAGTGGAAGTCGGGAGTGAAAACAGAACCAACCCAGCAATTGCAACCACCAGCTGATTGGGGCGATGGACGGTGCCGGGCCCTGTACTTGTTAGCATATACAAGAAGTTTCTTTGGGGATCTTCCTAATCTAAATGCTGGACTCAGAACCCTAACGAAGAAAAGAGAGAAGACAGAACAGGTCAACCAACCATCTCAGCTATGATGGACTATGCCAATCAGTGGATTTTTCAAAGACCTCATAGTGCTTGGAGTGGCAAGATTGACAGCAATTCATAACTGTTGCAATATCAAAACCACTTGAGCAAGAACCTCAGAGCATGCCCTACATCCGGGACCTGGGGGGGGGTGGGAAATTGGGTGGGCCTTCTCCCTTAAGCAGGCATTTCTATCCCTACTTTGCAGAAATGGACACTAGGACTCAGTGGGAGAAGTAACCAATCTGAGGTTTTGTGGCTAAAGTGCAGCCAGGCCCATCTGACTTCCAAACCAGTATTCTTGAATACATGCTCATTTGTATGCCAAATCCTAACAAAATAGGTATTGCTTGAGACTTTGAGAGAGCTTGAGGGTTTTTTTTTTGTTTGTTTTGTTTTGTTTTGTTTTGTTTTTGTACCCTGTCCAGTTTATTGTCCTCTTCATTTAATTCTAAACTATCCCATTTCTACTTCCCAGCTTAGTCATGTCTGGCAAACTGGACCTAGTGCATCACTGAACAGTAGTCTTGGAAAATATATTAGTATCAGTCATCTTCAAATCCCTGTCTACAGATGCAGAAACTCAGGATCATTGAAGCAGCAAGGGGTTGGGGATCCAGCAGGAAAGTCAGAACTATGAATTAGGTGTGCTAGTCGGAGAGTGGAAGTGCTTTCTGTAGAATGTTAATTTCTGAGTTGAGATTAGGATCAGTATAATAACACTGATATATCCAGGCATAAGGTGAACGAGGGAAACAGAAGTACATTTCAGAAGAAGATAGAATGTGTTCTTTGGAGAGAGGACTGCCTGTATAAGCTTTTTGTCATAACTTCTACAAGATTACTGTTTTCAAGACCAATCAGTGGTACTGCCTATGTCATTTCTAATTTGAATCTATTCTAAAGTGAGTATATAAGATCTCCCTATATCTGTAGCAGAGATTCAGGAATCATTTAGGGCCCCTGAAATTTTCAGGTTGTTTGGCAGTAATATATTAAAATACACACACACACACAAATTAGCTTTCCTTATTTTGAATACCCAAAGCATTTAAAGCTACTTTAACTCAGTATTTGGTTATTCCTAAAGGTCACATTCTGAATCATAAAGTAAATATCATTCTCATTCATCATGTGATATGAACATGCAACAAATGTAGTGGCTGACCTGTAGCAGCTATTCAATATAAATCTGTTGGACTTAATGTTATTTCCTAGTAGGTCTTAAGTTTCTGAAGGGTAGACATGTGGGTCCTTAGTCCTAGTGTGACCAAACTCAGGCACACAATAGTCTTTCAATAAGTCTATGCTGAATGGATGAATGAATGAATGAGTTGAACAGGTGAGTGAGTGGACAATAACCAAAATAATTATTTTTGGTGCCAGTTACTGTACTAAGTATTTTAATTCTATCACTTTATCTACATTTTAAAAAATCCTACAAAATGGGCCTGGCATGATAGCCTAGTGTTTAATGTCCTTGTCTTGCTTGCACCAAGATCCAAAGTGGGCAATGGTTCATGTCACAGCTACTCTACTTCCCATCTAGCTCCCGGATTCTGGCCTGGGAAGACAGTATAGGATGGCCCAAAGTCTTGGCACCCTGCACCTGTGTGGGGGACCTGGAAGAGGCAACTGGCTCCTGGTTTCAGATTATCTCAGCTTTAGCCATTGCAAAACAGCCACTTGGGGAGTGACCAGAGGTTGAAGGATCTTTCTATCTCTCCTTCTCTCTGAAACTCTGATTTTCCAATAAAAGTAAATAAATATTTTTTAAAAATCCTACAAAGTATTTAAAATCAAAGCAAATTGATGCCAAAACTATTCAGTTTCCAAGACATGAACTGATTTAGCTCCACAGTTTACATGAGCTTTTAATAGAGTTTCTGGATTTCACAGAGAGTATCAACCAAACTGTTCACACAGATGTTAAACAATGCCATGCTACGATAGTAAAAACCACTGAAACTTAGGTCTATGTTCTCTACTAGTTCCCAAAGCAAAAAGGACAGTTACAAAGCTACAATATTTTATAAGAAAAGTGAATAAACTCTCAAAGAAGTTTTTGGTTTATTATTATTACTTCTTCTTTGGTTTCTCCTATAAAATAAACTGCACCAATTGACAGGCCTTTAAATATACATTGTAAGGGAAATGCCAGGAGCCTATGGAACTGTATCATAAAATGATAATAATAAAATGTAAGAAATATATATACATTGAAATAATAAACCTCAGCAAGTAAAAGATGAAGCTAATCTGAATTCTACTTTTCTTCAGTTTGTTCAGGAAAGAAAGGAAATTCTTTAGGATAAAATGGTACTATCACGTAATCAACTAAAAAGAACAGAAATAAAAAACACCCTAGCTAGGGTACCTATGGATAATAGATTCGTGTGACAATTCTCACCTTTAGCATTTATCATACAAAAACAAGAAATGGTCATACTGATGACCCTGCAACAAAAAAGAAGTTTTAAAAGCAACATTAAGTTTCAGTCAGAGGATTCTTACGAGACAGGAAAGAAGAGTCACAAATTTACAAGTACTTTTTTAAAAGGTTGAAACAAAAAAGAAGGATTTTGGTAAACTCCAGAAATACAAAAAAAAAAAAAAAACCAAATCAGAATTCTTAATTCATGGCTGCCTAACTTACTTTCCCAAGAAATAAAAGTGCACATTGTCACAAAGAGAAGACTTCTCACACAGAGAACATACAAACCAACAGGTCATTCAAGAAATGCAGTCAGTATTAAAGACAGAGGGTTTGGCAATAAAGGCAGAAGTAGAAAAAGATGATTGGGTTCATACTAATTGCAGACAGTATATTTTCCGTGGGTGAAATGTGTGTGGTTGAAAGAACTGTTGTATTTAACACTAAGACAATGACTTACAAAACTCCTACCAGACAACAGTCTTTCAAAGCAAATGTTGAGGCTCCTGATAACATATTGGGATTTAGATGAAATGAGGAGAGTTATGTGAGAGAGCTTGGCACAAAGCAATTCTTCATAAATAGGAACTGAACATAAATTTATTGAAACTGCCTTTATTCAAGGGAAAAGCAAATTCAGAGTTCTGCAGAACGAGATGATGTGAATAACTTATGCAGACCCAAGTTAGGATATCTGACACCAGTGAGACGAAGACTGACTGAAACCTCTGCTAGACTGTTCTTTTTTGAAATGACAGTTTAGGGTTCTCTGGCCTTGGACCTATTACTCATGGCCATATCCAGCTGTCCTGTGCATCAAGTAGTTCATTAACAACAATGTTCCGAAGTTCACCACTGCGCTCTGACAGGCTAGTCTGATCCTAATAAGTGTTTTAAGAAAAAGAAGCCACCCAGATCTATGAAAGGGGGAAAATACCCCAATAAATCAAAGTATATTTTCCATTTTTGTCGTGATTTAGTTTGCAGGTAGGAAATAAGGCAGAAATATATCCACAGGGTAGCAATTGAGGCAGAATGACATCTTCAATTTTTAAAATATCTATCTATCTATGTATTTATTTTTATCTACTTGTAAGGCAGAGGAAGAGACACAGAAATTTCTATTCCTAAAATATCTACAACAACCAGGGCTGAGCCGGGTCAAAATCAAGAGTGTGTAGCTCTACTAGGGTTTCCCAAGTGGGTGACATTGGTCCAAGTGTTGGGGCATCATTTGTTGTCTCCCAGGATGCATTAACAGGAAGCCAAATCTGAAGTGCTGTAGCCTGCACATGAACCAGGCTTTCTGATGCAGGATTTGGGCATCCCAATGAGTTGTTTATCCCACTAAGCCACAATGCCCATCTCTTCTTTGGTTTCCTATAAAGCTAAGGGAGGGCCAGGTATTTTGTGCAGCAGCTAATTCACCATTTGGGACATGTACATCCCAGATCAGAGTGTCCAAGTTTAGTTCTAGCATTGTTTCTGATATAAATGAGTTCCAATAAATGAGTTCCAATAAATGAGTTCCCAGGGAGGCAGCAGGTCATGGGCAAAGGGCTTGGGTCCCTGTTACCCCTGTAACAGACCCAGACTGAGGCTCTTGATTCTGGTCTGGTGTAGGACAGCTTTTGTGGGCATTTGGGAAGTAAATCAGTGGCTGGCAGTTCTCCCTTTTTCATATATTTCAAATACATAAAATATATAAAAATTTATATATATTTTTAAAAGTAAAGAAATTCTCAGGCTATAGCTAAGCTAAGCAAGTATTACCAGGGCCATTATACTGATTCAAACCCCTCAGACACATAAATTAATGAGTACCACAGAATACAGGATACTCCAAAAAGCTTATGTAAAAAATGGAATGAAAAGATAAGCTTTTTTTGATACAAAGTTTTTTTCAAATTCACACATAATATTTTCATAACATACATTTTGCATGAACTGTTGGAAGACTTCTGCATGGATTGCAGAAAAAACTGGAATCAAAATTATTTAATCTTTCAACTCCATTTTCCATGAGCTTTTTTTAGGTTTCCTCAAAACATAAGTTTGCAAAAAATGTGAATACTTCCTAAAGGCTTGGCTCTTCCAGGCAATGGAAAATGAAACATCACCTCAATAATCAGGTCAACAAATGAATCCACGGTTTAAATTTTGCCCAGAACATACTCAGTGTTCAATAATACAAAAGAAAATGCCTACTGGGTGAAGGCACTGTGCTAGTGCCGAGAGTGAGGCTTTCCCAGGACATCAAAGTCTCAACCTGCTCATCATGAGCCATAGAACATCCTATCTTGTTCTTAATATAAGAAAAGAGGTTATTAGGTAAGAACTGGCCCCAGCTGGCTCTTTTTCTCCCACACCCCAAAGCTTTCCTTCATGAAGCTCCATTTTCCTCTTCTGATTTGAAACGTATAGTACAATGTCAGAGCAAGAAAGGCTCATGGGTAATAGTATATTCTACATACCATTCCCTTCAAGTTTCATGGCATGTATTTGCACTGATTCAGAGAAGTAGTGACAAGAACAAACTCCTTTACACCTGGTTCACTTCAGTTTCTCAAACTTATTTTGTCACAGAACCCTCTTTAAAAACATATTACAGGTTAAACGCCTTTGGAAAAGATTTTAAATGGGGTTCCCAAAGGTACATTACCCTTTGAAGCAGGACTGTTGTGTCTCAGGATGGAAGTGCCCTACTGAGGGGGACTGGTCCCTGGTGTACTGTTCCAGTTCCTGAGATAACAGAGAGGCCCCTACACAACAAGGAGACTAAACCAGACAATACTTCTATGGTCTCTTTTCACTGGGACACTCTATAATTCCATTCTCAGAAGGCAGCCCACAGTTATGCTTCTGGGTCAATTTAGGTACAGGGCAGAAATGCATTGTGGCGAGTTAGACATGTTTTCAAGTTGGCACAAGTAGTACTAGTCTAGTTCCAGCTCACCATGTGTCAGTACTCAGCATGCAAGGAGCTCAAAGAGTTTCACTAGGAGAACCGAAGACTCAAGAGAAAAAGACAAAACAAAATTGTGTGTGGCTGTACAAATAATGAAGTAGAAGTACACACTTGTAGCTACATACATTTTGGTATTTTACTTAGGTAATTAGGCAGTGGAGTACATTAGATAAAAATAGAGGCTTTGGAGTCAAACAGGTATTCTTCAATTATGTTCTGCTACTTAGAAATTGGGTGGTCTTGGATACATTTCTTGACCTTCCTGATCCTGTACCCTTCTGTTAAATAGGGTTAATACCTATACTTCAGATAACTGCAGGAAGAATTACAGCATTATATGCCAGGTGTTTCTCTGAGGATTTTGAATACGTTAATGTCAACAATAATCTTATTGATATCGCTATTATTTTGGAAATGAGAAAACTGGAGCTGGCATTGTAGCATATAAGATAAAGCCACTGCCGTGGTGCTAGTGTCTTACATAGGCACTAGTTCATCTCAGCTGCTCTTCTGACACAGCTCCCTGTTAATGGCCCGGGGAAAAGCAGCAGAAGATGGTTCAAGTGCTGGGACTTCTGCCAACCACCTGGAAGCAGTTCCTGGCTCCTGGTTTTGACCATACGGGCAGTAAACCAGCAGATGGAAGATGTTTCTCTGCAGCTACAACTTTCAAATTATCTATCTATCTATCTATCTATCTATCTATCTATCTATCTATCTATCTATCTTTTAATGAGAAAACCAAAGCACAGAGAGGGGAAGAGTTTGACTGTTACATAGTTAATAAAGTGTAAAACTGGGGTGCAATGGCAAACAATATTTTTCTTTTAAAAAAAGATTGATTAAGCCAAAGCCAAGAGGCAGGAGCTTCTTCCAGGTTTCCCATGTGGGCGTAGAGGTGAGCACCCACTGTTTTTGCCAGGAGTATTAGCAGGGAGTTGGATTGGAAGTGAAACAGCTGAGACTCAAACTGATGACTGTATGGGTTGCCAGAGCTGCAATTGGCAGCTTTGCCCACTCTGCCACAGCACCAGCCCATAAAATACTTAAAAAATATATGAAAGGTGCACACACACATGGATGCATACACATGGCCATCCACGTGATGTTTTACTTCCTAAATTCTCACAAGAGCTGGGGTAAGCCAGGCCAAAGCCAGGACCCAGGACACTCATTCCAGATATCACCTCACCCAGCTACTTTGGCTATCATCTGATGTCTTTCAGAATGTGCAAGAGCAGGAAACTGCAATCCGAAGCAGAACTTAGGACTTTAGAGCTGAGTGGAACTTGGGCTGGCACAATGACTCAACTGACTGATCCTCTGCCTGCCAGTGCCAGCATTCCACTTGGGTGTTGGTTTATGCCTGGGCTGTTCCACTTCCAATCCAGTTCCCTGTTTATGGCCTGGGAAAGTAGTGCAAGATGGCCCAAACCTTGGGCCTTGTATCCACATGGGAGACTTGGAAATTGATCCTGGTTCCTGGTTTCAGATTGGCTCAACTCTGGTTGTTGGAGCCATTTTGGGGAGTGCAAAGATCTTTCTTCCTGTCTCTCTTTCTCTCTGTAAATGTGAATTTCCAATAAAAACAAGATAAATATTTTAAAAATGCTAAATAGGACTCAAAGATGAACTAGATTTGAAGCAAGGCCCTGCAATATGGGATATGGATGGTCCAATCAGTGATTCAACTGCTATTCCAAATTACTGACCATCCTTCTGCCCTTTAATCAGTACACCATCCATCCATTTTGCATTGTGCTGGATTAAAGTAGGTCTACAATCTTCTCTAGTAGATAGAAGTATACATATAAACATCCTCCACCTCCTCTTCCTCCCTGGTTTTAAATATCTGTTGTTTTGGTTATTTGTTCACACTGCAGTTCAACTTGTAGCATGTCGACCCTGGCTTCCTAAGCACAAGGATCCTATATGGTTCCTCAAGGAGCACAGGAGCAAATTTAATCCTGAGAAATGTTAGTTCATTCTGAACAATGACTCATAACCGCTATTTTCACAAACAGCCTGCTAATTAAACTTTCTTAGGAACTCTGCTAACCAATTTTTCCAATGGATGGAGGAAAAATCATTCAATATACCGGAATCTAAAATCTAATATTACAGCACAAGTAGGATCTGTGGCATTGTAATTTGATCAGACCAAGCATTTATATCAGTTAGACACTGATGTCTGAGTTAATCAGCTTTGTTGAGATGTATGCAGATAACTGAACAAAACATCTGGAAAGCAGACGAGAAAGCAAAGTGAGCTTATCATAAGGGGCTTAGTATCTGCTTTACCCTTACAAATCTCTTTACAATGTCCTATGTTTTAGGTGACTACAGTAATATCACGGATAGGCATATCATTAAGGATTGGCAGATATATTAGCAGCTCATCTCATCCTACATTAGCAGATCATCGCATCCCACTGCAGTCATTATCGCCATCTCCAATTTGTGCATAATAATCAGACAGAATGACTTGATTCGCCAAAAGTCCTCCAAACTCAAATTAAGGTAAGAATTTGATAGCTTCTTCCATTTTGTTACATTTCCACTTATAAAAGTGATGTGTTATTTTAAGGATTTATTTGCTTATTTGAAAGGCAGAGTTAAGAGAAACTGGGGAGAGTGACAGAAAGATCTTCCATCTGCTGGTTCATTCCCTAAATGACCACAATGGCTATTGGTGAGCTAGTCTGAAAACAGGATCCAGGAGCTTACTCCAGGTTTCCCATGTGTACAATGACTCAACTACTTGGGATCTCTTATGTTGCTTCCCCAGCCATGTTAGCAGGGAGCTGGACTGGAAGTGGGGCAGCGGACACTCAAATGGGTGCCCATGTGGGATATTGCCACAGAGGTGGTAACTTAATCTGGTACACCACAGTGCTGGCCCTGAAAGTGACCTAATTTTTAAAACACCTCAGAATAGAATATCTTCTAACATTTTAAAATATTGATTCACATGTTTATATTTATCATCTGCTAATATAGCCCAAACTGGTATTTATTACTACCCTAAGGGCGTTAACATGTGTCACTTCATTTGAACTCACAAGCACTACCCAAAGAAGGAGGGGTTGAAGTGGGCATTTTGGTTGGGACACCCACCTGCCAAGTTGCAGTGCCTGGATTTGAGTCCCAACTCTGCTCTCAATTCCAGTTTCTTGCTTATACACATCCAGCAAGGCAGCAGGTGATGGTCCAAATGATTGGGACTCACCACCCACATGGGAGACTTGGATTGGGTTCCTGGTTTCTGGATTCCCCCTGGCTTACCTCCATAGCGTCTCTGCCTTTTGGAGAGTAAACCAACAGATGGGATAGCTTTCTGTCTCTTTGCTTGCTCCTTCAGTTAAGGAATTTTAAAGCAGGGTTAATCATTATCTTTGTATATTTATGCACATACACATTGAGGAAATGGAGGCCTAAGGGGAACACATGCTGTATGCAAAGCTACAGAAGTCTCCATCAAGTGTGTTAGTGGACTTAGGTTACTTGTGGTTAGTTTATTGCACTGTTTGGTATTTCTGATAAGTAACTGTTTAGAAGTATATGCTTGTGTCTGTTTTGATAAGTGTAGAGTACTAGTAACACCTTTTCTCTCTTTTGTAATTAACAGTTATTTGACCAGAAAGGTTCTGCTGACTGGTAAGCAGCACTGGGAAAAGCACGGGGCAGGCAAGAGTGACATTCAACTTCCCCATTTGTTATCCACCTCAATGTCCTCTGTCTGGACCATGCAAAACTAACCAGAACTTACTGCAAGAACCCTCATCCGAAATATGGAAGGGGTAGGAGTATTTGGAACAGTTGTTAAGTCACCACTAGGGAAGCTCACCTCCCATACCGGCCTGACTGTATTTTTGGCTCCTATGCCTCTGAATCAGTTTTCTGCTAACAGGAACCCTGAGAGACAGCAAATGACGGCTCAAGTACTCGCATCCCTGCTGCCCACGTGAAAGAGTCCTATTGAGTTCTGGTCTTTTTGCTTAACCTGGCCCAGCTCTGCCTCTTCAAAGCATCTAAGAAGAAAACCTGTGGATGGGGGAAAGATATCTCTGCTGTGCAAATAAGAACTAAATAAAGAAAAAAGTAAAAAAAAAAAAAAGTGAAAGAAGTTCCTGTAGCCTAACCTCAGTCCCAGAAGGGATAGGAAGACTTAAGAGAGTCAGAAGCCAATAATATCTCACTTGAGGGCAGTGGGTAAGACCTGCTCTGCGGCACCTCCTTGAGTACACTGGTTTACACCTCATAGGGCCTTTGTGAGTGGAAACAGCATTCCCTATTCCCTTCAGGCAGGAGTTCTGCGTTACTGCCTGCCCTGACCATGCAAAGTCAGTTCATCAATCCAAAATGGGTTCAGGGAAGATGTGGATGTGCTGTGGTATGCATCTGAGCGGTCTCCAGTCCCTTTGAGGAGGAGATGGCTCTGTAATTGATCCTGACTTCCTTTACTCAATGGCCTTTCAGCCACATATGAATATAAAGTATTATTTTTGACTCCCTCACTGACCCTGATATGGAATTTAAGAAAAGAGAAACAATTTCAGAAATAGAAGGAATAACATTTGCTTGGTTTGGGAGAGTAGATACTCAATAAATATAGTTGACTTATTGGAGATGTTTCACACAATGTGAAAGCTTTATACAAAAATGTGGTCTCTATCTTCTTTCTGAACTGGAAATATCTTTTCCTATCAAAGCTCAATTTGGGAACTGCAAGAAAAAAGTAAAAGACAACTAACTTAAAGACTTTTTTCCTTAATTTTTATGAGGAATAAAGACAGACACAGAATTTATCATTCAGGAGCAGTAAGAGTGTGGAATGGGGGTGAGGGCAGAGTGAAAAAAGAAATTGCCACTGCCATATCTCACAGAAGGCAAGAAAAAAATGAATTTCCTATTAACATATTTCAGAAAGCACTTTACTCCTACCCCATCGTTGATGAGTTACATTTTTAGATAATGTGTGCAAATTTCAGTTTGACATTACCTTCTTGCTTAGTTCCTAGTTTCAATCAGCCAGTTCATTCTACAAAGAAGGTGGGGGGTGGAGAAGGGGAGTGTGAGTGAGTGAGTGGTTGTGTGTGTGTTGGGGGAAGGAGAGGAGGCGGGGTGAACAGGGAATTGTTCTTAAGAACCAAATAGTCAGTTAAAGCACAGGAATAGAAAATCCTTAAAATACCCAGGCCTGATTCACATCCTAGGTAAAAATCATTTGAGGCATCTCTCTTGGGATATGAATACTTTCCTATGGTTATCTGAGTTCGGACGCAGGGAAAGCAGGGGAGAGCTGTTTGATTTGGAAGGGAATATGAACAGAAAGATAGCCAAGAGGCAAAAGGAAACCATACATAGGTGACAGTCCTAACTACTGCCATCCTCGGGGATGGGGTGGGGTGTGGAACTGTACTGAAAGATTCACAATGCACCTGTGTGAACTCTAAATCTTCAGCTCAACTTAACCACCAATCTATGATCATTAGAAAGGATGGGACCTCTTTGATCACTTTCGGAGGATGGATAAGAGTCCCAATGATTACACGGTTTACTGTCCGAACTTAATGTTTTGATTGTCTTCAAGTTGCCCTTAATAAACAAGATTCTTATTCCTCTATTTTGTAACTCCCTTAGTGTGCCAAATCTTCTCCATACATCAAACTTTTCAATTTACTTCCAACAGTAATCAACCCTCCTCCCCAAGTCAACAGATCAACCCTTTAATTTTTCTTCATGGAATATTTATAAGATTACCGCAGTGAGGTGATAAATAAAATGACAAATGCAAAAAATTCCTCTGAATTCAGGAGATATGCCATACTCTAGCAAACATATTTTCTGTATCAGCAGTAAAACATGCTGATAAATGCTATTTTCTCTGTTCTATCACTAACAGATCTTGCTCTTATGTGCATCTAGAAAAGTTCATTTAGCTAATCAATATCTTGGGGATTTTCTTGGATCTGCCCAATTGAGGTTGGGTTTTAACTGTGCTTAAGTTTAAGGCAGCAACCATTTTAATACACTGTTACAAAAAAAAAAAAGGTGAACATGCAGTAGATGGTATTTCGTGGAAGAAGAAAATAAGTTGAAAGTTACTCCATTTCTCATCTTTGTTTAGAGAAGCAGTGAACAACTAAATAAAAAATATACTTTTTTCTAGTCACCTGTATGCTATTTTTTCCAAATGAAAGATCCTGAGCTCTCTGTACCAAAGTTTTTATGCAAGCTGCTTAGTTTGGAAAGAGGAGGAGTCAGTTTAATATTCTGGATGAAACTATCAGGATTAAGGTATGAATTAGAACATTCATTATTAGATAATTTCTGGATTCAAGTTTCAGTCTCCTACTTGTAGACTGGGAAGTTAGTTGCTTTTAAATTCAAGTTTCATGTGTAAAATGGCAGTTCTAAGGTTTATCTAAGATTCCATCTACTGATTTCTGTAAATTGTTTAGCATATAGTAAATGCTCAATAAACATTTGTTGTTACTTTGTTTCTCTAAGAGATCTCAACTTACTATTTTAATGAGCTGCTATGCATAAGATACTCAGAACACACATTAATGACACAGGAAAAACAAATTTTATCATTATTTTTATAGGATTTTGATGGATATTATAAGAAATTATACCAGTAAAGTCAATTTTGGGGTTGACTTCACACTTAAGGAGTGAATCTAAAGTATTTTCCCATTGTAGGATTTTTCAGTCTTTCATTGTTTTTAATGGATATCTCAGAAGTGAACCTCATACAGGGTTTGAAAAGTCCTTCTATAAGTGCAGTTTCTTTAAGGCATATGAAGAAACACAAAACAATCACAACCCTCTTGTCCTTGTTCAGCCAACAGAGTGAACTCCATGTCCTGCCTGCTGGTCTGGGTGCCCTATTAGACTCTCTCCCCACTGCTGTGGTCCATGTCCTACATCTCCCCTGCCAAGACAGACATACAAGACTATAAACACTTTCACAAATCTGAGGCAGAAGTTTCCTGATGTCACAGCATCAATACTGAGTTAGTTCCTTTATTTACAGACACAAATCCAGACACAAAGGCTAAGGAAAAGCAGTCACCTGAAGTCCATATGAATGGCTAATTTGTTGTTTCTATCTTGTTCTGGATTTTTCACTGAGTCTGCAACTTCATTATTAATACTATTCAGTGAGACACATGTTGTATTGGAAGAAAAAAATCACAGGGAATCAGAGGTGGTGTGTAAGACATTTTTTGTTCGTGGTGTGTAATAACTCTCATTGACTTCATTTTTTGGGCATGCTTAACCTAGTTTGGCAACGCAGTTTCATATTAGACTACTGCTTCCAAAAAAACATCTTCCATATCTGCCTCTCTTTTTCATAGCACCAAGGAATTAAAAATGAGTTTGTTCTTTCATGGGAATTTCAACTTTCCTGCTTTGTCTTGTTTTTCCCTCTAGCTAAATCCTAACCACATCTTCTTTCACACCCAGGCCAATATCTGCAGCTAACACATAACTCACCTTTCTCAATCACTCTTGGCACATATAGTCTGTTCCATACACTGGTCTTTTGTAACTGAAAATGTTACAAAATTCCCCTTACAGCTCTCAGCCATCTAAGATGGATACAATACTACTCTAAAAACTATACTGCATTAACACAAAAATACTCGTAGTAAAAATACAATTTTATGCAATAGTAGCATCGAGCAAAAATGTAATTCTATCATTGTGATGTGAATAATCATGCAACGTGGACAGACAGCTCAAGATTGTTGTCTTACACTGATTTCTTTCATTCTGGAGATTTTTCTTTGCTCTATTATCTCCCATCCTCACCTTTATTTCATTTGGGGTGGTAGGATGGTAAAAGAAACTTACAAAAATGTAATTCAGTATCCCAGCACTGCTGGATTCAAAACATCCCCTGAGCCACCAACCCTATTGAGGTTAATTCATACATTTCCTCCCCTAAAGTACTGATTATAGAGGAGCTTGGATTCTATAAAGTTATCATGATGCATATAAAACAGAATGAAAAGTCCACAAAACAAATAAAAAAACTCCAAGAAGCTAAATCAATTCTCTGTCTTTTATGGTAGCATTGTAATTTCTACCAGAGCTTTGGTATATTTACCTCAATTTTTAGGTTGCATGAATGCTATAGTTACGTGACCTCTCTTTTTCTCTCCAGTAGCAGAGGCTGCATGTGGGTGAAGGAGAAAAGCAAAGAATGTGGGATCCAATGCCACTGTGTATCCACAGCTGCACACAAATGCAATACAGGATACGTTATATTTTCCCCATGGCACCTAGATTATTGTCTCCCAATTGGAAAAAGGAAATCTAATATCCCTGACAACGTAAGTAGAGAGATGCCCAAAAGCATTGAAAAGAAGACTTAAATTTGGATCTCCTCTGAAGAAAGACACAGAATGAGCTATTTCTCCAAAGAATGATAAATATTGTTATCTTTGTCTCCCTTTATAAACAGGAGTTTCACTTAAAGTCATGACGTATTAAGTAGGTTCTTCAGGGAATAGCCAACAGCCTCCATGTAGAGGAACATGCAGTGCATTGGTTACAGGGTAGGGGTTAAGCAATGACATTCATCTTATAAACAATAAAATACAATTAAAATAAGATAAAATCATGCTTTTGGAAACTTAGGGTTAGATCCCAGCTCTATTAGTAGCTATGCTGTCTAGGGTAGCTACTTAACCTCACTAAATTTGTTTCCTGATCTAAAAAAAAGCAGGCTGTTCTTCATGTTGAATGAAGTAACATTTGTCCAATGCTTAGTAAACACCCAGCACAGAATAAGGACTTGACAAGTGGTAGTAATTATCTCCTCTTGTATCATAATGCATAGAAAGATCAACTTTGTTCTATGTGTTCCCAGGTGGTGAAGAATTTATTGATAACCCACATTCTGGGATGAGTGCAGCGTGCCTGTAACACAGTCAACGGAATTACTTCCTCTTAGGTATCTTTATAGAAGCAAGAACCATCTAAGGGAATCTGTTCCATACACCAGGGAGTAGTTCAGGGCTGGAAAATCTTAATCTTGAATTCTTATCTCTTGTCACCTCCCACCCCCAATCCTCCCACTGGATATTTAGAACTCCTTGTAAACTTCACAGGATCGGGATGCATTGAGATCTGTAGGAGGTGTTGGAGGAAAAGGGGGGACTGAGATGTTAAAAATCAGGGCAGCAAAAATACCTATGATGTCATTTACTCTGACTTCTGTACCACCAGCTGTAGCCTTTCAACTTGTGTGGTGTGAAATCTCACCTCTCCCAGCCTGTGTTATGATTTAATCCCAAACATGGGCCTCAGAGGGTCTCCCTCAAGAATAAGTCTCGCTCTTTCTCTCTCTTCCTGAAGCCCTAGCTCCCTCCTTCTCTGACTTTTAGCATACCCAATTAAACCTGAACAACTGGTGGATGGAGGAAATATGCTGCTTCTATGAAATGGTACAGCAGGGACCAGTTTCACTGTTAATTTAAAATGCTAGAATTAATTAGGTAGTGTAAATGAAGAATTTAATAAGCACTCTTTACAACCATAAGTTCTACTTTTATTAAACACTGCTACCAAATGAGGGCAAATATCCCTGGTCTCTCTATATTTCCCTGCCTCATTCACATAAGTCCTTTACAACTAACAGTCTTTTCTGGAGGCCCGAAAAAAAAAAAAGACTGCAGAATTATAAATTTATCCCTGAATTATGTTTCTACTTTCAATTCATAAGCTTTTTCTTTAAGCTCAGATGCTACTGTATGTCTCTGCTTGTGCTGGAGAGGGTGCTAAACAAACCAAAGTTGACAATTTTGGTTTTGTATACCAAATTAAAGGCTGTCTTCGAAGCTGTCACTCCTATTCAAATCTACTCGGTGAACTACCAAATTAGCATTCTTTCAGTAAAGGAATCTGCTTGTTTAAACATGTGTCTTTAGAAAACAAGGAACAACACCATGAATCAGAACTTCTCAAAAAATCTCACTAAAATTCCAGGGGAACTCTTCTGAAAAGGTGATTAATAATACTCATGAATATAGTTGGCAGAGTCCCTTTTTAGGTAAGGCTATGCCAAAAATACACTTTCCTATACATGAGTGGGAGGAAAAAATCATATGGTTAACTGTTTTTAATTTGGTTTGAATTATCATCCTATTATATAAAGATTATTCAGGAGTCTAAATGCCAGCTTTCTGGAAGTAAGGCAATTCATAGATGATCCAGTGCTCTAGGATAAGATCAATAAAGTCAGCTAGCATTGGGAGACCTTGATACAATCTTTTTGAGTTCTGGACATTCTCCTTCATGCATACTGGCTGTATCTATAATAGTAATGTCCTCCATTTACTGAGAAACCACTATATGCCAAGCATTGTGCTAAGCACTACATGTCTTGTTTCTCATTTAGTCTACATAAGATCTTTGACGTTTAAGTATTAAGCTCCAATTTTATAGATAAACAAATTAGGTTTGGAGGGTTATGTGACTTATGTTTTGGAAAGTAGCACTGTCATTTTACATTTATGATTCTGTAAAGTAATTTATAAGAGAAAATTTGCATCTAAGTTATGGGACTAGGAGAATGTATATATTTAAATATGCACATGTACACTGTATTCTTTGATTTAAAAGATTATGCATCTCCTTATTTTAAGCACAGAATTTCCTTTATATATACATATATATACATACTATGAGCATATACAAATACAACATAAATAAATAAAAACATATATGTAAATTAAGACCAATTGTCCACCAATTAAACTTCCCAGAGAAATGAAAACACAAATCAGCAACTAAAACTGTTGCATATGGGACTGCTGTTATGGCACTGTGAGTGAAGTCACCCCTTGTGATTCCAGCATCCCATATTGGAGTGCTGCTCTGAGTCCCGCCTGCTCTGCTTTCCATCCAGTTTCCTACTTGCTAATGTCCTGGGAAGGCAGTGCAAGACTGCTGATGTGCCTGGGGCCCAGCCATCCAGGAGCAAGACTCAAAGAGTTCAGGGACCCTGGCTTCAACCTGGTCATTCTGGCCATTTGGGAGTGAACTGGTAGTAGAAAGATTGATGTGTGTGTGTGTGTGTGTGTGTGAGAGAGAGAGACAGAGAGAGACAGAGAGACAGAGAGACAGAGAGACTCTGCTCTTTGAATAAATACATCTTCAAAACTAAAGTACTCAACGTTGAACATGAAGATTGCAAATGCAGTGTATCAGTCAGTAGCAGTCTGACTGACATCAATATGTAAACCAGTATGCTTTTTTCTTTTTTTGAGAAAGTTTACTCAAGGGTCAGCATTACAGCATAGTGAATTGGGCTACACCTGCACTGCCAACATTCACATGGTCACTTGTTCAAGTCCCAGCTGCTCCACTTCAGATCCAGTTCCCTGTTAATGTGCTTGGGAGGGCAGGGGAAGAGAGCCCAAGTGCTTGGACCCCTGCATCATGTGGGAGTTCTAGCTGAAGCTCCTGGCTCCTGACTTCAGTCTGACTCAGCCCTAAGCCACCAGTAGACCTCTCAAATCTCTTCCTCAGTCTGTAACTCTGCTTTCCAAATAAATGAAATAATTTGATAATTTTTATTAAATTATTGCAGAGAGATAAGAAAAGTCAAGGAAGAGGTATTGCCCATCTACTAGGTCACTTCTCAAATGGCCACAACATGCAGGACTGGACCAGCCAAAGTCAGAAACCAGGAACCAGAAGCCTCATCCAGATCTCCCACCTGTGTGACTGGGGATGAAGCAATTAGGCCATCTTTTGCTGCTTTAGCAGGGAAATGGATCAAAAACTGAACAGCTGGGACTTGAAACAGCACCCACACAAGGTGCAGATATTACAGGCTGGGGATTTACTGCAGGAGGTCGCCTCTTTTTTTTTTTTTCCCCAAACAAAATATTTTTGAGGTGGACATTGGGTGGTGCAGCCTAAGTCACCATTTGAGAAACCTGCACTTCAAATTGGAATACTTGTTTGAGTTCTACTCCGTTTCTGAGCCACCTTCCTACTAGTGAGCATGCTCAGGGAGCAAATGCCCTAAGACCCAGATAGAGATTCAGATTGAGTTCTGGATTCCTGGTTTCTACCTGGCCCATTCTGGCTATTCTGGCTGTTTAGAGAGTAACCAGTGGATGGAAGCTTCCCTCTATCTTTCTCTGTTTTTGTCCCACTCTTTGTTTTTCTGCCTTTAATTAAAATAAAAATAAATATATTTTAAAAAACCTATTTTCAACTCAGTACGATTACATGAAAACCTTTCAAGAGTTATCACATTGGCATCTGGCAAACATTAGATCCCCAGTCAGCAATTCTCAATTACAAAAAATATATATAATCTAAAACTCTCAAGTATTAAAGTTATATAGGGCAGTGTTTTACTTTCAATTAAGATCTCCAAAACAAGGAGTTAAATAAATCAAATACCTCAAATGCAGATCTTGACTGAGTATTTCCCTACTACTGCAGGATAGCTCATTTCTGAATCACCTGCTATCTACAGGCCATATCTCTCCACAGGAGCAATGGCCAATTGTGGCCATTCCACATGTTCACCTTGGCCCCTTTTAATACAACTGTCCCAGAAACACAAAAGGCATTGGATACACAGGAACCAAGTGTTTGAGAGCAGATGAATAAATGAATAAAATCTAGTGTGGCATATAGGGAGGGCAGGAGGCAGAATACAAAATTAAAGAATAAAGCGAAGGGGTGGCTAATTAGGAATAAAAGGATGAAATTGAAGTCATATCATTTTAAGTTGAAGAGGTTCCAGAATTTTCATCTGCTTCCGTCTCTCTCCAATCACAGTATTGCTTTGCATGACCTACAGATGTGTGTAGTGTGAATTTATGATTGTGTTTTCACATCACCCTTGAATGCAGGAAGCATGATACAGAAACTCAGATGCACGTGCGTTTCTGCTAAGGTCTCTGCGTCTCAGGACCAACTGAGCTGCAAATCTCAGGACTAGAATTCTGAAGAAGAGCATACCTGTAATTTTGTCTCTCACAAGCTTGCAGGATTCTATTTCTCCAATGCTCCCAAAGAGACTTCTGAATTCCTCTTGGGTCATGTTCTGGGGCAAATAGTTGACAATAAGATTAGTTTTGCTGTCATCTGTGGCTGCCCCGGTTTGCATGGGAGAAGGACAGTTTCTGTTGTTGCTGGAGGGTCCATTGCTTGTATTGGATGTTGGGCCATTTGACACCTGAGGCTCCATGGTGCTAATTATCTAAAGAAAAAAAAAAAACAGTGTAAAGAAGCTTTCTAAAATCTCAAAAAGTTGAAATCTCTTTAAAATTTTTATTTTATTTTCAGAAAAGAAAGAGAACAAGAAAAAGCAAGATGGAACAAAAGAGACTGGGTTGTGAATACAGCCAATTTAGAAGCATGTTTTTAACCAAAATGTTAAACTCCCCTTGCTATTTTTAGACCAACCCATAGATTTTGAACAGATTAGAATGCAGTAGGAACTCTCCCATTATTTTGTTAATGAAAAGCTAATTCCTGTTTTCATTACACAATCACTCTCAGAAATGTATACTTAAGCCATACCAAATTATAATTAAAATGTAAAGTAATAATCATGATTAAAATTATAGTTCCATTAAAGCTGAAAAAGCTAAATATAGAGGGCTACATTCACAAGATCAAACACAGTACCTGTTTATTAACTATCTCATAAAGCAAAATGACGTTAAATTATGTGGATCTGTCCATGTCAGGAGGGCTTAGATTTTCACTGATGTTTTAACACAGATGAAACTTCAGATTTCATAAGTCCGTGCTAGAGGAGTTGCAAAGTCATGCAATGATTCTTTCATCCAGCCACTCTTACTGTTTCTCCCAGACTTCTAATAAAATAAGAAATCGGAAGCAAGTTTCCTCTAGATCTCCTTGTTAGGTCCAGCCCAGTCCAAGGGCTGTCCTCTTACACATTACTCACAAAGGATTCTTGCTGGTTTAAATATTTAATTAAACAGATTTCCTCAGATGTGTGAATTGTTCCAGGTGGCATCTACAGGAATAAAGAAATGAGTAAGAGTGCCTATCCTTAGGGGACATAAGAGACTGTAGAAGACACAAGTAAACTTTTCCTGAGTGGGGATGCAGGAAAGAAACGATTACTTCTGCTTATAGGATAGAGGGATTCAGGGGAAAGTACTCAGAAGATGATTCTAGAACAAGATTTTAGATGGAAAAATAGGTGTAATCTTGTGGAATCAGGTCATGACGATGCCCTGTATGGGATGACAAGCACAGCAACACCAAAGTGCAGAGCCAGAAGGCACAAGGGAGAATCAAATCTAGCTCAACACTCTCCTGTTTGGGATGCAATTCAGAGATGTCCAGTGACGACTCTGTCATCCCAAGAAAATGGGGCAGAGTCTAGGCCCATACTCAGACTTCCTGGGCCCAAATATAGCCTTTTAGTTTTGACTTTCCATTCTATAGAATTATTTTCCCTTACTTAGCCATCATAATACAACTTTTGTTTCTTTTGAAATGATTATAAATTTGTTGGGAATGAAATCATGATCTGCCACTACTTAACTGTGTGACCTTCACAGAAAGGGAGCCTGAGTTTTCCTCAACTAGAAAATGGGTAACTTTTTTTTGTCTGCAAAGCAGTAAGAGGCAGTGGCACAATGCATGTAAACACTACAACAGTGTTAGAAAAATTTCCCTCCCACTGAGAGTTTCTAATATCATCCGACACCTGAGATTTCTTCTGCTGACTCCTCACAAGATGGTACATTCCAGTATTCTCTGTATTCCATGACAGGCCTGGAAGACATACTACAACTGACAGTTTCGGTCATTGTTACCATTTGATTGCTTGAATAATTTTTGGTGAGCATTTTTATTGACTATTCCATATATGTAATAATGAATATAAATCTCAATGGACATTCCAACGAATGTTTACAAAATAAACACAATCCTGGGGAAATGCCTTGCAGATCATGATACAGGACACGACTAGCACCAAAGAAGCCTTGCTTCCATCCCAAAGTCTGTCATTTTTGCATCACCCCCCCCACCAAGGCAACCCCATTTTAACTTCTAATTCATAGATAATGTTTAATCTGCTTTTGAGTTTTATACGCATGGTGCTATTTAACAGATTCTTTTGTGACTTTTCATTCGTGTCTGGGGCATCTGTGTTGTTACCTGTAGCAGTATGTTGTCCTCCAGTGCCATAGAGAAATAGCTGTATACAAATGGCATGTCTTCTTATCTGCTGATGAACATTTGAACTGTTTCTAGCTTTGAACTGGTATGGATAATGCTTCTATGAGCACTACATACATGTCTTTTGGTGCATATGTGCACACATTTCTGTTGAGAATATTCCTAAGATTTTAGTTTTGTGGAGTCACACACTATACATATGCTCAATCTTAGTAGACAGCCATACCTCCATACCCATGGGTTCTGTTTCTGTGAAGTCAATCACCCATGGATTAAAAATATTCAAGAAAAATCTGCATCTTTACTAAACACAGGTATTTTATTATAGTAAGTATTTACACAGCATTTACATTGTATTAGGCATTATAAATAGCCTAGAAAGGAGTTAAAGTATAGAGGAGAAGGCGCGCATTATATGAAGATACTCTTCCATTTTGTATAATAGACTTGCCCATCTCCTGTTGTTGGTGTTTGCAAATGGGGTGACTTTGAAACCACACTTTGTGGATCACAAGCAATAACTGTATTGACAGCAGTTTTACAAAGTGGTTGTATCAATTTACATTCCTATCAGCAGAATATGAAAGTTCCAGGTGCTCTACATTCTCATCAATATCCAGAGGCTGATTTGATTTCACATTCTTCTCTCTTAAGCACACAGTTGTAGTAAAAGAGAAATAAATTTCTGAGTCAAGACACACTTAACAAGACACAGTTAACAGGGGCTGACATTGCGGCATAGTGAATTATAAGCTACTTCCTTCAATGCTAGTATCCCACATGTGCACAGTTCAAGTCCTGGCTGCTCCTTTTCTGATCCAGTTATCTGCTAATGTTGTGCCGGTTTTTTGAAACCCCCAGATAATCATCAAGTCTGAAGTTGGTGCTGAGGCAAAAAGGTGGTTTATTCAGGTTAGCCTAGGTAACCCAGCGACCTCCCCCAGCCCAGCATGGCTGAGCGGGGGAGGGGCAGCCGCAGCCGAGGCTGCAAGGATCCACAAGGAGGACAAAAGAAGCGTGAGCCACAAGAGCCAAGGGAAGGGCCGAGAGCACAAGCCCCCCAGTTCTTATACATTTCAGGCTATTAATTATACAGTCATGACTTAGCAGGCTTCTATTGGTGGGTTTGAAACAAGCAACTTTTAAAAAGTACAAATTGATAAGCTATTGGGCTGTGAATCTTATCAAACACCAGGTACCTCCTTCCTGAGGAGTGGTCTGCCTACGTGACCTGCCAGGTGTCCTGCCGGGTGTCACGTAGACTATCAGGCCTGGAGTTCACACAGCCCCCAGCCGGCCATTAAGGCAGAATCACAAAAGGCAGAAAACGCCTAGGTTCTTCACTAACATGCCTTGGAAAGTAGTGGAAAATGGTGTGAGTGCCTGGATCCCTTCTTGCCCTCATGTGGGAAACTGGCATAGTGGTTCAGGATCCTAGCATCGGCCTAACTCAGTCTTGACCACTGCAGTCATTTGGGTAGTGAATCAGCAGATGCAAGATCTTTCTCTCACTCAACTCTTGCTTTCTTGCTCTGTTTTTCAAATAAATAAATCATTTTTCTTTTAAAGACATAGTTGATTAGAATTCTAGTCTTATCATTTATTAGATGTGTGACTTCAGACAAGTTATTTTAACAGTCTAAATGTTAGTTTTCATTTCTATAAGACTAGAATAAAGCCTGCTCTGAAGGATTATCTCCAGAATGAGAGATCATATATATTACAAGACATCATGTTAGGCCCCACAATGCCCCACATAGGTGAATTTTACTCTAATTTCCTCTTGTGATGGACACAAATGGAAATTAACTCCAGAGATTACACTTTAAGTCTCAAAAGGAGCCAAAGGAACTATTAAAGCAGACTGATAAAGTTGGGGACCGTCAAAGATGAGTAATCATCACATAATTGTTTTAAGTGGTTTCAATTGTTATATTCCCAGAACTTTATTCTTGGCTTCAGGTCAAATGAAGAATTCTAGAAGACTGGTGGTGATTGTGGGGCTGTGTGTGTGTGTGTGTGTATGTATACAAAAATGTTTCTGAGAAGAATCCAAGATAATGTTCTCCTCAGACAGAAAGGAACTACTTAGTAAAGCCTATTCCACTGCTCTGCCCTTGAGGCAAAGGTCCAGGAAAAGAATCAGAGAGAAGGAGACCTCGGGGAGGGGTCAGCTGATGGAACTGCTAATACAGGGCATCAGCATAATAGCATAATGCCTGGCCAGCAGGCAGCTCTCTGCTCTGCCATGCTGTCAGGCCTTCTGGATTTGTGCATGCCTCCCTCTTCTATGTCCTTTCCCAACCTCACTAATCATGGATCTAGGCAACAAGCACAACTCATAAGTAATTCAAAAATCAAAATTAAGCCATTTCAGGAGATCTCAGTTGCAAAACCCCAGAGTTATCCGACTATTACATTTTGACTTAATGGTTTATATGACTTAAGAACAATCCCACAATCTACAGAACCCCTTCTCAGCTTCCCATATTTCTCAGGTGATCCTTCTTAGTACCCACCCCCAACCCCTGGAATACTCAGAAAATATCTGGTATTATTGACAGGGTAGGCAGAAGTACGTAAGTCACATTTAAGCATGCAGCAATTCTGTGGAATCAAAATGGTTTAGTCAGGTTCCTCCCCATTGCATCCCCATGCCCCTGCCACTGGATCTTCACCTTATATACATATAGTAAAAGCCAGAACTTACCCACGTGACTGTCTCATAGGTCCACCTATTTCTGTAAGGTCCAGAAAATATTAAGGCTACAGCAAAGCAATTTCAGTTACACCAATCAGATTTCTGGCTCCTTATCTCTTGCATGAATTTCCTAGTTCATACTGAGTCCTGGAGTGGAGCCCAATCAGTAAGTCAGATAAATTTAACTGGGCCCAAATTTTTTAAAAGGAGTCATGAGATGCCATGCTTTCTACTGAGGAGACACTTCTGCTGACCACTGCCTGTATATTATGCCAAATATTATATTCCACTAATGCAGATCTGTTTGCTCTGCACAACCACTATGCAGCTATCCCTTTTGTGTATCCAGAAAGAACGGATGAAAATGTGCATGTATGCACACACCGAATTTTCTAAATAAAAATGTACAGTCTGAAAGCTGAGAAACATTTGTGAATATGTATTAATATCTATCACATAATAAGAACCCCCCGCTGGTCTTAATAATATACTTCCAGGATGCAACACAAGCTATAAAAAGCAGTAAGAAATGCAAAATGTCAGAAACAAACCTGACATATGAACAAACCAAGAGGATTTTAAATTACCACCTAGAAAATAAGAGAAGTTTCTAAGATGAAAAGGTGTTGAATACATGAATATGTACCATAGCACATAGCATTTTAAGGCTATGCAATAGATTTTAAAGAGAGGACATCTGTGCTCTCTAGGTGGGAAACAGAACAGAGGTAGAGAATGTGTGTGTTGGTAGGAAGTACATCCTCCAACAAGCACAGAACTGGCTTGGGAAAATCTGAACAGTTCTTCCCCAGGCTAATGCCTTTGGTATTCTAACAGTAAAATTTTCATTGCAAATAAATATATAAGTTACTCAAGTGTGCATATGTACTTTAATCAAACATTCTGTGTGGGTCTCCCAGCCAGCTTTGCAGGTGACCAGGTTCCAAACCCCTGACTTGCCCTCCTTTACTCTTCTGAAAGGCAATTAAAAACAGAATTACAGTCAGCAGCCAGGATGGAACATTGAGGAGGTTCAGTTGACTTCAAACTCTAATGGCTGTACAAAGCACTACATTAAATCTTTTATGTTCTGTGATATATTTTAAGAAACATTATACAGGCAAAAAATTCCAGGGATAAACTATCAGAGCAGTGCACAATAACAGAGACACTCAAATCCTGTCATTGTGAATGTCAATGGTTTGAATGACTAATTACTCACACTCAATGCATTAACCTCACCCCTCCCATCACTCCTTTTCTGCAAAAATATTCAACAAAGGCAAAGGAAAAGCCTCTGATGTGCAGCTGCCAGATCGTCACCAGAATCTTTTCTCTTTATAGAGAGGAGGTAAAGAGAAAAGGCTAGGCCAGCCTCTTCTTCAGTGTAATTCTGAAACACAAAAAGCCAATCTTCTCTGACTTTCATGGCAGTCCAGAGCCCGTACAGCTCCTCAAAGCACTTGTAGCTCTACTTCTTTGATTTACCAGGTTATCAATACATTTTAAAAGGGAGTTATTTTACTGATGGCCAGATCTGGGTATGTCGAATGAACAGAAAGGGAGCCCCAGCCTAAGTGTCAGGTGTTAGATTAGGCCCTGGATATATAAGAACAAATAGCAAGCCCTTACCGAATCATAGTGTGGATGCATAACAAATATCAGGGAACATTAGGAACCACAGGGTCCAAATCCATAATTTTACTGACAAGGAAACTGATGACTAGAAAGGGGAAATGACTTGCCCAAGATTACATAGCTTATTAGAGGTAGAGAACAGACTGAAGCTCAGCTATACAGACTACCTTATGCCTACTCCTTGGGTGGCAGGGGTTCAAATACTTGGTGGTCATCTGCCGCTTTCCCAGGTGCATCTGCAAGGATCAGGATCAGAAACAGAGGACCTGGGACTCAAACCAGTGTTCTGATATGGGATGACTATGTCATAGGCAATAGCTTGAGCTGCTGCTACAACACAATAGCAGGCCACCACTTACATATTCTGAAGACAATGCAATGAAAGGTGTTCTGGTGTTAACTGAAGATTAAGGTTCTGTTTGGAATGTCTGAATCTTATTTTGAAGTTCTGGTTTGAGTCTGCTTCCAATCCAGAATGCACTTGGGAGGTAGCAGATGATGGTTCAAGTATTTGGGCCCATATAATCAACATCGGCAACCTGCATAGAGTTCTGGCTTCACCCTGGCCTAGCTCCAGCTGTTGAAAGCGTTTCATCAAGAGGGGGCCAGTGGATAAAATATATTTCTTTCCTCTGCTATTGAAATAAACAAATAAATCTTTAAAGGAAAGAAAATACAGGCATGACCATTTGGATAATGATTTAGTTCTTTGGCATGTGGGGTGAAGGTGGCTATATACTAAAAACAAAACACATTTACTTCTATATCTTGCTGAATACAGCATTTTAGAGCATTTTCTCTCTCTTTCTCTCTCTCTTTCTCTCTCTCTCACACACACACACACACACACAACCAAAAACGGGATTTGAAATCTGAGGTTCATGAATTTATCACATGTATCTATTTTGCTTATTTCATTATCTCCTGCCTGAAGAACAAGGCTTGACAACACGTATGCTCTGCATAAAGGACTGTGGAATGAATGAGAGTATTCATAGGTCTCTAGCTCCCTGGGCCCCTCAAATGACCTTGTGAAGTACACACCAATAAAGGACTAACATTATCCTCATTTTACATCGAACAAGAGGTAACAACCAATTACTGAGCACTTATTATATGCCAGGCATGAATTAAAATATTATTTCAAGGGCAGTTTTGTTTTTGGATTTTTTTTATTATGGCAAGATGTATGCAAGATTTACTGTCTTAACCATCTGTAAACGTACAATCCGGTAGTATTACAGTCATCCATAATGTTGTGCAACCGTCATTATCATCCATTTCCAGAATTCTTTCCATCTTGGAAATCTGCAACTGTGTACCCAGGAAGTAACAAATTTCTATCCTCTACTTCACCCAGTCATTGTAGTTACCATTCTGCTTTCTGTCACTGTGTCAAATATACTTAAGAAGGCAGGCTGAGCCTTTGGCTGGCATGAACTCAGAGGATCTACTGAAAGCCTTGGCTCTCTCTTCCTCATAAACCTATGGCAGGCTAATTTTGCACGGCCTCTGAATGATGCGACGTTGTCAATATTGACACAGTGCTGAGCAGAAAAAAGGTCCTCAATCCCTGGTCTAGAATGACATTTGTTTTTATTGACAGCAAATTTTAGAATCCTGCCTCAACACTCTTCCTCCACTGATTTGGTCTGCACTCAATTCCATACCAAGGTGGGTGAAAACTATTAGTGAAGCATGCTGGCAACATACCTTGCCTATCACTGGCATGGGCCTTCTGTACACTCATTTCAGCCCCATTTAAGAAGTCATTAGGAGAGAGAAAGAGCAGAATCTGGCAGCTCAGGAAAGCCTTTGCCTTTATTGGTTTAAGAAGGAAATGATAGAGGTACCTGCCCACACAGAACTGCCAGGAAAAGTAAATGAGATCATTTATATGAGGCGCTCAGCTCTATTCCTGCCATGCTAAGCCCTGCACAGACATTACTGAATACTATGGTTAATATTAATGGAGAAAAGGGAGAGCAATAAAAACCAACACCTAAGAATCTAGTTTTGAAGTTAGAAAAGCTAAAGAGACACAATATAATCAAAAGAAACATTTTTCTATCCTTCACAAATCACAACACATATTTCTCTGCTTTCAGAATTCATTAATCAAATGCTTTTGAAAAGTATTTATTTTAGAGACAAAGAGACAAACACACACACACACACACACACACACAGAGAGAGAGAGAGAGAGAGAGAGAGAGAGAGAATCCTGGTTCATTTCCGAAATGGTTGCAACAGCCAGGACTGACCCAGGCCAAAGCCCAGGAGCCCAGAGCTCTACCTGGGTTTCCACATGTGTGGCAGGGACCCAAGTACTTGAGCCATCTTCTCTTGCCTTCCATACACTTTAGCGGGAAGCTAAATCAGAAGCAGAGTTCTCAGGACTCACACCAGCACTCTGATATGGGATGTAGTTTCATAAGCAGTGCCTTAACCTGTTGTGTCACAACAGCCCTGGTTCAGCGCCCTTCTACACCATGGAAGAGTAATCTCAAGCTCAGTATACACAACAGCATCAAGAGGAAAGAACTAAAAAAGGTCACAAGAATATTTTTCTTTTATCCCCCTTCTATTTTGAGCTCTCTCTACAGGATGGTATTCCCAGCAACTAGAAAGATGCTAAAAGGAATGTACCAATGACAAATATGTCTCAGGTGCGAACATCTGAGACCCATATATGCATTTTATTAAGTATCTTAACACTCATTTAAAGGTGTTCCCTTTGACTGTATTGGAAGGACTTTTGAAAATTTATGTATAAAGGCTAACCCTTACATAATAGAATAAGCACTCCCAGGAGCTTGAAGAATAATGTTTACCAAGGGCAGTCACTGAATTGAACCATTAAAGAAATAGATTTAAATTATTCATGAGAACAAAAATAAAAGTCCTAATTCTCTTTGTAAGCATTTCCCACTTAACCCTTATAAAATTCGGACACGCAGTATGTTGGAGTCTGGTGAAGTGGCCCAGACTACTCCATCTCACTCACTATCCAAAAACCTGAAAAATAAATCCCCTAAGTTAGAAAATTACACAGCAGACTCAGTGTTCCTGAAGACAGATATTATTTTTAGAAATAATTCTTCACTGCATTATTTTTTTTATTCCTGGAGAGATACTAAAGTTTCCTTGTAATCCCCCAATTTCATATTTCTTTAAAATTTCTGTCATCAGTTTATAAAACCCATACTTCCTCTGTTTTCAAGAGGCTTTAATTTGCTTCAGTCACTTCAAGCTAATATATATATATTATAAAGCTATTATATATGATACATATAATTTTTTTTCTAGAAGCAATACTTTCTTGTTTCTGTTTCAGTTGCAATGGAGACAAGTGTTATTACTACCAGGAGGCAGGGCTGAGACTGACGGGGTCTCTCTACTCTGAGACAAGAGAATCTGGGGTATCTCCCTTTCATCTAGTTAGCAGGTGATGTCTCACAAAGATACCTAGACCAGGGAATTCTGGCTGAATACTGCACTCATGATATCTATTTGTACCAAGTGTTTGTAGATTCAATGGAAAGGTAACTAGAAAACTAAAGAAAATATATTTAATTCCAATTGGGGGAAAACATACTGACAACACCTTTGGGCAGACACACAAATAACCCGGAAGACCTATTTACCCTAAGAAACTGTCTTAATACATTCTTAGCATATCCTTAAAATAAGTACATTCAATTTAACAGAAGTTTATTGAGTGCTATTATAGCCCTAGGCATTGTTCTAGGAATTGGGGAAACAAAATAATAATTTGGTTTCTGCTATATAAGGTTCAAACTGAGAGGGAGGCAGATCATGGCAGCTAAAGAAAAAATTGAAATCAATGGCATACACGCTCTTCTCTAAGTAACTCCCCTCCTGAGATTCCCTAATGACTTCCCCTCTTCACTAAAAGCAGGTACACTGAATACTCTCAGAGTAATCCTGTGCAGTTCCAATACTGAACTGGCAGTGCTGTTCTTGGTCTAAATGTCCATGTCCTAAACAAACAGCCACTTGTAACAGTGAGGTAAGTTCAAGGCATCCCTCCTTTGAAACAGTATCTTCTCCACTGCAGAGGAACACTAGGCCTGCCCAGAGTATTCTCAGCAGAGGTATTCAGGATTTAAAAGAAAAAAAAATGTCAGCAGCTGCTGGAGAGAACAGGAGGTATTAATACTTAAAATAGCAGGGCCTGAATGGATATGAAAAGCAGAATCAAAATTTAAATTCTCTTAGACATTATTCTCAAATTCACAGAAACTCAGTTTCTTAATGTTCCCCAGACATATCACACACATTTCTTCACTTAAATAAGATACTGGCCTCCTTGATGTCTTACTGTGTTTCTCTGAGCTTCAGTCAGGCTGTAAAATGATTTTCCTGGTGTGTCCATCCTGACGCAGTTGCGGTAAAATTCCTGGCGATTTGATTTGAACAGACTTTTATATAGCAAACTCTCCAGAACGGAGGGACAGTCTGATCATTAGGTTCATTTACAAACATGGTAGAACCTTTCTTTCATCCCCCACAGTTTTTTTTTTTTGTACAAAGGTAAATAAGTAAATTAAACTTACAATATGCTTTGCTTACTAAAGCAGTATTTAAAAAAGACAAATGTTTTCATTTTAACAAAAAAACACAGTTTTGTGGGCAAGCTCAGGCTTCCGACAAAAAATATTAATTCTAATAAAAAAATTAATGGGAAAATAATCCGTTCCCACCCTCCTCCTGAAGCCCCTCTGAATTCTGAATGTTTTATATGGACAAAAGAACAAGACAACTAATAATAAACTATGTGTAATTGTTGGGATAGGAATCAGTTGTGATTGTAAATATGTTATCTTTATCTTCTACACAAAGACTATCTAATGAATCTTTGGAAAAACTGCCTACAGACTGGTTAAGTAAGATTTACCTTCTGATTATATGCATAAACGATAGCATATTGTGCAATATTGTATATATATATATGAGAAAAAAAACATATATGAAATGCCTGGCTAGTGGCCCAGAGTGTGAGTAAACTTACAAAGAGTTATCTATAAAAGAAATAAGTTATTCTGAATATGTAAGTAAGATGATTCTTCAAAAAGCTAATGGACAATGCATATTATGAAAACAAAATGATGCCTGGGTTTCAAAAATCTTTGGCACTAAAATAAGCTTGTCATTTAATTCTGTTCACCATAAACTTTTGAAGTATCTTCTTATATCATGATCTAAAGCATTAAGGTTACATTTTTGAACCTGTTTTATACACATTTATGTAAACCTTTCAAAGATCTCCATGGAAATACAACATTTTTAAAAAATTTAATCTTATTATGCTATAATTTCATAGGCTCTGGGATTTCCCTTCCCCTCTCCTCAAATCTTCTCGCCCCACATCGACTTCCCCCATATCATTACAGTAGCATAGTCCTTCACAAACAGTTCTAAGTCTGTCATTCTGCTATTTAAGTGCATCTTGACATTGTAGGTATTGACAATGGCAGAGTCCAGCATGCTATTGTTAAGCTATATTTAACAGTTTCATTGGAAGTCTGTCTTTGATTTGGAAGTAAGATGAAATACAATTTATTTTGAAAAATTTTCTTCCCTTAGCAGGGGTGAGGATAGAGAGAAGAGTGAAGAGGAGTAGGAAGAGTTGGCATCTGGAAAAATCTATAGAGTAACCTCTTTTTACAGAGAAATTACACATTGCCAACAGTTCTTCAATTGTGTAATCAAAAGACAGAGATTATTTAGGTTTTTGAGGTTTTTGGAAGCTAAAGACAACGAGTAAAATAAAATGGCTCTCAGTGTGGAGGTACTTCAAAAAATTAGTGAAAATATGGATTAACAAACGATGCATGCATTTCAAAACTTTTTCTGCAACAAATAAGTTTAATTTTATTTTTCAAGACACGTACTGAATTGCACTCATATTTAAAGTAGACAAGGTAAATTATACAATTCACACAGCTTCATATTGGGAAACATTCTGATAGGTTAGTTTTGATTTAAAAAAATTACTTTGGCACAACTGAAATTTTATTATCAATTTTTCTCTTCACTACATTTTTTTTGTTTTGTTTTCCATTATATTGCTTTGTAGGTATAAGGCTTCCCCTATCACTCTATATTCCAACCCCCTTTTCCTCCCTCCCCATTTTCCTTCCTCTGTATTTTACAATAGCGTGGTCTTACAGCCCTAGGCTGCATGTCTTTCCTTAAAAAAAAAAAAAGATTTGTTTTTATTGCAAAGTCAGATATACAGAAAGGAGGAGAGACAGAGAGGAAAATCTTCTGGCCATTGATTCACTCCCCAAGTGGTTGCAATGGCCAGAGCTGAGTCAATCTGAAGCCAGGAGCACAGAGCCTCTTCTAGGTCTCCCATGCAGGTGCAGGGTCCCAAGGCTTTGGGCTGTCCTTGACTGCTTTCCCAGGCCACAGGCAGGAAGCTAAATGGGACGTAGAGCTGCTGAAATTAGAACTGGCGACCATATGGGATCCTGGTGCATGCAAAGTGAAGACTTTAGCTGCTAGGCTACTGCTCTGGGTTGGCTGCATTTCTTTTTTTTTTTTTTCTTATTTTTATTCATTTATTTATTTTATTATTATTATCATTTTATGATACAGTTCCATAGGCCCTGGGATTTCTTTTACCCTCTTCCCAAGTCCCCTTTCCCACCTCCTACTGAGTTTCCCTATATTATTACTATAGTATAGTTCTTCACACAGTCATATGTCCATCATTGCGGGCATGGACAATGGCAGAGAGCCCAGCATCCTATTGTCAAGATAGTAAACAGTTTCATTGGGAGTCCCATTTTTTATCTGGAAGTAGGGATGCATACTGCATTGTATTTTCACATCTGGATATGACAGTCTCCATTACACAGTTACTCTACATCCCCTTAAATGAAAAGTCACAATATAAAATCAATAACGGCATTTCTTTATCTCTTCTTTTTCAATACAAGAGAGAAACATGGGGCCAGCCCTGTGGTATAATGTGTTAAGCCACTACCTGCAATGATGGCGTTCCATATGTGTACTGGTATGAGTGCTGGTTAATCCATTTGCCTTCCAGCTCTCTGCTCATGTGCCCAGGAAAGCAGTGGAAAATTGCACACGTTCTTGGGCCCCTGTATGTAAGTGGGAGATTCTGAAGAAGCCCCTGGTTCCTGGTTTTGGTCTGGCTCAGCTCTAGCTGTTGTGAACGTTTGTGGAGTGAACCAGCAGATCAAAGACCTCGGTCTCTCCCTGTTTCTCTTTGTAACTCTGTCTTTCAAATACAATAAACATTTTTTAAGAGAAGGAAACATTAGAAAAAAAAAATCCCATGACTTGATAGATGAATACTGTTTCTTAAACTGCACTGGAAGTAGTAAAACTGGACTCAAAGCAATGATAGTGAGAATTCAAACCTGGCTGAGTAAAATGTGTCTTTGAATTATATGTGGACAACACATTTACACAGAAAATAGAAATTCCAGACTTGCAACTCCCAAGATTTAAGGTGCTGAAAAGTGGTCTTTCTAATCATTATCGGTGAAATATAAATTTTGTACATTTCCATACTTTATGTTCATATCTGTGCAATTATTATTATTCTGAAACTCAGAAAGGAACACAAAACTGTAAATCAGAAGTACACACAATTAAGTATATCAGAAGAGCGAAAAAGTCAGAAATGACTTAAGGACATGAAAAAGGAAATTGTTAAATAATTTCTTGTGTAGGTTTGTAATAAAGTATTCTGCAGCTGTTGAACTACTTCTATCATGGCTTTTAACAGGCGACAAATCTGTATAATCAATGTAGAAAAGGGAGTGAAATAAATGAAATAAAAGATTATTTGAATTACAAAAGTATGTATAGAGTAGGAGAGAAGCATAAAAATATTCACCATAAATGGCAGATTATGGGTAATTGTCGTCCTTGAATCCATCTTTATTTTCTAACCCTTTGTTTTTTAACTTTTGAGTATAGCACTTTCTTAATCTGAGAGGATATTATTATATGTATTTTTTTTTTGTTTGGAACCACAGTAGTAAAAATGGTTCTATTTGTTCCCCAGAGCCATGTCATCAGATCTCTCCTTGGCCACACTCCGTTCATTCCAATATTAGAGGACACATAGGAGCCTAAATGAATAAAGATCACATTTCTTGAAAGAGTGTCTGATTCCGTCTCCCCTTCACCTAAATCACTGTGAATTAGCAAGGTTACAATCTTAAGTCTGCCTTATCACCTGGCAGCAACCTTCATGGGGACAGCAAGAAGAGATGATGATTTATAAGAAAACTCTTCCCTGGATCAGAGAGAGAAAAGTACGGATTGGTTCTAGGAGCTCCTGCTGACAAACTCTGATATTATGGCCATTCCGCACTTGGACAAAAGCTCCCACTTTTCTTAATTACATGGTTTGAGCAGGAGCCTGCTTTCAGGATCTGCCCAATCACACAACAGCCATTTATTTTCCCAACTGCAGCTGCCAAAATTTCCCTGATCTCTGTTCTGTGCTGCATCTTCAAGGACATCTTGTGAATGTACGACACTGTCAAGAAGCACTCCACATCATGCTTTTTAAGCTTTTCTCTCTCTTCCCTGAACACAGAGATTTTTCTAATACATATTTATTAAAAGTCCCACCAACAAGCAGCAGAGGCAGAAAAAAGAAACAAGAAACCCTTACAAATATTAGAATATTTCTGAGTGCCCCGAGGTAAATACTTTATTATGACAATGAACCACCTATATTCTCTATCCTCTGCATGAAGTGTGTGCTTTTGCTTTGGTTTGGTGGACACTAAATCTGGTAATTCACTGGATCCCTTCTTTTTAATATTAGTAATTCTCTCTACATAAAGATCATGCAACTTCATAGCTAATTTTTTTTGAAAAACATGAAACTTCCCTATGATTTTTTTTCTTAAAAAAATTCTAATGTTCTTCACTCGAATTTCTCATCTATTTTTAAATTTCTTACTATATTTGTTTTATTTGCTTCATAACAACAGAATTTTAGACTACAACCAAGACTAAATAAATTAACATTTCTATCTTTATAATCTTTTGCCCTTCTCAGAATTTGCTGTTAAAACCTCACTAACTGGGAAAAGGCAGATTGGCACATTTAAAATTCAGAAATAGTAAGACTCTTAAAAATACATAATAAAATTTCTAAATTATCACTTTGCATTTTAAGCAGTGTCACACACATTTTACAGATAAGAGTATTTTAGTACTAATGTACTAGGTTCCTATAAATAATTTGGAAATGATACGTGGTTTGTGTAATTTATATGGGAAAAAAATAGATATATGTGCAGTCATGTGCCACATAGGGACATTTTGGTCAACAGTGGACCTCAAATATGACAGTGTAGGGACATTAGTCAAAGCAACGTCATAATCAACATGTTACTCACACATTTTTAATGAAGCTGATTTGAACACAACTACCAAACTGCCAGTTGTAGCAATATAATGATATGCAGTACATGATATTTAAAAGTTACAATAAATGGGTACTGTGGGATTATATATTTATATGTGCTTTTGAATCACAATTTTAGAATGTATTCCTTAATCTTATAAAAACTTTAACGCAAAATATGCTGTGTTATGCGAGCAGAGGCCTCTAGTGTTTCTTGATTACAAGAGGCCACATCAAATGCTATGTAAAATTGTGAAAGTACACTCTGTGATATTTGCACAATGAAACTGCATAAGAATTTTTTTAGTATATATTCTGTTGTTAATCAGTGCATATGGAATATGGAGAGAATCTTCTTTCTTTGAGTGCAGTACCTTGCTTGAATTCACAAAATAAGCTTAATAAACTCTTCCAACTCTTGATACAGTTTTTAGTCCTAAAATTCACATTTTAGAGAAGTCAGAGTGATTTTATATCAAACTACAACAGTCTCGAGTTTCTTTAGTTATAGGCATATGTTTAAAGCAAGTTATTAGCCACAATTTCAGGATGTTAATATGGCACTTTATTTGAATAATCCCTCCCCACTCCTGAAGTATAGCTCTTAAAAGAATTAAAGTAGCACAAAACAGCAAAAGACAAGCTAAATTTTGCAACATAAATGTGTTTCTTCCATGAGCCAGAAATTATTATGTTTAAGGAGTAAAAAAGGAGGTTCTGGGCCCAGTGAAATACTAAGGAGTGAAAAAAAAGGAGGCTCTTGGCCCAATGCGATAGCCTAATGGCTAAAGTCCTTGCCTTGCATGCACCAGGATCTCATATAGATGCCGGTTCTAATCCTGGCCTCCCTGCTTCCCATCCAGCTCCCTGCTTGTGGTCTGGGAAAGCAGTCAAGGACGGCCCAAAGCCTTGGGACCCTGCACCCGCGTGGGAGACATGGAAGAATTTCCAGGTGCTTGGCTTTGGATCAGTGCAGTTCCAGCTGTTGCGGCCACTTGGGGAATGAATCAATGGACAGAGATCTTCCTCTCTGCATATCCGACTTTGCAATAAAAATAAACCTTTAAAAATAAAAAGGAGGCTCTTGTCTTCAAGGAAGTAAATAAATAAATGAGTAATTACTACATACATGCAGTAATGGAGAAGAATCTGCAAAGTGCCTTGCAAAATTCCTATCTGGCACATGTCAAAAGCTTCATCAGTGGAAATTTTGATATAATCCTGATTAAAAAATGCTTCTGGTATCCATAAGAAAATGTTTAGGCAAGCAATTACCAATAACTCTTTCTTGTAGTACCAATAGTTAAACATATAACAAATAATGATTGATATTCTTTACATACATTATTTTATTTAAGTATCACATGCTATTGCAGAGTGTGTATTGTCATTTCTCCCATTTACAGGTGTAACAATGTGGAGAACCATGGCTTCAGGCAATAGCATTGGCACTCAGCTATGAGCGTGGTTTGAACTCATGTCTGAAACCAAAATCTGCAACATTTCCTAAAGCTCTGAGGCTGAGGAAAGTTTCTATTGTCATAAAATGCAACTTGGTAGTCTTAGAGGAACTAAATAATGTTATTTAATAAATAATGATTAAAACCATCCAGCCTGGGTATATGCCATTAGCAGGAAAATTCAGCCAAATAAAGTGATTTTATTCCAAAACTCAACCAAGGTGCAATGGAAAGAGCTGTTTGGAATAGAAATGACCTGACTTCTCTAACTGCAGCTTTGACATTGATTTAATCACTTAGGACTAAAGTGTAATTTAAATTTACTCATCTGAAAAATGCAAGCAAATCTATCTTTTTACAGGGGAGCTGTGAGGATTAAAAGTAACAAACTTAAGGCATCTGGTCCAGAGCTTGGAACCTACTAAGCACTCAATACATGTTCATCTTCTCCATCTTCAACCACAACGTGACACTCTGAAATTCAATGATATGCCCATTACAATGTGCTGCTCGTGGCAAAGTGACTAATCTAGGTGCTGATATTTATTCTTGGAGCTTAATTTCTAAAATAGCAAAGAACACATCATCTTTGGAAATGGCTATTTCCCTCATCTTCACAATGCTTCACACACATTCACCAATAAGTTCGCACATAACACACAGGAAAATACATTCCAAGGAGGAGGGGTGACTGAACTCTAAAAAATGAATAATGCAAGTACCATTTTTGATACTTACAAACAAAATTTCTGGTATCTTTTACCCTTCCAAAAAACGCTCTAGTATGATGGTTCAATTAGATACTCTGGAAATAAATAAGAACAGTCACTAGGATTTGTGATTTTCTACAACAAAAAGCTTCCTGTTTTCCTGAGAAATTCCAGAAAGTTCTATAGTTCTTTGGATACTGATAGCAGATGGCATTTCTGGCTTTCTATAACATGGTAGAAGAGAAGGTTGTTCCTCATCTAATCTCCATTTGGACTGCTCCAAGCTGCATCTAAACTGACAGAATGTATATCAGGAGGATTTTCAGGGCACTGTCAGAAAGGTGTGGCAGGAAGTACAGAGATAACACAGCAAGTCATATTCCATCTGAGGATGTGAGACTATCTCTTATAAACACCTTACAAAGCCCTTGTGTACAAACTAAGAATTCACTAAATCACATGCTAGCCTGGGGATTTTTTAAGTGGTCATACTCATAATCCCATTTAATCCTCATGAAAGAGCTGGATGGTGTCCTCCCTTAATATCATCTGGCATTTTACAAGTGAGCAAATGGAAGATTAAGGGACAAACAGAAATATTCATGCAGTATAGAGTCACATGTGAACTGATGTCTTCAAGTCACCAATACCCATCTTCCTCCTTCAACCACTACAGGCTCTGTACGCCCTGACCAGCACATACCAGGCCACATCCTGCTGCAGCCTTTTGCTGCCAGAAATGACAAACCAGAATTCCCTGTGTTCTCACCCATACAGAAGCACTGTCCTTGACCTGGAAAAATTCTCTCTCCACCATCAGCCTTATCATGCCAAACATACCCTTAAGGCTCCCACCTACCAATCTCTGTACACAATTCCATTTTAGACATTTATCATCCAGCATCTAAGGTCCCCAGATTCCTGTCCCCTCTCTCTTTTAGTAAACCATGAGCTTGAAGACAAGAGATGTGTTTGAATCATTTATACAGAATTTCAGATTTTGTTGATAGAACAAATGAATCAACAACATCATCCTTATTTGCCTTGTACGGCCAAATATGCTTTCCTTACCCCATTCCCCACCACTTGGCTCTCACCATTAACTTCTTAGATTTCATTTTTGAATCAATTTAAAAATAGAAACACTTTCATTGTGCAAATCCATATAGCTCTCATTGCTGCTTCAACATCTTTCAAAATGTCCCCAAAGACAGAATTTTTAAAGCCAGCAATCTTCCATTTTCCAGGAAGGCCACTGTTCTTTAATTCTACATTCCTTTCAGCTCCTCTTTTTCAGGCCTGAATTCATTTTTACTTTTCACTTTGAGTCTGAATATAGCTGAAGTCTACAATAATATCCTGAGGTTAAGAGATCCTCAGAAACTCTCTACCTGTCAGTTACTGGAGTCACACAAGCCAAAGCACAAGCTAGTGAAAACTATTCACATCTACTGTAACAATGATCAAACATGAGCAACACACATACATATCTACACACATCTACACTCACACAGCAAGTATCTATGTACAGATTCAGTCTCCAAATGCCAGTTACAGCCACAGATGGGTCAGGTCAAATCCAGGAGCTGGGAATTTGGTTCGGGTCTTCCATATAGTTCCATATGGATATCAGGAACCCAATTACTTAAGCCATCACTTGCTGCTTCCCAGGTTGCATGTTAGCAGGAAGATGTGGGCATGCCCAGCGGCATCTGAATCACTATGCCAAAAGCCTACCCCTATTTCTTCCAAATGATTATGTAGTTATTCCACATATATTCAATAAAAGTCAAGTCCAACATTTATTAAATAGAATCTTGACTTAATTTGAACTATAATACTGCAACTAGGTGGAGGAATCCACCAAAGGGGGAGGGTACGGGGAGGGGATGTGGGAATCCTAGAGCCTATGAATCTGTGTCACATAATGCAACGTAATTAATAAAAAGGAAAAAAAAGAAAACAGAGACAAAAAAAAATACCTATCACAAAGAACAACAGTTAAGACACATAGGCACTAGAGTCTAATTGCCCCATTCAAATTCCTATTTAGCTATATGACCTTGAACCAGCGACTGAACTATCTTATAACTGTTTCCTTAGGTGTAAAATGGGGAATATTGATGGTTATGCTAAGAGGGCTCATATGAATGTGGCAAAGACTGCATGTATTGCTATTCTGAGTTCTGTGGCACTTGATCCTTGCTATCTAGGAATTTAGTCTTGGGAGGTAGGTGAACAGATCTCTAAATAGATGAAGTTCCAAAATACAGCAAGGCAGGTCCCAAAATTGAATATCTTCTACTGGATCTTCCTTCAATTTGCTCACTAACATGCTTCTTCCATTCACATTTAACTAAAACTTTCTGGAGCCCTCTTCTCTGATCCTCATGGCTGTAGACACCCCCTTCTCTTCTCTGTCCAGGTATACAACATTCTACACTGTGTCACCTTGGGAGCTCCTTAAAAGCAGGCTCTGGATTGCAGCTGACTTCTTGCTCCAAGCATGTAGCACATAAAAATAAGTTAACCAGCCTGCTGGATGGATCAGTGATTGGTGGCAGGTCTAGTGCACTCAGAGTTGACACGGAGAGAACACGGGGACATGGGTGGCAACTTTCTTTTTCCCAACCAAGCAGATTCCTTGATCTGTTGAAAAAGCCCTTTAAAGAAACTGAGGTTGTATGTTAGAGGAATATTTGTTATACACAGTAAAAATCCTTTTTCTTAACCCCTTTCTTTACTCTTCCTGCTCTGTTTATTATACATGAGTTTACGCATCAAGATCAAAACAAATGAGAACTACTGGCCAATGGGGTTAAATAAATTCTAGAAGAATCACAATATTAACTATGAGAGGAGAAAAGTATCTGTGGTTGCATTCATGCCCTGCATAAAAATATACTGCTAAATACTTGAAAAATTATTCTTCCATTCTTAAATGTGTTTGATGAAGATTTTTGCATTTTTTGAAGTAATTTTAATTATATGCACTGCTACTGAAAACAAGAGATCTAGTTTCAGAAGCAACTGTTTCCTTTTCTCTTATGCGCTCTTGCTCTACATAGTGTTTAAATTTTAATTTTACTGAATAGTATATACAATGAAAACAGGAGATTAAAAATACATCTATCGGGCCTGGCACGGTGGCGCAAGTGGTTAAGGTCCTCGCCTTGCACGCCCAGGATCCCATATAGACGCTGGTTCTAATCCCGGCAGCCCTGCTTCCCTTCCAGCTCCCTGCCCGTGGCCCGGGAGAGCAGTCGAGGACGGCCCAAAGCTTTGGGACCCTGCACCCGCGTGGGAGACCCGGAAGAGGCTCCTGGCTTCGGATTGGCATAGTATTGGCCGTTGTGCTCACTTGGGGAGTGAATCATCGGACAGAAGATCTTCCTCTCTGTCTCTCCTCTCTGTATATCTGCCTTTCCAATAAAAAAAAAATACATCTATCAAGTTTTTCAATACTCTTCTAGAACTACTGCTTTCCAGGGGGCATTAAGTAGATTTATTCACAAATTTCAATTGAATGTAGGGCCCTTCCTTGAATATCTTTTGGTTCTGTAAAAAGGATCAACTCACCTTTCCTCCTCCCTCACCCCCCGCCAAGTTCGTAAGTGAATGCTAAATCTTATTACTAGAACAACTGAGCTTTTCTTCAGAGAGTCAGATGGAAGGAGGATTCCAAGTGAAAGAATTAAACAAACCTCAGTAATATGATGTAAATTTTCTGCTTTTGTCTATATCTACAATGCCATGGTGCATATGGACAGCAGAATGTTAAACTGTTGCTGTAAGATTAAAATGCTATATTAATATGTGGATGGAATAGTGCGGGTAGGAAACAGGGAGGTAGGAGGGAAAGGGAGGAATCCCTACAAAACTGTGTCATGGAAAATAATAAAAATAACTAAAAAAAAAAAAAGAAAATCATCAGAAGCTTTAGAAGTTATCTTTTAATTACATTTCCATGAATGTTTTAAAGTACCCTTATGTACTGGTACACCAAATCCTAACTCTAGTTTGCAGATGAACGGATTTAGAGACTAGGGAATGAAAGTCGTTTGCCTAAGCCCACAGCTAGTAAGCCAGAATTTGAACCCAGGCAATACTGTTTAAAAGGTCCCATTAATAGCCATTATAGCAATGATTCTCTCCAGTGTGTATCCTTTAAGAGGTATTACAAAATGCGAGGTAGAACACAACTTTACTTGTAGCCATGTGACTTTACACAAATTAGTTAAGCTATCTTGTGCTCATGTGAGGTTCAATGACTTAAGTAAAGGTATTTTTGCAAAGCTTGAAATACACACTATTGAAGCGTCACTGTAATTGGGATGTAGGTATGTATAATACAGACAGCAAGTGACATAAAGGAATCTAGGAGAAAGAAGAATTACTGAGGAATTATAGATGATTCATGGTGATCAGGATAAGTTTCATATAAATAGCCACATTCAAGATCTACAGATCAAAGAATCACGGTTGCTAAGAAATATTCACTGTAAAAACTAGTCTTCACGTCAACAGGGTTTTGAGCCCAATGCTCTTCTTATGAGCCAGAGAGCACCTACTGGGAACACATTATGAACAGCCTAAGTTACATTCAATTATAGTATTAACAATCACTGAGCACCTATTAGTTGTCAGGGACACAGATAAAGCCAATCCCAATTGCTGAGACAGTGGGGAAGCAGAGTCATCAACAACTGATTATGCAGCACAGAACACCAATGACTGAAGGACAGCAGTGCTAATAGAGGTGGCTTTTATCCAGAGAATTGCAGAGGCCTTTCTGGTTGAAACTGCCTTTCCATTTGTCTCATGAGGCCAGGTGAAGAAAAGCAGAAGTTGCTGGAGACTGAGACATTTGTCTGAGCATGCGTGGAGCTCATAGTGGAGCATGAACAGAAGCTGCAGGAAGGAGAGGAGAGCTCAGGCAGAGGGTGCCCAGGACCTAGAGAAGGTGAATAGATTTGGTTCTGAAGCAACTCAATTAAGTAGTTGTGTCTAAGATCTTTGCCTGTAGCAAAGACACTGTTTCCCCATGAAAAACACACAAAACTTCAGTGAGATAGAGAAAGAATACATTATGTTTGCAGGCTTGCTGCTGAATTTTCTTTCTGAATAGACCATGGTCATTTTGAACATTCGTGTGATATATCACCACCTGATTCAATTCAGCTCTGTTCAGCAAATGTTACCCTTCTTCAGCTTGGTGCTAGGAACAGCTTGATAATCATTTGCAGAACTAAGTTTTGGATTCGTTGAACAATTATGATAAATGGCAAAACTGTGCCAACAGGTAAGGCTGGAACCCAGGGATAGGTAGAGACAAAACTGTCATTATCACAGTGTTGTTGCCATCATGAACTGGAAATTCTGATAATGCAAATGAGGTACACGCATGACAAAAATATACATATCCCAAAAGCGACTAGAGCGTGCTGTTTTTTTCCTGCAGTTGCCTTTGCAAATGGTAAAAGTCTGAATCTTTCCTCGTAGCACTTTGACCAGACCCTTATCTCGTTGACGGCAGCAGGGCTTTGTCTATTTTACTATTAAATAGGCATAGACCACCAAATGGTAGGTCTTCATACGTATTCATCAAATTTTGACTTATTTAATATTCATAAGAAATGTTTGTTTTTATAAATGTTGAAGTTTAGGCTAAGAACAGTAAAGCGACTTGCTTGAGGTTATAAGACTAAAATGTGAAATAGTAAAAATAATAACAATAAACATCATGATTATTTTAGATACTAAGGAAGCATGCCCTCCATCTAGCATTCTCAGAATGTCTCTGCCATGGGATTCTCTTTCATATTAAAACACGTTCTCTCTGGTTGAAGAAAAAAAAACCTTAAAGTTTATAGTCTTGAGTTCTCAAACTCACGCTGACTTTTCTCTGTTACCAGTTTTAAAAGCTCCAAAAGAAACAGAATGGCTTCAGGATAGATGAATCTGCCCACAAGCAGGCCGTCTGTGTGACTAGGCATAGCTAAACCTGCATGTGATTCTTCAGGACAAAGGTTCGTCAACATTCTTCCCATTTTCTCCCCAACTCTCAAGTGAGAATTAAATGTCAACTTAATAAATTTCTATTGAATGCCTACTGTGTACTAAACACTTTTCTCAGTACTTCCAAAGTAAGATAGATAGTACAAAGTTATTTGCACATGTTGTATATACTGTCGTGATTTATTCAAGTCAGTATTAACCTGCTGGCCTACTAAGAGCTCTCTCCCTCTGCAAGAACAGTGAGTAAATCCTCAATGCCAGAGAACTGACTGAGCCACTTATCTTTGTAAAGGAGCACAGTGCTAGACATGGTCAATATTTTAATACATTTTATGGAATGAAACAAATCTTTCAAATCTTGCTCTGGAATTAGATATGAGTCCAAATAAAAATCTAGACAAGCTAATTACTGTTTTTAGAACTTAACATGCCTCTCAAAAAATGTTAAATTATCTGTAAAATAGGAAATTAACATTTAACTTCTAAGGGTATTGTAAAGATTAAAAAGAAAGTTTGTAAGGTACGGTGCCTGATTCATAGTAAGAGTACAAAAACATTACAAAAACATTAGGTCACCTCATTAACCACTGTTATTATTTCCAGGTTCAGCTAGGTAACATAGTTAATGAATGAAATTTGATAGTTAATAAATATCTTGGTTCATAGACCTAAAATATAACATGTAGATATCTTCAGTTTCCAAAATGTAGGCTACAGTACTTCATAGGAAATCCAAAACAATCAGAATTCATTATTCTTTCCTTAATGCTTCAGAAAATAACAGAGACCTTACATTGGATAATTCTTAAAAAGGCTGACTGTTATTTTTCTTCTGGTTGATGTAGAGTTCATCATCAGAATAGCATTTCTCTAACTTATCTGGCCATGACTCCCCAAAAATGGGGGGGGAAAGATATATTTTGAACACAGTGGTTTCAAACCACAACTTAGAGCAAAAGTTAACTGAAGCAAAAGATTCATGAAATGAGAATACTTACCTCTAGTATTATTCAATGATATTTTCTTTGCTACTTTACACCATTTGTTACTGCATTTTTTTTTAAAACACTGTTGCAAACCCAATAAAATAATTATAAGAAAAATCAGGACCTAGTAACATGCTACTTTATTACCACTATTGTTATTCTGTTCATTAGTACGTGTTCAGGAAATAGTTCAACTGATCCCCCCATTAAGCTATGAAGTTGTAGTAATTCTATTTTATATATTAAGAACCTGAATTTAAAAACTCTAGGTGACTTGGGCTAAACAGACTCTCAAAAGTTGGTGGCAGATCTGATTCAGTTTTCTAACTCTGTAGTTTAGGCTATTTAAAAAAATAACAACCCTCAGCCCAGAAAAACCACATTATGATATCAAGATAAATAAACTCAAAAATATATATACTGAGTACTCATGATGTCTCAGCCATTGAAATAAGAAGCCATTTGACATGATCTCTGCCCTCCAGAGCTAACTGAAGACCAGACTACACCTAACCTAACTCAGTTGTTGGAGTACTGTGGCTAAGTCACTGCTTGGGATGCCTGTATCTCATATTAAAGTACTACTTCAAGTACTAACTGATCTTCCTGCTAAAATGCCTAGGAAGATGGTGGGAAAGGTCATATTGTACTTGGTCTCCTGCTCTCCACATGGGAGACCAGGGTGCAGTTGTTTGCACCTAGCTTTGACCTGGCCCAGCTGTGGTGCTGCATTTGGGGAGTGAATCAGTAGACAGAAGCTATTTGCCTTTTAAATAAAAAGAAGTAAATAATTAAAACAAAACCCAAATCAGAAAGCTTAGGTCACCTGGTACATGTACTTGGAAGTCTAAAGTTGGTATTTTTTTGATATTGGAGGAAATAAACTAATACCCCCATTTACTACCACCTTCTCTTTCACCATCAGTTATTCTGCAGAATGACCACTGATACCTTGTTCATTAGGGCACACAGTATAGTCCTGTAGGGGTACATTTCTTTACCATATGAAATAAAGACTTTTTTTTTTTTCGTATTTTTCATCTTACTGCTTTCTTGCAGTCCCCCATGTGACTTCACAAATGAGTGCCATCATCATTAACATCACATTATTTTCAGAAGAGTGCTCTAATATAATTTCTTTCTAAATAACTAATATTTGATTTAGAAGAGTATTTAGGATGACTTTACTTTTGGAATACCATCACTTAATGAACACAGGTATAGATACTGGAAAACAATCAAGAAACAATAATCCTCTGATTTAAAGCATCCCATATCTACTAGTTCAAAGTAGAAACCAAATAAAAATACTTGAACCTTCCTAAAACATAACTTTTACCTATTTGTCTAGGTGTATCTTTATATATTCCACACTGCGATCATACCATACTATTTATGATTTCTTAAGCAAGCCTTGCAAGTTTTCAGCTCTATGCTTTCATTCTTTCTATCCTATTCCTTCCTTGTTGGTTCTACTGTGTTTATAATTTTTCCTGGTCATCCTGCTTCCTGTCCCAACTTAAAAGGCATTTCTTGCCTTGAAACCTTGTTAGCCTCCACCAATAAGAACAAATGTCTCCCTCTTCTGCACAAGGTACCTTCTCAGACAAAATGCTGGCCACATTTGATCTGTCATTGTCCTGACCCATTCTCATATTCTAAAAATAATATCTATTAAATGTGCTGACATTCTAGGAGGTAACAAGAATATGGCCTTCATACAACAAATATACAATATACAATTACTGTTTCTATGTGGAAAATTCTGATCTAGAAATTACCTTATTTTCCTTCACCCAAGACAAGCGAACTCTGGCCAACCTGGACAAATTCCCGGACACTCGAGAGCGAGAACTCTTCATATTGTTATATATTGAGCCTGAGGCAAGCAATTTAGCTTTATTTTTTTTTAAAGAGGAGGCTATCAGAAACTGTGTTACGTTAAAGAGATCAAACTGACAATATAGAGCAAAAATTATACAAGGCTACATTAGTATGAGAAATGATCTCTATGGTAACAATTCTGTTGGAACAATCAAAGTTCTAGAATGCAAACTGTCCCTTAGTTCTTAGAAAACTGACACAACTGGAAGTACACTTCAGGAAGTGTGCCATCAAGATTATACCAACCAATGTCTCCAAAATTCACTAACTGGAGATCTGTTTAAGAGTTCTTAGCAAAGCTCTTCTAAAACTTGAAGTTTTCTCTTCTTGTGAAAAACCTTAACCCAGAAATGCAAAAAAAAAAAAAAAATGGAATTAAGATTCAAGCGTTTTGTGAAATATAGATGAATTTTCAAAAATCTTAAATACTATAAACACCTACCTAGCATCAAAGTCCTGACAAATTACATCTACCTCTTACCCTGCCTATTTGCCTGCTCAAATCACTCACTCAATCACTTCCTTTTGGTCCTTCCTGAATGGAGGTGAGATTTTTGTAGCCTAAAATATGGCGGTATGCCTCCTATACTGTTTTTTCTCCAAAATTAAGCATTCCCCTTTTAATATGTATCTTCTCATATAAACAGTTTAAAAATAATCATATTCTTTTAAACAGCTTGTACATCGCACACAAAATACACACAAACCTCAAACACCTTGCAAGATTTTTTTCTTGAAGCTTTGAAACATGTAAATTCATGTGGAAAGAGGAAAGTGTTGTGTGTTTCACAATAAAAGTCTCTTTTTAGGTTTTTTTTTTTTTTTTTTTTTAAGAACAAAAACTATAGATTCTGGAAAATAGCAGTTGAGGGAAACAGATCAACTTAGAACCTTTAGCCAGAGACACACAGAGAGAGGGAAAGAGGGAGAAGGAGAGGCAGGGAATGAGTGGGAGAGCGCTTCCTTCCATTAGTTTGCTGCTCATACTGGGCTGGGGTGGAAGCAGGGAACGCAATTCACATATCTCATGTGCGTGGCACTACTGCACCCGTTCTGTAATGGTGGAAAGCTGGAGTCAGGCGCAAGAGCCAGGAGAGGAACCCAGGCACACCAACTCAGGTGTCTTAACCGCTAAACACCTACTTCCTTTAGTCCTAAGGATTAAATTGATGAGATAGAAAAAAAGGGACTCTTCTTCACATACTTCTGGCGAAATTCAAAACCTGTAACAATGTTCTAAGACTGAACTTTCAGTTTACGTCTTATTTAATGTGCTTTCCTTTGAGAGTTTTGGAAAAAGGTAAAAAACGAAAAAAGAAAGTTTGTCCTGCCACCCTGTTTCAAATGTATGTAAACAACAACTTGGTCAAGGCCTTGGCAGTGGTTTTTCTCCTTTTCCCCCCTCCATACAGGAGGGTAATAAATTGAGGGCCAGCATCCTGCTCACATCTTGCACACCTCCTCAGTCAATCTAACGCTGTTGGTACTGCCTACGTCGTCCCGTCACCCTGCCTCACCAAGCAAAGCAAGGTAACCCACTCCTTGAGAAACAGAACTTGAAATTTCAGCCCACTGTGAAAGCAAGGGGGATAGAGAAAAAAAAGCTGATGAGGTGAAGTTGGTAAAGTAGTATGTTGGTTTCTGGGAAAAAGTCAAATAACTAACCAGTTATAATACCTATTTTAGGTAGGAAAGGTGACACTATATCAATCAAGCAGAGTCCTTCTCATTTTCTTTCTGATTGACTTTTAAATTGCCCACCACACTGTTTCATAAATTAAAAAAAAACTTGTTAAAATTATTTTTATATTAATCTTTTTCCCTTTTGACATAAAAAAATCCCAAGTCAATTCTAATTGCAAAGGAAATATATCTTGAGAAATGTTACATATATATATAATATGTATTATATATAAAATAAGCATAAAATATATACATAAAATATATGCACATATAAAATAAAGCCTAAACATATACTATATACATAAAATATACACATTTAAACATCCATATACATATATATAAAATAAAACCTACACAACTGAAGGGAAATGGTGAGTTCTTATCTGTGTTGGAAAGCTGCCCTCTTCCAGCATCGCACCCTCAGTGTACTGGCAAGAGGATGCAGGCTGTGAGGATCATATGCAATGTCACTTCCCAGGATGTCCAGAGTTGGCCGACTGGCCTCTTCCTAGATAAGGGCCTTCACCAAGGGACAGAAAAACTGGCCGACTGAAAGGAACCTAGCATCCTTTAGGGCCCTTCAATTTTCAGCACTCATCTATGACTGATGACTTCCAATTTTGTTTCTCATCTGAACCCCATCTTCAAGAAGATGAAAACAGAGGCTCAGAAAGCTGAAGCTCCTCATCCAAAAACATTCATCTCAAAAAATGGAGAAGTCAGCATTTTAGCTCAGGTCAACCTGACTCTGAGGTGCATTGCATTTGTAGGTTTGTTAAACTAAATAATTCTTTTCAGAAGCTCCAGGCACACCGTGAGGGTCCTCTTGGGCCACAGGGAGATTTATGATTCTGAAGCCCCTGAGCTGACCTCACCAACAAGACACAGGAAGAGTGGTATCCAGTAAAACAAATACATTTTTCCTATGTGTGTACAAGTCAATTTAATATGCTTTTAGTCCCATCTGTACTCTGGCTCTCTGGGCCCTGATCACAATAACCTGGTTGACTTTAGGGTTGAAACTTTTTCCTCATAGTCACAGAGGCGACTAGAATATAATCAAGCTAGAACGTTATTCTCCCCCAAAGCCACCTAAAACAGAGCAACTCCAAATAAAACCAATTTACATATTTTAGCCCAAATTAAAAAGTAAAAGCTAAGGATTTCCTTTTAATATCTTGAATAATAAATGCACATTTATGTAAAACTTCCTTTGGGGAATGGCCACTATGAGGAAAACTTTCCAAATATTATTCATAAATATCACTTCTGTTTGGTGTTACAGTAAGAATCTGGACTTGTGGGACTTGTACTATCTGTACCCAGTACATCAACAGAGATAATTAATGTTGAAGGCATGTACAACATCCAGAATTCTAGATGTGTGGTTGGCTGCATTACAAAAAGTAACAGCAGAAAGGATGAGTCAAATCTGGTAAAAATCGCAAATTGTGAGGACTTAGTGGTTTACTCCATTTTAAGAGGGCACACTCATAATGAAAGGTTGATTAGTAAAAACTTCAAATTCTGAGTCTTTCCACTAGAGACTTTTAAACAGCACTCAGAGCTAAGGTTTATCATTAGAGCTGTATTTACTACTTCTGCATCCTGAAAGGGGGGCACTAAAAACATGTTCAACTAAGGTTGTTATTTTTAATTGGAAAGCAAAACTTTAAAGGGTTTAGGCTGGCAGCTCAGGAAAAAAACATTTCTTGAGAAGCCAATATTGGCACATCCCAAGACACATTAGTGGTCACAGCTGCCAATCTGTACTCCACTCTCCTCCTAGTGCAGGGTAGTTATATGTGCATGACAAGAAACTGTAGTTTCTGCTCTACTATCAAACTTTCAATTTGCACATGGTCATGCCAAGAAGGCCAACATTTGCCCAAGTGTTCCTGGAGGAGAACAGAGGAAAGGGAATCACAGAGTCATTTTCAGTGAGAAGTGAAGTGATCCTATTTCTGTAAAATTGACAGGTTCTAGCCAAGCTCCATGTTCAGCTGACTGAAAGACAAGTTTCTTTCAACTCCCTGACTTTACTTCTTCCTGAGATTGAACATACAGAGAGATCTGGACACAATGAGCTTCAAAAAATAAAAACTCTAAAAACACGCTTAGATTCATACAAACACAGATGGAGAAACATCTATGTGTCTACTCGAATGTCATGAGAGATAATTTAATGCAAACCTCACTGTGAAATGTGCAACCTTAAATCCCCTCACCTTAACTATTCCAAATCACAGGGACTTATCTTCTAATGATGTTGTTTAATCAGTGTCAAAAGAGTTAAAAATTAGTGACCTTGAAGTCCATGTTCCACAGAAATAAACATGGGTAAGTCCTCCAAAAATACATCTTCATCCAACTGCAAATGACAGACACTTTCAGATCTACAATTTGCAAATGTCGCAACAAGACAACTTTAAGGGCTAGTTGCTACAAGGCAGAAGACAACAATGAAGGATAACTGATTCACAGAGAAGAGGATTTAATGTCATGAAATATAGAGAAAACCTTCATGTTGTGATTAGGTTTTTTCTTTTTTGTAGAATTCACTGTCTTGGTTAGAAATGTTTCTCTGTTTCCCATATCCTGAAAAAAGAACCAGATTCCTTAAAATTATTTATGAATTATATTTTTGTAGTTTGCAAGGAAAAATTTACAAATTAAGATTGACTTTAAATGTTATTTTTTCAAACCAGAAGTGCAACATATTTTCAGATGAGTCCTATGGCATATAGTTTTCTTTCATTAAAAAAAATCACATATGCTAGCATTGCATTTTACTTTTGTGGTTAAAAATAAAGTTTTCCAGAAACAAAATACAAAAATGCAAGCACAACAATTACAATGACCTTATTTCTTCAATTTTTAAAATTTTACTGCTTTCTCATTCAAAATTTATTTAACTATTTCTTTATGGCTTTCAGCATTTTTTGATCCTTGAAGAGGGGTATGCTTTGAGGGTGGGGAATCTGAATAACACGCCTTCCAAAAGTCAGTATGGTCATTCTTGAAATGATAGAGACAAAGGCAGAACCTCAAGAGTAGCGTGATCGGGAAAAGACAGAAACAGACAGACAAAATTATGAGCCTATTAGGAACACTGATACCACATAAGATACTTGTTTATGAATATACAACAAATAACATAAATATGATTTGCAGAATGGATGTGAACATTTGAAGCAAGCTAGCTGGCTGACTGTTTTCTTATGTATTGTTCATTTATAACAATTTCTTTTCAAAAGTGCTTGATTTCTAACACTGATGATCCAAAGCTATAGCAAACACACTGCGTGAATACTTAATTAAGTAAACAACTAACAAAATGGCTCATCTTTCCTGCATCCAGCCAGCATCCCAAACTGGATATAATTAAAGGTGTGAACAAGCAAGCAAGGAAACTTTGCCTGCAAAGTCAAGGCTCTGAGAAATTATCAGGCATTCAGCACTGTACCAGTTCAAATGTATCATTTATCTCCTACACTGGAAAGGTGAAGCTCCATGTTTTGGTACCTGTCTTTCTGATCCTCCAGCCTTTATTTATCCTTCATTTTTCACTGCTATATAGTTAATTGAAGACAGTTCTTGCTTGTGATAACTTCCACCCACCCGCAGACCATCTTTTTTATTTTTCACCTTTAGAAAGTCACTGACGTATAAAAGCCCTCCATTCTTATAACATGCTGAGATTTCAAACATCTAAGAATGTTCCTATAACATACATGTGTGCACACACCAAATTAAAAAACAAAGCATGGGATCCTGACACAGTTGCCTTTTCTCCTTCTTATTTTTACCCAGGGTAACACTAGAGTCAAATGCCTTCAAGGAAAAGCAGTCCTGCCTTATCCCATATATACACAGACATTTTAATTCGAACCCAACCCTTTGACCGAGAGGGCAGTCTTTAGCTCAAAAATATTGCCATGGGTTTGTATGTTTATAGGTTCTCAAGTGACACTTGATGAAAGGTGCTTGGTTACCACTCATGGAAGTCTGCAGTACTTGGATATATCTCCGATTAATATAGGAAAATTTTTGGGAATTCATAAACAGAAGAAACCACTAATAGGAAGAACTTTTGTTTGATTTTCTTTCCATTTATAGATGCACTCATACTTAAAACTAAGTGTGTATGCACATTTGGTGATACCAAATAATTAGGAAAACCTCAGGTCTAACAGTTCAACGATAATTTCTTTATACAATTGCTTTCCACACATCCATCAAATACATGGAGGAATGGATAGTAAGCAATAAAAGGTGGGCTTCACTTCCAAAAGAAGAACTTACCAATTCTGTACGGCATGACCTGTCAAGTATAAAACAATAAGATAAAAACTTAAGAATGATCATATCCTAACTTACACCCCAACCCCAAAAAATCAACTCCCAAGGACATTGGGAAAAAATACTGCATTGCAGCATTTGCCACCATGTACTCAAGTCTCCAGCATCCGCTGGCCAGCTCATCAGCAAATGTATATCTTCAACATCCTAGCACAGAAATCACGTATATGGTGGCCACAGACCATTGGAAATGGCCAAAGCACTTCAGTTCATGCACAATGACCTCTATCAAGATCTCCGCTCCTTTCTTGTAGTATAAAAATAATTTGCTTCATTTTTTAAAAATTAGAATAAGGCATTAAGATGCCAAGTGCTAAATGAAGCAGCATATTCATAAGCAAGACAGTATTTGGGCTATACTTGAAAGTACATCCATAATAAGAGGGGGAAAAAAAATAACAAAGACAAAGTCTTGCCTTGAGAAAATTCTTTCATTGTTTATAGTAGCACTAACTTAAGGAAAACACCTCTCAATTTACCCACAAATTCTTTTGAAGATACTTAGCGCACACACGCATACACACACAAAGCACCTCTCACACAATGATTTCTAGATTTGAAATTTCAGAAATACTATCTCCAATATATATTTCACCTTTAAAATGATATAGTTTGACATACCTCAAATTCTATTGCAAGACTGAGTTTGGAGCTAACATGCAAATGTTTAGCTTTTATTTATTTTTTTTTGTTTCTTACAAAAAAGAAAGCCATGTTGTTAATATCTCAGGATAGTCTGATCATCCTCTCATAACAAGCCCCTAATATTTTGATGATCAAAGAAGGTCTACAGGAGAGCAAAAAGTTTTAAGGCCTGGGGTACAACATCAACAGGGGCAAGTCCATTTTGTGGGGCCAGGAATAAGACTTAAATGAATGGCAGTTTGAAATGAATGGGACTGAGATTACAAATGAATGTTTAAGCTGCTTGTTAGATACTTGAAAAAAGAAATCTTAAAATCAGCTTTAATATAAATGAATCTCAAAAGTATTTCTTTAGCCACTTCCCACCTAAGTTTGTCTTATTCTTTCAAAAAAAAAATTCAGTGATTTAGCCATTATGTTACTGAGATATACAGACATTCTGTTCATTAAAAGCTGCAATGTAGTCAGATGATTGTTGCACAGATACTTCCAGCCAGGTTTTCACTAAAGTGCACTCAAGCCCGTGCTTCTATAAAGGCACACCTCCACATGCAGGTAGTAGGCATTCATAGTTTTAAGACAAAGAAGCTAGAAAGGTCAGCACATAACCATGTATCTTTTGTATAACAGAGGGAAGATGACAGTATGGAAATTACTTTCTCCTAACCAAAAATTGCTAAAATATTCTTAGAAAATAAAAGAAGCACTTATGATGGGGATAACGAAAAAATCCAATTCTTAGCAGCAACCTTTGTTTATGCATTCAAAATCTGATGACAAAGTTCAAGTGTATGACCAAAACATGTATATTTTTATCTCATAAGTAAAAACAATTTTAATATCCTAATAAATAGACAAAACACGAAGCATCATCTAAAAGAAAAAGAATGGTGTGTGTGGGTGTGTATAGGTGTGTGAAGGTTTTCAATGGTGAGTAAATAATTTAAGAGTATTTTCAATAAATCCAATTATATTTCCCAACCTAACAATATATTTCAACATTTTCAGTCTCTCTTTTTTAGAATTTACAATTAATTGTTAGAAAATATATCTTTCTGTGCCTCATCAAACAAACAAACAAAAAGGCGAAACAAAGAAAAAACAAAAACACCTAGATCACCGTTTCAGTTGTTTTTACACTACCTCCTATTTGCCCAAGTGCTGTATCTTTCAGTCCTGGAACTCACCATCAGACTACTAGTAAAGCACACTCAGAAAAGCCAGAGATGCCTGTCACCCAGGAAAGGCATGGGTCCCACATGTTCAGAGACACTGAAAGAAAAAAAAAATCAACCCTTTTCATTCAGTTAATGTCAAGACCAGAACCAGGACCAAATACCAAATGTGGGGTACATGCATTCTATGGCTGGAGACTTGGGGAGGTAAGGCAAGCCAAAAAGGCTGGGATATTGCTCTTCAGTCACTGTCTTTTTTTTTTTTTTTTTAATTTTTACTTGGGATGTAAAATGAGAGATACGATAAACTCCCAGAACTACAGTCTTAACATATGATTTAGTGAAGACAGCAATATCATCTAGCACAAAAATCATTGCTTAAGATTATAAATCTATTCTATCAATATTTTTCCTATAAATATTTGCTGGAAATTTATAAGAAATAATTGCAGAACCTATCGACTGTGGGAGTTCACTATTATGCTTCCATCAACTTCATTCAATATAATTTACATTTTTTCTCAGATGGCCTCACAGGATTCCTTGCAATTTTTTGCACGTACAGTTTCACAGCAGGGAAAAGGAGAAAAGAGTGGGGGGGGGGGAAGCAAGATTCCTTACCTCCCTTCCCCCTTTCCTTCTCTGTTTTTTAAACAAAACAACAAAACAAAACAAAAAACAGGGGAGACAGAACAGATGCTTAAAAATAGATTTCTAAAAATCACTGTAAACCAGAGTTAGAAATGTAATTAACACCTATTTATAAAGAATAATTAAAGTTGGGCCAGCCACAAAGAACAGCAAAGATAATCGAGGTCCTGTCCCCCCACCCCCCTTTTTTTACACTGTTTGCAGTGTGTTCTCATGATAGCCACCTGCTCCCTACTCGGCTTCTCCTCTGTTCGTTTCCCCGGCAACCTTTCATTGGGTTTTCCTCCCAGCTATCGCTTTCAGTTGGGCTGCTCGGTCTAATCTTATTTGTTTTACACCCATCAAAACAAGCAGCCAGACAAAGGCAATCCTCTAAGAATGGGAAAAAGACCCTAGCTTTGTTACAACATCTATGCAGAGCAAAAAGTCCTCCCCAGGCTTTTCTAACAAAAAATAATTGAGATGGATATGAATTTACAGTCTCCCCCCAAACCCATCTCTGAAGCCCCAAGAACCCTATTGCTAGTGAAAATTCAAAGTCAGAGTGGGCACTCGTGGCATCCGATCATGCCATTTTGTGCCATATCTTCACAGGGTCAAAATCAGGCGACAGGAGCAGTACTCAAGGAGTTTGCCTGCTTCTTTTTTCAGAAAAAGATGCTAAAATTAGATTTACTACTTTGGCAGAAAGGTTTTCCACTTCCCATTCCACACCTCAAAGTCCTGTTTCACAATTGCTTCTGCTGGTGCTGTATCCTACCCCCTCCACCCCTCATTCCTAGCCTTCCCCATCACTCCTAGCACAAGACTGAAAAAGATATGTGCCTTTAACTTTAATACTCATGTAATTCTATTGAAAGCTCACAGTGGTGGTGGACACACCAGCCAACAGTGATGGTGACATTGTGATTGTCAAAAAAGAGACCAGTCTGGCTTGGCTAAAATGTGTGTCCGATGGAAAAGGTAGTGTGTGTGCCTAATGTGCATGCAGTGCCATTACACTGAAGGTGAATTCTGGCTTTTCAGAAAACAGAAATACTAAAAAACACACACAAATGATCAGCACAGTGATTTACAATGCTCAGTCCACCATGCTCGCTCCTCTCTCTCTCTCTTTCTCTCTCTCTCTCTCTCTCTCTCTCTCACACACACACACACACACACACACGGCTGGATCCTCAAGCTGCCTTCCTTCTTTTCACTTACCATCTTCAAGCCATTCCACTCCATCTGTGATCAGAAGAAGATGGACCCTCACACAGTGTGTCAAAAGCGGAAAGGAACGTTATGTAAAAGCTGACATTCCTTCTTACAGAGCTGCTGCCCAGAGAAAGAAGCAACAACTCCACACGCCAGGCACCGCTACACATACAAGCCGCCTCCTCTTTTTTATGAGGTCATGACAGGAAACTCTTTGAAATACAAGATGCAGCATTTACTGAAGCCCAAATAAATCACTCTCCTTGCTGTTTTGACTGCGCAGTCCCCCGAAACACAACTGCCCATCTTAATGTTCAGTATCCAGGAGCTGTCTCTCGAGGTTTAAATTTCCAGCACGGAAATGGAGAGATTCCTAACCCTGCTGCATCCACCCCCGGCACCACAAAATCCGGGCAACGTAGACAAATCCTCTCTCCCTTACAAAAAGAAAACCCTTCTTTTGCGATCATGGTCTCAAGTAATGCAAGCTCTTTAAACAAACCAACAATTATTTCAGCTCACCCCCACCCCCACGCCTTTATGTTGAAGGGAAAACTGACAAACGACCTGTTAAAAATGACAATCTATCTCCCCACTGCTTTTCAATAAAAGGACCTACCCGCACTTTGTCTCTACACAAAAGAGATAGTAAATGTTGGAACCAAAGAGCAGCAGAGAACTAAACTCTTGTGCAAGCATAAAACTGGTCAAGGTGTAGATGCTTTTCTTCCCTCCAGCAACACAAAACACACATTATAAATCTAGTCATACCTACCATAACCATTCTTATTGGCAAATATTGGGTCTTGCAGAGCTTCGACTCTTCTCTTAAAATTTGCAAAGATTTCAGAATATATTTTAAAAATAACTATTGTTATAAATATATATATGTATATATATATATACACGCATATATATATATATATTTAAAGATCCACAAAACACAGTGTGGATGATCGTAAACTAAATCAGCTATGGGGGGAGTAGAGGAAAAAGAAAAGAAAAGAAAAAGAAAAAGAAAAGGAGCAGTGAGCTGAAATCCCCGATTCTAGGATGTAGATAAGAACAACTGAACAGAGCCTTGCTGAAATTGGCTCGAAGCTTCCCCTTTTTACATCCATTTATGGGACCATCTGTCAGCCAAAGCCAGGATCTGATTGGCTGGGGAAACGAAGGGAGGCGTTGCAACATCAGGTGCTATTTAAATTAGCTACTGCCAGATTGACGATGTTAATGATTTGGTGACCTCTACAACAACAGAGACCAGATTTCTGAACTGCTTCTTGTGTCTGGTAATTAAGGCCCGGCTGAAGCAACAACAGCCATACTTGTATTTTTACCTTCCCCCTCCTCCCAGTTCAAAAGTACTGTAGCAACCGCAGGTCACTGGAAGCTTGCAAACCCTAACAGTAGGAGTGTCCTCCCTTTTGCCTGTCCTGAGGGCTGTATCAATCCACCCCTCAGATGGAGAGCCTTTTCAGTGTAGAATATTTTCAACCACCTTATCTTTCTGGACAGTTGCTTTCTAGCGAAATGCATATTTAATGATCCTGCCTCTAGGCTTAAAGATACAACAAAAGCACTTTAATGTGCTAATACATCTACATTTTAACTTTATTATTTGCCAATATTGCTGATTTTTAGAAAGCAATGCTCCTTCTGCTGCTACAATGTCCAACATTTCAAAAGCAAGCAAGTTTGGGATTCAGCTTGCTCAGTAAACTAGGGTCATACAAGTTGCCTCAGAAAACTACTTCCTAATAAACAATAAAAGGAAAAATCAGGGAGGAGGAGGGCAGCTGTCAGCTTCTACCTTTCTGGCTTCTGTCTGAGCTTTTCAAAACACAGAATGATGAATGATTTATTTAAATGAATTTATTTCTCAACTTGGATAGGGCATGATCTGAATTTTTAAAAATCCAGTGGAACACATTATGCCCTTGGTTTCCCTGCTGCTGTAGACAGGTAAAACATGCTTCTGACAACAGCCTCATTTTATAACCTGTGCAGAGTGCTCATCTTGTTTAGCTGAACAGCTGATTTGGCACCTCTCCTTCAAAGGATGTCTTTTTATCTTTGGCCTTTTTAAAGATGTGCAGAGACACTTAACAAGTTGTGGTGATGTATATAATTTGTCTGCTTATGTTACACATTTAATAATTTCTATACTATTAAGCTTTCAGTACTATGTATGTTTTTTCTGATTTGCGTTTTTAAAGTAGCTTATTTGATAAGCTTATGCTTAACACTTATGTAAAAGCTACCACTACTTAACATGCAACTTAATCAATTTTGTTTCTCAATTAATACACAAAGGTAACAAATATTTTCAATATGTAAATCAACATAAACTTTAATCTTTTTGGCTGGACCTGAAATCAACAGGATTAGAAGAAGTATAAATACAGGCTGTAAAATATGTTAACCTTCAGAGCTTTGAGGTCTTAGAGGAGTTTGTGAAAAATTATTAGAAAACAACCTTTACATTTTTAGTCTGAAATTAATCTCTCCAAGCCTTTGTTTCATCAACACATTTAAATCAATATATACAAATCTATGCATATACACACATATTTAAAGCAATACAGACATTCCACAAAACAATGTCTGAGATATACTACATGAACTATTAGACATAAAAATATTTAGCTATTAGAAATTTAAAAACATAAAATATTAAAATTAAAATATAAAAGCTATAATTTCTTTGAGTGGAACAAAACTGAATTAAGTGAACTTTAAAATAATCCCTTTAGGAAAGATATAGAGTCCCACAAGTCAGGACAATACTATGCTGCTAAAGTGTGCATTAAGGATGTATTCATGGGTTAAATGTTTGAAATGATTCAACGTATGGACATAGTGTAGGTCCATGTGCCCCAAATCAACAACAGAAACTCTAAGTGTGATCTTACTAATATCATAGTGCTATGGAAAGTAAACATTAACACAATGCTGACAAATGCGCAAATTAAAAACAGTTTGCTTGGAACAAAATATTTACTCAGTATTTCTCCAGAGGTTATAAAGGAATTGTTAAAAACCCTCTTCTTCCATTCAGAACAACCTAAGCACTCTGTAAATCAATATTGGATATATCAGACATTCAGATCAATTTTTTTCCCTGAAACAGTTAACTGAATGTTATAGTATAAATATTTAGCTGGTTTTGTGAGGCTGAAAAAAATCTATGCACTCTGTATATTGATCACTTCTCCCCAAAATCTCCACTCTTAAGTCTTTGAATGGAATCCTCAAACAAATGCACAAATGTCCTCAGAGGCCTTTTCTCTAAAGACAAAGGCAGAATCCTATTGTTGGGAAAAGTCAACCTTATTATCGCATTTCCAATAGTACCATTCATCTTTCAGAGTGAGGGGCTGACCGCTACATCAGTGGTGTGACATTTGTAAAGCAACAGATTCTCAATATATTTTCTCAAGATTCAGGCAGGCGAGTCTCCCAGTCATGCACGATTTTTTTTTTTTTCCGCCAGAATCCTCCACCACCACAGAAAGAAACTTGTATCACTCAAGCAGCTAAGACAACCTAAAAATGCTTTCCCAGAGCTGTGGGGCTGCCAGTGCTGCTGTATTCCTCTTACCATAAATGAGCAGTTTCTTGACTCATTAATAACAATTTCCCTTAAAAGAAGTAATCTCATATCAGTCAGCCCCTCGCCACCATGCACACATCCCAAAGGTTGCAGATATCTCAGCATCAGTCGCCGGCAGCCAGCTTTCCCATACAGAGTCCAGATGGACTGTACCAGAAGCCAATTCAGCGTTAATAACTACCTACTCCGCGCACTGGAGAAACCTTACGTGGCACAATGGTCTAGGAAACAGCAGCCGGCTGAAACTGCAAATTTAAAAAAAAAAAAAGAAAAGAAAAGAAAGAAAGACAACCAAATTCTCCAAAAGCATCGAAAGAAAGGAACAGAAATGGAAGTGTGAATTGTATTTCCTTGACTTCCATGAAAAAGAAGGAGGAAAAAAAAAGAAGAATCTCTCATATACATCGGGAAAAAAAAGGAGGGGGGAACAACAAAAATACAGATGCTGCCTAGAAAAAAAGTGACAAAATATTACCTCATTTTTTAACAGAGCAGCATTAAGCGTCCTGCTGATTTCAAACATCTTGCCACAGATTTTGTTTTAAGAGAAACAGATAGAATCCTTTGCAAAGCACTCCGTCTGCAAAGGGTTCTTCAATTTTCTTGCGTGCAACGGAACAGTCAATATATTATTTCCCTAGAGTTCGCACATTAAAACCTCTAGTCAGTGAGCTGAATTTTCCCCTTATCTCACACACGGTAGACTCCTGTTATATGTACTGCTCTCTTTGCAAGAGCAGCCTGCCCCAAACATGGCTGGTGCTTAAACTACTCTTTAAAGTAACAGTTCACTATATAACCACCAGGTGGGTAGAGTGCACAGATTCAAATGAACCATCTAAAAAGACTTCTTCTTTTTTTTTTTTCCTTCCCCTGGAAAAGCTTTTGAGTACAGGATGAGACACGCCAGCATCCTAACAGGCAAGATTGTTTCTCACTGTATCTTGTCAAAATAAATAAATAAAATTCCTTCTCCTGACTTAAAGCAAGGAAACAAAACAAAACACCACCAACACCACCAATTCTAATAACAATTGTGAAAAATGAAACACACACAAAAAAGCTTTGTTTCATTCAGCAAAAGATGAACACGGAAAATACAATTAAGACAAGGGGGGAAACATAAAAACCTCATGGAAATGTTTTCCTTTAGCAAAATGAGGAATTATATTGACTCTGCGGCAGAAATTCAATTCAAAAGAATGCATATGGACGATGCACACACAAGATGGAGGCAAGAGTTCAAGGGTACAACTTTTCTTCTGAGCAAAATATTTGGCTTTTTTGATATGTTCTTTATCTTTTTAGGAAATAACAGAAGCCTAAACGTAAAGACACTAGGGAAAAATCTTACACATCTCTTAAAATCTTGAGTATGTGAACAGTTACAAGTAAACACAAGAGCAAACCGATCACATAACCATACACAGTGCTGTTCGTTTTCCTTGAGATCTGCCTTCAAGCGGATCATTTCTGTAATATACTATTTTGGAGGTATAGATAACTTGGCTGCTCTTTGTACCACTTCATTTCAATTAATAATTGGCTTCTCAGCCAGAAATAAAGAAAATACCCTATGTTCAGAGTTCCAAGTCATACAATGAGGATATCAAAAAGACAGAGTCATCTGAATCAAAAATAAATTACATTACTCACACTGTTATAAGGCCTGATTTTAAGGGGGTATGTTTTGGCTTATAATACATGCACATACCATCCTATGTTCACATGTGTCTAAAACACAAAAAAACACATACAGATACCTGGGGTTTTATTTTCTTGGCTGGATAAAATTAAAGCTCTGGAACTTCCACATCCTCTTGCAAATACAGATGTCGATAGTGTTTTTCCAGCCCATCTACGCAACATTTAGCCACACATAACAGTGACTGTCTCCTTCATCTTTAAGCCAAGTCTGCATCACTTAATACCATTTAACCTGCTTGCATATATTACATTCCAAGTGACATTTTTTAACTGGGGAGTGAGAAGGAGGAGTAGATCTCATCAAATTCTGGTTGTAAGAAATGAGCTAATTTGTACACTCACCATATGTCTTAAACACTAATTAAAAATGTCACTTTCTTCAAACATTAAAATGTAATCAGCCTAGTAAATAAAATATTCTCGTGTTTTCTTGCGTTGGTGACAATTTAAAGAGTGTTTATCTCAAGGTAACTCTATCTTGATTCCCAAGGAAGACTTTTGATTTAAAAAGGGAAAGGAGATATTGGGGACTATAGGGAGTAAAAAGAGAAAACCACTACTGTACGTAGCAGCACAAAGGAAAATAAGATGAAGCGGGATTTTAAGGACCCATAGTCTTGTTACCCTAAGGCAAATCCAGCCAATCAATACCACCCATTGACGGTCTACCATCTGCCATGCTACCCAGCGATGTGGCTAAACAGACCTGTTCCATATGACTGTAGCCGGCTCATTTTCAGTCGATTATGGCAGTTCCAGAGCATTCACGTGCAACAGCACAAAACTCCAAGTCAGACAGAGCCAGTCCCTCTGAGCACAGCTGCAGACTTTTTTTCTCCTGTTCCGGCTTCTGGATTACCTCTTCCTACACTTCAACTGAATTAGCAAAATGGGATGGGAAGGTAGAGTGAACAGATACACGCACATGCACACACACGCACACGCAGATAATTGCTGGTCCTTTTTCACTGTCATGCAGAAATCGGGAATTCCATGTGCTTGGCCTTAATATGATTACAGCACATCATTTAAACAGTGTCATCAGTGACTATGACCTGACATTTTCCTACGGTTCAATTTCTTTTTATCCTTTCATCCTTCCTTCATCTCTTAAAAAAAAAATAAATCTACACTGGTAGCATTTCTTTCTTTAGGAGAAATGCAATCTGCCTAAGAGTAGACCAGACTGAAAGGTTTTTGATAAAATTTAAAGCTTTTTCTTTGTTGAATTATGCAGGTGATTTTTGTCTTATTTTGCAGAAATATTAAATCAATTTTACAGAAAAAAATGCAAACATACCACAGAAGCAAGAAAGATGTGCCAGATTGTCATTGCAAGAATCCAGCAAAAACATCAGGAATTCAATGTTGAATGTTCTCTCAGAGACATATGACCTATGTGATGCTTTCCTCTTTCCTTAGTAGTTTTATTTACTATGAATGCTGGGGGGAAAAAATTTAGAGAATTCTACTGTGTTTGGAAATGTGATAGATGGATATCTGGTCAGTTCAAATCATCTAAAGTTCACCTGTACAGGTAAACTGACCAAAGAGCAGATTCACACTTGATCTTTCCGTTTTCTTTCCATACTCTTAGGTCGTAATTCACAACACTAGAGAAAAGAAAAGGGTCTTTCCAGAATCAATGTATGTTTATTTTTTCAAATGTAACTTTCAGTCTTATAGCATTAGGATATCTTTTGGGGAAAGAAAATTTAAAGGAAAGGAAAATGGTCTTTCTTACAAAATTCTAAAAAATACAAGTATATACTCATTCAAGCAATCTAATTTAAGTGGAGTAATTGGCCTTTTCACCGATATATTTTTCATCACAAGAAAACTCTTTAGGGTCAGTGTGACAACAGACAGGGATTCCTAAAGATCCGTGGATTAGGGGTTTTCAATAGTAGACTAGATGAACTTTTCTGGAAATAAAACAGAAAGGAAACAAAATCTTCGTAATAGAATGTCTTACAATTCTAATATGCTAAGCAGATGAATAGTGTGGCTATTTATACCCCTAAAGAATTTAGTGTTTAACCAATTTAATATAGCTTTGAAAATAATATGAGGTTTTAAAATTCTCAACTCATTCATAAACACATAACTATTAATTAAGGAACAGATGTATCATAAAGGGCAAGAAAAGCACATATATGGGAAGGGTCTTCAAAACATTCACGAAAATGCATGATATGAAAAAAACTAAGCATATGTTTGAACATTTTTTGCAACAAAATAAATGGATCTTGTAAGTCCATTTTTCCATGAGATGTAATCTTCTAGAAATAAGAGAGGGCCAGCATGGTGGCACAGCAATCAAATCCTCCCCCTGCAACATTGGCATCCTCCATGTGTGCTGTTTCAAGTCCCAGTTGCTCCATTTCCAATCCAGCTCCCTGCTAATTGCCTGGGAAAGCAGTAGAGGATGGCCCAAGGTGTTGGGCCTCTGCACTTATGACCATTTCCCAGAAGATGCTCCTGGTTCCCAGCTTCAGACTGCTCAGCTCTGACTCTGGGACCATTTAGAGAGCGAATTTAGAGTTGGGGTTCCTCCTCTTCTAACTCTGATTTTAAAGTAAAAGTAAATCTTAAAAAAGAAGAAAAATGAAGAATAGGAGGGGGAAGGTGAGGAGGAAAAGAAAAAGTAAAAGAGAAGACAGGAGAGGGTCAGAAGAAAAAATGAGCAGGAGTGATTAAAAATGAAAAGAAAAATTCTACCAGGAGTCTATTGTATACCAGACATTGCATTAAGCTCTTGACAAGCACAGTCAACACCACAATAGGTACAGCTGATACTTCTAAGCATATTTCTAGAAAGATATTTTCCTTACCTAAAAGTAAAATCTTTTCTTCATCATGTCACAGAATAATACATTCAGTAAATGAGAAAGATGGGTGCCTACTGAAAGGGAAAGGAAAGGGAGGGTGGAAAGCATGTTCAGTTTTTTACCCAACTAAAAAGAAATCAAGAGTTTTTTTCATGATGTGTTTTTGGCTAGGTATGTACTCAAGATGTCTAATTTAATCTATCATTATAATAAGGCTGTAAATTCAGAACAGGAAAGATTCAAAGGATTAAAGCTGGAAAGCAGAAAATCTTCGAAAGAAGGATGAGTACGGGATTGAGTCCCCAACCTCGTTTCTTTTTCCTCTTCAAACCTGGCAAAACTCCTTACAAAGTGTAGCTGCCCAATAAGCACTGGTTGGATTAACATCCATGTCCTCATCTCTAGGCAACATCCAGTTACGGGGAATGAATGAAGATCAACAGCTCCACCAATCTTCACTCAAATATTACACTAAGGCATAATTTATTTGGTTTAATTAGGGCACCACTGAACATCTCTTTAGAAGACAGCACATTGGGGTTCTGTAAGTCCACTTTCATCATCAACAGAATGGACAAATGACACTTCCCTTAAGGTCTGTTGCTAGGATTAAAACACAGCTTGGTGTATATAACACTCTACATGGCAGATATTATTAAAATAGAGGTTAGGTGATGAAATGCATAAATCAATACATACTAGCTTCAAGATAATTCAATCATATTGAGAACTATGTAATGCAGTGTCAAAACACAAAATAACAAAACAGTAATAATAGTAATAACAAAGGTTAAAATGTCTGTTCCAGTTCCAATAAAAAAAAATACCTGCTACATGGGGCTAGCACTGTGGCATAGTAGGTTACATGTAAGTGCTGGTTTTTGAGTACTGGCTGCTCCACTTTTGATCCAGCTCCTTGACAGTGTGCCTGGAAAGAGCAACAGAGGATGGTGCAACTACTGGGCTCCTGTAGCCTACATGGGTGACATAGATGCAGCTTCCAGTTCCTGGCTTCGCTCTGGTCAAGCTGCAGCCATTGCAGCCATCAGGGGAGTGAATCAGCTGATTGAAGACTTCTCTCTCCTTCTCACTTTGTAACTCTGCTGTTCATGTAAATAAATAAATAAAAACACCCAATCTCATGGAAAAAATTCGGTGCTAAATTCTTGATGTGAAGAATAAAAAGAAAATATAAATCATCCTTGCCAACTTTCAAGGGGCTTAAAGCCTGGATACTTAGGAGCTTTCTATTTCCTATTGCTAAAGAAGAAAATAAAAGAATAGTAAAAAGAAAGCATAATCAAAACTAAGTGGTGCACTGCACAATGAGAATGCTACCCGGAATGATGAAGGAAGGCTTCATCAGTAAGAAGTTACAATAGAGGTTAGGCTTTCAAGAATGATAAAAATCGGAGCTGTGGTTGTGGCATAGCCCTCTCAAGCTGCTGCTTGGAACACTGGTGTCCCATATTGGAGTTACGGGTCAAGTTTCAGCTACTCAGCTTCCGATTTAGCTTTCTGCTGATGCATCTGAGGAAAGCAGCAGATTATGGCCCAAGTACTTGGGCCCTGTCACTCATGTAGGAGATCCAAGAGTTCTTGGCTATTGGCTTTGGTCTGTTCCTACCTTTGCCCGATTTTTGGAAAGAAGTATTTCCTAAATAATACATGTAATCTTTCTAAACATTTTATACATTTTGCTTATCAAAAAGTCAACTGCCAGCATAAGTCTACAGTCTAATGATTTTCAAGCAATTCTATTATAGATTATATTCAGTTAATTACAATTCTTTTACACTTGTATTACTGTGAACTTGGATGGAAGAAACTGCCATTTGCCTTGTAACTTCAGCACACAGAATATCAGTACCTAGAATACAGGGTTGATACAAACACTATTGATTTAAAATATCTCAGGAAAACTTTTAAGACAAATGCTTAGGGCCTAAATATTTGGAGCTTTCATTCACTAATGCTGACTTATCTGAGTCATACTTCATGCTAGGTTATTATAAAAAGCAAACAAACCAAACTCTCATCAGGAGAAATGTTAGATCAGCAATCCCAAGAGGTTTTTCTCTTAGTAATCAGGTATTTCCCTGTTTTATAACCAGAGGCACCCCACAATCATTTTATGTCCTTTCCCACCAGTGCACTAGCTTAGTTTACTTTTTCCAACCCTCTTACATCTAGAAAGATAATTTTCTTTTTCTATAAGCCATGAAGAAAAAAATTGAAAAACAAGAGAGGCATGCTGTACAACTGACAGAAGATGCAAATTTCTACTTGACCCTTTTTGGTTTTTCCCCTCTGTCTCTGAAACTAGGGAAATGATTTAACTACTTTTATGCGGAAGAATAAAGTTACATATTAGTGCTGAGTGGTTCATTTGCCTTAGCAACGCCTTAGCAACAACAGTTTCAAGTTCAAAATACCTCCTTGAAAAGGATCACATTTTTAATGAAGATCAAGGTTTTTTTTTTTTTTAATGTAAGATTTTGAACAGAAGTTTAATAACAACTCCCAAGGCCTTGTTTGTTGCAAAAGATTTTTCATGTTAACCTTCCTAGCTAGATTCCCACAAAATTTCAGATTCTGGAAAAGAGTCCTAGTTCTACTTTGAAATTATTCACAAACATAACATTGCATTTATCAAGTCATCATTAATTCTAGATTATTACAAAAATTACACTTAACTTCTTTTAAAAGGGTCACTGAATTGACCTCACTATACAATCCAACTATTTTCTATTCTTTCCTTATTGAGAAGAGCAAAAAACTAAAATCAAAATTTTACAAGCCTACATCAATCAGTATTTTTATAATGTTATATGATACTCAAAGTTTCTTGGGTAGCTCAAAAACGTGTGTATATGTACATATAAACAGGTAAATGAATAATTATAGATGCATACACACACAAAATTCTAACTTTATTTCAAACTGGCACTTGCTGATTTTATTATTTGATATCTATTTTGACTACTTTACTATATACAAAATGAATCATGGGATAAACAATCAACACATGTGATTGTTTTAATACTATCAGAAGGGAAATGCTGGCCAGAAAAGAGGTTTCCTATCTTTCAAAATTTGAGTGTAAATAGAGACATAGCTTAAATATTATACCTGCCATTTAAACTTCCAGCTTGTTAACATTTTTGAAAATCCTTATATAATCTTCAAGGTTTCACCATTCCAATAATATACAAACTCCTACTTGAAACTGCCTCTTTATTGTCAGTGAGCCCATGGGGATCCTGAGGCACAAGGAAATAAAACACACAAAGACTTAGAACAGTAATCTCAATGGATTCTTTTGCTACTAAACATTCATTTTCAAACAAACCACACAACCTATGTTGTCAATTCCAAGATACAGACAGTTAACAGATTCCTCTCACCCCACATCTGATATCATTGACAAGGTATCAGCAGATAGCAAAATTGAACCTTATATTTAATATGGATTTTTATACATTTCTATGTTCAAGAGAACTGAAGAAAATGCCTAGAACAATGCAATCTGTACACAGTAAGCACTTGGTGCATGTTAATGAAAGTGAGATTCACTTTTAATCTGCCAGGGCAAATACAATAAGGAGTCAGGAAGGTTAGCTTTGTCCCTGCTGTTAGAAATTCTATGACCTTAGGTAAATCACTTCTCAGTGGACCAAACAGTTCTCCAATCTGGACGATCCTGAAGTCTCTGCCAACTTCAATATTTTGGAGCCTCCAGATAAGTAGTTCTTAATTAGCAAACAAAATTTTCAGTAAGGTTAACTCAGACTTGCAACTAACTTTATAGAGTAGGAATACTGGTTAAAGGGAACAAACTTTCTTTATAATATGTGTGTATGTATATATATAAATATATATATGTATATATATGTATATACATACACACACAGTTTAAACACTTGTTTATTTATCTGAAAGAGTTACAGGCAAAAAAGAGACACAGAAAGAGATCCTCCATTTACTGATTCACTCCCCAGATGGCTACAACAACCAGGGCTAGGCAAGGCTGAAGCCAGGAGCCTCCCACATTTTTCGGAGCCCAAATGCTTGGGCCATCCTCTAATGCTCTTCCTAGGCCACTAATGGGAGCTGGATAGGAAGTAGAGCTGCCATTACTCGAACCACCACTCTCATGGAATAGCATCACAGGTGGTACCTTTACTCATTATGCCACAACACTAGCCTCAAGATTTAAAAATTAGCCTCAACTTGAAGAGGCAAGTTGGTATCATGTTCCTGCAATATCCATTTGGATTATCACAGTTATTTTTAACAAAATCCAAAATTGGAAAAAGTTGGTTAAAGTTATTAAAAAATAAAAATGCACGCTTTGAAAAGTGAGGGATGGGGTGGGTATCTAACCTAGGGATTAAGCTGCTGGTTAGATACTAGTGTTCCATGTTGGAGTGCTTAGGCTTGGGCCAGTTCTTTTTTTTTTTTTTTTTCAGAGAAACATTGTTTAGAAATGGGAAAAAAAGCGTTTTCAGGGTCTGGTGTCATGGGACAGTGATTTAAGCCAATGCTTGGGATGCTAGCATCCTATCTCAGAGCACCAGTGCCAAGTTCCGACTCTACTTTTTTTTTCTTTTTTTAAAAATAAATATATATTTTATTAATTACATTGCATTATGTGACACAGTTTCATAGGCTCTGGGGATCCCCCAATCCCCCTCCGCCCGTACTCTCCCCCCAAGGTGGATTCCTCCACCTTGTTGTTGTATTACATTTCAAATTCAGTCAAGATTCTTTCATTGCAAGAGTATACCAAACATAGAGTCCAGCATCTTATTGTGCAGGTAAATTCAACAGTTTCTTGGGGAGACCATCTCTGGTCTGAAGGCAGAGCTGGCAGAATATCATCCCGATCAATTTAAAGCCACAACATAACATCAACGACAATTTACAACATTATGGAATTAATTGACATGGTATTAAATATGTTCTAAAAAAATGCAAGTTCTTAACCACATCCTGTGACTGTTTCATTTACATTTCAATTTTAGTTTATACACAGAACCGGCTGCTATACATCTTAAAATGGCTATAGGTACTATTCAGCTGTCTCATGTCTATTTTAATTTTAGTATTTAGCAGTTTATAGTGTTGAAGCATAATTTTGCTGAACTTGGCAGATTTTAGGATAGTCTAAACTGGGTTACAACTCTAACAAGGCATATGTCAACAATTGAGGTGCAGAACAGTTTTAGGAGGGGTGTGCAGAGAAATCGTCAATACCTTAGTGAGGAGTAATTAATCTTTATGTCCTACCTAGTAAGGTATGTGTGAGTCCATGCTGACCATTTGCTGTCTGGTTCTAAGCTTTCCTTGTTGTTCTCTGCCTATCTATTCAAGTGTGTGTGTGTGTGTGGTGTGTATGGTGTGTGTGTGTGTGTGTGTGTGTGTGTGTGTGTGTGTGTGTGTGTGTTGGTGGGGCGGGGGTCTGGGCTCTGGAGCGACCCTGATGGTCATTGGAAGAGAGGGTGGGGATCCAAAGTTGGAACTAAGTAAGGACCAGAGAAAGCTCCTCTCCCTAGTCCAGAATGAAGCTTACAGCCCAGCTGTTTATTTGAGCACTCATGATAATGTATATCATGGGAGGCAATAAATAATGGCTCAACTACTTGGGTCTCTTTCACCCACATAGCATACCTTGCTTGGGTTCCAGGCTCATGGCTTCCCCATGGCCCAGTCCTGCCTATTATAGCATTTGGGAAGTGAACAGATAGAAGAGATTTTTCTGTACCTCTCTCCCTGTGTTCTCTAACTCTCTTTCTTCTCTCTCTCCAATCTTGTTCTCCTTTCATTTTCCATACAAGATGAAAATAAAAATCTGACTCTGTCATATTCTCTGTTTCTCAAATGAATAAATTTTAAAAGATGGTTTTACTTCAGGGACCATCACCGTCATCAAATCTAAACATACTCACTTAACTTCAGAGATAATACATGTTAAAGCATCTATTACAGGGTATGATATGCCATTAAGTTCTCAAATAAGTCAACTGTTGTTTACATTGGGTTGAAACACATGAATTTGTTTATGTCAGTCAACAGCATTCTAATATTGTCGATTTTGTATGTATCAACTTATGCTGTATATTCTGTCTAAAATGTTCCTAAGATCTTCACGTCCAGTTATCATGTTCCATATTCTTATTCAGTCAGACTGTCAAGGCTCTTTACAATATTTCCTCATTTAAGGTTCTTAACTCCTCTAGAACATCTCCTTCCAGTTACAGAGCTCTAGAAATGCTGGCACATTCCTCAATTAACACTTGGGCCTTCTACATGATATCTTTGGTTTCACAGTTTCTTTCACCAAGAATATCTTCTCTCTGGAAATTTATACTCATCCTTCAAGACTTCAACCTGAATAAAACTAAGTAAAACTAGCTTGCTTCTTCGTTATCTGAGCTTTCATAGAAGTTCACTCTTTCTGCCACAGAATCCAGGCCAGAGTATGACCACAGATGTTTATAGAAATGTCTTCCTCACCTGTTTTCACGGTACTTGAGGGCAAGAACTCTTCTTATTTGTCTTTGTTTCTCTCCAGTTGAGCACAGTGTTTTATAGTGGATGCTAGTAAATATCTACTAAAGTAAACTGAATATATTCACATGACAGTTTGAGCTATAATCTTTTAAAAACATACATGAAAATAGATGAATTCCAAGAATGACCTTAAAAAATGATGCTGGGAATTTACCATTCTACAAACATGATTTTTATGATGTGAGAAAATTATACTAAAGGAAGGTCTTTTTCCCTTCAGAAATAATGTTCAAGTGACTAAAACCAGAAACTCTAAAGTAGACATTGTTCTTCAAGGTCAATCTACTAAGCTCAAGTCATGAACGTTAAACAAAGACCATGTTTTATTGACAGGGATAGTACTACTCTGCCTGCTAGCATACTTGATGAACACCATGACAGGGTTTACACACTGAATTTGTCTTTCCATGGCTGGAGAGGTCTTTCATCACAAAGAAGTCCAATGAACCTGAATGAGTGGAAGGAATGGGAAAGAGGAAAGTGCTATAGACTTTATAGAGTGGAGTATGAATTCATTATCCACATTTTTGTGCTATAGAAACCCAACCAGAATTCTGGGAAAACTTGGAAGTACAAGTATTTAAGAAAATAGAACATTCTAAATATCACTTCAGAAGCAGTAATATTAGTCCATATGTGACAATCATTTATTATTATGCAACTTTTGGTGAAAAGTAGAATACATAGTTCTTCATCACTACAGGCAATTTACTACTACAAGGAAGCCAATTTCAAACTCTAGCAGTTTTTTTTTCTAAAACATCTTTTCATTCAGTAGGATGGTTTTTTTTTTCTATATATGCTAAAATATTCTGAAAACTTCCAGTACATAAACAGAGAGAATCATGATCAGAAGAAGAACAGATCCCATTAAATGTCTATCCCACATTCACACCATCACTGGAAGACTTTGAGAAACTCAGCAACTGGTGAGAAAACCAATCCACTCTAGTCTAAATAATAAGCACAATGTGAAAATATTGAATTGTAGATCCAAAGACATGTATTCTTGTGCTAATGTTATCACTCATTTCCTGTGTGATCTTCCCCAGGCACTTGAGCATCACCATTGGAACAAAGCCTCCTTTTCTTTATTTTTAAATTTTTCAAGGATTTATTTACTTATTTTTAATTTTCTTTTTAAAAATTATTATTATTTCATTTTATGGTACAATTCCATAGGCTCCTGGGATTTTCTTTATCCCCTCCCCAATTTCCCTCCCACCTAGTTCCTCTATACCATTACTAAAGTATAGTTCTTCATACATAGTCATATGTCCATCATTGCGGGCATGGACAATGGCAGAGAGTCCAGCATCCTATTGTCAAGATATAGTAAACAGTTTCCATTGTAAGTCCATCTTTGTCTGGAAGTAGAGATGCATACTACATTGTATCCTCACATCTGGATATATTAATCTCCATTTCACAGTTACTGTACATCCCCTTAAACGAAAAGTCACAATACAAAATCAACAATAGGAATAAAAATAGAAAATTACAATGCCATGAAGTTAAATAACATGTTACTAGATATTCCAGTCTTCATTATACAGCTAGTATACATCCCCTTAAATGAAAAGCCACAAAACAAAATCAGCAACAGGAAGAAAAAAGAAATTAACAACACCATGAAGTTAAACAACATGCTACTGAATGATTAATGTGTCACTGAAGATACGAAAAAGAAAATCAAGAACCTCCTTGAAGAAAACGATGCTACGGTACGATCTGAGTCATTGAATAATTTGATCACAATGAACTGTTTTGAAGAGATGAAACTAACAAAAACAAAAACATAAAAATCCATGAGATATAGCTTTTGTTGATTTTTTGTTGGTGAAATGTGTCTCTTCTAGACAAGAAATAGATGGGTTTTGTTGTATAATCCAGTCTAAAAATCGAGGACGTTTGATTGAGCTCAAGCCAATTACTTTCAGGGTTAATACGTATGGGTGGTAATTTGGTCCTATCATTTTAGGAATGCATTGTTCATTGATTTAGCCTTCTGTTGTCACTTTACTGGGATGTTCTTCACACTTGCCTTTGATTTTGTTGGGTGCTATTCCTCTTCTTTCTCAACAGAACATCTTTAAGTATCATCTATTTGCAGGGTAGGTTTGGAAGAGGCAAATTCTCTTTTCTTTACTGTGGAAGAATTTTATTTCATCTTCAAACACAAAAGCAAGCTTTGCTGGATATGTTATCTTTGGTCCACAATTTTTTTTCTGTTAAAATCTGGAATATGTCATTCCATTCTCTTCTTCCCTGTAGAGTTTCCTGTGAGAGATCTCCTGTGAGTTTAATTAGCCTTTTTTTACATGTCAATTTATTTTTTTCACACGCACATTTAAGTCCTTACTTTCGATTGAAGAGAACTTGATGATCATGTGTCTTGGTGAAGATTGCTTTTGGTCAAGCCGGTTGGGTGTTCTGTGCCCCTCCTGGATGTTGTTGCCCAATTCTTTCTCTAGATTAGGGAAATTTTCCCTTATTATTTCATTAAATATATCTGTAAAACCAGTTTCTCTTTCTGCACCCTCTGGAACTCCCATAGCTCTTATATTTGGCCTCTTAATAGTGTCTTTCAATTCTTGAATACTTTTTTTGGCCTGATCCAGCTCTGCTTCCAGCTTTTTGTTTGCTTCCCCCCGGTGACAGGAAATATCTTTCAATTCTGATATTCTTTTTTTCTGCTTGCTTCATTCTATTTTGGAGACTCTCCACTGTACTTCTAATTTGCTCTACTGTGTTATTAATTTCTGATTTATCAGCCTTGATTTGTTTTATTGCTGCTATTTCCTGTGTAACATATTCCTTAAACTTGAACTCTTTTATGTGCTTCTCATTGTTGATCAGAAGCTTATAATAAGTTTTCTGAATTCTGTGTGCCCCATTTTGTCCATGTCTTTCTCAGTGAACTCTGAGTTTCAAAGGGTTTTGCTCCTTTGCAGGGCTGTCTTCAGCAATATTCATTTTATCTAATTCAAAGCATTTGATAACACTGTCCAAGATCCAAACAGCAGCATAACTGTATTTTAAAAATTGAATCTATGAACATATATTGAATGTTTCCTTTGTATTAATTTCACATTAACATAAAAATACATGATAACCGTGTTGTCATAATTATTATGCTTTTGTGAGACCCTAAGAATGTAATTTGTTAATAAAGTCCTTAAAAAAAAGGAAACATAAAGAAAGCAACAACAACGTACCAGAAAACTAAATGGAATGTCTTAGTTGCTGAGGCCTTTCAAGCTATAGGATGACAGCACTTAACTCCTGCCACATTTTTCAGCTGCCTTCCAGCTCTTAAGTTAATTTGTCTCCCAGTCACTCTTTACTTAAATATGGAGTACAATAATTAACAATGGAGACACTGAAAGTTGATAATAGGTTTAACAAGGGAGGCTGGAAAATAAACCCAGAATTTTAATCTTGTATGATGATTACTGTCAAAATACATCTACCTCCTTTTTGACTGAACCCATTTACCAGTCACGTTGCTCCTTCTAAAACTGCATTTGACCATATCACTTCCTTGATTAACATCAAACATTATCCACCTTATTATGATTACATTTTCAATGAGTAATCTGTGAATGGGTGCCTGGTATATCTCTACCTATCTCTACCATGCCCCACGAATTAATAGGACATTGTTTAATGGCATACATTTTGAAAGTCCATAGTTTGTTTCATTTCTCCTATGTTTGAACTTCAGCTTTTTAAGGGTGGGGTTCAAATATAATTAGTAAAAAACAATGGATGAATAAATTAATTAACGAGACCTCCTCAAGACGAAGTTTATAAACAGCTGCTTTTCTTTTTTTTTTTTTTTAAGATTTATTTATTTTTATTGGAAAGGCAGATATACAGAGAGGAGAAAAAAGGAAAATCGTCCATCTGATGGTTCACTCTCCAAGCAGCCGCAACGGCTGGAGCTGAGCCAATCCGAAGCCAGGAGCCAGGAGCTCTTCTGGGTCTCCCATGCGGGTATAGGGTCCCAGAGCCTTGGGCTGTTCTCGACTGCTTTCCCAGGCCACAAGCAGGGAGCTGGATGGGAAGCAGGGCTTCTGGGATTAGAACCAGTGCCCAAATGGGATCCAGGCTCATGCAAGATGAGGACTTTAACTACTATGTCATTGTGCTGGCCACAGCTACTTTTCTTAATTTTAAGCTGCTGATGACTATAGATAGCTCTGTCTCAGCTGCAAGGTAATTTCACATAACACAACTGTGTATTGAGATTTACTGTGCCAGGTCCTACTCTTTGGCTCTTTATATGCATTAACCCTCTTACTATGACAATAATCCTCCAAGAACAGTGTTTTTATGATTATCAAGGCATAGAACATAGGAAATATACATTATATAACTCATTAAATCAGTAAACAAACATTTACAGGGTACTTCTGTGTTATTCTCACAACCAACTATGAGAAAGAGAGGATCTCTATAGTCATCACTTTGAAGTAAGGGTCCAGGTACTCAAGTGATCACCTGCTGCATCCCAAGTGAATCAGAAAGTTGGACTGGTAGTGGAATATCCAGGTCTTGAATCAGCCACTCTGATAGAACGCAGGTATTACAATAGGGAGCTTACCTTGCTGTGCCACATTGTCTATCCCTTGGGCAATTCTCAGAGTATTAAAGTACTTATTAATAATTACAGATACAGGGGCCAACATTGTGTCATAATAGGTAAAACTTCCACCAGCAGTGCTGGTATCTCAAGAGGGAAAATGTTCGAGTCCCCATGGCTCCACTTCCCATCTAGCTCCCTGCTAATGTTCCTAGGAAAGCAGTGGAAGATGGTCCAAGTATTTGGGCCCTTATTCTCCATTGGAGACCCACATTGGAGTCATCAGAGAAGATCCTGGTTCCTGGCTTCAGAATGGCCCAGCTTTGGCCATTGCGGCCACCTAGGAATGAATTAAGACATCAGTAGACATAGCCCATGGTTAAGATGTGCTGGTATGGTTAACCTTGCCAAGAAACTTAGTATGGAAGTGTATGTGAAGAATTTAGTTAAAAGCTAAAAAAGAAAGGCCCAGAAATTCCACACTGAAGTTCACATTTTACAAGAACACCCTCTGCTATCACACTAAGGGAAACAAGATTTTGGCAAATAAAAGCATATATCTAAGTGTATGTGTTTTGCACAAGTTTTTCTTTCTTCTGGGTACATAATAATTCCACTTCTGTTTTGTGATCACCTATTCATACTTCAAAACTGATTTCACATACTAATTCTGTGAAGTTAATTCAGTGAATAAACACATATGTAGGTAAATGTACATATATCCCAGACAAGATTAACAATAAACAAATTACACAAGATCATGTTCCTTGGGCACTGACATGGGAGAGGGAAGAGAAAATAAACTTCCTAACTTTTGTCACATAGAATTAGTGATTTCTTTCTTGATCGCTCCTAGAATTTGTTCCTCAAATTACTACCTTCCTCATAAAATTTCAATTGCTATCTTCCTAACTAACCTTCTACTTAAGACTGTAAGCTCTTTGTAGGTAAAACACCTGTGTCCTACCTGCTTGGTATGGGACTAGTTTATTTCACTAAACTGAAGCTCATATCCTTTTCATTTCATGATGGCAGATCCTGCTAACATGCTGATCTCTGACTATATTCAAATTACCAAGCAGTACTTTGGCACCTGTCCTATTTTTAGCCTGGGGTGTTGGGTGCAAGAAGGGTGTGGCACAGTCCAGGACTAATTATGGGATCAAAGATTGCACTAAAACAAGAAAACTAAAACTAAAATCTGTGTGAGTCAAACTCAGATGATTTTTTGCTGCAGTCCATGCAGTGGGTGTGGATGACACGAAGGTGTGACGAGGACAGCTCCCCTGTGTGGCAAGGCCCCAGGGGAGCTTCCAGCTTCCAGCTGTTAGGCAAGGCCTGGCGGAAGTCTCCCTGACCTCCTTGATGCTGTTTCACCCCCTGGTTACATGGACACTCAAGCACCTCACTAAGAATTCTGTAATTTATTGAGGCATTGTTATTTGCCCGTGCGAGATGGTTTTTGCCATTGATGTGAGTGTGAGAGTTAATGTCACTGATAATGTCTTGGTGAGTGGGCCTTTGACAATTTATACACAGGAGCACAATTAAGCCCATGCCATTTCTGGACACCTTATTGGGTACTTAACCATTGTCTTAGAATTTGGCCTAGACATGTAGCATGCCTTCTGAGAAGGGGCTTAATATATATCCCAAATATGAATGCAAGTGATGGGAGTGAGAGCTGAAACTGCTATGGCAATAAATATAGTTACTGTTATCTCAAAGGCTAGCCTGTCTTTGCAATTTTTTGGAGCATAGAAAATGTAATTGTTTTAGCCGCTTTTATAATTTTTAGCTAGAGGAATTAAGGGTGCTTTTATTAAAGAAAAATGCTTTTGATTATTGCTTTATTGTTTATGGGGTTGTAGGAATCTATAGTTGTAGGGGGATTTAACATTTGAAGTTTCTGTTTTAGATTTTAGGTTTTTCCCTTGTAACCTATTTTCCCATTAAATAGTGGGTGAATTGTAGAAATAGAAATGTGGTAGGAATGTACTACTGATTAGCAGGTAATCGCATGTGCCTTGGCCTTGGAGTCCTGGCTGTTGCTCCATGGCTACTGTTGAAGAATAAACAATATCTTGCTTTGAAGAATATGAATACAGTATTTCGCAGAATTATCTTTATGGGCACCTGCTTAACCCTGAAGGGCAGACGAAATGACCAAATATCTGTACATGCCTCCTTAGTCTTGAAGTAAAAATAGAATAATTAGTTGCTTGTGTAGAGTCTTGTAAGGTGTCTGAGTAAATAAAAAGGACAGCTTTTTCTTGAGCTGTTGTGAGAACGCACCAAGTGTCAGTGTCTGTGTCTTTGTTTATCGCCAACTCCACGCACCCTTCCCCAGCTCCGAACTTAGCTGGAGCTGGACACCGGCAACTCCTAAAGTTTTGATAACTGCTATTCAACATAGTCCTAGAGGTACTTGCAGAGGCCATAAGACAAGAAAAAGAAATCAAAGGCATATGAATGGGAAACAAAGAGGTCAAGCTTTCACTATATGCAGATGACATAATCTTGTACATAGAAAAACCAGGAGACTCAATACAGAAACTGCTAGAACTTATACGAGAGTTTGGCAGAGTGGCAGGGTACAAAATTAATGAACAAAAGTCAACAGCCATGGTGTACGCAAACAGCCCCAAGATGGAAAAAGATCTAACCAGCAAGATACCATTCAAAATAACAGAGAAAAGCATGAAGTATCTGGGAACCCATCTAACCAAAAGTGTAGGAGACCTATTCGAAGAAAACTACAAACTATTCAAAAAAGAAATTGAACAAGACCTCAAAAGATGGAATAACATCCCATGCTCCTGGATAGGCAAAATCAATATCATTAAAATGTCTATACTACCACAGGCAATATATATTTTCAACGCAATGCCAATCAAATTGCCCAAAACATTCTTCACAGAACTGGACACAATGATTCAAAAGTTCATCTGGAAGCACAAAAAACCACGAATAGCTAGAACCATCCTGAAGAACAAGAAGTTAGCAGGGGGAATCACAGTTCCGGACCTCTGGACATACTATAGGGCAGTGGTTATCAAAACAGCCTGGTACTGACACAAAGATAGAGAGGAAGATCAATGGAATAGAATAGAAGCACCAAAGCACCAAAAGGGAACCCACACAGATACAGCCAAGTAATCTTTGACAAAAAGACCAAGGATAGTCCAAGCAAATGGGAAGGCCTCTTCAGTAAATGTTGTTGGGATAACTGGCTGATGGCCTGCAGAAACAAAAAGATAGACCCACATCTATCACCATACACTAAGATCCAATCTACATGGATAAAAGACCTAAACCTACATCCAGAAACCTTCAAACTCTTGCAAGAAAATGTAGGAAATACCCTGCAAGACCTAGGAGTAGGTCCTGACTTTCTAAGAAGGACACCAAAAGCAATAGCAGTTGAGAACAGAATAAACAAATGGGACCTCATCAAACTAAGAAGCTTCTGTACAGCAAGGGAAACAATCAACAAAGTAAAAAAGCAACCCACAGAGTGGGAGAAGATCTTCGCACACTACATAGGTGATAGGGAGCTAATCTCCAGGATATACAAAGAACTTCAAAACAACCAAAACACCAAAACAAACAAGCCACTCAAGAAATGGGCATGGGAAATGGGCAAACATTTCACGAAGGAACAAGTCCAAATGGCAAACAAACATTTGAAAAAATGCTCCAGTTCCCTGGCAATAAGGGAAATCCAAATTAAGACATCGATGAGGTACCACCTAACACCAGTAGGATTGGCTCACATAAAAAAGAACACCAATGACACTTGTTGGCGAGGATGTGGGGAAAAGGGAATCCTACTCCACTGCTGGTGGAGCTGCAGGTTAGTACAACCTTTATGGAAATCAGTATGGAGAACACTTAAACAACTCAAAATCTGCATACCATATGATTCAGCAATAGCACTCCTAGGAATATATCCAAAGCACCTGTTTCACGACAAAACAACATGCATCCCTATGTTCATTGCAGCACAATCAGTAATTGCAAAAACATGGAAGCAACCGAAATGCCCATCAGCAGAAGATTGGATAAGAAAGCTTTGGTTCATCTACTCCATGGAATACTATTCAGCTATTAAAAAAAAAAACAAAATGCAGTTCTTTGTGGCTAAATGGGCCCAACTGGAAACTATAATGCTAAGGGAAATGAGCGAATCCCAAAAGGTTAGATACCACATGTTTGCTTTAATCTAACCTGTATAATTTTTCTTTTTTTTCTTTTTGTTTGTTTTTTTTTTTTGAACCTGTCATTGATACTATCTCAACCCATGTGTTTTGAAAAATTGAACTTGCATTATTTCTAACATATTGTCTACTCAATACTATATCAATTAATTCCATGACACTGTATATTGTTGCTGATGTTTTGTTGGGGCTTTTAACTGACCGGAACTTTACTCTGTTAGCTCTGCCCTCAGACCAGGAATGGTCGCCCCATGTGGCCACTGGGCTTGTCTGGACAATAGGATGCTGGACTCTATGCTGGGTATATGCTTGCAACGAAGGAATCTCAACTGAACTTGAACTGTGGTTATGCAGCAAGGTGGAGGAATCCACCATGGATGGAGGGTTGTGGGAGGGGTGGGGGGAATCCCAGTACCTGTTTCACATAATACAATGTTACTAACAATAAAAAAAAAAAGAATTGAGATATTATTGTAGGCCCAGGAATAATGGTCTTCAGGTGCTATATAATGCCGTCCTTCACCTGTCACTTGGTAACAGTGCCAGGGTTCGCCCTGGGGTTTACATATGTTAGGATAAGCCTTCATAGGCCACATTTCTCTCAATATTCCATGACTGCACAAGCATGTGTCTTGCTCAGGGAACCTCTTTACATATGTGACAGTTACATTTTCATAAAATTTAGCTCAAACATCACTTCTTGACTTCCTAAGAAAGAACTGACTGTGCTACCAACATGTGTCCAATTTTGCCCCTTACACATACACTTCACAGAGTAGCCTGCCTACATACTTAATCGCACCTGTTATTTATCCACCTTCCATGTAAGACAGTGAATCTGTGGAAGGTTAAGACCCTGATCTGTCTTTGCATAAGAAGCACAATGGCTGGTTCAGAGAGTGTGGATGGACAGATGGAAGAATATATCAACAGATGGACTGTGTCAGTTACAATGAGTTGGAGTGGCCACAACAAGCATCAGCTGACATAACTTGTGTGACTGAGTGAAAGAGTTGGGAATTACAGAGAATTGAGTAGTAGCATGTCTGACATACTTTAAGCAAGGTACTTAATTTCTCTGGCCTTCTTTTAGTAGTCTTAACTATTAAATAGGGGTAGAGCATAAAATCCCTATCCCACACAAGAATGGTTAGGAATTTTTAAATGTGAAGATAAAAGAGGAAGTACTTACAAGAAAATGTTTGCTCAATATAACATGATTTCAGGGAGGAAAAAGGCATCAGCTACTATAGTAAATCTTGAAAATATTTTTAATGGAAGTCAATGCTTATTTTCCCTTTTAAACTTAGGCGTAGCTATGTCCCCTCTAGACGTTCTACTGAACAGCAAGTGACAGACTTCTGTGTTCTGATATGCATTTGTATATTTTCTTTCTAGAAGCAAGAATGAAGATTAGTCCTCTTTATGCATCTGGGTTTTCAACTTGAGACGTAAACATTTTTTGATGGCTTTGAACTAATTTCGGCCACCATCGACAGAATGGGAATGGAAAAATCCCTACTACATCTGCCTTGTCAGGGGGTGGAGGCAAGAACTTTCTAAATAGCTTCATTATTGGTCCCCACTGAATTCTGCTCCTGTTCCATGATGCCAGCAAAAGCACTTTAGTAAGATACTGCCAGCATCAAAAGCAGATCCACTTACGATTTCCTGTAAGCATATCTGCAATGGCAGAAGGTGGCGGACAGCCAGGTGTGAGTGTGTGTGCTAAAAATCTCCAATACATCAAGCTGAAAGAACAATTTATGAAATGAAATTCAAAGTTCTATTTCTACTCCAAGAACTCAGTTTAAGGTGCTGGAAATTCAGCTGGGTAATTTGGCTCCAATTCTTTGCTGTTTTACTGAATCAGAGGATCTCAGAGACACAAAGTCCTCTACACTCTTCAAGCTTAACTGCCCCCAACCCTTCCCCAAAAGCAGTCTCAAACAACGGGCCATTGGACTTTGCTTATCCACCTTCAGGGGGAGGGAGTTGTTCTCTACTTTTCCAAATATTTTACTCAATCTTGGTGTGGCTTTGACTATGAGATAAGAACTGCTCATGTCCACCATACACTGTTTCGTTTTCTTGCCTGGCCACCTAGCTACATCACACTGGGGCTGAACGATTGAGTTGTTTGGAAATGTAAATGGAAGTAATGCACATTACTTCCTTAATTTTTAAATTTTTGACTAACATGTAATACCTGTAAATTTTTATAGAATTCGGTGCCACACATCAACACATCTATGTAGTGCAAAATGAACAAATCAGGCGGTGACGGCTTCTATTTCCTAATGTTTTCTTTATATTTAGAACCTATCAGCTTCTGCCTTATGGCTCTTTACATAGTATATTGTAAACTATATATAGCTGTCCAACTGTAGAACGGAACCCTAGAAACTTGTATCTCTTATGCATATTCCTACTACCCTCCTCTCCTCATCTTACTGAAGCTCTACTAGCCATTATTCTGAGATTAGTTTTTCAAAACTTCCACTCCTGAGAGAGAATATGTAATATTTATCTTCCTGTGTCTGGGTTATTTCACTTAACATAATTATCTGCAGTTTCAGCTACTTTGTGATGAGTACCAAAAATACATTCTTTTTAAAAGGATGAATACTATTCTATTGTATTCATCAGGTGATCCAATATCTAAACTATTTTATATAGGGCTGTGAAGAACATGGGAGCACATGTATCTCTTTCATGGACTGATTCAGTTTCCTTAGGACATGCATACTAAGTATGAAAGCTAGATCACATAATAGATTTATTTTTAAAGAAACCTCTATATTGTTTGCCATAATAGTTGTACTAATTTATATTTCTACCAACCGGATGCACATTACTTCTAACTCTTTTTCCTAAACAGTTTCTGTATGGTGCTCAATTTTTCCCCCTTTTCTTGGTCTACTGACTAAATGGAGACAGAAGAAGGCAGAAATCTTAGTACTTAAATAAGAGTATATCATGAACCTCTGAATGACCGTGTGGCACATAGACTCCTGTAGATTCATACTGAACTGTGAAATGAGTGAAAGATAATATTGTTAGGATATTGAAAACTGAGAGTTGTGTGTTATAGTAATTTTCTTATCCTAATACTAATTGTTTGATGTTTCTTCAAGTAAAAATACTGAACTAAGTATCTTGAAATTTACTATGTCACCATCTCCTCTGGAAGCCCAAGGTAGCATACATATGTACAAAACATTCTGGGTAGTTCTTCCTTTGTGCTACCTGCTCCTGATAAGTGCAAAGGAATAAGTGGTGTGGGAAGCCAGACCAAAGGATTGTGGGAAAAGAGGAGAGAAGGTCACAAAGACAATCTCTATATACATGTTTCATCTTTCCTTTAAGACAACCCTAAGAGGAAGACAACATCACCATTATTAGAAAGGAGGAAGCTGGACTTAGGTTGATGTATATAACCTCTTAGCCTGTTTATCCTCTGACATTTCTTACTGATCTCAGAACCATAATCTTCCAACTGCCCCTTATAGACAAACCTAGTCGCAGTTTCTATTTGTCTTTCTGATTAAATACCAATCTGAAAATCCTGTGTTTTGCATATTGGGACCCCAAATATCAGGTTTTGTCATGACTCTTAATATAAACACCTGAATCCTTTGGACACTGAAATTCCTCCATCTGCCTGTACTTCTGTAGGTGTTTCAAGCATCTAATTACATTTTCTGTATGTTGGCCTAGTCTCCCCACTTCTAGTGGCATCCACTGAGAAAATACACCCCTTCAGGCTATTCTAACCACAGGTTATTTTTGAAGAGTAAGAAAGATGTTTTTAAAAAGCTAACACTTGAGAGAATGCTGAAATTAAGCAGATGTTTAAAAAATTGTATTTTTGGGTTTAAAAAAATCACCTGAGAAGCCACATAATCTAAAAACAAACCTTCCAAGTTAATGCCTATCTCTTTGATATAATTTAGCCAATCATTAACAATCTACATTAGGTGTCCATCTCTCTGCTCCCATACTCCACTTCCTTCCCACCATGCTAAAAATCTTCACACAGTAAGTTATTGGGTTGTGAGCCTTCTTTTCTGCTATACTGAGAATTCCATGAGGTCAGGGATGACATTTTGGTTCTCTTAATCCTCACACCCAGAAGTGTGATAGATGATATTTGAGGAGCTTGCTCGTTTTCACTGTGGACTGTAATCACAGCACTATTTCATGTCTTTTCTGTGGAGACCTACAACCTTGCTTTGGGTCAGGGCAAGTATAACCAGCTGTAAAACAGGGCCACAGCTGCATCCAGCTTGCTTCACAGAATAGCTGCCAATCTTGAATAGAACCAAATACAGTCATTTGAATGGATCTGAAGAACCACTGCCACTCACCATGGTCTACTGGATTACTCTGTCTCACAGCATTTGGAGAACAGGGTCTTTGGGAGGATGTGGGAGGTGCTGGCCTGCTACACAGATAGGTGCCCTTTCTTTTTTCTTGGTTTCTGGTGCTGTGAATGATCAAAGGAGCCTGTCTGTTTTTGAGGAGTGGACAGTATTTTGTAATTAATAATACAGAGTAGCACTACCACTCCACTTCAGACCAGTATCTGGACTTTTTTTTTAATTCCAACAACTTTATAAGGCTTGAAGTTGTACATTTTTAGATTTTTCACTTTGCTCAAGGTTACACTGTTTCTTTCTAATTTTGACATAAGCTGAATCTATTGCTGTAAGGGCACCAGCTCTGTGGTGGTGTGGTGGGAAGATGAGGGGGTCAGAGTTGAGAAAGTGATGCTTTATGGGATAAAAAGCATAAGTTGGAAGACCTCCTAAAAGGTTTCTATGATTCAGATACGTTAGAAAAATGTTCATGAATAACTTAGCATGGCAGGGAACACAAAAATCCATGCAATGATACTGTTCATGAAGTATGTAATTTGTCTATAATTAAATGGCTTTAGGAACACAGAAGTCATCTCTCAGCCCAACCAAGAACCTCTGGCCACAGTGACATCTTGATGTTAAGTACAAATTTCATTTCCAGTTTTGCAGAGTACAAGCCATCTTCCAACCACCAGTTGTATTTGTGAGTCAAATGTTTCTGATCAACAGTAACCTATTTCTTATAGTTAAAGCAACAAATTCAATGCACAAAGGAGATGCTGTGGCATAGGAGTAAAGTCACTGCCTATGCTGCCAGCACTGGTTCATGTACCAGTTGTTTCCGATTCAGCTCCTTTCTAAGAGCAGTAGAAGCTAGCGTAAGTTTTTGGACCCCTGCCACCCACTTGGGAGACCTGGATGAAGCTCCTGGCTCTGGCTTTGGCCTATCCCAGCCATGGCCATTGTGGTGGGTGACTCAGAGGATAGAAGATATCTTTATCTAAGTCTCTCTACCTCTTTTAAATAAATAAATAAATCTTTAAAGGCACAAAAAGTATACAAGAGCATCAAAGAGCATCAGAACAATTTATCTAAAATACAGATCATCTTCAATGATCTGATAATTTACATATATACTACAGCAAGGATTCAGAATTTAGTTAAGACAATAAAACATATTAGTCAACTGAGCTGCAAAAATAAAATACCACAGAAGGGGTAGCTCAACAATAAAAACTTTTTTCTCATAGTTCTGGATACTAGAAGTCTGAAGTCTGGGTGTCAGCATGCTTGGGTTCAGGTGGGGTTCTCCTGCTGCCTTGTAGACGGCTGCCTTATCACTGTGCCCTAAAATGATAAACAGAGAAAAAGATCTCTCCTTTTTTTGTTGCTTATATTTATTTACTCAAAAATCAGTCATTTATAAAGAGGGAGAGACAAAGAGAAAGATTTTTCATTTGCTAGTTCACTCCCCCACAGGGCCACAATATCCAGGTCTGAGCCACTACAAAGCTGGGAGTTCAATCTGGGTTTCAAACATGGGTGATAGGAGCCCAAATACTAGATCCTTCTTCAATTGCCTTCTTAGGCCAATAGTGAGGGGTTAGATCAGAAATACAGCAGCTAAGACATGAACTAGTGACAATATGGGATATTAGCATTGCAGGTGGCAGCTCAACCTGCAGCACCATGATGTTCGTATCTCTCTTCATCACCTTATGAATTCACCCATCTTATCAGATTAAAATCCCATCTGGATAACCTTTATAAACTTAATTACTTCCTAAGAGCCCTATTTTCAAACACAGGCACGTGTAGACTTAGACCTTTAATAAAAGATTTCATTTTTATTGGAAAGGCAGATCAGATTTATGGAGAGGAGATACTGAGAGAAAGATCTTCCATCTGTTGGTTCACTTCCCAAATGGCCACAGAGGAAGGAGTTGAGCTGATCTGAAGCCAAGAGTCAGGGGCTTCTAAGTCTCCCACATGGGTGCACAGTCCCAAGGCTTGGGCCATCCTCTGCTGCTTCCCAGGCCACAAGCAGGGAGCTGAGTGGGAAGTAGAGCAGCCAGGACACCAACCACACTCATATGGCATCCTGATGCTTCTAAGGTGAGCAGTCAGCCATTGAATCATTGCACTGGGCCCTAACGTTAAAGTTTTAAAATGAATTTTGAGGGCATCATTCAGTCCATAGCAATCTTTATGTAGAAACTAATTATCTACTTCAGATGTCTAAAGTCACATCACTAAGGTGAAATGAACAGAAATCAAATTATATTGATCCAATATTTTAAAAAAATGTTACCATCTAGCAAAGAGTGTCGTGGAGCAGTGGGTTAAAGCACTGCTCAGGACACCTGCAACTTTTATGGGAATGCAGATTAAAGACCTAGCAACTGGGCTTCTGATCCAGTTTCCTGCTAATGTATTCTGGGAAGCTGAAGATGATGGCTCTAGTATTTGAACCTCTACCATACATGTGAGAGATCCAGGTGATGTTTGGTCCAGCCCTGGTTGCTGTGGCATTTGATGAGTGTCTCTTCTTTCCTTCCTCTCTCTTTTTCTGTTTCTGTCACTTGCCTTCCAGGAAGATTAAAAAAATACATAAATAAACATTTAAAACCACAAAAGCCTAAGAAATGTATTCTGTTGCTCAAAGCTGAAATACACTTCTCTGGAGCTTGTGAGAGAAAAGAGTGGAAAGTCCTCAATTGGAAGGCCTGAACACCCCTGTCACTAACTAGTTGTGTTATCTTACCTAAGTCCTTAGCTTATTCTCCCTCTGTGCCTGTCTCCTTATCCCAAGTTGGTTAAAAATCAGAAAAAGCATTTATTTAAAACAAATCATATTTCAGAATTCCATTTCTGCTTGGTAGCTTTAGGGATCCCAATCAACAAATTCACTGGGGGAAAACTCCTGCCCCTTTCAAAGGAGATTTCACAAGGAAAATAATAAATGAAAATAACTGATTGATCCTCTAAGTCCACTCTCTTACTTTGTACTAGCATTTTTCATTTGACAAAACTAGATGGGAATAACAGGAATCTCTCTCTTTAACTACAAAACAGCAAAAGTTGAATAATGATTTTAAGAGCCCAGAATGAGGGCCTGGCCTTGAATTTGCAGAGTCTCCGAGACAATACACTCACATTACAGAAGCCCCCATCCCTTCCAGAACATAATACACAACCTCCCCTCTCTGAAAAGCAAACAACAAAGGAACACTGGCTACAATCCAATTATCTGGGGAGTGTACCACTCCCAGGGCGGCAGGAGGCAGGGGTTGGAGAGCTGATAGCTAGTAGAGCTCCGAAAATGTATCTCATATAGGATGCATGCTTGTGGCTTAAAAAATATTAATTCCATTGCAGAGAGTCACTGAACAATTTTCCAAGGATTCCCAAGATCTCTTAAGCCATAAAAAGCATCCTTATTATATTAGTATGCTAAAGGGTTCCTCTGTGTACTATTCCAGGAGAGAGCAAGGAAAATATTAACAACAACAACAAAAAAGCTGAATGATTCCAAGGAACAAAGACAAACGTTTAAAGCTAATCCACTTAAAACTTATTTTGAAATCTATTTTTTTCAAAGTCAAATTGGAAAAAAAAAATCCACACCAATTTTGGAGAAGATGCTACAAAAATAAGTATTTACAACTCAAACAATAAGAAAGCAACTTCTAAACAGGACATGCTCATCAAACCATAAAATATCTAGGAAGACATGTAAGCAATAATTCATCCAACTTTGGATTTTTCTAATTTTTAAAACAATAAATAAGAAAAAATCTTGACAGAATTGGCTACATAAAAATTCAAAACTTAGTAAGTCTAAAACAACAAGAATGATAAAGAATAGTGTTGTAAAAATATTCACCCAGATGTAAAAATCGATGACTGTTTTTACTATTTAATGCATTCACATAAATGTATTATGAGAGATATCAATATGTATACAACCAGACAAAGCACAAACAGGAGATGATACTGAAATGTCCTTTAAACAGGTCTAAACCAGCAATGACAAGGTAAGTACTCTACTTTTGCTTTGAATAGGTTCTCATATCTAAACAAAGAAGTGGGAAAAGCAGGGCAAGGCACAACTGTACTTTAAGGCTCTGGCCCCTTCTAGGCCCAAAAAAAGGAATTTTTTATAGGTCAAGCCCAGATTATGAGGGCAAAAGATGAAGCAAATTTATATCTTTGTGTTTGCCACTGCTTTCTGTACTTGAATTCTCTGGATGACCTCATGGGAAAAACTGTCTAGAAAAGGATTTGGGTGTTCCTAAACTCTGGCCAAGTATATATCATTCCTTAAGCAGATCAAATGTACTAAGTGCCTACAATATGCAGGTATTATTTGTGTCACCTATCAAAGCAGCTAACTAAGACTTAAAACACTAATCATTCTGGCAAGGATGCAGGGAGTCTGGCACCCTTACATAGTGCTTACAATTGTGCACATTTTAGGATGCTGGGGTGGAATTTTTATAGTAATATGAATCAAGAGTTTAAAAAATGGTCCTGTACTTTGTCCCAGTTCAAACATTTATGAAATGATCATGACGGGAGAGTGTTTTATGTATAAAATATTCAGTGCAGCACCAGGGCTGGCCCATGCTAGGCCTAGACCTATAAAGATGAAGGTTACACAGGACACAATAAAAAAGGCAACTAGAATAGACTACTGTAACAAGTGCTATGAAGGAAGTTTACAAGTGGCTAAGAGATCAGGATCTAATTGAGATAAGACAGTCAGGGGAAGCCTGTACCTTTAAATTAGGATCTAAAGGATAAGAAAAAACTAACAATTTTGAGGACTAAGGCAAGAGTGGTTAAAGAAGAAATAGCCAGTGCAAAGGTCCTCAGGCAGGAACATTCTTGGCTTGTTCCAGGAAGAGATAGCAGGTCAATGTGACTAGAATGCGATACACAAAGCAGAAGGAGGTATGAGATGAAGGCAGAGAAGGAAGCAGAAACAGATCACATAAGCAAAATGCTTGTGTAATTTGTTAAGTGAAAATGAAAGGAATGAAAATTTTGTTCACAGTACAATTTTTACCATGAAAAACTACGCACAAAAAAAAAAAATAACTGGAAGAAATATACTGAAATGTTAACAAAGGTTAAGTGAGAAACTAGGAGAAAGGAGAATGTTGCAGCCAGGCTTCACTATTTACCACTTGGTGGGATCACCATTTAACCCTTCAAAACATTAGTTACCAAATCACTAAAATTAGGATTATGACAGCTACCTTACAACAGCAGCTGACACATGGTAAAGCACACGTTACTCAAATAGTAAACTCTATTGTTGCAACCATTACCCTTATACAAGAAAATCGTTTTTTATACTGTTTCTTACTTTCTTCCCTCTCTCTGCCCCCTAAAATGTTTACTTTTTTACAAGTTGGAGAGAGACAGAGAGAGAGAGAGAGAAAGAGAGAGAGAGAGAGAGAAAAAGAGATTCACTTCAGATACACAGCCATTACCCACTGGTTTACTCCTCAAATCTACAGCAGGGATTTCATTCAGGTCTCCTGTGTGGCCCAACCATATAAGCCATGCACTCCAGGTTACACATTAGCAGGGAACTGGAAATGGGAGTAAAGAGAGGCCTTGAACCCCAGTATCCTGATACAGGATAAAGGCACACTCTCAAGCAATGTCTTAATGTCTATGCCAAACATCAAAGCTATATATTTTCCTAACTTTTAATATTGAACATGTGTTTCTTTTACAATCAGAAACCCACAAAATTTATTGCTTAAAATGTTCTGATAACTAAAGAGAAATTAACTACACTGTGTTAAACCAAATGCCTTTCTATTGCAACAAATGCATTTCCATCGGCACAGAAGGCATTCAAGGCATCATTCAGGGCAATGCAACATTTATAAGGGACCTTTAACAATAAAGGTTTGGCTATGCAAACATGCAGAGACTCACAATTAACTTGAAATATCAAACAAGGTGTTATTGACCTTTTACGAGTGTCAATAAAGCCACAGGTATTCCATAAAAATACAAAATTAAGATAGATGGCTACCCAGTTTGATCCTAAAACAACCTTCAGAAGCCTCTAAAAAATCACAGAAAGTGCTTTTTTCCCACTTCAATATGACTGATTTTCAGGTTTAGCAGTGCCCTGGAGAAATTCTTGATTGGCTAGTATCCTAAATGTGGAGTTTTTGCCCATAACATTTTTGTATAATGACGGATGAGTGCAAGTGCCTACCTATATGCAGAAATTAGAGGTATATTCATCCAGTGAAACTGAACAGGGAGCATTAGGACCAGACTCACCTGGATCCAAGTTACAGTACAACCTGGATGACTTAAATGGTATGTAATCTCTTGAAACTTCTGATTTCCTCACCTGTGGAGTACCTTGTTGGAGTACTAATAATTTCCCAGAAAATCTTGCAGAGTACTGACGTCTGCTAGATGCTCAAGCATTAGCAGTTGGCATTATTCTCAGAGAGGTTACTTTCTGGCAAACTTAAGTCTTTCCCCACCAAAAAAGCCACAATTCCTATTACAAAATGCCTGGCTCTTCCAGTGGTTCATGATGGCTCACTGTGTCTAAGACATAGCACAAAGACTGATTTGCACATGTGGGTAAACAGACAGGTAGGCAGGTACCAAGAGAAGAAGGGAGGGAGAAAGGAATGCCTTTTCTATAACTGTATTCAAATGTCCAATTCTTTTCTTAAAAGAATTATTTCTTTTTCTTGGAAAGTCAGATTTACACAGAGAAGGAGAGACAAAGATCTTCTATCTGCTGGTTTAATCCTCAAGTGGCCACAAAGGCCAGAGCTGAGCCTATTCAAAGCGAGGAGCCAGGAACTTCTGGGTATCCCACATGGGTACAGAGTCCCAAGGCTTTGGGCCACCCTCGACTGTTTTCGCAGGCCACAAGCAGGGAGCTAGAAGGGAAATGGAGTAGTTGGGATATAGACTGGCATGGGATTCCGGCGCATGCAAGACAAGGACTCTAGTCACCAGGCTACTGTACCAGGCCCTCAAATGTCTAATTCTAAGTAGCAATTCCATGTATAGGATGTTTTTCAAGCCAAAAATGTGGGCCTAATGTCTACAAGGAATGCTTTAATTGGGACAGAGGGCTAGAATATATAAAATCATGACTTCTCTAGTAAGTTAATTATGAAAAATTATATCAATGACTTTAAAAGCTAAACTTCATCACAAGATTAGTGATGGCCATATCCATTAGTGCTATCCTAGCAAACGAAGTGCAGATTCCGGGGCTCTAGTTTTGGTCCACTGAATCAGAATTTGGACGAGGGGCTCAGAAACCAGCACTTTAATGCACCTTAACCATTCTTGGACACAGCAAGTCAGTGAATTACGGTAAACAGAACTAAAGTGCTTTCCATTTATTGTGCTTTGTTTGGATGGTGAAGACTGCTAGTGGAGGATGGTACACATCTAGCCCTTCATCCATCAGAGACTTCTGTTAATCATACGTGGCCTTCTCTATGTGCTATTCATAATCTTCCTTCTGGGTTTTCTGTGCTCTTTAAGCACCCTTCGCTTTACCAGAGACAAACTAAATTCAGCTTGGATCATGTTTTGCCACACTGAAATTCTTCAAAAAATTTGTATTTATCTGCATATGGCAGATAGACCAACTAGGACAGCAGCCAATCCAGAACTGGTTTCTCAATATGGAGAACAGCATTTAAGATGTGTTTGTCTTCTCTGAGCTCTTTTAACACTTCCACAAGAGGGCAGTCAGGGGAAAGTTTTACTTCTGTTAGAAAGGCTACCCTAAGAAACCCTTCTAATCCTGGGTCAAAGGACGTTCTCAGCTCTTAAAACCAAGAACAAAACCAAACATCAATACATTAAATCATGCATTTAGAGACATGTATCATTGAGAGTTGATTCTGTATGATGCCACCATTAAGTGCAAAGGTTTTGCATCTAACTTCTTTCACTCTCTGACTCATCTCTCCAACAGGTTCATACACTCAGTTACTGACAATCTGTGGCTCACTGAGAGGAAAGGCGCTACAGAGCAGCAAGTATTACTGTCGGGAAAAGCCAGGGAAGACGACCCAGTGAATATGACATTTGAACTGAAACCTGAGGAATGCACAAGCAAATGAGAAGGCCTTGTGGGGAAAAGAAATGGCACAAAGACACAGCACCCTAAAACACTGGCATACACAGGAAACTAAAAAAGCTTTGCAAAGATTTTACATTTTTATGGGAAAATTAGGATGTTATAGAAGAAGTTTCAGCAGGGAAGCAATATAATGAGATTTGTAAATAAGAAATATTAACACACACATACATCTTTGATAGAAACCATATGATGATGGAATTCACAGATTATCAGGCTGATTGCACCAATGTATGAACAAAGTTAGCCCCTCCTCTCTCTTGTGCTCTCATTCTCTCGCTCTTACTATGTGTGTGCATGTGTGTATGTGTTTGTGCGAAATAAAAAATACATTTCACCTTGAACTCCCACATGTGGTTCCTTTTCCATGAGAAGCTGTTCCCTGGAGCTGTTTCAGACTTGCTCAACACTCGATCTCTGAAACTTTCACCATTATTATTGATGGCTTTTGCCAAGATATTCTGATGTCTGAGCCCTGAAAGGATTGACTCAGGGCCAGTGCAAAGTTGGGAATGCTAGGGTTAATGTTCATTTATGCTTAATTAACCTCACTGTTGAGAACTGTTAATGTTAGCAATATTTAAAAAAAAAACTGCCAGTAGACTTAAATTTTTTTTCTGAGCCTATATGGAATATAAAATGTGGAGACACATAGTCAAGAAACAGCTTTCAGCTGCTCTAACCACCCAGATTAAGGTCAGAGTTCAGAATAGTCATTTCAGCAGAAAGGAAATCAAATCAAACCAACCCTAGCGGTTTTAAAATAGGATGGCATAAGCACTTTTAAGATGAGATTAATAACAAAGGAGAGAGGGGGAAAAGAGTGTCTTTGTCAAAGCAAGAGGAATAAAAACAAGGGTTTGGCCAACTTCATGGTTCTTCTTGAGAAACTGCTCTAAAAAAAGAGAAACCAACACAGTTGAAGAAGTACTGAGTCTCAATATTACTGTTAGCAATAACAGTGACAACCTGACATTTGTTTAGCACTGTACAGTACGTGTTCATGCATCAGCTTTCCTACAAGCTGAAGGTCTGTGTGCTGGGTCTCCAGCTCCTCCTTCAGGCCGGAAGGACCTCATTCTCCAGATGGCCCTCAATTATCAGCCCTCTCTGGACTCACCTGGACTGAGAGAGTTGTTTCTCCCAGGACCATGCCATGTTGCAAAGTGCTCACATTCAGTGACAAAGGATATACAGACCTGGTACTGTCACTTTAACCAGGATTATTCTATAAACCTATATCAGCTTCAGACTGCCTTTTGAGGTGCCCTGAAGGCTTCACTGAGACTGTATTGTACTTAATCCTCTCCTCTGCCTTCCTCTCCTTTGCTCTTCTCTTTCTCATGATCCCAAGAATGATCCCAAGAACATTCCTGATAATCCTCCTGCACACTATTCTGTATCCAAGAATCTGCTTCCTGAGGAATCTAACCTGCAACTATGAATACACCAGTTTCAATGATAGAGATACTAAACATCTTAGATGGCAAACTATTTTCTCAAGAGTTCATCACCCAGTAAGAGATAGCCAATGAGTAGAACTCAGCCCCAGAAGGCATTACTCAGTGCATGCCAAAGTGCTAGGGTAGCAGGTGATAGGTGAATGAAGAAGACCCTACCTGCCATGAGTACACAATGGAGGAAGCAACACAAACAGCCATAACCAACATGGCCACCAACAGAAGCACACATGACAGGGATAAGAATGGAGAAGAGTGACTCAGACAAGATGTGGGATTTACACTGGAGAGCACCAACAAGGTAGGTACCCTTTTCTTTCACTTGCTCTGTATGTACCACAGATCAGTAAGTAATCACATCCACAAGGGGTCAGTGCAGTGGACTAACTACCGAGTTGCATTCTCTAAGGAATATGGAGCAGTATGGTATGGTCGAAAGAGCACTACTGGCTCACGGAGCAGGCCTCCGTTAAGTAACCTGGTAAGTGAGCTTCAATGCTGACATTTGTAAAACGGACCACCTTGCTGGCCTAATTTTAAGAGAATTACATACATGTAAACAACTCATTGTACAGCTTGGCATTATGACAGGCCAGGGGTTAAAAATGAGAGGTTTTATGTGACCTAAACAGTATTCATTAAGAGGATACTCCCTGGTTCTCTACTCAGCTCTCCCTCATTCCAAGTCTTTCAGCATCTGTTCTTGACGGCCTCATACACTGATGTCACCTTACTAGTGCCTGCTGTCAGGTGAGTTTGCTGTCCTGCAGTCACTATCACCACCACCACAGTAACATACAGTAACAAGCAAATATTCAGTATATACTTATTTATTGCATGTCAAGCTCTGCTCTAAATACTGTGCTACTGTTAGAACCACATTTTACACAAGAGTAAACTGTGGCAGAGACAACTTAGTAATTTGCTCTTAAGATCATACAGCTAAGTGAAATTACTAGAATTCAAAGCAGCCAACACCATTACACACAGAAACAATTAAAGACATGGGCCCTTCATGGGATAAAAGGAAGGATGAGGTAATTGTGAGAATTAAATGAGATACAGTAGGTGAAACAGAACAGTAATTGGCATATGGTAAACATTGGATAAAGCTGCAATCATTAAAGAATAACCTTTTCACTTTGAATCTCCTTTCAAAGGGAAACTCCCTCTTACTTGTATAGTATTTTTGTGACTCACAGCACTTCCACAGCAAGCAGGAAAGAGACAGAAGGCTAACTTAAATGTCAACTTGACCGGAACACAGTGCCCAGACATTTGGTTAGACATTATTCTTGGTGTGTCTGGGCAGGTGTTTGAAATGAGAATAATTTTTGAATGGGAAGTAAAGGAGTACTAAATGAATGGGTAGTAAAGGAGACTGTCTGGACTGATTTGAATAGACCTCATCCAATCAATTGAAGGCTGAACTAGTAGAAAAAGGCCAATCCGCCTGCAAAAGAGGGAACTCCTCTTGCCTGACTGACACAACCTGGTTCACCAGTTGTTTCCTGCCTTCAAAACTGAGCCAAAATAGCGAATCTTTCTGAGCATCAAGCCTGCTAATATGTGCACTAAATCTAAACCATCAGCTCTTCCATCTTACTGATTGTTGGTTTTAGGATTTGTCAACCTACACTCATGTGAGCCAATTAATTATTACATTCCTGCCATAGATATGCCTTATAGACTGTTTTCCTGGAAAAGCTTGATTGATACATCACCTCAAAACTGAAGAACAGAAGTCTGGAGAACAACTTACACAGGTTATACCTCATTTAATCGTTGTTCATGACAAGCACTCTCTACGTCTTGCTGGTTGTACTTCCTTTATTCAATAAAAAGCAATCAAGTAATCATTATGGTGCAGGCATTGTATTCCTAAGTAATTTTGAAACCCTTCCTCTGCCTCTCTATTTCCATTCTCCCAGTCTAACACTGCATATTTTCCCTTTCTCCTCTGGAAGATAGAAGCTCTCAAATAACCTCCAAGTCCCTGCTCCATCCTATATCAGGTTTTTCTGACACACACTAGAGCTCCCAATTCCCTTGGAGTATGCAAATGCGATCACATTAATCTCGAGTGAAACCCTTCACACCTCCCCACAGGCTATAAATACCCTGGTGTGATCACAAAACCCACTGTGACCTGGCCGCTTCCACACCCAGACAACCTCCCAGGCCTCTAAGCCTCCTTTTATCTACAATAGTACTAAATTATTGGGACTAGTGCTACAGTGCCCATCTTTGCTCTTTTTCCTATCCATCATTTTCAAAATAAAGGTTAGATTACTTAAAAATTAATTAAATCTTCGGATTCAATAAACTGAAAATGGTATTAAGTGATGGATGCACAGAATTCACTTTAAAATGCCCTTAAGGGGCAAGAGTTTGACATATTAGTTAAGGTGTCAGTTAGACCCTGGGAAGTATCAGGTGATGGATCAAGTATCTGGATTCTTACCACCCACATGGGAAACCTGGATTGATTTCCCAGCTCTTGGCTCCAGCCCCAGAAGCACAAGCATCTGGAGAGTGAACAAATAGATGGGAGCTCTCTTTCCCTCTGCCTGCCCTTTTCTCTTCTCAAATTAAAAACTACAAAAATGAATTCCTTTAACTTTATTGCATGCCTCAAATTTTTCATTAAAAATGAAGAAAAATTATGTCATCCATGGTTAAAATGTTTTAGTCATTTTTCTTCCAACTAGAATAAAATGTGAATTTCCTAAAGTGTAAGCAGCAAGTAATTATGTGGTCTGTTTCCACCTGTCTCCATGGTAGCCTTTCAACCCCCTAAACGCACTAAGCTCCCCACCCCCTGCCGTCTCAGGGACTTTATACTCAGGTAACATTCCCCACTGGGGAACACACTTTATCCTATTCTTCTCCTGGCTATTGTTAGGTTTTTGCCTAAGAATATCTTTCCAATAAAAGTCAAATTCAAATCACATTCTGTTTTTTACTACTTTATTCTTTTACTTCATAACAAAATAATTTGTAGATAAAATGCTTTTTTGTGTGTTTTTTACTATTATTCATGCTGTCCTATGTGGTAGATTGTAAGCTTCATGTGGTTTTGCATGAATTACAAAATATAATTGTGCAGTTGCATCCCTAGTGCCTTGCATACAGCAGGTACTCTATACATTTGATCAGTTAATACTCCATGAATGTGTCACATAGAGAATGTTATTCTACTTTTACTGCCATAGCATAACCTGCTTTTACTGCCTCTTCCGCCTAGTTCATTGGCACCTTCCTCCTTGTCTTCAGTGTCTTTATCTGGAAAATTCCTACTCATTCATCATGCCTCTCTTTCTCCAAGATTAGTAGGTCACTCTGCATGAACACTCACAGCTCTTCCTGCACTGAGCTCACCATATATTAACTAAGTGTTCTTTCTCTTTTCTGTGAGCTGACCAAAGTAATGAACTAGATTCCTTTCATCTCTGAGAATTCCTGAGCCAGCATAAGACCTCATATACAATCAATCCAGCAAACCTTTGCTAAAAGGCTGCTGACCCAGAAGGCCAGAATCAGAATATGAAAAACCCAACTGGCATATAGAAGATGCTGCATGAATGACAACAGTTATTCTCACTGTTGCAGTATGAACAATATTGGCAAGAGTATTCTTGTACCTAATTTCCCTGTGACAATTCCTTAATCACCCTTTAATTCACTCAACAGATATTTCTAGCATGCCTATTTTTGAGTGTGCATAATAAGGACAATTAAATAACAAACTAGTCAGAAACTGGCTCTTCAAGGAATTCACAGTGAGACAAGAATATAAGTAGTTATTGAAAAGTCCTAAATGCTCTAAAACAGTGGTTGGGCTTTGGCCACAATTGAACCCATTCAGCCACGGCTCCAGGTGCAGCTTGAGCTATATCAGTAGAATCTTTCAGTGTATGTTATCTAGACTGCTGTCAACCAAATTCATTTACTTCTCCCTGTCTTTCATGTTGGTGAAACAATCATGCCTGTCACGCATCAGCTCATAGTCATTCCCTTGATCTGCCGAAGAGATCCAGAAGGCAAGAGGAGGCAGAGGGATCTCACTTGGAAGGTTAGACCTCTACTCTCCTAAGCACTTAGAATCTTTGACACTGCTTCTCTGCCAAGTTTAGCGACATAACGCCATTTTACTCAGAGAAGGTCCCTGGTGTTTTCTTCTTTACAAAGCCACTACATTTCAAATTCCAACAGATGGCCAAAAGTTAACATTTCATGCTAATGTTTCCTGTGTTTGTGTGTGAGCGTGTGCTGTGTGAGCACAAGCACGTATGCATTTATTAGAAGGAATGAAACTTTGTCCTTAATTCATTTTTCATAAATGTTGTGTCTATTATTGATTTTGCTTTGAAACTGTTTTGAAAAGCATTTTAGCTCTCATCTTTATTTAGCTTCTTGATGACCACAACACCCAGTAATAATGCTTTAAACAAAAAGGAGGGACATTGGTTTTTGTTACTTTGCTTTAAAAAAATCAATAGAGCATTTGTGCCTGAATTAGTGATTAAAATAGCTTCTTTCTCATAAGCCAGGTGAGCTTTAAAGAAAAATAACAGCAAGAGATAATTTTTCAAATGTCTTTTCCTCCATCTACCAAATTTCCAAATTACTTAGAAGTTTAAAAACAAAGAGGAGGGAAATGTCCAAGTACGAAGTAAAACAAACAAAACCCTAAGTTTATACACCAAGTCTACTACTACTACTATGATGTAGCAGAATAGCAGAACAGTTTGTTGCTGTAAAGACTGGGAATACTAACCCCACCTAGGTGCAGCGAGGTTCAAAGGAGTCTGTGTGTCTTAGCAAAAGGCTGAATGGAATGCACACGTGAAGTTACCTTTTGCCTTGAAGCTTGTGATGAGGGCATCATCCACACAGAGGCTTTAAGAATTTAAACCTTAATAACCACTGACTGAGCTGACACTGGTAATGCAGCGATCATAAAGATGGGTGTCTCTCTCCCAGAGAATTCCCAATCCAGCAGAAAACAGACAACCTTCCAGAATAACAACCTAGCACAGGCTCTGAAATTAGATGACTTTGGTTGACATTCCAATTCCTTCATTCCCTACCTTGGTGCTGTTTCTTTGTCAGTTTCCTCATCTTTAAATAGATACAATAGTACACTCTCTAAGCTGCCACTTTTGACACCAGCATCCCATAAAACAATATTGATTCAAGTCCAGTTTTCTCTGTTTCTGATCCAGCTTCCTGTAATGCCTCTGAAAAGACAATGGATAATGGCCAGGTACTTGGGCCCCTGCTGCCCAGCTCAGAGATGCAGATTGGATTTCTGGTTCCTGGCTTCAGCATGTTCCAGACCTGGCTCTTGTGGCTGTTTGGAGAGTGACGCACTGGGTGAAAAGTCTTTCTCCATCCTTTTCTCCCCATCTCCCTGTCGCTCTAGCTTTTGAATAAATCCTAAAGAACTGAGTACAATGTGTAGCAATTAGCACTCAATCTTTGCATTAGAAGTATTATTTACATGACTACCAGCAATTGTAAAGACACAGGTGTGTGGGTCCTTCAAAATACACTATGATCTACCTGCTGAGATAAAGAGGATCTGTCTTGCCGCTTGACAAGAGAGCAGGAGAGAGTGCTCTGTTCACAGCCCTCTTTGTTTTAGGCTTCTTGTTACCCTTCAGTGATGGCGACAGTGAAGTATCTGTCTCACAAAACAATGACAGGGCCAATAGAGGTGCATGGGCCAACCATGTCTGTGTCTGCTGGGAAAGAAACAGCAGCGGGGGCCACATTCAGACAGAGGTAAAAAGGGCATCTAAGAATTACCCATGTCACAGATTATGCCTTTTGCTCTGGAATTTTGACCACAGTGTCTCCATCACATGATGAGCAAAAGGCCAAAAGGAAAAAGAGACTGAAACTTGCACGGGTTAAGTTTAAGCTTGGGCCTTTGTCCATATATTTTACTCATTCATTCACATTAGGATTGGAATATTTCTGACTTCAGAGTCTAGATGCTTTTTTTAAGATTTATTTTTATTTCCATTAGAAAGTCAGATGCACAGAGAGGAAGATCGTCCATCTGCGGGTTCACTCCCAAGTGGCCGCCAACAGCTGGAGCTGAGTCAATCTTAAGCCAGCAGCCCGGAACCTCTTTTGTGTGTCCCATGTGGATGCAGAGTCCCAAGACTTTGGGCCGTCCTCGACTGCCTTCCCAGGCCACAAGCAGGGAGCTGGATGGAAATTGGGGCTGCTGGGATTAGAACCTATAGGGGATTCTGGTGTGTGCAAGGCGAGGACTTTAGCCGCAAGGCTACCACACCAGGCCCAAGTCTAGATTCTTAATTACTACACTCAACTCCTATTGTTTTAAGCGCAAACACAGAGCAAGATACAATCCAAACATTCGTTTAAATTCAAGAAACTAATCATCAACACTAGTAACACATCCCAAACTTCCTGTGTTTCTAATATTAATACATATAACAAGTACCAAGTTTTGAATACTTATTGAGTATCAATCACTTTATATGTACTTTTATTGTTTTACATGAATTTCACTATAAATATTGCTATTCTCTGGAGACTTTTACATTAGTCCTATGAGATAGGTAGCCCCTCCCCCACTTTCCCTCTTCATTTATGGGTCTGATTTGCAGGCAAGAAAATTGCAGAGAAAGAATGTGAAAGTATAAATAAGGTAAAAGGACTTGATCTGGACTCTCTGTCATTAAGTACAATGCCCACTGTTTTCTTTCTAGTTCAGCTATAGACTCCATCATGTTCAGATCAAGATTTTGGACATTCTTTTGATCTTATCAAATTCAATTCTTTCCATCCTAGCATAGCTACTTCACTCAATATCACCTGCCACTGAAAAGTCTGCTATAACCATTCCTAAACAAAAGGCAGCTAACTAGTCCAGTAGGAAGCTGTATTCTTGGTGAATCCCAATTATACTCTTCAGTCTCTGTAATTAGATTTTAATAAACTCTTATTGGCTAAATTTGTAAAAAATAGTTATAAATACGAGATGAAAAAGTGCATCTCTTTTTATGCAGTGGATAGTGATGATCACATTGCCATCCTTGGTGGGATATGCAATGGGAGTACTTACTCTCTGCCAAGCACCACTGCAAAAACTTGTTATGCAATGAAACTAGACAAAATACCAGTGTTCTGGAAGTTTACATTCAAGTGAGCAAGACACAAATATTAGGCATTAAAATGGTTTTCATAGTAAGTAACACAAGGAAAATAAAGCAGGAAAAGGAGGGGAGACAGAACAAGAGAAAGGAAAAGAGCTCTTCTGGACCAGGAGTCAGAGGAGGCCCTCTGAGAATGGGTTGTACTACAATGACATGCTGCAGTGATGAAGAGTATAAGTAATTAGGCTGCCTCGTTTCAGAGGATGATTATAAGGGTTTAATAGGAGAATGAACAAAAAGTACTTCATATAATACCTTATATAGCAATAGCTCTAAAAAATTCCCCCAAACTGTTAGTATTATCACCATTATTATATGGATAAACCCTGGACACTGTCTCAAGAATGGTAAGATAAACAACATCACTAATTAAGAGGAACACTGATAAATAGAAATGCCAAGAACTAATTATAAGGTGCATATGGAACCAAGATTATGTATTTAAAAAATTCTTATGAAGTCACTACATGCCCCAGACACTGGTGAAAAAGTATAGGTAGAGTTTAATCTCTGCTCTGTAGCCTTCCATAATTTTTCTTTAAGCCATGAGTGGCTTTGAACCAAACACATAGCTAACAGGCAAGTTAATGTTAGACAAAATATGAATAAAGGTTCTGGTTAGAACATACAACTGGAAAGACAAAACTCAACCAAAAACAAACCCACCAAAAAATAAGCTAAAAGTCAGAAGCTGTGGGGCACTGTGTAGATGTCACAGCTAATCTAAGACTGGAGACACAGTGGGGGTCTGAGAGGTGCAGAAGGGCTTCATGAAGCAGAAGATTAGCAAGGTGCTTTCATCATCACAGTGGCCAAGTCTCCAGCACAATAAGTTCTCTCACTTGGTAAAATGATGCTGCTGTTGGAGAAATTTAAATATGACACAGAGAAACAAAAACAGAGCTTGCATAGACTGAAATGCTCATATAAGACAGCAAGATACAGCAGAAAAAGCAAGGCTTAGCAGCCTAGCACTTCCGACTACTGTCTGTGAAATACCAGGCAGATTACTTAGTTTCTCTAAAATAAATGTTTATGGATAAGTAGGACAAACAAATCAAGTTAGCACATCTGTTTAAATTAGGTTTTATGGTCCAAAAAACCCATTCTCTATCCCAGTATAAGAAAATAGTCTATGAAATGAAAGTTTATTATTAATCCATTTTATCTAGGATGGCAAAACAGAACAGGTCATCATTTGGGGGAAGTTATCTGTAGGCCATAACTTCAATCTGTAACTTTCTCAATTAAATACATGTAAGGTGATCCAGGAATTTCATACAACCAGACATGTGATATCATGACATATGATTTAAAAATGAACTCTATTTTTTTTACTATGTATATATTGCATTTCCCCCCTCCTCAAATCCCTGTCCCCTCCACTGATTTCCCCTATAGTATTACAATAGTAGAGTCCTTCACAATCTGTCCTAAGTCCATCATTCTGCTATATAAGTGTATCCTGACATTGTAGGCATGGACGATGGCAGAGAGTCCAGCATTCTATTGTCAAGATACATTCAACAGTTTCATTGGGATTCCATCTTTGATTTGTAAGTAGAGATGCACACTGCACTGTAGCTTCACATCTCTTACTTATCTTTAATGGTTTGAATACTAGTTTGTATACTCACCAAAGATACATGCAACAGGAGTTTGGTCCCCAGTCTCTTACGTCACTGGTTCATGGATTAACGGATTAATGGTGGAGACTTGATCAAGCTATGGCATCTAGGAGGTAGACACTGTAAACTTTTAGGTCATTAAGATGTGCATGCAAAAGGTGGCTGTCTCTAAAGTGTTGGTCCTAAAAACTGAGTTTAACCTAGCTGCTCTTTCCTCTCTCTTTCTCTTTATGCTTCCTGGCTCACCATCTGTTCTGGGTTCCACAAGCACCCCACTATCCACAATCTCTGTCATACATGCCAAGACTAATGGAGTCACTTGATTTTGTACCACGAACCTCCACAACTGTAAGCTGAAATAAATCTTTTTGTTAAGACTAGTTTATCCTAGTTAACTTTGGAGTAACTTTAAGTGGACTAATCTTATTATCTGTTATGTTCTAGACAGTGTGACATGTAACAGAGACACAGATTCGACAGAAACATCACTCCTGTACTCCTACAGAGTTTGCAAGCAGTTAAACACGTCTTGTTTTTTTTTAACACAATGCCAGACGTTTTTCCATTTTCTACTGCTAGCATTAACAATCACCTCTAAACCTCCAGCCACTAGCCCTGTCTTTTGAGTAACTTTAAAAATAATAGATGGAAAGTTTCCCAACTCCCCAGTGATATCTCTTTATCTACCCTTAAACCAGTCAAAGCAGACTTCTCTTTACCCATCATCTCCTTGTTTTCTTATGTCTATTTATATATAGCTTTTTTCTCATAGGAGGACCTTCATTCCTGCACCTTCCTGCATCTTTGATATCTACCTAAAACAACTAATTCTTAGTCTGTCCCCTTGAACCTACCTAACTTTTATAGTACTTAATAAATACCTTGATGCTGCATTATTTTATTTAATGGCTTATTGGCTTGTTATTTATATGTACTGCTAAAAGATAAGCTGTATCCTCAGCAACTATTACAGTGTCTGTTTGCAACAGCTACTCTGTCAATTTTGTGAGTAAATGACAGAACATTCAAATTCCATGCCTACCTCATATATATTGTTCTGAATATATCTGTCCCTCTCAATATAGTAATATTAATATGTATATTTTTATAATTTATTTGGCTTCCTTACACCGTTAGGAACTTCTCAATTTCATCTTTGCATCCTTTGGATACTTATGGTAGAACATTTTCTACTTAGTGTTATTGAATGAACACGTTGTTCATTCTAAAACCTATGGAGTAAATAAATGACATGGTTCCTTACTTTTTCCTGTTCAAGTCTTTTAAGTTTTGACTTATCCCTCAAGAATACGGATGTATTTGAACACAGAAAAGTAAAGGCAGATTTTAATCTCATTTCCCTTGCTTATTTTTTTTTAATTAATGACATGATCACCACGCTTAATGATTCCTTTCCTCCATTCCTCAATCTCTTATTTAGAAGGGCTTTTTTCAAACACCAATCAGTTTCTTATGGAGCAATGAATAACACCTTTAAAAAACATGCGCTCTTTCAGAGCACACCAATCTCTGCTTGCTGTGGGTACAAGCTATTTTTATCAGGTGATACTGTGATATTCCTTTTCAACACATGATATTCACTCTTTCAAGCTGTTCGGCACTGTTCTATTTGGTTTCATGTTACATCAATGAGACAGTTTGAAGGAAAAGGAAAAATGGGACAGGCTATATTTAGTAGCATCACTAAGACCCTAAATAAAAACTGCAATTTCCCAAGTTCCTTGTCTATATAATCTATTCAGGGCACTATTTACAGACTTAAGGTTAGGCCAGTGCCTTTGTCCAGAGAGCATTTTTTCCAAGAATTTTAATTACAGAAAGCCATTTTAGTGTCTCCAAACTTGAAGAGATTAGAGGTTATATATAATGATCACGGAAGAGTGAAACAATGATTTCACATATTTTGTATTTTCATAGCATGTTAATTCTGCAAGTTTTTAGCCTAATTTTATTTTAAAATAATAACACATCTGGTTATACATCTGGGCATGCTGAGTTTGCCATGTGATAATGATGAGGAGCTAGCCAAGAAGCAGTCAGACATAGAAGAAAAAAGCTTTGGGAGGTTTATACTGCAATACCAATGTTCCTGCACATAGGCAGAACATGAAACCAAGAAAATAAATAACATGACCCTTGAAGTGGGCAAACAATAGGCTTAGCAGGAAGACTTAGTACTCAAATATTGGCAATTGGTTCATGCTGAAAGGGTAAGAAAAAGGTTCAAAAGAAATAGGTATCTAAGATAGTATCCAGCATATTGCAAAGGCTCAAAAATATGTGCACAGAAGATTTCTGTAATCTGTAAACCATGTTACAAATATTTGTTTCTATTACTCTAGAAAGAACTTGGGTGGGTTAGTCTACGAGACCTGTAAGCTATCCCAGGATGGTAGTGACTAGATGCTAACACTGGGCTGCTTTCCCTGTGTTCTCTCTCACTCCAGGACAACCAGGGCTGGGTGAAGTTCTAAAAGAGTCCACAGACTGTTGTCACCAGACAGTAAGGTTATGCAAACAATGGTCCACAATTGGGCAATGGCCTGGGACCAAAACTGAGGCCTGCAGGCAATGATCCACAGTTGGGCAATGGTTCAAGGCCACAGATGATGTGCCTTAGAGATATCCTGATCAAATAGTAGCTAGTTAACATGAAAACTGGGCATGGCTATGAATGCTTGTGCCATGTCAATTCTTGTAACTTGGCTTGCTAAGCAGTACAATAAAAAGTGAATATAGGGTGCAGCGCCATGGCCTAAGCAGCTCAAGTCCTTGCCTTGAACACACTGGGATCCCATATGGGCGCTGGTTCTAATCCCAGCAGCTCCACTTCCCAACTAGCTCCCTGCTTGTGGCCTGGGAAAGCAGTTGAGGACAGCCCAAAGCCTGGGACCCTGCACCCATGTGGGAGACCTGGAAAGAAGTTCCTGGCTCCTGGATGGAAGATCTTCCTTTCTGTCTCTCCTCCTAACTGTACATCTGCCTTTCCAATAAAAATAAATAAATCTTTTAAAAAAAAGTGAATATAGAGAATTTGCAAGATTCTTCCTTTTTAGTGTTAGGAAAAGGATTTCCTGTGCCTCCCCCAACACTTTTATTTTGAATCTTTGTCTCTTTCTTCTCATTGCACACCACTCTCCCTCTTCAACCCATTCAGACTATACAAGTTGGGCAGATGAGCAATAGATAGACCATATTGCACAAAGGCTAAGTTAACTTGCCCCAATGTTGCATAGCTAACAAATGATAGCATGACAATTCTTTGCAAGCTAGCTAACAAAGGCATCAAAATTCAAATCAGTAGCACTTAATGAAAGAATCTCTTTTGCTAAATCTATCAAATAAGGAACTTTGCCCAGTCTTCCCTAGGATAAATCATTTGCTTCATTCTTTCCTGGCACATCTGATTACTCCAATGCAAAGGGCCATTTCTATACATAGTAACAAAGATCAAATCTCATTTGATCCTTAAAACAGCCTGTGGGGTCTCCGCTATCACTTAGGTGTTACAGTGGAGAGGTTCAAGGAAACTAAGCCACTTCCTTGAGTCACACATCCTGTCAGCAGCCTCACTTGGGTATAACTCCAGAGTCTACACTCTGAGCCACCACCAGGTTCTCCATAATTTCCTGAAGCTTAATAACGAATCAGCTATTTCAGTTAGCAAACATATATCAAACTCTCATTGTGTTTCTCTGCACAGGACTGGCCCTAGGGGAGCTTTTGACGCAGTTACATCCTGTATGGAAGAAACTTACATGAGATGGGGATGCAAGACAGGAATACACAGAACTAAACAATACAGTAAAAAATGAAATGTAAGAGAGAATACCATCTGCCCAATGAACTGAAGAAACAGATTCCAGAGTTCAAAGAGAATGAGAGAAACCTGGGCTGGATCAGTCTGGCATATGAGGGATCACGAAGGACACAAAGAAGGAGAGACTCCTTGTAGGAGCAGTCTTCTGTTGCCTTAGGTCTATGCTTCTTGTTGCATGGTTGTCATGGTAATTAAGTCTTCAAGACACCATGAGGGGGCCATTTAAATCTGGGGTTTGAATGGGGTTCATTTCCTTGTATACAAGCAAAAAGGATTCTTTGAAGAGTCCAACACATCCAGAAGTTGAAAAGTCTGATAGCTGGATCCTGGAAACTTGACGCAACCATTAGGTCACTTTAGTCAGTATATCCAGAAAATTAATAATAATAATAATAATAATAATAATAACCATGGAGAACAGGACAAGAAATGCAAGCTATGCATAATGAATGCAAAATACAGCATCTTATTAAAACATACCCGCACTGCTGCAGATTTAGCCAGTTTCATTCCCAGATTATCTTCTTCTTCAGTACATAGGATCTAACAGTCTACTTCCCAGAGGCACCTTTGTCACTTCAGAACTTGCTCTCGGCCATGCAGCAGCCACATGGCAAGGCCTTGCTGCCTCTTGGACTTTCCAGGGCTATCTGTCACTGGATCTCTCATCTACTTTATATACCCTACCAATTCTGCCTCACCTCACACTTCTGGCTTATCTTCATTTGTTAGCTTAAATGTAATTCTTATTTCAAAAAGAGAAAACAGAAAAGCTTGAGGGTAGGAAAAAAGCACACAAAAAAAAAAACAAGAAAAGAGGTTGGGACAGTGGCCAAAGGTTGGATGGGATTTCAGATGCAGTGCAAGGCATAATTATTTAACAGCAAAGAAAAAGGAGTTTGGATGGCAAAAATACAAACAAAAAACAAGTAAGCAAGCAAACAGTACATTTTGTAACTAAGACCCCAAGAAAATGCTATGGGATTTCTACTAAGGAAGGAAGATTAACAAGAAAATGCTTTTGGAAAAAAAAGCTTTTTGGAAGAAAAAGTTGGAAGCACTCTGCAAGATAAAGGTGTAGGCACTGACTTCCTAGAAAAATCATCAAAAGCAAAGGAACTAAAGACCAAAATAAACAAATGGAACTATATCAACTAAGAAGCTTCTGCACAGCAAAGGAAACAATCAACAAAGTAAAAAAGCAACCAACAGAATGGGAGAAAAATCTTTGCACACTTCCCGGGAGATAATGGACTAATCTCCAGAGCATATAAAGAACTCCAGAATAACCATAACAACAAAATAAACAAACCAGTCAAGAAATGGGCAAGGGAAATGGACAGAAACTTTACAAAGGAACAAATCCAAATTGCTAACAAGCATATAAAAAATGCTTAAGCTCCCTAGCAATAAGGGTAATTCAAATAAAAACATCACTGAGATACCACTTAGCTCCAGTAAGAATGGCCTACTCACAGGAAACCACCAGCAGCAACAATGGAGAGGATGTGGGGGAAAAGCAGCCCTACTCGACTGCTGGTGGGATTGCAGGCTGGTGCAACTACTATGGAAATCAGGCAACTGAAAACCCACCTACCATATGACTTAACAATACCACTTCTAGGAATATATCCTAAAGACCTGTTACATGAGCAAGCAACATGCACCCCTATGTTTAAAGCTGCACAATCTACAATCACAAACACATGGAGATAACAGAAATATCCATCAACAGAAGGCTGGATAAGGAAACTATGGTTCTACGGAATACTACTCAGCTATTAAAAAATGAAATACATTTCTTTGTGACAAAATGGGATCCACTAGAAACCACTATGCTAAGGGAAATGAGCCAATCCCAAAAGGTCAGTTACCATATGTTTGCCTTAATATAAGATAATGCGATGCCAAATGTAAAAATTATACCTGAGTTTTATCTTACTGCACTTCCTAGCTGTTTGTATCACACATATTAAGATCTTGTGATGTAACCTATTAATCAATAATTCATGAGAGACCAATAGATTGTTAATATCCTGAGATTGTTAATATCCCTCTTATCACTGTTATTACTATTACCCATGGGTAATGATGATCTAGTCCTTATTGTACTCCGATTTGAACCACATGGATCACATGCTAGTATTTATTTCTGCAGGAAGATGTTGGACACTCTTTTGTACCACTCTAGCATCATACTGATACCTTTGTTACAAGTTTGACAATATCATGAGATAAAGATTTTATTATTCCATCCTATTTTGTTTTTCTTCTCAACCCATGGTGGACTATACCTAAGAGGATGTATAATGGAAGCATAGTGGAAATAAATATTTTCATATGTAGAAAGAGAGAAGTATGCACGCAGTACAAGGATGGACTAATAGCAAAATGACAGATAATCTCCTACATTGGTGGGAGACACCTAATGTCAGTGTGATGGGTTTCTGAGGGTACACGAAAGACACCTACTGAAAGAGTGGAGGGGAGAACAATGGGGGGAATAGGGAGAAATCCCAATGCCAATTAAATTGTGTCATAAAATATAGGATAAGCATTTAAAAAAAAAAGGAAAAAAAATGCTGCATTAATGAGTAAGAGGAGAGCAGAACCTAAAATTTGTGAAGAGAAAAATTGGCAACCATCTCCAAGTGCTGGGAAGGAGAAAAAGTATAGCATTCAATAGGTATTGGGAGGAAAAGGGTGGTTAGTAAGTCTGAAGACAGTGGTCATGGAGGAAGCCAGTAAACCACCAAGCTACATCATGTGGGTGTTTCCAAATGTGACAGCAGCATAGTGGAAGGCTACAGGTGTCTTTACAGCAACAAGTAGCAGAAGGACATTTGGTCTAACAGTTAAGGTACCATTGGGATGCCTGTGTCCCATATCAGAGTGCCTGCGTTCAATTCCTGGTTCTAGCTCCTGACTTTGGCTTCCCACTAAGCCAGAGCCTTGGAAGCCGTGGTGATGAACGAAGTTACAGAATTCTTGTCCCATGGCCTCTGGAGCCTGTTCTGGCTAAAGATACTCAGGTTAAAGACAATCCCAATGAAAATGGGTGCTATACATATCTGGCTAAAATTCAGAACTTGATCATTAAATGTGTATATAATTTTATGAATAAATATAAGTTAATATGCAAACATTTTCTCTATCACTTTTGCTAATTGACAGCTTGGCAGAGCATATCAAGGACTCTCTCTTTATATATATGTCTATATATAGAGAAAGATGAATATAATATGTATATTTATTATATACATTTCCATATATATATATTCCATACTAAATAAGCAGGTCTTTTCAACTTTAGGATTGATATTACAATGTCAATAGACATGAAGAAATATCAGGGTCTCTTCTGCATTTGCTTATTCAAAGTTTTTATTTTTATTTCTTTTAAAGATTTACTTAATTTTTTAATTGGAAAAGCAGATAAAAAGAGAGAGGGAGACACAGAGAGGAAGATCTTTCACCCACTGGTTTACTCCCCAAGTGGCTACAATGGCCAGAGCTGAGCCAACCGAAGCCAGGAGCGTCTTCCATGTCTCCCACGTGGGTGCAGGGTCCCAAGGCTTTGGGCCGTCCCTGACTGCTTTCCCAGGCCACAAGCAGGGAGCTGGTTGGGAAGTGGAGTAGCCAGCACATGAATTGGTGCCCAAACGGAATCTTGACAGATCCAAGGTGAGGATTTAGTCTCTAGGCTATTGCACCAGGCCTGAAGTTTTATTTTTTAATGCATACAGATACTCTATGCAGAATATTAAATACTTTCTTTGTCTCTCCAATAATAGAAACAGAAGAGAAATGATCTTGAATGAGGAATGTAAATAGTACTTGAGGGCTACAAGGCCATCTCTACCTAGTTTCAAAATATTTCCATTACTCTAAGAGAGACCCCTTTATTTGTGAAGCACCTTCTCCCCAGCCTTGTCTCCCAGAGATGGAGAATGCCTGACCCACTGGCCATATAAGGCCCAAGGAATCATTTAATCTGGCCCTGTCCAGGTAGCTGCAGGCCTCCAAAAATCAACAAATCTGCTACAGACCAACTTTCATTGATAATTTTGTGCTGTCTATGAATGACACTATAAGTAACTAAATTGCCATTGAAACAGGTAACTAACAAGATCAGATTCTATCTCCATACTTCTTTTGTGAAGATATAACATGTCTGAGGTGACAGTTTTTTTTAATAATATTGCTTTTTACAAAAAGCCTTCCACATTTAAGAGATACTAATAAACAATATTATATATCCTGTGCTTAATGGAGTAAAGAAGAATCTTCAACAGTATTAACCAGTTTGAGATAATTCCTTTGCAGTATATTCAAAATTGGGACTGCCTCTGAATCACAAAACCAGAATTCAGGTTCCTACTCTGTCATTTATCAGCTGACTAACACTGGGCAAATCACTAGACTTCTGTAGGTTGTACTTTACCTAGAAGCTGTGTCTCAATAAAGTCTGAATAGGAAACAGGGAGGCATCCTGAAAAGGGAAAGTGAGCAAAGTCTAATGAAGGGACATCAGCGAGGGCTGAGGAAGTATCCTGTCTCTAGAAACAGTAGGAATCCATTGCCTGGGCTAGACCTGGAGAGAATTGAGGCAGCTGCAGCTGCGGCACGGAGGACAGGGGCTACCAAACAGCCACTGCTAACTGGTAGGGAAAAGAAATATCCTACACTCCTTTTCCTTCTGTTTCAGATACCTGCTAGTGTTCCCCATCCAAGTTAGCTGGATCCTTCCAGAAACAAGAGGGCAAAGGGACTCATTGATTCAATCTACAAAAGTCACAAAGAAGATTGGAAAAAAAAGAGTAGATCTGCAGGGCAATGGACTCAAACAGGATAATATAAGAATGCATTTTGAAAACTGTGAATAAAATAGACGAACATAATAATTATGAGGTATATCCTATAAGACATGTAAAAAGTATAATACCAATCTGTAATGAAGGCATAGGGCTAACATCTCAAATGTGCAAACCAAGTGCATTCCCTACACTGAAATTTTTCTTTCCAAGTTCATCAGGAGGACAAAAATCAAATGGAAAATAACTCAGTACCAGATGGTTCAGGTCTAAGGAACAAATTAAGTTACCCAGAGAGGGACATATAACAATAGATACCTAGGATCAAACACTTGCACACGCCAGCACCTGCTACATTGGTTTCCTGTTCTCTCCCCTTCCCAACCCCAATTTTACCTCTTTCCAGAAGAACTAGCAATAATTCAGAAATCTTTATTTAAGAAAGAGAGAGGGAGGAAAAACTAGTTTTCTTTTCTTTAGACAAAGCATCATATTTTGACATAAGAACATGTGTTACAGAAATGAACTTCCAACAGGCAAAGAGAATAAACCTCAAAGTAGGCAGATCAGGTTCCTCTGAGGAAACTATCAGCAGGCTCTGATTTATGAGCACAAAGGTCACTTGTGCAGCAAATCTGGGTCTATGATTCATGGATTGAATATGCAGAAACTACGCATCAAGGCATTAGTATAATTATGTTATTATGGAGATATCTAAAAGGTCAAAAAGCTCAAATCACAACTAAGTATGACAGTATCAAAGGGGTAACTGTTTTTAGAAAATCACTTCTCCTACCTCCATTATCCAGAGAACTGTAATGTAAGAGATTAGGAGGCACAACAATCTTTGTCTTTCAATGAAGGAAACAATTGTTAGTGAGCTCCGTTAAAGGTTAAATTCATTTTGGACAATGGCTCTAACTCATTTGTAATCAGCTTCAGATAAAAACCTCTGGGTTTCTCACTGCAGCAGTGAACTACAATATTTAAATCTAAATTGAACTGTTTCAAAATAACAAGAAAATTAAATTCTGACCTGTTCAATTTATTACACAATGATACAAGCTTTGCATTACCAATTAGCTACTAAATACCTGCATTATGTGTTTTGGCCTAAACTGTCTCCCCAAATTTGTATGTTGAAGTTTCATGTTACAGTATCTCAGAATGTGGTATTTTGAGGTAGGACCTTAAAGCAGTAAAATAATTTTATAAGAATGAGTCCTAATCCAATAGGATTGATATCTCTTAAGAAGAGATGAGGGCAAAGTGAGAAAATAGCCAATGACAAACAGCTCAGAGAAGCCCTACCTACACTTTGATTTTGGAATGCTAGCCTTCAGAACTCCAAGGAAGCATGTTTCTGTTGTTAGAACCACCCAATTTGTGGTCTCTGTTATGGTAGCCTTAGTAAATTAATCATTCAAATAAGATTCGTTTTATTATGAGGTTGCATCAAAAGAGAAATGCAATTTTTTTTTAAATACAGTTCCCAATAATACATTGCAAGTAACAATTTCAACAGATGCAGTACAGTGAGTGAGTCATTCTAGTTAAGTAAAATGTCCAGTTAACTAAATCTTGCCTTTTAAGAAACCCAAGTATAGGGGGTGATGGTGTGGGGCAGCGAAAAGCCACTTCCTGCAATTCTGGCATCCCATATGGGAACCGGTTTGTGTCCCAGATGCTCTGTTTCTGATCCATCTCTCAGCTAAAGTACCTGGAAAGCACTGGAGGATAGCTCAAGCATTTAGGCCCCTACCACGCAAATGGGAGACCCAGATGAGGTTCCTGGCTTTGGCCCTGCAAAAATTTGGGGAGTAAATTATCATATGGAAAATCCACCTCTCTCTCTTTCTCCCTCCCTCCCTCCATGACTCTGCCTTTCAAGCTATTTAAAAAAAAAAAAAAAGAAGAAGAAGAAATCAAAGTTTATGTCCTAATCAGTATCATACGGACATTTTCTAAAATATATTTCTTTCCTCACTTTAAAAGAGTATATCATGAGCCCTGCATGATGGCCCAGTAGTTAAACTCTTGCCTTGCCTGTGCTGGGACCTCATATGGGTGATGTTTATGTCCTGGCTGCTCCATTTCTCATCCAGCTTCCTGCTTGTGGCCTGGGACAGCAGTGCAGAATGACCCAAAGCCTTGGGACCAACCTGGAGGCAGCTCCTGATTCCTGGCTTCAGATTTGCTCAACACTGGCTGCTGCTGCAGCCACTCAGGAAGTGATTCAGCAGATGCAAGATCTTTTGCTCTCTCATTCTTTCTGTAAATCTTTCCAATAAGTAAGTAAATAAATATAAACAAACCTTCTTTAAAAAGATTATTTAAAATTTAAAAAGATTTTTAAAAGATTATTTAACCCTTTTATAGAATAAAATTGAAATTTCCAACAAACCAGGAATAATTATTATTCTAATTCATTTATAGCGTCTACTTAAGATTAAAACTGGTATCTCTTATCTTTGTAATTTGCTCACACCTCATTTCCAGTTAACAACTCATGAAAGTTAAAATGTGTTACCTATCTAACAAGCCTTCTAATCTACTTTCAGTGGGTGAGAAACTAAGGAATTAAGCATGTTAGAACTGTCTCCATAATCAAAAAGCTTGTTAGCCTGTGCAAAAACAAGCTAACCCAATCTTTGTGGGGATATTTTTGCTTTTTGAAAATGTTTTGGTTTCCACCATATTCTTCACCTGTATTCCCAAGAGCTAAGGTTAAAATGTTTTTGACTAGTATGTCTAGATAAGCAAAATTTTATTTTTAAAACATCTTATTAATAATTACTGACTTGCCTCTACTTGAAAAACGTTTACACTTTTTTATGATGAATTGATATTTAAAGTCCATATAGTATTGATGGTGTCTGACCTCCAGAAAATATGAGTATATCAATATTAAAAATAACAAACAGCATAGATCAGTATTTGCTGTGTGTCTGGCTCTATGGGAAAAAATGTACATACCTCACTAACTATACGGATGCAAATAATTCACTGGAAGCAAGAGATGCAAAAACCTCTATTACTTTTCAGGAGTTGTGCTTACTGGATGGCTATATTACACAAATTAGTTACTATGGGATAAACAGAATGTTTTATGTATGTTTTTAACTAATTGCATATGCAAATTCCAAATTAAATATAATCTTACCACAAGTCAAAGGCTCATTCCTCTCTATGAACTATTAGCCTTAACATCAACCTGAAGAAAACAATTTCAACTGTTTTGTAGCTTTCCGATGACTTATCAGCGTTTATGGAGAAGATACAGCTTTATGCAGAGGGCACTCCTGAGGTGACTCACTAGATGACGCAAGGTTAGGGCTCCCAAAGTCATGTACTTAATACATTGAGAGGTTAATTTTTAGAAATTAAGTTTATTGAGAGCTAATGCACTTGAAATCTAATGCACAGATCTTAAGGCTTCAGTTTGGCAAGTTCTGGAACATGGATGCACTCTACCATTCAGCATCCCAATCAAGATTTGGCATATTCCAATTATCTCAAGGAGTTCCCTCATGTTTCCCTCCCCACCCCAGGCCTTTTTCCTGTAGTCAATCCTTCTTTCCTACTATGAGTAACTACTTTTAAACATATTGTAGCTCCAGTGTTCTATTTGCTAACAAGTATTTACTGGCTGCTCACACTGTAGGCACTATACATACACGGCTTTTCACATAATTCCCATGTAATTCGCATAACTCCCAGGCAAGTCTGGTTTTATAACCATCTTTGTACTGGGTCTAGAGAACAGGGAGTGGATCAAGAAGTAAACTAGAAAGGCACTTAACTACCAAGCGGTGGGGAGGAGACTTGAACCAAGACTAAATTGGAATCTTTCAGGCTAAAGCACACGGTCTCTACACAATGCTGTTGTTTTCCAAGTAGAGCAATTAAGGAGATTTCCAGTTCTAACTCACAACCTACCGCCATTACAACCCACGCCCCGTACTTCACCTCAATAAGCAAGCCAAGCTTCCAGAGTCTAACACCAATGAGAACCACAGAAGATCATTAGCAGTTTCTCCAACTGAAAGTGTACATCTAACTCCTGCACACACTTTTAGAGCAATTAGCAGAGCGAGTAAATCTTTTGTAAAAGTCAGTCATAACTCCTCCCTTGTTACGCTTAAAAAAAAAAAAAAAGCAAAGCAACCATCCACTTGCTCCATTAATCACAGCGCCCCGCCCACCCCACCCAAGACCCACAAGGAGAGGCACCACGCAGCGTGGTACTGTCACCTTATCACAGAAGCACAAAGGCAAACATCTGGGTGGAATCTTTTGATTCCTGTGAACATTAATTTTATTCAGTGTTTAAAGTTCAACCTACTCACATTTACAAAACACTTCACACAGACTCTTCTCTCTTGAATGGAGCTCCATTCAACATCTCACTTAAAACATCAAACTTACTCTGAAATGACTGAGGTGAAAGCCTGTTCAGTGTCAATTTGCAAATCTTATAAAATATGAAAAACTAGGTGAACAACAGCAGGAGGGGACTACGCAGCAGTCTCTGCTAAATCACCTAGGCAGGGGATGTGAATCGGTTTTCAGCAAACCCCAGGGCACAGGACCAACTGTGCTGGCGAGGCAGGTATTTAATGCCCCAGAGGGAAGACTTTATTGAGAATTATCACCCTTGAGCGGTATCCACTAACAGCTTGGGAATCAACACGACTCATTCCCCGTAAGCCCAAGCCCCCTCCCCGGCCCCAACCTGGAGTTGTTTTCTGGAAGTTAACTCCCCTCCGTTTCCCCGTGGTCCCTTAGCATATGTCGGGGTGGGGAGGTTCTCTTTAGAAAACGACTGTGTCTCTAGTAGACTCCAGATTACAGGACGTGTTTACCATGTCAGCCTGCAGCTGAGAGAGATGACAATTACAGCACGCATATACACCCCACACCTGCGCCTTTCCCCTTAGCCACACAACAGCACTGCTTGGTGCACGGTCAGCGCCTATTCATCTCATCCAGAAACACCCCAAGTCCACGCCGGGCTGTAACGGGGACAAGGGCAGGGGCGGTGCTGTCCTCTCCAAGTGCCAATTAACGAGGAGTCCCACAGACACAGGGGGCCCCTCAAGGATCCGCGCCCCAGGGCCCTGTCCCCTGGGACCTTTCTTCAACCAAAGCCACCCGGACCTTTTGGCGCCAGCAGTCGGTTTGGCAAAGCCACCCCGAAGCCCCCTCAGGGAAAGGCACAGAGGTGGGGTGGGGGTGGCGCGGGGGCTTCCGCGTCTCTCGCGGGGAGGCGGACACGCGCCGCCCCAAGTTTCAGTTGCTTCCTTAGGGGCGCGGGAAATCTCGGGAGGCCGGCGGGGGTGTGGCCGAGAGGCCCCGGAGCGGCAGCGCCGCGGGCGGAAGGGGGCGGCCAGGGGTCGGGGGGTCAGCCGGGGGACGCGGCGGCGGCGCCCTCCTCCAGCGGCCCTGCGCCCCGCGGGCGGTCGGGGTGGCGAGGCTGGGCGCTGACAGAGGGCCGGTCGCGGCCACGTGGCCGCCCGCTGCCCGCGGCCCGCGGCGGGCGCCCGTGACAGCGAGTGGGCGGGGCGTCGGGGGCGCGCGGCGGGCGCCGAGGCGCAGCTACCTGGTTCTTGAGGCGCATCTTCCCGGCGGCGCGGTCGGACCTGAGGCGGCGGAGGCCAGGCGCGGCGCGGCGCGGCGCGGGAGGACGTGGGGCGAGTCGCACCGCACTCGCTCGCCCGCGCTGCACCGCCGGCCCGCCGCCTCCAGGGGGCGCCGCGCGCGGAGGCGCAGGCACAAGGCTATGGCAGTCAGGTTCCAGCCCTGGCCTCCCGGCTGGTCTTAGAGTGACACTGCAGAAGTAGAATGAGTTGGTCTCTCTCTCTCTCTCCTTCGATCCTGCTGGCTGTGCTCTGCTTCGATTATAAGTGGGGTAGTTTGTTTACAACACAAGTCCTCCGACACCATTTGGGACAATGTGAGTGGCGAACGAGTGTGCTAGGCCTTGCGGGGTGATAAACGGGATCTATTGTGGAGGGCCCTTAGAATACGCGTTAACATTTTGAAGAACGTTAAGGCGGTGACTTTCCACGGGCAATGTACACACCTTAAGCAAATCCTGCTAACATACATCCTATGTCAATTGAGAAATGAAGACAAAGACCGAAATCAGTGCGCTTCGAACAAAATGACCAAGACTTTTTGAATCTGTGGTTGTTAGTCAAAATGTTTATTGGTTCCAATGACTTGGGGGAGCCGTTTAGTTACTGTGGCCTTCTGGGCTGCACTGCGCATTTGAACAGTACAATGTCGGTCCTGTGTTAGGTGAGGAAATGATCATTAAATTTGGGAACACAGACTTTGGTCTTCCCTGACCCTTACAGTACTTCTTTGATCTCCCCCGGTGAAGAGACTCAGGACTTGGATTGCTAAGAATGTCCACTATTACCTAAAGAAAATCACCGTGATTCAAACTAGGGGAAATAAAGGTATGAGGAGAAAGTAAGCTTAGGATCAAGTGCTAGAATGGAGAATCTAAGGAAATCATCTCGTTCAATGTCTCATTATAGGTCAAGAAAAAACCTCCCTGGATCACGGGGAATTCAAGTGGAAAAAGCGTAATTATTTCTGACTCCTAGCCAATCATTTCACAGTTTTCAGCATTCTGAAGTTTTCCCTGCTTTTAAAGCTTGAAAAAGAATCCGAACTACAAGGAAACCGAAAATAAAACAGACAAACAAAAAGCCAGGAGGCCCTGGTGATTAAGACAAAACAAAAACAAAAATACACACAAAAAAAGTTGTGAGGAGAAATGTAACAAGTTTGATGTTGATTTCACTACACGAGTAACTGTTTGTTATTGACAATATGTGTCAAGCATTATGATTTTCCCCCTGGCTATTCCAACTTTCCATTCATAGTGCAGGAGTTCACGAAATTCTCCCAGTTTACTTTTATAGATTTATCTTAAGGAAATTATCCAAAGCATGTTCAAAGATTTGTTTTTGCGATTGGTTGCTGAAGCCTTATTTGTAACATCGAACAGGTATTAAATGGTCAACAAAGAGGAATGATCACGCAGTGGAGTATTCTAAAACCATCATGCTCCAGTCAATGAATATTTCTAACATAAAGAAATATTAACAATGTTTATCAAAGAGAATAAAGCAGGTCACAAAATTGTATGCTGAAATAATTTTTTGAAAAGGCAACTTGATATTTTGGAAGGTAGAATTATGGGTCATTTTTGTTTCTCTCTCTTTTGCTTACTTGTATTTTTAGAACTTCAGTAGTAAATGTTGGTGATTTTGGAATTAAAACAGAATTGTTGTACTATCTCACTATCTCTGACTTTGATCAAAATAGCAGAAATGGAAAACATTAACAAAGGTTAACAGGTAGAAATTCAATGCAGCTTAGCATAGTAAGAAACTACTCAGGTATTAAACATTTCATTGCAGGTTTTAACCCCACTTTTTATGTATATTAACCTAATTATGTTCACTTTATCATTCTGAAACCTTTGGGCACTTGCATTGTGGCACAATGAAATTAATCTGCTGCTTCAAATGCCTCCATCCTACATCAGAGTGCCTGGTTAAGTCCCTGATAGTCTGATTCCAATCCAGCTCCTTGGTAGCAGTCCTGGGCAGGCAGCAGAGGATGGCCCAACCTGGAAACACACATGGGGATCCAGATTCCTAGCTGTGGTCTGTCACAGCCCCAGTTGTTGGGGCTACCTGTTGGGTCAACCAGCAGGTAGAAGACTTGTATCTGCCTACCTCAGTGTTACTCTTTTTTTTAATCAAATAAACAAATGATACAACTTGTAAAAAAAGAGTTTACTTTATGCAAGACATTTTTTAAAAGCACTTTATACAATCTCATCTCCATGTGAGCTAATGAGAAAACAGAAGCCTAAATTGGAAAGTTAAATAGCTAGCTTAAGTTTGTGCAGCTAGAAAATACATCATTGTGTGATTTTAAAGATTAAATATAAGAAAGGGAAGATAAAGAGCTAAACCTAACACACTGCCAGATTCATTATATATAAAGAACCTGATACAAAGTTGTTATTTTCAGTGATTTAGATTCAATGTTTGTGGCAAATTTTATTCTTTATAACTATCACTTTCCCAGGGACTCTAGTTTGTTATTTTGGGTAATAATTGGTATTCAAAGCTCCAAACTCATTTGAATCCTGACTCCATGATTTGAGGTCCTATGCGTCACCTCTTTGTGTGTCAGTTTTCTCGTAAGAAAAATGGCTGTGCTGTTAGAACTGACTTTACAGAAGAGGACAAGGATTATTCTGAAGACTGAGTTACACAGAAAAGAATAGGAAAGTTTCGATGTATTTTCATTTTTTTAGAAAAATCATATTTTATAAGTTTTAGTTCTTTGTCATACTCTAGAGATTTTGGTATATATACCTTGTATTGGTAAATGAATATATTTTTCTCTAACACTGATTCATGTCAGAACCCAGAATGGAGAAGGGTCTGAATTAAAAAGAAACCCAGATAATGTACTACTAACACAGTTTAATTCTGGCACAAGGCATTTAAAGATCACTAATTATTTCAGTGTTCAGTTTCCAAAACCAGTTCTGCTGTGAATTCTTCAAAGTGAAGAATCTGGCATATATAGGACTTTGCCATACATTTTGAGTATTATGTTCTATAATTGAGTCTATCTCTGTATTTACATGATCTTTCAAAAGCAGCAGAAAAATCCCACACAGAGAAATATAAAAGAGTACATCTCCAATTTTGCCATTCCGTCTATATTTCTCTTATTTTAGAAGTAAGAGGAATCAAACATGTTAAGGTAATACCACTTTTGAAAAATTTCATCAAAAGCAGAAAATTACTATTGTATTAAGAACTGTGAAATGGAAAAAATGCTTCTTACTAACTGGAACTATCTTTTAGATAAAATCAAATGCATGATATGTGACAATTTACATATTTACATAATTGAAGTGCTAATTTTACCCACATATTTACTATCTTAAAATAAATGTTTTAGAATTATTTTAAATCTTCAAAGTGTAATGTGAATTTATATATTTTAATATTAACCAGAAAAATAATCCATATTGCTTCACAATTTTCACTTTTATCATCACTAATCATAGTATGACTCTAGAATAGTCAACTTCATGTAACAAAACAAGTAATAAGAATATAGAGACTTACTTTTGTAAAGGAAATATTATTTTTCTTGAAAAGTCCCAGGTCTTCACACAAAGGCAGTACAAGCTCATTGTGCTTGTTAATTATAAAGGCACCTGCCGTTTCTTTGTTTATCTGATTGATCCAACCTGAGGATTTGATTTGTCACACTCCTCCCCTGTCCCGCCCTTTTTCTGTCTTAATGAGAACAACTTAACAATAGTGTCCATACAACCTTTAGGGCTCACATAATAAATGGCGAGCATAAAGGTGTTAGTTATGGAGGGGAACACTTGTTTCTGAATCTTCGTGTGATGGGTTAAAATTCAGAGTTAATAAGCATAAAGTTAAAGGATATGTCAATTTTAAAATGTAGGAGGGGCTTCAGAGCATGAGATTATCCCCCACCGCCCTGCTCGGTTCCTCCCCGGGGAGGCCATGTGGTGTTAGATGGAGTTGGATGATCCCACTTCTGTCATTCAGCATCCCTGTGAGCTTTCACAAGTTCATCTCTCTGAGTTGCATTTTCTGTGTACATCATAAGTCATTGTGAAGTTGATAATTTTTATGTTAATATAAATATAATATAAAGTATGTTATGTAACTACAAGTTGCTTCTTTTTGTTTTTGTGCTACAAAGGCACATTCAAAACAAGGTGTACCTTGTGCATACATAGACAAAGTAGGCACGTGTCAAGCCATGAATGCTTAAGGGATTTGGGAAATTTGATTTGAGACCATGCATCTATTGCTTTCATTGTCAACATCTTCTGAAAGGGAACCAAGGAATCTCATTCACTCAGAAAGTGTCTATCGAGTACTTACAATGTCTAGCTCCCATGCTAACTACTGACAGTAGATTTGCCTTCGCTGCTGTCAAGATCACAGACTGAGGGGACAGTTAACTAGGCAATAGATAGTGAAAATACTGAGTGAAAAGTACTGAAATAAAAAGGACAGGGACTTCTAGAGAACCAGATTAGGGTTGACCCATGCAGCTTAAGGATGAAGGGGGTGGGGCAAGAAGGGTGTCCTGGGAGACACTTGCAGGATGGGGAATGATTCCAGAATTGAGCTTTATAGAATAAAGAGTAAAACTGAATATTAAAGTTTGATCTGCCCTGTGTACCTGTGACATAAGTGCTGTGTTACATTGTCAGAGGGAGGCTACAAGGTAATTTTGTTGAATGCAACAGAATTTGTGCACACTCTAATGCTTAGACACATAAAGTTGGGTGGGCACTGGGTAGTAAGTGCTGTTTTCAAGTAAATCCGTGAGTTCTTTAAATGCATTTTATTAGAGCCTTTGCTTTAACAGTTTTAGCTATTCTTAGTTGTTCCTTAATAACTTCAGTTTGCAGATAATAGATTAAATAATTAATTGCTTCATAGTAGAACATAACTGGGCCAAGCATGATGTGTAGGCAGTAAGAAGCAGTTACTCAGTCTCTGTGTAAATTTTGGTGCTGAAAGTTCCATGGAGGCTTGATAGCATCATTCTCACTTCCTGGTGAGAAAAGTCTCTAAATCGTGTGGCACAGATCAAGAAACAGAACCCAGCTGGCAATGGCTGCCATTTGCTGGACTTTTCCTCTGTGCGGATATGATTACCAAAACATGAGTGCTCTTTCTCTTTTCTGGCCTTTCAAATTCCATGCTCATCCCTTAAATTCCTTTAGAATGGAGCAGGGAATAAATACCTCTAAAGATGTATTTATTTGGGCCCAGCGCGGTGGCGCAAGTGGTTAAAGGTCCTCGCCTAGCACGCCCGGGATCCCATATGGGCGCCGGTTCTAATCCCGGCAGCCCGCTTCCCTTCCAGCTCCCTGCCTGTGGCCTGGGAAAGCAGTCGAGGACGGCCCAATGCTTTGGGACCCTGCACCCACGTGGGAGACCCGGAAGAGGCTCCTGGCTTCGGATCGGCATAGCATCGACCGTTGCGGCGGCTCACTTGGGGAGTGAATCATCGGACGGAAGATCTTCCTCTCTGTCTCTCCTCTCTGTATATCCGCCTTTCCAATGAAAAAATAATAAAAATAAATCTTAAAAAAAAAAAGATGTATTTATTTGAAAGGCACAGTGACAGAGAGAGGGACTGCGAGAGTGGGGAGGAGGGGAAGAGAATTGAGCAAAAGGGGAAAGGGGGAAAGGGAAGAGGGAGTGAGTGAGGGGGAGAGAGACACATCCAGAGAGGGAGAGAGAGAGAGAGTGAATGAGAAAGAGGAGACCTTCATACACTGGCTAACTCCGTAAATGGACATAATGACTGGGTCTGGGCAGGCTGAAGCAAGGAGTCTGAATCTTTACCCTAATCTCCCAGGTGAGTGGGCAGAAACTAAAGCACTTGGGCCATCTTCTGCTGCTCTCCCAGGTGCATCAGCTGGTCACAGGGTCAGGAGCAGAGCAACCAGGACTCTTAACTAACTGACATAGAATGCTTCTGTTGTAAGCAGTTGTTTAATCCTCTGTATCACATAACAGCCCCATGAACACATGTGGGGTTTTTTTTTTTGGTAATTATTTTATTTTGATAATCTTTACATAGTTGATTAGGACACAAAGTGTCAAGGGCTATAGGAAAGTGGGTAAGACCATTGTTTCCACATTATTATTGTTATTATTTTCTATATCTGGGGCAAGGGGAGAGATAAAGGGAGAAACCCTGCCCAGCCTCCCACCCATCCCAGGTCCCCGATCTGGGGCATGCTCCAAGGGTCTTGTTCAAGTGGTATTGATAATTCAACAGTTCTGAATTGCTGCTGATCTGAATACATGGTCTATAAAAGTAAATATTTGCTGGGCCCGGCACAGATTCCTAGTGGCTAAAGTCCTTGCCTTGCATGCGCCAGGATCCCATATGATCACTGGTTCTAATCCCAAATGCCCCACTTCCCGCCCAGCTCAGTATTGTGGGCTGGGAAAGCAGTAAAGGACAACACAAACCCTTGGGACCCTGCACCCACATGGGAGACCCAGAAGAGGCTCCGGGCTCCTGGCTTCAGATTGGTGCACCTCCAGCAGTTGTGGCCAGTGGGATGGAAGAACATTGGATAGAAGATCTTCCTTTCTGTCTCTTCTTTTCTCTATATATCTGACTTAGCAATAATAAAATAAAATAAATCTTTAAGTAAATATTTGCTATGTGAATAACAGTGAAAGAAAGAAGACAACTTGAGGGTCACATAGGACATAGGCTAAAATCTCTGCTTTACAACTGTCTTAAGGAAGTCATCTGTTTCTTGTTGACATCATGGAAGTGTGAATTAAATCTTTTAAAAAGTTGTTTTGTAGATCAAATGAAATCTATTTTATCGATGGTCATTTTATCTATAGATTATTTATATTTGCTAAATTGAACAGCATTCTACTCAGGCCAATTATTGTCATGTTTAGCAAATGGCTTTGATTTCTTTCTAGAAATCTATTTTATTTGCAAAGCAGTATTAGAGAATGAGAGAGAGAGACATAGAGATCAATCTTTATTGCACTGTTTCACTTTCCAAATGGCTGCAATGACTGGAGCTAGGCAAAATTGGAGCCAGGGCCACATTAATACATCTTCTGCTGCTTTCCCAGGCACATTAGCAGGGAACTGGATCAGAAATAAAGCAAACCAGAGGTCTAACTGGTGCTCTTTTGGGGTGCTGGAATTGCAAATAGTATCTTAACCTGTTTGGCCACAACATCTGCCCAGGCAGATGGTGTTTCCTAAATAGGGCCAAAGGAATGAACTTCTCCTTACCCATCTGGTCTTCTGGACTGTGACCTTGCAACTTGCTCACCAAGAGGGGGAATTTAATCCCCTTGCTTTGAACCTTGGTCACTCTTAATTCTCTACTGTCCCTTTCTTTGAGCTGAAGGAATGCTGATGTCATGATGGAAACTGATATGAAAGTTGGCAGGACAACAAAACAGTCCCTAAAGCCTTGATAACTACATGTGTTGTCATAGCAACCACAGATTATGTAGACAAATTTTTACCTGTCAGAGGAATAAACTTCTATCACAGCAACCTAACCAATATATTAACCAACACATTTAGAAATACTATAATGAATCTAAAATGCCTGGCATAAAGTAAATGATCATTAGTACATAGCTGGCACCAAAACCATTGATTGCCCTCCTTTCCAGTGCATACACCCAACTTTTTGGGTCATTTTCACACTTAGCTTATCAATTTCTCTCCCACATCCCCTTTCTTCACAATGATGGGCCTCCTCTGGATTTCCATAGCCTGCTTGCAGTTCTCTGTCAATTTGTTTCCTTGAGAGACCATAAGGTTTAGAGGCTGAAGAGCAATTATATTTTCCAACAAAGAGCACATCTACCAATTGTAGTGTCCCAATTTTAATGTCTGCACACATTTGTTTTTGCTATTCCTTCCTGGGAATCTCCCTGCTGTGTGTGAACACACGTGTACACACATACATACCCTACAGTGCCTCCCTTTAAAATTAAACAAATCTTGTAAGTTTCCCTTCATCACCTTGAAGAAGTTTTTCCTGATATAATACTGTCCTCCTTCCAAGCTCCAAAGCACTCCATTACTGTTTCTTTTGCAGGCATTTTAATTTTACAACCAAATTAATTATTGAGCACTCACTATCTACCTAGAAATCTGCTGCCTAGTTCACTCAGGCATTATTCACGTCTCATAAATATCCAACGTTCCTGATTTTGTAGATGAGACACCAAGTTCTGAAAGGTTAAGTGACCCAAAATCACACAAAGCTGAAAAGGAAAGGATTTGCTTGTAGGTCAGATCAGAGCTTATGCTTCATAGATGCACTGGATATTTGTGCCTAAAACGTCTGTGTAAGTACTCAGTGGACTATGACTGTGCCAGTTTTCTGCCCGTCTTCTCTATTGTGTAGTCTAGTGTATTGCATATAATGAATACAACAACGACAAAGGAGCTACAATACTGACTCAAGAAGTCTCAAAAACCACCTACAAGGCAGCCTATATATCCTTCTCTCCCCTACCACTTCCTTGTCATTGACTCAAGGGACCTGGCTGTCAATGGCTCACAAGCGACCCTGGCAGGAGCAGGTGCCAATTCAGACAGACTCATTAACAATCTGTGGGGTTTCTGTATTAATTAAGGTGGGAGTTTAACCATATCTAGTTCCAGAAGTCAACAGCTTCCTTTTTAACCCATACTGATAGGATGTATAAAAGAAGGAATAGAGTGGTACGTGGTTCTCCCTTGCCATCTTTTATCCCTTCCCAGTTCTCCTAAGGAAAAAAAACTGTCAAAAAAGAAACACAACACACCAGTGAATCGATGATTTGCATCACACAATTAATGTTATTTATCTTCATTTGCCTATGTAAACACTTTAAATTCTTAACACAAATCTAGAAAGAAAAAATTACCAACTGCCATTAGTTATGATAAACTGGCCTCCTTTCCCCAGTCTCTGATAATTCAGTAATTCCAAAACATTTTTTCCTTCCTGGATATCAAGATATCATTCTTTGTCTCAGGAAGAGAGGCTTAGGTTTCATAAGCTCCAGTATGGATTTGCTTAGTGTCCATTTCCTCCATTTCACTTTGAACTGCTTGAAGCTGGGACTCTTTCTTGTGAACCCAACTCTTAGTAGAACTATATATGATGAGTATCTGTTGAATTAATAAATAATCTAATTCTATGTATTTAGACCTTTTAAAGTTCTGGGGTAAAGTGAAAAATACAGTTTCCATTTCCGTCTCTTTCTCTTTCATGAAACAACATTTTTTTTTTAATTGTCTCCAGTATACACTGATGTTTTCCAGTTAAATACAGACTATCCTATTATTTAATCTTTTTAATGTTGGTTGTGACCAATAAATTTATTCATGAAGGAACTAAGAATTTCCAAACCTGATTGGATCAGGTCTAGGAATGTTTTTGTATATATATGATTATTCTATGTATCCTCATCACTTTTCTCCCTTCTCAAGTGTTAAATGAGGGTGTAATTTTCAAATAAAGATGCTAAATTATTTGCACTGAGTAAATAATAACTTTCCAATGTAGAGCTTCATGGTATTTAAAGTTTGCCTTTATGACTTGGAAATAACATAGAAACTTGAGGTCAATAAATGAGTCACTATTCCTAATAAGGGTTTTCCAAAATTTATGTTCCAATTCTTTTGTTAGCCACCAAATACTGATAGCATCTAATAGTTTTATAATATTTATCAACTTTCAGACAATATTCTCTTACTTTATGTATTTATCCTCCTTTCTTTCGGGGTAAGATCTATGTAATTATTGCCATTTTATAGAGGAGAAAACTGAAGCTTACAGCACTGAAAAATTGCAGAGCTGATATTCGAACCCTGGTCTCCTGAGCGAGTATGTATATCACAACTTTCCTGCCACATTCAAATTTAGGCTCTGTGTATCCCTTAATGATTGTGGGATGTTGAATGAGTTAGCATCTCCCCATCTATGTCATCTCAGTTATAAAAAGAAGCTATGATAATGATAAACATTATCATCTCAAACAGTTCTTGAGAATATTAAGACAGCTTATACATAGTATTTAGGATTGTGAGTGGTAGGCATTTGCTCAATGTTTGCTCTTTTATTATGACTTTTAAATCTGCCATATAAACTGCTATCCTACACTACTGTTATAGTTCACCTGTGTTTTTTGCCGCACACAGAGAGAAGTTTAACTTGAACATTTCAGCAAGTTCTTCATCATTCTAAAGATGGTAGTGATCCAAGAGGGGAAAGGACTTGTGCAAAGGTATGTGGCAGAGATGAGAGTAAACTTGAGTATCTATTGCCTTTTCCATCACCCTGCCTTTTCCTCTCATTTGTGTATTTGTTTTCACAGTTTCTTTTGAATGCTGCTGTCCTTTGTGCTCTACATTGTCCATGTCATGGTGTTGCTGGGGATAGACCTTCGGCTTGGACACTGAGGAAATTTTGTTACTCTACAGGTCGTAACAGAAGCATCCTGCTTTCTCTGTGTGTTCATTACAGATGTTCAATGTTTTATTACAGCAGATGAGGGTCAGAAAATAAAAAAAAAAATTGAAAAGAAGATGGACCTGCCAGTTTTGGCTCTATCACTGATTTGTCTTTGCCTATACCAACTCTTGTTATGTTTCCCCCTTACCCTCCTTCTTTTACTGTGTTGGCCTCTTCAGGTCTCCCCCTACCTTTTCCTACCCTATAGTCTATTCTCACAGCAGCTTAAGGCTTTTTAAACATGTGAGGATTTCACCACGCAAAACCTTTCAATGACTTTTCATTATTCTTAGGCTACAGACCAAAATCCTTAATAGGGCCTATAGGGCACTGCATGTCCTGACTTCTGCCACCATTCCCACCCTCACCGTCCTTCTCTGCACTCCTTTTTCGTTCTTGGAAACACCTTAGTGTCCCCCACCATATGAACTTTTCATGATCTCTTTCTTAAATATGCTTCCTCAAGTTTATTTTACAATTGCCTACCTTTTTTTTTCTAGCTTTATCATTACTGTCCTGTGGAAAACTACTCTTTTCTAAGTTACTTTGTTATTACTGTCATATTTTTAAATTTTAGAATTGTTGATTTTATTTGAAGAGCAGAATTAGAGAGCAAAAGCAAGAGCAAGAGATTTTCCAACTGCTGATTCACTTCCCAAATTACTGCAAAGGCTTGGGACTGGATGAGGGCACGTAGAAGCCAGATAGGGGACTGGTAGAAGTCAAGAACTTCGAGATTCATCACAGTTTCCCCACTGGGTGACAGGGGCCCATGCACTTCAGCCGTCTTTTGCTGATTTCCCAGGCTATGAGTAGGGTGCTGGATGAGAAATGGAGCAGCCAGGACTTGAAGAAACATCCATATAGGACTCTGGAGTCACAGGCATGACTTAACTCACTCTACCACAGCTATGGCCCCTATTCTGATTATGTTATGTTTATTTTGAATATTTTCTGATTCATTTCTATTTCCTCCACTGCTTTTTAAACTTTGAGGACAAGAATAGTATTTTCTGTCTTTTCTAATTCATTGTCTGTGATGTATTAATGAGGGTCTTGGTAATGCATTTAATATACCTTATCCCTAATTACCATATGTACTAGTGTGTTTATTTTACAATCAAACTGAAATTCAGACGGTTAGAAGTAATAGTTTATTCTTTGTGTTGTACTTCCTGTAACTAGGGAAGTTTTTAGTTGTGTTACTTTTTGTTAAAAAATGTTGTCATAGTTTATTAGTCAAATATTACATTGTGTATATGAATAAGTTTGATAAAGGAAATGGCTAGAATTATGTATCCACATGGCTGTCTTTGGAAAACTTTTTGCCTCCACACAACTTTCTCTTACAAAAAATAAGTAAGCTTAATCATGTAAATAATGTTTAAAAATTGTATACATGTAATTTTTGATAACTTTTACATGTTTAATTAGGGGGCAAAAGGTCAAGGGCCAGAGGAAAGTGGGTGAGACCATTGTTTTCACATTCTCTTTTTTCTTTCCTGTATCTGGGGGAAGGGAAAAGATAAGGGAAGAAGCCACACTCAGCCTCCCAACCATTCCAGGGTCCCCAATGTGGGGAATGCTTCAAGGGTCCTGCTCAAGTGGGTTTAATAGTTCAACAGTTCTGCATTGCTGCCAGTCTTGCCACTCCAGTCACAATGAAATCTCTCCAGAATCCACTGACTGACATAGTCCACCTTAGAGTCTTTGCTTGCCCAGGTATTCACTGCCAACTCTTGGCTGGGGTAGTTGACCAATTTGTTCTGCCCTCCATCCTCTGTTATGGTACCAAGTGTCCTCTGTAGGTTGCAGTGTACTGCCATATCCTCCATGTGCACCTGGATATGCTGTCCACTGCCCCATCTAAGCCACTGAGGAGGCTCTGCTTTGACATATACATTCCACAATCAGACCATGGAACCTGCAATTTTCTCCGTGGTTGAAATTCTAAGTCCACTGGTTCAGTTGGGGGAATTCTCAAAGAAAATTCATCTGAGGTGATCCCAGACCTGATTCTTCTGTGTGCATGCCAATACAGGGTCCAGCACAGTCTGTTGCCCCAATCAGCCTATGCACACACTGTTAGTCGCAGTTGCTGGCTCAGTTGTCTCCAGCCCTGTTTTGTACTCAAATTAACAGATATTGCAGTCCATCCTGATCCTGCCCACCACACATTCAGCTCTCACGCAAACCAGTGTGAGCTGCAGCCTAGTCAGAGCAACCTGCAATAACCCCACCAGGACCAGCCCCTGCCCTGGTTTCACTGCTTTCCAGTAGGTACAGCAGACTGATCCTGTCTGTCCCACCTCCCATTCAGCTCTCACACATGTCAATGGACGTTGAAGCCTAGTTCAACCCAACAGCCCCCCTATCCAGCCCACACATGTGCAGACAGGTGCCACTCTCTGTCTAGCCATGCCTGTCCCAGTCCTGGTTCTCAAGTTCACCAGTGGGAGTGGAAACCCAAGAGGGAGATGCCCACTGTTTCCCTAATGGGCTCACTCCTACTCCCAGATCTTGCACTCTGCAGGTGGTTCTGCAATTTAGCTTGACAGTATTTTCCCCCTGTGTGCCAGCATCTGCTAGCTGATGCCTCGGCAAAGCCCAAACAGCTTTCACCCACTCTGGCTTATGCATGTACCAGTAGGTACAGTATGCCAAGCGTGGCTTGTCTCTGATCCAGCTTACGTGTAGGCCAACAGGTTTTGTATCCCTGCCCGGTCTTGTCTGCCCCAATCCCAGCTCTCATGCTCACCATTGGGAATAGTGGCTTAGAAGGGGAGCTTCCTGCAACCCCGTACCTGATTCACCCATTCTTCCCCAGGTCTCATGTGTGCTGGTTGGGCGCTGTGGCTCAGTCTGGCATGGTCTACCCCACCTTGACATTTGCCAGTGGGTGCTGTAGCCTGGCCAGGCCCAGCCTCCCCTCAGTTGCAGCTCATTCTGGTAGGAACTACAGCCTAGCCCAGCCCAACTGCCACCCTCACCGCCAGTTTTGGCCCTCCTGTGAACTGGCTTGTGTTGTGGCCCTATCCGGCCCGACCCATACTCCATTCTGGTGCTCAGCTTCACCAACAGGTGATATGAACTGGCCCAGCCTGTTTTGCCCCAGACCTGAACCGAGGGTAAGCCTGTAAGTACTCTAATCTAGCTTGGTCTGGGCTGCTCCTTTCCGGGCTGCTCCCAGCCAGTCCTACACCCACCCTGGTTTTCACAATCACCAATGGGTATTGGACTCTAGCCCAGTTTGGCACACCCCAGACCCAGTCCACATCCATGCTGAGAGAGACTGCAGCCATGTCCAGACCAGACTACAGCCCCCATTCCAGCCCCTACGCTCATCAGCAGAACCCACAACCTAGCCAGGGTGTCCACTTAGCTCCCCAACCAGACCTGATCTCAACCACAGGTCTCTTGTGTGCCAGTGGTTGCTCTGACCTAGCTTGCCATAGTTTCTCCCCTGTCTTGGCCTTTCTCTTCACATGCTACAGCCTGGCCTGGTCCAGTTGGCTCCCAGTTTTAACTGGTAAGTGCTGCAACCTGGCCTTGCTTAGTCTACTTTCATCCCTGTCTCATACAAACCAGTAGGTGTGGCAGCCTAGCCTGGCATGACCTGCACTCCATCCTAATTTCTGCACTTGACAGTGGGCTATGGTTTGCTTCACCCTGCCCGGCCCACCCCCTTCCAAAACCAACTCACACACTTGCTGACGGATGGATCTACCTTGCCTAGCCTGCCCAAAACCCAGGCCTGGACCACATGCTCATGAATGGGAGCTATGACCCACTAGGAAAGTTTCCCATGTTCCCCCACTTGGGCCACTCCCAGACCCAGATCTCACATATGCCAGCGGGTGCTTGCCCTTTCCTAACATGGTCTGTGCCATCCAGCCCAGGCTTTTGTATGAGCTGATGTGGCCTGGCTCGTCCTACACCCTGTTTTAGGGTGCTCATGTGGGTGCTGCAGCCTGGACCTGTCCTGCTTATACCCAGCCCCAGTACCAGTTAGCATTGGTAAGTTCCAAGGTCACGCCTAACGCAGCCCATCATCATCCCAACGCTCAAGCTAACCAGCCGAACATGTAGCTGCATAGGGTTGGATACACATATCCCCCACAGAATCCACCCCCAGACCTGAGTTTCTTGCATGCTGGTTGGTATGATGGCCCTGCCTAATGTGACCCACCCCCTGATCCAACACTCTGATCAAAGACCCTGGAGTCCTCTGTCAGGTGCCTTGTGGGCAAAACCCAGTGCTGGTTGGCATTGTGGCCACTCACAAACCTAGGACCCTCCCCCTGCCTAGCAGCAGTAGTTGGGGAGCTATGATTCTCAAAAGGAAGCCTGGCCCAGCACAGGTTCTCTCAGCCACAGCCATGCTGCTTCTCAGACTTACCTGGACTCCACCCACCAAGATGGCAGCCGTGGGCAAAACAGTGGTCCTGAATCATGTAAAATCTTTATGTCAATTTTCACTGTATGTATTTGCAGACCTATCATGTTTCTTGTTCTACCTCTGAGATAATAGCCTGAGAATGGAAGATATTGCTTAGGAAAGACAGAATCAGAAATCTGAAACAAATATTTTGACAATTTGGCTGCCTCATATTGCTGAGATAACTTCCATGGAATTGCTGTAAACCAAGGAGTGTTTTTTTTTTTTTTCATAACTTCCTCATATTTTCTTTTTCTTTATGAGGATTGTTTTTACTCATTACAGCATCTTTATTATCAGTTTAAAACAGATTTTTCCTTCTGTATGTGATAAGTTTTATCTTCCCAGAGTTTTATTGTGGAAATAAACTGTAGATTTTGCTTTGATTCTGATGCCTCCCTGAACTTCAAAGGTAATATTCCCACAGAGAGAAGCTCTGGATTCTAATTTTTTTTTTTGTTTGAGAAAATTATACAAGCACGATATTTGAAGTAGGGAGGTAGAAAATTTTAAAAGGAAGAAATGAATATATGAGCTCTCTTTTTAAAAGAAGGTGCTGATAAGAAAGTACAAGGGAAAAAAACCCCAGAAATATACTGAGGACAAGCCCCCCTCAAGCATTCAGTGACAAACTTAGCAAAGTAAACATTTTCTTCTTTAATGTAAAAATTATCTTGAAGGAAAAGATTAGAGCTGACTTTAATTTTCAAGTTAAGGAATAGAAAACTGATTTTATTATTGCTTTTTCTTCTTAAAAGGAGTGAATTTACACACTTTGGAAATATGTTTTAACTCCTATATTCTGTATCGCTTGATCGCATGGAAATTCTGCTTTTTATTTAGTCAAAAACAACATTAAAGAAGAGGAGTATAGATCCCACTTCTTATGTGTGAGCTGCAAATAATGACTTCCCCCAAAGGATATAGCACAGAAAGGGAGAAAAATAAGTGTATGGCAGAAAAACATTCCAAGCTCTGCCTCAGCCAGGTGATCAAGGCTGACAGCAACTACCGCACTGAGAGTAGGTATCCTGACACTATGTGATGAAAAAGACACTTTGTTTATGTGATCCTCATTCCCAAAACCCATAACTCCAGTTGCATCATGAGAAAAACATCAAAGTCCATTAGAGGGGCACTGTACAAAAATACCTGAGAAGTATTCTCCAAATTTGTCAATGTCACCAAAACAAGAAAACAGAAAATATGATCAAGAGTCATCTAAGGAGACATACCAACTGAAAGCAGTGTGGGATCTTGGAGAGGAAAATGCACACTATATAATACTAATGAAATCTGGATAAACTATTAATATAATTGTCAATAATATTTCATTACTTGTAAGAAATATGGGGGTCTTCAACAAAATTCACAGAAAATGTGCATTAGAAAAAATCTGCATGAATTTTAATTTTTTTGCACCACAATAAGTTTTTTTAATTCTATTTTCTCATGAGTGTTCTCAAGTACCCTTATCTATGAAATTAAAAAAATGGTATTCATAAATAGGAGAAACTAGATATAAGTGATATAGGACTCAATACTATCTTCTCAACCTTTCCTTAAATCTAAAAAGTAAGATACATTAAGAATAATCCTACACATAAAAATACCTATAGGATCATTTGAGGGGCTTCCGCAATAGTTCTGGAGAATGTAGAAATAATGAATATTGCCAAATAATGTCTAATAATGTGTACAATCTTTCTGACTTAGGGAAACTATAATACTATCTCATTTAATTTTTAAAACAGTATAGTGAAGTAGATACAATTAGCTATTCTCATTTTACAATTAAGTAGAGCTTGGAGAGATAATTGACTTGCTGGGAATTTAAACTTCATGTTGGAGGGGAAGGGCATGTCATGCCATAGCCGTTAAGCTGCCTCCTGGGATACCAGCATCCCACATAGGTGCTTATTTGAGTCATGGTTGCTGTACTTTCCATTCGGCTCTCTGCTAATGGCCTGGGAAAAACAGCAGAAAATGGTCCAAATGCGTGGACCATTGCTACACATGTGAAAGACCTGAAATCAGTTACTGGCTCCTGACTTCTGCTTGGCATAACCCTGGCAGTTGTGGCCATTTGGGGTTGCACTGGCAAATGGAAAATCTCTCTCTCTCTCTGTAACTCTGACTTTCAAATAAATGAACATATCTTAAGTAAAAAAAATCTGAATATATTGCCAATGACCTTTCAATTTATCTCTGTCTTTACTGTTCTCAAACATTTAGCAACAGAATGGGCAAAAATGATCAGTTTGATAAACATAGTGCAAGTGAATAATTCCTAAGGCTTTTGCCTCTGTTTCTTCTAGAAATATGTTTTGAAAGATCTTCAGTTTCACTTTGGTTAGAGACATAAAAATTAGTGGTGGCCTGTGCTATGGCTCAGTGGAGCTTTCTGTGACATCAGCAGCCTGTAAAAGCTCCAGTAGAAGTTTCTACTGCTCTATTCCTGATCCAACTCTTTGTTAATACATCTGGAAAAGCAGCAGAACATGCTCCATGTGGGACCTGGATGGAATTCTGGGCCCTTAGCTTTCGTCTGAACCAGGCCTGGCTGTTGCAGCCATTTGGAGAGCGAACCAGCAGATGGAACATCTCTCTCTGTTTCTCCCTCTCTCTCTATATATAATTCTTCCTTTCAAATAAATACATCTTTAGGGGGAAAAAAAAGCTAATGAATTGTCTACTTCTGACAGCAAATTTAAAGAATATTAACCATTTGGAGTGGATGATAATGTGCATGGCATCAGTTCACTTCTCATAAAAAGTTTTACTTTTAGGTCTGCACGCTATAAGAGTGTGACCTTTTTTGGAGGATGTGGCAAAAACCTCATTTGACTTTTAATAGTTGACTCGTAATAGATAGTGTTCCTTACTGTGAACTGGAGAAGTGTTCAAAGATTGGTGAAAGTTTGGGCATGGTTTCTGAAGCATTGTGGTAGCCCATATGCCACTCCATCTGCCTGGACTGTGTGGGCATTGTTCTGCTATGTTCTGAATCACGCCCTTTCTTTCTTTGGACTCAGAGACTTCTTAGGGTATGGATGTGGTTTTTGTCTCAACTGTTTTATCAGCTGCAAAGCTACCTTTATATTTGCTCCCCTCCAAATACAGAGAACATATGCCTTATTGATTGACAGATATAGGAGAATTAAAAATATACACAAGGGAAATTATATTTTTGTAAAATTTACTGTGGGCAAGGCAGGTGAGCTGGGGAGTATCACTTAAAATACCTACCAAGACACACAAAGCAACAGCAGCAGTTACTAGATATTATTAGTTTCCATGAGATGAACTCTGCAGAATGTGTTTTTCATTTCATCAGAGATGCTGGCTTATAATTGTGGATCTTGCTGAATTTCGTAAAGGACAGATGGCTGAAGTCTCTGCCAGATCTGAATTGAAGGGTAGGCATGGGAGAGAGGGACAGGACATAAGTAGATAATTGTGAAGACGAGAACTCTCCCTATACATGTTGGTTTTCACTTCTTCTGTAAGTTTGAAACTCTACTGGAAGAAAAGTGCAGATGATTATAATCATCTTTAGGAACATTTAAGAGAGGATTTTTTTTAGCATCCCTAAAATTATTTACAGGGTTTCCAAATCCACACTCAACTCCTTCACCCATACAGAAGTACTTTCTCCTGCTCTTCTCATTGCTGAGTCATCCCAGGTCAGCTGTACTTTCCTGAGTTCTGAGTTTTCAAGCCTGTGTTTTTTCTTATATCCTCAGCTTCTCACATTTCTTACACTTTCCTTCAGCTAGGTTCCTTCTCTTCATCCTACTTGTCCTTCAAAGCTTAGCTCATAGGTTACCTTCCCTTAGGAAATTTGTCCCACTACTGCAGGCAGTGGCTAAACCCACTAAGCTATGACATTTCACCCAAAGATCACATCCTATTTCAGGTATAAGTTTAAATTAGATATTCTGCTTTGATCTTCAAACATCTATACCCAGAGCTGTTACAGCATTTTTTTTTGCTCATTTATTCAGCTATTCATTTAAAACTATTAAGTATCCACCTTGTATCAGAAGTTGTTCTAACTGCTAGTGATATAGCAGACCAGAGGATAGAAAAGAGGGGGAGGTATGGGGCCGCAGCAAGAAAACCCATATCAAAGGGCCAGGTAAAATTTGTAAAATTTTTTTATTTGAAAGGCAGAAGGAGAGAGAAAAAGAGCGAGATAAGCAAAAATCTTTTATCTGTTGGTTTTCTCCCCAAGTGCCCACGTTAACTGAGAGCCTGAAGCTGCATGTGTTTTCATATGGGTGGCATGGACCTGAGCACTTGAATCATCATATGCAGCCTCCTGGTGGAACCAGTACTTGGACCACACACAGCAACTTAATCACTGTGCTCAATGTCTGACATAGGATACAGGTTTTTGTCGAACTGAACTATTCTTGAAACTTTTATATGTCTTTAGCTATGTCACATCTAAGTTCCAGATTTATGTTACTGATTGCAGGCAATAATCAGCTTTCTTTTTGCCTATGCTATGAAAAAAAAAAGTGTGGCGTAGTGTTTCATTACATAACCTTCAGGTTCCAGGTAGTTCTGATGTTTATATATTTATCTGCACAATTTCAGGGGTTTTACAACTCTCCTGGACACAATCAACGTGTACATAAATCACATCCCCTTAAAGCTAATAGAAGAGATACATCTGTGCTTAGAAATATGCTGACATTTACACTCCAGTAGCAATTCTAAAAATTTGGGTTTCATAATAAATAATTTCTTCTAAAAGTGTTTTGCTGTATCCACCACGTAGCTCTAAAACTCAAAAATCTGTTGTTATTTTGAGTAGTGGAAAATGAAGTTCTGCTCACTCTGAATATCTTTGAACAAATTTGCAAGAGTTGTTTTATTTGCTACATCTTCAAGCTCAGTGTGTTTAGATATTTTTGTTTACTGGTGACCATAGCAAAATGATCCTTTACTTCTCAAGCTTCTTTTTTAGTTCTTTAATAAACTGAAATGATTAAAATAAGGATGTCATAAAATGGACTAGATTTACACACTCTATGTCCTTAAAGATGTTCCATGAGTTAAGTACTAATAAAAAGAATGAATGTAAAGAAAATTGGAGATCTTGGTCTGTACCTTTATCAACTGGAGAAGCTAAGCACACCTGGTTCATACCACATCTTCTCTAAACAAAATGTGAAGCATGACGTGCACCACTCTCTCTCATGATAGAAATAGAGTATTGAAAACAACTTTCCTTTTTTCTGCAGGTGCTTCATCTATAACAAGTACAGCTTTTGCATGTTTAAATCAAAGTTCTCAAATTTCTTCTTGGCAGATGGTTATAACTCATATAACAGTTCACATGTACAGCTAATTGGGCAAGACATTTTTCTCTGTCAATATCGCAGCCAAAATGTTTATAAAGGTATCATGTGACAGGTACTTGCACACTCTGCTGGGTGGGAACATAAAGGAGAGGTCACTTGGGAAAAGATTTACTGGTATATTTTAAGAGCTTTGAAAACTTCATGCTCTGGACCCATCAAGGGGTCAGAGAGGAAAATAAAAGGTATATAGCTACAAGGATGTTCACTGCAATAGTATTTATAACAGAAGAAAGTAGGCCCATGCTAAACAACCAAGAAAGGAATGAGTTAATTAGTTATGTTGAACCTCTTATCAGACAGATGCTTTACAGTGAAAGGGATAATGCTTCTTAGAGTAAGACATGCAAAAATTCTCACAAAGTAATATTGAGGAAGAGAGCTAAGACATAAACAGTATATAGTGTAAGATATCAATTTTAAGTGTAATATGTGACTATAACACCATGTTCCCTCTCATCTTAATAGACTCCCTAGAGACTAGCATGTCAGTGAAGTCTAATACTTCTAATGCCCTGTGCTGTCAATAATACCCAAAGGAAGAAATATAGAATATTTTAAAAAATTCTTTGTGTTTATCTTAGAAGTGTCCCATTGACAGAGAGAGAAAGAGACTTCTCAGATTGAGCTTTCGAAATAGGTTGGCCTTTATGGAATTTTCCATCCTTGAGACCTTTATTTCTTCTCAATTCACCACATCTTTCCTCTTTAAACCTACCCCCTTTCAAATACAAGATTGTTGGGGAGAACTATGCCATCCTTTCTTTAATTAGAAAACCCGCTCTCCTCATCTTAGAAGGAGGAAATCTGACTCCGATCTTTTGTATAAATCTGATTGGACTCCTACTCATCTTACCCATTACCCACTCAGAAGAGAAGGGAATGACTGAGATTTTTCATTCGTTTACCTAAGTTGTAATCATGTTACACCAAGAAGATGGAGTAGGTGAAAGAGATGGCACTTACGTTCTTGGAGATAGTATTTACCAAGGACAACCGTCTTTCAGCATGCATTTATCTTTGCTCTGTACATAAAAGGTACTCCTGGCATGGCTGTGCTAAGAAGCTGATGATGGTGGTCTCCTGAGTCTGTTTTGTATTTCAAATCTGCTGACCTAGCTGTCCATGGCCCTCCCTTTTTGCCACCCAGAGACTGTGTCACTGCAGATTAAATCCTCTTTGATGGCATGACTTACCGTGATTGAGAGGTAGGAGTTGGGAAGGGGACAGGTTTTTCAGTTTAAATTGCCACACTGTCTCTTCCAGTTGTGAGTTCCCTCAAGCCAATGCCAAGTCTGACTCATTTAGATACCACTGTATCCTACCATCACTGACAAAACATTCTGCTTGTCAAGTTAGGCTGCTCTTTCGATATCAGCATAATCTGAGAGCACCATATGGGAGAGATAGAAAAGGAATGGAACGCATTAGTGAAGAGTATGGTCTTTGGAATCAAGGCTGGCTTCAACTCTCGACTCTATCACTTCCTAGCTTTATTATATCAGGCAGCTTATTCTAACCTTTGTTTCCATACTAGCTCCGTTTTCTGGCAAGTAAAATGGGAAAGACAGTTTTATCCATTTAAAAAATTTATGTATGTGTATGAGAAAGCGAGAGAGAGAGAGAAAGAGAGAGAGAGAGAGAGAATCTTCCACCCACTGGGTCATTCATCTGATACATGCAACAGCTGAGATCAAGGCAGGCTAAAGCCAGGCACTGGAAATTCAGTGCAGTTCTTTCACATGGATGGCAGGGAAACAATTTTAGAGCTTAAAGTCCAGTCTCATTTGTTTTACATCTGGGGAAGGTTACAAATGACAGCAGTAGAGGATTTCTCGAGGAAGAGTCATGTGCTGAACCAGGAAGTAGAGAGGGTAGGTTGGCTTACACTCAGTCTTTTATAGCAGCTCCTTCATAAAAACTTTCTGACTACATATTCCAAATGATCTAAGGACTTACAACTAGGCTTCACTTCGAAATACCCTAATTGGATTAAGTTTCCATCTTTTTTTTTAAAAAAAGATTTATTTTTATTTGAAAGCCAGATTTAAGAGAGAAGGAGAGACATCTTCCATCTGCTGGTTCACTCCCCAAATGATTCCAATAGCCAGAGCTGAACCAATCTGAAGCCAGGAGCCAGGAGCTTCTTCTGGGTTTCCCAAATAGTGTCCCAAGGACTTGGACCATCCTTTGTTGCTTTCCCATCGAAAAGCAGGGAGCAAGATGGGATGTGGAGCATCCAAGGTTCAAACTGGTGCTTTAAGGTGGAGGATTAGCCTATTGAGCCATGGCCCTCCACTTTCTTGTAACCTTTTAACTTGCAAGTTTTTGGCTTAAAGTGTTTAGGTGCAATGGAGCCAAATCATATTCCAGCCATAGCAATATTCTGTCAATTAGCAGCTCTAAAGCTTGACCTTGTTTCTCAAAAGTTTGACCTTGTTTAATTTCCTTTTTTACAAAATGACAGTAATGATGTCAACAATATCTATATCATAAATATCTGGAAGGAAATGTAAAATGTGTTTTTCAGAAAAAAATGATTGCAATGTCTTAAACTCTTAAGAAGTATCACGAAAAAGGAGACATCATTAAAAGAACCGTAGGCTTTCAATTACTCCTCAATGTTTATTGTTCATTCTCTTCTTTTTCATTAGTAAGTCCAGATGTAAAATATATATATATATATATATATATATATTTGAAAGGCAGTGAATGAGAGAGAGAGAGAGAGGGAGAGAGAGAGAGAGAGAGAGAGCCTATCTGTTAATTCACTCTCCAAATAGTTGCAATCGCCAGAGCTGGGCCAGGTTGAACCCCAGGGTCTGACATTCCATTCAGTCTCCCATGTGAGTGGAAAGGACCTGACTTCTTGAACCAGTCTGCTGCTTTCTCAGATGTATCAACAGGGAGCTGGATCAGAAATGGAGCAGATAAAACTCAACCCGGCATCCTATGTGAAGCTGGCATTGTAAATGTGCAACTTAACCTGCCGTACCACTAGGGCTGTCCCTAGGGCCAATAATTTACAAAGTAAATATTTATTTTATTTTTTTTTTATTTGAAAGCAACAGTAACAGAGAAAGGGAGAGACAGATATACCATTTTCATCCACTGGTTCATTCCCCAAATACCTGCAACAGCTGGAACTGCATCAGGCTGACGCCAGGAACCAGGAGCGCCGTCTACATTTCTCATATGGGTGTCAAGGACTCAAGTACCTGGGAAATCACATGCTTATTTTCCAGGTACTTTAGAAGTAAGCTGGAGTATCTGCTTTTCAAAAACGAACGCTCGTATAGGATGAAAACAAGTTAAGAGAGAGCTTATACTGCAGCACAACACACTCCTTAGAAGAGCCCAAATTTTAGAGTCCTGGTTCTAGGCCAGCTTCTGGGAGATGAAGACTGAACTAGCACAAGATATAGTCTCAGGGTTCCCAAGGTTAGTTTAATGCTCTTCTGGTATTTTTTTAACTTCATAACGGGGTGCTTCATATTTTCATTTTGTATTTTCCCATTATGTAGCCAATTCTGGATCTCAGATATCAGACAATTATGTAAAAGGAAACTACAGTGACTGATGGCTTCGCCATTGACTCCTAACAGTGATGATATTCTAACATCTGAATATTTCTTTTTTTTTTAAGTTCAGTTATGTTTTAAATTTTTTTAATGTTTTAATTTTGTTCAATTTTAATGTTTTAATTTAGCATTTCCTTTGTGTTCTTATAAAGGAGAGAAGCCTCATCAGCTTAATCAGTCATATTTACTCATGCTCATTTTTATTTTATTTTAAAAATATTTATTTTCATTTTAAGAGATTTACAAAGAGAGCTACACACACACACACACACACACACACACACACACACACACACGGAGATGGTGTGGGAGAGAGGGGAATCTTCTGTGCCCCAGTCTACTCCCCAGACAACAGCAACAGCTGGAGCTGGGCAGCTTTGACTCCAGGAGCTTCTTTTACATCTTCCCGGTGGGCTTAGGGACATGAGACCTGGGGTATCTTCCATTACCAGGTACCTTAGCAGAAACCTGGTTCAGAAATGGAGCATCTGGAACTTGAACCTGCCCCTTATGGGATGCTGGCACTACAGACAAAGGCTTAATCTACTATATCATGGTGTTAATCTCCCCCATATTCATTTTTTTAAAAAAGATTTATTTATTTTTATTGGAAAGGTAGACATACAGAGAGAACGAGATACAGAGGAAAGATCTTCCATCTGCTGGCTCATTCCCCAAGTGTCAGCAATGACTGGAGCTGAGCCAATCCAAAGCCAGGAGCCAAGTATTTCCTTTACGTCTCCCATGCAGATGCAGGCTCCTAAGACTTTGTGCCATCCTGGACTGTCTTCCCGGTCCTAAGCAGGGAGCTGGATGGGAAGTGGAGCAACCGAACACAAACCGATGCCTGCATGAGATCCTGGCAGATGCAAGGGGAGTGCTTCAGCTACCAGGCTACCACACTGGGCTCCATGCTCATTTTTAAGCTCCTTAGTTTTAATATTTGGTATATGCTGTCCAGATTTTTATATAAAGTTTGTTATCTCAGGCAGTCATAAGAAAATGTAAATACCATAAAGTACATGTCTTACACCCAACAGAAATGAATGTCTCAAAAATCTGAAAGATGACTCTGTGGGTGGCAGCACAGGGTTTTCCATTGTGCCTACTTTGGAGTTCTAATGTCTTCTCATCATGGAGGAGAACTGGCCAACTCCCTGGCCTGTTTTTAAAAGAGCATCACCCCCATTCTGAAGGACTCCACCCTCTTGACCTTACCATCTCCCAAAGGCTCCACCTCCTAATGCCTCCATTTTGGGAGGCTAATGATGCAGTGCATTTTAAATATGTTTATTGTTCATTTACATGTATTCCTATTCAACTCATTGGCATATAATTGAATTTTTTCTTCCAAATACTGAGTTGTCAGAATTCTTTGCATATTATGAATTTTAGTTTCAAAAAATATGTAAATGTGTCACAAATATTTACCTCATTCTATCACTAGTCTCTTCATATTCTTTTTTTTTAAGATTTATTTATTTATTTAAAGATATATTTTTTTTTTTATTGGAAAGTCATATCTGCAGAGAGGAGGAGAGATACAGAGGAAGATCTTCTGTTTGATGATTCAATTCCCAAGAGGCTGCAACGTTTCAAGCTGCGCTGATCCAAAACCAGGAGCCAGGAGCTTCATCCAGGTGTCCCATGCAGGTGCAGGGTCCCAGTGCTTTGGGCCATCTTTCACTGGTTTCCCAGGCCACAAGCAGGGAGCTGCCAGGATTAGATCTGGTGTCGATATGGGATCTCGGCGTGTGAAAGGTGAGGACTTCAGCTGCTAGGCTACCGCTCCGGCCCAATGATTTATTTATTTTTGTTTGAAATGCAGATTTACAGCTAAAAGAGACACACAGGGAGAATTTCCATCTACTGTATCACTGCACAGATGTCTGCTATTCCTGGAGCTGAATCAATCTGAAACCAGGAGCCAGGAACTTCTTCGAAGTCTTCCCACATGGGTTCAAGGACCCAAAGACTTGAGCCATCCTTCACTGCTTTCCCAGTCCATAAGCAGGGAACAAGAAAGAAGTGGAAGTGCTAGACAGTGGAATTAGTAAGAACATATAAAATATAGACATATTTTGAAAAAAAATGAAGAAATGACAATGTCTTTATTTACAGAAAACACGATTATACACACAGAAATTATAAAGAATAAATAGCAGAGCTTTTCAAAGTAGTAATTGAATTTTAAAAGATTATAAGATGCAAGGTCCATTTATATAATTACATTTTTGTATGCCAAAAATAATTGAAAATTTAAATTAAAAATATCATCTAACACTTTCATATTCTGAATTTCTGCTTCAAAAGAGAGATGATAACAGTGGCCATTTCTTTCTTTTTCTTAATTTACAGAGGAATACAATGTTTTAACTGCCTCCTATTCACCCCATTGTTCATGGAGGGACTCCTGCTCCAGGATCTTGGGACCCACTGAACATATGATATCTGACAATACTACGGATGCGATGGAAAGCTGCATCTACTTATATCAAGAGGGCACTGTCATCTCACAGACCTGGAGAGAACAGCATGGTACAACACACAGGTCCATGCAGGGTTTGCACCTAGGAGCAGAGTGAATGTTCATGGACTGTTGGAGACAGGCTTTGTAGTTCTTAGAGGTTTGAGATGGCCTGTGGGAAGATGTAATCAGCTTATTTGAATAGTAGTGTGCGGAGAGAGGAGTCCATTACTTTGTAGCATTAAGGAACTAAAGTGGTCTGCTTGATGAAGAGAGTTGTTTGTCTACAAGATCTTATCCTTGTGGCAGGTTGTTAGTAGCTGTGAAGTCAGTGCATGTGATTAATATGCCTTATACTATAAATATTCCATTATGTATTATTTACAAAATTTTATATAGTTTATGAGAGAGAGAGAGTCTTTTATTCAATTACTAAAAGATGGCCACAGCCAAGAGCTGGGGACTCAGCCTGGGTCTCCCAGTGGGTGAGAGACTCAATCACTTGAATCATAATGTACTAACTCCCATGTTAAAAAAGCCAAAATCAGGATCAGTGACAGGATTTAAACCGAGACATTCTGATATGGGATGCAGGTGTTGCAAGCAGCATCTTAAACACTATGCCAAATGCCTTTCCCTTAGTTATTAAGTATGATTTTACTTCTCTACTTTATTAAAAGGTCTCTGTCATTATGTCCTCTTTAACCTTGTTGAACAGTATATTTTGTTTTGAAGTCTGTTTTACCTTAATGCAGCCTTCTTTGGATTAGTGTTTGTACTAGCATGTCTTTTCATTCTTTTCCTTTAACTTATATTCCTTTTCGGTATGTGTTATGTGTCTTTCTGTAGCACAGAGTTGGATATTGTCCTGTTCATCTCATTGAATTAGAGTATTTATATCAGTGTGGTAACTACTGACTATCTGTACCAAATGAGCAATCAAATTATGGCTGGTTCAGATGGAAAAGTGCTGAAGCATAGAATATAAAATTTCAAAGCCTAAGTATGTGAAAGAATATAAAATACTTCATTATATTTTTATACTTGTATCTTGGTAGTATTTTGGATAAATTGGGTTATATACAATATGCTAAAAGTAATCTTACTTATTTCATTTTAATTTTTAAAATTCAGTTACTAGAAAATTAAAGCTTACCAAGTATTTTAAATCTCTATTCACCATGGGAAGCTATTTGGATTTGATGCATATGCTAATGTGATGAATGGCTTTTTAAGGAATTGCAAGAATGGATGTAATTGACTATAAATTCTTATAGTGGGTTTATGTTTGTTCCACTAGATTTTGTTTATTTGTAATATTAAATGTACCACATGAAATAAGGAAAATATACATACACAGAAATGAAATTTATTTTTTTAAAGCAGCTTACAAAAATTAAAACTTACATATTGGTTTGCATTTTAGGCCGTTATGTTTTTGATAAATATTACTTGTATTGACTGTAATTGTTGATTTGCCTGAGTTTCAATGGTCATATTGCTATCATTTTTTATTAAATATTTCTGAAGAACATAATAAAAGAATTGAACAAATAGTAAGAAGTGTCATGTCCTTGCATGAGTACTCATTATCATAAAGATGTGATTTCTCCCTAAATTTACCATAATTCTGATAAAAATGTGAGCAGGATTATTACTTCTTTTTGTGTAACTAGGCAAGCTAATTTTAATTTATCTAGGGAAAGAGCAAACAAGAATAGATTATTTCTTTTAGGATAGAATAGTAAGTGTGTCCAAATAATGAAATTGTTGGATATGGTATGATGAGGGAGGTGTGGCCAAAGGAAAATATTAAAATGAGGTTTGGAATGAAATTTATTTACCTTTAATTTGCTTGAAAGGGATAACAAGAACAGGGGAAGGCAAGAATAAAGAAGAATTCTAGGCCATGGACTTTACTGAGATTTTTGTGGGAAAGTAGGGGAAAACAGAGGAAATAGTTTAAAATGATTAGTTTGAGTAATTCTGGCAGGCTTTAGCTATAGACGCAGTCTCTGGTTGCTTGGTACTTCACCCTTTGGTGATTCAGGCTATGGGAAATACACTTGCTGGCTTGTGTGTGAAAACTGGATAAGGTAGCCTGGCCTATAGCTTCTGGATTGTCTAGTTTGCATATGAAAGATTCATTCCCAGTGGTAGAACTCTTTGCCTTCTATAAGCCTTGGCCGATCAGCAGAAGGAAGATCTTTCTGTCTGTCTCTCCTTCTTTTTGTAAATCTACCTTTCCAAAAAATTAAAATTAAAGGACTGGCTGACCCTGAGAGGAAATGTTTAAGACAATTAAGCTTTCTAAGATGTCATATTATAATAAAACATAGAAAACAAACCAAAACAAAAAAACATACAAAGTGGGACTAGTCCTACTAGATATTATAAAGTGTAATTATACTTTAACTAGTATAGGTTGATAGTAGTGTATGAATTTATAGATGGAATTACAGCAATGGAATGGAAATCCCAGAAACCAACGACAAATACCAACATAAGTTATATTATAAAGGTGACACTGAAAATCATGGTAGAAAATGTGTTGTCTATTCAATGAATGTTGTTTGGACAACAGAGTAACTACATGAAAAAAATAAAGTTGGATCCATATTTTCTACTTGTTACCAGCATAAATTAAGTATGGATCAAATATGTAAATATAAAATGCAATGTTCTTGGAGATTAAGAAGCCCTCAGTTCTTTTTTAGCCCTGGCATAGGACAGTGTATGTCTGGGCTGAGGGCCTGGGGAAAGCAGATCTAGATTTCTACTTGTCAGAGAACAAGTCTTTGTGGATTTATATCTCCTTTACTCACTGTGCTGGCAAGGAACAGCCACTTGCCCCCAACAGGAGATAATTGCCCTTGTGGCTGTAGTGGTTCTCTCTCTCTCTCTCTCTCTCTCACTCTCTCTCCCCACTCACACACACACACACACTCACACCTACACATATCCCCATATAACCACATTCAATATCCATAAGCAGCAGCATCTAGCCAAGTGCTCTGTTGCTTATATGGGTTTACAGATAAAAGTGGCCCAGAGCTAAGCCATTACATAACAGGGTTGTGGGCAAATAGCCAAGCAAGTGGACTGGACCAGTTAGGTATCACAGCATTGTGTACCATACAGAGACAGCGACATGGGAGCAACGGCAAAAGACGGACAAACGTGTTGACTTTACTCTCCCAAATTCATCTCTTCAACAGAGAGCTTTTTGCTTTACAAACTAAACTTAAAGGGCAGGTATTTGTCCTAATGGTTATGGTTAACATGTATTGGGTCCCAGATTTGAGTACTTAGGTTTAATTCATGGCTCTGGCTCCATCTTCCTGCTAATACAGATTCTGGGAGTCACAGTGATGACTTAAGTAACCTTTTTCATTTTTTAAATTTTCATTTGGAAATCACATTTTCAGAGAGAAGGGGAGAAACAAAGAGAAAGATATAGAGAGGGGGAGAGATAGAGCTTCCATTCTCTGTTTCATTGTCCAAATGAATGCAATGGCTGGAGTCAGGAAGATCTGAGTTAGAAGCCAGGAACTTTCTCTGAGTCTGCCATGTGGGTGCAGCGACACAAGGACCTGGGCCATCTTCTGCTGCTTTCCCAAGCCACAAACCAGAGATCTGGATTGGAACTGGAGCAGCAGGGACAAGAATTAATGCCCTCTTGGAATGCTGGTGCTTGTAAATGGAGGGTTAGCTTGTTGAGCCACTGTATCAGCCCCAGTGAGCTGATTTTCCAGGCTTGCCATTTTCTTTGTCTCTTTGGCATTTGTCTATATCGCTGTCTAACAGAACTTCCTGCAGTGATGGAAATGCCCTAAACATATGCTGTTCAATGTGGTTGCTGCGACACTATTGAGCACTTGAAGTGTGGCTGGTTCGACTAAATTACTGAGTTTTCAATTTTAAATAAGACTGAAATTGAACAGCACAATTCTGCAATGTGTTATAGTCATCTCTTTATCCTCAGCATTTAGGCTTGCCTCAGGAAAAAAAAAGTTTTAGGAAATATTTAAGTGACTATTTGAAAGCACCTAATGCCCTTTTGTTCACTGAATCTATTTTTGTAAAACTTCTTTTCATCCATTACCTCATTTGTGACTTTCAGGAAATTCTGTGATACACAGGACCTTTTTCTCAGTTTGTTGTAATAGGAAAGTAGGGTTGATAACTCTAAATGACTTGTTCAAGATTTTAAAGCCAGAAGAATGTCAGGTTATTCGTGCAACTAGATTTTTCCTTCTTTTGTCTTTTATTATCGTTTACCTAACAAAGTTCCTTTGTCCTCCTTAGCCCTTAGTGATCGCCACCACACTGAAATTCCCACAGCCTTCACAGAATTTGGCAGTTAGTGGACTTGTGAAAAATACATGTATGTTCATCTTTTTGCTTGTTGAGGTCATGGCTTCAAATGCTCAAATGTGAAAAATATTTTTGAAGCATGATTTCATGCGGTTTAATATTCTTATGGTACCCCCATCATATTTCTGGTATCAGTTCAGGGGGAGCAGAACAGTTCCATGCATTCTGCCAGCCTCTTAACCTCAAAGATTTCCTAGTTGTTTTTTTGTTTTGTTTTGTTTTTGCCTCTAGAACTTTTGTTAAACTCTAAAGGTCTGCCCGGCCCTGAGCAATCATCTCCAGGAAATGTGAGCATTCCAGGTAGGGGGTGGATAGTAAACCTTGATCAATGAAATGGAAATTAGGAAATAAATGTCCCAGCCTTCCAGTACCTCAGTGGGTCAGTAGCTGAGTCACACTGCAGGCAGTTCTTCAGAGGTCTCCAGTGAAATGAAGCACAGTTGTCTACTAAAGCAGTCAGCTCAATAGCATATCTTCCTTGGTTTGTTTCTCTGGCCCTTGCTTACACTCTCTACGTCAGTCACCCTGTTTCCTCTCAGACTATTAGTACCCAAGTCTTTGCCTCAGGCTCTGTCTTAGGGGTTCCCAAATAAGACCCTACCTATCACACAGCAAGCCCGTTAGAGAGCTGGTGCATTCTGTTTTCTGGCTGACTTCTAGCAGTTTCCTGCTTAGCGTCAACGCTGTGTACCTGACCTCCAGTCACATTCTTCCCTTCTTTTGCCTGGCTGACTCATTTATTCAAGACTCAGCTAGGTTGTCCGTCTGTCTGTGGAGTCTGATTAAACCTCCCTCCTCCCCACCAATTTATTTTTCCAACACTGTGTCTGGGAGCCTTTCAAACAGTTAACCTCTATTCAAGCGATTGCCTCTTGGCTTCTTTCAGCGAACCTGTTCAACAGAAGGGTCCTCCCTAGCAAAATCCAACATGAAGCGCTCAATAGAAGAGGTAAGAATGCGTAGGGGATGGCTTTCAGGAAATCAGTTTTTGTCTGGCACGTGTTAACGCACCACGCTGCACTTCGCAGTGGACAAAAGTGAAGGGATCCTGGCCAGGTGACAGGGAGCTCATGGCTCAGTGGTGAGGACAGAAGGAAAAAACGCCCCAGAGCACCGACTACTAGGAGGAACACAGGCACAGGGGGACGTGGGAGGGCAGAACTGGTCAGGGAAGTATAGGATTATACTCTAGCCTTAGGAAGTCCTGTGCTTCACTAGAAAAAGGTGGAAAAGCACAATCCAGGCACACAGAGGAACACTTACATTAGCAAAACAGAACAACCCAAAGGTCCTCTCTGCGTCTTTGGGTTGGTGGGTGCATAGCCGGTTCTCAGCGTATTTAAGTTGTAGTCATAAACTAGCACCTTCACACAGGCCAAACACGCCGTGGGGGCCCGTGGATGGGTGGGAGAAGGGCTGGGCAATCTACACACTTGTTTCAAGTCTCCAGAGTTGAGCAACGACCACAGAAACGACAGCTTCTGCCAGTCTCTGTGATCTGCACAGGAACTCCCCCTTGTGCAGCGGGAAAGTGCCGTCTGACACACCTGGCCCGGGCATCCCCAAAGCGGCTGAGCATGCTCAGTTGCTGGGACGCGCTGGCTCCGTGCGGAGGAGCAGCGCAGCTGGATGCAGCTCCCCGGCGCCCGGCCGCCGAAGGGCGTTCGCACCGCGGGGCGGGGCCTCGGCCGCACGCTCTCTGCCCGCGCGCCACGCGCCGACTGCCTGCGCGCCGCCGCCCGTTGCCCCGGCAACCGTCGTGCCGCGTCTTCCGGAGGGATCTCCTGTCAGCCGGCTGATCCCACCACCCGCTCCACCGCCTGGACCCGAGGTTTTCGCGAGTCCTCGGAAACTGAGGGACAGCAGAAATGGCGGAGCGGAACCAGACGGCGCCTGAGGCAGGTCTGTGGGGGCGGTCGCGTGGGGGAAGTCTGAGGTAACACGCCTGTCCTGGGCCTGAGGTGACTGGAGGGCAAGGCCCTAATTCCTGAGGAAACACCTCTCTATGAGTGGTGGGGCTCTGTGAGTGGTGGGGTTAGGGGTCAAGGGAGGTGTGCACCACTCCAGGTGAGTGGCCGGGCCTGGAGTCCTGGTATGGGGGGATGTGTGGGGAGTGTGCACGCTCTCAAGTGAGCACGAACCTGGAAGGGGGTGGGAGGCCAGGGAAGGTACAGTCAGGAGTACCTGGGGTGGGTGCTGATCCCAAGGAGCCTCTGCGTAATGGAGCCTCTGCCTGGGACGGATTCCTAAAGGGGCATGCTCTGGTGGGGCGGGACAAAGAGGAGCCTCTGGTTTTTGGGGAGGCAGGTGTGTGAGGCAAAGTGTGTTCCTTTGATTTCAGTGCCACAAAAAAGGCTTTTACAGAGTGTTTGTGTTTTGGGGTCACTTTCTGTCACAGAGAAAGTTTACAAATTCTTGGAGGAATTCTAAAAAATATATAGGAGGCTTGACAGGAGAGAGCTCCCCTCCCCCCCCCAATAAATCCCAGTTCTTGAAGTACTGTATCAAAGAAGGCCTAGGGCCTGAGTGTCAAAGATTGTTTGGGGTCAGTGATCTTGAAGGTCATTCAAAATTCCCAAAGGGTTCCTGTTCCTGTCACTGTGGCTGGAAGATGGTGTTTAAGGAGGCTGACAGGAAAAAAGATCCAGAGTCCTAGTCCCTTGTGAGTATGGCTAGGTTTAGAGTGTCTTGCAGGGTCTTAGAAGAAGGTAGGGGTTTGTACAATCCTGTGCCTAGAGGAGGAAGTTTTTCCTAATAGGCACTACAGACTGAAGAACTGGAGCTTCAGTACAAGGGATGGCATCCATGGGTTTGCAGAAAATCAGTGGCTTTTGAGATATTTGTGGTGTTGGTTATAGTGTGTGTGTCTGTGTGTGTGTACCTGGATTGAAAAACTTGAAAACTCTATGAAGCCAGCAGGAATGATTCAAAGTTTGATGGCTTCTGTTTTTTGCATGGCATCTGCAATTCTTCTACCAAGTTGCTCCTTTACTCATAGTTTTAGTTCCCTCAGGACATAAATATGTTTGTACCTTTGCCTATTTTTCCATTTAGGAAATATTTATTGAATGCTAACTATATGCCAGGACCAGGTTATACCCTGAGAATTCTGTTTGGTCCTTTCCTTCCCCCCACCCCATTTTTAAATCCTTGGAACATAGTATTTAATTGCTTGTATTGGTTAGTGTCCATTCCCTGCCACTAGAATGTGTTTCACTAAGTCTTCTTATTTTTTTTTTTTTTAATTTATCTAGTATTGTAACTAATCCATTCTATGGTCTCTGTAAAACTTTATTAAGTGAATAATGAAATGACCTGATATTATCTGGAAGATCTATTTCAGCTGAGCTTTGATGGAGATTGGACAAATGAAAGGAAGGACAAAGGGCAATATAGGTAGAGGAAAAAGCATATGCAAAGACCCTGAGGTGGGTAGAAACATGGTGTTGTGTTTAAGGAACTGATGTGAGAAAAACATGGGTGTGCGCAGGACTATGAGAGAACAGGTGAGCTGAAGCCAGATTTTACAGGACTATGTAGGCTGTAATAGGAATTTGGATAAAAATTCCAAGAACAGTAGTAAGTCTGAGGGCTCTTGAGTGGGAATCTGACATGATGAGAATCATTTAAATAATAATTCTGCTTTAAAGCAGAGAGCATGGAGGTCACAGGAGTAGACCCAGGGAGACTGGTTAGAAGGTGGCAATGGAGTTAGAGAAGGAGTTTTTAGATTCGCCGACCACCAGGGAAAGAATAACTCAAATGAATATATAAAATAATTTAGATGGCTGTTATTTCAAGGAACCATGGTCATGGGCTTCCCTTCCCCAGGCAGCAGACAGACAGACATGAAGGAGTGCAAAGGAAGAAGATCACGGAAGAGACAGGGAAGGGGCTTTTTAAACACTTCTTGACACGGAAGCCGAACGGGGGGGTTGCCTCAGCCCTTATTTGGTGGGGGGATATGGGTTTGTGCCCCTCATTGGTGCAACAGTGGTTGCACAGTGTGAGGGGCCCACCAGAATTCCCCTATCAGTCCTGGGTTTGGTTGGAAGCAAACTCTGCCTGCCTCCATTTACTGTGGTAACCATCAGAGTTGAAAAATACTTGGGAGATAAAAGTAATAGGTCCTTGAGGATGAGGGAGAAGGAAATATCAAAGACCACTTCTCGCTTTTTGACTTGGACATCAGAATAGTTGAGGGCATTGCTGAGATGCAAAGTGTTAGAACTGAGAGGGAAGATCATGAGTTTTGATTTGGATAAATAGAATGTGAATTTTCTTTTGAATCTCCAAATACGCAGATAGGCTGACAAAGTATTTGTGTTTATAAGCAGTGTTCCAACTCACTTAGAGTTAATTACTGAAACATGGGGGTCAGTGATTCTCTCTAAAGGTAGGAGAGGCCTAGGTTGATGAAGTGAATAGCTGCAATGTTTCAGTGCCTTCTCAGAATGTAAAGATCCAACCAGAGCATTAGAGTTAACCCAATAATAAATGGAATATGCGATAGACTGAATGTTGCCAGCTAATGCAGAATATGGAATGGAAAACTAGATTTAGGAATAAGGAGGTCATATCACTCTTGAGGAAAGAAAGTTGTTGATGGTGAAAAGGTCATTTGACTATGCAATCACGGGTAACTAGCTCAATCTTTGTTTCTTAATTCAGATTTCCAAAAGTAGAATTTTGTTGACAGTCTTTATCTAATCACTGGATTGCTGGATCACAATTCAGTGTTAGAACTGACTTTTTATTTGGGTATCCAGCTATTGCTGGCTGGAGTAACCTGATACAATACATGGCCTTGTGGTGATTTTTCATGTCAGTGTTAATAGGTAATGGTGATGGAGTGTTTATTCTGTGACTTGTGTTATTCTAAGTGCTTAATATGTTTTAATCACTTTAACCTCGTAATGACTCTGACATTTTATATTTGGAGAAAATTTTGGCACAGAAAAGTTGAACAACTTGCTCAAATCCGTAAAGAATTCATATAAAATTTAGTCTTTCAGGTTGTTTGATTTGGCTGTTTGTATTGCAACTTACCATATGCTGAAGAAACCATAGCCATGATGAAACTTCTTGCCCTACAGATTCTATTCTAAGCCAAGCATATTTTAGTAAGATAATGTGGGAAAAAAACTGGAGCTCCAATACTTGTATAAATCCTGTTTTGTGACTTTATTAGATTAGACTTTGTGCACAACTTTTCTGATCTTCAGCTTCCTCATATGTAAGATGTGGATCATATTACAGGGTGAGTGTGAATGTTAGAAATGAAATACTCAAAGTGCCCAATAAATTTTATTTGCTTAGTTCAGTTGAAGCTTGAATATGAAATTTTCAAATATATTTTATATACTTTTACATAAAAACGTGAGATTTAAACACAGAATGATGGATGTGAAGTGTTGTTTTTCCACTGTCACAACCGTTTTTGTTACCAGCAGAAAGGCAGACAGTAACATTTAGTGAATGTAGAAGTATCTGAATGATCTGACATGGGACCCATTGTTGTGTGACCTACATGTCAATAAATTTCTTCATGGAGTAAAGGGATTTTTAATAGATCTGTAAGGAGAGTTGCCAAAGGAAGTTGTTTCTTTTAGATCTTGTGTTTTAAAATGTGGAATGCAAGATATGAATTTACTCTCATGGAAATATTACTGTTAATAATAATGAAAAAGAAAACATTGTAGTTAACTAAATGTAGCAATGCTACCTCAAACTTGATCACAGTTGCTCCACTTTTTCAGCTTCTTTTCCCTTCTTTCCAATAAGCGTAATGTAAGGTTTTGTATGAATTACTTGTTAAGAAGCCTGTTTTCCCAATGTGGTAACTGATAATTAGTTACACTGAGACAGAGAAAGAGAAAGAGAGAGAGAGAGAGAAAGAGAGAGAGAGTTGAGAGATGTTCTATCTGATTCTATCTGGTTTACTCCCCCAAATGGCTACAATGGCCAGGGCTGAGTCAGGCTGAAGCCAGGAACCTGAAGCTTCTTTTGGATCTCCCTTGTAGGTTCAGGAGCCCGAGCAGGTGGGCCATTGCCTGCTGCTTTCCCAGGCACTTTAGCAGGGAGTTGATCACAAGTGGAGCACCTGGGTTTTGAACCAGCACCCATATAGCATATTGGTGTTCCAGGTGGCAGCTTTACCCACTCCCCCACCATGCCAGCCCCTGCAATTATGTCTTTAGAATAAAGAACATGTAAAAATTTGCTTCACTTTTTGTGTGAAATAAATGCTTTTATTTTTTAAATTATTATTTGAAAGATTTACAGAGAGAAGAAGAAGACCGAGAGAGAGAGAGAGAGAGAGAGAGAGAGAAAGAGAGAGAGAGAGAGAGGGAGAGAGAGAGAAAGGACTCTTTCATCCCCTGGTTCACTCCTCAGTCTGAAGCTGGGAACCAGGAACTTCTCTCATATGGGTTCAGGGGCCCAAGCATGGAGCTGGAATGGAAGTAGAGCAAGGACTTGAAACAGTGCCCACATGGATGCTGATGCCACAGGTGAAGGATTAGCTTGCTGTGCCACTGTGCTAGTCCTGTAAATGAATTTTTTTTTTTAAAAAACATGCAATTCTATAAATGTTGACGTTTGAAGGACTTTAGCAATGAGAGTAGTTTTGGTATGTTAATAATAGGCAAAACTTTTTTTTTTTTTAAGTCTCTTACTTTCACAACTGGAGTTGTAAAAGCTACCTTTCAGATGAGAATTAGAGATAAAATATGAAATGTACATAATGTTTTACACCCCCGAGGAATAACAGCTTAATTGATACATGCAAGCGTGTTGGGGGGAGGGTTGGGTTATGTAAGTGGGAATGTATAAGAGTATGTATAAAGAGTTAGTGGTGAAATCACATTTAAAAGAACACAGTTTTGTTCCTTATTTGGCAACTTGAGTTGCAAATATATTTCAGAATTCATTTTTTTTTGTAATTGTGGCAAGGTAATGCAGCAAGCATACTGGTGATTTTCATCCAAATGAATACAATTCATTAAGTGGAAGAGCTGGTGCCTGTGTGGGATGTAAATGTTACAGACAGAGGCTTTTTCTACTGTGCCATAATGCTAGCCCAAGCCATCCTCTTTTAATTTGCAGAGTTGTACCTTTTTTTCCGTCGGGACTTTACAAATACCTGGTTAAAGTCTCACAAAATCCCTGCAATGGGGATGTAATTATGTTCTTATAGATGAGGAAAGGGTTCAGAAAGACTGAATGGTGTCTCAAGGGCTGTGCAACTATTTATAAAACCAAAGAGCTAGAACCAAAGTCTATTTGGCTCTAAATCCAAACTGAAACCACTTTTCCTCTTGCCTTATTTCCTATTAGCAAAATTTCATGACTGAGGAAAGGGGATAACATGAATGGGGCTGAGAATAATGTATATTTTATTCTGTAAAGGAGGAAGTGGTAAATATATTTGTTTTCAACTATATTAAACACCAAGAACATATTTGTTTTGAATTATTACAATTGTGAGGTTGCTGAGATTTCCCAAAGCTTTTGATGTGTTTATCTGGTAAAGTGTAGAGTAGGGACAAAAACAGCAATTAATGTATGCTTGCCATTTAGTAGGCATCCAATAAATATGCACCAAATGAATATTGACTTTTTTCACCCACAAATTTTGAGTTTACATATTTTAACTCAGGTTATTAGAAGCTGAAGGTGTTAACATTAATTAAAGGAAAAATAGGCTAACTTTTGACAGTATGCAAGTATTTTGATGAATGTGATGAAAACACTTTTGTTGAACTGGGAGCAGTACATGCTTATTTGAAACCTCATTTAATTTTATCTACCTCGTAGGCAACCTGGTTAAGTTTTAAAATACCAGCTTTGCCACTTGCTCTACTGTGGTGCTTCTCTTAAATTTGCATCTTTAGAATGAAGGCATTAATGCTTTCCTCGTTGTGCCTGGGGTGGGCAGGAGGCTCTTTTAACTCACTGGATTAACTGATAGCTTCCAATCCGTGAGGCATGTAAGCTTAAGATGTGTTTAAAGACCCTCTCTGGTCATGTAGCTACCTAAGGTGCATCAGGAAAAAAGCTTTATAGATGCAATTATTGGATGGAAAATTATTCCCAGTGTCATAAATATATTAGGAAGAAGTTAGAATGATTTAAGTCAATACTTGAAATATGATCCTAAGCTGAAATACACCCTTAAGTGATGCTAAACTCCAGTAATTTTTTTATCAGCAGCATGTCTGCACTAGGATTAGCAGTGATTATGATTGATGTTTATAAATATATTACTGCTTATTAAAACTTGTAAGTATTTTGAATTTTCCTACAAATGACAAGAAAACTTTATCTTGGCTTAGGTTTACCAATTCTGTGAGGTCTTTGATTTGAATCTTAGTATCACACATACTATAGAAATGGATGCAGAATCTAATGATTTGGTAGAGGCTTGTTGTTTGATGAATCTGGTTCTTTTATTTCAACTTAATATAAACTACATATAGTCTAGAATGAAAGTACCTTTTCTTATTTTCTGAAGGGGAACTAATGCTATAGTTTGCTGTTTTAATTAATTCCTAGAACCTAATTCAGTGAGCCCCTATGAAAGAAATATTTTCTTTCTGGATACACATTTGCCAGTTTGGGATAAATTTTACTTCTTACTGCATACATCTTCTCTGTAACTAGGAGATTTTTCAATGTGACCAAATCAGAGTGATTTTTAACTGATTTTCTTTTATTAAGTCAATGCACAATTACCATTCTGTATATATTTTCAATTGAAATGTGATATGACTCTGTCCTGAGATTATGAGTGTTGTAACTAGTGAACCAATAGTCCCCAAAATTGTTTTTTGAGGGATAAGGCAAGCAGGAAAAACTCTTGAACTAACATGAAAGTTTCTACAAGTTTTATCTCTAGCTTTGCTGAAATTTTCTTCCCTATGGCTTTACTTACCTTGCCTTTCTCCAATAAAACAAGAGGCTGGTTTATTGGGTAAACCCTAGATCTTTTGCTCTTTTCTTCCTTTTGTTCTTTAGTTCTTTTTCTTTTCTATGAACTCTCTGGTGGAAGGCTAATAGATGTGTCTGGTTCTTAGGCTTTTAGTGCTAAAATGGATGTGCTGTTTACCCTTGCCAACTACTGTTACATGTTGTGAATATTTAGTGCTGAAGATAAGAAACTGCCTAGGAAATATTATTTTAAAGTATTTATGTAAATGGGATTCCTAAAAATAAAGTCTCTCTTATTGCACAACTTTTGAAAGAATAAATCAGAGCTTAAAGTCTACTTTCTATTCTTATCACTTTTCTGAATCTAAGAAAACTGCTTTTGAGGAAACATAAAGCAGTTCTTGAATCTCTCAGGGAAGTGTTCACATTTCTTAATTCTGAAACTATCTGCTTCACCTTACAAATTTTTAAGTTATTTTAAACACATTTAATAATGATATAGTTGTGTTATCATGTTGTATTTGCATGCATGTATGCATTATGTAACGACTAATTGGAGTAAATGTCTATTTCCTCAAAGCATTCCTTTATAGTTAAAACATTAAAAACCCCACGTTAGTTTTTATGTTGATAGCATATTTGGTGCATTGTTATCTGTAGTCACCCTACTGTACAGTACAGCATCAGAACTTTTACCCCTAAGTGATTGAAACTGAGAACCTGCTAATCAATATTTCCCCCTCTGTACTTCTTTTCCCTCCCCAGCAGGTCCTATTGGATTCATAATATGAATTTGGAAGAATTTTCTACTACTCTATTTTTTCAGATAATTTCAAAAGCATTCATATTAATTCTCCTTTAAAAATTTGGTTGAATTTAGCAATGAGTCCTGTAGTCTGAACTTTTCTTTGATGGAAGTTTTTTTTCTTTTATTACGACTTCAATCTTGCTATTTGCTCTCGATCTGTTTAGGCAATCTTTTTATTCATAAGTCAATCCTAGTAAGGTGCAGGTTTCCAGGAAGTTGTCTATTTCTTCTTGGTTAACACTTTTTTGGGGCAAATGCTTGTTCATAGTAACGTCAGACAATTTTTCTGTTTTCATGATGTTGGGAGATGGAGGTTAGATGGAATGGTCAGAGATTCGAAATGATGTAATACAGTTTCTGTATTTCTGGGAGCAAATATTCCAGAGAGATAAAGGCCTCTGAACAGTTGACTGGTGGCCATCACCCTAGATGAATGGAGAATTATTTGAGGTCTTATATCTGATGATGTAAATGACAAGGCCTCTGCAAGGGTAGTGACAGTGGGAACATTTCAAAAAAAAGAATCTGTAGTTCTTGATGAAGGAAAATGGGTTACTTTATCAGCATTTCTGAGTGCTTACTGTTTTTTAAGCACCTTATATACTTTAGCTTTTTTATTATTTTCATTTTATTTTGAATGAGGGTGAGTGAAAAAGCAAGAGGTATATTCTGTCCCCTGGTTTACCTCTAAATGCCTGCTGCAGTCAGGGTTGGGACAGAGTAAACCTGGTAGCCCAGAGCTCTCTCAGGATCTCCCATCTGGATGGCAGGGACCCAAGCATGTGAGCCACATTAGTGGGACACTTTATCAGAAGCCAGGTGCCTGAACCCAACACTTGATATGCGATGCAGGCATCCCAAGTGATGACCATTAGATCAAATACCACTAGGTCAAATGCCTGCCTCACACCTTTACAATCAAACCTTACAAACAAAATTCTACAAGTGTGATGCTTTTTTATTTTTTAGACAAGGGGCTTAAGTTCAAAAGGATATAATTGCTTAAAATTAGACAGATGGTAGCGGAAGCAGAACTAACCCAGATTCAGTTGGTGATAAAGCCCTTGCTATTCCTTATATATAACAACTTTCCAGAGAGAAGAGACAAAAGAGATCAAGAGAGACATTGGTATTAAACTTGGAGTTCATTTGCAAAACTTGATAATCAGAGGGGGGAAAATGATTTTGTTATGGGTTTCTTTTGAGCTCTTTGAATTCGAGTAATAGTGAGATAGCCAGTGAGTATAATGAGATGTAGTTAGAAGTGTAAGACTTGATTCTGGAAGAAAGCCTGGAGAGTAAAGAAAATAGATGAAAGTTTATGTGGTTGACTATATTTTGTGTAAGAAGCAAGTGGAATATAAAAATGTATCATTTATTTAAGGATTTGAAAAATTGTGGTATGTAAATTTTTGGCCAAATCTGGGCATTATGAAGATAGCACTGTAATTGTTTTTAGAACCTTTTTTTATGTATGCAGACAAATGAAAATTTTATTTATATTTATGTGAAAAGCAATATTGTAAATGTACGTAATTATACATATGTATTTTGTTATATGTATAAAAACTAATGTACTACAAAGTGAATTCACATTATATTGGCCCTAGTAACAATAAATGAGGGTATTTGGCCTCTAAGCATTAATAATAGATGCTTTCAATATGCAATATCATGTTTTGTTATATAAATAAAGCTTATTATATGTAAATATTGCAGTCATATCAAAGTTGTATAGATCAGGTGGGCTCTCAATTTCACTGGAAGTTTCACTTGCAGATATTTAAGCAAAGCTTTCCAGATAGCTTGCTTTGCATTAAACATTTTTCCCATGTACTATTTCATTTTGTTCTGAAATGACTCTTAGGTTTGAGCTTTTTAAAAAGTAATGTGATGAGTACGATCTTCAGTGTGATCTGTAGGATGGCGATAATAGTGCTGTTTTCATACTTTAGAACATACACAATTCACATTGCTCGCATGTTCTGCTGCTACACAATTGTGAAGTTATTTAATTCATGAAAACCTGTTGGGAAGTAGTTATTATCACAATGTATCCATTTTTACAATGAGGAATGTGCTATTAATGTAGCTAAATAGCATGGTCAATTAATGACAGATAGCAGGTTACTTCAAGTCAGCTGTTATAGTATTAATAGCTTAGGGCTTGACAAAAATTATATATACGAGACAGTAGAAATGTCATTTTAATATATTGATATTGCATTTCATGTTGGTGTTTAGAGTATTATAGAAATGATACCAATATATGGTAAGAGTTTAGGTTGCATTACAAAATTGGTTTTAAAATGCAGTTACTTATGCCTAGAGGCAGGTCATTCAGCAGGTAATCTCTAACTGTCCTCTATCCCTAACCCTCTAAGTAATTCTGACTTATTTTCTTTTTGGAATCAAAGTAATATAATTGAAATTATTCACAGTGGGAAATATGCTCAGTCCCTCAGATACTGTCTTACATTTTTGTATTACATTAGCTATAAATCTGTTTTGTATTTGTAAGGAGATAATACTAAGAAAATACAGGAATTTTTTTGAAAATTCTGGGGCATTTTAGCATAAAAGAGCTGTTTGGTATAGTATATTTTATGGTGTACATGTATTTAGATATTATATAGATATGTATAATTTTTTATTAGAATGATCAAGCAAATGAGTGAGCTATAATCTGTCTACTGGTCCACTTTCCATGTGCTTACAATGGCCAGAGCTGGGCCAAAGCCAAAACCAGGAGCCAAGGACAGAATTCAGGTCTCCCACCTGGGTAACAGGAACCCAGTTACTTGGGCCATCACTGCTGCTTCCCAGAGTATGCAGTGCCTGGAGTCAGGAGTCAGCTTCATTGTGGGTTACAAATGCCTCAGCCTTTAGGCTAAAAGTTCACTCCACAGGCTTATTTTTAAAGGGTAAAGATTCAGACGTATAGGTTGTCCATTTTTAAAAATATTAAGTCAAGTAGCATCACTTGATTTAAAACAAAGGAGGATTTCTGATAGTCCTTTAAGAAATACATGCATGTTTCTTTTATGTCAGTTTGGTTGTATTAGAGCAAGAATAGTGTAAAGAAAAGAAATATGCATCGTAGCTGACTACCTATGTATATACTACTGAAGACACAGCTACCACCATGAGCCAACGTTAGGTTGTGAAAGATATTTATCTGTGTAATGTGACTTCTGTGACCTTGTTCCTTCATTGTTCATGAATGATACAACCTAATTTCATCAATGATATCCTATGAAGCCTTTTCTTCCTGAGCTGGGTATCAAGCTGCAGATATCACACTCACAAAAAATCCCTAATTCAGCTTTTCAAATGCACATGTTTTTTTTTTTTGTTTGTTTGTTTTTTCCTTCAATGATTATTCTAGTATCTTCCTTGCAAATTTTTTAAAATTTATTTTTGACAATCTTTACATAGTTAATTTGGGTAAAAAGGGTCAAGGGCTACAGGAAAGTGGGTAAGACTATTATTTCCACATTGTTTCCTTCTCGTATCTGAGGTAAAGGGGGATATTGAGGGAGAAGCCCCACCCAGTTTCCCACCCACCACAAGTCCCGCATGTGGGGCATGCTCTGAGATATTGGCTCAAGTGGATTCAATAGTTCTCCAGTTTTGAAATTGCTGCCATTCACGCCTCTCCAAACACGATGAGGTTGTTGAAAAATCCATTGATTGACATTGTCCATTATAGCGTCTCCATTTGCCTGGTATTTTGTTGCCAACCTATAGCTGAGGTGGTTGATTAACTTGTTCCATCTTCTGTCTTTTCATGGTTAGGGTTCTGAGTCTGGCATTTCAATTGGGGAGATCACCAAAGAAACTTCGTCTGAGGTGATCTCAGGCAAGATACTTGTATGCACCAGCAAGTACAGGGCCCAGCACAGTCCATCACGCCAATCAGCTGGTAGTTGCAATTGCTGGGTTGGTTCTGTTTTCAGCCCTGCCTTCCACTGGAACCAATGGGTGTTGCAGTCCAGACTGGTTCTGCACAGCGCATACTAGGCCCTCACATAAACCAGTGGGAGATGCAGCCTGATGAGAGCGACCCACAATAACCCCCTCCAGTCTCACTCCCTACCCTGGTTGCCAGTATGTGTAGTAGACCAGTGCAGTCTGGCCCATACCCCCTTGGCTCTTGTACATGACAAATGGCATTGAAGCTTAGTTCCATCTAACCAGCTCAACAATCAAACCCTCTCGGGTGTGGTTGAGTACCATTCTGTCTAGCCACCCCAGCCCCTGCCCTAGTCTTTATGCCCTCCTGTGGGAGTGGTAACCCAAGAAGGGGGAACCAAATGCACATGTTTTGTTTTTTCTTCCCTTAAAGCTCTTGAGCATGCTTATTTTGTGTGAAAATAATTCAGTATTTTCATTGATACTACTTTGGGAACCTAGGCACCTGGACTTCATTGAAAATTTGAGCATACCTCAACTCAAATTGTGTGATTTTGTGAATTTGTGGTAACTTTCTCTTAGGACTGATGGCGTATACACAAGTTTATTTCTAAGGCTACTTTATTTCTGATGTTATACATAAGTAAAATGTTATTACTTGGGCATATTTTATACTATCATCTGGATAGTTACTTCAGAAAGTTACTGTATTAGGAATTTTGAGTACATGCTTTCTTGTGGAAAGAAGTACTATTATGCATTTCAAAATACAGTCTGTTACTGATTATTTTATTAATACAATTCTTTGTATTTTTAAAAAACTAGACTTGACAGTTCAATAATTGACACTTTGGGCCTGGAGCAGTAGCCTAGCAGCTAAAGTTCTCACTTTGCATGCGCTGGGATCCCATATGGGCACTGGTTCGAATCCCTGCCATCCTGCCTCCCATCCAGCTTCCTGCTTGTGGCCTGGGAAAGCAGTCTAGGATGGCCCAAGTCCTTGGAACCCAGCACCCACAAAGGAGACCCAGAAGAAGCTTCTGGTTCCTGGTTTGGATTGGCTCAGCTCTGGCTGTTGGGGAGTGAATCATTGCACAGAAAATCTTCCTCTCTGTCTCTCCTCTCTGTGTTTTTTTTGACTTTTCAATTTAAAAAAAATTTAAGAAAATAATTGACACTTCGAACAATAATCAAATCTCAAGATACCAATTTTACTCATACAAATTTTTTGGCATTCTGTATTAATACCACATATCAGAGATAAAGCATATATTTGTTTTTTGGGAACTGGATTATTTCATTAAGTATAATGGCTTCCAGTTGCATCCATTTTGTTGCAAAAGACATGACTTCATTATTAAGATGGAGTAGTATTCCATTGTTTTTATATGCTACATTTTCATTATCTATTCATTAGTTGGTGGACATCTGGATTGATTCTGTATCTTTGCTGCTGTGAATTGAGCTGCTCTAACCATAGAGATAGAAATAATTCATATGTACTTGATTTTCTTTTGATAAATTCCCCAGGAATGAGACGGCTGGTTCATTTGGATCTATTTTCAGATTTCTGAGGTATTTGCTTCCTGCTTTCCATGATGGTTGTTGTAGGCACGTTTCCAGTGTATTAGAGTACCTTTGTTTCCACATCTTTGCCAGCATCTGTTCTTTTCAATTTTTGAATAGTAGGTATTATACTGGGATAAGAGGGTATCTCAGAAAGCTATATTTCTTGCTTTTGAGTTTTCATATAAACTTTTCTTCTAATTAAATTATCAGGGGAGATCCATAGGTTAGGAATAGTTCAGATTTATTATAAAAAAGAATAGGGTTTGGGCTTAGTGGGTTAGCTTAGTGACTGAATACTTGCCTTGCATGTGCTGAGTCCCATACAGGTGCCAATTCAGGTCCTGGCTGCTCCATTTCCTATCCGATTCCTTACTTGTGGCCTGGGAAAGCAGTAGAGACTGGCCCCAAACCTTGGGAACCTGCATCCATTAAAAACATGAGCTCAAGTTAAACATTGCAGATTCAAACTCTAGTTTGATTTTTATCTATAATTGTTTAATAATTGAGTTCTAACATCTCTTGATTGAGTCTTTTGGCTCTTCTAGGTAGAGAACCATGTCATTTGCAAAGAGGGAGTAGTTTTAATTCCTTATTTCCAATTTGAATTCCCGTAATTTCTTTTTCCTGCTTAATAGCTCTATTGAATAGTAGTAGAGAAAGTGAACATCCTTGTCTAGTTCTAGATGTTAGTAGAAAAATTCCCAATCTCTCCCTGTTTAGTATGAATCTGGCACTGGCTTTTTCTTAAATTGCTTTGATTGTGTTGTAGAATGATTCTTCTATGCCTATCTTGCTTAGGTTTTTTTTTCTTTTTTAATATAAAGTGGTGTTTGGATTTTATCAAGGCCTTCTCTACATCTATTGAGATGATCATATGGTTTTTATTTTTCCATTTGTTGACGTGATATATTTGATATATTACATTTATTGATTTGTGTATGTTAACCCATCCCTGCATGACTAGGATAAATCTTTCCTGGTTTGAGTGAATGATCTGATATACTGTTGGCTCCTATTGGCTAGTATTTTGTTGAAGATTTTTGTATCTCTGATCATCAGGGATATCAGTTTGTAGTTCTCTTTTTCTGTTGTTTCTCTCTGTCTTCGGAATTAAGATCATATAAACACCATAGAATTTGAAAGGGCTGCCTCCCTTTCTTTTATTTGGAATAGATTGTGGAGGATTGGGGTAAGTTCTTCCTGAAACATTTGGTAGGATTCTGCAGTGAAGCCCTCTGGTCCGGGGCTTCTCTTGGTTGGGAGGGTTTTAATAATTGATTTAATCTCAGTTCTTGTTGTAGGCCTATTTAGATTAGTAATTGCCTCACGATTCAATTTTGGTAGAATGTATCAAAAAACATCTATCCATTTCCTCCAGGTCTTATGAATTGTTGGCATGTAGTCCCGATAATAAATAATAATAAATAAACTGTAAATTAAGGACCTAAATTTACAACCAGAAATTACCAAATTACTAAAAGAAAACATAGAAATGCACACTAGAAAATTAAGTTAGGCAAAGACTTAGAACAGTCACCAAAAGCACAGACATTCAAAGACAAATTAAACAAATGGGACTACATCAAGCTAAGAAGCTTCTGTATAGCAAAGGAGGCAATCAATAAAGTGAAGAAGCAACCAATAGGATGAGAGAAAAATCTTTGCACTCTATTCAACAGAGTGGGACCTAATATCCAGGATTTACAAAGAACTTCAAAAACTCAGTGACAACTGTGGAAAATGGGTGATAGAAATGAACAGACTTTTTAAAAAGAACAAACTAAAATGTCTAACAGATTTATGATAACATTCTCAGACTCTCTAGCTATCAGGGAAATGCGAATAAAAACCACATAGAGGTTCCACACTACTCCATTCAGATTTGCCTACATTCAGAACTCTACTAGTGTGGATGTGGCAAGAATGGTACCTCCCTTTACTGTTGATGGGAGTTTTGGCTAGTACAACTACTATGGAGAAATCAGTTTCAAGAGTATTATGAACACTTAAAACTGATCGACTGCATGACCCAGCTATCTCACTTCTGTTGATATATCCAAATAAAGTGAAATCTGCAGATGAGAAAGGAATCTTTAACCCTATATTTATAGCAGCATTGTCTATAATAGCAAAGCCATGGAAATAACCCAGATGCCTGTCAAAAGAGGAGTAGATAACTGAGGTGCATCTACTCTATGGGATTCTGTTCAGCCACCCAAAAGAATGAAATACCACCATTTGCAACAAAATGGTCTCAACCAGAGACCATTATGCTCAGAAACAAGTCTATCCATGAAGGACAAATATCATATGTTCTGTTTGATAAAAGGCAACATTTGTGCAAAAATATGAGATCAGTAGACACTTAAGTAAACATGCATTTGCATATAATCTCGTATGAGGACTGTATAATTGAAACTGTCATACTGAGAAATGAAGATGTGTTGCAGTATGCATCTCTATTCCTGAATAAAAGATGGACTCCCAGTGAAATTGTTAAACATATCTTGACAATAGAATACTGGATGTGCTACCATTGTCTATACCTGTAGTGTCAAGATACATTTACAGAGCAAAATGATGGACTTGCAACTGGTTTTGAAGGAATATATTATTGTCATAATATAGCAGAAATCAGTAGGAGGAAGGAAGATGGGGAGGTGGGAAGGAAAATTCCTGAGCTTATAGAACTTTATCATAGGGCTCAGCACGATAGCATAGTGGTTAAGGTCCTTGCCTTGAACACGCCAGGATCCCATATGGGCACCGGTTCTAATACCCCTCTTGTATGGTGGCCCCACTTCCCATCCAACTCCCTTCCTGTGGACTGGGAAAGCAGTAGACGACGGCTCAAAGCTTTGGAAACCTGCGTGGGAGACCTGGAAGAGGCTCCTGGCTTTGGATTGGCTCAGCTCCAGCCATTGTGACTGCTTGGGGAGTGAACATTCAGATGGAAGACCTTCCTCTCTGTCTCTGCTCTCTGTATATCTGACTTTCCAATAAAATAAATAAATCTTTAAAAAAAACTTTGTCATAAAAAATAAAAATAGTTAAAAAGAATTGAATTGATATTTGGAAATATTAATATAGCATTTAAAACATAGTGAATCAAATGTGTATGTATTTGTTACATACATTTAAAAATTTCATCATGAGAAATTAGATGTCATTTAGGGTTGTAGTTCCTATATAGTATTTGAATAAAATATGAACTAAGTGGACTATTTTGGATTGATGGTTGCTTTAGATGAGATGAGAAAGTACTTCAAAAATTTCTTGGAAATGTAATTAAAAGCTAAATTTGCTTTAATGAAAAACATTATGAAATCTATGCATGCAATTTGGTCTACAAAAAGTTGGAACATACATTTCATAAATAAACTGCATAAATTTCAAAAAATTTTTTTGTAGTGAACTAAACCTATTGTTTAAAATTTATTTATTTGAAAGCAGTGTGTGAGTGTGTGAGAGAGAGAGAGAGGAAGAGGAAGAGGGGGAAGCAGAGAGGGAGGAGGGGAGAGTGAGGGAGGGAAAGAGATATGGAGATAGGGAGGTTGGGAGAGTGATCTCAATCTTCCAACCCCTAGGTCACTCCCTGAATGCCCCGGGAACCAGTTCTGGTACACACTGAAGCCAAGAACTAGGAGCTTATCTGAGTCTCCATTGTGCTCCTAGGATTATCACTTGCTCCTTTTCCAGAATACATTAGCAGGACACTTACTCGGAAGGAGAGATGTCACCACTTAAACTAGCTCTTCAATATGTGATTTGGTTGTGAGGCTTAGCCTTGTGTGTCACAACATCTGCCTGTAGAATTTTAATTTGTCATAAACTTTGGAAGTTTTTTTGTATGTGCTTGGCAAAAATCAGCTTAATATCACCAAACCAAAAAAGTCATCATTTTATTTGTTCTTATGTTGCTTCTTTACATTGCTCCTCCTTATATCATCTGGATGCTTTGAAATGTATTTGATTTGCATTCTGGTCATGATGCAAGGATCTCTGACTCTCATCTCCCAATGTCTCATCTTAGCTTTTAAAAAACATTGAATTGATTTTGTTTAGGAAGAATTGTTTTAGATAGTTTACTTCCCCCCCCCCCTTTTTTGATAGTTTACTCTTTATAGTGTGGATGCAAAAATAGTAATGGATGCTGAAGCTTCTGGTTAAAAGGCTTGTTTTTTAAGTAGAATTAATATTTTCATAAGTGTTAAAGTTGTGTGTTTTCTCTTTTCACTTGTGGATAAAATAAGTATTACTCTAATGATTAGGCATAAAATATAAAGCATTGTAAAACATTAATAGTAGTCATGCTAGTATATTCCAATGGATTTTATAGATCAGTTTTTTTCTCCTAGATCAGTTATATTGTACATAGATCGTTTCCTTTAACAGCAGGGAAGAGGTTTCCTAGAGAAATAAGTAGTTAACTCATTGAATCTTTTGTAGTTTGTGGGGTAGATGATAGATAGTCACTCCAGATATTGTGAAAACATTTCCTTAAAGATAGAAAGAGAGAGAGAAAAAGATAGTAATATAGAGCAACATACAGGTTGTGGTATAAAATGGATATGAAACATGTGGATGAATACAAGTATCATTTTGTTGTTTATTATGGGCTGTATATCACATAAGTAAGTCAACTGCTTCAGTTTAGTGAGATACTTCTGGGACCTTCAGATTCAAAAAAGAATAAAGATTTCTGATATCATCACTGTGAACTGGTACAACCATTTGGAAAGTAGTTTGAGTTTCTGTTTAAGTTGGTCTTATGCATACTCAGTCATTTATTGCTATGTGAATATTTCCCCCAATATGTTTTTTTTTTTAAGATTTATTTATTTTTATTGGAAACTCTGATATACAGAGAGGAGAAACAGAGAGGAAGATCGTCCATCCAATGGTTCACTCCCCAAGTGGCCTCAACAGCTGGAGCTGAGCCAATCTGAAGCCAGGAGCCTCTTCTGGGTCTCCTATCCAGGTGCACGGTCCCAAGGATTTGGGCTGTCCTTGACTGCTTTCCCAGGCTACAGGCAGGGAAGTGGATGGGAAGAGGGGCTGCCAGGTTTAGAACTAGCGCCCATATGAGATTCCAGCGTGTGCAAGGCAAGGACTTTAACCACACTATGCTATCTTGCTGGGCCCCTCCCCCAAATATGTTGATGAGTTATGTTGAGAGCTGAAAATTGGGGCAACCTAAAGTACTAGCAGCATTGGGCTAAGTGGATAAATTGTAGCAGGTATAAGAATGTGTGAGCCCTACAACAGCATAATATTAAGTTAAAGAAGTGAATACTAGGTAATATTACTTAATTTCATTAATATAATGATGTTTAGATGTTAGGATAGAGTTTACCTTTGGGGACTGTAGATGATAAGTTGTTGGAAATGGGGGAAATAAGGAATTTGTGGTGCTAGAAATATTCCTTTCCTTGATATGGGTGTTATATGTGTGTTCATTGTGATAATTTATTGATCTGCGTATTTATAATTTGTGTACTTTTTCTGTATGTATTTCTAGATAGAAAGTTCAAAATTAATTTATACCAAGAAATCACTGGCTTTTATAGTATCTAAAATGCCCTTACTAATATTCAAAGATATTGAGCTCCTACCCCGCACCCCGTGTTCTTTTTTTACACAAGAACTTTGCTGACTACTAGTTTGGAGTGAATCATTTCTCTATGTTTAATCTCATATACTCAAATGTAATAGAGAAAATTGTGAGGATCAACAGCACAGTTGATTTGTGAACATATAAAGTGGCATAATTGCAACTCTTATTAAGTGAATCAAAGAAGTATCAGAGAGTATAGGTTCATTACACTCAAAAGAGCTGAACATCTGTAGGTAAAAATACTCTATTCAAACATGTAATGTTTTGTGAAAAGCTGAGTGGCAAACACATGAGTTGTTAACCAGTGTATTGAAAGGCCACTATCTCATTTCTTTTTCTTCATATTTAAGCAACTATTCTTACTTTAACCAATACATTGATATTATGCATACTTATGGATATCAAGTACTGTTTCTAGTGTATACTGTGTGCAATGTCCAACCAGTGTAATCATCTAACTTCTCAAATGTTTAAAATTCTTTTTTATGATGTTTACTCTGTCTTCAGTTCACGTCTGCCTTGGCCTCTGTGTCTTTCCAATGCACATGGTACTGTGGATGGCAAAAAGTGCTGGTTGAAACAATAAGTGAGTTTATCCACAGTTCTGTAGCTTGTGTGTTCTTAGTCTTGTCTCATGATTTCCTTTTCTCTATCCTAGTTTTTCCAAAGTTCTGCTGTTAACTATCTTCTCTCAGTCTATTTCCTTTTTGAACAATCCTATCAAATACATAGTTTTGGTCCTATTACTATTTGTGGAAAGGCATCATCTCAGACTTTGCTTTTGCATATTACACAATTTTCTTATGTGTGTTAATTATCTTTTCTGGTTGAAATGTAAATATAGACACACATATGGCAGGGAGGGAGGAAGAGAGAGGAGAGAGAGAATGAATGCGTATGAATGAATGAATAAATTGAATGAATGTATCTTCCATCTTCTTTTTCCCTCACTCACTAAATGCCCACAACATACAGGGTTGGGCTAGGCAAAGGTTAGGGGCCCAAAACTCCATCTGGGCTTCCCATGTGGTGTCAGGGACCCAAATATTTGCTGTTATTTGATGCTTCCCAGAATGAAGTATCAGGAAGCTGAATTGGGAGTAGGTGGAAGTTGAACCAGCCATCCATTAGATATGGGATGCAGGTGCCTTAGGTGACTATTCAGCCCACTTGAACCACAATGCCTTCTCCAGGATACATTCCTAAATATCTTTTTGTGCTATTTGATCCCTTTTCATCATCTCCCGATTTTGCCTCAGTTATGTAGCATTTTACATTTCTGATGGCATTAAATTTAATCTATATACATGTACCTGAATGTAAATGAATACTGTTGTATGTATTTATGACAGTTTCTCCCACTCGTTGTTTTGTGTTTATTTTTTCTATGTTCTTTTTGCCTCCTTTTGTTTATTTTTGTTTTTGTTCTAATGACTTTGTTCAAAAATATCTGGTGATCTTTGGCTGTATTTCCAATCTTCAGTGGGACACAAAAAGAATTTTTGTGTTCATAAGGAGTATTGACTAAAGATGGGGTGATCAGTCTGACAATTGCCTGGGTGACCTGAAGCCATTATGTTTTATGTTGTAAACTCATGGACTAGAAATTTTTCCCAGAGAAAATCCTTCAGTATTCTGAAAATACTGGGTTGCAGGAGTGTTTGTTTTTGAATGAAGGAAGAGGGTAGGAAATTTACAATTTAGTAGGTAGAATTTTCTCTTCATTTTCCTAAATTTACTGAGATTATGAGACTTTTAGCTATTTGCTTGGTCTTTGAAATCCACAGTTCTATTTGGTAAGCATTACTGCTTCCTAACAAATACTTCTAATTCTTGTCCTTTTGACATTAGATGCATCTGGGTGATACACTTTGGCTAATGATAAGTGAGTAGAGTGATATGAATCACTTGTGGGTAGAAGCATTTAATTGCTCATGTGAGATTCACTCCTGCTGTGACAGTAACTGTGATAATTAAGTGAAGTACAAGCTAACATGTCCAGCATTAGGACAGCTGCCCTATGGAGCTAATCAGTGGAATATGAAATCAACTGTTGTTATGCCAAGCTACTGAGGCTTTAGTGCTGTGTAGTATATCACGGAAAATGTGTTAACATTATTGAAACTTCCGGAAAGTAAATTTATGATCTTTTTGTTAGGATTGGAGAAGGCCAATTTTCCTATTTGTGTGGGTACTGGAGATGATCTGAGCTGTCTGAATTTATTTCACACAATATCTCAAACAGTCCTGCTACTTTTAGGTCAACCTGCACTTCTATTTCCAGCTGATATCTAGGTTTCTGCAATACCAGCCCACTTTTGGGGATCCTTCCTGTTCAATTGTAGGTTTAGCACCTATTTTCTCTTTCTTTTCACTCTTGCTTTGTTAGTTTTCCAGCATCTAAAACTTTGTTATTACCATGTCCTTTTCTCCTATACCCTTTTGTTTAGGTTTAATTTTTCTTTATCATTTCAATGACAGTTTTCAGAAGGGAGCTGTGGTAACCACCATTGTTCAATACATTAGGCGTAATCTCCTAAGGGACTTAATAATATATTCTTAATCATTTTTTATATCTATGATTATTTCCCCCTTATCAGTGATTAATATTCTATTTGCATAATACACTAAAGCTTTTCATGTTCTTTTTATTTTTAATGGAGCATAACCAAGTTTCTATCGTTTACTAAATAAATTTGCCTCATGAGTGACAAATGCATGGGTTATTTATGTCAGATTACAAATCCCTCGAAAATACAAAACATAATTACATTTAATTTATTCAGTAGTATTTATTTCTTATTTCTGTTTTGCAATTTAAAATCAATGCTTAATGTTATAATGTCAGATTTAGTAATTTGCTTCCATTTCATAAAGACTTATTTATATTTACTAGAAAGGTAGATTACAGAGAGAAGGGGAGACAGAGAGAAAGATCTTATACCCATTGGTTCACCCCCCAAATGGCAGCAGGGACCAGAGCTGAGGCAATCTGAAGCCAGGAACCAATATATTTCTCCAGGTCTCCCACATGTGTCTGGGTCCCAAGGCTGTCCTCCACTGCTTTCCTAGGCCATGGATGGGAAGTGGAGCAGCTCGGACACAAACTGTCACCATCGAGGAGGTTGGCACTTACAGGTGGAGGATTAACCAGCCAGTTGAGCCTTCATACTGGCACCTCCACATTTTTTTTTTTAAACATTTGTATATGACTTTCAAGTTTCAGTAAAATATAACAGTAGAGTCTTGTCAATGATACATTTGTAGCATTTATTTTTGCTATGAAATATAAATATATACATATATATTTTAAAAGATTTATTTATTTTTACTGCAAAATCAGATATATAGAGAGGAGGAAAGACAGAAAGAATGATCTTCCATCCAATGATTTACTCCCCAATGATCGCAATGGCCAGTGCTGCGCTGGAGCCAGGAACTTCCTCCAGGTGTGCCACATGGGTGCAGGGTCCCAAGGCTTTGGGCCACCCTCAACTGCTTTCCCAGGCCACAAGCAGGGAGCTGGATGGGAAGTGGAGCTGCTGGGATTAGAACTGGTGCCCATATGGGATCTCGGCACGTTCAAGACGAGGACTTTAGCTACTAGGCCATGGCGCCAGGCCGAATTGTGTATATTTTCACCAAGTTTAAGAAAATGATTTTCTGAGAGTTACAATATTGCAAATTCAGCATTTAAAGCTACATTTACATTTAAATGTCAAAGCATTGCCAAGGGATATATTCAGGATGTATAGCGTTTATGATGTTAGGATTATTTGAACCATGCCATCTATTGTTTAGTAGTATGTGGGGTGACCCGTGGGAGGTGAGCTACAATGTTCGGTCTGGCCATGTTCAGGTAACCACAGGCAGGCTATAAAAGTCAATAAATCTATAGTAAGTTTGAAGTTAATATTTTGTATTGTCTGAATGATGCTATAAATATTCAAATACTATGTATTTAGCAAAAAAGAACCTCACACCCCTGCATAACTCTAATTCAAAGACTGGGAGTTATGTTAAAGTATGTGCTGTAAAACCACATATAGATACTCTAGCATTGTGGAAGGTTTTCTCTACGACTTTTTATAAATATCAAAAGTTTGAAAATGTACTATTAACAAAATTATTCAAAATATTGCTTAATCTGAGTTGTAATTTTACTGTTTGTTTTATTTTTTATTTTTATTTTTTTTTGAAGATTTATTTATTTATTGGAAAGTAAGATATACAGAGAGGAGGAGAGACAGAGAGGAAGATCTTCCGTTTGATGATTCACTCCCCAAGTGAGCGCAGCGGCCGGTGCTATGCCGATCCAAAGCCAGGAGCCAGGAACTTCTTCCAGGTATCCCACACGGGTGCAGGGTCCCAAGGCTTTGGGCCGTCCTCAACTGCTTTCCCAGGCCACAAGCAGGAAGGTGGATGGGAAGTGGAGCTGCTGGGATTAGAACTGGCACCCATATGGGATCCTGGTGTGTTCAAAGCGAGGACTTTAGCCGCTAGGCCACTGTGCTGGGCCCACTGTTTGTTTTATTTTTAAAAAAAATTTTAAGATTATTACTTTCCATGATTCATTTTTGTTGGTATATCATTTAATCTTGAACATATCATAATTGTTACCATCCAACTGTATTCTTAGCAGTTGTTGTACTAAGAGCCAAAGCAGATATAAAGTAATACTTTAGCTTTGATAGTGAAACTCACTAAACATTTGATTAGTGCTTTTGGTATCAAGAGTTGCATGTGTGAAAAAAATTGAACAAATGAATTTAAATTATGAAAGACATTTTGAGAAAAAAACCTAAGTAAGTCTTTCGTGTAAAGATTACAAAATTGGTAAAAGTGGCAACAGGTATGATTACTGGATTTAAAAAAAGTTATGGTTATTAGCTTATTCATAGGCCAGATTAGGATGTAACTAGAGGCTTCTGTAGTTATAACAGCAAATAATTACTATGTGTCTGGAACAGTTGTATAAACACTCTGTGCAGAGATGCTAATTATACTAATATCTTCCAGTCATTGATGGAGCCAAAATGTGAGGCCAAACAGCCAGCATATACACATGTGTATATACATATTTACGTGTGTGAATATGTATATATATATGTACACATTGATACACACATGTTATATTTGTGTTAGTACTTATACTTAAGAGTAAAAATACAATAAAATCCCTCTCATCTAGAACAATCTGAGTTGATGCTTTGTCAGTAATTTTTATAAAACCAGTTAAAGCAGTAAATCATAAAATGCAGCAGATATTCTTTAAGACATGTGAACATTTAATTTACAGTATTTGATTGTAAAACAGTTCCTTTTTGTCATTGTCATGATGATCAGAAATTCGTATTTTCTCTTTGGTATAGAATATAACTATCACACATTTTCTGCATTGTTTGATGTTTCTATACAAGAATTTAAAGATATTTGTCAAGCAAGTGTATATTGAATCCTTCTCGACTGTTTCAATTTTTAAGCATTTTAAAGTTTTTTTCTGTACTTAATCCAACAGCAGCATTTTGTTTTCACTTGCTTAAAATTTCCAAAAGCTTGCAATCGTGTTTCTTACAAAGGACATAATCTGTGGCCATACCATCCTGAGTATGCCTGATCTTATCTGAAAAATGCCTTCTTGTTAGCTTTTAAAAAGCAGGTTATGTAGTATTTATTAAAGTAATTATAATAATAGGGCAAATGACATAAATAGACTTGCTGCCAGATAATACTGATTTCTTAGGAAATCATTTAACTCAATAGGTTATTGCAAAGTTAAAGGGCATATTTCAGAAAAAATTTTTAATTTTTCTTAGGTTATATGCTTTATAGAACATCAAGCCTTTTTGGTTAATAATAATTACACATATTCACTGAACATTATATGAGTTTTCAATACATTATTGTGCATTTAGCAAATCAGGGAAATTACCATTTCCTCCTCATTATTAGGTTATGATTAGAGCCTTGGAGCTCCTCTCTTATTTTTTAGGAACTATATAATAGGTTGTTTTGAATTGTAGTCACCCCAACATCTGTATAACACTTGGAACTTAATCCTTCTAGCTCCTATTTGGTACTCATTATCCAACCTCTCTCTGTTTCCCCAGTACTTTAGTGAGCCACTAGTAGTTACTATTGTATTTTCAGTTTCAGATTGTAAAATTTCTGCATTTTGAGGGAGAACACGTGGTATTTGCGTGTGTTTGGCTTATTTTGCCTAATGTTATGTCCTTCCTTTCTTCTGGTGCAAAATGACAGGATTTAATTCTTTTTATGGCTGAATAATATTCCATTGTATATATACCACATCTTTTTTACCCATTCATGTGTTAATGGAAAGATTGGTTGATTCCCATATTTTGGCTTTTGTGAATTATAATTGCAGTATATATGGTAGAGGAAGTGTTACTTAGATATAATGATTTTGTATCTTTTGAGTATATACCCTGTAGTGGCATTTCTAGATCATATAACAGGTAATTCAAGTCCTGTAATTTTAAAGTGTCTCCATTCTACTTTACATAGTAGCTCTGTTAATTTTCATCCCTGCTTAGAGTGTAAGAGAGTCTCCTTTTCCCTCCATCCTTGCCAATAATTATTGCTTTTTAGTTTGGCTCAATAGCTATTTTATTTATAACAAAAATGTTAAAAACGTCTATTTTGTCTTCAACAAACCAGATGTTCTTTCTGTTGATCTTTTGTATTTTTACTTTTTTGGTTTCAATTTTATTCATTTTTGTTCTGACATTTACTATATCTTGCCTCTCCCTGAATTTGTATTTGGTTTGTTTTTGCTTTATTGAATCCTTTAAGGGACAGTATTAGATTATTTCATGTGCTTTTATGTTTAAATTTATGCACTCATTGCTCTAAATTTCTCTTTAAATAGGGCTTTTGCTATATCCCACAATTTTGATTTGTTGTGTCTTCATTTTCATTGGTTTAATAATTTTTTTAAAAAGATTTATTTATTTTTATTACAAAGTCAGATATACAAGGAAGAGGAGAAATAGAGAGGAAGATCTTCCATCCGATGATTCACTCCCCAAGTGAGCGCAACGGCCGGTATTGTGCTGATCCAAAGCCAGGAGCCAGGAACTTCTTCCAGGTCTCCCACATTGGTGCAGGGTCCCAAAGCATTGGGCCATCCTCAACTGCTTTCCCAGGCCACAAGCAGGGAGCTGGATGGGAAGTGGAGCTGCTGGGATTAGAACTGGTGCCCATATAGGATCCTGGCGTGCGCAAGGTGAGGACTTTAACCACTAGGCCATGGCGCCAGGCCCAGATTTTCATTGGTTTAATAATTTTTAAAAATTTCTTTTCAATTTCTTCAGTGACCCATAGGTCATTCAGTAGCATGTCATTTTATTTCTATGTATGTGTAGATTTTCCATTGTTATGCTTGTTGATTTTCCAGTTTTATAGCATTGTGGCCACAGAAGATAAAGATTATGATTTTGATTTTTAAAATTTATTGTGACATGATTTGAGCATTATAAGTCTGTTCAGTAAAATGTTCCAGCTGCTGAAATGTATTCCTGCAGCTGCTGGATTCCATTTTCTTTCTTTTTAAAAAAGATTTATTTATTTTTATTGCAAAGTCAGATATACAGAGAGGAGGAGAGACAGTAAGATTTGTCTGTTGATTCATTCCCCAAGCAACCACAACCTCTGGAGCTGAGCCGATCTGAAGCCAGGAGCCTGGAACTTCCTCCAGGTCTCCCACGTGGGTGCAGGGTCCTAAGGCTTTGGACTGTCCTTGACTGCCTTCCCCGGCCACAAGCAGGGAGTTGGATGGGAAACGGGACCGCTGGCATTAGAACTGGCATCCATACGAGATCACAGCACATGCAAGGTGAGGACTTTAGCTGCTAGGCCACCGTGCCAGTCCGGATGCCATCTTCTACATGTCTGTCAGATCTATTATGGTTCCGCTCTAATTTGTTCATTTTCTTTTTGGATATGTCTGTTGATGGTTGTGTGTTGTTTAAGTGTCTGACTGTTATTGTGATGGAGACCATCTTTAGATCTACTAACTTTTGGTTTTTGTATTTTGGTGGTGTAGTAGGGTATAAACATATATATGCAATTGTTACAACTTCTTGTTGAGTTGATCCTTTTATCAATATAAAAAACCCTTTCTCTAATATTGTTTTTATTTGAGGTCTTTTTTATTCAGTGTAGCTTTTGGTTTCCATTGGAATGGAATACATTTTTCTAATTTTTCTCTTTCAGTCCATGTGTGCAGTTCTATTTGTTAGGTGTGCTAGTTTCTTGTAGGCAGCACAAAGGGTTTTTTTTAACCAACCTTTCTGTTTTTTGACTTAGGAATTTAATATTTAAGGCTAATATTGATAGATAAGAATGAACATGTACTTTTTAAAGTTTATTAATTTCTTATTGCTTTATATTTTATATATGTATCTTCCTGATTTATTATCTTTTTAAACATTTCATATATTTCAAAAGTACAGTTCTTTATGATTTATTAATTCTTATGTCATGATAAGATTTGACTCTTTTTTGTGAATCTGCTTAGTTAGTAAGTTTTGTACTTTCATGTATTTTTGAAATATTAGGATCTGTTTTTTTCTAATTTAGAATTCCTTTAAGAGTTTCTTTTGGACTGGACTGATTGTAACGAATACCTTCAGTTTTTGCTTATGTAGGGAAGATTTTCTGTCATTCACTTCTTAATGATAGATTTTCTATATAGAGTAGTTCTTTCTTTCTTTCTCTTTCAGGACTTTGGAGTTTCTTCCTGTTCTTTTGTATAGTTTCTGCTATGATTCTCTTGTTAGGCTGATGGAGCTTCTTTCACTTACATTTTCCGGATGCCTTTTAAAAATACTGTCTTTAAAATTCTCTCCTTGCCTTCAATTTTTAACTAATATGTTTCTGTTATGGCCTTTCTGGTGCAGTCTGAATGAGATCTCCTCTATTTCTTACGTATGTATGTGCATGTTTTTTCAAGACTTAGAGAGTTTTCAGATATTTCTTCATTAACTATATTCTCAATGCCTTTTTCCATTTCCTTCAAGTGTCTACATAATGAATCATTTTTTTTTTCACTTAATGCTGTCCCATATGTCTTGTAGGGTTTCTTTGTTTTAATTATTTCTCCATTATTTTTATTTGACTAGTTTATCCCTGAATGTCAGAAATTTGTTCTTCTGCTTTGCTGTTCAGTTATTGAAAATGTCAATTCTGTTTTTAAATTTCATTGAGGTTTTCAGCTCTAAAATTTCTGGTTGCTTTTAATGATTTCTGTTTCTTTGTTGAATTTCTCTTTAATATAATATCATGTTGGTTTTCCTTATTAAATTACCTGTGTTCTGTTGCATCTCATAGAGTTCCCGAGATATCAATTGGACAGTTCTAAGTGAGCCTAGAATTGTAACCTTTTTTTTTTCTTAGTCAAGGTCAACGGTATTTCTGAATGACACAGTTTTCTAGTCTAGTAGTTCATGGAGGAGGTGGTATGAATTTTTATTAGGGACAGGTTTCTAAAGGCACTTATTTTCATGCCACACAGAGTTGAATGTCAATTTTCCTGGGGTTTGTGATGGTAGTAGCCACATTCCTAGAACTTTGGGAAAAGAGAGGCCTTTCCTTTTTCTTGCTGTTGAGATGAGTAATGTCAGTGCTTTTAACACCAGGGACATGGCCCTAGAACTGTAAGATGTGGTTGGGATTTCCCTAGTTGCTGCTGTGTAGTTAAGGGTGAAAATAGAACTTATAGCACCAGCAAACATTGTCTCAGCTGTGGGAATGTGGAAGAGATCTTTCCTAGGTCCCCCTACAGGAGCCTTGGTTATATCAGAGCTTGTACACTGTTTGGCATGAGCCTGAAGCAGTGAAATGCTGCTAAGTACTTTTGCAGGTCCCATGGAATCTGTGTAAGGGATTTTTGGAAATGTACTAATGGTCACCAATTTATAGTAGGTCCCGTAGGCTGTACAGTGGATTATGGATTAGCAGGTGCAAATCTAGAACCATGAAAAGCAGCTAGAACGCACCTTATATCCCATCTAAGAGAGCTCAGGTTAGGTAAGGAATTTATACATCAATTATCCTAGTCCCAGAGCTGTTGATCAATGAGGGTACTTTGTTCATGTGCAGTGGGGTGAATATGGTTATGTTAGGGATTGTGCTTTGGAAACCATGAGCTTGAGGCAGTGAAATGTAGATGTGAGCTTCCTCAGGTTAACTGGAATGTAGGTACAGCTGTACAGAACCAACAGTTCATCATTCCAGACTGTTCTACCACGCTGGGCTCTCTGTTCACTTTTTTAAAATTCAAGTTCTTCCTCATTCAATATCCTTGGAATGAAGTAATTCTTTGTTCCACAGAGGCTCTGTGGCAGAGCCTCTCTATTCAGCCAGCTTGAATCTCTCTGGTCAGCCTCTTTGCTTTGAGGAGCTAATGTATCATGAACTCAGTCAGATTGTTAAACAGAAGAGTGTTGGGCCCGGCGCGGTGGCGCAAGTGGTTAAAGGTCCTCGCCTTGCACGCCCGGGATCCCATATGGGCGCCGGTTCTAATCCCGGCAGCCCCGCTTCCCTTCCAGCTTCCTGCCTGTGGCCTGGGAAAGCAGTTGAGGACAGCCCAAAGCTTTGGTAACCTGCACCCGTGTGGGAGACCCGGAAGAGGCTCCTGGCTTCAGATCGGCATAGTATTGACCCGTTGCGCTCACTTTGGGAGTGAATCATCGGACGGAAGATCTTCCTCTCTGTCTCTCCTCTCTGTATATCCGCCTTTCCAATGAAAAAATAATAAAAATGAATCTTAAAAAAAAAAAAACAGAAGAGTGTTGCCTGATGTGTTAAGGAGTCTTTATTAACCAAGTTTGGTGATGGCAGTGCCCACTAGAAATTAACACATGAAATCTCTGTGACAATCCAGTATGAATTGAAATCCTGAGAGAAATGGTCCTTACTGTGAAACCCATTTTTTAAACTGAAGACTAATGTCCCAGCTTCCCCAGCAATATAAATTATCCTAAGAGACATGCAGCAAACATCCTGGACACAATTACAAAGCTGCAAACATTCACCTTGTCCTGGCTTCTTTGTCCACATTCCTTTACTGCTAGACCTCACCTTTCCTCCAACTCTTGAAAGTACACAAATTTGAAACACGACATCTTTGTATTTGCATTTTCATTGACTTCCCCAAAACTTGATCAGAGGATGAGGAATACAGGCATACAGGGACCATTTGCAGGGGCTGCCTGTCCTTGGAGTCTGTCTGCAGATAGCCAGAGAGCAAGGAGATATTAGGGAGGCCATGAGTCTGGTGCAAGAGCTACTGAAGCACAAGACCAAGAGATTGAGCTCCTTCCTATCATGGCCTTTATGAGGGCTTGAGAGAAGCCTGGTAATACAACAATGCAATACCATCCCCTCTGAGGTTCCAGGTAAATGATAGGTGAGCTTCACCAAACTCACAGATGGGCAGAAGGGACCACAAAGGTTGGGGAGGCATGACTTCCCCATTTATGATCCTAAACCAACTACCTAAGACCACAACATGTTCTGGAAAATACCAGTTGATTTTGTAATTTATTTTAAAAAGCAACTTTAAGATTTTATGTTTATATTTAAAAGAACTGAAAGCAGCATCTTGATAAGATATTTGCACACCCATATTCTTTTTTTTACTGAAGATTTGTATGCTTTTATTGGAAAGTCAGATATACAATGAAACAAGAGGCAGAGGGAAAGGTCTTCCATCTGCTGATTCACTCCCTAAATAGCTGCAGTGGCTGGAGCTAAGCCAATCCAAAGCCAGGAGTCAGTGGCTTCTTCTGGGTCTCCTATGTGGGTGCAGTGTCCCACAATTGGGATTATTCTCTACTGATTTCCCAGGCCATAAGCAGGGAGTTGGGTGGAAGTGGAGTAGCCAGGGCATGAACTGGTATTTGTTTGGGATCCTGGAGCATGCAAGGTGAAGATTTAGCCATTGAACCACTGTGCTGTGCCCATATCCATGTTCTTAACAGCATTGTTCAAATAGCCAAGAGTTGGAAGCAGTGCAATGTTCCAATGCAGATGAATGGATAAACAAAATATGGTATGTATACATAATGGGATATTATATAGTCCTAAAAGGAAATAACTCTGTTCATATGTTATGGCATGAATGAACCTTGATGACATTATGCTACATGAAGTAAACCCAGTCAGTATAAGATGATGTGATATGATTCTACTTCTATGAATTATCTAATGTGGTTACATTTGGAACTTCCTAGAATGTGGGGGAAGGGAGATTTGTTCAAAGAGTATAATATTTCAATTTTTCTGAGTGCTTTTAAAAAGATTTATTTATTTGAAAGAGTTACACAGAGAGATACCGTTCATCTATTGGTTCATTCTTTATATGGCTGCAGCTATCAGTACTGGGACAGGTTGAAACCAGGTGACAGGATTTTCATTTGTATCTTTGGGTGACAGGGACCCAAATATTTTGGGCATTTTCCACTGCTTTCCTCTAGCCATCAGAAATGGAGCTGTCAGAACTTGAACTGGCTCCCACATGGAATTTAGGCATTACATGTGGTAGCTTTGCCTGCAGTGGAACAATCTGAACTCTGCTAACTGGAAACAAAATTTAGAAATATGTTGTGTTAGCATGCATATACGTATTACCACTGAACTATAGGTACATGTTTTTAAATTGTTGAGATATAAAATTGCATATATTTTTTGCCCCAAATAAAAGAAAATATATCTAACATATTTTATTTTTCTGGTTTTAATGGCTTACACATGTGTTAAAAATTTAGCTATATAAAAATTTTTGAATGAAAGGAATCATTCAAAGCGCATTTTCTCTAGTTCTATATCCTTCTAGCCCTTTATCCCTGCATACAAATGTGTGCAATAGTGAAGGAATGTTCAGCGAACAATTAGGCTAAAAGTTCTCTGTTTATTGTCAATAAAAAACAAGTGGAGAACCAATAGAATACATTAGAAAAGAACACAGCACAAAGAGTTTTGAAAAATGAAGTGAAATAAAATTTAGTAGAGTTTAAAGAAATTGGAAGAGGATGAGAAAAGAATACATTTTACCATGATACAAAGATTATTCTCTTTCAAATCATCTATGAGTTGTGACATTAGATCATTAAAAAAAATGATGTTGTCCTAACATACCATATGGTCTTGAGTGAACTGTTTTTCTGTTTTAAGTGGTATTGATTTCTTTATAATCAGGAAAACTATAGACCTGTAAAAACAAAACCAAAAGAAACAGAAGAAATAAAGTCAGAAAAGATTGACATGTTTTGTTTTTGTTGTAATACTTGCAGCAGCAGTAATAATCCTGATGGTCTTAGTATTAATAGTAATAATAGTGGAAGCTATCAGGAAATGAGCATCAAACATTCAGAAAAGATGCCTTGACCTTGTACATTAAAGAGTGGTAGTCCTCACACTTATTGCTTTAGAAGTATTATCATGCTGAATGTATCATAGTTGTTAGGATGTGAACCTTGATATGTTTGAGTCCAACAACTGTATTTCCAATATGTCAAGTCGTATAGAAACACGATTGTGCATCTTTCAGGAGTTTGGACTTTCATTCTATGGGTTAGAAGAAAGCTTTATAGTTCTAGGTAGTCAAAAACTTTCTTGCCCATTAAATCAAGTCACTTGCAGTAGACTGTATTGGCTACTTGTTGAGCATTTTCTGAATATTTGAGAAGCCTTTTTGGAATATTTTTCACTTACCTCAAATTTATACCATTTATAAAAATCATAAGTTTGCAAAAATGTTTTCACTGCATATAAATTACTGCTTTTTCAGTAGTACAGAGTTTGTATGAGTTTTTGTTATAAAGTGATTTCATTATATGGATTATTGTTATATTTAAGGGCACAGTTGAAGTTAAGTTTGTTACTGCCACATAAAGGGTATTTGCACACATAAAGGGTATTGTTAATATTTTATCTTATTTTCTAAACTATTATAAAATTAAGTATGTAAATATGCTTTCAAACAGTAATTGCATTTCAAATTTGAATTTGTTTTATATAGTTATTTAATCTGTTGCATTAAAAAAGAATAGTTTCTATAGCAACTACAGCATAATTTGAAATCTTTTGGAGCTCTGAGATATGGAAAACTGATTAAAATATACAGAGCATATTGTGTAAATGCCATACAGGTTTAAGTGTTTACATTTTTTGTGTATTTATTTTTTTCCAGCTTTTGTGAATTTATCATTTTTATTCCAGTATTTCCCCTTTAAAAATTTAAAGCATATGTCTTTAAAAAGAAAATGTCAAAAGAATTCAATGAGGAGGTGGATATTGGAAAGGATAGTAGGAGTAAGTGTGAACTTTTTTCTGAATGAACTCCATCAGCACACATTCTGTTTCCTTTTAAGAGAAAACCCGTTTATCCCTTTGAAAATATCCTATTAGGGTCATGAAAAACACTTCTAGAATTAGGTGATTATATATCATAGCATCATTAGAAACAAAGTTCAAAGAAAATAGAATGCTGGATCATCAGCATCAGATTTCTTTAAGGTTTTAGTAATACTTGGACTTAAAAAAAGACACACTGGTTTATATACACTGCTTTTGCCAGTTACCAGTTGAAAAGTGACACCCTTGAGAAAAAATATTTTCTGAATTCTGTTCCTTTAAGTTCTCTTTGATTTGGCCTCATTTGTATACATGGATTTGTCTAGGCTGTTACTTGACACCATTAATAAATATTTCCTTAAATTTTATGTTCTCTATTCATCTATATAGTTGTTATGGCTGATTATAAAGCACTAGTTTTACTATGTGTATTTTATATATGGTATTTTTTTCATACATTATTATCTTTTTGTTGCACTCAATTCTGTTTGTATTCATTGAATTGCCTCTAACTTATCTATTGTTCCTGATAATATGGAACACAAAATTAGAAGCAATGAAATTGTTTTTTAAGAATCAGCTATTTTTATTTCAAAGGCACATTTACAGGGAGAAGTGACAGAGAAAGATCTTTTATCTGCTGGTTCACTCCCCAAATGGCTACAGTGGCTGTAGCTGAGCTGATCCAAAGCCAGGGGTCATGAACTTCTTTCATGATCTGCCACATGGGTGCAGGGGCCCAAAGACCTGGAACGTATTCTTCTGCCTTCCTAGTCTATTAACAGGGAGAAGTAGTGGAAGTGAAGCATATGGGACATGAACTAGTGGCCATTTGAGATGCTGGTGCTTGCAGTGGAGAATTAGCCTGTTGAACCATGGCACTAGCCCCTTAATGAAGTGGCTTTGTGTTGCCATTCTCTTGTCTTATATTCTTTTTAAGAGACCAGGGGAATATTAACAATGCTGTTTTGTTTTAAAGACTTATTTTTATTGATAAGACAGATTTAAGAGTGAAGGAGAGACAGAGAAAAATCTTCCATATGCTGGTTCACTGCCTAAGTGGCCACAATGGCTGGAGCTGAGCCCATCCAATCCGAAGCCAGGAACCAGGAGCTTTTTCTGAATCTCTGATGTGAGTGCAGAGTCCTAAGGTTTTGGGCTGTCCTTTGTTACTTTCACAGGCCGCAGGCAGGGAGCTGGATGGGAAGCGGGTTGCCAGGACATAAACTGGTGTTCATATGGGATCCTTGTGCTTGCAAGGGGAGGACTAACCAATTGAGCTATCACGCTGAGCCCTACAGTGCTGCTGCTATTGGTTCTTCTTCTTTTCCGTCCTCTTCTTCCTTTGCCTTCTTTCTTCTTTCTTATATTTTGAAAGAGTTACAGAGTCAGGGAGATCCTCTGTCTGCTGGTTTACTCTCCAGGTGAGTGCAGTGGCCAGGGAAGGACCAGGCTAAAGCTAGGGATTAGATCTTCTAGTTGTCTCACATGAATGACAGGAGCCTATGCAATTGAAACATCAGTAGGAAGCTGGATGGAAATGGAACATCTGGAGTATGAACTGATGCCCCTAGGAATGCTGCTGTTGTAGGAGATGGGCTAGCTTACTGTGTGTGTGGATTTTATATGTGTTTTTATATATCCAGTTTCACAGAGCATTTAGATCCATGATATACTGAAAATTCAACCAAGGCATGTTTAAATGTCATAAAGAAGTTCTTATTCTATGCAGCTGTAGTCTGTGGTGCCCTTAGGGATGTAAGATGTAACTGTAGATGGTTGAGATTATATATATGATCAGGGCTGATATTTTAAAGCATTCAAGTAGCTTTCTATGTATCCTGGAAATCAGTGCTATTCCAAACACTTTGCCACAAATAGAAATATTTTTCTATGTAATTCTATCTATCTATCTAGCTAGCTCTCTACCTACTTACCTAGTCTGATAGTGGCAACTGCTAGTTATTGAGTGTTACTATTGTGACTATTGTGAATGAGGAGCTGAATTTTAAAATAGGCAAGAGTAATGTTTATAATGTTTATCGTAATAGGCATTTCATCTCTAAATGATTGAATGGATCGTCATTGGTTCATTTGTTGGCCTATCACTTCAGGGAAGCTGTTTATGGTTGTGTGGGTGTTATATTTTCCATGATTTACAGACAAGTGGTCTGCTTTGCTGGAGGGCTCAGGGTGAATATAGGCTAAGATTCTGTCTCTATTTTGCTTACCAACTGTGATCCACTATATGCAGAATGGTACACTTCTGTCTTATGCAAGCAGTAAAAGTGCTGGAGGCAGCTTTGGACAACACCACCAGAGAGTGCTTTTCACTTCAGATCATATTCATGCCAATTAGTTGTGACTATAGTAGTCACTCCCAGCCTTGATTTTTTCCTCTGTAAGTTAGAGGCACTGTTACTTATAGAGTCATGAGAATTAAATGCTCACTATTACTAATTATGGATAAACAAATAGTACCTTAATGTACTAGATTTTTATAGCATTTTTACTGTAATTAACCTGGATTACTCTGTAACATGAGAAGGATGATAAAAGGCAATGGCGCAGTTGCTATCTAAAAGAAACATACATCTGACTGGAGATGACTGATTTTAAGGGTTTATATGGCTTTGAAAATAAGCCTACTATCACATTATAGCTTAGGAGCTGGCTGAGAGGGAAAGTTCAGTTAGTGATTGTCACAGCTATTAATTGCAGGATTGTTTCCCTCCAACTTTAAGGTATTCAAAATTTATGCAGTTTGTTGGTGTAGAGCAAACATGTACTGCATTTGCATACCTTTTTGGAGGAAGTGTTTTCTACTTATGAAGAAGTCTATACTGAAACTGCAACTTAAAATTTTAAATCATAACTGACAATCTTTCAACTTATATGTTATTACATTATTTTATAAATGTAGAAACATAAAGTTCTGAAGTGAGATAACCTGCTTATGGCTACTCAGCTGACCTTAAAACATGTTTCCCTACTTGTTATTTGTCAAAATCATTACCCCATGGAGTTTTAATTGTAAAATGAAATGAAAATGCACCATTTGTAAAAATTTAAAAAAAAATGAAGGAAAGAAAGAAGACAGTGGGTGGGAAAGGAGAGTGAGAACTACCACTGTGTTTCTAAATCTGTATTGTGAGTTATGTGAAACTTTTCCACTTCATATAAATAGAATATTTATTAATTTTTAAAAATAATTTATTTATTTCTATTGCAAAGTCAGATATATATATAGAGAGAGGAGGAGAGACAGAGAGAGAAATATCTTACATCTGATGATTCACTCCCCAAATGGGCTCAATGGCTAGTGCTGTGTCGATCAGAAGCCAGGAACCAGGAGTTCTTCCCTGTCTCCCACTTGGATGCAGGGTCCCAAAGTTTTGGCCAGTCCTGTCCTCAACTGCTTTCCCAGGAAGTGGGAAGCTGGATAGGAAGTGGGGCTGGCGGGATTAGAACTGGCGCCCATGTGAGATCCTAGTGTGTTCAAGATGAGGACTTTAGCCACTAGGCCATGGCGCTGGGCCCAGGATGTTTTTTTTTTAAAACATGTATTTTCCTAAGTCATTTTTTTCTGCATTTCTGACTTCTAAAGAAAATAAGTTAAAATTGTGAGGTAAAGGAGTATAACAGCTTCTTGTGCTCAGTTACTTCACTGGTTTTGATCATATAGAGCTATTGATACAATGGTGGGATAACTTTTTCTGTTATCGTTGCTTTTCTGTTTGTCATGGTTATTGCATAGTTCGTTTTGCCTGTATCTTGAATACAACTGTTATAGGAAATGCACTCCTTGCACTGCAACCACAGTGAACTGATCATCTTGTTTACAATGCAGTTTCACAGTTTTAAATTTTTGAACCTGTGGCTCCTTTTGCTAGGGAATTTGACCCCTTATGATCTTTCAGTTAGCCCTGAATGGTTTCCTCGATTTTGCATTTCCCTACACTGCTAATACCCTCATCCCCATGTGTTCCCAGTGTTCCTCATTTATCTTTGTCACCATACTTGTTAAATATTGCTGCAATTATCCATTTGTTCTTGTTTCTCCCATGAAGCTGAAAAACCTCCATTAGAGATAGAAATTGAAGTATTTATATTCCCACTGCCTAATAGATTGCTGTCACATAATAAATAGTACTCAAGAAATGACAGATTAAGACATCAATAGATGCATATCCATTCTGTATTTTAAGGTACAGCACAATACTTCTGAATCATTTAATTATTGCACATTTAGAATACACTAAAAATTGTGAATAGCAAGCAGAAACTTATATCTGGTATCAGTATTTAGTTAATGGTTATATAACTTATTTGAAAGGTGGAGAGATACAGAGATAGACAGGTCCCCATCTGCTAGTTCACTGTTCCAGTGCCTGCACCAGTCAAGGCTAGGAGAGGCTGAAGCTGGAACCCTGGAATTGAATCCTCATTCCAAACACATAGCAAGGACGCAGCTAGTTGAGCCATCACTTATTGTCCCTGAGGTATGCATTGGTAGAAAGTTAGAATTAGGACAGAGCCGAGAATAGAAGCCAACAGTCTGTTACGGGATGTCAGTGTCCCAGGCTGTATTTATTTTAAAAAAAGAAGATTTTATTTTATTTTTAAGAGTTACAGAGAGAAGGAGGAACAGCAGGAGAGAGATCTTCCTTTCATCCACTGTCTCACTCCCCAAATGGCCACAGTGGCTGGAGCTGAGCTAATCTGAAGCCAGTAGCCAGGAGCTTCTTCTGTGTCTCCCACCTGCGTGGGACCCAAGGTCTTGAGCCATCCTGTATTGCTTTCTCAAACCATAAGTAGGGAGTTGGATCAGAAGTAGAATAGTTGAGGTGTTGGCTCTGCAGGTGGAAGCTTAAATTATTGTGCCAAGGTGCCAGGCCCCAGATTATATCTTAAAAGCTGTGTTAAACTCCCACCCCTGCTTTCAATACTTAACATGGTTGCATTTAGTATATAGCATACCATTCATCTATTCTAGGAAGCCTGTCTTAACCTAGATTCACTTACCTTTTCTGAAGCACATTACTTTTAAATGAAGCATTATACATACTAAGTGCATACTATATGTTCTATGAATAGTCTATTTTGAATAAATGAATATGTATTTGTTACTCTACTCCATTTGGTCTTATTTCTGCATTTTTATATACTATTCATCGAGTACTCAAAACTCTTGAAATTCTACTCTCGTAGTCCATGACATGAAATGGACATAAAGTAAATAAATAAATAAATAAGTAAATAAATAAAACATGTGAGTACTTCTTCTTGTGTTAATTATTGTCTTTATTATTGATAAAAGCACGTTTGAAAATAGTGTTTAATGTATACCCAGAAATAGGATTACTGGATTGTATGGTAGTTCTATTTTTAATTTTTTCAGGTAATTTGTATATACGTGTGTGTCAACTATAGGATAAAGATTCAGGTTTATTGTTTTTGTTATGAATATCTAGTTTGTTTTTAATTCTGATTACTGAAAAGGCCATCCATTTGTCTTTGTGTATTCTTTTTTTTAAGATTTATTTATTTTTATTGGAAAGGCAGATAAGATTTACAGAGAGAAGGAAAGACAGAGAGAAGGATCTTCCACCTACTGGTTCAACTCCCAAGTGGCTGCAATGGCCAGAACTGTGGTGATCTGAAAGCAGGAGCCAGGAGCTTCTTCAGGTTGTCCTATGTGGGTGAAAGTTCCCAAGATGTTGGGCTATTTTTTTTCCATTGCTTTCCCTGGCCACAAGCAGGGACCTGGATAGGAAGTGGAGTAGCTGGGACGTGAACCTGTGCCCTTATGGGATTTTGGCATGTGTGTTTGCTGTCCTGCAGTGATGGACTTGGTGCATGGAGCCTGATTAATGACATGACTACTCTGTTGGTGAGATAGCCAACGTTTATTAACAGCATCAGACTTTTAAAAGAAGATTGTCAGGTAGGCATCCAGCGAAGGGAGGTTTAAGACATTTGCATCTCAACAGCAAGAGAGGATTCCCAAAACACAACTTGTTTATACCTGAACCTGTAAACCAGGAGATTTCCTGTTCATTCCTTTCCAAATGAACTGCTCCTGGTACCTTCTGGCAGAAGAAAATGCAGCTAGCTCTGGTTATGCATGGCAAAAGATGCATAATGTCCTTCTACATATATGCAAGGTGAGGATTTAAAAATGGAACCATTACATCAGGCCTCTCTTTGTTTAAGATGGATTTCATTGATGCGTATGCTTATTTCTGTACTGTTCCATTCTTTGTTTTTTATGACAATACCAATCTATTTTAATTATTAGCATGGTTTGATTTTGTTTTTTTATACCTCAAATGCTTGTGTCTTGGGTAGTTGGTTCTTGGATGGTTTGGGGAGGTATGTTAACTTTTAGATTGTGGAGGCTGGTGGGTGGCACTTGGGACAGTGAAAGAATGACCTTAAAAAGGATTGTGGGAACCTAGTTATTCCTTTCTGCTGGTTTGAAATGTAATCACGTTCTTTCTCTTGCGCATGCTCCACTCTTTGCTATCTGTTCCAAGATTAGATGTGATTAAGGAGTAGTCGTCATCACAGAGCCTGTGTTGTGCCATTTGAAATTTATTAACTGATGCCTGTGTCAGTTATTTCATCATAGTGAATCAGAGTTAACACGGACAGTTTTGAAAAATTTCTACAAAATGTGTATGGTGAAAAAAGAGGATTCAAAAATGGTTCATTAGAGAAATGATATGCTGATTTTGATCATGGAAAAATATGAAAAATGGGAGAATCTGTAGTCCTGGGAGACGGTTGGAGAGAAATTTCCTGTGAACCCTCTACAGTAAGAAGAGAGAAATACTGGAACAGGAAAGATATGGATATGCAACAGCTTAAGGAGTACCACCTGTTAACGCCTCTTGCCTGTGGTTTGTGAAGAGGCCATTTTCCCAAAGCAAGATGAAAGGATTGTGCAGAAGCCATACTCTATTTGTGATTTTGTCTGGGGAAGAGGCTCAAGATTTTCATTGACTTTGATAAGAGTTGGATGAGTTGGTGCAGGGATGGGGTGTCATTTTAACTCTGAATATAGGGTACATCACTTTCTTCCTCCAACAGGATGACCAATATCCAGTGGCAAAAGTGCCATCTTGCTTGAATAAGGCAAGTAAAGGCCACAGTGGCCTGCATTCCTCTGGTGGATTTTGTTCCCACTGGCTTTGACTCTAGGCTGATCTGTTGGCTAGGGATAGAGTGCCCACTTATTTTGTGAACAGCAAGCCTATTGCTTTTCTTCCTTTCTAGATTTCCAATCAATCAATGAAGGAAGTACTGTTTTTGAGAATACAGTGAGTAGAAGTTGTAGTAGACTGTGCACATCTGTTTTATATTTGTCAGATGGAGAAATCCACATTCCCTGCTGACTGTATGTCTGGGGGAGATGAGCCAGCAAGTTGCCCAGTTAACTCTGGACTGGGGGCATATTGTTTTCTCTCTTGTTCCCACCAGCATGACTAGATGAGGGTCAGAGTACAGCTTTCTGGCTGGAGATGCAGTGGAGAGTAGCTCTTGTATTGCCCGTGACTGTAGGAACCATGCATCCTATGACTGGGAATCCTGAGACTGTGGTGTAGGCTGGGGGACTCCACGATCACACAGTGGAGTACATAGATACTTTGTGTGATTCTTGTGTCTGATTGTGTGGGCAGTGCAGTCACCGGGAGATTCACCTTGGCATAGTGGAGAGTGGAAACCTTGTGAATCATTACTCACCTTGGCATAGTGGAGAGTGGAAACCTCATGAATCATTTCTTTTTCCCTGCTGATTTCAGAGGAGTATTAGCACCATACTCTGGGTGTTTCTCTGGACTTTTTTCCTACCCACAAATGTTGGCCCATGCTCCCCGGCCCCAGCCAGCATATACCTTTGTATATTCTCTGAAGGTACATTGTGCTCAGAGGCACAATCCCAGGAACAAAAACTTCACAAGAGATAGCAAATGCTGTTCTAGATGTGCAATAATAAGCTAACAATACAATGAAACATGAACAATGGAAATGATATGACTTCCCAAATGCAGCACTGACTGACAAAACAACCAAAAAGGAATTTAAAAGGTTGATTATAAGATAATACAGTGTGGATATTCTTCAGAGGTCTACCATATAACCCAGCAGTCACACTTATGGGAATGTATTCAAAGGATATGAAATCATAATATGATAGAGTAACTTGGATACGTATTTGTTGAGCTCAATTCACAGTTTTTAAGATATGGAATCAATGCAGATGTTCATCTATGAATGTCAGGGCAAGGAAAGTATACATATATATTAAAATATATATATGTGTGTGTATATATATATGTATACAAACACTTTGTAATACTATTCATCAGTGGAATATTATAAAATCCTGTCTTTTACAACAAAATATATGCAACTAGAAAGCATTATGTTTAGTGAAATCATCAAGTCCCAAAAAGGCAAATATTGTGTTTTTCTAACCTGTGGTAACTAATACACAGTGTGCCAGATAATGTACAAACAATGTTTGTATGAACAACATTGACATTTGGGATTTGATTTCTGTTCCTTGCCTTTATCTTTACTCTTAAGAAGCAGTTTTTCTATTTGCTATTGTTTAGTTCTTTACCTACTGCAGTGTTCAACGAATGATTGTGTAAATTTTAAGTTGTAATTGTAAAAAGTTAAAAAAAAATGAGGAAGGGAGAACGTGAATAGAGAATGTCGACAGGAGAGAAGGAAGGATAGGAATTCCAACTGTGCTCCTAAATCCTGTATTATGAAATATGTGAAATTTTCTCACTTTATGTAAATAAAATAATTAAAAATATGTATTATTCAAAAACAGAAATGTAAAATGACTTGAATCAAAGAAATCTGTGAATGGCAGGATGAGAATCTCTACTAGGAAAAAGAAACAGTAAATTAAAACATAGAAATGAAAAATTAAGTATAGCAAATAAAAATACAGTGGAGGTGAAGAATATATAACTTGAAAGATAAAAGCTTTTGAAATATCTAGGCAAGAAAAAGTGAGAAAAAAATAAAAGAAAGGAAATTATGTTCAGGATCTATGGGCTCTATATACAGGATCTATACTGTGTAATGGAGACTATGATACCCAGATTTGAGGGTACAATGCAGTATACATCTCTGCTTCCAGATCAAAGATGGACTCCCAAAGAAACTGTTAATTATGTGATGACAATAGGATGCTGGACTCTTTGCCATTTTCCATGCCCTCAATGATGAACATATGACTGTTTATGAAGAACTATACTATAGTAATAATATAGCGGAACTCAGTGGGGTAGGGGAAGGAATTTGGGGAGTGGGTAGGGGAAATCTCAGGGCTTATGGATCTGTATCATAACATGATAATAAAAAAAGAGAAAAAAATATAGTAAATTAAAACATAGAAATGAAAAATTAAATATGTTAAATAAGAAATAGAGTGGAGGTGAAGAAGCTTCTAAAATTTCTAGACAAAAAAATTAAAAAAAAAAGAAAGAACGAAACCTAATGTTCAGGATCTATGGGGTAATATCAGATGACAAAAATAAACAAATTTTAGGTATTTCTGAAGGAGTGGAAAAGGAGAATGACTTAGAAAACTTATTCAATGAAATAGTAGCAGACTAGCCCTAATTTGGAGACAGATATGGAAATCCAAGTGCAGGAAGCACATAAAACCCCAAATAGACAAGGTCAGAGATGACCTTCACCATAACACGTTATATTCACACCTTCGAAAGTAAAACACAAAGACCCTAAACTGCACAAGAGAAAAATACCAGGTTAAAGAATCCCATATCAGGGATTTTTTCATCAGGGACCTTACAGGAGAGAACACAGATGGGGAGATAATAATCCAAATCTTCAAAGAAAAAAAAAGGTGCCAACCAAGAATGCTGTACCACGTGATGATCTCATTTATCAATGAAGATGAAATAAGGACTTTCCAAAACAAAAACTGCAAGAATTTTTTACCTCTCAGCCAGCCTTACAAAAGACACTTGAGGATATTCTATGTACAGAAAGAGAAAGATAAACAACATCATGAAAGGTTGTGAAGGTAAAAACCTAGTAATATTACAAGGGTGACAGAAAAAGTGTGATATGAATAGTTATGAAAAAATGGCTAGACCCAGTCATCACTGATCATTCAAGTGATAACCTTGAATGTAAATGGAAAAAAAATCCAATTAAATGATATAAATTAGCTTCATGGATTAAAAAGCAAGCTCCATCTAAATGCTGCCTACATGAAAGACAACCAATAACATATACTGAAAGTTAAAAGATGGAAAAAGATATTCCATGCAAATAGAAATAAAAGGCAAGCAGGAGTGGCTATCTTAATATCTAGCAATGTAGACTTAAAAATAAAAACTGTTAAAAGAAACAAGGAAGGAGATGTGACTGTAATACATGTCTATGCCCCCAATGCTAGAGCACCCTGCTGTTTAAAACAAGTGTTAATGGGTCTAAAGGGAGACATATGTTCCATTACAATATTCATTGGAGATTTCAGCACCTCACTTTTTACCCAAATTTTACCCAAAGGAAGTAAAATTAGCATATGAAAAGCTTATTTGTACCCTAATGTTTATTGCAGCTGTATTCACAATTGGTGAAATGTGGAATCAACCCAGAAGTCCAACCATTGATGATTGCCTAAAGAAAATATGTCTTGGGCAACAATGCAGAACCATGCAGGGTCTTATTTTCTGACATCCCCAAATTCAACTTTTTGTCTTTGAGTGGTGCCCCAGTTCATTCATCCATGGCTGCTGCTTTGTCAATTTCCCTCCCTTAAGGAGGGAATCTGGAAAGTGGTATAATTCTAGAGCTCACCATATGTTTCCAAGACCAAAAAGAATGAACACAATTCCAGTTGCTTTCTAAATTGTTCCATGGGAAGGTTCCAAGGGCCTAGATGAGTAATGACAGAAACTCCTGATGTTAGCTGCAGGCTCCCCACTGTGACCGCCATCATTCCATGGCAAGTGAGGATTAGCTCCTTGTGCTGCCTCTCAGCAATTGCTAGCTAAGAGATAATCCCACAACCACCCTCTGACATTTACTTCAGCCTGGGAGCAAACTGGGGCCAGAGTAACTGTCAGGCTTGGATGAGGCAAGCTGCCTTGATTTTTCCCATCCCACATTCCTGTTAGAATGCTGTACTGGTCGTGGTGAGTCAAGCAGTGCTCATGAGATCTGCTCCTGTTGTCAGTAGCAGAATCAGCACCAGGAGGAGGTTGCGGCATCCCCAGTCATTGGTAATATTGCCTGAGTGAGGACTTTGGACCACTTTGACTTTGAATTTCCGCCTAGGCTAGAATTGCTTCCTGGGAGCAGGATAACAAATGAAACAGCCTAAAACTGTGAACCTAAACCACATTGCTGTTTTCTCATCCCCTCTAGAAGGGCCCCAGGTGTGCAACACAGAGGAAATGCCATCTAAAGACATGTACTGGCTGCCACAGCTCTTGGAACAGTGATGAGGGGATTTTGTCTCAGGTAAATCTGTGGTACCCATTGACTTGGAAAGTAATTTGGTGGGTTGAAAGAGGTTAGGATGCTATTAAGTCTGTGAGGTGATTGTCTCCCATGTATATTGCAGGCTCCAGTACTCAGAATGCGTAGAATGTGGAACACCAACAGGCAAACAGATCTGGGAATGCCGGTCTCTCTCCAAATGGGGCAGCCTTGTGGGGCTAAGAGTAGATCTCCTGAGCCCTTTGATTGTGGGAACCTTGTCGCTACGACAGTGGGGACTCCCTGGCCGCAGTAGAAGGTGTGAAGCATAGCTGGGTCTCCTGGTAATCACTCTGTACCTGGCTTCAAAGGTGCACAGCTTTCTGAATGTGTGGAGTGAGTGATTACAGAGGCTTTTGTGTTGACATGGATGGTTCCACGGATCCTTGGCATGGTTCTTGACAATGTATGTGTGGAATATATTTCCGCTGTAGGCTCTCCTTTATCTTTGGCCCCCTTTGCAGAGGGGAGGTGAGGCAATGATCACACCAATGGATTAGACTGTGTTCTCTCACTTACTGACAACAAAAGACGGATACAAACAACCAGTGTGTGTGCTATCTTGACCTCTTACAACCACACCTAGACACTATACAGAGCTCCATGCCCAATGTAGCACATGCCTCTGAAAATGGACGGAAAGAGCACTCCACTAAGCCACACAGGTATATTTCAACGGTAAAATTCATGAGAGGAAAACCAACAAATGATTCCATAAATGTCCAAAAATAAACAGAGAAACACAAGAAACTTGAACAAGGGAGAGTTTGACTCCATAAAATAACTTAAAGAGATGTCAGTATAGGAATGTGAAGATGAAGAGATTGTTGAAGTGAATTTAAAAAAGATCATGACAATACCCAAAATGGAAGAAAAGCCATTACTGACTTGGATGAAAATATTTTGCATGAGATTGAGATACTGAAGATAAATCAAACTGGAATATTGAAAATGAAGTGTTTGATATGCTGCATTAAAGTACACTAGGAAATATTAACAATAGACTTGATGAGGCAGATAAAAGCCTCCTTGAACTAGAAGAAAAATCTTTGCAGATAGCTCTATGAGATAATTTAAAAAAAAGTTAAAAATGAGAAACATAACATAGGAGTTCCTGAAGGTGTGTAAAGAGAGAGTGATTAAAAGGCCCATTCAGTGAAAAGATAACTGAAAATCTGTCTGATTTTGAGACAGGGATATCCAAGTACAAAAATTAATGGAACTGTTAAAAGATATGACCAGAAAAGATATTTACCATGACACATTATCGTCAGACTCTTTACTGTAAAACAGGAAACAATTCTAAAATGTACAAGATAGAAACTGCATATTATCTTCAGAGGATCTCTAATTAGAATGACACTTGAATTTCTGTTAGAAATCTTACCAGCTATGAGAGTATGGAGAGATATAATTGAGGTACTAAAAGAAAAGAAAAAAAAAAGAGCAACCTATCAACTCAGAACACTGTATCTTGTAAAGTGCTCATTTATGAATCAAGGTGAAATAACAGTTTTATGAAACAGAAATTAAAAGAACTTGTGATCACTCATCCACCCTTATAAATGATGCCGAAGGCTGTTCTAGACATAGGAACACAGCAGATAGTTATAATTATGAAAGAATGTGAAAGCAGTAAATCCAGTACAAGTAAAAAGGAAATCCAAAGCAAATGTTTGATGTATGGAAAAATGGCAGGGATATGTCCATTCTTCCCAGTAATAACCTTGAACTTAAATAGTTTAAATTCTACAATTAAAAGATACAGAGTAGAAAAATGGATTTAAAACACAAGACCCAACACTACTTGCTGCTTGCAAGAAATACACCAACAAAGACACACACAGGCTGAAAGTGAAAGGATGGGTGTCCATGCTGAGAAACCCAAAGAGGACATGATTAGCTATCCTACTATTAGACAAAATAGAGTGTAATGCAGAAAATGTCAAAAGAGGTGAAGAATGGAATTAATTATGGATCAATTCAAAAGAAGCATTTGACTATAGTAAATATGTATGCATTCAATGTCAGAAGGCCTGGCTGTTTAAAACAAAGGTTAATTGACCTAAAGGGAAACATAGACTCCAATTCAATAACAATGGGGGATTTAAACATTCCAGTTTTTAAATTGAAAATCAGCTACACAAAATATCAGCAAAGAAAACAACAGAGCTGGTCTATACTTTGGTTCAGAAGGACCTGACTGATAACCTATAGAACATTTCTTCCCACAACATAAGAGTGCACATTTTCTGCATCAGTGCATGGTACTTTCCCTAGAATTGACTAAATACTAGGTTATACAGCAAGTATCAACCATATAAAGGCAGTGTTAAGAGGGTAGATTATAGCAATGGTGCCTACTTTAAAAAATCAGAAGAGCATGAAATTAATGATCTAATCCAAACCACAAATTTGTAGGAGGAAAGAAGTAATTAACTATGATGAAGTAGATAAAATTGAGACCAAAAATATACAAAACTTGGTAAAATGAACACCTGTTTTTGAAAAAGAAGCACATAAAATTGATATACCATCGACCTAACTAATAAAAAAGACGTAAAATACCCAAAACAATAAAATCAGAGATGGAAAGGAAATGTTACAATGGACACCACAGAAATAAAAAGGATTTTGCCAACAAATTGGAATATGAAGAAGAAACATAAATTTCTGGACATGTACAGTGTAACAAAATTGAGTCATGCTGACATAGAAAATCTAAATGGACTATTAATCAAGATGGATGTTTATTCATTAATGAAGATTCCCCCAACAAAGAAAAGATCAAGACTGGATGTCTTCACTGCTTAGTTTTACAAACCTTTTTTTTTTTTTAATTTATATTTTTTGGTGGGAAGATTGTAGAGGAAAGAAAAAGTTTGGAGAGGAGGAGAGACAGGGAGGAAGATCTTCCACCCACTGATTCACTCCCCAAGTGGCTGCAATGACCAGAGCTGAGCCAACCTGAAGCTAGGAACACAGAGCTTCTTCTAGGTCTCCCAAATGGGTGCAGGATCCCAAGGCCTTGGGCTGTCCTTGACTGCTTTCCCAGGCCACAAGCAGGGAGATGAATGGGAAACTGGACAGCTGGGATTAGAACTGGTGTCCTTGCATCCTAGTGAATGCAAGGGGAGAACTTTAGCCACCAGGCTACTACACCATGCCCCAGTTTTATCAAACGTTTAAAGAAGAACTAATTCCAATTCTCTTGAATCTGTTAACATATTAAAGGGAGATAATTCTCCCAAGTTCCTCATATGGCTGGCATCATGTTGTTTGCAAAAGCAGAAAAGAATGCAACAAAGCAAGAGAATCAGAAACCAATGTTCCTAATGGAACACCCATGCAGGAATCTTTTTTAAAAAAAATCTTAGCTAATTATATCCATCAGACATCAAAACATAATTCATCTAGACCAAGTGGGATTTATCACTGACATGCAGGAATGGTTCAACATACAGAAATCAATAGATGTGCTCCAGCATATTAGCAAACTGATAAGTATTAACCAAGTTATTGTCTTAATAAATGCAGAGAAAATGTTTAATAAATACAACATTTTTACATGATAAAAGCCTTTAGCAAATTACGTATAGAAGGACTAGTCCTCAACACAATCAAAGAAATATTTGAAAAACCCATAGCCAGCATTATATTGGATGGGGAAATTTGGGAGACATTTCCATTAAGATCTGAAAACAGACATGGATACCCACTCTTACAACTTCTATTCAATTATATATAGTCTTGGAAGGTTAAAACAGAATCAATAGACGAGAAAAATAAAAGAAATACAAATCGGAAAGGAGCAAGTCCAAGTTTCTGTTTGTAGATGACACAGTTCTCTATATTGGGGAACCAAATAGTTCCACTAAGAGAGTATTGGAACTTATAAAAGTTTGGTACAGTTGCTGGATGTACAAATCAATAGCCTATATATATATATATTATATATATATATAATATCATGAGTGACTTGTAAGATCAATAGTATTCACAATAGCTGCAACAAAATGTAAATATCTTGGGATGAATCTAATGATGCATGTGAAAATTCTCCATAATAAAAATTATAAAAATTTAAAGTTAAAGACTCAAAAATGGAAGCATTTGCCACTTTCCTTGTCATGAAGTGTTAATATCATAATATCCATACTACACAAAGCAGTTTACAAATTTAGTGTGATCCTAATGAAAATACTAGCAGCATTACCTCAAATTTAGAAAAAAATGATACTAAATCTCATGTGGAAACATAGGAGACCCTACAGGTCTTATAACACAAAGCAAAGCTGGAAGTCTCACAATACCATATTTCAGCACACACTATAGAGCAATAATAGTTAAAGCAGCCTGGTACTGTTATAGAAATAGGCATGTAGACTGATTGAGCCCAATGGAAACGTCAGAAATCAGTGCCTACATTCATAACCAACTAATGACCAATGAACTGAAGTGAGTGCCTGGAGAAAGGATGGTCTGTTCAACAATTGTGCTACTAAAATGGTAACTTCACATACAGATATGTGAAACAAGATTCCTACTTTGCACCTTATACAAAAGTAAGCTCTAAACAGTTCAACAATCTGAGTCTAACTCCTGATGCCATAACATCAGTAGAGAGAAATATCCATTGGGGAAACTCTAAAGGACATTTGCAGAAACTTCTTGGAGTAGATCCCAGAAACAAAGGCAATAAAAGCAAAAATATACAAATGGGATTACCTGAAGCTAAGAAGCTTATGCATTGCAAAGGAATTTTTCAGTACAGTGAAGGATAACTGACAGAATTGGAGAGAGCATATGTGCACATTATGTAACTGATAAATGATTGATATCCAGAATTTACAAAGAGCTCAATAGACTCAGCAAGGTAAATTATGATGTCAAGAAATAGACCAAGGATATAAGCAGGCAATTTTCAAAGGATGAGGTACAAAGGGCCATGAGATATATGGAAAACTGCTCAGGATCACTATTCATTAGGGAACTACAAATAAAATCCATGAAATTCTCCACTTGATTTAGAAATCAGAAAAGAGTAAGTGTTGGCCAAAATATGGGGGATTAGGTACCCTAATCTAATACTGGTGAGAATACAGTTTGGCTATTTTTGTAGTTAGTTATGAAGATTCTTCAGAAATCTGGAAAAAAGATTTTACCTGTTCCTTGCATGATGCAACAGAGAAAATTTGGTATGCATACACTATGGAGTACTACTAACCCATAAAAATGAATGCAATTCTGTCTTTTGAAACAAAATGTATTCAACTGGAAACAATTATCCTTTGTGAAATAAGCCTGTCCCAAAAGGACAAATGTAAGTTTTACATGTTCTGTCATAACTGTTAGTTATTTAAAACAGTTCGAGTTCTAGGTCTAGCTCATAGGATATTACTCCTCACAATAACTATCATATAGAGTGTTACTAATTTAATCTCTCTGTGAAATTGAGTTTTGATTACTGTTTATAGCTTTTGTCTATACTCTTGAAGAGCAGTGCTTTTTTATTATTATTATTTTTGAAGTCTTTATCTAATGGAGTGACTTTGAAAGTGAGCTGAAAATAATTCATTCCAAAAATAATGAAAAAAAAAAACAAATAAGGGAGGAGGAAGGACACTGGGAGTGATTGCTATGTGTATATCTATTCTATGTCTGTATTTTAAAATACATTTTGTTTATCTTATATAAATAAAAATCCTTAGAAAACTAAAAATAACCCAAAAACAAATAAAATGAGCTGTGCTATGGGGATGTAAAAATAGGAAAGGTGGTATATAAAATATACTGTGGAGTACTACCCAGCCATATAAATCAGTTAAATCCTTTGTTGTGCAACAAAATGATGCAACTAGAAACCATTATGCTTAATGAAGTTAGCCATCCTGAAAAATAAAAATATGTGTTTTCTCTGATAGGTGATAGTTAATTACAGAATACAAAATCATGAAAATGAAATATATCTGACTGTTGTTTTTAACATTTGTCTATACTGCTGTTAGGGGAGTAGTCGTGTTTCTTTTCACTTGCTGAATATTATTGTTAAAGTTTCATTAAGCCTGTAATTATAACGTAACCTAAAATGACTGTTTTTGAAAATTAATGAAGAAAAGAATGGACGGAATTATTGGGGTTGAGAAGGGGAAAAAGGGAGAGAGTGAGGCTGTTATGATTGTCTCACTAGAACTGTATCCTTCAGGGGCAAGAGCTGTGACTTACTGCGTGCTGGCATCTTGTTTGGGTGCCAGTTTGGCTCCGGTTGCCCTGTTTCTAGTCATGCTCCCTGCTGCTGTGTTGGTGAAGCAGCAGAGAATTGCCCAAGACCTAGGATACTCACATGGAAGACTCGTAGGAAGCTCCTGGTTACTGTGTTTGGATCATCTTTGGCTTAGCTTTTGTGATTCTTTGTGGAATCTCTCTCTGTCTTGTTCTGGTCTCTAACTCTGCCTTTCAGTTAAATAAATAGGCATTTTTGGAAAATAAATAAAAATAGTTGTTTCCTGGAAAAATATGTAATCAGTTTTCTTATATATTAGTAACATTTTAAATATATTCATGGACTTCAGATGGTTTTGTACCAACATAAGCTTATCTTGCAATTAAATTTTTTGCAACCTTTTAAAATTGCACATGCACGATTGCTATCAGCACATCAAAGAGGTATTTGAATGCCATGCTATTTGTAGCTATATTCACATTAGTGAAGATATGAAAATGAGTTATATATTCATATATTGATGATGAGTGAAAAACTGTTGTGTGCTCTAAAGAGGGAAATCTGCCACTTGCAAAAGTACTAATAAACTTTTAAGGGAAGTATGTTCAGGGAAATAAGGTAGACATGGAGGAATTAATAGTATTTAGTTCTGTTTTAGGAATCTAGACTCTACTATTAGAAGCGGGGGATAGCTGGTGATTGTTAGCTCTTGGGGATTAGTGCAAAATTAAGCATTAATCGAAGAAAACAAGGTTATGCATGGTGACCGAGTCATAGTCTGCCTACAGTTAAAAATACTGTATTGTGTATTCTAAAATTTGAATATATCTTCTGAAGTGATTCTGTTTTGTATGTATGCACACACATGCACATACAAAAGGACAAGAGGGAATTGGGAAGCAACTGATGCATTTATGGGATGTTGTTATAATGGTTGCAAACGATATATACTGATGTATGAACTTGCTAAGTTGTGTGCATTTTACCTTAATGATACCTTGATAAAGTGGAAAGAAACGTACTTTTTTTTTTCTTTCTTAGCCATGGAAGCTTCACAGCATCATTCTAATTGACAATGAAATATACTTCCATCCCCTAAATTAAAGTTCTGTAATAGTCTATGTAGTCCTCTTAGTACTTATTTGTTGCTTGAAAGACTGATTCTGCTACTCAAAAACAAGTATGAGTTTATTGTCACCTCTATGTATTAGTTTTCATTATGTTTTAACTGAATATGCCAGAAAAGCTTAGAATAACAGCAGTTTAAATCACCGGAGTTTATTTCTTTTTCATGTAAAATAAGAATAGATTCAGGCAGCTGAACGCTAATTTGACAATGTCAGTTAGTCATCAATTTTTCAAGTACTCTTTTGCTGCCTCTGCTATGTTGGCTTTCATAACACCCAAGATGGCTGCTGGAGCTCTGGCCATCACTGTCATACTCCAAACTAGAAATAGTAGGAGTCAGGAGAAGATAGGTAATGGGGTTTTTAAAAACATGCATTTTTAAAAGATTTACATATTATTCGTAGTCATTGGCTTGACAAAGATATAAAGCAGTTTGACAAAATTATGTTTTTAACAAATACTGATATACAAGGAATTTCTATTTTTTAAATTTGTTTTGAAATGTGAAAATTAATTTTTTAAAATGTAGAAATTGGTCAATCAGAAAAATGCATTTTTGGTCCTTTTAGAAAAATAACCTTTTTAATTTCAGAGTTGCTTTAAATTTGAAAGACAAAAATTGTAAAGTAGTACAGGAAGTTTCCTTATATTCCATTATTATGAAATTTTTATCACATTTACTAAGATGCCCATCCTTCCTTGATATTAAACTCTCATATCAATATATTTTTGTCATTAAAAATGAATCATACTGTTTGCTCTATTTTTCATTCTAAACTCTGTTTATGCCTCCCTTCTTTCTCAGCTTCTAGTAATTAGCATTCTGTGGTCAAACTTTTTATCTTTTTAGTTCTGACATCTGAGGGAGAACCTGCAGCATGTATCTTTCAGTGTTTGAATTACTACATCTAACATGATCCAGTTTCATCCATTTTGTTACAAATGACAGAGTTCCATTTTTATGGCTAAGTAGTATTCATTGTGTATATATACTATATTTTCTTTGTGCATTCATCTGATGGTATACTCTTTGGTTTATTCCCTATGTCTTGGCTGTTGTGAACAGTAATGGGTGTTTTTAAAGAAATCTGCATGGTGTTTTCTACAGTGACTATACTAATTTACATTCTCATTAACATTGTGTCAGAGTTCTTTCTGCACATCGGCATCATTAGCAGTTGTTAGTTTTTATTTATTTATTTTTTGACAATAGCCATTTTAGTATTAATGCAGTTTGCTTCGTTTTAGGAGGTTTCTTTCCCTGTTGTTTTGATTTGTATAACCATTAAAGCTAGTAACATTGATAATTTTTCATGTATTTCTTAGCAATTTGAACTTAGGAATTATCTATTTCAGTCATTGACATTTTTCTTATAAGACTCGATTGTATTTTTGTTGTTGAACTTTTCTTCCATTTCCGATATACTCTAGATATGAATCCTTTTTATGGATAAGTAATTTGCAAATAATTTCTCCCATTCTGTTGAATGTTGTTTTGGTCTGTTGATTGTTACATTTGCTTTGTAGAAGCTTCTGAATTTTGCATGATGTCTCATTGACAACTAAATAAAAATATTGATAATAATGGAATTCAACATTTGATATTACACAGCTAAATTCCTTCTTAAGAAACCTTTTCTTGAGGATAAAATCCAAGGTTTTCTGTATTATGTAAAGTTTCACACTATAAAGGTATATAATGTGTGTTAAAATTTCTTCCCTTCCTTTTTTGCATTTAATGAAGCAGTGTCTTGCCTTTTTTGTTGTAGATTGTTTTAAATATCTAAATTAATTACAGAAGAAGGGGATTTGATATGTTTGCACTAAATACAATCATTTTTATATTGGGTTGATTTTTTTACAGTTTGAAGGGACTATAAACAAACTGTATATAATTAATTCAATTGATTTTTGGAATGAATTTTATTTTGTGAGTTTAGATGATTTCTTTTTATCTGTAATTAAGATATTCTGTTCCTGCTCTTGAGAATGTGTAGGTTTTAATTGATTTTCTGCAACTTGTGTGGGCACATACAAGGAGCTGGATCAGAAGTGGAGTGGCTGGGACTTGATCTAGTACCCATATAGCCGCTGCAGGCAGAAGGTTACATTGCTGTGTTGTAATCCAGGCTCTGAAAGCTACATTTTCTAAGATTTTAAAATGCCTTTATTAAAATAATTGATAGTGATGTTGGTACCAGTGACTGGCAGTAGAAAAATCCGTAAAAACCTAATATACTTGTTTTTATTTTAAAATTACTTTTTTAATTATTATTTTATGATGCAGTCCCATAGGCTCTGGAGATTTCCCTTATCGCTTCCCCAAACTCCTCCCACCACCAAGTTCCCCTATATCATTACTCAAGTATAGTTCATAGAAAGTCAGATGTTCATCATTGTGGGCATGGACAATGGCAGAGAGTCCAGCATCCTACTGTCAAGATATAGTAAACAGTTTCATTGTAAGTCCATTTTTGTCTGGAAGTAGAGATGCATGCTACATTGTAACCTCACATCTGGATATGTTAGTCTCCATTTCACAGTTACTGTACTTCCCCTTAAATGAAAAGTCACAATACAAAATCAACAATAGGAATAAAAATAGAAATTTACAATGCTATGAAGTTAAATAAAATGATTAGCTATGACAGTCTCCATTACATAGCGATTATACATCCCCTTAAATGAAAAGCCACAAAAAATATCAACATCAGGGAGAAAAAAGAAATTAACAGCACCATGAAGTTAAATAAGATGTTACTAATTCATGTGTTGCTGAAGAAATGAAAAAGAAAATCAAGAACCTTCTTGCAGAAAATGATGTTACTGTATAATCTATGAGTCATTGAATAATTTGATCACAAGAAACTTATGAAGAGATGAAAGTAACAAAAACAAAAACATAAAATTCCATGAGATGTAGCTTCCGCTGATTTTTGTTGGTAAAATGTGTCTCCATAGATAACAAATAGATGTGTTTTGTTTTTAATCCAATCTAAAAATCGATGATGTTTGATTGAGCTTAAGCCAATTACTTTCAGGGTTAATATGTATGTGTGGTAATTTGGCCCATTCTTAGGGTTGTTCATTGATTTAGTCTTCTGTTGTCATTTTACTGGGATGTTCTTCACACTTGCCTTTGGTTTTGTTGGGTGCTATTCCTCTTCTCTGTCAAGAGAACATCTTTAAGTATCATCTATTTGTAGGGTAGGTTTGGAGGAGGCAAATTCTTTTAACTTTTCTTTACTCTGGAAGAATTTTATTTCATCTTCAAACACAAAAGAAAGCTTTGCTGGATATGTTTTCCTTGTTCCACAATTTTTTTCTTTTAGAATCTGGAATATGTCACTCCGTTCTCTTCTTGCCTGTAGAGTTTCCTGTGAGAGATCTCCTGTGAGTTTAATTGTCATTCCTTTATGTATCAGTTGATTTTTTTCACACGCACATTTAAGGATCTTTTCCTTATGTTTGATTGAAGAGAGCTTGATGATCATATGTTATGGTGAAGATCTCTTTTGGTCAAGCCTGTTGGGAGTTCTGTGCCCTCCTGGATATTGTTCCCAATTCTTTCTCTAGATTAGGGAAATTTTCCCTTATTATTTCATTAAATATATCTGTAAAGCCAGTTTCTCTTTCTGCACCTTCTGGGACTCCCATAGTCTTATATTTGGCCTCTTAATAGTGTCTTTTAATTCTTGAATACATTTTTGGCCTGATCCAGCTCTGCTTCCAGCTTTTTGTTTGCTTCCCCCTCATGACAGGAAATATCTTCCAATCCTGAGATTCTTCTGCTTGCTTCATTCTATTTTGGAGACTTTCCACTGTACTTTTAATTTGCTCTTCTGTGTTATTAATTTCTGATTTATCAGCCTTAATTTGCTTTATTACTGCTATTGCTTGTGTAAAATATTCGTTAAACTCTTAGAAACCTTGTATGTGCTTCTCACTGTTGATCAGAAGCTTTAAAATGAGTTATCTGAATTCTGTGTGCCCCATTTTCTCCAGGTCTTCCTCAGTGAACTGTGAGGTTAACATAGGGTTTCACTGCTTTGCAGGGGAGTCTTCAGTAATATTCATTTTGCCTTTGTCTCTTTTTTTGCTCTTGATCATTGTGCTTCTGGTTAGCAGAGTCTTCTCCTTGGTGCAGTTTTCTAAGCTGTGTCACCCACACGTCTACAGTTCAATTTTGGTACACAGCTTTTTACTTGCAGGCAGTTGTGCCACTCCCTCCAGCAAGTTCCAGGTCTGGGTTCTTATGTTAGTTTTCCACCACGGTCTCTACAGCCCCACCTCCTGTGCTATTGTGCTGAGGTTGTACTGTTGTCTGTACAACCTTTCTCCTAATTCTGGTTGGAGCAGGTCCCAGGATTAGTGAGATACCAGGTGTCCTATATAGCTAGATTGTTGATGGTGCTGATCTTGCCAGAACCTGTTTGACGTTAGGTGTGGGTGCCACATGAACCTATTTTGACCTGAATGATACCACAGTCGGTATTATTTTCCTTTGGGACCAGTGCAATCCATGGAACTCAGTGAGTTCTTATGAGCTCAGCACATGCGCAGTTCACTGTTGTCCCTGTATTCCTAAAGCTTTTGCCACAATGTACAAATGGTACCTGATGTGCCTCTACTAGAGTTCTTGATCTGCTGGCCATCACGTCTTAGGGCTACCCAGACTTGTCTTGGGTGGAACCTCTAAAATATCCCTTTGCTGCATTTCACTGTAGCACTGAGTCAGAAATGAGTTCACTCCCAGCTCTGCATACTCAGTCCTTTCCCTTCCCTTTGCCTCCTTAGGCAAAATGGCACCCAATTTGGCTCTAGGGGGCTATCTGGGTTGTGAAATCCACACTGTTCTCACACTGCCTGTCTGGCATCTGCTGCTCTGTCTCTGCTCCTGGTCAAATCAAACAGACCAGCAGGATGGACAGTTCTTTGTCTGGGTTTACCTCCCAAGCTCCTAGTGAAAGTCTCTTCCCACATGGTTGCTGGTGGAGTTCCAGCTGCTGGTGGAGTTCAGATCATTGTTAGCTGAATTCGCTAGAGTATCAGTCGCTGCAACACCACACCCTTGTTTTTGCTGCTTTCCTGTGTCTGTCAGTTTCCAGGTACCCCTGTGGTGTTGTTCTGTCCTCTACTATTTCCTGGAATGTGTCCTCTCAGCTTCATCCTGGTTAAATGTTTCTCCGTCCATTTGAATGTGTCCTTACGCTATTCCTATCTTGATTTTCCCTGCCCCTCCTCCCCCAAAACCTAGTAAACTTTTAATACCCTATGTTATTCCATAATGGGTTGGGAGAGCAGAGAAATCTTCTACCTCCTTAGAATGTGTGAGGAAGATGTTAAGTATAACCTATCAAGAATATAACAGGTAACTTATGGACAACAGACTCAAATCAGCATTAGACATTAGCAAAACTTTAAAGACATACGGGTGAATCCAGAATGATTCTGACAACCTCTTAACAGGAGGTAATATGCACAGAGCAGGGGTGGATCCCAGAGTGGAGCAGGCAGATAGGAAGAGGCTTGTATCCCAACCCTGGAGACTCCCGGGTCCTCACCAAGGACTATCAGGGTTATATCCCAACTGCCAAAGAGACCACGGGGGCCTACCACTGCTCTTGTAGGCCAAGAACTCTGAGGTCATTCACTCCGTTTCGGATCTCCCAAATGGGATGGAAGATGCCCAGATACTTTCTCACAGGATCTAATGTCATCAGAACAATAGCCAGGAGCCCTGTACAGACCTCAGAAACAGAAGAACAGTAAACTTCCTTTGGGCCTCGGGAGTGGAACTTTCTCTGGTCCTTACTTAGTTCCAACTTTGGATCTACACCCTCTCTTGCAGTGACTATCAGGGTTGCTCCAGAGGCCCTTCCACCAAAAAAAAATAAAATAAAATAAAATAAACAGATACCATAAGGAAAGCTTAGAACCTGACAGGAAACAGTCAGCTTGGACTCACATCTCACATATACCCTACTAGGTAGGACACAAAGATAAGTTACTCCTCACTAAGGTATTGAAGATTTCTCTGCACACCCCTCCTAAAACTATTCTGGGCCTCAACTGTTGACACATGCCTTGTTAGGGTTACAAGCCTGTTTGCATGGGTCAGGGGCAGACCAGGGTGAATCAGTTCACCTCATGTACTGTTCTGTGGGTCAGGCCAGGTTCGGTCATGACAAAAACCAGTGCACAATACAGAATGCCAAGGTGAGGTTGCCTGTACTGGATGTGACCGCAGTGCCCAATCAGCACGTGTGAGAACCAGGAAGGGAGGGGTCAGAGCCGGCAGGTGGAGTAAGGGGGGATTCCTTTGCTGGACAGTTACTCCCACTGGAGAGCATGAGCTGGCATGGGGGCAGACCAGACTAAGCAATGCTACAACGCCTGTGCACATCATGTGACCTAGATCAGGGAAAAGCCAGACTGGGCTGATTATATCTACTGGTGCAAACAAAATTAGAGTGAGTGAGGGTTATTTGGGCTTAGCCGCAGCATCAGCTGGCAGAAGCTGGCACCGGGAGCTAATTTTGTGAAGTAAAACCACAGAACCACCTGGAGAGGGCATAATCTGGGAGTGAGAGAGACCTGGGAGGGAAATAGTGGGCTCCTTCCTCTTGGGTTACCACTCCCATGGGAGGGCACAAAAACTAGGACAGGGGCTGGGATGGCTATACAGAGAGGCACTCAACAACATCCATGAGGGCTGGATAATTGAACTGGTTAGATGTAACTAAGCTTCAATACCCATTGACATGTATGAGAGCCAAATGGGATGTGGGACAGACTGGACTAGTCTACTACACATACTGGCAAAGCAGGGAAGGGGGCTGGCCTGGTGGGAGTTATTGTGGGTCGCTCTGACTAGGCTGCAGCTCCCACTTTCTTATGTGAGGGCAGAACCAGGCTGGACTGCAACACCCATTGGTTCCTGTGGAAGTCGGGGCTGAAAACAGAATCAACCCAGCAATTGCAACCACCAGCTGATCAGGGCCATGGACTGTGCTGGGCCCTGTGCTTGGCAGTACATATATGAATCTGGTCTGGGAACACCCCAGACAAAGTTTATTTGGGGATCTCTCCAATTGAAATGCCAGACTCAGAACCCTAACCAAGAAAAGATAGAAGACAGAACAAGTTAACCAACCACCTCAGCTCAATGTTGGCTGCGAAATACTGGGCAAATGGAGACTCCTAGGATAGACAATGTCAATCAGTTGATTCTTCAACGACCTCATCATGCTTGGAGTAGCAAGATTGGCAGCAGTTCATAACTGGTGAACCATCAAAACAACTTGAGGAAGAATCTCGGAGCATGCCCTACATCGGGGACCTGAGGTGGGTGGGAGACTGGGTGGGGCTTCTCCCTCAATATCCTCCTTTACCTCCGCTACATTAAGGAAACAATGTGGAAATAATAGTCTTACCCACTTTCCTATAGCCCTTGAACCTTTTTACCCTAATTAACTATATAAAGATGTCAAAAATGTAATTAAAAAAATGAAAAAAAGAGAGTTATAAGCCTCTTTGGACTATCCTAAAATTTGCCAAGCTCAGTAAAAATTATGCTTCAATACTATATAAACTGCTAAATATAAAAATGAAAATAGACACGAGGCAGCTGAATAGTACCCTATATTCATTTTAAAGTGTTTAGAATCTGATTGTGTATACATTAAAATTGAAATGTCAGTGAAGTAGTCACAGGATGTGGTTAAGAACTTGCATTTTCAAGCATATTGGTCACTCAATACCATGTCAATGAACTCCATAATGTTGTAAATTGTTGTTGATGTTATGTTGTGGCCTTTCATTGGTGGGGATGATATTCTGCCAGTTCTGCTTTCACCAGAGATGGTCTCCCCAAGAAACTGCTGATTTTACCTGGACAATAAGATGCTGGACTCTATGCATGATATATGCTTGCGGTGAAGGAATTATGACTAGATTTGAACTGTAATACTGCAACAAGGTGGAGGAATTCAACATGGGGGAGTCCATGGGGAAAGATTGGGGGAATGCCAGAGCCTTTGAAATTGTGTCATAAAATGAAATGAAATAAAAAAAAATTTAAAAATAATAAAAAAAGATTTTTGTCTCCAAATTCCCTCATGAGAGATTTCAAATTCTAGAAATTTATGTAGTATAATTGAAAAACTATTGATATTAGCTCTCTGATATTTTATCTTATTAGGCCCTTGCATTTACAGATATGGCAGATGTCTATGTATGTGTGTGAATATATATATTAGAATTAACTTTATTATAATTGAATATCAAGACTCCTGTGTTTCTTTTCTATCATTCATAACCTATGTTTTTTATTTTTTTGTTAGAATAAAATGCCTCATAATTATAGGTGACAAGAGTTATAGCCATTATGTTCAAGAAAGCAGAAAGAAAGCGGATAGAATTACATCTTCTGACCAAATTAACTTTCTCATGAGCCTTCTGTGAAGTCTAAAATGCAATCTCTGAAAAACTAATGAAAAAAGTATATTATAAAAATTATATGTGTATCTTAAATAAAATTAATACCAAAATAAACCCATGTTTTAGTTCCATTTTTGCATTAACTTTTTTGCCTGGCTGGCCAAAATTTATATTGCCAAAAGTGTCTTAGTTCATTTTTTTGCAGTTATAACAGAATTTGTAGGCTGCATCATGTATAATACAAATCCATTGACTTGTTCTATAGACTGAGAAGTTCTGAGGCAAATGTGTCAGCATCTGGGGAAGCCCTTCTTGTCCTCTTGGCCTAATCACCTCTTAAATGTTCCAGTTGTTAATACTATTGCATTGATTTTTATGTTTTTAATACATAAGTTTAGGCGGTACATTAGAATAAAAACACTCAGCCTAAGTCATAGAGCTACTCCAGCAGGGAAATGAAGATTTAGAAAAAACAAAATCCAACAACTAGGCACATCCTCATTCACATTCAAGTTAGTAAATAAAGTTGAGAAAGTAGTTACCAACTTTAGTACTCTGATAGTTTAACAATTTTGCTTTCTGGAATTAGACATTTAAAATTTGTCCTTTGGAGGCCTGGTGCCATGGCCTAGCAGCTAAAGTCCTCGCCTTGAACGCACCGGGATCCCATATGGGCACCGGTTCTAATCTGGGCAGCTCCACTTCCCAACTAGCTCCCTGCTTGTGGCCTGAGAAAGCAGTTGAGGACGGCCCAAAGCCTTGGGACCCTGCACCTGCGTGAGAGACCCGGAAGAGGTTCCTGGTTCCTGGCTTTGGATTGGCGCAGCACCGGCTGTTGCAGCTCACTTGTGGAGTGAATCATCGGATGGGTCTCTCACATGGGAGAATGGTCCTAAGGATTTGGGGTATCCTCCTCTGCTTTCCCAGGGTATTAGCAGGGATCTGGATCAGAAGTAGAGAAGCTGCAGCATGAACCAGCACCCAATATTGGATGTTGACATTGTAGGTGGAGGCTTAGTGAGCTGCACCACAATGCTGGTCCAATGTATGCATTTCATTGTTAATTGGTGACTATTAGTCATTAATGAAATGTAAAAGCACTGGAGGAAAAATTTTAGGTTTTGTTTTGGTTGCTATAGCTTTTCTTTGTTCACTAGCATATTCTATTATTATTAATTTTTCTCATTTTAAAATCTGTATGCAACTTTTGTCCACCCGGAAAAATGTGTTCCATCATTTAGAATGTTTATTGGGACTGTGTTCTGCAGATCTTTCAGGATTGATGCAATGAATTTTGGATCTTGTTTATCCTGTTTCATTTACATTTTAGGAGGCAGAGAGTAGACTTGAAAATAACATGTGCTTTTGAGCCAGAGAACTGGATTTAGATGTTGGCTATCCTTGTAACTTTTGTGAGATTTTTTCATTTTTAAATGGGGGTGAGTGCTTTGTTTCAAAGGGAAAATATGAAAATGAGAAATGCCATGAGCAAAAAAAAAAAAATCACATTTATGACTCATAGCCAAATCTTAGGAAATTGGACTGAAGAGAAAAATTTGATGTTGCCTCCCCTGCATTTTTTTCAAATTTGTGTATTTTTGTTGTTTTCCTTGGTATGATCTGTGGGTATAGGAACCTCACCTTTCCCCTTGTCTCCTCCCTCCTCATTTCCCTTCTCCACATTTGTCCTTGTGTTATCACAAGTCCCTTTGTATGTCTCACTTTCTGGCATTTAAATGTATCACGACATGGTATATATATGTCTGCGTTTATCAGACATACTTCTCTTAAGTCTTCTCAATTTCTTCACCACTTTCTTTGAACTTATCACATACTTTATGTATTGTATCATGCGCTAGTACATGGCATGTTTGTAGAAATAGAATTGTAGAAGTAAGTATTATTGCTTAGAGCATGGTTCTTGGATGAGGCTTCCTGAATTAAAATCATCTGAATTAACTCTGATAGTCACTTCCTGCCCTTATGAAATGTTGAGTGGGTTATATACTTCCCTATGTTAAGCACCTTACTCTTAAGTATGCAATCAAGTGGCATTAAATACATTAACAGTATTGTCTGACCATCAATGCAGTCCACTTCCATAACTTTTTAATCATACTGTTTAATAAAATAGAAACTTTGAACTACTTAACAGCAATTCTCCATTTATCTTTTCAGTTTCTAGCAGCAGCTTTTCTTTCCTCCCCTCCATTCCTTTGTTTCTCTCTTCCTTACTAGAACTGAAATTCATATTTATTTAGATAAACAAATATTTTCGTGTAGGTTCTACTTAATCATGAGGTAGAAGAATTACAATAAATGAACTGCTACATATTCACTTCTCCCCGCCCCAAACTTAATTAAGCTACAAATGACAAATACTCATTGTATGTATTAACAGTGTACAATGTAACCATTTGGTATAGTTATATAGTATGAAATGATGAAATAGAGCTAGTTAGCATATCTGTCACTGTACACAGTACTTTTTTGAAGGGAAAACACTTAGTTAAGATCTGTTCTCTTAGCAATTGAAAGTATATGGCATATTACCATCAATTATATTCACCATGCTCCACAGTGGAGAAGTAGATACTGATCATCCTAACTGAACCTTTGTAGACTCCTTGACCACCAACACTGCCCCTCTGCCATGCTGAATTACTGGCATCAACCATTTTACTCTGCCCATCTATGGTTTCACATATTTTAGGCCCCAAGTTGTATGCAAATTGTAAAAAAATAATATGCTACGTTTATCTTTCTGTGCCTGTATTATTATTTCACATAGTGTAATGTCCTCCAAATTAATTTATGTTGCTCCTGACAGGGTTTCCCTTGTGTTTTTAAGGATGAATAATATTTCACTACATGCATGTATCATATTTTCTTCACTCATCCATGAATTAACTCCTAGGTCAATTCCCTAATTTGGTTGTTGTAGATAATACTGTAGAGGACCTGGGAGTATAGGTATCTCTTCAACATACTGATTTTATTCTCTGTGTATATGTATAAACATGGAATTACTGGATCATGTCATAATTTTATTTATAATTTAAAAAAGAAACCCCATACTATTTTCAACACAACACAACTCTCCTAATTTACAATCCTGAAAACAGCATAGCAGGTTTTCCTTTTTTAAACATCGTTTCAACACCTGTTGTTTCTTGTGTTTTTGATAATAAAAATTCTAACAGGTATGACGTGATAGTTCATTAAGGATTTAATTTGCATTTTCGTCATGATTTAGTTTTGGTCCTCATACATTTGTATGCCTTCTTTGGAGACATATATTTTGATTACTGACTTCTTGTACGATACATGTTTGGCAAATATTCTCTTCTATTTTGTAGGTTGTCTCCTCATCATGTTGATTATTTCCTGTGTTTTGCAGAAGCTTTTTAGTATATCATAATTCCATATTATTTTTTGCTTTGTTTTCTGTGATTTTTGAGTTATATATATAAAAAAATATTTGTCCAGTATAAATATTTTTTTCTGTATTTTCCTCTTGGAGTTTAACAGTTTTAGGTCATGCGTTTAAGTCTTCACTCCAATTTAAGGTGCTTTTCTGTAGCTTATATGTTACAGTGGTTCTGGCTCCTTTCAAATGTAGAGATCCAATTTTCCCAGCATCATTTACTGAAGAGATTAACTTTTCTCCATAGAGTGCTCTTGATAATGTTGTTAAAGGTTATTTTTGGTCTGTATGTCTGCTTATATACCGGTCCATGTTATTTTTTAAAAAAAGATTTATTTATTTATTTTTATTCGAAAGGCAGATATACAAGGAGGAGGAGAGACAGAAAGGAAGATTTTCCCTCCGATGATTCACTCCACAAGTGGCTGTAACAGCTGGGGCCAGGAGCTCTTCCAGGTCTCCCATGTGGGTACAGGGTCCCAAGGCTTTGGGTCGTCCTCGACTGCTTTCCCAAGTCACAAGCAGGGAACTGGATGGGAAGTGGAGCTGCTGGGATTAGAACTGGTGCCCCTATGGGATCCTGGCGCATTCTAGGCAAGGACTTTAGCTGCTAGGCCACAGCATCAGATCCATGTTATTTGATTGCTACATCTTTGCAGTGCATTTTGAAAGCATTTAATCTGATGTGTCTAACTCTTTTTCTGTTTGTTTTTATTCAATGGTTTAATGTTTATTTGGCTTTTTAGGGTCTTTGATAGTGCCAAATAATTTTAACACTATTTTAAATTAATTTTTTACTCTTTCTATGAAAAATATCATTGGAATTTTGAGATTGGTTGTTTACAATCTGTAGATCATTTTGTATTTTATGGATACTTGGACAATATCTTTTCAGTCTGTGAACACAAAATATTTCATTTTGTGTCTTCTTTAATTTTATTCATCAATATTTTATAAACTCACTACAAAAACCTCTTACATATTCAGAGAAATTTATGTCTAAAGTTTCTTTAAAATGTTATTATAAATGAGGCTGATTTATTTATAGATAGTTTATTACTACTTAATGATTTTTGTATGTTGATTCTATATGAAATAACTTTACCAAATTAGTTAATAGTTCTCATGTTATTTGTTGGAATCTTTAGGATTTTCCATTCAATTATGTTGTCTGAAAACAAAATATTTGATTCTTGTTTAGGGGTTGGATTTTATTTATTTCCTTTTTTGGCTTAGTTCCTCTGGTTACGATGTCCAGTACTACATTCAAAATAAATTATGAGAGTGAGAAACATTATAGTACTCTTGAGCTTAGAGTAATAATCTTTCAGCTATTCCAAATGGTCCATTTGGTCTGCTTGTTTTTACTTCATTGATTTTCTTTTCTTTCTTTTTTTTTTTTGGTAGGACTTTACATGTATTTAAAAGTTAGAGAGAAAAATGGGGAGAGAGATGTTCTATCTACTGGTTTACTCCCCAGATGTCTATAATGGTTGTGGCTGGACCTGTCTATAGCCATGGGCCAAGGACTTCATCAAGTTCTCTCCATGTGATGCAGGGTTTTGAGTATTCAAGTCATTATCTGCTATTATTACCAAGAAGCTGGATTAGAAATGGAAGTGGGCCTCCATCCCTAATTCTATTGTAAGATCTGTGAGTGTCCCAAGCAATGATTTCATTCACTGAGTTACAACATCGAACATCTCATTGATTCTGTCTGGATGGCCTTTCTAGTCTTGAAAATACCATATTGATATGTCTTACTACTGTTATATTGCTATTTTCTTTCATTTCTCCTAGTATTTTTTTTTTGGATGTTATATTCACATACACAGGCATACCTTTTTTAGAATTATGTTTTGTGGGTCTGGTGCCATGGCCTAACCTCTAAAGTCCTCACTTTAAACGTGCTAGGATCCCATCTGGGCACCAGTTCTAATCCTGGCAGCTCCACTTCCCATCCAGTTCCCTACTTGTGGCCTGGGAAAGCAGTCGAGGATGGCCCAAAGCTTTGGGACCCTGTACTCACGTGGGAGACCTGGAAGGGCTCCTGGTTCCTGGCTTTGGATTGGCGCAGGACCAGCTGTTACAGTAACTTGTGGAGTGAATCATCTGAGGGAAGATCTTCCTTTCTGTCTCTCCTCCACCTCGTATATCTGACTTTGTAGTGAAAATAAATCTTAAACAAAAAATTAGTTTTGCTTTTATGTGCTTCACAAGAACTATGTTTTTAAATTAAAGTTCTGGCCACCTTCGTTTGAGCAATTCTAATGGTACCACTTTTCTAACAACATAGGCTTATTTTGTGTCTTTGTGAGACATTTTAGTAATTCTTGTGCTATTTGAAATGTTTTCATCTCTTATGGTGTACTGTGATTAATGATCTTTTTTCTCTTTTAAAAAAAGAGTTACTTATTTTTATTGGAAAGACAGATTTTCAGAGAAGGAGAGACAGAGAGAAAGATTTTCCATTCACTGGTTCACTCCTGAAGTGGCCACAATGTCCGTAGCAGAACTGACCCAAAGCCAGGAGATAGGAACCTCCTCTGTGTTTCCCACATGGTTGCAGGGTCCCAAGGTCTTGGGCCATTCTCTGCTGTTCTTCTAGGCCATAAGCAGGGAGCTGGATGGGAAGTGGAGCAGCTGGGACATGACTTGTTGCTCATATGAGATGCCAGTGTTTGCAAGTGGAGGATTAGGCTATTAAGCCACAGTGACAGACCTATTTATCATTTTTTTTTTACAAAATATTTATTTATTTTTATCATAAAGTCAGATCTACAGAGAGAAGGCAAGACAGAGAGAAAGCTCTTTTATTCACTAGTTCCACTCCCCAAGTGGCCACAATGGCCAGAGCAAAGCTAAGCCAGGAGCCAGGGGCTTCTTCCTGGTTTCCCACACAGGTGCAGGGGTCTAAAGCTTTGGACTGTCCTCGACTGTTTTCCCAGGCCACAAGCAGGGAGCTGGATGGGAAGTGGCGCAGCCAGAATATGAACTGTCACCCACATGGGATCCCCGTATGAGCAAGGTGAGGATTTTAGCCAATATGCTACTGTGCCGGGCCCATTTTTTTTTTTTTTTAATCAGAAGACAGAATTACAGGCAGAGAGAGGGGAGAGATAGAGAAATCTTTCATCTGTTCACTCACCAAATGCATGCAAACTTTGATGTGGGGCCAAGAAGAAGCAGGAGTCCAATGCTTGTTCCAGGTTTCCCATGGAGGTTCAAGGGCCCAAGGTCTTGGACCATCTTGCACTGCTTTCCCAGGCATATTAGCAGGGAACTGGATCAGAAATGGAGCATTTGGGTCTCAAACCAGCACCAATATGGGGTGATGGAATTGCAGTTAGTAGTTTTGCCCATGATACCACAAAGCAAACCCTGTTTAGTGGTCTTTTTAGAAATATTTATTTATTTGAGAAGGAATGATGGAGTGGGAGAGAGAAAAATAGAGGCACTCCCATCTACTGGTGAAGTCTCCAAATAGATTCAATTACTGGGGCTAGGCTAAGCTGAAACTAGGAGTAGGGAATTCAGTGTGTGTTTCCCTTGTAAATGACAGGGACATTCCCTGCTGCTTCCCAGGTTGCATACTATTAGGAAGCTAGAATCAGGAGCAGAGCCATGGCTTGAAGACAACATTCTGATATGGGATATAGACATTAGGATAAACATCTTATCCAAAAGGCCACATGCTTGTGCCTTTCAGGAGTCTTCGATGTTAGTATATGACTGTTTTGGAGCACCAGGAACTGTGACAGGGAAGACAGCAAACCTCAGTAATAGGTATCTTGTTTGTTCTGATTGCTCTACTGATTGATTGTTTCTTTTTCTCTGATCCTATTCTTAAAATTCCTATTCCATGAGATGCAGAAATATTAAAATTAAGCCAATAAAAAAAGACTTATTTTGTTTGGAAAAGCAGATTTACAGGGAGAAAGAGATAGAAAGATCTTCAGTCTTCTGGTTTACTCCCTAAGTGGCTGCAATGTCTGGAGCTGCACCAGGAGCCAGGAGCCAGGAGCCAGGAGCCAGGAGCCAGGAGCTCCTTCCAGGTTTCCTACATGGATGCAGGGTCTCAAGGCTTTAGACTATCCTTGACTGTTTTCGCAGGCCACAAGTAGGGAACTGGATGGGAAATGGAGCAGTTGGAACAAGAACCGGCGCCCATATGGGATCCCAGTGTGTGCAAGGCCAAGAAATTAAGCCAACTGTTCACCTTATGATTGCCTTAAGTGTTCTATGTTAAAGGGAGGTTTGCACATCTCTTGCTTTGAGTCAAAAGCTAGAAATTTCTAAGCTCAAGGAGGAAGGCATATTGATAGTCAAAATAGGATGAAAAGTGTATCTCCTTTGCCAGTTAGAAAAGTTGTGAATTCAGTGAAAAAGTTCTTGAAGGAAATTAAAAGTGCTAATCCAACAAACATGCAAAAGATAAAAAATGAAAATAGCCTGCTTCTTAAATGGAGAAAGTTTTAGTGGTGGTGTTAGGTCAAACCTTTCACAAATTTCACTTAAGCCCAAGTCTGATCAGGAGCAAGGTCCTAACATTCTTCAGTTGTGTGAAGGCAGAGAGCAGTAATGAAGCTATAGAAGATGAGCTTTGCGTTAGTACATATTGGTTCATGAGATTTATGGAAAGAAGCCATATCCGTAACAAAAAAGTACAAGTAAAGCTGTAAGAGCTCATCCAGAAGCTACTGGAAGGAATCCAATCTAGCTAAGTTGATGAAGTTGGCTGCGCTCAACAGGAGTTTCTCATTGTAGCTGAAACAGCTTTATCCTGGGAGAAGTTGCTGTGTAGGACTTCGGTAGATACAGAAGAAAAGTGAACACCTGACTTAAAAGCTTTCAAAGAAAGGCTGGTTCTCTTCTTAAGGGGCTAATGCAGCCCATGACTTTCAGTCGAGGCCTATGGTCATTTATCATTCTGAAAATCCTGAGACATTTTTTAAATTTATTTTTTATTTATTTATTTTTATTGCAAAGTCAGATATACAGAGATGAGAAGAGACAGAGAGAAATAGCTTCCATCCGATGATTCATTCCACAAGTGACTGCAACAGCCGGTGCTGTGTCAATCCGAAGCCAGGAGCCAGGAACCTCCTCCAGGTCTCCCACACAGGTGCAGGTTCCCAAGGCTTTGGGTTGTCCTCGACTGCTTTCCCAGGCCACAAGCAGGGAGCTGGATGGGAAGTGGAGCTGACCAGATTAGAATCAGTGCCCATATGGGATCCCAGTGTATTCAAGGCAATGACTTTAGCAGCTAGGTCACCACACCAGACCCCTATCCCGAGATTCCTAGAAATTATACTAAATCTGCTCTTGCCTGTGCTGTATAAATGGAACAACAGGGTGTTTTATAGTCTGGTTGACTAAATATTTTAAACTTACTGTTGAGACTGACTGCTCAGAAAAAAAAATCCTTCCTTTCAAAATATCAGTGCTCATTGACTAAACATGTAGTTACAGAGGAGTGCTGATGGAGAGTGTGGAAAGATGTTGATCCCACTTCTCAAGGTTGAATTTGAGTGATTCAATTCTTATTGAATTAAATGCAGATATAGTGGAAATAGTCAGAAAGCTAGAATTAAAAGTAAGTTACCAAATTGCAGCCATTAAATTAAATGGGTAGGATTTGCATCTTGAAATGTATGAGCAAAAAAATTTTTGATTCCTAGTAGAAGAATTCTTCTCCTAGTGGACACTGACCATTTTTATTCTGTCACTATAATATGCTTCTAAAAGACCTAAAATATGACTCCATCCAGATAACCTAGTTATTAATATGTGTTTTCAGAGAGTTGTTTAATTGAGTTTTAATAGAAGATATATATTACAGTTGAAGATGTCAAGAAGTTTTATTTACCTGAAACATTTTATTGTGAATCTGGATGGACTGTGTCCCAACTCCCACTTTTTTTTTTATCTCCATGTTTCTCTTCAAGTTCTAGTTAAATATTTTTATCTTGTACCCCAAACCTTACACATTGTAGTTTTCTACGCTTCGTTATGTACTTACCTCATTAATTCATTTCAGTAGGATTACTTGGAGGTTAAAGATTACTATTCTCACTTTACAAAATTAAAACTTTATGTTTAAATTAAGGTATCTGTACAAGGTCATATAATATTAAAAGGCCACACCAGAACTCCAATTCAGGTTTGTTAAATATAAATCCAGAATAATTTTCACTGAGACATTTGATGATAATTTCTCCAGACTTTTCCATTGTGTCACTCATTGTAACCCATGATTCATCACTAATAAAATTTGTGATCTCAATATCATTTCTGAACTTCTCTTTCATCACTTTTTTATATCAAACCTAGATTGCCTTTATATTGAAAAAGTTGATGTTTTCTTCACCTTTGATCTATTTCACTATCACTTCCAGAATATTATGCTAAATTCTCTGTAAACGCTTACATCATGATATCATATTATATGATCTATAAACCCTACGTGTTTATTAACTTTTTGTTCCATTTCCTGTTCTGATTCATGCAAAAGTGCCTCAAAAAGCATTATCTTTTTTTTTTTTTTTTTTTTTTTTAGATATTCCTAATTGCCTTCTTACTTTCTCTTAAACCCTTGGTCAGTTTTTCACTCCACCTCTACTGTATTCTCAAGATCTTCATTGATCCCTTGGTCACCCACTACAATAGTCATTTTTACTTTTTTACAAAATACTTATTTATTTTTATTGCAAAGGCAGATTTACATAGAGACAGGGAGAAAGATCATCTACTGGTTCACTCTCAAAACGGCTGCAATGGCCAGACCTGAGCCTGTGAAAGTCAACAGCCAGGAGTCTCTTCTGGGTTATGCACACAAGTACAGGATCCCAAGACTTTGGGCCTAACTCCACTGCTTTCTTGGGACATAGGCAGGAAGCTGCATGGGAAGTAGAGCATCTGGGACATGGACTAGTGGCCATATGGGTTGCCGACTATGCAAGGCAGAGGATAACCCAATTAAGCTATTTCACCAGCTCTAATAGCCAGTTTTTTCTAACTTTTGGTATTATTTGACCTTGTCAGTATTGAACTTAGTTGATTATGTCCATTACATGACCTGGCTTCTGGGATTTCACCCTCTCCTGGCTCTTTCACTGACTCACTAGTTATTTATTTTTATTTGTTTTTACTTGGCTCGTCCTCATTTTCTTGCTCTTTAAATATTATAATAATCCAAGAATTGTCTGTGATATTTCTGACAGTAGTGGAAATGATTGGAATTAAGAAGTTAGTTTGTACAGATTAGCCCTTTGAGAGCCTGTTTGTCATTATCTATCTATCTATCTATCTATCTATCTATCTATCTATCTATCTATCTTTTGCTTTAATGCACCAGAGAATGGTATATTAAGCAGTTGCTATGGCCTGGGTCAGACTCAAACTAGAAGCCAGGAACTCCATCTGGATGGCAGGGGCTCAAGTTCTTGAACCATTCTCTGGTATTCGCTCAAAGGCTTAGTAGAAAGTGGATTAAAGTGGAGCAGCAAGGACTCAAACTGGCACTCCCTATATTGGGTGCTGACATCACAAGTGGAGGCTAAAACGCTGGCCCCCTATCGGGGGTCCTCCCGTCCCGCGGAAGAAATCACCCGACACTTGAGAGAGTCTCCAAGGCGCTTTTATTCTGGTCTTCCGTTCCGTCCGTTAACTCCGTTGTGACCGTTATGACCGTTACGCTCCAGCCCCTCCCCCGCCAAGCCCCCCCGCTTAACTGTCAAACTTGACCAATCAACTTAAAGATAACCAAGGCACACCAATCAGGGCAAAGGGCCAATCACAGGGCAGGAAATGGTCAGTGCCCCCAACAGCTCCCCCTTCTTGTTTTATTAAGCAAGGGACCGTGCCTGTCTTAGGTGTTCCGAGTTTGGGCTCCCTTTACCTGTCATGGGCTAACCACATGGCTAGGAATGTGGCGCCTGTTTTAGGTTGGTGAAGCCGTATCGGATACTTACCCGTTTCTGGCTACCGGTCCAGCATGCCTAGCCAGACTTCTGGGGATTCTCTGTTGTGAAGGGCAAGCACAGCTTGCATTAGCAGCTGCTGTTACTGCTGCTGATGCTGTGCTCAAGGATGAAGCATCCAACGACCCCAAAGAATGATATAAGGCCCAGGGCTACTATACTAGCCCATTGGTGTGCAAAGGAAAGATCCTTTAGTATCCAATTTGTCCATTGCTTTACTGTGGCAATCTCTACTTTTGTGCTATTTATGGCTATAATTTGGGATCTTAGTTCCTATGTCAAATTATCAAATCGTATGGACCAGCTTCCACCAGGGGATAGCATAGCGGATAACTCTCTGGACAAATTCAATAGTCAGGAACCATTGGTGACAATAGAGGGAGTGACACACATTCCAGATAGACTAAGCACACAAGAGGTCCCCATATGATGGAAATAAGTTGTGGAATGCATACCAGCACCACAGTGCCAGAGCCATTCCAACACTGGTTAAGGGCTCACTTAACTACAGAGCAATTCAAAAGGGTAACATTAGCACTCATGGAAACAATAAACATAAATGGAGCTTGTACACATACATAAATAGCATTATAGATAACATAACAACTGCAATTAACTTTAACATTTTCTTCCCATATTCTAGAACTATTACTATTATAATTACAATTTCTTATCACTACCTTATCAATAAATGCAAAAGCTGATATATCTGAACACCCACCCCTACTAGTGCAAAGTACCCAGACATTCCAAGACTGAGCAGAAACAGATTGAACAAGGTTACCATGTGTATAGTTATACCCCACAAAGGCACAATTTGAACAGGTAGGAAATAAATTGGTCACAGCAAGATCAGGTGCTACTCTTCTAGGAGTCACAGTACTTTGACAGCAGTCCATTCTGGGGGCCATTTCCAAGGCCCTAGACAGCGAGTCAATATTTGCTGCACCCCTTTTATGGTGCAGTTTTAGCTGGAGATTCTGGTTGTCTCCTCTCGGTATCTGAATGAACATCAGGCTGGTCAGCATCCACCACGTCCACAGGTTCATCTTGCTCTGGCTTTCTTATCACTCGCGTCAAACGTTCTGGCACCCACACCGGTCCATCAGAATCCTGCGGAAAAACACAAACCGCTCCTCGCGTCCGTCGTAAGACAGGATGCGGGCCCATCCATTGTTTTGTTAAAACATCCTTCCACATCACCCAATCTTTGCAGGGGCCTGCGCCAACAGTGTGGCGTTCGGCAGCAGAATGGCCATCCAAATCCAGAATCAAAAAGTTAAAAATATAAGTAACTAAAGCCAATTGATGTTTAGGACTTTTGGGATATAGGGTGGCTCCTACTCCCCCTTTTTGTTTTATTAATAATGCTTTGAGAGTTGCATGAGCACGCTCTACCACAGCCTGGCCTGTGGGATTATATGGGATGCCAGTAGAGTGTTTAATTGCAAATTCAAAACAAAACTTATCAAATGCTTTGGCTGCATAGGCAGGTCCATTATCAGTCTTATAACACTGGGGGACTCCCCAGGCTGCAAAAGCCTGAAGGCAGTGAGATATAACATCTTGAACCTTTTCCCCTGTATGAGCTGAGGAATAAAGAATCCCAGAGCAGGTATCAATAGAGACATGAACAAAAGAAAGGCGACCAAAACTGGGAACATGGGTAACATCCATCTGCCATATATGATTAAGCATAAGACCATGGGGATTAACCCCAAAGTAAGGCTGGGATAAAAATGAGACACAATTTTGGCATTGTCTAATAATACAAAAATATGGTTGGATCCAATTAGTATACCCCAATACCTGCTGGAAATCATTATGCGTCTTTAAACCATCCATTCTGATTTTTTTTTTTTTCGTTTCCATAAGACTTTTTCACCTTCCTGTATACGTCCTCTTAATTTATCAGTGCCATCTGTCAGGCAAGACTTAATCAATGTCCAGAACCTGACCATTCCTGGAGGGATGGGCTCCTGCTGTTCTGCTCTAGCTAAGTCTCTGCCTAAGTGTTCCCATTGTGGCAGGATCAAAAGGTCCTCCTTCAGAAACCACAGCACAATCCTCTGCACCGTTTGCAAAAACAACAGCACTGTCAGCAGTTTCTGCAATAAAGGCTGCATGTGCACTGAAAAAGTTAAATTGGCCATATTTCTAACATCTCTGATCGCCACTAACCTGCAAACTTGACCGATTGTCAAATGGCGAAATTGATCGTTAACTGCGAACTTGAATGGGCGCTAGATTGCAAACCTGAATGGCGGTAAACTGCAACCCTGAATGGCGGTAAACTGCGACCCTGAATGGCGGTAAACCGCGATCGTGAATGGCGGTAAACCATGATCCTGAATGGCGGCAAACCGCGACCCTGAATGGTGGTAAACTGCGATCGTGAATGGCGGCAAACCCAGCTTTAATGGTCGCTACCCGCGAACTTGACTAACTTGACTCGTTGCTACCCGCGAACTTGACTAACTCGACTCGTCGCTACCCTGCGAACTTGGCTCGTCGCTAATCCGCGAACTTGACGTGCACGTCCCCGCTGCTCTCAGCGGCTCCCTGAGGTAACCTGAAACCTCAGCTTAAATGGGCCCCCCGCTGCTGCGGCTTCCTGAGCAAAAAGCTCAGTTGTAAACTAATTCCCCGCTCTAAGTGGCTCCCTGAGCGATCTGCTCAGCTTACCTTCCTGGCGTTCACCAGCTGACTTTTATGGATTCACAGCGCCAGTTATCTTCTATCCGAGTCACAGCACCAGGTATATTCTATCCGAGTCATGGTACCAGATATCGGGGGTCCTCCCGTCCCGCGGAAGAAATCACCCGACACTTGAGAGAGTCTCCAAGGCGCTTTTATTCTGATCTTCCGTTCCGTCCGTTAACTCCGTTGTGATCGTTATGACCGTTACGCTCCAGCCCCTCCCCCGCCAAGCCCCCCGCTTAACTGTCAAACTTGACCAATCAACTTAAAGATAACCAAGGCACACCAATCAGGGCAAAGGGCCAATCACAGGGCAGGAAATGGTCAGTGCCCCCAACAGCCCCCAAACAGATTTTTAAGAAGATGTATATAGAAAATTGACAATGATTCTATCACTTGGTAATGTGAGCAAAAAAGCTTTAGGCTGTTTTTTCCACACTGAATGTAAGTACTTAATGTTGCTGGGTTTTGAAGAGACTATTCATCGGTGCTCTGAGTGAATTTAAGTAAAGGAGATTGTTTAGTAGACATATGCTGGTTGATTTGTGTAAGATGGGGAGCCATCTTGTCCAGAATGTTAAAAAGGACATGACTTGGAAAAGATGAAGTAGGCCCTAGGGCAGGTTTAAACTCTATGGTAGAAGAGCCTTTATAATTGAAAACACATGAGAATTAAATTAGAGGGCATCTTAGTTGGTTGAAGGAGGGTATGCATTATCAGCTCCTCTTTATTTTGTGATTTTTGCATGCCCTGATATATCTTTGTGTTGCAAGTCAAACATACTAGATCAAACTAATGTTTACTAACTTTTGATGTTTTTAAGATTTATTTTATGTATTTGAAAGGTAGAGTTAGAGAAGGAGGGAAGGAGGTAGGATGGAAGTAGAGCATCTCTGATTGATGTACTCACATAGAATGGTGGTTTTACAGGTGACAGCTTAATGCCCTGTGCTATAATGTTGGTAGCTTTTACTCACCTCTCAAACTTTCTTTTGGATTTCCTATTGAAGCACAGATGTACTGTTTCAAGAAGGTTTGATGATAGATAAGCCTTTGGAGATTTACATATATAATCTTGTCAAACTCTACAACTGCATTCTGGTTCCCAAATTAGACTTGTACTTAAAAATGAAATTTTAATTTGCATGCTAAAAACAGAACCCTTCAAAACAACATCTGGCTAGTTCTCCCAATCTATTTCTTCCAGGGTTAGTATTCAGAGTTCTAGCATAGTGTTCTCCAAATTGTTTCCTATCCAATGTTTCCTATCCTTAACTCCTTCAACATTTGCTTTGCACCTGCTCTATACCTGTCGTTGTGATAAGCCGTGGACATCTGAAGATGCATAAAATTTAGAAGAGCCTTCAAGCAGTATAGATAGGGTAGGTAAACAAGTGAAATAAAGTGTTTCACCATTTCTAATTATATATATGCATGTTGCGGAATGGTGACCTAAAGAGTAATTCCCTATTTTGTGGAAGAGTAGAAAATATTCCAGAAGACTTTTCTAGAGAAAAGGTAGCATGTAATATATGAGTTGAGTCTGAGAAGCCAATAAAGTGTTAAGGTACAGAGTTATGAATCTGGAAAAGATAAATTGCCATGAATTAATAGGGCCAAAAATTCAAGAGAACATACTAGAAAGTCAGAACATTTCAGACTTTGGGGAACCTTATATGTAATTTAAGAAGCATATTCATTAAACATAAGCATTCAAATTAATCAGCAGATCTTAATTAGCAAAGTACCATGTTTGCTTTGTACAAGAAAGTGTGGATGAGGCAGGGGTGATATTGTACAGAAAGTATACTTGGAAGGATGAAGCAATTGTCTATGTGAGAGACGATGAGGATCTGAAATACCTAAACAAAAAGCAGTAGAAGCAGAAATATAGAGACATGAATGAGAATCTTCCACACTACTTCCTGATTAATTACATGCTGTAATTTCCCCAATTCTTATATCTCATTTTTGGGTGTGCATTCTATTCTAAATTGATTAATGGTAAATAGATGTAGAAGAAAAATGAGTGGCCCAGAACTGTGTTAGAGCAGGAACAACATTCCCTTGCAGCATTGGCATCCCATATGGGTGCTGATTTGGATCTCAGCTGCTCCGCTGTTGAACCAGCTCCCTGCTAATGTGCCTGGGAAAGCAGCAGACGACAGCCCAAGTGCATGGGTCCCTGCATCCACATGAGAGCCTGAGAAGAATCTTCTGGCTCCTGGCTTTCTTTCTTTCTCTCTCTTTCTCCTTTCCCCTCTTTCTCTTCTTTATACCATTCTCCCAATTTTTTCTTCTCCATTTATTGTTTTCTTCCTCTCTCTTTCTCACTGCAAATAATACCAGCATCATGTCGAATGGGGAAAGACTGGAGACTTTGCCACTAAGATCTACAAGTAGACAAGCATGTCCACTTTCAGCACTGCTATGCAACAGGGTACTGGAAGACCTGTAGAGCTGTTAGGCAGAAAGACAGAAAGAAAGAAAGAGAGAGAGAGAGAGAAAGAAAGAAAGAAAGAAAGAAAGAAAGAAAGAAAGAAAGAAAGAGAGAGAGAGAAGGAAGGAAGGAAGGAAGGAAGAGAGAGAAAAAGAAAGAAAGAAAAAGGAAGGAAGAAAAAGGAAGGAAGGAAGAAAGAAAAAAAGAAGGAAGGGAAGGAAGGAAGGAAAGAAAGGAGAGAGAGAGAGAAAGAAAGAAAAGGAAAGGAAAGAAAGAAAAGAAACAAAAAAAGAAAAAGGAAGGAAGGAAGAAGGAAAGGAAGGAAGGAAGGAAGATAGAAAGGAAAGGAAGAAAGGAAGGAAGGAAGGAAAGAAAGGAGAGAGAGAGAGAGAGAAAGAAAGAAACAAACAAACTAAGGGAATTCAAATAGGAAAAGGGAAAGTCAAATTATCCTTTTTTTTTTGATGACGTGATTCTATGCATAGGAGAACTGAAAGAGACAAAACAGAGACTATCAGAATTTCCAATAAGACTGTTAAATATATTTTGACAATAGGAGGCTGAAATTTTTATCATTATCTATATCTACAATGTCAGCATATACTTAAATTGTCAGCATACACTTAAATATCAGACTGATGACTTGTGACTGTTGCTGAAGGACTGTCATACTATTTTAATAATATGTGGGAAGATAGTGGGAGGGAAGAGAAGATGGGGAGGGTGAAAGGGGAAATTCCTGAGCCTATAGAACTATATTATCAAAAGCAAAAATCAAAAACTCAATAAAGAGATTATTAGAATTCATAAGAGAATTTGGCAAGATGACAGGGTGCAAAATCAATGAACATAAATCAATACTGTTACTATATACAAACAAATTTATGGCTGTCAAAGAACTTGCAACAGTCCCATTCTAAATAGCAGAGAAGAGTCTCAAACACCTGAGAATAACCATATGAAGAATGTGAAAGACCTCGAAGAGGAAAATAATGAAATAATAAAAAAAGAAATAGAGGGAGATATGAAAAGATGGAGAAAATTACCATGTTCTTGGGTCGGTAGATTAGCATCATCAAAGTGCCCATATTACCCAAAGTAAAATACACATTTATCGCAAAACCAACTAAAAAATCCCCGTAACATTTTTCTCAAGCTAGAAAATATGATAAAATATTCATCTGGAAATGCAGTAGACTACAACTATCTAAAGCTATCTTGAAGAATAAATGTAAAGCTGGAGGAATCAGAATTCCAGACTTCAAGACAGAGGACAGTGGAAATCAAAACAGCCAGGTGCTGGTACAGAAACCAAAAAGATGACCAGTGGAACAGAACAGAAACACCAGAGGTGAATCCTCACATGTACAGCCTGCTAATCTTTCAGATTTTAGTAGTGGACAGAAAATAAGGGAGAAAGGTTGGTGTCTTCAATAAACAGTGTTGGGATAATTGAATATCTGCATGCAGTAAGAAAAAAGAAGTAAGTCAGTAAGGGGAAAAGTAAGAAAAAAATACCCCCACTTTTCACTTTATATAAAAAATGAACTCTAAATGAATCAGGGACCTACATCTTTATCCAGAAACCACCAAGCTATTAGAGGAAAGCATAGGAAGCACTCTGCTTCTTAGAAAAGTTACCAAAAGCACAGACAATCAAACCCAAACGAAATAAATGGAACTACAACAGACAAGGGAAATGATCAGCAAAACAAAGGTGCAACCGATGGAATGGGAGAAAATGTTCACACACCACACAACAAATAGGGGGCTAATATCCAGATTTATAAAGAACTTCAAAAATTCAACAGCAGCTACAACCAACCCTATTAAGAAATGGGCAAAGGAAGTGAGCAGAGACTGTGCAAAAGACCACATTGTAGTGGCTAATAGTCTTAGGAAAAAATGCTCAAGCTCCCTAGTTATTAGGGAAATACAAGTAACAACCTCTTTATGGTTCCACTTAATGCCTGTGGAATTGGAGTTAGATCCACGATTGGTCAGAAATCTATCAGCAACTGCTGGTGAGGAGGAGTTGGGGACTTTCCTTGCATGTTTATTACCTCAAGTAATAATACCTGAAATTCAGGAATGAAAGTCCTCAAATCTTCTGAGACTGCTTCTCAACATATTCCTGGTTTCCTTTCACGTGTTTGTGGTCCTGGCAAGAGACCGAGAACCTGCAGGTTGGTTTTACACAGTGTATCAGTGGACTTGCATTCTGGTCATGTTGTCCTCATGGTTCCCAGATGATCACTTCTTTATGAACTTGTGGTGATAATAAGGTTAAAGACCTACTGTGCAGTGAGATGTGGGCTTTAAATACTCTCGCCATGCACCAATAAGCTGGCCAGAAACATACCCATATATTTGGCTTAAACACTGAAATCAACCAGCTAAGCCCCTCAGAGTTGCCTGTAGTGTATTTCAGGTACAGATTTCAGGTACGAACAAATAAATAAGTTGTGCATAGAACAAAACAGTAGCCTGTGGCCCCTACTCATCAGTCTATTTTCATGTTAGAAGCTGTGTGTTTGAAGGAGGTGAATAAGTGCAATAAATAAATGAAAACATTTTTGTTGGAGAAAAAAAGGCACCCCATTCCAGTGTTGATGACTCTGTAGACTAATGCAGCCACTATGGAAATCAGTATGGAGAGTGCTCAGACAACTGAATATTGATCTGCTCTATAACCCAGTGATCCCATTCCTGGAAATATATTCAAATGAAGTGAAATATCCCTAGGAAAGCTACTTGCATCCTATATTTATATCAGCGCAATGCAAATATCAGAGACATGGAAATAAGCCAGAAGCTAGTAGAAAGAGGAGGGGATAAAGAAAGCCATGGTACATCTGCTCTCTATATAGCCATTAAAAACAATGAAATTCTATCATTTGCAATAAAGTGGTCCCAAATGAAGACCGTTTTGTTTGGTGAAATCAACCAATCCCAGGACAAATATCATATGTTCTCTTTGATATAAAGTAAACTTCATGCAAAAATACAAAATAGATACATGGGTAAATAGTTTACATACATATGATCCCATAAATAAACTGTATAATGGAGACTAGAGTATTAGAAAATGAAGTGCTGCACTAAGCATTGCTACTCCTCAATAAAATAAAGAGTTCTAATAAAACTGTTGAATACTCTTTGATACTTTGATACTAGATTTTCTTCTATTGTGTATACTTACAATGTTGTGATACACTTAAGTAGCAGAATGTTGGAGTTGTGCCTGCAGTTGAAACACTATATTATAGTAGTGATATTGAGGAGAATGGTGGGGAGAGGTGAAAAGGGTGGGGGAAGAAGGGAGGGAAAGGGGAAAATTCCTATACCTTAAAAAACATATTGTGAAAAAAAAAAGATGGTTACAAAAGCTACCTACAAACATTGCAGTATAGAACTCTTATATTTGCTGATAATAACTGGTTATGCAGATTCAACGTGTTCAGTAAGACTTAAGAGAAACATGTAGGCCCCGTCTCCCAAGGGTTAATTCCACAGCTTAGCTTGTTTCTCAAGGTGTAACAGGATGGGCTATCTTGGCCTGATACATTTAGCCCCTGGCTTGACAGCAAGTTCCCTCTTCCCTGCTTTCCCTTTTTTAAGATGCCCTCATGGGAGCTTAGGAGTTGCTTGAGCATTGGGAAAATGCAGCTTGACTTTGAATAAATTGGCATTCTCTTCACAAGAATGACCCACTATGTGTTGTCTGTTTTGTCTGTTTCATAAGCCTAGTCCCTCCGCTCGGCTCGGGGTGCATGGCGACGTGGGCATTGCTGACAAAACAAAATGCCAATTTAATAATTGTTTCGTGTTTCAAGGATAGGATACTAGCCATGAACATGAATGTCATATTCATGATCCAGTCTTCATAAGCAATGACAATAGGCCCAAATCAACATCTAGTCCAGTCCTTGATCAAAAAATCAATTGCATAAATGTTTATCCAGAATAGTGGAAAAAATGTGAAAGATAAAAAAGCAATTTCAGGATTTGCTAATTAATGTAAAATGCAACACCACTTAAAACATTATTGGAAATAAATTATCCTGATTGTGTAAATAAGCTTTGGGAGCTTTCTTTACCCTAGAGTTGATAAGGAGCCATGTGTGATGCCAACGTCCTATATGGGTGGTCAGGTCGTGTTCTAGCAGCTCCACTTTTGGTCCAGTTCCCTGATAATGTACCTAGAAAGGAGTAGAGGATGGCCAGACTGTCTCTGCCTCTGCCACCAAAGTAGAAAATATGGAAGAAGCTCCTGGCTCCTGGCTGCGAATCAGCTCAGCTCTGGCATTGTGCTCATTTGGAGTAAACCAATAGGTGGGAGGTTTTCTCTCTCTCTCCCCTCTCTTCTCTATTTCCCCTCTCCCTCTAGCTCTTGCTCCTTTCTCTCTCCATGTTTCTTCGTAACTTTGACTTTCAAATAAATGCATCCTTTTAAGCAGTTTTCATTTACTGTATACTGATCAGACCACAAAAAAGTAGAGTATTTACATGTGAGAGAAAAGAACCATGATCTTATTAGATCATCTGAGATCCATATCCAATAATGAGAAGTTGAAAAACTCAACGATAATAACAAACTCTTCCTTCTAGCAGCTATTGCTAGTGTTTTAGTAATAAGTGAGAGCTGAAGGAATAAATGGTGGCACAATTGTATCTTTAATATGACAATTTCTTATCTTGTGCACACAGTCTTTATTACGGATGTACGCAGGAGTGGAATTGCTATGTCACGTGACAGATTTACTTCTAGTTCTTACAGCATCTCTATATTATTTCAGAAGCATTCACAGTAGCCAAGGTATGGAATCAAAAAAGGTGTATAGTATCAGACATATGGGTAAATATAATATATTACAAAGATACAACCAAATAAGATTCAGCCATTACAAGATTGATATTATGTCATTGCAGTGAAGTGAATGGAATTGAATACATTGTGTTAAATGATTAGCCCAGATATTGAAATACAAATACCACATGTTGGTCTCATTTGTGAAGTTTAAAAAGGAAAAAAATAAAAGAAAAAAGAAAAAAGAAAGAAATTACACCTGAACATAGACAGTGGTTAATAGAGGCCGGGAGAGAAAGAAGTTAGGGAATGGGATATGGAGGGTATTTTGAAAACAGTTACCAAATCTGAGTTATATCTAAGGACCTAAGTTGTTAATGGCGTAGTGCGTGACTAGAGTTTATAGTTATCTCTTAGGGATTGTTATGAGCAAATTGAAGAGGGAAGCTCTAGTCATAACATAAGATAATGTCAAGAAGGGAAATGAGAGTTATCCTGATTTACTCAGTTCATTTAATATACATGTATTGAAATATTATACTTTTGTCCATGTATGTATATATACTTATTTTTATTGATCTAAAACATTTGTAACAATTGTGGTTTCTGTACTATCAGATTCATACTCTTTTAGACATTTTATTCTAGAATTACCAATTGGAGACTTCATCTCAATATATTGTAAAACATGAACTTAAAATCATCAAACAGTGAGACAAGCTGCCTTAGAAAACTGCTATCCTTTTCATGGAGGCATTTACAGTGTAGGCTAGATAATCTTTCTTGGGTTTCCTGTATCTGTATAAAGTGATTTTTCTTGAATAGGATTTTAGACAAGATGGTCTTTTCTGTAACCTTTAAAATCATTAATTTAAAGAAATTATGAATCATCTATTACATGGGCAGCTGAAAATATATTAAAAAAACAGTCTAAATTATATAGGGTGTAATTTTGGGACTGGGCATTGGCACACCAGTCAAGATACCTAAATCATCAGAAAACTAGAATTAGGAGAGGATCAAGGATTTGAGTGCCAGGAGTTCTGGCTCTGTTCCCAATTTTATCTTTCTGATGATGGGTACCCTAGGAGGTGGCAGGGGGTGGCTCAAGTGATTGGATATTGGTCATTCACATGAAAGACAGAGTTCCCAGCTTCTGGCTAGCACCAACTGTTATGTGAACTTGGGAGGTGATCCAGCAAGTTGAGAGCTTGTTGTCATGTATATTCATTATCTATTTCTCTCTCTTTCTCTCTCAATTTTTAAAGACCTGGTGGTTCTGCTTATTTTAAAGTTGAAAAATCTTCTATCAATATATGTAAAAAAAAGTAATTAAGTAACAATCTATCCATTACAGAAGATTAAGTGAATTCATTGAAATGACCTCTTGTAGATGGTGGGGCTTAAGTTACTTCTTGAAGAATGGTCAGCTTTCAGTTTTATCACTTTCAATAACTGACTTGTCAGGAAGTAGTTCTGTTCTTTAAAAAAAAAAAAAGATTTATTTATTTTACTTAAAAGTCAGAGTTGCAGAGAAAGAGGAACAGAGAAGAGCGATCTTCTATCCTCTTGTCGACTCTCCAAAGGGCTGTGATTGCCAGAGCTGATTTGAACCTAGGAGCTAGAAGCTTCTGGATCTCTTTTATGGGTACAGTTGTCCAAGAACTTGAGACATCCTCCACCGTTATCCATTGCCACAAGCAGGGAACCTCCTCCTCAACTGAATTTGAACTGTGGTTACGCAGCAAGGTGGAGAAATCCACCATGGGGAGAGGGTTCAGGGAGGGGTGGGGTGAATCCCAGTGCCCATAACACTGTGTCACATAATGTAATGCAATTAATAAAATAAAAAAAAAAAGTGAACCAGCTTGGACTTAAGTCAGTGCCTATAGGTGATACCATGTTTAAAAACACTTTGTATGTTTTGAAGTTGTGTATTGTCATGCCTACAACTGTCACTCACATCCCGGGATTCCTTTGATAGTTTGAGGTACTACATGATTCACTTCAGATTTAAGAGCACTTTTCTATTTGTACAAACAAAGTCATCAGTAGTTTGATATATAAATTGCATTGAGTCAATAGATTGCTTGGGGTAACATGGGTTTTTAAAAATATTAATTCTACTCCATAAACAGATGTCTTTCTTTTTTGTCCTCTTCAATTTCAATCATCACTTTTTTGTAACTTTAATTGCACAGATTACTTATTTAATTGGTTAAAATTATTCATATGTATTTTAATGTTTTTGTAGCTATTTGGATGTATTTGCTTTCTTGATTTCTTAGTGATTGCATTATTACACTATTAAACATTACTGAATTTATATGTTAATTCCATTTCGTACAACATACTGAATTCATTTCTTTTTTAAGATTTATTTGTTTTTATTGGAAATACATATTTTATGGAGAAGAGAGACAGAGAGAAAGATCTTCCATCTGTTGGTTCACTTCCCTAATGTCTGCAACGGCCCAAGCTGAGCCAATCTGAAGCCACGAATCATGAGCTTGTTCCGGGTCTCCCACATGGGCACAGGATCCCTAGATTTTGGGCCTTCCTCCACTGCTTTCCCAGGCCACAAGCAGGGAGCTGGATGGGAAGTGGAGTAGCTGGGACATTATCCAGCATCTGTATGTTATGTCAGTACTTGCAGGTGGAGGATTAGACAGTTGAACCAATGCATCACCTCTGAATTAATTTCTTAATTATATATTTTTGCTGAAATCTTTAGGCTCTCCTATATGTGTATATGTATGTATATCTATCTATCTATACAAAAATTTCTTTCTTTTAAAATTTAATGTGTTGACAAGATATTTTATAAAGTAATCCATAGTTACAATTAAAGAAGACAATCCCAATTCCCTCACTCCTTTGTTCCCCTCAGTAACCATCCGTCAGTTTTTGCTAAAGACTTAAATTTAACATACTCTATATTCACAGGCTTAATTCCCCATATTTTCACTGAAGCATAAACATGTGCTAAAAGCAGCAATCATATTCCAAAGTGACTATTTACTTTCTAATACATTTTTTCCATATTAACTGCCACATATCAGAGAAGACACATTTGTCTTTTTGCTACTGGCTTATTTCACTAGGCCTGGTGGTTTCCAGTTGCATCCATTTTGTGGGAAAAGTCAGAATTTTTTTTTCTTTTTTGTGGCTGAATAGTATTCTGCAGTGCAGATACTTTACATGTTCCTTATCCAATCATCAGTTGATGGACCTGAGTTGATTTGATGTCTTAGCTGTTGTGTGTTGAAACTCAGTAAACGTGTGTGAAATAATGTTTACTACAAAAAGGGCATTTGACTTTTTCTTTGTTCTTTTGTTGTACTATATGTCTTCTATTTTAGTTTGGCTAACAGTTTATGCAATTTACTTTTTTAATGTTTATGATTTTTCATAATGTTAGTTATCTTTATATCACTTTTCCATAGCATACTTTTGAAGATAAAATTGCAATTCCTTTTTTTATGGATGACAATAAATGAGGCTTAAAGATTTCAGGTCTATTTCTTCAAAACATTTTAGAATTTTTTTATGTATTGGAGGTGAAATGTGAACTTATATTTCTGATTTTGAAATGTATCCTCTTTCCATTTTATCACAACATTCAATTATTCTCTTTGCCTAAGTAACCATGCAATAACTGGGAAAGGGAATAGGTTAATAACAACAATTTAATTGGGCTTTATTGCTAAATGCACTAAGTGTCTGTTTAAATGTGCATTTTTTATAGGCAGTGATTTGGGAAATGATGAAGCCATTGGAGGAAATGTGAGCAAATATGCGGTGCTTCCAGTTGGGTACTGTGGACAGCCCAAGAAGGGACATCTTATTTTTGATGCATGCTTTGAGAGCGGTGAGTATGTTAAATTCTTTTGCCTTTGAGTTTATTTGGTGAGGTTATTTTTTTGAATCAAATTCCATTAGAGTAATTCTACCCATTAAACATTTTATTGTAATGGAATAAATGTCAGTGAAAAATCAGGTTTGAAGGAATTAGCTTGTGTCTAGCTAATGGGAAATAATGATGTCAGTTATATGGCAGTTGTTTGAGTTCTAAGGACACAGATTGCTTATTCCAAAAAACTGAACATATGCTTTGCTCAGTGATTTTTCCACATTGTATTAGTTTACTAGTAATGATATAGCAAAGCACCACTTAATGAGTCCTTTTCAAAATAGAAATTTATTGTATTACGGAGTTGGAGATCAAGTTCTTGTTAGTAGGATAGCTCTTTCTCATTGGTTTAGAGATGGAAGGGATCTGTCCAGTCCTCTTGCTAGGCTCATGGAAATTATTAGTAATATGTGGTCTTAAGAAATTTCATCCTAATCTGTAACTTCTTGTATACATGGTATTCTCCCTATGATATCTATCTCCAGATTTCTCTTGTATGTTGTCTGTCATATGAGATGTATGACTCACACTAATAATCTCATTTTTAAAAGATTTATTTATTTTCTATTGCAAAGTCAGATATACAGAGAGGTGGAGAGACAGAAAGAAAGATTTTCCATCTTTTGATTCATTCCCCAAGTGGCTGCAACAGCTGGAGCTGTGCTGATTCAAAACCAAGGGCCCAGAGCCTTTTCTGGGTCTCCCACATGGGTGCAGGGCCCCAATGCTTTGGGCCATACTAAACTGCTTTTCCAGGCCACAAATAGGGAAGTGGGGCTGGTGGGATTAGAAGCGGCACCCATATGGGATCCCAGCGTGTGCAAGGTGAGGACTCTAGCTGCTAGGCCACTGTGCAGGGCCCCAGCAATCTCATTTTAAACTTCAGTAGTTGCATAGAGGTCTTCAAGTCAATTCGCATTCTGAGGTGCTGGGGGTTAACACTTCTATATATGAAATTTGAGGAGACACAAGTTAGCCCACATTAGTGTTGTCTTTTCTGTTGTATCTGAATAATGTCCACATAATTAGGACTAAATTTTGTACTAGTTCCTTGTCTTTAATATACTTTGTTCCCAGGAAATACCTTTAATTGTTTAAACTTTAGTAAGGACCAGAAGATCTTTAGTAATAATAAAAACTCTATGAAAGTGTGTATTGTCCTCATTTTAAAGATTAAATGTTGCCTGGATTTATCTATAGCATGAAATAATCCAGAGTTCCTTATTGGAGGATATTTTATTTAATAATTATTCAGTCTATCTTCATTGCTTGCAAAAAAGTCCAATACAAAAATTTTCCCAGTCTGACATCATAATCCTGAAATGAATAATGTATACTTTGCTAGCAATATAAAAATAGTCTGTCAGTTATTTTTTGTGGTCATACATGAACCTTGCAATATAGTGTGGAGGTTGGAATCAGACTATAGTTTACATACCAGCTTGAAAAGAATCACAGTGTGCAAAAATGTCTTTTGATATTAATAATGTTATATAGCTATAATAAACATTAAAACATATATTTGCTTCTTTAAAATGTTAAGGTACTTTACTAAAATAAAATAGATTTTATTTGAAAAATAGATAATGGGGGTCCTGCAATGGTTCAGCTGGTTGCTTCATGTCCCATTCGGTTTTCTGCTAATGGTCGGGACAGCAGTGGAGGATGGCCCATCGCCTCAGGATCCAGTACTCATGTGGGAGACCTGGAGGAACTCCTGTGTCTGGCTTTGGATTGACTCAGCTCTGGCTGTTGCAGACATCTGGGAAGAGAGCTGACAGATAGATATTTTTCTGTCTCCTCTGTGTAAATCTGTTCTTCCAATAAAAAGAATAAACAAATCTCTTCTAAAAATAGGTAATGAGGAAATTCAAGGAAGGTGATAAGTTAGTTTTGGCAAAGAAGACTTATCAAAAATTAGGCTATCTGTGTCCCAGTCTTCATCAGGCTTTTTGTCTTTTATATATGTTCAAGCACCGAAGTTGGTAGTTGAAATATTCAGGACAAGTTGGTAGTTGGAAATAAATTGAGGTACAGTCCTGCTCTGTTTGTTTACTCTCTTCAGGCTTCAGTGGACTGATTGATGCCCCTTCCCCGTACTGGATAAGATAATCTATTTTAGACTAAGTCCACTGATTCAAATGCTATGCTCACTAAGAAACACTCTCCCAGACACACTTGGAAATAATATTTTGTCTGGGTGTCACATGGCCCCTTCAGATTGGCCTCCTTAGTACAAAGGGTCTGACATTGTGGTGCTTCCGGTTAAGCTGCCATCCATGATGGCTGCATCCTGTGCTGGTTTGAATTCCACTGGCTCCACTTCTGACCCTGCTGCCTACTAATGTGCCTGGGAAAGCAGTGAAAGATGACACAAGGCCCCTGTGTATCTGTGATATAGATCCAGATGGAATTTTAGACCTCTGGCTTCAGCTTTGTCCAACCTGGACCATTGCAGTCATTTGAGGACTGGACCAGTGGTTAGAATATCCCTTTGTCTGTCTCTGTCACTCTGTCTTCCTGTCTCTCTGTAGATCGACCTTTCAAATAAATAAGTGTATCTTAAAAAGAATAATCACCACAGGGGAAATAGCAAATGCAATTCAGTTGCATGGATATATAAAATGCATGATATTTTACCTTAGAAACTTATATACAATAAAGTGTACATTTTTCTGAAAGATAATATCTTAAGAGAAAATATGTCATGTACTAGAATGTGATAAAAATTCTTTCTGTTGTGTTTCACAAAGTGGTCACTGAAATAATATCCACAGCATCTTCAACAATATCCTTTGGTATTTACAACATATTTTATAGGAGTAAAACTTGTTATCTGCTTTAGTGTGGTCTGGGGGTTATAATGCTCAAGGGTGAAAAGCAATTTTAGTGAAATCAGTTCACTTACTACTTAAAACAGATTAATGTGTGTTTCATCTCATCTAATTTAATTCGAGGATTTATTTTAGATTATTTATAAAAAGGGTGTCAGTGGGATTTTCTCAGTTATGCAGCTCTGATGTACGAACTGTGGACAATTGCTGCGTGTGTTTTTAAGGATTCTGAGGGTGCACGCAGGCTTACTGAGGAGTGAGTTAGTACATTCAGGGGATTGGGAGTATTGCTTCATGTTGTGTGAGCTGTGTTACCTTTAGATAAACCTTCACAAGCAGTTTTTTTTTTTCCTTTTCTTTTGAAGTTTCAGAGTTTGTGATGTGCCTAGCACATTGTTTGGCCCCTAGCTGACAGATAACTATTCAATTTTTCTTGTAAAAATAGGCCTGTGGGTCAGCTAAAAACCCTGTTATGAATGTCTGATCTTTTTAATGTTGTAGCCCTCTGTCCTCAGGTATTATTTCCTTTAGGAAAGTAGCTACACCGGCCTAATTTTCTCTCTCTGGAGCTGCTTTAACGTTTCTTGTTGTTTGTACTTTGTTGTTTCCTTAGCCACAGTATGACCTGTTTCAAGATAGAGTCAGAGTCTGATAACTCTGTTCTCCCACAGAACCACGCAGTGTCTACAAAATTCAGCTCTGCATTGATTCTCTATTTGTTGAAGTAATATGAGCAACAAAAAGACGAAGAAAAATAACTTTCTGCATGATAGCTTTGATAAAAAACATAAATATTTGTTTGTCATTCACCTTCTATGAAATCTAATTAAACATTTATTCCCATGCAAATGCTGTTTCCTTTGTACCTGGGACTCCTTTTTCTAGGTGGTGGTATTTGTCAGGCAGGTTTGGGTGTCTGTATGGAAAAATGCTCTTAGGAGTTCTATGATAGCTCTTGTTGCACTGGGTTCCTGTAATTGTCTCTCCCCTCGTTTTTTTTGTTGTTGTTTTTTTTATTATTAGTGCAAACTCTTTGAAAACAGAGATGGTCTCTTAGTAATTTTTGTTTTCTAGCACCTGTGTAATCAGATAAAAATCTCTCAATAAATATGGGGATAAATGAGGGATGACAGCAGTGATCAGCAATATAATCATCAATGAGGTTTTAAGACCAATATTTTATGTTTAGATAAAAATTTAGCAATAATAATAACATGAGTGAAATTTATTTACTTATTGGTTTTAAGACACTGTGACAAATAATTTACACATTTGATTTTATTTCGTACTCACAAAAGCTTTCTTGAGTTACTATACTAATTTGGAACTCAAGGAAACTGAGGTGCAAGCTATTACAATAATTTGTCCTAAATTATATGTTCTTCAAGTGGTAAAGCTGGTTTTGACACTTGCTGACACTTGCAATATGCTGGTTTGCTTATTGCTGGTCAGTATATTTTATATATACATATATACACATACACACACATATATATATAATAGATTTATCATTAAAATTTTCTCACTAAGGGATAAATTAAGAATACTTCCAGTAGTCAGCCAGAACGTGTAATTAAAAGAGAACTTATTTTTGATATAACAGTCAAAATCTATGTGGGCTTTTTTTTTAAGATTTATTTTTATTAGAAAGTCAAATCTTCAGAGAAGGAGAGGCAGGGAGAAATATCTTCTATCTGCTGGTTCACTCCCCAAGTGGTGCTAAGGTCGGAACTGAGCTGATCTAATCTGAAGCCAGGATTCTGGGTTTCCCATGTGAGTGCATGGTCTCAAAGCTTTGTGCTATCCTCTACTGCTTTCCTAGGCTACAAGCAGGGAGCTGGGTGGGAGGTGGATCACCTGGGACACAGACCAATGCGCAGATGGGATCCCAGCACATGCAAGGCAAAGATTTTAGCTCCCAGGCTACTGTGCCAGACACCTCCCCCCCCTTTTTTTTAATAATGATCATTTTCTGTGAACTTTTGATGTGCCCTTCTACGGTTAGGAAAAAGTTTCTTTGATAAAGAAAGCTGGAAAAAAATCAACCTTTCAAAAAAAAAAATACAGGTAAATAACTAAATACTAATCTTGCTAAACAGCATGGTAAATTTGAGAATTATTTCACGATTAGCATGCTTGAATATTAGAAAAAATATAGTTTATATATTAATTCATTGAAAGATTTAGTATCTTGTATTTCTTTGGTGTGGCGTGAACAAGGGTCAGTGAAAGACAAATGTTTTTCAGTACTTAATATATCCTTTCCAAACAATGGAAATAAAAGTGAAATTATTTAACTAGAACACTTACTGTTTATTTACCTATGGAATGTTATATTTGTCAGAAAACTAGTGTCATATTTCCTTTTGAGAAATACTCTTCATAACTGGCATAGTATTAATATTACATTAAAATCAGGAATTTGTCTTAACACCTCATCTGAATGTTTTATTCTATATTTATTTATTTTTTTTAATGGGAAGCTGCATACTATACTACCACAAGCACAGGTTTGAATCTGACTGACCTGCATTGAATGTTAACTTTGGCAGTTCTGTTTAGGTTACAACAGTGATGTCATTCAAATATACTCATTTGGAAAGCTAGAAAAAGATCTATAATAGAGAATAAAGAAAATTAGGAATAATGTATAAAATAAGTTTAACCAAATACTTGACATTTAACCTAAGATACCGATTCTGTGTATATTCCTTATATACAAAAATGTAATAGATACATGTTTGAGTATATTTGTATTCTTAGTAGCAATTGTTAGAACATTCTAAGAATATAGGAACTTTAGATCAGATTCCTCCCAGATTCTTTGCCTGAGATAAAGACTTACATTTACATTGAATATTCAGTAAGGAAACTCTGGAAAGATAAGTGAGAGAGAAGCAGGAATCAGCTTGGAAAAGATGAAAAGCCAATACATTGGTCACATTGGTCATTCAGTAGCATGTTATTTAACTACAGGAAATTGTTACTTTGTTTAACTCTCTTTCTGTTGTTGATTTTGTTTTATGGATTTTCATATAAGGGTGTTGCCAGCCGCATCTGCATGTACTGGCTACATGCCGTACCCAAAATGGCGCCGGCCGGAAAAGCCACACCTTGGTTCCTGGTGACGTAGCTTTCGTGGTACTGCGCAGGCGCCTAGCACATGCCCAGTGAGCTGAGGCGTGGCCGGCGCATGAACACTGGGACTGACGAATCCAGTCGCCCAGGACCCTGTGTAATCATGACGCCGACCTATCATCGGCGGAGGCGGGGCCAGTCAGCACATAAGAGCAGACAGCCTGCCGGGATCTGAGCCTTTCCCTCCTCATCTTCGTGCGCGCAATAAAGATTACCGCAGAAGACTTCACTCGCGTCTGCGTCTTATCGCCGGACGATAAGAAACGTGGGCGCGACATAAGGGGATGTGTAGTAACTGCATAGTAGAGACATTCAGATATATGGTGCAGTGTGCGTCTCTACTTCCAAACCAAAGATGGACTCCCAATGAAACTGCTGAATGTATCTTGAAAATAGAATGCTGGATTCTTTGTCATTGTCCATGCTTACAATGTCAGGATGCATTTAAATAGCAGAATGATGGACTTATGACTATTTTAGAAGGATTATACTATTGTAATAATATAGGGGAAATCAGTTGGGGAAGGGGATTTTGAGGAGAAAGGGAAATCCCAGAGCCTATGGAACTGTATCATGGAATAATAAAATAGAGAAAGAAAGAAAAAAGAAAAAATGCATTCAGAAGGAGGAACAGACAGCATTGAATATAGAAGTAATAGCTTCAATGATAGGAAGTTTAAACCTGTCATGCTTCCATATTTCTACCACTATGGTTAGTTTCATCTGTGTCTTGTTATGTGACGTTTACTCATGTCCCCACTGGATGAGTTAAACCATCCATTTGTTATCTCCTTTGTAGTAGGTGTAATTATGATTCATAACAACAAAAACAAAACCAAAAAACAGTTACCTTGGTGTCAGGTGCATAGTAATATAGTAGACAGTTGTGGATCACTCTAAAATCAAAAGCTTATGAGCATAAACTTTTAAAGAAAGAAATGTTCCTTTGCACAAAACTGTACTCCTGTTGTTGTTGAGAGACATTTTCAGATATTTAAAAATATATGTCAGTTGTAGTGAGGCATAAGATTATAGCATTTTGAAGAAAGAACTAAAACCAAAATTGAACTCTGCTTTTTGTCATTTTGACAAATGACATTTATCTATATCCTTTTGACATTTATCCTTTCTTTATACTCAAAAAATCTTAGATGGACTCTTCTCTTTGGGGAAAAGTTTTTACAGTGTGCCTTAGTATAATTATGATAGAATCAATATGGTTTGTTTTAAAAGGTGAGATGAGATGTTGGTTTTTTCATCTCTTAAAATTTACTGACTAGCAGGTGTATTCTAACTGTCTCTTTTAAGTTCTTGGCTTATAGGATTCTAGTGGGAGAGACTGCCAAAGGATATGATTAAGTTGACCAGGTAATTGAACATCTAAATCAGCTATTTCTGCTTGGACAGATACTAACCTGCTAGGGATGCTAAGGCAACAAACATATTTTGCCTGGAGTTTGAATGGGACTAAGCACAATGCTTAGTTCCTTTAGCTCTAATTCAATCAAGTGCAGGGTGCTAAGAGAAAACAGCAAAAAAAGACCTTTTGCAAGTTGGCAGGAAATAGTTCTTAGAAGAGGGAGGCTCCATGATCAAAGTATTGCAGGATTGGAAAGAAGTTTCCAGGTGAAGCAGTATGGGAAAGCACAGTTGATTCTTAACACTGATTCACCTCAGGATACACGGATGTTAGAGAGATAATCGTATTTTCAGGGAATGGAAAACTGCAGCTACTTCTCAGATAGTGACACTATTCCTGAGAGGGAGAGTTCAGTGTGACTTTGTTGACTGAAAATGCACTTTTAATAATTGTGTTTTTTTCAACCAATAGAGCAATTTTGAATATTATTCATTTTGCTTTAGATACTATTAAGAATAAAAATGATCTGATAATCTCAGGGAAGACTTTTGGAGAGTTTCACAAATTCAAATATATTTTACAATAATAAATTTTTCAAGGACATCAGAAAAATGACAGCTAAAATACAATTCAAATAAAATTGTCACTTAATGTGGAAGAAGAATCCAACATCGCTTATCTACATCAAGAATAACACCCCTGCTGTGAGCAATAAAATGAGAAGGTTCATTTTATGTGTGTGACCATGAAGCTAGGCTTCAAAACCTCATAAAATCATTAGCACTCAGTCATACCTCATGCATTCCTTCAATGAGGTTAAGCACTTCCAACTTTCTTCATTTATTTGTATCTTTGGAGAGGTGGGATATACTACATTTTTACTGCAGCGTTTGAGCTTTGATTCTTTTTGTTGATGGTTCTAAATATGCGTTTAGAGTTATCCATTTATTGTAGGCACTTGGGGAAGAAGTTATGTTTAGCTGAGAACTTCAAATCTTAAGAGGAAGGACATGTCTTATTTGGTATCTACATTGGACAGGTGCTTTGCTTAAACGTAATTGGTGTCACCCATCCCTATCTCCTTTGTTGAAGGAGCAAGTGTACTTTACTTTTTCCTTCTTTGAGCACTGTCCTGTTGTCACTCTTGTGCTGCATTCTCAACCTGGTTTGAATTTAATTCCCCCCTGGAGGGTTTCCTCTTCTTAGCACCCCTGTTCCTTATCATAGCACTCCTAAGGGCCTGCCTAATTTATGTGTATTGCCTTGTTGATTTGCTAATCCAAAGTGTTAATCCTGATTACTGAGGTTAGCACCTTGTCTCTACTGGATTTTTTTCCCCCAACAGGGTTGTAGGAAGAATTATCATGCAATATATCCTAATTTCTCTCTGCTTGTAACTAAATTGTTGATTATAATAGCTTACAACATTTTACTCCTATAACTCCATCCTAGACCAGGTCATCAAAGTAGACTCATATAGCAACTTTCTGAACAGTCTCTCAGATTTAGCACTGCCTCTCTCTGGTATATTATTAATAGTGCCACCTATGCAAAAATGCAAATCATCCAATTATGTTCCTTCATTACTTCAAATATGTCCTGAATGTAAAGGTCTTGTAAAGATGAACTGAAGGGGTTTGAACTATGTTTGCTATATTTAAGGAAGTCATTTTTAAAAAAAGTTTGTGTTTATTGGAAAGTCAGATATACAGAGAAGAGAGCCAGAGAGGAAGATTCTCTGTCTGATTATTCATTCCCCAAGTGACTACAACGGCTGGAGCTGAGCCAATCTGAAACCAGGAGCCTGGAACCTCCTTTAGGTCCCCCATACGGGTGCAGGGTCCCAAGGCCTTGGACTGCCTTCGACTGCTCTCCGAGGCCACAAGCAGGGAGCTGGATGGCAAGCAGGGCTGACACGATTAGAACTGGCACTCATATAGGGTCCCAGCACATGCAAGGCAAGGACCTTAGCCGTTAGACTACTGTGCCAGGCCCAGGAAGTCATTTTTACATGTACCTCTTCAAATCATCTTAATAGACTTACAATGCAATAAACTGCCTCCTATGCTTTTGCGGTAAAAAAACAGAAAAACTACACATACACACAAGAAAAAGGGTGTATATAATATATATGGTTGATTGTATTTGTTTATAGTTTTTTTTTCCCAAAAATATCTTAAGAGGGCCCAGCATGATAGTGTAGTTTCTTAGCTTGAGTTAATCCCATTGTTTAGGTTTGCTTTAATTGCTTCTGCTTCTGGGGTCTTTGCCAAGTAATTTTTCGCTATGCCTGAGTCTTTCAGAGTATCCCTTCCTTTCTACAAACTGCAGAGTATAGCTTTGCTAAGCTGTCTCCTACGTATGTTAATGCTGTGTGTTAACACTTATGTAAGGAAAACATCTGCTTTTGTTTCTTTTCCCCTCACAATCTATCATGACTATATATGTGGAGTTATTGTGTATAACTTATATGAAGCTCATGCCATATGCGCATGTAGATTACCATCTGACTTTGTCAATAATCAAGCTGAATTTTATCCTGTTCAGTGAAATAAATACAACAGTCGTGAGTTTGAATGGAAAATGGCTATAAATGTAAATCCTGCACTTATCCTTTAGTAACTGAATTTGCAATTTTGAAAGTAATCCGTGGACCAAATTTTAATTAGCACTGCCTTGAAAGGTATCATCATAATGTCCTTGAGGTTCATCTTTTTGGCAAATGACAGGATTTTGTGCTTTTTAAAAAATGACTTTTGCAACAAAGTAGATACAAGTGGAAGCAATTACAGTTAGTGAAACAAACCAGACTCCAAAAAACAAAATATCATATTTTCCTTGATCTGTGATAACTAATACACAGAAAACAACATGATGTAATCTGTATCAGTGAATCTGACATCTTGAGATTTAATTATTTTTACAGCATTTAGAATACACTATTAAGGGACAATTGTTTACTTTCCTACTTGCTGTTGTTGAAATTTTACCTGAGAAAGTAATATGCCTGTGAGTGTGAAATTAGCTGAGAGTATGCCTTTGTGAAACATAAGAAAAAAAGACACAGTATGGTGGCCTAGTGGCTAAGGTCCTCACCTTGAATGCACTGGGATCCCATGTGGGTCCTAGTTCTAGTTCCACCAGCCAGGCTTCCCATCCAGCTCCTGTTTATGGATTGGGAAAGCAGTCGAGGAAGGCCAAAAACCTTGGGACCCTGCACCTGTGTTGGAGACCCAGAAGAGGCTCCAGGCTCCAGGCTTCAGATTGGCTCAACTCCAGCTGCTGCAGTTACTTGGGGACTGAGTAATCAGATGCAAGATCTTCATCTCTGTCTCTCCTCCTCTATGTGTCTGACTTCGCAATAAAAAAAGGAAATCTTGGAGAATCAAGATGGTGGAACAGGGTAAGGACATGTTTAAACAGATGAAGAAAATTAGCCAGTGTGAAGCAGAGGGGGCACATTCCAGAAGATAAGAGAGGACAGAATAGCAGCAGAGTGGTAACCAGAGACTGATAGACACAAGAAAGAAGCAGACACAACGGTGTAATGTTGCAGTGACCACTACCTCAGCTGCATTCAGTGAGTGGTGATCCAAATTGCATCAGCACCCGGAATTCCACCAGCAACCTGGTGGGAAGGGACTTTCACTGGGAGATCAGGAGGTGAACCGAGAAAAAGAACTTCCTGTCCTGTTGGTCTGTTTATTTGACCAAGAGCAGACACAGAGTGGTGGATCCCAGACAGGCAGTGTTGGGAACGGGTGGATTTTACAAACCAGTCTTCCCCATAGAGAAGTATCGGGTGACATTTTGTTTAAGGAGGCAAGGGCTAGTGACAGTACTGTGCATGTACTGAGTGCACATTATAAAACTAAAATATTTGAAAATATAAAAACAAAATAAATACATTTAAAAAATGAGTAGTATTATATAAAATTGCACAATAAAATATATGGCATTTCTTTACCCATTTATCAACTAATGTACATCTAGATTGATTGATTTCAATAGCATTGTAGTTTTACATTAAGTGAGGTAAGTCAGGAACAGGAAGATAAATACCACATGATGTCAGTCATGCATGGGACCTCAAAAGTATCTCATTGGAGATTGAGAATAGAATAGTCATTTTCTGAGACTGGGAGTGTTTTGGGAAAGAGCAAGGGGATAGGTTGGTGAACAGGTATAGTGTTGTGGGAAGAAAAGAGGAGTAAGTTCTAGTGTAGTATAGGAAAGTCCAGTCACTGTGACTAATTGTAAGACACTTCAAAATAGAGGAGAGGATTTTGAAGATCCTTGTGTAAAAGGAAGTGAAAATTTAAGGTAATAGATATACTAATTACAATAGTCAGTAAATCATGAATCAGAACACTTACTCCACCTCATAGATATCAGTGTAATGTGTCAATTAGAAAAAAATTTAAAAAGGATTAATAGTTTTGAACTCTCTTTCTGGTATAAACCCATATTTTCATCTACTTTATTATGTTCATGACTATGTACCTTTTTATATTTTAAACTGAACTGCTTAGCAAATCAAATGTGTCATGTTCTGACTGAAACATGACAAATCCCTTTGACATATTGTGAATTGTTTTAATTTAAAAAATCTTTGGTTCTTTTGGTCTCTTAGAATTATCTTTTTTTAAAAAGATATATTTATTTTTATTGTAAAGACAGGTTTATAGGTATAAAGAGAAAGATTTTCCGCTTGCTGGTTTATTCCCTAAGTGGTCGCAATGATCAGAGCTGCACTGCTCTGAGTCCAGGAGCCAAGATCTTCTTCTGGATCGCCCATGCAAGTGCAGGGTGCCAAGGCTTTGGACTGTCCACTGTGCAAGACATAAGCAGTGAACTAGATACGAAGTGGAACACCTGGGGCACAAACCAATGCCCATATGCGATTCTATGCTTGGAGGTAGAGGATTATCTAGTTGAGCTAACATGCTGGCTCCCATGTCGAATTATCAGTGACTCAACTCTTTGCCATATTTAATCATTCACAAAATCTATTACTTTGTCTTAGTAATATCAACCCTTTTCCATTATCTCACCACAAAAGAACATATATGTCGATACATTATGTATGTGTTTATGTTCTATGTACGAATCATTGTAATATCTAAATTTCCTCTATCTCAGTATAAGATCTCTGGTGTATTCCATGAGCCTTCTCATATATGGATTTTCACTTTCATCCTGTTAACTAATATCGAATCCTTGTTATTGTAACTTTAATCATAATCTCATCTTTTGTTGGTATACTCTTTTTCATATTTTCGTTGAAATAGATTCCTTCTAATACCTGTTTTGAAACTTTTGTGTTCTTTGTGAAGTTTTTATTATCCATTAATCTGTATGTTGCCTTTCCTGTTTCTATTTATAGTTATGACTTTCTTGAAAAATTTTTGATACATAATTTTTACTGTTGTCTACAAGCATAAGCTTGTTGAGAGCAGGAATTATGATTTGTTTTCTTACAAACTTTCATGAATGAGTAGTACTTGGCGATTGTTTAAAAATCAGTATGGAACTAGTAAAATAATCGAAAGTTTCTACTCACCTGAACATTTCATTTTTTTTTAAATGAGTAAAACATTTTTCTAGTTTTCTCTTCTTTCTGTCTTTATCTATACAAAGGTAGAGTTATTGGAAGAGATTATAGAAGCCTGCTGTGACTTGTTCCATTAGGATAGACTAGTCTTATAGTGTATGTAAGGTGATACTGATGGCTATTTTAATCTGATATTTTGATTTCATCTTAGTTTTTAATTTGTTGTTCTATTCATAATTTGTGTATCAATTATGAAGCATTTGTATTTAAAATACTACTGAAATATGGAAGAATACACTAGTTTAAAATAAGCATGTTGGAAGTATTGTCTCATAGGGCAGATTTCATTGCCAAATTTAGAAGTAAATGCTCATATATATATGCATTGGTTTATTATTTCCCAATATATTTTTATGAGTTTTTAAATAATTTTTCTGCTCACTAAACCTGAATTGCAAAGGGTGTTTTGCTTTGTTCAGTTTTTAAAAGTATACCAGATGAGTGCTACACATAGGGAAAAAGAATTGGGTTTTTATTTCTCAAGTTCTAAAAAGTGATAGTGAAGTAGTTATAAAATATTAAGTAAATGAATTTTTAATTTTGAATGCAACAGTGATTAAATATATTTTATGGAAAGTTGTATAACCAATAGAGTCCTAGCCTTGGAGAGACAAACCTGGTTTAATATCTACTAGGTAGCTTACTTTGAATTACACGCTCCTGAACACATCAGCATTTTCTAGAAATTGAAGTCCCAGGATCAGCCCTGGAATTATAATTTGTACTTCTGTAGAAATCTTCACATACCTCAGGGCTTAATGTTTTGTCATTTTGCTTTCTTCCTTTGATGGTTTATTGGGTTTATGTGTCTTAATTTTTCTTTTACCTTTACTTTTTTTTTTTGTCTCTGTGATGAAATTTAACTGATTAAATGAAAGAATTTTCTTGACATAAATATCTATATTTTTTCCTTGATGAAACATGTATAATATATATATATATATATATTATATAATATATATATAATAGATAATCCAAATATGATTTACATATACAAATATTCAACGGCATTGGCTCACAAATGCAAGACCTGAATAGGTCACTAGACCGGAGATCCAAGGAATGATCTTTAAGTTTGGGAAAGGCTTGGGAAAGAAACCATATTGTAGATGCAGCCTGAAGGACATTTGCTGGCAGGATTTCTCTTCCTCAAAGAGGACAATCTTTTGTTTTATTTAGGCCTTCAATAAAATAGATGACTTCTGCTCATGTTATAACTGTATGCTGTATTCAAAATCTAATTTAAATATTAGTCCCATCCAAGACATCTCCACGAAAGATATCTAGAGTAATGTTTGACAGCATAGCTGATTACTGTAGCCCGCTCAAGATGATACATGATTTATCCTTACATTTAGCCATTCTGGATTTCAGTTTCCTCATTTTAGAATATGTTGTATAGTAAAATGTCTTATAGAATTGTTGTAAGTATTCTTCAGGTTAATATGACAGATGCCTAACATGTAGACTTTTCTTAAGCATCAAAAATATGAACTTTCCTTGACCTCTTTAATTTCCTTTTCATCCTTTTCCTTTCCCTATGCTTCCTCTTTTCTGTTTTCATGAAAATAAGTTCCCTGAATATTTATGATGAATCTCAATATTTATTCTACTTGAAATAGGTAGAATATTTGTGTATGCTCTAATAGAACACATCAGATTGGAAGCTCTTGATTATTTGAAAAAAGAAAATGGTAAAGAAAGAAGACACAGTTATTTATAATAATTCATTTCTTGATTCAATACTTTGGGAATGATGTATTGATTGCCCATTATATTCTGTTTGTGTCTCACTTAGAAGCTTGGAAGAGATTGGGTGACACACTGGAATGATTGCTTACTGACATATTTGAGTAAAGATTCTGCAGAGTACCTTGGAATAAAAATCTGTAGAAGTAAACAAAAAAAGTCTGTATCTCAGGTTCAAAAGAACAGATCAGAATCTTTCATGCTTCCTTATTATATATGGAATAAGGATCTAATGTTGTTTTTAATGTTTTCTATGACTTCACCTCCTGCCAACCTCCACAGACTTCTTTTTAGCCTTCAATTATACTATTTTTAATTATACTATTATAGCTTAATTCTCTAAGACCATGTGTGATACAGTTTTGTACTTTCTGTAATTTTCTTTTCTGAAATGCCAACATTATTTTTCCCTGGCTTATTTGCATTTTTGATTCAAGATATTTAAGTTTTCTAAGCTTGGAGCCTTTTCTGAAATCCTAGCTTGGTTTCCCGGGGTGGGTTTATTGCTTCTAATCTCTGTGTTATAATGTTTTTGTTTCTTTTATTTTTTTTTTAAAAAAAGATTTATTGATTTTTATGGGAAAGTCTGATATCCAAAGAGGAGGAGAGACAGAGAAGAAGATCTTTCATTTGATGATTCACTCCCCAAGCAGCCGCAACGGCTGATGCTGCACCAATCTGAAGAAGCCAGGAGCTTCCTTCAGGTCTCCCACGCATGTGCAGGGTCCCAAGGCTTTGGGCCGTCCTTGATTTCTTTCCCAGGCTGCAAGCAGGGAGCTTGATGGAAAGCAGAGCCACCAGGATTAGAACCGGCACCCACAGGGGATCCTGATGCATGCAAAGTGAAGACTTTAGCTGCTAGGCCACTGTGCCAGGGTTATGACTTAATATATCTTAATTCCTTTCAACTCAAGTGTTTTAACTCATTCAGTTCAAAATCTTTGAGAATAAAATACAGAACTTAGCATTGTCAGTAAGCATGTATCACTCGTAGTGCAGGCATTTTTTTTTCTTGGACCAGAGTAGCTTGTGTAACCACGTATCAGCTCAAGAATAATATGCCACACTTACTTTGATATATGGTTTAACTTAGGGCTTCTGTGTAATGATCACTTTTTAAAAATCAAAGGATTTGTTTGAAAGACAGTGAAAAAGAAAGATAGAGAAAGAGAGAGAGAGGTTCTACTTGCTGTTTTACTCACTAAATTGTTATAATATCCAAGGCTGAGCTAGAATGAAGTTGGGAGCCAGGGACTTCTTGCAGATCTTACATTTGGGTATGTGGATTCAGGGGCCCAAGCTCTTGCATCATCTTCCATTGCTTTCCCAGGCACATTTCAGATAGTCGGATTGGACTGAAAGTGGAGCAGCTGGAGCTTGAATCACTGTCCATACTGTGTGCTAGCACTGCATCTGGTAGCTCAACATGACAGGCCATAGAGCCTGCCCCTAATTGTCATTTGATCTGCACCTTTTTCTTTATTTAGATCTCTTGTTTTCTGTTTCTTATTTCTTTGAGATGGAATTTGTGCCTATATGTGTGTGTATATGCCGTGATAAAAGATTAGCAAATTTTTTTAAAGTTGAAAAGTGAATATAATTTAAAATTTAATAGCTATCACCCGCCTTCTAGAGCCAATAACTATTTTATTGTGTTTCTGTGCGACCCATTTTCTCTTGAGTCCCTATGTTTTCAATAATCTTTATTCAAAAAATATTATTTTTTTTTGTGGTTTGTGGCCATTCTTGTTTGTAAACTTTTCAGATCTGAATGTAACTGATTTTTAGAATCCTTCTGAGCCTCAGATTCTTGGTTTTACTGTTTCCCTTAATTTTTTGCTTGAAATCTGCAGAATCCTTTCCTGATCTCATGTTTTGCTTACAGTATCAGCAAGGAGCAACTGATATGACTATTACTGTATATGTTTTAAGATATAGGTATAAGAGTTACAGACCCCTCAAACCCATGCCCTTCCTTCCAATTTCTGGAAGTCAACATTTCATCATTTTAACATGAGTAACTATTAGTTACCCTTCTAGATCCATTTTCATATTGCCTGATTGTCTATTTATTGTCATATTTATGGGCTTCTTTAAGAGAAAACTCAAGTTTAAGACACCAAGTTCTACATTTGTTTATGTAGTGTTAACATTTAAAACAAAGAGATCCCAAAATATATAATGCTGGAAATTTAGGAAGAAGCTACTTTTTGCTCATATACCAAGTCAAAGCATGTAAGTGTTCATGTGCAGTAGGAGTCTGTCTTCACATGGTGATACAGGGTTTTGATGTTTACATCTTGTGAGTTTACTCTTCCTAATCATCTGAGATGGAGATTCACTAGATTTTTCAAAGTGTTAAACTGAAAGTATCTATATCTTTTCAACTCATAATCTGTTGTTATTCAAGTGAACACATGTAAAGGCAGAAAAGATGGAGAGCAATCTATTTCCACGAGGAACAACATTAGTAAGAACAACAACAATAAAAACACAGGAATTTTGGTAAACAGTAGCAATTACTGCAAAACCATTTCCATTCATCATCCCTGGAATTTGTATGATTCCAGAGTAATGTTAAAAACAAAATTAACATATACAGGTATACTTTGGTGTTAGTGTGTACAATAAGCATACAACATTTATGCGAGATAAAGAGTGAAGGAAACAAAGATTGTCTAGGAATAGGCTTTGAAGGGTTTAGAGAATTCAATTCAGATGTCACAAATAAAATGACCTAATAGTTGTTAACCCATATGGAAGATATTCTTAATTGTTAATTTAAAATTTGTTTTAATATGTTATCTAATTTTATGTTCTGAAAAACATTAACAAAAGGAACAAATTCCTTTTCTGGAAGTTAAATATTACATATAATGTTCTAATTGAATGTTCTAAATGAATATGATTTAAATCCCACTAAGAACTTTATAACTGATAACTTATATATGTTGACCCACATTGGCACCGTTATGGGATTCTGGCACTTGCAAGGCAAGGATTAGCCACTGAGCCATCGTGTGCCTGAGAACACCTTATTAATGACCTTGTGTTTTCTTATCCTTGATTCCCTTTGATCCTACATTTTGAAATAAGTAAACACCTCAAATGAAGAATATTTTCACATTTTAAATGTCCTTTGAAATATCACACTGCTCAGTTTAAAGGGGGAACTTGCAGTAGTCACAATGGGAGGTGATAATGACACATTTTTAATGAATACTTAGAAATGTGCACGGCATATCATGGGTATTTTGATTTAAGCTTGTTCGTCACTATTGCTACATGGGTGAGACCTTAGGGAATGGTGGAAAATAACAATAACAAGAATGGCCATAAAAAACTAGAACAGCTCCCAAAATTTATAGGATTTACAAAGTTTTCTTGTTTGTTAAGATCTCTTATAAATCCTGGATAACAACTAAGACTGCATTTCTTTCTACATTTAGGAAAAGAAGTTATCTGGTCATGAGATTCCCAAGCCTTGGTTGATAAAACATCTTTGAGGATGTTTCTAGATAAAATAACTACTTCAGATGGTAGACTGAGTAATGTATATTGCGCTCCCTAAAGCTAGTTGACCCCTTGGAAGGTATCAAGGGCCTTAACAGGACAAATGATCTAGTATCTTGTAAGGAGCATTTTTCCTTGTGCCTGACTATATCGAGTTAGAACAGTTATTATTATTATTATTTTTTTGTTCCTGCCTCACTACTCAAATTGAAGCGCCAATTCTTCCTGTTAGCATTTAGGTCAGAATTTTACCACTGGCTTCCCTGTGCCTTCTGCTTATCAATTGTAAATCTTGAGACTTGTCAGCTATTATAATCGTATGAATCAATTCCTTATAATAAACCTTTCGGCACACACAGACACCCTACCCCCTATCGATTCCGTCTCTCAGTTGACTCCTGTTAACGTGTGTACACACACACTGAGATTATGTGATAATGAAATTCAGCGGGAACAATGAAGAAGCTGCTATTATAGGAGAGGCCCAGGGACTTGGTTCTTTCACTCAGCATTCTCTTGAGGAGGCTTAATGGTGTCTTCACATTGACATTTATACATTATCTTATCTTATGGATGTTAAGTAGATGTTAAAACCAGGAAGCTAATTTCCAAATGTTTAATTTTTGTGGAATTACTGGCTATTATGGATCAGTGTCATTGCCTTTCTTGCAACATTTGGCTTACCTTACCTCAAGTTGTAAAAATTGAAAATAGAAAGATGGATTCTTTTCCAAATTTTATATTTTTTTCCTGACAATTGATCTGCAATCCCAGGCATTGATTAATGAATGGAATATGCATAAGATGCCATCAGCTCACATATATGACATTACTCAGATGTCGCAAACTCTGGAAAAAGCATGTGAGTGATTTATGGAATTGATATTAATCTCTTTCCAGGAAATGCATTACTTTGGTTACTCGGGAAATTGATGTTACCACTGTAATGCCAAATTAATTTCTTTCTTGCTAGATCAGCACTGTAAATGGAAATAGATATTAACCTTTAAACATCTAAACAGGGTAAAATATGGGAAGCAATTTTATAAGTAAAATTTGGATGTTCTTTGCCAGTGGGAGGGGTACATACTTGGTATATATGTGTTTTGTGCTTTTTGAGATTTGTGGATTCAAGGCTATTGGATCATATTTAAAGCAGAGCTTAATATAATTTTGGAATAGGATAATTATAATGGGATCTGAATATTTAACACAGGACTATAAATAACAGTATTGCAAATGAGAATTGTATTTTATTAAAGAGTTTCCAAAATCTGGGGAGTGAGATCATTTTTCAAAGGAAAATTTTTTCCAGGAATTCTCAGCACTAATTATCCAACAATATTTTAAACTCAATGTTCTCACAAACAATATTTTTTCCTTTATGTATAGGAAATTAGTTACATTTCAGGCAGCCTCTTTTCCTTCTATGTATGTCTGAACTTGCACTAGCTAGTTCTCTCTGATTACCTTATATCCTATTTATTGCCTTTCGGAAACTTTTTTTGTCATTTTAGTTTTTGTCACAGGCTAGCTTATTCATATCCTTAGGGTTAACTTTGGCCTGCTCAGTGTAACTTAGCAAATTCATTTTTTAATTTCAGTTCCTAATTATGAGAAGCAAGCTTAATTGGGTAAATTTAGATTTGGTTAAACTTGTGTCCAAGGAGGTTTTTGTTACTTTTTTTATTTTTTTGGTTTTTAAGATTTATTTTATTTTTATTGGTAAGTGAGATAAACAGAGAGGAGCAGAGACAGAAAGGAAGATCTGTCTGATGATTCACTCTCCAGGTGGCTGCAACAGCCGGAACTGAGCTTATCTGAAGACGGGATCCTGGAGCCTCTTCTGGGTCTCCCATGCAGGTACAGGTTCCCAAGGCTTTGGGCCATCCTCGACTGCTTTCCCAGGCCACAAGCAGGGAGCTGGAGGGAAGCAAGACTGACGGGATTAGAACTGGTGCCTATATGAAATCCTGGTAGGTGCAAGGTGAGGGCTTTAGCAGCTAGGCTAGTGTGCCGGGCTCTCCAAGGAGATTTTTTTTTTTTTCTCTTTAATTGTTGATCATAGGTCAACCTCATCTATGATATGGGTGTGGCAAATTCTCTGAGTAGAGGATGCCATTGTAGGGAGGTGATAATGTTATCTCTGGCATAGTTTCTGGGCTTGCAGGTCTGCAATTGTTATTTCAGTTTGATGGATCTCTACTTTGGTGGGTGCAGTTGCCACCTATTTTTGGCCTCTAGAATTTAGATCTATTGGTAGACTGAACATGTCATTACAATCTGTTTCAACACTGAGCTTTCTTGACCAAGGAATGCCTTTGAGCAGTATAAGACCTGCTTCTCACTAGCCTTATTTTATGGTGTGCCAGAGACCAAGCCTAACCACCAGTTTGCAAGTTATAATAGTTCTGTGTTAATTTTATTGGTGTCTTCTACAGAATAAAATCCTTTCTTGACATTTTCTTTTCTATTCCAAAGTCTTCTAGTCACCCAGTTTAGAGTCTTAGTACCTCTCTAATCATTAGTCCCTAATGTACTTGCATGATTCATATCATAGCATAAGGTCTCTGCTCAGCTGCCTTCAGAGAGGAATATGCTGGCTCTACAAATAATGAAGTACTATCTATTCCCAACTCATTATCGCTTTTAGCCCCCTTTTCCTTTTTTTCTTCACATTTAATATTAGCAAAGTTGCTATACATATCTTTTAATTGTAACTATGTACCCACTTCTTCTAGAATATAAACTACATGAGAACAAGATTATGTCTGTTTTCTTATAGTACCTTGTATCAGTAGCACTCAGTAGAGTATCTCATGCAAAGCCGTTGCTCAGAATATGAGAATATTTTTAAAAGTTTAGGAAAACTGAATTGAAAAATAAGTTAATTTTGTTACAAAATATAAAATCCACACTTTTTTTGTTGTATGCATTTTGAAGCATTTTTTGAAGACCTTCTCATACTCGGGTTAGATGAATGAATAAATGGATGAATGCATGAAAGGAGTCTTACAGGTTACAATGGAACCACCAAGGAGAGGTGCCTCTTTTTATTTTTTTCGTGGACAAATAGCCATATCAGGAGATTTCTGCTGAGAATGGAAGGATTTAGGGGAAAAACTGTTGCTGTGTTACTCCCACATGTATTTGATGATACAATGTTTTGTTGTTCATAGGAGAATGCATCGTAAGCAGGTTTTCCTTTTAAATGCCCCACAAATGGTGCTTCATTTTACATGAATGAAATTTAAAATGTTTTTCTATGTCTTCATATATTTTTTTGTAAAATCTCTGCCTTGCAGTGTGTAGTAATGAGCTTTTAAATGTTAAATGGGTTTCTTGAAGTGGGTGGGTAGTAGTTTAGTTATATATCCTCAGAACCCAGCACAATATTTAGGAATTACCATTCCAGTTGCAGATTTTTAAAAATAGAAATTAATTGGAGTTTTCTTGGAACATCCAGATATTCTGTGTCTCTGTCTCTCCCTAAAAGCCTGGCACTTCTACAGCTATTTATTCTAGTCAGCACTGTACTTTTTAGTCCTGTAAATACCATAGCTCTGGATTCTTTCCCGTATCTTTCATCTGAGAGATTTTTGTAATGAGGACCTACTCCTTGAAATACTTCATTTACATGTATGATTTATTTACATGTAAATTCCTTCCACCTGTTTTTGAGCTGTTATAAGACAAGGGCTGACTAATGGACTGTCTTTGCATGTGTAACTTAATATGGTATTTGACATATAATAGTTCTGCAGTAAATGTTTGTAGAATGAATGATAGTAAATTGACTCCCTTTGTAGAAAATCAACATTAATTAAGGGGACTCTGGAAAAGGATTATGGGTAAATTATATAACAGGATAATAGTGTAATATATGCTGGGCTCTAGCAGTTGAAATTCCTAAAATGACTAGTGAGGTCAGTGTCTGTAATATCAATGTCCCAAGCTTGTGTGAAGAAACCTTTGGTTGAACTTAAATCCTCATCCCCTACTCATGAAGCTTCATGTCATCATTTTTCATGTGAGAAGAATGCACAGGAATGGGATAGCGATGTTTTGATGCATGTAGGTGAATTTGAAAGTGTCATCAGCAAAGCAAAAACTACAGTCAGCTTGTGGTTTTCAGTTTTAGCTTCAAGAGAAAAGATGTTGGAGTATCATACTCGAGCAATACATTGGGTATTTCTCTCTACCATTTTTCCATGTTAGCTATATTATGCTCAAACGATTGAACTCTGACAAATGCATTTATCACTGTCGTTAAGTGTAGCAATTTTAGCAATGAGCTAGATTGGGGATAACCGTATTTACATACAGTATATATACCTTTTCATTATGTAAATGTTAGTTTTCTATTTTGTCTTACACCTAGAAGCAGGATCCAGAGCAAGCTGGTCCTGCTCAGCAAATGCCTCTGGACCTCTGGTATAATCCAAGGACATTCTTCAAAGTTGGACATTTCCAAGAATAATGGCTTCAGAATGGATAGTATTGAGTGAATTTTTGTAAAAATCAATGTAGAAATACAAAAGCATGAAAAGGAAACATAATATGATTCCCCAAAGTAAGATAATATTACATTATGTTTGGCTTGAAGATGGGGAAATTGGTGAAATTCTTGAAGAAAAATTCAAAAGAAATATTGCAAGATTACTTAAACCTTCAAACAGCTTCATGAAATAATAATACACAAATATGACTGGGATGAAAAATTCTATAAGGAGATATTTAAATATTAAATAAATCAAATAAAATATTAGAAATGAATAACTCAAAGTGTCAAATAAAAAAGTACCATGAGAAACCTTTACAAAAGATCAGGTAAGAGAGGAGAAAGAATGATCTAAATTAGAAGATAAATACTTTGAAAAATCCTGATCAGACAATAAAGAAGAAGAAGAAGAAAAAAGAAAAGCCAAATGAATGTTAAGGATCTATGAAATGCCATCAATCAGAAAGTCAAAACCATGTGTCTTAGGAGTCCCTGAAGCTTTGAAAAAAGGTAATGGATTAGAAAACTTAGAAAACAATGAAATATTCAAAGAATATTTTCTGAAATTGGAAAAAGATGTGAACATTCAGATGTTAGAAGTGCATAGAACCACAGTTATCATGACCCATATATAAATTCACCTCAACACATCACAATCATACTTTCCAATGTCAAACATGAAGAATATGCTAAAATCTACAATAGAGACACACAAGATTAGCTTTAGAAAATCTCCATTTAAGACCCCAGAGTAGAGTAGGGGGCCAGGAGGAAGCTCACGTCTCAACCCTGAAGACTCCCAGATCCTCACCAAGGACCGTCAACACGGACACCAAGAACTACAACCCAACCACTAAGGAGACCATGGGGAATAGGAGTGCCTTTGGAGGCCGAGAACTCTGAGGTCACCCACCCCCATCTGGAGCCTCCACAGGGGATAGAAGAAGTCCAAACTCTGCAGTGCAGAAACCAGCACCATTGGAACGATGGCCAGGAGTCCTGAGCGATCTGCAGAAACAGAAGAATAATAAACTTCCTCTGGGAATAAGGAGGCGAACTCTCTGGTCCTTGCCTAGCTCTGGCTCTGGGTCCCCACCCTCCCTCACAGTGACTATTAGGATTGCTCCAGCAACCCCTCAAAACAAACAAATATACATACAAACAAAAAATCTAGAATGGACAGACAACAACATGGAAAGCTTAGAATCAGACAGGAAACGCCCAGTGTGGACCCAAACAGGTCTCACTAGGTGGGACACAAAGATTAGTATCGTCTCACTGGGTATTGGGGATTTCTCTGCACACCCATCCTAAATTAAAAAAAAAATGTATTGTACCTAAACTGATAACTATATGGAATCAGGTTAAATACAAACCAAAATTGAAATGTCTATGAAGAAGTCACAGGATGTAGTTAAGAAACTGCATCTTCCCATCAACATACTATTAATCAATGTCATGTCAATAGATGCCATGAGGTTGTAAATGGCTGTTGAGGGCATGTCGGGACCTTTAATCATTTGGGATGAAACTTAGCTGGACTTACCTTCAGACCAGAAATGGTCTCACCAAGAAATTGCTGAACCCACTAAGATAATAAAACTTTATGCTTGGTAAATATTTTCAATGAAAGAACCACAACTGAACTTGAACTGTGGTAATGCAACAAGGTGGAGAAATGCACCATGGGGAGAGGGTTCAAGGAGGGGTGGGGGGAATCCTAGTGCCCTTAACACTGTGTCACATAATGCAGTACAATTAATAAAATTTAAAAAAAAATAAAATAAAAAAAGAAAATCTCCATTTAAACTGAAAAGGTTCCTCTGCAGATGCCCTAAAGGCCAGAAGAAAATGGAAATGTATAGACCATGTCTTAGAAGAGCAGAATACTTGGCCTAGAATGCTGTACCTAGTGAAGCTTTTCTTCATAATTGAAGGTAAAATGAAGTCCAAGATAAGAAAAAATATATAAAGGATTTGTCACCATCAGCTTAGCCTTCCCAGTGATATTCCAAGTGCACACACATACACACACACACACACACACACACACACACACACACACACACACACACCAAAGATAATTAACATGATAAAAGAATGCGACAACATAAAACTTATTAATATAAGAACAAAATTGATTCATAGATATATATTAGGAATATTTATGAAAAAATTGCAGGACCCACTCAGCATTCATTTGATTGCTCATGCACTGAATTTCCCAATTTAAAGGTACAGAATGAATAGATTTAAAACAAAGTCCATCTATATGCAGCTTACAATAAATGTATTTCACCAATAAAAATACAGAAATTGGAAGTGAAGGATGGAAACAAGATATCCCATCCAAATGGAAATAAAAATTAGCAGAAGTAGGTATTTTCACATCAGTGAAAATAGACTTTTAAGACAAAAGCTGTTGATAGAGACAAAGAAGGTTATAATGTAATGAGTAAGAAATAGATTGAACAGGAAGATGTGACTATAATAAATGCATGTTCACACAATGCTAAGACAGCAAGCTTTTAAAAAATAAATGTTAATAGATATAATGGGAAGCTTAGACTACAATAGAATAGTAATGGCAGACCTTACCACCCCACTTGTATCATTGGAGAGTTCTAATTGGAAAAAAATAGTAATTAAAAAACCAAACACATAGCTAATTTCCAGTATCAGCCAAATGGACCTAATTGATATCTATGAAACATTTCATCTCACACACAGCTGCAAAATAAACATCCATTAATGCATGACGGATTTTTTAGGATAGACCATATGATAGCCCAAGGAACAAACTTCAACAAATTAAAAAAAAATGAAATTGTGCCATTTATCTTTTTTGATCACATTGGAGTGAAGCTGGATATTAACATAAATTCTAGGAATGAATAATATGCTCCAAATGAGCAGTGGGCCATGAAACAAATCATAAGAAAAAGTTTTCAAAATCCTTGGGAAAAAAAAGCTAATATATCAAAAGTAGTAAGTTATACTTAAGGAAGTGTTAAGAGGAAAGTATATAATAAGTTGTGACTATGTCAAAGATTTGAAAAGGTATGAAATAAATAGTCTAAGAAGGCAAATCAGTGACCCAGAAAAATGAACAAAACCCAAGTAAGCAGAGGAAAGAAATAAAAATTGGAGAGGAAATAAGCAAAATTAGCATAAAAGTATACAAAGTTCTATGAAAAGAAGAGCTGATTTTTTTGAGAAATAACTCCAGTTGATAAACCATAGCCACAAAAAGTAGACTGCCCAAATTCATAAAGTCAGAGATGAAAGGGAGATATTATAAGTGAACTTTGGGAATAAAAAGAACCATCAAGGATCATAACCAACGGCCACATGTGAACAAATTGAAAAATCTAGATGAAAAAGATAGACTGTTGGAAAAATACTGTTTGACCAAAACTGAGGCAGAAAGAAATAAAAAAACTTGAGTAAACCAGTAACCATGGATGGGACTGTGTCAGTAACAAAGATCTGCCAAAAAGGAAAGCTTATGGCGAGTTCGCTTTATTTCTGAATCTGCCAAACTTTTAAATAATAGCTACTTCAAGTTTTCTCAAACTGATCAAAACAGTTGAAAAGAAGGGAATTCTCTTGAGTTGTTTACATTAGGCCAGGATTACCTTAACTCAAAAACCAGAGATAGGCAAACAACAATAACAAACTCTAGACCAATGTCTCTGAAGAACATAGACTTAGAAATCCTCAACAAAATACTTGAAGATCAAATGCGACGGCACATCAAAGTGATTGCTCTTCTGGAGCACGTGAGGTTTATCTCAGGGAAGCAAGGGTGATTCAGCATGTGCAAATTACTTATAAATTTCTGTCACATGCTGTAGGCTGACCTGTCCTGGCCCTCCCCCAGTCCCAGCTCTCACTGCTGGGTGCTGCAGCCTAGCTCTGCCTAGGCTGCTCTCATCCTTGGCTCATGCAAACCAGTAGATGTGATAGTCTGGCCCAGCAAGTCCTAAACTGCAGCCTGGCTCCTGCACTTGCAAATGTGCAAAAGTTAGGCCTGGTCATGCCTAGTCTGCCCCCTTCCCTCTGCCATGAGTGAACCTACACACTTGGGTAGAGCCGTCTTGCCTGACCTGACCAACACCCAGGTCTGAATCACAAACCCCAAAATGGGAGCTATGTTCTACCAGGGGGATTTCCCATATTCCACCACCAGGTCTACCACCAGACCCAGATCTCACATGTGCCATGTACCCCTGAGTGTTGGACGGTTCCATGCTCATGTCTAGCTTAGCCCATCACTACCCCAAGCTCTTCAGCAAACCAGTGGAAATTGTAGTTCCATAGGGGTGAGCCTGAATACGCCCCATAGAATCTGCCTTTAGACCTGATTCTCTTGTGTGCTGGTCAGTGTCGTGGCCCATTCTAACATTACCCATCCCTTGTTATGACACTCACTAGCAGGAACTGTAATCTAGTCCTGCCAGGTAGGTTCCCCACCCCTAACTTTGGTGTGCAGTAGTGGGTGGTGGTCAACATGCTAATTAGTCCAGCTCAGGTCTCCCCCATGGATGGGGGCATCGGTCTGATCCAGAATATCCTCCAGCTTCCTCTGCCTCCAATCTGTTCAGTTTTAGCCCTCTTGCTTACCTGCAAGTACAGTGGTCTTGTCAGTGAAAGTCCCTCAGAAGTCATTCCTCATTTGCAACATGCTCTCTCAGCAATCCTTCCAACCCCCTTCCCTGAGAATTCCACAGTCCCAGTGCCTGGGAGCGTATGTGCCTGGGAGTGAAGCCAATGCCTGCAACACTGCCACCCTACATGGACATCGTTTTGAAACCTGACTGCTGCACTTCCAATGAAACTTCCTGATTTTGTGCCTTGGAAATCTGTAGAAGATGGAAATGGGCTGCTGCACCCATGTGGAAAGTGACGTCTGTATATTTGGTATAAAAATTTCTTCACTTTTATGGAGTAGCTTTCATTGGAAAAAGCAAGTTTGTTAAAGAAGAATAAGCAAGCACTTTTGAATAGTTGCTTTGAGTTTAGTTCTAAGACAAGAATTGTAACCTGTGGATGATGTTTTAAAAACATTTATTTGTTTGAAAGGCAGAGTTTAAAAGAGAGAGAGAGCAAGAAAGAGAGAGAAAGAGAGAGACAGAGAGAAGTATCTTCCATTTGGAACTGGGCCAATGTGAAGCTAAGAGCCAAGGTTTCTTCCAGGTCTCCCACAAAGATACGGTGGCTTGAGGACTTGGATTTTTCCTCCACTGCATTTCCAGGCACATTAGCAGGGAATCAGATCAGAAATGGAGCAACTGGGATTTGAACTGGGCTCTATATGGGTTATGCTACATTATGCTGTTTATGCTGTATTACCAACCCTTCTGAGTGTTTTTTTTTTTAGGTTTAATAAATGTAGTATCTGTACATACCATAGTTGTTTAGTTCACAGCAACTTGGTAGAATTAGAGTTTTTCAGTAGATTGGAGCTTCCGAGTGTATGTATCTTCAGTGTGCAGAAAGTGAATGTCAATTGGGATTTGTAATGACTATACCCACATTGGTCAGGCTGTGGTATACAAAAAAGTCCTGCTGTTTTGTTCACCAGCATACTATGTGTAGAAACTGGATGGAATCTTCTTTCAGTCCTGTTGCATGTTCATGGATAAAGCTTCAGCTTACAGTACCAGAATCCCTTGTTTTAGTACTAGACAATTGAACAAAACCTTGCCTAGTCGTAAAGGGCCAATGCAAGTTATTTTGGGGATTGTGTACTGGCAAATATGTGCCTGTATCAGAGTAATACAAGTAGATTATGTCAGAGGTTCCAATATAGTAGAGATAGTTTCAGCCTCAGAGCTACAGAACAGCAATCATGCCTTGAGTATCTCTGAGAGAATTATCCTAGGTTGTGGTAGAGATTGTGGGTTTTTAGTGGGAGAAAGAAGGGGAATTTTTTTTTTCAGGTCCAACTGGTAAGCACAGATATTCCCAGCTCTTACTGAACCTATGATCATAGTCCTGGAAGTATGGGATAAAGTGGATATCTTACTCAGATCTCACATTTTTTTTTAAAGATTTGTTTATTTTTATTACAAAGTCATATATACAGAGAGCAGGAGAGACAGAGAGGAAGATCTTCCGTCCAATGATTCACTCCCCAAGTGGGCGCAAAGGCCAGTGCTATGCTGATCCGAAGCCAGGATCCAGGAACTTCTTCCAGGTATCCCACATGGGTGCAGGGTCCCAAAGTTTTGGGCCATCCTCAACTGCTTTCCCAGGCCACAGGCAGGGAGGTTGATGGGAAGTGGAGCTGCCGGGATTAGAACCGACACCCATATTGGATCCCAGTGCATTCAAGGCGAGGACTTTAGCCGCTAGGCTACACCACTGGGCCTGAGGGCTCACATTTTTTTTTAAAAAAAATTATTTATTTTTATTAGAACAGAAGATATACAGAAACAAGCAAGGCAGAAAGATCTATCCATTGGTTCTCTCCTCAAATGCTTTCAATGGCTGCGTCGGAGTCAATCTGAAGCCAGGAATCAAGAGCTTCTTATGTATGTCTCACACTGGTGCTGGGTCCCAAGCGCTTGGACCATCCTCTGCTGCTTCTCTAGGCCATAATCAGGGAGTTGGATGGGAAGTGGAGCAGCTTATATACAAACCAGTGTCCATATGGGATGCTGACACTTGTAGTAGGAGGATTAGCCTGTTAAGCCATCATACCAGCCCCAGTTCTCACATTTTAACTTGTTTATTTTAGGGATTATGTACTGGGAAGCACATTTTCGTGGAATGGCATACAGATAGAATCTTCTCTATGGAGAGAACTCAGGTCACTTTGTGGATCATAGTTCTAACAATTCCAGTGTCAGAACTGGAGGATATGCATGGTAATTTAAAGTGCATTGTAAAGGTTAATCAGGTGACTGAATCACTCGAGATTGAAGCAGCAATAGTCATAGTCCCAGAGCGGCAGGAAAAAGTGGGGACTGCCTGTAATGCAGGCAAAAGTAATACTGGAACTTGTGGTCTGGCTACTCAGCACTGAGTGCTAGTAAATGCAGGAGGAGACCCCCTCATATTTGATTCTTTTAGCTGTGTGTTGGCTACTGGTGGCACAAGCCCTAAAGATACAAATATTTTCTTAGATCATGTGGGGTGTGTGAACTTGACTTGGATTCTTGTTAACTTGAAATCTCAGCTACAGGAAGTAAAGGTGTCTTGCTTTGTGCCCTGGAAAACACTGCAGCTCTGCCTTTGGGAATTCTGATAGCCATGGGGCTCTTTGCTGTCTCCTAAGACAGACTGAAGTTTAGCAGCAGTCAAAATACATTTAGTCCAGTATATGGTTTTCTGGTTGGAGGGAGACAGTGTGGTTTTATTTTTTGGAGCAAAGTTGTCATTCCAATCCCAGTCAATTTTAAAGCCTATGTGTGCTGTGGAATTCTCATGTAGTTAGGATTGCAGGTCTGTGGTGATGGCAGGGTTTTATTTATTTATTTATTTATTTATTTATTTATTTATTTATCAGGCAGAATGAGAAAGTAGGGGAGGGAGGGAAGAAGAAAGGAGGAGAGAAGGAGAGGGGGGCAGTGAGAAGGAGTGAGAGATGGAAAGCGAGAGAGATAAAGATATATGGGTGAGGAGAGAGGGGAGCCTGGAGAGAGAGAGAGGGAGGGAGAGAGAGCGAGAGCGATCCTGGAGAGAGAGAGAGAGAGAGAGAGAGAGAGATCCTGGAGAGAGAGAGAGAGAGAGAGAGAGAGAATGAACTTTCATGTATTGTGCAAATGACTGCAACAGCCTTGTATTGGGCTAGGTCAAAGCCAGGAGCCAGGACTTTCCTCCACTTCCACTATGGTGGGTTCAGTGGCCCAAACACTTGATCCATTCTCTGCTGCTGTTATAGGCTATCAGCAAAGATGTGAGTGAGAAGTGGAGCCAGACTTATGTCTCATGGGATGCCAGCAGTGGTTTTGCTGAGTACCCCACAACACAAGCCCCACTACTTAGCTTTACCTGGAAATATGACATCTGTTGCTTCATGACTAAATTTTGGTAGATGGTGGGAGTACAGGAACCTATCTATTTCAGTGAGGTCTTCTGATTTGTTGGCATATAGTTGTTTGTAGTAATTTCTAATTATTCTCTGTATGGCTGCAGTGTCTGTTCCATTTTTCATCTTTAATACTATTAATTCTTGTTTTGTTTGGTTTTGTGTGCATGTGTCAGTTGGGCCAGTGGGATGCCTATTTTGTGTATATTCTCAAAGAACCAACTTTTTGACTCATTGATTTTGTAATTGTTCCTTTTGATCTCTATTGGTTTGTTTCTTCTCTTATTTTCATTATATCTTGTTTTCTGTTGTTGAGGGGTTATTTTGCTGTTGTTTTTCATTAACACCACTAGGTAGATCAAAGAGACAGAAACTAAGCAAAGAAACAATAGAACTCATACAGACAATGGAACAAATGAACTAAAGAGATAAATACAAAACCTCCCAACCTACAGACACAGAATATACACTTTTTTCAGATGTACATGGCACCCTCTCCAGGATCGGCCAAATGATAGGGCACAAAACAAGTCTTATTGAATTCAAAAATATTGAAAGCATACCATGCATCTTCTCAGACCACCACAGAGTGAAACTAGAAATCAGTAAGTCAAAATAACCCATGAAATTTGTAAACACTTGGAAGATGAACAATGTGCTTCTGAATGAACAATGAGTGAGAAGAAATTAAAGAAGAAATCAAAAATTTCTTGAAACCAATGAAGACTCAAACACAACATACCAAAACTTGTGGGATACCGCCAAGGCAGTGTTAAGAGGTAAATATATTGCAATTGGTGCTTACATCAAGAAACAAAAGACACCAGATAAGCGAGTTAAGTATATTCCACTGCAGATTCTTTAGAAATTATAAAGGACATGGGGCTAGTGGTGCAGTCATCAGGTTTATCTGCTCCCTACAATGCTGCATCTATTTGGATGCCAGTTTAAGTACAGTTTTGCTCCACTTCTGATCCAGCTGTATGCTAATGTGCGTGGGAAAGCAATGGGAGATGGCCCTAGCACCAGGTGGAAGAGCAGAGTGGAGTTCCAAGCTTCTGCGTTCAGCATAGCCTAGCTTTGGCTATTGTGGCCATTTGATTAGTGAACTAGCAGATGGGATGTCTCTGTTTCTTTAACTGCCTTTCAAACAAATGGACTATCAAATAAATAAATAATTATAGGAAGAATATAAAGATTTATTTATTTTTCTCAGCTATGAATTAAAATTTTGTGGTTCTGTGTCAACTTCTTAAAGGGGCAGTGCATATGAGTGTGTTAAAATTGGGTGAATTAAATTTAAATCAGTAAAAACATTAGTAAAGGATAATGATCTCATGTATCGTTCTTCCTTGGGAGGTTTCATTTTAGTAGGAAAACACTTAAGAATGGATTTCTCTCTAGAAGAATTGTTCTGTAATGAGGGTATATGAAACACAGGCAGTTTTCAACAAAGATTGTCCTGGGATTACTTTGAAGTGAAACTTGTAAAAAATAAAAAAGAAAGCACCTTTTGGGATGGTGGGGAAAGAGGCATCATGAGATGGCATTTGATGATTTGTGTCTTGGTATGCCATATCCCCTGGTGGAGCGCTTGCTTCAGGTCCTTTTTCCTCTTGTTTCCAGTCCAGCTCCTAGGAATGTGCATCATGAGAAGGCAGCAGTGAGGGCTTAAGTAGTTTGATGTTAACTACTCATGTGGGAGATGATGTTGCAGGCTTTGATTTTTCCCAGCACTGGTTTTTGTGGACCTAGTAAACTAGTGGCTGAAGTTGAAAGCTTTCTCTTTCTCTTTCTCTTGTTCCCACTCTCTTCCCCTCTGTTTCTCTTTTACTCTCTCCATTTCTCTCCCCAATATTCTAAATAAAGTAGGAAAAAACACAAACAAAAATAAATTACCTGTTATAGAAAACGTGTAGGTCTTTCTTTGCTTAGTACAGGAATGTGTATAGTAATATTCAACTGAATTACTTTTTTTTTTTTGGCAATCTTTAGGGACAGAAGTGGGAATAGAAAAGAAAACTAAAAAATATGAATGTCTAGAATAAATCATAAAGCTCATGCACCTTTCTCTTAGGGAGATGCTCAAGTGCATATTCAATGGCTATTTATTTTCTTTCGACATAGTTCTTGCAAATAGTTATATAGTTTCATTTATTTATTTTTTGATGAATAACAATATTATCAGAAACTTGGTGGCTTAAAGTACCATTTATAAATCATAATTTTGTGCATTAGGACTGTAACCATAACATAGTTGGGTTTTTTGTTGAAGTATTGGTCATTTCTAGCAAACCACACTCTCAAATACCCTCAGCCTACCAATGAATCTTTCAGGCAGGAAAGCTGATTGCATCTACTGCATGCTCACAGCTTAGCAATACCAGTATCGGTGGAAATTATGTGTAAGTTATTCACATATACTATCTCACATAATCTTTGGCTATGTCTTTTTATTTTTTATAGATGGGGAGACTGATACTCATAAAGGAAAATAAACCTTCCTAGTGTCACATCTGTTTTCTGAAACAAGCAGGATTGAAACCTGTTAGTCTGACATGCTTCTTATCCAATGCAAAGTTAGCTTTTAGCATCTATATCACTTCATTCTGCTCTTTTTTTGTAATTTGTTACATGTATGTCTACCTTTTGAAATTACAGCTTCTTAAAAAGAAGAAATTCATACCCTTTTATAGCATGTTATATACAGTTGACTGTCAGTAATACTTACAGAAAGTGAATTACAAGTCATTGTATTCTTTAAGAAAACAAAGATTTTGCTCTATGCAAACATAATGTTTCTTCAGACATATTTATTTTGTAGATAGTGTGCACCCACAATTGTAGTAGCATAGTTTTATATTTAGAGACAGTGAATCAACAGACTTTGGCTTAAATACTAGCCCTGACACTTTTTATATGCTCTTGGTTATGTTGCTCATTCTCTTGGAGCAACTTTATTTTTGTGGATTTGTGAGAATAATTTAAAAGATCTAGAAATGAAATATATGTGTATAAATGACTTCGGGTACTGTTTTGCATGTTGTGTGCTTGCTAAATGTTGCTTTGTCAATTTTCTCAGCTGTTCCTACTCCAGTTCCATAAATAAAGTTAATAGAGATGAACAATTTTATAATAGGGAATTATATAGGATTAATTTGCTCTTGTATTTTTTGTGGCCTTATTGTTATCTTTAGTTGTTGCCAGTTAAGTGTAGTTTCCATAATACACATTTGATGTTAATCTAGCTTTTGTATTAAAATTGCTAGTCTTTTCAAACAAGGGTATAAATGGAGCTCTAAGCTATAGCAATATATTGAGGATATCAGTAAGATATTCTTGGTTTCAGGTTCAGAATTGCTTTGACAGAATTTCTGCTGTTCTACTTCAGTGCTAATATATATACGTATTTTGTAAAGTCTCCTGAAGTTGAGCCTATGGATTTTTCTTTTTGATTTACCACTTTGGTTTTTAAGACTTCTGGTCACATTTTATTTCCCCATAGTAAAGATGAGCCAATTATGAGAGTGACAAAGGCAGTCATATATTTTAAAGCACTGTGTATGGCCAAAGGGTGCTTTTAATGAAAATTAACTTTAGTGAGACATTTGCAATGCACATGCTGTACCACTGATATAGTAATTTTTTTTTATACCCTTGCTAAGACTTGACAGTCATTGTTTCATGGCATTATTGATATTATTTTATTTTATTTTATTTTAGGCTAATGGAGAGTGGACAGTCTACTATAGAAGTGTCTATTTCAGAGGCATTTTTTAGTATTCTTTCTCAGCTTTCAATGAGAAGATTATGTAGCTATGATTTTGAAGGATTAATATGAATTATTATTTTATTTGTAACCAAACATCTTAATATTTGTTATTTTCTGTGAGAGATTAACATTTGCTTTTTAAAAAGCTGAAAATCTTTGACATAAAATGTTTCTAGAGTTCATAAAATTAAATGATAAACATATAGTGTAAAGATCCTTGAATATAATACTAAAATTGTCACATAAAATGTTTGATTGCATTCAAAATGTGAATATTGAATTATGTCTCAACCATATAAAAGAAATAATGAAATAATGAGAATATGAGTAAACTGACTTAACCATTGACTATATCAGTGAATAGCTAAATAAACATGTTGAATGTACTTACATTTTGCAAAAATCAAACTAAGCAAAGGATAAAATCACAATTCATTAAAAAGATAAACTCATTAGGCTTATAAATTCTGCAGACACAATTAAAGAAATTGAAATGCATGCATTAGTAGAGTAAATAAAATATTTTGCAAATAATTTTATTATGAAAACTGTAATTATTTACTACTTAACTCTGTGAAGAGAGAATATTGCCTGTTCCTGTACACCCACACAAGGGTTCCCAGCATTTGGCAATGAGAAAGAACCATTTTTATTTGTAGAGTGCAGACTGTCATACCTCATGTTACCTGGATTAAAGGATTTTATCTGTGGGATAAAGCCAAGGTTCCCATTCACTCTGAGTCTAGCCTGGAGGGTTGGCAGGGACTGGGAGCCCATTTAACCCTGTGAGGCACTCCCCTCTCATCACAATGAAGCTTACTCAAGCTGCTAAGGGGGCGATACTGATAGGCAGCAGCAGGCTCTGTGAATACCTCAGCTCTCTCTGGACAGGCCAACTTCACATGTTGAGAGTAGATCTCCTGGTCCCTGTGGCTGTGGGAGCCTTATGTGCTGTGGTCCTGGGAATTCTGTGACCGTAGATTACGGTGTAGTGTATAGCTGGGTCTCTGGGAAATTACTGTCTGGTGTCAGAGGCACAGATTTCTTGGAAATAACAGATGGTTGAATTCATCACTCCTTATGAAGGACTATACTATTGTAGCAACATGGGTAAAATCAGTAGGGGGGTGGGATTTTGAGGGTGGCGGGGAAAATTCCAGTTTCTACAAAATTGTATCATAAAATTAAAAAATTCAAAATAGAAATTTAACAAAAAATATATATTCGTATCTTCACACTAAGAGTCTAGACTCTGCCATTGTCCATACTTAATGGTTGAGTATTCAGATTAATATCTATTGTACGTTGCTGAAGAATTTCATTTAACACTCCTTCTAAGGGATCTCTGGTGGCCCTTAAATCTCTAACCTGTTTTGAAAATGTGTTCATTTTGCTCTTTGTTTCAAAAGACAGTATTTTTGTTGTTTGGGTATGAAATTATTGATTGACAGTATTTTCTTATGGCCTATTTGATTTCTGGTGAGAAATATTATGCCAATGCATTCCCTTGTATTGCTTCTTTTAATATATTCTTTTGTTTATTTCTCTTATTTGAAAAACATGTTTAGTAATAAATATGTAGATTTGGATGTCTTTGTATTTATCTTACATGCAGTTCAATAAGTTTCTGGCATTTCAGTGAGTAGTCAGGATCTAGGCCAAAAATGTTGGTCTTTCTCACACAATTATAAGCAACTACATGATACTATCTGAAATATCTCATGGGGAAAATTGCTTTTCCCATCCAACTCTTGATGCTCAGCCAGTATACTGCCATTTTCTAAAGGGAGCTACAGTTACTCAGAAACCCTCATTTGGCCATGCTATTGATGCATTCAGAAACCTCTTCTTGAGGGGCACCTCAGCTGAGGTGCCAACCATAACTATTTTTGCATTCCTTTGACTCTGACTTACTCCCCAATGCCCACAAAAGCAGGGATGGGCCATGCTGAATCCGGAAGCCCAAAACTTGGTTTAGATTTCCCACATGGTTGGCAGGTACTCAAGTACTTGAACTATTACTTGCTCTTTCCTACTGTGCAGATTGCGGGTAGATGGGGTGGAAGCAATGGGATTGGGACTCAGATCTGCACTGTGAGGTGTGGTGCACGTATCCCAATTGGCATCTGAAAGCACTGAGCCAAATATCTGTCCTTGCAGAGATTTTTCTTTACCTCTTTGTTTTATAGATTCTTTCTGTGAAGCTATTCCTAGTATCTCATTTTGCTTGTTGCTTCTTAGTGTCCTGCTAATTGCTTGCCATCAACTTTGCCACTCTTTTTTTTAAAAAATTTTATTTATTTTTATGGAAAAATCAGATATACAAAGAGGAGATACAGAGAGGAAGATATTCTGTCTGATGATTCACTCCCCAGGTGACCGCTATGGCCAATGCTGTGCCGATCCAAAGCCAGGAGCTAGGAACTTCCTCCAGGTCTCCCACACAGGTGCAGGGTCCCAAGGCTTTGGGCTGTCCTCAACTGCTTTCCCAAGCCACAAGCAGGGAGCTAGTGGGAAAGTGGAGCTGCTGGGATTAGAATCAGTGCCCATATGGGAACCCGGTGCGTGCAAGGCGAGGACTCTAACCACTATGCTATTGCGCTGGACCCAACTTTGCCGCTCGTTTCGATAATGTTAGGCCTGCATTTCTTGATTTGTTATTTCAAAGAAAGTGAATCTGTTTAAGGGAGTTATTATTATGGCCTGTTTTTCGGTCTGGATAGGGCACTGTCACTGCACCTAGCCTATAGAGAGTGGTCAGTGTTACACTCTTGTTCTGTGAGTTTGGTGGTGCGTGGATGGTAGCAACTGGTCTTCTTGAATTACTTCTTCTTTAATACAACTTCTGTCATGCTAGGTAGCTGGAGGGGAAGAGCAATCGAGGCCTCCCAGCATTTACCACACAGGATAAAACTTCTACTCTGAGTGGAGGCTGAGTGGAAGAAGGCAGATGCACCTGCCTGCATGCGAGTTCTTTTAACATGAATCTTTCAGGAGAAAGGAGAGATGGTGGTCTCCCTCTCTCAGGGTAAAATATTTGAGAGCTGCGGGGGAAGGTAGTGGCAGGACATTGTGGGAGCAGGTTAGTGGTTAAATGCTATAATCTCTTGCTGTTCTTTGCCATGATATAGATTGCCACATTAGATTTTCCTGAGTTTCCAGTTGCCCAATATCTTAGGACAGGTTTCAGATACTTTAAGTGTCTGCTTTACATGATTTTAGCCAATTGAATTGTTATTTATCTGGGGAGAGCTGCTACTTAGATTCTTTTCAAAAGTCTTGCAGCTTTTATGGAAAGAAATTCATCATATTACAAAGTAGTGAAGAGTGAGTTAAAATGACCCATAAGCCAACACGGCCAATTTTTGTTGTTTTGCTTGTATGTGGAGCACAGTCAAGATAGCAAATTTTGGCTGCTATCATGGGATTTTTAAAATGTGCCTACTGCAACCAAAAATTACTCATATGAATTATGCCTAATTTTTTAACTACTTGTCATTGATTTTGTTTTTTATTCATAACATTGTATTATGCGACACAGTTCCATAGGTACTGGGATTCCTCCCACCTATCCCATAGCCCTTCCCCCATGGTGGATTCCTCTACCTTGTTGCGTGACCACAGTTCAAGTTCATTTGAGATTCCTTCATTGCAAGCATATACTAAGCATAGAGTCCAGCATCTTATTGTCCAGATAAGTTCAACGGCTTTTTGGGGAGACCTTCTCTGGTCTGAAGGTAGAGCCAACAGAGTAAAAACCCGATCAATCAAAAGCCCCAACATAACATCAGCAATAGTATGCAATGTTACGGTACTAATTGACATAATATTGAGTAAACAATATATTGTAAATAATGCAAGTTCTTAACCACATCCTGTGACTATTCCATTGACATTTCAACAATTGAGGTGCATAGCCGTTATAGGAGGGGTGTGCAGAGAAATCTTTCATACCTTGGTGAGGAGTACTTGCTCTGTGTCCTACCTAGTAGGGTATGTGTGAGTCCATGCTGACCAAGCTTTCCTTTTTGTTCTCTGTTTTTCTATTTTAATTTGAGAGTGTGTGTGTGTGTGTGTGTGTGTGTGTGTGTGTGTGTGTTTGGGGGGTCTCTGGAGCAACCCTGGTAGTCATTGCAGAGAGGGTGGAGACCCAAAATTGGAACTAAGTAAGGACCAGAGAAAGCTTCTCTCCTTAGTCTGGAAGGAAGTTTACTGTTCTTTTGGTTCCAAGGACTGCTTTTGGTTCCTGGCTGTTGTTCCGACGACCTTGGATCCCACGAGGAAGGTTTCGGGCTTCTTTCATCCTGTGTAGTAGATCCAAAGCGGCGGGGGCATGCCCTCTGAGTTCGCGGGCTCCAAAGGCATTCCAGTTCTCTGTGGTCTCTCTGGCAGTTGGGATGCAGTCCTTGGTGCCCATACTGATAGTCCTTGGTGAGGATCCGGGAGTCTCCAGGTGTGGGATACAAGCCTCTTCCTGTCCTTCTGCTCCACCCTGGGGTCCACCCTTGCTCTGTGCATATGACCTCCTGTCATCTAGGCTTGAGGAAAAAAGTGCTATTAAAACTTTGAGTTCTAAATTCTAAACATATTTTAATGATTTCTATTCTTTTGATGTGGCAAATTTAAATTATTTTTTGAATTATATATGATTGCAAAATTAATTTTTACTTTCTCTGAAATTAATAAATGAGTGCTATAGTCCTACAAAACTGTTTATTTGCAGGGGATTTAAGTGGTCTTATGAAAATAATTTTAATATTTTTGTAAGATTAAATTATTACTGTGTATGTATGACATCAACAGAATTCAATAACTTGTAGGTAATACTTAGTATGTGCCTGATCTTATGATATTGAGAGGAAGAAAATTTATATTTTAGGATTCATATCTCACCATTCACTGTGTAACCTCTATGCTTTATAATGATATCTTCAGAGAATTTTATTACCTCTGGTGTTTGCCTATTTAACAGATAGCTAATTTTTAAAAACTTTTTCTTGGGGTCTAGTGCGATAGCGTAGTAGTTAAAGTCCTTGCCTTGAATGAGCCAGGATCCCATATGGGCACTGGTTCTGATCCTGGCAGCTCCACTTCCCAACTAGCTACCTGCTTGTGGCCTGGGAAAGCAGCCCAGGACGGCCCAGAGCATTGGAACCCTGCACTCGTGTAGGAGACCTGGAAGAAGTTCCTGGCTCCTGGCATTGGATTGACACAGCACCGGCCGTTGCAGTCACTTAGGGAGTGAATCATCGGATGTAAGATCGTCCTCTCTACCTCCTCTCTGTACCTCTGCTTTTCCAATAAAAACAAATAAATCTTAGAGAAAAAAAGTTTTTTGAAAAGGTAAATATACAGAAGAGGAAAGACAAAAAGAAATCTTCTGTCTTCCTGTTCACTCCCTAAGCAGCTGCAATGGCCAGAGCTGAGCTGATCCGAAGCCAGGAGCCAAGAGCTTCTTCTGGGTCTGCCACATGGATAGAGGGTCCCAAGGCTTTGGGTCGTCCTCAACTACTTTCCCAGGCTACAAGCAGGGAGCTGGATGGGAAGCAGGGCATCCAGGATTAGAACTGGCACCCATATTGGATCCTGGTTCGTACAAGGCAAGAACTTGAGCCTCTAGGCTATCGCGCCAGGCATTAAGGCTGAATTTGAACATGGCATTTTGAGAGGCTGAGAGGAGTTAAGTGGAATAGAGTGAAGGTAGGTGAAGCATTTATTAATTTGTTAATTGAGACAAATGTACTATCATAAAATTAATAATAGAAGAAGCTGGGTATGTTGGTCTTTTTGATAAAGCTATATCATGGAGATATATTGATTGCATTATGGGTAATAAACACAAAATGAAGATATACCAGGTAGTGAGTTTAGATGTACCTGCTCAGTGTTGACAGAGTCACTGGATTTGAAAAAGTGAGTGGGCTAACCGGATTTTCTGTTTTGAATTGTCACTGTAACAGAAATATGGATGCCACCTGGCAATATAAAGAGCAAACAGGAAAAAACAATTGAATGAAAAATATCAAATTCATGAATGAAAGCAGGACATTGAAATTGGACAGCAATAGAGCTTTTCTTTTGAGCAGCTTGATTTAATTTGGTCAATTCATGCTTGTTTCTGGGTGATTGTTAAATTATGCGGTATGTGACCTTATGGAAGAATTTTTCTACATTTGTTGAAAATGATAAGTATAATGAAGAGCATCTTTCTTGGAGAAAGATTCTTTCTGAAAATATAAAAGGGAAGGTAGAATTATTAAATATTAATTGGCAAGATTCAGTTTAGTATTTTCTAAGGTTAGTATCAGCATTTAAGTAAGCTTAAGGCATAAATAGTAGCTCAAGCCTGTGTTAATGTCAGCTGTAAAATTAAAAGTCAGCTGAAATGTACTTAAACTCTGACTTAGCACAGTATTAGTGAAAGCTAGTAATAGTGAAAGTTACTTCTAGTTTGGATGTCATCAAATTCCTTTAATATAGAATAAGCTCTGAGGTCCGTTCTAATTCTTACCAGTTCAGAGTCTTAATTAAAAATTAATTGGAAGGGTAATGATTTATAAAATGAAAACTTTATTTTGCTACTCTTTTATCTCTGTATTTTGGTTAAGGGAATATAGAATTTTAGAGGAGATAATGCTGATTTTTTTTTTTTAGATGATGTGGGTGTGATCATTGTTTCCAAACTTTCTATTTCTTCTTTCTGTTTGGGGTGGGGGGAGAAAGATGGGGGATAATGCAAATTTTAAGGTTTGATGAGATGGTCAATGCTATATATCAATTGGGCTGGGCCTCAGTACCCAGATATTCCGTTAGACATTAGTCTAGGTGCTGCTGTAAAGGTATCTTAAATATGAAATTAACACTTAAATGAATACACTTCAAATGCAGCAGATTGTTTTCCATAACGGTGTAGTTCAATTCAATTAGTCTAGTTCTATTCACTCAGCTGAAGCCTTCAAAGGCAAAAAACCTGAACTCCCTGAAGTAGAGGACAACCTGCCTGTAATCTCCCCTTTCACTTGGATTGGAAAGTCAGCATTCCCTTGGATCTCCGGCCTGATAGCCTACCTTCAGATTTTGAATGTAATCATCTGTATACTCAGCCATTTCCTGAAAATTCTCTGTCTCTTTTCTCACTGTTGCCCATTTCTCTATTTCCTTTCTTCCCTCTCTATCAGCCTTTTTTATTTTAAACTTTCTACATGACCTCTCTCTTCTTCCCCCTGCTCTTCCATGCCTCTCTCTTCCTACACATTTTACCACATACCACACACCCACACACACACCCACACCCACACACACATGCATGTGTGCGCACACACTGTACTGGATTTATTTCTCTTGAGAACGCTGACTAAAACACTAGGTTATTGAAAATTTTCTGGATCAAAAGTAAATGTTTATTTCGGATTGAATGCTTTTTGAAAGATATGTACTAATTAATAAACATGTGTCTGCATCTTAGAAACTGTGGGAAATACTTTAATACTGTCAGTAAATATTTAATGTCTCTAACCTTAGGAAATTTACAATTTCACTGAGAAGATGAGGTTTAATTTTATAAAAATTAGGTAATCAGAGCTGAGTAAGGACTGGCATATGAAAATTATCACCCTGTTTCTGATTAGTGATAAATTTTAGAGATTGAATATTACTAAGTACAGTCAGTTGTAGAGAGTTAAGAAAAACTTAAGACAAAGCCATCATTAATTAGTGTTAACATGATCTTCACCATTGCTCTTGGAGGACTAGGCATCGTTATCTATGTGTTAGAATTTCTCAAAGTTAATGTTTGCTTCACAGTTATTCAACTTTAATAGACAGTGCCAGTAAAATTTTCTCCTATTTTTGCTACTGTGTGCAGCAGACAATTTCAATGTGGGGCTATAGCAGTACCTTGAGATTCAGGTATGCTATCAGTGGAACTGAATCAATATTGAGCAAAGAATATGGGTGTGGTTCTGGTGTTCTTTCCATTAGAGGAACATGTATGAAAGGTCTTTGACAAGAAGGCAGGAAGAAAATAGTATGTTAGTCCAGAATCATCAAAACCTTCACTAATCCTGCGAAGGAGTAAAAAGAAAGTTTTGACTGATTTTGAGCTAATAGGTTTTGTTCTTCAGTCATTTCAACAAACTACCTATTTTCTGCATTGATCAGTGGAATAAAATAGTAGGTTCTTGCATAAAAATATAAAGCCATGTGCATGTGGATTTTTGTTAATCATGCTGATAAGTCATGTTTCTCTAACACTTTCTTTGACTTAACATTGTTATTGTATGCAAATTTTATGATGTAGCTGAATAACATTAATCATTGAGGCTAAAAGATTTTTTTCAAAATATTTCAATTACTCAAAATTTGTTGGTCTAGGATCAGTTGTGTTTATAGCCCAAGGAATCTGATTGAAATTAATTTTTTTCCTAGAAGATATGTATGGACTGCATTAGCCATTGACTCATCCAGTCAGGTTGAAGCTTGTTCAATTTGTTTGCAGAATATTCAAATTTAATTTTCACATATTACCAAGTAACTGCTTCTCCCTGCCACCTCTTTTCTCAAGCCATGATGCCGGGATGTTGGTATAAGTGTTGGAATGAGTGCTACAAATAAGTATAAAGAACCAAAACATTTAAATGTAAAATGCTATTAGTGGAAACTTTGAAAGAGCAAGGATAAGGATTCTGTTTGTCAGATTTGCAATAAGTATAGTTCTTACTCTCAAATATTCATGAAAATGAACACTTAATATCCATAAGAGGGTAATTTAGCTTATTTATTGAGAAGCAGACCAGAAAAGTTGAAGCAGAGTTGAAGGAGCTGGATAAACTGGGTCTGGAGAGAAGAAAACTTCATTTGAATATGATGATTATCATTAAGTATTTAGAATTTTCTCTTGTGGGAGTAGAAATAAAAATTTTATGCATGAATTCAGAAAGCTGAGCTCAAAATCAACAGATAGAGACTACATTCAGTTTGATGTGACTAAAACTTGTCTAACAAGCATAGGCTTCCAGGAATACATGTGTTTTGGTATGTAAAGGGCATGCAAGCAGATACTTAAAATTCATTGCTGAATTAACTGTATGTGTGTCTTATAAAATTGTAGAATTAATACAATCAAGAGCTCACTGTGTGGCACTGGACGATGTGGTTTGAGGAGCTATAAGGAGTGCTTCTAAGTTGGAAAATGGCTCTGATGAAAACTAAGTATCTTACTGAACTTGTCAGGATGATTGTGTTTCTGTCCTTATGTTTTGTCTTAGTCCAGTGCTTTTGTTGTTGTTATTGTTCAGGTATTTATCTGAGACTGGGTAATTATCAATAAGCAGAAATGCTATTTCTGGAAGCTAGAAGGTCTAAGATTGAGATTCTGAAAATTGAGTTCTCTCTCTTCTTTTTTTAAGATTTATTTATTTTTGTTGCAAAGTCAGATATATAGAGAGGAGAAGAGACAGACAAGATCTTCTGTCTGGTGATTCACTACCCAAGTGACTGCAATGGCCGGTGCTATGTGAATCCGAAGCCAGGAGCCTGGGATTTCCTCCGGGTCTCCCACGTGGGTGCAGGAACCCAAGGCTTTGGGCCATCCTTTGCTACTTTCCCAGGCCACAAGCAGGGAGCTAGTTGTATCCCTTCTGGTCTAAGGTCACTCCTGTACCTCCAGGCTCCTCTAGGCATCCCCCTAGTTTGTGTCTTTGTGGTTACTTCACCCCTGCAACAGTTTTCTGTCTAGGTTAGAGACTGAGTCAGCCTTTGAAGCCTAGGTAGAGACAGCCATCTTCGCTCAGTTCATGCCTGCTGCAAACTGACGGTGTTGCTATCTCTTAGATGCCACCAAGATTTACTGTCTTTGTCCCCTTCCAAGTATCCAAGCTGCACCTGAGCTCATTTGAGTCACCTCTGTGGTAGCTGAGGAGTGTGCATCTAGAAAACAGCGAGCAGAGATCTGACAGAGTGCAGGGTCAGTACCCACTGAAAACCAGTGGATGCCTGATGCCTCTCTACTTCATTCTGTCACCTAGGCCTTGACACTCTGTGGACTTATCATGGGAATGGCAGGACGTCTGATTTCTGAAATCACATTGAGATCATTATTTCATTATCTATATGGCCTTCGCACTCATACTAATCTCTTTATCAACTGTTCTCTGGCTGTATCTTTGGGGTCCTCTCCTCAATGTTTTCCCATTCTTTAGGACATCATGCCGGTCTGAGAATTTCATGAATCTCTGCATTCTGTTCACCTTTTGATGCAAGGTGGTTCGTCCAGCCTTTTATTTCTGGTGAACAGTTACTTCACTTAACATGAACTCTTCTGGGATTCTCCATCTCGCAGCATATGTCAGATGTTCACTCTGAAGCCATTGTATGTTTGTATGTAGTAATACCACAAATTATTTAGTTATGTTTAATGATTTGTGATTGATACTTTATACTGTTCATTAAATTAAACATACAATACAATTTTCATAAGGACCTTATATTTATGACTGTGACATTTTAGTATATTCACACATTTTTAACATTTCTTATGATTTTCTAAATATAGTTTTCTATAAACAATAACATTTTTAATTCTTGATTTCTTATGTAGAGCTCTCTCTCTCTCTCATCACTATCTAAACACTTGTAAAAGCCAGAAATATTAATGAGAAGAATTGACATCATTGTCCCATTCCTGATTGGAGAGTGAAGGTTTTAATTTTTACCATCACGTATAATGTTAAACCTATAACATTGGTTTGTCTATTGATATTCTTACAGGTTTGAAGAGTTCATCCTATATTCCTAACATTCTGGGATTTTTATTTTTAAGTGTAATTAACTTTTAACAGATTCAGTGTGATTTGTATGTAAAACTCTAACATCGTGATGTTCTCCTCCCTCCAGCTGCTTTCCTTCCTTTTCCCCCTCGCTCTCTTTTCTTTATCAAGTAACACATTTTCGATTTACATTAAAGTGAAATGTTTAATATTTCATCAAGTTAGAAGTCTGACAATTGCAAATGAAAGAGCTTAGTTTGGTAGAAATACAGACAATTGCTATAAACAATGATTGGATGGTAAAATGACCAATTTACCCATATACAGTAAATTTTCAAGTAATTACAGTTTTTGTGACTATGTTACAAAACAATCTTAACCAGTGGTTTCACCACTGTGTATCAGCAATACTGATACACAGACATTTCCTTCCTTCCTCCCTCCCTCCCTCCCTCCCTCCCTTCCTTCCTTCCTTCCTTCCTTCCTTCCTTCCTTCCTTCCTTCCTTCCTTCCTTCCTTCCTTCCTTCCTTCTTTTTTTCTTATTGGCCTTTAAATATCAGCTCATGTCTTATCTGTCTTTCTGGGTCTGGCTTATTTTACTTAGCATGATTCTCTCCAGTTCAACCCAGTTTATTCCAAATAGTAAGCTTGAATCTTTTTTTTAGTTGGATAATATTCCATTGTATACATGTGTCACATTTTCTTTGTGCATTCATATGATAATTGATACCTTGGTTGATTCCAAATTTTGGTGATTGTGATTATACCTACTATAAACATGATGGTTCAGGTATCCCTTTCACTGTGTTCAAGTCTTTTGTGTATATGTCCAGTAGCGGGATTGCTGAATCATACGACCAGCATTTGCTACTCCCAGTGTTTTGAATTTTAGGAGTGAGGTGATGCCTCACCATGATTTTGATTTGTGTTTACTGATAGTGTTTTTTTTTTTTCATATATTTGTTGGTTATTTGTATTTTTTTCTTTTGAAAGCTGTCTGTTGAAGTCCTTCAACCCCCACCGCCCCCCTTGTTTTTAAGTAGAGAGTGAAATGGTTTGTACTTATGTGTAGTATCATGTTGTATTACAATATTAACTTTGGATAAGAAACTAACATTGCATTCTTAGGATGAATACTGTTTATTCATGGTTTGTAATCCATTCAATAGGTTCCTGGATTTGGCTTGCTTGCTTTTCAAACAAATTATTAAATCTAAGAGCATGAGAAGTATTAATCAGTTTTTTGTGTGTCATTGCTCATTTTGATAGTAAAATAATACTGGCCTCAAATTTATGAATCTACTACCTGGAAAAATTTTTAAAGGGCTTTTTTTTTGTTGTTATTTTTTCTTTAGCTATCAGTGGAGTTCACCAATGGGGCCTCCTAATCTTGGGGTTTATTTCACAGTAACATTTGAAATTACATTTTATTTCATTTCATTTATTTCTTACATTTGTATTCTTATGTGTTTTTCTTTTACAGGATATTTTTGGTAATTCTTGTGGCAATTTATGTATTTTATCTAAGTTGTTCATTGAGGGAGCATGTTGTTCATTGTTTATCATATTTCTATGTAATCCTATTAGTTTCTGTAAGGTTCATATTGATGTCTCATCTTTCATCACCTATTTGGCAATGAGCTTTTTTCTTTTGTTTTCTTATTCAGTGTAGATCAGAGATTTATGATTTTGTCATCTCTGTGAGGATATAGATCTACCAGATCTATAATCTACCAATTATTTTAAGCTTTTGGGATGCTCCCCCTTAAAATGATGCATATTCATTTTTGTCTTTGCAACAATACAGTAATCATAGTCAATATATATGTGAATAGTTGAGCTCTGTCCGTTAACAGCTTATTTATGAAAAACAGTGGTTCATATTGGTACCTTAATCTGTAATTTAGTTACTTCTGGCTTTCTTAATTGGTTTTCAATTTGTTCCTTTTTATGTTTCAAATGTTATATTTTATCGTTTTCTTGAGATTATGCTTAAAATTTTACATTATTTGGCCACAATGTCGGCTAAGACACCAAAAAGCATAGTGTTAGAATTGTTTTTTTACAAAAACATTTCTTATAGATTAAAGCAGAAATGAGGAAAACATAATACTCTTTACTCACATAATTGCTCACTTTTTACATTCTTCATTTTTTTTTTTTTTTTTTTTAGCGATTGTATACTGGATTTACCACTTGATAAAATGTTCTTTCAGCTTAAGGAATTTCTTTTGATTTTTCTTGCAATGCATTCCTACCAATATTACATTCTCCTTTATCTGAGAGTGTCCTTGTTTTCTTCTAGTTAAAAATAATAGTAGATGCAGTATTTTTGGTAGATGTTAAATTCTTTAGCAAAATTTCTTTCAGCATTCTGAATATCTCATAAGATATACATAAGGTGAAACAATATAAGTGACGTCTAAATAGAAAAAATTTTTGGAGAAAAATTAACTCAGTTTTAGAGTGTTAATTTTATTGGCATATGTGTACTAATAGTCATCCCCAAAGAAAGGAAGAGAAAGAAGATATTAAAATTATAAGTGGTAACATCTGATTCCACTGATTCTGAATAAATGTCAGCAGCTTTTGTTAAGTGTTGTCTTGTATCTAATGAATCTTTTTCCTACAGTTTTAAAAAGTTTTTAATTTTGTTGTTACTTTTCATAATATAACACTATAGGCATAGGAACATTTCTCTTCTCTTTCTCCCTCCATAATGTCCCATGCCACCATTTCCCTCCACATTTTTAGTAACATTTACTGATTTAACGTTCTGCTATTTAAGTGTATCATGGCATTATTGGTATAGACAAAGGTAAATATTGAGTACCATATTAAGATTTTCTTTTTATGTGTGGTGTTCAACATTTCAATTTGTGATATGTCTAGATATGTGTCTCTTATTTTATACAGAACTTAATAGCAATCTTGGACACTGTAGATTCACATGTTTTCCCAAATAGATTTGGGAAGTTTTGATCAACAAATATTTTCCTCCCTTTCCTTCTTTCCCTTTCTTTGAGGATGATTATTATTATACATTAATTGGAAAACTTAATGTTATTCAGATCTCTGAAGGTACATTTTCTTTAAAAATTTCCTCTGTTCTTTAGATTGATATTTTCTATCTTCCATCTCCTCTTTTTGTATCTTATATGTATTTGCTTTCTTTAGCCACCTCAAATCTGCTATTTATTCTTTCTATAGTTTTTAATTTTAGTTATTCTTTTCGACACCAGAAGTTCCATATGACTCTTTTATAATTTCTGTGTCTTTTTTTGAGAGCCTCTACTTGTTTTCCATACTTTAATTCTTTAAACAAAATTATTGAAATATTTTTGAGAATAATTCATAATAAATAATTTGAAATGTTTGTTAAAGGTTAGATTTTGTGACATACAGGTTTGCTTTTATTGACTATGTAGTATTAGAGTGAGGGTCATACATGTTTCTTTGTGTGCTTTAACTTTTGTTGAGAAGTGGAGGTTTTGAATAATACTTTGTAATTTAGGTTGCTTTTAGTTATTTCCTGGGTTTTGGGTTCTGGTAGGCCTTTTGTGTTTCCCTATGCATGCAGTGTCAGCATAGATGGACATTCCTTGGCTAATTTGATTCTCTTGCAATTCTTTTAGTGAGAACCCTGTAGGAAACAAGTGGCTTGCTGAAATTGGGAAATTTTAGCAATTTTAATATGGGAATGATTTACAAAGAGTGGATAAGATTTAGGGAAATCAGGATGGGATGTTTTAGAGTTCTTAATTTGCCAAGAACAAATATGTTACTGAATTTATACTTACTGAGGGAATGAGGCAGTGTTTATTAAGATCTATAGAGAAGACTAAAATGTAGAGGACAATTTACAGAAACTTTAGTGTTTAGTAGAATGGTCAAACCAAGGAAGGAAATTCTCAGTCCTCACTAGTTTTCCATCTTTGATTTTTGGTTGTTGGCTTCCATTAGCTAAGCTCTGACAGAAGATAAAATATAAAGGAGTACACTGATGCAGTGGTAGAGATCAACCTCCTGAAACTTTAAGCATGGGCAAATCGAAAAACACCAGTACCTTTACCTTAACTCAGTAATAAAGTTTAGAAATTCAGTCTAAAGTCTCTCTCTCTCTCTCTCTCTCTCTCACACACACACACACACACACACACGTTATTACTGCCACCATTGCATTAGCTCAGGTCTTTATAATCTCTCTTTTTTTTTAATAAAAATGTATTTATTTATTTATGAGAGAGAAAGAGGGAGGTGGGAAGACAAGAGAGAGAGAGAGAAAGAGAGAGAGAGAGAGGACATTGTTCCATCTGTTGGTTCATTCTTCAGATGACTGTAACAACAAGGGCTGGGCAAGGCTGAAAGCCAGAGCTTCCACCTGGATATGTTGTGTAGGTAACAGGTGTCCAAGTACTTGGGGAAAATACTGCTGTTTTCCTGGACATGTGAGAAGGCATCTGGATCAGACATGAAACAACAGGGTCTCATACTGGTACGTATAGAGGATGCTAATGTCATAAGCAGTGGCTTTGTCCTACAATAATGGGCCTCCTTTATGATTTCTTGACTGTGTGCTATTATTTCTCCTTCAGATGCTCCTAAAATACACACTTATGCTAGTTATTCTGTATTCTGGAACTTAGATGTAGGTCTTTTGACGTCAGATTTTCCCTGCTCTGCTATGCCACACTAACACGGTTTATGTGTCCACTTACATTTTTCAGAGGAAAGAATTAATAATTATTTCTTTGTCAATTTTAATTGTGAGGGTTATAAAAAAAGTCCCAGTGCTCCTAAAATTCATCAGTGGTTCTTTTACTTCATCTCATCTTTATTTGAATTGTTTGTCTTAACATTTTTTTTTTTGAAAATTTTTAGTAGAAGTGTAAAATTCAGTCTCTTGTTTTCTTGGATTTGAAGCCTAAATGGTGAAGTAATTTTGCTAGACCAGGCTATTCTTTGATGATTGTTTTTGTTTAAAGAATTTGTATAGATTGAAATGCAGCTGCAAGTGTATTAGTGATTTTCTGGTTTTTACTTGTCAAGATTTTTATTGTTTGCATGAATAATAGTATCTCAAAACCTGGCAGTATATTGACAAAAACAGAGCACTTTGTGTAATTCTCTTTTTGAAAAATTACCTCTTTAAAAGACAAGATTGCTTTTACTTCTATTCACGTGTATCTCCAACAATAGATTTATTGACAGCTCTTAGATAGGGTTTAATTTTCTATCATCCTATGTTCATCACAGTGTATACTATTTTGCATAGAGAAAGCCAGGTTAGGTTCATGTAAGTGACCACAGAAAATGGAGTTCTCCTAAGTAGATAGAGTAAACTTCTAACATTTTATTAGTTTGTGACAGGTGCAGCATTTCTTTTTTCTTAAAAAGAACAAATTGAAAAAGCTTAATTTGTGAATGCAAATGTACAGCTAGAAACTAGTATTTTGTGGAGCTATCTTCAGATACAGCAAGGCCTGAGTTGGGAAGGGGCAAGTGAACTGTGCAATCCTTGAGCCTTGCACGCATTACTGAGCATTCAGTATTCCTCAGAACCTTCTGTTTGGTTATTAGGATTGGAACAGAAAATGGCTTGTTATTACCTTTATGCTTCCTCTTCCTCTGGTTTTTCCCTCCATCTTTTTGCTCCCCCTTTTTTCCTTCTTGTACCTTGCTAAAGAACATGTCTTGGCTGAAGTTTTTGAGCTGGAAATAGCACACAGTTACAAGTTTGTTTCTGTATCATCCCTGGCAAACTCATTACAAAGTAATGATGGCTCATACTCAAGTGCACTTCCTCTTCCATCAGTTGCTACAATTAAGGAGGCTCTGAATGCTGGCTGATAAGTTATATTGTCTTGAAGATAGCAGTGCATTTTAGCAGAATGACAGAATAACTTTAAAAAAAAATTTGCCTGAAGCCTATCTATGACCCTCTAGGTCTGCTCCTCCATCATCTTACAAATTCTTTGTAGGCAAAGAGTATATGGCTTAAGAAGGTCCTCAAATTGCTCAATGCCTATTTTTTCTGTGCCTTTCAAAAATGATAGTTCTGCTGTATTATTGTCAGTTTACAAAATGGATCTTCTTTCTTCCGGTAAAGATACTTTTTATTGTCATGGGAAGCAATATACTGAATATTTAATGACTAAATGTATAGGGCAGAGGAAGTTCTTTCATATGCATGAGGGGAGGAATGTTTTGTACTACTTGGAAATCACTTTGGGGCTGGTAAAACTTTAACCTTTATTATTTATACTTGAATGAAGTAATTGCCAACTTTGATTTGTGTGGCTATACCAAATCTCTTTTTCAATACTTTCTTTTACATGTTGCTGTAAATATCTAATTACCACCAAATGGGGCAATTTAGAAAACATCTTTTCGGGGTGGAGTCCAGACAAGTCTGGGCAGAGGCAAGATGTCTGGATTCCCCAGCCATGTGACTGTGGCTAGGGGAAATCTAGCTGGGTCAGGCTTGCTTCTGTGGATCCTAGCTCCCCATCCACTGCTGCTAGGCAATGGGAGGATCCTGGGCTTGTCCAGGCTCGAGGTGGGAGGATTTTTTTGTTCACAGAGATCGTGCTGTGGGCAGATCTCAGACAGCTCTGGGTGTGCTTGAGACCATGGTTCTGCCCACTGTTGTCATCTTGGTGGGTGGAGTCCAGGTATGTCTGGGCAGAGGTGTGGGTATCTGGACCCCCCCACCCAGATGGCTGTGGCTGGGGGAATCTGTGCTGGGCCAGGTTTCCTGATGGGGATCCTAACTCCGCTTTCACTGCTGCTAGATGGTGGGGAGAGTCCTGGGCTTGCAGGCAGCCGGAATGCCAGTGGCGCCAGGCTTTGCCTGATGGCCACCCAATAATGAGCTCTCGGGGCTTAGTGGTGTTGAATTACTGCCTATGGACACCCATGGATAAGGTTACTGTACATGTAGGTAAGAAATGAATCCTTAGGGAAACCTAACTACAGGACCACTGAATTTGCAGGTAAGCAAAGGGACTGAGACCTGGTGATTTGGAGGGGAGAGACTGGAAGATCTGTATATGTCAGACTGATGCACCATGCCACACGGGAGTCCTGAGTTGGGCTTGTTAACATGGAACATCGCTGGCCACCACATGCCAGTCCATGTGAAAGTTAGGGCTCAAGGCCTGTCTAGCAGGGCTAGATCCCAGACCTGACTGAATGTTGGAACAAGGGATGGATCACATTAGGCAGGGCCATGACACTAACCAGCATGCAAAAGAACCAGGTCCAGGGGTAAATTCTGTTGTGGGTATGTAGGCCAAACCTATGGAAATACAAGTCCTGCTGGTTAGCTCCAGAGTTGGGATGGAATGGGCTGAACTAGGTCTGACCATGGAAACTGCCAACACTCATGGGTGCAGGTACCAAGAGTAGTCTGGGCAGGTCTAGGTTGCAGCACCCGCATGTGTATCCTAAAACAAGGTGTGAGGCAGGCCAGGCTGCAACATTTACCAGCTCATACAAGGCCAAGATGAAGGAGCTGGCTATGCTAGGCAGGGGTCTATCACCCACTGGCATGTGTGAGATCTGGGTGTGGGAGTGAAATGAGTGGGAGAACTTGGGAAACTCCCCTAATGTATCATAGCTCCCACTGGTGAGCACGTGGTCCAGGCTTGGGATTGGGCAGGCTGGGCAAAGTAGATTTAGCTGTTGGCAAATGTGTGGGTTAATTTTGGAAGGGAACAGATCGGGCAGGGTTGAGCAAGCCTTAACTCAATGGCAAGTGCAGAAATAAGGTTGCAGCATGGGTCATGTCAGGCAAGGCTGTCACACCTACCAATTTGCATGAGCCAGGGATGGGAGTAGACTGAGTAGGGCCAGGTTTCAGCACCTGCCAGTGAGAGTTTGGACTATGGGCCAGTCCGGTTAGGCCAGTTTATAGCATCCCAAGACAAAGGCCAAGAGGGGAGGGACTATACCAAACTGGATTAGAGCAACTACTGGCATGCATAAGGTCTGTGACTGGGAACCATCCTGTTTGGGGAGCAAAGAGGATGCCCTGGCTGAGTTGTGGTTCCCACTGGTAAGTGCAAGGGCCATAGTGAGGGCTGGTCTGGACATGGCTTCAATGGCCCTCGACACAAGTGTGGATTGGGTTCTGGGATGTGCCAGACTGGGCTAAACTCAAACATCCACTGATACTCATGAGAACCAGAGTAGATGTAGGACAGGCTGGGCTAGGTCTCTGTCCCTACTGAGCCATGTGTGAGCTGTTTCTGGGTATGGACCAGGTTTGGCTGGGCTGTGACACCCAACAGTAAAAACCAGACAAGGTGAAGGCTGGTCAGGAAAGGCCACTGTTCCTGCTAGGACAGGACGTGAACTAAGTATTGCTGGCCCAAGGACCCACTGGTGTGTGCAAGATCTGGCATTTTCAGAGGTGCTGATGAAAAATCTTGGGCAACTCCTCTGTCGAGATACAGTCCGTGCAGGTTAGTGCAAGAACCTAGAAAGGGAACAGCCTAAATCAGGCCTGGTAACAGTACCCACAGGCATACATTTGGTGCAAGTCGGGAGCAAACCAGGCTGGGCCAGTTCATTTTACTCGCTGGTGAATCTGAGCACCAGTATGGAGTGTGGGCAGGCTGGGTTGGACTGCAACACAAGCCAGTTCACCTGAGGGCTGGAAATGGGGGCCTAAAGAACTGTGCTAGGCGATAGCCCCCACCAACCTGAGCTAGAACTGAGGGCAGGCTATACATGGCCAGATTACAGCACCCAATGGCAAATACCGAGGTGAGGTGGGTCATGCCAGACTGGGTCATGGAACCCAACCATTACACATGAGATCCAAGGGTGAAAAGGGTGAACCCATTAGGGGGTTGCGTGGGGCTCCCCTGATGGATTGCCATTCCCACTGGAGAGCATAAGTGTTGAGGTGGGGCAGACTAGACTGGGGAGGGCTACGATACCTGTTGGCCTACATGTGAGTGGATCAGGGAAAAACCAGGCTGGGTTGACTGTTCCTACTTGTGCATGCATAAGCCAGAGTGGTTGTGGGTTGATTGGGCTTTGCTGCAGCATCTGTTGACAGTTGCTAGCACGGGGGCAAATTCTGTGAAGTTAAACTTCAGAACCACCTGGAGAGTGCAAGATCCTGGAGTGGGAATGAGCCCAATAGGGAAACAGTGGGCACCTCCCTCTTGGATTGCCACTTCAGCTAGTGAGCATGAGAACCAGCACTGGAGCAGGCATCGCTAGACAGAGTGTGGCATCTGCTGGCACGTGTGTGGGTGGGATAGTGGGGCTCATTGGATTGAACTAGACTTTAATGCCCATTGACATGTATGAGAGCTAATGGAATGTGGGATAGACTAGACTAGTCTGCTGTACATATTGGCAAGCATGGGAACCAGAGCAGGTGGGGGGCTTGGTGGGGGTATTGCGGGTCACTCCAATTAGACTGCAGCTTCCATGGGCTTGTTTGCATGAAGACTAAGTGTGTGGTGGGTAGGATCGGGCTGCACTGCAACACCCATTGGTTTGTGTAGAAGACAGGGCTGGAGACATAACTGACCCAATAGTTGCAACCGTCAGCATTTATATAAACTGATTGGGGCGATGGACTGTGCCAAACCCTGTATTGGTAAGCACATATAAGAACCAGGTCTGGGATCATCTCAGATGAAGTTTCTTTGGAAATCCCCCCAACTGAATTGCTTGACTCAGAACCCTAACCATGAAGAGAATTGCAGGTTCCATGGTCTGACTGTGGAGTGCATGTTTCAGAGCTGGGGCTCCTCAGTGGCTTAGACAGAGCAGTGGACAACATATCCAGGTGCAAATAGACTCCCATCCAGGTGCATTGGAGTCTGCAAAGGACACCTGATACTGTAACGGAGGACGGAGGATAAAACATATCGATCAACTACCCCAGCCGAGTGTTGGCGATAACTTGTTGGGCAAACAGATAACTCTAGGTTGGACTATGTCAACCAATGAATTGCGGAGAGATTTCATTGTGCTTGGAGTGGCGAGATAAGTAGTAATACAAAACTGTTGAACTATCGAAACCTCTTGAGCAGGACCCTCAGAGCATGCCCATATCGGGGACCCTGGGGTGGTGGTGGGTGGCTGTCCTCCATCCCAGGGTGCAAAGCACTTTGGCAGGCTGGGTGTGGCTTCTCCCCTTATGTCTCCCCTTCCCTCAGATAAAGGAAGGGAAAAAAATGTGAAAATAATGGTCTCACCCAATTTATTGTAACCCTTGACCCTTTGCATCCTAGTCAACTATGTAAAAATCACCAAAAATAATAAAATAAAAAAATCATTTCACTTTGAGGAATACATTTACAAATATTAAGTCATGATATTCAATTCCATGTAGCAGAACCTATATAGGATCAAATGTTTGGAAGCTTTCATGAGATATCTGCACATTATTTCAGAAAGATTGGACTGTAATAGGTGAACTGAACTATTTTTTTGTTCAAAAACAAAGTAAACTTTTGATTCTAAGAGAATGTAGAAAGCTCTGCGGATTTTTATGTGTTTGATACATATGTGTTATTTTGTATGCACCCAAGATGCAACATTGTTTTTTCTTTTTCATAAAAATAATGCTGACAAGGCCAGCACCAGATGTGGTAGACTAAGCCTCCACTTGTAGCTCCAGCATCTAATTTGGATGTTGGTAGGAGTCCTGGTAGATTTCCTTCTGAACCAGCTGCCTGGGATGGCAGAGAAGAGTCCAAGAAGTTGAGCCCCTGCACCCTGTTGGAAACCCCAAAGAAAATCCTGTCTCTTGGTTCCTGACTGGCCCCGGTCCTGGCCTTTGTGGCATGAACCAAATGATAGAAGATCGATCTCTCTTTCTCTCTCTTTCTCCCTTTCATTCTCTCTCTATGTAACCCTGCCTTTCAAATAAAAATAAATAAAATCTTTTCAAAATATTGTTGGCAATAAGCATTTCAAGAGTTAGTTTTAAATTTTCCAATTGACTCGATTTTCTGGCAGAATACCTAAGACTCTTAATACATTATTTTCAAGTGTTTATTCCTAAAGGGGTTAATTTACTTCCTGAGAGTATATTTGTGATTTTGGCTTGCTATCAGTAAAAGAGGTTTTTTAAGATGTGTAGTTGCTTGATCAAAAAACTAGGAAGGCAAAATGGAACAGAAATCAATTAGCTGACATCACTGATTTGTTGCAATCTGTATATTTAAATTTTTTTTTTTTTATTGGAAAGGCAGATATACAGAGAGGAGAGACAGAGAGGAAGATCTTCCGTCCAATGATTCACTCCCAAAGTGAGCGCAACGGCCGATGCTATGCCGATCCGAAGCCAGGAGCCTCTTCCAGGTGTTCCACACGGGTGCAGGGTCCCAAAGCTTTGGGCTGTCCTCAACTGCTTTCCCAGGCCACAGCAGGGAGCTGGATGGGAAGCGGGGCTGCCGGGATAGAACCGGCGCCCATATGGGATCCCGGGCATGCAAGGTGAGGACCTTAACCACTTGCGCTACCGCGCAGGGCCCGCAATCTGTATATTTAAATAATCACCGGGAAGGTAGAATTGTAATTAGCTCTTTCTTCACAAATGGCTAGCAGTAAGGTAAAAATTGGCCAAATTGCTTGTTACTGCATGAGTAGTCCTGTAAAACATAGACTCTTGAAAAATAAACTAATAGGAATCATTCTGACCCCTACAATGGTTTCTCCAGGTATAACACTCAGTTATCTGCATAAAGAAATGAGGAACTTGCACTGTGGCATTGTGGGTAAAGAAACTGACTGTTGTATAGTCAGTCCTTCTACATGGGTGCTGGTTTGAGTCCCAGTTGCTTCACTCCTGATCCACCCCCTGCTAACGTGCCTGGGAAAGCTGTGGAGGATGTCTCAGTCATTTGGACACCTGCATCAATGTTGGAGACTTGCAGGAAGCTCCTGGATCCTGGCTTCAAACCAGCCAACTCTTGCTGTTGTGGCCATTGGAAGCTCTCTCTGTCTCTCACTCCTTCACTGCCCTCCCTCCCCTTTTCCTCTTCCCTTTTCCTTTCCCTCTCTCCCTCCCTTCATCTCTTAACTCTACCTTACAAATAAAAAAATTTTTTTTAAGAGGCAAAGAAGGCTTGTATCCTTTAATTAAATTGGTGAATGTTTACTGAACACTTGTTATGTACCAGTCATTCTGTTATTCACTAGAGCTTACATTTGGTTAAGATAGAATAGTGATTAAGATGAATGCTCTGGAACAAGGCTGCCCAAGTTAATATTACAGCTCTATTTCTTGATAACTGAGTCCCTTTGAGTAAACAGTGCATCTCCTAGTTCCCAATTGTAAATTCAAAGACTTTTTGTAAGGATCAAATGTGCTAATGACATGCAAAGAGGTGAGAACATTTATTAGTACGTAGAACTAGTAAATAATGGTAGAAAAGCTATTGATCATTGAGGAAAGCTAACAACTTGATGTTTGTAGTAATGGTGTAAAACATTGTCAAACTGTATAAATAGCCTTACATATAAAGAGTTGAAAGTCAAACCCTAATTGGAGTTAGCGAGTCTGTCAAGGGTTACCTGACGTGATAAATGATGCTTGAAGGATGAATGGGATCCTTCCAAACATCAGGTGGTCAAAAGCAGAAATATGATTACTTGAAAGGAATGAGACAGGAAATATTTGGCCCAGGAATTGCCAGTGTTGCCAGTGCAAATTAATCAAAGGACTTTAAGACATGCCACCGAAGAGGTAGCTCAATGTAAGGGATGGAAAGCCGTTGGAAGACTGTGAGTAAAAGAGGCACGTCTCAAATTTCATTGTTAAAAAATCTCTTCAGGAAGTAAAAAGCATGATACAGTAGGAATTCATGATGACTCATGGAGAGCAATGAGAGTAAGGGGAGAGTATTGAGACAGAATCAGAAGTTATCTCTCAAGGAATAAACTCCTCTTTATGATAAATTATTTGTTTAGATGCTTGATTGACTTCTATATGAGAGAAGTCACATTGTGAAACAGTAATACTAAATTTTCTTTCATCAAACAACAGCAACAACAACAAAAAAACAAAACAATGAGTTAACCTTAGAGATGAGTTTATTATTCATGTAGAATTTGAAAAAAAAAAGTCTGGATGGTGATTTGGAAGCTTTGGTTTAATTAATCAAAGTTTCTTCCAAAGTAATTTGGATACGAGGCAGGCATTGTGGCATGTCAGGTTCAGTTGTCACGCTGGGTGTCTGCAACCCATGTCCGAGCGTTTCTGATCCAACTTGCTGCTGGTGCATTACAGGGGACAGCAGATGGTGGCTCGGGGGCCTGGGTTCCTAGTACTCTCAAGGAGGTCTGGGTTTCTAAGCTCCTGACTTTGGTCAGTCTTTCTTTACCTCCCCACTTCCAAGTAGGTGGGACTAGATAAACACTTCTTTTTTTAAAGAAGTGGATTTACTGAAAAGCAAATGAGATTTATGCTGTAAGATTCCTTGTTTACAAAGACTTGAGGGCTGAGATTTACAGAGTTACACACAGGAAAGAAAGCAATGCTGCACTTTTTTGAAGCATTACTGTTAAATGAACATACAGAGAATTTCACAAAAGTGACCTGAGTCCACAAAAGGCAAGAAACTTATTGTGATTTCCTTTTCATTCTGTAGACGCATTTTTTTTTACTGGTAGCTTTATAGTTTTCCATAAATAGTACTCTTTGAAATTATATAAGGTTAAGGCTACAGAAGGTACTGAGTGGCTCTTGATTACAACCCTGAGTTCCATGGCATTAAACACAGAGCCTGGTGCAATAGCCAAGTGGCCAAATTCCTGTCCTTGAATGCGTTGGGATCCCATATGGGTTCCTGTTCTAATCCCGGCAGCTCCACTTTCCATCCAGCTCTGTTTGTGGCTTGGGAAAGCAGTCAAGGATGGCCCAAAGCTTTGGGACCTGCACCCTCATGAGAGACCCAGAAGGGACTCCTGGCTCCTGGCTTCAGATTGGCTCAGCTCCAGCTCTTGCGGCCACTTGGGCAGTGAAGCATCGGATGGAAGACTTCCTCTCAGTCTCTGCTCCTCTCTGTATATCTGCCTTCCCAATAAAAATAAATTAATTTAAAAAAAGAAGAATATTGTAGTCTGACTTCTAGATTTGAGTACATATTTTTATTTAAAGCTAAAGAAAACAATTGTTCAAGTAAACAAGTCATTTCTTTGAAATATACTAAAAGATGTTAAATGGCAATTAAATATTGAATAATTATAAGTAACTAATACTGTGTATGTCATCATACAATGATGACTAAAAATAGGGATTTGAAGATTGAGTAACATTTTCAGTCATCCTTCTTCAAGATTAAATTACTTTTTGTAACATGTTTTAAAGTGGATATACTGTTGATTAAAATGACAGCCCCAAGGCTCCTATATATGTATATGTATATATATTTGGCCAAGTTTCTATTGAATTACTTTTGATGGTTTTTCTAAAATCCAAAGAATAAAATGTAATATGAACCTGATACAAAAAGTCTGTGCTATATGTCCCAGTAATAGCAATGTAACTTTATTGTTAAACTTATTTCTGTATACAGTTCTTGTTTATTTATTTATTTATTTTTAAATATTTATTTATTTTTATTGGAAAGGCAGATATACAGAGAGGAGGAAGAGAGACAGAGAGGAAGATCTTCCATCCGATAATTCACTCCCCAAGTGACCGCAATGGCTGACACTGCACCGATCCAGAGCCAGGAGCCAGAAATTTCCTCCAGGTCTCCCACACGGGTGAAGGATCCCAAGGCATTGGGATGTCCTCAACTGCTTTCCCAGGCCACAAGCAGGGAGCTGGATGGGAAGTGGAGCTGCCGGGATTAGAACCAGCACCCGTATGGGATCCTGGCTCATGCAAGGGGAGGACTTTTAGCCGCTAGGCCAAACTGCTGGCCTACAGTTCTAATTTAATATTGCAACATGCTTACCATCTTGCCATATTGCTTAAGCTACTATAGTTTAGAGGTCCTATTATCTGCTGTGTCTGATCATTAAAGTCTTTGGGGTCCTACTCAAACACCACCTCTTCCAAGTTGACATCAACAATCTTCCCTCATCATCTTCTCATGTCACTTTTTTAAAAAAAGACTTATTTATTTTATTGGAAAGGCAGATTTACAGAGGAGAGACAGAGAGGACGCTCTTCTGTCCATTGATTCACTTGCCACACAGCCACAATGTTTGGAGCTGCGCCAAAGCCAGGAGGCAGGAGCCTCTTCTGGGCTTCCCATGTGGGTGCAGGGTTCCAAGGCATTGGGTCATCCTGGACTGCTTTCCCAGGCCACAAGCAGAGAGCTGAGTGGGAAGTGCGGCTCCTGGGATTAGAATCAGTGCTCATATGGGATCCTGGCACGTTCAAGGTGAGGACTTTAGCTGCTAGGTTACTGTGCTGGGCCCTCATGTCACTTTTTAAGTCTATTATATGTCTATAATATGGACAGGTGATAAGGATGTCTGTTTTAAGTCTGTAAGATATCATTTTAAGTTGTTGCCCTACTAACTGCTAAGCTGTGTAGCATAGGCATGTTAACAAAATCAGATACTTTACATTGCACACAGTTTATCACCTTTTCAATGTGTAAATGTGATAAGAATATCTTAAATCTACTCTTTCAGTAAGTTTCCAATAAATAACTCAGTATTATATTTCTCATGCTATAGTTTACATATTTAGACTTACTTATTTTCTGCAGCTGCAACCTTGTATCCATGGCATTTAATGTTATATTTCTTTTTCTCATGCATCAGCCCTGGTAGGCACCGTTCTTTTTTTCCCTTTAATGTGGTGATCATTTGTTATTTACTATTGAATCAATATTTTATAATATTATTTTCCTCTTTATCTGGCTTTTTTTTTTAGCACAATATACTTTAGATGAATCCATTTTGTCTTTATTCTAATATTTAATGTATTTAAATTTCAGTTTTTAGTGATGTTTTTAATTTAACATCTACATCTTGCCTTTATTTTTCACTTGTTTTGTAGCTTGTAGATTTTCTTTTAGTTTCTTTCCTGTCTTTTTATTTCAGTGGAAGTAGACTGGCAGATATAGAGGCATTGTGAGCTGATTTTCAAACAGATGTTTTCAGTAGGCTGTGCAGTGATACTTACTTTAAATATTTCAGATAATATGAGTGAAGCATTGTGTATCAACACAGAGATACTAAGAGTACTTGGCCATAAGAATGACCATGATGATCAGCCTAATAGTTACAGGGAAACCAGACAGCATATTTGTTACACTTTGAGAGAATAAAGTTAGTGAGTATAAATACAGTATCTTTTTGACTCACTAAATGAATTATTGAATAACACATAACATGCTACTTTTTGAGTGACTGACTGAACAGCTAAAGAAATGAACTAGATATAGTTAAGATATATTCTAAAGATTGACTAAATGGAATAAGAAGTCTAAAACTTTATACCCTGGGCTTTTTAAACCATGAATTTAAATAAACACTTATTTCTGGGCATCAGTTTATAACCTGTTTAAGGGCTTCATATTATAAAGGGTATCAAATTATCTTGAAAGTGTGAATTTCTAGGCACATTATATTTTTTAAGTGCTATATGTTGCACCAATGTTAAAACATATTATCATATTATTATTTGTCAAGACCTGTTTATCTTGTTCTAGTATTACAAAAAAACCCAAAAATTTCACTTGAATATTGAAATGTATGTTTAAATTTTTAGATTGTGAATTTTTGAGGGTAGAAAAGTACCTTTTTAAACTTATTTTTAGGAGAGTTATTTTATGATTTACTAAATTCTTACTTTGTTAAATGTGGATGATAACAGTGCCTAACTCACAGGGGTTACTTTTAAATAAGTTAAATTCAATTAAAATTAAATTTACCATGGGTTTTAAAAAGCTCATGGAAATGTGTGTTGTGAAAAAAATATACATTAATCTCTTTTTAAATGTAGAATTATTGAGGGAGAAGAAAAGACAGATATCTTCCATCCACTGGTTTACTTCAAATGCCTGCAGTGGCCTAAAAGGCCAGAGCTCAGCCTACCCAAAACTGGGAGCCAGGAGCTTCTTCCTGGTCTTCATGGGAGTGCAGGGCTCTATCTTCCACTGCTTTCTCAGGCTATAACAAGGAATTGGAGGAAGCAGAGCAGCCAGGACTCAAAAGGGATGCTGACACCACAGCTGGAAGCTTAACTTGTTATGCCATGGTGCCAATCCCCTGTGCTTCAAAAAAAATTTTTTAAACACTATAAGAAGCTTACCTTTAGTTTCATTCTTATACAAACATTTTACAATGTTATGTTAAACTACCAATTTACATAAAAATAAAATTCATGTCTCTATTGGTATGATTCTTACTGTATAGTTTGGAAAGTTAAGTGAATTTCGCAAGAACACTCATTAAGTTGCAGAATTAAAGTTATCCTATATTTTCTGACTTCAAGTTCAGTTCCTTTGTGTAGTAACTATCTTGCAGAACGGTAAAACAGAAGACTTAGTAAACTTTTCTTTTTGGATGATGGTACAGAAGTAAGTTATTTGAATAATCCCCTTGAAATTTTTGGGTACAATTTAAAGTGGAAATATTAAGATGAAAGTGTTTGATCCTAATTACTTCATATTTGTTCTTTTATATCAATGCAAGTCTTTATTTTTTTAAAAGATTTATTTATTTTTATGAGAAAATCAGATATGCAGAGAGGAGGAGAGACAGAGAGGAAGATCTTTTGTCCAATGATTCACTCCCCAAGTGACCGCAACGGCTGGTGCTGCGCCGATCTGAAGCCAGGAGACAGGAGCTCTTCCGGGTTTCCCACATGGGTGCAGGTTCCAAGGCATTGGGCTGTTCTTGACTGCTTTCCCAGGTCACAAGCAGGGAGCAGGATGGGAAGCAGGGCCACTGGGATTAGAGCCAGTGCCCATATGGGATCCTGGTGCGTGCAAGGCGAGAACTTTAACCACTACACTGTCACACCAGGCCCTGCAAGTTTTTATGTTTGTAGTTAACTGGAAGTAACTTTTCTGATTTTGGAAATAAAATTAAATCTGACTTCTCAGGCCAAATTTTAATGAGAACATATTAAAGCAATTTGACATATAGAGATTAGGAAAGACAGACAGGAAAATCTTGTGTCTCCTAATTCATTGCCCAAGTAGCCACAAGGGTCAGAGCTGAGCCAGTCTGAAGTTAGGAGCCCAGAGCCCCTTCTGGGTCTCCCACATGGAAGCAGGGTCCCAAGGCTTTGGGCTGTCCTCTTACTGCTTTCCCAGGTCACAAGCTGGAAGCCAGGATTAGAACAGGCACCCGTATGGGATCCCTGTGCATGCAAAGCGAGTTAGCTGGTCTGGTTAATTGATGTATTTTCAAAGGTTGGAGTGGTTGTCTTGCTCCAGATTACTGCCTGATCAATCTTAAAATCAGCAACCTGACAATGTTACAGCTGAAATAATCTTAGAGGTTAAATAACACAGTGTTCCCTTTTTCTGGTTGCAATTCTGAGAGGGTAAATAGCTTACCCAACTGAACTAGAATCTCATTCCATCGATTCTGAGGCTAGGATTTAATCTGTATATAGCACAGTGTGGTGCTCAGGAAAGCACATACTATACCGATAAATTAAAAAGGAGGTATTTTATAAATGTCTAGCCAAAATTTCTTTTTTGAGTGTTTTTTTTTTTTCAGTCGGACGCACTAGAGTTCATTTAAAAAATTTTGGAAGGTGTATTTTTTTTAAAAGTCAAGCTACTGAGACAAAGGAAGACACACATAGAGATTTCTTCCATCCACTGGTTTACACACAAATATTCACAACAGCTATGGTTGGGTGCCAGGAGTTTCTTCTTATGGGTCTGCCACAGCAGTACAGGGGTTCAAGGCTTTGAGCCACCCTGCTCTGCTTTCCCAGCCCAAAGCAGGAAGCTGGGACTTGAATTGGCATCCACATGTGATGCCTGTGTTGCAAGTGAAGGAGTAGCTGTTAGAGTTCATTTTATAGCAAGGTATTTCCATGCTATTAAATATCAACACAATAACATCTTTCCAGGGATGATTTTGATGGTTTCTGGTCATCTTGACACGTCTTTAGTTGTCATTTGTTTTAAGGAATTGATCGGTTTCTTTCTTGAATTTAATCTTTATTTTATTTACTTGAAAAATAGAGTTACAGAGAAATAAACAGACACACACACACACACACACACACACACACACACACACACAGTGAGAATCAGAGAGAGAAATTCAAAAGTAGCCACGGGGCCTGAAATTCTATCCAGGTCTCACAAAGAGGTGGCAGGGACTCAAGTATTTCGGCTATATTCTGCTGCTTTTTTCAGGAGCATTAACACCATGCTGGGTCAGAAGTGAAGCAGCTAGAGCAGAAACCAGAGCCCGTACACGATGCCAGTGCTTGCAGGTGGTGGCTTTACCGACTGTGCCACACAGCAATGACCTCCACTAGATTCTTTTTTAAAACTTCCCTTTCCATTCCACTGTTCACATTTTGTTTTATTCACTATTCATTGAAGTATCAGGCAAAGAGAGAAGATAAGGAATGGAGGTGACACCAAAGTTTATACAATGTCCTATAACTTTTCTCTTCATCGAGAAAATAGGCGTGTAGTTTTATGATTGTGAATTGACTTTATAATTCCCATGTTAACTGATTATTTTGCTTACAACCAAACTATCTATATTCTGTAGCATACTCTTATAGACATTTTGACATATAAGAAGCACAGTAGAAACAACAGTGCAAACTGTTGTGAGAATTAAACAAGATCCAGTATATTAGGGGTACTCTGGGTAGACAAAGCTTAACAGGAAATACATTATCATCCTCAGTTTTCTAACTAGGGAACTGAAGTTCGAGTTCTTCTCCTGGTTTATTTAACCACCAGATCCTTTCTGCATCCCAGTCTGTCAAAAAACTTGTAGCACACAGGATCTGGTTCCTAACAGCAAAGCATATTGGCACATATCACAGCTTGGATTAGCCAGAAGCCTTCCTGACACTGGGCTGCACTCACAGCTGAAAGGAACCCTTGCGGATCAAGAATATTCAAACCACCAGTACTAAGTGATGACAAATGCCACTGTCTGAGCTCACAATATTTAAATGTACGTACTATTGTTCTGAAAAAACTTTTCATAAGGCACAATTTTTTTAACATTTTTATTAACAGGTAACCTTGGCCGGGTGGACCAGGTCTCTGAGTTTGAGTATGATCTCTTCATTAGACCGGATACCTGTAATCCACGCTTCCGTGTCTGGTTCAACTTCACTGTTGAAAATGTGAAAGAATCACAGGTAAGGGAGATCATGGGGCGTGTTAAGTGTGTTTGCTAGGAAGAATATGCTTTTGTTTTCAATTAGGGATGTAACAATAATGGCTATAATTATGAATATTTTCTTCTTATGTATCGTAATGGTAATTTTGTTTCGAAAGACAGAAAAATGGGTACACTTTGGTTAATTTTTATGAGTTGATGGTTGTTAGATACACAATTATTTTATCTGAAAGTACTCTTTGTTTATTGAAATGCTAATATAACTTGACAGTTTTCCTTGGGAGACACCACTCTGACTCTAAAGTGAACTGACTGATGCTGTGGCCTAACCCAGCTCAGAACTTCCTCTAGGTCCTGAAGAACCCCCTACCTGGCCTGCCCTAAACCACAGATTTCATGCCTGCAGGTGGATGCTGAGGTCTAGCCTGGACTGGTCAGCCCCAATTCAGCCTCTCCAAGCACTAACTGTTGTTATGGCCCATTTGGGGAGACCCCAAAGAATCCCTGCCAAGATGCCCTCATCCCTGGTCTCACTTGTGTTGGTGATTGTTGCAGCCTGGCCTAGCCCAGCTTGCCTCCAGCTCTTTTATGTGAGCCAGTGGATGCTGTGCCCTAGCTTGGCCTGGCCCACTTGTAGTCCTAGTGCACACCTGTACATGTTATGACCTAGGGGATGCTTCACAGAGTTTCCTGTCAAATTCACCCTCAGCCCCAGTGTGTGCACGAGCAGGCAGAGAGTATACTTATTGTTTTATCCTGAGTAATTCCAACCTGCTTGATTTTCACCTGATTGCTTGCTTCTGTCCATTTATTTTAGCCACTACTATCATATTAAACAGTGGTCTTGTCTGAATTTTAGGAACTCTGAATTTCAGTACAGTACTCTTACTGGTATGCTGGCTTAAGCAAAGTGACTTTGAAGGGAAGACACTTTGCTTCAATACAGATTGTCCTAATTCTCTGCATTTCTAAGAACTGGCTACCTATAATGTTTTTAGATATTTCAGGGGTAAATGGAAGAAATAAAATGCAGAGGACCATAAGCATCATTTATGCAATATGACTCATCTCATCATCTTAGGACAAAATGGAGAAAAAAAAGAGTTAAATCTCAAAAAAATTAATCTCTCAAACTTTGTTTCTTGCTCTCTCATAACGCAGTTCTTTTTTATTGTTGTTTTACATGGTAATAATGATATCAGCATTTTCTTTTTTGACTTTAGAAAAATGTATCTTCCCCAGGGCATTGTCCTTCCTTTCGACAAGGACAATCGATAATCCTGAGCTGTTACCCAAATCTATGTTGCCCGATAGTATAACTCACAAAAAGAGGCTTTAGCCCAGGTCCTAGATTAAATTTTGGCATTTTAAATTTGGGGCTCTTAATGGTCTCTCTGTTACATGTCACTAGAAAGGAAACACAGCAACCTGCCCTATTCTCCAGTTGATGGTCCTTTCTTAGGAAACTAACTTTGGTTATCATATACATACACATCTCTGAAAAATATTTTGAAAGAGTTTAGTGAATTTGTATGAAGAATGTATTCTCTTTAAAGCAATATAATCTGCCACAGTTTCTAAATTCAGAAAACTGGTTCCGCTTTTCCTCCTCTTGCACAATATGTACGCGTTCTTCAGCTTGCTTACTGCATCCAGGAACCAACCAGCTCTTTAGAAATGGAGCTGATTATTTTCCATACAACAGAATTATGTATCCTCATTATACTCTTGGCTAAGCAGAATTAGCAGAAGATTTGAAACTATACTTAAAAAAAAAATTTAAGTCGCATTAAATTCCTGATCTAGTTGTATTTTTCTTTTCTTTATTCTCTTTAAATCTTGTATATCTTATCCAAGTCAGGAAGAGAAGTGTTAGATGCCCAAAGAAGGTAAATATGTTCCTTCTGTTGCACTACTTGAGAACAATTATTCACATATTCCTAAGTTTCTTTTTTGCTCTTCTGAATTGCTAGATGTATATGTGTCCTTTTGTTGTTTAAAATGTGTTTGCAAGATCCTACGTCAGATTTATGTGTCAAATTGTCTGTCAGCAAAATAAGCAAAAATAAATGCCTTTTAGTAAAGAGAATTGGAATAGTTAAATTTTAAAGTTGTTGGAACTAATATCTTTGTCTCTCTGAGTTCTATCTACAAATCCAGTATTATCCTGCCGTTGTTATATTTGGAAACCACAGACCAGCTTACCTGATTTCTTGAAGCCTGGTACTTTATCAGTTTTAAGTGGACCATTGCCTCACCAACTGTAATCACATTATATAGTTAAGGAAATGTATCTCAAGAAAATGTAAGACTCTGCTGGAAAGATTTTATATCTACATCTAGGTATGGATATAGATAGATCGACGTGTCCCTAGCTCACAGGATATTTATTTTCATGGTTATTTTCAAGAACAAGAGTAGTGTTAGTATTGAATTTGACTTCTTTGATCATGATTCTTCCTATAAACTTTTCCATCTCTGCAATTTCCATTGAAATAAGAGTTATGTGAATGCAATCTAGTCAAGAATCACATTTAGGGCTCCTAACAGACAAACACAAGATTAGTCATCACAGGAGCCCTCTGTTAAAAAAAAATGCAGCATCAAATATTGTATATAAGTGGGTCTAGATTTTGAATTATTTGCCTTGAGTTTCTTAGGAAGTAATCTAAGTTTGCAACATGGTACTGTGTCCCAAAACTGATACATTAATCTCCAACAAGTAGTTGATAAGCGGTGTATTTATAGGAATTCATGAAAACTAAACATCCTGATGCCTTATGGGAAAGTCATTTTTTCCTTGAAATTGATATTAAAAATTCCTATGTGGAAATTTATTATCGATACAGTAAACCACTTGTGTGATGAGAAAGTAAATCTGCCTATTTAAATATTCACCAATAGGGGGAAATTACATTGTATGTCTGGACTACAAGAACTCTTCTTCCTTCTACTTTATTTTTTTTCTCTTTCGATTTTTCTTTCTCATTTCTGATCAAAAAAGTAGTAAATGCTCAATGTAGTATATATGACTGATATAATTGTTACAACCAGAGAAAAAGCATGCACACATCATTTTACAAGTTAGAATAAAACACTGCTTTGGCACATTTGCTTCTAGATTTATTTTCTACTTTGTTTGCAGCATTGTTAGTCTGACCTTTATGAATAAGGCAAATATTAATAGAATCAGTGTTCTATCAAATATATGATAAATTATACAATAGCTCTTTAGCATTGGGGCTGTTAACAATACTTTTGGTCATAAAGAGTATGTTCTATTATATAATGTTATAAATAATGTAGAGAACTTCGATGTGCAGGAGTGCTAACCAAATTTCTTATTGCTTTCTTGGGATAAATACTTCTGGGAAGAACAGATGAGCAAAGGTTTTTAATATGTGTTTGTAAATTGCCACAAGGAAGTTCATACTATTTTGCTATCACATCAGTAGTGAATGATATTTCCGTCCTTGAATTTCTGATTTTGAATTATTTTGTAAGCTTGTATGTTCATAGATCCATAATGAATTATTTATTTTTCTTCAGTTACTTTGAAGCTTTGCACAAATAAGTGGGAAATGATACAATGTCTCAGATTTCTCATTATCAAGAAGTTAATTGTACCTTAGCGATGAGACAACTAAACAGCCATTTATTATTTTGACTTGTTTTCTCCATGCATCAATTCTGTTTTGACTGGATATTCCAGTAGATTGTTCTCTGAGGCATGTTACAGGAGACATAATGTAGAATTGTTTTTGTTTGTTTGCTTGTTTGCTTGCCTTTTGATTGCCTCCATTCCCCTCCTCCAGCACAAAGTATTTTTTAACAACAAAATAGTTTTAGGATTATTGTAAGTCAAATTGTAGATTAAATGTGTACATGCATGTAAACACATACACAGATAGATCTTTTAATGTTTGAATGAAATGATTTGCAGACCTTCCATAGATTGTAGACTGGATATTCCCCACACCCTTGTTCTTTTTGTGAAGCCAAAGTAAATACTACTCCATAAGGATGCTGCACAAATCAAACAATTCCATGTATAAGTGACTTGCATGACATTTGGTAGATAATAGTAACTCAGTACATGATTTTTTTTAATATCACTATTGTAATAACATTAGTAACAGTAAGGATAAAATCTACCACGATTGCAGATTATGATGAAAACACTACTGGTGTTCTCTTTTTTTCCTACTCTTTTTCCTTCTTTTACTGTACTTCCTCCTCTGTTAAAAAATCTCCTGCTATTATTATCTTCATCAAGGGGCAATATTTAGCAGTTAGGAATATCTATCCCTTGTTAAGCATAGCTCTTTCTCAGGCTAACTCTACTGATTGAAAAAACAGTAACCAATAACTGGGGTAGAGATTGAGTCAGGAAAGACTCTCCCAACAGAGAAATGCCTAGGACCAGATGGCTTCACTGCTGAATTGTACCAGAATTTTAAGAAAGGCCTAATTCCAAATCTTCTCAGACTATTCAAAACAACCAAAAAGAAGGGAATTCTTCCAAACTTTTTGTATGAGGTCACTATGACCTTATTTCCAAAACCAGAAAAAGAAACAGTAAAGAAAGAGAACTATGTTTTTTAAAAAGAATATGAAAAATGGTGTAAATTAAGAACTATAAAGCAGTATCCCTGATAAATGTAGATGCAAAACTCCTCAACAAAATACCAGCTAATGAAATCTAACCATACCTCGGAAAGGTCATTCACTCACACCAAGTGGGGTTTATCCCTGTTTTCAGGAATGGTTCAACATATGCGCATCCATAAACCTGATATATTACACTAACAAATTGAAAAATTAAAAAACAGCATGATTTAAGCAGTTGATATAAAGTATTTGATGAAATACAATATCCTTTCATGATAAAAAATTTTTAAGAATCTTAAGCAAATTGGATGTAGAAGGACTATTCCTCAGCACAATCAAGACAATATATATGTGAAAAACCCACAAGCAATCTCATTTTTAATGGGGAAAATTGGGGAACATTTCCCCTAAGATCCAGAACCAGACTAGGATGCTGATTTGTGCCGTTGCTGTTTGTTATAGATCTGAAAGTTTTAACCAGAGTCATTAGGCAAGAAAAAGAAATGCAAAGGACATCCATTGGAGAGAGTCAAATTATCCCTGTTCGCAGATAATATGATTCTCTTTATAAGGGAACCAAAAGCTTCCACCAAGGACCATCTCTGGGTTCTGACTGTTCATGGCAGACATATTAAGGAGTGATAGGAAGGGCATGTGCTTTGGCGTTGGGATTTTAATTGTGTTACCTGCTGGTTTTGTTGCTGGACAAGTTACATAACCTTTACCAGCTTCAGTTTTTTTTCTTCTTTATACTGGATTTTGTGCTTACTGCCTTGAGGAATTGCTGTGGTTCAGATATGTTTTGAATGTTTTCATCAGTTTAATGTGATAGCAAATTCAGGCCTAACGTTGTGGAGTTAAGACAGTGGACCCTTCAAACGGTCTAGTGGAAAGTGGTTAGGTCATTGGGGATGCTGCCCTCAGAAGGTATTGAACTACCTGTTTTTTTTTCAGGACGCTGTTGGTTCCTATGAGAGCAGGCTGTAATAAACAGAGCAGGCTTGTCTCTTAAGTCCTGTTGGTTTTCTGCTTCACCATGTTATTTCTACCTTACATGCGTTTGTCATCATGATGCCCTCTGCCCTAAAGCTCTCACCAGAGATCAAACTGTTGGGCCTTCAGGCTCAAATTACTCATTAAATAAATCCCTTTACTTTATAAAGTACCTAGCTTTTCTTTCTTTCTTGTAGGTGCTAGGAACTAATATGAGGTTGCTTTGAAAAGTTCATGGGAAAGTGGAATTAAAAAATAAGTTAGTTTCGTGTGAACATTTGCAAAATCGTGCATATTTTTCTCAATATACATTTTCCATAAAAATTGCAAGACCCCTTATGGGGGGGAGGGTTTTGGGAGGGGTGGGGGGAATCCCAGTGCCTATAAAACTGTGATATAATGCAATGTAATCAATAAAAAAAGACCCCTTGTACAAATATTATATTTAAGATTCATAATAAATGTCTATAAAACACTGATGGAGTTTTTATAATGCAGTTTAATATTTTAAAAATATTTTTATTTTTTTAATATTATTTGAAAAGCAAACTTACATAGAGAAGGAGAGAGAGAAGGTGAAAGATCTTCCATCTGCTGATTTAATGCCTAAATGGCCACAGTAGTCAAAACTGAGCTGATCCAAAGCAGGGAGCCAGGAGCCAGTGGATGGATTTTCCCAAGTCTCCCATGTGGGCGCAGGGTCCCAAGGACTTAGACCATCCTCTTCTGGTCTGCAACAGAGAGCAGGATAAGAAGTGGAGTTGCTGGGACATTAACCGGTGCCTATATGGAATGCTGATGCCACAGGATAGAGAATTAGCCTACTATGCCACTGTGCTGACCCCAGTATCTATTTTTAATCTTAATTTATGTAACCTCATTGTTTAGTATGATTGGGTAATATCTTCTTTAGAGTAGTCTAGATAATATCTAGCATGAGTTAGCCATAATTCTGATTCATGGTGCTAGAAATTTTTGGTTAGGTAATATTCTGGACATAGCATACTACTAAATATGTGAAGGATATATGGAAAGCTTAAAGAATCCACTTATCAAGTATAATATTTCAATTTTTATCATCAACATTACAAACATGAATGTGGTTTCATTTTTTTCAAGGTGTCTTTTAATGCAGAGATAAAATTGAGTTTCTAGAAATTGATAATAAGCCTAAAATTATAGGAATTACATGTAAATATAAATGTATTTGCATCTTTGTAATATTTATATGTTTGCTTATGATATCTATTATATACCACATGCCATTATCATAATTTAAAATGAGAGTTGAAATATAGACTTAGTTGACATTGAATTTTTCAGTATTAAGTGCACATTTTACTATTTTACTAGTCATGGATGATTTTCAAATTGCTATACTCAGTAGACATGTTTCCCCAGATCTTAATTTATCTTTTATTTGATACTATTTTACATAAGTATTGGAAATACTTTGGCTTTTCTTATAGTCTTTCCTTCTGATTCTCCTTGTTTCTGACTGCTTATTTCTGCCGATTTTTATAATATAGTCCCGTAAAACATTTACTCCTTTGGATTAAGCTTCATCTTTGGAGTTGGTCTGCCAGAACTGGCATTCCACTTTTGACTATTTACTATGTGATCCTGGGCAAGTTGTTTCTGTTCTTTCATATTTTTATGTCTCCTTCTTTAGGTGATATAGATGCTTTTCAACTTATAATGGGATCATATAAACACAATACAAATTGAAAATACCATAAATTAAAAATTCACTGAATACAGTTAATTCACTGATAATCACAAAGCTCAGCAACACAATATGCTATAGAGCATTGTTACTTACCTTTGTGAGAACATAACTGTCTAGGACGTACAGCTCACTGGCGCTACCCTGTGTGAACAGGGTATATATTGCTAGCCTGGCCTCTACTATAAATTAAAAAAATTATGTTATGTTACTAAGTTGGGGACCATTTCTATATAAAAAGCTAAAAGCTTTTACATAATGCGTAGAAATCTCTCTATAAATGTTATTCAAATATCATTATATTAAATTTTTATAGATATTCTTAATTCTCAGAAATAAAAATTTTAAATTACCAACAAATTCCTTCTGTTTTGAAGAGATTTGTCCTCTAATATGGGAACAAAGACAGTAAAATAGGAGCAAATAAACAAATATATTTTTAGAAGCTGGCAATTCCTATTAGTTTGTTTATCTAATTAAGAGATTTTTATTGCTGTTTCCACTTTTAGTAATTACAAACAACTTGCTATAAAAACTTTGTATATGTTTGTGAATGGTAGTTTGTATTTCACTTTTATAAATAACTGAGAGGTAGATTTCATGTTCTTATTCTAAGTATATGAATATGCGCAACTTTACAAGTAATTGCCAAGCTGTATTCTAAGGTGGCTGTAACACTCTGCGATTCTATCAGTCCCATGCCAGACTCCTAGTTATTACATGTCCTTGCCACACTTTGTTTATTAATATTATTATTGTGTTATTGCCATTTTGATTGTTGAGTGAATTTCTGTGGTATTCATTTGCATTTTCATCAACACTAGTAATTTTGACCATCGTTTCTTATTTGCTGTGTGTAAGCATGCTTTTTTTTTAGTTAAATATCTACATGGAATTTTTGCAATTGTTTAATATTGAGTAGTATGTTTTATTATCATCAAGTTTAAAAAATTCCATATGTATTCTAGATGTCACTCATTTCACATGTGTTTCAAATGTGGGTGGCTTTCATTTCAATGTCTTGAGAAAGTCTTTTACAGTAAGTTTACCATTTGGATGAAGTTTTATTTATCAGTGATTTTCTCTCTGAATAATGATTTTATGTTAATTCTAAGATGCATTTCTTCAGCTCAGTGTCAAAAAATTTTCCCCAGCCCTTTTACCCACCAACATTTGAATAGTTTTGTGTCTATGTTTGATTTGTGGTCCATTTTGAAGTAATATTTATGTAGGGCATGAGCTATGGATTTTGATATTGTTTGTACTTTGTCTATGGTTGATGATAATTTCAATACCTATTGTTGAAAAGAACATTCATTTAGAGGACAATGTTTATTATATTTTGTTAATGTTTCAGTTCACCCAATGCTTGTGAATCTGTTTCTTAATTTTTTAGTAAGCTCCATTGATCAGTATGTTTACCCATTCTTCCTCTAGTTTCATACTATTTTGATTACTAATGCTTCACTAAAAATCTCAGAATGGTTAAGTTTTCAATTTTAAGCTTATTTTGCCTTTTTCATATTCATTTAGAAATAATCGTGTTAATTTCTTTTTTAAAATAATTTTTATTGCTTTTTGGTACAATTTAGTTGGCACTGGGCTCTCTCTTATCTCTCTCCAAATTCCATCACTTCCCCTCTGTTCTCCTCTAGAATCATAAAATGTTTATTGATTATGAATTTTCCTAAGTCCATCATGCTTCCACTGGAGTGTTTCCCAGCCATATAGGGGAATCACTTTTCGTTGTAGGTTAATTCTTGTATCCTGAGGCCCTAATGTAAGTACAATGAGGATTAGACCTTGGATGTTTGTGGGCCGTACCAATAACAGTTATATGTGAACACTGACAATCACAGGTGGTTATAAATAATCCACCTCTTGTGAATGGTTAATTAATGAATTACATCACGAGTTCTTGTTGTATTAGGTAGCATTGATTAACACAGAGTAAGATTCACATATGATATCTCTAGATTTGACATCATATTATATTATATTAGAGCAAGCATATAATATCTAACCTTTTGGGATTGGCTCATTTCCCTTAGCATTATGGTCTTTAGTTTGGCCTATTTGGCCACAAAGTAATGCATTTCATTTTTTTTTTAATTCACCAAGTAGTATTCCATAGTGTAGATGAACCACATTTTCTTTATGCAGTCCTCTGTTGATGGGCATTTAGGTTGCTTCCAAGTTCTTGCAATTGTTGATTATGCTGCAGTAAACATTGGGGTGCATGTTGCTTTGTCATATAACAAGCCTTTTGGATATATTCCTAGAAATGGTATTGCTGAGCTATATGGTAGGTGAATTTTTAATTGCCTAAGTGTTCTCCATACAGACTTTCATAGTGGCTGCTCTATTCTGCATTCCCACCAGCAGTGGAGTAGAGTTTCCGTTTTCCACAACCTCGCCAGTAAGCTAAGAATTTTCTGCACAGCAAAGGAAACAATCAACAAAATAAATAAGAAACCGACAGAATGGAGAAGATTTTTGCACACTACTCAGAAGATGAAGGGCTAATTTCCAGAATATACAGTGAGCTCCAGAACAACAATAACATCAACACAAACAAACCAGTCAAGAAATGGGCACAGGAAATGGACAGACACTTTACAAAGAAGCAAATTCAAATGGCTAACAAGCACATGAAAAAATGCTCAAGCTCTCTGGCAATAGGGGAAATTCAAATAAAAACAACACTGAGGTTCCATCTAATGCCTGAAAGAATTGCTCATATACAGAAATCATATTGATTTCTATGGAGTCTTTTTTTCTTGATGGAATTTTGATTCAAATTGTGTTAAATATTTAGTTAAGGAAAATTAAAATTTTGATATGCTAGCACTTTTTTTTAATCCGTAAATACTATAGATTTGTGCAGTCATTTTCATATTGTTTTATAGCTTTCACTGAGACTTTTAAAGATGTAGATATCATAAATGCTTGATTTGATTTAGGCCTATTTGTGTTTTGATAACTGTTTTAAAGGGCATTATTTATACACACAAAAGGAGTGCTATAATTATTAATTGTTCACTGCTGGTGCATGATAATGAGATACTTGCTAAACATTGCTTTCTGCTGCTCATATGTCAAAATTTGAAATTTTCTGCACTGTGAGTTATGTTTTCTAGGAATAGAAGTAATTTATGTTTGTATGCTTTTTTTGTTGTTTAATTATAATCAAGATCCTAATTATGGCTATTACAGTTGGTGTTCAGACTGCCACAGCAGGAGGAGACTGGGCTCAAGTTCAAGTACAGCAAGACTGGTTGGGATTTGTAGCCAACAATCTGAGAGAGGAGGCCAGTGGATGAGAAACAACTGACAGGGGTTATCAAGTGTGGTAGGACTCTTTAAAATGAATTCAGTAGAAGTTTAGCTGAAGGAAACCTCAGGGGATCATACATATATAAAAGGAAGGTGTGACATAGAAAGATTGTTCATTCTTTCTGTATTTACTTTTATCTATTTAAAAATTTTATTAATGATGATGATTATTATTATCATTTTATGTTACAGTTCTGTAGTCCCTGGGATTTCCTTTATCCCCTCCCCAATTCCGCCCCACCTAGTTCCTCTATATCGTTACTAAAGTATAGTTCTTCACACACAGTCATATGTCCATCATTGCAGGCATAGACAGTAGCATAAAGTCCAGCATCCTATTGTCGGGATATAGTAAACAGTTTCATTTTAAGTCCGTCTTTGTCTGGTAGTGGAGAAATTTATTTTTGAAACATTTTGTTTACTTGCTTATATTTTAGATTGCCATTATTACATGCACTTTTGTAAGGGGTACAGATCAACTGTTCAACATACTTATGTAATTCCAAAAAACAGCACTAAGCCACCAACCAACTCTTCGTTTCTTAATATTTTGCTTTTGTTTGGGATCTGCCCATCTTTCTCTCTACTAGTCCCCTTTGATAGAGTATTTTACGTAGTTATGATCCACAACTTATTCTCTGGTCTCCCCTAATTTGGTCGTCTGTACACCTGGTTTCTACTCATTGTAATTAAAATTTGTATTAAAATATAAATCCATTAGTATTGTTTTTAACTTCCATGTATGTGAGACAACATGAAGATTTATTTTTCCATTTCTGATTCATATTCCATGTAACAGAACAGTTTCTATTTATATATATTTTGCTACAGATGTCAGAATACCGTTCTTTTTTGTGATAGGATGATATATAATTGTGTAATTTCTTTATCCATTAATTTGTGGTGGCCACTGATGTTGATTAAATCCGAATAAGCTGTGATGAACATGGAATGCAGGTATATGTTTCACATACTGATTTCATTTCCTTAGGACATGTACTCAGAGTGGGGATAACTGAGGTATGTTATAATTTATTGAGGCTCCTCTCTACAGTTCTCCATAACGGCTGTACTAATTACACTCCCGCTAGCAGTGCAGAAGTTCCCTTTCGGAAATCAAAACATTTCTAAAGGCAAATGGAAATGGCAAAACAATGTATGAAAATGTGTGAGACACAACAAAAGTAGTGTTAAGAGGGAGGTTTATAGTAATTAGTGTCTATGTGATGAAATGTGAAAGGCAACAAATGAATGATCCGGTAATGAATCCCAAGGATCCAGAAAAAAAAAAACAATAATCCAAGGCACAATTGAGGAAAGAAGTAATTAATATTAAAGAAGAAATAAGCATTGAGACCAAAAAAAGATATGTGATCAGTGAAATGAAGGTCTCATTTTTTTTTACCGAAACAAACAAAAACAAAAATAAAATTGAGCCACTATTGACCCACTAATCAAAAAAGGAGGGAGAAAATACAAATTAATAAAATTAGAAAAATAAAGGAAGATATTACAAGAGGCACCCCCTGACACACAACAACAACAACAACAACAAAAAGAATAACCAACAATTAACACAGCGTTCCAAATGCCAGCTAATTTGAGAATCTAGAAGAAATGCCTAGTTTCTGCACACATGTAATCTACCAAAATTGAGTCATGAACACATACAAATCAAAGTTAACCAGTCACCAGAATGGCAATGAATCATTAGCAGAACTACTCCCAACAAAGAAAAGTTAGAGTATATTCAGTGCTGAACACTACCAAAAATATGTTAATGATTTATTTATTTTTATTGGAAAGTCAGATTTACAGAGAGAAAGGAGACAGAGAAAGATCTTCCATCTGCTGGTTTACTCCCCAAGTAAACAGCAGTTGGAGCTATGCATAGCCAAAGCCTGGAGTCAGGAACTTCCATAAGATCTCCCACATGGGTACATGGTCCCAAGGCTTTGGGCCGTCTGCCACTGCTTTTGCAGATCACAAGCAAAGAGCTGGATGAGGAATGGAACAGCCAGGACATGAACCAGCACTTAATGGAATCCTGATGCATGCAAGATGAGGATATAGCTGTAGAGCCATTGTACTATCAAACTTTTTAACAATAAACATTTTCTAATTCTTATCAAGCTATTCAAAATAATTTACAGAGGGGAAATCCTTCCCAAATCCTTATATGAGTGCAGTTTCAATTTAATTCTAAAGCCAAATGATGATTCAACAAAGGATGAGAACTTTAGTGCAATATCTCTGATGAAGATAGAAGCAGAAATTCTCAACAGATTACTAATTGAATTCATAGCACATCAGAATGATTATTCAACTGGATGAACTGTGATTGATACTACAGATACAAGAATTGTTTAACATATGTAAATCAATAAATGTAATACCATACTCTAACAAACTGAATAAAACTCAGACGATTATGTTCATAGGTGCAGAGAAAACAATTGGTAAAAATACAAGACCTTTTCATAATAAAAACCTTAAGCAAATTGGGTATAGAATGTATATCTGTTAATGTAATCAAGGCAAATCTGATAAACCCATATCCAGCATCATTATGAATAGAAAAATTTGGAAATATTACCACCAACATTAGAACAAAAAACTATGTCCAATTTCACATTTGGTATTCATTATAATTGTGGGAGTTATAGCCACAGCCATTAGGCAAAGAAAATTAATGAAAGAGGTACAAATTGCAAAGGAGGAAGTTAAATTTTTCCTGTCTGCAGAAGACTGAATTCTGTATATAGTAGAAGCAAAAGACTCCACAAAGAAAATATTGAAATTCTTAAGAGAATATGGTATATTTGTATTATATAAGATTAACACGCAAAAATCAATATTCTTTGTATACAAAGATCATTATCATGTTTGAGAAAGAACTTGTATGAACAGTATCATTCACAGTAGATACAAAAATTTAAATACCTTGGGATGAATTTAATCAAATGATATGAAAGATTTCTATAATGAAAATTACAGAACATTAAAGAAAGGAATAAGACACAAAAATGGAAAAATTAACCGTGTTCATGGAATGGAGATGTTAATATCATCAAAATGTCCATACTATCGCAAATCAATTCACAAATTCAATGCATTCTCAACCAAAATACCAGCAACATCTTCCTAAGATCTAGAAAAAAAATGCTAAAACTTATATGGAAACAGTGGTGATCCAGATGGCTAAAGCTGTATTTGAAAATAGAAACAAAACTAGAGGTATCAGGATGTGTGAGTTCAGGACAAACTACATGGAATTAATAATCTGAAGTAATTAAGCAGCCTGGTATTGGCACAATAGACATATGGACCAATTGATCACAATAAAAAGCCCAGAAATCAAACTGTGCATCTACAACCAAATAGTCTAACAAATAAGCCAAAATCAGTCCTTGGGAAATGGACAGTCTCTTCAGCAAATGGTGCTGGGGAATTGGATGTCCATATGCAGAAGCATGAAAAGACTACTACCTTATAACATATGGAAAAATCAATTAAAATGGACCAAATATCTAAATCTGTCACCTGATATAAAAATACTACAAGAATGCATGATCAGGAAAACTCTGGAAGACATCGGCATTGGTAGAGACTTCTTTTGAAAATATCCCAGAAGCACACATAGTAAAAGCATAAATAGACAAAAATGATCACATCAAGATGATAAGCTTTCATATGGCAAAGGAAGCACAGGGTGGAAAAGCAACAATTACTGATGCTGAGGATGTGTGGGAAACTAGGTCTGCTGTTACTGGGAATGTAACAGTGACTATGGAAGCAGTATAAGGATTGCTCAGAAGTCTGAAAAATATATTTGCCTATGACCTAGTCATCCTACTCTTAGGAAAATGAATTGAGTATATAAAATAGATAACTATACTCCCATATTTATAGCAGCTCAATTCACGCTAGCCAAGATAAGGAATTAACTCAGACCATCAACTAATGGGTGGACAAAGAGAGTGTGGTGTATCTAGACTATGAACTTTACTCAGCCATAAAAAAAAAAAAAAGAATGGAATGGATTCCACTGAAAATTATTAGGAATAGTGAAATATGCCAGTTCAAAAAAGAAAAACCTCACTTGTTATTCCTGATATTTTGTATCTAATATATTGAGAATACAAAAAAATGAAACATATGAGTTTAGATCTACTGTATAGCAAGATGACTATGGAAAATAAGTGTTTTGTGAAATTGACATTTTAAAATTTATTACTTACAATATTTGTCTGTACTCTTGAGGAACAGTGTTATTTTTCTACTTGATATTTGTGCAATCATTTGGCAATGGAGGATTAAGCCTGTGATTATGACGTGAACTGAATGTATGTTATGGTAAAACAGTTTTATAAAATAAGGAAGAGGGAAGGTGGGAACACTAGTGGGAAGGAGTTGATGGTGCAAAGTGTTGTTATGCTCCTAAATTTATGCTGTGAGGCACATGAAATTTTTCCATTTTGTAGATCACAAAAAAGAACAAAAGAACTCCCTTTTCACTACATCATTACCATCATTTCTTATGTATTTATTTTTTGGTCTTTTTGATAATAGCTGTTCTAACTAGAGAAATGATACCTCATGTTTTTGATGAACTTTTCTGATAGCGAGGTATATTCAGAAATTTGTCATGTATTTGTTGGATATTTATAGTTTTTCCTTTAATACATCTATTCAGACCATTTACTCGAATTGGATGGTTATTTTGTTTTGATATTTTGAATATTCATTTTTTGTTGGATGAATAATTGGCAAATATTTTCTCTTAGTATCTGGTTTGTCTAAGGATTCTATTGATTGTTTCTGAACTATATATAATCAATTTGCCTATTTTGGCCCATGCTTTGGGTTTTATTCAGTAAGTTATTGCCTCTGAAAGCAATTTTTACTTGTTTTTCTAGTAGTTTTATAATTTTAGATCTTAGATTTAGATCTTTGATCCATTTTTAGTTTAATTTTACAAGGAGTAAGAGGTATGGAGTCGTGGTTAAACATTTTGGCATACAATATCCACTTTTCCCATTGGAACTTATTGAAAATATTATCTCTTATCCAGGCTTTTTATTGTATTTTATTTTTATTAAAATTTTATTGTTATTATTTTCCATAATGCAGCTTTGCAGATAAAGGGATTCCTATTTCTTGCTCCACACCCTCTCATCCCATTCTTCCCAACTCCACCATATTCCCCCGTATTATTACAATAGAATAGTCATTTAAAAACATTCACATATCCAGCATATTGCTATTTAGCTATCATGGTCTTATAGTCAATATTAGAAAATTTTGTATCAGATTGTCAAACTGTATTTACCAATTTCAACTGCAGTCCTTCTTTCATTCAGGAGTAGAAATGTATGCTGCATTGTATCTTCAGTTCCTGATATGGTTGTCTCCATGATACAGTTCATTTATGAGACTATATGTACATATGTGTCTACTTTATATCTTCAATAAAAGTTGTCCGGTTTCAGAGACTACATATGGTATTTGTCCTTTTGGGCCTGATTTATTTTCACTGAGCAGAATAGTCTCCAGTTGGGATCACTTTTTGTAAATGGTAGAGTTTCATTGTTTTAAGTAGCTGAGTAATATTCCATGGAGTAGAAGTAGTATGGTTTCTTTATTCCTTCTTCTTTTTGATGTGCATCTGACTTGTTTCCATGTGCTCACTGTTGTGGATTGTGCTACTGTAAATTGATTCAGGTCACTGTTTCATGTGCGGATTTCATTTTATTTAGAAAAATTCCCATGAGTACGATATCTGGGCCATAGGATAGATTCATTTCCAATTGTCTGACAGTCTCCTTATTGGCTTATATAGTGGCTGCATTACTCTACACTGCCACCAACAGTGGAGTAGGGTAACTTTTTCTCCACTTCCTTACCAGCAGGTGTTGTTAGTAAATTTCTGAACATAAGCCATTTTCACTGAAGTTGGGTGGAACCTCACCGTGGTTTTTATTTATATTTCCCTAATAGCTAGGGAGCCTGAGCGTTTTTTTCTAGAACTATTAGCCATTTGAATTTTTCTTTTGAACAATGCCTGCCCATGTCCTTCACCCATTTCTTTCCAGTATTTTTTGTTTGTTTGTTTGTTTTTACTATTGTTGAGTTTCTGAAACTCTTTGCAAATGCTGGATATTATTCACCTAACTGCTGTATGATGTGTAAAACTTTTCTCCCATTTTCTTGATTGCTTCTTCACTTTGTTGATCATTTCCTTTGATGTATAGAAACAGATTTGGCTTTGTCTGCTTTTGCTTCTGGTTACTTTTCTAAGAAGTCTTGGGCTAGGCCTATGCCATGTAGAGTACTTCCTAAGTATTCTCTAGTAGTTTGATGGCTTCTGGGTGCAGATTTAGGTCCTTGATCCATTTAGAGCTGATTTTTATAAGGTGCTAGATGAAGGTCATGCTTCTTACTTCTGCAGACTGGTATTCAGCTGTCCAACACAATTTGTTGAAGATATCAAACTTTTTCACTGGCTTATTTTTATTTCTCTTGTCAAAGATTTGTCAGTTGTACATTAGTGGGTTCACGTAGATCTTCCTCTCTGTTTCTGTACCAGTTTCAAATTATTTTGATGACCATTCCCTCATAGTATGTCTTGAAAATTAAATTCTGATTCCTCTAGCTTTATTTTTATTCTTCAAGATAGCTTGGACAATCATGGTCTCTTGTGTCTTCAGTTGAAATTTTATATCTTCTTTTCCAGCTCTGAGAAGAGGTTTGTTGGGATTTTGACTGGGGTCATATTCAATCTGTGTAATACTTTTGATAACGTTGACATTTTGATAATGTTGATTCTACCATTCCAGGAAAACGTTAAATTTCCCCATCTTTTAGCATATTCTTTACATTACTTCTTGTAACATTTTGTAATTTTTCTCATTGTGCTATTCCATATCTTTGGGTAGGGTTTATCCAAGGTATTTAGGATTCTTCCATTTTTCCTATCTATCTATCTATCTATCTATCTATCTATCTATCTATCTATCTATCTATCTATAGATTTCTTTATTTTTATTGGAAAGTTAGATTTGCAGAAAGAAGGAGAGAGAAAGATTTTCCATCTAGTTGTAAACTCCCCAAGTGGCCACAAAGGCAGTAGCTGAACTGATCCAAGCCAGTAGCTTCTTCCAGGTCTTTCATGTGGGTGCAGGGTCCCAAGGCTTTGGGCCATTCTCTATGCTTTCCCATGCCACAAGCTCCTATATGTATATAGGTTCCCAATGCATGCCAGGATAGAATTCAGCCACCAGACTTTCATGCTGGGCCCTTCCATTATATTGTAAAAGAGACTGTATTTACAAGTTCTTTCTCAGCCAAGAAGTTATTTGTTCATGCCAAGGCCATGGATTTATGCTCATTACTTTTGTATCCTGTCACCTTGTCACACTCTTATGTTCCAGTAATTTATTTATTCAATCTTTTGGTTCTCCTATTTATAGAGTGGGAAAGTTTCTTGTCTTTCCCTATTCAGTTTGATGCTGATATTTGTGGTTTTTGTTTGTTTGTTTGTTTGTTTATATATTGCTTTAACTGTGTTGTAAGATGTTCTTCCTATGCATATCTTGTTTAGGATTTTAATGTGAAATGGTACTGGAATTTCTCAAATGCCTTCTTTTCATCTATTTAGATGACCATATGGGTTTTATTCTTCATTTTGTTGACATGTTGTACCACCTTGATTGATTTGCATATGTTAAGCCATTCCTGCATGCAAGATACAAATCCCACCTGTCCAGGTGATTGATGTATCTAATGTATTGCTGTATTCTGTTGGTAATATTTTGTTGAGGATTTTTGCATCTTTATTCATCAGGGATGTCAGTCTGTAGTTCTCTTTCTCTGTTGTATCTCTATCTGGCTTTGGTGTTAAGCTGTTGTTGGCTTCACAGAGTTTGAAAAATTGCTTTGCATTCTATTGTTTTGAATAGCTTGTGGAGGATTGGGCTAAGTTCTTAAAATATGTGGTCTAATTCAGTGGTGAAGCCCCCATTCTTTCTGCCTTTAAATCCATGTTTTAAAAATGCCTTACTAACATGATGTTGAATATTTTTTTCAGATGAAATACCTAGGATTCAGAATGTTTAGGTGATTCATTCTGGGCCATATATTTAGTTTATGACAGTGTGAGCTGAATTCCTTGACTTCTGCACTAGTTTTCTTGTCTTTTTTATTGAGTTCTGCTGTGATATTTGTTTTAAATATAGATCTATTTCTTTTCTCAGTTTTTTGTTTCATAATTAATACATTTTTGAGTCTTAATAATCCTTGTTTGATAATGTCTCATACATAGGTTTTCATTAAAAAAACTTCAATGTTAGAAATCCTTGGGTCAAACTCAAATTTATACCATTATTACTCTTATTTGGTGCATTTTGTTTCTCTAGAGAGTTAGAGGAGTGTAGAATAATTATGTTTATAGTTGTTACCCTATTATATGCCTGCATAAAGAGATGATTTTATTTTTTCTATCTTGCTTTTAATTAGTGGTATATAGAAGACTTGGATCTTATTCCATTTTTTTGTATCTAAAATAAGGGATGTAATTTTGAAATATTTTCTTGAATATTTGGAAATGTATTAACTCTGTCACTTAAGTGAAAGTACTGTAATTGTCCAGTATAAATAATAATCTATGGACAGAAACACTTTTTCTTCCTTCTTATTTTTATTCTGTTTTTTTATTTTTTTTTTTAATTTATTTATTAGAGTTACACAGATAAAGGAATAGAGGAACCAATGCCCACATGGGATACTGGTGTCACTTTACCAGCTATACAACAATGCTGACTGGCTAAGTTGGAATTCAGTGCATAGGGCATATGGGTGCTGGTTCTAACTCCAGCGGCCCCACCTCCATCCAGCTCCCTGTTTGTGGCCTGGGAAGGCATAGAGGGTGGTGCAAAACCTTGGGACCCTGCACCCAGAGGAAGCTCCTGGCTCTTGGCTTCAGATCAGCTCAGCTCTGGCCATTGCGGCCACCTGGGGAGTGATCAGCATATGGAGGATCTTCCTCTCTGTCTCTCCTCTTCTCTGTATATCTGATTTTCCAATAAAAAAAAATGCAATGTATAAAATGTAGTAACTAGGCCCGGCACAGTAGCCTAGTGACTAGCTGGAATCCCATATGGGTGCTGGTTTGAGTTCCAGCTAATCTACTTCCCGTCAAACTCCCTGCCTTTGAATAAAAGTAAATAAATCTTAAAAAAATACATATATGTATATAGGTATATGTATGTATATATATAAATCTGATGAGCTGGCAATGCATATAATACTTTGTTTCAAAAGTCTATCTGAACAAATATGTATGTTTCCTTCGAGTATTTGTGTTACCATTACTTAAGATTGGTATTAAGTACTTCACTTTTTAAAAATTAATTTGTTAGTTGATTGAATGTGCATAATTACCTAATTTCACTGCAAGGTTATAGTGCAAGGTTAGAGTAATGAAGCTGTGCTACTTTTGTATAATGGATTTTTCTGAGTTTTTGATAAATGCTTACTTACATTGGGATGCTGCAACATATAAGAATAAATAAAATCTAAGGATTCTGGATTTAATTTCAAGCCTAAACACTTACTAGTTGTTTCCTTTCAACTTCTTACTTAACCTCTAAATCTGTTTTCCTATTAAGTAACATCAATTTAAAGTATTGCTATTTAAATTAGGTGAAACAATTACAATTATTAAAAAGAGTAATGAGCATGTAATAAATAGCTTGGCTTATTGTTTACTTCTAGAGATATTTGTTAACCTGATTCAAAAGTTCTTTATAAAGCATCTGTTATACGTGTGTTAATGAGAACCTGACAAAAAGAGATGTTGTTTGCATGCACTTTGGTAGGAAAAACAAAGCGAAAAGCAACCATAGAAAAGGCTAAATTTGGCTTGATATTAATTTTTTATCAAGTCAGTAAACTATCATTGAAGTAAGTCATTATTTGAATTCCTAAATTAGCAGTGCTCATTGTTCAAATATTGCTGAAATAGTTATGCTCGGATTATCCATTGACTGCCTTGGGACAATGTTAAAATGTTTATTAAATGTGTAACAATATTGATAAAAATGAGCGTTTGGCTAGTAGTTTTATGTATTCAGCGAATGTTTTGGAGATATCCTCTGAACCAAGTTATTTGCATAAGATGTGCACTCATTGCACATGTACTTTCACAATGATGTAGAATCAAATACATTAACCATAGTAAAAACAAAAAGTCTATAAAATAGTAACATTTAGAACTTGAGATACAATTGAATTGTTGTGAAAATTTATCACTGTTCCTTGGCCTGGATCTTGGGAAATAGAGAAAAGAAAATTTCAGAGCATACACTACTTGATCTATTCCTAAAAAGAAATCTTGAATAAGTGGAACTCTTTTTAGTCAAATAAGCATTACCTTTTAACAGCCCAGAGCTTCAATTTAACAGTGAAATAAGTGATTAAAAAAAAAGTCATGTCATAGTGTGAATTTATGTAAAACAGAACATATCTTTGAACTTCCACTAATATTATAAAATTGGTCTCATACTCAGATAATTACATTTTACCATTCATTGTGTTTTAACATTAAGATAAAATGATATGTTATAGAGTTGTTTATAAGTACTACTCTAGTATAAACTTCATAATTAGGAGTTCCATGCTGGATTTTTTTTACTCTTTGTGTGTGATTTTAAGCTGCTCAACAATTAAAAAAGACCCAAATTTAGAGTGGAAATTTATTGTAACATAAACTTATAAATATTGCTGTTGCAATATAAATAAAACACAGATGTAGAAAGTAGAAAAGATCTTTATGCAAATGAAACTGTGGGTACTAGAAACAGAATTATCTTAGGCTAGATGAATCTTTAAGCTATGAGTTTTTAGCTGATCTACTGCCAAAGGAATGAGAGATTGATATTTAAATTTTATGCAGAGTTTCATGCGTAGTTTAAGCCTTGCTTTGGCAGAACAAAAGCAATAAAATCAGGAGGAAAAGACACTGAAACTTTTATAGGGTTTGATATGCTGAATGTATGGAAAAAGCTTTGGAGCCTAACCAGAACTATCCAGGGCCTTTATTATGCTCTCTAATAAGTCGGGAATGGCTCAGATTGCTTGGAACCTGCCCTGCTTTTGTGTTCAGCTTTGGCTATCTGTTGACTTTCTTATGATGTTTTCCTGGGATGGCAAAGGAAATGCTGAGGACTACTCAGTGTTGAGCTTCAGTTTCATCACATTTCCTCTTTTCAGGCTGCTTTCCAGACACCTCCATATCATACTGAACGTCAACTTTTCCTCTGAGCAGAGTCCTTTTAGTTTTTTGTACCATTCACCATTCTCCTACATACCTGAACTAGACATTTAAGATGAATTCATGAATTCTTGGTCACTCATTCCCTCTGTCTGAAAGCGCTTTTTTTTTTTTTTCCTGTTTTTTACTTCACACTACCCAGCTTCACAAATCTTTCAAGGCATGGGTAATATCTCTCTGTTCTGAAGAGCTTCTCCATCTAGACTGTGTGGTCACAGCTATCTTTGCTCATGCTAACACAGTGTGGTTTATGTACCCAAAATTACATGTATTTTTAACCAAGGGGAAAAAAAAAGCTTGATTCTTAAAGTTAATAGATAGTTACATTTAAATCTATGGTTCCAGAAATTTTTTCATGGGTGAAATGAAAGTGTACCTAATGGTAAACTCAATTTTCTTACCATCATCTATTCCAGGGAATTGATGGAAAAAGAGCTTCCACTGTAAAGAGGCATTGTGTTCATTCTTTTTTTTTTCTTCTGCAAAGGCAATCACCATTGTAAAAACATTTATGATGACAAAACGGAGGATATTTTGTAGATGTTTATGGATAAGTAATGGTAGAAACAGAATAATCCCCTTAATTTCAAAACTTAGATACAGCTTTTCTTAAGATTCTACAACTAAGCAGAAATGCAGAAATTCTGCTTCCAGGAAAAATGCAGCAAACAGATTTTCCTTATTTATCACATTAGTTGTGATTAGAACCATGGATATTGTGTATAAAACAAATAACAGGTGGAGTAACCAGAGAGATTAACCTGGGAGTCTGAGGAGTACTAAGGCAGCGCTGTGATCTCAGTGAGAGCCCACAGGGAGCCTAAGCTGCCCCCCTCATCCAGCAGGAAGGTGAACTGTCCTCCTTCTGGGTGTTAGCAAAGGTACCTGCTGAAGAACCTGGATTTCTGCCCTCACCTGGAGGTATCGGGTGACACCCATTTTTCTTCACAGTGACAAAAGGAGACTGATACAACACAAGGATTTCTAGAATCTCCTAAAATAATGTGAAACATCTGCTTTTGTCTTTTAAGCAATGGGACCCAGAAAGAACTAGCAAAATCTCAACTAGAAAGATGAAAGACAATTATAGACACCAACATTGCAATGGAAAAATAGTTATGTATTTTTAGACAATGTTTTTTCAAATAACTGTTACAAAAAATTTTTTGTAACAGTTTGCTATCATAGAGAATCTTAAGCAATACGTAGTGTCAGGAAAGATTACAGGAAGAAAGCAATTGTGTAACTGAAAAAACTGTCACTACTGAAATAAATCTCCATGAGTGCATACGACGGAGTTGATGGTGTGATGGAATCAATGAACTTGGATATAGAACACAAAAGTAATGAATTTAATTTCACTTTGATATTAAACTAAACTAAAATATATTGCAGAAAAAAAGCAGCGCTATAGACCAATATACATCATAAATTTTGACACAAAGTCGTTAACAAAAAATTGGTCAAATATTTTAGCAATACAGAAATAATTATATACTAATGCCAAGTGAGGTGCCCTCCAGTGATACAAGCTGGTGTAATAGTTGAAAATTAGATTGTAACTCATTATATATACAGAATAAAAATGGAAAAACGTCAACTGATGCAAAAAAGTAATGGCAAAGGTAAGACATTTAGCTTCCAAAAATAGAAGAAGGAATAGAAGTTTGCTGTGGTTGTGTTGGACATTTTATTAAACATTGGAATTACAAAGATTATTTAAGATACATGTTCTGTCTTTGAGGACTTAAAGTATTGCTAAGAGAAACAGAGATAAAAATTAAGATATAATGCAAATATATCGAAAGAAGAGCCCAATTGTTATTATTTGGAGGTATTAGAAAATTGTTTCTAAGGTGTTACTATTGAGATTAATTTAAAAGAATGATTAGCAAGTGTTTGTCTTTTGCTGTGTAGTTTGGGCTCATGGTTCTGAAGGCTGGGAAGCTGAAGATCATGTGGTCAAATTGGGTAAAGACCTTGTACTAGAGCAGCTCATGGGAGAAAGCAGTAGGTCAAGCCTAAACATGTAAGTAAGATTAGAAAGGTAGACTTGTTGTGTATCAAGTGGTTGCTGCAGGAACTAAATCAGTCCCACTGAAGTCAAGAACTGTCCTGTGAGAAAAGCAATGATCCATTCATGAGGGCCACACCTAATAACCCGGACAGTCCTAACTAATCTCTACTTCCAGTGGTGCTGCACCAGGAACTAAGTGCCAACATGAGTTTTGGTGGGGACAAACTATTTTCCAGCTTCAGCAGTAGGTATTTTCTATGCAAACAAGGGAAAGGTTTTCTATACAGAGAGAATCTTGAAAAGATAGCAATATTGTACTTCTTAAATGATTCCATTAGTTTTTCTGTAATGGCAAAAGAGCAGCACTATAGACCAATATATATCATAAATTTTGACACAAAGTCGTTAACAAAAAATTGGTCAAATATTTTAGCAATACAGAAATAATTATATACTAATGCCAAGTGAGGTACACCCCAATAATGCAAGCTGGTGTAATAGTTGAAAATTAAAGATTGTAACTCATCATATATACAGAATAAAAATGGAAAAAAATAATTGATGCAAAAAGGCTAGACATATAGTTTACAAAAATAGAAAAAGGGATAGAAGTTTGCTGTGATTGCGTTGGACATTTTATTACAAAGATTATTTAAAATACTTGTGCTGTCTTTGAGGAATTCAAGTCATTGCTAAGAGAAATAAAGATTTTGCTATTACAAATATCAGAAGGTATAGTAGAAAGAGCTTAGGATTTAAAAGTACAGTGAGCTAAGCCTGAATTATTGTTTTGTCTTTTTTACAATATCTGTATTTAGTCTTTCTGTTTCTAAAATGTGGCTAATAAGCATATGGGTATTTTCTGTGAGTATATCAGACATGAAATAGTGTATACAGGTACCTATCTTTATGTTTGATATATTTTATGTGCATAACATGTAATAGTTATTTTATTAAAAAGTAATAAATTCTGGGGTCAGCATTGTGGCTCAGTGGGTTAACCTGCCACCTACATCTCCAACATCCTGTATGATCCCTGTTAATGCACAATGCAAACAAAGATAGCCTAAGTCCTTAGGCTGCAGCACCCACCGGGAGGCCTGAATGGAGTTCTGGACATTTGGCTTCAACCTGGCTCAGCTGCAGCTGCTGCCTCTGCAGTCGTTTGAAGAGTGAACTGGTGGATGAACGATTTCTCTCTTTATCCTTCTTTCTCTCTCTTGCTCTGTTTTCAAGTGCATGAATCTTAAAAGTAGTATTTTTTTCTAAATTTAATACAAACGATACAGAAATATTTGACATAACTTAGTTGTGAGTTCTAATTATTAGATGAATTATGAGCACTCTGACAAATTAGTAGAGGCAAGATAAAATCACTTTGACAATCTTGAAACTTGGTATTGTTTCTAACTATAGATAATCTGACATCTTCAAATTATCTTTTTAATTGGAAGTCTTTTAAGTGCTAGGATATGTGATCTCCAGGCATCCTCATGAAATGACAATGCCTGCATCATTCTCTAAAAAGTTATTAATACAATTTGGGTCATAGAATCAAGAGTTCCTGGTGTGCTAAGAATTAAGATAATACTGTTTTCATGCAAAAATACTGAGTCCAGAAGAATTAATGGAGTTATTTATAATAGCAGTAGCTTCATGTTCTGAAATATTGGAATTCAGATTTACTTTTATCAGACTGGCAGGGTGATCTTGGGTAAATTATATTACTTTATGGGTGTTTGTCATATCGAAACAAAAAGAATGATCTTTAACATTCTGCGTGCATACACCTGAGGATTATAATACACATCAAATGAGATTCTGGACCTAGAAATGTTTCATAAAAGATTCCTGGTTGTTGTTATGCATACTTTATTTATTTTGGCATGCAATCAAGAAATTCAAGTTCTTAATAGCTCTGACTTAAATATGCATTAGAACTTTGCACATATTATTTCCTTCTACAAGAGTTATTTCTTAGTCTGTCAAATTAAAGGGTTCATATAAATTAGTGGTTCTCAAGTGGAAGGTAGAAGCTTTTCTAATCTAATGTTCTTACTCTGTATCCCATTGCTAAAAATCCTTGCTGTACCGTCAGATTCATCCCTTGGACTGAAAAAGTCAGATGGCCTTTCTCAGTATTTTGTCTGGCATAAGGTGTGGACTAATGAAGTAGACTTTCTACTATTTTCTGAAATCGTTAACATTTAATTTCAAAATTTCTTTAATGAATTTGCCAAGAAGTCGTGGAAAATGCCAGCAATGTGACTTTTTTTTCCAAGTGTAGTTGTCCCAGTAGGGATCCAGTATATACCCTTTCATGTATGACCTTCATTGAAATGCCCTGTGTCTTGAATAGGAAACAGAAGGACAACTACCAGATTAGAGCACCCATAAGAACTTCTCTCAACATCTCAGGTTTTAAGAAGCACTTGATTGTCAACAATTTATAATTCCAGTTTCAGCAGTGCCTATTGCTTTAAAAAAGCTAATATTCAAGTGTTCCAATTTCTTATCTCAGGGTAGCTATCACTCAAATGTCAAAAGCTCATTATAAATGTCATAAACAAAATCAGCATTGAGTGAGAACGCTCATGATATTAACTGCATGTGTGGCACTGTTTTTGACTTGACGTTATGTTTGGTTACTGTTTGACATATATTCATTGTGTCAAATTGTGATTAATCACATCTTGCAGTGACACTTCACTGTTTCTCAAAGACCATAATTGTATCATTTAACTGTGATTTAGGTTCTTTTGAAGGAAAATATTTTTTTGAAGATTTATTCATTTATTGGAAAGTCAGATATACAGAGAGGAGGAGAGACAGGAAGATCTTCCATCCGATGATTCACTCCCCAAGTGAGTGTAATGGCTGATGCTGTGCTAATCCAAAGCCAGGATCAGGAACTTCTTCCGGGTCTCCCATGCGGGTGCAGCGTCCCAAGGCTTTGGGCTGTCCTCAACTGCTTTCCCAGGCCACAAGCAGAGAGCTGGATGGTAAGTGGAGCTGTCGGGATTAGAACCGGCGCCCATATGGGATCCCAGTGCATGTTCAAGGCGAGGACTTTAGCTGCTAGGCCACGCCGCCGGCCCCTTGAAGGAAAATATTAATCTCTAGTTGTAGGTTGATAGCTCATTATGTGATAATGTGTTTTCCCCTATTTTATCAGCCTGAAGAAATGCAAAATACAATTTTTCAAATACATTTATGATATCCTCTGGGTTAAGCTTTGTGTAGAATAGGAATGATAAACATGGGCTGGACAGTTAGGAGCGCTTATCTGATGGTCTGATTTTTTTATTAGACTCATTCTTGGAGAAAAGAGTCCATAAAGGGATCACATTGCTCCCTTTAAAGATTTTAAAATGAGGTATGACCAATAAATGCAGGTGTAATAGAATGTGCATTTTTTTCCTAGCCTCAGATTACTACCTAAAAGCAAAGCAACTGGATGAAAATATGTCTCTGACCCTTGTAAGGCTGGATTTTGTAATTCTGAAGACAGAGAATTCTAGAAAAGAAAGAACTGTTTTCATTTTTATTTTTTTAAAGTTTAATGGCATTTACAGGTAACTAGTGGATTTGTTTTACATTTTGCCTTCTAGAACTTTATGAAATTTGAAGAGAAATAATCTTGGACTAGCAACAAGCATGATTCTTTTCTGCATGATAATACTGGAATTTTATTCCTGTCTCCCTCCATCCATTGCTCATTCAGTCACTCACCAATCTGTCATTTTTTTTTTTAAGTGCCAGCTCAGGAAAATATCACCTTTTTCTCCCGGTTAGTAGGAATTTGGCAACTATTTACAGTCTCCTCTTCCCTCCCCATAGTGCTCTACAAGGATTGACAAACTGGAGTATGGGTATGTGTTTACACACCTGTGTCTTTCATATCAAGTATAAGTTTGTGAAGCAATTTTATTCATTTTGTCTGAAGTGGTCACTACAATACACGGACAAACTAGTTGTTTTATAAACATATACTGCCTATTGAATATAAAACTAGTTGTTTTATAAACATATACTGCCTAAAAAATTTGAAGAGGTTATAAATTGCAGCTAAATACTTCAAATATGACTGAATGCAATTGTTTTGAGTTATATTTTGGAAAATGATATCTTGAACCCCAGAGACTGGATTGGAGACCATCAGACTCTTACAGATGCATAATTAGTCAAGACAAATAGGGACAGCAATAAACTTTCATTTTGCTATCTTTTAAAGTTCTGCAGAACCCTAGCTTCCATTGCTGGTTTTGGAAAGATGTGTGTTTTTCTTTGTTAGTTTCCATCAAAGTTTTATCAACTTTTTTGATGTTTTCAAAGATCCTAATTTTGAACTCATTTATTTTATATTATTATTCTTTTGAATCATACTCTGATCTTTATTATTTCCTTACTTTTATTTTCTTTTGGCTTGGTTATAATTTTCTAGCTTTTTTGGAAGTAGAAACATAAATTGTTGATTTTAGATTCCTTTCTCATAAAACCTTGACAGCTATGAAATATCACTTTAAAAAGTACTGCTTTAGCATTATCACATTTTACTTTTTTTAGCCTGGATTTCTACAGTAACCTTTGAATCTACATTACTTAGTGTATAACACATGATTGTGCAGCACCACTGAAGCCAATAAGGCTTTCACCCTATGGCCAGTGGATCAGGGTAAACCTTTGGAACTCCATTTAGAGTCACAGATATTTCTCAGTTTGTCTTCACTTTTACTTTTTGCTAGTGTCTCTCAGGTCTTCTGATTCTAATAGTTTACTGGTGAGCCAGGGATATATGGAGAGTTTATTTCAGACCTCTTATAACTCTTTCATTTCCAGACTATTCTTGTATTCTTGAATTTTCTCTCATAGTCTTAGTCCTAACTGCAGCAGTGGTCCAGCAAACCCGTAAGCTTTGCCTATGTGTTTTCTACCAGGTTCACCTCCTTTGTCATGTGTTAAGTAATCATATCTTGTAGCAATATTGTTTGGTTTTGTGATGAGTCAACCTCACATCACTAGAAATGTAATTCTGTTATGGGTTTGGGGAATGATCTGCCCCAAGTAAGGAAACCACAGATTTCTGCTATTTTCACCCAAAATTATAGTGATTTTTCAAGAATCAATGTTCTCAATATGTTTTCTGCCTCTGTTCTGATTCCAGAGAGCTGTAATTAAAAAAAAAATTGTGCAGTTTACATATCTTTAAATTAGACTGTAAGAGTTACATGTTTGTGGCCCGGCGTGGTGGCGCAGTGGTTAAAGGTCCTCGCCTTGCACGCCCAGGATCCCATATGGGCGCCGGTTCTATCCCGGTGGCCCCACTTCCTTTCCAGCTCCCTGCCTGTGGCCCGGGAAAGCAGTTGAGGACAGCCCAAAGCTTTAGGACCCTGCACCCGCGTGGGAGACCCGGAAGAGGCTCCTGGCTTTGAATCGGCATAGTATTGGCCATTGTGCTCACTTAGGGAGTGAATCATCAGACAGAAGATCTTCCTCTCTGTCTCTCCTCTCTGTATATCCGCCTTTCCAATAAAAAAATAATAAAAATAAATCTTAAAAAAAAAAAGAGTTACATGTTTGAGAAGTTGAAATAACATTAAATATACCTAACCCAGTATCTGTAGATAAGAAGTTAGTTACTGTTTTTTGTATTCTTTCATTCCCTTTCCTATTATTGCTATATTTGATGCATATTGGCTCAGCAAGGAGCTATTTTGGTTCACAGAACACTGAATTTATGAACAATCAAGTGAACAAAAGAAGCTGGTTTCTTTCTAATGAATATTAACATTAGAAATACAATTACATGCTTTATGTTTATGAGTTGTTTTTAACTATCTTCATGTGGATTAGCCCACACATTGGCGTTTGAACTTCCTGTCATAAAATTAATAGGCTGAGGTAAAAACTTCAACACCAATTTGATTATGTCACTTCTGAACTTCTATTCAGCTTTCAGGATGAAAGCAAGGTTCCAAAAGTAATTTGCAGGTTCCTCTGTGATTTGGGTTGTCTGTACTTTTCTATCTCCAATAAATCCTCTTTTCCCATTAGGTTTTAAAAATCTTTTAATTTTATTTTTTAAAAACATTTCTCCTTAAATTTTGCTTATTTGTTTGAAAAAGAGACAGACACAGATAGAGATTCCCACTCAGTGCTAACTCCCCAACTGTTTATAAGAGTCAGAGTTAGGATAGTTGGAAGTTGGGAACCAAGAACTTAACCTGGGTCTCCAACATGGGCGTCGGAGACACAGCTACTTGAGTCAAGATCTGCTGCTTCTCAGGCTCACGTTAGTAGAAAGCCGAAACTGGGAACATAGCCTGTGTTCAAACACAGGCACTCTCACAATAGGGTACAGATGCCTCAAGCAGCATCTTAACTGCCAAGTTACATGCCCACCATGCCTTCATCAGGTTTTAGCATACGGCAACATCTTTATTTCTTGACCGTGGTGGGGTGTTTCATTCTTCTATTATATTTGCTCAAATAGCTCCTTTCTGTGTATAGTCAAGGATTTTATCTTCGTTATATAATCATTTTCTATTCATTATCCATATATTCATCTCTTTAACACATTGTGATGTAAATACACTTGCCTTTCTATCCTTATAGACTGAGAGCTAATTGAGGTCAGAAGCAACATCTTATTTAATATTTTTATATATATTTCCATTGTCATAGGTTAGGAGAATAAATGAGGAAACAGCCTAGAACAGCTCTGAGGGAAAAAAAGAATGATACAACTTTCCTAATGTAGCCTGGCTGCTTTTCTTTCATTTTATTGCGATGGAAATACAAAGAGAAATGCATTGGCCCTGACTTGGTGGTGTAGCAGCTAACATCTTTGCTTTGAATGCACTGGGATCCTAAATGGGTGCCAGTTCTAATCATGGGGACCTTGCTTTCCAGCCAGCTCCTTATTTGTGGCCTGGAAAAGCAGTCTAGGACACCTCAAAGCCTTGGGACCCTGTACCCACATGGGAGACCTGGAGGAAATTCTTGGCTCCTGGCTTTGGATCGGCATAGCTCCAACAGTTCAGATCACTTGGGGAATGAATCAAAGGCCGGAAGATCTTCCTTTCTGTCTGTCCTCCTCTCTGTATATCTGACTTTGCAATAAAAATAAATAAATCTTAAAAAAGAGAAAGAGAGAAATGGATCCTCTAACTGCTGGTTTATTCCCCAAATGCCCACAATAGGCAGGTTTTAGCAGCCTGGAACTGCATTGAGTCTCCCACATGAGCCTTCATCTGCTGTCTTCCAGCATGTGCATGGACGGGAAGCTGCATGGGAAGTGGAGAGGCCAGAATTGGAACCAAACACTTCAGTATGGGATACTGGTGTCCTGAGTGGCAACTTAGCCACTGCAGCGCACAGTACCCCATTTTGAGATGATCATTTCCTAAAGTATAAACCTATTTTTCCTGAATCTGAAAAAAAAATCAAGCAAACGGAAAATAATAATTTGAGTTCCAACATAGAAATTGCTGTCTTTCTCATCTTTTAGAAGAGTTAGGGAAACAATGTATGTCTTGGTTTCTAGCATGGCATGATTTTCTTGAATAATTGTACAACACAGGAGTGGAGTTCCAGGTGAGAACATCTGATTTTCATCACAGAGCCATTTTTGTGCTCTGCCCCTCGTTACAGAAAACCGTTGACAGCTGCTGATAGGATTACAGACAGCAGCTTTGTGTTTAAAAGAAACATTAGGCCGTTACTGGTAGATTTCTGACATGCCATTACAGAATGCATCCTGTTAGCAGGTAGAGGAAAGAGAAACCGATGTGAACCTAATAGTATTAGAATTATATGTCAAAAAGCTAGAGCAGAGTTCAATTTATTTCTGCAACAATAAGCAAGCCAGAGATTGGCTTGACAATTATTTCTGTTCTAGTGCTATTCTTTTTTTCTTTTTCTTTTCTTTTTCAGAAATGACCATTCCAATATATCATCAAATTATTTAAGCACTTTCTATAAATAATTGCCAATGTAATTTAAGATTATCTCATAGGAACGAAGATTCACGTCATTTTTAAGAGGAAATGAATACTTTGTAATTTTCCCTAGTTAGAAAAAAATGTAAACTTACACATATTTTGATTAAATAAAAATTGTTAGAGTAAGAATTAAAGGATGTAATTATAGTCCTGTGTATTCTATACACTAGCTGTGTGAACTTGGGCAAGCTATTGCTTCTTGAGTCTAATTTACTCTGTTACTGTTATGGTTTGGATGTTGAATGTCCCTCACAGGCCTTTGAAAAGTTTGGTTCTGAAATATTTTGTCAATCATCCTGAGAGTGAAAGAGGGGTCTTTAGGAGTTGAATGAATCAGATTATAACTTCAGGATGAGGTTCTGTGATTAAATTCCAAGGGCTTCTTAAGCGACAGCATAGGTAAAGGCATATACTTCCTCTCGTCATATGATGCTACCCTGCCTCCAGACTCTGCATGAAAGAACAGTATCACCAGTGAAGCTTACCTGGTATTGGACCTCAAATCTTTGTACAGTTACTTCTCTCAGGTATTTCATTGTATCATGAAAAGCTGACCCATATCATGTATACGTTAGTGATGATGATGAATTTCCAAATACAAACTTTGCTGTACAATGTGTTAAATATAAATTCTGTCAGTACACCTTCATGGCACATTGGTTGCTCATATTTTCCCCATTTGATAGCTGGAGAACTGGTATTCAGAAAGGTTTAGTAATTTGTTTAAGGCCACATATAAAGAAAAAACACAATACGAACCACATCCAAGTCTATTCTTTCATGCCTCTATTCTCTTCTTCACTCTTTCCTTTTACTTAACTTCATTAGCACTAATATTCTTTTTTCTAGAGTTACATTAATGAATAGGTTTGTAGCAACTCATGCCTTCATGGAATCATTATTTCTATCTCTTTTTATCACTAGATTTGGATGGAATTATTTTTTAATTAGTATAAAGTCGAAAATGTCAAAAATTTGAAGGCATAAGGTTGAGTCTTTCCTGAGTGCTGTTTGTTTTCCTACTGGCCCTAAAATATTAGAGTCTAGTGGCCAGCATTGTGTGGTGGTAGTTAAGCTGCCACATGTGACTCCAGTATCCCATATAGGTGTCAGTTTGAGTTCTAGCTGCTCCAGTTCTGATCCAGCTACCTGCTAATACACCTGGAAGGACATCAGAGGATACCTCAGGTTTGGGGCCCATGCACTCACATTGCAGCCTCTTCTGGTCTTCCATGTAGGTGTAGGGTCCCAAGGCTTTGGGCCATCAGGAAGAATTTCCAGGCTCCTGACTTTGGCCTAGTCCAGCATGACTGTTCAAGGTATTTGGGAAGTAAACCAAAAGATAGCAGATCTCTCTCTGATTCTCTTCTTCTGTAACTCTATCAAATAAGAAATCCTTAAGAATTATATTCTATATTACTTTACTTATAATACACATGTTTACCTTTTCCCCCTCTCTATTTTCAAATATACAAGGATGAGTTTACGAATACTAGAGCAGAAAACTCCCTCAATGTCTTATACTTCGTTTGTAACATGCTTTAAAATGCTATTATTTTTGCTCACAACTTTCTTTTGTTTCTGCTGTTATAAAATTTATGGTTTTATTCTCATCACATGGATGAGATAAGTGAAACTTATGCTTTGCCATATTTTTGCATTTCTTGCACATTTGGGTAGAAGTCAAGAATCAATTTGTCGCTTTATATATCAAAACTGAATTCTGGAGGAAAGGGGGCTCTAGAGTTGACATCTTCAGTTCCAGTATTGGCCCCACAATGTGCCATTGGATGAATCATTTAACCTCTTGATAAATCACATTTATCACTAACAAAATGAGGATTAAAACCCATATTTTATAGTTATTTTTAGCGTTAGAGATAATACATATGTTGTATTTATACTGGCTAGTATAGTAACTAATATATAGTAAATACTGTATAAATTTTAGCCTGTGGTATTTTCTCTTGCATAATTACTTAATGTTGTCAGTAAAAATGAGGTAAATGATATAGGTCATATGTGATCTTGATTAAAGTAAATAAGATTTTGTAGAATCAAGATGGCAGAATAGCATAAGACATGTTCAAATAGACAAAGAAATATTTAATCACGATAAAGCAGAGAGGACACATTCCAGGAAATAGGAGAGGACAGAACAACAGCAGAGGGGTACCTGGAGACTTACAGACAGAGGGAAGCAGCCGACACAACAATGTGGTGTTGCAGTGACTGATACTCCAGTAGCACTCAGCTAACAGCAATTTGAACTCCACCAGAAGCCGAAACTCCACCAGCAATCATTTTCCACGCAAGACATGTTTGGGCAGCCCTCAGACCTGATGACCAGCAGATCAAGAACTCTAGTAGTGGTACGTCATGTGCCATTTTGTACACTGTTGCAAAAGCTTTAGGACTGCTGGGGACAACAGTGAACTGTGCATGTGCTGAGCTCGTGAAAATTCACTGATTTCCATGGATTGCACTGGTCCCAAAGAAAATAATACCGACTGTGGCATCATACAAGTCAAAATAGGTCCAGACCTAACGTTCAACAGGTTCCAACAAGATCAGCGCCACCAATATCTTAATTATATAGGACACCTGGTGTCTCTCTAATCCCGGGACCTGCTCCAACTGGAAGTGGGAGAAAGGTTGCAGAGACAACAGTGCAGCCTCCGCATGGTAACACAGGAGGTGGAGATTGGTAAGCCAGGAGCTGGGGCTACGGAGACCATGGTGGAAATCTAAAATAAGAACCCAGACTTGGAATTTGCTGAAGGTTGTGTCACAATTGGCTGCAAGCAGAGTTGTGTACCAACTGCAGTAAGTAAAATCTCATTGTAGACCTGTGGGTGACACAGCTTAGAAACCTGCCCCAAGGAGAAGAATCTGCTAACCAGAAGCACAATGATCAAGAGCAAAAAAAGAGACAAAGGCAAAAATGAATATTACTGAAAACTCCCCTGCAAAGGAGCAAAACCCTATCCCAACCTCAGAGTTCACTGAGGAAGACATGGAGAAAATGGGGCACAAGGAATTCAGAAAACTCATTTTAAAGCTTCTGATCAACAATGAGAAGCACATACAAGGTTTCAAAGAGTTTAAGTAATATTTTACACAAGCAATAGCAGCAATAAAGCAAATCAAGGCTGATATATCAGAAATTAAGAACACAGAAGAGCAAATTAGAACTACAGTGGAGAGTCTCCAAAATAGAATGAAGCAAGCAGAAGAATCTCAGGATTGGAAGATATTTCCTGTCATGAGGGGAAAGCAAACAAAAAGCTGGAAGCAGAGCTGGATCAGGCCAAAAAAGTATTCAAGAATTGAAAGACACTATTAAGAGGCTAAATATAAGAGTTCTGGGAGTCCCAGAAGGTGCAGAAAGAGAAGCTGAGTTTGCAAATGTATTTAATGAAATAATAAGGGAAAATTTCCCTAATCTGGAGAAAGAATTGGGAACAATATCCAGGAGGGCACAGAACTCCCAACAGGCTTGACCAAAAGCAATCTTCACCATGATCATGATCTTCACATGATAATAGAGCTCTCTTCAATTGAACATAAGGAAAAGATCCTTAAATGTGCACGTGAAAAAAATCATTTGACATATTAAGGAATGCCAATTAAGCTCACAAGAGATCTCTCGCAGGAAACTCTACAGGCAAGAAGAGAATGGAGTGACATATTCCAGATTCTAAAAGGAAAAAATTGTCGGCCTAGGATAACATATCCAGCAAAGCTTTCTTTTGTGTTTAAAGATGAAATAAAATTCTTCCAGAGTAAAGAAAAGTTAAAAGAATTTGCCTCTTCCAAACCTACCCTACAGATAGAAGATACTTCAAGATGTTCTCTTGACGGAGAAGAGGAATAGCAGCACCCACCCAAACCAAAGGCAAATGTGAAGCACATCCCAGTAAAATGACAATAGAAGACTAAACCAATGAACAACCCATTCCTAAAATGACAGGACCAAAATACCACCCATACATATTAACCCTGAATGTAAATGCCTTAAGCTAAATCAAACATCATTAAAAAACAAAACCCATCTATTTATTGTCTAGAAGAGACACATTTTACCAACAAAAATCAGTGGAAACTATATCACATGAGTTTTGATGTTTTCTGTTAGTTTCATCTCTTCAAAACTCTTCTGATTAAATCATTCAATGACTCGTAGATAATGCAGTAGCATCATTTTCTGCAAGAACATTCTTGATTTTCATTTCTTCAGCTATACATTAGTCATTTAGTAGCATGCTGTTTAACTTCATGGTGTTGTTAATTTCTTTTTTCTTCCTGATATTGATTTTGTTTTGTGGCTCTTCATTTAAGGGAATGTATACTAGCTGTATGGTGGAGACTGTCATATCTAGTAACATGTCATTTAACTTCATTGTAAATTTCTATTTTTCTTTCCATTGTTGATTTTGTAACATGACTTTTCATTTAAGGGGACAGTAGCTGTGAAACTGAGACTAACATCCAGATGTGACCATACAATCCAGTATGTATTTCAACTTCCAGACAAAGATGGACTTACAATGAAACTGTTCACTATATCTTGAGAATAGGATGCTGGACTCTCTGCCATTGTCCATGCCCGCAATGATGAACAAATGCCTGTGTATGAAGAACTACACTTTAGTGATGATATAGAGAAACTAGATGCGGGGGGGGGGGGGGTTAGGGATAATTGAAATACCAGGAGCCTATGGAACTGTATCATCATCATTATCATAATAATAATAATAATGTGAAAAAAGTAAATAAGCTTTTAATCTCTTATTTAATTAACATATATTGCCTGCTATGAGCAGATTATTTCTTAGCCAAGTGGAATATAGGAGTGTACAAACTGAGAGTTTCAGTTCTCAAACAACTGATTTTTTTTAAACCAAGCCAATAGGTAAATGAGAAGATCAATTTTACTAAAACTAACTCATATTAGAATGATCCACTTGCTGGATGTACTGATTTCTTTTGTGAACAAAATTTTGCTAATGATTTTTTTTAAAGAACCTTATATTTGTTTTTATTCTTGTTATCAAAATCAAAATATATTACCTAAAGATAATTTGTGTATAAAGTGTCCTTTTTTAAAGCCCTGTATCACAAAATTTATGATTTGGTTGGTTAATCTTACACTTTACACACAGAAATCTAGATTTTCCTGGTCTGAATCTTTGTGATTACAATATTTATGTTAATTATGTTATGTGAATGATATATCCCAGCTTTATAAGAGCTTTCTGTATATCACATATTATACTAGGTACCACATATTTATAAATCTTCAAATATATTGATTTTGGTGCAATTACTTCTACTTAGCAGATGCAAGGAATAGGTCTTATAGAAGTTAAAGAACTCATTTAGCATCATGTAATTAGTAGAACTGCAGCTGAAGCCAAGGACTATTTGTCTTCATGGTGTATATCAAAATGGCAAAAAAAAAAAATGAGCATTTTGGATCTTTCTTTAACCTTCTTGTTCATTGAATTCAAATTCTATTGCAATTATAGGAGCTGTAGGATAGTGGAAGGTAAAAATAAATAATCATTAAATTGGTAGATTAGAATTATGTTATTAATTCTAAAGGAGTATCTTTTTTAAGAAAATATTTAATTTATTTGTATTGGAAAGTCAGATTTACAGAGAGAAGCAAAAACAGAGAGAGATCTTCTGTCTGCTGGTTCACTCAAGTGGCCGCAATGGCCAGAACTGAGCCCATCAGGAGCCAGGAACCTCTTCTAGGTCTCCAATGTAATTGCAGAGTCCCAAGGCTTTGGGCTGTCCTCTACCTTTTTCCCAGGCCAGAAGCAAAGAGCTGGAAGGAAAGTGGAGCTGCTGGGATATGAACCAGTACATGTGTAGAATCCAGGCACATGTAAGATGAGGAGTTTAGCCCATAGGCTACTGTGCCCTGAATCCCTTTGGAGAATCTCAAACAACATAATATAGTTGTAGTTTTTTGACATTGTAAATAGAAAAAAAATATTTATATGATTTCTGAAAATATGTTGATCATCATTTGAAAGTAACTACCAAAAATTATAAATAATAATTTCCATTTTCCCAACTAATATAAATTTTTCATGAGCATTTCCACAAAATTTTTACTTTGACATTAAGGAGATGCTTGTGAGTTTACATTTTCATTAGATTTAGCATTCAGCACCTCGTATTTTAAACTTGTTTTTGTGACTCCTTAATTTCCCCATTTATTCTAATAAATGGAATGCTGTTTCCTTTGCATTATATTGATATCAGTTCTGCAGGGAAAATCTTGTTAATGCATATCCATGCTAATATTGTTAACTAAAAGCAATATTGTTTTCCTATCATAAGCTGTCAAAAATATGGGACATTTTGAATGTGAGCCAAAGATACCAATTTTGGAAAGAGATTGTGAAGAAAAGTGTTATTATGCACTGTCAGGTTTTGTCATTAACATATTTCTCTGATTTAATCAGAAAATATTATTGACATTCTGCATTTTGCCAATGTTTTGTTATGTCATAATAGATTATGTTCTTGAAATACTAGCCAAATAAAGACATACATTGATATTCTAATATATCTGCAATTAGAAAAATTAGCAAATGAAAAGCATTTTGTGAAAATGTGTACTAGCTTTATAAAACTAAATTGAAAGTATATCCATGTTTTTTTCTATTGAAGAACATACATCTATGCTGAAATTGTTACACTCAGATATATATGAGCATAACATAGGCAAGAAAGCAAGGGATGATTTTCTAATAATTATTGTTTAAAATTATTTATTTTTATTTATTTGAAAGAAAGAAAAACAGGCAGACACAGAGATCCACATTTTCACTCCGACAAGTCATGCAGCAAGCATGGTTAAGCAAAGACTGAGACCAGTGAGGAACTGAAGCTGGGTCTTCCACTTGTGTCCATCTCCTTCTGGCCCCCAGGATGTGCATTAGCGGAAACCTGGGATCAGAAGTGGGACCAACTCCACTTCTGGTGCTTAACATGGGTTGAGGGTATCCAAGCACCATTAAGTGATATGCCAAATCCTAACCCTGGGATTATTATCTTTTTTTTTTGACACAAAATTTATTACAGTACCCCATTGGCTCCATTTTGTTCTGACATTAATCATGAAAAGTGCAAAATTGCCATTGTATTTATATGCCTGGTGTGGTTTCCTTCTCAGATTTTCATAGTCTTATTCCTTTCAGCATTTTAGTTAACATTATTTTCAATATATGTTTTCAAGCTGGTCTCATTTTTTTTTGTCCAAACTGATTTGCACACTTGCACACACAGGCATTTCTCTTGTTCTTTATGCTCTTTTGTTTTTCTTCAGTTATGTCTGCATTACTGTTGGTTTTGTAATTGTTCTTTTTGTTGGAATGAACTATAATTCTTGTTCATTTCTCTCCCCTCAATATCATTTTCTGTCCATTGAAATTTCTGCCAGTTTCTGTCTTTGAACTGTCTTTTTCTCCTGTTTTTGTATTTAGGAAGTTCACTCAAAGTACTTGTCTCTTTTATTTTTTGTATAAACACACTATTGTCTCTTATCTTCCTTTATTCCTTTCCCCACTTCCTGCTCAATATTTACAGTGTGTATTTCTGGACATTTTTGCTGCATTAATCAGTCTTTTGCTTCCTTCTAATACTTTTGGTAACAGACTTTAAAATTATTGACCCATAAATCTTATTTTGCCATTATGCTACTTATAAATTATATATTGCACTGCCTTGCAAGTTACATATCTGCCCATAAATCTAACCTAACATTGTTACTTTATCTTACTAATTTTGGATATGTCTTTTATAGCAACTGCATGTAAATTAAGAAACCACTCATGGTTTTTACAAATTCAAATTCTATATTTTAAGGACTGAGTCCAATATCTCTTCTTCTCACTCACATAATTGTGCACTGCAGATTACTGGTTTGTAGGTGGCTCTCCTCATGCTTATTCAGTTAAAATTGCTTTCAATCCTGTGGTGCTCGTCCTTAAAAGGCTTCAACACTGTATGTACCTACATACATACACAGAAGGAGAGTGGAAGATGGAGAAGGCTGACCCACTTTATGAAAGTCTTAGCTAGGAAAGCATGTACCATATCTGCTCACATTCAGTTGGCAAAAAAAAAAAAAAAAGTTGCATGACAACACTTCAGTACAGGAGGTTCTAGGAAACAGTATGCTGTGGAATCCGGGCAGTCTGAGCTTTTAATGGACACCTAGGTATCTGTGCCCTATTATGTTTTTTAAAATTTTACTAATGATGCCAAATATTTTCTAAATTTGCCTGTGTGCCTAATTACATAACTTTTGGAATTGCAGTCCTCTTGAGCTTCCATGATGACCCTTTTTCTTGTCTCTTTTCGCTGCTACTTTCTTTCACAGGACTCAACTTGACAAACCCACTATGTATGAATACTCACCTTTTGTAACATGGATTTGATCCTGATCAGTATTCATATATATATGGAGATATATATATATATATTTCTACACAGTTTTTCGGTTAAGAAGTTTATGTGTAGTTTTGTTTTGATGAGCTTTCCTGGGTATAGATGAGGACTGTAACTACTAAATATTCTTATTCAATAAGTGAGATTACACAAGCCTTCCCTGTCTCCACTGATACCGCTAGGATTTTATTGGAATATAGGGTATAAATTGTAATTCACAGGATGGTTCTTGCCTGAATCCTCTTAAAATGTGAGATATCTTTTCTTGATGCTTGGATTATCACAGTCTTCATATTTCTAATCTGAAAAAAAAAAACTAGTTAAATGACAATGTAGCTCCCTTCTCTCTCCCTACAATTTTTCTGTGTTTTAGAGGGCAGTATATAATGGTTATCATTTATCATTCCATGTTCAAAGTGTAGTTCTTCTAAGTATTAGAAAGTTTTTTTTTTCAAATTCTGTTGCTGCATTGCTTGTCAAGTTATATTTTTCTGATGGTTAAAAGTATTTTTAAATTTTGGGATTATTATATCATCCTTGCACATGTTAAAAGGTTTTGGCTCAGCTCTGGTCATTGCAGCCACTTGTAGAATGAACTAGTGAGAGTAGGATCTTTCTCTCTGTACCATCTTCTGTCTGTAAATCTGTCTTTCCAATGAAAATAAATACAGCTTTAAAAATATAAAAAAGGTATAATGCAGAATTTCAACATATATACACAGCTTAAATAGGCTATCAGACTTGGAGGAAAATTGGGAGAGGGTATATAGTTGATATTTAAAGCAAAATATTCCATGTCCAACATCTCAGTTTGCAGGAATTTTATCTAAATGTAATTAATACCAAGAAACTCCAGACATTCTAACTGTATAATCTTAGAAGTATCTATATCTATATCTATATCTATATCTATATCTATATCTATATCTATATCTATATCTATATCTATATCTACATCTATATTATATCACACACTATCAAATGACCATGATTATGATTAAAACAAACCATTCATCTTGATTATCCCCCCCCAAACAAAAAATATTCTTTACTTTGTATAAATCCGCTCCTTGAAGCCTTCTATGTTTACTACCCCTTTCTTAGGCAACCACAAATCTGCATTGTGACACCACAGATCAATTTGAATTTTTCTTATGTTTTTGTATCAAAACATTCTCCTTGTCTTTTAAACTCAGCATTGTTACTTGGAGACTTACTCATGTCATTATTTATATTAATAATGGTTGCTCTTACTGCCATGTTGTTTGATTGCATGGAAATAGTATCATTTGTTTTTCCATTCAGTCTACTGATAAACTGTCTCTTGTTTCTGGACTTCACAAAAAAAGCAGTTACGAACATTTCTATAAAAACACCTTTCATTTTTCTGGGGTAAATTACTGAGAGGATAACTGGGTCACATTGTATATGTGTCTATAATATTTTTTCAGAAACTTCTGAAGAGCTTTCCAGAACAATTGTTCATTCTGCATTCTCATGAGCAGTATATGCACCAGACTTGTGCTGGTCAGCGTTTTGTTTGACCTGTATTTTTAATTTCAGATATTTTGGTAGGTCTGAAGTGATATCTGCATTCTTGAGTGAATAGTGATGTTGAATTTGTTTTCATGTGATTATTTACCATATGTTTTTCTTTCCTGATGAAATAACTGTTCCAATGCCTGTGAAAAGTGCTAATGTGGGTGTTTATGTCCTTAATATTGCTTCTTGACAGATTATTATGTGGCTTGGATATGAAACCTTTGTCCGATGTGTGATTTTAAAATATTTTCCTCGCATTTGTAGGTTTTTAAGAAGCTTTATGTTTTAAGAGTAGTTCTTGGTTCTTGGTTCCCAGCACAATTGTGTGGCAGACACAAAACATTTCACCAATACCTCAACATTCCCACACGTATATATCCTCCTTAGTGGAACACTTGTTTTAATTAATGTACCTAGAATGGCACATCAGTATCATCCATTTGCATTAATATAGATTATAGGTCATTCTACACACATAGTTTTTTGGGGTTTTTGTTTTGTCTTATTTTTTTTGCTCTGGGGGCTGCTTTTATGAGGGCCACCTGACAGAGGGCATGGTCCGTACAAAACCGGAAACAATACATACATATATATATTTATATACAGAGACGCGTTCCTCCGCAGGCAGCTGGACGCCCGCGGCTCACCCCTTCCTTCGCCTCCACAGTGAAGGGCGTGGGGGCCCGGCACCCGCACCTGAGACAGCCAGCTCTTCCAGGGTATGGGGGCACATCAAGGGGAGGGGTGAGAAGGCGGGGCCAGAAATACTTAGAGATGGCGTGGCGTATTAACAGGGGACAAGAAGCCAAACATTTTTTTTTTTTTTTTTTAATGAACAGAAACCCAGGCTTGGGGACAAGGGACATGAGAAAAGTGGCAAACTGAGATGGATTCTGAAAGAGGAAGGGCCCTAGGAGCAGGGGTTTCACCTCCCTTGGTCCAAGCCCCAATTTGGGGTTAAAATAGGGGAACGTAGGGTGGGTTTTACTTAGAAAGTGGGCTGCTGCAGGCAGGGCAGCCTTGGTCTCTAAAAAGATGAGGAGTTAGTAAAACTCTGCCCTGCGGCTGACCGGGACATTGCAGCACAGTGTGCATGCAGTAGGGTGTGCCAGGCCGAGCTGGTGGCAAGGCTTCCAGGTGCTGGCCCTGGGCATTGAAAAAACTCCCCCTGGCCTGAGACCAAGGTCTCTGCTGCCCAGAACCCCAAAATGACCCCCTCTCCTTCCCGGCATTCCCAGGCATGACTAGGACACCCAGACCCCAGGGAGGCCCTGGAACCATAGCAAGAATGTGTTTACATGAACCATACCACACATTCTACACGTGTGTACAAATATGTATGGTATGTTTCCACAGAGAAAGGTTCATTGACCTAAAACTTTTCTTCGCTCCCAGAACTCGAATCCTTCATTCCTTGTAATTGTTAACAACCATTCTTTCTTTTTGTTTGTTGTAAAGGTAAACTTAATATTATATGAAAGGCAGAGTTAGAGAGAATAAGAGACACACAGAGAGATCTGCCATCCGCTGGTTCACTCCCTAAATGGCCATAGCCAGTCTGAAGGCAGGAAGCAAAAGCTTCTTTCTGGTGCCTCACATGGGTGCAGGGGCCCAAGCTCTTGGGTCATCGTTGGGTGCAGGGTCCCAAGCACTTGGGTCATCTTCTAATGCTTTCTCAAGCCGTAAGCAGGGATCTGAATCAGAAGTGGAGCAACCAGAACTTACACCAGCATCCATATGGGATGCTGGCACCCCAGCTGGGGAAGCTCAACGTGCTATGCCACTGCACAGGCCACATAGGCACTAGTCTTTAAGGTTTACATAATTATGCCTTTTTAGCTTATCATATAGGTATAACAATAGAGTATGCAGCCTTTGAGAGTTACTTTTTTTGCTTATTAATATAAAGAGATTTATTTCTTAAGTGCAATTCTAAGATGACCAAATATTCTTCCACTCCATCTATCAATGTACCCCCCGTTCTTCCTTTCTTTTTGTCTTTAATTTTCTTGGGAACATTATTTCAACCTACTATATAACCACAGTCTTAGTGCTCCATGATCTTTTTCCATCTTTTCACTCTAGTCTTTAAACCCAGCATTGTTACTTGGAGACCTACCCATGTAGGTCATGATTCTTGGAATGTGTGTCTTGTTAGCAGTGTAGAGATTGGTCTTGCTTGGTCCTTTCAGTCAGTCTGTATCTTTTAACTGGAGAATTTAGTAGATTCATGTGTCAAGATTGTTGTTGGTGAATAATGTCGTCATACTAGCCTTTTTCTGTAAATTACTTCAGTATTTACTTTGCAAATCCTTTGTTCCTTTATTAGGAGTTTGCCTGTGTTTACATTGGTTCCTGTTGTTGATTCCCCCTTTCTGTTTCTGTATTCTTAATCCTTAATTAGCATTTGTGAAGCTTACTAGGTGGTGGTGAATTTCTCAAATTTTTGCTTAGCTTGGAAGATCTTTATTTAACCTCCGCTTATGAGTGACAAGTCCGTTGGATAATGTATTTTGCTGGTAAATCTGCTATATGGGTGTTTCTTTAAATGTGACATGGTCTCTCTTGAAAAATACAAAATAGTATCATTATGTTTGTCTTGCTGTGAGACTCTTTTCTAATCATGCCTGGGCATTTCCTGTATCTGGGTGTCCATATTGTTCCTAAAACTGAATAAGTTTCTGCTGATGTATTGCTGAGTAGGTTTTCTAAGTCACTTTTTTTTGCATACCTTGTAGAACTCCTAATGCTTGTATGTTTGATAATTTGATAATGTCTCATAGATCCTGAATTCCAGTTTTAGTCTTTCTAGATTTTATTTCTTTTTGTTGTCTGAGATATTTCAAAAGACCTGACTTGTATATCAGGTATTTTTTCTCATGCCTCATAAGTCTGTTGTTAATACTTCTTGCCGTGTTTGTTTGGCTTATTGAATACTTTATTTGTAATACTCCTGCTTATTTTTCTTTTAATATCTGTGTCTGACAAATTTCTGATCTGTGTCATATACAGAATTCCTTATTTCATTTAATGTTTTCTCTGTGTTTTTGAATAGTTGACAATCATTCTTTTGAATTCCTTTTCAGATGTTTGGTTAGTCTTCCCTTTATTTTCCAGTCCAGTATTATTATATCATTGTATTTTGGGGTAATCATGTTTCTTTCTTCCTTCATCTTTTTTATTTGTGTATTGGTTTTTGCACATCCAGGAGTCTACTTTTTACTCTCCTCTTTGGAGAATGGATTTTTGTGGATTTTTTTAAATTGAAGATTTATTCACTGGAAATGTGCTTCTGTGGCTAGCTGGAATGCTTGTCTTTACATTTAAATTCTAGGATATATGCTCTGTGGTGTCAAGGAACTCTGGCCACTGTTTATGGGTGGGACAGGAGTCTATAGTGACAGTCAAGTTGGACAGGATGGAGCACACTTGGATACAATCATAAGATGGAAGGAATGTCAGATCTGGCTAATGTGTTCACTGTCACAACCCTTCATGTTGCCAATGTGAACCAGTTGATTCATAGTCTGGAGTGGGCTCCATAGTGCCAGTGTACCCCACCCACCCAGGTTTGAGTACCATATTGAGTACCAATCTACTTTCTGATGTGTTCTCCATGGCCTCCATGAGAACTTTCCTCAGGACTGAGGTACCTGTGGGTCTTTGCAATTATATTGGGTAGGCACAGAGGAACTCAGCTAGAATTCTTGACATTCTCTGCTCTGTCCTGTGCCCTGAACTCTCATAGTCACAGGGTCTGAGTGATTTTCTGTAAACCCTGAAACAGCCCCATCTGCAAACTTGACAGCTTCTAGGAGTGCTAACACTTCCTGTTGTTCCTTTAGTCAGGGAAGAGTTCAGATGCAGCTCTATTTCAGCAAATGGGATGTGGCACTTTGCTGGGATCAGGGGAGGCATGCAACATAGCCTTCCTTCACTGAGGAAGGTAGTACCTCTGCCAGTTCCTCTGGCTGGACTGAAAACCAGTGGCTATTTGGAATTCTCCCTTTGTCAAGGCTACTAGTGATAGGGTCATGTCAGCCTCCTCTCACCTTGCCCTGTGAAGATGGTGCTTGCCAACAGGGAGGCAGCAACTTGGGTGGAGGCATGACTGGAGTGGCATGTCTATTATCTGTCTTCACTGCTTTATGGAGTTACTGTTCTCTTCTGTCTGTTCCCCACTGACAATTTCCCACTCAGTTCCCTAGGAATCTGATCTTCCTTTGACTTCTAGTGTCTTTCTGCGGTTGAGACCAGTGCAGTTTCTCACTGTTTAGCTATCTTATCGTCCATCTCTCACATCTTTTGCTAAATTTATTTCTAAATTATTTCAAACATTTGATGCTATTATTGTTTTGTCTTAATATCTATTTGTTTACTGCTTGTTCAAAGAAATAGTTGTTTTCTTTATAATGAATTTGTATCCTTCTATCTTGCTGAGCTATTTTGAAATACTAATGCATATACATAGATTATACAGAGCTTTCTGAATGTGTAATCATGTCATCTAAAAATAAGGGTAGTTTTACTTACTTTATTTACTTATTACTTATTTTTTTAAATGTAAGTAACCTTTTCAAAGATTGTATTTATTTTTACTGGAAAGTCAAATTTACGAGAGAAGGAGAGACAGAGAGAAGTGTCTTCCATCTGCTGGTTCACTCCCCAAGTGGCCACAACAGCTGGAGCTGAAGCTATCCAAAGCAAGAGCTGGGAGATTGTTCCAGGTCTCCCAGGTGGGTGCAGGGTCCCAAGTCTTTCTGCCATTCTCGAGCTTTCTTGGGTCACAAGTAGGGAGCTGGAAAGGAGGTGGAATGCGAACTGGCGCCCATATGGGATCTTGGTACATGTAAGGCAAATATTTAGTCACTAGACTGGCACGACAGGCCCAATTCTTTTAAAAATTACTTTTTAAAAATTCAATGTGATGTATAGATACCAGTCATCATGGTGCTCCCTATTCCTCCTCACCCCTTTCCTTTTCCTTTGCTTTCTTCCTCTCTCTTTTTTTTTTTTTTTTAAGTTTTTGAGATAACAACATTTTAAAATTTCTTAAGGATTTTTTTGCCATAGGGCCAGTCCCTGATAACCCCCCACCCCATTGGCTACAACTTCCTGTACATTGTTGAATTGTTGTAAAAGAAAAAAAATAAAGAAACTACAGATATCCCTGCCTTTGTCCTCATATTAGGGAGATAGTATTCTGTCTTCATCAACAAATACAATGCAGGCTACTGGTTCTCTGTAGATCCTTGCATGTGTTTGATTAAGTTCCTTTCTTTCTATTCCTATTTCACAAAGCATTATTATAAGAAACAAATTCTTGTGGTTGCACAAATAGTTTTTCAGATAATAAAACTTTCTTCTTGTTTTTTTTTCATTAAAATTGTGAAATACGTGAATTGTTTCTCTGTTTCTTTTTTTTTTTTTTTTTAAAGATTGATTTGTTTTCTATTGAAAAGACAGAGAAAGAGAAACAAAGAGAAAGATTTTCCGTCTGAGAAGCTGCAATGGCTGGAGCTGAGGACCCAGGCATTTCTTCTGGGTCTCCCATGTGTGTGTGGGGTCCCAAGACTTTGGGCCATCCTTCACTGCTTTCCCAGGCCACAAGCAGGGAGATGGATGGGAAATGGCGGGGCTGGGTCACAACCAGCACTCATATGGGATCCTGGCAGTTACAGGGCAAAGATTTAGCTAATAGCCAATGCTCACAGTCCAAATTGTTTTTTTAAGGTTCAATGAACTTTGCATTTAATCTGCTGGCCAATTGTTTAGTTTTTTTTTTTTAAACACACTTAATTAGATTTGACTTGATATACTTTAATAGGAAATGTTCATGAGGGATATTGCTAGGCATATATATGTTTCCAAGTATTCTTTTTCAGGTTTTGGAGTCAGGGTAACACTGTATTCACAGTACCCATTGGCAAGTCCATTTTAAAAATGATATAGACTTAATATATTCTTTTCTTAAGTATTTGTAAAGATTATACTGAAGTTATATGCTTGGGATTTTCTTTGTGAGAGGACTTTTAATTTAATTTTATTTTTATTATAAAGTCAGATATACAGAGAGGAGGAGAGACAGAGAGGAAGATACTCTGTCCATTGATTCCCTCCCTAAGCGGCTGCAACCGCCAGAGCTGTGCCGATCTGTAGCCAGGATCCAGGAGCAGGTTATGGCTCTCCCACATGGGTGCAGGGTCTCAGGGCTTTGGGCCATCCTTGACTTCTTTCCCAGGCCACAAACAAGGAGATGGATGGGAAGCCGGGCTGCCAGGGTTAGAACTGGTGCCTATATGGAATCCCAGTGCGTACAAGGTGAGGACTTTAGCTGCTAGGCTACAGCACTGAGCCCGTGAGAGGACTTTTAACTATAAGTATATTTTCTATGAAAATATTGGACTATTCATGCCATGTATTTCTGTTTAGTGATCAAGTGGAGATGTCAAATTGAAGCTGCTACAGAGGGGCCTCCCAGGGCAATGCCTAGTGGAACAGCCAAAATGAAACTGCAACCTATGGAAACTGAAGCACAGGCTGTGACCAGCAAGGCTGTATGGGTGTGATTGCCCAAGGCATCAGCAGCCCAGCCTCCTAGGTGTTAGGCACATGATAAGAATATGGGAATTGAGTACTTAATGTTTATCCTGTTGTTACTTTTCTGACTGGTTTTTCTATTTCTTTTGTCTTTTTTCCTGTGTACTCTGTACCTGTTTTGTTATTGTATTTTGGAAGTGCCTGTGTTTGATTATACTGTTGTTCATGGTTGAAGGAGTTAGATCTGGACTTTGAACTTTTAAATTACTGTTAAATTGAATGATTACTTTGAGACTTTTGAGAAATGGAATTAATTTATGTGTTGTATGTGGGAAAGGCATGAGTATTGGAGAACAAGGGATGGAATGTTATGCATTTGAGAGGGCTTGGCTCCCACTAACTCATGCAGGCATTTAGTCTTCCAAGTCTTGTCTTGTCCGTTGATGAACTAAGGATGGAGACCTGGACTAATTCTGTTGGAGAAAAGTGGACATTTTTGGGTGATATGTAGCTCTTTAGGGGCTGTCCTTGGGAATTCCTTCAAGGGGCTTGGTTCTTTAAGATGAGTTTATCATAGTTTGTTTGCTTCCAGCCTCACTATGAAATCACTCTTCCTCATGTGCTCTGCCATTGCTCGTCTTCATCAGTTGCCAAAGCATGAATTTGTTCCATCTTGAACTCGAACCTTTCTCAATAAGCTCCTTTATGATATTCCAGTTAAAGTAATAAAAAACAGGCCAGCATACTATTTTTCTGCTTCTTGGTATGCTTAGTAATTTTAAATTTGATGCTGTATGTTTTAAATTTCACCTCATTAGGTGATAGATATTTTTGCATTTCTACAAATATTTTTGAGCTTTTTACTATGCTTCAATTAAGTTGAACATTGAAACAAATATTCTTTTCAAATCTTTCTTGTAAACCTGTTAAGCATTTCAGCAGCATTTGCTCTTGAGCTCTTTTCTGCTTATTTAGGCAAACTTCTCTGTGTTTTTTATCTACTATTCCATGAATTATGACTTTTCCTATTTCTGAGGAGAGGAGACATTGCTGGCTCCCTGAGAGCACAAAGTTTGTTCTTTCCAATTCTTTCTAGGTTCTTTTGGAGGTTAGTTCTCATGAATCCTTCTGCTTTTCATTGCTTTATTGAAAACTCAGGAGGCCACTGAGGACCTCCAACACTTGCCTCTGTAGCTTTTTCCTCTTTGGTTCTCTGCTCTTGAACTCTAGCTATGTTGTTTGAGTTCTCAGCTTCTGCTAGGTGCAAGGAGAGTAGTAATCTTCTTGGGTTCCTTGCCTTTGAGAAAATACCTGGAAACTTTTGGGAGTAGTGTACATTTGTGGGATTCGTTTGGTTTATTTCTGTGTTTTATTTGTATTACTTTTTAGGATCATTGTTGTTTGTTTCCTGACTTCCACTACATTTAAAGCTGTGATTTTATATATTTTGGGTTTTATTTCTTACACATAGGATGCTAAGATCTGATTCCTATTATTCTGTCTTCAGTAGAACACATTTTTCTGCAAGCCATATTTGTATACTACACTGATATAGTCTATTTCATTGCTAGAAACTAGATTATAAATCTTGCATCAGGTGATGATTTATTTATTCTGTTTTAAAAACTCTTAGTAATTAATATACAGCATTTTAAATATAATGTGGTATTGAAAAAGGCTGAATTTTGGCGTGATAGCATAGTGGTTAAAGTCCTTACCTTGCACGCGCCAGGATCCCATATGATTGCCAGTTCTAATCCCGGCAGCCATGCTTCCCATCCAGCTCCCTGCTTGTGGTCTGGGAAAGCAGTTGAGGACGGCCCAAAGCCTTGGGATCCTGCCTCCTCATGGCAGACCTGGAAGAGCTCCTGGCTCCTGGCTCCGGATTGGCTCAGCTCCAGCCGTTGCAGTCACTTGGGGAGTGAACCATCAGATGGAAGATGATCTTCTCTGTCTCTCTTCCTCTCTGTATATCTGCTTTTCCAATAAAAATAAATAAATCTTAAAAAAAGCCTGAATTCTAGAAATTAAGTTGAATATAATATATAAGTTTCAGAAAATGGACATAAGACCTAAATGTGAGATCTGAAACTCTAAAGCAAATACAATTTAAGAGAACATTTCAAAAACATTGGTGTGCAATGAGGTTTTACATAAAACATAAAAAAGTAAGTTTTTCAAAAAGCAGTGCAGACAAAAAGTCAAGTAAAATTTATTATACTAAAAGAAAACCAAAGCACTGTTATGCACAATAAGAGAAACAAACAATGATGAAGAGTAAACAAAATGTTTATAGAATGAGATAAAACATTTTCAAATCATATCTGTGGTACAGAGTCAATACATAAGGAACTCAAATAACTTAATATCAACAAATCAGTTCAGTTGAAAAGAAAATATGTAAATGGTCATTGTATATAGTAATGTTTGACATCATCATGTATCAGGAAATGTAAATTTAAAACACTATATTTCCTTATACCTGTTACATTGGCTATTATTAAATAGAGCTAAAACAACGTATGATTTTGAGAATGAATAAAGAATATTTGAAGAAAGAATATTCCTATACACTATTGTCAGGAAGGTAAACTAATGTAATCATTTTGAATATAGTGATTAAAAATTAATAGCAGATGCACCATAGATCCAAGTATACCACATCTGAGTATATGACCAATGGTTATAAAATAAACGTATCAAAAGATAACTACACTTCTACTTATATTATGGCATATGTATAATAGCCAAGATATGAAAGCAAACTATGGTCAATTGATGTATCAATGGATAAACATGTATATATTTATATGCATATATTTTATTAATTATAATATATAGTATGTATTATTATAGTATATGCATATACATATATACACAATTTTACAATGTAAATTAATATTGTATTATCATAAATCCAATGAAGTGGTGACATTATGTGAAATTAATAAATCAGGCATAGAAAAATCAGTATCATATGCTTTCATATATGGAAGCTAAAAAGAAATGTCATTGTGAATGTAGAATAGTGAATTAGAGGTTGAAACAGAGGAGGGAGGTTAGACGAATTTGTATAAATGAATATCATAACACAGATAGAAGAAAAACTTGTATGATTCATTTGCGCAGGGCGGTGGCTATAGTTCCTAATAATCCTTAGACACTTTGTGAAGAACTAGAAGGACCTGGAGGGCTCCAAACATACAGCAATGGCAAAGAAGGAAAGGCATTGGTCTAGTATTTAAATGTCAGTTGAGATGGCCATGTTCTTGACTGCAGCTTGTGAAGCAGAATCCCTCCCACCCCCGCCACCTACACGAGAAAACCAGATTGTATTTCCAGTTCCAGTATTTTGACCTGGGTCAGCCAAGGCCGTTGTAGGCATTAATGAAATGAAGGAGTGTATAGGAACACAGTCTGTAAGTCTCTCTCTCTTTCTCTGCCTCTCAAAGAAACAAATACATATTATTTAAATAAGGAAATGGAAGTATTATCATAATTTGATGAGTACATGTTATAAACATGTTGAAATATCACATTAGTGTAGCATTTGGCTATACTGCATATAATAGCTATGAGGGAAAGAGTAGGGGGCAGGGAAATGGGGAGGAGGGAAATCTCTGAGCCTGTGGGACTGTGTCATGAAAAATAAAAATTAAAAAAAATATACAATTGAAAAAAAAATCACATTCAACTCCACAAATATGTATCAATATTTTATATTAACGTAACTGTATACAATTCTTTAACATGTAAACAAGTCAAAATTATAAAAAGTGAAAAAAGAGCAAACAAGTAAAAATGATGAATCATATACATTATGTTAAATGGGTTACCTCATAAAGCTACAGTAGTGATGTTCATTATTCAGGGGACTTGCTAGCATTAGGTTAAGATTATAAAGAAATTGACACATAGGATGCAATTAAAAAATAGTGACAATATGTACAGCAGCAATAATCACATTCTCGACAATAGTAGAGGTCACCTGAAAGGTTAACGCTATTTGCTTATTAGTCAGTCACTGGCTAGGAGGCAATAAAGAGTACAACATGGAAGAGATATTCTTTTTTAATGTTTTTCAGCAAATGGTGAACAGAAATTCAATTTAACCACCATTTGTCTGACCATATAGCTGCTGCTGAATAATAAGTACTTCTAAAATAATATAAGCCAGAAAAGTTCATTTGACCTGGCTTTGCCTCTCATTTAAAATTAGTCTATAGTGAAATTGTTGTAAATACATTATATAGAAACCACTTCTAGAAATAAGTAATGGATGTTCAATTTGGTCACATTTAAAATCGTTATGAGGAATGTTTTAAACACAAGTGATGTTTTATAATCTTGACATCTTTACATCAGTAGATAAGATTAGCTCTTTTTATGATGAAAATTTTGAAAATGCCCACGTAAGTACTTGAATTATTTATTAGAGTATATTTATGGTGTCTGAGGTTAGTGCAGTGATCTGCACAAAGTAATATTTTAGGGTGGAAAAGAATAGTTAAGATAGATTTACTAATTCATTAATTGTTTTTACCTTAGTGTTTCTCAGTTTATAACTCCTAGTTAAGTTTTTGCTTTTACCATCTAGCAGTCTCTAAGATTGTTTTCTCTTTTAATAAGATTTATTTTATTTGGGCCCTGTGAGGTAGCCTAGCGGCTAAAGTCCTCCTCTTGCATGCCCTGGGATCCCACATGGGCATTGGTTCTAATCCCAGTGGCCCTGCTTCCCATCCAGCTCTCTGTTTGTGGCCTGGGAAAGCAGTCAAGGACGGCCCAAAGCCTTGGGACCCTGGACCTGCATGCGAGACCCAGATGAAGCTCCAGGCTCCTGGCATTGGATTGGCACAGTTCCGGCCATTGTGGCTACTTGGATGGAAGATGTTCCTCTCTGTGTCTCCTGCTCTATGTATATCTGACTTTCCAATAAAAATAAATCTTTAAAAAAAAAAGATTTACTTAATTTTTACTGAAAAGAGTTACAGAGAGACAGAGATGGAGAAGGAGGGAGTGTCAGAAAGAGAGAAAGAAACAGAGAAAGAGCCAGAAAGAAACAGAGAAAGAGAGAAAAAAAATTTTTCATATGCTGGTTCACTGCCCAAGCTGTGCCAATCTGAAGCAGCATCAGGAAACTCTACTGGGTGTTCCATGTGGATGCAGGGGCCAAAGCACTTGGGCCATCTTCTGCTGTTTTCCTAGCTGCACTAGTAAGGGGTTCGATGAGAAGTACTGCAGCTGCGACTCAAACTGGCATCACTGCAGGCATGGCTTTATTTTCTATGCCAATGGCACCAGCACCAAATGAAGGGTCTTCTTAATGTTGTGTGTACAAACAATGCTGTCTTCTCCATCGTCTCTAGTTCCTATTGCTTTAGTGAGTCTGCTTTACTATGTGGGCACAAGGGCCCAAGGACTTGAGCCATTCTATGCTGCTTTCCCAGGCTGTAAGCAAGGAGCTAAGTCAGAAGTGGAGCAGCTGGGACACGAACCAGAGCCTAATTGGGATGCATGCACTGCAGATACAGGTGGAGACTTATCATCCTTCACCAAGGCACTGCCCCCCACTACTGTCTTTTAGTAACAGTAAAGAAGAAATCATTTGTACACTACCAATAACAACTATCACAAAAATGAAGTAACTGTCATTTCCTGAGTACTACTTCGTGGATTTTTCTATGGGCTTTATGTCATGCTATATAATTTTATCCTCACACAAGCTTATAAGATGTGTGATACATTTTTTCAAGCAAGGAAGTTTACAATGGTTGTTACATGTCCCAAGTTTTCTATTAAGTGGCTGTTAATATCAGAAAAATAGATTTGAAATGTGCTACCACACGATTGCTGCTATAACTCCCTGCTGAGAAAATGATGTTTCATGAATCAGCCAAGGTTGTACAAGCTCAAAATCACAAATATTATCTAAGTTTTTTCCCACTTTGTTTTAATAAACATTGTGACAAAGAAGGCAAGTTGTGGCTTAGTGAAAACAATTTTGTAGTTGAAAATCATGTAACCTGATAAGTTCAAGGCTTGACTGTGTCGTTTAGTCCTTGTTAAAAGACTTAACTTTCATGAAGATAATTTTAATCATCAATTAGATAGATATTATAACAAAATAGTATCTACTTCATAGAGTTGATATAAAATTGCAGGAGAGAGTTCATATATAAAATAAATTCATAAAGTCTAAAAAGTGTCAGGTAAATGGAAGACATTATAGCAGTAATTATGTACTGTGTTGTGCACCAATTATATACAGATATAGCAGATGATAAGTCTTCCATTGGAAAATACAGGAGAAAGAAAATATAGGAAATTCTCTGGAAAAAAATCATGCTTTACAGATGATTGCAAAAGTTTTTATCGTTCCTAATATGAACTTTTTTTGCCACATAAATATGACATTATAGCATGCAGGATACAACAGCATTTATCAAAAACTGCATATTGAGCTGCTATGCAGCACACTCAAGATAAGCACACCTTAGAGGCAGAGAGATAGGATTTCACATGTTCTAAATTGTAATGGGGGGGGGTCCTACTTAAACAGTTTTTCAACTGTTTCAAAAGACTGGGATTCCTTTTACAGAGAGAGCCTACTGTTCCCACTGTCGTCTCAGAGCATGCTTCTTGCATTTACATTTATTTCATTGCTTGAGTTCCCACTTCCTTGTTCGATCGTAAGATTAACGTTTACATCTTACCAAAAGCTATCTCAGTACTTCCGTTATGCTAACAAGTAAATTTATTGAAGGTTTAAACAAATGATCAAATTGTATGCCATTTCAAAACCTTGTAAGAATTGGACCTCAAAGTATAGTTTTTTCAGTAGAGTTAGTCCCAGTGATGCTGCAGGAAAAATATTGGTTTCTTTTATTCTTGCTGTATCTGACACATTCCATTATGATCACCATTTTTCTGTCATGCAAAATTGGCAACTTATCAACTTATCTACATTTGTGTGTACAATAACTGTCCGAATGCTTGGGACATCCATTCCCGAGTACTGGGAATTTATTTTGATAAATTTGTTTTGATAAATTCCCAGTAATGCCTATTTAATAAATGAATCCTAGAGCAAGTGTCATTTTCTTTATTTGGATTCCTGTTATTGATTTTTGTGCACAAAAGCAGGTGTATTTGATGTATTATCCTTTTAGTTTATTTAATCAGCATTACTTAGAAGTAAAATATCACCAGCATCCTGGAGACATCCATATGCTATCATATTCTGTTTTTTTTTTTTTTTTGGTATCTTCTTCCAGTATAACAACTATCCTTAATATACACCACAGATTTTAATTACCTGGGATTTTATTTCATAAATTCATATAAATGATGTCATATAATGTGTGTTATCCTTTGACTTCTTTTTACCTAAAGTCTTATTTTTATTTTACTCATATCATTTAATATAGAAGAATGGGTTTATTCTCATTACCATATGTCATGTCAGTATGAGTACAAAATTATTCCTCCAAATATGTCCCTCCAAGCTTCATGTGTTGAAGCCTTACCTCTAATGTGATGCTATTTGGAGGTGGAAAAGACACCGGAGAGCTTGCTTTCTGGCACGTGAAGACATAGTCGCCTGCAGATTAGGAAATATTCCCTTACCAGACTTGCCAGTACCTGGATCTCAGACTTCCCAGATTCCAGAAATGTGAGAAATCAATATTTGTTGCAGAGTACTTGCTATTTAGTTGCTGGTGCTTGTTACACCTTTGCAAACTGTAAGACACTATTTTATCCACCCATGTGCTGCCATGAACATGCTTTTCTATAAACATGTATGAGCATCTGTTGGATAGATACCTACAAGTTATTGGGTCATGGACTATACATTTTCTTAGCTTTAATAGACACGTTTCCTAACAATGCATACCAATGTATATTTTCTCTAGTAGTATATGAATTCTTTCTTTACTCTAAATATTTGGTTTGATTATTTTCATTTCAGAATTTCTAATGGGAATGAAATTTTTCTGTGATTTTAGTTTGAATATCTCTCTTAACTGTAGCTAGGGAATACATGAAATCTCTTTTCTTTATATTGAATAAACAATTTAAAATAATTAAATCTGAGCTCCTTCTATGTATTGTGTGGATATTTCAAGAAGTTCATGGAAAATATAATTAAAAGATAGGTTTATTCTTGGACCAGTGTTTGGCTCAGCAGTTAAGCCGCTGTTTGTGATTCCAGCAACTCATGTCAGGCTGCTGTTTCAGGGTCTGACTGTCCTGCTTCTGAATCAGCTCAATATTAAATAGCCTGGGAAGGCAACACCGGATGCCCAAAGCGCTTAGGACGCTGTCAACCACAAGGGTGCTCTTGGTAAAGTTCCGGGTTCTTGGCTCCAGCTTGGAATGTCACAGCCTAGGCCATTGCAGCCACATGGGGAATAAAACAGCAGGTGTGACCCTTCTCTCTCTTTTTCTCTCTCTTTCTCTCTTTTCCTTCTTTCCTTTCCATCCTATCTATCACCCCGACTTTCAAATAGATAAATAAATAGTAAGTAAATAAACAAATGTAAAAAATTATATTAGCATGAAACATTTTGAAATCCATTTAGCTTTTTAAAAAAATAATGATTACTCTCAATTAACTTTTGGAAGTATCTTTACATATTAGTTATTTCTGTGTCCTTTTCTGAGATATTTTCTCAAATCTTTGCTGATTTTTATATTAGGGGCACTGCCATTTTCCTGGTGGTTTGGAGAGATTTTTTTTTTTAAACTATAGATATCAGTCTTTACTAAATATGACTTGCAAATACCTTAGTCTGAACTATGAGTTGTTTTTTGGTCTTTGAAAGTGTATTTTGATTAATGTAAGTTCTTAATTCTAGTGTAGCATATTTAATCAATTATTTTTCTTTGAAGATTAGCTGTCTTTGTTGGTTTCATGTGTACTTGCTTCGAGATCACAAAGTGTTTGCCAGTGTTTTCCTCTAATAGATTTTGCTTATTATCTTGATGTTTTATCTACAGTCTGTCTGAAATTAAATTGAGGTTATGCTATGAGATATGAATTTCCAGAGGTGTGTGCAGCCCTAGAACTCGGTACATGTATGGGGAGAATGACTTTGTGTTTGAGGCCTTTTCATTTTCTATTTTATTATTAAAGCCTTTAATATTGTTCAAGGCTTTGCTGATTTTCTTTCAGGGACCCTCTCAGGCCAGACCTAAACCTTGGTCCGTATATAGAAATGCAAATATTACTAAGTCTGAAAACAAAAAGATCGGTTACCACTCGTTTATTTCTGAACATTTGCCTCTTACTTATAATCAAATTTTCTTTAATTTCAAATCTCTTATGTTTGAAAAATATTGAAAATATGATTTATAAAAATTTCATTTAAATTTTTTCCAGTGGAAACATTGGACTGTTTTGACTTACTATATTTATCTGGAAATATAAATTTATATTATTTTTGTAGTTTTATAAAGTATGCATAAAATAATATATACCATTTATTGTATATATTACTAATATAACATGTATTTATATATTACAAATAACTGTTTATGTATCATAAATAACATAAGAACAACATAATATATGTGATATATAATATATATATATACTGTGCATATATACTGTGATTGGATATATTATATAATGTGTGTGTGTGTAATTTGCAATTTACTTGTGTAAAATATTTAAATAAATGCAACAGTATCTTTCTTTGGGGCTGATGTTGTTTCGCAGTCAGTTAAGACACCACCAGCAATGCTCACATATCACATTAAGGTTCTGATTCTAGTCCTGGCTAACCTCCTTCTGATCCTACTAATGTTCCTAGGAAATGAGTGAAAGATGGCTCAAGTTTTTAGGACTCTATCTCCCTCATGGGAGACATCAATGGAACTCCAGGCTTTTGATTGAACTGGGGCCAGTACCAGCAATTGAAGACATTTGGGGATTGAACCAGCTTATAAAATATAGCTCGCTCTCTCACCCTCTGCCTCTGCTCTCTCTCCCAACTTCTCCCTCTTTCCCTCCTGCCTCCCTGCACACCCCCTCCTCACCTTCCCTGCTTTCACCTCTCTTATCTTTCCCCATTATGTCAATCTGCATTACAAGTAAACAAATAAAGCCTTAAAAAGTACTTTTCTTTTAGCATGGTATGATTGTGAGGAATTATGTCTCGAACTAAGCATTTTATTTACCCCATGTATTCTTGTGTTTATTTCTATGTTGATCTTCTCTGATTTCCTTGTCATATATATGATTATTTTATATCTAATCTGAGCTTTTCTGAAGAGGACTTTAATTGTTCTACTGTTCATATTTTTCCACATCTGATATGTCAGTCTGGGGTAAATTAGTAATAGGCATAATTTCCGCTTTGTTGTGTTATAGACTAGTGTTGCAGACTAACTACATTTTAAAAAGCATACATCTAAATGTGATTTAAGTTCCAATACGTATCTGACACTGACGATCCAGGGACTGCTCTTTGAGAACCACAGGTTTCATCAATTTTGTTGGCTGATATGCTTCCTTTTGATGAATGTAAATCTGGTTTCTGTGTTTTGTTTATGGATTTTTGCTTTTTGCTTGATGTCTTTTTAAGATTGTTTCTTTCTGAGATTGTTCCAGAGTGAGCAAAAATGAGCTAGTCAGAGTAATCCAGAATGGGAATTACTGCATATTCTCTCATGTTTAGAGGAGGTAATGGGGAGGTTTTTTTTTTCCCCCTGTACTATAAAACTGAGGCAGTTCTTTATTTATGTGGACCCAGATGCAAAATCCAGATTGCCTGTCTAGATTGATTGAGTTGTTTGGCAAATAAAGGATATAAGTATGTCTTCTCTGTATAAGTAGTACTGAAGATTATCTGCCTGATTGAGTCTTTGGGTGGATGAGGGTTTTCCCAAGGCAAGTGAAAAAGCAAATGGTAGATCATGTGACTATCTTTTTTTTTTTTTAAGATTTATTTACTTTTGTTGGAAAGGCAGATGAACAGAGAGGAGAGACAGAGAGAAAGATCTTCTATCTGCTGGTTCAGTCCCCAAAGGGCTGCAATAGCAGGAGGTGAGCTGATCTGAAACCAGGACCTTCTTCTGAGTCTCCCACACGGGTGCAGGGTGTCAAAACTTTTAGGAGCCCCTCTCTGCCTCTTTCCCAGGCTACAAGCAGGGAGCTGCAAGCGAAGTGGAGCAGCAGGGACACCAACATGGGATCAAGATAGTGTGTTACCACTCAGATATCTGCTGGCATATGAACATCTCTCTGGATAAGGCTGAGTTGTTAACTATTTTCTATTCCATTTCTCTTGCAAATCTTACTAGGATGTCAAAATCTCCCATGTGCATTTGAGAACATTTTCTATTTCTTATGTATGGTGGTAAGAAAATTCTACCTTCGGCCCCAATAATAGTCAGATGTATGTAGCAAGGGAATAGGAAGTTTTGTATTTTTATGTCACTGTCATCCCAAATTCCCTTTAAAATATTAAATTTCAATGTTTATTTTGAGAAGATTCAATATACTGCCTCAGCTCTTAATTCAAATTGGCATCTTATTTTATATTTATTTCTTTCTCCACACTCTGAATTCTTTCATGGTATGAATCATGTCAGAATATCTCAGAGTTCTAAGTGGTGTACAGATATGGTAGCCGTGAAAAGAGATCACTCAGATTTCCTGCTGTGGGGAACAGCTGACTGACAGATTTCAGCTGCTCTGGATTCACTTCTACATTTATCCAGAGATCATACATACTGTAGACTGCATTTAGCCAATGACTGGGCTTGGAAGTGGTACTAAGATTCTGATTTCAGTGATTCTTCTAGTACTTGACTTTGGCTGTCATGTGTCCCTAAAGACCTGGCTTAAACTCTTGGAAAAAAATCACAGCTGAGATTCTCCCTCCACAGTCCTTTGTTATGCCTTCGTATTACAGTTACAAGCTATGCTTTGTGGTCTAATGGCTCTTCCTATTTCCCTTCTATTAGTTTTTTTTTATGATTTTGTTATTCCTGGAAAAATGACAGGTTTAATATATTTCACAGATACAGTTTCAAGAACACAACCATATTTCCCTCACTCCTCTGTTCTCAGTAACCTTTTCTGGCTCCCTACTCTTCATCAATTTTTGCAGACATAAATTTCATCTGCTCTATATTCACAATCTTAATTTACAACTGATTGTAATATTCAACAAGTGATAACTAGAATGCCACAGTTCCACTGGAGAATAAACATGGATTAAAAAGAACAAACAGGGCCTGGCCTGGTGCAGTAACCTAGTTAACCCATATGCACCTGGATCCCATATGGGCAATGATTCATGTCCTGGCTGTTCCATGTCCCATGCAGCTCCTTGCTTGTGGCTTGGGAAAGTAGTTGTGGATGACACAAAGACCTGAGACCCTGCACCCGTGTGGGAGTCCTGGAAGAAGCTCCTGGCTCTTGGCTTCAGAATGGTGTAGCTCTGGCCATTGTAGCCACTTGGGAAGTAAATCAATGGATGGAAGATATTTCTCTTCCTCTCTGTAATTCTGACTTTTCAATGAAAAAAAAATTTAAATAGAACAAACAAGAAAGCCAAAAAAATCCTAATTTGGCTATTTCATTCATATATATGCATTTTTATTCTATATTAGCTGCCACACATCAGTGAAAGCATATGGTATTTATTTTTTCCAGACTGGTTTGTTTCACAGGCATTTATTCAAATAAATCTTCTGTGTATGTATTCTTGTCAGGGAACATGCTTCTCAAAAAATTCAAATTAACACAATAGTCACTGAGATTCAGATTGCCTGTGCAAATTGATAATAAGTAGGGTTTTGGAAGAGGGTCTGTTACCACCCTGCAGGCAAAGAGGATCTCTTTGATGGGCAAATGATGGCAACTCAATTGCAGATTTCACTGATAATGACCTTGGAAAATATGACAGTGAAGTAGATTGTCCTGTATGTTTATGATTCAGTCATTTTTAAGATGGAAGGAAGGCAGTGTATATTAACGTTGGGATTAACTGATTATTCTAAATATTATGGCTGCCTTTGAGAAGGATAGTGAATAACAGGTGAAATACGGTAGTTGAGGGAGTGCCAGAGGATCACTTTGTTAGTCTGCAGAGAAGCTGTTTCTGTTGTTGTGGAGGACTGGATTCTGTTGAGCAACAGGCTAAACACCTGGTTGTTTGGTTCAGAAAGTGAATGTATTGTATTTACATCAGATATCATTAGAAAGTCTGAGGTTCTAAATATAGGATGGTGACCTCTGGGTGGGTATCTTGGAGTCTGTGACTCTGCAGATTTCCTCTAAGCTCTCAGAGTTTTTGGAGTAATTCACTCATCGTTTGTCATGGCTAACTACGCTTTGGTGCTCAGATACTCATGCTCTGTAGAAGTTACTTCCCTCCAGGGTACCAGATGCCCCACTGGAGGAGTTACCATCATCACCTTTTGTTTTCCACTGGATTGTAACTACATTTAAATCCCAGCATACCAGGATTTGCAATGTTGGTTAAAAAGGCTAATGGGGCTAAAATTAATTAGCATGTCTGCCAGCAGCCAACAGATTGGATTGGATTTTTCAGGATGATTGATTAAAGAAGCTAGGAAATAAGTCAGGAAATGGAAGAATTAGCTTATTTGCTGTGTACTTTCTTAGGATGTAGGGTTTTAAACACACAAGTGATTGGCTCATTGGGGCAGATACTGCTAGGATGGCTGTTAGAAAACCAGAGAAATCAATAACTCACAGAGAGTGAAATATCTGAATGCTGTGACATGACCGAAGAAAACTAACAATGCTGAGGAGAGGTGCCTGTCCAATAGCATGATACATTGTGTGAGGCTATGAGACCTACCAGATAATTATATTTCACTGAAGGACCCTTTGGACACACTGTACTCCAAGGATATGAGAAATATGCTAGTGAGAGGAGAATCAGCATTTCTAAGAAGTTCAGTAGTGGCTCTTTCTTTATGATAATGGGCCATGGATATAACAAAAACCAAGAGGTGGTGTTTAATAGCCAGGAGCCAGAAGACTGTAATTATTTTAAGAACTAACCAAATCTGTGAACCATTCAATCAATGGAGCTTGTCTTAGAGTTTTGGGAGATGGCTGACAGAACATGATAGCTCTGTCAAGAACTAGGTATACAAACAAGGTTGCACTGCTTAATATCCCTAAGAAAAAAGAGAAAATAGAGGATCATTATTATTGTCACCAACTTTCATTCAGTTCCTGGATCTGAGTCATTATTCATGTCTAGAACTCACTGATAAAAGATAATGCCAGATTTCTTGGTGGTGGCACCCTGTGGCACTATAGCTGACACACTCTTCAGTGATCACCAGTTCTTCTCTAAAGAAATTATGAGCATTTATTTGGAGGGATATACACTACCAAGAGGGGAATATGTGGAAAGTTCAAGATTGTGATGTACAGCATCGGAGTTGAGATTTTATTCCATGGCCTAAAATACTAAGTCTTTGTTAAAGAGAGTGCTTCTAGGGACTAATAATGAATGCTAAAATTAATCCATTTAGAAAATGCAGTTCATCTCACAGTATATCTACTGAGTATATGAAACACCACAAAAATCATTTACCCATTCTTTAGTGTTCAGCTGGGAATAATATAGGTGGCTATTGCAATAGTCTCCTCATAAGGTCCTTGATCTGTGGAATAATAACTGCCATATTGCAGAAAACCAAGTAAAACCTCCTAAGTGGATCTTTTCTCAAATCATGACTTTAAATAAACAATAAAATTACCACCTGGAATGTTGGTCAAAGGAGTGACAAGTTTAATGTCACTGTTAAAGCTCTAAAAGGAATGTATTTTTGGGAAGAATGAAATAGTGAATGATGGCCATGCCATGTCTTTTAGAGCTATTCAACTCTGAACATGTCTATATATAGTATATCAATTTTTGGGAATGACTATATTCCAATCAAGTTTTGTTTATAAAAACAGGTAACTGTTCACATATGGCCTATGAGGATAATTCCAGATGTAAAGGATGCAGGAATTCAGGATATGGATCTCTATTATATCTCCATTTTCATTTCTTGTATGGTCACTGAATAAACCAAAGGGAAATTCTAAAAAATAACATGTACTTCAATTTGGTCAAATAGTTACCCTAATTTCAGCTGCTGAGTATATTGTGGTGTAATTGCTAAAGAAGATTAGTAAGAAGACCTCAAATATTTAGTATCCAGCCATTATTCAACGAGATATTCTATTTACCTCATTTTATGAGGCAGTTCCTGTTGGTGGAAGGGCTTTCCAACCTTGAATCATGCTGAAATCATTGATTAAAATAGTTGAAGCAACAGAGAGATTCTAGCAAGGTACCCAACTGTAACTATGTAGCCTACCAAAATGACAGACTCTGACAACTCTTTGGCATCAGAATCCAAAGAAAAGGACATTGATTGAATGCTGGCTAACGAATGGAAAGAATGGTTACAGAAATAAAGCATGAAGAGAATGCAGATGATTTATTAAAATTAGAATAACAATGCATGAAAATGAATGAGAAATTCAGTAAAGACATGGGAATATTTAAAAAGACCCAAGTAGAAATCTTGTACATGAAATTTTTGGTAAGTCAAATAAATACAAATATAAGCTCCTTGATGGACTGTACCTAGCAAAAGAAATGATAACTCAGTAGAAGACTGCTGATAAAGTAGCCCAGACATACAAAAATTTTTTTTTTAAAAAAGAATCAATAATAGCCACCGAGACTTTTTGGGGCACTATTAAACAAGCAAATATTCAAATCGAGGGTATTCCTGAAGGTTAAGAAAAATAAACAAGTCATATAAAAAAATTGAATAAAATAATAGCTGAAAACTTTGTCATTCTTGGGAAAGATATAGGAGGCTCAAGATCCCAAATAAACATGCTAAAAAAAAATTGGCTATCATGTAGTCAAGTACAGCACAGAGAATTTTAAAAACTGCAAAAGAAAACTGTCAAGTTATCTTTAAGGGCCCCCCAGCTGGATGTGTGGCAGATTTCTGATCAGAAGCCTAAAAGGCCAAAAGGCAATGAAATGACATGTTTGGAATTTTGAAGACAACAAACAAACAAACAAACAAACAAAAAAGAGTGCCAACCAAAACACTTCACTCAGAAAAGCTATTCTCCATGAATGAAGGAGAAAACAATTAAGGAAGAATTGCCAGAATTTAACACTAACAGACCTACCTTGCTAAAGATGCTTAAGGCAGTGCTATATCCAGAAGCAAAAGAAAAATAACCATCATGAATATACGTAAAAGTGTAAAACTCACTATAAAAACAGATATGGAGAAAGATAAAAATAAACTAATCAAACCTGACCAATAAACCACCAAACTACGAATAGTAACAAAAGTATGAAAAGAGCAAAGAATATTTAAAGCAGAAATTTTAATTTAAATAATAGGGCCAGTCCTTTCCTTCAGTGTCTTTGCATGTGTATAAGGATTAAACAGCACAATTTAAAGGTACACACTAGCTGAATGGACAGGAAAATAAGAGTCAGTATCCTGCCTACAAGAAACTCAACTAACCAGTAATTATATAAATGTAGACTAAAAGTGAAAGTATGGAAAAAGGTGTGCCATGCAAATGGAAAACAAAAGCAAACATTGATGGATATACAAACTTCAGACAGAACAGATAAGATTAAAACTATAACATATGGTCACTGCATAATAACCAGTCAATTGAACAAGAAGACATAATGATTGTAAGTGTATGTGCACTTAATGCTGTTGTATGCAATTTTGTAGTATCATTTGACCTAAAATAAGATAGGATACAATGCAGTAATAATGGTTTAACTTCAGCAACCCATTTTTTTAAATGAGTGGACAGATAATCTAGATAAAATATCCACAAAGAAATGGCAGAGTTAAGTAAAATCATAGATAAAATGTTTGTAACATATTTGCAGAACATTTTATCTAAACTATAGAATATACATTCTTTTCATCAGCACCTGGCATGTTCTCCAAGAAAGATCATGTGATTGGCCCCAAAAGAAGTCTCAACAAGTTCAGAAAAACTGAAATGATGCTTTTTGCTACAAGGAATAAAACTATAAATAAAACACAGGACACAGTTTTAAAAATATGCAATCATGGAGATTGGACAATATGTGTTGAAATAGTAGTACGTCATTTAAGAAATTGAAAGAAAATTTTGAAATAATATAAAAGGAAACAAGATACTATAACTTATGGCATATTGCAAAAGCAGTACTAAGAGGTAAGTTTATAGCACTAAGTACAGATATCAAAAATGCTTCATCATTTTAGGTGAAATAAGGCAAAAGGACAAATACTAAGTTCTGTCTGCGAAAACTAAAAGTAAGGTCTCAATTAGGAAGCATAGTGATAAATTTTAAGAATGTAGAAAAGCAAATACAATAATACTCAATATTAGCAAAATGAAGTAACAAAACTAAGAGCAGAAATGTAGAAATTACCTAAAATGTACAAAACCTCAGTGACATGAAAAGCTGTATTTTTTTAAAAAAAGATTTACAAAGTTTTAGCTAAGTTTATCAAGGAAAAGAAGATTTAATTAAATAAAAAACGTGAAGCTTAAAGCAATGTTATGGGATCTGATGGGCAGGTTCAGTTAGGTAAACCTCCGCCTGTAAGCACCAGGATACCATATAGGTACCAGTTCATGTTCTGGCTGTTTCATTTCCCATTCAGTTCCTTGCTTATGGCCTGGGAAAGCAGAATGAGAGTGCCCAAAGTCCTGGGAAAACTGCACCCATATGGGAAACCCAGGAGAAGCTCCTAGGTTAATCTTCTAGTATAATAGTATGGAACAATAGAAATTAGGAAGTTCACAATTTCCTTACAGTGTAAAACAAGGGCTAAAAACAACGACATTAAGCGACCATTTCATTCTTATACTGTTTTGTACATTAGCTGCCAAATATTAGAGAAAGCATATCAATCATGTTTGTCTTTTTTTGAAACTGGCTTGTTTCATTAAGCATAATGGTTACCGTAGGAATTTGGTAATACAAAGAAATAAGAAACACACACACACACAAATAGGAAGGGAGGAATTCAAATTATCCTATTTTCAGAAGAATGGATTCTATACATAAAAAGTCCTAAAGATTCCACTAACTAAAGTTGCAGGATACATATTCAGCATGAAAAATTATTAGTGCTGTTATACATCAATGATATACTTGCTGAGAAAGAAATTATGAAAACAGTTCCCTCTTGACAACAGCTGCAAAAAGAATAAAATATGTGGCAATGAGTTTAACCGAGGAAATGAAAGATTTCTACTGTGGAAATTAAAGAACAATGATGGGTGAAATTGAACAGCTCTCCCACCCCTCAAATACAAAAACCTCCTATGTTCGTGGAGTAGAAAACTTAATACTGTTAAAAAGTCCATACTACCCCAAGCAATCTAGACTGAACGTAATCAGAAATAACATACCAGTGACTTTTCAGGACACTAGGAAAGGCAACCCAAAAATACAAATGGAAATAAAGTCCCTGAATAGACAAAGCAACTTGAAGGAAAAGGACAAAACTCTTTTCATAACAATACATGATTTCTTCAGGCAATGGAAGAGGTTTTCTTCTGGAATCTCAGCTGCTTAAAGCTACATTCGTAATAAACTATTGAGCAAGAAGATTTGTGCTCCTTGGGATCCAGTAAGAGTGCTGTAAAGCCTAAACATGTTTAGAAAATTACAGCAAGATCCTTGGGGGCCTCCCCAGGCATCATGCTGTGTGCATCTTCAATAAGTACGTCTGCCAAACATTGCTTTGCTTTCAGACTTTGCTAGGAGGAGTGGTGATATCTGTATGAAGAGTCGGTGTTGTCATAAAAGCAATTTTGGGGGATCCATTTTGTTTGGAAATTCTGAGTTCAACTGGTTTTGAGAATGTTTATCAAAGAAGGAAGGAAGCTAACATTTAGTAAATACTTATTCTATGGGAACCACTTTGTTACATGTTTTGTGATGTACACTTATTGTTTCAAGTGCTTTCCACATGTAATTTGAGGCAATATTCTAATTTACCAATAAAGAAACAAAAGTTGCAGAGTTAGTACATCTAGAGACAGGATTTGGTATGTTGGTCTTTTTGACTTCCTTACTACACAAAAGTTTATCATTTTTTAAAGATTATGTGAGGGAGGGGCAGTGTGGTGCAATAGCAAGCTAATACTCTGCCTGTGGTGCTGGGATCTCAAATGGACACTGGTTCTAGTCCTAGCTGCTCCAACTCCATGCTAATGGCTTGAAAAAGCAGTGGAAGATGGTCCTTGGCCTTAGGTCCCTATGCCTATATGGGAGACCCACAAGAAGCTCCAGGCTCCCAGCTTCAAACTGGCTCAGCTCTGTCTGTATTTGGGAAGTGAATCAGCAGATGACGATTCTCTTTCCTCCCCCACCTCTCTCTGTAACTCTTTTATGTAAAAATAAAATCTTTTTCTAAAAAAAAAATGACATGAGAGAGACCTTGGAAAGAACAGAAAATATTTTAAATGAGGTCACTTAGATAGTGAAGGCCATAGTACTTAAGGGAAGAGTAGTAGTTAATGAAGTAGGAACAGACTGGATTTTATAAGATGTGACCTATACCGGCAGCAGTGGGCTCTTTCTCTGTGAACCTAGGGGACTGGACCATAGTACCATGATATAGTTTCATTCTTTGGGAATATAAACATGAGGGAGGGAAGATAATGTCTGGTTATTTCTATAGCTTCACTGAAGGCAAATATGTTCCTGCGGTTAGGGATTGCCTTCGTATAGCACAAAGCCAGAAATAGTTATTTAACCAATGTAAGATTTCTTTTCTTATCACATTAAATAAAACAAAAGTCTGATCTGTGCATTTCACACCTGCTAAGGTTGCTTCTTAAAATCATAAGGATTTCAGGTTCTTTTTGCATTTCTGTTCTGCCATTCATAGCTCTTGAAGCTTGAGGGTAGATGGATAAGGGCAGATGGAGCAGTTCTAGCCATTCAGTTCCAATTTCAGGCAGCAGAAAGGATCCATTAGCCGTTGATGGGATTTAACCCTGACATGTTACGAAATGACTTTCTCATACATTTGAATGGCTACAACTTTCTGTAAAATTGATTTGTGTTTTAGCTAACCCAGCAAAATCAGGGCTGCGTTACTAAAGAGGAGAAGAGACATGGATAGATAACTAGTGGTATGTGTTTCAGCACAGTACCTAGTATGTTGCCTTCTGAGGACCGCTTAGCCTTTTTATTGTAGAAAGAAATAAAGTGCTAACAATTTACGGCATTTACTATGTGCCAGCACCATGTTAGATTATTTTAGGTGCTTTAATTTAATGCTTGCCATAATCTTTAAAAGGGTACTGTTTTCTTCTAAAGAACAAATGTTCAACACATATTTATTAAGTGTTTAATTATAATGGTAATATCAATGATGATCATTAAAACTGGCTTACTTTTATTGATGCTTCTGATGTGGTTATTACTGTGTGAGGAGCTTTTAGTCACTTGGACATCCTCTTCCCTTCTGCTGCCGCCTGCCTGCCCCAACACGGTACTCATAGTCGTATGGAAGGAAAGTTCCACCATTACTCTTTTTTTTTTCCTACAGCTGAGGAAATGAGTCTCAGGGCACTTGAGTAACTCAACTTACCCAAAATTCCACAATCAGTGACTGGTCAGAGACTACCATTAAATCTGTCTGGTGTCAAAGCTTTTTTTTTTTTTTTTTTAGAAATAAACAATGGTACAATGCGGTAGGCCTTGCACAAGTATAGGAATCTGATAGTCTAGTCTTTGTCCTTGAATCTCACAATCCAGCCAATTGACAGTTACATGTATCATATAAACAATTGCACTGTCATTTTGGCAGCATTGTATTTTAGGTGTGTCAGATTGTAATGAGACCACCGGATTTCACTGGAATATTCAAGGACAATGGATTTATGGACCAAGGCTTTGAAACAAATTTAGTAGCAGAACTACATAGGCAAAAGAATCTTGGAAAGTGGAGGCAGTTCTCTATTATCATTCAAAATTTAATCTACCTGTTGTTACTGTATCGGTGAATATGCAGGCCAAAGGTAGCTCAGTGAAGGCATTAAAATACTCCGGAAGAGGTGTTTATAGACACTTGATATAAATAAACTATAGTTAACGATGGAAGAGGAAACCCCTGAGTCTATGAAGTATATCATGAACAATAAAAATTCAATAAATAAATTTATAAGAAAGACTTGTAAGCCTAGACTGTTTTCTGAAATCATGTTTGTTTCTAAAATCAAGGAATCTTCGTATTTGTCAAAGTTTTCTTTCTTATTGAAGTACTTATATTTTTAATGTAAGTTCATAAAAAATGGTTTTACAAGCTAGGAATATAAAAAGGACAGAGGAATACAAGACAGCAAGAATTTGCATCTTTTCTAATTCAGGGCCAAACTTCCTTGGAGAGAACCTTTGTGGGGCTATTACTTAGCAGCTACATGTCTCCTTAGGAAACCAAGAGCTCAATGCTGAAAATGACATATTGAATCTTTGGCTCCCACCATGTGTGGTCTCTGCACTTTAGCTAAGTATCTGTATCCTTCAATAATTACATCAGCAGTATAATTTGATTTTAAAGAACAAGAGAATATATGGTTATTTCCTACCAGTCTGTAACCGACCTGAAATGCCCTAGAGAAGTAGAGTGGAGAGGGAGCAGGGGTTTGAGGGGAAAACAATCAAAAAGGAAACTGCTCTTGAGCTGGATTGGAGATAAATAAGGCTTTATAAAGTGGAGGGTACATGGTCATTCAAAATAAAGGGAATAACATGAGCATGATAGCAGACTTAATGTTTTCCTTTTTGTGGGGGTGGGTCGTGGATTTCCACTTATGACACTATTTGGTATACATACTTCTCCATGATTTTTTCCCCTCATTTGATCATTACATTACCCTGCAAAATATGTGCATTATTTTCCATACTAGAAATTAAACACAAATAGAGATTCACTTGTTGTTATAGCTGGTAACTGTGTAGTCAGATTATTTTTTTTTCATTCCAAAGCCTGAGACCTTTTTTATTTATGCATATTTGTTTGCATATGTAGTGGTAGGTTAAGGATCCTTTAAAAGCTTATAGCTAACAGAAGAGACTACTAGAATCACAATATTATTTAGAGGAGTCAAACTTGACATTGCCTCAGCGAGTGAAATAATAAGTAAAATCAATCCTTCATATCCTGGAGGTTCAGTGGAACTTGGACGTAACAATGCCTCTGAGTGTATTCACAATATTCCTTCAAATAGATACTTTAGTGAGAATGCGACAGGAGGATAAAGAGATTACAGAAGCTGAAGGGAACAGTGACTTGCCTTTTATTTAAAGCTTTCAAATCCCTGTCCTCTTAGCTATTGTGCAGTGATGAAGGTGGGGAAAGGAAAGAAACTCCAAACTCTGTAACAGACTGCATGTACCATGTGTAGGGCTGGTTAGTGTGCTACAGCACAGAGGAAGGGCAATACACCGTCCCTAGATGCTTGGAGGCACCTACATGCATACCAGAAATGAAAATGGTTTGTTATTGCTATGAGTTGGCATGCTTTGGGAACAGGTAGCACACACTGTAGGTATTTTACTGCAGAAGGCATGGTTTTGGTGTTACAGGACTAGTTTGAGTAGTCTGAACAGTACTACTTTGTCAAAATTCTTAACAAGCTATGTATGTAAACCTGATTAGTTCGAGAGGTGTGGACTAACATTTCTCTAACACTAAGAATAACCCAACTGATCTCAAGACAACAATCAGTTATTTTGGTCAAATACAATTAAAATGATTGAAATTATTGTTAAGCATGTTTGTATTCTATTACTCAATTTAGAGGGAGGGGAGCTAATATTTGATGTGTGCCTATGATTCATCTGAATTTGACTGGGTCATTTATATTCCTAATTTTGCTTAGTCCTTTCACTGTTTGACAGTTATATTGTTCCTCATTTGTGTGTATGTGAAAATAGCATCTGAGCAAACTTATGTTTTTTAAAAGGTTATGTAGTAATGAAATTTGAGAGGCTGGTGTTGTGGCATAGCAAGTAATGTTACTTTCTGTGACTAATATTGATGTGCTGAGCTCAGGAGAAGACATCTAGAGATAAAGTACATAGATTGGTCAACCAAATGCTTGTTGAGTAGGAGCAAACCATGCAGCCAGGAGAAAATCCAAACAGTGTACTTCACTCTAAGCAAGTGGGGAAATTTTTATAAGGAGGAAAGGTTGATTTACTATGACTTGTTTCACTACAAGGACAAACATTGAGAAAGAGAGATTGCTTTTATGCTTATTAATGTGAAAGATACAAGATTCTTGATAAAAGAAGTTTTATTGGATGCCAGAGTCAGATATCTGGCTTAAATATAAGGTACCTGATGTGTGGGACCAGCATGGTGGCTTAAAAGGCTGGCTAGTCCTTTGCTTTGAAGTACCAGCATTACGTATGGGTGCTGGTTCATGTCCTGACTGCTGCGCTTCAGATTCAGCTGCCTGCTTATGGACTGGGACAGTGATAAACATGACTCAAGCGCTTAAGGTCCTGAGTCCATGTGGGAGACCTAGACAAAGCTCTGGGCTCCTGGGCTATTATGAGCTTATCTCCAGCTATTGTGGCCATTTGGGAAGTGAGCCAGTGAATGGAAAAATCACTGTCTCGTTCTTTCTATGTCTCTCCTCCCTGTGAACTCTGCCTTTCAAATAAAAATAGATACATAGATAAATAAATAAATATTTGAGCAAAGGAATTGGTATGAAGATCAAGTGATATGATTTATGTCAAACATGTGGCTCTGTGCCTGGTACATGATAGTACTTTAAGTATTTTCCTCTCATTTTTTTAATTACTCTAGACAAACAGGACACAAGGTAGTGAAATAGGATAACTTGAGGCATGCAATCAGAAGTTAATGGGTTCAATTTTAAAGAGAAAATAGAATATTTAATCAGTGAGATAGGGAAAATTGTCTGTAGCCAATTTATGAGTGCACAAGTAAAATGTGGGGGCTTTTCTTTTGTAAGTAAGTAAGGTGTCACTAAAGCTTTAATATCAGGAATGTGTCATGACAAAACTTCTACATTTCTGGCATCTTGCACAGTTGTTTCCATGTAAGTAATATTAAAAACCATTTGTTGATTTTTAAAAAAGATTTATTAATTTTTATTGCAAAGCCAGATATACAGAGAGGAGAGACAAAAAGGAAGATCTTCCATCTGATGATTCACTTCCCAAGTGACCGCAATGGCCCAAACTGAGTCAATCCAAAATCAGCAGCCAGGAACTTCTTTCTCGTCTCCCATGTGGGTGCAGAGTCCCAAGGCTTTGGGCCATCCTCAACTGCTTTCCCAGGCCACCAGCAGGGAGCTGGATGGAAAGCTGGGAGGCCGGGATTAGAACCGGTGCACATATAGATTCCCGATGCTCAAGTGAAGACTTTAACTACTAGGTCACCGCACTGAGACCCATTTGTTGAATTTGATGATTTGTGTTTAAATATTTTCAATAATTTTCAAAAGGATACTAATTGTTCTGGAGAAAAACCAAATGATTTATGTACTCTTTCCTTTTGAATTGTACTCATACTCAGTGTTTGACCATGTCTGACTCTTTCATTTTTCATTTCTTTCTCAGTGTATTTGCCTTGGTGCTTTATAAAATTCAGTATAGATGTTTGTATAAGAATATGATTTGACAGAGTTCACTAACATTAGGTGTAACTGCAAACTGTCCCAGTATATCTGACATCTCTTTCATCACTTCATGTCTGTATTATCCTTTAAAATCAGATACTGTGCTTTCAATGTTTCTCAACACTTTTTATGTTTTGTATGTGGAGACCATCTCTAGAACATTTGGGAAAATTTCCATCTGTGAACTTAAGAGATTTTGCCCAAAGCTCTTTTAAACCTATTTTACCTTGTGAATATTTGTAACTAAATCTAATATCTACATTAGCTATATATTTCTGTCCCAAGATAGAAGTTCGCTGGCCTTAGTATCAATCTGTTAGTCTGTCAGATTTAAAAGGCCTGCTCTTCTGACATTCTTTTTTGAAAGAAAAGATAACTGAACTTCCCTTGTAGATTTATTGACAGAGTTAGATATTTCTTTTTAAAGATTTATTTATTTTTATTGTGATGTCAGATATACAGTGAGGAGGAGAATCAGAGAGAAAGAGCTTCCATCCAATGATTCACTCCCCAAGTGACCGCAACAGCTGGAGTTGTGCCAATCTGAAGCTAGGAGCCAGGAGCCTCGTTCAGGTCTCCCATGCAGGTGCAGGGTCCCAAGGCTCTGGGCCGTCCTTGACTCCTTTTCCAGGCCACAAGCAGGGAGCTGGATGGGAAGTGGAGCTGCTGGAATCAGAACTGGTGCCCATTTCTGATCCCAGCACGTATAAGGCAGGTACTCTAGCCACTAGGCTACCGTGCTGGGTCCCAGAGTGAGATCTTTAAGATAAGAAGTGTAATGTCATAAAAAGTGTGATAAATTAGGCGCAATGAGATCTTGACTCCAATCTCAGTTATGATGTGTTGGGTATTTTCCATCATGGCAATCAATCCTTCCAAGTTTTAATTTTCCTTATGTTTTTGCATACAATTATAATTTCTATTCATGAGAGTAATGATTAAGAGACTACATAAAAGGGAGTAAACCACAGGAAGAAGCCTTTTCTGGAGGATTTTCCCTGAAGTTCTATGTGGATGCTATTTTTCTGCTCTAGATTCCAGGACTGGATTTTTGGATCATTGGTAGACAACATACCCACAGGAGAGGAGCAGATGGAAAGCCTCTCTTTCTATAACAGACGGACACACACACATTGATTTTGAAATGCATATTTGGATATTTTTGAAAGAAACACTAAAGTATACTGGAGTGATCAGAAAGTACTTCCAAGAGAAAGTAACTAAGCTTGAATGAGTTTGTGGAATAAAATTCTGTAAAGTACTATCAGAAAGAACATATATACATATATTTTGCTCTTTTAAATAATGCTCATTTTTGCATTATAGAAAAGTATGCATTCTACAAATGATATGAAAATATTCCCAATTTGATGATTTATCATATTCAGACCATGAAAACTATTTGTATTACTAGAAATAATAGTATCAATATCTTGTTTAGGTTATGAAATACCATACAAACTGAAGAGTGAATAAACTATAACTGAATGAAACAATATGGAAGAATCTCACAAAAATAATGTTAAAAAGGGCCAGACACTGCTCCCATTCATATATGGTTATGACAGAAAATCTAATCTATAATACTAAAAGTCAATATATTGTACCTTACTAGGTAGGATGTAAAGATAAGTTACCCCACACTAAGGTGTTGGAGAATTCTCTGCACACCCCTCCCAAAACTGTTCTACACCTCAACTGTTGATATATGCCTTGTTAGAGTTATAAACCAGTTTAGACTACACTAAAATCTGTCAAGTTCAGTAAAAATTATGCTTCAAAACCGTAACTGCTAAATACTAAAATGAAAATGGACATGAGACAGCTGAATAGTTCCCTGTAGCCATTTTAAGGTGTATAGAAGCTGGTTGTTTATAAACTAAAATTGAAATGTCAGTGAAGTAGTCACAGGATGTGGTTAAGAACCTGCATGTTTTAACATAGTGGTTACTCAATACCATGTCAATTAATTCCATAATGTTGTAAATTGTTGTTGATGTTATGTTGGGGCTTTTAATTGGTCTGGATGATATTCTGACAGCTCAGCCTTCGGACCAGAGATGGTCTCCCCAAGAAACCGTTGAATGTATCTGGACAATAAGATGCTGGACTCTATGCTTGGTATATGGTTGCAATGAAAGAATCTTGACTGGATTTGAACTGTAATACTGCAACAAGGTGGAGGAATCCACCACGTGGGGAGAGGGTACGAGGAGGGGTTCGGAGAATCCCAGAGCCTATGAAACTGTCACATAATGCAATGTAATAAAAATAAACAAGTAAAAGAAGGGGGGGAAGCATATAAGAATTAAACAAAAAAAGGTTTTCATACAATTTTTGAATATATAATTAAGATACAAAAATGGGTGATATTAGGGCCCAGCACAGTGGCCTAGCAGCAAAAATCCTCACATTGAATATACCAGGATCCTATATCAGTGCCAGTTCATATCCCGACGGCCCCACTTCCCATCCAGCTCCCTGCTTGTGGCCTGGGAAAGTGGTTGAGTATTGTCCGGAACCTTGGGACCCTGCACCCACGTGGGAGACCCAGAGGAGCTCCTGGTACCTGGCTTCAGATGGGCCCAGCTCCGAGTGCTGCAATCACTTGGGGAGTGAACCATCGGATGGAGCATCTTCCTTTCTGTCTCTCCTCCTCTCTATATATCTGCTTTGCAATAAAAATAAATCTTTTTTTGAAAGTGGATGAGAAAAAAAAGTCAGTATATTGGCTATCCTTGGCAGTTAAGTAATTCCTAGATATTCTGCTGGAATGCTAGTGACATTGTGTTTCTTGAAGAGGGCTGACTATTCAGGTGTGCTGCTGTTAAGCTATGAATTTGTAGTGTGTGTGCCATTCTGTATATATATCTGAACAGCACTCTGTGTGGGAGTCAGTCAAGATCATATTAAGGAAAGTTATTCTATGAAAGAGCATAAACAAAAGGAGACACTTTAAATAATGTGGTAACTTTTTCCATTTCTCACATGCTGTGATTCTCCTGCATTTTTCCTATTTTTTCATTCATAGCACAGATAAATACCTACTCTGTTATTTGATTTTCAAGTAGTAAATATTATAAAAATAAGAATAGAAATAAACTTTACTTCTTTTCTGTCTAATTAAGTGCATATAGGAGCAGCACAGTAGAGAAATAGCAATAATTGTGTATGCCTGTAAGATTCCAGCAGTGAATATTTTTAAAAAATATTTTGAATTGCCATTACTCTGCATAAAGCCTTTCAAATAAGCATGTGCCAAGTATTGAATGAACTGATTAAATCACTATATGCAATATGAACACACACACACACACACACACAGGCAACCAAGACAGATTTTTTAAAAGATTTATTTATTCTTATTAGAAATGCAGATATACAGAGAGGAGGAGAGACAGAAAGGAAGATCTTCTGTCTGCTGATTCATTCCCCAAGTGGCCCCAACAGCCGGAGCTGAGCCGATCCAAAGCTAGGAGCCAGGAGACTCTTCTGGGTCTCCCACACAGGTGCAGGGTCCCAAGGCTTTGGGCCGTCTTTGATTGCTTTCCCAGGCCACAGCCGGGGAACTGGATTTGAAGTGGTTCTGCCGGGATTAGAACTGGTGCCCATATGGGATCCCTGGTGCGTCCAAGGAGAGGATTTTAGTTTCTAGGCTACTGTACTGGATCCCCAAGACACATTTCTTATACATTCGCCTTATTTCTGAAGAAGTTCAGAAGACTGAACTAACTTGTTAACCCATAAAAATCTCATTTTGCACAGTACTTTAGCTTTCTGGGCTTTTTACCTCAGAAACAGTGGTTTTTCTGACACTTGCTTTGCACACTGAAAAATTATTAATAAAGTATTGTGGAAAGTAACTCGTAAAATGATCATTGCATTCAACAATTTAAAATGGCTCAACATATTTTTGAAAGAATTTTCTGGGAATTTTTACACAAAAGCAAAGTGAAATTATTTGATTTGATCCATATCTTGTCTGTTTTAGATTACCTTCTAATCCTCATCTGGATTCATTCACCTAACTATAAATGATTCAGCTTTGTAATCATAGTGTTTTCCTGGTGACAGTGATTTATCTCTATCAATATACTTCATACTTGAAGACTCATTGGTCCATTCACAGTGTTCTGAATATTTCCATTTGCCCCTCTATAGACACTATTCCTTTTTTGACTTCTTTTTTTCTCCTCTACTGAGTGCTTCAGCAGGTTGTCTTTTAAAGAGTAAATTAGTATATTAGCTTATATTCTGGCTTCTAATTGAATGGCAAAGAGAATACTGGCAGATCACAAGTGGAGAAATAAGGTTTGGCATTTTTATTCTTCCCCTCTTAACTAAGCTACCTTTGTCCAGGTTTTGGTAGTCTGTCTCACTACATGTGCCCCAAAGCTTAGAGGGTCTTAGGTGAGCCTCAAGCTTTATGAGAAAAAGATAACATCTTTCTTCTGTTGCTAGTACTACTAATACTACAGTATTAATATTAGAGTATTTCATTATCACTGGTTGTATTGTCAACTTTGTTAGCATACTGGTAAACATACTCCTGTCAAAATTTCTTTGTTAATATGAGAAGAGCAGATTTCATTAATTTCAAAGATATAATTCTAAGAACATAAGGTTACTTCTCACCTTTCATCTCCTCCTTTTTCCCTTTTTCTTTTTGTGATAACATGATTTCAGTTAATGTATAATCCCAGGTTTAGCACTGTACTACATGTAGTATCCAAGAGGCATACTTGGCAAAGAGTATAAAGACCAGTGTGTCAAATAATAGGTACAGTGGAAAACCTCACCAGACATTTTGATGTACCAAGGAAAAAAATACATATTTACATCTATGCTAGAAGACAGATCTTTGGAAATGGACCAAATAAAATAACAAAAACTAAATACAAGGTTCAGCGTCTATGGAATACCATCAAATGACCAAATATATGTGTCTTAGGAATTCTTTAAGATCCATCTTTAAGCTCTCCTGGTTTATTTTCGTTGAGTTTACCATCTGTTTCCAACCAGACTGTGAATCATGTATTAGTCTATATTTGATGTGTGGTTTTGGTTTATATCTTGGTCTATACCTGGTTATAACAAAATGCCTTAGGACAGGATTATGCTTAATGAGAGAAAATTATTGTTCTTAGTTGGTGGCTCGGAAATCCACAATCAAAGTATTAGAATGTCTACTGTCCCTCTTAAGCTTCGTTATTAAGGACATCAATCCTGTTTGTTAGAGTAGATTCCTTATGACCTAATTCACCTGCTAAAGGCCTGACCTCTTCATCTGGCCATACTGGAGATGACATTATAACTGCAGAATGTTGGGGGTGCAGAATGAAGTGCAGAGGTTCACATATTGGCAGTTTGCTTTGACTTTGTTTTCTATGTATCACTGAGTACATTCTGTTTCTTTAGAACGCAGCTCAAACATTCTCTCTTCTGAAATAATGGCTTTTTGAGTCTGGCAATTCTGTTGCTTTTTTATGTATTCATTGTGGATACCTGCAGACCATTTAAAACATTAGGCAATGTAGGAACTCTTGGTAAAAGACAATGTGATAAAGCAGCTGCAAAAACATCATTAGTACTGACCAGATGAGGGTTTGGAGTATGTGTGTGCCATCTACTAACTGTGTGCCCTTGAGCAGATTAAATTTGAACTTTAAAAACTCAGATTTGTTATTTGTAAAATGGTGATGTTGAGAATTAGGAAAGATGTGAAGATCTGATCTGCAAAGTTGTGACAATTTTAGGTGATAGTGTAGATGTATTTTATCTTTACAGATAAAAACCAGATTTTCAGTTGGTTTTTATTATATTATTTTTTGAAGAAACAAAAGATTCCTATTTTTGAGTTCTGATTTAGGCCACTGGATGCATTTAGTAATGAATAAGATATTTTTGAAATATGGTGATGGACCAGGGCACTGCCAAACAGATGTCAAAAACCTCAGCATATTAGAATTACCCAGTGTGAAAATTCTCCCTTGGTCTTTCTACTTGAGTCCCTTTATAATCCATCATGCCTTTTCCTTTCAGGTGATGCTATTGACTGGGTATTTTGTGGCAATTTGTAGGATTAAGCCTGTCAGCATACTACAGCAGGCTGAGGCATGGGTGAATCTGATCTCACTGCAATCTTTTCTGCTGTGGAGCTTGAGTCCCACCTGACAAGCTCTCTAGTCTCTCTGGGACCCCTTTTCAAAGAGTACTAACTGCTAAGATATTAGTCATTAGTAATGATGAGGAATTTCTGGGGCTCATATGTTTCTAATTCACTTCTTTAATAAAAGTGAAACTAAAAATTCAGAAAAAGGATAAGAAAATGGGTAGCAAGAAAACAATTTTAAAAGATGTTTTAAAAGTATAGGAGCCATTCATTAGAATGCATAATGCTTTTCCAAAGTCCTCCAAGTCTTTCCTTGTTTTGATTCCTTCCTTTTCTTTCTCTGCTTATAAACTCTTACTACTCTTTTAAGAACCCATTCCAATATTTCTTTTAAGGTGTCACATTAGGTTTGCAAATCCTTAGGAACATAAGTGGCATAGAAAGGCAAAAAATCATCTTCCCTATAGAATTCAAATAAAGAAAGATATGGATGTACATAGACATGCCTCAGTTCCTGGTACATTGATAACCTGTAGAGGTAAATGAGACCCACCTGATCTGGATCCTGAGGCGATCACAGTCTTGGCTTTAGATTAAAGAGGCACTGAAAAGCAGAGTGTATTTAAGACGGCGTAAAATTAAGTGTTCAAAAGATGTAGTGGATCTGCTAGAGAGATAGTGATGACAAGAAGCAGAAAGTCCAAAAAATGCTACACTAAAGTCAAGGTTCTTCAGAGTTTTCAGGTTTACTTTGGAAGTTGAATATAGTGGGTTGGCTAGGAACAGTTGAATCTCTTTAAACCCTATGAGACAAGCAACTTCTTGGAGTTTCAGGATTCAGAAATACCTGAGCCATTATCCTAATTCATGTTTTTACTTTCTGTGTAATCTCTACATGCCATTTCATGTCTCTGAACTTAAAAAAAAAGCATATTTATTCTTTATTTGAATGGTAGAGTGAGAGATTAAATGAAAGACTGAAATAGAGCCTTTCTATCCACCGATTCACTCTCCAAAAGACCAGGACAAGGCCAGGCAAAAGGTGCAAGTCAGGAACCAGGAACTTCCTCCAGATCTCCCATATAGATGACAGGGACCCAGGAACTTGTGCCTTTTTCTGCTGCTTTCCTGAGTGCATTTGTGGGTAGCTGAATCGGAAATTGAGCAGCTGGGACTCTAATTGGCTCCCCTGTGGGATGCCTGTTTCTCAGGTGGTGACTTTACTTGCTGTGTCACTCTGCAGGTCCCACACCTCTCAACTTTATTTCCTGACATGTAACATGGGAATAATGATCAAAATGCTTTAACTTGCAAGATTATTATGAAAAGTAAATAGATAGTAAAGAATCTAATATTCAAAGAATGCATTTCTCTGAAAATTTTTTGGGGGGGAAAAAAGACTGAACCAAAGCAGATTCAATCAAGGAAATCTTCAAGCCTGAGGCAGCTTCAGGCCATATCCCTGTGATGGCTATCCTACAAGTGCTGTAAAGAGGACAAGAACCAACATAAATAGGACCCTGTAAATATAGATCAAAACATCCTCATTGACTGTCAAAAATAAGATTGCAGCAGCATTAAGGCACCCAGATGAAACACACCAGCACTTATCCACAGCAAAATCTATAAAGTGCTTTCGATTGCTCAGGGGATCTTTAGATATAGCATCATTTTCTCTATCTTATGGATGACTTGGCCACCTCCGCTATGAATTTTTCATGATTCCCCTGACCCAGCAGCTCTCGCCTGTGGAGAGAGTAATACGGTATTGATTTCAGAGTTAGGTTGCTGCCTTTTTTTTTTTTTTTTTTTTTTTTGTGCCACAACAGGATTTTTGTAGCCTAGAAACCTCAATCCCCTATTACTCATTAGAGAATAGGGCAACTTTTCTTAGATCTGGAATTCAGAAGCTGAACCATTTAACTGCTGATGGCAGTGATAGTCTTTGCAGTGGAATCTGAACTAATTTCAATAATGAGGGTGGTTGTTATCACAAACCTCTCTGATTAAAGCAGCAGAAGGAGGATTATAGAGAATAGCAAGAAAACAATAGACTCCTCTGTCCCTCTCACAATTAGAATGTTTCTTATAGGCATCAACCTATTAAAATAACCAGATTCTAAAGAACAAAAAATGACTGCATCAGTGGGACACAGCTAATCTTTAAATATCTTTTTCTATTGTATAATTTGTGGAGTAGATGTGTATGTGATTCCCATTTTTCTGGTGGCCCTTGGTCATCAGGGGTAAAAAAAAAAAAAGAAAGAGAGAGGCCATGCTGTTGGTAATTTTTATTTAAACTACTTTCAAAAAGTAAAAAAAAAAAAAATACATATCTTATATCCTGTGAAACTCATTCTTGGCATTGCCATGGTAACAAGACTTTTAAAAGGGAGTTAAGTGAAATTTAGCTGCATATATTATTTCTTTATGATTCATATTTCATTAAAATGCAAATGTCATACTAATACATGTTTTACCTAAAGTTTTGTACCACCATTCTGTCTCTAATTGACCTAATGTTTTCCTAAATCAAATTTTGTGCTTCTCTGAATGGCTGTGCTCCTTCCTCCCCCTCATTTTGGTTTTCTGCAGACCCATCAAACTATACATTCTGACTAAGTGACATGCAATTTAGGAGACTGTCACATGGGAGATCAATCATCTTAGCCTAAGAACTCAACCTAAGATTTTTAGTAAAACTGCTTGTCCAACCTAGAAATTTACTATTCACTATCCTCCTACTTTGGTTAGAATTTTAGCATCTCCTTCTTTGCCCTTTCCCATTTTCTTATCACATGACTCCCCCCAGGAGGCTAAACAGGACAGCTTGATGGAATAAAAGCACCACCAGTACATTTTCATTTGTTTTATTTTACATGGAATACAGTGCAGGCTTCATTTTTTCTTAGCTTTGTGACCTTGGGTATGTCATATGAAGATTTTGTTTTTTATTCCCAAGTTTCTAAGATAAGGGTAGAGAGGTTAAAAATGACATCGCTGTCCCAATTTTTTTGTGAAGATTATGCTTGATACAGATACATGATCAGTACATAATAGTGTTATAATTTCTGTTGAAATATTAACCAATTATATAGTGGTAGTGAAGCTTTTCTTTTAAGTTCTGTATTTATTTGGAAGATATTATTTGATAATGTGATGAAAATGAAACCTCAGGAACCATGTATTGTGTCTTTTGTTTGTTTCAGAGGTAAAAGGAAACAAAAATCAATAGGGAGGGGAGTAAAATGTGAGAAGGAGGAAGGGCGTGCACTGTTTATTCCAGCCATTTATACATGATCCATTCCAGAAAGTTCCAGATAGTTTGCCCTGTCGGGTAAATCCATAAATTGGTTTACATAAAATAAGTATTTATCTATATAATGTACATATGAAAGAAAAAAGCTGATAAAGAGACTAAATTAAATAGTGCAATGAACTATCTGGAGGCAGCAGCAGAGGATATATATATATATATATATATATATATATATATATATATATACAGTCCTTGAAAGGAGAGGGAATCTTGAGTATTAAAACATGAAAAAGTTCACAGAGGAGGCATGTAGATTTATGTAGCCTAACAGTGGAAGAAAGGTGTAGGGTGGATATTGTCCGACTTACCTAATCTTTAAGAAGGAAAAATGAGCCAAATGAGTCTGCTAAATCTGTGTGTGTGTGTGTATGTGTGTATGTACATATATAATAAATAGGTACACTTATAAAATGGTAATACCAGCCATTATAATAGCCTATGTCCCACAGTCTTGAAGTACTCTTTAGTGAAACAACAGCTTTCTATAAGATTCTCTTTTTCATTTTAGACCTTTCTTCTTTTTTTAATTTAAATTTTATATTTTAGTAGCATTGGCTTCTTCCTCCTCATCTTTTTCTTTCTAAGGTCCCAATCCATACAATCTGAACAAACTCATCCTTCCCTACAGACAGATCAGAGGACACTCCCAGCCATATCCCACCTGCTTTCCTATTCCCTTGAAGTGTAGCTCAGGCAGTGGGCTGCCAGGAACAGGAAGTTAGAATGCAAACCTGGCTTCAAGTGTTAGCTCTGCCATTGACCCTGAACAGGATTCTAGGGTAAGTTATCTTAGATATGGTTAACATAACTAGGTTACGGCACTGGGCCCCACCCATACCTTCATACTAAATGATGAAATATTTAACAAGGTTATATGAAAGTTCAGAAGTTATATCTAAATAGAAAATAAGTGTCTTGTCATTGATAGACCCTTACATCTCTAGGATTTTAACATTTTCATCTTGAAAGCTCTTTGGAAGTCACCAAGCCTTCGTCTGATGTTAACTGTTGAGCATGTGAGGGATGAGAGCAGCGGTGCTTTCTGCAGGAGTGAGCTGTGTAGGTCACGAGCTCCTTGAGGCAGCCTGCCTGTGGGAAGACATTGGCTTCATTATTTATTCCAGGTGAAGTTTTAGTCAAAACTTCCGATCTTTCTGCATGTGGCAGCTGCTTCTCTAGAGCAGTTAGGATATAAGCTAGAGTGGCAGCCTTGAAGGTGAAGAGGAAAGAAGAGGTGAGAGATCCTGGTAGGGAAAAGAGAATCCAGTTCCCAGCCCCCATGCACTGAACTGCTGAGGGGAAAAGAGTTGGATTTAGAGAAGGAAACCAAGTCTGGCACAATGGCATAGTGGCTAATTCCTTGCCTTACATGTGCCGGTATGCCATCTGGACACTGGTTTGTGTCCTGGCTGCTCCACTTCCCACCCAGCTCTCTGCTTGTGGCCTGGGAAAGCAGCAGAGAATGGCTCAAGGCCGTGGTAACTGCATTCATGAGAGAGATCTGGAAGAAGCTTCTGAATTCGGACAGGATCATCCCTGGCCGTTGTGGCCATTTGGGGAGTGAACTAGCAGATGGAAGATCTTTCTAGCTCTCCTTCTTTCTGTAAATCTACCTTTCCAATAAGAATAAATAAATCGTATGGAAAAAACATGATTATTTAATCCTATTAGTGAACAAATAGTTTGTTGCTTACAAAAACCTGCGTATGTATGTTTGGTTTCATTCTTAAAGCATATACTCTAAAACATGTTTCTTTGTGTTTACTCATGCTATAAAATAATGACATTTCAGACTTATATACTAAATGAAGGAAGTCACCTCTCACGTCCCAATGATAACAGTTACACGGAGGAAGATCCCATATCTGTTGTAAATATGTTTTCCCCTGGTGCAAATTTTAGGCTCTCTTTAGAGCCTACAGCTGTGTTTCCAAAACAGTATTATTTTTAGATGACTCTTGGAAAAATGAAAGTGTTTTGTGACAATACCCTGGGAAGCAGTGTTTGGATACCTGCTGCCCATGTCCGAGAACTGGGTTGAGTTCTTGGCTCTTGGTTTCATTCTGCCCATCCCTGACTCTTGAAGATGTTTTGAGAGTGAGTCAGCAGATGGAAGATCTCTCACCTTGTCTGTCCATCTGTTATTTGCATCTACCTGATTCTCTTGTCTTTCTCTCTCTCTCTCTACCTTATATCTATACATATATGATACAATTTAAAAATCATATTGAATTAATACAGAAAGCAAGAAATAAAAATAAGTTGCCCCCATATCCTGTTCTTCAGCTGTTCAGTTGTCGCCGACAATCATTGATGACATCTTGTCATACATCCTTCCACATATATTTTTTTTTATGCATGAAAGTACAACCTATGTATGTCTTTTTCTCATCACTTTGATGTTTATGCTTCTTTGCTTGATGTTCTTGCTTCTTTGTCACCTAAAAGTCATTATTGGTAGAGACTAATAATAGCTAACATTTTAAAACTAGGTTCTATGTACCAGGTATTCCTTCAAGGAATTTATTTGGAAAAAATTAATTACTATGAGTGTATGAGATAAATAATATTTTCCATACCCTACAGATGAAGAAAGAGAAGAATAAAAAAGTTATGCAACTGTGCTCCAGTCACATAGAAAGTGAATGAGCTGGGTTTGAATAGTGACAGTATGAGTGTAGAGCCTTTGTATTAGCAATCATGCTTTTGTGTCACTATTGACAGACAAATTGATTCTGCCCCATTTTTTAAATAACAATAGAATAATCATCAATTATAGAAATATATTTTTACCAGATTTCATGTTATTGTAATTAGGGGTAGATAGTTGATTTCATTATAATCTCACTCTAACCAACATTATTATAAATACTATTGTACAAAGATGTTTTACACATGAGTCAATCAATGTATCTGTAGGGTAAATTCCTCATAATAGAATTACTGGATTAAAGGTCAGGTAGATTTTAAATTATGATAAGGTCTATGAAATTGTTGTTCGTGGAGATTATATCAGAATAAACTTAATGATATTGGTATTTTTGTAGGTTAAAGATGGTAGTAGAATATTGACAGTTTTTCATGGTTTGTACTTACATATATTTTCATCAGGTGATATAGCAAGCAGACAGGAGCATCTGGAGCAGTCTGCTTTGGTTCAGGCAAGAAGAGATCATTTTATGAAGTGAATTTTGATTTTTGATTTTTAAAAGATCTGTTTATTTTACTTGAGAGAGTTACAGAGAGGGGGAAAGACAGAGAGATCTCCCATCCATTGGTTCACTCCCCAAATGACCACAACAACCAGTGATGGGCAAGTGCTGGCTTCAGTTGGGAGCCAGGAGTTTTTCTGGGTCTCCCACATGGGTTTGATCCTTTGCTGATCTCCCAGGTTTTCAGTAGGTGGCTGGATTAGAAGTGAGTTTTAGCACTCCTATGGAATGCAGTGTTGCTGGTAGAGGTTTGGCTTTCTATACTACCGTGTGGCCCCATATAGTGAATTTTTAAAAGATGTATTTATGGGCCTGGTATGGTAGCTAATGATATAAGACAGCCCTTTGGCAAAGTACAACTTAGGTATAAGTCATCAAGTACATAAACATATTCTCATAGATGAACTGGGTAATGGAGACTAGCATGCCATGAAGTGACGATACATTGCTGTATGCATCTCTACTGCAGACCAAAAGGATTCCCACTGACACATTTAAAGGTCCATTTGCTTTATGATACTGGGTTTTCTACCTTTGCCTATACCTACCATACCATACCATGATCTAAAATAGCAGGAAGTTAAACTTATAACTGTTAATCAAGGGACTATACAACTATGATATCAGGGAAATATGGTAATGGGAAAACAGGGAGGCAGAGGGGGAAAGGAAAGAAAGAACCCCTATACCTATAAAATTATGTCATAATAAAAATAAAATAAAGTTAAAGCAAGAGTTATGAGTGAAGTTATTGGTCAAGGCTCAGGGAGCTTAACATGAAAGTGTTTGGATTAAGGGCCCAGCATAGTGGCCTAGCAGATGAAGTCCTTGCCTTGAATGTGTCAGGATCCCATATGGGTGCCGGTTCTAATCCTGGTGGCGCTGCTTTCCATCCAATTCCCCGCTTGTGGCCTGGGAAAGCAGTCAGGGATGGCCCAAAGCCTTGGGACCTGTACCCGTGTGGAGACCTGGAAGAAGTTCCTGGCTCCTGGCTTTGGATTGGATCGGCTCTGGCCATTGTGGCCACTTGTGCAGTGAATCATCCGATGGAAGATCTTTTTCTCTATCTCTTCCTCTCTGTATATCTGACTTTGCAATAAAAATAAGTAAATTGGCCTGGCACGATAGTATAGTGGTTAAAGTCTTCGCCTTGCACGAGCCAGGATCCCATGGGGTGGCGGTTCAAATCCCAGCGGCCCTGCTTCCCTTCCAGCTCCCTGCCTGTAGCCTGGGAAAGCAGTCTAGGACGGCCCAAAGCCTTGGGATGCTTCACCTGCATGAGAGACCCAGAAGAGCTCCTGGCTCCTGGCTTCGGATTGGCTTAGCTCTGTCCAATTGCGGCTGTTTGGGGAGTAAACCATCGGATGGATGATCTTCCTCTCTATAACTCCTCCTCTCTGTATATCTGCCTTTCCAATAAATATAAATAAATTTTTAAAAATCTTTTTTTTTTTTTTTTTAAAGAAACAAAAGGTCTTTGGATTAGGCAGTAACTTCGGAGTACTGTCTCTGATTGGATTCCAGTCCCTCCTTGCTTTGAGCAGTGTCTTCATGTTACCTGTTCTGTTGATTCACTAATTTTTACACCTTTTTGGAAACCTCGTCTATGCTGGGATTTGTACGGGGTATTTAAAATTCATCAGTGATTACCCAGTCTCTGTCCCAACCTTGAGGGAAGTCTCTGTGGAGACTGCAGCATCCAGAGATAGGAATGCCCCAGCATCATGGCAATTCTTTTTTTTTTTAAAGATTTATTTATTTATTGGAAATTCAGATATACAGAGAGGAGGAGAGACAGAGAGGAAGATCTTCCGTCCAATGATTCACTCCCCAAGTGAGTGCAACGGCCAATACTATGCCGATCTGAAGCCAGGATCCAGGAACCTCTTCCTGGTATTCCACATGGATGCAGGGTCCCAAAGCTTTGGGCCGTCTTCCATTGCTTTCCCAGGCCACAAGCAGGGCGCTGGAAGGGAAGTGGTGCTGCTGGGATTAGAACCTGTGCCCATATGGGATCCTGACACATTCAAGGTGAGGACTTTAGCCGCTAGGCCACGCCACTGGGCCCCATCATGGCAATTGTTACAGAGATGTAGCAGAGAAGTAGGGACAAAAAGGCAAAATTTGTGTGAGGGGCCAGGTGCAAGGGCTCAAAGGCTAAATCCTCACCTGGCATGCGCATTTCATGCCCTGACTGCTCCATTTCCCATCTAGCTACCTGCTATTCCCTGGGAAAGCAGTTGAGGATGGCCCAAAGCCTTGGGATCCTGCACCTGTGTTGGGGACCTGAAGGAAACTCCTGGCTCCTGGCTTCAGATTGGCTCAGCTCCAGCTGTTGTAGCCATCTGGGGAGGGAGCCATCAAGCCATCAGATGGAAAAATTTGTATTTTTCACTATAAATCTGATTTGCCTTTCCAGTAGAAACAAATAATAAATCTAAAAAAAAAAAAAAACTTTTATGAGGATACATTGTGCTGGACAAGGTTGTATGGAAAAATGACGTGGTCTTTGTGTATATGGCGAATTAATATTAATTCAATTTGCCCTAAATATTGGGTATGAAAGGTGAGTGTGAAACCTGCTGAGAAATTAGATTGGATGCATAAAGTAGGGTCAAGTGGTTAATCTCTTAATGTGAGGCAGCCATTGCAGTATTTTAAAAAGGGGAATAATATGTCCAGATAAAAGTTTCAATGTGTTTCCTATGTTTCCTATGTTATTTTTATCCTGAGAAATGTCAGAGTTTCAGAACTGAACTCTTTCAATTATTATTTTTAAAAGCTCAAATGGTTTGTTTTCAGTACATTCCTCTGTATACATATTTATTTGCTACCAAAAATTGAAATAGCACTTTTTTCTATCTTCTTTTTTTTGGTATTATTTTATGATACAATTCCGTAGGCTCTGGGATTTCCATGCTTGTTAGGTTTTAAACGCACTTAAAATTCTTACGCACAGCTAATTTTCCACAACCAAGTCCTTTTTTTCATGATTAGTTTACAACAAGCCAAACTCTCAGATGCAGAGAGGTGCTTAGGAGAGCCTTGATTCCAGCAGGGTAGGAACTGGAGCAGGGTGGATGTGGACTAGAAGGGACATGTCTCCTGCCATGTGGCAGGAATGGGGGGTTGCCAGGGCAGGGGAAGGGGGCAAGATGAGGTCGGGGGTGAGCCATGAAAAAAGGGAAGGGAAAGTGAAGAAGAAAGAGAAGAAGAGGGGACACAGGTGCAAGTTCATTTATACAACTCAGATGAGCCTGCAAGGTGTGTGTAGGGGGCCATTGGTTTGGAGCAGGGCAGGTGGGCAGCTTTCAGGGGCTGGTGACTGAGATTATCTGAGCCACAGCTAGGTAGGTGAGGACTAAGGGGAGGGCCTAGGAGAGGTTGAGGGGTGGGATTCTCAGGGTAGAGGTCATGAGGTTATATTTCATTGGTGGATAACTGGAACGGTGCGAATTTTGTAGCTCTGGCAAGGGGGAAGCAGGAAGTGGTGCTGGGTCCAATATGGGATGTTTGAATCACTCCTCACAATGCTCCCCTCCCTAAGTGTCCTTCCTTCACTAGCTTCCCCTATATTATTACAATAGTATAGTTCTTCATGAACAGTCGTAAGTCCATCATTCTGCTATTTAAGTGTATTCTGACATTGTAGATATGGACAATGGCAGAGTCCAACATTTTATTGTCAAGATACATTCAACAGTTTCATTGCGAGTCCACCTTTGATTTTGAAGTAGAGATGTATACTGCATTGTATCTTCCAAGATGTGAAGATAGTATAACAGTCTCTATTACACAATTACTACACATCCCCTTAAGTGAAAAACTATAAAACACAATTAACAATAGAAAGAAAACTAGAAAATTTTACAACATCATAAAGTTAAATAACATGCTACCGAATACCAATGTATCACTGAAGAAATGAAAAAGAAAATCAAAAATCTTTCTGATAAAAATGATGTTAGTGTTTGACCTATGAGTCAGTGAAGAAATTAACAAGGAAAAAAAAAACCACTTTTTGAGAAATGTAAATAATAGCAAAAATAGAAAAGCCATGAGATGTAGCAAAAACAGTATTCAGAGGCACATTTATAACATCAGATGCTTACAAAAACCAGAAATATCTCAAATAAATGATCTAATAATACATTTAAGGACTTATGTAAAAATAAAAATGAGCAGAAAGCAAGAAATGATAAAGATCACAGCAGAAATAAGTGGAATTGAAACTAAAAAACTGCAAATTGCAACAAGAAAGAGCCATTTTTTTAAGAAGAGGAAAACGAACTGTTAGCCAATCTAGCAAAGAAAATGAAGATACAAAAATCAAACAAAATGAGAGCTGAAAAAGAAAACATCTAAAGAATTAAGATTTAAGAAACTAGTAAGGTGACAGTACTTTAAAACTTACTTTTGTTGTAACTCAAACATTTGAAAACCAAAAAACTTACCTGCTTTAATTATTTTTCTTTGGATAGAATATCCGGTGTCTTCTTTACATTCCTTTGCCATAAGTTACTTTGCACTTCAGTTCTTTGTGCTGGATTTCATCTCATTGACTTAAATCTCCTAAAATCCGTGTGAATTCTTGAAACTCATGGTGCTTGTTATCTGGATCAAGTTAAAAAGAACTGAAGTAGGGCCCAGCACGGTGGCGCAAGTGGTTAAGGTCCTCGCCTTGCACGCCTGGGATCCCATATGGGCGCCGGTTCTATCCTGGCAGCCCCGCTTCCCTTCTAGCTCCCTGCCTGTGGCCCCGGGAGAGCAGTGGAGGACTGCCCAAAGCTTTGGGACCCTGCACCCGCGTGGGAGACCCGGAAGAGTCTCCTGGCTTTGGACTGGCATAGCATCGACCCTTGTGCTCACTTGGGGAGTGAATCATTGGACGGAAGATCTTCCTCTCTGTCTCTCCTCTCTGTATATCTGCCTTTCCAATAAAAACATAATAAAAATAAATCTTAAAAAAAAAGAACTAAAGTTATTTAGATACAATCAAACTGCAGATTCCCTATAGTTCACTGGTATCAATATGCAAATATTAAGACATTACAAAACTTCCATGATAAGTTATGAAAACGTTGAGGATTTATCTTAACATAGAAAATCTTTATCTTCTACACAAAATTATCAGAAAAAAAATGTAGGAGTGAGGCCCAGATCTGAACTGACTTTATTTCATAATTAATTCCTATCCTGGCTTTCAGAAGTATTCCATCCATGGTAACAGGCAGTTAACTGCTGTTACTGTGTTTGAGTGCCTGCCTTCCTGATTCGCCCAAATCTCTGAAGAGCAAACTCTGTGTTTCTTTTCAAGTGGAGAATTTCTGCTAATTAAGAAGTCTCTCACTTTTCACCATCTTTCTCTCCACTCAGATGACAGTAACTGTATTCTTCCTTTGAAGAATGGCAAGCTACTCATCGCCATTAGGCTGTTGAGTTGAATCTTCTGGTACAGAGGAAAGGGATTTTGTGGTGGGGCTGAAAGTTAAGTTACTAAAGTAATTTGTTAGCATTTTTGGGTAGCCCTTATGCCAGGCTGAATCCTGAGTATTTCCTCCAGTAAACCTCCAAAATGATTCCGAAGTCAAAGTTGGGTTAAGCTTTTGTGGTCTAGTTACAGCTCACAATTGTTTGGATTTCAGGGAAACATTGGGACTCTGGTTACTCCAGGGTAGCCCAGATAAAACCAAAAAACACCCCCAAGTCCTGAAAGACCCTGATAAAACAGCCTCCAACAAAGAGGTGAAATCATTCTATTTAATTATTTTAAAAGAGAAAAGATAAAGAAGAAGACAAAGAAAAAAAGCACAGGCTGCCAGAAAGAATGAAGTAGAGGAAAGAGAGACGGGGACAGGAGAGGAAGGTGACTGCCTTGCTGGACCAGAAGCAGAAAGGAACTGATCGAGCTGAAGTTCGCAAACAACAAGTTCCTACTCTGAGGAGTAATATTTCTAATATTCTAAGCTTAGTGTTTGTGCTATTTTTATCATTTTCTCTCACTCTGTTGTGTTGCCAAAGAACTTTTCAGCAACAGGTACAAACTTTTAAGTCAAATATTTTGTCTTTATTTGCACTGTAATTAGTGGCAAAAAAAAAAAAAAAGACTCCAAGACCTCCTTGTATATAGAGTTCTATCCAGGAGATATTTAACCTGCTAAAAGGAAAAAAAAATTATGGATTGGTAGAAGTTAGCTTGCTTGCTGTGCATAGACGACACTGATTTAGGTGTAAGTGCGATAGGAATGAATATAATCTATTATTGAGATAACATAAGCACCAGAGGCTGTGGGAATACAGAGAAGGGGATCCTTCACAAGGGATGTTAGGGAGAATCTAATAGAACACATCCATGATAAATGGAAAGAGACAGAGGGCAAATGTCAGAGAAGAAAATTTCTAAATGGCAAGAACTTGACGTGTAAAGACACTGAGGTAAGGACACGTTGGCTTATGTGTGAAAGCACAAACATGTTTCCTTTTGGTTCATAAAAATTTTTCCCCATTGCCTACTAAATAGAACCAGGTACACAGAATAAAATTCTGATTTCCCCCCCATGGAGGTACTTACTGCTTTAATGAAAACAATATTGCTTTCAGTATACAAACTTGATTTGTCCGTTAGTCCATTTGTTCTATAAAAATACTGATAACTATTGCAGGCTGGAAACTTTTTACTCTAAGAATATCTTCTTTTTTTAAAAAGATTTATTATTTTTACTGCAAAGGCAGATCAGAGTATGGAGAGAAGGAGATACAGAAAGATTTTTCATCCACTGGTTCACTTCTGAAATGGCTGAATGGCCACAGCTGACCCAATCTGAAGCTAGGAGCCAGAAGCTTCTTCTGGGTCTCCCATGCATGTGCAGGGTTCTAAAGCTTTGGTCCATCTTCCACTGCTTTCCCATGCAATATGTGGGGAGTTGGATAGGAAGTGAAACGGTACTTGTATGGAATACCAGCACTTCTACGGTGAGGATTTAGCCATTGAGTCATCACCAGGTCCAAAAGCATCTTGCTTTATGTAATTGTATTAATTCAGATAAAACTAATATTTCTGAGAATTCATCTCACATGTGTAAAACAGGACATTGATATCAAGGTTGCACGATTTAAAAAAATGAAACATAAGTAAAGAGAGTCTGCTCCTATTTTCTAGTTTATTGCCCAAATGCCATCAGTAGCCAGGACTGGACTAGGAACTGACAGGCAGTCTGGAACTCAATGCAGATCTTCCACACATGTGAAAGAAACCTGGCTACTTGATCCATCAGTACTTGCCCTGAGGAGCTATATAAATGAAGATAGAATCAGAAACTGGGAGTGGCCTGCTACTTCAACATGGGTCTTAACTTACCAGGGCAACATCTGCCCCTGAAAAGATAGTTTTGAGAATTAGAGTCTATATAAATATTATTACAAACTTTAAAGTGTTTTCTAATATTTCTCATATTAATAATATATTAATGTTGCATATGAGAAGGTTATCTTAATGGACTAAAATGAAATTCATAAGAATCAAATGAGAATTCTAGATGTTCTCTGCATGTATCTTATGCTTTGAATCTAAAATCTTAAAACATCCCCTGAATTTTATCTTTTGTTATTTATCAGCCCTATCTCTTGAAAAATTAATTTTTAAACTACAGAAAGATAAGACTTATCTCACAGAATTTTTGTTGTTTTTCTTTGGCCCAAAGTGTGCATTCACTATTTATTTGTGTCTAATGAATATAAAAAGCAAGATATTTGTCTTAGAATTATTAGCAAACAAAGTAATAATATTAGATTTTATAATTACCAGATTGGTAAATGCAGATGATTGTCAAGTGTAGTCACAATTTACATTAAAAAACAAATTCTAGGAGAAAAAATAAAACTTTTTGTGGCATTTGAATCTCAACATTTTATTTCAGAATATTTTAAAATTTTAAAACAAAAGCTATATGTTAGTTACACTGTGCGTTTTCCCATTTATACTTCCTAAAATTATTCTGGTGAGAATTTTGGTTCCAAAGCTTCCAATATACATTGATTATTTGTGTCAGCATCCTTCCACTATTTTTGCTGAAACCTTTTAGTTAATTATTTCTACATAATGAATTACCACCATTTTAGCATCTTAAAATGGCCAATTTATATCTCAGTTTCTGAGGATCAGAAGCCCAGAGAAGCTAGGATCTCATGGAAGTGTTGGCTAGGTGGTTTTCTTATCTGCTGGTTGGACTACAGAAGAACCATCCCCTGTATTCATTCATTTGACAAAATGCAACACTATGTTAAGGACTGGAGATGCTCTTGGAAAGACTGTTTCCTGGAGAGTACTATGCAGCAGTTAGTTGTACATTAACCTTCTCAAAATGGCTGCTTATTAAACCTGCAAAAAAGCTCATTACATAATTTTTAATCATGTGGGTGGCATCATTTCATCTTTGTCATATTCTGTTGTAGCAACAAATGCGAGTTCTGCCAATACTCCCTGCAGGGAATTAAAACAAGGATGTGAACACCAGGAGATAGATGTTTTCCTATAGTTTGTTCACTACAGAAGTTTCAAGGAAATAGGAAAATCATTTTTCTTGACAAGTAATTTGACCCATTGTAACTGCTGTATTTATGTTGTTTGAACATGAATGCAAACTTTGAAAGTGCTTCAAATGAACTAGGAGTTGGCCAGAGGATATTGAATACAGGAAGAGAAAATTTATTTGCTTCAACACTTAATGAAATGATTCTGCATCTCATAACGTCATAACGGTATGATCTCAGGCATGATTCATGACTTCATGACAACTGTGTTCTCATCTGCAGAAAAGAAATAGCAATACTTACTACCGCATAGAGCTTTTCAGAAAAATTAATAAGGTTGTAATAGTTTTATAATGTGCCTTTTAATGAAATACCTGACACAGATTACTTATGAAGAAGAGCTTGTTTAGCTTACTATTTTTGGTGGCTGCCAAGTCCAAATGCCATAATGCAGGCTCTGGCGATAGCTTCTTGATAGATAGGGGGTGATGTGGTGGGAGCATGTGTTGAGGTTAGAAGAGAGCATTGACCCAGAGTTGTTCTCTTCACAACTATTTATAAAGAACAACTCACAGGGTCACAGGAAAGCTGACTTTGATAATGTGTCACAATGAGCCAGGTATTTCCACTAAAGCTCTTTCTTCCATATTCACAGCATCTCCCAATATCATTATCCTGAGGACCAACCAGAAACCCTTGAAGAACATCATTTAGTGCCTAATAAAGGCAGACACACCTTGAAGTTATTGGAAATTAAATTGTAGTCCCCTTCACTTTGAGTTCTTTGCAATGCTTTCAACTTGATTTAATATCCGTGATTTTCTTTTTTCTTTCCTTTGCTTTTCCTCTCCTCTCCTTTTCTCTCCTCTTATCTCTCTCTCTCAAAAAAGGAGCCAAGTATTTTAAAGATGAAGATAGTCACTAAGCGTTTTCACAGAATGAAAGGCATCTGTGAATCAGATATTTCTGCTCCACCATATCATGTGGTACTTCATGAGGGCAGGAATGTTTAATCAGACTACTCCCTCCTTGGAAGGGTAGTGTAGAAATGATACATTGAGGTGGAAGTGTTTGCAACTATGGAAGATATACCAAACATTTATGACTCACAAGAATATACTTTCCAACCCAAAACTCTTTGAACTGCAGATATACAGAGAGGAGGAGAGACAGAGAGGAAGATCTTCCAGCTTTTGATTCACTCTCCAGGCATCCACAACAGCTGGAACTGAGCCAATCCAAAACCAGGAGCCTCTTCCTGGTCTCCCACATCAGGTGCAGGGTCCCAAAGCTTTGGACCATGCTGGACTGTTTTGCCAGGCCTCAAGCAGGGAGCTGGATGGGAAGTGGAGCTGTCAGGAGTAGAACCAGTGCCCATGTGGGATCCTGGCACATTCAAGGCGATGACTTTAGCTGCTCTGCTATCACGCTGGGCCCAACAACTTCTTGTCTTGTCAAGATATCTTCCATGGGCATGGGAATAATTTTATAAATAGGAATCTGCCTACTGAACGCTATTAGATTTCTCAGATGAATTGCCAAGACCACAGATTTCGATGTTTGGATTTAAATCCTGGTTATAAGTATCATGGTTCTGAGACTTAACCTATGTGAACTTCCGTTCTCTCAAAATTATTAATATTATAAAATAAGGCAGAGCATGTAAAACGTGTACCCGGGTGCTTATCACACAAAAAATTTACTTGTCTTGGATGAAATTGGGACACACAGTTTTCCACTTGCCCTTTCTAAACAGCTGAGTGTATCACCTTTCATCACTCTTGATTTTCCATTTTTCTTGTCTAGAGTACAGTACTACCTACAGTGCTCTGAATATAACAAATTAGAGTCAGGAAAACTTCTGTTTAAACCAGAAGTGCTGGTGATAGACAGGGGTCTTTTTAGCAGCAAGAATTCTAAATTAAGGTGTTGAATAGCTTTCTCTTTGGAGCCTCACTTTCCTGTAGAGCCATTGGTAGATTTTCATCAGTGCCAACAGTCATATTATTATTCATGTCTTTATGTTAATAGCCAGGTGACATTGTAATGGTAATTTATAACCAAAGTTGAAGAGGTATGCAATGGAATTAAAGGGAAAGAAAATATTGACTGAAATTATTCAAGTTCATCTTCCATTTTATTTGCTTATTTTGCTTGAACAATTAAGACAGTGGTGATACAGATAGTAATGTATCAACCCAAGCCTTTTAAAGGTATAAACATACAGGTAATATCACTTTTGCTCTTGGCAATGTTAGTAGGGTTAAGTTGAGTGGTCATTGGTAAGAACCAAAGGATGTCATTTAACAGATTAAACTGCTTTTTCGCCCTGTTCCTCTTTTTAGGAGGCTGTATTTTTAGCTGGATTTCCTATCGAATTTTTGAAACTGTGATTCTATAAGTGTCATTAAGACTTGAATATGCAGTTCTGGATGTCTGAATGCTGGAAACAGCAAAGACTGTGTTGTCTGAGTGAAAAAAGCTGAGAGTCAAAGATGGTGTGTTTGAGTTTTTCCTCTATCTCACTGCAGATTTTTCATCCTAAATATTTCTTAAGTTTGTGCACTTCTTTGCCCCTATATTCAGATACTGATGTGTACCTTAGAAAATAGAATGTGGACCTAGTGTGGTAACCTAGCAGCTAAAGTCCTCGCTTTTAATGTGTTGAAATCCCATATAGGTTCTGGTTCTAATCCTGGAGGCCCCACTTCCCATCCAGCTCCCTGCAGGTGGCCTGGGAAGGCGGTCGAGGATGGCCCAAAACCTTGAAACCCTATACCCATATGGGACCCTGGAAGAAGCTCCTGGCTCCTGGCTTTGGATCAGCTCAGCGCCTTCCATTGCGATCACTTGGGGAGTAAATCAAAAGCCGGAAGATATTTCTCTCTGTTTCTCTTCCTCTCTCTATATCTGACTTTCAAATAAAAACAAAACAAAATCTTCTTAAAAAAAGAAAATAGAATGTGTGATTTTCCTCCAGGTCTGTTTTCTGCATTCTTCATCTTAATAAAGAGTGTAACCTGAAATAAGTCTTGTTTTCTACCTTGTTTCCATTATACACCTTTATCCATAAGGGGTTTTAATTAGAATATAATTTTTGATTTGACAATTTTTTGTGCTATATACTCATACATACATATGTATTTATATTTAAAGATTTATTTATTTTTATTGGAAAGTCAGATATACAGAGAGGAGGAGAGAGAGAGGAAGATCTTCCGTCGGCTGACTCACTCCCGAAGTGGCCGCAATGGCTGGAGCTGAATTGATCCGAAGCCAGGAGCCCGGATCCTCTTCCAGTTCTCCTGTGGGGGTTCAGGGTCCCAAGGCTTTGGGTTGTTTTTGACTGCTTTTCTAGGCAACAAGCAGGGACCTGAATGGGAAGCAGGGCTGCCAAAATTAGAACCAGTGTCCAGATGGGATCCAGGTGCATTCAAGGTGAGGACTTTAGCTGCTAGGCTACTGTGATGGGCCCATGCTATGTATATTTTAGGATATCATTACATCTAACCTCTGATGTTGCATTGACCTTAGAAGATTTCTGGTTCTATTCTGGCACTTAGAGTCTTCGTATTTTTTTTTTTAAGTGGTAGGTAAGGTCACATGGTTTAATGCAGTAAGAGATCCATCAGAATGAATGGGCACCTCTCCAGACAGTATCTGAAACTGCACAGTCATCCAGACAGTTAGATGGGTAAAAACAAGGACATATGGTTTAACGGAGAGAATACACCTGATAGGCAAGGCAAGCTGATCAGGAAAATGCTAAGAGCTGAGTACACATTGTGCATTCAGGTTGGGATTTAGAAGTGGACCATTCTTTGTACAATATCCACATCTTTAAAAACATTATAACATTGTGCTCCAAGATAATTATTCCTAGTACAATCAACACAAGCTAGAGTTACCACAACCCAGAAGGCTTCATCTGACATGATCTTGTCAACCCCTTCAACATCTTTTCCCTTCTTAGACTTCTAATACAGTCCATGGCAGCCATACTGGCCTTGTGCCACACCGGTTTTGATTTCAGAATCATAGCAATTGCTTGTCCTTCATTTGGAATGCTTTCCCAAGTCCTTCATGTGGCTGCCTGCTTAGCACTTGGCTGTGCCACAGCGCCCTCATCTCCATTTAATGTCTTGCATAGCTCAGCAGAAATATGACGTCATTTAGTACCATTTATCATTTATCACTGCCAACAAGAAAGCAGGTTGCTTGTGTGTGGAGGTTCTCACATGCTCACCTTCCATTTCTGCTACCTGGACTGATGCCTGTGACACAGAAGTACTTAGTTACTGCTTATTAACTAATTGTAATGTTTGAGTCAAATCTCTCACCTTCTTTTCCAAGTTTATTATAGTAACCTTCTCGTGGTGTGCTACTTCTCGTATGCATGAATGAATGCATAAATAACCTTTCAAAAAATCATCATCTTTCTATAATATATGCTCAACTCAGGCTACCTATGATTCCTTATTATCTGGCTTGCACTTACTTCTATAGCTACATTTTTCATCATGCATACATTAATGTGTTATCAGTCATCTGCTTAAACTTACCAAAGCATGTTATCCTGTTCATAAGTCAACTTCAGTTTCTCTGTGTTTCTCATGTAGCCTCTCCATATAGATAGGCCAAACTGAACTGCTAAAAAGAGTTCTTGATTTTTATTTGGCAAATAAATGTGCTACCAATGGGAAAAGGCAGACTAAGGTTCCTATAATTTTGTAAGCTGTCATTCTACTGTTAACATCATAATAATTGTTGGGCTGCAATTGTGTTTTATAAGTGATAATATTTTGCTCTGTCCTTTTATTTAACCTAATATATGAAGGAAGAAACTGAAGCTCAGGAGCTATTTGCCTTGTGGTAGATGGCTAAGCCAAAGCCATTATTTGGAACACCTTGTCTTATTCTGGAATTGTCTGGTTGAAGTCAACTAGTCAGTTTCAGAATAAGGTTTCTGCTAATGCACCCTGGGTGGCAAGAAGGAGATATGAATTGAGTTGTGGGCTCATGGCTTCAGCTTTGCCCAGCCTTGGCATTCAGGGAGTGGGGTGGTAGATGGAAGACTCTGGAAAGGGTTCCATGCACTGAACACAAACAAGTTCCTGGAAAGTGATGTGCCTTGAGGGTGTGTGGAAGTTCCATTCCCCTTCTCCTAAATCTCACCCTTTGGATCTCTTCATTTCTATCATTTTTTGTTTCCTTTGTAATGAACCAGTAGTCCTAACTGCCTGAATTCTGTGAGCCACTCGAGAAAACTTAATTGAACCCAAGGAGGAGCTGTGACAATCTTACAGCTGTGGGTTAAAAACAGTAAACTATCCTCGTGTAAATACAACAACTCTAAGCTGGCCTGAGAAATGTGGAAGGAATCATGAATTAGAAGTTTTTAGTGTGATAGAGCCGAGGGGGAGGGATTGACAGAGACATGCAAAACTCTGCGTGGTATATAATGAGTCATGGAAGTCATCACTTTTTCTCCTTGGCACTGTGGATCAGTCACCTTGGTAGAAGGTATTAGTCATATGAAAATTGAGTAGTTGTCTGGCTAGAAAGCTGAAGACTCAATTAAATCATTTGTAGTTCCCTAAGTAATAACTTTATTTCTAGCTCATTAGCCCAAGTACAATGCAAGGTACCTGACATATATCAGCACATATAATTTCCATGTAAACTGTATAATCATAATAAAAAAACATTATGTAATAAGGTTTTTAAAATCATTTTGATGAAAAAGTAAGTGCCTGCATGTTTGATTTTTGTCTTATGTGAAAGAATAGCCAAAGTTTATAGTGTTGAAGTTATTTCATGATGATTTCTCAAAACTATTTTCTCTGTACCCAGGTATAGTGGAATTATTATATCATAAACTTGGACCCTTTCTAGTTAGCATTACTGTAATGAGAAAAATGAAGCCAATTTCTTCATTATGTAAAGGCTTAACTGATTTATGAAGATTGGATTTAGCTTAATGTTAAATAGGGCTAGAGAGGTGAAAAGCATTTGTTAATTAAGGGAAATCTAATTGAATGATTTAAATGATACTTAAATATCATTGTGCATTAAATAATAGTGCCCACTCTGGGCATGTACAAAGGGATGGCAAACGTTCTTAGAAAAGGGAATTAAAAGGTAAGGGTAGCTAGGCCTTGTGTTAGGTTTTGGGATTTAGAAATGAGCTAAAACTGATTGTGGATATTTAGAAGATACTTGTGTTGGTGGAAAGATCCATACATATGGACTAACCATAACAAATTACCAAACGCTGCCATTGTTGAATAGGCAAGATTGTAGAAAACACAAAGGTTACTACTTTTACCTAGGAGATCAAGTTGTATCTCACAGAAGAGTTGTTGGTATTTAAATTGAGTAGTATTTAGCCTGTTGGAAAAGTAAGAAAAGATGATACACAGGGAATAATATACCAAGTCATAGTAGAATGCAAAGTGAGAGATATTTTAAAATTAGCCAAAGGTAACAGAATTTATGGCTGTGTAAATGAGATTAACCTGTTTGGGTAATTGACCCTGAATTGTGAATGACTTTTAATTGTGTACAAATCATTTAGTCACTATTGAAACTGGTTTTGTCTTATACTATTTATTTTTCTTTTGGTATCTGTTTGGCTTTTATTTACTGTTTTTTTTTCTTTTTTTTCTTTCTCTTTCTCTTCTGAGCTTATTGTACATAATAAAATATGAACAAAGTTCAAATTTCAAATCCTGTTCAACTTTCCTTTAATTTTTATAAAGATCGATTTACTTATCCATATGGGATCCCAGCGTGTTCAATGTGAGGATTTTAGCTGCTAGGCTATCACACGGGATCCCCAGGCCATTTTAAAAACTTTTTTTTAGCTATTCACCACTAATATTATTGTCACACCTAAGAAAAATGAAGCCAAAAGTTGAAAACTGTTTTAGAGGGTTGTATTTAACTGTAAGGCTGCTATGAGTAAGCCTAAGAAAGTTAAGAAGATTCACTCTTGGGAAATCCAAGAGGAAGAATTCCAGGAGCAAAGAGGGAAGACTCAAAGTCCAAAGTGTGTATTTTTGGACTGGGCAGGATGTAGAATAAATGCAGAAAAGAGTGTCTGAAAGGAGATTTAGGTCGATGTGTGAGGGTTTCATAGGTACCAACTGGTCCTGAACCTATGTACTGCTGATGTTCCCAAGATTCTTATCCAATGATATGTTCTTAAAATTAATTTTTGTATAAGCAAATAGGTGTTTTAGAAAAACCAGAGCTACAGGTAAAGAAAAATATTGCAATGCAAATTTACTCCAAAAAGTTAATGGAAACTGAAATCAAAGACTGGTTTATTTTGATGCAAAAATCCATGTATAGTTTTTTCTATAATGCTAAATGTTTTAAATTCCTTTCATGCATATTTTTCTAATCCATCAACTTACAAACCATTATTAATGTCTTAATAAATATCTTTCCAGATTTTGATATGAATAAAGAAATAAAGAAAACTGATATCTTAACTTTATATTTTGGTCATTTTGTTTTTGCTCATTTTTGTGTCACAAATACATTTCAGTGACAAAGTTATATAATATTCTTTGTATTTAAAGCATTTAAGATTATGTTTGGTTATTTATATCTTTGTATTAATTTTGGTGTTTGCAACACTATTCTGAACCATCTTGATACAGGTGCATTTGTGCATTTCTTTAGTTATCCTCTTAAGATAAAATTCTATATCTGCAATGTCCATGCCAACTGATTTCTATCTTGAAGTGTCTAATTTTAGAAGTACATGTTGTCAGATTGCTCCGTAGAAATGTCTACACCAATTATCTTCTCACCAAACAGTAAATGGAAATAGCTACTAACCGTAATCCTTGACAGTATTTGTAATTATCATGCATCCCTGTCTATTTGTTAGATGAGGATCAGTTTTTATGTTTTATAAAAATTTTAGCTTTCCGTTTGCTTGAATATGTTTGTGTCTAAATTTTTTTTTAAAGATTTATTTTTATTATTTTTTCATTGGAAAGGCGGATATACAGAGAGGAGAGACAGAGAGGAAGATCTTCCGTCCGATGATTCACTCCCCAAGTGAGCGCAACGGGCCGATACTATGCCGATCCGAAGCCAGGAGCCTCTTCCGGGTCTCCCACGCGGGTGCAGGTTCCCAAAGCTTTGGGCCGTCCTCGACTGCTTTCCCAGGCCACAAGCAGGGAGCTGGAAGGGAAGCGGGGCTGCCGGGATTAGAACCGGCGCCCATATGGGATCCCGGGCGTGCAAGGCGAGGACCTTTAACCACTTGCGCCACCGCGCCGGGCCCGTTTGTGTCTAAATTTACATTTTGCTATTTTTTCATTTATTATTTTCACTAATTTTACTATAATAATTACCATTAACATTTTTTTCCTGAGGGAAAATAAAGACTTCTGTATGTAAAGCTAATGTTACTCATTTTATTCAGAATATGAATTAAAATAAATACCAATAATTGGAGGTACAAACTAACAATCACAAACAAATTTTGCTGCTTCCTTTTGCTGTGGTGTCCATGACCCCATTCAGCATACAATTTTTAGTAAAATACAGTATAGACACCCAGAATGTTTGGTGAGTTCATTTGCTATTGCTATTCTGTCTGGAAATGTGATTATAACTCAAAGAATTCAGATGCTAGAAATATCCCTAAAAGATGAGTGATAATCTAATTAAAGGTAAATATTCTATAGGTGTAATGAATTGAAAATTCATTGCAAACTAAAGGTAATTTAAAAAATGGTCACTAAAATTTATTCTTCCATGGCATTACTACATTGAAATCTTTGAAATATATAGATAATAGGTCTCAGCATGATGGCCTGGGACTAAATCCTTACCTTACATGTGCTGGATCCTTCCTGGCACCAGCTTATATCCTGGCTGCTTTACCTCCTTTCCAGCTCCCTGCTTGTGGCCTGTAAAAGCAGAAGAGGACGGCCCAAGGTCTTGGGACACAGCACCTGTGTGGGAGACCCAGAGGAAGCTCCTGGCTCCTGATTTTGGACCTGCTTAACTCTGGGCATTGCAGCCACTTGAGGAATGAACAAGAGGATAAAAGATCTTTCTTTCTATCTCTCATTCTTATTACTTGGTTTTAATTTTGTTAAGTATTCTCTTTTTATATTTAAAACATTTTATAGTAAATCAACATTAATCAATCAACCTTTTCATTTAAATTGTATCTTTTGGTCAATTTTTTGTTTCTAAATCTTTTAGCATTTCCCCACTTAGCACTGATGTGATTTTTAACAAATTTCAGTCTATTTTAGTTGTGATTCATACTAAATGCTAGATAAAGTAGAGTTCTAGCATATATTTTCTCCACATAATTGGATGTTCATAACCATTATTGACTATCTTTCCGAACTGTTTCAAATGTCATCTTCTCTCTCTATGTAGTTTTTTCTTAACCTTAGGTTCATTAATAGATTTTCTGCTCTGTTTCATTGAACTGTTTATTTGATATATCTAACATACTATTTGACATTCTGTCATTTTGTAAGATCATCAATATGCAGAAAGGCAAGGGATAAAATAATATATTCCTAGGATATTTGATATATTCTAAAACATTGTTTATAAAAATGATTTGTCTATTTGAAGTGAGAAAGAGGAAGGAGGAAGAGGGGAAGGGAGGATTGAGGGAGTACAGAGATGGAGGTATTGAAGAGGGAGAGGGAGAGATGGGGAGAGAGAGATCTTTCATCTGCTGGGTCACACTCCAATTCCTGGTCCGTTTGAGTCTCCAGTAGGAGTAAGAGTGCCCCAATTACTTGGACTATGCTCTGCTGTTTTCCTAGGTGCATTAGCAGGAATTTCAATCAGACATGGAACAGACAGAACTCAAACTAGCATTCTGATGTAGAAATGTGACATTCCAGGTGATAGTTTGTCTTACTGCACCACAACACTGTCACCATAGAAAACTCATTAGTTCCTTATGTTATAAGTTACCCATAATCAGTACTAGATTAAGATTAAGTTATTCAAGTGAGATACAATATTTTATGATTTTTACTTGGAATCCCAAGCCAAGGGTTTTGTAGGCACAGAAAATATAACCTGTTTTTTTTGTATTATCCTTTTGACTTTTGTTTCATTTTTACTTATTTATTTTTAATCTGGGCCTCACAAATGGGTGCCAGTGGCCTAAGCACTTTGGCTGTCCTATGCTGTTTTTCTAGGCATGCTAACAGTGACCCAGAATGGAGGTATAGTAGCTGGGACTTAAGCAGCATCCATACATGATGTCTGTGTTGCAAAAAATTACCTAACATTAACCCCTCTTGTTGATTCTGACTCAGGACTTGATAATGGGAAAGTATATCTACATCATTCCTTTTGCCTCTAGTAAGAGAAATCTTAGCTGTTTTTTCTGATAGTAGCATTTCCTATTAACGTTATTGTTGGCTTCATGTTCTAGAAGACTGTGTACAGAGGGTCAAGTCTTGGCCACATTAGGAGGAGGACCTTCTCTCACAGGTAGCTCAGCTTTATCATAATCCCTTGCAGGATGCTCCTTTATCTCTAAAGGTTTTGTTCTGCAACGGGGAATCTCATGCTACTTGACCTAGGAGTGAGCATTCCCCATTAGGGAGGGTTTTCCTTTTGGATCAAGGAAAGGTTTTTCTTTCCTTCTGTCGTGTATACTTTTGACCAAATAATGGACCTTCTTGGTCTGGAAATGTCATCCTTTTGGTCATACAGTTGTGTACTATTTGCAAACATTTGAATGAAGACTTATTTAACTCTGTCAGTTAAATTTTTCACCTTTAATCAAATACTTGATTTTGGAAAGGACATATGTGGAAAGGCCACTGGCCCAATTGATTACATCACCAGAATTTTGTGGTGTTTTAGCCCAGAGCTAAAAGCTAGTGTGAGAGCACATACACTAAGGATGATTAAATACACTAATGATGGTTGGTCTAAATATGTTTTTATAGTTGCTTTACAGATTAATACATTTATAAAATTGTTTATAAAGAACACTATTAGCCATGTTATGTCATTTTGACCTCTCTTTTCTGTTTATAATTTCTGTAATGTGTATTTTTGGGGGGATGGGAAAAGTGATGATACCTGCCTCAAAGTGTTGTTTTGAGGATTTAATGAATTAACAAATACTTAAAAAAAACAAAGAGACTAGCACAACTTTGCCGTGACATGCCAAAAAACAATACTGCAGGAAAAAAAAGAGTATAGCAGTTACATTTTTGTAGAAAATAGGAAATTGTGCATGAGTGCAAAAAATCCGAGATGAATTTTTGTACTCATGACTCATGAACTCATGACAGTGTAAAAAAGCAGTCAATTGCAGCAACATGAAAAGAGAATTAAAAATACAGATTTTAAAATACAAAGACCTGGACTTGAGTCTGTGCTAACTCTTGCTAGATCATTATGTGATTTTGAAACACAGCTGGGTAAAATATTTAAAGATATAGGACGATGCTTGGAGTCAAGTGGGTGCTCGGCAAAAGATAATTCATGATTCCTCTTAATTCACAAAATTCTATTAAGCTAAACACAGCTGATGATGAAAGAACATTGTCCTAAGATTCTGTAACATTTTCTGGTATGGAGTGTATAATAAATTTATTGTTCCTAATTGGAATGACGTGGGATTCAATTTTAATTTAGGAAAATAATGTGTACATTAGAAAAAAAATTTGGACACTGAGCTTAGAAGGGATTGCAATGCATGGTAAGTAAATATTTTAAAGGAACACAAAATTCAAATCGTACTGATTTTTGTAAGGCAGAAAAGGCATTAGCTTTGTTATCACAGAGAAATAAATTTGAATTTCAGCTCTTGGCATCTCTGTGATTCTTAGCTATCAGCAATCAGGATAAGCTGAGCTATGCTGTAGATTACTATAGAAAAAGTTCATTCCCTGAAAATGCTTTACTTGCCAGGCATTTTTAGATACTGATCATTTAGTGTTTAATGAGACGGAAATGATCGGGCCTGCCTCCACAAGGCTGGCAGTCTAGTTTCCTTCTACACATTTCCCTTGGCTGAGCTGAAAGCAGAAAAAAATTAGAGAAGATTTCTTTCCACTAAGTAAACTAAAAGAAAAAAGCTACTTTAAGGCAAAATAATAAGAGATCACATTTCATTCTATAATGGCTGCACTAAGAGCCTCGCTGGCAATACTGAAATCTATATAGAATACATGTTTATTTACTTTTTCCATAAGCTGTACTGTTTGGCTACAATATTAGACTATTGTACAATTTGTTTTGAGGGTAGTGAAATTGTTTTTATCCCTATATTCTGCAAGTGAGAACCTCTTATAAGATCCAGCAGGTAATCTGTAGAATTTTTTGCCATCATGGAAAGACCATGGTGTTGGCTTTCCATGTACTTGAGTTTAAGATCTTCTTCCAACTCTTGATAGTTACGTGCTTTGATAAAATCTAGACCTCTTAGAACTCTGAAGAACCAATTTCCTTATCCATAAAATGAGGGTAAAATAGTGAAATCTATAAACCAGTGAGAACAGCACCTGTGACTAAATAAGTACTAAGTAAATTATAAGATTTTTAAAATTTCTTATTTGAAAAAAATTGTTTTTAATTTTTGGAGTGCCTTACAGAAATAATTATGTTATTTTCATATTTTCATCCTGAGCTTTGAAATTCAAAGGTTGGTTTGATTTGTCATCCCTTTTGCAGCACTTAGGAATTGCAGACATAGATGAATTTTCAACATGGAAAGAACCGTGTAGATCATAAAGTCAAATCTCTTTGCTTTGCTGATGAGAAAACTTAGATTCAGAGAACAAAAGTAACATTCCTAATATCACCAAATGAGTGAGACTTGATAACAGCACAGCCCCAGAGTAAGCCAGAATGAACAATAGCACAGTTCCTCAAAATAGGATTACAGGCAGAGGTTTGAAGCTGGAAACCTTTTCTTTTCTTACTCCATGGAATAGGAAAATTTTCTGTCAAAATTGCAAATTTGAAATATTAGCTAAAATGCAGTTTTGAGGCAGAATGTGGGAATAGAGGAACAACATGCAAGGCTAGAAATTTGAAGCCATTGTGTACTCTGTGCTAGATATTGATGTAGGTATTAGCATATATTACTCCAATCAATTCTAAAAATGAAACATGTTTATTCCCCTGCTCTGCGCATGAGACAATTGACACAGAATGTGCATGTTTTTCCTAGTCACTCTGCTCGTATGAGATGGATTCAGGATTTGATTCAAGGAATTCTCTTACTAGTATACTTTTAATCATTTTGTTATACTCGCTGCTTCAGGAAGAGAATAAATGGTAGGATGATCAACTGCTCAGCAGTTTCCTGGGTTTTTCTTAACTTTAGTGCTGGAAGCCTTGAGTTCCAGTAAGACTCTGAGTCCAGTGCAAAATAGCTATCAGTGTATGCACTCCAAAAGGACATCCAGTAGAATGATTGTATGAGCGTTTTCGTAGCACCAAAACACTGTATGGTTTTAGAGTGTTTGGGAGGTGGCAGTGGTACTGATGTAACACTGAACTGGAAGGCAGATTAAGGGTCTGCGGATTCTCACTCATACTTGTTTTTAGTAGTTAAATCACCACTACTATACATTACAAAGACTATGTAATCTAAGTGAAACTGTGTGTGCAGATTCTCAAATCATAGCATGTCGTCTCCAAAATCATAAGGAAAAATGATGAAAAGACAGTGATGGTGATTTAGTTTTAATAAAGTGAAGTAATTGCTTAGAAAAATTTTGGTATTGTTCCATCATTTGCAAATAGTGATTTTTTTTTTCAAAACCTTACTATGTACCAAGTGTTGTGATCCAAAGTTCCTTTGTTTTCTTTCTCCAACCCTTCTCCAGCCAATTACACTACCCAGGTTTTATCTGCCTTGGTGGAAATACATTTACTGAAGAATGCCATGTTCTTTTCATGCTTCCTGTCGTCAGTTTCTCCATCAGTGCTTTGGATTCTTCTCTCACACTCTGCTCTGCCAGTGGTAGCAGTGGTCCTTTTATGATTTCATTCGTATTGAAAGCTTCTTCAAAATAATAAAAAAAAATCTTACATGCGCCCTTAATGTCTGCTATATTTTCAGCTGTAACTGTGTACTTCACTGACATATTTTGACATTTCACATTGAACAGAATTCAGCTGTTCTAATTCTGAACATACTCTTTTGTTTGTATTTGTCCTCCTTTGTTCTATATGTCTCATTGGGTTTGTCATCATTCCAGTTGTCATCCAATTTGGAAACATATTTAAGTCTCATAAATTATATTCTTGTTTCCTTTGAATGACATTTCCTACTTTTCAAACCCAGTACTTCCATACTGTTGCAGGTTTCCACATCTCCTAAGCTGGCCTGTTTCTTAGATTTCCTGTATAGGCTTCCTTTGTTTCTGGTTGTCTCTTCTTGTTATCGCCCTTCCTCCAATTTCTCCAATATTCTCCAAATTTTTAATGCAGTTATCTTACTAAAGTTATGATCTCATATTAGGATGTTCTAGTCCTTATTTTTTCATGATCTGTAGCATTCAAAATAAATATCATATTTCAGAGATAAATATGCAAGACTTCTTATGATCATGGATTATCTCCTCTTCAAATTAATTTCCTACCTCTAAACTCCCTTTCTTATCCTCCTGTTTCATTCCTATACATATACAGGGCCAACATGAAGATTCACTATAGCCCTCTATTTCTCATCCAAAAGATCTCAAAAATTCTTTAAAAAATAAAATCTGCTTCCTGTGACTGTCCTATTTCTCCACCTACTGTTTCTTTTCTGTTTTTCCCTTTTCTGTTTTTATTTTCCACTTTCTTATTTCTTTCTCTTCTCCTCTCCTCTCGTCTTCTCTCCTGTCTCTCCTCCCCATCTCTTCTTTTCTCCTCACCTTGCCTCCTCTCCTCTCCTCTTGAAACAGCTAGACACTAGCCAATCTGTGGTGCAAACGTGTGTAGTAAAGTTAGATTAATTAAAACTCTGCCTGTGAGAGGCAGAAAGCAACTCAGGCTAGTTTACAGTGGTTTTTTTTTTTTAATAGTTTAGTATATTTTACACAAATGGCTCATGTAAGCACCAAGGAGCACCATAGCTCATGAAAGATATCAACATTTATCAAACACCCCATGTTCCTGAACTCAGGCTTAATTCTTGAATTCCCTGACAGAGAAGTTTTTTTTTTCCTTCTTCTTCCTCAGAACAGAATGTGATAAGCCCATAGTTTTCTCGCTCATATCTACTTTCTATGTCATATTAATCATCATGTTCCAAACCCCATATTTTCTCAGAATCCCTAAAATCACATATGCAAAGAATTACATACTCAGACACAAGCTGTATCTCTTAGTGGAGGGAAAAAGATTAATTCAATCAGTTGTGACCTAGAGGTTGCAGTTATGGAGTGTAGATTTTCTACCAAAGTGACCAGGAGTCTAACACTAGATAACCAAGAACTATGAATGTATCTCAAGTATTCCTATTTGTTGAATAAAGCAAGTCTAAATATTTTTCTAGTTTAAAACACAACTATTTCTGTGCTCTACAGTATCAATTTTTTACTGTGGGTAGAGTTGTAAATCTAGAGTAGATGAGGTACAGGGAATGATTAAAAAAAAAAGCCCTCATACTGATACTTTTAAAGGCGTTAATACAGTTGTGAGGAATCCAGTCAACTGGGATGGAGTTTAATGCAAATTGTATTCCTGTTGAAATTCCTGTTACTATCCAGAGTGAAAATTAGGAGTTGAGACATGGCTTGTATGCAGTGAGTGGGTTCCTATGGAGGGAATGGAAGGAGAGCTGCATATAAATAGGGGCTCAAATTCAGCATCCTATGTAAGCTCATTTAAGATTTTGTTACTAAATGAATGAGTAAGTAGTGCCTCTATCCAGGCACTGAGCAATAAGCTCAAGACTATACACCAAGTTCCATATTTTGCTTTTTGTTTTGGGTAACTCTACAAATTTAATGCTCATGGACTTGGTACTGAGGAAGAGAGGACGCTAAGATTTTGAGTATGGGCCTCCTCCTTGTGTCATGTGGTAGAATAAGGACATCTGGTGAATAATCATGGAAAAATAACACAATACTGTCACGTAGTTCTTAAATTCTTCTTCTTCTTTGTTACTAAAATACTGAATTGCACTTAGTAGCATAGATTATATCTACCTGGTAGAGTTCTCATAGTAGGGTACTATGTCTATTTGTTTATTTGCAGTTTATTACATTTGGCCTGGCACACAATTCTTATTCAGCAAGTGTTACTTAAGTAAAATAAATGACAACAAAATTTAAAGTATAGAGTCATTAGCTGAATAGTTTCTTCTCAAATAATGGCAAATTAATGAATATCTTTCATATATACCATCTACCATCTGATTTTTTTTAGAAGATTTCTTTTGGGTACCGGCTTTACCTGTAAGAAACCATACCAAGGTTATGTCAAAAATGCTATTACTGGTCAAGTAGATACTGTGTACCTCATCAGACACTGAGAATATTTCTCTTTCAGATAAAGTAATTGCTTCCTTGTTATAATTGATGTTTATGGACATAACTGTCATACCATGTGTTCCAAACTCTATCATTTTCTGGTGAACACTCATTCTACTACTTGAAATGAGGCCTCTGTTTCTAAAGTGGTGCTTTTAAAATGGAGGCTTCACATGGGATGCAGAGCCCCTGGACATTAGCCTCTTTGGTATTCACATACCTATTTTTGTGTTGGTACAAAGCAGGACCTGCCCCACACTCAGTACATATAAATGACTGGATGCTGCTCATCTCTCTCTCTCTTTTCTTAACCAAAGGCAATTTATATGATGCAGATTTTAAATGTCTTTTTCTGGTTGTGCTATAAAAATTCCCGTTTTGAAAAAAAAGTTCCTGTTTTGATTTTTGTAAAAGCTCTGAATTAAGCATCCCAAAGATACACAAAGTGCAGATATTAGATCAAGGACAAGAGCAGTAAAGTAGGACAGACTCTCCAGATTTTGTAGTTTGCTTTCTTTATATCTTTATGATCTAACGTAGTTATTAGATCTAAGTTTCTCTTCAGTGTTAAAGCAACTCCTTGCTTTCTAGCAACAGTTCATTTGTGCACTCAATAGATATTATTGAGTTATTGGTAATCCTGAACACCTGGAGCCTGATCATCATATAGCATCTATTCTGCCACGTTAGATTTCTCTGAGTCTCTCCTCAGGAGTGCTTTAGGTTGATGGAATGTTCTGTTTTCTTAGTGAGGCTTATATTTATAATTCATGCCCCTCCTTTTTTTTCTGCTGAGCAGGAAGATCAGTTCTTCTCCCTTTATGTAAAACGTTAGATGCAGGTAAGCTTATCTCTGTGAACTTATGCTGTTGCTCAGACCCTGCCTTTTATTTCCATGCTCAAATAGGAAGCTGCTGCAGGCCTTCCCCTCATTTCTGTTCTGTAAAAAGAAAGCAGTAATGACTGATGACTTGCTCCTCTGCAAAAATTTTATGCATAACCTTATTATATGACAGTATTGAGATGTTTTGCATAATATCTATCATGAGTGTTTCTTATTATCAATGTATTTTGTTATTGTATCTGTTCTCTAATAGAATATAGTCTCCAAAGAAACAAAGATCTTGGACATCTTTCACACCACCATATCCCCAGTAGCCAAAGTTGTCTATGGCACCTGGAAGGTACTCCATAAATGCCGGTTGGAATTAATAAATCTATTACAACTCTGCAAAGTACATATTAGTGTTTCCATTTAATATTTGTGGAATGGAAGTGGTAAATTGCCTCGGATAATGCAGTAATATGTTTATGAGGCAGAATCAGAGCCAAGTTCACAAAAACCCAAAGCCTGTACCCTTTAATTAAGCTATTCAGGCTTATCACAGCTATGTTTGGTTTATGAGGGTAATATTGGATTGAATCCAGGTTTTTTCCTTTTTTTTTTTGCCCCAAATAAGTTTGTGATTCAAAAGAAAAGTGAGTTTATCACTGTTTATAAGTGAAGTATTATGAGTGTCACAATAGAGGAATAAATGGTTTGTTATGGTGTTACAAGCAAGGGCTTAAGTAAATACTCCTGGGGAGCTATTTTAAAGACAGTGATTAATTATCTAGCCAAAAAGGGTGGAGGTTTACTTAGGGGAGAGGTACTTATTATTGGTCTGGTAAACAAACAAACAAGCAACCAAAAAAAACTTCTGAATGATTGTATAGTGCCCATGTAGACTTCTGTTCATGCCCCTACAGATGTATTCCAGGATCATAGAGTAGTCAATACAGTGACCAGACATATGAACCTTAACTATCAACTACTGCTCTAACCAGGCTCTTAGAGGCCCAGGGCTCCAGGTTTTCTTTGGTTAAAATGGTATTGCCCTATTTCCTGGTACCCTCTAGCCTTCACACAGTAATTACTATTTCATATTTTTTCTGTAAACTGCTTGGTTTCCAATATGAGCTCTGCTGTGTGTTTTTGGGGCAAATTACCTGACCTCTTTAACCAAGAGCATATTAATGCTTTGTGTGATAGGATTTTTGTGAGGATGAAATGGATTGATTTAATTAACTATGATTATAAGTAATAAATAGAGAGGTGAAGTATATATTAAGAATATGAAAGTTGTATATTGTGGGAAGTATGTGAAGGTGACCAGTAAAATCTAAGCAAATATAGAAAGGATTCATAATGCCCTTGGTCCTTGATGCATTGTTGTAAGGGTGGGTACTTGTGTGTGAAACATGTTCCACATGATTAACATGCTCTCTTTGTGATAGTAGTGGTGGTGACAGTTACTTTCATCATCTCAAGGCTGGATAAATTACCTGATCCCTCACTCTTTAGGCACCTAGGTAGCTTTTGTACATATAACCATTGTGGGAAAGACAAATATGAATCCTACATACACAGTACTTGTATGTGAGCTCATGATAAGTGGAAGCATGACCAAGGTTTTTATCATAATGTTCATTGTATTGAGTGCTTAATGTGATTGTTCAGTAACTTTGGAATTGATTCATTTGTTAATGAGATAAAATTATGAAATTTCATATTAAGTTAGTCTAACACCAGCCAAATGTAGGGATTAAAATCAATTTATGTTACATTTGAGAGGCCTTTTCTGAAGAAAAAAAATGTGTTCCTTTTATCTCTCATTGCTTCTCAGTGGTCATTTATTTAAATACAGGGAAATTAGGATTTGTGTAAAATAATCTGAACACATGTACATACTGGATTTGTGGTGAGCTAAGTCCTGATAAACTCATCTACAGCTGAAGCTATTTTAAGACACATGTCTTGAATATACCTTATCAACTGAATGTCATAACTTGAACTCACAATATTCAATTTTGTTTGCATGTGCTTATGATGTCAAGGCTAACTGAAGTCATCTGCTTATTATAATTGTTCAGTACCATGAAAGGATGCCACACAGCAAATTTTAACCCTGGAAAAGGATCAAACTTTAAAATGCAGATTTTACTGAATATGTATTGCTTTTGCACTACTGTAAAGTCTAAAAACCTTAAGTCGATCCCATCAGAATTGGAGGCTGTATGTTTAGTTTTTTCTTTTTTCTGAAAGTCAAGGATGATTGTATATATTTAGAGCTATACTCAGCTATGTATACTGAGCATGTTATGTACTTCCGCGTATTTCTCACCATTCTGAACTGTGTGATGGTAAATCATCTGAGGCACAAAGAGATGTTTCCAAGGCTAAAAATGCAGCAGATTATGGAGATATGACTTGATTCCATCTTTCAGTTTAGATCCTGGGGTTGTTGCACTGGGGCTTTCTGTCTTACTGAGATGTTTTCTTGATAACCTTAACATTTCCCAATGATAACCTTAACAAGCATATTATCTAATTTACGGATATTTGTCACTGATCGCAGTGAAAATATAGTTGAATTCAGTGTATAAAAGATTGGTCAATATATGTAGTAATGAGGAAGTCTGATAAGTCCAAAGAATAACATCAATGAAGAGATTCAGTTGATTAGAATTTCTTTTGCAGAAAAAATCCTATGCTGCGAGACACTCACATTGTTTAAATCTCTGCATATATATCTTCTCTATAAGGTAATATGTTTGCTATTCTTTTGGTTTTATATTTTATTGGTTTTAATTTTTATTAATGTGAAGAAAACAGATTTAAAATTTTTGAAATGTTTTAAATTAAAAATTTTAAAATTTGGAGGTGAATATATTGGGACCAGAGCTGGGTTCACAGACATAAGTGAATAACGTCAATGCAGATGTCTTGGCTTGTAATAAGGATTCTTTGCTCCAGATTGTTGAGCATACACATGTAAACTGACCCAGGGCTGACTCCATGAAGGTTCCTCTCTCAGAAAGTGTAATTTTATCTCTACCTTCAAATTTTAAAAATTTATATATGGGAACAAATTACATGTAATTTATATATGCAGCTTTAAAATCATGATAATTTTGACCCAACCCAGATCCCTTCCTGACTCCCATGCTCCCTTTTCTCTTCTTTAATTTTTACAATGATGTATATTCAGTTTATTTTATAATCACAACTTAACCCTGCACTAAACTTCAATAAGCAGCAAGCAAGGAAAAACACTGTTCTGTGAGAGTTTTACAAGTGTTATAAACAATAATTCAATGTCAGTTTTGCTCATAAGCAATATGCTATCATGTGCTCTATATATTAGTTATCATAAATCAGGGGAAACATAATATTTTTCTTTTTGGACCTGGCTTATTTCACTAGTAGTAATGATCTTCATTTTCACCCATTCTGTTGCAAAAGACAGGATTTCATTCATTTTATAGCTGAGCAGTAATCCATCATGTGTCATATGATCATTTCTATATCTAGCTTTGAGTTGATGGATATTTAGGTTAATTTCATATCTTACCTGTTGTGAGTTGAGCATCAATAAACATATTGGGCCTTCAAATGGAGCCAGTCTGAAGCTAAGGAGCCAGGAGCTTCTTCCAGGTCTCCCATGTGGTTACAGGAACACTAAACCTTGGGCATCTTCCACTGATTTCGCAGGCTGCAAACAGGAGCTAGATATGGAAGAAGACCAGTGACAGGAACCAGCTCCCATATGGGTTGCCAGCACTGACAGGCAGAGGATTAGCATGTAACCCAAACTTGCTTGCCCTGAAAAACAATTTTTTAATATCTTTTAAGAGAAGTTTTAAATTTACAAAGCAAAAAAAAAAAATTTTGTTTGAACATCAGAGTTTCAGAGAGAGAGAGAGAGAATATCTTCCATTCTCTGGTTCACTTCCGAGTGCCTGTAGTAGTTGGGGAAAGGCTAGGCAAAGACCAGGATCCTGAGTCTCCATCTGGATTTTCCACTGGGTGTTAGGAACTCAACTATTTGGAGCATCATCCCCTACCTTATGGGGAACAATGACAGAAAGCTGGGTAAGAGGCAGAGTAGTCAGGGTTTGAAGAAAATACTTTGACATGGAATGCATACATCCCAAATGGTGGCTTACCCATTGTACTACAATGCTTACCTTTTAATTTTATCTGTGAAATATATTAAATCTGTTCCCTTTATTTAAAATAATAAAAAAATCTAAATTTGCAAAAGCCTCAGGCTTTCTTTTTGCATTGTACTTTCTTGCCTTATCAAACATCAAAATGTACTGACCTATCAAATTACATGAATATACCTCTAAAAGATATTTAGTAAAATTTCAGCTGGTGGTTGATATCTTTATAGTGGGTTTATACTTAGTAATTTTTATTTTCCATGAATATTTGATTTTTAGATGGAACTGAAAACATTTCATAGATTCTTGAAGACCCTTAGGTTCTGGGCATCAGCACCTTGTGATAAAACTCCCTTAACTAGAAAAGATGTTAGTGGGGAGGAGAGTTTGTCATGGCCTCCTAATGAACATTAAAATCCACCGTGAAATATTAGCAGATAGACCAGATCCGTTTTCTCCAATATTAGATCTAACATTATCAAGGGGGTAGTAGATTGAAATTTGTTCACATTTTTAAAGAGTGAGCAAGGTTTTATCTACCTATATTCAAGGCATTTCTAAAGGATGTCAGTCCTTCCCCCTCCTCCCTGCCACTCTCCTATTCACCAAATAACAGTGACAACTGCAGAGACTAAAGTAAGGATCAGTCAGAACAAAACAAATATTATTTCTCACATGACTCCTTAGTACTATAAGCCTTGCTCCCTACTTTCCTATTTTGCCCGGTAGTGTGCAAAACTTGATTAAGACTCCTCAGGTTTGTGTCCTTTCCTGCGAATTGGTGAATTTGTTTTGGAATATTTATTTGATTTCTACTGACTAGGAAGAAAATAAAGTTGCTACTTTCCACATTGTGTTTTTGATGACTTGACAGTAGTACAAGTATGGTGTTTGCTCCAATTTTCAATTAAGGATCTTAAGTTCCTTCATATTTTTTTTCTCATTAATTTTCTCACCAATTCATAGATCAAACAGTAGTATTGTTTTCTTCAAAAAGTTTTGATTTTCTTTTTCATTTCTTCAGCGACACATCGGTCATTGTGCAACATGTTATTTAATTTCGTGTTGTTGTAAATTTTCTATTTTTCTTCCTGTTGTTGATTTTGTTTTATGGATTTTCATTTAAGGAAATGTATAGAAACTGTGTAATAGAGACTGTAATATGCAGATGTGATGATGCAGTGCAGTATTATGCAACGTTACTTCAAATCAAAGATGACTTTCAATGAAATTGTTAAATATATCTTGACAATAGGATGCTGGACTCTGTGCCATTGTCCACACCTACAATGTCAGGACACACTTAAATAGTAGAATAATGGACTTATGACTGTTACTGAGGGACTATACTGTTGTAATAATATAGAGGAAATAACTAGTGGGAGAGGACCTTAAGACAGGGCTTGAGAATTCCAGTGCCATGAAGTATATCATAAAACAATAAAAAAAATTTAAGCGGTAAGTGGTTTTGTATGGATTCCATGTCACTGACAATGAAAATAATGTTAGAATTTATACTTTCTAATTTCTAATTTTAAGCTATATGTTAATCTTATGCTTTTGGCCTTAATTTTCTTTTTGCAATATGCTTATGTTTTGAGGAAATGAAATAAATCCTTTGAATATTATATAGTATAGGGATAGCATTAAAATAGGAGAGTAATTCAGAAAATGTATAGAAAACATAACTGAGATGCTATAAAAATTTTTGAAATTCATGCATGAAGGGATTTTCAAAAAGTAAAACAGTATGTATATGATAAAAAGGAATGCATCTATTTTAAAATGTTTGTACATCAAAAATAAAAATATATATTTTATTTTTTCCATGGTGTTTTTAAAGTATCCTCATAGTTTCACATACTAAATTGGTGACAGAATTATCAGTTGAGATCTTCAAATTGCCTTAACAGATTAAATAAGGATATACTTTATTTCTCATGTATGTGGTTATGTTTCATATTTTAAGGATGAGAGAACTGTATTACTTAAGTATCTCATCTAAAATCATATAGGTGGATTGGCATGGTAACCTAGTGGCTAGAGTCTTCACCTTACATGCACCAGGATCCCATATGGGTGTCAATTCTAATCCCGGTGGCCCAGCTTCCCATCCAGCTCCATGCTTGTGGCCTGGGAAAGCAGTTGTCAAGGAAGGCCCAGAGCCTTGGGACCCTGCACCTGCATGGGGGACCTGGAGGAAGCTCCTTCTTCGTTTGGCTCAGTTCCAGCTATTGCGGCCACTTGTGGAGTGAATCAACAGATGGAAGATCTTCCTCTCTGTCTCTCCTCCTCTCTGTATATCTGACTTTCCAATAAAAATAGATACATCTTTAAAAATTAATAAAATAAAATCGTATATGCATTTGGATGGTTTTCCAGGAGTTAGATTTTATTTGTCATTATGAATCTTGCTTCCTTTCTGCAATAACATATCATTACCTTCCTCTTATTTCAAACTACTGGAATCCCAGAGCTGGTGAGATAGGTTCAGCTACCATTTGCAAAGTGAGAATCACTGTAAGTGCCAATTTGAGTCTTAGCTGCCATGCTTCTGATCCAGCTCCCCACTGGTGTGCCTTGGAAGGCAGTGAAACACAGTGTTATGGGTTTGATACCTGTCCTCATGAAGGGGGGTGAGCCAGTTAATGAAAGCATTCTCTCTGTCCCTTTCTTTGCCTCTGTAACTCTGCTTTTCAAAATAAATAGATAAATAAATCCATGAAAAAAACCACAAGAAGTCTTTTAATATAGTTTAGTTATTATGAAAATTGAAATTATTTTGGCCAGTGTTTGCATTTTTTTCTGTGTACTTTCCTTAAATCAAACCAATACATGCATGAATCTATTTTGTGGGGGCAGGGGAGGTAGGTAAAGGGGTTACTTATAACCATTCAGTGATTTGATGGCTTTGAGAAGTTAAGAAGTATATAGTTGAAAAATCAATATGAATACTTTTTTTTCTATGCTTTTAAGTGATCCTCCAAATGTTCCTTCAAAATGGCAGTTTATTGGCCTACTTTTAGTTCCTGCAAGCATTAGAAGCTAATACAATTGCATTTATTTTAAAATACATCATGATTCATACTTTTAATTAAACCACAGCCTTCTTTTAAACAGAAATGACCAATAAAACTCATCATAATTTCACATCCATTACTTTTCAAGGTGCTTTCACATTAATTATGTTATAGGATCTTGAAAACAATGCTGCAGAATGAGTGATGCAAATATTATCATTTTCATTTCACAGATGAAGAAACCAAGAATAGGAAGGTGAAGGAATTTGTCCAAGACTACATAACAAAGATGTATAGCAGTCTAGTTGTTTTCCAATATTGCATAATTTAGCAATATTTTCAAAGATTCTTTTTAAAAAATTGCATTGCAAACTCACAGAAGGAGGGGAACATGTGTAATGCAGCATTTTGGTTTATTACATGACACAACGTTTGGCAGATAGCAGGTGCTCAGCATGCTTGGCAAATGTTATTTGAAGTCTTGGGAGAAAGCCACCTTTTCTTTGATATGAAAGTATATTGATCTCTAGATTCTGACTGTTCTACAGCTCCCCTGAATATTAAGATAGCACCTATTAAACTCTGTGTTAGTTTTGTCTAATTGCCAGACTTCACATATAAGTTATTAGTTTCTTGAGAGTAGGATGAAATTCCATTGTCCTCTAATCCATGACTTAGCTTGGCATGTAGCAGGGATCAAGTATATGTCTGTTCAAGAGAATGTGTGAATGAATGAGCAAACAGAATGGCTCGGAGTATAACAGCAAAAGTAAGTATAGCACTGAAAAAGGAATAGAACTGGACATTTGGTCCAGTGGTTGAGGCAGCTCTTGGAATACCCACCTACCATATTAGAGTTCCTGACTTGAAGAAAACTGAATTCTTCTAATCTTTCCTCCTTCTTACAAATACCATGGGATGAGCAAATGATGATCCAACTACTTAAGTCTCTGACTTAAGGGAGACTCGGAATGAGTTCTGGGCTCTTAGGCCTGTTGTAACCCTGGATTTTGCAGATATTTAGAAAGTGAATCAGCAGGTAGAAGATTGCTTTTTAACAAAATCTCTGCCTTTCCTGTGGAACTTAAATAAACATTTTTTAAAATCAAAAAATGAAAAGGAACAGAATTGTAATAGCAAAACATTAATGTGCTTTAGTTTCATTCAATGTTAGGTAGGTAAGAAAGGTAGCAGTAATTTTCAGTGGTATATTGCCTTTCTTTTTTTAAAGATTTATCTACTTTTACTGGAAAGTCATTCCCCAAGTGACCACAACTGCTAGTGCTGCGACGATCCGAAGCCAGGAACCAGGATCTTCCTCCAGGTCTCCTTCATGGGTGCAGGTTCCAAGGCTCTGGGTCGACCTCAACTGCTTTCCCAGTCACAAACAGGGAGCTGGATGGGAAGTGGAGCTGCCGGGATCCTGGCACGTTCAAGGCAAGGACATTAGCCGCTAGGCCACTATGCTGGGCCCAGGAATATTGTCTTTTAGAAATAAATTTGAATTTCCCTTTTTTTTTTTTTTTACCATAAGGGTACCCTGTTTGTGAGCTTTCTACCAGGTCCTAAGCCTACTGGTCTCAGTTACATTATTCGGAAAAAAGAGGAAGTGGGATGTCCATTAAATGAGACAACACTTGTGCTGGCTTCTAAAACAGTGCCTGGCTTATAGGCCGAGCTCTGTGAATGTGCTTTGGTTGAGTAAACCTCAGTCTCCTTTGTCCTCATGCTCATTTAACAGTCATGGTCCTGTTAAAGCCCTCTGCTTTTTCTCAGCAAAATTGTTTCTAGGAGAAAAGACAAAGAGCTTATGGTTTCACATGAAAACCTGGCTTTCAAATGCCGTCCGAAGAGGCCAGACATGTGGTCTCGTGACCAAATCATCAGAGTACCTGAGTTTGACACTGGACTACAGCTTCCTGTTGATGCATATCCTGGGAGTCAGTAGTTATGGTCCAAGTAATTTTGTTCCTTCTATTCAAATGGTAGACTTTGCTTGAGTTCCAAGTTCCTGCTTTGGGATTGGCTCCACCGTATCTATTTGCAGGCATTTGGGGAGTAAACCAATTGATAAGGATTCTGCCTCTCATGCAACCACCTTGTCTTTGCCAGTCACATAAATAAAAAAATTATCATGTGCAGTGAAAACACTATTAACATTATTTGGAATGCCCATCTGTATACTGGTGATACTGGTTTCTTCCTCACCCCATTGGCACTTCTGAGAATTTTAGAATTTGTATTATTTCTCCATCTTAGGGTGTTAGAATGGAATTTGAACTTTTGAGCTAGATATATTAGTTAAATAACATTGTTACTCTTGATTTAGTCTTCAAGTTATTCTGAGTTCAAATTGCCCTTTGTGTGATGCTGAGCTTCAATACACACTTGAGGCGATGTGTAAATGGTAAATGCTGTCACTAGCATGGCTGCCTTACCCATCCAGCAATCCTGGGTCACCTTCATAACATCAAAATATGATACCATACATGCACCATCATAAGTAATGCTGTGTGTAGGAGTAATATATATGGAAAATGTTGATATATGGCTTATTATATTAAAATTTATGTTTTGATTATCATTTTTGTTTTATGAACTAAGCATGAGCTGTACAAAATCATTCAGAAAGGAGATCTACGTCACTTTATAAGAATGTCTATTTGTCATCCAGGCCTAACAATGTGAGAGTCAGAGGAACATTTCTAAAGATTTTATTTTTCCTCTGTTTTAAAATCCAAATTGGATGGATTATGTAACATGTAATTCTCTGCTTTACTCTAATAGTGTTATATGAAAGTCCTAGATGCAATACTCCTCCATCCTCATTTCAGAATCTTTATTAAATGTAAGTCTAATCTCACATTTTCTCTTGGTTTATCTCCCTCAGTGGCTCCCTCTCAACCACTTTGTGAAAAAGTAATTCTTGAGTGTGACAGGAGCCTTGTATTTGTGTGTGATTTCTTCTATTCCCTTTCTTATTTCCTATTTTTTAAAATTTTACCTCTTTTTATTATTACCATTTTATGATTCAGTTCCATAGGCTCCTGAGATTTCCCTTATCCCCTCTCCAATTCCCTTCCCCCTCACTGAGTTTCCCTATAACATTACTATAGTTTAGTTCCTCATACACAGTCATATGTGCATTATTGCAGGCATGGACAATGGCAGAGAGTCCAGCGTCCTATTGTCAAAATTTAGTAAACAGTTTCATTGTAAGTCCATCTTTATTGGGAAATAGACGTGCATACTGCATTGTGTCCTCACATCTGGGTATGATACACTCCATTACACAGTTACTATACAACCCCTTAAATGAAAAGCCACAATACAAAATCAACAGGAAGAAAAATAGAAATTTACAATGCCATGAAGTTAAATAACATGCTACTAGATATGATAGTCTCCACTACACAATTACTATACATCCCCTTAAATGAAAAGCCACAAAACAAAATCAACAACAGGAAGAAGAAAAAGAAATTAACAACACCATGAAGTTAAATAACATGCTACTGAATGACTAATGTATCGCTGAAGAAATGAAAAAGAAAATCAAGAACCTTCTTGAAGAAAATGATGCTACTGTATGAACTATGGTCCATAAAGAATTTAGTCAGAATAAAGTGTTTTGAAGAGACAAAAACTAACAAAAAAATCACAATCCATGAAATATAGTTTCCAGTGATCTTTGCTGGTGAAATGTATCTCCTGTAGGCAATAAATAGATGGGTTTTATTTTTAAATCCTGTCTAATAATTTATGACGCTTGACTGATGAGTTTAAGCATTTACATCCAGGGTTAATATGAATGTGTGGTAATATGGTCCTGTCATTTTAGCAATGGGTTGTTCATTGATTCAGTCTTCTATTATTTCACTGGGATGTTCTTTGAATTTGCATTTGGTTTTGGTGGGCACTATTGCTTTTCTCTGTCAAGAGAACATCTTGAAGTATCATTTGTAGGGCAGGTTTGGAAGAGGCATATTCTTTAATTTTTCTTTACGGTGGAAGAATTTTATTTCATTTTCTAAGACAAAGGAAAGCTTTAGTGGGTATGTTATCCTGGGTAACAATTTTTGCTTTTAGAATCTGGAATATGTCATTCCATTCTCTTCTTTTCTGTAGAGTTTCCTGTGAGAGGTCAGCTGTGAATATAACTGCCATTCTTCTATAGGTCAATTGACTTTTTTCACGAGCACATTTAAGGATCTTTTCCTTATGTTCAGTTGAATACAGCTTAATTATCATGTGTCATGGTGAAGATCGCTTTTGGTCAAGCCTGTTGGGAGTTCTGTGCCCCTCCTGGATGTTATTTTCCAATTCTTTCTCTAGATTAGGGGAATTTCCCCTTATTATTTCATTAAATACATTTTTAAACCCAGCTTCTCTTTCTGCACCTTCTGGGACTCCCATAACTTATAAATTTGGTCTTCTAATCATCATGTCTCTTAATTCTTTAGTACTTTTTTTTTTTTGTTTGACTGAGCTCTGCTTCCAGCTTTTTTGCTTGTGTCCCCTGGGTGACAGGAAATATCTTCTAATTTTGAGACTTTTTCTCCTGCCTCCTTCATTCTGTTTGGAGACTCTCCATTGTACTTTTAATTTGCTGCACTGTATTCTTCATTTCTGATATATCAGCTTTCGTTTGATTCATTTCCAGTGTGACATATTCCTTGAATTCCTTGAATGTGTGCTTTCTGTGCTTCTCAGTGTTGATAATAAGTTTTATAACAAGTGTTTTGAATTCTGTATCCCCCATTTTCTTGGTGTATTCCTCAGTTTGAGTTTGGCGAAGGGTTTTGCTCCTTTGCAGGGAAATCTTCAGTAATATTCATTGTGCTTCTGTCTCTTCTTTTGCTCTTGGTCATTGTACTTTGATTGTCACAGTCTTCTCCTTGATGCAGGTTTCTAAGGTGTGTGACCCACAGATCTACAGGTCGATTTTTCTTATTGCTGTTGTCATGTGGCTCTTTGTTTGCACTCTTGCCACTCTCTCCAGTGAGTTCTAATTCTGGGTTCCTATATTAGATTTCTACCATGGTCTCTGTAGCCCTAGCTCCTGGCTCACTACACCTCATCTCCTGTGATACCATACTGAGGCTGCACCATTGTCTGTTCAACATTTCTCCCACTTCAGGTTGGAGCAGGTCCTAGGGTTAGGGAGATACCCGGTGTCCTACATAGCTAGGTTGTTGGTGGTGCTGATCTTGCCAGAACCTGTTGGCCATTAGGTCTGGGGGCCACACAGACCTATTTTGACCCATACAAAGCCATCATCGATATTATTTTCCTGTGGAGCCAGTTCTTGCGAGCTCAGCACATGCACAGTTCACTGTTGTCCCTGCAGTCTTAAAGTCTTTGCCGTACTATATGAAATGGCACCTGATGTGCCACTACTAGAGTTCTTGATCTGCTGGCTGTCAGGTCTGAAGGCTACCAGTATCTACCTTGGGTGTGTAAGCTGTAGGATGCCATGTTGTTGCAGTTCACTGAACCAAAAATGAGTTCACTCCCAGCACAGTGCGTGCACAGTACTGTCCATAGCCCTTGCCCCTTAAACAAAATGGTGCCTGATACAGCTCTAGAGGGTGGACTGGGTTGTGAAATCCACTCTGTTCGTGCAATGTCCTGCTGGAATCTGCTGCTCTGTCTCTGCTCCTGGTCAAATCAAACAGACCAGCAGCATGGGCAGTTCTTTGTCTGGGTTTACCTCCTGATCTCCTGGTGAAAGTCCCTTCCCACCTGGTTGCTGCTGGAGTTCTGGCTGCAGGTGTGATTCAGATCGTCACTCGCTGAATGCTGCAAGGGTATCAGTCACCCAACACCACACCATTGTGTCTGCTGCTTTTTTGTGTCTGTCAGTCTCCAGGTACCCATCTGCTATTGTTCTGTCCTCTCCTATTTTCTGGAATGTTCCCCTCTGCTTCACACTGGCTAATATTTCTCTGTTTAAATGTGTCTTTATCCAATTCTGACATTTTGATTCTCTGCCTTTTTTTATTAGTGTTTTTTTTTTTCATGATGCAGTCACATAGGCATAGGGTTTTCTGCTTCTAATCCCCACTCATGTCCTCCCACACTCTTCCTCATTTATTATTTCAGTAACATAGTCCTTCAGCTAGTGTCACAAGTCCGTAATTCTGCTTCTTAAGTGTATTCTGACATTGTAGGAATAAGCAACTGTAGAAGTCCAGCATCCTTCTGTTAAGATAGTTAACAGTTTCATTGAGAGATCTTTTATTCAGAAGTAGAGATGTACATTGCAATATTTCTCTACTTTCCAGTGTGCTGGTATCCATTGTACAGTTCATCTATGAGAATATTTTATATACATGTGTACCTATATATCTACTTATTTTCTAATTTGCATGAATGTTAGCTTGTATCAGAGAAAATGTGATATTTGTTTTTTTGGGATTGGTTTATTTCACTGAGCATAATTGTTTCTGCTTGTGACCTTTTTGTTACAATGATAGAATTTTTGTTGTTGTTGTTGCTGAGTAGTATTCCATGGAGTATATGTACCACAGTTTCTTTATCCATTCTTTTGATGGACATCTGGGTTGTTATCATGTCTTCACTTCTCTAGATTGTGCTGCTACAAGTGCACTTTGTAGGCCACTTCCTCATATGTGGATTTCACTTTATTTGAATATATTTGTAGGAATGGGATATTTTGGTACTACAGTAGATCAGGTTTTAGTTGTGTTAATACTGTCTCAATACTGACTTCCAGAGTGGCGATACTAGCCTTCACGTCCACCAACAATGGAGTAGCGTAACGTTTTCCCCACATCCATGGCTGCAGGCTATGTTTGTATTTTTTTCTGAATGTAGCCCAATCTCACTGGAGTTAAGAAGAACCTCAATGTGGTTTCTATTTGTATTTCCCTAATAGCTAGGGAGCCAGGCATTTTATTGTGTGTCTGTTAGCCACTTGAATTTGTTTTTTTGAAAAGTGCCTGTTCATTGCCTTTGCCTGTTTCTTCATAGGGTTGTTTGTGTTGCTGTCAATGAATTTCTGAAGGTCTTTGTAAATCCTGGGTCCTATCTGTTGTGTAATGTACAAATATTTTCTTCCATTCGTTGGTTGCTTCTGCACTTTTTGGTTTGTTCCCTTTGCTGTACAGAAGCTTCTTAGTTTGATATAGTTCTGTTTGTTTATTTTGGCCTTGCTTGCCGTGCTATTGGTGATTTTCCTAAACATCTTCACTAATGGCTTATCATGTGCAATGATTCATATGTCTTCCTCTAATAATTTGATGGTTTTGGATGCAGGTATAGGTCCTTGATTCATTTAGAGATTATTTTTTGCATAAGATGACAGGTGGAGGGCAGTCCTGTTTTTTACTTCTGCAAGCTACTATCCAATTGTTGCAAAAACATTCGTCAAAAAGATCAGACTTTTTCCCTGCATTATTTTCAGTTCTCTCAGCTGTACATGAATGAGCTCACTTCTGGGTTCTGGTCCATTGATCTTCTCTTTTTCAGTACGAGAATGATTTGCTTATCATTATAGTATGTCTTGAGATTTGGAATTCTGTTTCCTCAAGTTTTATTTCTATTCTTCAAGACAGCTTTAGCTGTTCATGATTTCTTGTGAGGCCAGATGAACTTTGTATGGTTTCTATTTCTGAGAAGAATGTTTAGATTTTCATTGGGAGCACAGTGAATCTGCAAGTTACATTCAGTAAAACGGACATTTTGGTTATATTAATCCTGCCAAACCAGTAACATGATACATTTTTTCCATCTATTAATGTCTTCTTCTATTTCTTCTTTTTATACTTCATATTTCTCATCATAGAGCTCTTCTATTTATTTGGTTGGATTGTTCCCAGATACATAAGATTCGTCTCTACTATTTTAAAGAGGATAGGATTGTACTTACAAATTCTTTTTTAGCCGTGCCATTATTAGTGTACACTAGCACCATCAATTTATGTTCATTTTAAAAATCCTGTTACTGTGTGAAATTCTCTCATGAGTTCCAGTAGTCTCTTGATTGAGTCTTTTGATTTTCCTGTTTATAGACTCATGTTGATGAAATGGTGGTAAATTTTATCAGATGCCTTCTCTGTTTCTATTGAGATGGATTATATGTTTTTTATTCATCAGTTTGTTGATGTGGCATATCACTCTTGTTGATTAGCATATTTGGCATATTGATTAGCCAAATATTGATTAGCATATTGGCATCCTTGCATGCCAGGAAAAGTTTCACCTGTCCAGTGAATGATCTGTCTGATGTAATGTTGGATCCTACTGGTAATATTTTGTTGAGGATTTTTTCATCTGTGTTCATTAGAAATACGAGCCTATAGTTCTCTTTCTCTCTCTTGCCTCTGTCTGAGTTTGATACAAGGGTGATATTGGCTTCATAGAGTTTGGAAGGATTGCCTTCCTTCCTATCATTTTGATTAGCCTGTGGAGGACTTGGAAAAGTTTTACGTGAAATGTTTGGCAGAATTCAGTAGTAAAATTATATCCTAGTTCTTAACTAATCATTGTTTCCATTGGCTATTCTGCATTTTCCTTTGCATATTATGATGTTTCTTTCCTCTGTTCTTTCCTAAAATTGTTTCCCTTCTCCAGGAAATGTCACATCACTTCCCTATATAACAATATTTCTGTAGCACCTACTTCATTTGGGTCTCAGTTTAGTTCCTAAAGCTCCAGAGAAATTCCCTTGGTTGTCCATGCTTGTATTGTGTATTCTTGTAGTGCCTTGTACTTTCTTTATGACATTTATGACCATGTATTTTGTATTTTCTTTTTTTTGAAAGATTTATTTTTATTATTTTTTTATTGGAAAGGCGGATATACAGAGAGGAGAGACAGAGAGGAAGATCTTCCGTCCCATGATTCACTCCCCAAGTGAGCGCAACAGCCGATGCTATGCCAATCTGAAGCCAGGAGCCTCTTCCGGGTCTCCCACATGGGTGCAGGGTCCCAAAGCTTTGGGCCATCCTCGACTGCTTTCTAGGGCCACAGGCAGGGAGCTGGAAGGGAAGCGGGGCTGCCGGGATAGAACCGGCGCCCATATGGGATCCTGGGTGTGCAAGGCGAGGACCTTAACCACTTGCGCCACCACGCAGGGCCCCATGTATTTTGTATTTTCTTTTTCCACCTTCTCCATTACATTTTTATGTCCATAGAGATAAAGACACTACCATCTCTGCTTTAGTAGCCCAACATCAGGTTTCTTGCTAACTCTTTGAATGAGTTAGCAAAACTTACCTATTCCATTGGACCAGTCTGAATTTGTAATGGTGAGTCTTTAATAAAGGCATTCCTTATACTACTTATATGTAACAACCCTTTTTAGGCCTACCATGGAGTTTCACATACAGCAATTGACATACAGCAAAAAAGTCAAGACTTGTTTGATGGTGGATCTGTTAGTCAAGCAGTAAATTGACACAAGATGGCAGAAAAAATTAGAAAGAAATTGAAACTGGTGTTTATAGTGACAACCATAAATTAAGAAGAAAATGTTGAAAAATGTTCACAGAGAAAAATTTTAAATTGAAACAACTTTATCTTCAATAAAGAGAATATTTCTTGCGCAAATCTTCCTGTAAACACAGGAAAAGTTTTTAAACTGGAAAACATTTGCAACTAATCAGCAGAGAATCAGGCTCTGATTTTTTAACAGATTTATTTCATTGGAGGGTCAGATTTACATAGAGACAAACAGAGAAAAAGATCTATATCTGATGGTTTACTCCCCAAATGGCTGCAGTGGCTGGAGCTGAGCTGATCTTCAGCCAAGAGATTCTTCCAGGTTTACTACATTAGTGGAGGGTCCTAAGGCGTTAGGCCATCCTCTGCTCCTTTCCAAGGCCATCAGCAGGGAGCTGAATGGGAAGTGGCTCAGTTGAGACATGAACTGGCTCCCAAATGTGGTGTAGCATTTGCAAGCAGAGGATTAGCCAGTTTAGCCATTGTGTTGACCTTCCAGGTTCTGAATTTATCATAACTTTTGGTAGTTTTTTTTTTTGAGGTTGTGTCATCTTACATGTGAGCTACTTGGGTATCATATATTGATATTTAAACATCAGACTGTGGGGGAGATGGGAGGTTTGCACTGTGGTTATGATGCCCCTTGAGATGCTCGCATCCCCGATTGGAGTATCTGAGTTCATGTCCTGTCTCTGCTCATAATTCCAGCTTACTGCCAGTGTGGGTTCAGTGAAACAACAAGTTATGACTCAAGTAATTCATCTTCAACTGCTTACCCAAGCACATTATTGCAAGGTGGATCAGAAGTGGAACATTGGTCTCCAACAATGCTCATTTGGAATTCTGGTGTTGCAGACAGTGGCTTTAAACATTATGCTACAGTAGAGGCCTTGCCCATTTTATTTTTAAACCATTTACATACTTATTTACATGGCATAAGGACTTGCAGGAAGATAGAAAGAGAGACAAAGAGAGAGAGAAGACAGAGACAGAAAGAGAGAGAGAGAAAGATATTGGCCAGAGAGAGCCATTATCTCTGGTTCACTTCAAAGATACCTACAACAGCCAAGATTGAACAGAACAAGCACAATCAGGAACTCATTACAGATGTCCCACATGAATGTTAGGGACTCAGCTCTTGAGCTGTCATTTGCTGTATCCCAGAGTCATCGCTTGTTGCCTTCTTATGCACATTAGCAGGAACTTGGATCAGAAGTGGGGCAGCTGGGGCATGAATCAGCACTTTGATGGGGGGATGTAGGCTGTTGTATAAGATAATCCTTTTGTTGTTAAAAATTTTTTTTTTGGAAGAAAATATTTTGAAATGTAGGAAAGTGTTTTATAGTAATTTCATAATACGAATAGCTTTTCTCATTTTTTTGTTTTATGGATTTTTAGTGTGTGTAAATTTTAAACTGTTTTTCATCAGATCTTTTTGTTTCGTTGTCAGTGAACAATGTAAAGTACTCCTACACATGATTGGATTTTTTAAAATTTATTTTAGAGGCTGAGGGCTTTGGCCTGGCCCAGTTAAGAGCTTTGTGTCAGTTTGAGACATGAGCAACAGATGAAAGATCTCTCTTACTGCCTCCTTTCCCTCCTTGTCTCTTTCCTCCTTCCTTTCCTATCTCTAAATAATTCTACCTTTCATATAAAATAAATAAATCTGCATAAAAACCAAAATTTTAAAGGAATAAATGTAAGAGAAATATAGTACAATATTTTCAGTGTAATTGATGAAGGAGTGTAATTTTGTTTTTGAAAGTAGCTGAGTAAATTTTCAGGTTTTTTTTCTCCACAAAACATAAATATGTGAAATTGTCCATGTTGTTTCGCTCTATGCAGGTATTTCCTAATATATATTACTTTATATATTATATATATATTATATATGCTGAATTTAACATCTATATTTTTTCTTTTAAGCATGATTAGTAAGGACATAATTATTAGTTATCATCACTTAGATCCCAAGTAGCAAGGCTGGACATGTGTTAGGATTTTATTTGCTTCAACGTTAGTGGCTGTAATTTTTTGCTTCACTCCACTGCCTTCCTCTTAAGTCCTTTGAAGCAGTCTCACTGGAAGAGACCTTTCAGTCTTCTCAGTTGGGGTATGGTGACTGTCATTACCTGGGTATAATTTGCTGGGGTGGGTGCAGGTCCCATTTCATTCATGCTGATTCTTCACTCCAGTGAAATCTACTGTCCTCTCTCTCATATCCTCTAACTTAGACTGGTTTACAGGGTAGAAATTGAAGCTAAAGAGTGTCATTGTTTTCCAATGATCTTGTATGTTTTGTCATGGGGAAAATCTGGAAAATCAAATTTGTTGCTGATTCATTGAGAACACTCCCACATATTCCTGCAAATGTGAACATTTTGTTCTGTAATTTCTTTATTTATAAAGCAGGAGTAATAATTTTTCTCTGTTTTTAACATTGTGGGGATTGTGAGGAAAGAAAGTTTTTATGGACAGTGCTTGAAAACCTTCAAACTGTTGCTGTTGACTTTTGATGTTGTTATTAACATTGTTATTTTTAGAAATCTTTATGTTCTATCATTAATCAAAACAGTGGCATTGGAATTTCTAACTTTTTTCTTCTACAATAGACTATTTCACACATAAGGACAAAGACAACTGTGGTTGTCTTTAGCATTCAAGCTTCAAGTGTGTTGAAGGTTCAGGCCAGGACATCTTGGGGCTAGACAAAATCTGATGTGATTAAAGGTACAGCATCCTGTACCTACTGCAATTCTTACTGCAATCCTGTTTTTATTAGATGTTATTATACATAGGAGTAGCCTGTCTACCCAGCCTCCTCCTTCCAGAAATGTTTGTGGACTTCTAAGAATGTTCATACTGAGGAGACATTAGACCTCTCATTAAGTGAATAAATTTAATTCTTGGAAAATTGTATTTTGATAAGACAGTTCATATGATGAAAATGACAATTAACATATATTAATACTGTATTAAATATCTCAAAGTGAAGGTATCACCATGTGAATGTTGAAGGCAGAAATAGATCCACAGGCTGCGTTGTAGCTTATAAAACCTTGTTGTGTTTCTTGTTATTGGGAGTTTAATGTGCATTTCTCTGGATTTTATTAAGATTTGTATAAGGATTGTCAGTAAATTAACTCCCTTAATGAAAATGCACCCTAAATGATCCTTGAAAAACTAGGGTTAAAACTAAGAAAGTTCTGGAGAAAGAGAGCAGCCTCAGCCCTGCTCTAGCAGGCGTTTGGGAGAGAAAAGGGGGAAGAGTCTGTCCCTTTCTCTCTTCTCTGTCATAATGCCTTTCAAATAGAGAGCCAAACTTTAATAAAAGAGATACTCTTTCAATAAAATGAAATGTTTTTAAATATTTATTATTGCAGTAGAAAAGTATATAAAAGATAGTGAAGATAGGACCCCACAGAATGACTTCACACTAGTGTTGACAGGATCATGTGAGAGAGGGCCTTTGCCCTTGTTTTGCTTTTCTCTCATTCTGTGTTCTCTCTTCACTTCTCTTGAACTCCAATCACTCTTGCCTTCTTGGTTTCTTGTAATATAACTTACTACCCTTTTATTTTATATGCAGTTTTCTACCTGAAACGTTTTATCAATAACACTTTCAGCATTTACTCTTTCCGCATTATTTTCTAGTTCTCAATGAATGACTCTTGCTGAGAGAACTCTAGCTCCACATTCTTTTTTTTTAAGATTTGTTTATTTTTCATGGAAAGGCAGATATACAGAAGGAGAGACAGAAAGAAGATCCTCCGTCCACTGATTCAATCCCCAAGTATCCACAATGGCTGGAGCCTAGCTGATCCAAAGCCAAGAACCAGAGCTTCTTTTGGGTCTTCTATGCTGGTGCAGGGTCCTAAGGCTTTAGGCCATCCTTGACTGCTTTCCCAGGTGGGAATTAGAACTAGTATACATAGGGGATCCTGGCACAAGCAAGGCAAGGACTCTAGCACTAGGCTACCACACCAGGCCCTCTCTCCTGGTTTTGATCAACCCTGACTGATACTTGTGGGTATTTGGGTAGTGAACAGACAGAGCTTTCTAGGTAATCCCCACCAGTTTCTTTCTCTTACTCAAATAAATACTTAAAAAAAAAACATAGGGTATACAACATTTAAGTTTCCAAAGGAAACTTCAATCCTGTTCTTGCTGAGGTCTTCTTGCTTTCATCACTATCAACATTGTCTATTGTTTGGTTCTCAGAGTATAGACTCCTTCCTATGTGACCAAATAAAATATACTTCAAATCTTGAAGAACTCACTGGATAGAAGTAGACTGTTGATTGGCTTACTGAAACAGAGGAAAGAGAAGAAGGCTATTACTCTTTTCATCATTGCATTACTTCCTGGAGTTTTGCCACCATAAGATGTGATATTGTCCCCTATATATCAAAGCCCAACAGAGACAAATGTACACTCTGGAACTCTGGTCAGTTTTCTGGCTAGTGATGTTTTATGTGTAAAGTTCTAAAAGTTAAAATTTGTTGTATAGGCATCTGATTCTAAAACCCAACTTCCTTCTCAATTGAGAGTTAGCCCAGTTTCCTAGTCACAATCAGTTTAGGCAGGAAAATTAACTTCGTTTTATTAACTTGTTCTGAATAGCTCTTTTTATTCATCCAATTTTCTTCAAATTTCTTCCAGCTCTTTTAAAAATTGAGGTTTCCCTCCCACTGCCCCATTCTAAAATGCACATCCTCGTTGATTCTTCTTTAAATTCTCCCAAGCAAATATCATTCAAGTGTATTGCAATTATTTGCAAGTAACTTCCTAAGGAAAAGTAGGAATTGGAAGGAATTCCTGAAAACTAGGTAAGGGCTTCATATTAAAATAAAATATATATATATATTCAAAACTTCAAGTCTTTCCTTTTAAAAGAAAATGAATGAAAATGCATTTTTGCTACTATTCTATTCAACATTTTTCACCTGAGGTCTTCTCCAAACTGAGAAATCGCATTCAGGAATTTAGCTGTTTTAAAAATATAAACACAATTTTATTTCCATGTAGTCTGATTTTCTGTAGTGAAGATTTGAGAGAAATCTCCAGAATTGTTAGGATTTTAATATAATGCTACTACATATCAGATTCATATACAGAGCCACATGTGAGAAAATCACAATAACATGCAGACAAGGTAAATATAACAAGAATATATAAATGCAAGGTAGCAATCATCACAGAGAGAGGAGGAGGATTTTTAAAGTATTTATTTATTTATTATTGGAAAGGCAGGTTTAAAGAGAGAAAAATATTTCTACTGGTTCACTACACAAGTGGCCAAAATTGCTGGATCTGAGCTGATCTGAAGCCAGGAGCTAGGAGCTTCTTCCATTTCTCCCATGCGGGTGCAGGGTCCTAATGATTTGGATCATCCTCAACTGCTTTCCCAGGTCACAAGCCGAGAGCTGGATGGGAAGTGGAGCAATCAGGACATGAACCAGTGCTCATATGGGATCCTAGCATGTGTCAGGCAAGGATTTAGCCACTCAGCCATCGTGCCTGGCCCAAGAGTGGATTTTTAGTGTATATGCTGCCGAAGAAAGCACCAAGAATGGTTTTTTGAGGGCAGATAATTTCAAGTAAAACTTAGTGTCCTGATTTGCATTGAAAGATCTGAAGGTGACAAAGTACTAGCATGAGTTAAATATGAATTCACAGTATACTTATTTACCATAAAAATTACAATATTTAGACATATAAACATACTATCATTGCAGATCTCTGAAAATAATACAATTCCTAATATGACTCTTTGGAAGCAATCAATTTATGTGTAGATTTATTTCATTATGTTTTTAAAATAAAATTTCTAATTTTTGTGCAATTAGATCCCTTAATTTCAATTATTACTAATGTCTTCACCTTCATTTAATTGTTTCAAATTGTCAGTGACCATAGTTTTGTCATTAGAATGTGGATTTAAATCCTGACTATAGCAATTGCACTCCTTTTGATATCAATGTAACAGTTATCTTTCTAAGTCTTAATTTTATTTCCCTCATAAGATTAATATTGTGGCACCTACTTCATATAGTTGTCAGGAGAATAAAATAATACAATGCCTGTAAAACATTCAGATATGTCATGAATGTTAGTTGTTGCCTGTAGCCCTTCTGTTTTGGCTCTTTAGGGTTAATAATTGAATGAAACAATCTGAGTAAAACTCATAGCATAATGCCTGGCACTAGTGTTTCCACAGTCTTTTTTCTTAGGCAGTTTAAAAATCAGTTTTTAAATCGTATTCAGGGGACAGAGGAGGGGAGGGAAGGAATGGCGAGGGAAATGGGATGGAATTTTCCACCTCTTGGTTCACTCTTCACACCAGTAATGGCTGGGTATTCCTTAAAGCCATGAGCCAAGGACTCAGTCCAGGTTTCCCATGTGGGCGGTAGGGTCGCAGTTACCTACTGCCTTCCAAGTTCTGCATTGATAATCAGCTGCATCTGGGAGCTGAAGCCAGGGATTCAATCAGGCACTATGATACTGCATTCTGCGGGCGTTTTAGGCAGTGTCTTAACTGTTGGACCAAACATCTGACTCTCGCTATTTTTATCTTTTTATTGAAAGCCAGAGAGTGAAGGAGACAGAGAAATATCTGTTGTCTGTTCCTTCACCCCCAGATGGCCATCACAGCCAGTTTTGAACCTGGTTGAACTGGGAGCCCAGAACTCAATCTGTATCTTATAAGTAGGCAGCAGGGACCCAAGTTCTTGTGCTTCAAAAATGTGCCTTCATGGGAGGCTGGATCAAAAATAGAGTAACCAGAGCTCAGATTATGTACTTTGGCATAGGATCCAGCCATGTGCTATGTGTCAATGTAGACCCTTTCCCCTTCACGTATCTTGATTCCACTTCACCCCCTCACTCCACTCCAGCTGATTTTTAATTAATTGCATAAGTTTTTCCAAATATTATGTTGCATGTTTGATTAAATTTGATTAATGTATTTAAAGTTACTTTTGGAGGCAAATAATCCTGTTATTATTATGTGATAACTTGAATTATAACTTTGCTCATTAAAATCAGAGAGACAGTAAAAAAGGAGACTTTTTTCCCCCTCGTTCACTGTAATGAATGCTTTCAACTTTAAGACCTGGGCTAAGCAGGAAACAGGAGCCTGAATCTCAGTGTGGATCTCCCAGGTAGGGCAGAGGGATCCAACTCTTTGATCCATCATCTAATGACTACCAGGATATACATTATCAGGAGTCTGGATCAGAAGCAGAGTAGCTATAATTCAAGTCAGGCACTCTGCTACAGGATGCAGGCATCCCGAGCATTGTCTGCACTGCTGTGCCCAGGACCGCCCCCCTTCGTATTGTTTAACTTAGGACACATACATAGGTTTAGCTGTTTTTGTGCTGCTGGAACCTCTTCCACTTTGATTCCATGGAGGAGAAATCTTTTTTCATTTCCCTTAAGTTTCCATAGTGCATATGTTGCATGCAAATAAGATGATTATTTGTGCAAGCATTTTTTTTTCAGGGATAGGGCTTCAATGTTTCAGGCAGGTGTTAATGAAATCAAAGGTAAATGCATAATCAAGAGTGAAGAGTACCTAGCTGAACAACGAGCTTGAGGGAGAATTCTGAATTATATCACAGATCTGAAATGGATGACCAGGAAATGTTGAAAACTAAATGAGGAGAGCCAAGGACCTCAGGAGCTTTAAAAGAGCCTGGAGTGGCTGACTGAAAGAGTTTTCTGGTTTGGAGTTTTTACTAGAATGCTATCTCTCTTTTCATGGTTTATTTTTCCAGATTTTTTGTGTCACAACACAAGTAGGTTGGATGTGCTTTTAAAAGTTGCATAGTAGGGCCCGGCGGCATGTCCTAGCAGCTAAAGTCCTCCCCTTGAACACACCCGGATTCCATATGGGTGCCGGTTCTAGATTCTAATCCCGGCAGCTCTACTTCCCAGCCAGCTCCCTGCTTGTGGCCTGGGAAAGCAGTTGAGGATGGCCCAAAGCCTTGGGGCCCTGCACCCGTGTGCGAGACCTGGAGAAGATTCCTAGCTCCTGGCTTCAGATTGGCACAGCACCAGCCATTGCAGTCACTTGGGGAGTGAATCAACGAACTGAAGATATTCCTCTCTGTCTTTCCACCTCTCTGTATATCTGACTTTGTAATTAAAAAAAGGTGCATAGTAGATATGGCTTCTAATGAGAGATAAACTCATCAAGCTCTTGGATATTATAATTTTACAAAAACAAAGCATATTGTTACATATTAAATTGTTTCTGAAAAATATATAGAGATTCTCCATTTTGGATAAAGGTAGTTGATAATGAAGTATGCACACATTTGAGAAAGCACACATGAACAATACTCATTTGCTCTTTGCTCTGATTTTTAGGTGAGTAATGAAAACTCTGGAGTCTAGCTAATTGGCTCAGTGTGAGAAGAGCCAGGAATTATTGTATAGCCCTGTTCCGATGCAATCATCAACCTATATCAGCTCTAATGGCAAGGCTTCCAATTGCTAATCAAATGAAAAGAATGTTTTTATCAAATTGTCACTTCAGACTTGTATAAAGGAAGTGTATTTTGATATGCTGAGTTTTATGGCATAATAGAAAGAGAACTAGGAATTGGAGGATTCTGATTTTATAATAGGCATGACTGACAAAGCCTTTGAGAAAATTGACAAGTTAATGTTAATGGGATCTCTATTAACCTATGAGAGGTATCATATGTAATCGGTAATTTATTTTTAAATGAGTGCAAATATACTTTGCTGGGAATGAAACAGGGAGCTTTTGATAATTTCAGTGTTCACACAGAGATGTAAAATTTGAAAGAGAAGGAAGTAAACTAAAGATTTCCTGGTGCTTAAATATCAAACAAATTTCCCTCGTCATACTGTACTTAAAGTATTGTTAATGACTTATTACTAATAAGTGTAGATAACTACAGTTTTGTACCCTAGTCATATTTGATCATTCATTTATCTTGTCTTGAAATAGATGAGAAAGATATTGACAGCAAGGTAAAGTGTAAAGCAAAGAATTTTGGAATTCAAATCCTTCATTTATTGTTTCCTGGTTTTAAGACCTTGAGAAATTTTAAGTTACACTCTTAGTTTCCTCACCTTTCTAAATCCTACTTTACTAAAACTTCTCTGTATTTTACACCCTAGACATTTCACTGTTAAGGGGTTACTTTTCTCTTTTAAGATATATGTATTTTTATTTTTATTTGAAAGGCATATTTTACAGAGAGTGATGGGGAGATTAAGAGACAAAGTCTCCCATCTGCTGGTTCACTCCCCGATAGCTGCAATGATCAGAGATGAGATAATCTGAAGCTGGGAAGCAGGAGCCTCTTCCCAGTCTCTCATTTGAATGCAGAGTCCCAAGGACTTAGGCCATTCTCTATTGCTTTCCCAGGCCATAAGCATAGAGCTGGATTGGAAGTGGAGTGGCCATATGAGAAGTCAGAATCACAAGGTGAAAATTTAGCCTGTTGAACCACAATGCCAGCCCCAAGGAGATATTTTTCTCAGAGTTGTGCAAATACAGGATTGGTGCTTTTGAATTGGGCCTTATTAAAGTGTATCCCTTGATGCTTCACTTGCTTTAGTCCTAGCTCTGCTTCCCTGTGTGGTTAGGATTATTCTTGGGAGCAGATGAATGAGAAGTGGGTAGTAAAGTGGTACTAAAAGAATTATGCAGAAACCATATGATGAAGGAATTTATAACGTGTACTGAAAATTTTACTTTATCCCAAATATTATGAGGAGTGAATTAAAATGTTTTAACAGAGGAGCAACTTGTTTAGAATATCATTTGAGAATAATAATTTTGGGTAGTGGGTGAGGAGAGGATAAGATTGGTGGGGACCAATGCTCAATCAGAGCAAGTCACATTGAAAGGTAACTATGTGATTATGATTAGATGAGAGATGGCAATGTCCACCACGGTCATAAAAGCACTAGGATGGGAGGACAGAAAATGTGGGAAAGGAGGGTATAGAAGTGGGCAAGAAGAATCAGGCAAGAACCACCATGAATGCCAGAATTTAAAGATTAAGCATAGGATAAAAATACAGAAAAATTTTTTAAAAATTAAAAAAAAATGTCAGGAAGATATGAAGAAATCTACATAGGCTCACAGAAAACAAAACAAAATAAAACCCTAAAAGCTAGTCTGGGCCTACCTTGCAAAATACTCACCCCATACCTTTGTATGTCCTTTGGTGGAACACTGATATTTATTTCTGAAATGTGAAAATTCACTTGTCTCAGATTACTTTCCTGGCCTGTAACCTCAAATATCCAGTTCATTCTCAGTTGCATCATCTTTGTACTAAATTTGCTTTTAGGTCTTTTCTTCTGGTCCTGACTTTCTCTTTTATGCTTTGCTAAAATTTCTATTATCTTCCTGAACCACATCTAGGTTTTTGCCAGGTTTTTCCTGACTCAAACAAAAGAGAATCAAAGAGCCTTTTCTGCAGATTCCATCATTATTGCCAGTGGTTACTTGGCAGCAAGTATTGGCTTATTGATCTCATGGTTCCTCTGGCCAGTCCACAACAAACCTGCCTGACAGTCCACCACGTAGATCTCACTTGCTTGATACTGCCAGTAGGAAAAGTAGAATGATAAATGTTTAACTTATATAAGTTCTGTTAAATTCTATCTGAATTATATATGAGCTGGGGAGTATTAAATATTGAAGAACATCAACAATTCTAAATATGCTGAAAAAAAGGGAAAATGGCATATATGTGAATCATTGTTTAATGAACTCTCCAAGAAGTCATCACAAATTCAAAGAATTTTCTTTGCAATTATTCCTTAGGCTTGTATCTGGCTTGGTGGAAAATGCCATGAAAAGACAAATTCCTGGGTCTTTTTTTTTTTTTTTACTGTTGGACCTTATTATTATTATTATTATTATTATCAGAAAAGTCAAGTGCTAAGCAAAGCTGAAAATGATGTTTGGCTCTTTAAGAGGCTAGCCAAGACGGTCTCCTATGCTTCCTTGATTCTTTCTGAACAGATACAACTCAGTGTGGCATACTAGCCTGAACAGTAAGATGGCTTAATCTAGTTCTTACTGTGAATGTAACTCTTTGTTTGATATTAGGGGAGTTTACTATTTCTAAAGCCTTGTTTGAAGGGCTTAAAAGGTTGGATTAACTTATTCTAAGAGCCTTTTTGAATCCGGGAGCCCAGCATCTGCAAAACTAATGTTGCTTCTGAAATCTTTATCATGCAAAAAGATGAGTTTTGAGAAAAATAAATGAATTTTGTCTGAATGGGTTTTTCTGGTCATGTGATTATTTACAAGGAATGTGAGAGATGGAAGAAAATTCAGAAAGTAGTTTTTACTGTAGTGACTTCTTTAGTGTCTATAGATGCTCTAGTTGCAGAGAACTCATTCTTTCTAGAGACATTATGTTCTATTGTTGGATTGATCAGATGGCTAGCAATTTCATCTTTATATTAATCTGAAATCCATCTTTTAAGATTCCTGTCAGTTGCTTCCACATTCTGTCAAATGAACAAACTTGGCTAAAATCCCATCATTACTAATTAATTGATTAAGAGAGTATGGCTGTCCTTAAGCTTCTCTGAGTTTGTTTGAAAGGTCTTCAAAAAGTTCACAAAAATGTGTATTATGAAAGAAACTCTATGGATTTCAAAACTTTTGGCACAAAAATGAATTTACATTGTAATGACCTTAGCCATGACATTCTCTAAGTGCCACGTTACTTCTTCACCTCAAAATGAATATTTTATTCGTGTAACCCAAGGTATTATGACTAAATTGAGATAAAACATACATGTGATCTGTATATCTAGAAAAGACTTCACAGAAAATGTTGTAGTTTGCAAGCATCATGAAGTATGGACAGCAGTTTACCATAGGTAGTGTGTGGAAGAGTTAAGTAGACAGCTTACACTTTTGGCACAGAGAAGAGCATAAGTAAGAGCATGAACTTGTTAAAATCAAGTTAAAAATATAGTGTTCACTTTAGCTTAAAAGGTGAGTGTGTAGGGCCAAGGTAAGATCATGACAGGAAGATAATCGAAGAAAAGTTATAGGCATACGAAGAAGGGAACATATACCGTGCAATAATTAGCATTACACTTCCAATTCTAGTTGTATAAATTACCACCTGTATTAATAAAACATTTATCATTTCCTTTTTAAACTCAGTTTCTCAAGGAAATTATAGTGCTTTGCTTATTAATTGAAATTATTAGAAAGAAACTAAATTATGTTTATCAAGAGTGCTTTGAAAGCTGTAAGGTGGGAGCCAGCGTGATGGTTTAAGTGGTTAATCCTCTACCTGCAGGTACTGGCATCCAATATGGGCACCAATTTGTGTCCTGGCTGCTCCACTTCCAATTAAGCTCCATTCTTGTGGCTTGGGAAAGCATAGAGGATGGCCCAAAGCCTTGGGAGCCAGCACCTGTGTGGGATACCTGGAAGAAGCTCCTGGTTCCTGGCTTCAGATTGGCTCACCTCTGGCCAATGTGGTCATTTGGGTAGTGAACCAGCAGTGGGTGAAAGATAATTCTCTTTGTATCTCTTTCTGTAATTCTGTCTTTGCAATAAAAACAAATCAGTCTTTAAGAATAGAAATAGTAAAAAAAAAAAAAAAAGAAAAAGAAAAGAAAAGGAAAAGAAGCCAAAGTGATGTTTTATTATTAGTTATCCAGGTATCACAGGTTGAATGAAAACAAGGATTGACTTAGCTCATGCCATCAATCATAATTTTAAAAAATATTTATTTTTATTTGGAATTCAGATTTACAGAGAGAAACAGAAGGAGAGAAAAAAAGATTTTTCCACCTGTTGTTTCACTACCAATGGCTGACGTTGAGCTGACCTAAAACCAGGCTCCTGAAGATGCTTTCCAGGTTTCCACTTGGATGCAGGAGCCTGAGGATTTGGGTCATCCACAGCTGTTTTCCCATGTCTTAAGTAGGGAGCTGAATCAAAAATGGAGAGGCAGGACATAAAGTGGTGCCCGTATGGTGTGCCAGTGCCACAGGAAAATAGCGTGTTAACACCACTGCACTGGCTCCATCATCATGACTTCTTTCCTGGATCTTTGTGTAGACTTTCTGCCTCTCTTATGTATAATGTAGACCTTTCCATGCTGCTATGTTCATTAGCTTTACAGAACTCATTTCTACTCAGATAGTTTCTGTTTTCACACTGAAATGAAATGCAAGTGAATATGTGATTTCTCATATATGAAGTGAGGTATGCATGAGCAGGGCAACATTAGGGCTCGTTGTCTGCCATTGAGTCCTGGTAGCCATCTGACCTTGTGGTCATGTTGGTCGGTTGTGGAAGGCAGTTGCAGATGTTGTCCTATCCTTCTAAACAGGCCTTCTTCGTCTTTACATCACTTGGTGAACTCTGTGTTGAATTAGATGACCCTCTGCGAATCCTCACAGGACTCTTCTCATTTTCCGTATATTTCTTTAGTTAAAATATGTTTTAAAAAATGTCCTCTTTATACATCCATCTTGACTCACAGTTAATTAGAAGTGTGTTGTTTAGTTTGCAAGTTGTTTAATTGTAAAATTTCCCACATACTGTTTTCTATTTTATTTTTATTTTTTAAAAAATGTTTCTGCCAATCCTTTTATTTTAAATAAATGGTTTTTTTTTTAATGACTCAGTGGTTGTTCTGCTTTCTTGTATGATTGAGGATACTTGAAACACAAGTGTATTCTATGGTTTTTGAGTGGAATATTCTACACATGACCATTAGAACTTTTGGCTGATGACAATGTTGAGTTCTTGTGTGTTTATACAGAATGAGTCTGTTTGTGACATGCCTGATTATTAATGTGGACTTATCTGTTTTTCATTTCAGTTATGTTTCTTTTTGGTTTTGATTTTTTAAACATTATTTGATAATGTTTCTGTCTCTGGTAATTTGCTTTGTCTAGCCTTTCTGGTTTTTCTTTTGACAGTGATTTACATAATGTTTCTTTTTTTTTTTCTCTTCATCTTGCCAATGTTGTTACATTAGAAAATTAGTTTCTTTCGACACCATATGGAGAGGTCATCTTCTCTAACCCCCCATGCAGCTCCTTTATTAGACATATCTAGTCATTTGCATTTATCATGCACATTGACAAGAAAGGAGCTAAATTTTCTATTTTTTTTATTTGGTATGATTACCTTATTTTAATTTCTCTGCTTAGTTTTTTCTTCCTTCTTGTAGGCTACTTAGGATTTTTTAGAATTCCATTTTTATTAATGTGTAGTATATATGAGTATGTGTAGGTGCATTTTAAAGTTGTTGCCCATTATATTTATATAACCTACTACCATTCATAGTGCCATTGTTTTATCCATTTGAATAAATGTAGAGTGCTGTTCTTCTCACATATACTTTTACTCTACCCTATTCATAATTATCTGAAACATATCCCTCACATAATTTACCACTACATCAGACACTGTTATAAGTTTTGATTTAATATCAAACATTCTTCAGGAGAGAAAAGAGGAAAAGTGCATCGTATGTACTGTTTCCTTCTTCCTAGTGTTCTGAAAACAGAACTCTTATTTCTTTTTCAAGAGGATTATTGAAAAGGCAGATTTACAGAGAAAAGGAGAGCCAGAACGATCTTCTAACTGCTGGTTCACTCCCCCAACTGGCCACAAAGGCCAGAGCTGAGTTGATCCGAAGCCAGGGGCCAGGAATCTCCTCCAGCTCTCCCACGCAGGTGCAGGATCCTAAGGCATTAGACCATCTTCTACTGCTTTCCCAGGTCACAAGCAGGATGCTGGATGGAAAGTGGAGCAGCTGGGATGGGAACTGATTCCCATATGGGATTCTGGTGCTTGCAAGGTGAGAATGTAGCCATTGAGTCATTGCACCAGGTACTGAATTGTATTTTAATAAACTGTTGCGGCTACCTTTCTTATACAACACCCAGGAAATTTGGAATTGTTGCAACCTTTTTACTGACAAATGGAAATAGAAATCTAGATTCCCCATTTAACTTCTGTTGGTAGTGACAACCACAGAGGAGAATTTTGTTGCTTCTGGGCTATGGTGAAATGATTTTCAGTGAAATTATCATGATAGTACACCAGCATGAACCTGGAGGGGCTCGTTGTTTCTGTGTGGGAGAGTAGAAGTTCAGACACCCAGCATTGCCTCTGCTGACACCACAATGTGGCAGAGATGGGCTCATCACCAACCAGCAGGGTTGTCTCAGCCTCCTACTGAGCTATCTCTGAGACCACTCTGGTGTTTGGCTCATGTGGCTATAACCTGGGAAACAAAGAATTGTTGAACCTTGCTTTGTCTTTGCTGATGTGGGAGGAATGTGCGCATGGGTTTTGTCTGCTTGCTTGTACTTATTTCCATATTTTTAGAATGAGCTCTCATCCTGACGCTTATGAGGTAAAAAGAAAACCCATTGAGTTCATTGCCATGTCATACATTGAGTCCCAAGTTTCCTTGTCAGTTTGCTGCTTCTTCCCACATATTAGAATTCTTTTATGTTTGCTTTATTTAGCATGTCTGGGGGTTTTGCTTGTATTAACAACAAAATTGTGGAAGAAAGAAGAATTTGTGTTTTAAAGCCTTTTGAATGTTTGTGGAGTAGAAAGATTGAAATTAAAGAAAGTATTTGGAGAATTCTGAATGGGTTGTGCATGTGCTTGTGGCAACAAGAATCATTTAAACACGAAGTAGTTCTTGAATTTAAAAACTAGACATAGCTCTGAGCTATCCCTGTATTCTCAGAGATTTTGGTTTGTGAATTCCTTTAAGGACTTTGACAATTATTTGTGAACATTTTTAAACTAGGATTTTGCAAAGGTATTTGACTTTTTCATAGATGAGTTTTTTTTTATGCTCTGTAAATCCTGAGAACAAAACCTATGTGATATGGTAATTAAGCTAATAAAATTAATTACATTTCTTTTAGTATTTATGTCAAAACTCTCAAAAAATTGTTACCAAGTTAATATCTTCTCATGTCTTTGTAAAACACTGAGTATCTCAAGTGAGTGTTACACAGGGTCTAAATTCCCTAGACTTCTAAAGTTAGTCTCTTTCACAAATGTGTGGTGTGGGTGATACTTGATATGTTATCTCAAGGAAATCTTTAGTGTGCATTTGATGTTAATATTATTTTCATATTCATATATATAGGACATGATCTTCAGGTGAAATAAATATTCTTTGTCAAAAGGCTTTTGTCTACATAGAGACATTAAGAATGTGATGTGGTGGAGAAAAATAACATCTTGAAGTACTTACTGTGTGCCAGTTCTTATACCAGAAAATAGATCACTCCTAGCTTTTTAAATAATTCTGAGGAATAATTGTTCTTATTCCAATACTTTAGATAGAAAGATCCTGAGTATATGTGATTACATAATTTTCCAGACGACACAATACTAAGACATGTCAAAGTTGAAATTTGATATCCAGCCCTGTCTCCGTCTGTGTGTATCTCAACCAATTTGTTTCTCCTTTCCTGAAGGTGAAAATGGATGTGAAATAGTAGGTAAAAAAGCATTGCATGGAAGTTAAAATATACAGAGAAGCCCAACATCAGTGGGGTTATTTTTTTGCTGTTGCCTTTTTGTTCATACACAGTATTTGTAAATGTTTTATGGTACACTTTTACTTTGATACGTATATCTGAAGTACAGTGATCTAAACATAATATTTATCATTTGCATCTATGTTCATTAAGGATATTGGTTGCCAGTTTTCTGTCTTTTTTTTTTCTGTATCACTTCATCAGCTTGGTTATCAGGGTTATATTGGCATTGTAGAAAGTGTTTGTCAAAATTATTCCCTTTTTCTTTTTGAAAAATTGGTAGAGAAGAATTTTGTTTGTATTTATTTATTTGTTTATTTATTTATTTAGAGAATCTTATTTAGTTGATTAGGGTACAAAGGGTCAAGGGCTACAGGAAAGTGCGTAATTGCGTTGTTTCCAGACTAATACCATTTTTTCCCCTGTATCTGGGGTCAGAGGAGAAACTAACGGAAAAGCCCCACCCAGTCTCCCACCCATCCTAGGTCCCTGATGTGAGGCATGCTCTGAGGGCCCTGCTCAAGCAGTTTTGATAGTTCAACAGGTCTGAATTGCTGCCAGTCTCGCCATTCCAATTGAGATGGAACCTATTCAGAATCTACTGGCTGACATAGTATCTTCATGATTGGGGTTCTAAGATCAGCAGTTCAGTTGGAGGGATCTCCAAAGAAACTTTATCTGAGATTATCCCAAACCTGATTCTTGTGTAAGTTTGCCAGTACAGGGCAGATCCTGCACAGTCCGTTTCCCCAATTAGCTTATGTACATGCTGGTCGTTGTAATTGCTGGGTCAGTTCTGTTTCAAGCCCTGTCTTCCACATGAACTGATGGTGGTTAGAGTCCAACCCGATCCTGATCACTTCATACTCGGCCCAGATGCAGATCAGTGGGTGCTACAGCCTAGTTGGGTGACTCCCCATAAGCCCTACCAGGCCTGCTCCTTATCCTGGTTCCCATGCATGCCAGTATGTACTACAGGCTTGTTCGGTCTGTCCCACATCCCAGTTAGCTCTTGTACTTGTCAATGGGCACTGAAGTCTAGTTCAGTCCAACCAACCCTACTACCCATCCCACACACGTACTGGTGGGTGCCTTTCTGTCTAGCCATCTCTGCCTCTGTCCTGGTTTTTGTGCTCTCCAGTGGGAGTGGTAACCCAAGAGGGAGGTGCCCACTATCTCCTTACTATGCCACTCCAACTTCTGGATTATGCACTCTCCAGGTGGTTCTGGCATGAAACTTAACAGAATTAGCCCCTAGTGCCAGCTTCTACCATTTGATGATGTGGTAAAGCCCAACCAACCCTTACCCACTCTATTTTTTGCTTGCACAAGTCGAAACGGTCAGCCCAATATGGCCCTTACCCAATCTAGCTCACATGAGTCCTACATGTGCTGTAGTCATGCCTGGTTTGGTCTGCCCCCATCCCAACGCCTGCTCTCCAGCAGGAAAGCTCAAATTCCTTCTGCCGTTCTTTGCCCCCTCCCTCCCTGATTCTAACTTGTGTGCTGTTTGGACGCTGTGGCCACATCTGGTATGGGTCACCTCACCTTGGCATTCTGTAATGTACACTGGTTTGTGTTGCCACCAAACCCAGCCCAACTCACACTCTGTTCTGGTGCTCAGATTTGCCAAACTGTGATGTGAATTGGTTCAGCCTGGTCTGCCCCCGACCTATGCCAAATGTATGCTGGTGGGTATCTTTCTCTGGCCTGGTCTGGGTTACTCCCTATCATGGTTCTTGTGCTCACCTGCAGGGACTGTGTTCCGACAGAGAAGTTTCCCAAGCTCCTCCATCAGAACCTCTTCCAGTGCCAGATCTTGTGCTTACTGGTGGGTCCATGGGCCAGCCCTTTTTGCTAGCCTTCAGTTCATTCCAGTTCTTACTGTTGAATGTTTCAGCCCATCCAAGGCTCGTCCATACCCAGACATTGTTCGCACATGGCTAAGTAGGGGCAGAGACCTATCCTTGTCCATTCTACATCTAGGTTCTCCAGAGAGCCAGATGGTGATGGCATCTAGCCCAGCTTGGTGCACCCAGCCCCAGTCCACAATTGTGCCAAGGGCGATTGCAGCCATATCCAGACCATAACGCAGCCCCCGCTCCAGCTTCTGTACCCTCCCATGGGAATCCCAACCCAGCAACGCTGTACTCTCACAGCTCCTCCACTCAGTCTATTCCCAGCCATAGATTGCACGAGTGCCAGTGTATGCTTTGACCCAGTTGGCTTAGCCCCTCACCTGTCTCAGCCTTTGCCTTGAATGCTGTGCCGTAGTATCCCTGCCTCATGAAGACCAGTTGGGGTAAGAACCTAGGTCGGAATGACATGTGATCCATCCTGATTTATTTTCTTTTTTGTAGTTGAAGTTTGCTCTGCTTTGCCTGGTCCGCACCCTTCCAGTTGCAGCTCAGCTCAACCCACATCCTATTTTAGGTGGCACCTTCAGGTGATGCTGCCTTGAGCTGCCCAGATTGCCATTGGTTCCTTTACCTGTAAGTGATGGCAGGTGCCATGGTCACTCCTAGCTCAGCCCATTGCCATCCCAGCTTGCAAGCTAACCTGCAGGACTTGTATTTCCACAGGGTTGGGCCCACACTCCCCCCACAGAGTTAACCTCTGGACCAAGGTCTCTAGTGTACTGGTTAGTGTCTTGACCCTGCCAAATGTGACCAGTCCACTATTCCACCACCCAGTCAAGTAATGGTATCTAGCCCCCATCCATAGTTTTAGTGTGGACTGGTGTGTGGCAGTCAGTGATGCTCTATGCTAACAGCCCATTTTAGGATTCCTAATTTGGCTTGTGAATCAGTCTGGCCCAAATAGATCTTATGGACACCCTAAATCATCAGGTCTCAGTCCCAATGCTTGCCCGAAAGTTTCATGACCCTGTTACTGGAAAACACCCAGAATTCATCTCTCACCTACATTAAAATTGGTCTTATTCATGGCTGTCCCTAAGCAGCAATTTCATATGTTAAAAAAACCCAGAGATCGCTGCTGGGCAGCCAACAGGCAGAACCTGGCACCATTTGGTGCACTGGCCGCCCAAATCCAAGGACTCAGTTACTGCCTTTCGGCAGTGGCTTTGGCCTGAGTCCCCAGCATTGGATCTGGCTCAGCAGGGCCACCCCCCACAGCCGCCACACTGTAGGGAGCTGCAAGCTTCCCCCAACCCCAAAGCCCAGAATCCTGCCAGACTAGGCCTGCTGCAAGGTGTTAGTGGCAGGGCGGAGCTAGGACTTTAATCCAGTTCCCAAGTTCCCCTCATGCTGTACTCACCCTGGGGTGGGGGGGGAGAATTGAGAAGAATTTTGATTCCTTCTTTATGTATTTAATGCTCAGCCATTAACCATAACATTATGTACTTTTCTTTGATGGGAAGGTTATACTTGTCACATCATTTGGCTTATTTGTCACTAGTCTGTTTTGATTTTTATGTTTATTTTGGTTCAATCTTGGTAAGTTGCATTTATCTAAGAATTTATCCATTTGTTTTGCTTTTTTTTCAGTTTATTGGCATATAATTTTTCTTAGTCATTTCTTATTTTATGTCCTTGTGGCATCAATTATGATTCTTCCTTTATTTATAATTTTATTCATATGTTCTATCAATGTTTTGTTATTTTGGCTAAAGTTTTATCTTTTTATAAAATAAACTTTTAATTAATCGATTTTATTTAAATTGTCATGAGTTTCTGTTTTCTTTAATAGTTGAAATAGTACATATTTAATTCACATTGTAGTGTAAGGTTAATGGTCCAATAAATGAAGAGTTCAGCAAATAAAGCTAAAAGCATAGTTCAGCAAGAATTCATGCAAAGGCAATACACAATATTCAAATAAAAAGTGTTCAGCATCACTTATAGAATAAACTTTGTTAGTCGCAAATCATTCAAATAGTAGCAATATTTAAGTCTTAACAGTTTATTTGAAAAGATTTAAACCAAACTTGTGCACAGCACTGAATTTGCAACAACACTGATACAGAGTGGCATTGCTTTCATTTTTATTTTTATTTTTAAAGAATTAGCTTCCACATATAGGCAAGAAAGTAATTTCTTTCTGTGTCTGGTTTATTTCACTCAGCATGATATCCTCCAGTTGAAACCATTTTTATGTTGAAGATAGAATTTAATGCTTTTGATGGCTCAACATGCATGTTACATACTCTTTATCCATTTATCTGACCATGGATATCCTGCTTGTTCCCACATTTTGGCTATTGTGAGCAGTCTTTCTGTAAACATGGTGATTTAAGTATCTCTTTAACACAATATGCTGTGTCTTTTGAATATATATATATTTAGGATATATACATATATCTATCAACGAAATTGCTGGATCATATGGAATGTGTATTTCCAGTTTTAAAAGAAATCTCTGGGCCCAATGTAGTAGCCTAGTGGCTATAGTCCTCACCTTGCATGTGACAGAATTCTGTAAAGTCACTGGTCTGTGTTCTGGCTGCTCCACTTCTCTTCTAGCTCCCTGCTTGTGACCGGGAAAAGCAGTAGAGGATGGCCCAAGTCCTTCAAACCCTGCACCCACAAGGGAGATCTAGAAGAAGTTCCTGGTTCCTGGCTTCAGATAAGCTTAGCTCTGGCCTTTGTGGCTAGTTGGGGAGTGAACCAGCAGATAGAAGAGCTTTCTCTCTGTCTCTACTTCTCTCTGCAAATCTAAATTTTCAATAACAATAGATAAAAAAGTGTTTTAAAGAAACCTCTGTAATTTTCCCCATGGTGTGTTCACTAATTTATATTCCCACCACTAGTATGATTATTTATTTTAGCCTATGCCAATATGTGGTGGTGTTTCCCCTATGTTTTCCTATAGTAATTTGGGGGTTTGAGGCCTTAAGCCTTAGGTGTATATCTTTGATCCATTGTCAGTTGGTTTTTATAAGGTAGGTAGTCTTGTTTCATACTATTGTGAGTGACAATTCAGTTTTCTGGACATCAGTTGTTGAAGATACTGTTCTTTCTCCAGTGATTGAATGTGTTCATTTGTCAAAATTAGTTGCTATGTATTTGTAGATTGATATCTGGGCTTTATAAATTGTTTTTTTGGCCTACATGTCTATTTTTGTTCCTGTAATAGCCTGTTTTGCACCCTTTAATATGTCTTGAAGTGTGTGTGAGTGTGTGTGTGTGTGTGTGTGTGTTTAACTGTTGAAACGTTTGCTAGCTGCTCAAAGTATCTTATGTTTTCATATGATTTGTAAGGTCTTTTTTTCTATAAAAGAATAATATCTAGGTATTTTGATTGAGATCACAGTGAGTCTGTAAATTGCTTGAATTGTATAGATGTTTATCTTCTAATCATGAATATGGAAGACTTTTCAATTTTTTTTTGCGTCTTTTCATCTTTCCCTGTTTTATAATTCTCATTGCAGAGATCTTTCACAACCTTAATTAAATTTATCCCAGTGTGTTCATTTTTTTGTCGTTATTATGAATAAGAATGATCTTTTTCTTTCTGAGCCATTGCGTTGTTTGTGTCTACAGACTATAGATTGTTGCGTGTTGCATTTGCGTACTATACCCTTGCCAAGCACTGTTATGAGTTTCAGTGGTCCCTTAGTAGCCTTCTGGATCCCTTATGTAGAAAATCATTTCATCTGCAAACAGGAATACTTTAACTTCCTCCTTTCTAATCTGTATCTGTTTGATTTTTTGCCAGTTATCTCTGGCTAGAACTTCCAGGACAGTGCTCAATTGTGATGCTTGGAGTACACCTCCTTAACTGATTCAGTTTATTTGCAGAAATAGTTCCAGCATTTCCCCTTCAATATCATGCTTGCTGGGGATTTTTCACATATTGTTTTGATTGTGTTGAGATATTTTCCTTTTATAGTGGACTTACTTAAGATTTTTTCTTAAGCTTGAAAGGATGTTGACTTTTATCAAAAGCCTTCTCTGCATCTTTTGAGATAAGTATATGGTTTTATTCTTCATATTATGTTTGTTGATTTGCATATGCTACACTGTCCCTGCATCTCAGGAGTAAACACTGCCTGGTACATGTTGATGATGTATTTGATATGTTGACTTGGCTGCTATTTTGTTGAGAATTTCACTTTCTGTGTTCATCAAGGATATTGGTATTAGGACTCTTTCTTTTTGTATCCTGTTTAATTTTGGAATTAAGGTGATGCTGGCCTAAAAGAAGTTTGAGTGCAGTTCCAGCATTTTAATTATTTCGGAAAATTTAAGAAGAATTGGAATTGGTTCTTTAAATGTTTGGTAGAATTCAGTAATTAAGCCATTCTGTCCTGGTGTTTTCTTTCCTGATAGGGCCTTTATTACTGATCCTATCTCCATCATAATAAACCTGTTTGTGGTAATTCCTGATTATTTGTTTTGTTTGTGTGTCCTCTGTTGTAAGATGTCCATTCTCATCTCAAATTTCTAATTAATTTTGTTGTAACCTTTTTGATTTTAATCAATTAGGTCAATAGTTTATCAGTTTACTTAGTTTTTCAGAAAATACTTCATTATTTCACTGATCTTTGATATAATTTTTATTTATTTTTTTATATTTAAAATATTTTATGTTGTTTTATGATATAGTTTTATAGACTCTGAGGTTGCCAGTGCCCTTCCCTAAGGTACCACCTCCTCAATTTCCCCTCTAGTTTTACAAATGGACAGGCACAAGTCCATCATGCTGTTATTGAAGTGTTTCCTGCAAATGTAGGCATGGATATTGTCAGAGAATCCATCATCTTACTGTTAGAATGTATTCAGTTCTTTCACTGGGAGCCCATCTTTGGTCTGTATACATAAAGACTTACATATAAGAGTTATGGGAGTCCCATAAAGTGCAGAAAGAGAAACTGGGTTTAAAAATATATTTAATGAAGTAATAAAGAAAAACTTCCCTAATTTGGAGAAGAAATTGGGAAACAAGATCCAGGAGGGGCACAGAACTCCCAACAAGGTTGATCAAAAGTGATCTTTACCATGACATGTGATCATCAAGCTGTCTTTAAGCGAACATAAGGAAAAAATCCTTAAATGTGCACGTGAAAAATATCAATTGACACATAAAGGAACTGCAAATAAACTCAAAGGAGATCTCTCACAGGAAACTCTACAGACCAAAAGAGAATAGAATGTCATATTCCAAATTCTAAAAAAAAGAAATGGCCAAGAATAATGTACCCAGCAAAACTTTCCTTTGTCTTTCAAAATGAAATACAATCTTCCACGGAAAAGTAAAGTCAAAAGAATATGCCTCTCCCAAACCTGCCCTACAAATTACACTTAAAGATATTCTCTTGACAGAAAAGTAATAGCATCCAGCAGAGCCAAAGGCAAATGCGAAAAATATTCCAGTAAAATAACAACAGAAAACTAAATCAAACAGTGAACAAGCCTTTGCTAAAATGACAGGAACAAATTACCACCTATTTATATTAACTATGTGTGTAAATGGCTTAAACTCATTAATGAAATGACATAAATTATTAGACTAGGTTAAAAGCAAAACCCATCTGTTTGTTGCCTATAGAAGACACATTTCATCAACAAAGATCGTTGGAAACTAAATTTCATGGATTTTGATGTTTTTGTTTTCATTTCTTAAAAACAGTTTTTTTCTCACTAAATTCTTTATGGACTCATAGGTCATACAGTAGCATCGTGTTCTTCAAGAAGGTTCTTAAATTTCATTTTCATTTCTTCAGCAACATATTAGTTATTCAGTAGCATGTCATTTCACTTCACGGCATTGTAAATTTCTACTTTTCTTCCTGTTGATTTTGTTTTGTGGCTTTTTGTTTAAGGGAATGTATAGTAGCTGTGTCATGAAAACTCTCATATACAGATGTGAGGATACAATGCAGTGTGAATCAGTACTCCTAGATAAAAAATGGATGCCTAATGAACCTGCTAAATATATCTTGATAATAGGATGCTGGACTCTGCATTGTCCATGCTTGCAGTGATGGACTTATTACTGTTTATGAATAACATTGTAATAATATAGGAAATATCGATGTTGGGAGGATAGGATTTGGGGCATAGGTAACAGAAATCTCTTCTACCCTGTGGAGTTTGATGCGTAATCTGCTGTCAATCTAACTGGAATTTCTTAACAGGTAATCTGACCTTTCTCTCATACAAATGTTACAATTCTTTTCTTTATGTTTTAAAGTTGAAAGGTTGGCTTCAATGTGTTACCATGGGGATCTTCACTGATCATATCTGTTGGATATTCAGTGTGGTTTCTGTGCTTGGCTATCCCTGGGTCTTCACTGTAACAAAGGCAAACATAGGGCTCTTTTATTCAACAGTTTTGACCGTCTAACCTTGTTGAATATTAGCAGTACTTAAATGCAAATAATCATTGAAAAACTTAGTCAATGACATATCTGTTTTAGTAAGAATCATCAATCACTTGCACTCCTAGAGGGACCCATAACAAGAGTTTATTCATCTTTGGTATGTTGTCAACAGCAATATTCTATGTGTGTAAAAGGAAATTATTTGAAGAAATTTGATAATGAACTTGCTGAAAGCCTAAGCTTTAACTTCAGTGAACATCTTGTCTTATATAATGAGAGTAAGTCTGTTTACTTAAATTTCTCTGCACCAAATGCATGCCCCACTGTTTTTTTTTTTCTCCTAATGCACCAGGCTAAATAGTTCATTTAGTCCTCCATGCTTAATTCCACAATATCCACTGAACATATAAAATGAGACATGAGCACAGACATTTTTTTTTGGCTCTATTACTGAATGTCCTCATCTTAATTTTCAACCCTATTTTAGTTTCCAAAGTCTAGATGTGTCCTTCTCTATGGCTCACTTGCCTTTCCAGTGTGATATTTCCAATTTTTCACTCATTTGCTCACTTGGATACAATATTCCCTTGATGATCACTTGTGCTGTTTATGCCATTAAAATGACAACTGTTCCAGAGACTTCCAGCAAAGCGAAACCTTTTGGATTTACCATATACACGAGTTACATCATTTGGTTAACTTTTAATCCTACCTTTTTTGGTACAGTCCAGTTAGCACAAAGGTTTTACATCTGTATTCTGACAATCCAAAATTTTAACATATTCAAACTTTGAAACTTTTGAGTGCCATATGATGATGCCTCATGTGAGACACTGCATTACATGTGATGATTCAGTAAAATGCAAGTGCACTAAAAATACTGAATGACATTATCTTCAAGACACCATTTAAGTATTATATATAGCAAATTGATCCATATGATGGGTCCTATTCCCAATATGACTACTGTATATGCAAATATTCCAAAAATTGGAAAACAAGCTAAAATCTGTAATACTCTGATCCTAGGAATTTAAGGTGAGGGAATGCTCCACCTGTGTCTCATTTGCATATAATTTTGAACTAATTTAATAGTTTTAGCACTGATTAAAAATTTTTGTTTTAATCATGTAGTTTCTTTAACACAAGTTCTTTTTCTGCCTTGTTAATTCAGTCCCATTCCCTTTCAGTTCTTCCTTACATTCCTTCCACTCTAGCACATTATTTGCTGTCACGTTGTATGGGGGATCCTGTGAGATTTAACAGAAAGTCTTCCTCTGTACCCTTGAGCTTATTCTCTGCCTTTCCTGTTGAGACCCTCTTTGAGAATCATCTTGCCTCCAAGCACAGTCTGCTCCTCTGCACATTGTCTGTGGGTGATTCATCTTTGTCCATCACACAAATGTGCTCGCCAACACCTACACTTGCAGGTGAATCTGCTCTGGTGATCTATTTTAATTACGCATTTAGTCAGAAGTAATTAGGCCTTTCTGTAATGGGAATGAGAACCGTGTTTTAAAGATGTATACCATTTCAGACCTTCCATGTGCGGCATGTGTCGCCCTGGTTTGCAGAGTAAGAAGGAGCCCCTAGTGTAGTTGGATTAATTAATAGAAAGAGAATAAACTTAATGGAGCCAGAAGTGCGTTAAAAAAAATGATGCTTTCCCTGCTATAGCTCATGCAGATGAAATGACCATCCTGGGATGCAGCAGAGAATGACAATTGCATTTTAATTACAGGGCTGCTGGTTTCAGCACTGCACCAGATGGAAGGGCCTTTTTAGACAAGGCCCACTCACTGCCTTTGTCCATTTCCCCTCTCATGCTGGTTAAGGGAACCCAACAGGAGATGACAATATGAGAATACATTCTTATCTGATGGATTTTATCCCCTGTTGCATCACTTGACTTGTGTATTCAGTCAGATCTTAACCTCCCATGAAAATTATGTTCTTTCAGGCACTTTGCCACATGAAAGGGAAAAGACAGAGAGGAGGAAAGGTTCATGTTCATTTTCCTTTTTTGTATCCATCTTGTGGATACTACTTTTACATCCATTAGATCACCTGAACTTTCTGATCTTTGAAAGTTCATTTTATCCCAATTTTATTGAAAGAGGACTTCAGATTTAAGAATTTAATTTTAAAGCCTATCAGAATAAACCATTGAATTCCTGATATTTAGGTTACAGATTTATTTGTTTTCTAGCACTCCAAAATATAATAATGGATCTGGATTCCCTATATTACTTCATCACATTTTGGGGAAGAGGAAATTAGGATTGTAGTATTATATTGGAAGAAAGTTTACCAGAGTTAGAAGAGCTTGGGCTTTAAGATTAGTCCTAACACAGTTTATTTCTGGCTATTCGCCTTTGAAATTCTTGGGGCAATTGTGCTCTACAAGCTTTACTTTTCCTGATTGGGAAATGCATCATTATCCTAAAGGAAAATGGAACCACCACTAGTTATGTATCATCTGCTGTCCCAGCTCTAAATTTCTCCATCACCATGCCAGGAGTCTCTTTTTTATATCCCATATAGTTAGTGATAATTCATTTGGAGGGAATCAAAGTTATACAGAATGGTTCTGCAGGAGGCTGACTAGAAAGAATGAATCTGAATTAAAATTAATGGGTGAAAATTTTTTTAGGAATTTTTAAGATGTTATCATACAAAAACATCTAGACTATTTTACACGAAAAGTCAGTATTACTCACAAATTGAAATGATTCAGACTTACAAATTTAAGATTTTTGTAAAAATTCTATTCTTTGGGGCACAAAATTTTATTCTACCAAGTGGCTTATCAAGCCCAAGAACAGTTCTGAAACAACAACAAAACATGAGTCACTGAAAATCTTCTGGAGTCTATTTTGCTTTCCCTGAAACCATTTGGTTGTTATTTGTGTCCCTCAAGTTCTTCTCTTCCTTCAAATTTTCTCTTTTAAGGAAGACTCATTTGTTATGTTTTCACTATAATTTAGAATTTTGAGAAGGATAAACATCCAACTTTCACAGCTGTCTGCACCTTGATTTATAGGAAAATTATTTGTTCTAATTATACAGAATGATTCATAGCTTATGCAAATGTATGATTTATTACCAGACCACTTCTTTCTATCTGGGCTCTATTCCATTTAGTTTTCAGTTAAGTTCTTCCTCAGAAAACTAGCATACTCTAGATCAAGCTGCTGAGTTCTTTTTGGCCTTCTACTCACAGTCTAGAAAAGGCACAGTATTCTTTTATTCACTTGACAAAAATTCCTTGAGCAATCTACTTGCACAAAACACTAGGGATATAGAAATGAGAGTTCTATTTGATGGTGCAGAGAATGTGGGAAAAGGCAGTTTCTTCAGTGTCTTAGCTTTCGTTCTCTCAAGTGAACCACATAGCAGCCCTGTAAAATGGGTGAAGCTAGTGTTCTGACAGCTTACAAGTCAGGAGACAGGAAAACTGACCTAGCTAAGGTCACTTACTGTGGACGTTACAGAAATTTATTGAGTAATATGTAACACTTGGCAGTGTGAATAGCGTGTGTGGTGTTTTTGTGTGTGTGTGTTTGAGTGTAGTGGAAGAGTAGGAGATGCAGTCCTAGATTCAGTCCTAGAATTGTCATCAATCTCAAAATATCTTTAAAAGTCTTCTGCCTAATTTTTATCCTTGCCAAAAGCCACTTTCATCCTGGAACTTCTTCAGAGCTGAGAGAGTATGTACATGAATGAGGGCTAAGCCAAACCTTGGCACAGTCAATGTCCCCCGAGACTTGTATGTTTCCTCTGTAAATTAGGAAAAATTTATACTACTTGTGTTGTTATTACAATCCAGAGTATCTATGATCAAGTGCTATTTGAAAATTCAAAGTGTTAGGTACTCTAGTTTAGTCAAATCCATATCTTCCGTTTCATGTAGTTGCCTTCATAGTCTTTCAGATTTCCACAGTTTCCTTCTATTATATTCTCATATTGTGTTCTGCTTTTACCATTCTGCTTTATAACAGAATAAATTTTTAGACTATCTCTTCTTAGTCATATTTTTATTATCTCATATTTATCCAACATATTTATCTTATAGGCATTTGTGTGGCAAGGACTGTGCTGGCTATGGGAAGCTCAGCCATGAGTAAGACTGTCACAGCCTCTGTGTTCCACCTCAGTACTTAGCTTTTGAATTACACGTGAAAGTAAGCCTTGAACAGTAGATCAGATGAACTTCTTTTAGTTTTAAAAGATAACTATTTTCCCCTGAAGATTGTTGAGTAGAAAAGAAAGCTTCTTAGGAATTAAGCTTCTGGGAACATAAATTTTATTTGAAAATCAACAGTGCCTTTACACTTTTTAATTAATTATAAAAAGAAGGTTGGTCATGTAATTTATCTTCCAAACTTAAAATTTTGAGTGGAGTTCTATTGTATTTATACCTGTTCGTTCGTGTAAACTAAGCCTATCCCTCATAAAACCAGGATATGTATATCTTCTGTAGCATTAAGGCTGTGGTGTAGAGTCATGTGTGAGATGGAGTTATGCCAACTTACTGTGAACCTTACTGATAGCAGTGACTGGCTTCACTTATTTCATTTTTAAAATAAAGCTACTAAACATGTTTTCTATGTGTGTTTTGTGAGGGGGGCTCATGCAAATGGCTTGACAGTATAGAAGCCTCAAAAATAGTTATCTTTATTTTACATTTTTCTAATATTATTTAATCATATTATCAGCCAAAATATCAGATTAAAATATGAAACATGATTCTTCTATTTTCCAGCCAATCTTATTTGGATTTCTCAGAATAGGCCCACTTCAAGTATCTTTATTGCTATAAACCTCCAAATTGGCCTGGGAAGCTTGACGTTCATAGAATATGTCCCAGATGTCCTTGATGCAAAAAATACCCCTCAAATTTCACAAAATATATATTATACTCTTAATTCTCTCAGTTGCATTCACTGCTCCCTCAATACCAAATAGCCAAAACCAATAACTCTTCAGTTTCCTGCAGTGTACAGAATCACAAAAATTATGATAGCCTTTGCTCATCTAGTTCATTTGCTAGGCTACAAAGACAGGTAAGGTTGACACTCACCAAGGGACAGTTACTAGTACCTACTCACACAGAGTACAAGCACAAAGCTGGGGCTAGAACTCTGGTTTCTCTGATGTCTCCTCAGGAATAGTTTCCCCTCTAATTCATTGTTATTCTAAAATAGACTCCCTTACGATACCCCTCTTTAGTAACACATGATCACCATATGTAATAGTTTCTATAGCACTTTAGAATTTAAAGACCTATGTAAGTCAACTGAAATTTAGGCCTCATAATGCTCTTGCAAGAATTTATTTTAAATCATGTTAACCCTGAACTCAGAGATCAGTTAACTTGCAGTGCTGTAAGTTTTCAGGTTTATACTCTGAGTTCATCTAATTCCCTCATAACTTGCTTTCTTTTGTTGGCACAAGCAGATGTATTATACTGCGACTGTTATGCTAGGAAATAGACATATTGCACCACACTTCTCAATTGTAGAGAGAATTATGTAGACAGACTAAAGGCTGATATCAAAACCTATGCTGAGTCTTATGGAAGCACTTCCAGGAACTGCTTTAGATTCTCAATATTACGGTTTTATTCCTTTTAGCTTCTAATTATTTAAATATTCTTCTAAAATTTTTAAAAATACAGAAATAAAAGCTCTAGGTGCTTACTTTTGATAAACCAACAAATAACATTTTTTTTCTAAAATTAAACTGAGGCAGGAAAAACCGAGAAGATGAAATAGTCCAGAGATACTATTGCATTATACCGTGTCATGCTTACAATATGGGACATTATTGTGGCTCAGAAAAGGCAGTAATTTGTTGTTCAAGGCCATATAACAGGAAAGTGAGTTTAGAATAAAATCTAGAAATATTTATAATGTAATAATCGAATCTGGTATCTTAACATTTCAAGCCAGGATTCCAGGGGTGGTTGTAATACATCAGACGTAAACTATGCATCATTACATAGAGACACAAGAGTCTCTTGATCCTCTCCATATGGGCAACTAGGGAGAGAGAGCCAGGCAGCTGCTCAAGCATCCCAGGACCTAAAATCCTGATCAACATAAGTTTGTAGGCAGAGAATAAAACCTGAAGAGACTGCATTGGAATTCTGCTCTTATGCCTGATATTGAAAGAGTTCATTTTCAAGATAAGCGGTGAATCCTTAATCTGGGTTTCACCTGGCACTGAGTTCTACTCGATGCTCAGTGAGTTTTTACAAGTAATGATTTAGATGCTGAGGCCATGAACAGAAAGGTTGAATGCCTTAAAAATATTAAATTAAATTGAAAGGCCTTCACTATTTATATCTTTGTGTTCATTGGGTGCTGTATGTTATAAGACTGATTTGAATTCAACCACTGATTTCTGTTAGCAATTGGAGATGCAAGTGTGAACAAAAAGTGACTGCTTTTTAATTACTAGTGATAATGTCATAAAGGAAAAAACGAGGTAAGAGATAAAGAACAATTGGTTAAGTGGAGAAATAATAATAATTTTATAAAGTGTGAACCGTTGAGTCAGTTAAAAAAAGATTTTGAAGCATATGAGCTTGTTAGTTTGATGAGGTATTATTGTAATGGACTCTGTGCAAAGGGATAGTGGTAGGAGATGATGACATAAAACAGACTGGGTGATAGGATTGTAAGAGGTGGTATAGAAAGTATAATGCCCTGGAAGCATAGAATGGAATGTGATTTTTATATGAACATGATAGGATGCTATATATGATGTATCATCTAAAATGCATTATAAAAAGGGTAAGAGAAGCACAGGGAAAACAATCTGGAGAATATTTCAGCTTTGTGTATGAGAAAAGATAAGAAAAGGAGAAGCAGTGTGAGTGGTAAAAGTTCTGATTTGGGATATATATTTGAGGCTGAGTTAAGACAGTAATAATCATTGTTACCCCCCAAAAGTAAGTTATTTGCAGTGCTATATAACTTACAAGCACTTTTTGAGATATCATCTCATCAATTGACAGTTGTTTTATCTTATTTTTTGTGACATCAAAAGGGAGAAACATTACATGATTTTACTTGGAGTCTCGTGTATAGTAATTAGTTTATAAGAATTATTTATTCTATACACATGAATTCTGTGTTTTACTCTGTGCTTTGTGACATCAGATGTCTACATATTTGTAAACATGCATATAAACATATGTGCATGTAGAGCAATCACACCAGTCCCCATTACATAGCTAGGCACCTTATGAGGTCTTCTTAATGGCTAGAATTATGTTATAGTCACTCTTGTTATCCTTACCCTTTACCCCTAAGAAAGTGTTTTACACTTTATCATATGAGATTCTTAATGAGTTGTATTAATTGAAGAAACCATGTAGAGACTCAAGAAAATCTAGTTCAAACCCAAATTAAGTTTCTACCGTGGAACAGTAGAATCTCCTGGTAGGAGCAGGCACCGGAAATCACGGTATATTCACAAATCCCTTACCACCAAATGGATAGAGCCTCCTCTGCATTGCTCATCCTCTGCCTGAATGTTTTCAGCGATAGGGAAGTTCTCAGTTCACAAGGAAGCCTGGGCCGCATGTGACTGATCTTGGTAAGAAGATGTGTCTCAGTATTGCTGCAGTATTTGCTTTCCTTCACCTTCAGTTATACAGTCAGACTGAGCAGCTTTTCCAACCAGATTTTGCTTCTGACTCTCCTTTTGCCATCTCTGTGCTCTGACTGTTCTCCTTTCCCCTAGATTATAAAATATTGTTGTTTGGTTGAGTGAGTTTCCTTTGTCTTCTATCACCAACTTCTGAATTTTTTTTTCATTATTCAAAATACCATCTGGTGAATTTCTCATTTCCAACAGCTTTAGAAATTGGTTTATTCTCATCTAAGACATTTCTAAGCTGAGTGCATTGAATGGAACTACATGTAAAATAGCTCTGAATAATTTTGAAGATCATTAATAAGTTCAGAAGTCTCGTGGACTTATCATGTTCTAATTTAGAAAACAGTAAAGGAATGAATGTGTAAGACAGGAAGTTTGGATTGTAGTCTAGCTCTGTGTACCATTTATTATGCAAACTTGGGAAAAACCATCTTTTTATAGGCCTCAGTCAATTACTTTATCTGCAAAATACAAGGGTTTGAGTTTAATATTCATTAGCTATTCTCTTATTCTATGCACCAGGTATCAAGAATTTTTGAAACTTTCCATCCAATAACGTTAATTGAATGCTATTTATCTATCTGGGCACATTGAGGAGGTTCTAGCCTTTTTAAAAATTGTTTCGTTTATGGTAAAACTTTGACATAAAGGAAAATAAAAAACTTTAATGACAATTTATCATTAACTTTATTGCTCTGAAATCATGAGAAAGATTATATTTTATCTATTTTTTTGTTTTGCTCTTAGTTAAAGCTGATGGAAGGGAATAAGGCAGGAAGACTCAGAAAACCAAGAGTCTTATGTAGAAATATTTTTGGAAAGGTATCTTTGCTGTTTGCCATGTAATATAATTTTGTAGCTGAATAGTGATATTATTTATTGAATATATGTGTTACCCACTAGAGAGTCATCACAGAAGATACATGAATGAGATAATATCTGCCATCTTCAATTTGATTTTCATATCGTTAATGGTTTAGGAGGGCTAAAAAGCATTTAAAAATTGTATCTTAAATAATGTGTAACTTATGGCATACTGCTGATGCATAATTGTCATTTAGAGTGTCTTTTGGATGTCCATAGCCACCTCATTATTTGCGTATGATTGGCCATTTGTCCTCTATTCATAAACATTTATTAAGCACCACTGCTTGGCTGGTTCAAACTGGGTTACAGGGCTGCAAAAATGAAAATGAATGAACTAATTTATCATAAACTGGATTTTTCTTGGAATGTACTACTCACATGAGTATTTAATATGTGTCTGAACCATGAGGTGATTTTGAGATAAAAGGGAAGTGGTAAGGGTCTTCTGTGACTCTGTCATGAAGTACCATGCTAAGCACATAAGAGGCACTATCCTTTTTTTGTTTTTAGGAAGCACTGTGCTTAAATATGAGTGTCATCTATGACTATCACAACAAGTTGCTCACTATAATTATGTCTTTGTATGTCAAGACTAGTTTGTTTAAATGACATGTAGCTTTCACATCAATTATGCTTAAGACACAGGAAGATTACCTGGATAAGTCGGACCTAACCACATGCCTCCTTTAAATTTGGGTCTAGACATCAGAGATGAAAGAAGTAACAGATTCAAAGTACGTTATTTACAGCATCACAATCTGTAAGACATGGAAACAATCCAATGCCTGTCATAAGCGGAACAAATGATGAAACTGTGGGACATTTACTCCATGAATATTACACAACCATTAAAAATAATGAAAAACTACTATTTAAAGCAAAATGGTCCCAACTAGAAAACATTATGCTCAGTGAAGGTAGCCAGTTCCAAAAGGACGGATATCGTATGTTCTCTCTGATATAAGGTAAGCTTCATGCAAAATATAAGATCAGTAGATATATAGATAAGCATGTATGTACATATATTTCTCTAGAGAATCTGTGTAATGTAGGTAAAAATACAATGGCATAGAAATACATGACAGCATACATCTCTACCTCTGAATAAAAGATGGGCTTCCGATGAAACTGTTAAATATATGTTGACATTAGAATGCTGGGTTTCACACTATTGTCTATACCTGTAATGTCAGAATGCGCTTAAAGAGCAGAATAATGCACTTGTGACTGTTTTTGAGAGACTAAACTATTGTTACAGTATAAGAAACACTAGTGGTAGGAATCACAGTGAAGTAGGGTGTAAGGGAAAATTCCTGAGCCTAAGGAAAGAGAAGTGATGAAGGTATAACAAATAAATTAAAATAAAATAAAATTTCTAGCAAAAACAAAAAGCAAGCAAATGAACAAATAAAAGGCATATTAAGAAGGATTTGATGTGCTGTTATGAGGTTGAAGATGGAGGAATTCATGTGGTAAGAACCAGGATGGCCCCGAATTGGCAAAGAATAAGAAAATGGGTACCACAGTTTTATAACCATAGAGAATTGAATTTACGACAACCAGAAAAATTATCCTGGAGTCAGATTTATCTTCCTAGCCTTGGGCCCAGATTGATTTCACTCTTGTGATACTGTAGGCTATGACTTCAGCCATGCTTTGCCAAAGCCAAACTTGCAACCTATAGAACTGAGAGCTGAATATTGCCTTAAGTTGCTACATCTGTGATAATTTGTACACAGCACTTGAAAAACTAACACAGATTGCTTTTCAACTCTGCCCTTTTGAGACTTAAAACTTTTTTCTTTTTGCATAGCAAACTTGGAATCAAACAGTTTTACCATTGGTTTCATTTCTTTCCTGCATATTGTTACAGAATTAGATGAATTCCTTAGTCCTTCTCTTGAATATTCTCTTGAAATTTTTTGAAAAAAATAATTACACAATAAATCTGAAAATATCCACTTTGCTTGTTGCTGCTTTTTGTATGTTCCCTGAACTATAAATTTTGTGAATGATCAGACCAGACATTCTTGAAAGAAATAAAAGTATCATGATTAAATTGTACAACTAAAAAAAATTGTACAACTATCAGAGCTGTAATCATTTTAGCAAGGTCTTACAGTCAAACTAGACCTTTGTCTGGTATTAGTTCAATTTTGCTGTTTCCTGTTTTACTGTTCTTATTGCTTCTGTTCTACCCAGTGTATAAATACTGATATCCCTTTACTTTAATTCTCTATTATTTTTTTCTGAGTGTGGTCATCAAATAGCACGAGTTTCATGCTTATTTAATGTGTATCTCTGACTTCTGATTAGAGTTGAGTAGAGTCAGGATTTAAATAGGGATTGTAGATTTTCTCAAACTTAGATTTAAAAAGAGATCTTAGAGATAACAGTTTTGTAGCCTCTTCTCTTTGCTCTCTCCAGAGAACCCTAAATTGAGAAAGGGATTTCTGGCCAAGAAAAGGAAGTATTTTCTCACATGAAACATTTTAAATTGGAAACCAAACCATTACTGAAAGGTGTTTTCCCCAGGAAAGGTTTCTTTTGAGTTAGTAGCTGAGTTAAGTAGCCAGTCTGTGGGTTGATTCTGTGGCACTGCCTATAATTTGCATTCTCAAATGATTCTGGTGTGCTCACTCACTTGTTGAAGTGGAATTTTAGATTTAGGCTGTCAAGAGAAAGTGTTTGACAAAGAGGCTTGGTATGAATAATGATCCTGGAGATTTCTAGAAGATTATGAAAAGTGTAGCTCCTATAGCATTTGAGACAGGCCCTCTGTGAATATGTGGGTGAAGGTAAATAAGTTAAGAAATGTAAAGAGCACAGTTGATTTTTCCAGGGAAAATCACTCTACCACTGCCTCCACTTCTATCTTCAGAACTGTGGCTGCAAACTCCTTCTGAAGTTGATAACCATGTTTCAAAACCTTCTTTCAGGGATTCCATATCAATGTCAGTCTCTGGTCCCCCAGAAAATGCAGGTGCATCCATAATGGTGGTGTCCCATCTCCCCCAGAATGTATGGATACTCTCTCCCTTGTGTCCTGGCTGCAGTGCCTCAGGGAATGTTATGCATCTTTTGACAGGGAGACGCATTTTCCATATGTTTCATTCTCAACCAGCAAATGCAGCCTGAGTGTTTGACATTTTAAAAACCTCTTACTAATCAAATGATGAGCTTTGTTTTAACTGGTCCTATTTGGCCCATCATAATTTGTGACCATACTCTCGTATCAAAACTCTTTCTCAATTAAGAGTATCCTTCACTTCTATTATTACTGGATCTCAGATAATGGGATTGGGAGTTAAGTACTTAGACTTGAATTCTTCCTCAGGAATTTGCCAGATCTATGACTTTAGACATCTGTTTAATTAATAGAGGCTTCAATTTTCTAATCTCTAACTGGATATAAAAGATGTAGGCATATATGTGTAAATATAATGTCACTAATATGGAAACTCACGTTTAAAGAGACCCAGCAAATCCTAATTTTAAGTTAATTTATAGATATTTTCATCTTAATAATTTCATATATTTATGAATTTTATCTATGTCTAGTAGATACCTTAATTCAGTCTTAAATAGTATTCCTTCCTATCCCTTAACTATTAATAATGTAGTTAAAATAACCTAATTTGAAGTCCTCATCAGTCTTCCACTTCCACTTTATGTGTCCTAATCAAATCTTAATCTTAAAATAGCGTATAGCATAATTGTCTTAGCAAAGTCACATATGCATATATTATAATTGTGTTTCAACTCCTTACTTCAGGTGAAATGTTTCCCGTATATACCATTTGCACGGACACCAGCTGTTTCTATTTACCATCATTGTTATCTTTGTTGCCTTCCTCTCGAAGTTCTAGTGGGATTTTCAATTGTGTTATAATATCCTTATTAATCACAGAAGTTGCCATTTGAACCTGGCCTATCCTCTCCTAGGCTTTATTTCTTCATGTTCACAGTGATACATTTCAGAATGGTCAAATGACCTCTGGTGGAAGGACCAGCAATGTCTTCTGACTTCATTCTGAAGCTGAGATGACAAGGATTATCTCTTTGAATTGCAGACATATGTTCAGATATTTTGGATTTGATTCCAGACCACTGTATTAAAGTGAATATTACAATAAAGGAAAATCACAGAAAATGATGTTAATGCTAAAATATGGCGCCTCAAATGTTGAATAACTTTATGTCTAAAAGGTACACATATTTCAATTAAAAATCACTTATAGCTAAGCCCTGGTAATGATCACCACAGACTTCAGCAATTCATGTTCTTTTTGCTGGTGTCATTACATGGATGGCTACTAATTGATTGGGGTTATGCTTGCTAAAGTTTGAACTGGTGTGGTAGTTTATTTTAAAAGTAAGACAATAATGAAGTTTGGTTCATAAATTCACTCTCCCTCAGGATATGATTTAGGTTATGATGTAGAATATTGTTTTACCCACGGAGAAGCTTTTCTCACACTAGAGTTAATTCTTTCAAACGCTAGCACTGCTCTATCAGCTTATTTATGAGGTCACTTAAATCTTTGTTGTCACTTCAGCAATGCACACAGATCATCTGGACTTGATTGAACCTCCAGAAACTACTCTCTTTGTCCGTAAGAAACAACTCCACATGTGTTGAAATGCTATTGTGTAATTAAAGCAATTTAATTGCTTGCTTTTAATTCTGGTTGTTCTGCTAGCTCTGTAATATTTTCAATGAATTTATCTACTAAAACTCTGAATCTCTATAGGTCATTGAGAGGGTGTGCAATCAACTTCTTCCAAACTCATGTTAACATTGAAGTTCTGACTCATCCTATGAGTAACATAGGTACCTAGAATGGCAAAACAGTTTCAGACAATGTTGCATCTATTTTTTTCCACATTCGTGAAATCACTATCCAGCTATAATCTTATGAAAAGTATGTCTCAACAATTGAAAATTGTAATTACTTCTGAATTCAGGGGCTACAAAATAAACATTGTGTTAATAGATGTGAGAACATTAATTTAATCATAATACCCCCCATAGTGGGATTCAAATTGTCAGGAAACAATGTTGTAAACAGTCTTGCTATCACCCCATCTTTCTTTGATGTTTCCATTGATGGGCACAGATAAAGGTTTAGTGTAATTGTAGAGGATTCTAAGGTTTTTTTCTGCAATGATAAGTGAACACTGGTTTTGACTTCAAGTCACCAGTTACTGTAGTTGCTAACATAAAACTCAAGGCTTCCCTTTGAAGCTTTGAGACCAGACACTGAATTCTCTTTAGCTGTGAATGTCTTTGAGTGTATCTCCTGTAAGAAGCATGTTCTGTCCAAAATGGAAATCAGTTATTTAGTGTACTTATTTCAGTATTTATCTTAATTGAATTTTTTGTGTGACTTGTGCCAACTTCTCCATCAATACTTTCTGTTCCATCTTGTACTTTTATCTTAACAAGATGACTTCTTTCTTTCGTTTTTTTTTTTTTTTTTTTTTTTTTTTTTTTTTTTTTTTTTTTTGCTTGAAAGCGTATTTACAGAGAGAAGCAGAGACAGAGAGAGGGAGAGAGAGACAGATTTTCCATCTGCTGATTTACTCTACAGATGGCTGCAATGGCCAGAGTTGGGCCAGTCCAAAGTAAAGAGCCTGGAGCTTCTTCTGGGACTCTATATGGGTGCAGGGGTCAGAGGGATTGGACTATCTTTCACTATTTTCCAAGGCACATTAGCAAGGAGCCAAATTAAAAGTGGAGCATCCAAGACTCAGAACAGTACTCACTTAGGGTGCCAGAACTGCAGGTGGAGGATTAATCCTAAAAACCATGGTGCCAGCCTCAACTTCCTTCCTTATTTTTCACGAACCACCTGTGTTACCCTGAAAGTTTATTTCTGCAGTCTCTTCCTGTCTCCTATCCTTCACAGACTTGAAGAGAGTTAGGGCAGTGCTCTTGCTAAATCTTTAACTTAAGGGAATTTCGTGACTTTTAAAAAATCTTCTATCAAGCTCACTAAGACATTCTCCAAATCAACATTAATGCTGTTATATGTTTTTTACCTTTTGTGTTCACTAGAGTAACACTTTTAATTTCCTTGAGGAACTTTTCCTTTGCATTCATTACTGAGCCAATTGTGCAAGAGGCCTAGCTTTCAACTTGAATTCGCTTTTTAATGTGCCTTTCTGACTTAGCTTAATCATATCTAAGTTTTGATTTAAAGTGAAAGATGTGAGAAATCATGCCTTTTATTTGAACACTTGAGAAGCCATTACAACCTTTTTTAAAGTTACAATTTCATTATTTGTGTGTTTTGGGAAATAGGGATATGTGAGAAGAAGAAGATATGGGACCACAAGCAGAGGAAAATCAGCGTACACAACATGTATCAAATAAGTTTTCAGTCATATCACAGTTGTGCATATTACAATCCTGTGACTTGCAAAATAATTAAAGTCATAGCAAAGCTCACTAATCCCAGATGACCATAACAGATGTAAAAATAATTTAAAAGGTTGAAATATCCTGAAGAATACCAAAATGTAGCACAGTCAAGTGACACTATGCTGCTGCTCAAGTGGCACTCATAGACTTGCTTGATTGCATTGCCACAAACATTCAGTTTGCAAATAAAAGGCAATATCTGAAATGCAGAATGAGTTACCTGTATGTTTCTCCATATGACAGCCTGCTGTTTGGAGTAGTCTTCCCACTTCTAACTCCTAGCTATTCATTCCTTTATGATTTTGTTTTCCATATTACACTGTAAATTTTGTTTGCATATCTATTCTTCAACTAACTCATGGGATCTGTGAGGTAGAACTATGTCTGATTTCTGTGTCTTTGAGCATGGCAGAGAGTATCTCTTCAGTGAAAAATATGAGCTAGTCAGATGAAGTTTTTCAGAGAAATGTCTTGTTAATTTAGTCTTTCTATGTCTAATACAGGGAGTTCATACTCCATATTCTGATGTTCCAAGCTCTTAACAATATAGCTTCCAAAAATTAAGGTAGCCTCATTTTTATTCATACACTATTAAGTTTTCTCCTGATAAATATTTGTATTCATTTAACATGTATTTACTAAATAATTTTCTCTTTTATCACTGTGTTAGGCAATAAGGGTACAGATAAACTATCTTCCACAAACAGGGGCTCATGGATTTCTCTCAATTATTTTGACAATACCTTTCCCATTATTGCTTTCAAACTTTTCTAGACTTCACTTCCACAGTAGCACTGGGAATTGGATGTGTACTCAGGAAAATATTGCTCCTGTGAGTTCCTGCAGCCAACTGTATTTGTCTCTTTGAGTAATTTTCCAAAACTTCCTTTGAAGTTATCATCCCTAATGAAATTATATTCACACTCTTTTTTTAATAAACTCCTTTTCTGTATGGATTAATTCCTGAAGCAACTGAATTTTGCTTTGAGTTGAATACCTCCTCTTAAAGTCATGTTGAAATTTAAATGGCCTTGCAGCAGTGTTAAGAGGTGGTACAATAATGAGGGTATGACCTTCATGAATACATTTAGCCGATTATAATTGGAGTAGCTCAGTTTAAACAGAAGGAGACTTCTAATGAAAGATGCATTTGGCCTATTTTTTCTGTTTGCCCATGCTCACTTTCTTTTCCACCATGCTGGGATTTAGGAGGTATGCTCCTACTAGATACAACCTTACACTTTGCAGCCTCTAGAACCCTGGGTAGAATAGTTGCGTATTGTTTGTAATGTTGTCAGCCTGTGGTAGTGTATTATGGTGACATTAAACCATTTATCTATTAAAAGGATGAAAAGATATATAGTTAATGCTAATTAATCATACCCCTTTTAAAATCCATCATTCCTTCTGCCTCTCTTTGAATAAAAATTATCTTTCCAAATCTAGGAGCACAATAATTAATAGCATTACTAACCAGGCATCCCTTCAATATAAAAGCCCAAGGAGATTGCTATAGTTACTGTAGTAAGTCTTGCTTACTGTTGGTAAGCTCAAATCAACTTCTCTTCCATTGTTTCTGTAGTTTGTAAGATGATGTCATATTTTGAGGAAGACTACACAAATTCATTTTCAGAAGACTGATATCTAACTCTTCTATATCAACTGTCATAATCAACTGAAAATGGATTGAAGACTTAAACATGGTATTGAAAAGTGAAAATTCTGGGGCCTGGCAGCGTGGCCTAGCGGCTAAAGTCCTCACCTTGAGCACACCGGGATCCCATATGGGCACCGGTTCTAATCCCCGCAGCTCCAATTCCCATCCAGCTCCCTGCTTGTGGCCTGGGAAAGCAGTTGAGGACAGCCCAAAGCCTTGGGACCCTGCGCCCATGTGGGAGACCCGGAAGAACTCATGGTTCCTGGCTTTGGATTGGCGCAGCACCAGCTGTTGCGCTCACTTGGGGAGTGAATCATCAGACAGAAGATCTTCCTCTCTGTCTCTCCTCCTCTCTGTATATCTGACTTTGTAATAAAAATAAATAAATCTTAAAAAAAGAAAATTCTGAAAGGAAAAATGGGATAAAATAATTACATGAATCATTGCAGTGATTTCTTCATGATGACCCTAAAAATACAGGCAAATAAAAGAATAAATAAATTTAAAAATACAATTGTGTTGAAAACATTCAACTGAGTGAAAAGAAATAGACATTTAGCAAGTCATGCACCTGATTAGGGGTTAATATTTAAAATATGCAATGGCCTTAAATAACTTAATAGCAAGAGTAGAAGTCATACACTTTATGTTAACTCAAGAATTAATGAGAATTTTCAAAGTAATAATTACACATTTGATGTGACCTTAAGAATCTGACGTGTTAATAAATTCATAAAAGAAGTAAAAAATTAAGGAATGGATCTAACCATTATTTGTCAAAAAACTTGCAAATGATGACAGATAAGTGAAAGATGTTCAGTGTTATTAAACATCAGGAAAATGCAGATTGAGGACAGTAGATACCATCTAAAAGTTGTTAGAATGTCTGTTATTGCAAAGATGAACAATAAGAGCTGTGGTTAGGACAGAGAAGAGGGGGAACTCATGTACTCCATTGGTGAGATATAAACTGGTGTTGCCATCCTGAAAATCAACATAGAGTTCTTCATCACAGGAAACCACTCTATGATGTTGGAAACACACTACTAGATAAGCAACTACTGGAAAAGGGATCAGTGTGTCAAATAAGAATCTGTGCTTGTATGTGAATTTCAGCAGTTTTCAAAAGTCAAGAAATAATGATCTTAGAAATTCATCAGTAAAGGAGCAAAATGGCAGAATAGGGTAATGATAGGTAAAAATGAATGGATAAGTATTGACCAAAGATAAACAGAGAGGGCATGATCCTGGGAGATAGGAGAAAACAGGCCACTACAGAGGGACACCTGAAGACCTGTGGACACAGAGAAGCATCAGAGACAGTAGAGCAGTGTGATGGTGAACAGAAACCTCATGGCTAATCAGAGCTTCACTGTTAGTCAGGTGAGATCACTGGGAAATCAGGAGGTGATCCTAACCACGTACCTGAGTGTCCTGCTGTTTATCTTAGCCCAACCATGAGAAGAAGCAGATGGCATTACTCTAGCAGATAGGTATGTGAAGAAGATAGATTTTATGCTCCAGAATCCCACCAGTACCACATCAGGTACCATTTTGAGTTTGTTGGAAAAAGCTCTTGGGGGTAACAGCAAGCTATGCGTGTGCAAAGCCAGGGTAGAATTCACTTCTGTCTCAATACAAAATAATGCTGACTTGCCATCCCACAGATTCCATCCAAAATAGATCTTGGTTGCCCCCAGACCTAACTGCCAGTAGGTTCTGGTGAGAAAAAGAGAGAAAAAAATCCAGGCAACTGGTACCACTCAGAGCCCTGTGGTCCAGGCAAAAATCACAGCTGATATCCCCACAATCCTTGATACTGCTGGAACCTGGAGTGGGAGAAAGGCTGAGCAATGATGTGGCCACTACAAAACATCACAGGGAGTGAAGAGTGGCAATCCAGGAGCCCCGGCTGCAGAGGAAACAGTAGAAATGTGGCACTGAACCTGGGACTGAAACTTGCTGGAAGGAATAGTGTAGGTGACATCAATTGGAGAATTGGGCATTGAATAGAATCAGTAAAGTCAGCCTATATACCTGTAGATGACACAGCTTAAAAACTAGCCCAAGGAGAAGACTACAACAATCAGAGATGTAATGGTCAAGAGCAAAAGAAGAGACGTAGGCATAATGACAACTCACCCTCAAAGGAGCAAAAGTGTATGTCAACCTCAGAATTAACTGAGAAAGACCTTGAGGAACTTCTGAGAGAGATGTTTAAAAATCATTATAAAGCTGCTTAAAAACAATGAGAAGCACATACAAGAGTTCAAGGAATTTAAGGAATATGTTACACAGGAAACAGCAATATTGAAACAAAATCAAATGGAATTATTAAAAATGAAGAATACAATGCAGCAAATTAAAAATTCAGTGGGAAGCCTTAATAATAGAATGAGGTAGAAAGAAGAAAGAATCTCAAAACTGGAGAACACCACCTTCAATATTGTTGAAACAGAAAGCTGGAATGAGAACTAAATAAAGCTCTGAAAAACATTCAAGAATTAAGAGACACCATTAAAAGACCAGACATAACAGATATGGGAGTTCCTGAAGGCACAGAAAGACAAACTGGATTAAAAACATGTATTTAATGAAATAGTAATTGAGAACTTCCCTAACATGAAGATAGAATTGCAAAACGATAATTAGGAAGGGCACAGAACTCCAAATAGAGTTGACTCAAAGTGATCCTCACTACAACATTTCATAAACAAGCTCTCTTCAGTTGTGCATAAAGGAAAAATATTTAAATATGCATGTGAGAAAGTCAGTTAAATATAGGGGAAACAAACAAAAAGAATTTCACAGCTGAGCTCTCAGAGGAAACGCCACTAGCCTGAAGAGAATGGAGTGACAAAGTCTAGATCCTAAAAGAAAATTGTCAACAGAGAATAAAATACCTAGCAGTAGAAGACAAAATAAATAAATGGAACTACATCAACCTAAAAAGCTTTTGTTCAGCAAAGGAAATGATCAACAAAGTGAAAAAAACAACAAACAGAAAGGGAGAAACTCTTTGCCCATTAAACAATAGATAGGACACTAATATCCAAGATTTATGAAGAGCTTCAGAAACTCAAAATCAGTTAAACAAACAACCTTGTTAAGAAATGAGCAAAGGATATGAGCAGGAATTTTTGAAAAGAACAAATTCAAATGTCTAATAGAGCTACTAAAAAAATGATAAGGCTCCCTACTGATTAGGTAAATACAAATGAAATCCACATTGAGGTTCCACCTAATTCCAGTGAGATAGGCATGTATTTGGAAATCTACTAACAGGGCCCAGCACGGTAGGCTAGTGACTTAAGTCCTCGCCTTGCATGCACCGGGATTACATATGGGCACTGGTTCATGTCCTGGCACGACGCTTCCCATCCAGCTCCCTACTGTTGCCTGGGAAAGCAGTTGAGGACAGCCCAAAGCCTTAGGACCCTGCAACCATGTGGGAGACCAGAAGAAGCTCCTGACTCCTGGCTTTGTATCAGCTCAGCTCCAGTTGTTGCAGCCTCTTGGAGCATGTATCAGCCGACAGAAGATCTTCCTCTGTGTCTCTCCTCCTTTCTGTATATCTGACTTTCCATTAATAATTTTAAAAATCTCTTTTAAAAAGCTACTAGTAATACCTGCTGATGTGGGGAAAAAGATATCCTACTTCACTGTTGGCGGGAGTGTAGGCTACTACAATTACTTTGGAAGTCAATATGGAGAGTGCTAAGAGAACTGAAAATTGGTCCAATTTCTGGAAATATATGCAAAAGAAATAAAATTTATGTATGAGAAAGTGACCAGCAATGCTATATTTACAGAAGCACAATTAATTATGAAAACATGGAAACAAACCAATGCATGTCATAAGAATAAATGATGAAACCGTGGGGCATTTACTCCATGAACACTACTCAGCCATTAAAAAGAATGAAATTCTACCATTTGCAACAAAATGGTCCCAATTAGAGAACACTCTGCTCAGTGAAATATGCCAATTCCTGAAGGACAAATATCATGTTGTTTCCCGATATAATGCAAAATACAAGATCAGTAGATATGTAGGTAAGCATGTAAATATATACAGATATTCTCATAGGTGGATTGCATAATGGAGATTAGCATATTGCAATATAAAGTTATGATGTAATATGTATTTCTTCTCCCAAATACAAGCTGGACTCCCAGTGAAACTGTTAGTATACCTTGGCAATAAAATGCTAGAGTTTCTATCACCATCTATACTTGTAATGCCACAATACTTTTAAATTGTAGATTTTTGGACTTGCAGCTGTTGCTGAAAGACTATACTATTGTAATATTATGAGGGAAAGCTGTTGAGGAGTGGAGAATGGGCAGGGCAGAAGGGTAGATGAGGGTCAAATCCACATAGTTGTAAAATCATATCATGGAAATAATAATAATAAAATCATATCATGGAAATAAAATCAGACTACAAGCAAAAAACATCCATTAGTAGATAAATAGATATGGAAAATGTGATGATCACATACAGTGGAATAATAGCCTTAACAATAAAATGAAATTCTGTCATTTAAGATAACATGGATTAATATAGAGAGCATTAGATTAAGCAAAATAAAGCCAGACAATGGAAGACAAACACTGCATATTCTCACTTAAATGTAGAATCTAAAATAGTGGAACTGAAGGTAGCAGACACTAGAAAGGTGGTTACTAGGAATTGGGAGAAGGGGACAGCAGTGGTTTATTGGTCAAATGACACAGTAGTTTTGTTAGATATTAGGTATAAATTGAAGAGATTCATTGTGAAGAACGTGACTTTAGTTAATAACACTGCATTGTGTACTTGATAATTGATCCCCCCACAACACAGTCTGTATATGTTAAAATATTTTAAAAATCTTATTTATTTTATTGGAAAGACCGATTTACAGAGATAAGGGAAGACAGAGTAAAAGATCTTCCTTCCACTGGTTCACTCTCCAAATGGTCCCCGTGGCCAGAGCTGAGCCAATCCAAACCCAAGAGCTCTTCTGGGTTTTCTACTTCCTTTCTAGGCCACAAACTTGGTGCTAGATGGGAAATGCAGCAAGAAGTTATGAACATATGGGATGCCTATGCTTCTAGGTGAATGATCAGCCAGTTGAGCTATGGTGTCAGCCCCAAATGTTAAAATTGTAATTAAAACATTTTCATAAAACGTACCAAGAGAGTAGATTTTCAGTTTTTTCATGAGAAAAATGTTAAGTGTGGTGTTAATTAACTTGACTTAGCTGTTCTACAATGAATGTATATGTCATAAAACATACTGCTAAATACTGTACATATTTGTATATATAGTATTTATCAATTAAAATAATGTTAAAACTAAGTGAACAATAAAAAGGAAAGATAATGTGCTTGCTGCACTTATCACCCTATTCTATCAATTCTGTTATTTATATATCCTTTAATTCCCATTACTTCTTCTTCCTAGTTACCATCATCTTAAAGAACCTTTTAATTACTTGTGTCTAGTCTTGCCTGTGTGTGCTCTATATAGACTTTTGCCTAAACTAAAATTGTAAACTTAGATGAAAAAACGTTTGAACTTAGGAACGCAATGGATCAGCTAATTTTGCAGATCTCAGATTTCTGTCTATAGTGCCATCCCTGAGGACATAGAGTGGGAATAATAAAAATTCTTATCCATTAAATAGTAGTCACAAGGGACTTTTATGCTAATTTCTGCCAGGCCTGCTACTCTCCAGCCTCACCTACCTATTTCTACCATTCAGAAAAAGCACATACCTTTGCAAATTTTGCAACCGTAAATGGCCCAAACAGAAAAAACACTTAAAGTCCTTCTTCCAGATGTGCTCCATAAGCTGGAGAATATATTTAATGCTACATTCTTTTACACACACATATATATATATACTTATTATACTTACACATATATAATTTATATATAAATTTTTGGAAAGGCAGATTTCCAGAAAGAAGGAGTTACAGAGAGAATGATCTTGCGTTTGTTGGTTCACTCCCCAAGTAGCCAAAAGGCCAGAGGTAGGACAATCAAAAGCCAGGAGCCAGAAGCTTCTTCCGGTTCTCCCATGTGGATGCTGGGTCCCAAGGCTTTGGGTCATTCTCTAGTGCTTTCCCAGGCCACAGGCAAGGAGCTGGAGGGAAACTGGAGCAGCTGGGATATGAAACAGCACCTGTATGGGATCCTGATGTGTATAAGATGAAGATTTAGCTATCAAGCCATTGTGCTGGGCCCCTAATGCTTCCCTTTTGAGAAGCCATTGACAGATAAGTCACTTTAAAATGGGAAATTCATGATTTTAGTTTAGAAAAGTTTTACATATTAAAAAGCTTATCTTCTTGAAGATAATACCAGAAAGTCATTCCCTTTATCCCAAAATACTGAGTAAGGGCAGAATATTTCACCCTTCCATGGATATAGAGAAAATGGAAAAGAAGGATGGTAGGCCACAGCATCAAAGGCGGAGGCTGAGACAGGTGACCAGGCCAGACATGGCTACAACACATGTGGGCCTCATGTGAGTTAGATCAGAGAAAAGCTAGGTTGGGCTGACCGTTTCGACTTGTGCAAGCAAAAAATAGAGTGGGTAAGGGTTGGTTGGGCTTTACCACATCATCAGATGGTAGAGGCTGGCACTGGGGGCTAATTCTGTTAAGTTTCATGCCAGAACCACCTGGAGAGTGCATAATCCAGAAGTTGGAGTGACCTAGTAGGGAGATAGTGGGCACCTCCCTCTTGGGTTACCACTCCCACTGGAGAGCACAAAAACCAAGACAGAGGCAGAGATGGCTAGACAGAAAGGCACCCACCAGTACATGTGTGGGATGGGTAGTAGGGTTGGTTGGATTGAACTAGACTTCAGTGCCCATTGACAAGTACAAGAGCTAACTGGGATGTGGGACAGACCGACCGAACAAGCCTATGGTAATACTGGCATGCATGGGAACCAGGGTAAGTAGCAGGCCTGGTAGGGTTTATGGGGAGTCACCCAACTAGGTTGCAGCTCCCACTTATCTGCATGCGGGCGGAGTATGAAGTGATCAGGATTAGGCTGGACTCTAACCACCATGAGTTCATGTGGAAGACAGGGCTTGAAACAGAACTGACCCAGCAATTACAACGACCAGCATGTGCATAAGATAATTGGGGCAATGGACAGTGCCAGACCCTGTACTGGCAAGCACACACAAGAATCAGGTCTGAGATCACCTCAGATAAAGTTTCTTTGGAAATCCCTAAAAACTGCACTGCTGATCTTAGAACCCCAATCATGAAGATACTATGTCAGCCAGTGGATTCTGAATAGATTTCATTGTGCTTAGAACGGCGAGATTGGCAGCAATTCAGACCTGTTGAACTATCAAAACTGCTTGAGCAGGATGCTTGGAACTTGCCCCACATTGGGCACCTGGGATGGGTGAGAGGCTGGGTGGGGCTTTTCCCTTTGTTTCTCCCCTGACCCAGATACAGGGGGAAAAATGATGATATTAGTCTGGAAGCAATGGTCTTACCCACTTTCCTATAGCCCTTGACCCTTTTTTATTGAATCAGCTATGTAAAATTATTTAAAATATTTTTTTTAATCTAAGAATCAGGGTAGATCTTTCTCTAAGACCAACTGTATTCCCCCATGAACTTTCCTTAATTTCCAGACAATGCTGTCCCACTAGGCATGTGACACCTTTCCCAAACCTGGACTTTGACACTGAGATCCTCCACTTTATGGCTATAGGTCTGATTTGTTCAGAGACAAATGGTAAATATAGTACAATTTTCACCACATGTTTTATTACCTCACTTTTTTTCCTGCCTTAGCTTGGATTTTTTTTGTCTACTTGTGTTGTGGAAGTCAAGATTCTATTTATAATCTTGTAATTGTAATTTTAAATTTGTAACATACATTCTTAACCACCTGGGTTTTTTCTTGCCAAAGATGAAAATTACGCAATACATTTATCCTCTTTCTGGGGCCAGAAAAAGGAACCTTGGCTTACCTTAATATACTCCTCTCTGAACTATATATCTTTTCTAGGAATCTTAGTTAAATGTTAAAATTAAGGGATGCATTGTTGTTATTTTTACTAGCAAAACTGGATTTTTCAGTGCATGTTACCACTTTTTCCTATCCCTTTTGATTCGTATTCTTATGCTTATAGCTTCAACTTTCTTATGCAGAAAACTCCTTTATTATTGTCTTCAATGATGACTTACAGAAAACGAATTTCAGTATTTTGTGATTCTGAAAAATGTAGTTATATCCTCAAATCTTGAATTATTGTTTATATGATTATATTTGCTTAGCTGAAAATGTCTCTCTTTGAGGAACTGTTTTCTGTAATCTATTATTGCTTATGATAATTCTATTATTGGTCTAATTACAATGATATGTGAGCAAAGTATTTTTGTTTAATATGTTTAAAGTCTCAATGATCTGCAATTTAAAAATATTTAATTATTTACTGGGAAGGCCTCTGCCATCTAAACATGTTTGTCATCTTTTATATACTCTACATGTTTAGTTCTATCTCGTATCAAGATAGAACATGGAAGACAATATATGGACTTGGGAAACAGACACAGTAGAGTTTTTGTTTCAGCTTTCTTTTTACTAGATGTCTGTAAATTTGGAAGAAACTTCGTATAAATGAGATCTTAACTTCTTCATTTAGAAAATCAAATATCTATATTGCGGAATAAGCCCAAACCACCAGAAATATTCTTTTCTTGCATGAAGCTCAAAGTTTTAGGTAGAAAACATTGCAAGATATTTTTAATAGCTTTTAAGAGTATCATAATAATTCATGGGGCTGACATGTGACCTAGCAAATTAAACCCATCTGTGGTATAGTCAGTTTGTGTCCCAGCTTCTGCATTTCTGATCCAACTCCCTGCTTATAACCTAAGGAGGCAGTGAAGGATGGCTCAAATCCTTTGGCCCTTGTAACCATGTAGGAGACCTAGACAGAAGCTCTAGACTCTTTGCTTAAATTGGCTCAGCTTTGGACATTGCAGCCATGTTGGGGATGATGCAGCAGATGGAAGGTCTCTGTCTCTCTCTGTCTCCCTTTGTGAAAAATCTGATCTTCAAATTAAAAAAAAAAAACTTCAAGAAAAAGAATCTTATAAATGTGTTCAAATCAGACTAATAATTACAGATCCCAGGTAGCTTTGGATATGCTTTTTCTTTTGTTCTCCATTTCTCACAACTAAGTGTTCCTTGACCAAGAAAGTGCTTGAATGAGTCTATCATGGCCAATGTGGACATCATATTTATCTCTTTATTTAGTTGTGAAATATTTGTTGAGCATTTGCCATGCATCACACAATGTACAGGGAGTATATTAGAATAAAACATGAAAATATGTGTTCTGTGACTCTTAAATACTGATACATAATATCATGATATGTAAGGAAACTTTGTGCTCAATGTTAGATTGGATGAGTATTGGTTTGGTAAGCCATCATACCTAACTCTGATGCCATTAAGCACAAAGAATAATAGGAAAAATGTAAATAAATGCATTTTAAATCACATATGCAATATTGTACATTGTAAATAGTGCATTTAAAGAAAAATGCTCGCATTCTATGGGCTAATAGAAATTGCTCAAGGAAGACCCTTTTAATGATTACTTAAATTGGACACAGAAGATGAGAAGATCTAAGAGACAGGTTGAGAAAGAGAGGGAGAGAGGGATGAGAGAAGGGGGAAAAAAGAGAGAATGAGAGAGTGACTACTAGTCAGAGAGAATAACATTGGCAAGACCCAATATTAATGCAAGGATACTGCTGTTTCATTGACCATAAGGACCACTAATACTCAAAATGCCCAAATGATACAGGAATCTTGAAGTGGACACACTTGTATAAATTTGTTCTTGGGACAACCTGAAGTAACCCTCTTTGTTCCCCATTTTCTGTAATGTTTCCCTTAAAAACTACTTTTCTGTCTTCTGTAAGCTATGCACACGCATACATGCGTACACATCATCACAAGAGTAGGTGACAGTTGGCTAGTGCAGCAATTGAAAATTCTTCCAAAGGAAGCATCTTTCTTCAAAGAAACAGTTGTGAAATAACACCTGCACCTACAAAAAGGGCCGGTACTCTTCAATGTTTTTTCTGTAGCAATTTCTCTGAATCTCACCTTAACCTTTCAACCATTTCCAGGTCAGCAGTAGGTTTTTGTTTTAAGTTTGCTAAATATTTTAGTTGATTTTCATTGTAAAAGAATGGTTTTAAAATCTGTTAACTTTTGCAAATGTGGGAAACATCTGAAAGTTATAAATGAAGCTTTTTTTTTTTCTTTCTGCTTCTACTTCTCCTTTCCACATTAAGGCTTTAAAAACCTTTTGTTATGTCAATCCTGCAATGTGTTGGCAACAGAATATTCTTTCTTTAGAAGGAAACTCCTACAAAGTATTTGATAAAGGGACAGGAACATCTTGTTGAGGTACCATTTCATTCTCTGTACACAGAGATGGCTCACTTATTAAGAATAAAAGGGTACATAATGACCCTTATCCGGGAGCCCTAGTGATCAGTTGATTCACTCACATATAGAAAGACATTTGTCACTTTTGAGATTCTCATTTTAGCTGTTATTTGTCAGGAAGTAAGATGTAGGCCAAATATATATTTCACAATATAATGTATTAGAGTGCTATAATAAAATGTATATAAAATAAAGATTTACATATACATATATGTAAATACATTAGATAATATGAATGATATTATGAGTTTCATGTTTTATGTACAGTATAATTTCCTATTTAAAAAGTTTTTATGCTTGTATTTAAAAATTTTTCATCTACTGGATATCATTAATACAGAAACTTATGTTAGGTTTAAAATACAGTGAAAGTTGGGACTAGGGTTGGGTCAGGTCAAGCCAGGTCCAGCATCCAATGGCAAATGTCAAGATGGGGGATAGGTTATGCCAAGCTAGGTCTGACCAAGATCTGGAGCTAGGTCCGACCAAGCTAGGACAAACACAAGATCTGGGGCTGGGAACAGGCCTGGTTGAGGAGCTAAGAGGATGCCCCCACTAGGTTGTGTTCCCACTGGTGAGGGTGAGAGCTGGGATGAAGGCAGTGGTCTGGGCTGGATATGACTGCAGTGTCCTTCAGCATGGGTGTGAACCGGGTCTGGAGCATACCAGACTGGGCTAGACTCCAGCATCCACTGGTGCTCGTGAGAGCCAGTGTGGATATAAAATGGGCTGGGCTAGGTCTCGATTCCTGCTGAACCACTTGAGAACTGTGTCAGGGCATGGACCAGGTGTGGCTGGGCTGTAGCACTCAACAGCAAGGACCGGATTTGGTGTGGACCAATTGGGCAAGGCCAGGCCACTGTTTTTGCAAGGACAAAAACAGTGTAAGTCAGTCAGAGCCAAGGACCCATCCCAGGTGTGCACGAGATCTGCCAGTGGAGGAGACCCAATATTGGAGCTTGGTGAACTCTTCTATCAGGATGTATTTCCTGCAGGTGAGAGCAAGAACCAAGGCAAGGAGGAGCTCACACCAGGTCAGATTACAGTACCCACTGTCATATATACTTCTCATATCTGGAAGTGGCCCAGGTTGGGCTAGTTCATATCACCCATGGGGCAGATCTGAGGACAAAAATGGGGTGCAGGATATGCTGGTTTGGGCTGCAGCACCAAGCCAGTTCACATTAGTGCTGAGACTGGGGGCTGACTGCTCTGGATTGGGTGGCAGCACACACCATCTTGAGCTGGAACAGGGTGCAGACCAGGTGAGGCTGGGGTGTAGCACCTGCCTGCAAATGCCGAGGCAAGGCAGGCCATACCAGAGTGGGCCACAGCACCCACCAGCACACATGATCCCTGGGTTGGCAGGGGGGAGGTGTGAGCATGGTATGGGAGTAAGGGGACTCCCCTGCTGGGCCCCTAGCTCCTGATGGTGAGAATGAGGAGCTGAGATGGGGGCAGACCAGCTTGGGCAGAGCTACAACACATGTTGGCCTACATGTGAACAGGTTTAGGGAGAGAGCCAGGTGGGGCTAAATTACTGTATCCACTGGTGAAAGCGTGAGCCCAAGTAAAGGCAGGCAGGTTGGTCTTCGCCACAGCATTAGCTCAAATGTGCTGGGACTGGGGGCAAGTCCTGTCAAGATAGACTGCAGAACCACCTGGAGAGTGCAAGATCCGATCCTGGGAGTGGGTCCAGTAGGGAAACTTTGGTCACCTCTCTGATGGACTGCAACTCTCACTGGTAAACATAACAACCAAGACTGGGGGCAGGCCTGGCTAGACTGGTGGTGACACCCGCTGGCCTGAGTGCAGGCTGGAGGGTAGAGTCAGTTGAGTTGAGTTAGACTTCAATGCCCAATGATGTGTACGAGAGTTACATGGGATGTGGGACAGACCGGATCAGTTCATTGTACATGCTGGCAGGCACAGGAACCAGAACTGGAGGCTGGTCCAGTGGAGGTTATTAGGGGTCAGTCTGACTGGGCTATAGCTCCCACTGGAGTATGTGAGGGCCAAGCATGTGATGGGCAGGGCAGGGCAGGGTTGGGCCTCAGCATGCACTGTTTTGCATAGAGGAAGCAGAGGAAGGAGAATAGAACAAATTGATCAGTTATCCCAGTGAAGCTTGACAGCAGATTTGTAGTGAACGGAGATTGTAAGGTTGACTATGTCTTCCTCATCCTTGGAGTGGCAATAACTACAGCATCTCAGAACTATTCAAACCACTTGAGCAGAACCCTCAGAACATGTTCCATATCAGGGACCCTGAGGACCAGATACAGGAAGAAGAAAAAGAAAATGTGGAAACAATGGTCTTGCCCACTTTGCCCTGATCTTCCACCCTTCCCACCCTGATCAACTATGTAAACATCATCAGAAATAAATTTTTTAAAAATTTAAGATAAATACAAAGATTTAATCATTATTCCATAAATTTTTTGTGATAATGCTAGGGATCAGCAGATCCCTTTTTGTTTAAAAAAGTATGATTTTTATAAAATGTACAGTGAAGATATAGTAAGTATTCTGTTTGCCAATATTATTCCCAATTGCTTCACAGAGCAGGATATGGCTCAAGAAAGCTCTGACATGTTAGTGAGTGAGCCTATGATCTAACAGGCTTTTTAAGAATAGCTTGCCAGATAAATAAACCCTTAAAAAAAAAAAAAAGAATAGCTTGCCAGTACTCACTGTTTTTCACTTACATATATTTCAAAATCTAATTTTGACTAGAGAAAAGAATGTGACATATCTAGATTATGAATGCAATTCCCAGTAGATATTTGATTTCATCTAATCAAAGATGTTATTTTAATTGCTGTGAAACAAGATGATATTGTGCAAATGAGGTTTTGAGTTAATAACAGTGCTTCTTTATTTGCATAGGAATTTTGTATGAGCTTAGCATACTTCATGAGTTAAAAGATGTTCTGTTGGTGCAGTTATTTTGGAAAATTAGTCTCTTTTAAGGTTGAGTATATGTATATACTGTGAAGCAGAGATTATACTCCTATTATTCTGAGCAGAAATGTATATTAATGTTTACTAAAGGAAATGTTCTTAGTAGCATAATTTATTATAACTCCAAGGTAGAAAATACCCAAATGCTGTTCAACAACAAAATGGATAAATAAATCAATATATTCACATATTAAAATGCTATGCAACAATAAAAATGAGTTATCTACATGTTCTATATGCAACATTATGGATGAATCTTACAAGATGTTATGTTAAATGAGAAAAGCCAACATGCAATAGTACAAATGGCTTGATTGTATTTATGTTTTGTGCAAAATCGTGTAAGCCTACATTATGTATTAGGGATGAGGTCAGTGGTTATCCCTGACATGGGTAGAATTGATAATGGAACATGAATGTAGCATATATAGGATGCTGTCAGTGTTCTGTTTCTGGATCACAGAATTTTACAAATATGCTCAGGTTATAATAGTAGTTCATTGGCTGCCTTTACACTTATGATACATGTGCCTCTATGTGTGTATGTTATAATTTAATGTACTTGCAAAACATGTATTAATTCATATGACTTTAGTTCCCTTTTAGCTCTCCTCTTCCAGGGTTGGAGGTACTCTCTGTTGACATCTAAAGTAGCTATTATTAATTTAATTCTTTTATCCAGTTGTATTGTCCTGCCTTTCTGTACCAGTTCCATAGTAGTATCTACTGGTGTAAAATTAAGGAAAATTTTATCTCTATGCTCATGGAACACTTATAAGTCAGTGAGAGCAGAGGACAAAATCTGTTATCATATGATATAGAGTGTAGAAATATGACTAGGATAATTTTCCTAAACAAACACCCAAGGCATATTTATGTGCTTGATGATTAGAGAATAAAGCTTGATACAAGAGGTGTAAGACCTCTGACTATTATATATGCAAAGATCATTACTGGAGAGGGACATCTCCATTTGAAAAGTATCTGAGGTGAGAAAGGATTTGATAAGTTTAAGAGATTACAAATACTTAACTATGTCAGGAATAAAAGTTGTAAGGAGAAGTGGCAGAGCAAGAAGCTATAGGTGTAAAAGAGAGGTTTTAAATATTATGCTGGTGAATTTGGACTTTTCTGCAAGCCCGAGAGGAGCCAGTAGTGATTTAAAATAGAGCAGACTTGAGATAAGATTCTCATTCAAAATAAAATCAGCTGGAGAGAATACATTGGAGAGAGGTCAGAGTAACAGCAGGGAGATCAAAAATTCTGTAATGGGAGAAGTGTTGAGAACATGTATGAAGGTGGTCAGCTTTCCCCTCACACTCCATTCACATATGCATTTAAATTGCACCTAACATTAAGTTTCAAGGAGTGGGGAAGGATTGTATTGCAATCCCTTTGTTCTTAAAATTATTAACTTGACATCTTGATGATTATTTTGATTATTTCCACAGCAAGCTTTGTCTCTTTTCCAGGTGGTAAGTCTTGACCAGAGCTTTTCTAACACTGTTCTCAAGATGATAGATAGATAGATAGATAGATAGATAGATAGATAGATAGATAAGTCATATGGGAAACTTACTATGGATATAAATTTTTGTGTTGGTAAAAGACTTCAGAGCTGTCGAGCTAAGCTGGATATCAGATACCAAAGACAAGTTCAACGGAAAAAAGTATTTTTAAAACTGCTGCTTGCCTCAGTAAAACACAGTGTTGTGGCATAGCAAAAGAAAAGAAATTCACCAAGAATAAATCTAGATACTTACAAACACACACTAGGAGTATCTATTATTGTCTGTAAGACCGGATATGCTGAAAAGGGAGTTTCACTACTGTCACATTGCTCACCTAATAGCAACCCAGCTGTCATACCGCGCTGGTTTTAGCTTTCAGCGTAAACTACATTGGCTCTCACAATGGCAAAAATGGGCCACACTGGTGTTCAGTCTCCTATTGTGGTTCTAATATAAGGAAGCCAGGAGAAACTGCGTTGAGGTCTGTTATAATCTGATGATAAAGGTAAATAAGGAAAGGAGCTAATAATGAGAAGGATCAAGGCATTTTCTACTAGAAGAGAAGTAGACAAAGTACGTTCTTAGAGCCAGATATGGTCCATTTATTTATGATTTGTGTGTAACTGCTTTTATCCAATGATATTAGAATTGAATGAATGTGGCAAAGACTAAATAGCCCATAAAGTCAAAAATATTTATCTGACAGCTGGCTCTTTATGGGGCAGTTTGGTCTTCTCTGACTAGAATGTAACGAAGCCCAGGATTGCTAAAATTTACTGTTGGTATGACTGATTGTACACCTATTATTTTTATTATACATTAATATAGTGAATATTACTATATATTTCATATTATATACTTTGTTATATATGTATTGTTTTATGCATGTTTAATACTCTATTAGGCATAAACAACAATGCATGTCAAATATAAAATAATAAGAGAACCCAGAAGAATAATAAGAATAAAGAAACCCCTGCTATTCTCAGGTGTAGCTGTACACAATTATCAAATCCCAGAGTGTCATATCTAGCCATATTTTTAATTGGAATGGATTCTGAGTCCTTCCAGACTGAGAAAAAAATGATCTGAAATTTAACTGTCCTGTTACCATGAATACATTTGTTAACTTATGTTAACTAATCAATAATCATCCAATGATTGCCTATAAAATTTCCTTTGGGAAATTTGGGGGAAAAATCACCATGAATATAAATATGCAGGTAGTATGAGATGGTCTCATGACACCAATTGATAGTGAAGTGCCCAGGGTGTGGATGAGGAGTAATGAGAAGGCTTCCTATGCTGAAGGTGTTTCAGATTCTCCTTGTCAGTGTCTCTTTGGGATGCAAAAAGTTATAATACAGTAAGTGGGGAACCACAGTTTTCTGTTTTGCCGGGAAAACTGAAAAGATTGTATTGCCAATCTGAGGTAGAACTCCACTCTTTATATAACAAGATTGAGTATGCTTTGTAAAACTGAGTGGAGAATTCAGAAAACTGGCAGTCAAGTAAAGTCTAATCATGAACTGAATCAGTAGTTTTCTGCTCTTCCAGCCACAATTATCTGGGTTGTGTTCACAAAAACCCTGGTTATATTCTCCCCTTCCCTTACTTCTTGCAAGTGAGTTTTATTAGAAGTGCTGTATATTATAAACTAAAATTAGTAATATGGGATCATTTAAAATATTTACTTAGTCATCATATGACTGGCACAAAATTGTCTTTGTTCTCCTCTTTGCCCCATTTTGAATCTGCCAGCCTATATGCAGATCCTTTTTCACTCTATGGCCTTGTGTTTTGACAAAACCCTCATATGTTGAAAACACCATAAATCAGAGGTACATTAAGTGGCACCTAATCTACCAAACAGCATGGCTTCACAAGCTGGTACACTGTAGAGGGTTGGTTGTTGGCTCTTGTGATTACAGGGTTGAATGGGAGCTGTGGCTCACTGCCTCTGCCAACAACTCAAGGCAGTAGCATCAGATCATATATTACTACCCTGGAAAATGGTGAAATTCAAAATTTAAAGTGTGTTTCTACTGAATTTGCTTAAACTCTGCAACTTTTAAAATTTATTTTATAATACAATTTCATAGGTTCAGGGATAACTTCTCTATTCTCTCCAATTTTGCTTTCCTTACCTCATTCCCTTATGTTACTACGATGGTGTAATCCTTCAAAAGCAGTAATAAGCCCATTATTCTCCTATCTATGTGTATCATGACATTGTAGGTATAGACGATGGCAGAAAGCCCAGCATTCTGTTGTCAGGATATAGTTAACAGTTTCAATAGGAGTCCATCTTTGATTCAGGAGTAGAGATGTATACTGCAATGTATCTTTATTTCTCGGTATGATATTCTCTACTATACAGTTACTGTAGATGTATATGCATATTTATCTGTGTATCTATTAATCTTATATTTTACATGAAGATTAAATTATATCAGAGAGAACCTGTAATGCTTATCCTTCTGGGCTTGGTTTATTTCACTGAGCATAATGGGACCATTTTGTTCAAACAGTAGAATTTCATTCTTTTTAATGGCTGAGTAGTATTCCATGGAGTAGACATACCAGTTTCTTTATCCATTCCTCTTTAGACAAATTCTGGGTTGTTTCCATATCTTCATTAATATAGATTGTGGCGCTCTAAATATAGCATTACAGGTCACTTTCTCATATGCAGATTTGTTTGCTTTGGATATAGTCCCAGGAATGGGATAGATGGGTCATAAACAGATTGATTTTTACATCTCTTAGCACTCTCCATACTGACTTCCATAGTGGTTGTAGTAACCTATATTCCCAACTACAATGAAGGAGGGTAACTTTCTCTCACATCCATGCCAGCAGCTGTTGTTAGTAGAGTTCTGAATGTAGACCAATCTCACTAGAGTTAGCTATAACAATAATGTGGTTTTCATTTTTATTTAACTGATAGCTAGTGAACCTGAGCATTTTTTTTTGTCTATTAGCCATTTGAACTTGTTTTTTTGAAAGATGCCTGCTCATTTCTGTTGCTCATTTCTTAACATGGCTGTTAGTTTTGCTGTTGTTGAGCTTCTGAAGCTCTTTGTTAAATCCTGGATATTAGGCCCCCATTGATTGTGTATTGTACAAAGATTTTCTCCAATTCTGTTAACTTCCACATTTTCTTAAAGACAAAAAGTAGTAAACCAAACGATCATAAGTCGACTACCCTTTGTTATCACAGCCCATGTTTTGAGTTATTTCCAAGCCAACCTCTTCCTGGTTTTCATGTGGAAAAAAGGCAAATAACAAAAATTAAGTGCATTAATCATTGCGATACTAGGGATTTTTTCCACTGCACATGATCCTTATTTCTTTTACTCCTTTTTACCTATTCTGAGATGGCCTCTCCTTCAACTTTCAGTGTCTCCCTGTATTATCTAAACTATTCAGCTTTTCCTGGTAGAAATCTATATCCTCTTGAGACCTACCCTTGGTGTGTTTAACAGAACCAAAAGTGTTTTCGCTTGAGGAGGCCCACCCTTCTGAGGGATATGGAGCTGTAAACAGTACTGTATGGCATCTCTCATGTATCACGCACAGTTGGTGCTCAACCAGTGCCTTTTTATCTTCTTCCCTTCTGCTTGTTTTATTGTTGTTATATCCTTTTGCTTGTTATGTCAAAAAATAAATGTCTCGTTGCATCTGCTGACATTTTATTCTCTAATTTGGATTTAAAATCACAAAAGGAAAGATGTGCGTCAATCTGGCCTTGCACAGTACCTCATGTATAAGAGGGGCATATCATGTCTATTTTGCAGATTCTGTTTATGATGTCAAAGAAAGCTTGGGACCATTGCCTTGGAGTTTTCAAGGCTTCTTGCATCCAGATAATGGCCCGCTTTGGCAGGGCATCTTCTCAGATTGCAAAACCTAAGATGGAAGATGGAAAAGGCAAAATATTCAAATATGCTACATTCTGTAGCTTGTGGTCAAGTTACTTACCTACCTCAGCTTCCATTTATTAATTTACTAAATAAGTCCTAGTACATACTTCATAGAGCTCTTATGAAAATCAAATGAGATATGAAATTAAATCACTTTGCACCAGGGCAGGCACAGACTATGTATTCAATAAATGGAAGTCATTGCACTTCTTATTACTAATATTATTGCTACACTATAATGATTTTTGGTTTATATAGTTAACACAAAAATTGAAAATAAATGAAGCAAAAAGTAAATTCCAGAAGGCAAATTGAAAAAGGGCAAGAATAAATCCTCAAGTGCATTACATTGGTATTAAATGAATTATTTTTGAGCCTTTTTTTCAATTTTTATTTAGGAAAATTTCCATGATATATGAAAGTAAACAGAAACAGTGTAATGGACTTTGTGTACTCATAAGCCAGGCACAATAATGATTAACTCAGTGCCACTGTTACTTTTGTTTCTACTCATTCCCCTAATCCCTCTCCCATTAAATTATTTTGAAGCAAATATCATATGTGGCAATTCTTATTTTGTAAATACATGATTGTGCATTTCTGAAAGGTAAGGAATTGAAAAATAACATTATACCATCTACATTTGGGTTGACCTGAGGCTGGCAGACCTGGGTAGTCCCTTCCTCTTCCCTCCCTGCTGATAGCAAAACACAATGAGGCATGAGAGCTTGCTCTTCAGGGATGGTAGCAAAGACATTTGCTCATAGCAATGGAAGAGGGAGAAAGTAACATTTTGGCGTCATGACACTTCACATGCTGTGGATCAAACTGACCATAGCAGAGACAAGCAATTATTATTTGGAAATTAATCATGATATAGTGAAAGCAGATATGTGTCCTGGGCAAAAAAAAAATATCTGATTTGCAGTTAATTCTAGCACATATAGATTTAGCCAAATGGCTTACCCTCACATCTGCAACACCTTACCCTCAAGACATTGTGGCTTACCAAGTGCTTTGTCAACAACTCTTAGCTCACCTTTTCTTTATTATCTTTTTTAAAAAGATGTATTGATTTTTATTGCAAAGTCAGGTATACAGAGAGAAGGAAAGACACAGAGGAAGATCTTCCATCCAAGTGACTTTAATGGCCGGTGCTGAGCCAATCCAAAGACAGGAGCCAGAAGCTTCTTCGAGGTCTCCCATGCAGGTGCAGAGTCTCAAGGCTTTGGGCTGTCCTCGACTGCTATCTCAGGACACAAGCAGGGAGCTGGATAGGAAGTAGGGTTTCTAAGATTAGAATTGGTGCCTGTATAGGATCCCAGCACGTGTGAGACAAAGACTTTAGCCGCTAGGCCAGGCAGACATGATTTACAGAGGAAAGACAGAAAGATCTTCCATCTGCTGGCTCACTCTCAAGTGGCCCAAACAGCTGGTGCTAAGCCAGTCTGAATCCAGGAGCTAGGCTCTTCTTCTGAGTTTCCTACACAGGTGCAGGATCCCAAGGCTTTGAACTTTCCTCTACTACTTTCCCAGGCCATAAGCAATGAAATGGATGGGAAGTGCAGCAGGCAGGACACAAACCAGTGCACAAACCTGGCACCTGCAAGTTGAAGATTTAGCCATTGAGCCATTGTGCTGGACTCTTTCTTCATGTCTTTGAAGAAGGAAACAGATTCAGTGAATTTAAAGAACGCTCAGAAAGTCATAGAGCCCCTGTTTCCTCAGTTATGCCATGATATAGGTAAGCTAACAGTAATGGAAGAAACACAGCTTCTTCTTCTGAAAACCCTGTACCCAGGGAGCTCTATTTTTCTGTTACGCCTGTCTCCCAGGGATTTGCTCCTTACCTCCTCTTCTTGTTCTCTGATATAAAGAAGCATGCATGAGAAAAAATACCTAAATTTAACTAGGTAAATCCAAGTAAATCTAATTATTTGTTGTCCAAATTTGCAGGGCCAGAAATTGATGTAATTCATCATGATACTTTAAGACAATCAAACCAAACTATTATAAACAAGAACTTAGGTTTAAAAACTAGTATTACGTTGGCTAAAGGAAAGAAATTATCATAAAGTACAACTTCTTAGAAGTAACATTTAGGGTTTAGTGTGATACTTTAGTGGCTAAGTCCTTGCCTTGTATGTGCCAGGAACCCATATGGATGATGAAGACTGTTCAAGATACTCAACTTCCCATCCACTTCCCTGTGTATGGCCTAGGAAAGAAACTTCTTGCTTATGGCCTGGGAAAGCAGTGGAGAATGTCCCAAAGCCTTGGGACCCTGCACCCATGTGAGAGACCTTGGGGAGGTTCCTGGCTTCTCAGCTTATCTCTTGCTGTTGCAGCCACTTGGAGAGTGAAGCAGCAAACAGATCTTTCTTTCTGTCTCCTTCTCTGTATGTCTGCCTTTCCAGTAAAAAAAACAGATTTTTTGAAAAGATCTGTAGGTATACAATTTTTAATTATGAGAGAGAGAAATGCAAGACAGAGAAAGTGTTCTACTAGTTTAATTGCCCTATTGTGTTCACCAGCCTGACTCATTCTGAAGCTGAAAGCTAAGAGCACCATGGAAACCTCCCAAATGGGTGGCAGGCACCATATTACACCAGCCATTACATACTCTCTCACAGGATCTGCACCAAATGAAAGACAAAACTGAAAGTTTATTCAGGGCTCAAATCCAGTACTCTGACTCAGAAACACAGGCCTCACAGCTGATGGCTTAACATGTAGGCCAAACTTGTGCCCTTCCACACATTTGTGATCTCCTCTTCAGGAGTCTATAATTCTGTAGCATATTCTAAAGAAAGACAGAAATCAAATCTAGTCTTTCCTCTATCATGATCAAATATTTTATTATTGTTATTATTAATAGAGCTTAATTAAACGTTGTGACTTACTGTTGTAATGCAATATTTTAAATTCTTGTGAAATTTGTGTTAAGATTTGAGCACTTTATATTTTTATGTACAGTTGCTAGCCTCAAATTCTCTTTACTATTGATATTCATTAACTATACTACCCGTGTCCACCCATATCCTTCCAAGAGGACTGTGCAGCTAGGAAGACCTTCCAATGGGACTATGTACCCAATGGGACCCTCCAAGTGGACTGTGCACCCAGGGAGTCCCTCCCAGGGGCATGTATCTGGGGAGAATTTCCAAGGGGACTGTGTACCCAGGTATTCCTCCAAGGGGACTGTGTTCCTATGGAGATGTTCCAAGGGGACTGTGCAGCTAGCGAGACCTTCCAAAAGGACTGTGAAGCTAGGGGAACCTTCCAAGGGGACCGTGCAGTTAGGAAGACCTTCCAAGGGTACTGTGCACCCAGGGAGACCTTCCAAGGGGACTGTGAACCCAGGGAGTCCCTCCAAGGGGACTCTGCAGCTATGGAGACCCTCTAAAGGTACTGTGCACCTAGAGAGACCTTCCAAGGGTACTGTGCACCCAGGGAGACATTCCAAGGGGACTGTGCACCCAGGGAGAATTTCCAAGCTTGAGTTTCATAATGTTCATTATAAGTCTAATTCTTAAAATTATCTGCATTCCTTCCAGGCCTTTATTTCCCCTTTTCTTCTCCCTAGGGTCAGATTTTTATTTCCTTTACCAGGCCTTAAGCTTAAGTAGGAAGCAAACTCCACTTTAACCCCTGTCCCCATTCATCCTCTGAGTCTGTCACATCCAAAAAGAATGTGAGAACCCCAGTCATCGCCTGAAGTGACCACAGTCAGCTGCACGGACCTCATGCACTGCAGATAGCTACAAATCGGAGTGCACATCATAAACTACAGGTTTTCACATACTGGCTACGTCAGCAGCAGAGTGCAGTGTCATGAAGATGATACTAGGTCTCACAGGAAACACATCAGTTAATCTCCCTCATATTTGTTCTGTCTATAAATGAAATGTTTCAGATGTTGAATTTAAATAAGTGTCCTTAATTTCAAATTTTAGCTTGCTGTGTATATTCACTGAGTGAATTAGGATTTCTCCCAGCTCGTTTTCTGTACTTTTTATTGCAAAATATTACAATTTTTTGGTTTTTATTTTGTATTTCATAATGAAACAAAGCATTCTGGATCTACTCAAGACTGAACTACTGTAGCTTTCTTAATAATAGTTCCTACAAACAGCCATATTTGAGGGAAGAGGAGCAGAAATAAGTTAAGAATTTGACTCCAATTGTTTATTTGTATGTTTATCTCCTGATAAGTATAGAAAGAATCAAGTATGAATTTTATATTTCATGAATAGTTAAAGTGTGGGAAATAGATTGGAAACGTAACCTATAGGCTTTGGTTACCTAGGGTCATTAAAATGGCATCATTTAGGTCACTACTTAGTGTCAAACTGAGTTGAAACATCTCAGTGTTGGATTCAGATACCTGGTAGAGCAAGGAATGTTGGAGATGTATTTCGTCATGTGCCACCCATGGCATAGGACATAGCAGAAAAAAGTAGAGAAAAAAACACAGTGGCAAATTAATGCTAACAAATAGCAGTAATTTATTTGAAACATATTGAAAGTAATTTCCCATTGATAAGAGGGATTTTTTCCTTTTTATTTACTAATGAGCCTGAAATCTTGATAGTTGCTTTCATTGCTGAGTTGCTTTGAAAACCACCTATGTTAGTGACCCTAAATGATTGGTGGCTATCCTTCTATTAACTTTATAACTCATGTGACAATTTTCATTCCTCATATAATTCATGAATAGTTTCTTGTTTAGTCCCCTTTGTCTATCTTAGGAAACCAGGGTTGCTACATACTCCAGATAATGTGAATTATTTTTACTCATTTGTTTATTTGTAAACTGCCAAGCATCTATTTTCTGCCTGTTTATCCTGAAATATGTTATAAAATGTTATAAATATTATTAAAATGTTAAAAGTATAGATCCTGATTTTAAGAAGTTCAATCTAGAATACAAGACAGGACAAGTTAACCATTTGATTATTTTATTAGCACTCCATTAGCTGGAGTTAGATCACGATCCTATTTAATTTCAGGGAAGGTTGAAAAATAGTCTCAGAATGTGCCTACCACACACACACACACACACACAAACTGGAGTTGGGTAATCATATAAAATTACCTTTGTTACAGTAACAATATAAAACCATTGCAAGGTGACAAAAATCAATAGAGGGATTAAAGGAAAAACAGAAATAGCCTTGTTGAGGATTGAGGAAGGGAATCAGAAATGGTTCCTTAGAGGATGTGACATTTAAACTGGTTTTGAAAGATATTTAAGAGCTAGCCAGGTAGAGAAAGGAAGGTGCATTTTGAAGTAGGGAAGAAGACACTAACAAAAGCAAGAAAGTATGAAATAGCAAGGTATGCACTTAGAGAATTTACAACTCAAAGTACTTACATCTAGATCTTACAGTCTGATGAGTGACACAAGACTTTTGATCATCTCCTGTTCTGAGGTTAGCAGCAGTTCTGTATCACACTGATACATGCTAATTCAATTGTTCTGATCAAAAATTCATTGTCCAATTTTCAAAATCAAAGAAGTATTTTTTTTAAATGAGTTGAAAGTCAAGCAGACAGCCTGACCTAGTTAAGAACTTTATACAAAAAGAAAAAAGAGAAAGAACTTGGATGTGAATTTCCCTGAAAGTCATATCTCCATCTATTTGTGAAGACACAGAAATAACATATTTTAAGGACGTGTTGAGAAACACATTTTGGTGCCTTTTTTAAACCTCCCATTTAATTGACTGCAACATTTTCTGTTGTAATAGAGATGTTTTACTCTGAGTCTACAGCTTGTGTATAAATGATTGAATTAAAATATGATCATTTCTTGGTCCTCTATGTTTATTGATGAAATTAGTATAGCAAAGTATAAGACTTTGGCATGCCCTAGAACTCTTAGATTTAAAAAAAAAAATCTGTGTATTGCTTAACACTAAAATCTGTCTGCATAAGAAATCTCTCTTAAGAAGAAATAATGTTCTTGGCTCAGAGAGGTATTTTGAAACAGCAGTTACTGCAATGAAAGACACATTTTTTGGACCATTTTTAAATATGAGAAAAATGAATAGTACATCTAAATGTGGAATCTATATCGATAGAACTGGAGGTGGAGTGGGCATCAAACAGGGCCCAGGGGAATGGCAGGAGGGAAGGAAGTTAAAGTAGGACCAATAATGTTTATCTTGAAAGTTGGCAGACAGATCTAGGATTTGATGTTGGATAGATGGTAGAGAAAGTTAAGATATAGAAAAGTACCATAAATTTTCAAAAAAGGACCAGAAATAGCAAAACTACTACAGGTAGAATAAGAAGAAATGATGCCCTTACTTGGTGTTTAGCTATATATTATAATAATTATTATTGATTTCTTTACCTTTCTTGGTTGATATAATTCAAACAACTAACTTCTTGTACCATCAATTCTGAATTTTCTTTATTTCTGGTCACAGTATTGGAATGACTGAAATAGATGCAATACAATTCTCAAAGTTGACTTAAAAGAGCCTACCACTCTGCCTTCTTTTCAACTATGTTTTGAGCTTACTTAATTCTATTCTATGGTTTCTGTGGGTTTTCTCCCTTTGGCATTTGCTATACCTTGGCATTTGACTGGAGGTTTCTTAAAAACAACAGAATCTATTTCCCTTCTTGTATCTCCAGGTAGACTACTGTGCAGTCATCACTGAGTACATAACTCTTGAATGAATGGTGAACAACACCAGTTGACTTTACCTCTTTCCTCTTTGTTGTTCTCAGTGATATGGATGTCATTACAAACAAGGTTACTAATGGTTATGAGAGTTTAAGATTTTCGCTTTATATCGTGTGTTATGTTCAGTTTTCCAAACAGCTTGCTTTGCATTAAAGCATCATGTGTTTCCTTGGAATTTATAGAGGTAAGATCTAACACTGATTTGAGTACTAACATACTTGTGCTCCAACTTTGCTTTGACTCTCCTTTGGTCTCTACTAACTACATGATGTCTTGGCCTCATAACCATAAATTTGAGAACTCCTTCAGGGTGGGTAAGCCTGTCTTAATCACCTGTTTATTCCTATGACCTAATACATGGTCTGTATTCCTATCACCTAATACATTGGCGCAAAGTAATGAAGTGATGGACTGAATGAGTGGATGAAGGCAGTTATTCTTGAACATGATAATTGTACTTTATACAAGTAAAAAGGAATACCTTCATGTTCATTGTGTTATTTGATCTTCATCCCACTCAAGGCTCATTATCCTTATTTTGGAGTAGAACAAACTATCCCAGATGTTCTCATATGCTAAGTTTACTACCCTCAACTTTGAGCTAGGATGTCAATATGGGTGTATCTGACTCAAAGCACCACATGTTTTTGGTCCTTACCATTATATTTTAAGCCAAAATAGATGTTGTGCTTGTGTGCAAGACTGAAAGAAGATAAATGTTTCATAAGCCAAATGTACCGATGGCTAAGATTTAAGGTCACTTTGCGTATTAGAGAGATTCCTTAGGTTACATTTCATAATAGTGCTTCTCAAAACTCATTAAGTATAAAAATCATTGGGGAGCTTGTGAAAATGCAGATTCTGGTTCCTAAATCTGCCATATACCCGAGATTTTGATATTTTTAAGGATCTATTTTTATAGTATGTTGTCTTGTCAGTCTAAAAATTGTATTTTAAAAAGCAAAGCTTTATATCACCCATGTATATGCCCTCCATGTTGTGGGCTGACTGAGTAACCATTTTTAGTTCATAGGGATTAATCACCTAAATTTATGATCACTTGATCAAGGGACTTGAACACTGAGGAAGTGGATTTAGTCTGTTTAAGTGTTCAGTGGGATAGAATGGGTACCAAGATGCTGACCTCTGACCAAAATGTGAAATTTCCTTAAGGTGCTCTTTAAGATTTTTCTTGACCAATAACTTTGGGAAAGAATCAGCTAGTCCCAGAGGAGATCCACAGGAATCCAGAAAGCATTCTTTTTCATTCTGAGAACAAAGTGCTGGGAAAGTAATTACTGAAAAGAGAGAAGAGTTGGCAGTACCTAGATAAGGCACTTCAATAAGTATTTTAGTTTTCACTGTATTCAGTTGCTTGACAGGAAATATGTAACCCACATGATAGAGGTGTTAACATTACAGTAGCATTAATGTCCTCTTAAGGTTATAGACTTCTTGAAGAAACTATTTATTACACATTTGACTTCTGCTAACCAGAGATTAACTATATTTTTTTCTGTATGATAGACCACCAATAACTGATGGCCCAATAAGGAGACTGGGAGAATGTCACAGCATGTAAATATAATAGTAGGATTTTTAAATTGTGTTAACATAAATGAATTATTTTTGAATGAATAATTAATGAAATCTATTTATATGAATATATACACAGCTCTGTTGAAGTTTTCTTATAGTAACTTTCGAATTCATTTCCATCCTTGCAATTGTTAATAAAACATCTTTTCTCTCACCTTGGCTACCAGCCTCCCTCATCCACTGCTAACTGTTTCAAATCCATTATCTATGGTGAAGCAGTAAGTATGCTTCTCATTGATTTTAAATTATTTCATTTATATAAAGTGAACCATTTGTATTTCACAATATAGAATGGTTAGACATTTTATTTTATTTGAAAGGCAGATGTACATAGAGGAAAAACAGAAAGAGCAAGAGAGCGACAGAGTAAGAGAGATGGTCCATCCACTGGCTCACTCCCCAAATGACCATGATCTCCAGAACTCAGCTGGTCTGAAGTTTAGGAGACAGGAACTTCCTCTGTGTCTCCCACATAGGTACAGAGACCCAAGACTTGAGGCATCCTATTTTGCTTTCCCAGTCCATAAGCAGGGAATGGGATCAGAAGTGGGCTGGTGCTACAAGGTATAGGATTAGCCTTTAGATCCATTGCTGGACCTACAATACAGATTTTTTTAAAGGGTATATTTATTTTTGTTTGAAAGACAGAGTTCCATAGAGAAGGGCAGAGAGAGATCTTTCATCTGCTGGTTCATTCCTCAAGTGGCTGCAATTGCCAGAGCTGGACAGATTCAAAGTCAACATCCAAGAGCTCTTCTGGGTTTCCTACATAATGCAAAGGCAGGAGGACTTCAGTATTCCTCCACTGCTTCCCCAGGCCACAACCAGGTTGCTGGATTGGAAGCAAAGGCCATAATCAGGGGGCTGGTTGGAAGTGGAGCAACCAGGACACAAACTGGCAGCCATATGGATGCTCATGATGCAGGTTGATGCTCACAGTGCACATTTAAGAGCATCGTTTCTTGTTCACAGTGCCTGCCCCCAGTTTATTTCCTCTAACCACCCCCTATTATTACTTTTTAATTTTTGTATTTGTTACTTTCATTTCACTTCATAATCACAGGTTTAACACACCTTTGGGCAGATAATTCCACACATACAAAACAGAAAAACAAGTGTTGTTCCTCAAGACAATAGACAAAGACAGTAACCCATAATAAAATCTCAAAATGTCAATCTTGCTTGTATAGATTACATTTTCTGTACCTCGTGTATTAGTTATATGTATATGAGATTTTGTCTTATTATTTCACTGAGCATAATGGTTTTCAGGGTTATCCATTTTGTTGCAAAACATAACTTCATTCTTTGTTTATAGTTCATTAGTGTTTCATAATATACCAAATTTTCTTTATCAAGCCATCAATTATTGGACATCTTGTTTGATGTTGATTTCATTTTGTTTGGTAAAATTCCCAGTAGTGGGATGGCTGGTTCATATTGCAGATCTATTTTCAGATATCTGAGGAATTCTATACATTCATCTTGTTTTAAAACTTCATATTTTGCTTCAGACATCAAATTCTCCTGTGGAAAATATCCTTTATTCTACAGATAGATTTTCTTAATGTGTATGTGTGTTTATGTGTTGGGGGTGGTTGGGTGTGTTGTTCTCATACTACTTTAAATGTCACATTCATAACAAACATTTTAAAATCATTTGCTCTATGAGGATCAGTCCTGAATCTGTCTTGTTCACTGTTACAATGGTAAATCTTGACTTAGTGGTCTGGACCTAAAAATATTTAATAAATACTTTCAAAAGTTATAGAATAATTAATTTATACTAGCATATTATTATTAATTCTTTTGGAATACAAAATTGTTCTGTAGAATCAAATATGAAATGTATTATTTTCATCATTAGTACTTTCCTATAATCTATAAACTATCTCTCAAACATTTCTGTTAGTATATTATGTGAAGTAGTTATTATTAACCACACTTTTAAAGAAGAAATTGAGTAGGCCTGAGGTAAAGTGACTTGTCAAAGAGTATTCAGGTGTTTTCTGGCAGTCAGATTTGAACTCTGATGACAAGCCCAATGTTCGTTCTTTCCCTTATCTGCCTGACCTGAGGTTGTTGTGCAAGTAGCAGTTATGGTCTGCTCAAGTAGGTTTACCTGTCCAAAAGCATGACTTAGTGCCTTCGCGTGGCTCTCTGATGTTGTGCCACTGACTGTAATTCAATATGAAATCCATAATATTATTCAGATCCTAAAATCTGAAAAAGCAAGCAATAACCAATTTATTTATTGGTATTAAATGTGTGTGCGTGTTTATATATATATATAGGCATATATATATATACATATATATATATACATAATTTAATAAAGTACATTAGTTCCAGTTTCTCTTTTCTAAATAAAAGCTTATTGATTTATTTGAAGAGAGACAGAGGAGAGAGAGAGAGATAGAATCTTCATCTGTGTATTCCCTTCCAAACTGCTTTTGGCCCAGAGATGGGCCAAAACCAAGAACCAGAAAATCAGTCTAGGTCTTCCATGTGGATGACAGGAATCCAATCACTTGAGCCACCACCAGATACTTCCCAGGGTATCTGTAAGCATGAACCTGGGTCGAAGTCAAAGGAGCCAGGGCTTGAGTATAGGAACTTTGATATAGACCACAGGCATCACAACCTGAAAATTAGTGTTGTGGCAAATGCCGAGTAGCATCTTGGGTAGCCTTATGGGCTTGAATACTGATAAATGCTAAATAAAATTCTAAGGATGGTTTAGTGTAGCATCTGCTACTAAGAAGAAGATATAAGGAACTTCTTGTTTCTCAGGTTTTCCTCATCTTGAGAATAATCTGGGGCACATGATATGGCAAATTTTAAGCAGACGCATGCTTCTATAGGTCCCAGACTACATTGTTACTCTGGGGCAAGGTCCAGAAATCTGTATTTTTAGTTAATCCCCCAGATTAGGAAAGGTCAACTATGAAATTTTTCAGAATGAAAAAAATAAATTTAATAATCTGAGAAAGAGACTTGAACTCCTTGTGGTGAAGTATTTTAAACTCAAGGAAGACTGACAGATTTTTAGAACTATGTGCTTTACTTGATTGAGGATGGTGAGGTTACTTTCTTAGAATAGCTAAGTCTGAATTCTAGTATTGAATATATCTCTCTTGGTGGATAGAGTCAGCAGATGAACTGCTGGGACTCACTTGGAAAGCTTTAACTGAGTAATCAGGGTCTAAAAACCAAGGTTTTGAAATCTCTAATCAGGGAATAGATATACAAGCATCATTAGCAGACTTGGGGAAATGTCTTATTAGAAAGCCTAAGGACATACAACATCAGTAATGAGAGCCTTGCTTGGATACAGTTCAGCAAATTTTCTCTACCACTTATTTGCTTTCAAGTCCTAAAACTGGAAGGAGTTGAGATAAAGTGAATAATAATAGAGTCTCTAGCTTTAGAACATCTAAAGGGTGAAAAATAAACAAATGCCTAATACAGTGGGAGGAAGGTATGATGGAGTAATTCCATATGGGTCTTCTCTAAACTCAAAGACTTCTTAGAATATAACTGAAATAATGCTTTCTGTGAGAGTGAGTGAAATTTGATAAGGGGGATGTGGATATAGGAAACTGAAAAGACAACATACAAGGTGAAAAAAACAACAGTAAATACACAGATATAAGGTACTTTTTCTTTTGAGGCAACTACCCATGGCTCCACTGTACATTGAATACCCTGATTTGGGTGTGGTGGTCAGAGATGAGGCCAGTGAGGTCATTATCATTCAGATCATGAAAATGAAAAAAAAAAGTTAGGCTTCTATGACATAATTCACGAGCCCAGAGCCATTTAAGTACGTGACCAATGTTAAAGGACTAGCCACCAAAAATAACTGAGACTTATAGCATGTTACTGAAGTTTTCTGGGCTTTTGTGATGTCATCTATAAGACGGGCATGATAATATCTCTTTTAGAGCAGTACATGTAATATTCAATTTAAATGTGTCTATGCTGTAACAACACACAAAATACTCATTTAGAATATTAGTTTACTTTTTATAAAAATTAATTATCCCAAAGTTTCTGTATTTGAAAGGCAGAGACAGAGGGAGATGGAATAAGTCAGAAAGGAGACCTATGTTTCATCTTCTCATTCATTTCCTAAATGCCTGAAAAGGCCAGGGCTAGGCCAGACAAAAGTCAAGAACTGGCAACTTGATTCAGGTCTCCCACAGGTGGGACAGAGCGTCAACTGCCTGAGCCATTGACTTGCTCTCTCCCAGGGTATACAGAGAGGCTGAGGAATATCTGGGCCTCAGGCCTGTAACACCTGTGAACCCCATTTGCTCGCGCCCTGTGAGGCAACTTGCAAGCATGATTCAAAACCTAACAGATGTGTAGCTGGATATTTTTAAGTTGATGCATTTTTATGGCCCATAAATGATGTTACAGAGATCCCAACTAGACCTTTGGTACAAAAACAGTTTACCCATCCCTCCCAAGAAGTTAGTGTCATAAGCACAATCAGAATTCAAATCCTGGCATTCTGATATGGGACATGGTTATCTCAAGCAGTACCGTAACTGTTGTGTCAAATGCCGACTGCTGTTTGTAAGCTTGTAACTTTTTTTACACCTTCTCTTTCAAAGCAGAATTCTCTGTCTGCATAGTGAGTGTAATCCTTGATTTGGAAATGTTTGTATTTAAATAAGAAAGAAAATGGAAAGGACAGAATAACAAAAGATGAAACTATGGAGCTATCTAGGTAGAAGGCAGGACTGGCTAGACTGGAGAGAATCTGATTGAAAGCAAGCTTTGGAATGACTTTCTCTGTTTCACTCAACATGTACACTTGAATGTAGACAGGACATATGGACATTGAAAATGTTATTTTTCAGTTTGGGCCATGCTATACAGATAATCCATTTAATATTCTGAAGCTACGATAAAAGCTCCGCTTTTGCATGGCTTAAAACTACTTACTGTACTGAACTGCTTTCTCCGATAAGATTACTTTTGTAGTTGATTGCGTGTCAAAAAAAAAAAAAAATCAGCCATATGAGGACTCATAAAGAGCAATTCAGTTTAAACTACAGTACATCATCCCAATGAATTTCAAAGTTACAAGATGAATGGGGTACAATAAAAATTCCACTTCTTTTTATCGTCCTTAGAGGTTCTTAGAAGAGATGCTACATCAGTAAGTTTTGGAGGATGCCATTTTATATCTATTAAAACTGAACTAATTACCTGTCTTCCTTAACACTCCCTATTTTCTTTTTTTGTAAGATTTATTTGATTTATTAAAAATGCATATTTACACAGAAAAGGAGATGCAGACAGAAGGGCATGCTGGCTCACTCCCCAAGTGGTTGAAATGGCCACAACTAAGCTTATCCCAAGCCAGGAACTAGGAGCTTCCTCCAGATCTCCCATGTGAGTGGAGGGTCCCGAGGTTTTGGGTTAGTCTTTACTGCTTTCCCAGGCCACAGACAAGGAGCTGGATGGGAAGTGGATCAGCTGGGACACTTCCTTGGCCCATATTGGATCCTGGCATTTGTAAGGCGAAGATTTAATTATCAGCCATTGTTATAGGCCCAATGTTCCCTGTTATCTGAGGAATCTTTGCAAATGAACTACAGTGGATCTCATCTCTTATGTGGATTCACTTGTGACATCAATGCAAGGTTTGCTTTTTTGGGTTTTTTTCCCCTCATTTTAAGAATCCCCTTTGTGATACAGCAAAAAGGGACTTAACAGTGAGCAGGCTGTATGTGTACACTAGTTCTTTTACCCTTCTACTCTTTCATCCCACTTTCTTGTCTTGGGACACTATTTTCCCTGACCCTTAAGCTTAAAAGAGCTGCTTGATGAACTTACTTAGCTCTTTTTAAAAAATCTTCTTGTTTCTTTGGGCATAGTGTTTGCTGAAATGCCCTCTCTGATCATTTGCTTCTCTGTGGGTCTAAAAGATTAGATGAGGGATTTTCATTTCTTAGCTGTCCTGACCTGCAGGACAGGATGCTCAAACCCTGAGAGTGGACTGGGAATGCTGGACTGCTAGCCCCCGGGCTGCTGGCCCAAGAAACACACAGACACGCACTTGGTGGAAGAGTGCCTCCTGCTCTTTATTTTACTCCTCATATATATACCTTCTTCTCTAGGGGAGGAGGGAAAGGAATGGTTTCCTGGAAGTAATTATCTTCATTGAAGCAGGGAAGGAACTAATCATCTATATTGAAAAAAGGGAGGAACTAATCATCTGAACAGGAACAAGGGTGGATGTCCTATTCTGCTTGCTCTACACAGGATGTTCTGGCCTAATATCCTGCTTGCTGTGTCCGTGCTTGCCCAAGGCAGGCTTTGAAATGCAACAGGTTGTCAGGTAGGCCAAGTCTAAGGCCCATAAGTCTGTGGCTCCTAACATTTAGCAACTGTGCTACATATCCATATGATTTATGCTCTACAGATTCAGAAATTAACACAATGGATGGGGATACTGCTAGATTGGATTACTTTAGTCATGGGAGACTTGGTTTTATGTCTCTAACTCTTAGTCTCTCCAGTTTCCTTATGAAGACATCGTTTCGGTTATTTCAGCTTTTGTCACAGTGTTCACATTTTTCCAGCTTTTTTTCCTTTTGCCTTTGTTCTAATGGAATGTGAGTTATCTGCCTTTGATGGCCATGCAATAAGAGCAGTAAGATGCAATGAATGACTGCTCTGTTCCAGACTGCACTTTTATGTGTATTAATTTATATGTATACCTATATATGTATATACTCTATTTATTAATAAATTTAACCCTTACAAACATCTTTTCAGATAAAAAAATATATGAATCCTGTTTTTATATGAGGAAATTGGAGCTCTGGTATGTTACATGACTTATTCAATGCGGCACAATTCCTCATGTGTAGAACTACAATTGAGTCCTTTTTGATTTTTGAATTTGTAATCTTAAACATTATATTGTTAAATTTATCTAAGGCATTTTACAAAGTATGTTTCTATTCCATCTCAATCTTCACAGTAGCTGTTCCTTTTACAAATGATGAAATAGTGGTGCCAAGATGTGAATAATATACCACAGATCGTATAGCTAGTATGATGTTAGACTTGGATATGAACCAAGGTTACTAATTCTAAATTTAGTGCCTTTCCACCAAACCATAATTGAATTTCTAAATTCAAACATCTGGAAATAAATCTGCATAAGATTTAACTAGAGATATCTATATCTATCTATCTATAGATACACGCATATTCATCTGTATCTTATTTTGTTCTCATATATAAATAAATTGTCAGTTGGATCAATTTTTAACATGTAATTTGATTAACATTTAAGCATAAAAATGTGACAATTAAAAAAAAGCAGTGAAACATTTGTTATGTCTTTATCAAGAACTTTATTCCTTTTTTTTTTTAGCTTTGTTGGAAAGTTGAGAGTTTTGACATTGACCAGTGGAGTTTCAATTTAAGGATAATCCATTTTAACTAGATGATATATTCCCCAAAAGGCAGTGTGATAAAGAATATTGCTCTGTGAAACTTCCAGGTTTCCACTAGCCCTGCAAATCCTTTATCTAACTGTCACTGGAATATGGAAGAAATACATGATTTTCCATTTTCAGTTGCCTGAGCACTCTCCATGCTGACTTGCACAGTGTTTGCACTCCTACCACCTTTTGGTAGGATTCCTTTGCCCCACATCTACTCCAACAGGTATTGTTAGTAGATTTTTGAATATAGGCCATGTTCACTGGAATTAGCTAGAACCTCACTGTGGTTTTTATTTGCCTTTCCCTAGTTGCTAGAGAGCCTGAGAATTTTATCATGTTTATTAGCCATTTGAATTTTTCTTTTGAAAAATATCTGCTCATTTACTTCACCCACTTCTTAACATGGTAGTTTGCTGTCCTTGAGTTTCTGAAGCTCTTCGTAAATCCTGGAGAGTAGTTCCCTGTGTGTTGTGCAGTGTGCAAAGATTTTCTCCCATTCTATTGGTTTCTTTGTTTTTGCTTTGTTCAACATTTCCTTTGCTATACTTTGACTGCCTGGGCTTTTGGTGTTTTTTCTTCTAAGAAGCCTTTGCTTACAACTGTATCTTGTAGAGTGCTTCCTATGTTTTCCTCTAATAATTGGGTGGTTTCTGAGTACATGTTTAAGTTTTTACTCTGTTTATAGCTACTTTCTGTGTAAGTGGGGGTCTTCTTTCTTGCTTCTGCAAGCAGATATCCAGTTATTCCAGTATTTGTTGAAGTGACCAAACTTTTCTTCCATGAGTCATTTGCAGTTCTCTTGTTGAGGATTAGTTGACTTTATACTTGTGGGTTCACTCCTGTTGTTTCTATTCTGAACCATTAATCTTAGTCTGTGTTTTTGTACTAGTACCAGTCTGCATTGATTACCACTGCCCTGTAATATTTCTTAAATCTGGAATTGTGATTCCTCCAGCTTCATTTCTTTTCTTCAAGATAGCTTTGTCTATTAGTGGTCTCTTGTTGACCTATTGTGTGACTCAGCTATCCTACTCCTGGGAATATATCCTGTGAAGTGAAATTAAATACAAGAAAGCAACCTGTAACCCTATATTTATAGAAGCACAATCCACAGTAGTGGAAACATGGAAATAACTCAATCGCCTGTCTAAAGGGGGGTGTGAAAAAAAATGGGTACAGCTACTATATGGACTATTACAAAGCCACTAAAAATGAAACTCCCATTTGCAACAAAATGATTTCAACTCGAGATCATTACATTCAGTTAAATAAGTCACTCCCTAAAGGATGATATAAGCTAAAAACCTTCGTGAAAATACAGAAACAGATAAATACATAGGTAGACATGTATAGACATATACCCTCATATGTGAAATATATAATGGAGACTGGCATACCAGGAAGTAGTAGTATGTACTGTACATTTCCATTCCCAACCTAGAAAAGCACTCCCAATGAAACTTTACATGTATCTTGACAGTTTGATCCTCGATTCTCTACCATTGCCTATACCTACAATGCTATAGCACATTTAAATAGCAGAATATTAAACTTGTAACTGTTGCTAAAGGACTATAATACTATAATAATATGGGGGAAATGGTAGGAGGGGACAATGGGAGGGAGGGTAAGTTGAGAATCCTTAAACCCACAACACTGTATCATGGAAAATACTAATCATAATAAAAAATAAACCTCATGATGTAAATAAATGTATGGCTTTCAATGTTTTGCAACCCAATTTTGAATACTGATCCTTTATTGACTTGAGACAAATTCATTTTGCTTCTTTCTGTAAGCTTCAGTGTTTCAATGTGCAATTTTAAAAAAAGTCATTTTTCTGACCTTTTGGGTTTATCATTCTGATTTACTTTTCACATAGTTGTAAGAAGAGTAGCTCTGAAATACTATCCAGATCATGTTATTAACCTCCTTAAAATCTTTTTCTCATCTCTTTTAAGGATAAAGTTCAATTTCTTTAGCCTGATTTTCAGTCTCTTTATAACTTTTATTTCTAGTTTTATCTCATTCTTTCTAGTTTTAGCTCTGGTTCTTGTCCTCTACATTTTAACTGTGATTCTGCCCAAGTTCACCAAATTCTTTATAGGATGAAGGTTAAAATTGGGGTCCTCTGACATTGAATTTAGTAACTTTTTCTTTTCCCATCATTCCAACTAATAAACCTCTAGAAGGAAATTGTTGAAGTTTACTCCAGCCCCCAACTTTTGAACATGTTTTTAGTTTATCTTTTCTAATGTTGAAAAATCTATCAATAAATTAATGCTTATTTTGGCACCATTCTTTCAGATTTTGCATAATCTGATAAATGTAAAATATAGTCCTTCCACCCTAATGGGTTTAAATTGTAATCAAGATGAAGAAAATTTACAGCTGTTAGAGTTTGTAACTTTACTCTAATAACATATAACGTGTTTCTGAGTACAGGGACACAAGCAGTTGCTAGATGGTGAAAGGTCAGCAAAGAGCAAAACTAGAGACTAAGAAGCCTAGATTCTGCTTCAAATTGTGCTATCAGTTTTCTTTATAGGGTCAGATAAATCATCTCTCCCTCTAACTCTCATTTACCCATCTAAGAATGCTGGGATTGGAGATGATGCCTGTGAATCCACTAAAATCCATAATCATCTTTATGGTCAACACTGACTATTCTTACAAGACAAAAGAAAAATCACATTGAGTGCTTTCTGAGTCTCACACCGTGTGTTAAATAATTTACAAACCTGTAATTGTTACGAAAAAACTAAGTGAAACATCTTTATTATTTACTGTAATCCTAAATAATACAGATTAGAAGTCTGTGGTAGGGAGAGAGTAAATAAGTGATAAATCTGAGATTGAGACACAGTCTTTGTGTATCAAGGACTGGTAATTTTTCCTGTTATATTTCATGATTACTCAAAGATACTATCTCTGGCATCATTTGCCCAAGCCTTTTGCTCTGTGAAGACTGGAGCTTTAACCCTGCCATGCATTCCTGGGTCACGTGCCTTGGTCTAATTTGCTGTAGTGTGTATGCATCTTGTTTGTACACTGAGGTATGTGTAGTGATGCCGTCAGAACCAATGCCCCTGATTCCTCACTCTGCATTGTGTCACTTCAGAACTATTTAACAAGTCAATGTGCAAGTTGCTGTGGCTCTTTAAGATTAGTTCATAGTCTAGTTGCTGTTATTTATTTTTCATCATTTAATTTTTTAGCAGATCCAGTATGGTTTTAGATTCAATGATAAGAATATAGTGATAATGTTTTTCTGCCTCCTTTTCCCTTCCCTCTTTCCCTGTCATCCTCACATCCTCCTTCCATCTCTTGCTGTATCATTTTGTTTTTGAGATAAAACTTTTTAAGGTGTAAAGGCTTAATACCTAACTGAATGAGAAGTTTAATAAGTAAAAAGCAAAAAGATTAATTCAGTGGCAATTAGTATAAATGTTCTATACTTAAGTATAAAAAGAGTTAAATGGAAAATGACCATTTTACACATATACAAAAATATTAAAGTAGTCACCGATTATTAAAACTATAGTCCTTGCAGTGGAATTGCTGTATCATATAGCCTAATATATTGTCTGTGTTAGAAAATGTTCCGTGTGCTGATGAGGAGAATGTGCATTCTGCAGCTGTTGGGTGAAATGTCCAGTAAAGGTCTCTTAGGTCCGTTTGCTCAATAGTATGTTCCAAACCCATTTTACCATTATTAATTTTTTTATCTGAATGATCTGTCCATTGATGAGAGCGTGGTATTGAAGTCGTGAATTGTTACTGTATTGTGTTTTGTTTTGTTTTCCCTGTGAGGAAAGTGAGCTTCAGTAAAAACAGAGGGTACAGAAGCAGTCAGGAAGAAGATTCCCAACAGAGAAAGGACCGAAAATCTGGCTGAAGTGGAGCCTGTTAAGCACATTTTTTGACCAAAAAAAAGAAAGAAAGAAAGAAAAAATAGGTAACTTGTCAATTAGAGGGAGATATAAAACTCAAAGGGCTAAAATTCTGATCCAGTTTAGCTTGCTCAAAGCAGCAAGAAGAAACATTAGAAGCATGTGTTGCCTATCATAGTCTCTCCTATTTTTTTTTTAAGATTTTTTTTTTTATTATTTTTTTATTGGAAAGGCGGATATACAGAGAGGAGAGACAGACAGGAAGATCTTCCGTCCGATGATTCACTCCCCAGGTGAGCGCAACGGGCCGATACTATGCCGAAGCCAGGAGCCTCTTCCGGGTCTCCCACGCGGGTGCAGGTTCCCAAAGCTTTGGGCCGTCCTCGACTGCTTTCCCAGGCCACAGGCAGGGAGCTGGAAGGGAAGCGGGGCTGCAGGGATTAGAACCGGCGCCCATATGGGATCCCGGGCGTGCAAGGCGAGGACCTTTAACCACTTGCGCCACCGTGCCGGGCCCTCTCCTATTTTTTAGTAGTAATAAATTTATAAAATGATTCGAGGAAAGAGGGAAGAGGGGTTAAAAAGGAGAAACTGAGAGAAGAGGTGAAGAGAGATTGATGAAAAGAACGTGTTCCTGTCTGCTAGTTTGCTCCCTAAGTGTCTGTAATAGGTGGGTTTCAGCTAAACCCAACCTGAAAACGGGGAACTCAATCCACGTCTCTTTTGTGGTGTTCAGGAATCAACTACTTTGCCATCCCCTCCTGCCCTTTAGGATATATGTTAGCAGGAAAGTGAAATTGGATGCAGAGTTGGGAATCTTGTCAGTCTGATTTAGGATGTGGGCATTTCAACTGACATTTAAACTATAGACCAAATTTCTGTACATTTCTCACCATTTTTACCTTTTATCCAAAATCTCCTCTTATCTAAAAAATGATGGAAGTATTGAGAGCAAGATGATCCAAGTGGAGGCTAGGGCAGTGTTCCAGTATAGATTTGATTTTCCATATTTGGTGTGTGTTGGCTACATTCACATAAAAACTTGGTTTTTAATGAACTTGCATCAGAGGGATGCTTTTAGGTGGAAAAGTCCTATCTGTCTATCAAACTGCCATTCCAGTCTTACCAATCAAAAGACTGAGGTCTGTATGGAATTCAATTCAGAAGGACCAAAGCTATTTGAGCACTTGTATTTTTCATTCAAATTGGTCACACTTTTCAGTTTCAGTAAGATGTGTGGCTTGTTTTAATTTTAGAGACACAATAATCAACCTTCTATTTTGCCTTGGAGAGATACCATCTCCACTAATGTTCTTATTTCTTACTACATGTAAATATGTGTTGTAAGCAGATTATTGCAGAGAACTAGAATCAACAAGATTTATAAAAATAAAGACAGCTATTTACTATTAAATTTACATGAATTTGGAAATAGAAGACAATAAATCCAAAATCTTATGTTGTGAGCAAACAGTCTGGGATCCCAAGATGACCAATAGTGGGCATAAAGTCCAAAAGTAGACTTCTGATAAATTCTTTCTTGTTGGGAGAAACTGATGTTTTGTTCTGTACAGGCTTTCAATTGATTGGATGAGGCCAAATCACACTGTGGAGGACAGTATCCTTATCCGAAGTTTGATGATCCAAATGCTTCCCAAGCTAATATTGGAAGACAGATGTAGCATGCTCTCCCTCATATGTAGAACCATAAAAAGATGCATTTTGAGGAAAGAATAATAATGATTGTCAGACTGGGAAAAGATTAGTAGGGGTTTAGATAATGGGTACCTAGTCAGAGTTAGAGCAAAGCAATTGATTCCTAGTGTTATATAGAATAAGGGATAACTGTAGTTCACAGTAATCCAGCATATATTTTAGCAACAAATAGAAGAAAGAAGTGCTAAGCTTCTAATCATAAAAATCATGTCAAATGAGGGGAAATGTTGATAACTGCAATTGGAACAATATACATTGTACAGATGTATTAAAGTGTCACACTATAGCCTCGAATAAATACAATTATAGGTAATACATGTTTAAACATAAAATTGTTTATAATGGAATACCAAGGGAAAATTAAAGCCCTTTGCATTGTGTACATTAGCATTTCATTTATGTATATGATTAGCCATAGGTTTCAAATTTTTGCACCACAGTAGGCTTATCTTTTAATTCAGCTTTCTCATGAGCCATTTGAAGTAACTTTGTACATATCATACCAAATAAATATGAAAAATACAGAAGAAAGTATAAGAACCATGTTACACAGAGATTTTCATGACTATTTTGGTAGTTTTATTGTGGTCTTTTAAAATCAGGTTTTCCTAGTTGAATTTATTTCACCATTATGTTTATATACCAGATTATCACATCATTTCATGATTACATAAACATGTATATATCATTAAAATTTATAGAAATGCTACATTATATTACATTTATATAATATTTTATGCAGTCTCTCTCTGCTCTCTCTGATCATTTAAATCATTGCCAGTTTTATTACAAATAATGCCTCCGTGAATCAATTTATGAATAGAAGTCTCTGTCTACATTTCAACTTTATTTAATTTCATATTTCTAGGTAAGATTACTATGGAGTTTGAGAAAATAAATATTTGACCACATGTTACATAGGTTCTTGATTCATCATCAGTGGAATTTGTATCTACTAGAAAAGAAAGAGGTATTTTAAGTCATTGCAAATAATCAAATCTCTGAAACAGTTTTCTTATATTTTATCGGTATATTTAATATTAAACTCATTTTCCTGGAGTGCTATTACTTTATTTTCTCAAGGCTTTCTGTGAGATTGATGCCTTTAGAAAAATTGTATGGACCAGTTTTAGGGAAACATAGCCTTTGTTTCTGTTGTTTAGGCAGTGAACACTAAGGGACTTGGTGAAGAAAATTATTGTTGAAAAAGTAGACTGCATAGCTAATGTCTTTGCTTTACATACAAATGAGCATTTCTTAAATTGGTCTCCTTTTGTTCTCCAATAGGATGCTTTCAAATGTGTGTTTGTGCATGAGAACTCAAGTAGGCAAGGGTCTTCTGTATTCCCAGATAACAATATCACTTTCTGAAGCACATGGCACAAACAGGATGTTTGCAAAATATTGTGCTTTTAGGTGTTACTTTAACACACTCATGATATTCAGAGATTCCCCTTAAAAAAAAAAGATGATAGACTGAAATCTGATGATTACCTTGGAACTTGGTGGACAAGCTGGGAGCTAGAGAATCTCCATGTTTTTCTGAGGTAAACCTTCATTAAAAGAAAGGAGAGGCTGTAGCTTAAGTCTCCTAGTAGGCTGGAGGTAATGGCTTTGAGAGCAGCAACAACGACAGCATAGTTTTGTGAGGTTTTACTATGTGACAGGCCCAACAATTCAAAACTTTACTATGCTGAATACTCACCATAACTCCATAGTGTGTTCTTACCATTCCTACTTCTTAGATGCAGAAACGGAATCTTAAAAGGGTGAAGTAACCTACATGGAGTTGGTTATAACAAAGTCATATTAACAGGACAACAGTTGAGCTAAGCCACATGTACTTCCGTAATGGGCCTTAGGAAATACTGCCATATATTCTTGAATAATGGATAACTAGAAATCATGAGTAAATGTGTAGTTATGTATGAAGCAAGGAGATATGGAGTGAGTGAACCTCTCAGATTATCTTTACTTTCTCTGTGAAGTAGGATGTTGGGGTTCTGGGTTTGTAGAAGGAAGCACTTTATAGGAGATGAATATGGAAGTGAGGATGCGTTAGAAATGCAATGATGATATGAAATAGCAAAAGTAGGGCCCAAGCTAATTAAATACTCACAAAAGGATACTGAGCAGGCTCAAGTGCTCAGCTAAACCTGGGCGTTAAGATTGCATAGTGCTTTCACCTACAAAATTGAAAAGAACTCCAATGACAGGAGCTACTGAAGCGGGGTTTTCCAATAGGAAGTGGCATTCTATACTTCTCTGGAGGTTGCTAAAAAGGAGAGAGAGAGAGAGAGAGAAAAGAAGAAAGAGAAAGAAGAAAGAAGAAGAAGAAAAACTGAAACTGATATTACTGTGGTTATAGGTCCTGATGAAATCATGAGTTGAAAATATAAGTACAGGAGAATCAAGATGGTGGAATAGGGTAAGGACACGTTTAAATGGATGGAGAAAGATTTAATCAGGATGAAGCAGAGAGGACATATTTCAGGAAATAGGAAAGGACAGAACAACGGCAGAGGGGTACACGGAGACTGACAAACACAGGAAGGCACCAAAAACATTGGTGTGGTATTACAGTGACTGATACTCCAGCAGCATTCAGCTAAAGGCGATCTAAACTCCACCAGTAGCTGGAACTCAACCAGCAACCGGGTAGGAAGGGACTTTCACTGGGAGCTTGGGAGGTGAACCTAGACAAAGAACAGTCCGTCTTGCTGGTCCGTTTGGTTTGACCAGGAGCAGAGACAGAGCAGCAGATCCCAGACAGGAAGTGCCAGAACAGCGTGGATTTCATGGCCTAGTCCACGCCCAAAGCTGAATTGGGCGCCATTTTGTGTAAGGAGGCAAAGGCAAGGGAAAGGACTGAGCTTGCGCTGAGCTGGGAGCTAGCTCATTTCTGACTCAGTGCTACAGTCAACATGGCATTCTATGGGTTCCACCCGGGGCAGGTCTAAGTAGCCCTCAGATCTGACGGCCAGCAGATCAAAAACTATAGTTGTGGTATGTCAGACACCATTTTGCGCACTGTGGCAATAGCTTTGGGATTGCAAGGGACAACAGTGAACTGCACATGTGCTGAGCTCACGAGAACTCGCTGAGATCCGTGGATTGCACTGGTCCTGCAGGAAAATAATACCGACTGTGGCATCGTACTGGTCAAAATATGTCCATGTGGCACCCAGGCCTAACATCCAACAGGTTCGAGCAAGATCAGCACCACCAACAACCTAATTATGTGGACACCTGGTGTCTCTCTAATCCTGGGACCTGCTCCAACCAGAAGTGGGAGAAAGGTTGCAGAGACAATGGTGCAGCCTCAGCACAGTATCACAGGAGGTGGAGATTGGTGATCCAGGAGCTGAGGCTGTGGAGACCATGGTGGAAATCTGACATAAGAACCCAGACCTAGAACTCGCTGGAGGTTGTAGCACAAGTGGCTGCAAGCAAAAAGTTGTGTACCAACTGCAATAAGTAAAATCGCATTGCAGAACTGTGGGTCACACAGCTTAGAAACCTGCCCCAAGGAGAAGACTCTGCTAACCACAAGTACAATGATCAAGAGCAAAAAAAGAGACAAAGGCAAAAATGAATATAGTTGAAGACGCCCCTGAAAAGGAGCAAAACCCTTTGCCAACCTCAGAGTTAACCGAGAAAGACATCGAGAAAATGGGGGACACAGAATTCATAAAACTCATTTTAAAGCTTCTAATCAACAATGAGAAGCACATACAAGATTTCAAAGAATTTAAGGAAACAATAAAGCAAATCAAGGCTGATGTATCAGAAATTAAGAACACAGTAGAGCAAATTAAAACTACAGTGGAGAGTCTTCAAAATAGAATGAAGCAAGAAGAAAGAATCTCAGAATTGGAAGATATTTCCTATTACCAGGGGGAAGCAAACAAAAAGCTGGAAGCAGAGCAGGATCAGGCCAAAAAAAGTATTCAAGAATTGAAAGACATTATTAAGAGGCCAAATTTAAGAGTTAAGGGAGTCCCAGAAGGTGCAGAAAGAGAAGCTGAGTTTGCAAATGTACTTAAGGAAATAATCAAGGAAAATTTCCCTAATCTGGAGAAAGAATTGGGAAACAAGATCCAGGAGGGGCACAGGACTCCCAACAGGCTTGATCAAAAGTGATCTTCACCAAGACACATGATCATCAAGCTCTCTTCAATTGAACATAAGGAAAAGATCCTTAAGTGTGCACATGAAAAAAATCAATTGACATATAAAGGAATGCCAATTAAACTCAAGATCTCTCACAGGAAACTCTACAGTCAAGAAGAGAATGGAGTGACATATTCCAGATTCTAAAAGGAAAAAATTGTCGGCCTAGGATAACATATCCAGCAAAGCTTTCTTTTGTCTTTGAAAATGAAATAAAATTCTTCCAGAGTAAAGAAAAGTTAAAAGAATTTGCCTCTTCCAAACCTGTCCTACAAATGATACTTCAAGATGTTCTCTTGACGGAGAAGAGGAATAGCACCTACCAAAACCAGAGGCAAATGGGAAGAACATCCCAGTAAGGTGACAACAGAAGACTAAGCAATGAACAACCCATTCCTAAAATGACAGGACCAAAATACCACCCATACATATTAAACTCTGAATGTAAATGGCTTAAGCTCAATCAAATGTCATAGATTAGTAGACTGAATTTAAAAAAAAAAAACATCTGATTATTGTCTGGAAGAGACATGCTTCAACAAAGATCAGCAGAAACTCTGTCACATGGGTTTTGTTGTTTTCTGTTGGTTTCATCTCTTCAAAACACTTTGTTCTGATTAAATCATTCAATGACTCGTAGATCATGCAGTGGCATCATTTTCTTCAAGAAGGTTCTTGATTTTCATTTCTTCAGCTACATGTTAGTCATTTAATGGCATGTTATTTAACTTCTTGGTGTTGTTAATTTATTTTTTCTCCTGGATGTTGATTTTGTTTTGTGGCTTTTTATTTAAGGGGGTGTATAGTAGCAGTGTGATGGAAACTGTCATATCTAGTAACATATCATTTAACTTCATGGCATTGTAAATTTCTATTTTTCTTTCTGTTGTTGATTTTGCATTATGACTTTTCATTTAAGGAGATGTATAGTCTAGTGAAATGGAGACTAACATCCAGATGTGAGGATACAATGCAGGATGCATTTCTACTTTCAGACAAAGATGGACTTACAATGAAACTGTTTACTGTATATCTTGACAATAGGATGCTGGACTCTCTGCCATTGTCCATGCCCTCAATGATGGACATATGACTGAGTATGAAAAACTATATTTTAGTAATGATATAGAGGAACTAGGTGGGGGGGAGGGAATTGGGAGAGGATAAGGGAATATAGAACTGTATCATAAAATGATAATAATAATAATAAAAAGTTAAAAGAGAGAGAAAATAACTGCAGGGAGCTCCTGCCTCTCGTACAGCACACAGATATACATGTATACTCATTTTTATAATTTCTATCATCTAGCTTCATCATATTACCTTGGGCAGATGGCAAGCACTGAGCCTCAAGAAGGACTTATATCTTGGTAGAATGCAACCTTTGGCAACAACTGTGACATACTGAACTCCTCTCAAGACGCCCAGAGCATGTTTGCATTTACTCATTCATTTATTCAACATCTGTTTATTGATGGCTCATTTTACGTAAGGAACTACACACAAAGAGAAAATGGCTAATGCTTTCTTTTTTTTACCCTTAGAAATAGAATCCCAATGTATAGTTAGCCATCAACAAATAGAAACTCTTCATGAAAGTATTTGAAATTTTCCAATAGATTTTTATATTTTTTCCACACAGTTTATATCTTATTTTTACACTTAAATATTCTCAGAGAACTTCATGCCCAAGTATATGAATATGTCACTATTTCACATATGGAGTATAGTTTCTTTTTTATGTTTTTTTTCACTATTATAAATAATTTTGCAGTTTTAATCTTGGATTTTAGTGTTAAAAACATCTGTTTTTTAGAGCTATATTACCTATGATGCTATCAAATCATTTCTCCTCTGCAGCTACCTCTGAAACATAGGTTTACACACGGATCTCCACAAATTGGCACATCACAGTTATGCATAACCGTGCACAGACTTGATGCCTTATTTTATTGAAGATTTTATTTTGTACTTTACAAAGCAGAGTCACATAGGGAGAAGCAGAGGCAGAGATCTTCCATCTACTCATTCACTCCTCAACGACCAGAGCAAGGAGCCAAGAACTTCATCTGGGTCTCCATGAAGGTGGAAGGGGCCCAAGTACTATCTCAAGTGCATTAGCATGGAGTTGTGTCCAAAACATAGCAGCCAGATGTGAACTATCATCCCTATGGAATGCCAGCACCACAGATGCTGGCTTAACACACTGTGCAACAATGCCAGCATCCCTTCCTTAGTTTATTTCTTGTAGTTCTTGGAAGTATCATGTATTGAAGCAATGTGGGTTTTTTTTTTTTTTTTCTGTATCTGGCATCTTTCTTTTGCTATGGGTAGCGTTGAGTTCACACATTCTAAGATGTGTGCTTTCAATATCCTCTATTCTTCCTATCTTGGTTCTTAGGAGAAAGGCTCTGACTGATAAACTTAGATAGTCAAATATTTTGATGGAAGAACAATATTTCCTCAAAAATTGGTGATTGTGCAACAAGGGTACATCTCTCTAGTTTTCTGGTTAGTAGAGAATGTAGTTGATATATACATTGGATTTCTTGGTCCCTGTTAAGAGGATATCTGAGGGAGGGGAACAAATAGTATTCACCTACCTTCTTTGCCTCATGAGGGAAAGGGGATTTATCTGTCAAGATATTATCTTGCAGGTTGCTGATTTATATATATATATATATATTTTTTTTATTTGAAACATAGTAGTTTAGTATAATTTTAATATTTACTATGATTTTAATATTACTTCAACAGTATGTGTTATTCCTTTCTTTGTTCACTTTTGCTTTACTGCTGCTTAATTTCTCTCAATTTTATTTATGCCTTTTTCATTCATTTAGTAGTTACTGAATATTTAGTTCTAGTCTCAAACCAATTTCTGGGAACATAATTATTGTAGCAAAGGAAAAAGAGACCAGTCCTTTTTTTTTTTTAAATTCAAGGTTAAACCTGGACCTAAATTAACAACTAGGAGTATACAAGTGTCCTAATCATGATAACCCAGGGCACCATGAGACAGCAGTTAACCCATGCAGCAGAACATAATTAGTTTTAGTGACCCTGTTAGATCTTTTCAGCACAGCCATGGAAGCAGGTATCCCCCACCCCTCAGTCATGAACAAAGGTCATGCCAAGCAATACCTCTGTAAGAGCTGTTGCATCCCTGTTAACAACCCAGCTTACAGGATTAAGTGTGTCTAGCATTTTTTCTTGTCACTCCAGCACAGGGTCTCCTGTCTTTGGAAAAACAGTACAGATAGATAAGTGGCTCAATTTTTTCATTTAGGATGTAGGATGTTCCATTCTTTTTTAAACCAATCAGTAGTTAGAGACCAGAATAACAATAAATACTTGATTTGCTGTACTCTGGATCATCTGAGGATTGAAAAGCCGAGGTTGCAGATAAAAATGAAGCTGCTCATTGACCCAGCCAATCTCCCTGCTGAGGCACTTATCTCTGAAACAAAATGCTATACCCAGTGAATTTTAAGCAGAGAAAAGTTTAATCTGGCATGCACTGAATTGCCCGCACCATAGAAATTCTCAATTTGAGAAGCTTTTGTTATATTTTGAGGTTGTTTTTTTTTTCCTTCCCTGATTTCTATCCTTCCTTCCTTTTCCCTTCCTGCCTCCTTTATTCTTTCTCTTTCTGCCTCCCTCCTTTTTCATTTGTCCCTGTCTTTTTCTCTAATTCCTTCCTTCCTTTCTCCCTCCCTCCCTTTCTTCCTTTCTCCCTTCCTTTCCCCCTTCAATTCATCCTTCCTAATCCTTCATTCTTCCCAATCTTTGGTTGGTAAGGAGGGAGAGGGAAGGTTGCATCTAATTCAAGTGTGAAAATATTAACTATTAATTACATGCCTGGTATATAAAGCAAAAACAATGGCAGGTGGGAGCAGCCTGACTTTGTGTTTGTTAGAGAAGCTGTTCACTGTTAAAAACTGAATTTGGCCCAGTGGGTAAAGCAGGATTGTTGAACATGAATTTCCAGTCGATCTCTTACCTGACAGTTACTGCATGAGTTCCAATCACATTAGTGCCTCTTCAGCTTGAGCCAGAATTTATAGCATAAATTCAACATTTTTCAAATCTTAATCAACCTAGAGGTCATTCTCCTCAAAGTGCAGTTTTGCTGCTGCCACTGAAAAATCAATGGGAAAGTGCTGATACTTTCCTGCTGCCACAGCACAAGGCACGGAGTGAAAGGCTTCAGAAAGATCTGCCCCATCTCAACTGTGTTTCTTAGAGAATTTGCTTTTAAAGTCAGTGACACTTTGATCCCTAATGTCCAGGTCCTGCCCAGAGGAAACTGTCCAGTCAGTAGTAGCATAATCAGATAAAAATGAATATCTGATTTTCCTCCTCTTTATATTAAAAAGTTTATGTTAATATTAAGTAGAGAATGAAATCAACATTTATTTGGCATCCAGAGCCCTTCACTTAAAATGTATTCAGTTGTTCAGTAAGTTGTTGGTGTAGTTGAATAAGTGTATCTCTTGGGATGGGTAGCCTTCTTCATACATACACATGCTCAGGTCTTCAGCCCTTCACTCACACAGCTTCATACACTCAGTGACTCATTTTTTGTTAATTTCTTATCAAAATAGCCTTGCTCTGTTGAGATCTGGCTCAGAGGATAACTGAACCTTTGATGTTCTCTGTTACAAGCCAAGCATGGCTGATAGTTTCTTCCTCTGTATTCCCAGAACACATTTCCCAACTTTCTCTCTCTCTCTCAAGAGTTTAAGAGTTATCTATTTTTATTAGATAGACAGAAAAAAAGAGAGACAGAGAAAAATCTTTTAGCTAGTCACTATCCAAATGGCTACAAAAACCAGAGCTGAGCAGATCCAAAGCCAGGGGCCAGGTGTCTCCTCCAGGTCTCCAACACAGATGCATCAGGCCACAAGCAGGCAACTGTGTGGGAAATGGAGCAGCCAAGATATGAAACAGTGCCAATATGGGATCCAGCACATGCAATTGAAGGATTTAGCCACTAAGTCACCATGCCAAGCCCTTCCCTGTTTCTGTTTTGTAAAGGAGCATGGTGGCTGGAACCAGATTTTCCGGTAAAATCAAAGTCTTTCTTTGCTCATTTAGCATCTGGGAGGTGAACTGATATCAATTAAGCTAAATTAAAACTCTCTGATATCCAAGTTGTTTGACATATAAAGAAATGGAACGGGGAATTAGAATGGATTTTTCTGCCCAGTTATGCAGGCTTTGAACAGTTCTTCTGTATCTCAATTTCTTCTTTAAGATTTCATTTTAATTGGAAAGACAGAGCACATTTAGAGAGAGAGAGAGAGAGAGAGAAAAAAGACAGAGACAGATCTTCCATTTGCTGGTTCACTCCCCAAGTAACTGCAACAACCAGAGCTGAACTGATCTGAAATCAGGAGCCTTTTCTGGGTCTCCCACATTGGCACAGCAGGTCCCAAAGCTTTGGGTCATCCTCTACTGCTTTTCCAGGCCATAAGGAGCTGGATGGGAAGAGGAACATCTGGGACACAAGCCACCTCCCACATGGGATCCCGGCAGATGCAAGGCAGGGATTTAACCACTGAGCTAATGCTCTAGGCCCTATGCCTCAATTTCTTAACAAGTGGCACAAGTAGCCTGTCTGGTCACCAGTCAATTTTTACTTTAGAATACTTGTTATTTCTAGTATTATTATTGTTATATTGTTATTTTATTTTTTCTATTACTGCCTGTTCCACTGTTGTCACTGGAATAATCATTGCTGTCTGGATTAACTGTGCCTATCATCACTCCTTTTCTATTGTGTGAGATTCTGTTACAAAAATTGATTTACATTATTGTATTTAATTTTCAAAGTGCCACATAATTTAAATATTATTGGCTTCATCTCTTAAAGATGAGAATTAATTCCTATAGGGTAAGAAACAAGCCAAAATCATGCAGTTATCCTGTGATCCAGCTGTAATTTAACCCTATATTGTTTTTTGTTGTTGTTGTTGTTTTTGGATTGCTCCTTTAATCACTAAATGACCTTTGTCTCTTTTAACAGTATTAAGATCTTTTTAGGTAGAATATGCCCCTGTTTGTAACAATATTTACACAGAATATCTTTTTCTATCCTTTTAGTCTGTGTGTCTCTTGGTGAAGCATTTCTTTTTTTTTCTTTCATAAGCTAGAAAACTAGCATTTTTAAAAAAATTTAAATCTTTTTTTGTCATTTACCACATATATATATATATATATTTTTTTAATAATCTTACTTAGTTGATTAGGGTTCAAAGGGTCAAGGCCTACAGAAAAGTGGGTAATACCATTGTTTCTACACTAATATCATTTTTTCCCCCTGTATCTGGGGTCAGAGCAGTCCCACCCAGTGTCCCACCCATCCCAGGTCCCTGATGTGAGGCATGCTCTGAGGGTCCTGCTCAAGCAGTTTTGATAGCTCAACAGGTCTGAATTGCTGCCAGACTCGCCGTTCCAATTGAGATGGAACCTATTCAGAATCCACTTGCTGACATAGTCTCTCATCGTTGGGGCTCTGAGATCAGCAGTTCAGTTGGAGGGATCTCCAAAGAAACTTCACCTGAGATGATCCCATACCTGATTCTTGCATGAGTTTGCAAGTACAGGGCAGACCCTGCACAGTCCTTTTCCCCAATTAGCTTATGTACATGCTAGTTGTTGTAATTGCTGGGTCAGTTCTGTTTCCAGCCCTGTCTTCCACTTGGACCAATTAGTCCAACTCGATCCTACCTACTTCATACTTGGCCTGCATGCAGACCAATAGGAGCTACAGCCTAGTTGAGGCAACTCCGCATAACCCCCACCAGTTCAGCCCCCTTCTTTGGTTTCCATGCCTGCCAGCATGTACCATAGGCTTGTTCAGTCAATCCCACATCCCAGTTAGCTCTTGTATTTGTCAATGGGCACTGAAGCTTAGTTCAACCCAATCAACCTACTATCCAGCCCACACACATACTGGCAGGTGCCTTTCTGTCTCCTCTGCCTCTGTTCTGTTTTTTGTGCTCTCCAGTGAGAGTGGTAACCCAAGAGGGAGGTGCCCACTATCTCCCTGCTAGGTCACTCCAACTTCTGGATTATGCACTCTGCAGGTGGTTCTGGCATTTAATTTGACAGGTTAAGCCCCCCAGTGCCAGGCTCTACCATCTGATGATGTGGCAGAGCCCAACCAATCCTTACCCACTCTAATTTGCTTGTACCAGTCAGACCAGTCAACCAATCTGGCCCTTATCCAATCTAGCTCACATGAGGCCCACAGGTGTTGTAGCTGTGCCTGTCTGGTCTGCCCCCATCCCAACTCATGCTCTCCAGTGGGAGTGGTTGTCCAGCAGGGGAGCCCCCCCACATTCCCCTGCTGCCTTTGCCTTCTCCCCGCCCCCAGTTCTCACGTGTGCTTTAACCCTGTATTGAAGTGTTTTTTATTATAATAATTCCTCCAAACAGCCCCCAACATGAATTTCCTGAAAATATGTTGTTTATGATTACAAAGTAATATATTTTCATGAAAATCATAGAAACATACAAAGAAAGTAAAGAATAATAAATCACTTGTATTTTACTCACACAGAGACCCAGTACTCACATGCTGTTGAATTTCCTTCTAATACTTTCTCTATGTGTATAAGAATAGTTGGAAACTGCCTGTTAGTTAAAATGTGCTATTGACATAATGTGTACTTACCAAAATCATATTGGAGACACTGGAGCTATTATTTACTCCAGCAATTTATCTCCTCCAAAAGCCAGAGTTAGGTAGCTGTAATTCAGGGGGATATAGACTACTTGAAGGATGTCACAAAATCTTTTGGGAGAAGAAATATACTTAATAGCTTATCAAATTTTCCTCATTGGAAAAGAAAAACATTTCTGGAATTTTTTTCATACTTGTGAAAATACCAAGCTATAGTCTACTATCTATGATTCCTTACTTGGAAGTCAGAGATGTGTGTCCTCATGATAGTCTAGGGGGAAACCTGAATGTGAGGTTAAGTTTTTTGGTCCACTTTGTATTCCTAAGAGATCATGGGCTCACGACTAAGATTTGTTAAAGCATGGAGGTAAACATGAATGATTTAACCACTACTTGACCATACATGGTTTTAGGAGCCGGGTGGACATTTCATTGTTTTGGATTCTCAGTAATTCTGAGGTAAAAGGTATTGTCCTGATAGAGATGAGAAAACTAGAATAAATTAGTCTTCCCAAGGTTTCAAGCATTTAATAACTGGCAGTGTCCAGATTTGAATGTATGTTTTTGTGACTCCAAAGTCTATGTTCTTTTAACAATACAATACTTTTGAGGCTTTCTGACTCTCAGAACAGGGCTCATTCCATGGAATGAAAAGAACAAAAATTATCATACCAAAATATGGTATCACTAAAAGAATAAAAAATTGGGGATCCCAGAAGTGAGGAGCCTAAGAGCAGTAGCAAGTTGATGAGATCTGTGGACAGGTGTTGCCTCTGTGTTCCTATGGATCATGTATCCAGTAGTCATGAAAAAGAGGTGAATTTGGATCACAAATGAAAGGTAAGCAGAAAACTATAATGTACATCAATGTCTTTCTGATGTTATGACTAGTGCTTTATTTCCACTTTTCTAATTATATATGATTTCCTCTTTGACCTATTCTAACTTCTTACCATTTAGGAAGTCCTTCTGAGAACCGTTGTTAGTTTAACTATATCCTTCACAGTTGACATGTAGACAATTTTGGAAGCTGTTATACTCCAGGTGAAATTATTCCCACTACCTATCCCAAAGCAATGGAACTTTATACAATGTTGGAAATGTTGTGTAGCTATGCTGCTTAATACAATAACCGCTCATACTATGTGGCTACTGAGTTCTTGAATATTAATAGTATGACTTAGAAATTGTAATTTTATATATGGGACAGGAAAACATAGTGTGTCATTTCCTTGCCATTTTTTTTCTGTCCCACTGCATTTGCCTTAGTTCATTTTAGGCCATTACTCTCTTTCTGGATCACTGTGTTAACATATTAACTAATTTCCCTAAATCCAGCTTGATGTCTATCAGCCCATTCTCCATTTAAAAGCCTGAGATCCATTTTAGAAGTCAAAACATAACATTGCTTTAAAACGTTTTAATGTCATTTTACCGACCCCAGGGTAAAATCCAAGGCCAATAAGGATTTTTTTTCCCAGTCTGACCTCTTCCACCTTTTCCATTCTCATTTTTAAGCATGCTCTCAGATTTTATCCTTCATATGCCCATCTTTCCTATCTCTGTAACTTTCCACATGTCTCTGCAAGGAATGTCCTGTCCTTCTTTTATTTGGAATTCTGTCTTTCTTTTGGAAATGTGTGTCTTTTCTTTGGATTTCTCCCTTTGTCCTTCTTTTATTTGGAATTTTGACTTTCCCACCACTCATTATTTAAGACTCAACTCAGTGAATCTTCTCTTAGAGTATTCCTTCACACCATAGGATTCTTTCAGTGTTATGTTACAATCCATGCCTTTCTGTTGCCCACTGGCTCTGAGGTATTTAAGGACTGTTTATTTTCAAGGGTGAAGAAGAGGATCTGGCATTTGACAGAATAATGAAACTTTTAGCTCTGGGATATGCAATTTGGAAGCTATGGTGAAAATAATAGACTTTGTAGATATCTTTTAATAAAAGACTTGTTTATTCATTTTGGAAGGAGAGAGGAGAGTAAGAGACAGAGACAGGGAGAGAGAGAGAGAGAGAGGATGAGAATCTTTTCTACTCCATTTGAATTTCTACCCCAGTTGGCCATAACTGTCATATCTGGGTAAGGTTGAATCCAGGATCCAAAAACTCGATCTAGGTCTTCCATGTGGTTGGCAAATACTCAAATACTTGAGTCATCATCTCCTACTTCTGGATACTTTAATGGAAGCAGAGGAAGCAAGACTTGAACCAGCTCTCTCATGTGTGATGTGAGATTCTTAAGGGACAATTTACCCTGCTACAACACTCAGTTACCTCCTTAGTTAGGTATTTTGGACAAGTTACGAGACGTTTATGATTTTCGCTGTACTTAAATTCATAATAACACAAGTCCTACCTATTTCAGAGCTGTGTAGTACAATGAAGCACCCAGAATAGGATTTAATGCATATAATTTTCAGTAAATGTAACTTCTTCCTTAGAGAATTATAAGTATGTCTCTGTCATTATTAAAGGAGTTTTACATCAGTGCAATCCTCCATTCTTAGAATATATTGCAGATACAATGCTGTTCTTAAAATAAATGGTTGTTTTCTGATGTGAAGAACATAGACCATTTGAGGCATTCATCTACTCTTGTAGAAGAAGAACAAAATCATGGCCAATTAAGGGAGATTTTAGAAATTTAGCAGCACACAGGAGGGGTCCTATATAATCTTGCATACATTTTTAGGATAATGAGATTAAGCAGTAATTAAACTACTTTTTCTGCATTAACATACCTGTTCATGGCTACTGGCATTGTTTTGTGGGTGCTAATCTTTTGTATCTGTGGAATCATCCTTTTATTTCATTGCCCAGACCATTGAAAAGCTGGTTGAATTTACTGAAGAATAACTCTGAAAATTCATTTAAATGGATCCATATATGTACATATACACAGAGTCCAGGAGAATAAGTTGATGTGGAAATTTGTTGGCTTTCCAGATAATTACTATTATGATTCTTACTTAGTGTATTACCTGTGCTTGGGACTTTTATAATAGGAATCTTCAATTGGATTGTTTCTTTATGTGAGTCAAGCTTGTAAAGTATTAAAAAAATGAATAATTCATTTTTCCAGTTAAAGCTGTGACTTCTATTATAGTAGTTAATCTGATTTCCTGACCATCGGAAGCTTTAAAAGGATGTTTTAAGAGCATGGGGTGACAGTTTTCCTTTCTTTTCTCACCATTTGTCAGATTTATAAACAGGAGCTCAATTTCCTCTTGTCAAGATGTTTGTGGTGACATTTGTAAATGAGTCCAAGTTCAGATGTTTTTGCTGAGCCCTCAGCAATATTTGCAGTAAATAATGTCAGAAAACTAGCTTAGTTCGAATAGGAGAAAATGTTCAAGAAGATAGGCAGTATATGATGAGAAAACAAGAAACTAGAATCCTTTTCTGATTATCAAAGGAAGTACTTGACTTCAGCAAGTCCAGCTTCCTAAGCCATAAAATGAGTTATAGTGCTATGCTTGTAGGCATGTGATGAGTCTGAATGGCATGATTAGGAGAAAGGTGACTGGAAGAGCAAAGGACTCTGGGACCTGCTCAGGTATGTTTGAGGCCTGTTTGCTCTGCCAAACCCCTTTTGCCCTCACTCGAATATGTCTCCTTTTACATGATGACAGAACCTGTGACTGATCATCTCGTTCAGTCCTGTGAAAGCCGATTTCCTGCACGCGTTAGCTGAAGAAAAGAGCTGCCTCTAGTACGTTGTTTTTCTAAGACAATTCTCATTACCTTATTTTGCCTGCTTCCAAGTTAACCTCTTCATTTTTAAAATTTTTAAAGCTGCTCAGTTATGAAGGTTTTTTTGACCTTGAGATATTGTAGCATATTTAATTAAATATGGAGTGATGATGTTGAAGTATTGAATACTGGATCCATCACTTACTGCTGTGTGATCTTGGACAGTTTTATTCATTTCTCTGTTTCTCCTCATTTGTTACATTCTGAGACTATGAAATAAATGTAAATGTACCCTGTGAAGTACCATAACAAAAGTCAGAAGACCATGGCCCCAGGGATAGCTATGTAAACAATATTTTATTATTTTTTTTTCAAATTTTATTTTTGACATTCTTTACATAGTTAATTAGGGTAAAAAGGTTCAAGAGCTATAGGAAAGTGGGTAAGACTATTATTTCCATATTGTTTCCTTCATGTTTAAAGGGGGGTATTAAGAGAGAAGGCCCACCCAATTTCCTACCCTCCCCAGGTCCCGGATGTAGGGTATGCTCCGAGGTTCTTGCTCAAGTGATTTTGATAGTTCACCAGTTGTGAATCGCTGCCAATCTTGCCACTCTAAGCACTATAACATAGCCTTGCTGGTTTATGTATGCATTTTATATTTTTTTGTTTTAAAAGCAACTTTTTCATTAAATGTTTAAATCATAGACCTATAGGCCTATACTATTTAATATTAAGCCCCCTATGGTAAAGTTTCCCTGTTCTTGTTCTACTTAAATGTTTGTTTATTATTATCATTATTATAAAGATTATTTTAGGAGTAGCCACAGAATACTGGTAATAAACTGTGGTAAGTACGGTCATGGAAAGAAATCTAGTCAATTTGCTGGGGAACAATGAGAACCTGACAGTATCTGCCACAATCCTGTGAGTTTTTATATGTTCATTATCCATTTTAATCTTTTAAAAATATTTATTTAATTTTTATTGAAAAGACAGATTTACACAGAAAGAGAGAGAGACAGTAAGATCTTCTGTGTGCTGGTTCACTCTCCAAGTTGCCCCAGTGGCTGGAGCTGGGCTGGTGCTGGGTCCCAAGACTTTGGCCCATTCTCTACTGCTTTCCCAGGCAAGGAGCTAGATGGAAATTGGAGCAACCAAGTCATAAACTGGCACTGTATGGGATCCTGGTGCTTGCAAGTCAAGGATTTAGCCACTGGGCCATCACACCAGGCCTTATCTATTTTAATCTTTAGAATAATATTATGTGTTTGTCATTTTATTACATCATTGTACAAATGAAAAACTTCTATTAACTTGACCAAAACTACAGTGCACAACTAGGATTCAAATTTACATATATATATATGTATAACATGTTATATATTATTTATAAATATATATCTTTGAGTCCTGTATATATATGTATATATACAGGGTATATATGTATATACAGGATATATATTTATATATAAATCTGTTTCTCTATATCATAATATCTTGCTACTCAGAGTGGTAGATTAAAATATTTTAAATTTTATCTATTTGAACTTTTATGGAAAAATTAAGGATCTGAAAACTTATCTATAATCAACTTAATGCTGGGTACAAATATTTGCATACATTATAAATAAATTAATATCAGGAAGGAGTTCAAAAATATCACTAGGATTAGTACTTTGAAAAAAAATAAAGCAGATAATAAAAACACCAACAGACTGATGAAGTAGTAGTTTTGACATTATCATCACACATCGGAGTTTTCCGGTTTAGGTATCTGCTAGCCTGTTACGGACAATCTCAGTGGAATCCCACATAGTATGAAAAGTATCTGGCTGATGCTGTTCTCATTCATGTATTAGATTATTCTTCCATTGATGATGAATTTTTAAATTTTGATTCAATTACTCACCTAGCTATAAAAGACATTATGTGTGTGTGTGTAATTGTATTTCATTTTTATAAGGTAGATATTACTTTCATTTGAAGCTGAGATAACTGAGTAGGTAAAAGAACTTACAAACCTTTTCTATGGTTTCATAGATTCATCAAGAGTTAACTAGAGAGAGTCTAGAGTAAATTAGAAGTTCCATATGTAATTCCAAAGTCAGGTACGATAGATTTAACGTATATTAACTCTGAAATGATAATTGTTTAAGATTCTCATTCTGAGCTGATAGAATGCTTCATTTCAAAGTTATTTTCCATAGCTTTTTTGGGGGGGATCTGATATATATATAGATTTCTTTAAAGATTTATTTATTGTTTTACAAAGTCAGATTTACAGAGAGGAGGAGAGACAGAAAGGAAGATCTTCCGTCTGATGATTCACTCCCCAAGTGAACGCAACAGCCGGTGCTGTGCCAGTCCGGAGCCAGGAGCTAGGAACTTCCTGCAGGTCCCCCACATGGGTGCAGGGTCCCAAGGCTTTGGACCGTCCTCAACTGCTTTCCCAGGCCACAAGCAGGGAGCTGGATGGGAAGTGGAGCTGCTAGGATTAGAACTGTTACCCATATGGGATCCCAGCGCATTCAAGGCAAGTACTTTAACCGCTAGGCCACTGCACTGGGCCCAAGGAATATGATATTTTGAACAATCGAATGACAAAATATATATTTATGTTATATTTTGCTTTTTGAAAAACATAGTTCAGCTTTTTAAAAATCACTAATTCTCCCTCATGAAGTACAATTGGATGTTTACCAGTTTTCCATACTTTGAATATGCACATTTGAAATTATTGAAGCCACAGAAATGCCAAATTCATATTTTATTTTTATTGTTTGATACCAGAACATCAAGTAACTTTATAATATAAAACCACAGTCCACTACATGTATGACCTATGCAATAATAATTTTGGTGAAAAAGATGATTCATCTGCATAAATGGAAATGACTTACATAGTTCTGTTTTGGGGAGACTGTACTTATTTTAAAACCAACGTAGCTGGTACATATAATCCAACACAAATATATGTGTGGGCCTCAACGTTGTGGCACAGTGTATTAAATCCCTGCCTACCATAGACCGACATCCTGTATGAGCACTGGTTTAAGTACCAGATGCTCCGCTCTTATTTAATTCCCTGCTGCTGTACCTGGGAAAGTATTGGAGGATGACTGGACTCTTGGGTCCCGGCCTAGCACATGGAAGGTTGATGGGATTCTAGGCTTCTAGTTTTGTTCTGGCTCAGACTGAGCCATTGTGGCCTTAGAGGAATGAACCATTGGATGGAAAGTCTCTTTGTCTTTCCCTCTCCATCTATCACTCTGTTTCAAATAAATTTAAGAAGTTTAGGCCATGGAATAGACAAAAAAAAAAATATAGATGCCCTGCTGAGAGTAATGATGACAAAAATAAAGCAATTTAAACCCTTTAATTTTCTGCAATATTTATGTCGAATCTTCCTTCAGTTTCTTTCATCTTAAGGTTAGAAATAATTTCACTGTGAAAGTTGGGCAATGGGTAAAAAGAACATTGATTAAAGACTCTTTCAGATGTTGATGCATCTTTTTACTATATAACTTCCTTTAATATTGTAACCATTAATTAAAATAAATGTACATCAAAAGAGCAAGGGAAGAAACTAATTGAAAATTCTCATAAAATGCAGTTTTAATGTGTGTCATTTTATTTCCTTTAGGATATTTTATACAGGAACATATTTTGAATAATAAAAAGTACTCTCCTACAAATTGGACATTTTGGAACTTCTTTGGCCTAAAAAGTATATCTGTATGGTGACACTTTCTTAAATTTGTAGGAAAAAAAAAAGCAGAGCAGCATAAACTTCATTATAATAACCATTTTAAAAAGACTGATTGATTTGAAAGGCAGAAGCAATACAGAGATGGGAAAAGATCTTCCATCTGATGGTTAACTCCTCAAATATTTGCAGCAGCCTGTCTGGCCTTACTGAAGCCACAAGCCAGGAACTGTGTTTGGGTCTCCTACATGAATGGCAGGGGCCCGGGTACTTGGGCCATCTCCATTTTCACCTTTTCACATGTGTTACTGGGAAGCTGGATCAGAATTAGAGTGTCTGGGACTCACTGCCACAGCATATTGGCAATGACTGTGGGCTCATTGTCGTGCAAGAGATCTCTAAAAATTTTTCTTCTTGAACACCTGAGATTTTATACTTGCTGAGCAACTCTTTTGATCCTTCTTTAAGCCCTAATAACCAATTATCTACTTTCTAAGAGTTTCTCTACTTTAAATGCCTTAGTAATAGTACCATGAAGTAGTAATTTAGTTTGCTTATTTGTTTTGTGACTGGCTAATTTGCATCTTGCAGATTCCCATCCATATTGCAAACTGTGATTGAGTTTTCTTGTTTTTTTAAATATAATTATATTCCATCATATTTATGTGCCCTCATTTAAAAACATAATATCTGAGTTGACATGTGGGCTGTTTCCAGGTATTGGCTCCTGCAAATATTGCTATAGTGAAGATTAGTATACAATTACCTGGCGGAGATCCTGTTTTAGATTATTTTGGACACATTTCTAGTAGTAAGATTTTTCAATCAAACAATTGTACTTTTAATTTTTGAAGAATAATACTGTTTTCTACTTAGGTTGTTATTTTTTTTTATATTCCCGTCAACATTGACAATGGTTCTACATTCCCCATATTCTAGCTAGCACTTAAAATGTTCTGAGGGTTTTGTTTGTTTAGTGACTACCCTACGTGGCAATATCACATTTTAGTGTTCATGATAACCTAGCAATGTTGTGTATCCTTTCATATACTTATTAGGAATGTGTATATCTTCTTGTCAAAAGTGTTCATGTATTTTGCCATTTTTGTTATTTGGTTGTAAGTGTTCTTATATTTTATAGTTTAAAATCTATGCCAAAGATTTTGTTTGGTATGGTTCCTTTTATCTACTTTTTTGTTTATGTTTTTATTGTATCCAAGAAATCATTGCCAAACCCAATATCACAAAGCTTTCCACCTATATATATATATATATATATATATTTTTTTTTTATTCTAGCAGTTTTGTAGTTTTGCCTTATGTTTAGGTCTAATTCTCTTGAGTTCCCTTTTTCTATATAGTTCTAGGTAGAGGTCTGTCTTCATATTTGTTATATGTGAATGTTTAGCTTGCTCTGCGTCATTTATAGAATGAATATATTTGTATCCACTGTGCAACCTTAGCATTCTTATCAAAGATTAATCAACCATATTTGTGAGAGATCAATTCTGTGCTTTCCTATTCCATTGTTTAAATATCTCTATGTTGATATCATACTGTTTAGATTATTGTAGTTTTGAAATATTATTTGAAATCAAGAAGCATCCTAATATTCCCCATTTTGTTTTTTCCTTAACATTGTTTTATGTATTCAGGGTCCCATTGAGTTCACATGAATTTTAGAATTTTTTCCTATTCCTTTTTTAATTTTTTTATTTTTCACGATACAGATCCATAGGCTCAGGGATTTCTCCTTCCATGTTCCCCATCCCTCACCCGACTGCTTTCCCCTATGTTATTACAACAGTATAGTCCTTCAGCAATAGTCACAAGTCCATCATTCTTCTATTTAAGTGCATCATGACATTGTAGGTATAGACGCAAGAAATCCAGCATCCCATTGTCAAGATATATTTAAGAGTTTCATTGCAAGTCCATTCTTATTCAGCAATAGAGATGCTTCATCTACTTCTGAAAAAAAAAAAGCCATAGGGAGTTTTATAGATCATAATAAATTGAAGATGACTTTGAATAGCAGACATTAAATAATAATAATTCCCTTAATTAATGAGTTCAGATTATGCTTATTTATGATTTTAATTTCCCTTCATGATTTTTAAGGCAGTTTTCAGTACACACATCTTTTTTTCATTGGTTAGGTTTATTTCTATGAACTTGGCTCTTTTAGGTGATGTTGTAAATTGGATTGTTTTTCTTATTTTCCTTGTGTGTTGTCTTTTGTTAAAATATAGAAATGCATACTATGGAGTATTTCTCAGCCATAAAAAATAATGAAATCCTGGTTCTTGCAAAAATGCAGATGTGATTGGAGACCATCGTATTTAACAAAATAAGCAAATCCCTTAAAAAATGATTTTTTTTGTATGTGGCAATTCATATACAATTTAAAAAACTATAAGAATGCAAGTATAGGAATGAAATGAGCATCTTGTGATATGATTGTTGTTGCCAGGCCTATTTTTTTTTTAGATCTACTATTGTGTAACTGGTATTTCTGCTTTTTACTTGTTGAATATTATGGTTAAAGGTGAATTTCACCGGTGACAGTAGTAGAGTGGATTGTGATTATGTGGTTGCATGAATTAAAAAAAAAAAAGCAAGAAAAAGCTGACTAAAATTGGGTGGTGGAGGTGAGGGGACAGATATTCTTGTCTTCTTGGACTGTACCTATAAGATTCATGAAATTTGTCATCTTCAAATTAGTAAAAATTTCTAAAATTTGAAAATCTATACAAAATAATAAAATAGATGACAGCATCCCTTTTTTTCTAAAGAAAAAAAATACAACTTATTTTTTTTTAATTTATATTATCCAATTTTGTTGAATCCATTTGTTAGGAAGCTTTTTGTGCATTTTTTGGATTTTTTTGTTTGTTTAGTTTTGTTTTTTGCCCAATGTTTATTGCTTGAATTTACAGATCTATGTAGAACAGAAGTGGTGATACTGTGAACCCTGCTTTTAAAGAAAGAATTTTTCGTTTTTCCTGATTATGTATGATGTTTGCCATTGGTTTCTTTGGTTTGGTCTTTATATGCTGGGATAATTCTCTCCTATTCCTGCCTTATCACTATTTTCTTAATCATGGAACTGTGTTCATTTAGTCAAATGCATTTTCTGAGTCAATTGAAATAACCACATATTTTTCCCTTCACTGTGTAAATGTGTATATAACATTGATTGATTATTACATTTTGAATTATTCTTATATTCCAGGATGTATTGATTAGCTTCAAATGTGTATTTAAATATTGAGATGCAAAGAGTCAAATTTTGACTAATTAAAAATAAGCAAAAATGATTTCTCATTTCTTGTTTATTTTATTCTTTGTTACTAATATCATTTGTCATGAGATTCCTTTAAGTGCAAATCATTATTCTTGTAGAGAAAGATTTAACAGATGTGAAAGATGATAGTGTTTACCCAGAGTTTCGTAAGCTGAAAGTCAATATGTGGACTAGACTGAGAATTTCTTGAAAACAAAGCACAAGTCATGTTTTCTCCATCACTGCAAACTCAGGGCTTGCTAAAATGATTTTTTACATGGAATGGAGCAAAATATTTGTTCAGTGAATGAATGCATGAATTGTCAGTAGCATTTAGTTACCAGCTAAAATGTGTTCTCACTTTTCATTTATTTGCCTTTCATACTAACTCTGTCGGATATGTTTTAGTGTTTTCATTTTACAGAGGTATGCAGTGGGAAACAATGTGTGTGTGGATATCCTGTGCTTTTGTACTTCTCAAAAGGAATTAATTGTGCTCCTTTCAAATTGTATTTTTAGTATGCTTGTATAGTATCGCAGGTCATCACCTGGAGACAGTTTCCTCTTGAACCAGTAGAGGTACACTTAGTGTCTGGTATAGAAAGTACTGATTCTCTTAACTCAGCATTTCTCACTTATGAAATGTCATTCCATGTACAAGAATCAGCTAGTCCTCTTTTCATTTATTGCTCCATGGGACTAAGGAATTGGGAACCAGTGTAAAAGTTGATTGCTCTGAGTCCCTTGTGTGTGAAACAGGAGTCTTGTATCTCCTGCTGCTGTCCATGAAACTATGACAGGTTACAAATGGTTAAACCTTTTCAGAAAAGATCAAAGTGTATTCATAAGGTAGCTTTTATGAATCAAGTGCAGATTATGTAGAAATAATGTAGATTTACTTATCATTTTCAAGTAAGGAGTAAGCAAACATTTAATGAACACTTTCAATGTGACATACATTATCCTAATTGCTGGAGACATCTCATGAACAACACAGGTAAGGTGTGTGCTCTCAGGAATTTATACTTTATCGTGACAGTCAAAATTCTAGTGTGGTTATATGTAATAAATACAAATATGAATCTGTGGAAATAGTTTGCATGTGCTGGGTTCCCATATGGGCACCAGTTCTAGTCCTGGCAGCCCCCCTTCCCATTTAGTTCCCTGCTTGTGGCCTGAAAAAACTGTTGAGGATGGCCCAAAGCCTTGGGATGCTGCTCCCATGTGGGAGACAGAGAGGAGTCTGCTGGCTTCTGGCTTCGGATTATCTCAGCTCTAGCTGTTGCGGCCACTTGGGGAGGGAATCAATGGACAAAAGCTCTTCCTCTCTGTCTCTCTTCCTCTCTGTATATCTGACTTAATAATAATAATAATAATAATAATAATAAACAACACTTTACTTTGAATCCAAACCTTGAGGATTTCCAGGAAGACCACCTGTGAGGAGTGATTTGAACATCTCATCCTGGAACCAGTGCTACTTCCTGCTTCCCCTTACCCACAACTCACAAAATTTGCCTTGTTCCTATTATCCATCAATCAGATGTAACCTGGCGCCGTACCCGAGGATCCCAATCCCCAATGTCTCCTGCCCCTCCCCCTAGTCTCCACCCACCTACCTATGGCTCAGGTAATCTCAGTCACCAGTCCCTGGGGCCTACACAGAGCCCACACAACCTCTCTCTTCTCCTTTACTCCTAGCTTCTCTTCTCTTTTGCTTGCTCTCCCCTGTCCTCCTTCATCTTTCCCCATTTCCCTCCCCTGGCAGCGCTTATCCTGCCACCATGGCAGGAAATGTTTCCCTTCCTGTTCCCCCTCCACTCCCACTCCCTTGCCTACACTGTTGAAATAAAGGACCCCCAAATACCTCATAGTGTCCTGGATTTTGGCTTGTGGTAAACGAATCATGAAGAGAGAACTTGGCTTTGGGAATTAACTGCACGTAACAACATAAAAACTTTAAGTGTGTTTAAAACCTAACACCACCTCTAAATTCCTCCTAAACTCTGAGGAGCCAGATTTCGACTATCAAGTCAGAATTTCAGCCAAAAATATAGCATATCCAATAAGGTAACCAAAAAGAATTCAATGAAGACATTATAAAAATTAGTATGGTTTTAAGAGAAGCATCAGTGATGGAAGAACATCCGGGAACTGACAATACCAAATGCTATTCCCATCCCCACAGACCAAAGGGGTGGGTGTGTAGTGCTTCAATGCCCACATGTCGCGTGGCAAATCGCTGGTTCAAATATTTCTTACTCTACTTCCAATTCAGGTTTCAGACCATGTACACCCTGGAAGGATAGTCCTTCTTGCTCTCTCTTTTTGTTTCTGACTTTCAAATTAAACATGATAGGAATAATTAATAGAATCCTGCAAACAACTCTCCAAGTCATTGGAAGGGGGAAGGGAACTGTATACATATTCGATCTTCCCTTAACTCCTTCCTTTTTTTTTTTTTTTGCCAGTGTTTTCTATTGGACAAACAAATCTACAAAGAAAAAGAGAGCAGAGGGTCTTACATAAGGTGTTCTGCAGTCTTTTAAGACACAAGTAGGCTGAGAAGAATAGCGTATTGATCTGGGAGGGCAAACAGACTAACTAGCAAGAAAGTGGGATGATTGTATTACAGGCAGAGCAGACAGCACTGTTACTGGGAATTTCTTGTCTCAACAAAAAATAATTTTCATGTGGACAACTAGTTTGCAAAGTAAGATTTATTTAGAAAAAAAGGGGGAATAAGGGTTCCTGCTGTAGTGACAGGAAAGACTCAAGGAAATGGTGGAAATGATATTTTTTATGTGCCATCTCAGGGAGGATGTTCACATGAATCACCCAAAGGACAGAAAGACACCTAAAAAAGTTTGTTAGCAATGGGCGATGATGTCTACTACCTTACCTAGAACAACAGGTTGAGATTGGCGGCTTCTCCTCCCATCCTGATGATAAACTGAAAACTAAGGGCCATCCCTTTGACAGTGACCCTGAGATGAGATTAGTGTGGGCCAAGCCTCCTCCCTTTTGTTATGACAGCAACTCTTAAAGAGATGAGGAGAATGTGTTCTTGGAAGGGTAAGAAATGGGGAGAAACACATTGTACATTTTTAAAAAAGATTTATTTATTTTTATTGGAAAGGCAGATATACAGAGGAGGAGAGACACAGAGGAAGACCTTCCATCTGATGATTCACTCCGCAAGTAAGCACAATGGCTGGAGCTGAGCCAATCCGAAGCCAGGAGCCAGGAGCCAGGAGTCTCTTCTGGGTCTCCCATGTGGGTGCAGGGTCCCAAGGTTTTGAGCTATCCTCAACTGCTTTCCCAGGCCACAAGGAGGGAGCTGGATTGGAAGCAGGGCCTCTGGGATTAGAACCGGCAACATTATGGGATCCAGGCTCGTGCAAGACGAGGACTTTAACTACTACACTATCATGTGGGGCACACATTTTACATTTTAAAAGGTAACTTCACCAGGAACCAGAGACCCTAACTGCCTAATAACCCCTCATCACAACACTAAGGCATTTAGGTATGAAATGGTGGACAAGGGGGTACTAAATAGTACCAAACCTGAGGCAAGAAGGGGTTTCCAGAGGTAGGAAGGATTTGGAAGATTTTAAAAATTTAAATTTTTCTCTTACAATATATACGAAGACCTAGGAACCAAGGAAATATACAATTAGAATCGTTTTGGAAAAATAACTTTTCTAGAGAGTGAGAGTGGATTCTTGGGGGGATATGTTTCTGATCCTGGACAGGTGAAGAGCTTGGGCTGTGGGAAGGGGCAATGCCTTTGGAAATCAGAGGGTCAGACTGTGTCTGGGGAAGGCAGAGAAGGCCTTGTATAAAATAGCCTCTATGAGGGCCATTTTTTCTTGTCCTCTCTTGAAATGTAAATGGAATCTTTTGTCAAGCAGGGCAGAGCTGGCCTTGAAGCTACCTTTCTCCTGATAATCACTTTCCTGGGGAAAAATGATGAATGTGCTTTGTCCATATTCCTTCAAAGATTGCTTTTGTAACCTTCCCTTCAACACATTCCCAAGAGCAGCCTCTTTCATTAAACTGAGGCCATTTTCCTTCTTCATTTTAGCTGGAAATGTCCAAAAAGGAAATGTAGTTCCATTTCCTTCCTGTCCTAAGAGTCATTACATATTAATAGAATATCTACATGTAGATAAGCTTGGGGTTCCTTTGTCCTACAGGAAGGCATCAAAGGGCAGCATGACTTTCAAATCAGTCTTTCAAGGTAGGTAAAGGTAACCTTAAAAAAATCACTTCTCAGATGTGCCTCACAAGAAGTTTTATGCATTTATCTGGTTGATAGGCAGTAGTTCCTTGGGAAACCACAAATGGCACTTTTCTATAACTGGATATATAGGACTCCATGAGGCACACTTAGGAATCAGGGTAGAAAACAATGTATAGTTTTCTTCATGTGCTTCTTCCCACTGACAAGTTTCTTAAGTCAGGTATCTTTTCTAGACCATTTTTTTACATGCCTCATCCATCATCAGTTCAGAGTCCATTGTACCAATGAGCAGTACTTTTCTAGGCCCAGGTAATGGGCTATGCAAAGACTCAGGAATATAAAAAAGCAGAGTTGATATGATAAAGCTAAAATGATTTGCTATCACTGCAGAAGATAATGTTCTCTTGTTGAGAAAGAGAGGCTGGTAGGTATAATAATAATAATAATAATAATAATAATAATAATAATAATAATAATAAAGTTACCTTTGACATTACATTGCACCAAGAAGACTAAACTCAATCCTACAGTTATTGAGAAGTCATTGGAGAGATTCAAATAGAAGCACAACATGGTCAACTATAGTTTTTCTAACTTTATTGTGAAGAATGAATTGGAAAATGAAACTTTAAAAAGCAGATCAGTGTTCTGCATCAGTGGCAGGGAAGATGGAACCGAGGCAGGAGGTAGTGACGTTAGGGAGTAATTAAAAAGGCTAAGGAAAAAGAAGGATGATTCCTGCTTGACAAAATTATTTGAAGATAAAGACTATGTTTGATTCATACTTATCTTCCTTATTATAGTTCTATTCCCCAGTGCGAAGACAGAGTGGTTACCTAAGGTATGCTTACTGAATACTGAGGTGTTTTGAAAGGGACAAATGAAGTGCAAGTCTGGAAGCAACTCTTAGCCAAAAATTTTAGATATAAATGGTATAGGCCATAGTCTGCATCTGAGGGAATGAAATCCAGTTGTAAAGAAATTGTCAAACAATCCTGTTTTTGACCAATTCTCTGTTAGGGCTGTCACCTGTTAGATTATGACATTAGAGATGCTGACACTATAAGACTCCTGGCTAAAGGTATAGAAGGGACACGTGAGATAGAGAGAAAAATGTGAATAAACACATATGGGAAAGGTAAAGCTCCATTGGAGGGTTGGAATATTAATGTATCAGGGACTGCCCCTCTGATTCAGGTCCAGTACTACTTTGAAAATTGTAGTACTGTTTAGAATTTGTAATTCTATGGGTTGATGATTTCTCAGTGTTGGAGCTAAAAGAATTTTGTGGACATTATGAAATACTAAACTGGACTTTAAAGGATAAGTTGAACGCCAACAAATGATGAGATATGGAGGGAAAAATCAGTTGTTATCGGCAGCAGGACAGAATGAGCAATAATACCTATAGTGAAGTGGTTAAGATGTTTAATTGGCAAGAAGTTTGAAAAGACAATGTTTAAAATGAGCCTACTAAGACAATTTCATGTGACTGACATGATGCAGTTGAAAATTGTCCTATGTCAGGATTCAAGTAAGGAGTTAACAGGTGACATCAGTGCTTACTTACAGATTCCTTTATGCTTGTTTATGTTGTAGCTAATGTCAAAAAAATTAGATTGTGCATTTGACATGGAGCATGGGATTTGGGGTATACATAGTACATACTAAAAAAGGTAAAAGTTACCTATTTATTGATTAAAACCAACTCATGAACCCTCAGTCTTTCTGTAATGTCTCCTAAATAGTTTTGCTGCTTAAGTACTAGCAATCTAGATTCTGAAGAAAGAGGATTTTTGCCCTCTCTTATTTTAGTATGCTTTTGCTACATATGGTAAATTTCACCAGACTCCAGTATATTTTCCATCAGTTTGTTTCAGTAGAAAGGATTCTTACATAATGAGCATTAGGTACTGGTTTTGCTTTGGAGTTTTAAAAATACACACATACATAAACACATACATACGTATAAATACACATAACATGAAGAGAAACTGACTATTCTAAGGTATAATGATAATTTATGAGAAAATAGCATCCAGATTCTTTATAACTGAATTGATAGGATTTTTGCATTGTTCTCAGTTTATCTAGAATGTTGTAGCTTGAGAAAGCTCAGGAAGGGGTGATTAGACAAAGAATCTAGAAATACATACCAAAGAAAGCAGTTTCAGGAAAATACAGTATATAAGTCAGTTCTGTGTAAGAGAATTAAGTGTTTGTAAACCAAAATATCTTTTTAATAAACTAAGTCTTTTTATTGCAAAGGCAGATTTACATTGCAAAGGAGAGGCAGAAACAGAGAGGAAGATCTTCTATGTGCTATTTACTTCCCAAATGGTCACAATGGCCAGAGCCGAGTCAGTCTGGAGCCGAGAGGCAGAAGCTTCTTCTGGGTCTCCTGCATGGATGCAGAGCCTCAAGGCTTCTGGCTGTACTCTGTTTACAGGGAGCTCAATGGGAAGTGGAAAGCTGGGACATGAATCTACACCCACATGGGATGCCATTGCTTGAAGATTGAGGATTAACCAGTTGAGCCATTGTGGCAGTTGCTTGGTAAGTTCTCTATGACTACACCAAGATGGGTTAAGAACAATAGTGGGAGTATAACTTTAACAATTAAAAAAAAAAACAAACCTTTTATACCAACTATGTGCCAGATGCTTACAGACACGGACTATAAAATCTCAGCTGTAGGTCCCGACACAGTAGCCTAGTGGCTGTAGTTCTTTCCTTGTACATGCTAGGAATCTTATATGGTCGCTGGTTCTAATCCTTATAGCCCCGCTTCCCATCCAGCTCCCTTTTTGTGGCCTGGGAAAGCAGACGAGAATGGGCCAAAGTCTTGGGACCCTGCATCTGTGTGGGAGACCCAAAGAGGTTCCTGGCTTCTGGCTCAAATTGGCACAGCTCCAGTCATTGTGGCCTCTTGGGGAGTGAACCAGCAGATGAAAGATCTTCCTCTCTGTATATCTGCTTTTGTAAAAATAAATAAATAAATAAATAATAATCTTTTAAAAAAAAATCTCAGCTATAGTTACTGCCTCTCTAAACTTTGTATATTTGCAGAGGATACACCAATGAATGTGTAGACCAGCCTGACTTCTAGGAAACACTCATAAGATGTGTACATACAGACATTTATTATAAGGAATGTGTGCTCATATAGTTAAGCACCAGCAGTCTGCAGAGTCAAAGGAACCTTGGGCCAGTAGCCTAGAACCCAAGAGAGCCAATGGTGCACAACCAGTATGGAAACCAGCTGATAACCCGGAAGAGTTAACAGTACAAAGTCCAGAAGTGATCAGTCAGAGAATTCCCTCCTCCTATGGAGGCAGGCTTAGCTCCTTGCTTTGTTTAGGCCTTCAACTGAATGCTTGAGACAATCTGCTTTATTTAGACTTCACCAGTGTAAAGATTATTCTCATTCAACCCCCGCTCCCTCCCCCAAGTAGGCAGACAACATCAGCCATCACAACAGATAATATGAAGGTTATGAAAGAAGGAAGGACAATTTTAAATGTTGTATTCTAAGCACTTTACATATTTTATCTTGTAATGTTCTCACGAGGCAAAAGCTTTTGTTATTCCTCCTTGACACCTGAGTAAGTACAAGCTTGGGGATGTCAAGTCATTTGTTAAGTGTGATTGTTAGATTCAGTTTTCAAGTTGGTTAGGTTATGGTGCCAGTTGCATGGTCTGTGTCTAGCTGTTACTATGAAACCATGACACAACTATAATTGATGTTTAAAGTCACTTGTCTTTAAGTGAATATTACTCTGAAAATTTTGGGACATCTTCATACAATGAATTGAGGGCCCTAAAGTAAACATCTAAGTTTCTGGAAGAAAAGGAATTCTGCTTAAGGCTACCATGGAATCCTGTTGGAATTTTGGCCTTTTGGATTACTCATGGTCCTTCAGACTTGTCAGTCATTATCATCATGTATCAGGTCCTCATATATGTATATTCTGAATGTGTGTGTATTTAATCATGCTTGTATATCTCCAATTGCTTGAAGAAGCACAAGTCAAAGTATTGCATGTAGATATATTATAGACATGCTCAGCACTTAAAAATTTTTATTATTATAAAGAAAACAGATTTCATATATTTCATAGGTACAATTCTAAGAAGATAATAATACTTCTTTTGCTCCCTGTTTATCTACATCACTCCCACTCCTTCATTCTCTTAACTTTTTTCTTTAATTTTTATGAAAACATAATTTTAGTAAATTTACTTGACTTCTGTTATGATGTTTCAATTTTTTTTTTCAAAATAGTAACTCTTCACATCACTGGCCCTTTGTATCATTTGGCAGTATAAATTTTTAAATTTTTTTCTCTAATTTTAATTTTTAATTCCTCTTACTAATTTGGGATTTAGAGTGCTGTTCTTGTACATCCTTGAGATTCAATGTTTGATTATTTTGTGCATTTTCAATTTATGTATTGCTAATTGCTGTGAGCATCTCTCTTGACACTGCCACTGTTATAGCCCGTAAGTTTTGCTGTCATCTTCATTCATTTCCAGGAATGTTTTGATTTCCCTTTTAATTTCTTCTATTGTCAATTATTGATTCAGGAGAATGTATTCACATGTTTTAGAATCTTTTACGTTATAAATTTATTAAGTTTCTTGAGTTATGAATTTCCAATCTTGTTCCATCATGTTCAGAAAAGACGTGCTAAGAGTGGAACTTTTTTGGATGAGTTTATTAAGATTGCTTTATGGCCTATCATAGGATTCCTTATAGAGAACGTTCCATGTACTGATGAAAAAAAATGTGTACACTGTTGCTATTAAAAGGAATGTTGTCTAGATATCAATTAGATCCATTTGGTCCATAGTACAGATTAGTTTTGTTGTTTCTTTGTCAATTTTTTGCCTAGTTGATCTGTCAGTTCATAAAAGTGGGAAGCTGAAATCTTCCATTATTGCTATATTGGTGTGAGTGTCTCCCTTCAGGTTCATTTGCTTTCATGTCAGGTACCCAGGTGCCCTAGTGTTGGATGTATGTACATTCAGTAGTGTCAGATCTTACTATTGAATTGATCCTTTAATCATTACATAATGTTCTTCTTCGTCTCTTTCCAAATTTTTTTTTTATGTAAAAGTCTATTTTGACTGACAGGTTGGTTACTCCTGCTCTATTTTGCTTTTTCTTAATTTCAAGGCTGTTAACAGTAAGCAACATTTTGGTCCTGCCATTTTTTCCATGTATATCCTTATTATTTGTTTTGGATGTGTTTTGTACTTTGATTTGGGGATTATCTGCCTTCACATTCTTTCATAATTATGAATACAATTCACTATTTCTGTGTCTTACACATCGTTAAGCATCATGAGGGGCCCAGGGTGACACCTGTATTGGGAGTGGAGCTCTCCTCTGTTGGCAGCAGGAGGGAGGATTGGATCTCACTGGTGACATGGTCACTGCATCACCTCTGCTTATGTCATGGTCTGAAGGCATTTTGTTGCTGGCAGCTGGCTGTACTGCACAGCTAGCCATAGGAGTATCTGTCTTAGTTCATTTTGATCACACAGAATTGACCTTGATTCTTCTCATTTCTTTGATGAAAAAATTTTTACTTGATTTTTTGAAAGACAGATACGCATCCTTTTCCCATCTTGCTTGAGAACCTTAACAGATACACTACAGATATTCAGGTTCTTGACAAGGGAAAATGTTGCAGTATAGCTACTCAGAGACATAAGCATATCAGATAAGAAATAGAAGTGCCTGCTTTTCTATTACTGTTCAAAAGTAGACTAGGCAATACATTGAATAATATATACATACAGCACTTAGCTGAAGAGTAGAAGGAACTCTGTGACTTCTAGAAACTTAATAGTCCAAACTCTCAAATGTATCTTCCCCAAACAAAGTATCCCCAAGATCCTCCTTCATTAATCTCTTTGTGCAGTGACAGAGCAATTCTGTTCAGAGACAACAAACTGGGAAAGCACAGAATCAGCTTGTTTGTTTATCCTCTTTCAAGGGTTGCTGCCCATTTCTGTCTGTTTCCCACTACCTGAAAGTGGCTTTTTCCTGTGTTTTCCTCAGACTTATAATCATTTCAAACAAGAAGTAAGAAACATCCCATGTGACAGCTTTTGGTCAAAAGCTTAGAAGATTTCCTTTGTAAAAGAATTATGATGATGCAGGTACTTCTAAAAAGTTTATCTCTAGGTTTTTACTAAATTAAAGGTGATATTCCATTCTGGATTATTCATTACATTTGGTTATCATTTACCACCTCACAGATATTTCTGGTAGAATGGTGTTCTTGACGTTAGTAAACCCTTTTGTGCTGTTAATTTTCTGAGATCTTGAATAAATTACTTATCACTGCTTACTCTGAATTCTTCTATGCATAGAGTGGTAATTAAATCCCGCATTATCCGTGAAAATACCTTGTGCATAGAATATTTTAATATATTAAGAGATCTAAAAGGATCCACAGGTTGTTTGGGGTGGAGTGCTGGCAGGCATGTCCATGAATGCATTCCAGGGCTTCTCATACTTTCCCAAAGCTGTCTGGACAGTTACAGCATGTGAAGTTGTAGTGGCTAAAAGTCTAGATTTATTACCAACAGAGAGCTAGATTTTGTCAAGTTACTGTATCTCTTGAAGCCCAAGTTTTATCTATAAAAAACAAAATAGTGATAATAGTAGGAGCTCACTCATAGAAAATAACATCATAAAATAAAAATAGTGCAAAGTGCTTTATACTTTATTATTTTAAGTAGCAAATTAACTTCATATTTTGCAACAAGGAATAAAAATAAGAGGTAGTTACTAAGAAAAGCAATTTGATAGTTCTTTGTAGATTAACAGAGAATTCCATCATGATCCAGTATTTCCATTTCTAGATATCAAAACAGTCCAAAAATAGCATTAAAAAAAAACCTTGGACATGAATAGTCAGCAATTCTATTCACAATATACAAAATTTGGAAATAATCCAAAAGTCCACAAGTGAATGATTAGATAAACAAAATATTATATATCAATACAATATCATTCAACCATTAAAAGAATAACAAACTGGTGTATATAATGTGAATGAATCTTGAAAATCATGCCAAGTGAAAGAAGCCAGACGAGAAAACTAAATACATTTTATAATTCCATTTATGTGAAATATAGAGCCAAAATTAGATTAGTGGCTGTCAAGGCATGGGTGTTAGAAATGTTGTAGGACATGAATGTTAAATGGATTTGTGTGGGATTTACTTGTAGAGTGCTGAATACAATCTGGAACTTTGGTTATCATGGTTACAAATCATTGTTCATGTATCAGATGCCTCTAAATTTAGTAGTTGACCTGTGGTTAATTCGATGTTATATAAGAGGAGATTGTAGATACCTATCTATCTACTATCTATCTATCTATCTATCTATCTATCTATCTATCTATCTATCTATCTATCTATCTACCTACCTATTCTTTGTCTGACCTAATAACCCATTCTTCTAGATAGAGCTTGTTTTCAGGTAGCTTATTGACCAATGAATGTTGCTTTACCCATTTTTTTTTAAGTTTTATTTTTTTTTTGTTGGAAAGCTGGAGCTGAACTGATCTGAAGCCAGGCGATTGCTCCAGGTTTCCTATGCAGGTGCAGGGTCCCCAAGCTTTGGACCATCCTCAACTGCTTTCCCAGGCCACAAACATGGGAAGCTGGCTGCCAGGACATGGACTGGCACCTATATTGCATCCTGATGGATGCATGGCGAGGACTTTAGCTGCTAAGCTACTGTGCTGGGCTGGGCAATAGATCTTTGATACATGTTTTGATCCTACCCAGATATGATTCTCTCAGCCAGTGCTATCCACTGGGCTATTTTTTTTAAGGTATTGTTCTGCTCTTTTCTACAAAAATAGCTCCCAATGAGCACTACACCAGTTAGAGAAATTGCAAATGATTGTGCTGCAGTTCAGCATGCATAAAGATGGAAATGTCTTCCTCCATCCCTTGCCTTGATTATTTGCTATTATCATTCCAGGTAGGATGACAGATTTCTCTCAGAGCTCCTTGCATGTGTTCTGCTTTTGGTTTTAGCTTAGTCCACTTGCTCCAGAAGGGAATTCTGGCCCAAGTGTAGATCTTCTTATGTATCATAGCAGGATCTTTCCATGTCTGCAAAATCTTGGAAATATTTTAATGAATTTGAAACATGTCAGAAATTTAAAAAGTGAAGTTGTTCCTACACTGCTGATTATTCAGTGAGTAGAAATTCTCATTTCCTTTGCACTGGCATTGTGCTAGTGATACTGGAGATATGGAGAGGGACAAATGAGCCATTCATTAATCAATCTTTCTTTCATTCCTTAATTCAGTATGTATTCAGGTCCTAGGGTACTGTAGATGCTGAGCAAATATTGGATTAAGGAATGAATGAAAGAATAAATGGTTGGGTGGGAGTCAGATTTCCAGGAGAAAATACAGCGCATGTAAAGACCATAAACACGAAGAAGCAGCTTTCTGCTGTATTCAGGGCTTTATACAGTTTTGTTCCAGGTTGTGCATGACCTCTAAATTATAATTTTTTTAAAAGGCTGATGATATCTTACCACATTTGTTAAACTGAAGAGAGATTATTTTATACAACCACTTGCTTTCCTTATCTTCTATGAATAGAATATGGATACACAGGAAGAAATTAAAATATTTTGCATTGTGAGCCCAACATGAACAGAACTTACTTATGGTAGAAGGACTCTGATCTGTGCACTTTTCCCATACTCCACCTAGCTCAGTTTGTGGAAGGAATATTGGAGGCCACAGTGTAAGCATCTCACAAAAATAATTTTTGATGATTTCTAAGTAAATTCAATAAAGTATGAAGATTTTCAAAGTGAATAAATGTGGCATTTATGATGTTTATAACTCCCAAGCCCAGTAATATACTTTTGCTTTGGCAGTTTAGATTTTCCCATGGTATATAAAATTATTTCTTTTTTTTTTTTTTGCAAAATGGGGATAGCTTTTTTCTCATTTGCATAGGCAATTAATTTCAAAACCAACTTTTCTTCTTTTCTGTCCCTTCTTTCTGCTCATGAAACATGGAAAACAAAGAGAGTAAGTCTTGAAGAAGTTGCAACAAGGAACTGAATTATAGTTGTGCTGAAAGTCATAATTACTAATCACATAAATTTCTAGCTAAAGCAAACATGTGTTTGTATTAGAAGAGTTATTATTTCTGTTTCATAAAAGACCCAAGGTATAATGAAAATAATGATAATTATTCTAGTGATCATCATTGTTGGAATATCATTTTCTGCCACATATTATCAAAAGTTTTTTTATTTCTGGTTTTTAACATTTGATTTCTTCTTAATTGGCACACAATTATGCACAAATATTTGCGAGGTACAATGTGATATTTCAATACTTGAAAACATAATGATAAAAATAGAGTGTAATTACTATGTATCACCTCAAACATTTGTAATGACTTTGTGGTGAACACATCAAAAATCCTCTCCTAGCTATTTCGAAATGTATGCTATTATTAAGTATAGTTACCCTAATGTGCAGTAGCACATCAGAACTTGTTCTTGTATAGCTATAACAATCCATCCATTGACTAACCACAATGCCTCCCTCCCTCCATTATTCACTGGTAACTACTGTTTCACTATCAACTTCTATGAAATCAAGTTTATGAGAGTTCACATAGGCATGAAACCATGAGTTATTGATTTTTGGGTACCTGGTTTATTTCACAAATCCTGTAAGTTCATCTACCTTGTTGCAAGTGACAGGAGTTTAACCATTTTATGATAGAATAGTATTCTATCATGTATGTATTTTCTACATTTTGTTTGCCCATTCATCTACTGATGGACACTTTGGTTGATTCCTTATTTGGCAATTATGCATTGTGTTGCAATAAACATGAGAGTGCATATGTTTCTTCAACATACTGATTTCCTTTGCCTTGGATACAAACTCAGTAGTGGGATTGCTACATCATGGGGTAGCTCTATTTTTAATGTCTTAAAATGGTGTTAAACAATTTTATGCCAACAATTTTGGCAGCTTATTTGAAAAGCACATATTTCATCAAAAACACAAATTCAGAAAACTGACATGCAGAAAAAAAAATTTGAATAGACCCATATGTGTTTAAGAAATTAAGTTTAATTTAAAAATCTTCTTTCCAGAAATAACTGAAGACCTAGTTTTACTGATGAATTCTACTAAATATTTAAAGAAGAAATAATAGTATGATAGAGAAAATAAAATGCGTTTGAACTTAACACAGTTTTATGAAAGAGCAGATACCAAAACTTAATGAATGCAAGATAAAATTACTATTGTCTAAATTAACATTGTTGGAAAACTTATGTGTTTCTTATTGTGCAAGTCATAAGGTGATAAAGTATCTTAGTTTTTCTTGTCAACCCAGTTGTCTTCATTACTGCTGATACATAGCTTTGATGAATATAGCCATTATGGATGAGAATCTTCTCACTCAATACTTTATATTATCCCACTCTGTCCTGATCTATAGGGTTTTAACTGAGAATTAATGGGGATTCCTTTATAGATGGCTTGCTGCTTTCCTTTTACTTTATTTTTGAGATTCTCTTGTTTTTTATTTTTATTTTGACAGTTCATCCATAATATGTCTGGGAAAATTTTTGTTGTTGAATCGTGTTTTTTGGATATAATGGACATAAATGTCATCTCTTTTCTAATTCTTGAAAGTTTTCAGCAATTGCATCATTAAATAAGTTTTCTGTGTCTTTCTTCTCCCCGATCTTCTTGAAAATCCATAATGCAAATGTTTACTTAATTGATTATTTGTTTATCTTTCTCTCTCTGTTTCTTTCTGCTTTTCCTTCTTCCCTCCCTCCCTCCTTTCTTCCTTCCTCCCTCCCTCACTCTTTTCCTTCCTTCCTCCCTTTCTTTCTTTCTTTCTTTCTTCCTCCCTTTCTTTCTCTTTCTTTCTTTCTTTCTTTCTTTCTTTCTTTCTTTCTTTCTTTCTTTCTTTCTTTCTTTCTTTCTTTCCATGTTTATGACAGATTACATAGAGAAAAAGTGTGTGTGTATTTTATATATGCAGTGTTAAGAATATAATTGAAGATCCCAAGCTCCCTCCTTTTTATCCTCCCACCTCCTTGCTTTGTTGTTGTTGTTCTTCTTCTCTCTCTCTCTCTTTAAGATTTATTTGTTTTTCCTAGAAGGGTAGATTTATAGAGAGGAGAGACAGAGAGAAAGATCTTCCATCTGCTGGTTCACTTCCCAAGTGGCCACAAAAGATGTGGCTAAGCCAGAAGCTGCTGTTGGGTCTGCCACACAGGTACAGGGTCCCAAGGATTTGGTCCTTCTCATGCCACAAGCGGGAAGCTGGATGGGAAGAGGAGCAGCCAGGAGGTGATCCAGCACTTATATGGGATCCCGGTAGTTACAAGGTGAGAATTTTAACCACTGAGCCATTGCACTGGGCCCTGTTATTGTTTGAACCTTTATGATGACATACTTTGACTTTATGATTGCAACTCAAATCCTCTACTAAATACAGAATTCAACAATTAGTAATTGGAAAGTCCACTGTTTCTCAGGAATAGGTACAAGGGCTATAAAGGTAATCAAATTTTAATATATCAATTTCATTCATATATTTTTGTGTTCTCAATGTTAGTTATTGTAAATAAGAGAAAACATATAATATTTATGTTTTGGAAATTTACTTATTTCATTAGTTGCATACATTTTGTTGTGAAAGCTGAGGTTTCATTCTTTGGGTAGTATTCCATGATGTATACACACACCACATTTTCTTGACCCAGTCATCTGTTGTATCAGATAATGCAGTGCTTGTACAAAGCTACTCATACCCTCTTGTATATTTTAAATCATTTCCAGATTCAATAGAGGCTTTGTCTGTATTGTTTATACAGCAATGATGAAGAAAAGGGTACATATTCAGGACATTTGCAATATATTTTAGAATACCAAGATTTTGTGAGTGCAGGATTTGCAGATACTAAGCACCAATGGTAGGCACATGGTGAATATTAAATTACATTACCATAAATATCTTGAAATATGATTCATATTCTAGAAATACTGCCACTAATACGTTATTATTCTGTTCATGGATAAGAGAAGTGAAAACCTTGGGAATTTTGTCCCATATCTACAAAATGGTCCATCATTGGCACTCCAGTTGGAAATCAGGTCTTCCTGGCTGACAATTTTTCTTCTTAATCCTCTCATATGCCGTCAACAAATATCTAATATATCCATTAGATGTGAGGTTTTTGTTTATTAATTTATATCTACATGCAAGTGGAAATGAGAATGTGAGGGCTCGCTCATATCTGCCCATTAATTTCCCTCAAGGTTGCGACAGTTGGGACTGGGCCAGGTTAAAATCACGAGCCAAGAATTCCATTTGAATCTTACATTGGGTGGTAGGGACCCAAGTACATGAAGAGCAAGCATTAGCAGGACGGTGGTTATGATCCCAAATAAATTGTTAAGAAATACAGCTGTCCTAAGAGGAGGTCTAACCCACTGTCTCAAAGCCTGTCTATTAGATGGTGCTTTGAATGATCTCCCATTATTCATATGTATTATAATGTATGCTCAGTATTCTAAGTGGCATCATTTTATCATACCATTCTACTTTTGTCCGCTGTGTGTCATACAGTGTTTGAGGAATCACAGCCTCTAAGAAAGATCCCAGGTTATGGAGTCTCTCTGAAGCCACAACCTCCATGTTTCCCACAAGTAGAAGTATATTACAGTAATTGTGATTTTTATCTTTCATTTTATATGGTGAGATATGAATACTCCAAAGGTAAGGATCATTCATGGAAGAAGACTTGGTATATGAGCACTCATTATCAGGGTATTTTTTAAAAAATGTTTACACACAAATGAAGCTAAAAGATGTTGGTTTTAGTGAAAAAATGAAATCCATGCACATTTTTTCATAATACCTATTTTCTATGAATGTTAAAAATATTCCTCATATAGCAATTTTTCAATGAAAGAATAAATAAAGTTAACTGTTCATAGGGTATTATCCAATATTACAGAGTGTGTGGTGAAGCACTTCTTTGTTAGAGACTATCAAACGAGTTAGTATTTTAAAGACGTGGTGAAAATTAAGATCCAAGGTAAAGAGAACTTCAAATACATCCACCCACATATACTCACACCCCTCCTCCATGACAATCTTCTAAATATAGATTATAGTAATTTAGTTTCAAACAACTCATTTTCAGCATCTGACATGTTCATTAACCCCAGGTAGGGAAATTATTGTGGTGCATTAATTTTTCACCAGAGAAGACATTTGTCATCTGTGTGAGTATCATTAGTGCTTGCTACCGAAATGGAAATGACACTGCCTGCTGAATGAGGAACACAGAAGAATCTTAAATAGTATAAGCTGGGCTCTCTAGACAGGTGACCTGTGTATTTTGGGAGCCTACATGAGACAGTGTTTATAATTCATCAGTAAGAACCTGCATTGTGAAAAGACTAGAAAATAATGTGAACTGCTTAGAAAATGAAGATATATATGCCATATTTAGTATTTATTTTCTTCTTATCTCTGTTACTTTTCTTGTGCTAAAAAGTCTGAATTTCGGTGCTCCATAAACCTTGTCTTCAGGCTTCTTACTCTATACTCTTTCTTCATTGTTGTTGGCCAAATGATGTCTATGTGCTGATGACATCCACATTGATTTCCAGACTTTATATGCACGTGCTCACTGCCTAGACAGACAGACTGGATCAACCTTAGGTGCCTCAAGTATGATATGTCCAAAATATGCTTAGCATCTTCCTGACCTGGTTACCCTACTTTCGATCGTGAATGGGTATTATTTTTGTCTCAGAACTTTGCTTGTGTCCTTATACAAAGGAGAGTCTTTACACAGCTGGTAGACTAAGAGGCTAAAATAAGATAATGTGATAAAACCCACTTAGGATATGTAAAACGTGAATGGTCCAGAGACTTTTACCTAATTGTATAATTGTATACAGCCTAAAGTAAATACCAGAATTTAATTTAATGGTTGACCCAGGAAATCACCCTAGTAAAGTGAGGTGAGTCCAAGCAAACCTCTGAGAAGGCAAGTGAGAACGATACAGGCACTAAGACTGACTTCCTACTCGCTGTTCTGTAGCTTGATGGACTTCAGAACATTTTTAGCTCTGCTTAAATTGTCGTTGGGATATTTTGAACCTGTGTTGTGCACATAACAGAGAATAATGTAAACTTCTTTGGAAATGAGGATATGTGTTTCACAAAATACATGTTTGATACATGCATTCTAGGGTTTGAGTGTGTTTTGCCTACTTCTTGCCTTAACATTTTGGATTTGGGGGCTAATTAGATTCATTTCTGAGGATAGATGAAGGGAAAAAAAGCTCATCTCTAATTTCATTGGCCAGATTACCATGTGATATGAATATGCCACTGTGGGACAGATATTGAAGGATAGCATATGTATTTAGCCAATATTCATGTCAAACAACTATGTAGACTCTTCAAGATGAAGCCCATATGTAAGGAGCACAGAAGGGTTGTCAATGAGTACCTGCTGTATTGACCACAAGGTTCCAATACCAGACATAGAGGACTATTTGTACCTGTGATGAACCAGACATGGGAGATAACAGAAACAAGGGGAAAAAGTAAGGGTAACTATTAGTTTTCTGTCTTGAATGCCTGAAATAAGATTTACATCACTAACTAACATGGAAAAATGAAGTAAGAATGGGTTTCTTAGAGTGACTTAAATAATTTAGTTTTGATTTAAGTGAGATGCTTATTACACTTCCAAATACAGTTGTTGGTTGAGCAGTTGATTATGGGAATTTGAAAATCATTGAGACTGGGGTGGCCTCAGGTGGAATACACACATCACATATTGGGGCACCTGGAATCAAATCCCATTTTTGTTTCTGCTTCTGATCCAACATCTAGCTAGTACCTCGAAGGCAGCAAAAGATGACTCAAGTACTTGGGCTTCTTCCATTTATGTGGGAGCTGTGTGTGAAATTGCTGGCTCCTCACTTCAACCTATCTCAGCTCTATGGGTATTTGTGGGTGAACCAGTATCTGTCTCTCCCTGTCTCTGTTACTCTTCCTTTCAAATAAATAAGGCTTCAAAAAAATAGAAGAGGCCAGAGTTGATGGTAAATTTAAAAACCGTGAGCATAGAGATAATATATAAAACTATAAGACAGGATTATGATGCAGAAGGGAATTAAGTGGTATCTGTGTATGTGTTGTGCGGGAGCCTAGATCTTGTTGTCCTTTACCATAAAATGATGAATGAACACAACAAGTTTCTTAAAGGATTATTTTGATTTAAATGAGCATTTGAAAGTGTCTTGTAATCTAAAAAGCTTAAAGAGTGCTTCTTAATTCTGAGAATCATTCTGTGATAGATGAGAATATAGTTAGATGGAGGTCAGTTAAAAATGATGGCTCTCAAAGAGATTTTGAATATTAAAATCATTTTAAGAATCATTAAAATAAATTAATATGCTCACTTTAGGATATTTAGAAAATTCACTGAGGTGAAGCATCTACCATTTAAATATAGTCCCCAAAACTTATTGAGTCATCTCCTTGCAGTATTTCTCTATATTTTCCTGTCTTTAAGGAAATATTTATCCATACTTCACATAAAGCAATATTATAGCTATTGACATGACATACAGAGGTAAGCATTACTCTTAATTAAAATGTATCTTCTGAGCTGACCAGAGTATATTCAGAAATTAGTTGGTATATGGCCTTTTATTCAAGTCAGTGCCCACAGACATTAATGTGCTGCCTATTAAAAAAATTTGTTGTAATAAAACTATGTCATGCTCTGCTTCTCACAGGGATATCATGTGCTTAGAAATTTTAATTAAATTCACCAAGTTTTTTTTCCATAATCATCATCATCATCACCATCCTCAGTAATTACAGTGAACTGATAATTCTCAATGACTTCAGGAAAGAACCAGTCAGTAGATATGTGAAATTAATTTGGGCTCTGTTACCCAACTGTGTGCTTGATGCTTGTTAATCAGTTATTTCTCATGGCAGGCCTCTGAGATGGATTCATAAAAAAGGAATTTTAGGCTGAAAGAAGTTATGTATTCACACATGATGCTCACTGTAGGACTCTTGAAATAATAAAATGAGTCCTACCTTTAAGGTGCATCTCTTGTGATAAAAGAAATACACAGAATGCTAATATGGGAAAATAATGTCAGAATGCTAGATCCATATAAACTACACAAGACTTAAAACCTACTTATTCATTTATCAATAAATAAAATATTTATGCTTGTCAGTATGCACAAAATGTATGGGGAATATATATTAAGAAAATCTATACATGTGTTTCAAAAATTTTATATAAAGATTTAATGAAAAATAAACTAGGACTTTCCATTTTCCTGTTCTCTTTTGAAGCACTCTTGTGTGCCTATAATATCATCATTTTAAAGACTGCTATCATCTTAACAATGTGAAATGTTTTCAAATTCATGTAATAATTTTCCTATGGTTAGATATTGAAATTTTCTAATACAAGTTGTGAATATCCTTAAGGTTAAACATTTATGCTAGTTGTTTTATACACATGATTAATAATTTCTTTAGACATTCACAGATAACTAGTGATGAAATGAATTGTTTCATGAACAAAGGAACGCTGGCCATTCAAAGTGTCCAAGCAAAGGCTCGTCATTACTTTTGGTGTAGTGCAAGTGCTGATTGTAATGGGGTGAATGGAAAACCACAAAGATGATTGTGGAGAGAGGTAATCCTGAAGAAATGGCTCTGGGGACATATGGGGTACATACAATTTAGACAAGGAATGAAGTGATGCAAGTATTCCAGGAAGATGGAAGAAAACTGAATATAGTTCTGTGAGACCATGACAGATGATGTAGAAGAGCATGTATTTATACAGGTAACCAGAAATTACACTGTGTGGTAAAGCATGAGTTCTGTTTGCTTCTTAGGACATTGTAAGGAGATTGTTATTTCCCACTTACCATAAGACTTGGCATAGTCAGCCATCTATTGGTTCTCTGAGCTTAGGGAAAATTCCTTCTGTTTTGCAGGCCTTAAGTTTCCTACCAGAAAAATGCAGCTTTCATGTTCTTCAGAGAGTAGTTGAAAGGGTACATTTATGACATCTGACGTGTTCCTTTAATAGAGATGGAATATTTTGATATTATGTATAGATGTCACTTCTTTTTTTAAGATATATTTATTTTTATTGGAAAGTCAGATTTACAGAGAGAAGGAAAGATAGAGAGAAAGATCTTCCATCTGCTGGTTTACTGCCAAGTGGCTACAATGGCCGAAGATGAGCTGATCAGAATCCAGGAGCCAGGAGCTTCTTCCATGTTTCCCACGTGGGTTCATCGACCCAAGGTTTTGGGCCATTCTCAACTGCTTTCCTAGGCCACAAAGCAGGGAGCTGGATGGGAAGTGGAGCACCTGGAATATGAACCAGAGTCCACATGAAATCCTGGCACATGCGAGGTGAGGACCTTAGCCACTAGGCTACCACTAGCCTGAGGTGTCACTTCTTACATAAATGGTATTGGCCCCTCTCACTTCCCACACCTAGAGTCATGTTCCTGACATGTACTACTTGATTTGGTTCTCTCATGTAAATAGTCTGTGTTTAAGTTATGGAAAACTCACCTTAAATACATGCAGAAACTAGGACCAGCATTGTGGCAGCAGGTTAAGCTACAGCCTATAGCACCAACCCATTTAAGTGTCGGTTTGAGCTCCAGATGCTCCACTTCAAGTCCATTTCTCTGCTAATGCTCCTGGGAAAGGAGCTTAAGTGGCTCTACTTGTTGAGCATCTCCCACCCAAATGAGATATCCTGCATGATTTTCAGGTTCCTTACTTTGGCTTGACCCAGCCACAACTCTTGTGGCCATTGGGAAGTTCATCAGCTAATGGAAGATCTTTCTCTGTCTCTCTGTTTAACTCTTACTTTTCAAATAAATAAATAAGTCATAAAATAAAAATAAGCAAACAGACAAAACAACATGCAGGGGTTGTGAAAACAGTCTTAACGAACTGCCATCAGTGGTTTGCCATGAGGAATAGTTTCATTAGGAAATAATTGGCTGTCAGCTAACCACAACATAAACACACAGGATAAGGAGCTACAGGATAACACAAAAAGGCAGGAGCCCGGAAACCATCTTTAGAAACAAAAGAAGGGCACCTGTTTCCTTTGTAATCCGTTTAGTCTTTTTTCATCCAAATTCACTTTATGTGCCACTTTTTTTTTCCTTCAAAGATTTATTTATTTTTATTTAAAAGGCAGAGTTTATATACAGAGGAGTTATACACAGAGAGAGATTTTCTAGCCATTTGTTCATTCCCATAATGCTTACAGCAGCCAGAGCTTGGCTGAAAAAAAGCCTGGTTCCTGGAGCTTCTGTTTGTCTGATATGGGTGCAGGGGTGCAAAGAACTTGGGTCGTTTTCCTCTGCTTTTCCTGGCGCATTAGCCTGGAACAGCCAGGACATAAACCTGCAGGTGAGTGCCACAGGACAAGACTTCATCTACTACTCCATGGTGTCAGCCCCACTGCTTATTAGGACAAAGCTGCAATCTCCTACATAACACAACTTGATTTTGGTGCTCAATCATCCTGATGTGGGACAAACTCCCTGAGCAATATTTTCTCCCTCATTTTCTGTTGAACTTGCTGTTCATAATTCCATGCTAGAGTCACTACCAATTCTTTACACAAATTGGAAACTTATGTTGCATATAATTGTGAGATGAACCAAATGAAGTTCCTTGTCAGATTTTAGTTCCTTATTAGGATATGTTTTGTCTCTTTAGGTAGCTTCTAAACAAAGGCATCAACAAAGCTTCCTTTGTTTATATGGAAATTATTTTTCCTCGAAAGGTATTTCCCAGTGTTCATTGTTCAGAACCACAACTCAATAAGCCTTCAGCATTAATAGACTTCGTATTTGTCTGTTCAAATGAAATAGTAATGGTAGATTCCATCAGCCTTACTCTTACGCCCTTATTCATTTATTTTTTTATAACCAATGTCGATTTACTCTGAGTTTGTATTTGGCATGTAAATTAAAGCCATAAAAGAAATTCTTGATATTATTCTTAGGCTCATAGTGTCTTATTTTTCAACATTTGAACATGACAAGGCAGGGATATTTGAAAATGTCAGATGAAATAACAAACATCAGTTGCTTGAAAAAACATCATTGGTTCTAGTAAGCACAACTGCAAGCAAATCACTCAACTAACCAGTTGTTTTCTGGGCATCCAGTTTATATTGAATTGATGGTCTGTTGAAACATATGAGACAGAGTGACCAGAGAGCTGAGAGGAAAGCTGGCAAGCGTAAAGACATGAAGCTAAGTGAGGAAAACGTAAAGGCTGACCTGTGTGACCAACTGTGCCAAGTGCTATCTTCAGATTAAGATGAAACCAAGTATTTCCACCACTGGTTCTCTTTTCTCATCCAGCCTCTCTAGGATACAGTCTTTCTTGTGTGCCATGCATAACAAGGAATGAGTACCATAACTATAGGTTTACTAATTATACTCCTTGAATTACCCATTTAATGCCGCTGGACCCTTGGGAAGGCAACTTAGAAATTAGAAATAGGTCATATTTAATAAGTATATAAAATGAGACATTTTGAGTTTTGATTACTATTTACAGCCCTTACCTATAATCTTGAGGAACGGTGGGGCTTTTTTTTTTTAACTGTTTATTGAATTTGTTACTGTGTGGAGGGTTAAGTGGTAATTATAAAATAAATATGTCCTTGTAAAACTTAAAAGAAAGAAAAAAAAAAGAAAGCGTGAGAAGGGAGAGTAAGAGTGTGGACAGGACCGAAAGTAAATATATATGAAATACCTGACATTTGTTCATCTAAATTAAAAAAAAATACTAACAAAATTGATGTCACACTTACCCTATAAATATGTAAAATGTATGTAAAATCAATTAATGATTTATTTTTTAAAAAAAGGTAAAAGGCATTGTATTGGCATTGAGGGACCTCCAGAAATCTGGAAGGGATTTTAGGGTTGATGTAGTCTTAATCCTCATTTTCTTGATGCAGAAATTGAGACCTCGGCAAAGAACACAAATGATCCAAAGATAGGTGGCGTTTTAATTGGAGAGGCAGGATGGAATCAGATGCCAGAAGTGGTACTGACACACTCCTCTACTTCTTTTACCCCTTATATAAAATTAATTCATTTCATCTTTATTGGAAATATCCTGAAAAGGGGTGTGTTTACATTGGTTGGTGTGCTGGTTCTTTAGAATTGGGATGGAATAGCTAGACCAAGAGAAGTAGATGGGAAAGGAAAAACACAATCCCTGAGTAGAGAGACACTGTTCCACCAACACAAGACCTGCCTAACCTGGATTTCGATCGTAACTCCATTTGCCATTTCTGTGTGTCCTCTAGGACATATCTTAGGCATTTGAGCCTCATCTGTAAAATAAGGACGATATCAGTAAATTTTGAGATCAGCAGTAATGTACCTACAGGGCTCTGGTTTGCTGTATGTGCATTAGCAGTCAGTACATGCCATCTTCATTTCTCTTCTGCTCCTGGTGCTATGGGTAACATTGCTAGTGTCCTCCATCAAGCCACTGTCTCCAGAGGCTGGTTGCTTCTGCCTCCAGCCGTTATTGTCATACCTGTGGCTTCTAGAATCCTATAAGTGCCCCATGGCAGGCTGGAAGGAGGGCCTTTCAAGCTGCCACAGGGCCTTTGTGGAGGTCAAGAAGCCATCATTGGAACAGCAACTGCTGTGGCTTTCTCTCTCTTCCCTGAGGCTAATTCTATGACTCTCTTTCCATAGAGAAAATACTTAGATCCCTTTTGGCAAATAATCTTAAGAGGTAAAAATGGTTTGTTTAAACTAGTAAAACTTGATAAAGTGTCTTTACCGTGCCAGATAATATATTAGGCCCCACATACTGAGAGCTTGATTTAGAAGGAGAGATTAATATGGGAACAGCTAAGTAGTTCCCAAGTTGAACTGAAAACTCAGCAGAAATGCAAAGAATGTGCTTGGAGATACAGAATGAGGACAACAAGAGACTTTCTGTAATGAGTAAGTGCTAAGCTGGATCTCAAAGAAAGAAGAGTTTATCAGTGGATAGATAATTAGGGAGATGATATTTCATCCAAAGGTGTGCAGGCATCAAGTACAGGAAAGAATTAAGGAAGGAGTTTGGAATTGAAGAACAACAACAGAACAAAACCAGGGGAAAGAGCCTTTTGCTGACAGATCAGGAATGCTCGGCTTGAGGATTTAGGCATGATCCTTGATGGCTCAGGATGTTAGAGATGGAAGGCACCATGGTGATGATGTGGTACTAACATCTCCTTTTCCTGATGTGTAGACTGAACTTTAGGATAACTTGTATCCCATTTGTCACTGTCTATACCTACAATGCTATGATATTGCTAAATAGCAGAATGTTGGACTTGTGACTGTTGCTAGAGGACTATACTATTGTAATAATATGAATAATATGGGGAAAATAGTGCGGGAGGGATCGGCTGGATTGGAGGGGGAGTTTCTGTGGCTATGGAACTCTATCATGAAAAAAAAAAGCAAAGGAAAAAAAAGGAAAAAACTTCTCCAGCATCACATAGGCACAAAATAGTGACAGAAGCTGACACCAGAACTGACTCAGTCTAAAGCCTTCTTTACCTGTAACAAGACCTTACCTATGGGTCATTGGGAACAATTGCACACTATCAAAAGAAGCATGAGATGAAAACTTTATCACTGCAGCTCAACTAAGAGTTGTAGGATTTAAATGACGAGAGTCACTGAGACCTTACTCGGGTCACATCGCATTAAATAACTGGAATATAATGTTTTATTAGTGAGCTTTGGTCTAGTCAGCTTAATTAGTAATACATAAAACTATATCCATGGTTTTGTACTAGTATTTAGCACACTCCCATGTTTTATAATATTTCTAATTGGAATAAAATATGTAGACTTTTGTAAAAGAGATAATGTAAGTGATCGGCCAAGGGCGTCCTCTGAAACCTGGATGGACTGCAGTGAGACCTAGGTTCCCTTGGTTTAGGTCACTGTTGTAAGCGTTTATCCACCTTGCTCAGTTGTTCATTATAAAACTCAGGTGTTTCTGATGCTTTCAGTGGTTCTCACCCAAAACACAAGCAAAAATCAACAACAGTATTTCTTTGTTAATTTCAACTAAGCCATTATTTGATTCATTTGTTCATCAAACGCTCCTTGAAAGGCTACTATTTGCCACACACCAATATATGCTGGAGGTATGTCAGCCAGTGAAAACAAACATAATTCCCGTCTATTAGTTTTCTGGAGATGCTATAATAAAATATCGTAGTCTAGATGGCTAGAATAACATTTATTTACTTTTTCTCAAACAAGGTGTCTTCTGAAAATTCTCTCTCTCAGCTTGTGAGTGCCTGCCTTTTCCCAGTATTCCATGATCCTTCCTCTGTGCACATGCATTTCTGTGTCCTGATCTTTTCCTATAGGGGCAAAAGCCATTTTGGATTAAGAGCCATTCACATTATTTCATTTAATGCTAAGCATTTCTTTGTGCTCTACAAATATAGTTACATTCTGAAATACTGTGGGCTAGGATTTTCACAAATCAATTTGTGGTGGGATACAACACAGAGCATAACACTCTCCTTATTGAATACACAGTCTAGAGGGGACATAAATTTGTCTGAATTTAATAACAGGACTCATGATTTTGTTGGGAGAGAGTTGGAACAACAGATCCTTTCAACAGAGTATCATCAAAATTGTAGTGGAGGCACCAATGCTTATATACCACGTATGCTAAATCAATGGGTATAATGTAAGGGAAAGAGGTAATAAAATTCACAATAGTTTTTTTTTATATAAGGAAGAATATTCTAGACATAGCAAGGCCTCAGAGTGTCACATGAAAGAGACTTTTAGAGAAAGTTTCCATGAAACAAAATGAAACAAAACAAAAAACAAAGCAAAAAAGAAACCCCCAGCAACACCTGAGTGCCTGGTACCTGGGGATAGTGAAAATAGAAAGGTCGGAAGACATGATCCTGAATATTATCCTTCGAGTTGTGGGAATCATTAACATTTTCTGTCATTGACTTGTTTTCATCATTTACTCTGAAGCAGATTGACAAACAGGTGATTTGTCTGTTGCTGTTCCCAATGCCTAGAATATGTAGGTTTTCACAGAATCACCAAATGCCATTTGTCAACATTTAGTCAATATCTGGCAATATTTTGCCAATTTCCAAATGAGAGACTCCCTTTCTGGTGGCCAGTCTGACATTTTACAGTGAGAGTATGGGGATAGAAAGCCATTGGATCATGCCCGAATCATTTCAGTAATACTTCTCTTTCATCTATACCTATGTAGATAATTGCTTTTCAGGATTACATTTTCTGGAACACTCTTTAGACTCTTATAGAGAAGTCCAGCATATGGAAAAGATCAAAAGGAGATTTCTTTATGAACTTAAGCAGATTTTCTGAGGATCTTCTAAGGCTCACTCTATGGCTTAGTGCAGAAATCGAGCACCAAATGATCTTGATGCATGTTTCATCTCTGTTTCACTAGTGTCATGTCTTGATTTCCTCATAATCCTGATATGAGACAGAAGGTTAAATTTACAAATTCTTGTCTCAGAATAAAGTACTTTCTATCAAAATTTGCTGCCTCATGATCCAGAAATTTGCTATGGGAAGTCAGCTAAAATCTTGGTGAAGTATGTGATGTCTTAAGAACCCTTTACCGACTTCCCACCATCCATGCAGAAAGTTATCTAATTGTACCGAGCACGCTCTGAAAACCTTCCCAGCGGAATAATAAAGTAACTGAGAACTTTTTAATTTTGTAAAGTGCACTCTTCCTTATAATTTACTTAATATAGAAAGAAATTTAATGTTTTGCAGTTTACTGAGCAAATAACATTAAAAGTATTTCAGAGTTAGCTAGGGAGCTGGCCTTTGGTTGTAAGTTTGACTTTATTATTTGATTACTCAGATAAAGGCCAGCAGTAACAATGCTCTCTGCCTTAAGTAGTTCAGAGGGGTTATCTCTTGGCTGTTACCAATTCTAAATACAAGATTTAAATTCAAGGAGAAAATCACACAAGAACAATTTGCTGAATTTGCTCAAGCTTGTCCTTGGAGTAAGGTGCTGAATTCTCTGAACTTGGATTATGGTGATTCCACTTTTTCAGAAAATTCCTAACCTTGGGAACAGGCAAACTCAATTACTTTATCCACTCAAAAAATGTGTGCTAAGGACTGTATGTGCGACACATTGTGATGGATGCAAGATGTATCAGAAGTCTTCAAAGTTCATGGAAAAAGCACACGATTTTTTTCATTTCAGTAGTACAGGAGCCATTTGGAGTCCCTCATACACAGGTTGATCCTAACTTAAATCCCTCCTTTGGTCATATGAGTTACATTTTGATTAAGGCTCCCTCCGTCAGCTTTGAGGTCCTTCTCCATGCACTCCCTCCTAAATTCTCTTACATGAGCACAAGAATCGATACTTTTTTTTAGGAGACTTGGAACTAGACATTCAGTTCTTCATTCTTTAGTGGCACTCACTCTGGTTTTAGACAAGTTTTGCTTTCACACAGGCTCCCAACGATATGCTAGTCTCACCTCTGCTTAGGCCTGCTCTACAGATTTTACCTGAGCCAAGCCTCTTGGTCCCCACTCACCTTAGAAAAGATATAAGTGAAAGATGTCGTGATAACTGATATATTCTCTATCCTCAAAATACAAGGAATCAAGGCTGTTTAACAGATGAAACTGTAAGGGTTTGGAGACCAAAAACACTTTCGACTATGAAGGGATTTGAGATAGACAGATACCAATTTCACTCCAGATTACATAGAGAAAGTGGCATTAAACTTGATCTTAACAAAAGTATTTTCATAAGTGTATGTGGGGTGGGAAGTATATTACAAGTAAAGGAAGTAGCATGAGCAGAAGTTCAGATGTTACACATTCCAGAATCCCATGAGGAATATCCATCTCCTATTTCAGATAACTGTGATTTCCCTTTTAAGTGCCAGAACAATTTGTTTTAAGCTTTATTCTGTTTCTCCCTTTCTCTTCTTAGCTTTTGTAATATGCTAAGATGTATATCCTTATTCTCGATGGCAGAAATTTGGTCACCCTTTCATTCGAGTAGTAAACTTCAATGATTCAGGCAATTTAACTGATTCAGATTGAATACCAGCACTGATAATTAACTTGTTCCTCCTCTTTCCCATCACCCACAGGAACTGGATGGATCATTAATGATGAGATTAGAGAGAGTGTGATCCCTCTGCATTATTGGTGCTCAATAAATGTTAAATAACTGTTGAAATGGGACCCAGTGGAGACCGGCATTTTGCAATTTAAACAAGCTGTAAACATGTGCCTGCCTGATAGCAGGTTTTGCAATTTAAGGAGGTACACATCACATGATATTTCTCATATTCTAGTTCCACATGCATCCATAGGACAATTGCCTAATGCATATTCCAGTTATTTTAGCTAAATGGAAGCCTGCACTAGGAAATAATACCAAACATCATAAACATTTCCCTGTGTTGCTCACCTTTCTTCCTTCCTGTTCCCAAAGCTATGCCACCTACATGAACAGGTGCAGGAAAAGGATGTGGAGGGTCAATGGATGACTGGCCACACAAGTGTTTTACCTAGAACATTCTGAGTCCTGCCCTGAAGTGCTGTAAGAGCCAGAACCCCAATCTGTTAATTGAAAATCCTGCCTGCCAATAGGAGGGCTAACATTGCCAAGCGTGGATTGTGTGGTGTGAATGGCTTTGGTAGAGCCTTGTGCTGCTTGCTGGCAGCAAGCATCCTGTTTGATTCTGAAGAGCCCAAAATTTATAGTTTAAAACATATTTTATTTGACAGCCAGAATCTAATGAATTGACTTCATCTGTCTCTCTGTAGATCTCTGCTTGAGAATATAAAACACTACAGTAAAGTCGCTTCTCACAGTTTATAAAGCACTTTCCGTTTAAACTATCTCATTTGATCCTTATGACAACTAAGGAAAGAAGGAAACCTAATATGGGTAGATGATTTACATGCCATCTGTATTATTACTCTTTTGTTTTTTGGCTACTGAAACAGCAGGCTATTTTATAGAGAAAGAGGTTTATGTTGAATCAAGATTCTGAGGACTTAGGTCTTGGGGACTGGGGTTTCTCTCTGTGATGAATATTTTGCTGAGGAACTCCTGAGACCATGTAGAACATCACATAGCAAACAGGGAGCATGCATATCCACCTGGAGTTTCTTTATCACACAAAGCCACTGGGATTCCGTCGTGAGGCTCCACTCCAATGATATTATCTAATTTCATCAATTCCCAAATGCCCCACCTCTAAACTCCAAGGACAGATGAGGCTTCCATACTCTTATTACCTAAAATGGGGATTAATTCACACTGTATTTGAACCATAGCATCATCCTATTTAATCTTTGAAGTATTTCAGGGAGAGACTTTCAAAGTCCCTTTTGCAGAAGAAACTGCAGGGTGCTGAGAAAGAAATTACTTTGTTCAACTTGTGCTTGAGATCAGTAGGAAAAGCCAGTGGAACAAATATTTATCAATCGGGCCCGGCGCGGTGGCGCAAGTGGTTAAGTCCTCGCCTTGCACGCCCGGGATCCCATATGGGCGCCGGTTCTAATCCCGGCAGCCCCGCTTCCTTCCAGCTCCCTGCCTGTGGCCTGGGAAAGCAGTCGAGGACGGCCCAAAGCTTTGGGACCCTGCACCCGCGTGGGAGACCCGGAAGAGGCTCCTGGCTTCGGATCGGCATAGTATCGGCCCGTTGCGGCTCACTTGGGGAGTGAATCATCGGACGGAAGATCTTCCTCTCTGTCTCTCCTCTCTGTATATCCGCCTTTCCAATAAAAAATAATAAAAATAAATCTTTAAAAAAATATATTTATCAATTGATCAAGTGTAGGGTCATAGTTCTGACTAAATACTTCATATTTCATAAGAATCTATACATGTTGTCAAATCTCTAAGTCATCTCATGAAGTAGATATTATCACCATTTGTTGCATTTCTTTATTCTATATACATCTGTTGAGCACCTACTATATCCCAGGGACTGTTTTAGGCACTTGCTAAACACTTTGGAATATGATAAGTATGGCTCCTCCTCTAATTAACCCTAATTTTTAGTGTGAAGAGAAAGTGGGAAAAAAAGTGTAAATGTGTAAGATTTACTAGGCACTGACACTCGTCTACAGATCATGGAAGTATTCATTAAGGATAAAACACAAAAAGGATGACACAAAAAGACCTTTAGAAAGATCTAAGTGGTTATAATTGCAAGTATAGAAGCCAGTGAATACAAAGATTCTAAGAACCTTGTGCAGTGTTTTGATTCAATTTTTTAAAAAAAGATTTATTTTTATTGGAAAGGCAGATAGAGAGAAAGAGAGAGATTCCATTCGCACATTCACTCCCCAAGTGGCCACAAACCTGGAGCCAGGAGTTTCTTCTGGGTCTGCCGTACAGGTGCGGAGTCCCAAGGCTTTGGGCCTTCCTCGACTGCTTTCCCAGGCCACAGGCAGGGAGCTGGATGGGAAGTAGAGCATCAGAGACATGAACTAGTGCCAATCAATATGGGATCCTGGTGTGTGCAGTGTGAGGACTTTAGCCACTAGGCTGCCATGCTTGGTTCATTATGATTAAACTTATATGTCAACTTGATTGGCCCACGGGTATATAGATGTTTGATTAAATGTTATTAGTATTCTCTTTCTCTTCACCACCCTCCTTCCCTCTCTCTTTCTGTGTATGTGTGTTAGGATTGTTTATGGGAACAATTAATGTTTGAATTGAGTGAGCAAATTGTGCTTCCTAGTGTCTTGGCCCCATCTAAATCATCGACTCCTGAATAGAACAAAGGACTGAATAATGGAGAAATCCATTATTATTTAGCTCACAATCTTAAGCAGACAAATTGATCTTGTGCCTCTAGACTCATATTTACACTATTGGCTCTCGGATTCTTAGATCTTTGCACTAAGACTAGATCTAAACCATTGAGTCTCCTGGGCCTCCTTCTTGCTTATTTTAGATCCTGGGATGTTTCAATCTGGACAAGAATAAAAGGGTTCATATTTATTCTGTGTGTTATAGGAAGCCCAGAGTGTTTTAAGAAGAGGAATAACACAGTGCTCCTTATGCTTATAGAAAGCTTTTTTGTTTGTTTGCTTTTGATTTTTTTTTTTTTTGCCTAATAAGTGGAAGATGCACTACATACAGAAAAGATTTAAAAACCAGGTAGAAAATAATTTTCTTGTTCCATATGAGAAATAATATTGGGTTGAACAAAAGTAATATAAGTGGATGTAATTTGCTTTTACTTTGTGGTTATATCAATGTAATTTGCTTGGGTGGGACATGACAGAAAGGATAAATCAGTGATGCCTTCTAGGCTTTGGACCTAAAGAATTACGTGAATAAAAGTGTCATTTAACAAACTGAGGAAGACTGATGGAGAAACAATTTTTTAGACTGAAATACTAAAATTTGTTTTGTCAGTTACTATTGTGATAGAGTTGGCTAAGTCACCACTTGGGATGACAGTGTTACATATTGAAGTCCTGAATGTTCTACTTTAAATCCAGTCCCCTGCTAATGTGCCTGGGAAGCAGATGGTGATTCAAGTACTTCCGTTTCTGTTATCTGTTTGGGGGATCTGGATGGAATTCTCCTGGCCGCTAGCCCACCACCAGCTACTGTGGCTATTTAGCAAGTTGAACCTGCAGACAGAAGATTACTTCCGCTCTCGTTGACAATTATGCCTTCACCTTTCAAATACATAAATCTTACATTTGAAAGATGTATTTATGTATTTGAAAGGTAGAGTTACAGAGAGAGGGAGAGATAGAGAAAAATGTCTGCAACAGCTGGGGCTGAGCCAGGCGAAAGCCAGGAGCCTGGAACTTTCCCCAGGTCTACCCCAAGAGTATCAACCAACAACTTGGGCCATCACACACTGCTCTTCCAGGTGCCTAAGAGGGAGCTAGATTGGAAGCAGAGCAGCCAGGATCTGAACCCATGTTCATATGGAATGCTAAAGTCACGATCAAAGCTCCACATAAATCTTTTAAGTAAATTCTTTGTTTAAATTATTTTGTTTATATCAAGTGAACAAATTTCCTGTAATACAGATTTAGTGGCATAGTTATGCTTCCTATCCTACCTTTGCTTTTCATCTAAGCTCCTACCACCCACCCATCCCCTTTTTAACTTCTTAAAAGGTTTTTATGATAGGGCCTAACATGGTAACCTAATGGCTGAAGTCCTTACCTTGTATATGCCAAGATTTCATATGTGCGCTGGTTCTAATCCTGGCTACTCCACTTTCTGTCCAGCTTCCTGCTTGTGGCCTGGGAAAGCAGTGAGGATGGCACAAAGCCTTTGGACCCTGCACCCACATGGGAGATCCAGAGGAGGTTCCTGGCTCCTGGCTTTGGATCAGCTCAGCTCTGGTTGTTGAAACTATTTAGGGAGTGAATCAAGGGATGGAAGATCTTTCCTGTCTGTCTCTCCTCTCTCTAAATCTGGTTTTCCAATAAAAATAAATTTAAAAACAGATAATATGTTAGAATAAGCAGGAATTTCAATATGAGTCTAGAAATCAGGGATTATATATATTCACAGATTAAATGACTTTTCACATACAACATAGAAAAATTGGTGGAGCTTGTTTGTTTGACAAGGCTTCGAGCTTTCCTGAGCCCCAAACCTAAATTTATGATTAGGTGGACATAAAACCAGACTTACCATTAAAAATCTGCCTCTTCTGGAAATTTTCTTTCATCTTATTTCTCTATCATTCATTGGATCTGTCTGCTTTGATACTCATGTGCCTGGAAGTGGAGTATTTTTCAATTTTGTTCTGGCTGTTAGCCTTGCTATGTTCTTAAGATATTAGGAGGGGGAGTAATGAACCTAATTTGCAAGAGGAGTCACTTGTGACATGTGGGTTCCACCTAACATAATATTGCAGAGTTTAGGCTTTGTATTCAGCCCGTGGACTCAATCCCTGGCCATGCCATGTGATTCTCATCAAATCTTAACTTGAAACTTGTTCTACCTATTTTGTTTTCTAATTTATAAAGTGGGAATATTAACATTACTCACATGTTCCAGTTGGTATGCACAGGAGATATTTTCATAACAGAATGATGGTAGCAATATTTTAAAGCTATTTTTATGCTATAGTTTTGAGTCTGCTTTTTTTTTAAGTGGCCTAAGTTGAAAATACATGAACATTTTCAAGGTATAAATTGTCAAATCATTCTCCTTTTTTAAAAGATGTGTTTCTCGTATTCAAAATGCATAGTTATAGAGAGAGATAAAAAGGGATAGAGTTATCTTGCATCTGCTGATTCATTCCCCAAATTCCACAACAGCTGGGACTGAGTCATTCCGATGCCAGAAGCCAGGAATTCCAATTTAGTCTCTCACATGAATGCAGGGGCCTGAACACTTGGGCTATCTTCCACTGCCTTCCCAGGGAGCTGGTTTGGAAGTGAGGTTTCCATATGGAATGCAAGCATCCTGGGTGGTAGCTGACTGCACTGCACCAGAACACCAGTCTCTCATCCTTCCCATTTCCAATTTCAGAAAGTAGAGGAGTAGGAGGCAGGTAGTGTGGAAGGCTAGACCTCCAGCCAGAAGGAACTGGGTTGAGTTCTGGCTTTGCCTCTGTCCTCATCTCATCGTGTCTCAGTTTCCTTTCCTATGTGCTTGAGTAATAATACTTTCGTACTGGCTCCCATGTTGTCTGCACAGCCTTGTGACAATAGGTCAGAAGCAATGCAGCAAATGTACCTTAAAAACTCGAGTAGCCTCCACAAATATTCAAGTATGCTTCTAATTGTTGCACATGGCTATGCAGCTTACAAATAGTAGTTGATGCCAGTATGCGTAAGTCAAATGTGAAAGGAATTGCCCTTTCTTATATAGTAATTCCTCCTTTTTAGCATCATAAAAATATTGAGTCTCCTTTTGTTCAGACTTTTTTTATTATTGTTCTCTGGAGGAATTTTTTGGGGGGAAAATGCTTAAAATTTACATATATGATACTTTGACCTAGAGTTTTCTTTGATAGAAGATTTTTTTTCTTAACTAATTTCCACTATCTTTAGTAGTTATGTTTGCTCAGGCTTACTATTTCTTGTAAAATTCATTTTCTTAGGTTATATGTTCCAAGAAATTTGTTTTAGTAACTGTTACTTAGGAAATGTTATTTCAATTTTAGAATTCTCACCTGTAAGACTTGCTTTCACGCTGAATTCAGATATATTTTCTTTTTTTATATATATAAAATGTATTTGTTTTTATTGAAAGGCAGATATACAGAGAGGAAGAGAGACAGAGAGGAAGATCTCTCCATTGATTTTCTCCCCAAATGGCTACAACGAAGCCAGGAAGCCCGGAGCTTTATTCAGGTCTCCCATGCGTGTTCAGGGTCACAAGGCTTTGGGCCATCCTTGACTGCTTTCCCAAGCTGCAAGCAGGGAGCTTGATGAGAATTAGAAGTACCAGGATTAGAACCTATGCCTATATGGGTTCTTGGCAGATGCACGGTGAGAGAACTTTAGCCACTAGGCTACTGTGACAGGCCCCATAAATTTTGTGTATATTTTCAAAGAGTAAATGTGATCGGGGTAAATGACAGAGAAAAGCAATGACCTAACCTGTTAGTCTGCCTCCCTCTTTTCCTCCTTTTGTACCTGCATTCATTTACCATTATTTTCTGAACATTCTGAATGTATACTGTCATTTTATTTATATTGTACTCTAAAAATACTTGCATTTGCCTATTTACAAGGAAATGAAATTAGTGCTCGGGATGTTGTACAGTTACGAAATAGTCAAATCTACAGCAAAGTTAAGTAATCTCTTAGCTTAGGCCGCTTTTAGTCTAAATGGTTACCTGCATTGGTAGTCTGAATCAACTATTTTAAATGAACCTTATTAACAAGAATATCAGTGAATCTAACATATGATTTTATAGTGCAAAATGTCAGGCATCATTGTATTCTGTTCTGTATCTTAAGTATTGGCAAGCCAGGGTAGGGGGTGGGCCTGCTTGGGGTTACTGTGGGCCGCCCTGACTGGGCTGCAGCTCCTACTGGTATGTGCGAGGGCCAAGTGTGTCCAGAGCGGAACCAGGCTGGACTACAAGAGGACACGGGTGGAGACAGAACCGACCCAGCAACTGCAACCACCAGCTGATCGGGTCAATGGACTGTGCCGGGCCCTGTGCTTACTAGAACACACAGGAATCTGGACTGGGAATACCTCAAAATTTCTTTGAGGATCTCCCCGGTCGAGACACCGGACTCAGAGTCCTAACCAAGAAAAGACAGAACAAGTCAAGCAACAACCTCAGCTATCTGTTGGCAGCAAAAAACTGGGCAAATGGAGACTCTAGAAGGGACTGTGTCAATCAATGAACTCTTCAACGACCACATCGTGCTTGGAGTGGCGAGACTGGCAGCGACCCATGAATGGTGAACTATTGGAACCACTTGATCGAGTATCTCAGAGCATGCCCCACATCCGGGACTTAGGGTGGGTGGGAAACTGGGTGGGGCTTCTTCCTCTATATCCCCCTTTAGGCCTTGAACCTTTTTTTACCCCAATTAAATATGTAAAGATTGTCAAAATAAAAAAAAACAAGTAAGAAGCAAAAAAAAATTTAAAAAAAATTTAGAACAATCTCAAACTTTCAGCAAAATATATATGCTCTTGTATACGTGGAATTTTCTAGTTAAATTGTACATGCTGCAACATGATTTTTACATGATGACATTTTGTTTAAATGATCAAATTTAAGTATTTTATTTCAATTTTATTGTAAAATGTGCATTACCACCACTAGACGAATCTTGATTTTAAAATAAAATTAGTGTTAGTTTCATGCTTTTTTTTTATCAGTAAAGATAGACTTGCATAAAGAAAAAAACCCACAAAATGTTATATGCTTTTTGTCCACTGGTTCTGAAACTTTCAGATATATAGGAATCGCCTTAGATGCTTAGTATTTTAACTTTTGCTTTGTTTTTTTCAGAGATGTCTAGGACCCATTGGGAATGCTTTGTCATTTTTAGTATATACACAGTAGGATGTAGGAACCTTCAGTTTAGAAAAATGTTGGAATTATGTACATGGTTGTAGCCTTTTTAAAATTAGGATTTTTTTTATTTTGAATTTTATGGTGCAATTCCATAGGGTCTTGGATTTCTCCGCCCACACCCCAAATATGAAGGACTATATGATTGTAGTAATACAGGGAAATCAGTTGCGGGGGGGGTGGGAATTTGATTATGTACTTTTTATGTACTTGGGATTTTCAGATCATATTTTGAGAAGCTCTGAACTAAACTGTTTTTCAAGAATTAATTATTTTTATCAGAGAGGCAGATTTACAGAGAGAAGGAGACAGAAACATCTTCCATCCACTGCTTTGCTCTCCAAATGGCTGCAATGGTCAGAGCTGAGCTGATCTGGAGCCAGTGAACCAGAAGGCTCTTCTGGGTCTCCAATGTGGGTGCAGGGTTCGAAAGACTTGGGCCATCCACCACTGCTATCCCAGAGCACAAACACGAAGCTGGTTGTGAAGTGCAGTAGTTGGGGCTGAAACTGGTGCCCATATGGGATGCTGGCACTGGTAGGGTGAGGATTAGCCAGCTGAGCCATCAGACCAGTCCCCTCAACTAGAATCTTAGTACTCTGAATGTAACAATGATGTCTTATTTATGTTATTTCAGAACTGATAAATTCAATGGTTGACTCAATTTTGCTGAATTTTGGTGTCAAAGACTTATTTCCTCTAACCCAAATAATTTCTTTGAGTTGGTCATTAGTCTTTGTGCTGGTGTTTCCCTTTTACTTGATCTATATTTATTATTATTATTATTATTATTATTCTCCATGGGGCTAGTCTTCCCCTTATTCCTGTATACAGATTCAGTTTTAAGACAGAGAAAAAAAACCCTCTTCTCATTTAAAATGTCATCACCATTCTATTTATATATCCCACACCCAGAGCTGCAAGAGGACTGCTGGATAAAAGGGCACAGACTACAAAGTGACCAAATGGAACACTGCCAAGTTTGATCATCTTTTGCAAAGTAGAACCCAAAGGGCTCAACCTATGAAGTATAAGCATATCAGAATTTATCCAGAGTCTCTCAGCTGCATGCAGTCACTGCTATCTCTACCTGCAAATGTAATAACCCCAACTGTTTCTCGGTCTCCAAGGCAATTCTGAGCAAGCCAATAATCAGTCATCTGATTCAACCTTTGTACAGAAACTCAGCAATATGCCTTGTTGCCATCAGTCTGATATCGAGCGGGCCTAAATTTCTTGATCAATGTCCTCCCTATATACTGTTCATCTTCCTAGGTTGAGGAACCAATCATATGGGTCTGAAGAGAGTGTCTGTGGAATATTATACCAGAACCACCCCCCCCCTTTTTTTTCTTAAATGCTTATTCATAGTAATAGGAAGAATTCCATTCAACTTTGTTTTATTTCTTTTCTTATAAGATTCACTTTGTTAGTTTGAAAGTCAGAGTCATAGATGGAAAGAGAGAGACAGAGAGACAGGGAGAGAGAGGGAGAGAGAGAGAGAGAGAGAGATTTTCTATCCACTGGTTCAGTTCTCAAATGGCTGCAATGAACAGGGTCGGACCAGGCTGAAAACAGAAGTTAGGGGTTTCATCTGTGGGTCCTCCAAAGTGGGTGAGGGATCAATAATTTGAAACATCTTTCACAACTTTCCCACGTGCCTTAGCGGGGTGTGGGGTAGTGGATAAAAAGCAGAGGAACCATAACTTGAACCAGCCTCTGTATGGGAGGCAGTGTTGCAAGCAGCGGCTTAACCTGTTAGGCCACACTCCTGGTCCCTATTTGTGTGGTTTCTAAACTTGGCTCATTTCTATTCTAACACATTACATTTGTAATAGCATTAAGTAATGTCTCAGATCTGAAAGGGGAACACAGAATATCTTAGAGTTTTCATTCTCTTCTTAGAATATCATAATATTGGGCTGTTTTATACAGCATTAAGATTAACTAATTAACATTGAATAGTACCTTGCAATTGTTAAATGTTATAGAAGTGCTAAATAGCTTTATTATACTTGCAGTCTAGAATACAAATGAAACTCCAAACTTCATTTAAATGTTTTTTTTTTAAATGATAGGATTTTGTTTTCTCACTAAAGATTTTTAAAAGATTACATAGCTATGTTCCTGATCCAAATAGTAAATGTCACAATGAGTGTAAAATATGACTGTGTAATTTTTCCACCTTTCCTTTCATTCCACATTTTTAATATTCACACACTGAACTAGCAAGCATTTTCTTGTCATCTGCCTGTCGACAAGCACTGAATAAAATACCACAGGTGTAATTTTAGACTCTGACCTGTGGGAGAGAAACAATATATATATACATTCTCAGTAGCAATCTCATAGATTAATACCCAATGCAGCAATATTAAGAACCATGGCCTTCATGAAAGCTATATACTCCCATGCATGTAATTAACATCCCTGTAAGAAGTTCTCAAGGGTAAAGGGGGCTTCCTTTGCCCTCTGCCTTTTCTGCCATTTTAAGACATAGTATCGTCTCTCACTGCAGAACAGCACATCTACAAAGTGCCATCTTGAAAACAGAACAGCCCTTACCAGACGCAAATCCTGCTGGTATTTTCTAAAAACTGTCTAACCTGAAACAGCATTCAGTTTAACTTACGTGAATTATCTGCTTGACCTAGTTATATACCTAACTGTGCCCATTTTTAAAAGGGGATTGAGATTCAGAGGAGATGAGTGCTTCTGAGACAAGAATTTGGTTGCCAGAGTAAGTGACTCCTAAAGATGTACCTCCTCCCAAACCTGTATGTTAACCTCTATGTCAAAAGTAATTTTCGGGGAATCAAGATGGTGGAATAGGGTAAAGACACATTTAAAAAGATGGAGAAACAGCAGCCAGTGTGAAGCAGAGAGGGCACATTCCAGGAAATGGAAAAGGACAGAACAACAGCAGAGGGGCACCTGGAGACTCACAGACACAGGAAAGCAGTGGACACACGATGTGGTGTTGCAATGACTGATATCCAGCAGCCATTCAGTGAGTGGTGATCTGAATTGCACCAACAGCCAGAACTCCACCAGCAACAAAGTGGGAAGGGACATTCACCAGGAGCTCCAGAGGTGAACCCCGCAAAAGAACTACCTGTCCTGCTGGTCTGTTTGCTTTGACCAGGAAGCAGAGACACAGCAGCAGATCCCAGACAGACGGAATGGAATAGGGTGGATTTCATAGCCCAGTCAGCGCCCTAAGCGGAATCGGGTGTCATTTTGTTTAAGGAGACAAGGGCTAGGGGGCAGGACTGTGCATGCACTAGAGCTGGGAGTGAATTAATTTCTGGCTTAACGAACTACAACAATGTGGGATCCTACGTGGCATCCTTCAGGTTCCACCCAAGACAGGTTTGGGTAGCCTTCACACCTGTTGGCCAGCATTTCAAGAACTCTAGTAGTGGCATATCAGGTGCCATTTTTACACTGCGGCAAAGGCTTGAACTGTAGCTTAATCCTGTAAAACACAATGTGTGCCCACATCTTCCTTTCTTTGCCTCTCCTACCCCTTTTCACAGTATTCCTGGATGGTCTTATTTACTTACTCACTAACTACTCATGACTTAGATTTTTCACATATTTGCTAATGATTCTCAAAGATGTTTTTCCCCCCAAAATTAGACTGTGTGTTCAAATCATACCGAGACAAAGAAAATCTTGAACATAACTATAGATAAAAGATCAATAATCTTTTTTTTTTTTATTATTGTTGCTTACATTGTATTATGTAGTACAGCTCCATTGGCGCTGGGGATTCCCCCCACCCCTCCCACACCCCTCCCCCCATGGTGGATTCCTCCACCTTGTTGCATAACCATAGATCAAGTTCAGTTGAGATTCATTGCTTGCAAACACATGCCTAGCATAAAGTTCCGTGTCCTATTGTCCAGATAAGTTCAGTGGCCTCTTGGGGAGACCTTCTATGGTCTGAAGATAGGTCTAACAGAGTAAAGATCCGGTCAGTTAAAAGCCCCAACAAGGCCTCAGTATCATTATACAACATTATGGAATTAATTGACATAGTATTGGGTAAACAATATGTTAAAAATAATGCAAGTTCCATTCTTCGAGACATCTGGGTTGAGACAGTATCAATGACAGGTTCAAAAAATAACAAACAACCAAACAAAAATTACAGGTTAAATCAAGGCAAACATGTGGTATCTAATCTTTTGGGATTCACTCATTTCCCTTAGCATTATAGTTTCCAGTTGTGCCCATTTAGCCACAAAGAACTGCATTTTGTTTTTTTTAATAGCTGAGTAGTATTCCATGGAGTAGATGAACCAAAGCTTTCTTATCCAATCTTCTGCTGATGGGCATTTTGGTTGCTTCCATGTTTTTGCAATTACTGATTGTGCTGCACTACAGAATTCTACAAAACATTCCGAACAGAACTAACCCCAATCCTCTACAAGCTCTTCAAAACAATAGAGGAGGAAGCAACCCTCCCAAACTCATTCTATGAAGCCAACATCACCTTAATCCCAAAACCGGACAGAGAACCATCAGAGAAGGAAAACTACAGACCTGTTTCTCTGATGAACATTGATGCTAAAATTCTCAACAAAATCCTAGCCAATAGAATTCAAAAAATCATCAGACAGATCATTCATCCGGATCAAGTAGGATTCATCCCTGGAATGCAGGGATGGTTCAATATTCGGAAATCCATAAATGTTATAAACCATATCCAAAAACTGCAAAACAAGAACCACATAATAGTTTCAATAGATGCAGAAAAAGCCTTCGACAAAATCCAACACCTCTTCATGCTAAAAACTCTAGCCAAAGTAGGCATAGACGGGAAAATCCACAACATAATCAAAGCAATTTATGAAAAACCCAACGCCAGTATCATACTGAATGGAGAAAAGCTAGAACCCTTCCCACTGCGATCTGGAACAAGACAAGGGTGCCCGCTATCACCACTGCTATTCAACATAGTCCTAGAGGTACTTGCAGAGGCCATAAGACAAGAAAAAGAAATCAAAGGCATACGTATAGGAAACGAAGAAGTCAAGCTTTCACTATATGCAGATGACATAATCCTATACATAGAAAAACCAGGAGACTCAATACAGAAACTGCTAGAACTTATACGAGAGTTTGGCAGAGTGGCGGGCTACAAGATCAATAATCTTTTAAAGTTCAATGGATTTGGACATACTACAGAGATGAAAATTGAAAGATAATAGACATTTTTAAAGTCTTGGGAAAAAAGGGAATGTCTCACGTTCTAACCTCAACAAATATTTAAATATAAAGGCAAACACTTTTGAAAAGCTTCATTGTTTATACACTGTCACAGGAAGAGCCAAAGGTGCTTCTGAAAGAAGGAAACTTATCCAGGATGAGTTTTAAGAGTTTGACTATTATATTTCTTTGTTTTTTTTTTTAAGATTTATTTTCATTGAAATGGCAGATATGCAAGAAGGAGGAGAGACAGAGGGAAAGATCTTCAGTCTGTTGATTTACTCCCCAAGTGGCCACAAAGGTCAGAGCTGAGCTGATTCAAAGCTAGGATCCTCCTCCATTTCTCCCACCCCGGTGCAGGGTCCCAAGGCTTTGGGATGTCCTTGACCACTCTCCCAGGCCACAAGCAGAGAGCTGGATGGGAAGCAGCGCCACCAGGATTAGAACCGGTGCCCATATGGAATCCAGGCACATGCAAGGCAAGGACTTTAGCCACTAGGCTACCGCGCTGGGCCCTATTATGTTTCTAAGGCTTATTTTTATTTATCCTTTCTTGAGTCAGTGAATAAATATCTTTCATAAATTTCAAGCATTCTAAGGACTTCTGGAAAGAAGGACAAAGTTTGAGAAAAATATCCATAAATATTATAGAAATATACAAAAAAATCTATAAACCTTAGCATTATTAATATCTTGTAGATGTTATAATATAAGCAAAAGTAATATATTTGAAAGTGTTAGGGAAAAAGGTTAAGAGATTAAATAGTCATAAGGTGCTTTCAGCTTTCTTTTCATTCTTTTCTTTTTTTTTTTTAATAGTAGGATTTCAAGCACTTTTGTTCAGGGGAACCTGTCTTTGAAATTCTTGTTAGTCAAGGAAGCCAGTTTTTCCTAAGCACCGACTACCCTTTCAAGGGCAATCAGCCCTATCATTTGCGTTCTCCATTGGCCAGGCTTGATTGTGTTCTAAACATGTTTCAGCTCATCTGACTTGAACCTACATGAATGTGACCAGCAGGGGCTAAATCCGCAGCATAACCTATTGACCAGACATAGAAATTACTGTAGCTGGGGAATAAAATAACTTTGATTCATTTACCCTCCCCATACAATGCATAAGTAGAGCAAATTATTTCATAATATTATTCTCTGTTTATATACAGTTAAGGGCCAATATTATAGCATAGGGAGTAATGTCATTACCTTCAATGCTGGAATCCCATATATGTGCTTATTTGAGTCCTGGCTGCTCCCCGATAATGGCCCAGGAAAAAGCAGCAAAAGACAACCAAGCTACTTGGACACAAACATGGGACATGAGGATGAAATTCTTGTATCCTAGCTTTGACCTGTCCCAGCTGTGACCATTGCAGCCATCTGGAGAGAAAGTGAACTGGTGGATGGAAGATTCTCTCTCTCTCTCTCTCTCTCTCTCTCTCTCTCTCTCTCCATGCTATCTCTCCTCTCTGATACTGAAATAAACTTTTAAATAAATGAATACCCCTTTCCTGTAGCCCTTGACCCTTTTTGCTCAAATCAACTATGTAAAGATTGTCAAAATAAAACAATTATAAAAAAATAAAATTTTAAAAATCATAAATAAATGAATAAACTCTAACGGTGTAGGAAACAAAAACAAATAAATGAAAATTATGCTGTTTTCATTAAGAGCTCCATTTGTGAAATATCAGAGGATTTCTCAATGAAGTTTTTGTTGTATAAAATCATTGCAGTGGCAGTTGCATTGACTGTAAGCCCTCTACCCTGACCCTGCATTTCTTTAGTAGCAAGAGTTATACATGTACAAAATAATGAGTTGTATATTTAAAATTTTTGTTCTTAAGTGTGTGGAAGAAGTTCATTTGAAAAAATAGCGTGAGTGTTTGGCACAGCAGTTAGAACACCAGCTGGGATGCCTGTATCCCATGTTCCAGTGTTCAGTTTGAGTTTCAGTTTGTTTGCTTCTAATCCAGCTGATGCACATGTGTAGATGCAATAGACGATGGTTCAAGTACTTGTTTCTCTGATAACCACATAGGAGACCCTGATGCAATTTCTGACTCCTTGCTTTGAGCAAACCCTGCTCAGCTGTTGTGGGCATTTCGGGAGCAAGCTAGTGCAAGGGAGATCTCTCTCTGTGTCCCTGCCCCAGTCTCTCTCTTTTTCTGTATCTCTGTCTTTGCAATAAAATGAAAAGAAGAGGAGCAGGTGAGAGAAGGAGAGGGAAAGAAGAAGGAGGAGAAGAGAGAGAGGCAGGAGAAAGGAAGTAAAAAAGGAAAGAATTAAGGGAGGGCGAGATAGAAAGAGAGGAGAGGAATAAGTGAAAGTGAAAAATTGTTAATATATTGAGAAAAAAAGATATAGACACATTCCTTGAGATGATTGATATGTAGAATTCAACATGGAAATTTATCTCTTTTTCCTTCCTTTATCTCTAATACAAGGCATACATAATCATTCATTTACCATTCATTTCTTCTGTATAAGTTTGTGGAAATCCTTCAGTAATCCATTTGGCATATCTTTGCTGAGGCCACTATTTGCTTCTTGCTGTGATAAACAATGGGTACATGTTGAAATTGAGTCTAATATGTTAATTGGAAATGTTCTGAAATGAGTGAATGACAGGGGTCAGTGATACATTTCAAGTGAAGGAGAAACCAATTGGACCTATTTTTTCAGGGTTTCTTCAATACACTTCTTATTAAATTTGAGGATGAAGGTATGGTCAGATGATTTGATTTTCCCTTCTTCTTGCCTAGTACCACTCCTATGCACCAGCTTTTAAAAGACTTTTTTTCAAGGAAATAAACTTATCACTTTCTAATGCCCTTTAAGCACAGTCCTTTTTACAACCTTCCAGGCATACTTGGTTCCAAGAGGAAAGGGAATAGTTGGTGTATTATTGTTCTTTTTCTCCCTCTAATAAATTAAACAAAAGTGGTTCAGGTTTCTCAGAATAAAAGCTGCAGGTCAGGCTACTAAAGAGAGTGCAAAGCTTGGTCAAAGTGACTCCAAAAGCCATTAAGAGTGTTGGTTGCTGGGCTGAACTCAAAGCAGTGGCTTTGGGCTCATTGCCAAGAAGCAGGGTGAATTTTCTATTGTTAAAATGACTCTTTTAGCTAGTCTTTGTTCTTCTATCTTGGTGGAAAGATTCAAGAGGAATTCTTAGATTATTAATGCTGTTATAAATTACATTTTGGGTCTGTTGGGTTAATTTGCTTTGCTGTAGTTCTCATCGTTAAACTAAGAATAGCTGATGGTGTTTGCAACATACAGGAATTCAGGATAAGAAGCACTGAATTATTAAATAGAGTCTTTCATCCCTTTATCCAATTAGCATTTGCTGCCCTCCCAGTTTGTATCAGGGACCATGTTTGGAAATATAGGTACAATTCATTATAGTTTTAGCTAATTCTAATTTTGTGGGCAAAGACTGAAAAATAAAAAGCAATTAAAATGAAGTGATGAATTTGAATGCATTATGAACCCAATGGTAAAGGAAGCACAAAGGAAGAACTAAGTAATTCTGTCTGAGGAGTTAAATAAAGATTCAGCAATGGATGTTGTTTTAACTGAATATAGAAGTGGGATGGGTTTGCCAGGCCCAAGGTGGCATCCTAAGTGATGGAAATAACTGGAGAAAAGATGCAGAGACTTAATGTTTTTCCTTGGTGGCAAACTGTTGGTAATCTAGTGTATGGATATTTCTAGAGGTCTTGTGATATAAGAATTCAGACTCTAAAATGTGATAGAAGTCAGTCGTGAAGATTCTTAAAATTCGTTGTAATAGTTTGACATATATATGTATATATTTGTCAGGCAGAATGTTTCTAATCTCAGGATTTTAAGCATTTATAAAATGATTTATGGGGTAGGAGAGGTGTAAAACACATTATAATTCATTTCATAATCTTATTTCAGTAAAATCATTTTGAACATTTATTGTGATAATTGTAAAGGATGATAGAGAATAAAAAGAATCCCATTGTAAGCATGTCTATTTCCTACATAGTATTGAAAATACATTTTGTTGTATTTGCTTCCTATTTTCTTGTTTTGTTTTAAGAAAAGAGGCATTACAAAAGTATTTCATTTGTCCTGGGTGACTTAAAACGATACACATTATTCCTTCACACTTATGAAGATCAGACATATTCTTTCTGCCCCTTCTGATTCTTAGTAATTCCACACATTTCACAGTCTCTTTCGCCTTGTTGCAATGTCACTCTAACAGCTGCCTTTGTTTCTATATAAGCTTCTCTTTTTGTCTCTAATAATGATGCTTGGTGGAATGAGGGTCCAGTCAGTAATTCAGAAATATCTCATCTAATAATACTAAAATATATATGGGATATATCCTATATATCCTAACAGGATCCAGGAATTTAGTATCAACATGAGCTTTAGAGAGCTGCTGTTCAACCAAATATAGAGATGTAGCTGAAATTCCTTTTGCTCAAAAAAAAAAAAAAAAAAAGGAAAAAGAATTCAAGTTTCATTCTTTATCCTCTCTTCCTAAAGATGATAGGTTACTTTCTTGTCCATTCTCATAGTGTTTTACATAATTTGTTTCCATCCAAATGAAATCACCTAGTATTTTTATGTTTATGATGTTGGGTTTATGAAAATATAAGAGACTTGCATAAGTTGCTTTGAAATTTACCTTTTTTTTTTCAAGGATTTATTTATTGTTATTGGAAAGGTGAATATACAGAGGAGGAGAGACAGAGAGGAAGATTTTCGTCCGATGATTCACTCCCCAAGTGGCCACAACGGCTGGAGCTGAGCCAATCTGAAGCCAGGAACTCTTTTAGGTCTCCCACGCGGGTGCAGGGTCCCAAAGCTTTGGGCCGTCCTCAACTGCTTTCCCAGGCCACAAGCAGGGAGCTGGATGGGAAGTGGAGCTGCTGGGATTAGAACCTGAGTCCATATGGGATCCTGGCACATGCAAGGCGAGGACCTTAACCATTACGCCATCACGCTGGGCCCGAAACTTACCTTTTTATCTCAATATTGCATTTCTGAATCTGTACTTTTTAAGCTGAAGTTAAGCATGCTCTAGTTTATTCTATTTAATAATTTTTGTTTCATCAGGCAAGACTAGTGCTACCAAATCTCAGGGATTTTTTTAAAGGTTTATTTATCTTTTTTGTTTTTTTTCTTTGAAGGACAAATTTACAGATAGAATAAACAGAGGAAAAGATCTTCCTCTACTGGTTCACTCCCCAAGTAGCTGCAACAGCTGGAGCTGAGCTGATCTGAAGACAGGAACTAAGAGCTTCCACTGGGTTTCCCACAGAGGTGCAGGATCCCAAGGCTTTCCTATGCCACAAGCAGGAAACTGGAAGGGAAGTTATCAATCAGAATATGAACCAATACCCATATGTAATCCTGGTGGTTGCAAGGTGTCAATTTAGCCGCGAAACCCCTGAGTGAGGCCCCAAATTTCAGTTTTTTTTTTTAGACACAAAACGCATATCTTTTACTTCTGTAATGTAACTGCCCTGTGTTGTAGGCTTGCTCTGCTTTGTATATTCATATGAGACTCAAGCTGAAGGCATTTGTACCATTTTGACAGTGTACCATCTGAAAAAAAAAGTCTCTTCAACAGGAGGAAGGAAAACTTGTCAGGTCTTATACCAGCAATTAAATGCTTCAGTGCAGAATGTCATTTCCGTTCTTATTATTGGCCAGAAATAATCACATTAACCCACCTGAATGCAAATGTGATACAGATATATTTCCTGAAGGAGAAGAGAACAGGTTAGTGTGAATAATGGGAGCCCCAACCAGTTGGTTGTTATTTAATCATATGTGAATATATTACATTATAAATCCATCCCTGCTATAGATGGACATTAAGAAAATTCTCTTTAAAAAAAAAATACTCCCAATACCATTGCTTTAGGCATTTGTGTATAACTTTTATCTGTAAGTGATTATTTTTCCCATACTCTCAGATGTGGGATTAATGGAATTATAGGTTGACACATTTTGAACTCTTAGTAGAGATTTCTATGTTGTTTACAATTGGATTATTAATTTGCATTCTTACCAACACCAACAGAAGAAGTTTGTTTATTGTAATTTTTTAATCAGCGTTTAGCATGGTCCTGTTTTTACCTTTTTATCAGCCCAAGAAGTAGAAAATTACACCTCACCTCACTGTCATTTTCATTACAGTTTCAGATGTATCGATTTCACATGTTGAGACTATGTATACAAATACATATTTACTATATATAGTTGTATGAATGACATCTGTATAAAGTTTATTGTTTTATTACCTTATATCATGGATATTGTATTTCTGAAAAAAATTGTAGGAAATGTATTTCAAATAGCTTCTCCCAGTTATGTCTGTGGAGCTAAGTGACAGTCTGCTTGGGTTTGCGTGGAGATTGTTTTCTTAATTTGCACTGAGACTTGGTGTTCCCAGAAAGAGCATCCCAGAAAGCGTCTGGTCCCTGTTTCATAGTGTAATTGCAGGGCTTTTTAAACCTGCTCCTCCCTTCTCTTTGTACTGGATATAAATATTAGTAAAGGTAAATAAGTTTTGAGCTTATCCCAAATTATCCTGAGTTCCTTTTATGATGGTGCTATTGCTGCTGCTGATAATATTAAATATCATTCATTGTGGTTGACATTTCTCATCTAATGTATTCTCTAAAACAACTATTATTCTACAATATGCAAGCTGAGGTTTAGAAAGGCAAAGTAACCATTCCAAGGTATCCTTGGGATGATACGAGGAGCTTTCTGTCAGCAACTACATTATGTTTTCCTCTTCTTACAAATGCAATATGGATTAATTGCACAAATTATTTAAAGAACAGATAACCAAAAGGAATAAAATAACAACAAAAATTTTCATAACTTAATTCAAAAGAATCAGAATTAGTGTGCTGGCATAATTTTATGTTTTTAATCTCTCTATACAAATAGACAGGTAGATCGGTAGACTGATGATAGATATAAAGAGGTGAGGTTAAAAAATAAATTATTTGTATATAGTTTTTCATAACAATTAAATATGATTTCACGAGTCTGCTTTGTGTTCTACTTGGCAATGTATTATAAATAGTTTCCCTATATTTGAAATTTTCTGCCAGATTCTTTTAATTATCAGGAGTCTGCTGTTCACAGAATAATTTATTTTATTGACCTCTTCATATTAAAGTCGGTGAGAAACACTGATAAAATAAACATTTTGCTTTCAATGTCATCATTTTATTAGGTCAAATTCTTAGAGTAATTGAGTTTGTTTATATATGTTGGAAATAATTCTGAGTCATATTAATTAAATTCCTTCTAATTTCTACCATCTTATACCTTTTCCAGCAACATATTAATGTGGCAGTTTCTGATTTCTTCCAGAATTAGATATTTTCCTTTCCTTAGATTACTTAACTTTTGTTACTGTTAAACATTTTCAGTAAGACCAGTGACAATTTATATATATATTTTTAAAAAGATTTAATTATTTGAAAGGCAGAGTTAGAGAGACAAAAAGAAAGAGAGAGAGGGGGCCAAGAATTAGAAGCTTCTTCCTGGTTTCCCATTTGCGTGGGGGCCCAAGCACTTGGGCCATGTTTTGCTGCCTTCCCGGGAACATTAGCAGGGAACTGGATGGGAAGTATGACAGCAGGGACTCAAACCAGGATCCATACACATTGATGCTGCCACAGGAGCCAGCTTCACCCACTACATCACAATGCCAGCCCCAGTTTACAGGATTTTAAAACAATTATTTTCATTTTAGGTGAAAAATAAAAACACAGAGATCTTCCAACCACTTAATTACTGTTCAAATGCCCATACCAGCAATCAAACAAAAAATCAAGAGCCAGGAACTTGGTGAGTTCTACCACAGTGGTGGTTGGGACTTGAGTAACTGAGCTGCCACCTACTGCCTCCCTGGGTCCCAGGGTCAGTCTGTATCAGCAGGAATCTGGATCTTTAAAAAAAAAAAAACCCAAAAGCACAGGAGCTGAAACTAATTGATGTGCCAAATTTCTAACCCAATTAATAGCATAATTTATTATTTTGTTTCATAACTGCTTTTTAAAAAAGAAATACTTATTTGCAAATTTACAGAGAGAAGGAATGAGAGATCTTTCATCTGAAGCCAGGAGCTAGGAGCCAAGAGCTGCTACTTCTGGGTCTCCCAACGGATGTAGGGTCCCAAAGCTTTGGGCCATCCTCTACTGCTTTCCGAGGCCACAGGCAGAGAGCTGAGTGGGAGGTACAGTAGCTGGGATACCAACCAGCACCCATTGAAGGGATCTCAGTGCTTGAAGGGGGAGCATTATTAATTTTATTATTATCATATTATTAGTATTATTATTTTATGATACAGTTCCATAGTCTTGGAGCTTCCCTCACTACTGATGCCCCCCTTAGTACAGAAGCATAGTGCTGGACCGTGTTTTTTGTAACTGTTACATTCATGCTCTCTCTCTCCTTCCCTGCCCCCTTCCTTTCCTTACAATGAATGTGTTTTTCTTTGTGTTCACAACTTCAATGTGATGAAAATTTTGGGGTGAAGTTTTGGTTTATAGAGAAATTGAAGGAAAAGTACAAAGTTAAATCTCTCTTTTTCAATTTTTATTCACGTGAATAATGCAGATTTTATGTTTTCCATAGATACCATCCCAAGATGACAGCCACAGTCCTTTCACTCACCTGTTCTCCAGCCCCCACAGTATCGCTCCTTCTCACCACTCTTCCAATTTATTATTATGCATTAAGGTAGCCTATTTGTTATAACTGATGAATCAGTATCAAAACATTATTGTTGAATCCATAGTTGCATTAGAGTTCATTCATTGTGGTGATACACAAAGTCTGTGACATTTGACAAACATGATGACACATATCCATTATTATTATTGCTTGATGCAGAACAATATTGCATGTTTCAGTTCTCTCTCTATGTCTTTCTATAGCTTAATATCTCACTTTGTTTTAATGTGGGTAATATTCCATTGTATAGGTATGTAAATCTCAGGTTATTTATCCATTCATTTATCCAAGACATCTTTTCTTTCAAGTTTTGATGATTATGAATGAAATGGATATAAACATTTGTGTGAGGGTTCCATGTGGATTCTGTGTTTCACAATAGTTAGGTAAAATACAGATAAAGTACAATGATCATGATGATTGTATGATAAGAGTGCTTGATTTTGTGAAAAACTGCCAAGCTGTTTTGTAATGTCATTTAATTTTTTTTTCAAGATTTGTTTATTTTTATTGGAATGGCAGATCGGATTTACAGAGAAAAGGGGAAACAGAGAGAAAAATCTTCCATCTACTGGTTCACTCCCCTAATGGCCATAGTAGTCAGAGCTGAGCACATCCATAGTCAGGATCCAGGAGCTTTTTCCAGGTCTCCCATGTGGGTGTAGGGTCCTAAGGCTTTGGGCATTCTCTATTGCTTCCCCAGATCACAAGCAGGAGCTGGATGGTAAGCGAAGTACCTGGTATGTGAGCCAGGACCCATATGGGATCCTGGTGGTTGCAGGGTGAGGATTTTGCCATTTCTATCAGCAATTTGTGATAATTTCTTTTGTGCTACAGCTTCAGCAGTAGTGTTTTGGATTCTGACCTTTCTAATAGTTGTTTTCCATGATACAGTATTTTAGATATAGCAGTTTCCATTTTTTGCTTTCCCATCTTCCCCTCCCACAATTCCCACTCATATTATTATAGCATTATAATCCTCCAGCAAGTTACATGTTCACCATCTGCTACCCACATGTGTCGTGGCATTGAAAGTAAAGACAAAGGCAGAAATCTAGTATCATATTACAAAGGTCTATTTAACTGTTCAACTGGGAGTCCTCCCCTTATGCAAGTGTAGAAATACTTACTGGAACATTTCTTCACTTCCAGGTATGCCTACCTCCACAACGCAGCTCATCTATGAGAAACACACACACACACACGTGTACACACATATAGATGCACATACTTATAGATATTTATCTATAGATATAGATGTTTATCTATACATCTTTTTGTTCTGTATTTTGCATGAATGCTACCTTGTGTCAGAGAGAACACATAGCCATCTTTCCATGTTTTGTTTGCCGTCTGGATCTGCTTCAGCTGTTTCTTTCGTCTTTTTTAAGCTGGGTTGTTTTCTTACTATTGAATTTTAAGAATTATTTATATATTTTGAATAAGAGTTCTTCAGTTTTTTGTTTTGCAAATATTTATTCCCAATTCATGACTTTTAGTTATTTCAAATGAAAACATTTTTTAAAAGTTTATTTTCATTTTATTTGAAAGTCAGACACACACACACAGAGCTCTGATGTTCACTGATACATTCTCCAAATGTGTGCAACAAGCAAAGATAATGAACACGTTGCTTTATCAACATTACTGCCTCATGATAATATTGATATAGGTTAACATGCATATACATATTTTCTCATAGATGAACTGTATAATGGATACTGGCATAACTGGGAGGTGAAGTTATGTTGCAGTATGTATCTCTCAACCCAAATAAAAGGAGAACTCTCAATTAAATTGTTCAATATTCCTTGACAATTGGATACTAGACTTTCTGCCATTGTCTATACTTACAATGCCATGATACATTAAATAACAGAAAGCTGGACTTGGGACTGCTGCTCAAGGACTGTACTGTTTTAATAATACGTGAAAATACATTGGAAGGGATGGATGGGGTAGAGGCAGGAATCTGTGCCTGTGGAATTGTATCATGAAAAAAAAAAGAAAAAATGACGAACAATAATTATTTTGGATGCAGTAGTCTTATGATGCAGGTACTAGTATAATTATCACAACTTCTCATATGTAAAGATGGCGTGTACAGATATCTCATAGCAATATAGTGTAGTGATTAATGAGCATCAAAACAATGAAGGGAAGAATAAGCTCAGAACTGAACTAAGCCTCATTACAGCCAATTCAAAGAGGGCATATGGGTTGCACATTACCCATATCAAAATGATCAAAAATACTTATTTAATACATATTTCTGCCCTACTTTAGCCACACTGAGACACCATACTTTGCTCCTGAAGGTATACTTGGAATTTGTATTTTTAGAAGCTTCTCATGTGATTCTTACAGATATTAGTGTTTGCCAATCTCTAATTGGTATTTGAAAATAAGCTATCTTGAATAATAACATCATCACCAGTAGTAGAAAATGAATCAATGTAGCAATAGATTTTTGAAACTGAAGTAGCTTGCCAAAAGCCACACAGAATATTGATACTCAAATAGGCATAATTTCATATTTTTTGCTATTTCTTCTACAACTGTACTTGTCACCATCATCTACTTTCTCAGTCATTTTTCGTTAGTAATTATAGTCAGTTAGTAGATACTAGGCTGTTGGTAAGTTTTCATTCAGCAACTGTCATTTGATCAGTTTATAATATATTCTGTATGCCAAGAGAGCACATAGTTTGAGAACTATAACCTGGTAGCCATCTCATTGACACAATGATGCACCTTTGTCAAGGATTGCTTAGCCTGCTATACAGTGCTCCATAGGGGTAATGTCCCTTTGTAGTCCCCAGTCTCCTGCCTACTTCAGTTTAACTATTAGCCGCTTGTATGCCTTACCTCCAAATGCAGCCTTCAGTTCTTGCATTATCCCTTGTCTCATTCTGTTCCTCTTTCTACACTGTTCCTACTTTCCAATATCCTCACTGGGCTGTAAGTACAAATGTTAGGAGAATAAACAGATTGTTCTATTTATGAATATTTGATGTAAAACACAGTGGACCAAGAGTTCCTAATTTTGTATTTGCTCTGTGATCTAAAGTCTCTGTATCTCAGTTCACTAGCTATGATGATTCAATGAGAAGACTAAATAATCCTGTAAGTTCTTGGCTAGAAGATCTGGATAGCACACCATCTCTTACATCATACCTTTTCCTAGAACACTTCAATGACTTTGTTATGTGGATTTCCTCAATTATTACACACAATTTAAAGATTGTTGGATTTGAAATTTTATTCACTGAGATACATATAACAATATTTGATGCATGCATTTGATCTCAATATAATCATTTGGACATTTGAACTGTACTTTATGTTCCTTTGAATGATTTAATCAGTGTAGTTTGTTTTTAATGCAGTTGTATGCTATATATGGTGTGTCTCAATATTGGAGAGATTTTTCTTAAAATGATTTTCTTGATGTCTGGAAGGCCTCAAGAGGTATGAAAGTGACAGTGCAAGCAGATTATAAAGGCAGGCATGCAGTCTTGAAGTTTGATAATAATTCACATACAGATGTAACATCTTTTTGGATTAGGACAATAGTACAGAGGCAATCACAGAGTATATGTCTCCAACCATAGATGTACTTAAGTTATTTGTTATTCCAAGCAATTTATTTATAACATCTGTAATACTCATACCTGTCCTGTTAGATTAGATTCATTCATTTCTCTCATTTTACAATTGAAAAGCAGAGGCCACACAACTTCTGCATGGTAAATCCAGAATTGTGACCCAGGTCTCTTTTTCTCTAAAAACTATGTTTTTGTTTGTTTTTGTTTTCATTTTATCTCATGAGAGAGATCAGTGATTATCATATCTTCATATTGTAGGCTACAATAGGGGTTTTCAATGATAGAAACAATGGTTTCTGTGTGAACCTTAGAATACAGCAGATTGGTCGTAATTAGAGAGTTCCTATTTGTCACAAGAATATACATTATAAGCTGGCCAGTTTCAAGAATATGTAAAAGTCCCTTTCCTGAGAAATTCTTATTTTCCAACTTTTTTGGTATTGTGCTGACTCCAAATTATGAATTTTGGTGATGTTTAAAAACAAACTGGCCACAAGAGAGGCAACATGCATGACGGAAAGAACAGAAGATCTGAGTTCATCATGCCCTCACACTAGGATTTAAGCTGCATTAGCATTTGCTTTCTCATTTGAAAATAGAGCAAACGGTAAGAGATTATGACAAGAAAAACTGCCATAACAATTCATGATGATCAGGCTTCCTGAGACAAGAACAACTTGTTCTGAAGATAGCCCAAACTTAAACATGGGCTCTACAGTTCCAGGAGATTGAACATCCTGATGAGTAGTACTATGATTGGAACTTGTTGTCTGACCCAATACAAACTTCCAAAAGAACCCATTACAGCATAGAATATGCCACCCTTCGTGCTTTGTGATCTCAGTAAAAAGCCTCAGATTAGTTTCCTAACGCAAGCTGAGCAAATAATATTTTCTGTTATTGAAATTAGAGTCCATTGGTTGCATGTAAGATGCAATTATAAAGGCTAATGGAGACGTGAAGTTGCCATTTTGTGAGTCTCTGGTGATCATTCAAGTAAATAGTTGAGTAAAACGCCCACTGAAGAAAGACAGGAGAATGAAGCAAATATGATTTAGAAACTAGAATGTGTGAAGCAAGAAAGAGAAATGCCTGTTTTCCAATAGTCATGAAGCTGAGATTTGGACCTGAAGTTTAACATTCCTGTAATGAATCTCACTTTTCTAAAGGAAACCTGAATCGGTTTCTATTCTGGGAAAATGAACAATCGTGAAGCTTTTTTTATAGAGAAAATATGCGCATCTCAGAATCAATAGGTCCCTTGAGATCACAAAGGCATTTTGCCAGTTTTTATTTTTGTTGTTATTATATTTGATACCAATAAAATCTGCAGCTTTCTGTTCTTGGCTTAGTAATAGAGCAGATTCTTTCCTTGCTGTGTTAGAACGTCCTATGTAAGCAAACCTTGTTAAGAATGCAATGAGAAACCTGTTCAATAACTTAGGTAGGAGAGAAAGGTAAATTTGGAACCTATAGCTTAATGGTACCCTTAAGAAAAATCAACCACTGCTACTCTCTGTGACTGGTAATAAAATGTCAACTACAAAATAATACAGTACACGTGATCGTGTTTTTCTGATCTTCTTTAATGACATTATTACTTAATTTCTTTTGAAAAAAATTCACATTTCATTGCACATACCAATTCACTGACTTACAGATGTTTAAAATAGATGCCAGCATTACATCAGAAACCAAAATGAAAAAATATCAAGTATAGTTTGCTGTAAAGTTTGAGTCTGCAACCAGATATCTTTGATTCCATTTAGTTGTTCCATTTAGTAACTTTTAGTTATTTACCCTCTTTGCCCTCTATTTCCTATTCTGTAAGGTAAATGTAGTAGGATATATTTTATACTATTGTGAGGATTCAATTAGTTAATAATCCATGGTGTAGGGAGCAATGTTGCTTTGTAGAAATTATTTGATAACTGTCCATGTGATTAATAATTTTTTTGTGTTTTTTTTTTTAGTTTTGACAATCATTACATAGTTAGGGTAAAAAGGTTCAAGGGTTACAGGAGAGGGTAAGATTATTATTTCCATATTGTTTCCTTCGTGTATCTGAGGTAAAAGGGGATATTGAGGGAGAAGCCCTACCGGGCTTCCCACCCACCCAAAGTCCCGCATGTGGGGCATGCTCTGAGATACTCGCTCAAGTGGTTTCGATAATTCACCAGTTATGAATCGCTGCCAATCTCGCCTCTCCAAACACGATGAGGTCGTTGAAAAATCCACTGATTGACATTGTCCATCATAGCGTCTCTATTTGCCTGGTATTTTGTTGCCAACCTATAGCTGAGGTGGTTGATTAACTTGTTCCATCTTCTGTCCTTTCATGGTTAGGGTTCTGAGTCTGGCATTTCAGTTGGGGAATTCCCCAAAGAAACTTCGTCTGAGGTGTTCCCAAGCCAGATTCTTTTATGCACCAGCAAGTAGAGGGTCCAGCATAGTCCATCGCCCCGATCAGCTGGTGGTTACAATTGCTGGGTTGGTTCTGTTTTCAGCCCCACCTTCCACTAGAACCAAGGGTTTCAGTCCAGACTGGTTCTGCACAGTGCATACTTGGCCCTCACCTAAATCAGTGGGAGCTGCAGCCTGGTGACAGCGACCCACAATAACCCTCCACCAGGCCCGCCCCCTACCCTGGTTGCCAGTATGTGCAGCAGACCAGTCCAGTCTGTCCCACATCCCCCTTAGCTCTCGTACATGGCAATTGGCATTGAAGCTTAGATCCATCTAACCAGCTCAACAATCAAGCTGGGTGTTGTTGAGTGCCTCTCTGTCTAGCCCCTGTCCTAGTTTTCGTGCCCTCCCGTGGGAGTGGTAATCCAAGAGGAAGGAACCCACTATTTCCCTCCCAGGTCTCTCTCTCCCGGATTGTGCACTTTCCAGGTGGTTCTGCAGTTTAACTTGACAGAATTAGCACCCCCCCCCGTGCCAGTTTCTGCCAGCTGATGCTGCGGCTATGCCCAAACAACCCTCGCCCACTCTAATTGTAGATTGCACCAGTAGGAATAATCAGCCCAGCCTGGCTTTTCCCTAATCTAGTCCACATGAGGCATACAGGTGTTGTAGCCCTACTTAGTCTGGTCTGCCCCCATCCCAGTTCATGCTCTCCAGTGGGAGTAGCTGTCCAGCAGGGGAACCACCCCTTATTCCCCTGCTGGCTCTACCCCCTCCCTTCCTGGTTCTCACGTGTGCTGGATGGGCACTGCAGTCACATCCGGTACAGACAACCTCATCCTGGCATTCTGTATTGTGGACTGGTTTTTATTGCAACTGATCCTGGCACGACCCTCACTCGTTCTGGTGCTTGGATTTGCCAGTGATGACGAGCACTGATTCAGCCTGGTCTGCTCCCATCCATGCCTAATGTATGCCAGTGGGAAACTTCTTGTGGCCTACTCTGGGCTGTTTCCATTCATGCTTCTTGCGCTTACCCGCAGGGTCTGTATCCTGCCAGAGGAGTTGCCTGTGATTAATAATTTTACTGCAATTTACTAAGCACTGGTATAAGTCAATTGAAGGGGATGAAGATACTTGTCAGTGACCACATATGGTTATAATAAATATAATGGTTTATACTAGGTCTGAATATCGTCAATCCTCAAATGCTAGCATTTGAGTCACATTCATTGTTAAAAAACCCAGAAAATAATTTTTTATTAGTAACTATATTTGGCATTTGTAATTTTTTTATAATATGGAATTACCATCCCACACATTATTTAGTTAGCCAGACATTGTCCATTTTATTCAGATACTGGAAGTAAGGTTCAGTGATGTGGGTAGTGAGTGGCAACCAAGGGCCATTTGGAAAGATGCTAGAACTAAAATATTTTTCATCACACCTGCTGCTTGCAGGATATTGGATAAATAGTGTGGTCAGAAAGTGTTCAGGATGATTTTTTTTTCTTCTGACTTCTGCCTATGTCTGTATCCAGTCTGGATGCCTAAGGTAGAATTGTGTACTGATACAATTTACAACCAGTTGATCTCTAGGTCTCACACCTATACCGTCTGCCTTCTTTAGCAGTGATAATCACCATAGATTCTCTAGCTACAGAGTCCATGGTGGGGTTGAGTCTAAGGTCTCTCATGTTTCCAGATTTTCTCCCAAAATAAAATATCAAGATATTTCTGAAATGTTAGGATAGATACTAAAAGTGCTATTTTTCTAAAAGGTGCATGTGAAAAGAATGTAGGAAAAAATATTTATTCATTAATTCCACGAGTTATTTCTTTCACAGATGTCAATACAAAGTGCTGGCAATAATTATAGTGTAAATTTCCTCCTGATTGCTACTACTCAGCTAAGTTGCTGTGCAAAAAATAAGGAAAAAAAGAAGAAGAAAAAGAGAAAGAAGGATAGGGAAGGAAAGAGGGGAAAAGTGGAAAATTTGCCTTGTAGTTACTTCCTCTACTATGGAAACCAGTAGAACTCAATTGCAGCACAACTAGAACTAATCTGAGCTCTCTTAACAGAAATGATGACTTACATTGAGGATAATTTTTCCCCACTAATGTCCACTTCCCAGTGCTTACTGAAACAAAGGCCTTCTTCTGCCCCCACTCCCACCCTCCACTTAAATCAGCATGCATCAACTAAGCACCAATTGTATACCGCAAACGAATAAGACATTATCGGTGTTCTCAAGATGCTCGCAATCTAGTGGGTGAATAAAACTATTAACCAAGCAGTGAAATTACAAACACAAAAGCTGTAAGCGAAACAGGTATAGGCAATGCAACAAAGGAAGAACTTCTAATTACAACTTTTGGTCCACAAAAGATTCTTGAAGGAAGGTGATATACTGAAGCTAAGCTGTGAGCACTGAGCAAAAATTAGTTAGGTACAGATTTCTAAGAAGGCAATTCATGAAAAACAACCCATTGTTCTAACTATTGTTTTCACAGCTAAATCAGGTCACTTGAATGTGAGATACACATCTGGAGATATGTGCAGGGAAGACTATCTAGGGCATAGGTGTCATGTTCAAAGGTTTGGAATTTGTTCTGCAGACAATGGGAAACCTTTCAACAGATTTCAAAAGGTTGAGACATGGTCAGATTTGTGTTTGGGAAAAATCGTGTTGGCCCCTATATGGGGATTCTGAGGCTGTTCATTGAGACAGAATAGACACAGACTCTAGTGTGTTACCAAATTGAAGTTTAAAATGGTTCATAAAATTGCCATTGCTTACATTTTGATGCTATACATATAACCTTTGGCATACATACACACACACACACATATGTATGTATATATATACAAGAACATCATGGAGAAGAAATGATTTCTTAACACCAGTTAAAGAATAAAGGTTTGTGGGCCCGGCGCGGTGGTGCAAGTGGTTAAGGTCCTCACCTTGAACACCCAGGATTCCATATGGGCGCCGGTTCTATCCCGGCAGCCCTGCTTCCCTTCCAGCTCCCTGCCTGTGGCCTGGGAAAGCAGTCAAGGACAGCCCAAAGCTTTGGGACCCTGCACCCGCGTGGGAGACCCGGAAGAGGCTCCTGGCCTTGGATCGGCATAGTATCGGCCATTGTGCTCACTTGGGGAGTGAATCATCGGACGGAAGATCTTCCTCTCTGTCTCTCCTCTCTGTATATCCGCCTTTCCAATAAAAAAATAATAAAAATAAATCTTTAAAAAAAAAAGAATAAAGATTTGTGAAGTTTAACAACTAACTCAAGTCACAGAGTTAAAACCATGTCTGGGGCCTGGTGCAATAACCTATCCAGTTTGTATCCTAGCTGCTCCACTTCCCGTTCAGCTACCTATGGACTGGGAAAGCAGCAGAGGATGTCCCAAAGCCTTGGGATCATGCACCCATGTTAGAGACCCAGAAGAAACTCCTGGCTTCAGGTTGGCTCAGCTCTGGCCACTGTGGCCATTTGGGTAGTGAACCAGTAGTTGGAAGATCTTTCTATTTTTCCTTCTTTCTGTAGATATACTTTTCCAGTAACAAAAAGATAAATGTTTTTTTTAAAAAATCCTTAACAAAATCTTACCAAAGTTGTTAAAAGAATTAACTACAATAATCAAATGAAATCTTTCTCAGGACTGTGAAATTGGTTCAATACTCAAAACTAAATCAATCTACCTCATCAACAGTTTAAAGAAAAAAAAATTTGACAAAATTCAACACTCATCAATCACCTAAAAATTTATCAGGCAATTAAGTTCAGAGCAGAATGTGCTCCACTTGATCCAGAGCACCTTACAACATATCCATGGAAAACATTATGCTGAGTGACGGCAAGTAAGCATTTCCCCCTTAGCATCAGGATCAGGAAAGGGTGCAGTGTCCCTTCTCGCCAGTCCCTTTCAACATTGCAAGTATAGAAATATAGTAATACTATGTGAGCAGAAAAGAAAATACAAAGTAGAAAAGAAGAAACAGTAACGTGTCTACTAAAAATGAGCCTTTTAAAAAACTGTATGAATCATGGTAGCTCCAAGTTTGCTATAGTGTTTACAGGTTGTTTTCATTGATACTATCTTATTGGAGCAGTTTTGTTACATGAGACAGATGTCTCAGGGAGATATCTGATTAAATTCCCATCTCTTAATAATGGTTAAGGCTAAGGGATTTGGACTCTGACAGTTCCATTCAGCCACAGGCTATGTTATTACCTAAGGTGTGTTACTGCAACTTCAGCCATATTTTCTTATCTGTAAAAAGGAGAGAGACAGTATGACATATTCAGAAACATTATGTCAAGCAATAAATGCCATTTCAGTCTAGGCGTCTAATATGTTGGCTGAATGACCTTCGGCAAGCTGTTTATAATCCCAAGCCTCAGTTTTCCTGAATGTGAGGTGGAAATGATAGTAGAATCGATTTCTTGGATCTATTCCTAGATCAAACTGGAAAATATGGAAAACATTTACCATACAGCCTGTTACACCATAAGCACTTAATAAATGTCATAGTTACTGTTATATTTGTTTGCTTCTTGATTTATAATAAACATTCAACTGAATAAAGGAAGAAGGCAGGGGAAGAAAAAATATTTTGGGAAAGAAGCCAATTTTCATTGAGTCGAAGGATTAAAGGACATGGAGAGGTCAGAAAAAAATGTGTGCAAAAATCCAATGATGATCTTTTTTCTTATAACTGTTCATGATGTTTTATGCTCTCCTTTTTCCCAGACTGCTTAATCTAAGAACTATGACAAAGAGGGGGAGTAGGTGGAGCGGGGGAGAAGGGAGGAGAGGGGTGGCCAAGCAATCCAGTGATTCAGGGAGTTGGAATGCAGTGCCAGGACCTGCTGTTGTTCAGGGAGTAGGATGCAGCCCCGATTTAGTATGATTACTGCTGTAAGTCCTTGGAGTCTGGCCAGCCTGTATCCTTCCTGGGGTTCTTATTTTGCAATCTGTTTGCAAATAGAAGGAATGTTGCCAATCCAACTGGGGCACAGAATCCAGCAGGGATGTTGATGGTAGTAACTCTGCAGTGGTTGGGCACTGTGGCCAAGAGGGGACCTAAAGGGGGTCAGTTGTTTTGAATAACAATTGCTGGCCCTAATGACCTCAGGGTGATGGGTGAACTCTCAGCCCATTCTCCTCCTGGGCCAGCATCTGTTGCTTGGCTAGACTGTCTGTTCTCTTCCAGAAATAAAATCCCATGTGCTTGTTCTGAGTAAACTTGCCCCTGGCCCTGGTTAACCTGTTTTTGACAGGATAAGGAAAATGTAGAGATGGATAGGACCCTGGAAGGAATGTATAGAGGTGTAAATTTTGCCAGGTCTGTATGTAACTGCTTGGAGAGGGCTGGCTCAGTGTGCTAGGCTAGGCTAGCAAAATCAAAGGCAGACGTTCCTGCCTACACAGCAGCCTCCTGGCCGGAAGTCGGGGGTGGATCCAGATGGGAATCATATGCCTGTGCCATGTGTGTTTTCATTGGAGAGGAAAAGAATCTCATGGCTGACAAGTTTCTTAGGTCTCTGCACAGAACTCACAGCACGCAGAGCAAGGAAGCTACTAGGGTAATTCTGTGCCATAAATTTTAGAAAAAAGCAATAGCCACAGAACTTAGGTGCTTGGAAGGAACTGAGGCCTGCTATCTTTGGGTATCAGATTAGAAACCTAGAATCCACTTTTTCTTGTCACATAAGGAAAAACTGTCCAATCCAAGTATCTCATGTTTTTGTTTTGTTTTTTTAATTATTCTGATTTTTTTCTATTCCAGGATTTAACAGTGGTCAGTGTTTAAGCAGCTACTCAGTGATGGAAATTAAGTGCTACTGGCAGCAGGATCCCTCCCTGCCCTTTTCCAGACTTTGTGCCCTAGTTAGTAATTAGCAGAGTCAGGATGTCTGTTACCCACCCTATCATCCCAAGCTTGCTTTTCCAAATTGATTCCTTGCAAGCTTCCTGGCATTCTTGGTGTTCCAGCCACTCTACAACTGTCCCTGAGCACTCTTGCTGTGATCTGTGTCCTTTGAATATACTTCTATATCTGTCCGTAACTGCCTCTTTACCATCCCCAGCTTCCTGACAGAAACCATTTTTGGATGTAATTCTGTTCATCCTTCACATCTCAGGATAGCAGGGATTGAGTCAGGGTGCTTATATCAGGCAGGGAATTTGAACCCACGAAGTCTCAGGCACTTGAGTAAATGAATCAAACTTTTCTTGTCCGGATGTCTCATGCTGGAACAGAAATTAGGGATCAGGCAAAAATGAGGTAACCTAGAGGGAAGAACCATCCTGTCGAGCAGTTTAGTTAGGGAGATGGACAACCTGGGATTTTTGTGAAATGTCTTTGGCGTTTAGCATAGGCAGGAAAGATGCAATTAAAAATGCCGATCAGTCAGAACACCTAGAGTTAGCTATTGGTCTTTGTATTCCAGACCCATTTCTAACATGGAATCTAACATACTGCTTGGTTTATAGGGCCCAACATCTTCAGCAAAGGTAATACTACATTTTTCTTAAGTCTTCACTGCGCTTGTGACGTTGACTGAGGTTGCTACTGACAGTATCGTCACAGGAGAGCCTTTGCCTTAACTGAGTTCATCTCCCAAGGACTAACTCCTTTACTTTTTTGGCAGCTAAGTACCAATTTTTCCTCTTTGTTAAGCCCACAGAACTCAATTCCATTTCTCAGAAGGTTTTAGCCTTCTATCTGCCCACTGCAGGCAAACCACAGGGCCATGACCTTTTCATGGGGAAGTTATATAAGGATATTTTTAAACCTCACAGTGTCACAGACTGTCAGAACTGTTAGAAGCCGTAAAAATCATTTAGACATACTCCTAACAACGGGGATGAAGTCGCACGGAAAAGCAGTGATTGAGTATTGGGAATCCTTTGACACTTTATCTGAAACTTTTTCTATGATTCTACAACCACAATCATTGAATTTGAGGGCTGGGGATAGAACAGAGTAGACCTACTCAAATGCAAAGATTAGAGTGATCAGAAATACCAATGGTGGAATGGGTGTTTGGTGCAGTGGTTAAAATGCCCCTTAGGACACCCATATGCCACAAGTGTGTGTCTGTGTTTGAGGCCAGGCTCCACTTGTATTTTGTTTCCTGCAAATGCACGCTGTGGGAGGTAGATACTGGCCCAAGTCCTTGCTCCACTTGAGGATACACAGATGGAGTTAGAAGACGCTGGGTTGTTTCGTACTCTTTCCGGCCATGGCTACTGTAATATTTGAAAACTAGCCAGAATATGGAAAATCTCTGTTTTTGTTGTTTCTGTCACTCTGACCTATCGAACAAAAAGAAAATCAACAAATAAATGACCTGAGAAGGGACTATCGCTAACTTCAGGGTGAGACAGTTTCACATTTGAATCCTGATACCTCTGTACTATCTTTGAGACTTCAGGAACATGACTTGGTATTTCTGAGGCTGTTTTCTCTACAGTACAGATATTGCAGGATAGTTGTCTGAGGTAATGCTAATGAACACAGAATTGTAAAATTTAATTCATTAACATCTTTGCATTACAGCAGACAGCCTGCTTTATTTTTTAGATACTACCAAAAATCAGAATAATGTACTCATCTAGAGAGTTTTAATTATCAAGCTATTTATCTCAATAAACACAATTACTCTGTTGCCTTTCAGTAACTTGGAGTTACCATTCTTTAATAAGGTATGTTGTCTGAGAAATTTATCAATAGGTGATACCTGAGTTTTGTTAACTCAATACTGAGTCACCCAAGTTGGTATGGTGGGTTGAACATTTCATGGAATTAGAATCCCAGAAAACTACAGGATGCTTGCTGTTGCTAAAACCTCTTGGAGATCTACTACAAACACTGGGAGTAGTCCTGGGAGGTGGGCCCATCTGCTGATGAGACCTTGGGGAGTGATTAGCAGAAGCTAATCACATGCCATCTAAGAAGATTGTTTCCTGGATAATGAGGTAGTACTGCCCGAAAATCAGGTTGCCTGGATTTTAGTTCCCTCTATTTCACTCACTAGACTCTGTTCCTAAGCATGTCAGTTACCTTTACTGCACGTTTTTATTCCGTGTTTCATCCCTACACTATGACATTTGGCTTCTGTATACCTATACACACATTGTTTTGATCTGTCTGAAACACTTTATGCTTCTCCAAATTCCTAACCTTTATGTGGAAGACTTACCTATCATTAGACAGCCTTCTTTGGAAAAACTTTTCTAATCTAGGAAGCTGAGGTTGTCCCTTTCTCTGTGATCTTACAGTTCACACTACTTCAGTTTGTCGAGTTCCACACACATGACATCAGGACAATTATTTTGTTCTTCCCAAGTCAACTGTGAAGTCTTTCAATGTAGAGATGCCTATTATTTTTTTCTTCAAAGTTTATACTCCGGTATCAATAAAGTATAATTTGTAAGAATGGAATGAATGATGAGGTTTAAGCAATTAGAAAGAAGTCCTGAGAAAATGAAGTGGTAAAAGAAAGGCTTAGCAATAAAGGGAAATCAGTGGGGAAGGGGATTTGGGAAAGGTGAAGGGAAATTCCTAAAACCTATGGAACTGTATCATAAAATAAATTAAAGAAAAATAACCAAATAATATGACAAAAAAAAGAGAGAAGAAAATAAAAGCAAAGCAAAAGAAAACAGGCAAATGGTTGTCACACTGTTGATTAGAACATTCACATCCACATTGCAGTGACTAAGGTTCAAGTCTAAGCTGCACTGATTAGAACTCTCTGTGGTTGTGTATCTAGGTATACTAGCTGATGGCTCATGTACTTGGGTCCCTGCCGCCTCCATGGGAGACTTGGATGATTTCTAGGCTTCTGTCATGGCCTGACCCAGCAGACAGCTGTTGTAATTTAGGGGAATGAATCAGGAAATGTAAACTCTCCCTCTTTCCCCTCTCATGTGTGTGTGTACTTATTTATTTAATAAATAAGTTTTATTTATTTAGGGGATTTTAGGGGAAGAGTGGAGGAGGCACCTCTGTGAGCTTGAGGGTTAAGTAAACCTTCTTGGGGGAAGTGAGACCTCAGCTGCGTCTCAGAACATGCGTAGGAGTGAACCAGCCTGGCAGAGGGGGAAAAGCACTGCTGGAGAGCCAGGTTTGGCTGGAATAGAGATCTGAGTTTGGAAGAGCCAAGGTTGATGTTGGAGAGACTGACTTAGTGACCTGAGATTCAAAACCATATGTAAATGTAGGAAAACATAAATGAGCTAAAAATTGGAGTGTTCTCACAAGTATGCCACAACTGGCAAAGAAAATTAGTTTGAAAAAAATTTATGTTGGCTGGGTCTGATTTTGTGGCATTTCTTTCTTTATAAATATTTATTGTGTGTGTGTGTGTGTGAGACAGAGAGAGAGAGAGAGATCTTTCCTTGGTGACTCCCTACATGGCTACAATGGTTACAACTGGAACTATTCTAAGCCAGGAGTCAGAAGCCTCTTCCGTGTTTCCTTTGGGAGGCCAAACACCTGTGCCTTCCTTCACAGTTTCCCTGAGGCCAATAGCAGAGAGTTGAACGTACCAGGACTCATATGGGATGCCAGCTCTGCAGGCTGAGGCTTATTGTGCTACGCCCTGGTAACACCAGTCCATCCAGTCTTCTTTAAACAGAAAGTTATACACCTTTAAGGAGAATTTTTCTATTTTGAAATTAAATCACCTCACTTCTTGAGATGTATCCCACAGGTATATGTTTGGAGTGCTACTTTTCCATGTGTTCATTTTCCTAGAGAAATCCATGTGGATTTTTGAATTTCAGTCTAATATGTGTTGTTGTATCAAGACCCTTCAAAAATTATCCTGAAGGTATTTAGTGAATATGAATGATGAAATTGGTAGAATTTAGTTATATCCTGCATATAGCTCTCCATAATATTGGAAGGTACATTTTATTAATATTGATTTTATAGGATAAGAAACAAAGCATGTTATATAATTTTTCCCAGTAAGTGACAAGGTCAAGGCTAGCATATAGATTTTCATACTTTCAATTTTCTGTTTTTTTCTACTATTTGATGAACCTTGGAAACTCTGCTGTTGGCATTTCTGTTTCTTTGGAACTTTAGAGGGTAAAACAACAGTGAGTTATGTAATTTGACATTTAGATTTAGCTTTCCTGCAGAGCTGAAAAAGCATACATGGGTCTTGGGCTTGTAATAGCTCAACTTTCAGACATTTTTCAGGTTGGCCTCAGGAATAAAATATATTATTGTCCTAATTAAAATACTGGTTTGCATTTCACTCTGGAAATTTTTAAGAAAACTACCAACCATTCAAAATAATTTGTAGCCTTTCAGATGTTTTCCTCACTTAAGCTCTTAGGACTATTTTTAGATGTATTCTATATTATCTAAAGCGTTTACTGCTGTTTCTAGAATTGAGCTACTGTTGTTAAGGAGATGTAGTAAACGTTTTAATCAGCCAGTAGAACTTGGCAGTAGAATCACAGATTTATTTTTTTAGAGCTTGAAAGGGTATTAAAAAACTGCATAATCTGAATCTCCTCAGGAACACATAAGCACTTGTGAGAATTTTAATTTTTTTTTATAAATTGAAGACCGCTACTATCATACAATATTTTAAAATGCTGAAAATTCAAAAATAAAGCTCAACATATTTTTAAAAATGAATGCACTCATGTACCCATTACCTTTAACAAAAGAACAGTGCCAGTTATCCAGAAGATTCCCTGGTGGCTTCTGCTATGCAATAACTCTAAGGCAACAGATTCTATCAAGTTAGATTAGTTCACTTCCTACAAATGAAATGCACGCTATGCAAAGACACTTCAAAAACTTCATGTAAAGTGGAAATAAAATATACACTTATTTAAGCACAATTTTTTTTTATTATCTAGGTGCTATCTTTTTGTAATGTGTATTTTCCATGGAATTTTAGATATACCCCTGCATGTACAATTTGTATATGACTTCTTTCATTTAGCAATTAGTTATCCATGTTGCTGTGTTTGGTAATAGCTCATTCTTTCTCATTGATGTATGCTAGTTTGTTACATTGCACTCTGTTTTTCTGTGATGATGATTGGTGTTGAATTTTTTTGATTTTGTTTACTAATGATATTGAAATATTTTCCTCCTTTCTTGTCACTTCTTTTCTTTTCTATTCTATTTTACTTTTAATTTCATGGTGCAATGCCATAGGATCTGGGATTTCCCTACCCTGTCCCCATATTCCCTACTTCCCAGCTTACTCCCCCATGTTATTACAATAGTATAATACTTCACAAGCAGTCATAAGTCCATTAGTCTGCTATTTAAGTATGTCCTCACATTGCTGGTACAGACAATTGCAGACAGTCCAGTATCCCATTGTGAAGTTATATCCAACAGTTTCACTGACAGTCCGTCTTTGATTGGGAAGAAGAGATGCATACTGCATTGTATCTTCACAACTGGATATGATAGTCTCTATTATGCAGGTACTGTGGATTTCCTTAAATGATAGGCCATGAAACAAAATAAAAAATATGAATAAAGATAAAACAAAAGATTTACAGCACCATGGAGTTAAGTAACATGCTATTTGTCATGGTTTTAACCAAATTTTAATATCAGTGGTATGTTTACCTCATCCATATAAAATGATTTGGAGTTCTTTATTTTGCTATTCTGTTTAATATTTTTATGCAGCGTATTAAATGCATGATTGGATGAATCCATCAGTGAAGTTACCTTGGTCACATAAAATGATTTGGAGAAAGTTCTCTGTTTTGCTATTCTGTGTCATATTTCTAGGTATCTTTCTAAATACGTAATCGGAAGAATCCACGAATGAATTATCTTGGTATAAAATATCTCTCAAAGGAGGCTTTAAAGTATGGGTTTATTTTATTTAATAGCTATAACATTGCCATAGATTTGCATTATGGATTTACTTTGTTTAGTAAAAATAATACATATATTTTACCCCCAAGTATTTCTCTTTCCTTAAAAGAACTCCTCATGTAAACCACACCCTTTTATAACAATTCTTCTGGAGTTAGCAGGGAGTTTCTCTACTCAGTGACACTAGACTGGAACATACGATTTGCTTTAGTCAGTGAAATATTAGAATTTGCGACTCAAACACAAGCATTTTAACACATTCTACACCCAGACATAACTCACCAACTGCCATTTTCAGCAAGTAAAAGGTAGAAAGACCATGGTTTGATATTGGTTGACTCTTTTTTTAAAATTTCATCTTATATCTTCATCTTCTTATATCTTACTTTTATATATTGATGTTGATAATTTGATTATTGTTTTTTTCTATTTTTCTGTCTGATATTTTTCTATTTCATTCTTTTATGTCTATTTCCTTTCTTCTATTTACATTGGGATATTTTTGTTTAACTTCATGGGTTACTCTTAGATAACTAATTTTAACTTTAATTCTGTACCCATATACGTGCTTCAGAATATGATTCCCAGGTCTTGCACTGTGTCTCATTTTTTCCCATTTTGCTTCAGATACATGTGTGCATGCACATACACATGACACATACCACACACATACATATGCATGCAGAGGAAGCCTTCATCTGATTCACTTTCCAGATTCCTTAATTGGCCTGCGCAGTGCTAAATTACAGATGCAAGTCAGACATGTAGCCTGGGTCTTCCATGATGATGAAAAAAATCTGATTGGTTGAGTCCTCACTGCTGCCACTTACCATCAACCCAACCTCACAAAGGGTTTATATCAATAGGAAACTGAAATCAGGAGCTGCAGACAGATATAGAATCCAGGCACATTGGTATGGGATTTAAAAATCTTAATTGACTTTTATTATTTTTCAATTTTTATTGTAATATTAAGAGAACAGATCTCATATATTTCGTAAGGTATAATTCTAGGAAGATAACCATAGTTTTTTTCCTTCCTTTTTCCCATCCTCATATCCCCTTCTTCCTTCTTTATTTCTTGCTTTCATTTATATGAAGACATAATTTCAGTTCTTTCAATGATCACAAGCTTAATGCCTCCAAAACTGTAATATTCAACAGCTAAAAAGCATGAAGACAACAGTTCTGCCACAAACAAGAGTAGTATTGCAAGATATTTGTTTCATTTCTGTATTGCTTTTCATTCTGTATTATCTGCTGTCTACCAGAGAAGGCATATATTTGTGTTTTTCAGACTGGTTTATTTCACTAAGCGTAATGATTGCTAGTTGCATCCATTTTGTGGGAAAAATTAGCATTTCATCCTTTTTTATGTTGGGTAACATTCGTTACTGTACATCTACCACATATTTGTAAAATCTAAGCATCCATTGATGGTTTGATATATCTTGGCTACTGTGAATTGAGCTTAAGTAAGTATTGATGAATAAATAACTCTCATATGCTGATATCAGTAGATTGGGGGAAATTTGTTGAGTCATGTAGTACATCTATTTCTAGATTTCTGGGCAATCTCCATATTTCTCCCATAATGATTGTACTGGCTTAAATTCCTCACAATGGCATATTAGAATTCCTGTTTTTCCACGTCTCCCCCAGCATTGCCCACTAGGACAAATGGCCTGCAGATAAATTTACATGTACTATTTTACTATTAACTAGTCTAATGAAGGCGTTTTTACCTATTTACTTAATAAAAGTCTTTAATATACATGAAAATGTAAAAAATTATGAATTCAATATTCAATGATCTATACAAATAGACACATGAATGTCACCACTACATGAACCATATTTTTCCCATCCTCTTTGATACTGTCTTTAAAAACTATAGGTTTATTTACTAGTAGGTGAACTGTATAAATAGAATCATATTATTTCTTTTGTCTTTTGTCTGTTTTTCTATGTTCAACAGTGTTTCTGGGAATCATGCATTTTTGGCATATAATTTTCATTACGTATAGTATATCAAAATATGTAAATGATAAAGACATCCATTCTTTTTTTAGTAACTTTTTTCTAGATTCTAGCTACTGAGCTTTTGGTGCTCCAGAAATTTTTGTGCATGTTCCTTGATGCATATAAAAAAATTCTTCAAAATGAGATGGTAAATGGAAAACTGAAAGACAAATCTGGTTGCAAAAATGTTTTGAAACCCATCATACATTTTTTACAGTATTAACTTATCATGAACTTTTAAAACTGCAAATATAGTCAATTATGTTTTATATAACCTAAAAAGAGAATTGCTAAAGTATAGAACATTTGTGTATATTTGTACAATTTTCTTTTGTACTTTTTTATACCACAAAACAGTTTAGTAGACAAACTTCCCTATAACAGTGCCTAAAATACACTAGTATGTTTTTCCCATTGTGGTTTCTTCTTTTACCCATGAACTATTTGCAAGTACATTGAAACTATGTGAGCAATTTTGAATTTCTTTGATGCCTTTATTGATTTCTAGTTGAATTCAGTTGTGAAATAATAGTCTGTGATTTCAGGTCATAGCAACTTGCTTATGGTATGGTATTGTTTAATTTTGGCACAGTATTTGGTAATTATGTGTTATGTCCTTTTTTGTCAAGTTTGTTGATGAAGTTGCTTAGATATTCTGTATCCTTATTCATATTGTGTCTGCTTGTTATATTGATTACTCAGAGATAAAGTTAAAGTTTCAATTATGACTGGAAATTTTATTCTCCCTTATATAATATGTGTATCTTGATGTTTAGATGCATATAATTTTATCAATGATATATACTATAATTGACCTGCTTCTGACTGTGAAATGTATCTTGTATCCCTAGTTATATTTCTTACCTTAATGCCTGTTTTTTTTTCCCCTGGTATTAATACAGCTCTATTAACCTACTTCTGGTTAGTACTTTCTTGAGTTCTTCAACTACTAGTCCTTGTGTAGTCAAGTACTGCCTAATGGCATTTCCATCAGTCACCAACCACATTATGATGGTATTTGTCTAAGATTATAGTACAGCTAAAAAATTCCTGTCACCTAGCAACACAGTATCCATCATAATCTTGTAAAACCGTTCATTACCCACATTTGTAGCAACAGTTGTATGATCAAACCTACTGTGCTACCAGTCATATGAAAGCACAGCACATAGAGTTATGTTCTTTAGAAAACCTGTAAATGAGAACAGATAATTGTATTACTGGTTTAGGTATGTAATACACAGTACTATGCTCTTTATCATTATTTTGGCATATTCCCCTTCAATTTAGTATAAAAGTTTCCTATAAAATAATACGTCATATTGTGCTGGCAGCAGCCTCATTCAACTCACCTTCATGGCACCTCCACCATCTAGGTTTGTGTGAATACATTTTGTGAAGTCAACACAACAATGGAATCACCTTCAGAACATATTCCTGTAATCAAGTGACACAATTGTACTTAGTTTCTTCTAAATAGTAGACAAATTTTAAAAACTCAATGTAATAATAGTTTTATTTTTTTTTAAGTTAAGGCTTTTAATATGTTTATTTCATACACATAGTACCACAGTACATTAACTTTGTGCTGCTGGTCATTTTCTATTTGTCCATTTGATTTTTAGGTCATTGGCTTCTTTTTTATTCTGTTTTATCCTTTATGTTATCTCTTTAGTTTGTTTTTTCACCATTTTTATGGTCTGTATACATTGAATTGAATTATGACATACAAGCTTAATTTAATCTCTCGATAATGGAAGGTTTTACAATATGTAATTCCACTTTTGGAGACTTTTTGCACTATTTCCCAATATTTTGTTTTTATGCTTAACTAGATATTGAGAGAGACAGAATTCATCCGTTAGTATGCATACTTATTCACATATTTATTCTATAACCCTCTTTGTTTCTTGTTACAACAATATATTTCCATCCAGGATGATTCTTTTTTTGAATTAAAAACTCTGTGTATTATTTTTTTATATAATGGATATTTTATTTGCAGTGAAAATGTGTTCATCTTAATTTTGAAAGATGTCTTCGCTTATAAAGGTTTACAGGGCAATTTTAATTTTTCTTTAATACCTGAAAGGTGCTCTGCTTCTGTGTCCGTTGAGTGAACAATCCTGAATCTATTTGTTGTCTCTCTGATGAACACACACACACACACACACACACACACACACACACACACACATCCTAGCTTCTTATATAGGCTTCTCTTTTTAAATCTGTGGTTTTAGAAATTTTACTGGGATATATGTAGATTTAGCTACCTTGTGTTTGTCCTGGCAGCATAAAACCTCCTAAAATGTGAAGTTTCATGTTATTTCTCAGTTTGGGAAAATTCTGGGTTAACATTTCTTCAGTTATTGTTTATGTTTCATATTTCTGTGCCCTGATTGGACAAAATGTTGTGTTTTTATGTCTTTGACTAAGTTCCATATGAGTTTTACACTTTTATAACTTTTTGCATTTTGTCTTGTTTCAATGCATGAATGCGTATATTTTTGCTGACCAATTTTCTATCTCACTATTCTTTTCTTCACCTAAGTAAATCTTATTAAAACTTTCCCTGGAATTGTTCATTTTAATTATTTCATTTTTTATTTCTGGTTTCTACTTGATTCTTTCTATCCTAATCTTCTGTTTAAGTTTTCTATCGTCTTAACTATTTTTTCACAATATAAATTTCAGTTATATTTTAAACCCTTGTTGTTATGCCTGAAAAATGTGTATGTCCTCTAGGATTTTAAGTTTTGGGGTACCCAAAGGATCTGCACCAGACAGCTGCTTGATGTGAAAGAGAAAAGTATGTTGCCACATTTGTTGACCAAAAATGAAGTGTTCTTTATTGAGTGTTGTCTTGAGAGTTAGTGCAGAGAAAAACATTCTTTTAGCTTATCTTTTACAAAGTCAGGATCAATGAAATCCAGAGACTGAGACTGATTTTCATGAATACCCCAAATCTTGAGAGTGAAAGAAACCAGAGAAAAATGAGACCACAGCTTTTCATGTTTCCATTGCCCATTTTCTTTCATTCTTTGCTAATTGCCTGTTTATGTCCTTTGTCCTTTTCTTAACTGGATTATTTGTTTTGCTGATTCTTCAGCTATTTATGGATTCTAGATGTTAAGCATCTGTAATAAAATTATGCCATTGTAAAAATTAAGACTGAGGAAGGGCGGTGGATGGGGCCCATGGGTAGGAGGGAGGGTGCTGTGAGAAGTATCACTGTGCTCCTAAATCTGTACTGTGAAATTTGTGAAGTTTGTTCATTTTATATTTCAAGGCCTGAATTCCATTCCTGCTCAAAAGTTCTCAGAATAGAGGCTGATGTTAGAATGTTAACTTTGTCAAAGAAAGGGCTGGCATGTCACTGTTTAGCTAAATGAGTTAAACTATACAGAGGAAAAGAAAAGTAAGATACTAGTATTCCATAAATTTCGTAAAAAGACTACCAAGTTATGTAATCAACTTAAGGTCCAACATATCATTGCATACCATGGTATCTCCTTACCCTTTATTATTTTTTTTCACAGTGATTATCATTACCAGGCATTATATTATACATCTGTTCTTGACTCCCAAACTATTATGTGAGCTGCATGAAGACAAAAACTGTGTATTTCCAGCATGTGAAACAGTCTTGCTCATATAGGCAGGATTCAACACATGCTTTTCAAAATGAATGACATGATTTATCAGCTAGGTATCTTCAACAGCCTTTACTACTTCCTTGCTATGCTTCCAGATAAAACTGAAAACATTGGGGGAAAGCAAGCATGTTGTACACTTTTAAAAGACTTACCCGTTTTGTCATCCCCACCAGGGACCTGGTCCTATCTCCTGTTTGTCCATCTAACTCCTTATATTAGTTTTGTCCAAACTCTTCAGTCTGGGCCTTGATATCTATCTCTGGCACTTGATCTTGGCATTAGGAGTTGACCCTACTAGAATTCTGTTCTTTTCTTCCAAAGACCTTTTGTTTGATCAACTCTCTGGCTGTCAATCCCTGCCTTTTTCTTCCCATAATGAGACAAATTCTTTGAATGCTTATTCTCTAGAATGTTTTTGGATCACAGCCTCTTGATTGACATAATCCAATGGTTTGAAAATGGGTGGAATGTGAACTGGTCAGTTATCTACACTTTAGAAATTGAAAAATAGAGTCTAATGCATAGAAACTAAGGTCAAATAATTAGTCGGTAGCATAACTGGGAAGATAAGCACGTCTCTTTCCCTACCCAACTTTGTTTTACTCCATCTTCCCTCACAACCCATCCAAAGATAAGCATTTTTCTATTGTTTCCTTGCAAAATCTACCTACTGGTGATCAACAAAGTAAACACTATATTTTAGCACAAATCAACCATTTCCTAATTAATTCTTCTTGTTTTTCAACAGATCTGTAATTGTCAATTTACTTGCTGAGCTGAAGGTCCCATTTGGTATTGTCATTCTAACCCTTGGAGTAATTTAACTTTGCCTTGTAAGACAGATCCCTACACTTGTATTATTCTCTGTTGGCATTGTCTTTTCAATCAATCAGTCATGAAATATTCATGCTGAAGGAAAAGCCCTAGTGAACCACTCTGAGAAAAATGTGATTATCTTTAAACAAAGAGGAGATCTTAGTGTTCTCTGAAATTCATTGGAGATAGCAGTCTTTAATAAAGAAATATTTTATCTGCTGTTTGCAATCCACAAGATACTCCTGCTTTTTCCACTTAAAATAGATTTATTTGAATTCTTGGGTTTCCAAAATCACTATAAGATGAAGCTCCATGAATGTGGATTTTGGTAACTTCAAATTTATAAAATCTGCACCTGAGTTTTGCCACAGTGATGAGAAGTATGTTGACTAAACATAAAAGAATAATACTGTGAATGTTAGGATACTGTTGTATCAACTTTTCTAAATGTGTTTACTTGATGTCGAAAAATAATAAAATATTTTAAATTACTTATTAAATTGTCCTTTACTGGTGTATTGGTGTAATGACTAATTCCCTTCCACAGATGAGCTAAATATTAAACTTGCCTCCAGTTCAAAGCTTTTTCTTTAAGATTCTATACTTGACCCCAAGCATAAAATTAAGTATGAGTTTGGGCTTAGTCTTGAAATTGACTGGAGAGTGAACTTAGATTTGTGTCTTAATAATAGCTCATAAGGAATGGTCGTTAACTTCAGAGAAACTGGAGAAAAGAGTTGTTTGGTTGATGAAGTGTAACCCTACCTCTTGCATGCAAACAGCTTCAAGCACCTTGTCTGACAGCACATCACGCTGGGTTTTGCTCTAGAAAGCACTACAATAAAACTGTGCCATAGGCCAATCATCCCATCATTCTCAGGCATTTTGGGAAAGGGAATAGTTTATTATGAGCATGTAATGTTCTCTCTTTTGGGGGTTACTGCGTTGTAATCTGCTTAATAAAAAACAACATGTCTTAAATTTTGTTAAATTCATGGTTCTTTTTAATGTTACCTTCTAGTTTGGAGCATGAGTCCAAATAGAAAAGAATTTTTCTATTTTGTTTTTAACTCATGTCATACAGAACATACATAAACACATCTTTCGACACATACATACGCAGGGACACAGTATGTTTTATATCGTACTGAGAACTCTAGCTTTAAAATAGAATGAACCTGACTTTGTGCACTGGTTATACCACTTGTTTGGATTGTGTCCAGCACCAATTTATTAAATTTCTGTGAAAGCTTCAGTTTTACCATCTACGAAGTAAGAATATTACCACCTTTTCTCACAATCTTATTACAGTTGTTCAATTGACTGTTATAGATAACACGCTCGGGATGTGAATACTTCTTTAGAGTTAGAAAAAAGTGAAGAATCTGATCCTGGTGTCAGCTTTACACACTTAATATAACAAGGACTAAGGGAGAGGAATATGATGTGGCCCTAAATCCAGAGTGACTGGAGTCAGAAGCTGTACTTCATCTTCTAAGAACTGGGTCAAAGAATGGCCTTCATTCTCCTCTGTGTATTGCATCCTGTTATTCTTTTACTCTATTTTAAAACAACTTTTATTTTATATGGTGCAGTTATGTAGTAATAATGATTGCTCCCTCTCTCTCTCCTTTTTTCATTCCTATTTTCCCATCCCACAGTTTCCTCCCATCTTATTAGTAGTATGGTCTTTTACCAACAGACGTTTAACATTCTGCATCATGGCATTGTAGGTACAAAGGTCTATGAGACCTTTCTTTCTTCAGTAGCTCACACTCAACATGTGCAAATGGAAAATATCCTTCCTTAAATCTTTTCTTCCTGTTTGATTCTTCCAGCCACAGTGTTGGGACCCTCTTATCACTTTTTCTTGTCACCCTAGATAAAGAATTTATTACATTTTGTGAAGCTAATGTAAATAATCACCAATTAGCATCTTCTTGAATTTTTTGTCTTCAGTCTACTCCTTCCTAATTATCAGACATCCTTTAAAATAAATACATACATACATATTAATATAAAGATGGGTTTTATGAATTCCATAGGAATATGAATAATTGAGAGTACAGTTTATGTTTAGTAATTGACTCTGAAATGATCAGTGAAGTTCCACAGCATTCATTCAGTGCAAATAGGTTCTCTCTCTCTCTCTCTTTTTTTTGTTTTTGTTTTTGTTTTAAGACTTGTTTTATTTTAATTGGAACATCAGATATAAAGAGAGGAGGAGAAACAGAGAGGAATATTGTTCATCTGATGATGCACTCCCAAGCAGCTACAACAGCCAGAGCTGCGCTGATCTGAAGCCAGGAAACTCTTCCAGGTCTCCCATGTGGGTGCACTGTCCCGAGGCTTTGGCCCATCCTCAACTGCTTTCCCAGGCCACAAGCAGGGAGCTGGATGGGAAGTAGGACTGCCAGGACACAAACTCACAAACTGGAGCTCGTATAGGATCCCAGTGTGTTCAAGGCAAGGACTTTAGCTCTAGGCTACTGCTCAGGGCACAGGTTCTCTCTTCAAAACATGGCACAGTTGCTATATCCTCGCCTTGCACCTGCTGGGATCCCATATGGGTGCCCGCTCATATCCCAGCTGCTCCACTTCCCTTCCAGCTGATACTTGTGGCCTGGGATATAATCAAGGATGGCTCAAAGCCTTGGGACCCTGTACTGTCATGGGAGACCTGGAAGAGGCTCTTGGCTTCAGTTTGCCTCAACCACTGCTGTTTTGGCCACTTGAAGAGTGAACCAGCAGAAGGAAGATCTTTGTCTCTGTCTCTCCTTCTCTCTGTCTTTCCAATAAAAAATAAAATAAATCTTTAAAAACAAAGAAACAAACAAGACATATATCACAGCCTTTCAAACAGGTAAAAATTCATTAGTAATCCTATCATGTACCTTTCAGTAAAGGTTCAGGCTTCGTATGATTTTTCATGCATCATCCAGAGTTATTTGTTGGAACCACAGGAAACAACTTAAAATTTCATAAATCACATGGCCTTTTGTCTATTGTTGCCTTTGACTGGGATGTTATTCGTACTTTCCTTTTTCACTGCGTAGCTCTTATTTACCAGTGAACATTCAGCTTCACAACCACTAGGCAAGCTACATACTATACCTCAGACTTTTTAATTCTTGTATGTTTGTTTCATGTTTTTTCTTCACTAGTAGTCCAAAGACTCTCTCTAATCTCAGAATATAGCAAATATAGGAGTACTGAGACTATGATTAAATGAATGTTAAATGAATGAATGATTGAATGAATATAATTTAGAAAAAAATGTTCTGTACAGGAATTACTGTCCACTTGAGGAAAAGAATGACATTTGTTGATCCACAGACTGTTTATTCTAAAGAGGGAGAAGAAAAATTGTGTCTGAGGGCCCAGTGCTGTGGACTTCCAGCTAAAGTCCTCACCTCGAATACGCCTGGATCCCATATGAACACCGATTCTAATCCCAGTGGCCCCACTTCCCATCCAGCTCCCTGCTTGTGGCCTGGGAAAGCAGTTGAGGATGGCCCAAAGCCTTGGGACCCCGCACCCACGTGTGAGACCTGGAAGAGGCTCTAGGTTCCTGGCTTCGGATTGGCTCAGTTCCGGTTGCTGTGGCTGCTTGGCGAGAGAATCAATGAATGGAAGATCTTCCTCTCTGTCTCTCCTCCTCCCTGTGTATCTGACTTTTCAATAAAAATAAACAAATCTTTAAAAATAAAAGAAAAAATGTCTGTGAAAGGTATTATTTTTTGTCTGTCATATTGTCCAGGCCCTTGTTTGATATACAAAACTTCCTTGATGAGCTTATTTTGCTCTATTTGCCTTCTACCTCTTTGGGCTGCTTCTCACAAGTTTTCATTAAGGGGAATCTTCTAATGTGCAATCTGTAAGCCTTTCCTATATTATCTCTGTCAGACTGCCATACCCGTGTGAAGATTTTGACAATTTGCAGTTAACAAGACACAGGTGCAGCTGATTAACAAACGTGTTTGGTTCTCTGCGACTCTTTAATGTCAGCTTAGAATAGATGACGATTCATTTTTCATGCAGTGATTATCTGTACTCCAGACTTAATGGTTTTGATATGTCAGGATCAGGAGAACCTGGTATTTGTAAAGGAATTGGGATGGCAGTCTACAAGCTCTTAATGTCCATACATATATATGTAGATATATATGTGAATTATAGGCAATTTACACACACAGGTATATCTATAAACATGTACTATACTCATATACACTGCACATACCCATCCATATATCCATACATATGTGCATGGACAGATACACATCTGCTGCAGCCTCTCATTACTTACTGGGTATGCTGTCTTGATAAGAATATTTAATCTTGGCAACGACTCTATCCAACAGGTATGATTATACTCTTTACAGATGAAGAAAACAGGTCCAGAAAGATAAGGCATGGACAGAGTCATACTTTGAGAGGGCTGTTAGGAATTCTAGCATTTTTTTCCTTGGTACTAAAAATAAGCTGTGCCCAGAGTAGACACTACAAAAAGAAGGAATACACTGTAAAATAAGATAGTTGATTGAACGAATGAATAGGGGACTAGATTTATTTCCCTAACTCAACCCATTCTACTTTTAATATCTCATAGTCACCTAAAGGCATAAGATGCAACCAGACATGCACTAAACAACTCTCCCTCTTTGTGTTATATGTCTGTATGCATTCAGAAAAAATTAGTAAGAAGTTTGTCTCAACAATTACTGGCATCATTCACATAGTGCTTCATGCAGGATTAAGGTTTCAACATCATTTTTATGTTTAAGTATAACCATTAGGAGTATGAAACTAGAATGAATGACTTGTAAACCATTTCTAATAAAAGATGGAAAATGTGAAAATATTCAAGGAAGTATTGTAAGACATAAAATTTTGAAAACTTACAAAGAGGTATAAACAATAAAACATAAAAGAACAAACTAGATATAAAAAGTCACTGGTTGTGAATTAAGCATGTAAATTTATTAAGGTTTGTTGTTTTTTTGAAAAGTTATAAAAGGCTAGAGGTAGTAGCTAACACATATCATAAACTACAATAAAAAAGGTGGCTATGACCAAAGTAAGTGTACAGACTAGCGAAGCAGAAAGAAATTCAGAAATGGTGAACCCATGCACATACAAATTTATTATATGAAAATGGTAGCATGTGGAATTTCAAAGGAAAAAAAAAATGAGTTATCCAATAAATGGTGTTGGAACAAGGTAACCATATTTAAAAAAACCAAATTATGTTGCTACTTCATATTTTGCACTAGATTTCCTAGTGAATTAAAGGTTAACTTTAACATTTTAAATTAAAGACATTTAAGATGCACGTAAAATAACATGAAAATGCCTAGGGTCCCACAACTATGCTGTTGACATTTTGTTGTGGTTTGCGTTTTGTGTTCCTTTATTGATGTTGATAATTATAACATTATAGATCTATCTAAACCCTTCTTTCCTCATTTTTATTCATCCAGTGATAACTATACCTATGAAACAATGAATATTATTCATGTTGGAATTCGTATTATTGCTCTTGTATTATGTCAAAAATATTCTATTGTCTGTGTAATAAATGCTTGCTTTTTAAACTAGGCTTAGTTATTGAAGTTTGCCTACATTGGTAAATGTCACCCTAGTTTATTCATTTTGAATGTTGAATATATTCTATTGTGATAGTGAGCCACAATGTACACATTTACCTTCTGAGGCAAGTTGTTTGTTTTTCTATTACATATATATAAAATACAGTGGATATACTTGGATTTTTCTTAGGTGCAAAATTTGTCTTGGACAAAAGAAATTCTTGCCCAGGGGATGAAAAAGGGTTTCCTGTTTGTGTGGTAGCAGCACAGGTGTTTGAGCCATCAACTACCACCCTGTTAGATGTAATAGCAGAAGCTGAATCTGAGCTGAAACAGCTGAAACTTAAACTAGCATTCTGCTATGGACTCTCGGTATTGCAAGTGGCTGTTTAATTGACTTGCTTTCTGTTAATTTGGTCTCTTAGTCGATTAGGTATCTTTCATTATTAGCAAATTGACATTACTTAATTTGGTCATATGGATCATGCTAAAGGAAAACATTTCATTGGAAGAGTGCTTAATATCTTATTTTGTAAACATTTTGGTTTTTTTATTGGTAGCTGATTTCCCAGATAAGAATTCTCCAATAGTATAAACTTAACTACCAGTGTTCTGAGGTACCTGTTAACAATTGACACCTTCACCTGGCATCTAAGAATCCAGAATTTCTGCACTTTAGACTCAGAAGATGATCCTCTAGTCTCAAGTGTGATGCAAAAGTCATTTGATGGCTTGGTGTGAGAAAAATAATTGGAGCATTGAAATTCTCTTAATAGAGACATTTGAACAAACCTTGCCTGTTACTCAATTTTCAGAGGTCCAAATGTTTCCAATAGTTTGGGTTTTTATGATTCCATAGTATGAATTATTGCTTTGTTTCTTTTTTAGTCACATCTTTAGCATTTTCATTTTAATTCCTTCTTGTTTTCTCATATATGTACTTGAGTCTAAATTAAAACTCTCTTTTGCTACAATGTCACAAGTTCTGAAGTGTGAAGCCTAATTAATCATCCAAGTCTACTTTTTATTTTCCACAACGGTTTCTTTTTAACTACTGAAAAACTAAAAAGAATAGACTAAAATTTCAGAACTTATGACGAGTTTTATTATTTTGTATTTGATTTATAATTTCATGAGTTGATAGAAGATATGAATAGAATGTTATTGATTCTCTAGTATTAGTGCAGATTTATTATGTGATCATATACATGCCTAACATTTTAAATATAGCCGTGATAAACTTGAGCAAAAATCTTGTTCTTTTATTGTGTGGATATGTTGTAGGGGATTCTTAAGTTTTCCAGTTGGAAGATTCAAACCTACGGTCTTCAAGGTTTTTTATCGTCTATAAATTCCTAATATTAATCATTATTTTATGGATTAATTGGATTTTACAGGCAGTATTGTTTATTTTTGCCTTACAGATGTTTATATTCAGTTTACACAAAAAGTTTCAAAAGTGTGTTTTGTCTTCCTGCATAATATTTGCATTTGTGTGGTAACTCTGTTTTTCATTTTGGTTTTTGCCTCAATGCATGTTTTTTTCTAACAATATAGTAACTTAAACAGCTTTCCTTTGAGACCATCGGATATATATTTTTCTACTTTCTTGGGAACAGCCTTTATCTTTTGGTTTTAGATTGTCTCTGGCAAATGCCGTCAAAATAAATTTTGCTATTAAGCCTACTTACAATTTATAAGATCACTTTTAGATGAAATTATTACTATTTTATTTTGACTTTCCGTATTCAAAGTTCTTTGCCTTTTTTTTAAAAATCCTCTCCTTTGTTATATTTTCTTTCTTTTCTTTTCTTTCTACTTATTCATAATTCATATACCTATATATTATTGCAGTGACTACTCTTGAGTCATTCTATGTTCATTTGACCTAGCAATGTTCAATGTTGATTTGCATCCACATCTTTCTTCGGAGCCATAAGGAAATTGCCTCCCTCTACTCTAATTCAGTTTCAACCACATTGTTATTGTTAACCATTGTTTTGGTAAAAAAAATTATTTCTCTTCAATTATAGTTATAACAATACCAGTTGATGGGGTCAATTGTTCAGGTTCCCTGTGCTCCTTCTTGCCTCTTGGCCACTGCTCACCTTTGCATTCAATTCCTTTTTTATTCTGAAATTCATTCAGTAATAGTCACTGCTTCCTGAGAATTCCAAACAACAAAACTGTCTGGAATTTGTTTGTCTAAAAAGACAGTTTACCCTCATCCTTAGACAACAATTGCTTGAGTGTTTTCTGACCTCATGTGGTGGGTATTAACTCTGCTGAAAGCTGATCTCTGCAGGTTTGAAGGTTGCTTATTTCTCCCTCGTTTGCTTTCAAAACAGTGTCTTTGTTTTTACGCTGCTGAGATTTCATTTGGTGTGTCTAAATCTCTTTTTATATTTTAATCATAGTTCAGATTGATTCGTAATTACTGAATCTGAACATTCTTGTCTTCCATGAATTCTAGGGTATATTTAGACGTTTGCTCTTTAGAATTACCTTCCTGATTCTTTTGTGTCTCATTTGAGAGCTCTTAATGAGACATATATGGATTTTCCTTCCCATGTCTTTGTCATATTTTCTGTCTTCTTAATTGTGCTGAATTCTGTGTATCTCTGGAGATCTCTTATGAAAGTTTACTAATTTTCTTTTATGACATCTATTCCATGTTTTAACTTGTTTGTTGAATTTTAAAATTCAGTTACATTTTTAGGAGAATGCTTTTGTTCTGGTCTCATGTGACTGAAACATGTTTTCAAATATTAAACATTGAAAAAGTACCAAGTTCACAAAATAGTTGTATGACCTGAAATTCTCTCAAAACCAAAGATTCTGGCATAAAAACAGACTTTTCCTCTGCAAACACAGGAATAAATGGGCATGCTTCTCTGTAATCACTCATTGCCATAAAAATTCAAGACTTCATCTAATCTTTACATGAATGTTAATGTTTAAGCATCAAGTTACCAAAACAATTACCCTAAAATGTCTACCATTTGTGGAGTTCTCTAATGGAAAAGCTCTGTATGAAAAGAATGTTGTTCTTCAATGTTTTTACGTTTCCAGGAGTTCTTAGGTTAAGAGTAATACTATTCACACAATACTCCAAACAACCAGATGCACAGAAAATATGTATGTAAGTGGTGAACAATTTGGGGGCATCTATTTGACAGAGCAGTAAAGCCAATGCTGAGCATTCCTACATCCTGCATGAAAGCACTTTGGTTCAAGTCCTGGTTGTGCTTCCTGGTGGTGTGTAATCAAGGAGGTGACAGGTGATGGTCACAGAAGACATGATCCATTCTTTAGTCCAGTCTGGCTGTGATCACTGTGGGCAGTTGGGGAATAAACCAATAAACAAGAGCTCTCTGTCTTCTGTATATCAGTCCTGTTCCCTATCTGGCTTTTGTTTCTCTCTATAAAAGTAAAATAAAAGGAATTCATGCATACTGGAGTGAACTAGAGGATAATCCTGGAAGCCCTGTTGGAAAAGATTGACAATTCACAAATAATTTTAGAGTAACTCATAAAGTAGCATCAAATAATACGCTTGTTTTTCAAGTTAAAACTTTAATGGACATACTTGAATGTATTCAAATGGGTATTTTTCATACAGTTTTTAAGAAAAATAGTACCATGTGGATAATCAATAAATGTTCACCTTTAGTTCTCATTTCTGTTTCAGCTTCGCATGTGCACATCACTTCTCTTTGACTTTACTTGTATGTTTATCAATAATGTGGATCCTTCCTTCTTTCCTTCCTTTCTTCCTTACAATCTTTTTTCTTGCCTTTACTTTGGAAAACATACTTGGTTTGGCCTGTGAAAGTCTGGAAACCCTGTGAACATAATGGCACCTAACCTGTATTTGTATATCAATTCTATCACTTTTTTTTTTCAATTTCGTGACTTTGAGCAACATGTGCTACTTATTGAAGCTCAGGTCTCACGATTCTAAAGTGGGGGATGTTAATATATATTTTGTGAAGTTACAAGAGAATATTTAAAGCATGTGCAGTCCCTGACACTGACATCTTATACTATATACTGCTCCACACAGTATATATTTGTTCAGTGAAATGATACATACATTTGGCTGCTTCTGTTTCTTTTATTGCTTCTGGTAGGAAGTCTAGCCTGTGGCAGTCTCAATATCTTCCCCCTTTTTCAGGATATCTCATCTTCCCTCTCTCTCTGGTCTGCATCATCTCTCCTTCGGATCATTTCACTGGTGTTTTTCACACATTTTACATGTAAAAATTCATTAACTATAACAAATATCTCATTTCTCTTAACTATATTACTTCTTGAGAATACTTTGGACATTTAAAGCACCTTATTATCTCATTTGACTTATTTGTTTATGAGTTATTTAATTTATTTGAAAAATCAAAGTAACAGAGAGGGAGTAACATGGAGAAAAAAAGATCTTTAATCTGTTGGTTCATTCTTCAGATGACAGCAGAGGCCAGGAATGGTCCAGACCAAAGCAAGGATTCTGGAACTCCATTTGTGTCTGCCACATGGGTGGCAGAGGACCAAGTAATTGGGCCATCTTCTGTTGCTTTCTTGGGTACATTATTAGGGACCTGGATTGGAAGTAGAGGAGCTAGGTCTTTACCTGTCCCTTAGATTTTGGAAGCCATTGTCACAATAGTGGCTTAATCCCAGGACATGAGACAAAGATTTCTAACAGTTGGCAAAGTCACACGATTCCAAAGCAGTGGAGATTAAAACTCAGGCTTCTAGGTTCTAGAGTCAGTGGTATTAACTGTCATGACAAACATGTCATTCCTACTGTTAGGTGCCAGACTAGGTGGTTTGTGTTAACTTTGCTTACTTCTTTGCATCTTCTCAGGAATTGGTAACAGTATAGCACAGCCCTCTTATGAGCTCATTCCCTTTTTCTTTTTCAGAGAGTCATTTTCAATATCGTCAATTTTAGTAAAACCAAGAGTCTTTATAGAGATGGGATGGCCCCAATGGTGAAATCTACCAGCCGACCAAAATGGTAAGTAACCCACAGAAAGAGAACTCTTTGTGGTTAGAAAATTTGATGCAGGGCTCTAGATGATCACCTGTGCCCCAGGGCTGTGTCTCACATTCGTTGACAAAAATGAGTGACAGAACACTTGTTTTTGGATGACATTGCCTAGGCAATAGATATTGCTCTCTGAGAATGTTGGAAACACGGTGCCAGTTTGGAGTAGCCGAAGGTATGATACATCAACTGTTTTCATATGTCTGACTCCAAAATCTTTCTCATAACAAGAAGTATTTTAGTTTCTCACTTGCTTTATATAGCTCTTTTGAAGAGAATTTGGTATATGTGTGTAGCTGTTGACATTGGTGTCTCTCTTAGCCGACAAAACTTATTTATATGCTATCATGGCTCCAAAACTGAGATTTTTTTGTTTTTTTATTTTTAAGAAAAAAACATTTACATATTTATTGAAAGCAGAATGAAAGGGAGGGAGAGAGAGAAAGGGAGGGAGAAAGGAAAGAAAGAGAAAGGGAGGGGGAGAGGAAAGAGAGAGAAAGGGAGGGAGAGAGAAAGGGAGAGAGAGAGGTAAGGAGAGAAAGAGATATTCCATCTGCTGGTTCACCTCCCAAATGGCTACAACAGCCAGAGTTGGACCAGGTGGAAATTAGGAGCCAAGAACTGCACAGTCATCTTTCACGTGGGTAATAGGGGCTGCCAGGTCTCGAACTGGCACTCTGATATGAGATCCCAATGCTGTAACTAACTAGTTACTCTGTACTGATATACCAGCATGAAAATGAGAGTTTTAAAAGACAGAAACTACATATTATTCATCTATCACACAGTAGGTGTTAAGTGAATGCTTGTTGAATTGAACTGAATTTGTTATGAGAATTTACATGTAAAGTGCCTGGCACTTGCTAAGTGTTCAATAAATGTCATTTATTATTAATAGCATTATGTAAAATTCTGTACAAATGCAAGGAATTGTTAATATTATTCTAGCTTTGATCCCTGTTCACATTTTAATGACTAGTGAGAAGATAGCTTCTGAATGTCTATATTTATAGAAAACTAGCAATTCATAAATATTGAATTGTGCTTTTATCTACAAGTGATACTTGGCAATTTTCTGTAACTGCAAGACTGAAAAGCTCAGGTTTATAAGAAGTATAGCCATTTGATGATGATAGTGAAAACTGTTCATTAAAAGGTAAAAATATTTCTCTAGGCTTTTTTTTTTTTTTACTAAAATACTGATCCTTTATTCAACATCCTTTGATAATGGGATCTGGGCATAGAATTAGCTTTGGTTTTTAGTCTCTGAATTCAGCCCAATAATAACAGAAACAATCTCTCTGTTCTATTAGCATATACATGTATGAACACTTCAAACTGTGCTAGTAAAAGGATGTATTGGTCTCATTCTCCTAAGGATTTTCAAAATAACATTGTGCATCTTTTTCTAGGTTCTCTGTTGGATTTTTTAGATAGTAGCAATAATCACTGTCCCCTTGCCCCAAGTGTTCAATATTGGATTCTCTCTCTCACTCATTTTTGACTATCAGTTAGGTTCTCCCAGAGTTTCTAATGTTACTGAAATTGTAACGAATCATTATATATCTAATTACCATAACCTAGAGCTGTGTTAGTGCTCTTAGCAACAGCTGTTACCCTGCCATTAGGCTTTTCTTATGGTTTATAAGAGTATAAAGTTTTAGAATGTAGTTTCTTGTTGTTTATCAAGCCAGTTAGACATAAAGTACAATGCCATACCTACACTTTAATTATGTGTCTGTTCCCCTTGTTCCATAGTACCCAGGCGTTTAGAAATGTATTTTATTTATAGGACTTATCTGAATACCCTGAAGTGCTATGACTTGTTTTTAGCTAGTGCCTATGAGTATGTCAGAAAAGAATTTTCTTTTCATGGTTTTTTGAATAATCTATGGATCATAGTTAATGTTCTTCTGGATGTTGCCTCATTCTGAGCATCCTTTTTGTGTAGGACTTACTTTTCTCTGATCTATGTATCAGCATCCTTCTCCAAGTAGCTATTATCTCAGATGTTTCAGAATTATATAGGGGAGTAGCTGTAACTAATGCGTTTTCAGGATGTTAGATTTCACTGGCTCCAAAAGGTTCATCATAATTTAGGACTCTAAAAAATAGTCTAACTCAAAGCCTGAAAGATACCAGATTTGTATATTAGAGTTGATTTTTCAGTGCTGTCCTAATTGCAGCTCACCTAAACCAAGGCAAACATTGTAACAAAAGAGGAGAACAATAGAGAAACTAGAAGATTCCTAAGTTTTCTGTCAGTCTTAGTTCACTCTTTCTTCTTACATATTAGACACTTAAGGTTTGTGACCAGGGCACTGTAGATTGGTTTCTGAAATCATAACTCATCAGTTAATATTTTTTAGCAGTTTCCAAGGCCAAGGTTGCTATGTTTAACTGGGTTAAAAGACAGTTAACGTCTATATCTTCACCTAAGTTGAATATGAGGCTAGCAGTGTTTACACAACTAGTGAGTGGTAGTACCGCCAGATATTGCATGACTTCAAGTTCAGAGTTTCATTATCCAAAAGAAGGAGTAAGGGAGAAGAGGACACAAAGAAGCAGGTGTACTGGTTGGCTTTTCCACCAGTGCAGATGGAGATGATTAGACTAACTCTTGGAGATGGCTTCCATTTAACACATTTTTATAAAGTTTGTAGTTTGTGCTAGATCTTAGGATGAGAAATGTTGATGTGAAATATTTCCTAAAAGATTTTATTTGAGTTTCAGGGGTTTAAATGAAACACAAACATTAGTAGGTGAAATATGAAGAATATTGTCTCAAGAATAGTTCGGGAGGTGTGTAAAGAGTGCTGTGTGGGCCCCCATGATGGCCTAATGGTTAAATCCTCACCTTGCATGCCCATGATCACATATGAGTGCCGGCTTGCCTCCCAGCTGCTCCATCTCCCATCCAGATACCTGCACATGGTTTGGTAAAGGAAAAGAGGATGGCCCAAAGTCTTGGGACCCTGTACTCATTGAGACTGGAAGAAGCCCTTTGATTCTGGCCTTGGTTCGGCTTAGCTCCAGCTAGTGCCGTCACTTGGGGAGTAATCATTTCCAATATTAAACAAACAAACAAACAGAAAAGACTTCTGTAGAATTAGAGACGAAAATGATACTATTATGACTGAGAAGATAAAAAAGAAACCCTCTTTGCAGCAAGTGGTACTTCAATCACATTTCACATGGGCCATGAGCAGGAATAAGGAAATAGGATTCTAAGTGGATAAAAGTATGTGATGAGCTAAATATCTCACCTCTTTCCCACGCCTCAGTTTCCTCACTGTGAAAGTGTATAACATCACTTTCTCTCAGAGTTGTTATAGGAAAAAAAAGGGACATGAATGTGAAAATGCTTTTTTGAAGTTTCAGATGTCTTCAAGAAAATGCTTTGTTGTTTGTTTTCTGCTGATTCACCCGTCTGATTGTGTGTTATTCCTTCTTTCCTGTGATCTACTTGTTTTGTTTACAAATAAATTCTTGTTTGGTAGGTGCAAAGGACCAGGAAATATGCAAAATTTTAAGCCATAATAATGACAAGAGAAATATGTTTACTATTCTCAAAATGTATAGTTTATGGGATGAACATGAAAAATGTAACTAAAGCGTGAAAACAGTTACATTGGGGAACTTGGTATGCTTTCAGTACAATTGAGCATGCTGTTTAGCATTTAATACCTAGCCTATTCAAAGAATAAGGGACCTCCCCTGGAAAGTGTTTATGATGAGAATTGGAAGATGAATAGGCGTTAGATCATAGCAGGTGGGGATATATATGAAGGAAGAGAATGTATTTGAAGAATGAAACATGAGAGAGAATATTACATCTTTGATGAGCAAAGGCCAGCATGATTGAAACATAAATTTCTAATGAGACAGTGATTTCATGTACAGGTAGGAGTGAAGCAGAGGTGAGCCTCATAAGACAAACTGAAACTTAGATTTCATTATAATGGTAATGGAAATAAATTGGAGGAATTTTGTAGGCTGGGACATTATCACTATGACATTTTAGGTACATTTGACTTTCTCCTGTACAGAATATGCAGTGTCTTGGAAAGAACAATTATTTTGAGTTTGTGTAAATAGCTTAGGCCACAGGTAATGATGGATTAGAATGGTAACAGCAGTGATGAAAACAAGTGAATGGTGGATTTGAGGGATAATGGCTGATTGAATCAGCTGAACTATGTGATTTACTGGCTATGGAAAGTAAAATAGAGGGAGGAGTCCTAGCTGACTCCTAGGTTTTCTAAAAAGTGCAACAGAAGGGATGATGATGTTATTTACCAAATATAGGGACAAAAGGGCAAAAATTATCTTTTGAATATTTACTTTGCTATAGGCAGTGATGGAATTGGCTTTTGAAACATTAAGCTAAAGTGCCTGGGAAACATGTAACCAGAAATGTCAGGGAGGTAACAAAATATGCTAAGTAAATAAATCTAGAGGTACCAATATAAAAGCCATTGGCCTTTCGATGAAACTCAGAATGGTGGAATTAGATGCAATCTCCCTAGGAAGTCATGTGGAGTGAAGAGAAATTAGGACAGTATACCTGAAAAAATTCCTCCATTGAATGGTTAGTAGAGGATTACAGGTTCATGCATAGCATGTGAAGAGGACAGGACTGATTGGCAGAAAGAGAACCAAGAGTGTGTGCTATCATGAAATGAAGGAGAGGGGTGTTTTCTGAAAGGAGGTATTGGCTAATATTAGCAACTGCCCCTGAGAGGTTAAAGATAATTGAAGTTTGAAATACCTAATGAATGTGGTGACATGAATGTCTTTTGAGGAATGGTTGATGGCATGGTGAATAGTGGAAGTTCAAGATGAGCTGTATGGGTGAAGGAGTGAATTATGGATGGAGAAAGTTTGAAGAAATAGGGACAATTTGGAAAGTTCTTTCAAACATTTGACTGTAGAAACAAGGAAAGATAGCTAGGCTCGTGGAATAGATGTAGTCATAACACTCTTGAATTATATATGGTGACAGAAGTATTTACAAACAGATGTTCGTGCTGTTTGTCATTCATTTGTTAAAATGTGTTTATTTGAGAGAGATCTTCTATGTTAAATCACTTCTCAAATGGTTTCAATAGGCAATTCTGTGCCAAACTGAAGCTATCATTCAAATGTGAGGGAGAGGTAAAAGAAACAAACAAAAACAAAAACAAAACAAACAAACAATAAAACATACCAATACAAATGAGAGTTGAGAAAAGCTATCACTATCAGATCTTAGGATAAATGCTTAAAAACTTAAATAAGGAGATGCTAATAAGCGAGAAAGTATCACTAGGTAGGAAACTCATTGATGAGGTAATGATATTAACAAGTTTGGAATCCTATAATATTTTAAACATGATGAGTGAACCAATTATATCTTTATTTTGAATATTATAAAACTATAATTACCATATGAAAATTTTAAGGGAGGGAATATGGAAAGAGGCAAAATATAACATCAAAAATCTGGGGCTACTTCTATGGTTTAGCAAGTTAAGCCTCTGCTTGTGGTGCTGGCATCCCGTATGGGCACAGATTAGTGTCCTGACTGCTCCACTTCCAAGCCATCTCCCTACTAATGGCCTGGGAAAGCAACACAAGATGGTCTAAGTCTTTGAGTCACTGAACTCATCTGAGACCTGGAACGGCTCTTGGCTACAGGATTCCATTCTGGTCATAGCAGTCAATTGGATAGTGAACCGGTGAATGAAAGATTCTCTCTTTGTCACATACACAAACACACACACACACACACACACACACACTCTCTCTCTCTCTCTCTCTCTCTCTTACACATGCACACATACACACGCATGTTCTCTCTCTGTCTCTCTCTGTTTGCTCTCTCTCTCTCTCTGTAACTCACTGCTTTTCCAATAAAAATAAATAATTTAAAAAGCTTAAAGTGAGGGAAGGAATGGAATACAAGTATGGAATTCTTTACTAGCATTGCTTTTCTCTTTGTTTTTCATCCCTATATTTACAATGATTCAACTCTATCATGTTAAGATAGCTGCTTATAACTAAAACAAAATTTTTATATGCCTTGTGGTAGCTGCCAAGCAAAAACTGGTAGCAGATTCACAAGAACTAATAAACAAGAAGCTGAAGTATATAACTAGAGAAAAATCACTTAATTACAAATGAATATTTTAAGTGAGGAAAAAAGGAATGACCTACAATAAAAACATAATAATGTGGATTAAAATGTCAGTAATAAGACCCAAGCATGTGCTATTTCAAGAAACCCACTTTAAGGAAACACATAGACTGAAAGGATGAAATCAAACATCCATATGTATTAAATTGCGAATAAGGCAGATATAGCTATATTTCTTATCTGATAAAATAGGTTTTAAATCAGAAGCAATGAAAAGAGATTATAAAGGTCATCATATAAAATCATAGGGTTAAATCTAACAACAGAAAATAACATTTATAAATATCTATACACCCGTTATTTTTGTACCAAGACATACAAAGTAAATATTAACAGAGGGAGAGACAAACAGGTAAACCTCACTACAATAATAGTGTTGAGTTTTAAATCCTTGCTTTCTGAAGTGGACATATTATCTACAGAGAGCATTGACAAGAAACATTCAGGAAAAGCATTACATATGCTATTGAGAAGAATGTATCTTCTTTAGCTGTTGAGGAAAATGTTCTTTAGATGTCCATAAGGTCCAATGATTTATAATAATTCAATTAAATGATAAATGTTTCCTGTCAATGCTCTCTGTAGACAATATGTCCTAATGCTCTTTCAATACTCTTTTTTGAGAGGGCCTCTCAGGGGATTTAATATTTTGTTTTTATTCTCATTCATTCAAAAAAAGTTAGGACAGCCCTAAACCACACAACCATCCAGGGGCAAATTGGTTGTCGTCTCAATTAATAGTTTCCAGGGTCATGTGGACATCTTTTGTGTCCTAGCCAGTCAGATAGAGGAAACAATAGGAAGAATTCATGAGAGAGCTTTGTATTTACTTTCTTGGGAATAACTTTTGCTGCTTTGATTCTAATTTCACTGGCTAATCATAGCTTGGTGGCTTCATATAACTGTAAGCAAAGTTGTGAAGTGGCATTTATGGCGTGTGCAAGAAGTGGAAACCATGATTATTGTTAGTGAACTGGTATAATGGCTCCACTCCCACATATAGGCAATCATATGCCTCTTAAGGGATTGCATGAATTTAAACGAGATAGCCAATATCACATATTATTGCTTCGCTAAGGAATTTCTTGATTTACCCAAGCATATATTTGCATTTGAACCACTTTTGTGGTACTTATCTTACTCCAACTGAATTATAGTTATTTTTTACACATACTTGCTATCAAAAATTATAGATTTTTCCAAGGCAGTCACCAGAATATGAAGCAGGAAAAGCATTGACTCTGTAATCAGGCAGCCTTAATATAATCCCAGTTCTGCCAGTTACAGTCTTGGGCAATTTCCTTGGCCCTTTGATCCTTGGTTGTTGTAAATGATATTCAATCCCTGGATCAATTCCATTGGGCCTCTGAGAACCTTTTTGGTTATAAGTCAACAGCTTGAATCACCTGTTAGCATTAATGGATAAAAATTAGTTATGTCATATTTGTTTCCTCTTAGAAGATGTGCCTACTTTTCAGGGTCACTATGATTAGAGTAGGGAGAGAGATGTGGGTTTCCAAAGATAATTTTTCCCTTGCAATTAATGAAATAACAATATGAGTGCACCTGCTATTTTACTAATTTGATGATATAGATTTCCGATAATAAAAGAAATAATCAGAGATATGCTCAAAAGACCTGTTAGGGTGTTACGGCGGTTTCCATTACATTTGGGAAAACCATAAACGATTTATACAAAAGAATGGATGAATTGTATTTGGCATGCAATATGAAGAGATTAGATATGTTGTTGAAGCATGTGTGAAACAAAGCTTGGTTTATTTGGATATTATGGATACTTTTTACTTTTGTGTCCCAGTCTATTATTTGTAAAATAACTATATTCAAAATGGATGTCATTGATTGCATAATTTACAATTGGTTTATAATTAACAAAACAAAAATCATTACAGTAGTAACCTCCAGCTTTTTAAAAATAATTTTCCCATAAAATTCATGTTTTGAATCTAATGTTGCTCAGATTATTAATTTGGGGTTTAATCTCCCCAAATTGTCTGTTCATGTCTTTTATTTTAGTGCACAGCTTTAGCAAGTGTGCTGTACATATCACATAGTTAACTGATTTGAAATGCTTAAATAAGTGGTTTTTATTACATTCAGAGTTGAACATCCATCAGCACAGTGAATTGTAGGACATGTTTTTATCATTGGTTCCCAGTGAAAGCTTGTATGCGTTAATAGCCACTCTCCCTTCCCTGAAGTTCAGCTCTATATAACCACTCATATTCTTCTTACAATTAGGCGATTGCAAATTTCAAGAATTTTACTTAAATGTAATCATGCAATATATGTTCTCTCACTATCTTCATTTGTTTAGCATGTTTTGTAAGTTCATCCACATTGTAACATGCATCAATACTTCAATTCTTGTTCTGGATAAATAACAGTTCATCCTAGGGATATAGCACATTATTTGTTCATTCATCATTCAGTGAACATTTGTATTGTTTCCAAGTTTGTCTGTTATGAAGGATGCACCTATGACCCTTTGTGTGTCTCTTTTTGTGTGGCAGGTTTTTCATTGGGTTTGAGTCTATTCCTAGCAGTGGACTTACTGTGTTGTAATACTATGTGATCCTTTAAGGACTGACTGAAAATACTTGCAAAGTGGCATTATTTTATGTTCCCACTACCAGTGGCTGAAGTCAAGTAATTTTTAATCTTATTTTTTCATTTTTCTCTGGTGTGTGTGTGTGTGTGTGTGTGTGTGTGTGTGTGTGTGTGTACTAGCATCTATATTGTATATGTTTGAGCGTCTGAATGCATACTTTTAATGCCTCAGAGCCTGGGATGATGATACTGCATTTTCTAACTCTCAAAACAAGGAGTCGTGATGACACATCTGAAATAGATATTACTTGATAGCAGCCTGAATCCAATCTTATAATCTAACAGATCTTCTGCTGGGTCCCCATCATTCCAACAAAGTGATATCAGTCTAGAATTTTAGACTTATGACAGTCTCTAAAGATAGTTATTCAACTTAATTATTAAAGAGAAGTTAGAAGAAAATTTCCTTCCCAAGAAATTCCCAAGCCTCCTGATTCCTCTTACTGGAACAAATTTCTGTAATCCAGTTTCTCCCACTAAGTTGTTAATAATGTATGTAGCTCTTGTGATCCTCCTTTTCCTCAAATATAAAAAAGAGCTAATAGTATCTACTTACAATGATATAATGGGAATTAAAACTATGTGATCCACCAAGGATACCATGGTTGTAAGAATTACTGTTCAATTCCTGCATTTTACTTTTCTTAAAAACCATACATCTTTTCTAGAATTTAATTCCTTTCCATGAAAGTTTGCCTTTATTGTCAGGTTTGGCTTTTAAATCCATTCTATGAATATTAAATTTTGTAAAGGAATTTAATAGGGATACTTGGATCATAAGCTGAATACTTTTTACTGTTGACTTATGATTCCGTGTATCAGAAACAATAAAATGATTTAAACTGAGCTCACACATGCTTTAAAGTCAGAGTTAGAAAAAAAAAGCAAAAGCATAAGCTTACAAAATAGCACATTACAAAATCCCAGTCATTTAAAGAAGAAGTAACTGAAATAGAAAGGATTACCTCCCACTCATTCTCATGAGAAGAAAAGGAACAATTAAAATGAATATATTAGGGAGAATATTATTTTTATTTCAATATTTCCATTATATTTACTCCAATTACCTGCTGAATAGAGTTCTTTAGTTCAACTGAAACCCTGCGATAGAATTTCAAAAGAGTGAATTGTGGAAGATAAAAGCATCTCTCCTTTGATGGGTATTGCAGGGTAGGTTTTCCTGATAAAAGCAAAAAAGCTGCAGTATTAAATGGAGGGGAAGATATGTGTTCCTGAGTGATATCAACAGTGATGTAGTCTCTAGGGGATCCGCTCTTTTTTCCAACTGCTATTTCCAAACTTGGTAAGTGTAAAAAAGATTCCGTTTGCCCTGCTTCTAGGGAGGACATGTTATGGTAAAGCAGCAGGGGAAGGAGAGAAGAAAACAGCAAAATCTTAAAGATTCCTTTTTTCTAACTCTCTATGAACATAAGATGGGAGGTGTGGCTTTCCCAGAGAACACACAATAAAGTGAGCAGAACCACATCTGCAGTCTTCGGTATCCTCTCAAAGCAAAAGCTGTGTCCCCAAGCTGGGAGTCCCCAAACTGTGTGTTATAGTCCAGGCCTGAGAGATCTGAAGACTGACAGACCCAGATAGGTCTATGGGTTCTGGTTGGTATTGCTATGGCTCTGAACAAGGTACTTAATATCTCCATGCTTCCATTTTCTGTATTGAACAGAGATGACTGTGTCTAGCTTTTGGCGCATGCCCTGGCAAGGTGCTGTGAAAGCCAGCTGCTGTAGTCAATGCTGATTCACTCCCTACAGTAAAGCGTGTTACACACCCTGTCATGTTCAGTATATCTATGTCTCCACTGCAATTCCAGCAGTCCTGAAAGGTCAAGAACTACCATGATCATGCTTTTGAATGTGATCAAGGAATTCCAAATGCTTGTTCTGAGCAGATGAACTTTATAGAAGACTGATTCCCAGTGGAAATTTTCTTTTCTGGCCTTGTGCCTGGAGTGACATGATCTTGACCGAACCAAAAGCCAGGAGGCATAAGCCAGGAATTCCATCTGGGTTTCCCTTTTGGGTGATAGGGTCTCATGAATGTGAGCCATCATCTGCTGCCTTCTTAGACATATTAGTAGGAGTGCAGATCACATTCAGAGGATCCAGGACTCATTTGGCACACAAATATTGTATAAGGGCATTCATAAACAGCACTTAACCTACTGTACACAATAGCCACTTCAAGACATTGTTCTTGTTACATAGCTTAACTGAGGGGGATTGAATATTAACAATCACAAAACAAATGGATACCAATAATATTTGTAAATACTACCACTGCTTTCTAAATATGTGTGCACCTTCAAATTCTGATTTTGAAAACTAATCAGAAGAGAGGTAGAACTTTTTAAAGATTTATTTATTTTCTTTGGAAAGGCAAATATACAGAGAGGAGGAGAGACAGAGAAGATCTTTGTCCACTGATTCACCCCCCCCCCAATAACTGCAATGGCCAGAACTGAGCCTATCTGAAGCCAGGAGCCAGGAGCTTCTTCTGGGTCTCTCACATGGATGCAGAGTCCTAAGGTTTTGGGCAGATCTCAACTGCTTTCCCAGGCCACAAGCAGGGAGGTGGATGGAAATTGGGATCACTGGGATATGAACCATCACCCATATGGAATCCATATGCATGCAAGGTGAGGAGTTTAGCCACTAAGCTACCATGCTGGGCCCGAGAGGTAGGACTTTAAGAACCATTGGGCCATGAGGGAAGAACTCTTATGAATGAGATTAGTGTGTTAAAAAGGTCCTAGAGAACTGTGTGGTCTTTTCCCTAACACCAGGACACAGCCAGAAGGTTCCCTTCATGAACCACAGAATGGGCATTTCCTGGCTACTAAATACTCAAGCACCTAGATTTTAGACTCCTTGGTCTCTAGAAACCCAAGAAATGAATTTTTTGTTTATACACTGTGCAGCTGAGACAGTTTGTTACAAAAGACCAAATAGAAGAGGCCAAATATAAAGGACAGATACATATTTCAAAAATAAAAATTTAATGTAGGCTAAAACTTAGTGATTAGGAAAAGAAAGTAGCAGAGTTTGGAAAGACTGGTAGGCATAGAGGATGATGCTATTCATAGGTTAAAAAGATGAATAGTGCTTAAGGAAAAACAGAATTGGAGTGAGGAAAAGAAATGATGTGTCCATTTTTGTATGCAAGTCTGTGAAACACCTAAGAGTCCATTGTGCAATTGGGCCTATAAAATAGCGAGATCTGGAGACATCAAAGAATGAAATAGATTTGCTATGAGCGGACTGTGGATAATGGTTCAAAACATCTCCAGCAATAGAGCGTAACATTAGTGGGAGAGTCTCCTCCTGCCTTCCATGGTAGTTCCAATAGGCAGGGTATACAGCAGATCGTTATCAGTTCACAAAATGTAAAAGCAATTTTGCCTAATTTTGCTACATTTCAGCATGTGTTCATACTTTGATCCTTCAATTGTAACAAAGGTTCAAGTTTGTCAGGTTTCTCATTTGCCAGGGTTTTGGAGTTTTGCACCTGATATCACTTGTGTATTAATGTTGGAAATGTGAATGAGTGAAAAGTGTCATCTGTAGAATACTTTTGCCTACTCTTGCATTACCTCCAAGTTCTGAAAAGGAAAAACGGTGTACTTCAAAAACAGATGGACTTGGGGTTTATTTCTAGGCTTTCCGCTGTCCTCCCAGCCAAGACAGACAAGCTGTTTAATGTCTCTGAGCCATAGTTTTCTGATCTTCAAACAACAGGTAAGATTGCCATGTGAATTAGGAAGAGATAACATAAAACGTGACTTAGTGTCTAGCTCATAGGAAGTTCTCAGTAAATCCGGCATTGGCATTGTGGAAGTCCATTTACAAGGTGACAGATCATTTTGCTCCAAGTCTTTCATCAGCATCTCCTAAAACCACAACTCTTGACTGAATGGAAGGAAGAGGAAAAGGAGAATTAAATAGGATTTTTGGTGGACAGTAGTCACTGTAACCCCAAGCAGATAGAACATTTGTCTAGAATGACGCTATAATCCATGGGCATCTAGTTTGCTTATGTCATAAATGTTCTACACCAGTTTGCTTACCTAGAGTGAATTCCTGATTAATTGAATTCTGCAAGCTGAGACAAAGTGAAAATGACTTAAGCCAAATTGGCAGCTTCTCTAGCTAACTCCACCAGGAGAGCTTCTCCTTGTTAGGGTAAATGGGGTCAACATGAAGCAGTCCCACCTTAAGACTTTTGGGACTCTGATTCATCTCCCTGATAGAAAGTGCAATGACTTCTCTGCTTATTACACCATATTTTGTTCTGGCTATCAGTGAAGCATGCTAAGCAGTTTTTGTGTTTATAGTCATGGCTTTGATTTTTGAAGAATGTGATGGGAACAAAGAATTCTAATGCATACAGAGAAGAAACTTTTTGTTTCTTCATTATCAGTTAAGTTTGGCAGATATTTTCTGTTGCAATATCCAGAAAGTGTTTGATTTTTGAGGATGTTACCACAAAGTAGACCAGAAAGAAAACTGAATGATAATATTGAAATACCTAATTCTTTTTCTTTGCATGACTCCTGGACATGACTCCTGGAACCCAGTGAATGCCATGTTGCTTGTGCATAATCAATGGTGGTTTGTTGATTGAAAGGCATTAGTAATGAGCTTTGGGTCCTTCCTTATTTTTATGTGATTATCATACTTGATGTTTTCTCACTGTTTTGTTTCCTTTCATGTGTCTGTTTGCATTAGATATCACACATACAGTTGTAGATTAAAGAATTAAAAGATAAATTTTTTATGGAACAAGAACATTTTTAAATCAGTACAGTTGGTTTACAATGTGCATTTCCCATTGGCTTTTTGAGAGCCCCTTATACAAGTATTTATTTATAAATGAGCGAACAACCTCAACACACACACACACACACACCTCTTCTGATGCTTCTTTCTCACAGCAGAGCTTCAGTGCTGGACTTCCCTGCTGCCCAATCCTAACCTGGCCTCCTCCTCTACTCCTTTGTTAAGTGATCTCTTTTCAAACTATGAACTCTAAGAGAATAAAGACTGTGTCTGACTCATCTCTGTGTCTCCAGTGCCCAGCACAGAACCTGCTAAGAGCTTGTCCTGTGTTATTTTAGTTTCATTTGTGAGAGAATCTGAGATTTTGGGTAATGTTGAATTCCAGGGCTTGATGTTCCAGAGCCTGATACATGAGCTTTTGGGCTCCTTCTCCTATCCTTTCTATATCCTAATTTTTCTTGTACTTGCTCATTGATGAGTCAAGTCCCTTGAATGAATACATACCTATCTTTTTAAAATGAAATTTCAAATGAAAAAAAAGCATGAATTTTGGAATAATAATAAGTGTCAATGATACAGATTTATGCTGGTTTAATTCATATTTAATGAACACCTACCATGAACCAGTCATATTTGATCCTCATGATTAGTGTTGGGTAGTAATATAAATATTATTCCTATTTTACAACATAAATAAAGTTAAGACTTACAAAAGTTAGGTAAAACTCAGAACCATACAATGACTTAATGGCAGGCCATAAAGCAGCCAGACCAGTGGCAGGACAGAAAATTGACAATTCAATACAACTCAACAAAATTTTCCAGCTTCTTAGTTTCTTGATGACCTTTCTTCCGTTTCTCTGTTTTTCCAAGGTGTTAATTTAATTTGTAATCACAAAATTCTAGCATACCAAATAACTTGTTAAAATTATAAAGGCAGTATCTGTTTTTATTTATTTCCTACATGAAGGTGTTCCTTCTTTGGACCTACATCCACTCAACCTAGTATCTCAAAATATAGTGCTCTAGCTCTAACAATGACTTTTGAAAATATTATCCTCCTCCTCATTATTATTGCTATATTTAACAATTACCCTGCAATTGTTATCATCACTAGAATATTTTGCTGTTAGAATCAATCAAGAGATCTGGGAAGAATTGGCAGTATAAGTAATTAAGTACATTAATAAGTAATGTAATACTGCCTAAAACTTGTTTCTATAATATTTGCGAATATTGATGACCTGTTTCAAGAGCTTTCAATGAACAGCTACTTAAATCCAGGGAACAGTAAAATTCCAGATCTGATATCATGGGTGTACAGTCTATGCATTTCCAAAGAACTCTGCAATTGGAAGGACCCAAAACTCAGTTTAATGCACTGCTATCATTTCCTTGAAATTCTTTAACAATTTTTTTCTCTTTATTTTTATGATACAGTTTCACAGGCTCAGGGATTTCCCCTCTCCTGCTTCAAATCCCCTCCCTCCACTGACTTTCCCTACATTATTGCAATAGTATATTCTTCAAAAACAGTCACAAGTCTGTCATTCTGCTATTCAAGTGTATCCTGACATTGTAGGTATAGAGAGTGCTAGAATGCCCAGCATCCTATCGTCAAGATGTAGTTAGTGGTTTCAATGGGAGTTCATATTTTATTCAGGAGTAGAGATGCATCCTACAATGTATCTTCACTTCCTGGCATGGTAGTCTATTACACAGTTCCTCTGCATGAATATATGTGCATGCAGGTTTACCTATATAGTTATTGGAGCTTCTGTACAACAATCAATAAAGTGAAGAAGCAACTCAACAGAATGAAAGAAAAGCTTTGCACACTACATAACAGAGAAGGGCTAATATCCAGGATTTACAAGGATCTTCAGAAATGCAAGGACAGCAAGACAACCCTGTGATGAAATGGATAAAGGAAATGAACAGACATTTTTCAAAAGAATAATTCAAATGGCCAATAGACATATTTTAAAAAAAATCTCAAGCTTCATAGTTATCAGGAAAATACAAATAAAAACCACATTGAGGTTCTACCAAACTCTGGTGAGATTGGCCTACATTCAAAATTCAAAGAACAACACCTGCTGGTTTGAATGTTGGGAGAAAGGTACCCTCCTTCACTGTTGTTGAGAGTGTAGGTTGGTACAACCACTATGTAAGTCAGCATGGAGAGCACTAGAGAACTGAAATTGGTCTCCAGCATGACACAGCTATCCTACTTCTGGGAATAAGGAAATTAAATTCTTAATTTTTTTTTTATACCAAGAGACCTACATATTCATTTTTCACTAGGCCACACAAATTATGTAGTGAGTCTTGAAAGAAGTTGATTCAAAGCCAAAAAGAGCTTGAAGGAAACAAAACAGCTGAGAATGAAGTAGAATTAAGTAATTGCTGCCTTATATAAATCTTTGTGCTTAGCAGAAGCTTTCCACATACACATACCTCTATGGAAGCCTTACAGTAGGCAGTAAAGATGAAGTCGAGACTGACTGGCACTCCTATGGATACCGTTATAACCTCTTTCTTTCCATTCTTCCAGCAAGACCTGTTTTCCTGACCTTTGTTGGGACTCTCTTTTGCTCTTCAATGTTTTTCTTTCTCTCATTAGCTTGATAATTCCCGGCAGGCAACCTCCCACCCCAAGCTTTAAAGCTTTAATACTAAGGTTTTAGACTATTTTCACTATTTTATCAAAACTTTTTTGTGTCCTCAATTCTCAGGGCACACACCCAAAACTAAAATTTAGGTTATTTAGCTAAAATAACTAATTTCTAATATTTTAGAGGTCTTGTTTGGTCAAATGTGAATACCAGAACCTATAAGGAGCCCTTATCTTTGAAACGCTCTCCATATGGATTAAAATTATATAGTGATAAGAGTCAAGTCCCCAACCTCCTGTTTTTTTTTTTTTTTCACCTTTCAAGATCTCTAGAGCTCACATTTGTCTGAGGATGGGGGCATTTCCTCACACAAGAATAAGATGTCTGTACCCTAAACCTTTTTAAAAAGTATGTCCTGAACTCCTTATTATCTACCTGTTAATGAAATGAGAAATTTTGTTAAGTGATTCTTTTGGACAATTACTTGGAGAAATACAGTTGATCAGTTCCTCTGTAAATTTTAGGACTTGTTACTGAATCAATATTTATCCAGAGGAAGTCATACTTGGACAAGACTGTTTTGAATTGTTTTGTCAGATAATATGTTTGGCTTTTACTGAGATCTGTATGAACAGCTCACCAAGGGGCAACATAAAAGACAGTCTTAAAAATATGTATTTGTTTTTTTGCTGTTGAGAATTTTACTGACAACATTACAATTTCTCTCCATATAGCTACACCTGAGTTTATTGCAGGGAATATGTTTTGTTTCATTAAGTTAATTTAGGTATTTAAATGCAATGTATGTATACATGCATATTATGTATTTATAGAAAACTCAAAGTTCATACCCTAACAGTGACTGTGACCCTTCATGATCTATCAGCACTGGGCTTTTCATGCTTCATAAGTTGTCAGTGAGAACTTAGATGATTCTGTAGGCAGTAGGCAATTTGTCACTGCTTGGGGATATTGAAAAAAGATGCCAGCAGTTTAGAGTTGGGTGTCACCTTTAGAATCAGTTATAGTTCTCATATTTAAAAATCTTTGTTTTTTTTTGAAAAAACATCTTTTATGAACACAGGGCAGTTACCATTCATGTATAATAGCATAATGAAGTTTCTTTAGAACTCAATGCCCTTCCCCAAGAATCTTTAGCATATAATTAAGGAGAAACATTTTTTCATAACTATACACTGCTACAAAACAGGCAAAAGATAGGTTGTTTATTTAATATCTGCTTCTCATGTTTAGCTTCAACTGGGCAGACAAAGGAATCCTAATGAATTCTTCATAGTTACTTGAAACTCTGATGGGCTAGGGTCTCCACAAAATGCTTTTCATTTGCTTAATCTTCACAGCACAGCAAACCTGTGGCCTAGATAACATATTTATCTAAAGATGAATAAACAGAGCCTCTGAAAGTTTAAGTGATTTCCCTGAATTGACACTCAGCTTGCAAATGAGGGAGCTGGTTGCAAATATGTTTTTCTTTGTTTCTCGAAAATCTGGCCCTTGTGAAGAAAGTGCAGAGTAGAAAGAAGGGGGCTCTTTGTTGTCGAAGGCATTGGATCTGCTGAGGATAGGTTGCCTCTCATCTGAGAACAAACACTGGATATTGTAATGTGCAATAGAGTGGGGTAAAAGAAAGAAAAGTAATATTGACTGAACATATGCAATATGCTAAGAATTATGATGAATTCTGTCACAAATGTCTTATAATTTAATCTTCCCTATAATCCTTAGTGATTCCTTTTAAAAGGGAGAATTTGAATCTCAAAGAGGTTAAAGAACTTCTCCAAGCAAGGTAGCTCATAAGTGCCATAGCCAGCAATGAAACCACTTGTCTAGACAGAAAGTGGCACCTACTGGCATGTGTGTGGCCTGGATAGTGGAACTGGTTGGGTTAAACTAGGCTTCAGTGCCCATTGACATGTATGAAAACTTAATGGGATGTGGGACAGACTGGACCAATCTGCTGTACTTATAGGCAGGCATGAGAACCAAGGCAGGGGGCAGACCTGGTGATGGTTATTATGGATTGTTCCAACTAGGTTGCAGTTACAATTGGTTTGCATGGCAGCCGAGTGTGTGGTGGGCAGGATTGGGCTGGACTGCAACATCCATTGGTTTGTATAGAAGACAGGGCTGGAGGCAGAACTGGCCTAGCAATTGCAACCACCAACATATGCATACTCTGATTTGGGTGATGGATTGTGCCAGACCCTGTACTGGTAAGCACGCACAAGAATCAGGACTGAGGTCACCTCAATTAAACTGCTGGACTAGAACTCGAACTATGAAGAGATTAACAGGTTCCATGGTCTGACCGTGGAATGCATGTCTCAGAGCTAGACCTCCTCAGTGACTCAAATGAAGCAATGAACAGTATATGTAGGCGTACAAGGAGGATATGGCAGTACACTGCAGTCTGCAGAGAGAGTACAGTCTCTATAAGAGAGTACAGAACAAATCGATCAACTATCCCAGCCAAGTGTTGGCAGTGAATATCTGCCCAAATGGAGACTAAGGTCGACCATGTCAGTCAGTGGATTCTGGAGAGATTTTATTGTGCTTTGAATGGCGATACTGGCAGTAATTCAGAACAGTTGAACTATTCAAACCACTTGAGCAGTGCCCGTGTAACATACCCCACATTGGGAACCCTGGGATGGTAGGGAGACTAGGTAGAGCTTCTCCCTTTGTCTCTTCTCTTCCTCCAGATACAGGAAAGAAAAAAGAGAATGTGGGAACAATGGTCTTCCCCACTTTCCTGTAGCCCTTGACCCTTTGCACCCTAAACTATGTAAAGATCATCAAAATAATAATAATAATAACAATAATAATAATAATAATAAAGAAGACATAAAAGAATATTGGTGACCACAAGATTGTGGAATAGCAGACCAATGTGACATTCTCAGAGCTGTGCTTTTATGCAGTTTGTTAGGTATCCTTATATAATAGAATAAATTTAACAGAAGACACACATGCACAAAAGAAACCACTTGTTCATGGTGGCAATGTTTGTGCTTACCCTGTCACATTACTCTGGAAAGAAACTGAGGAAGTGGGAGCAATTTTACACAGAACATTTCACAGAAGAAAGACTGAACCAGTAAGCAGCAGCGGGGAAAGGAAAGGAAACATAAATTTAATTCTTGATAGATTCATTTTTTTGATTTCCAAGTTTCAGTTCATTTCAGCCCAAGAACAATAGGTTCTGGACATTAAAACACTTTGAAGCCTGTAGCTATTTGAGAATGTGTCTGAGATGTAATCAAGGTGACCTTCCTGCAGTTTATTTTAAAATAGAACCAGTGAACTTTAATAGCTATCTTTGGGCCAGATATTTGTTACCTACAATGCTTTGTATTGGTCTAGTTAAGATTCTCTGACTGTCTTGAAGGGAAGAAAAGAAAAAAAGAAAAAAAAACTAAAATGTTTGGAAGCTATTCTTAGATTGTGAGACAAGAAGCTTTTCTCTTACCTACAGCAATAAACATTTGTATAGGATTTCAAAGAGAAGTGAGAGATTGTTGCTAGATTGGTTAGTGGGAGGCAAGCCAAATGTGTTGTTTAACACACTGTCTGCACCAAGCTTTCTTGGTATTCAAGTGACCCGTAACAAGTGATCAACAAGGAGAAGGGAGTTGTCAAACCAACTGCTCTTTCCATGTAGTCACTTCTGTCAGTTCTGCTGGGAACACAAGTATTTCGTCTATTTGAGGACTGTGGTTATTTCTGTATGGTAAGTTTTTTTCTTTGGTTTTGCTTTATTATATCTGTATTGAATCCTATTCCTAAATAAACCACATAAGAATCATGTGTCTGTATAAGCCTCACATGCATCATACATTTTTATGAACAGGTTGTACCATTTGGCCTATGTATTTATCTATCTATCTATCTATCTATCTATCTATCTATCTATCTATCTATCTATTTATCTATCTCCTCACCTCTTTCTTGGATGTTAAAAGAGTACCATGGTAAAACTGTGGGAAAATTTGGAGTTTTTAGTGTTTCTTACAATGCTAATTTTCTGTGTAAACTTGGTAAAGTTACTGTTATTTCAATGACCAACCTTGACACTCATTATTTTGGAGAAAATTTGACTATGCTAAGGCCTTAGTGACAGATCAGGAGATTGATTCTGCCTGGCTCAGCGGCAGTGGTGAGAAACAAAGGTTGAAAGGTAGATTGGAATCCAGGTCATGGGGTGAAATTTGCTAGAAAATCTCTCCTTCTTGTGGCTTTGTGATACCTCTTTCAAAAGGAGAGACAGATTTGTGTAGGTATTAAAAAAGAAGGGAAGTGGGGTTTCTCATAAAATAGAAAATGGAAGTTAGATATTTTAAAAAATTAATGTTAAAATTGATTAGAGAAGAGAAATGCAAAATCGTCTTTAAAACTATTACCCATATCCACAGGACGGACTGGTTAATTAATGCATTTGAAGAAGATTGGATTGATCCATTGTAGATGCTAATCCTCTGTGTCATAGAAAAGGGAGGGTGCAGCAGCACTGGCCAGGTCTCTTAACTTGGAAGCCCTGACTTGAGTGCCGAGTGCTTTAAATCTATTTTAGCAGTCAGTTATGGCAGAGGAGAGACACTGCAAAGATTGCAGTGAGGAAGTTAAACTCAGTCTAGCAAGTAATTTTGATATTTACTTTGTGACTGCTACTGAGGTTTAGGCTGACAAGGAGATGCTACAAGACAATGTTAAAACTATTTTACTAGGAAAAATGACTTTTAATAAAACCAGCTCCTCTGGTATCTAGCTGTGTAACTTTGGTCAAGTCACTTCATGCATCCGAAACTCAGTTTTTTGATTACTTATCCAATATCACATTCACAATTCCATGTGCCCTCTTACACATTATCCCTCTACATTGCTGGATTGCTTTTGTCAAAATCATATTTTTGCCTATGGTGTTTCCCTCATCCTCAGTTTACAGGTGCTGCCTAGTCTTCCCTGTTATTCTCCACCATCTGGATTCCTGGTGACTTCCAGTTTTTTTTAAAAAAATATTTATTTATATTTTTATTGCAAAGTCAGATATGCATAGAGGAGGAGGGACAAAGAGAAAGATCTTCCATCCAATGATTCACTGCCCAAGTGACCGCAACGGCTGGTGCTGTGCCTATCCGAAGCCAAGAGACAGGAACCTCCTCCAGGTCTCCCACATGGGTGCAGGGTCCCAAGGCTTTGGGCCATCCTCCACTGCCTTCCCAGGTCACAAGCAGGGAGCTGGATGGGAAGTGGAGCTGCCAGGGTTAGAACTGGCACCCATATGGGATCCTGGCATGTTCAAGGCGAGTACTTTAGCCACTAGGCCATGTCTCGGGCCTGTGCCGTCCAGTTTGAAGTCCAGATTTGCCAGACTCAGTCACAGACCTGACAGTCCCTTGACTTTCTCTGCAGCCAGCATGTTTAGCTTGGTCACAGACTTCCATATAGGTTTCTCAGGTTCCAGAATACTATGCACCAAACAACTGCATCCTTTCTTTGCCATTAGATAGCTGAAAGAATTTCGTAAATGGGAAAATGCATGTAACTAATATAATTTCAATAAGTGGAAGTAGAATCAGTAGGGAGAAACAATGGAAATCTACAGCTTGAGGTTTCTAGTAATTAGTGCCATTAAAGACTGATTGAATTTCCTTGTAAAGTAATGAACTATCTATCACTAGAGGTACTCAGTCAGAGAATGAATGGCTCCTGATCACAGGAAGACAATTTTTGCCTTAGAGGAAAGAATGGATTACATGGCCTTTAAGATTTTTCCCTAATGCTAATTTCCTAGTCTTTTATGATCGCCTCAGCAGATGAGGTTAGAATGTAGAAAATGATAGGACAAAAGCTGCAATTCATTTGTCAAACTAGAAGCACATGATTTTTAGAAAAGAGCCTGTCATTGTTAACACACGGGCAGAGAGCAGGACATTCATGTGTTCATGCATGCATTCAAACATTCATTGAGTGCCTGTTATACTCCAGGCACAATACTATACTTACTAAAGAAACAGGAGAAATATAGTATATTAACAGCCAATGAAACAGTGTAGTCCAGTGTTGATAACACATATGTAAACAAATGAATATAATCTTCTCAATGCAGTAAGGGAAAGGAAAGCCAAGCATGGGGAGAGCTTGGAGGAGAGAGAATAACCTAGTGTGTTAGTTGGCAGCAGTTGGATTTGGAAGTATAAAACTTCAGCAGGATGAAAAAATGGGAATATGTTGTGCATTCTCCAGGCAGAAAAATAGCTTTAGCATAAGCATGGGATATAAAAGAGTAATAGCATGTTTGGGCAAAATTAATAAAGTAAATGATAAATGGGCTGAAGGAAGGGTAAAGCAAGAATTTAGGCTAAAAGGTGGTGGATTGGGAAAAACTGTAGCACTAGCCTCAATACAACTTTTAAATTATAGATTGTGTAGGGAGCACGTAGTGGTCTCTCATATGTGGCAGATAACTTCCCTTTTGCTTCCTCATTCCCTGTGTTTGAGTGTCTGTATTGGTTGTAGAAGAGACCACATTTTTTTTTTCTCACTACGCTCCAAGGTCTAACCAATGCTTTCCATATAAATGTGTTTCATTCTGCTTCTCTAGTTGTCAGTGGTGCAGAAACCTGTTAGGAGGACACTATGTGAGAAGAGGTTACAAGACTGACATAACCATTGTTAGTGATTGAGTTAAAGACCCAGGAGGTGATACTAGCTGGTACCAAATTCAGACATGCGTGTGCATTCAGTGTCTGCACACTGACAAAGTTTTAGCACTTATAATGATTTTATTTTTCTGACACCAGACTGTCAGTATTATACTTTAAATCTAAATCCTGACTTTTCCAGGTAGATCTTTCACATTTCCGTGATTTTTTGATCAGGCACGTATCAAATAATCTTTTGTATCTCATCTGGATGGCGAATTTCAGAATGTAGGGCAACAGAGACCCCTGTGGATTGCATTGGACAAAGATAAAGTATATTAATCTATGCATTGTATTTTAAAATTGCTATGATTGTATCCTCTATCATTAAATTAGGTACGATCAGACATCTTGCTCATATTTATACCTCCAGGACATAGAATTGATACTGGAAAAATGAAATAACTCAATATACTTATTTACTTGTAGCTCTTTAATGTTTTGAATTCCTCCTACTAGCCTTATGGACTTGAAAAATTGGATAATGATATAATGAATAATCTAGCACAGAGCTCCAAAATTATTATATTTATTCAAAATTACTATTGATTTTCTATGTATCCTTTCCTTATTAGCATTTCATTAAGAATGGTCAGAATGGTCATGTTTGTTTGTTTTTTATATAAATCCAGCTACATGTTCATATTTACATTTTAAGGAACCACTGATTGCTTCTGAGAACAATATATGATAACAGTGGGTGATCTTTCCTGTGACTTATAGGCAACAAGTACGTTGTGTCCAGAACTGGGCAAAGAGGAGGGACTCTAGTGAATGAGTGATGGGGATTCTTGAACATCATGGTTAGAATTCATGGCAACAAAGACAAATAAGTCCTGGGGGTTTATTGGGATCATAGGAGGGCCTTGGGGGTTTACATATACCAGTGTATTTAATCACAATAATAAAATGAGAGAGGACAGAAGGAAGAGAGAGAGAGAGAAAGAGAGAGAGACGACAGAAGGGAGGATTTTCTGCAGTCTGTTTATTCATCTGTAGAAAATCTCAGTATCTATTACCCACATAAAATTGAGGCTGCAGACGCTGGCTCTGGTGGTGATCACCTGAGATGTTCAAGACTTTTAACATGCAACTAAATGAATTTGTTTTAAATTTGATGTCTGTTAGTTCAGTCCAGCCTTAAATATTCCTTTTCTTCAGCTTTGTCACTATATATGAAAAATCATTTTGAAAAGTAATGTGCAAATTGATCCATCATGCAAAAAAGGGAGAACTCCCACAGAGCACAAGATAAAAAGAACAAAGATCATTTTTGTCTGTCTAGTTAGGATTTACATATGCTGGAATATTTCTCTCCAGAGATGCATAGTCACACAGTCATGGGTCTACATGTAAGTGGCAGCTGAGATAAGTTCAGTGGAGAAAAACAGAGGGAGGTCGTCTACTTTCTCAAGTGTTTTTTTAATAATAGCTGTATGCCACTAAACTTATATAATGGCAATTAATGATGGTGCCTCTTGCTGATAACTTCAGACAAATTAGAATAAATGACTTTCCTGTATCATGATTAGGATTGCGTTTACTAACCTTCAAAAATGCTTCAACAACAAGTATGTCTGATACTGCCTTTATTCATTACTCAACTGTTCAATCCTAAGACTTTCTGGCCAAGAACCCAAGCATTATTTAGAAAAAGAAGTTTAGTGTGGTGTACTGTACTGTGCTCAGACTACCAGCAAATGGCTGCAATTGCCAGAGCTGAGCTAATTGAAAATCAGGATCCAGGAGCTGCTTCCAGATCGCCCATGGAGGTACACGGTACCAAGGCTTTGGACCATCCTCTGCTTCTTTCTCAGAACATAAGCAGGGATCTGGATCAGAAGCAGAGTGCACAGGACACAAACCATTGCCCATGTGGGTTGCCAGCACCAACAGGGTGGAGGATTAGCCTTTTGAGGCACTGTTCTCCTCTTTCCTCCTTAATTATTACTTTTTGAAAGTTAGAGTTGCAGAGAGGAGGCGTAGAAAGAGATCTTCTATCGACTGGTTCAGTTCCCAAATGGCTGCATGTGCCAGGGCTTGGCCCATCAGTAGCCAGGAGCTTCATCTAAGTCTCCCTCATGTGTGAAGGAGCCCAATCACCTGAGTTCCCTTTCTTTTTCAGACTCATTTGCAGAGAGATGTGTCAAAGGCAGAGTGGCTGGGATCTGAACCAATGTCTGTATGGGACATCGATGCTGCAGGTGGCAGCTTACCCAGCTTTGCCATAGTGCTCATCCTCAATCTTTTTACAAAACCTGCTCTCTAAGGGCAAATACATAACAATGCAAAGACCTCCCATTAGACTGACTCCTCAGACTCTATAATCAATAAAACCTATACTCATAATCCATCCATCATTAGCACAAATCTATTAAGCAGAGTCAAATCATGTTCAAAACATAGCAGATGGTAAGTAGGTAACTGAATTATTTCCTAATTTATTTTCCTCCTGGCCTTTGTCCCCATCCCATCCTTGCTCTCCACTGGCTAGCATAACCAAATATTTTCCAAATAAATCATTTACATTATCATGAGATATCCTGGATGCATCCCTATAACTGGAATTTCAAAGATCCTACTAGAATATTTTTGTCTGTTTGTCTCCCCTATTAGGCTTGTAACACTCAGAGTAGAGAATCTTAATCATCTGTGCCTCTAGCCAAACAAAAAAAATGTAGAATCTTACTTAATAAATGACTGTTAAGCTGAATTGAATCTAGAAACTTGAAGAAAGGTGGTTGGCATACAAAGTGAATGAAGCCTAAATTCTTGAGCGTGCCTATACAGGCTTGAGACACCAGACTTATCTGCTCTGATTGGCTGCACAGATGATCAGAGCCATGTGTATCTGTTCTGGAGGCAATACCTTGGGATGTGGAGCTAGAGAGATTCCAGTCATTGCAAGGTAAGGAGAAGTCTTTTGAAGGAGGCATGTGTGCTGAATTGTCCAAATCTAAAATCTTTCACTCACTTAAATCTCTAAGGTGCTTAAGTTGCAGGAATACATGTATTTCAAAAAACAATATTAAGTAGACAGCATCTTTCTTCTCATTAATGAGCCAGTCATAAAGCTAAATGTGACCACGACAGGGCCTATTTATTATCTATTGCATACAATTCACAAGTGGCTTTGGTAATTAGCACATTGTGTTATTAGTATTATTTCTCACATGATATTTTATCTGCATTATTAGGGGCAGGGGCAGTAGTAAACATAGATAAAGCTTAGTCCTTCTTAAGTATATAGTAGATTCTGTTAGAATGAATGAGTGAAATTCACAAAGTGATAATAAATACAATGTCTAGAAAATGAGACTGTTGTTTTATGAAATGATAGAATATTAAATAAAAATAAACATTTTGTCATATGTGTTTTTAAAATGGGTCCCTATTAAAAAACATTGATAAAAGAAGAAAGGAAAGTATATGCATGTATAACTTTGTAATTAACCTAGTTGCTGTGCATTAATAGACAATTTGATTATAAGACAGTATGATAGATTATATAGTTTTTATTTTTCCAGGAAGTAAGAAACGTACCAGATCATCAGGGAATAGGTTTTTGCTGGACAGTGATTTCTCATTCAGGACTTTAAACAGCGCCAGATTAAATAATGCAGTGGTTATCCCAGGAGGACAACTTTTGGCAGAAGCAGAGGTGAATGAATGGTCAGCAGTGATCTAAGAGAATATCGCAGGCCATCTTTGGATTACTAGATTCTGATGATGAATATTTGTCCTTCTAGTCTTAGTTTGGGTTGTAACAATAGAATTCAGGGTTTTACTTAACTTTAGCTTTCTTATATATGAGATAAGAACTTGTTTAAACATTTGGTTTTAGTTGCACACCATCTGAAGTTCATTTATTCTCTCACCTGGATGGCAATATCATTTCTAGAAGCTTGACCGAATTGCCAATAGAGATATTAAAGTTCAGAGTTTGCACCAGTGTGATGCCTTCTCTAAGGCCGTTTCTTTGTGAAACTTACTTGTGAAATATCTTAGGTGAAATGACAGGTGAAAGGATAAGTTGGAAGGATCACCTTTAATATCCAAAGTTCAGACTGCTAATTGTCAACTCTTCATTTGCATTTTTATTCAAAATGCATATACTAGATCACAGTGAGAGGCAAGCCTCTCTTTCTAGCCCATGTTATACTCTTCTTGGAGCTGCATACTCAGGTGTAATGCAGTGACAGATTTACCTCCATGTTCAGACTACATCACTTACTAGTTGAGTCATGAAGGAAAATCAATAAAACTCACTGAATTTTACTTTTAAGATCTTTAAAATAGGTATCAGTGTGTTACACCACATGTTTCTTTCTGATGATTGAGTGTTGTAATATATTAATGCTTCTAATCCACACCCTAATGTCACAGTTACATTTTACATGGTGACTGTCAAAGTAGTGATGATGATGATCTGTAAAGTCAGTAGTTCAGACTTATTTCAAATGGTTATTCTAAATTTTGGAAACTAGAGAATGCTATGTAAATACTCAATAAGATAATAAGTGTTTGCATCTTTGTTTATAGATCAGTTCTTACAAGCCTTTTTATAGAGATTATTATTTTACATTAATCATTTTCTTATCTGCCTTGCCCACTACACAGCGAACTTCTTCTATTCTGGACTGTGTCATCCATGATCAGTAACTGTTTGATAAATAAAGCATGAAGCTTGAAGTAATAACAGTAACAACCACTACTGCCATTATTGATACTATTTGTTGAGTTCATTCTGTTTACCAGGAACTGTGCCAGGCTTTTTCACATGTTACTTTTAATAAAATCACTGAAGGGTTATTACTCCTGTTTTACATATAAAGAACCATAAGTGTGGGTCTGTGATCCTCTTGACAAAACTGGTGACTCACTGTTTTAATTCATCTGTTTTTTTTTTTTTTTGTTATAACCTAATTTTGGTCTATTCTGTCTATTACCAAAAATATTCTGAAATTGTGGGTTGGTTGGGATGAATGAGAATGTCATTCTAACTCTACTGCTAATTGTATAATTGAAATATTTTGTTAACACTTAACTGAAAACAAGAGACATCTCAAAGAGGGTGTCCCATTCAATAACAGCAACTCAAGAGTTACTAATAAAAACAGTGGACATTTTTAAAGCAATCCATGGATATGTTGGTAGGTTGTCGTGTTTGTGTACTGGGCATGCTCTTTGACATATTTGGTCAGGTAATCTGAATGATGGTTGGAAATCCATTATCTAAAAAGGTAAGAACAGTATTTGAAAGGAAAATAATTTTATGTTGCTTCTTCTAGGATCCTACTAAAAACAAAGGAATGAAAAATAGCATTGCTGGAACAGAAACAGGATATACTTTCCCATAATTTAGAATGAAAAAGCTAGGAGAAAAAGGATAGAGTTAAAACATTCAGGACTGGAAGTAGGGATATTTATTTGTTTGATCTATTATTTGTATTGTGGATATTCGGGTCCCACATATGTTTAGTATTTTGTGGAAGTTCACCAAAAACTTTTCAAGAGGGAAGGGATAATGTTTATACTCACAAATTAAGATTATCAATGTGATATTTTTATCAACATTTTATTTTATTTTGCCATATTTCTTTCTGGAGGGATAATTTAAAGTGATTAGTGCACTTAATGTAATTAAAGATAGTTTTAAAAAACATCTTGTCCATCTCTAATAAGACCTCCCAAGAACATAAAAGTTAAGTAAGGAATACAGCATATTTTGAGCCACTTTACTAAAAACACCTTTTCACAAACTTACACTTAATGTGTTGCTCTTGTTTCTGCAGGCTGTAAGATGCACATTTTTCGGAATGTGTATGAAATGAGATAAATAGAATTCCATTAAATAGGCAAGCGCTGCATGCTCCTGTGACTATAAAGGAGCAATCTTAGTCTTTCAGTTTATTTTAAGATCCAAACCTGATGCAATTTAAGCCCTCTATGGGCTGCGGAAATATTTCTCTATTTACATGCAGAATGAAAAAGTAATGCCTAATTCTTACTATCATTTTTAAGAGATGAAATGAGTAAGTATAAGAACAATGAAGCTAACCATTGTGTCTGAACATGATACTCAGTGAAATGTAGCTTAATCTAGGCAGGGAGCCTGCACGGTCTGCATGATGACCTGGCAAGCAACTTAGAAAACTGTGGATGAATGCAACAATTCTGACTTCTTAACTGTCTCTCTTATACTTCCTGAATGTAGTTGAAGATCGTATTTTGTTAGCAACTATTTGTTGAATACGACTATAGTTCTAGGTCTAGGGTACATACATCGTGGACATGTAGGAGATTCCAATGCTCATAAAGTTTATCTTCTTGAATAAGTTAACTCATCAGCCTGCTGATTTGTTTCCCTGCATTTAGTTGTTCCCCTTCATATCTATTCATTTACTTTTAGAATGAGCTTTGAAAAGAGAAATCGTGTTTCCAAAACCTCAGTGAGTTTTTCTTTAATAGTTGGATTAAATGTCCTATTTGTACACCTTCATAAACTGTTCAAAGATGACCATTTTTATTCATGCTAATAAGTTCTGTTCTTCCAAAACTCATTGTGCTACTTGCCATTCTCTAACCATGCCCTGAGCTGCTTGTAGCTTTATGTCTGATTATTGCTCATTGTTGAACTAGGTTAGGCATTGTTCTTTCTTTAACACAGTGTCCTTATTTAGTGCTTCCAATTGGCAGTATTAACAAAAGTAGAATATCAGGAAAGAAACAGAAGAAGATCCTTCTCTAGTCCTTCCCCATTACACTGTGTTCATCTGGATCCTTCATTGCAGACTTGAAGTAATAGAAGCTCAGCAGAGTGACACAAATTAGAAATATGAATCATTCCTTTTAACAAATATACTTGAATAAAATAATAATAAAGTTGTACAGTTACAAAGTTGCTACTTCATCTATAATTCCTTTACACTTTGATGGTCTGTTACTTAACTTCAAAACATTGTTTAAGTTTCATTTCCAACTCATTTACATGAACCGATGTAACTTTGAGATAGTATACATTTTATTTCATTTCCTCACATTTTATTAACATAAATTTAGGGATCAGTGTTGTGGTGCAGTTTGCTAAACTGGTGCCCACAGTGCTAGCATTCCACACCAGAGTGGTGTCAGTCCCAGCTGCTCTGCTTCCAATCCAATTTCCCAGTGATGCCTTTGAAGGCACATGATGGTGAATGAAGTACTTGGCCCTGTGCCACTCATGCAGGAATCCTAATGGAGCTCTGGGGTCCAGCCTTTGGTATGAATCATCTCCAGCCATTTCAGCCACTGGAGGGATCAGCCAGCAGATGGAAGGTACTACCATTCAAATAAATAGAGAATTCTTTTAAAAATATAAAATAAAAAGTAAAGTTTAATTATGTCTACATAAGGTATATACCATGATACAATAAAAACATGTTTAATGAGGCAAATTAACATTTTATTTTAAGAACATAATGATACTTCTCATCTTAGATTCTAACTCTCCTCTATTTAAAAAAAATTTCTTTTAACTGCTGCTATGACATACTTTCAATGTTCTTTATAATTATGAGCTAAACCCTCCACTAAATAAAGAATGCAACAAGCAATAAATAGAAAAGCACTGTCCCTTAGGAATATAGTAAGGACTGTGAATGGTAATCAAATCTCAATGTGTCTATCTCAAGTATATAGCATTTTTTGGGAGTCTCTATGTTAAAACAAACAAGGAAACATGTGTTTGTCTTTTGAGGACTGGCTTATTTCACTAAGTGAAGTAGTCTCCAATTGCATATAGTTTGTTGGAAAGGACATGAATTCATTCTATTCCACCCTGGACATATACCACAAAGTCTTTTTCAGTCATCCATTGATGAACATCTGCATAGATTCCATATCTTAGCTGTTAGGAATTGAACTACTATAAACATGTTGCTGTGGAGTGGGGTAGGGCATACAGATAACTTCTTCATGTACTGATTTTCTTTGGGTAAATTTCCAAGCATGAAATGGTATGGTCATATGGTAGATCTATTTTCAGACTTCTGAAAATACTGTCTTCCATAATGATTTTACTCATATATATTCCACAATCAATGTATTAGGGTACCTTTCCCCCACATACTTGTTATTTTTTGTTTAATTGATGTAACATTTTAAATTGCTGGAATGTAAGTATCAGTGCTGAATTAAATAGTTTCCAAGATTGCAAGCATCTCTCTAAGGACCCAATGTCTAAATTTACTGCTTTTCTTTTTCTCCTGCCCTGGCACTCCTCCTAATAGGACTGTCTGCTTAGTTGTTTTACCCAGAACTGACTCACTCTGAGCTTCTGGTAATGAAAATGATCTTCATCTGGTTTTCTTGGAAAATAGCTTCAGAGTTGAGTGGGGGCGTGTAAGTGTATGTGTGCGCACATGTGCGTGCCGGCATGCATGTGTGGATTCAATACGAACTGGGTCTTGACATATCACGAATGTGTTTCTCTCCTTCGAAGCCAAATCAGGCATGGTCCTGTTCTGGGGTTCTTTGGAATAATGATTTGAATTAATTTTGTTTTTATAGCTTTCAGTAAATCTGCTCATTACTCATAGAAATAACCAGCAGCTTTATAGCAGAAATGCTGTTGCAGATAAGAAAGATCTTCAGGAGTGATGTCAAATTCAAGGATTTCCCCCTATTGGCCAGTTATCAAGAACAGGTTCTCTCTGATTCAGGTGTCCTATATCTACAAAAGGAACTGCTCTGCTAAACTCCTTATTTTTATTTTGTTGTTGTTGTTGTTGTCATTGTTGAATTCCTCTAATTTCCAGAACTTCTGTTGGTTCCTACTGTGTAAAGAGTGTCTGCAAAGCTGGAGAGGCTAGGTTGGGGAAAGGTAGGGATGGCGCCATACTTCTGAATAGGACCTAAGATGTTACAATGAGAAGGCCACGTTACCTATAAGAATTAGGATTTTTTTAATGATGAGAGATAAATATTCAGCTGGTACAGCTGAGAGGAGAAAACGTCGATTTTTAAGTCAAAGAAGTGATTTGTTTTGTGACCTGACTCCACTGCTTTGTAGTGGTATGCCTTGGGACAAGATACCAGCTTTCTCTAAACCATATCTCCCTCATATACAAAGCAAAATGAACTTGGGGGTATGTTATACACTTAAAAATTAGACGGAATTATATTCTATGATTCTTTAGAAAAAGTCAAGGAGTGTGGTAGACAATCTAAAAATGACAGCTGTTATACTGACTTATGATAATAGTGTGATGAGAAGTAAGGGAGAGGTTAGGGTGGCATAAGAGAAACAGAACATCAAGTGGATGCATGGAGAAACCAAGGGACTATTTAGTGAAAACGAATGTCTCTTTTCTGTGGTTGCTGGCTTTCCTTTGGAACGGGAGCATGAACTCCATGGAATACCATCCTGGTTTGATCCCTCTCCAAGAAACATCAATCTGCATTTTGATCAGCCAGTTTCTTTTCCACGTCAGTCTTACTCATCAGTTCTGCTAAACTAATTGGATATTCATAGAACGATGATAAGATTTAGATACTGCCATTGAGATATTCCACACTTAGTAAGTATATCTGGAATGATGTATCAACAGAGTGGTCACTTGAACCCACATGATTTGCCTCTGCCCAGAGTGTTCTGTGACCGTTCCTAAATCGTATTTTGTTCTTGCCAGTTGAATTTCTTTAAATAAGAATATCTGTAGGAATTATGCCAGTTTCCCTTTCTGCACACCACACACATCTTGAGATCACCAGTTCTCCATAAGTGACGCAAAATGGAGGGAGTCGTGATGCACTAGCTGTGTCTGTTTCTTCACTTCCCATTCTTCCCGCATTTTTCTCTTTCCTTACCTTTCAAAGCCTGATGATCTGAGAGTTGTTTATCAAATATTTTTCTCCCTTGATTCCATTTCTCCTTTTGCAGTCTCCTTTTGGGTGATCTATTGATTTCTTCATTCTTACAATGAAGGGCCCAGAGGCAGACACTGAAATTCTAAAGCCTCTTCACAAAAGGAGAGGTGAAGCCAACCCTATGTCACTTTAAGTGTTCTATTTCTATTAACTCAGCAAAATAAAATGTATAAGGGAAGCATTAGGGAAGGGAATTGTATTCTGGAAGAATCAAAGCATATATATATTGTAACTGCAGAGATACAAAAGAGAAATGGAGAAAAAAATTAAGAAAAGCTGGCAATGTAGGGAGCAATCATAACAATGATAGCTATCATTGCCCAGAAGATTTGTTTTGTAAGTAAATCAGGAAAAAAAAAAGGGTTGGAATAAACCCATGGTTCCCTCCTAAAGTGAAGGTACAGGGTCTTATTTACCATGTTTGTAAATATTAATATTATGCAACAAATATAAGCAACATAAAATGTAACATGTAAAAGGATACATAAAGGAATTTTTAGGATCACTTAGTACAATCCCTCAGTGGTCAGGGAACAGGCTCTTGATTCACAGGGGAGCTCATACCCATCTATCATCACTCTAGTAGGGCATTCTGGAAAAGAGACCCATGCCAGGGTTTTTTGGCTCCCAGTGAAATTATCTTTCTAAACACCATTTCCATACTCCCAATCAGGCTCTACTTTACTAGTGAAAATGACCCTTTACTACTGAAAGACCGAGTTTTTCATGCAGTTGCTACAGATTGAAAATATTTACCAGAGTCTTGGGGAAATATGAGAATTAAGTGGAAAATCAATAAGCACTAAATATAGATGGATGGAGGTTGTTTAAGGGTCATAAGTGACAGTGGAGAAGAGAATCAAACATATTTATGAAGAAAAAGTCTATGCTTCCCTCCTCTGTGTCCTTGAAGGAGGAAATGAAAGACTTTTAAGAAGTAATTTTAGTAATAATTTTAAGCCATGAAGAAATAAGAATTTTGAGAAAGTTATTCAATCAAAATCATAGTTTGATGAGGAGATAAGAACCTCAGGAAAGAAGTTGGTTTGGCCCCAGAGCAGGAAACCTTGTTCTTTTCAAGGACCATCTGGAAATTTATTCCATCATACAAAATTATCAGCTTAAAATTAACCTGCTGGATGTGGCACTACGGCATAGTAGGAGAAGCCATTGTGCTGCAGTTTATAGCTGTAGCATCCCATCTCAGCAATGTGTCGAGTCCTAGCTGCTCCACTTCTAATCCATCTCCCTGCTAATGCACTTGAGAAATCAGGAGAGGATGACTCAAGTGTTTACACCTACATGGGAAATGGAAAGGAAAATCCTGGCTGTAGACATTGCAGCCATTTGAGAAGTAAATCAGCAGATAGGAGATCTGTATTTATCTCTCTTTCTGTAACTCAGCATTTCAAATAAATAAATAAATAAATAAATAAATAAATAAATACCTGATATGCATTTATTGAATTTCCAGTTCTATCTGTGATTGCTCTGGCATGGCCAGATCAAATGATTTTATAGGTTTTATATGGCCTGCAGGCTGGACATACTCCACCCCTAGATCTTAAACTACAGGTTATATGCTAATGTCTTAATGCTCACAGTATGGAAGAATCATCCAACACAAAGCCATTGTAGGGTGTTCCTGCCTCAGTAGTTGTTCCCTAGCATAAGGCAAGCATCAGACAATAAAAGTCTCAGGAGACAAGAGCTCTACCATTCAACAACTTTGTGATCCTGGGTAATCAGTTTGCCTCTCCAGGTAATTAATGCCACTGGATAAGCTGTACAGAAAGAGTGTGGTGAGTACTTATGTCTGTGTGACATTCATAACTCACCTGACACCATTACATATACTGAAGTGTGTTTGGGGGGGATGTTGGATTAGGTGATCTAGAAATACAGTCTGTGCTGTCCCTGGTAATATTATTGTCTTTATAAACTGTGAAGTTTAGGGGGGATAAGATAATAGAAAAAAACTGTAAAAGAAATTTTATATATTATAACATAGCAAACATGAATATTTATTGTTAGTGTACTCTTATGGTAACTATTGTAATTTGCCTTATCTTAGGATAACTTTATCTGCAGAAGAATCTCTTGGCAGTTTGTGAGGGAAGCCCTGTTTTTAAGGAGATAAGTAGGGACTGCAGTGTTGCCAGTTAAGCAACAGCTTGCATTGCTGGCATTCCATAGGGGCACCAGTTCAAGTCGCATTTGCTCTACTTCTGATCCAGTTCCCTGCTAACATGCCCAATAAAGTAAGAGAGGATGACCCAAGACTTTGAGCCCCTGCACTCATATGGGAGGCCTGTAAGATGCTCCTGGATCCTGCCTTTGGCTTAAACTACATATCCATCACACCATTGTGCCCATCAAGACACTAACCCCTGCCCCCACCCCACTCCTGCACTCTGCTTATGAAAGAAATGAAAGTAATTTTAAAAAAGCCTTTAGTATAACTGTCAGTTCAATCAGTATGTCTAAAGTGGTTAAGAACTTGACTTACCAGTTATTGTTCTCGCAAGCAGTGGAGTCATGGTGAGCCCATGGACATTGCCAGAGTCTGTTAGACAATCATCTCTGAAAGAAAATGCCACATCATTAGATATGTCCCTTTGTGTGTTCTACTTCCTCCTTCCTTCACTCCATGGAAATCACTGATAAAGATCTTGCTGTAATCTTTATTAGTCTTCAGCTGTCATCTCAACCTCTACTGAATCTGAAGATTCAGAGAGAGATCTTCCATCCATTGGTTTTCTCCCCATATGGCCTTCTTTGCAGTCTCTCATGTGGGTTCAGGGGCCCAAGGACTTGTACTCTCCTCTCCTGCTTTCCCAAGCCATAAACAGGGATTAGAAGTGTTCCAGCCAAGACATGAACCATTGCCCATATGGGACATCAGCACTGCAGGTGGAAAATTAGCTTGCTGTGATTCCAGCACGCCAGTCTCTAAAATTGATTATTTTCTAACTAGAATTTTGTTTCTTCTTTAAGTCTATTCATCCAAATTCTTAATATCAACACTTATAGATCAGCAGTGCTTACTCTAATACAAATGAAATAATGCAATTTTAAAAATCTCAAATCTATCCCTTCCCATCCAGTTTCCCCATATTCAGTTGTGTGTGCATGTGCCAGTGGCTACCCCATCATAAATACACACAGGCACACCCATGTTAATGCCTCCAACTTTTCTTTTAGCTCCATATCAAAGTGTGCTATAGTTGTCTCTTAAATGTTTCTTAATCTAAACCAAACTACTTCCTGATTCTATGTTATATCTCTTGTGAGCTCTCATTTAGGTGTAAAGTTTCTCTTGATTGGCCTCCCTGCTTCTAGCCTTGTCCTGCTCTAGTCTGTCCCCTTGCTGCTCTCTTTGAAACTAAAATCTGAGTCTAACATTTCCATCCTTAAGATACATTGATGATTCTCAATTGTGTGCGAAATAAAGATCATACCTTAGCAAGACCTAGGGGCTCTTTAATCTCTCTCTTAAATCTTTATTTTATGCTTCCTGAACAGTAAACTATATGCAGACATCTCAATATACCAATATGTTTGTTCCTTTTGTTCAAGCTACGATCTGTATCTGGAGTGGCTTCCATAGTCTCCTACGCTAATACTTTGTTACTCCATACAAGGACCCAGTGCTGACATAGTATATAGTTTTCTTGTACGTTTCTTGTGGCAAAGAGCACATAAGATAAATGTACTGTCTTAACATATCTTTGAAAATACAATATAATTACAGGCACATTGTTGTGCAAGAGATTTTTAATTTTTTTAACTTTGTAAAACTAAAACTATTTGTCTACTAAGTACTAGCTCATTATTCCCCCTTCTGCTAATCCCCTAATAACCAGCATTCTACTTTTGGGTTATATGATTGATTATCTTATATCACTTTATGTAAGTAAAATGATCCAGCGTTCTTTTGTGTTCATCTTGTTTAACTTACTCTGCTGTCCTGCAGTGTACATTCAATATTAATAGCTTTTGACAGAATTTTCTGTGCATTTGATGATTAATAATATCCACATTATATACAGAAAGAACTTCATAAAGTTCATGGAAACTTTATTTCTCGACATGAACTCTGTCAAGTTCAAGATACTTTATTTTTAATTTTTTTGTCTGTTTCAGACTTTTTATGCATTTACTTATTTAATTTTACTTTTTATTATTATCATTTTATGATGCAGTTCCATAGGCCCTGGGATTTCCCTTATCCCCTCCCCAATTCTCTCCCCGCTTACTGAGTTCCCCTATATCATTACTATAGTATAGTTCTTCTTACAGAATCATATTTCTATAATTGTGGGCATAGACAATGGCAGAGAGTCCAGCATCTTACTGGCAAGATATAGTAGACAGTTTCACTGGGAATTCATCTTTGTCTGGAAGTAGAGATGCATACTGCACTGTATCCTCACATCTAGATATGATAATATCCATTACACAGTTACCATACAACCCCTTAAATGAAAAGTCATAATACAAAATCAACAACAGGAAGATTTTTAATTAAAAATTTTTTTGAAAAATCAAAGCTACAGAAAGAGAGGAAGAAATAATGAGGAGGGTAGCAAGAGATCTCCTATCTGTTGGTTCGCTCTCCGGATGGCCACTCTAGCCAAGGTTAAAGCAGCATGGTACCTGGGGCCAGGAACTTCATGCAGGTTTCCCAGTTGGGTGGCAGGGGGCCAGACACATGAGTAATCTTTTAAAAATGTTAATTATTTGAAACAAAGAAAAGGAGAGAGAGAGAAAGGGAGAAAGAAAGTTTCTATTTTTCACTCCACTCTAAAATGCCTCCATGCTTAGAGTCAGAAACAGCAGCCAACAGCTCAGTCTTCCTACCTTCAAACTTGCCCAGGCCTAGTTATTTTGGACATTTATAGAACAAATCAGTGATGGGAGATTTACGTCTCTCTCTCTCTCTGTTACTCTGCCTTTCTAGGAAATATTCTTAAAAAGATACAATATTATGCAAGCACTGTTCATATTCATCGTTGTCAGTCTTTTGGTGAACAGTGAAAAAAGAGTTTACTGAATATATGTGAGTGCACTGAGGTGCAAAAACATCTGTTCTAAACAAATGAGAAATTACTTCTTAAGTTTATTCAGACTGCACTGACATTTCATACCAAGACTTTACAAAACAAAAATAAAATGTCATTCATAAAGTCATTATAACTTCCATACCAAGGAAATTAATTTGAAAATTTAGGTATAAAGTTAAATATAATTTTATGTTCCTGTTTAATTAAGTAATCCTCAGAACTTTCCACTGAGGATTTGTTCTCCTGCCTGACTTCCCAATGGGCTGGTTAGACTTGATGAATATAATTTTGATAACAGGCTCCTTAATTTGTTTTCTATTCGTAGCTAAAGTGGATACCTAGTTTTAGGGGATGGTGGCTGGCAAGTAAGAAAATCCCATGACTCTGAAAAATTAAAGTGGTGGGGTAAACAAACAAATGATCAAATACTCATGTCTGTGACAGCAAATTGAAGAGCACAAAAATACCTCAATTTTCCAATGAAATGCTGTCCTCTAAAGGGCTCTCCAAATAGTCAGCCAAGGACTTCATTGAATGCAATGATGCCAGTTACAGCTGGGACATTTCCATAAATAAGGCACTGTGACAGACAGTTGTGTTTAAGGAGATCAATCCCAGAAACTAAAAGGCAGATGAGATGTTCAATTGCAACAGTTTTAGAAAAAAAAAAAAAAAAACCCAAAAAACAAATCTGGAGCCTCACACTTCTTAAGCTGGAAATATATCACAGAGCAACACTGATGAAAATAGCATGGCACTGGCATAAAAAAAAGAGAATTAGAACAGACTCCAAAAATAGGCCCTTGGGTTTATGGTTCAATGATATTTGTTGAGGCTAAACAATTAGGGAAAGCTAGTTTCAACAATTGGAGCTATGGAAAGACAGCAAAGGATGGCTTTTTGAGATGCTTTGTGGGACAAGTGGGTTTTTTGACAACATGGCTTCTCTTTGGCATGTTTGTGATTTTTAATGGACACATTGCCATTTAAATGGCACTTTTAGAAACAAATTGCCCTCTATTGATGACTTCAGCCTTGTCATTTGATGTAAGAATCATTAGAAATTACAGGATCTTATTTGGAGAGATAGAGAGGAGAGAGATGGAGACGGACAGAACAGGAAGAAATTCCATCTGCTAGTTCACTCCCAAAATATGCCAGGCCAGCACACAGTTAGGAAGCCATAACTCCACCCAGGTCTTCCACGTGGGATGCAGAGACCTAGCTACTAGAGCCATTACTGCTTGCTACCCAGGATGTGTATTTTCCAGCGTTGGACAAGTAGGAGATATCTCCATTTTACATGTTCTAATCTCTTTAGCACGTGACTTCTCTCCATACTTTCTTGTCTTGTTCATACTTTTTCTTTGCTTCTTCTATGGCCAAACGTCAGATTTATCAAATATGTCTAGTATGCTCCATTTTACTCCTGATTCTCACTGTAAAATTGACTAAAAACACGCATGCCGTACAGAATGCTTTGCTTTTTTGAAACTGCCTCCATCAACTAAACTAATCCATCAGCTTCAGGTACAGATTTCACAAAGTCTTAGAACATGGACAGAGTAAAATCAGCGCTTTGCTTGTTTGTTTTTTATTTTGGACATGGCCTAACATATATGGCCTTTAGGTGAGTTCCCAAAAGAATTCTTATTTTTGTCTGAAACTTTATCAGGATCGGTTTACTTCCCCATTTATTTTGGGTTCCTTCTGAACCCTCGTCAGAATTTTCCTCAGCTCTACGTAGGGTATCCTAGGTTTTTAGCTATCTTGCTTCTACAAACTCTTCCAGACCTCTCCAGTATACCATTCTAAATGCTATTCTACATTTTTCAGGTGTGATTAAAGTAATAATCCTCAGTATATCTTCTGTATTATCTTTTCATTGCTACAAGAGAAAATTGACTTCAAAAGGAGAAAATGCTTATTAAGTTCATACTTTTTAAGATCCAAAGTCAAGATCTGGTGGCCCGAACTATTTGGCCTTTGATTTGGTTGGCCATGGAGGAATATGGGCAGAATTAAAAGGCACAGGGGGACTGGTTGGGTTTATCTTGGCTTTTAGTGAGAACCAAATCAACCTTTCTGAGAAAACTACCTTTGTGGAGACATTGTCAATGACCTAAAGAACTCTCACTATGGGGATGTTATGAGACTCAGCTGGCTAATCCTCTACCTGTAAGCACTAGAATTTGTATTCTGGATGTTCCAGTTCCAACCAGCTCTTTGTTTATGGCCTGGGAAAGCAGTAAAGGATGACTTTAGGACCCTACATTCCTGTGAGTGTCCTGGAAGAACCTCTGGTTCCTGACATCAGAACAACTCAACTCTGGCCACTGTGGCCATTTTGGGAGTGAATCAGCAGATGGAAGATCTTTCTCTGTCTTTCCTTTTCTCTGTAAATCTGCCTTTCCAATAAAAAAAAGTATCTTAAACACAGACACATATGCACACACACACATACAATTCTTCACTACATCTACCTAGCAAACACAATAAATGAACTATTTTTACCCAATTAATACAATTAGCATAGACTTTGGCATTTAAATGTCAATGTATATTGACAAATCATGTTTCAAATGTAGCAATAAATAGAAGATCCATGCGGAATTCTGACATTTTTGCTTTTGTAATTAGGTAACTTATTGTGTATTGGTGTCTTCATCTATAAAATGAACAAACTAATGTTACCTTAAGACATTGTGAAAATTCAATGAGAAAACAAATGTTTATAATGAACCCTGGCATATAGACAACATATAACAATTATTAGTGACAGTGGTAATAGCAGTAGTAAAGAGGATATAGAGGTAGAAGACAAAAAGTTGTATTAATGATATTGACAGTGACATCATAGCTTTTGCTTTTTTGTGTGTGCATGCAAACTGAGTTTAGGGCAAAATAGTGATCTCACTTCTTCAATCCTTTTGGTAAATGCACCCATTGTATCCTGAGTCTAATTGCCTTCCAGGAACCTTTCTTCTTCGTATTATTGAATTGGCGGTTACATTGCAACCCGTTAGTTGGTACATAATTATCTTTATCCTTTTGAGTTGCTATCCTAGATACCATAAACTGTGTAACTTATGGATACAATCTTTTTTTTCCAGTTCTGGAAGCTATACCTTACAAGAGGAAGGTGTCAAAGATTCAGTGTGTATTGACAAGTCACTGTCTCAGATATGGATAGCAATTTACTCCCTGAGTCTTTATAGAGTGAAAGAGATGAGCAGTTTCTTTCAGGTCTCTTTTTAAAGGACATTAACCCCACGAGTCGATCGTCTCTCCAAGAGCATGCTTCCTAATAAGATCACCTCGGGAGTGAGAATTTCAACATCTAAGTTCCTGGGGGAATGTATGCAGTCAATCACAGCCTCAGGAAATTATACACACTTAAAATGTTTAATTTTGAAAATGGGAACATCGGCATGCACTTGTGAAACTGCTATCCACCAGTCCCCAATCATTCTCCTAACCCTGTCCTGACCTAAGACCAAATCCATTCCTGTCAACTGAGTTTTGAACAGAGTACTTTAGAGAAGACTTTCCCACTATTTGTAATTCTTTAGTACATTAAATATAATAAGAACATTAAAGAATCTTTTGAAAGGGCCATGTGGCGGGATCAGTGACAAAATTTTAGTGGATAAGAGCACTACTGCCGGGAATTGAAAAGCAAATGAATGGTTTGGAGACTGTAACAAGTGTAGACTCCTAAGATGGTAAGATTTCCATCAACTATGGGATTTGCAGTTATTTTGAGGACACTATAAATGAAATCAATTCATAGTTGCAGACTACATATACATTACAGCTTTGGTAATGAAGAAGGATTATAGTATTTGAAGCCATAAACAACAGTCAGACATGAGCAATTTTATACTGAATAATCATGAACGCTTATGCAGAGCTCATAAGAGCAAAATAATGTTGGAGAGTACACGGAAGACACAGAATATGTCTCCAAGTGACTACCAGAAAGAGAACAAAAATTCAAATCCCCCAGATTTTTTTTTAAAAAAGGCACATATTAGCCTAGGCTACACAAATTCCTAGTGAGTGATAACCCATGTGTGTAAAGTTCAAAAATTAAGGATCTTTTGTGACTGGATCCCAAATAAAGGTTTGAAAGGGGATGAACTTTATGGAAAACAGAACAGAGGTGTTTTAGAGTAGGAAAAATGGCAAATTTAGGGTCAGGAATGCTGGATGGTGATGTCAACTCACCAACATGTCATTTTTCCATCTCTATTTTTTTCCATAAATAGAAAATGCAATTTTTTTTTACTAATAGAGAATATTTATTAAAGGTTGTGTCTTAAGAGCTTTCTTTCAGGTAACTTTCTATCGGGAAATATGAGCAATAATATTCAAATGCTCTTTCATTCAATATTCAGTATTCACCCAACAGGTATTTCTGAAATGCTCACTCTGTCACCCCAGGAAATTGTGAACTGAGACAATGCTTCTCTCATAATAAAGGTTTCCTTCATTGTGGATTGAATCAATCTCTTGTGCTAAGTGATCCGATTGCAGACATCTGTGGTGAACTGGGAGGATCTGTTGGTGGAGGGCAGATTATGGGCTTAGAGACTGCTTTGTAAATGGAGATGCTTCTCTTCTCTTCACAGATAGGACTTTCTTTGGATCTCTGCTGGTCCCTTCAGCAACCTTCCATTCCGTTAGGCCTTGGACTCTCTGGAGGCAGGCACTGCTCCACATTCATCTCACCTGCTCTCTGCTCAGCACACAGCATAGCCTGAGCCTTACTAATCCAAGTTGAGCCAAAAATGCAAGAGAAGCCCATCTGTAGTCTTTTATGGATATTTCCAGTGCAATTGATAATAAAGCTTTCAGATTTCTTAAAATTAGATTTAAAAGACAAACAATCTGGGCCCATCAAACCACATCTCATTTCTGGTTTAAGGGGATTCCTTCCTCTCATGTCAGGAACACTTTTCTATACTTACATACTCTGGGTGATCACAGCCAAAGTTATGATGCTCTTTGTGAGTCTGTCCTTCCCTGTACAATTCTAAGACATTTATGGAAATAGAAAAGAGCAGTGAAGGGGGCTGAGAGAGGAATGAAAGATGTCCTGTAATTATGTTTATTGTTTTTATAATAGGTTTATAGAAATTATAAATGAAGCTATTTTATTAAATGGGAGTTTTAATTATCTACCATGGTGAAGGATGAGGCAAAATATCTCTCAGTCCCACTAATTAATATGAGTGTTCAATGTCTGTTAATTATGGACAATGTAGACCAAAGGAACGCAATCCGCCCTTGACTCTGATGAGTGAAAAGTCAAACCAATAGCTTATTTCCAAATTAACATGATTGATAAAAAATTTAGCCTTAGATCCAAGTCTTTTCCCCTCTGGGAACCATAATTTTCATGTTTAGACAATAGAATAAAGGGCTTATCTGTGTGGCCAGGAACAAAGCCCAGTGCTTCTGTCCCTGGGAAGACAAGAGAGCCAGGGATTATTTTTTGAGAACTGCTTTTCTTTTCTTTTCTTTTTTTTTTTCTAATTACTTTTTAATAATCTTACTTAGCTGATTAGGGTACAAAGGGTCAAGGGCTACAGGGTGAAAGTGGGTAATACCATTGTTTCCACACTAATATTATCATTTTTCCCTGTATCTGGGGTTAGGGGAGTAACAAAGGGAAAAGCCCCACCCAACCTCCCACCCATCCCAGATCCGCAACAGGAGGCATGCTCCGAGGGTCCTGCTCAAACAGTTTTCATAGTTCATCATTTCTGGATTGCTGCCAATCTCGTCGTTCCAATTGCAATGAAACCTATTCAGAGTCCATTGGCTGACAGTCTCTTCATAGTTGGGGTTCTAAGATCAGCAGTTCAGTTGGAGGGATCTCTAAAGAAACTTCATCTGAGATGATCCCAGACCTGATTCTTGCTTGAGTTTGCTAGTACAGACTCCAACACCATCCGTCACACCAATCAGCTTGTGCACATGCTGGTCGTTGCAATTGAAGGGTCCATTCTGTTTCCATCCCGGTCTTCCTCATGAACCAATGGGTGTTGCAGTCCAGCTCGATCCTACCCACTTCATACTTGGTCCTCACGCACAAACCAGTTGGAGCTGCAGCCTAGTTGGGGCGGCTCCCCATAACCCCCACCAGTTCTGCCCCCTACTCTGGTTCCCAACCTTGCCAGTGTGTACCGCAGGCTTGTCCAGTCAGTCCCACATCCCATTTAGCTCTCGCACATGTCAATAGGCATTGAAGCCTAGTTCAACCCAACCAACCTACTATCCAACCCATACACCTACTGGCTTTATGTCTAGCCACCCCTGCCCCTGTCCTGGTTTTCATGCTGTCCAGTGAGAGTGGTAGCCCCAAGGGAGGTGCCCACTATTTCCCTTCTAGGCCACACCCACTCCCAGATTATGTGCTGTCCAGGTGGTTCTGGCATTTGACTTGACAGAATTAGCTCCCATTGCCAGCCTCTGCCAGCTAAGGTTGCAACTAAGCCCAGCCAACCCTCACCCACTCTAACTTTTGCTTGCAGCAGTTGGAACAGTCAGCCCACTGTGGCCCTTCCCTTATCTAGCTCACATGAGGCCCACACGTGTTATATCCTTGCCTAGTTTGCTCTGCCCTCATCCTGACTCACGCTTCCCAATGGAAGTCGTTGTACAGCAGGGGAGCCCACATTCCCCTGTTGGCTTTGCCTCCTCCCCCCCGGTTGTCAGGTGTGCTGTTTGGGCGCTGCAACCACATCTGTTATGGCTCATCTCATCTTGGCATTCCTTAATGTGTACTGGTATGTGTTGCAACCGAAACTGGCTCAACCCACACTCTGTTCTGGTGCTCAGATTCGCCAGCAGCGCAAGGTGATCAGGTTCAGCCTGGTCTGCCCCCAACCCCTGCCATGTGTATGCCAATGGGATAATTTCCATTGCCTGTTCTGGGCTATTTCCTATTGTGCTTCTTGCGCTTACCTTCAGGGACTGTGTCCTGCCAGAGAAGTTGTCCAAGCTCCTCCATCAGAAAGTCTCCCAGTGCCAGATTTCACACATACTAGTGGGTCCATGATCTAGCCCTACTCAGTTCACCTCCTGTCCTAGCAGGAACAATGGCTTTTCCTGACTGGCCTTCAACCCAATCTGGTTCTTACTGTTGGATGTTTCAACCCAGCCACAGCTCTTCCATACCCCCATACAGCTCACGCATAGTTCACTAAGGGCTGAGACCTAGCCTAGTCTGTCACACATCTACCCTGGTCCTCCAGAGCACCAGATGGTGTTGGAGTCTGGCCCGGCTTGGTGCTTCCAGTCCCAGTCCACGCTTGTGCCAAGTGAGATTGCAACCGTGTCCTGATCAGAACACAGCCCCAATTTCAGCCCATGCACTCTTTGGTGGGAAACTCAACCCAGGTAGGGTGTCCCCTTAGCTCCCCAACCGGGCCTATTCCTAGCCTTAGATCACGTGCAGGCCAGTGGTTGCTCTGACTCAGCTTGGCAGAGCCCCTCACCTGTCCTGGCCCCTGCCTTAGATGCTGTGGCTTAGCGTCCCTGTCTCACGCAGATCAGTAGGCTCAAAGACCTACTTGGCATGACCTGTTTTCCAACCTGATTTCTGTTGTTTCTTCTAAGTTAAGGTTTGTTCAGCCCTGCCCATTCTGTCCCCTTCCAGTGGCAGCCCACATCCTGTTTTAGGATGCACATTCAGGGGCTGCTGCCTTGACCTGCCCTGACTGTTGTGGGTTCCTTTACCCGTGAGTGATGGCAGGTGGCATGGTCACACCCAGCTTAGTCCATTGCAACCTCAGCTTGTGAGCTAACCAGAGGGACTTGTATTTCCACAGGGTTGGGCCCACACAATTCCACAGAGTTTATCCTCAGACCAAGTTCTCTTACGTGCTGGATAGTGTCTTGACCCTGCCAAATGTGACCACTCCACCACTCCACCGCCCAGTCAGGTAATGCTACCTAATACTGCCAAAGAGGCCTCCTTCCATAGCTTTGGTGTGGGCTGGTGTGTGGCGATCAGTGATGTTCTATGCTAACAGCCCATCTCTGGATTCCTAATTGGTCTGGTGAATCTGTCTAACACAAATTATCTTCTGGATACTTCCCTCCAAACCACCAGGTCTCAGTCCCCATGCATGCCTAAAACGTTCATGACCCTGTCGCTGGGAATCACCCAAAATTCACTTTTCACCTACAGTAAAACTGACCTTAGTCATGGGTGTCCCCAGGCAGCAACTACATATCTTAAAAATCCCAGAGTTTGCCGCCAGGCGGTCAAGAGGCAAAGCCTGGCACCGCTTGGTGCACTGGCCGCCCAAGGCTGAGGACTCATTCACTGCCTTCCGGCAGTGTCTTTGGCTTGAGTCCCCAGCATTGGGTCTCATCCGGCATGGGCACCCGCACAGCCACCACACTGCAGGGAACTGCAGTTGCCCCCAACCTCAAGGCCCGAACCAAGAACTGCTTTTCAATAGGCAGTATTTCACAGGCCTTTTGTAATCTTTGCATGTCCTAAAAACTCTGTGTGCAGTTTCAGATTTATGGACAGGTCCAATCTCAGTGATATTGGTCTAGAGGATTCCACCTTTCTGACCCCAGTACATACACCCATTTGCTCTCTCCCATCCACTGCTTCCAAGTTTGTGTGATTCTGTGAATAATCACCTGCGTGGCAGCAACTTGGTGCCCTTGTGGATATTGCGCTTGTACATGCCACATGCCACATCTAATCTTTAGTCTCTAGTCTTTAGAGAAAAGTAAAGAGAATGCATGTGTTATTGTAAGAGAAATCTCCTGCATTAGAAAAGGTCTACACATAGAGAAAAATTACAATATGGACTTTATTCCTTATAGATCAATGACCTAGGGACTGGTGCCTTAGTTTCCTCATAAATTATATTCATATGTGAAAACTCACTTCTTACCTTTTTGTGTGTGAAGATGAAATGAGCTAAAGAATTCAAAGTTCGCAGCTAGTAAAATGTTATTAAGATACTATCTTATATTCAGAGTACTTTTAGTTTAAAATGGTTTGAGCCTCACTATAAACCAGTAAGTTAAGCAAAGAATTATTTTCCTTGTATTTCAATGATAAGAAATATAATGATAAAATAGGATATATACAGTTAATTGTTGAGTCTTGGCTTCCTCACTTATAAAATATAGGTATCAATGACTGCCTCTCCATCTGTCTGCTCGGTGGTAAGAATCAAATGATTTAAGATCAATGTGCTATGTAAGCTGTTGAGTACCATATCAATTTATAATTTGAGTGTTACACTAAGGTCACATAGAGAAAAAGCAGAATACCTGTTCATTTATTCATTTATTTATTTGTTCAATAAACATTAGCAAACTTATTTCCTATGCCAGGAAAAATGCACTAATAGTCTGGAAGGAAAATAGAGCATTTCTATACTATAAGCAGCTTAAAAAGGGATCCCATGTCACTTAACCTTTCTTTTTAACAATCCAGTTAACCATACTATTGTTCTCTGAGCTCTTTTCTGTTCCATTGCAATCCATATCCAGATTTATCCTGCTTATCTCTGAGTTGTCTTCTAAAAGTTTGGAAATATGTGTATTATGAAAAAAACATGTTTTAATTTTAAGAAAATTTGCACCAGCATTTATATCTAAATTCCTTTTTCTATAAATTTAAACATTTTATAGAAAAGACATAAATTTATGTTTTTCTTAAAAATATTTATTTTTATTGGAAAGTAAGATATACAAAGAGGAGGAGAGACAGAGAGGAAGATTTTCTGTCCAATGATTCACTCCCCAAATGGCGGCAATGGCTGGAGCTGCACCAATCCAAAGCCAGGAGCCCAGAGCCTCTTCTAGGTCTTCCAAATGGGTGCAGGGTCCCAAGGCTTTGGGCCCTCCTAGACTGCTTTCCCAGGCCACAAGCAGGGAGCTGAATGGGAAATAGGGCCACCAGGATGAGAACTGGTGCCCATATGGGATCCTGGTGTGTGCAAAATGAAGACTTTAGCTGCTGAGCTACCATGCTGGACCCAAATTCATGTATTTCAAATGTTACTTACCACTCTGCGCTTACTCATTCACTCCCATCCCTCTCCTTATTTCTTTATCTTACTTTTAACTTTTAAAACATTTTAATTAGTTTCTACTAGTTTTAATATGATTTATAGATATAATTCTAGGAATATAATATTCCCTACCTCTTTCCATTCCTCTTTTTAACTTTCACATTCCTTCTCCAGTTTTATTTATTTATTTGTTTATTAAAATAGCATGTGTTATATTTACATTGCAGTAAAAAACAAAAAAAGGTTAAACCTTCACTAAGTAAGAAGATTAACCAGTAAAGACTTTATGTTAGTGGCAATATGGATAGTGGTTATAAACAATAATTGCGTGGAAAAACAGTCAGTTCTCTAAAATACAGTAAATTTTAAAGTAATCAGATAATTAAAGCTATAGTAATATAATCTCCTTAACTGTTGGTTTGGGATGGCATAAAAAGTTTGTGTAAAGAATATGTATTTGCAGCAATACTAATCCACTCAGGTGCTTCTTTCTTTCCTTTCTTCCTCCACTTCTTCTCTTTCTCTCTTTCTCTTCTTCCTTCTTCCCTTCCTTCCTTTTGTTTCTGAACTTTTTAACAAATTCTTGCACATAACAGAATTCTGTAGATTACCACCAGTCACTGTCTATAGAGTAGCAAATACCTGCATAGCCGATCCCTTTTGCCTTCTTGGACAGACATTATTCTTTGATTATAGATATAATACCTGCCAACTCTGGATTCAGTATCAGAAATTTTTTTGAGAATTTTTATGTTTTTATTGGGAAGTTAGATTTACAGAGAGAAGGAGAGACAGAAAGATCTTTTATCCGCTAGTTCATTCCTCAAGTGGCCTCAATGGGCGGAGCTGAGCCCAGCCGAAGCCAGGAACCTGGATTTTCTTCTGGGTCTCCCACATGGATGCAGGGTCCCAAGGCTTTGGGCTGTCCTTGACTGCTTTCCCAGGTCATAAGCGGAGAGCTGAATGGGAAGTAGAGCAGTTGGGATTAGAACTAGCACCCATATGAGTTCCTGGCACATGCAAGGCAATGACTTTAGCCACCAAGCTACTGAGCCGGGCCAAGAAATCTTTTTTAATTCACAAAAAAGCAATGGTCAGTTAATCAGAATTGACCCTCAAGTCTGTGACCTCCTGGAATGATACTCCCAGTGTATTCTGTTACTTGCATATGAAAAAATGAGTGAAAACTGAGCATTTAGTCAACTTGGATTAGGATTTTGTGCACTAGGAAAAGTCTTGGAAGTTACATAGCATTCTGAAATTCACAAATTTTGTATGTCCAGAGCTTAGTAATTGGTAATTTTAACTTTCCTGGCCTCTAAGATATGTGTTCTGTTCTAATCAAGGCCTAATTTAGGAAATAGCATGTTTAGTTACATATTCATTTGCCATTTTATTCACTGAAACAGTACTCAAGTGTGGGGGGTTAAGCAATAGAGATAGTTAGAGGACATGCAATTAATTTATGTAAATTATACATATGTGTGTATATGTATACATATATGTGTATATATATTTATCCTATATATGTGTGTATGTGTGTGAGAGAGAGAGAGGAACCTTCAGGGCATTCACTTAATTTTTTGTTCATCATTAAATTAAAGTGTTGACCATAGTGATGCTCTATAGTGGTTATTTAATCAATCAATAAGTGGTAATGTTCAGTGGAAAAAGGTCTAAGTGAACCGACTGTGTAGTATATGCAATTGCTTACTATGATCTCTAGCATTTTTAGGTGCATTTTTTTGTAACAAGCACTGAACCCAATGTTCTCTGGGAACATTCAAGAGAGTTCCTTTCTCTACTGGAAGAGATAACACTAAGCTGCAATCTGCACTGTTGAACTGATGAAAGGAGTTAAAAACGTCCCATGCAGGGTACAAAGCATGTAAGTGAGCATGCTTGGGGGAATATAGGTAGGGGAAATGAAGTGTGAACACAGAAGGCACACAGCAAAGGCTCTAAGGCTTTTAACTACATTCTGAGGAGTGTTTTGAATTCATTCAAGAAAATTAAGGAAAGGCATGACATAGTGAAATTTACACTTTAGAAAATGCCTGGAATGACAGTTAATTTCTTTTAAAATCTAAAATCTCTTAACAGTTCAGCACAAGAAATCATGAACATTTGACTCCCTGAATGTTTAACTTTCATTGTTGTCAATACTACAGCCATGTATATGTACATGTATAAAAAGCAATAATAGCAGTAACATTTTCCTTAATTAATTTTCCCATGCCTGAATTCTTATTTGAATATTCATTCTTACAACAGTGTAGTGCATTGTGATGCACTTCAGTGAAATTAACTCAACGAGCTCCTTTTCCAATTTTAATATCCCACTGGGTTTTCTATTCTGGAAAACTCATTAGTATCCGAGTGCAGTGCTGAACAAAAACAAGAGAGAGGCATATCGTGTAATATGAGTTGGAGAAAAGAGACAGCTGGCACGAGAATCTTCTAATAAAACCCCTCAAATGCTGTGGTTTCCTAGAAAAAAAAGCGGGGCTGGGGGATTTTTTGGGCAATGGGGTTTCTTTGAATATTCATATTTTGAGTCTTTTTTATACTTCATGAAAATATTGCAAAAAACCAAGTTGTTCTCATCCCAAGTTTCTCATGAGTCCATGCCAGGGAAGATTTGGTATGTTTTCCCAATTTTCTAGTGATATTTAAGATCTATGTAAAGTTCACTTCACTGCGAGGATGTTTGTAAATATAGATAGAGTAGCTTAAGCCTCTAGCAACTATCATCTCAAGTAACATGTCTTTTTACTACCTTACATTTCCTTCTGCCTGTGTCATTGTACTCTCTAATTATGCCTGCACCTTCTCATAGCATGCTTTTTTTTGTTGTTGTTATACCAGCATTTGTTCTTGGAATTCTATCCCTACTGTTTTTGTATGTGGACATTTTGGCCTTCTTCCAGATCTGAGTTCAAGGTTTTTGTTTGTTTGTTTGTTTGTTTGTTTGTTTTGTTTCCCTTTAAGACGTCCAAGAACCCTACAACCAGAGCCAATCATGTTCCAAATCTTTTGAAACTTGTTTGTCTACAACCAATAAAAACGGATGACATTTTATTGAGCACTTGCCATGTGCCACAGTTTGGTATCATTTCCATGTGAGATTAATATTGACACCATGATTTTATACATGAGGAAACTCATGTTTAGGGAAGATTATGAGCTGTTCAAGAACTAGTTGGAGAACAAGTTGGAGACAAGTATGGCCACAGACTCCCAAAGTTCAAACTTTTATTATGAAACTATTAGTACTGAAAGTTCATATTCTGTGAACTTTCCCTCCTTTCATTTTCCCCAGTGTTTGAGGATGGTTGTTTAGAGCACATTTAAAAATAGGCTTGAAGAATGAGTGAATTAGGAGTTCTGAAATCAAAGTTTAGATGGGAAGCTTCTCACTGTAAAGTGTGCATGTAAGAATGAGGAAATATGCATGTATGTGTGGGAGACTGACAGTGTGGAGAAGCAAAGGTTTATTAAGTTGTGTACAAGACTCTTCTGAAAGGGAGAAGCTGATATAAGGCTGAAATGGCAATCATGCACAGATTGTGAGAAGCTATGGATGCAAAACAAACAAACAAAAAGAAAACAAAAACAAAAAAAGAAAAATTGTAGTCCTTGGACCAGGAATGGAAGCAAAACCAAGGCTCTGAGTAGATTTAGGAATACATGGAGAAGGAAGAAGTGTGTGTGAAGGCTATACTAGGGTATGAGATAGACTCCACAGCTCATTTTCAACTCATGGATCACTTGTGTGTTATCTGGAATTGAGGCACAGAGCAAGCTAAGGCTGTTTGATTCTGATTTTCCTCAACGCCTGAAATGGCTGAATAAGAGGATTTTTAAATACTTGTAAGTACAGAATTAAATCAAGGATCCCCAATTTTAGGGGAGGAAAGAGTGATAGAAAGAAGGAACTAGGCAGAGTATTACATAAGCCAAGTAAAATCACTCCCTAAACTGGGTCATGAGGCAGGGAGGTGTGAGGGGGAAGTAGCAAGAACTTCCTTCGTGTTTTTAATGTGTTAAGACTGTTTTAGTTCAACGTGAGGCATGATCAGGAAGAACATATGTCCAAGTTTCTCTTGTTTTGAAGTGTTGATTGGTATAACTAAAAGAATGCTAAAATAGCTCTATAGACACATTGAAACATTTCTTAAGTAACATAGCTTAATCCAAGGGAGAGGAATGAGAAAGGTTTGTTGTATTCTTGTGGTTGACATATAACTGGCCCTTTGGCATATTATTTACTTTACATGTGTATTATCATCCTGGCCAAACTTTTGTGTATCCCTCTTTAGCAGCTAGGGAACCTAGGTAAGAGTTCAGATGGGTTATTTATAGTGGCTCACTTAATAGTTTCTGTTGCAAAGTATCTCTGCCTTTTATGGCTGTTTCCTATACTTGGTTACGTTAAAGGTAGTTTCTATGGCGACAAGGTTCTGGTCTTGCTGTCATATCCATAGGACATAGTATGTAGATATATTGAGTGAACAAATGGAATGCAATATGGACTTCAAAAGCTGCATTTATTCCACAGTTCTGGTCTTTTAATAATCACCTGGCATTTTAAGCTAATATTATGGAATTCTAGAGTCTATAAAATGCGAAAACAGCATCTGGCCTGCTTAACTCCGTATTCTTATGAGGATCAAATACATGTGAAAAACCTTGGACAGCCATTATATTATGGATAAGGGGGAGGGGTGCATCACACACTGTTCCCTTGTGTTGGTGTGCTACTTCCAATGCCACGTTTGAATCTCATGACAGTTTTAAAGGACATTAATATTAGTCCTTATCTTTCAAATGAAGACAATGAAGCTAAGGTCACACATTGAGTAAGTGCCATGACAAAAATGGCAGAGCCTCTTCTGTCTAACTTTGCAAGAATCCTTGTTCTTATCCTATGTTCTGCACAAATGTGAAGTAATTTTATTGAAATACTGACATTTAAATGTAAGCTTTTATGGAAATCTATCAGAGAAGGTTAAAAGTCATTCTTAAAAGGTAGAGCAGTGGCACCTGACTTTGTCTGGGAAGAGACATCTTTGCCCTAATTAGTGTTGTGGTTCCTCTAAACCCATGTACATGACATTTGCATGCATATCTATGGGAACGAGGGTGATAGGGCTTTTGCAAATGCTTTTTTTTTTTTTTTTTGCCTGCTGATGTTGCTTCTCTACTTTCTTGCTCTGCTCTGCAGTGATATGTGCTTTCAGTGTGCTGAGTATAGACTCATTTTGCCATATATGTATTAGTCTGATTTTTTTCTCTTCTTCCTTGCATTGTCTTTTTCTGTAGCAATTAGAACAAAGGCAAATGAGTCGAGTGAAGCAGAGTACGTGCTAAGTGAAGGGAGCACTGTTTGGCAGAGGTGTGTATGGAATCCAGCTCTGCCCTCATTTAACGCAGGAGACTTGGCCTCTAGGACACGTGCCTCCCTCTGCAGAACAGCGACAAGAACAGAATGATCACTGTGTGTGGGGGAGACAGTTCTATGCAGCTACCTTATGCAACCCTGTAAATATCGTTTTTTCATTCTTCTCTTTACCTTTGTCTTCTAAAACACCCCTAAAAACAAAGGGACTTGATTCTAGTCGAAGAACATGACCACATCACTTCACCTTTCTGGGATTCAATTTTTCTTTCTGGAAGGAAGCAATTCATCTAGGTAGTTTACATTTTAAGATTGTGATTTTGTTCCGCTCTTATAAGTTGTCAAAAGCTGAAGATCTACCCTATGTACCTTGGTTTTGAGAGCTCAGGGAACACTGAAGATAGAAATTAATTCAGCCTTAGAGAGCATGAGTTACAGAACTAGAGAGCAAGAAAGTCTTCTTGTTGTATTAGTGCTAGTGCTGACCCTTGTAGACACATCAGGGCTGTCGATGCCCAGAAAGGAACTACAAATTTATCAGATTAAGTGAAGTCTAAAGGTAAGAAAATTTCAGAAAGCCTGTATCAGTGTAAGTGGAACATGTAATATTGTCACACATGTAATATTATATACACTGGTTTGAGTATAATTAGATTGGAGGGAATAGGTGTAGGGAAAGTGCAAAAAAAAAAAAAAAGAAAGAAAAAAGACTGAAGATTAAGGAATTTGGCTCTATCCCACAGGATGAGCAAGCTTTGAAAGGGGACAAAGAGAATGGACACATTTGATTAGTAAGTCAAATGCATGTGACTGTGGACTATGAGAGACCAGAGGCAGACAGACCAGTTAGAGGAAATTGTCGAAGTTTTCATTTGAACACAGCATATTTGCTGGCAGTAAAGAGGCATTCAGTACAGTAACTGTGATGATGTACTTAGTTTTAGGGGAAAATTAGAAAGGCTTGTAAAGCTAACAGCAAGGACTGAAAAAGAACCAGAAGGAGGCAGACCATTATCTGATTATGTAAGTGGGTGAAATTACAAATAAAGATATTTTACATATGCTAAGCAAAGTGAAGTGTCCCTGAACCCCAGTTTCTTCTGAGATACAAATGTATTTTTAAATGTCTATGCAATCCTTGAAATTGGATGTGACTATTAGTAACAGCGGCACCTCACAGTAAACACACTTCCTGGCATGGAAAAAGGAACTATATTTGATCGGGCTGAAGAGTAGAGGGTTGCTGTTCCTTAGTATCGTAGGTGACAAGATTATGTTTAGGGTGTGAATATTCTCCTTTCATGGTAACCATTATTATTCTATCCTTCATTAGCAGAATTTCACCTTTCCCATCACTTCTGTCCTCTAACTATATCACTAATCCCAAAGTGTAAAAAATGAAATCATAAACAAAATTGAGAGTGTTTACTATCTGTTATTTCTTAGAAGACAAGCAGGTCTAACGGTAGGAAGGTCAGAGTTGGTGGGGGATTGAATTAAACTTACATGGGGCATCTAAGGTGTCTAATACAGTGCCTGACTAAGAGCAGCTCAAATAATGGTAGTCTTTTCCTTTATGCCCCTAGGTGATAAATATCAAATGGTTAGAAAAGAACAGCCTATATCCACTGAGATTTATGGCCCCAGTTGGAAGATGAAATACAATGAATAAAACTAATCTGTCTAATGACTCACAGTTTATAAAGCATGTGCATGTCCACTATTTCATGTCTAACTTACAATGTCTATGCAAGTAAATGGGGAAAGACAAATTAGTGGCTCCATCTAACAAATGAGGAACCTAATATTCAAAGAAAAAAAAATGACTAAATAATGCGAAATTGTTGTTAATTTGGCAGAGCAGGTCTGCTTGGCTCCAGATTACTATTCCTTCCATGATAAAGCAATGCAGTCTTAGACAGATAATTAACACTGCTATAGGAATATGGCCTCATGTCAACAAAATTCTAGCCTTTGCATGATAGGATTTGAAGTTTATAATTTGACAATTAAAACAAAGTACTAACTGGGCATAGGGAATCAATTCATTCATTTTTTACTACCTTTGGAATCACTTCATACTGTGGCCAATCTTGACTTGGTCTTTTTCCTTGTCCTACTTGGGGTGGGCTTCCAGTAATGCCCTAGGAAATAGTCTAATCTGATGAAGATTTTTGCCTCATGTTTTAAATTAATATTTACTTATTTTATTAGAAAGGCCGAGTTACACACACACATACCGAGAGTGTTCTGATACCTATCTTTGGTCTAAGCTAAAACCATTAGCAGGGAACTAGATTGGGAGTGGAGCAGCCATGACTCATATGGGATACCAGTGTCATAGGTGGCAGCCTTAACCTCCTATGCAACAATACTGACCCCTGCCTCAATCTAAATTCATCCTTGCTTCAACATAGTCATCTTGAGTGACCACATGTATGCCCCAGGCATTGATAGCCACTTGGCATTAACAACCAAATAATACTGCCCAGATCTTGTTGTCACCTACATTTTGGTTTGAATCTCTGTATCTTCCTTAGGGAAGCCACAACTCCTGGCCTCTGTTATACTTATTTGTTGTGCAGTTCTCTCCCCAGGAGCCTTAGAAATACTATTGAGAAAAAGAGAAAAGATGAAGTTAATAAGGAACTCAACTCAGGTCCTTCGTGGGTCTAGAGCTTCTGGTTGCCTTATCTTCCATGTAAAAATAAAGAACAAAAAATTAGATATAATTAAACAGATTGTTATTCAAAGGGCAAAATGCATACTTCCACCCCTACCACTCCACTCCCCAATCCCAACCCTACACCCCCCTATCCTTTTACAAGAAGACAAGATGCAATTAGATGAGTCCTCTGTGGGGGCACCAAATCCAATCTAAAAAAATATCCTGAGTGCTTATGTAAATATATTATTTCATTTAACCTATGTAAAATCTCTGAGTAGACGTCATCATTTCACTGTATTGCTGAGGCAACTGAGGCTTAGAGAAACATTCAAACTGCCCAAATCCCAGTAATCAGAAAATAATACTGCTGTGGTTGAGGATTAGTACCTTAGTACCTCTGGACTGTTTTTTTCTTTCTTTTTTCTTAAAGTATTCTTATCTCTTATTTCAGTGTTGCAAGGAATAATCCAATTCCAGGTCACTTACAGAAGTCAGATATCAGATGTTCTTGGAGCCTGGGTTGATTGTTGTCGTGGGAGTACTGTGGACTGGAATATCTGGGAAAGATTTTTGGAAGAACCTAGGAGTTTAAAGGTGACTTTGGAAAGACAAAAAAGGAGCAGATCACTCACACAAACGTAGTGTGCAGAGCCATGGAGAAGGAATCAGTTGGGTACATGTGGAGTGGTATGGATTGTGGCCCTCCGGAGCACCAAATGTGTTCTGAGGAGGAAGACAGCTTGATTTATCCAGGAAGGTTGTCAGTCCTCCTAGACATATCCTTCCATCATGCTCCCCTCTAACAGTGTTGGGTATCAGTTCTCTGAGTGTTGAGAAGACCCACTGAAAGCAGAATTTGGCTCTGTTGTGCAGACCATTCTGAGAAGGGTTTTTTCCAAGCTGTATTTATAACCTATGTTGAAAAAACATCCCTAAATCTTCTAGCAGAAGACAGATGTCTCCCTGAACAAATATCAGCTCTCACATAATTTGTTGTTTTTATTTCCACAGCAATTGTCTATTGAATTTGACAACCTCCTGTAATTATCCTCTTTCTGGAATGAATTATGAATGGGATGTCCCATGTATGTGGTTCATAAAGCTCTTGTTTTATGGACTGTGTGAATGCAAGGGATCACTCTGCAAAATACCAGGCTCTTGTCTGGCTCCTTGATGCCACTTCTCTTTCCAAACCTCTCTGCCTTTGCTTGGGCTTGAAAGTGCCATCTCTAATGGATATATCAAGGCCATAGATGTCCAGGTGATATAGGGAGCCTCCAATGCAATACTTCTGTAGTTAGCAGTGTATGATGGGCCTTGAAGATTAGAAAGAAAGACCTGATTTTTAATTCCTACTTAGCACCTGTAAATCACCTAATCACTATGAGCTTCAGTATCTCTATCCATGAAATACTCATTTCAAAGAGTCTAGTATGTATCAGGTGATAAATAAAAGACAGATGCTTTCATTTCCTTATTATTTGGACCTTCTTTTTGATTAGTAGAAAATCTCTATTGATAATTAAAATATTAGCAATAAGTGCTTTATATGCATTATATCATTTAATAGATACCACCGTATACCCAAGACAGACTGCCTCTCTGTGCCTTAGCTTTTATCTCAAAAGCCTTTCAGTACTGCTTTGCTCCTGCTGGCCATTTCCGTAAATTGAAGCCCAGTAGCTACAGCTCTGATAGCCTCTCCTCACTAGTATTGATTTCTGAATATTGTTCCTTTCATTTCTGCCAACTGAGCAAGTGCTTTTTCATTCTAGAAGAAACTTTCAATTCATTATGTGCTATGTTCACTGTCCAATGTGAGTCACTGAGGACATAAGTGCAAATTAGATAGGACTACTGGTTTTTTTAGGTTTATTTTTTCTTTTTGGAAAGTCAGATTTATTTAGAGAAAAAGAGATAAAGCTCTTCTGTCCACTAGTTCACTTCCCAAGAGGCTGGAGCTAAGCTGACACGAAGCAATGAGCCAGGAACTGCTTCTGGGACTCTTATACTGGTGCAATGCCTCTGCTGCTTTCTCAGGTCAAAATCACAGAGCTGGATGGGAAATGGAGCAGCTGGTACACAAACTGGCACCCGTATGGGATTCCAGAACATGCAGGGCAAGGATTTAACCACCTGCTTAGTTGGTTCATTCCTTAAGTATCTCCGATGGACAGGGCCAAGTTAAAGACTGGAGGAGCGAGGAACTCAGTCTGAGTCTTCATGAGTGGCAGTGACCCAGTTACTTGAATTCACCTGTTGCATCCTAGGGTCTGTATTACTAGGAAGTTTGGTTGGGAGTCAGAGCTAGGAATTGAATCTAGAAACTTTGAGACAGGACATTGATACGCTAACTGTTAAGTCAAATGTGTATCTCCAACTCCTGTTGATATGTGTCTTAAAGTATCTCTTGATTCTCTGTTTTAGTATTTCCATACCATTGTTTTATGTTACTCTGTTTTTCTTAATACATATGTATATATGTATTATTTAAAAGGTGAAATATCAGAAAGAGACCCACCTTCTATCTACTAGTTCACTCCACAAATGTTCACAAAAGCAAGGACTGGGTCAGGCTGAATCTAGAGAACACCATCATGGTCTCACGTATGGGTGACAGGGACCCAAGGATTATAGACATGTTAGACCGCCTTCCTCGTTTCTACTCGTTGTTAATTGGGCTGATTCAATAGCTTATCCATTGGATTCATCTATCTAGATTATTTTTACCTAAACTAATAATACTGTTTGGATCTTAGAAAAGTGTAAACCTGTTTAAAATAATTTAATGATTTCCTATTGCTCATAACATTATGGAAACAATGAATAAATTTTCCATTTTAGTGAACACATATTTCATTATAGATCATTCTTTTTCTGGCATCTAAGACTTTATTTTAACTGAGTTGAACTGTGCAGAACTGACACAATCTTCAACTAAGACATTGCTGCTGTATGTATGGGTCATTCTCCAGTAAATTCAATAAAATGAGCATCCTTTCATGATTGGACCAATTCAAGGCTGCATGCCTGAATGTATGCATTCATTCAGTCCACACACATTCAGTGAGTATCTGCTCTGACATCTTAATTGGATGCTAGAAATATGGACTTAATTGCTGGAGTCCAGCTCCAGCCGAGTTCGGAGCTCGAGAAGGGTGCGTGGAGTGGGCGATTAAGAAAGACACAGACACAGACACTTGGTGCGTTCTCACCACAGCTTCAGAAAAAGCTGTCCTTTTTATTTACTTGAAACACCTCACAAGCTTCTGCACAAGCAACTATTCTATTTTTTTCTTTTCAAAATTAAGGGGGCATGTACAGATATTTGGTCACTCTGTCTGCACTTCAAGGCTAAGCAGGTGCCCCTAAAGATAATTTTGCAAAATACTGTATTCATATTCTTCAAAGCAAGCTATTGTTTATTCTTCAACAACAGCCATGGAGCAACAGCCAGGACTCCAAGGCCAAGGCACATGTGATTACCTGCTAATTAGTAGTACTTTCCCACCACATTTCTACTTCTACATTTTACCCATCATTTAATGGGAAAATAAGTTACAAGGGAAAAAACCTAAAATCTAAAACAGAAACTATAGACTCCTACAACTATAGACTCCTACAACTATAGACTCCTACAACCCCATAAACAATAAAGCAATAATCAAAAGCATTTTTGTTAACAAAACATCCTTAATTCCTCTAGCTAAAAATTATAAAGCAGCTAAAACAATTACATTTTCTATGCTCCAAAAAATTGCAAAGGCAGGCTAGCCCTTGAGATAACAATAACTATATTTATTGCCATAGCAGTTTCAGCTCTCACTCCCATCCCTTGCATTAATATTTAGTATATTTTCAAACCCCTTCCCAGAAGGTGTGCTACATGTCTGGGCCAAATTCTAAGACAATGGTTAAGTACCCAATACGGTGTCCGAAAATGGAATGGGCTTAATTGTGCTCCTGTGTGTAAATTGTCAAAGGCCCACTCACCAAGACATTGTCAGTGACATTAACTCTCAAGCTCACATCGGTTGCAAAAACCTGCAAAAACTGTCTCACAGGGACAAACCACAATGCCTCAAAAGAATACAGAATTCTTACTGGGGTGCTTGAGTGTCCATGCAGCCAGGGGGTGAAACAGCATCAGGGTGGTCAGAGAGAAATCAGCCGGGCCCTGCCAAACAGCTGGAAGCTCCCCCGGGCCCTGCCAAGCAGGGGAGATGTTTTCTTCACACCTTTGTGCCATCCACACCTACCCCACGGACCCCAGCACTTAATAGTATCTTTTTCTTTGATTGTTAATAGCATTGTATTATGTGATACAGTTTTATAGGTGCTTGGATTTCCCCCACTCCTCCCACAACCCTCCCCCCATGGTGCATAACCACAGTTCAAGTTCAGTTGAGATTCGTTCATTGCAAGCACATGCCCAGCATTGAGTCCAGCATCTTATTGTCCTGATAACATTTAACAGCTTCTTGGGGAGGCCTTCTCTGGTCTGAAGGCAAAGCTAACAGAGTAAAATCCCGGTCAGTTAAAAGCCCCAACAAAACATCAGCAACAATATATAGTGTATGGAATTGATTGACATAATATTGAGTAAACAATATGTTAAAAGTAATGCAAGTTCAATTTTTCGAAACACATGTGTTGAGACAGTATCAATGACAGGATCAAAAAAAAAAATACAGGTTAAATTAAGGCAAACGTGGTATCTAACCTTTTGGGATTCACTCATTTCCCTTAGCATTATAGTTTCCAGTTGGGCCCATTTAGCCACAAAGAACTGCATTTTGTTTTTTTTTAATAGCTGAGTAGTATTCCATGGAGTAGATGAACCAAAGCTTTCTTATCCAATCTTCTGCTGATGGGCATTTCGGTTGCTTCCATGTTTTTGCAATTACTGATTGTACTACTATGAACATAGGGGTGCATGTTGGTTTGTCGTGAAACAGGTGCTTTGGATATATTCCTAGGAGTGCTATTGCTGGATCATATGGTATGCAGATTTTGAGTTGTTTAAGTGTTCTCCATACTGATTTCCATAAAGGCTGTACTAACCTGCAGCCCCACCAGCAGTGAGTAGGGTTCCCTTTTCCCCACATCCTCGCCAACAAACGTCGTTGGTGTTCTTGTTTATGTGGGCCAATCTTACTGGTATTAGGTAGTACCTCATCGATGTCTTAATTTGGAGTTCCCTTATTGCCAGGGAGCTGGAACATTTTTTCATATGTTTGTTTGCCATTTGGGCTTGTTCCTTTGTGAAATGTTTGCCCATTTCCCGTGCCCATTTCTTGAGTGGTTTTTTTGTTTTGGTGTTTTGGTTGTTCTGAAGTTATTTGTATATCCTGGAGATTAGCCCCCTATCGCCTATGCAGTGTGCAAAGATATCCCATTCTGTGGGTTTTTTTTTTTTTACTTTGCTGATGTTTATTCTGTTCTCAACTGCTATTGCTTTTGGTGTCCTTCTTAGAAAGTCAGGACCAACTCCTAGGTCTTGCAGGGTATTTCCTACATTTTCTTGCAAGAGTTTGAAGGTTTCTGGATGTAGGTTTAGGTCTTTTATCCATGTAGATTGGATCTTAGTGTATGGTGATAGATGTGGGTCTATCTTTTTGTTTCTGCAGGCTATCAGCCAGTTGTCCCAACAACATTTACTAAAGAGGCCTTCTCATTTGCTTGGAGTGTCATTGGTCTTTTTGTCAAAGATTAATTGGCTGTATCTATGTGGGTTCCCTTTTGGTGCTTTGGTGCTTCTATTCTATTCCATTGATCTTCCTCTCTATCTTTGTGCCAATTCCAGGCTGTTTTGATAACCACTGCTCTATAGTATGTCCAGAGGTCCGGAACTGTGATTCCCCCTGCTAACTTCTTGCTCTTTAGGATGGTTCTAGCTATTCGTGGTTTTTTGTGCTTCCAGATGAACTTATCTGAAGGAGTAGAAGGAGAATCAGGAATGCAAATGGTGTTCAATGAAATTATACAGGAAAACTTCCAAAACACTTGGAACATGAATCCAGCCCACATACAGGACGGAAAGAGAACTCCCAATAGATCAATCCAAAGAGATCTTCACCCAGACACATGGTGCCCAAGTTCTACTCCAATGAAGACAAAGAAAGAAACCTGAGACAAGTACGAAACAGAGAAAAGATCACACACAGGGGAAAACCAATCCGAATCACTGCTGACTTCTCCAAAGATACCCTACAAGCAAGGAGAGAATGGACAAAAATCTTCCAAGTCCTGAAACAAAACAACTGTCAACCAAGAATAATGTACCCAGCAAAGATCTCATTTGTGTATGAAAACGAAATCAGACACTTCCATATCAAAGAAAAACTAGAAGAATATGTCAACACAAAACCAGCTCTGCAAAATCTCCTTAGAAATGCGCTAATCCGGGCCCGGCGCAGTGGCACAGTGGTTAAGGTCCTCGCCTTGCACGCCCAGGATCTCATATGGGCACCAGTTCTATCCCGACAACCCCACTTCCCTTCCAGCTCCCTGCCTGTGGCCCGGGAAAGCAGTCGAGGATGGCCCAAAGCTTTGGGACCCTGCACCCACGTGGGAGACCCGGAGGAGGCTTCTGGCTTCGGATTGGCATAGTATCGGCTGTTGCGCTCACTTGGGGAGTGAATCATCGGACGGAAAATCTTCCTCTCTGTCTCTCCTCTCTGTATATCTGCCTTTCCAATAAAAAAATAATAAAAATAAATCTTTAAAAAAAAAAAAAGAAATGCGCTAATCCCAGAAAAATAGGAGGCAAACCGTAAGCAAAGATGGCAAACAGGAAGGTCTCCAAACTAAAGCCCATACAAAGAAGAGCAATTACACACAATTACACAGATAACAATACACACAAAACACACTCGCATGGCAGGGCAAAATCGCAACCTCTCAATTTTAACTCTTAACAAAAATGGCCTAAATTCACCAATCAAAAGACAGAGATTAATGGAATGGATCATCAAACAAGACCCAACTATCTCTTGCCTACAAGAAATGCATCTAACCAGAAAAGATGCAAAGAAACTGAAAGTGAAGGGAAGGAAAAAGATATTTCATGCCAATGGACGAGAAAAAAAAAAGCTAGGGTAGCTGTCCTAATTTCACACGAGCTAGACTTCAATCCAACTAACATCAAAAGAGACAGGGAAGGCCGTTTTATACTGGTGAAAGGAATGATCTGTCAAGAAGCAATCACCATCATTAATGTTTATGCACCAAATTCCAACGCACCTAGCTACGTGAAGCAATTACTTACAGACTTAAGGGGAGACATAGATACACACACAATATTTGTAGGTGATCTCAACACACCTTTAATATCACTGGACAGGTCTACGAAACAAAAACTCAACGAAGAAACAACAGAGCTCACACAAACAGTAGAACAACTAGACTTAGTAGACACCTATAGAACTTTTTATCCTAAGGCCACAGAGTATACATTTTTCTTAGTGCGGTGCATGGCACCTTCTCCAGAATCGATTGTATGATAGGACACAAAGCGAATCTAAATAACTTCCAAAAGATTAGAATCATACCATGTACCCTCTCAGACCACCATGGAATGCAACTGGAAATCAACAACTCAAAACTCCCCAGGAAATATAGACACTCTTCGAAGTTGAACAATATGCTATTAAATGAACAATGGGTCAGAGAAGAAATTAAAGATGAGATCAAAAAATTTATGGAAACCAATGAAAACTCCAATACAACATTCCAAAACTTGTGGGACACCGCCAAAGCAGTGCTACGGGGTAAACTCATCGCAATCTGAGCCCATGTCAAGGCCCAAGAAAGACGCCAAATACAGGAACTAACCACACACCTCCAGGAACTGGAGAAACAGCAGCAGAAGAGCCCCACACACAATAGGAAACGAGAAATCATCAAAGCAAGGGAGGAGATAAACCAAATAGAAATAAAAAAAACTATACATAAAATCAACAAATCAAGAAGTTGTTTCTTTGAGAAAATAAACAAAATAGACACTCCACTGGCCCGACTGACCAAAAAAAAAAAAAAAAAAAAAAAAAACGAGAAAACGAGAATCAATAGCATTAAAGATGGAAAAGGCAACATAACAACAGACACTGCAACCATTAAGAAAATAATTAGAAATTACTACAAAGAACTGTACTCCAACAAATTTGAGAACCATCAAGAAATGGAGAAGTTCTTAGACTCCCACCACTTACCAAAACTTAGTCCAGAGGCAACAGAAGAATTAAATAAACCCATAACCGAGGCAGAGATTGAAGCAGTCATCAAGGATCTCCCAACGAAAAAAGCCCAGGCCCAGACGGCTTCACTACAGAACTCTACAAAACATTCCGAACAGAACTGACCCCAATCCTCTACAAACTCTTCAAAACAATAGAGAAGGAAGCAACCCTTCCAAACTCATTCTATGAAGCCAACATCACCTTAATCCCAAAACCGGAGAGAGAACCGTCAGAGAAGGAAAACTACAGACCTATCTCTCTGATGAACATTGATGCTAAAATTCTCAACAAAACCCTAGCCAATAGAATTCAAAAATCATCAGACAGATCATTCATCCGGATCAAGTAGGATTCATCCATGGAATGCAGGGATGGTTGAACATTCGGAAATCCATAAATGTAATACACCACATCCAAAAACTGCAAAACAAGAACCACATAATAGTTTCAATAGATGCAGAAAAAGCTTTCAATAAAATCCAATACCTTTTCAAGCTAAAAATTCTAGCCAAGGTAGGCATAGATGGAAAAATCCACAGCATAATCAAAGCAATTTATGAAAAACCCAATGCCAGTATCATACTGAACGGAGAAAAGCTAGAACCCTTCCCACTGAGATCTGGAATAAGACAAAGATGCCCGCTATCACCACCGCTATTCAATATAGTCCTAGAGGTACTTGCAGAGGACATAAGACAAGACAAAGAAATCAAAGGCATATGAATGGGAAACAAAGAGGTCAAGCTTTCACTATATGCAGATGACATAATCCTTCACATAGAAAAACCAGGAGACTCAATACAGAAACTGCTAGAACTTATACGAGAGTTTGGCAGAGTGGCAGCGTACAAAATTAATGAACAAAAATCAACAGCCATAGTGTATGCAAACAGCCCCAAGTTGGAAAAAGATCTAACCAGCAAGATACCATTCAAAATAGTAGAGAAAATATGAAGTATCTGGGAATCCATCTAACCAAAAGTGTAGGGGACCTATTCGAAGAAAATTACAAAACACTCAAAAAGAAATTGAACAAGACCTCAAAAGATGGAATAACATCCCATGCTCCTGGATAGGCAAAATCAATATCATTAAAATGTCTATACTACCAAAAGCAATATACATTTTCAACGCAATTCCAATTAAATTGCCCAAAACATTCTTCACGGAACTGATACAATGATTCAAAAGTTCATCTGGAAGGACTTAATAGCATCTTAATTGAATGCTAGAAATATGGATTTAGCTCATTAAACTTCAGTGAGTATTTGATGAAGGCAGAATTTGGGCATAGTCCTATTCTTATAAAGATTAAATTCTAGAATAGATATAGTCACCTCTCTTTCAAGCAATGTGGTCTCCTAGGGATACCATTATGTATTTCTTTATCTAACACTATGTATCTGGCCCTGTAAATATAGAGGTGAGTGAAACTTTGGGATACCATGATTTTAACATTGTGTAGTAGAAGCAGGATTAGGATTATGTGCAATGGGAGAGGAACCCCAAACATGGAGAACTGAATTCTGCATACAGGACTGGGAAGAACTCTTCAATAGACATGATTGCTAGAATTGGACCAATACGGATGATAATAGTTTTACTTCTATGTAACATTAATGAGTGTCCCAAATTAAACAAAATATTACACCTCACTGATATAATTTTTGCTCTTTTACAAATAATCTCATCTCTAATGATATAGTGTGGCATTGTGGAATCAAAGGTTAGTGGTGCAAAGTGATGCAGAATGATTTACCAGAAGTCACAATGCTAGTGGGAAGATTATAGCCCAAATCTGTCTAACTCCGAAGCCTGCCTGCCTGCCTTCCTTTCTTCCTACCTTCCTGCCTGCCTGCCTTCCTCTTTCTCTCTCTTTTTCACTTTTTCTTCCTTGATAAATGCAGTGAGTGTTCTAGACTTTTATTTGGTCTCTTAAGATTCAAGGAAATTTCATTTAATAATCTTGTGTACCACAGCCTTCTGTCATGTTCACTCATGACTCTCCACATGAAACATGGAGACACAGTCTTGCTCTGGGGCCAGAGTTTTAGAAGGCATGCTTATTGTTTCAGAAAAACTGGTGTTCCAGCTGCTATTTTCATTCCTATGCAACTCAATGATAACTCAATTTCCCTGTCAGTTTTAGGCTGGCTTTCCAAGCAGCAGTTTCCTAACCCCAGGAAATAAATTGACCACTGCTCCTTGATATTCCCTTCATGGGAGAATGAAATAAGTGGGTTTACCCTACTAGGCTTTACTTGGCTTGCACAAAGATAGGCAGAAGACAGGAGATTCAGTTATTATTAATTATTGTGGGGAGTATAAAGAAAGTCACTGTAAGGGAGTCAGTCACTGTTTCACATTTTTAATAAGTTGTTATTGTGAACTTCAGTTTCTTCATCTAAAAATAGAATGGCCGTATCAGTCCTGTCAATCTCATTGATTTGCAGAGGCCTGATTGAGAAAAGACTGTGAAGTGTTTTAATGGTGGAAAAGTGCTATTAATTATTTTTCCCCTTAGGGGTCATGATTATGATGTGATTGGTTAGATGAACACATAAGAATGTGCAGGTGATCCTGAAAAGTTTCATTTTGCCTTGGATCTTGACTACTCTGTGTGTGTGTGTGTGTGTGTGTGTGTGTGTGTGTGTATGCAAATGTGTGTCTTTCTTCAAATTGAATTCCTCTCTCAAGAAGTCTACTCCAAAAAATCCACTTCCTTACTTCATTAAAGTTTCTGTTAAAAAATATTGTCTTAACATGATATCAAATTATACTCTAGACCATCAGTCTATCTTCTTACCCAACTTTGTTATTCTTCATAGCACCCATAACCTCCTAGCATATCTTTGTTTCTTAACAGGGTATCAATCTGTATCCTTTATAATGTTATCTCTCAGAGAAGAGATTTATCTGTATAACTTTACTCTGTATCTCTAGAAAATAGAATGTGTTCTGGTAGATTGTGGTAATAATTATTAATAAACACTGTAGACATAAAATTGTCAAGTCCTTCTCATTTACAGGCTATATGGTATGAGTAAAGCATATAGACTCCATGGTCAGACCTGGTTCAAATTTTAGCTCTGTGAATCAATTATTTGGTTGGAGTAAGAAAATTAGCCTGTTTTATCTGTCTCATAGTCAATAAAACAATATATTAATACCTATCTCACTATATTTTGTATTAAAAATTACCTGGCTTAGAATATGGGCCCAGCGTGGTGGCCTAATGGCTAAAGTCCTTGCCTTGAGCATGCCGGGATCCTGTACAGGCACTGGTTCTAATCCCGGCAGCTCCACTTCCCATGCAGCTCCCTGCTTGTGGCCTGGGAAAGCAGTCAAGGACAGCCAAATGCCTTGGGACCATGCATCTGTGTGGCAGACCTGGAGAAAATTCCTGGCTCCTGCCTTCAGGTCGGTGCAGGATTGGCCATTGCAGCCATTTGGGAAGTGAATCATTGGACAGAAGATCTTCTCTGTGTCTCCTCCTCTCTGCATATCTGGCTTTGCAATAAAAATCTAAATAAATCTCTAAAAAAATTACCTGGTTTAGATTTTATCCATAATAGACATTAATCAAAAGATTGTTGTCTTTTTCCTTTGTGTATTAGATTTATTTTTCTTATATACCCATACAAACACTTGGCCTGGAATATCATATTATTTTGCCCAAATTATATGATGTTTTTATTCAGCTTAAGCCTGTCACGTGGCTCCTGATGCCACTATACAATCCAAAACAATTACATTCATCTTTTAAACCTGTAACAATGTACTTGCATGTTCTTTGCATATGTTATTTTCTACTACCTTTATCCACGTACCCTATACTTTGCCAACATATATTATTTGGAGAATGACATGGTTTAATGCTAGGCCTGCACACTTTGAAATGTCCTTGGTTTCTGCTCATATCCTTTCCCACCCTCTCCGTTGTTCATTATCTGCTCAATACTGAAGTCCCTGTCAAGTTAGAAAATTCTTCATCATTCCTTCTTTCAATTCATAAATTATTCTCCTCTTCCACAAAATTTCTGTTATGGCATAGTCTTCTTAATGGAAGCTGTGCTTGCTCCCATTCTATTTTTTCTTTATATGAAATGAACAAATGCCATGCATTGCACAATGGGATTTAGAAGCATAGTGATACTTCCTGCCCTATCATCCTCCCTGCCCACATTCCACACCTACCTTCCTTCTTCCTTCTTCTTTTTCTGATTTTTACAATGGCAAACTTTCATTTCACTTCCCAACCACAGGGTTAACACAATATGAGGTAAAGATATCAACACACAGCCAACAGGAAGTTTAAAAAAATGCTGTTCCTCAAGAATGCAGACTGTAAACAGTAATCGAATCCTGAAATGTCAATCTTGATCATACAGATTGTATTTTTGTACTCTGTGCATTAGTTAAAACAGATCAGGAAAAACATATGACACTTATTATCTCCTTGGGCCTGACTAATTTTACTAACAAAATTGCACCTGTTTTGTTATAAAAGCCAATATTTCATTCTTTTTTTATGGCTAAATAGTATAGTGCATATATATGACATTATTTTTAGCTAATCACCTGTTGATGCACATCTGATTTGATCTTTTAATTTAGCTATTATGAATTGATGTGCAGTAATGGCTTTTATCCCCATACTCCCTACTGCCTTGCCAATGATCACAGTACAGGGCATTCTGTGGCCATTTGTCTGTCTCCTTGCTAGACTGTTACTTTCTTCAAGGCAGTCGCTTATTTATAGTTGAAAGTTCTCAGGGCTTTTGGAAGATGATATTCACTGTATTGCAGCTGAATGAAATATACATCTCCTCTAATAAGAGGTGTTACGAGCTTTTGGAAATTGAGATTTTTTATTCATCATTGTACACATTTTTTATCGGCTATGATAGCAATTTAAATATCCAGAAGAAATATATTTTGGTGACTAATATTATGGTCTGTAGAATCACACATTTTGAGCTTAAATCCCAAACTTGCTATTTACTATCTATGTAATTTGTACAAGTTGTTTGCACTCTCTGTGTGCTTCGCTTTTCCCCATCCATGATGAGATGGTTATGAAGAATTAGTGAAACAATTCTTATGTGGTGCTTAGCTCAGTATCTGGCCCATAGAATATTAGCAAATGTTAGTTATTATCTTTTAAATGTAATGAAAAATTAGTTCTGGGATTTTCATACTTAATTTTCTCTTAATTAGTATTAATGATATATATCTGGGGGGATAAGAAAAATAAGAATGTTGATATGTATGCAGCATATTCTGATCTCTTCGGGAATTCATAGTCTAGTGGTGAAAGAAAGCATGAGCTTGGTTCTCTTAATATGCAAATGTAAATACAGGATAAAATGCAGCAGTTTTATTAGGCAAAATGTGCAGGCAAAATGAGGTGAGAACCGAAGAAAGTTGGAGAATTTTCAGACTGTCATGTGTTTGACCCCACACACAGAAGGGAAAGAAGAAATATTAGATCACAATTTCAGAGAACTCTTGAGTCAAAGTCCCCTCTCAGAAAATTCTTCTATCTCCCAAGAGTGAATATACATCAGTACACCTGCCCTGTCCAGTTACGGGATCATGCACTATGATAAGCAAGGCCCTAAGGCAAATACAGCAGTAAATTTTAGAGTACAAATGTGGGCAATGTCAATTATGTTTCCTGTGGCTTGAGGATTGCAAGATTATTGTTTCAAGGGAAAATATATGAGAAATGTATTATGTTGTACAAGTGGTATGCATGAAGTGGAGATGGATACAGGTGGAGAAAAAAGTGTCTCCTTTCTTTCAGAGGAAGGAGAAAAGTAACTCATGGCCCCAGAATAAGTACCATTGGAGTTATTCGTTATACTTAGTGAATGTAGGATGAAATAGGACTGCTAAGGAAAGGTGATGGTTAATGAAATAACTGTAAGCTTATAGTTCTTGCACTTCTAACAGAAACATATGTGAGTTCTACTGCCTCATCTCTTTTCAGAGTTTATTTATAGTCATATTCTTGCAAAAGAAAGAGTATGTTTTAAATGTTCATCTGTTTCGAGTGTAAACTTATTTAGAATTGGAGTGTTTTGATTGGATATGAAAATCACTTGAAATATGGACTCTGATCAAGCCTTGTACTGGATGAATATAAATGGCATGTAGCAAAACAAATGGAAATGAGGTTTCAAACTTCCTGTCCACCCATAGACAGAAAAGTGATTCAAAAGTATGTCTTGGTGATAGATGGTTATAGAACTGGCCACCAATGAGAAATAGTTTCCTAAAATAAGACCCTTTGCAGTGTGACATGAATGCTATGTTCATGGTGGAGTCTGCTTTTAAGCCTTGGGTCTGGACTGGATTTATGAACCTTCTTTGACTACTAGAATATGGCAGAAGAGACATTTTATGAACTTTAAAACTATACCTCAAAAGCTCTTGTTGTTTCTGCTGTGGTGCCACTAGAATATTTCTGACATTATGTCAACAAGTCTTCAGCTCTTAAAACCTGCATCAGGGTGATAATAGCAACTTTGATCATAGTGATAAAAATCTCCCATTTCTTTAAAAAATAATATGAAATAAAGTAAAATAGAGTCATGCACACAGAGATGATGGCTGTGTCTCCTTCTACAGGCATTACCACTCAATTTGTGTATATAAGTACATAACATTCTTCAAAATAAACATTTTTCTTCCTAATTCTGAATTTCACTTGCAAAACAATATAGAGCACTTGGAATCCTAGAATACAAAAATATTCTTTCCATCTTTGTATGCAATGCTCCGTTGGCCTAGTGTGCTCTTCCCATAACCACTCCTCATTACCTGAGCTTTTACCTAAGTAAGTATCTACTGGCCCTCTGTGCATAATGACAGCGGTGACATGATCATGGACTCATCTCAGGTTAGTGAGTTCCCACAATCACATGGATAGGTAGAATACAACCACCAAAATTATAATTGGCTTATTAGCAGGCACACATTCTGCTAAATGTAGATGTGAAATAAGGGTAACTGGGCATGTGGAGAAAGCATTAACAAAAGCATTAATGAGGAAATACATAAAATACATTCTAGAAATAATATGGTCCACATTAACATCAATATGTCAGTGCAGTAGTAGGAACCTAGAGAGTGAGTTCTGTGTGTTGGTCTAGAGCCAATGCTTGAAAAGATTTGAATGTTTTGTTGAAGAACCTGTAGTTTACATTGGTAACAATGTGTAATAATTAAGTGACATTAGGAAGGAAGTACAAAAACAAAGTCTCTTAATAAACCGATTTAATACTGATAAGAGGGAAAGATTGATAGGGAGACACTTAGAACTTCTACATTTCACAAAGAGTCATATTGTGATCATAGAGGAGTGTAGGTGGCAAGACTGTTCTGGACACCAATGTACTGGGAAGGCTGAGACTGTGTTTCTGAAGCAAGAAATGTGTTTTGCTGCAAAATGTTGAGAGAGAGAAAAAAAGAAAGAGAGAGACATGAAGTCAGGGGCCAGGAGGAATATTACTTTAACAGAATGCAGTATGCCAAACAAATCAGTGTACGAGGTTAAGAGTAATTTTCCTGAATGCAACAAAGTTTTAATATTTTTTTCATGATTATAAAATAAAAACTGAGCAGATGTATTGTATGGCTCTGTTAGCACATGTACACAAGTGACTGCCTGAGATATTAAAGCAATGGTTTGACAGAAGACAAAAGGATGTGAAGAGGAATAGTGACCATGAGCTGATGCCTTGCTCATGGAATTAAATAGCTGAGAGCCCAAATTACTCTAGATGTAGCACTCTACTCATCTCAAGTCTTTAACTTTTGCAATGCAAGGGCTTCTGCAAAGACAATTAAAGAGGTACCTAATAGCAGATTAGAGCTCTGGGAGACTCGGGCACAAGTTAGTAATAAAGAGCTGCAAGCCTAAGTCCAGCCACTACATTATTTTGGAAAGGTGGACTTGGGGAGCCTGAATTGTCTGAGCAGTACCAGGAAGTATTTGGCTGCATATAAAATGTTAGCATGACAAATTAAAGTTTTGATCATGGCAGATACAGCAATATTAATTTGCTTCATTAAACAATCAAGACTCTTCTTAGTGCAGACCATTTTAAAAAATGTTAAAAATAAAATTAAACACATAATTAAGCCGACAATAGGTAAAGACCCTGATGCTCCAAGTAGAAAGCAGTTAATTTAAGTGAAACTAGGTCCCTGAAGGCAACACAGTTTATTAAAGTTACCAAGGCAGGAGTGTGGTGAAGTATTTGTATGTAGTTTTATAGAGGCTAAATTGTTCAGACATATTTAAGGGCCACACTACAGTAAATTAGAAAGACTTATTAGCTAGTTATCATTTCTCTTGTTGCAAGGGTTCATAACATGAAGTGGTGATCTGTTCTCTGGTATTCCATGACTAGAATCATCTATATCCCATCCATTGTTGACCACCCCAGAAATGTACAATTATTAACCATAATAACTTGAGAGCATTCATGCTGAATTATCAATCTGGGGCATGACTTAGTCATGTCGCTCTTCTTTTTCTTCCATCCATTATACCTCTCCTTTTCCTTTCCCTTCATTCTTCCCTTCCTTCTTCTTCCTGCCCACTCCTTCTTTCCTTCTCCGATACTTCCTTACTCTATTTTTCTTTCCTCTTTCTTTTCCTGTTTCCTTCTTTATTACTGTGGAGAAAGTATAGGGAAAGGATGTTCCCCTGTATAAAGGATAATGTCCTTCACAAATAGGGATAAATTTGACTTTGCCTATTAAAATCTATCCCTTTACTGTCATTTTTATCCCCTAATGAAACTTATTAAAACTTACACAGTTATATTGAATACGAGAGGTTTGAGAGTTCATTCTGGTTTAGCTCCAGATATTATTGGAGATGTTTTCAACTTTTCTCCATTTAACATTATGTTAGTGTTGGGTTTGTCATATATTTCCTTGATTGTGTTATGTTCCTGCTGAATGATTGTTTTTTTTTTTTTTTTAGTTTTGCGTTAATCTTGGATAGGTGTTAAGATCCAGCAAATGTTTTCTCTGTATCTATGAGATAATCATATGATTTTCATTCTTCATTTTATTGATATATTGTATCAAATATATTTATTTGCATATGCTAAAGCATTTTTGAGTCCTTGAGATAAATTCTATTTGGTCAGCATGCATTTGTTTTATGTGCTGTTGAATTGATTTGCTAATATTTCATTGACAATTTTTGTATCCATGTAAACAGAGATATTTGCCTGTTGTTCTTTTCCAGCTTTGTTGTATCTTATCTAGATTTTAATTAAGATTAAGCACTTTTTAAATCAAAACATTATCACTAATTTGGGAGACCAACAGGCATAGAAAAAGAGTTCCCATTCACTAAGTTACCCCACTAAATGTCTGCTATATCTGGGGCTGGTCTGCAGCTAGAATTTGGGAATCACCTAAGTCTTCCATGTGGGTCACATGAATTCAAACTATTTTAGCCATCATCCCTGCTTCTCAGCATCTGCACTGGATATAAGCTGGACCATAGCTGGAAATAGAGCTCAGGCACCCTGATGTGGTGCACACATACATCATAAACATTAAGTTAAACTCCCACTTCTTCATGTATGTGTTTCTAATGCACTTTCAGAAATTGGTCAATTGGCTACAGCACAGAAGGCTTTCATTCAGCATGGCCTAGTGAATTCTTTTATCATGTGTTTCAACATCAAACTAGCTTTTAGAAAAAAAAAAACATTCTTTCATACATTTGTTTATTAATCCAACAAATATTTTAGCCACTAACTTGTGTACAAGGCATCAACACATAAGACAATACCATTGCACCCATCAGCAGGGATATTATCAGAACAAGAAATAACAAATGGTGGTGAAATAGAGAAGAAAGGGACTCTTACACACTGTTGGTGGGAATGTAAACTAGTATATCCGCAATGGAGAACAGTGTGGAGGTCTCTCCAAAATCTAACAATAGGTCTACCTGATACAATTATTCCACTTTAGCATATATTGTCAAAGAAAATGAAATCAAGTTCCAAAGAGCTACTTATTTTAACATATTTATTGTAGCAGTATATACAATAAATTTATGGGTGAATGGATGAAAATGTGGCATGCATACACAATGGAATATTATGTATCCACAAAAAATGTAATTCTGTAATTTACTGCAACATTGATAGAATTAGAGAATATTAAGGTAAATGAAGTAAGGTAGACCCAAAATGATTAATAGCATCATGAGTTTTGTCTCATACGTGGAGGCAACAAGTTGATTTTAAAGGACAAAAGACAGTAATTAAATTCTTTTAAATTCTTTATTTACTCTCTTTTTTATTTTTTAAGTTGTTTTAGAAAGAAAACAATACTAATCTCTAGTAATTACTAGAGGCCGAGAAGAGCAGGGGGACATGGAGTAATGGGAATAGGATGATGTAGACCAAGAAAGAATAAGTTCTACTGTATCCCAGAACAGTAGAATGATTATAGTTAATAAAAATCCACGTATTTCTAAAATAGAACAAAATATAAAACTATACAAAGAAGAATGTTATCTTGCAAACTCAATATTTAAATGAGATGAAAATTCTAATCACTTTGATTTAATCAATACGTGTTTTACCTAGATTGATATATCAATGTACCCATAAGTATATACAAATATGTGTAAAAAGTAAAATTAAATAAAAATAAGGCTTGAAAGAAAAAGAAAAAGTACATTTCCACTTCTCATCAGTATTACAATATGATATACAATTAATTCAGCAAAATTTTATTCTTCCCTTGGTCACAGTTCAGAGGACACCTAAATGACCTTCCTAAAAATCAAGACACTTGGTTCCTTTTCATTTGCTTCCATAGAATTCTGTACACATTCACTTTTGGGACATTACACATCATTTGTTAGTGTATGTTTACAAATATTTTGTCTCCTGTGGATTGTGATTCTATCAATGGCAAGGATTTTCCAGTGTTGCTTTCATGGAAAAGTCCCAGTTTCAAAACAAAAAATTGTAACAACGAATATATTTAAGAAGATAAATTTATAAAGGAAAACAGTTGTATTAGACCTAGTATAGGGATATATATGAGAGGATGAATGCAGGTTCGTAGGTAGAACCAACAGGTGGCTAGAGGAGAGAGTTTAGTTTACAATATTGGGGCAAGAGACCTAAAGGGAAAGATTAGAATTTCAGTTCTGGTGTAACATGACATAAATGAGGCTGAAAGATCTCTGTAGTGTAAAGCACACAAACAGTATAAACATGGATGGTCTGTGGTTTATGATACGCTGATACTCAAAGTGCTCAGGGAGCTGTAGTTCTGCTGACCTGAAGTGCAGTCTAATCATCACAGAACTCTTTTACTCTGTATTCGTGTCTAAATGTGCTGCTTAGCAAAGTTACAACTTCAGAAAATGTCACTTCAAACTTCCCAGGATTCCTTTTATCAATGCTACTGACTGATAGGTCAACCACTCTCTCCTTGCTTTAATTTTGAATTATCGTCCTCCTTTGATCAACAATTGCTTTTGCCCACCACTACACAGCCTCCTCCAACCTCCACACACAGCCATTCACTTATGGTACATTCTACAGGTCCCTTTGCAGAGTTGATAATTCAGGGTGCTATGGTTAGGATGTTTTCACATTTTAACTTTAGACTACTGTAACACAAGGAGCTTTCTCAGTTCCATCGTATGGTGAGGGTCTATTGTCAATTCTGTAACTTTCTGTACAGTTTCTTCCTTCCTATAAATAACCTTTGGCAAGATATTCTGAAATAGCCACTAAATAGGACAATGTATAACATACATACCTAAAATATACCAGAGCATGGGCATGCATATCTGGCTGGAAGTGACTACAGTATCAGCACAGACTACATTATCAGCACAATCATCTGGCAGGGTTAGAGATTGAGGAAGGGAGATGATACTCAAAGGATTTACACAAGAACAAAAATTTGGAACGGTATTTTTAAAAAGAGCAGAGGCATATGGGAAGAAATTGACCCAATGCATGGATAGAACAGAAAGGAGGCCTAGGTTTAAAAAGAAGATAGAATTGGGGGTCCAGTGCAGTAGCCTAGTGGCTAAAAGTCCTCACCTTGAATGCACCAGGATTCCGAATGGGTGCTGGTTAGTGTCCAGGCAACCCCACTTTCCATCTAGAACCCTGCTGGTGGCCTGGGAAAGCAGTTGAGGATATCCCAAAGTCTTGAGACCCTGTGCCCAACTGGTAGACCCAGAAGAGGCTCCTGGCTCCTGGCTTCAGATCAGCTCAGCTCTGGCCATTGCAGCCATGTGAGGAGAGAATCATTGGACAGGAAATATTCCTCCCTGCCTTTTCTCCTCTCTGAATATCTGACTTTGCAATAAAAATAAATAAATCTTAGGAATAAAAAGACTACATTGGAAGTGTCAAAGAAAAAAAATGTAAGGAGAGAGTATTTACTCAATAGGGAAGTACAAAGAAACTATTGGAATTCATGGAAGAATTTGACAAAGTTTGAGAATATAAAGTCAACAAACAAACATTAGTAACATTTTTATGTAGAAATAATTTTGTGGCTGAGAAAGAGCTCATGAGATCAGCTCCATTCACAGTAGCAATACAATTTTTAAATAGTTAGGATAAATTAAACCTAAAGATGTGAAAGATCTCTATAATGAGAATTTTGAAACACCACTGAAAGAAACAGAAAAACTGTCATAACAATCTGAAGAAATCTTCCATGCTCATGGTTTGGAAGAATTATCATCATCAAAATATCCACACCATCCAAAGCAACTTATATATTCAATGAGAACCCCAATTCAAAGGCCAGGTACTTTCTTCTCAGAGTTAGAAAGAACAATCCTAAAATTCACAGGGAAATACAAAATCTCTCAATAGTCTAAGCAATCTCATGAAAATAGCCTGGTACTAAAATAAAATTAGGTATGTAGAACTATGGAACAGACTAGAATCCCCAGAAATTATCCCACATATCAGATAAGTGAAAATTATTCCCTGATGAAAGGACAGTCTTCTCAACAAATTTTACTATAAGAATTGGATTTCCACATCCAAACTTTTAAATAAAGCCCAAGCCATACACCATGTACAAAAATCAACAATTAATAGCCTATGGTTGTAACTTAAAACCTAAGGCCATCAAACTGCTGAAGGAAAACATAAAAGAAACACGTAAAACTTTGGCCAACAAACAAATTTCTCGACTAAGATTCTAGAAGCACAAGCTATAAAAGCAAAAATCCACAAATGCGATTTGTCAAACTGAGAAACTAAAGCACAGGAACCTAAAGAAAAAAGTGGAGAGACAACAGAGAATGGGAGAAAATATTTACAAACCATGCATTTGATAAAGAATTAATATTCAGACATTAAAAAAATAATGAAATCCTGACCTTTGCAGAAATTGGGTGAATTGTAGATCTTCATATCAGAGAAGGAAGCTAATCTCAGAGAGACAATGATCATGTTTTCTTTTGTTGAATTGCTCCTGGAGGCATACAAATGCCATTATAAAGTAATATAAAGGTATCATTGTAAAAAGTAAAAGAAAATTAAAAATGAGAAAGGAAGGGAGAGTTTGGGAAGGAGCGAGAATTCTGTGGGAAGTAACCGTTTTATTTAAACTGTGTAACTGACTTACATGTAATGTGTCCCCTTTATACGATGTTTTTAAAGAAATAGACTACAAAGGAATTCATCATTATTTTCTATTATGTACCCATTGTTGAACTACCAATTATGTTTGTTATTACTTCACCAAAATATTATAATGATATTGAGGGCCAATTAGTATCTTCATTTTGCAGAAGAGGAAACCAAACCCACATAGTTTAAGACTCCTGTCTAAGATCTCACAAATATTCATGACTAAAACCTAACCATTTCAGAGCCCAAACTCTTTCTACAAATGTTTGTTTACAGATTTTTTAAATTTATTTTTATTGCAAAGTCAGATATACAGAGAGGATGAGAGACAGTCTTGAGAGACACTCTCCAAGCAGCTGCAATGGCTGGGGCTGAGGCAATCTGAAGCTAGGAGCCTCTTCTGGGTCTCCCAGGTGCGTGCAGGGTTCCAAGGCTCTGGGTAGTTCCCAGCTGCTTTCCCAGGCCACAAGCAGGGAGCTGGATGGGAAGCAAGGCCGCCGGAATTACAACCCAGCACCCATATGGCATCCAGGCATGTGCAAGGCGAGGACTTTAGCTACTGAACCAGGCCAATCTTTCTGCAATTATAAATATAAATTTATTTTCATTATTTTGTTTGGAATGCTGTTTTTATTTGGAATTCATGATACATTAACATGGAGGAGGCCTAGTGAAGTGGAAATTTGAAGGCTGAGTATTGACTATTTTTCTTGCAGGCAAGAGCAAACAAATATCACCTTGATTGTTAGCAAGCATATATTATTCTTTCATTTGATCATTTATCAATTATTTCCTGACTATGATTGTAATTGCTCATGTATTCTTTGAAATTTGCACATGAAAATATATGATGTTCTTTTTAATGTAACTCCAGAAATGTGGGGTAAATGTTTGAGAGTTACATGTCGTGATGTCATAGACAAATGAGACAACTGAATGTAACATGCAGTAATACGCAATTGCATGTAGCTAATGTTTATTGGTTGCATTGTATATACTAACCATAATGCTAAGTGCTTGACTCGTCTTTATTGCCATCTTCACAAACTTCTGATAAAGGTAACATTATTTCTATTGTCCTGAAAATTGAGGCTCAAATAGTTTAAATAACTTTCCAAGATGAAATAACTTGTAAGGTATTGTGTTTATTAAGCAGCTGAATAATTTTGTTTTCATTCTGAGGAGTATAATATGAGGCCCACAGAGTCAAAAAGGAAAAAAAGAGAGAGAGAGAAAGGAAAGGAAAGCACAGAAATTGTCTTAGGGGGCTATACAATTACAAAGTCACTCTCAGATGGCTGCTTTTGAAAAGCAGGATGCTGGAAGGACTGCCAAGCTCTGGGCAAGAAGCCGTATCACAGGAGCTGTGGTTGGAGCAATACAGTGAGTTAGCTCCCTGTAGGATGACTCAGAGTTTGAAATAAAAGGACATATTAAGAGACAGCATTTTGGGTGAGATACGGAAACAAACAAACAAAAAAACCAGTAAGACTCAGAAGAGGCCAAGCAAGGTTAGGTAAAGCAGGAGTATCTACTGATAACTTGACATACAAAAATCTAAAATGTTAAGAGGTCGGGGAGGTGCCCAGGTGAGTTCAACCTTGGGGCTTGGGTATGAAGACCTCCCAGCAGCTTAGCCACTGCTGGGAGGACCTGAGCCAGGTTGGGTTCAATACTGGGGGCCCAACTCTGCCCATTGCTGCCAGACAGTGGCAAACCCTAGGCTTGTCTAGGTCTGAGAGAGTTCTCTCTCCACAATAATTACACTGTGAAGGGATCTAGGGCAGCTCTGAGCAAAAATGGGTACCTGACGCCACTCCGCCCAACACTGCCATCTTGGTTGGAGGTGCCTACATGAGTTTGACCTCAGGGCTTGGGTGCAAGCACTTCCCAGTTAGTATGGCGGCTGGTGGAGGGACCTGAGCTGGGTAGCCCATGCACTAGAGGTTCCCAAGTATAACCCTCGGGCCACCTGGCCATGTGCTCTGGGATCTTGTGGGTGTGGGTTAACTGGGAGTTTGAGAGATGGCAAATGTTGGCATTACCAAGGACCTTAGGGTCAGGTCTATTTTGAGGAATGACTTCTCTGGAACTTCAACGAACAAAACCACTCTACTTGAAGGGCAACATGGAACCCCCCGGAGAACATCAAAAATAAATGGATTTTGAGGCTGGGCCATGAAATTGACTAAAATGTGGAGGAATCAAGTCTGGGGTAGAATCTGCACAGGAATATGTGGCTTCACCCATGAGGGACAGCAATCTCCATTGGCACTCACAAGAACTGTGGCTGGGAGTAGGCATGGTTGGGGAGCTAAGGGGATACCCCTGCTGGGCTGGAATAGCCATCGGTGAATGCAAGTGCCAGAATCAGTGTAATGCCTGGGCTGGAGATGGCTGCAATCTCTCTTGGCACAGATGGGACCTGAGTCTGGAGATGGCCAGCTGGGCTAGAGTTCAGCACCTATTGTTACCTGTGAGAGTCAGAGTGGGTGTACAGTGGGACAGGCTAGGTCTCAGCTCCTGCTGAACCATGTGAGAATTGTGTCTGGGTACAGACCAAGTATGGATGGGCTATAACACCCAACAGTAAGAACCAGAAAGGGTATGGGCCAACTGGGCAAGGACACCATTCCTGCCAGAGCAACAGATGGACAAAATCAACCTGGCCAGTGACTCAGCAATATGTGCAAGATCTGCCACTGGGAGGAGACTGGATAGAGAGTATGGTGAACCAATTTGTCAGGTTACAGTCCCTGTACATATGTGCAAGAACCAAGGTAAGAAATAGCCCAAATCTGACCAGGTTACACTACTGTGTGGTATACATGTGGATCAGGTAAGGGGGGTGGGCCAGGCCAGACCAGTGCATAAAATCCACTTGCAGATCCAAGAACCAGGCTGGAGTGTGGGAGGGGATGAGTTAGGCCATATTACTAGCCAGTTTACATTCAAGTTAGAACTGGGGACTGCCTTTGAAAGGCTAGGTAGCAGCACCAACCAGCACTGGGGGCAAATTGGATCAAACTAAACAGTAATACCCACTGGGAGATGCCAAGGAAGATGAACCATGTCAGTCTGGAGATGGTAGATGCCAGGTCTGTGAGACATGGGGGTGGAGGGTGTGGTGGGACCTGGGTCTTCTGGCCCAGGTCCTTGGGCCTGCCTGCATGGTGGGTGCTAAACCCATGAACCCCAGAGGTGATGGGCCTGGAGGGCTCTGGGTTTTCTGGCTCAGGCCACTGAGCCTGTTTGCATGGTAAGAATTGGGTCTATGACCCTCAGAGGTTGGGGGTATGACAGGTCCCGGTTTGCATGGTCCAGGGATGGGCCTGGTTCATGAGCCCCAGGGAAGGAGGGTCCAGCGGGACCTGGGTCTCCTGATCTAGGTCCTTGGGCCCACCTGTGTGGCAGGTACTGTATCTGTGAGTCTCAGGGGTGGGAGTCTGGAGGAGTCTGGGTCTCCTGGTCCAGGACACCAAGTCTGCTACATGGTAAGGGCTGAGTTCATAAGACCCTGGGGGTGGGGAGTCCAACATGGCCCAGGCCATGTGACTCAGGTCCATGAACCCACCTAGGAGAACTGGTTCTACACAGTGTAGAAGATGGAGTGCTGTATGGCAGACAATGGTGCACATGGAGGACGTAGTAGCTCATTGGGCCCTGCAGTGGACATTTGGTACCATAGCAGAGAATGGAGAATGGAACATATAGACAACTACCTCAGCCAAACAATGTCAGCAAGTATCTAGGTGTTAGAGGCTGTAAGGTCGATGGTGTCAACCAATGGATATTGGAAGGAATTCCTTGTCCACAGATTGGTGAGATCGACAGAATTTCAAAACTATCACATCCACCTGGGTAAAACCTTTGGAACATGTACTGTTGTGACCTGGGTTGATATTGGGTGACCTTTCCCGATCCCCAGGTACTGGGATTGTAGGGAGTCTGGGTATGGCCTATTCTCTTATCACTCCCCTCCTCCCAGAAATGGGAAGAAGAGTTAGAAATTGGAAACAGTGATCACACCCCCTTCTCCCTAACTCTAGATCCTTCCCACCCTGATCTATTATGTAAACATCATCTAGAAAGAAAGAAAGAAAGAAAGAAAGAAAGAAAGAAAGAAAGAAAGAAAGAAAGAAAGAAAGAAAGAAAGAAAGAAAAGAGAGTGAGGGAGGGAGGGAGGAAAGAAGGAAAGAGAGAGGAGGGAGGGAGGACACAAAGAAGGAAGGAAGGTAGGAAGGAAGGGAGGAAGGAAGGAAAAAAGAAAGAAAGAAAAGGAAAGAAAGCAAGAAAAGAGAAAGAGAAAGAAGGAAAGAAAGAGAAAGCAAGAAAGCAAGAAAGAGAGAGAGAGAAAGAAAGAAAGAAAGAAAGAAAGAAAGAAAGAAAGAAAGAAAGAAAGAAAGAAAGAAAGAAAGAAAGAAAGAAAGAAAAAAGAATGGAGAGGTTGTGGCAGTGGCACTAGATGTCAGCTAAATCAGTAGATCTTATTGAAACACAGATCATGTGCCAATAGTTTGTAAGCGGAACTCAACATTGCAACCAGGCTCCAAAGTGATGCCAATATTGTTGGTTTAAGGACCAGACTGAATAGTAAGGAACCATAAGCATATTATACTTACTGCATATCAGGAACTCAAAAGAACTGTACATGTCTTGATTTTTTTAATTACTGTAACAACTCTATTAAATTTCTTAATATTAAAATGTCTGCTCACTCTAGAAAAAAAAGGAATGTATTAACATGTAACCTTGTAAAAAGCAGCACTTTATTGAAGCTTTTGTGTTCCATGCTGCATAGATTTTTAAAAGATTATTAATTAATTGACTTGAAACGATAAGTTACAGAGGGAGATGCAGAGATATTCTTAACAACTAGAAAATTTACATGCAAGAAAGGCTAACTAACTTCATAAGTTAATCAGTGGGATTGGGGTTTCCATTTTAGAGAGTCTTTCTAGGATCCTTTTATTCTTGTGGCTGTTATGTAACTTGTTCATTTATAAAAGGTATTTTTGATTGCTGGTTAAATTATACATCATGATACTTGGCTAGAACAAGAAATACTGATGGTACCCAAAAGAGAGATAAAATTGACATAAAACGAGTTTGGCATAAGAGGTAAAGGCAGATGATCTGGGCAACAAAACCATCTGGTAATGATCCTGAGAGAAGGAATGAGGAAAGAGGCATAGGACAGCTCTTACAGGGCAGCCAGTAACCTAGGTGGGTGACTGAGAAATAGAGATCTCAGTTGAACTTGAGTAAGTATGCAGCCTGATTTTTCTGTGAGAAGACCAGGTACCATACAGAGGGGAGAGAGCAAAACACTATCAAAATTACTTCATCTCTGCTTCAGGCTGATCTTCCAAGTTTAAAGGAATTTCAAAATCTTCAAAATCCTAAGAATGAGCCTACTTCAAAGTTTTGAAAAGAATAAATTTATTTTGGTACAAAATGTTTGCAATCCATGCACTTTTTCCCCATAATATATTAACAAATATTTAATATATTAACATAATATTTAACAAATATTTTAAAGCCCTACCCTGGGTGTCAAAATGTTTTGTCTGTACAATAAAGTTGTATTTTAATTCTGTTTTTCATGATTTTTTTAAAAAAAATATTTACTTGTTTTCATTGTAAAGTCAGATATACAGAGAAGAGGAGAGACAGAGAGGAAGATCTTCCATCTGATGATTCACTCCCCAAGTAGCCACAACAGCTGGAGCTGTGCCAATCAAAAGCCAGGAGCCCAGAATCTCTCCTGGGTCGCCTAGGCAGGTGCAGGGTCCCAGTGCTTTAGGCTGTCCTTGACTGCTTTCCCAGGCCACAGGCAGGGAGCTGGAAGGCAAGTGGGGCTTCTGGGATTAGAACCAGTGCCCATATGGATCCCGGCATGTATGAGGTGAACACTTCAGCCGCTAGGTTACCACGTCAGACCCTTTTATGAACTTTTAAAAGCATCCTTGTATAGTTAGCCCTGATCTGAGCTAGATCCATTCAACAATCAATTAAGCTAAATGAAATCATAATTTTAAAAATTCTTTTTGTATTCTTAAGAGCAAGTCAATGTTAGAACATATCTTTAAATTGCCTTCTCTTGATTACTTTATGCTGTTTGCTACTTATGGATTATACCCTTCAAGCTAGTTACTAATAGTCTTTTTTTGAACTCCTGCCCGTATTATACCATAATTAGTAGATGTGATGAATCCAATCAGACATCAGTGATGATGTGTTTATGTCACTGCTGAGATAAGGTTTCTCTCTTGCATTTCTCTTCCTATCTCTTGCTCGTTATTTTTCTTGGTGAGCCCAGTTGCCAAATCACCAGAAGGTCTAGGTAGAGACCCATGTGATGAAAGACTAAAACCCTCTTGGATACCAAATAGTCATGAAAATGTGTTTGAAAGTGGCTTTCTGATCTGCAGCTTAATAACTCATAAGCTATCCTGAAGTAGAGCAATCAAGCAAACCATTCACAAATTTCTGACCCTCAGACACTGGGCTAGATAAGAAATGTTTGCAGATTTAAGCCACTACATTTTAGAGTTATTTGTCATATTGCAATATAAGGCAAATGCAATATTGTGCTACTCAATTCCAAGGGATTCTCAGAGCTTTAATTTGTCACTTGATTAACAATCTAGGATTGGGTATGCCATGCCCATTGCATATTCTAAGAATGATTGCAGTCAGAATGAACTAGAACAAACGTTGGGATGGGGAATTGTTACCCAAAATGCGGGGTGTAGAAAGCCATGACTAGGTCTAGAAGCCCATGACTAGCCAATAGATTATTAAATATCATAAGATTATTTTTAAGCTGTTGAAACTACTGAGATAACAAGAGTTGGAAACTTGGTATAGACCAGACATAGTACAGACTTAATAAACATCTCGTGAGATTTAGATTCTTCACACATTTGCTAATATGCACATGGATTTGTTTTCAAATCCTGACTGCAACTCTGACATGTACTTAGATGTGCCCTCAGCACATTAGAAGACCAGAAACCGTGGGGGAATATGTGTATGTGTGTATACAATCAAGCATGGGTGTTTGAAAGTGTGTTTACATGTGTGATTCTACTAAACACCAAAACCATTTTTATTTGCTATTTCACCTTTGAATTCATCTAGCCTCGTTGAATAAGAAGTTTACATTGTGACCATTCAGCTAACTCTAAGCACATTTTTTTTTTCCTTCTAAAAATCATGTCATCACAGATGGTGGAAGCAATATTTGATATGGTTATACTTTGAGAAAAACTGGGGTAGTATGGAAGTCCTCCTATAGACTTCCTGTTCCTGGACTGAAGTTTGACATATTCGCAGGAGACCTAGGTTTGCAACAAAGATCCCATATCAGTTTCCAAAATGACCATTGCTAATGCTTCCAGCTAATCATCTGTGAGCTACTTCTATCATATGCCCATCAGATAAGCATTGCATCCTATTTGGTGGTGGTATGTTCCTCCAGTGGTCTCAATTTATCTTCAGCCTTTCCAGGTTTCAGTGTCTAGGATTATAGCTTGTGCAATAGTTAAGATTGATACCTAGAATTAATGGACTTTACTCCTGATTCCAGCACCTAACATCTAGGGATGAAATTTCAACCTCAAAACTTTATTTCTCTGAACTGTAGAAACAAAATAACCTCTATCCTAAGGATTACAATAATTAAATGAGTTCAATTTTGTAAATATTTTAAAACAGCAATAGTAAATGCTCAATGGGGTTTCTCAAGTATTGTTGTTACCAGTACTCTGAGGCAGCTGGGTGTAGAGGAAAAAGCTTAGTTTTTCCCACTAGAGGCATGTTTTGTCTCTGTGACCTTGAGAGCTGTAAGATGTTGCTTAGCTTCTCTGAACCTCAGTGTCTTCATGTATAGGAGAGGAAGATATTGCCTACCCCTGGGGATATTATAAGGATTAAATGAAATCATCCATGCATAAAGCTGTGTTTTAGTAACCTTTAATGCTCTTCTTAGATAAGAAGTGGTAACTCAGAAATCTGATGCTTTTGGAAAGCATCATCTATCACCTTTACAAAAATGTATGAGAAAGGAGAGTGTGCTGCTGTAAGCAAAGGGAGGTGGCTCGATAGCTAGCATCAGATGAGCAAAAGCATTTAAGTTCATGGTTGGATGCTCTTGAGTTTTCAATGAAATAAAAATCTAGCAGATATAATTGAGTATGCAGCATTCAGAATAAAAGTAGGCACTTCACTGTATGGGCAATAAAATTTGCAAGAAAAAACAATCAATATGTTGACTCAATTAAGTTTTCAGCTACAAATAACTAATTTTAATCCTCATGTTTTTTTTCTAGAGTCTAAAATATATTGCTTATTCTTGTTAAAATATTAATATAGGCCTGAATTATTTATGGAGTCAAGAAGCACTGTTCTCTTCTAACATGGTAGAGAATGGAAGGTTATTTAATATCAGCACCGTGGAAGACAATAATAAATCTGAAATGTAAATAATCTTTCTGAGAAAAAAGCCTCATTGAAAGCCAATGGGAATTTGCTATTCTGATTCTTTTAGGGTTACCCTCACAGGTTTTGAAGATCATTCTATAGGTTTTGGTCATTTATAATGATATAGTATTACTTTATTTAATGTAATAAAAATGTACTTAATAGCAACACCAACCAATTGCAGACTATTTATTTTGCCATAGGTACTATATCAGTCACCAATATACTTTACTTCATCTATGCTTTTTCAAAGATTATTTATTTGAAAAGCAGATTAACGGGGAAAGTGAGACAGCCAGAAAGATCTTCCATTTGCTGGTTCATTTAGCAAATGTCTGCAGCAGCTCAGCTGGGCCAGGTCAAAGCCAGAAGCACAATTTGAGTTTCCCACATGGGAGCAGGGGCCCAAGCGCTTGGGCCATCATCCTCTGCTTTTCCAAAGTCATCAGCAGAGCTGTTTACAACTCTGTCAAACTGTCACTGTTACAGTCCATGTTTCATAAAAGACTCAGAGAGAGAAATAATCCGTTGTCCTACGTTGTCCTCCCATTCCGGGGTTTTTGCACAATTGTGTTGCTTTCAACTATAGATGATGTTAACTATCCCTGCCAGAGGCATTCAGCAGTAGAATACTTGTGCTAATATTGCTTCCTGCCTGGATTTGTACAGGATGTTTGCTGTTGTTGTTGGCATCCTGTTTGTTTTAGTGGAAACAGCATAATCTAGGAATACAGCTTGTTTTTCATTTTCTTATCCTAGCTGTGTTGACGTGAATTGCTTAGTGCTCTAAAGAAACCTGCAATGTCAGGACTCTTATTAACTTATTGATCATTCAGGAATTTGGGTGTTAGAGAGGTTAAATAACCCGACCAAAGTCCTGCTTGCAAGTGTGTGAAGGAGGTTTTCTTGAATACAACTCAACCAGAAAACTCCAAATCCCATGCTCTTAGCAGTTTTGTTTATTTTCATGATTTTAAATGTTGCAGTTTGGTAACTTGGAGAAGCCCCTCATTTGGTAGATGCAGAAAAGAAATATGAAGGGTTTAGGTGGTCTTATCTCTGTTTTATAGATTGGGAGATGAGAAAATGAAGGCTAGTCCCCCGAGATTCTGCTGTTTTCTGAAACCGAAGTTTTTAGGATGTTTCTTTTGAGAAAGGCTTCTTGATGAAAGGCTACTCATTTCTCATATTGTGGTGTCAAAGATGCTGTTGGGGAGAAATGAGCATGGAGAAATTATTCTTCTTTTTGTTATCATTGGAATGACTTCTATTTAGTGTGACCTTGGGTTTCTTTTCGTCATTAAGAGGGATGTGTGGTGTGCTTAAATATTGCATTATTAATAATATTTGCCCGGGTGCAGTGTCCTGATCAATTTTTCATGTGCAACGTTCCTTAAGCAGCACAAGTTGAATTTCAAGCAGAACCTCACCTTCACCTCTGCTCCGCTCACTGACTATTTAGCAAGAAGGAAGACAGGCCTGAGACTCCTCATCCACATGAGAGATCGGAAAAGCTGCCGTAGATTGGCCTGAGATTGTGGAGGGGATGAAGACACCATGAAGCAGCTGTAAAGAAGGGTTGTCCAAGCCTGAGCTTTGTTGCAAGAGATGCACACATCCATTTTCTGAGCCTCTTTTAGTATCAATGACTCCAGTGCCTCATACAGGTTTTCTCCAACCCTGTGTCCTCCTTAGATCTCTCTCTCTTCAAGCATTCATTAAGCACCAATAACAGAATAGAGGCTGGAGACAAGGACTAGGAAAAAAAAAAAACCAATAGTCCTCCCCATCCCAATAATGAGGCGGACATTCATAGGATGGTGGGATTAGAAGTATGATCTAGGTCATGCACAGGGAGCTTATTTGTTTATTACTTTCAGTTTCAAAGTAGGGAATAAGTTTATCCTCATGAATTATATTTATTTGAAAGTCTTTTGTGATTACAGTTTTACTTTAGTTTCCCCAAATAGTTGCTTGGCACATGGCCAGAATGACACATTGCTGAACTCTCAGAGCTCCAGGGAATATTTGAAAGAGGTAACAAGTGTACTCACTCCCAAGTTTCACTAATACATGTGGTTTATGAAAGCAGTATTAATTTCCCAATTTGTGCATGAAACTTCAGATCCTTCTTCCTATTCCACCCAATGCCTCTTCTTAAGATGCAGCCTTGGGAATGCATTGGCAGCAGTCCTGGGTGGGGCTTTCATCTCTGCTTCTGCAGCCTTTCAGATGCACTAGGTGCAGTCTGTGTAAGAGAGCCTTCCATTTCACCTGCCTGATGCTCTGAAACCGATTGGCTTGTTGGACTAGATCAGAGGCTTTTTGAAAAGATGGATGGGCTTTGGCTCTTCACTGAAACCTCAAAATCAACACATGACCGACACAGAGTCGACATTCAGGATGTTTGAAGGAGCAAAGGAAGGAAGAAAGAAGCAGCTAAGGGAAAGGAAGGCAAAGGGCAACATTAAAACAAACTTGCATTCCCATTTCTTCACTTATTTTACTGGGAAAGCAGAGTTTGTGCTTGTTTATGGAGATAGCACAATGGTTAAGAGGGAGAATATAAAGTAACTCAGAAAGACATATTAGATCCATAGGACACTTTAATTTCCTCTTCATTTAGTGGGAATTGTAGTTGCTACTTGTTAGACTTATTATAAAAGTTCAGGAAGCTAATGTTGGTAAAATATTTGTCATACTATCTTGCACATAGAAAGTGCTCAGTAGATGCCATGTAGTATTAGTCTTTTAAAAAAAAGTCTTTTTTAAATTAGTCTTTTAAAAAATTGCACCCTGCAGTATTATTCCTATTTTTATTTTCATCATGAAACAGAAAATTCCTTTCTGTGAAAGCTTGACCTTTTAAACCCAGCATTGCAGGATATGTTCTGGGAAATATATGCTAGTAGGTATTACATAAAAGTGGCATTCATATTTAAATATTTTTGAGCTGTGCTAACCATATTCTTTACAACAGAATTTCAGAGGACTAAAATATGCTACAACATACTGCAATTCTTTCTAGGGGGTAGGCACTCCAGTCTTTCCTGAAATTACTGACTAAAGATCCTCCTTCCCTCTTTTGTTCCAGAGTGTTTTGTGGAATTAGCATTCGTCGGAATATATTTGCCTAGCTCTGAGCCAAAGAATTAATGCTTTAATTCTCTTTATCTTTGCCACAGCACAGTGACTCTCCTGTTACTTACTGAATTGCTACATTAATAATTCTTTTTAAAAAAAAAGTCAAGGAGAACCAAATAACACCAACAAAAGCTTTCCAGACTATCATGTGTGTATGTATGTTTATATATGCATATATATGACATGTTTTAAAAATCTTAAATGATATTTTTAATCATCTATCTATTCATTTCACAAATATTTATGAGCATCTAGTAATTGCCAGGCACAGCAACAGGCATTGCTGGAATACCAGCTTGGTGGGACACAGGCAATCAAACTTTCAGTTATAAAGAGAGTGACAGGGATTTATAAGCTAATGTGAAGCTTATTGGAAGAGCACTTAACAGAGCTTTCAGAGATTGAGACAGGTGCCTGGAAGAAGTGATGTCCTGATAGACTCTCAAAGATAAATAGGCCAAAGCCACATAAAGGTGAGTGGTTGGAGAGAAGGATTCCATAGGCAAAAGGGAAAATCACCTGCACAAAGCGAGAGAAGCATGATCGCCACGAAGGAAGCTGGTCAATGGGGAGATAAAAGTGAAAAATAACGCGTTTAGAGTAGTGAGTCCTACTCTAAGAGACTCTTTTCTCTTAAAAGCTAAACACATTTTCTATTACTTTTTGCCTTTTTCGCAGTACATTTCCCATTCACAGAGTGAAACTGAAAAAATATGCATGTATGCTTAGTATATATATATATATGTGTGTGTGTGTATACATATCTTGTTTCTAGTGTTATATGTTCTTGATTATAAGCTAGTCTTTAACATAGTATTGCTTTGAAACTTCATTTCATTTTATTGTTAACTTCTATTATTTTTTATAATGCATTCTTATTGGTATAGGATTCTTCCCTTTATCTTTTCTTTCTCCTTCCACTTCCTCCCCTGCCACCGTTTTCCACCATATTATTACTATAGTATAGTCCTTTTCACCAACAGCCATAAGTTTGACATTCTGCTATTGAAGTGTATTATGGTATTATAATGATAGGCACTAGTAGAAAGTCTAGTATCATTGTAAAGGTATCGTGCCACCCTGCCAAACAATTTCCAGTAGTCTCTTGATTTAGTGTTTTGGTTTTTCTATGTATAGAATCATGCTGTCTATGACCAGGGATAACTTTAATTCCTTGTTTCCTATTTGTGTTATTTTGATTTCTTCTTATTGCATAATAACTCTAGTGAGTACTTGCAGTACTATGAGAATAGCAGTGGTCAAAGAGCTTATTCTCTTCTAGTTCTGGATTTTAGTGGAAAAACTTCCAGTATTTCCCCAATCAATATGATGCTGGCATGGGATTTTCCTATGTTGTTTTGATTGTGTTGAAGAATGCTCTTTCCATGCCTATCTTGTTTAGGGTTTTTAGCATAAAGTGATGTTGGCCTTTGTATAATGCCTACTCTGCATCTACTAAGATAATGATATGGCTTTATTCATTTTGCTGATGTGGTATATCACATTGATTGATTTGTGTATGTTAAACCATCCCTGCATGCCTCTTGTATATTCAATCTGGTCTGAGTGGATGATTTGTCTGATGTATTGTTGGATTCTATCTGCTTGTATTTTGATGAGATTTTTTGCGTCTGTGTTCATCAGGGATATCCATTTGTTTTTAACTTTCTTACTGGTGTATCTATCTGGACTGATGCTAAGGTAAGGCTGGTTTCATAGATAGAGTTTGGAAATATTGCCTCCCATTCTGTTGTTTTCAGTAGCTATTGAGTTGATTCAGTATTGAACTCAATTCAGTAGAATTGAGTTGATTCTTGAAATGTTTGGTAGAATTCATCACTGAAGCCATCTAGTCCTGGTCTTTTCTTTGTTGAGAGAGATTTAATTACAGATTCAATTTCCGTCCTGTTTATTGGTGTATTTAGATTTTAATTGCCTCATGATTCCATCTGTATGTCTAGAAATCTCTTCATTTCTTCTGGTTCTTGTAATGTGTTAGTACATTGCAGCTTGCAGCATGTCTTTATTATTCCGTGTATGTCGGAGATACACATTGCATTTTCCATCTTCATTGCTGGTTGCATTGATCCATGTCTTCCTCTTTTTTTGATTAGTTGGCTAGTCGGAAATCTTTTTTGTTGATTATTTCAGTGTCAGGTCTTTTTTTCTCTCTTTTTTGATTTTCATTTTAAAGGAAACAAAAAAAAAACAGCAACAATTTTTTCCTCTTTTTGTTTTTATTTTAAAGGAAAAAAATTTTAAAAAAATTTTCTTCTCTTTTTCGTTTTTTAAAAAATAAAAAGCAACACATTTTTGCTCTTTTTGTTTTTATTTTAAAAGAAAAAAAAACAGAAAAGGGTCAGCTCTTTGATTCATAGGTACTACATACTGTGTTTTTAGTCTCTATTTTGTCTATTTCCTCCTTTATTTTGATTTTTTTTTTTGCCAATATTAGGATTAGTTCTCTGTTCTTTTTCCAGCTCCTTTAGTTAGTCTGTTTATCTGTTGCATTTCTAGTTTCTTGACATAAACATTATTTGAATTTAACTTTCCTCTGACTGCCTTGGACTGTGTCACACACATTTTGAAGTGCTATGCTACTGTATTTATTCATATCAAACAACTTTTTAGATTTCCTCTTTACTTTCTTCTATAACCCATTGTTCATTTAGCAACATGTTTTTCAGTCTCCAAGCATTTGCATATCTTTTGATGTATTTTTGACTTGTTGGTCTCCAGTTTCCACTCCATGGTGGTCTGGGAAGAAATAGCATCATTTTAATTTTTTTTTTCAGTTTTCTGAGGTTTGTTTTGTGGCCAGTAATATGATCAATCCTGGAGAAGTTTCCATGTATTAATGAAAAAGAAAAAGCATTTTCTGTCTGTAAGATGAAAGGTTCTGTAGATATCAGTTAAGTTCATTTGTTCTACTTTCTGGGTGAGCTCTGTTTTTTCCATGCTGAGTTTCTGTCTCATCGATCTGTCCATTATAGCTAGTGGTGTTAAGATTTTCCACCCCCCATCAGTGTATCAGAGTATCATTCCCTTTAATCCATTAATATTTGTTTCATGTAGATAGATGTCCTTGCATTTGATGTGTACACATTTATTATCACGAGTTCTTCTAGTTGAATGGATCCCTTGATCATTTAATGTCCTTCCTCATGTCTTTTTATGTTTTTCACATTGAAGACTATGTTGTCGGATATTAGAAAGGCTAAACCAGCTCATTTTTCTTTTCCAATAGCATAGAAAATCCTTTTCCATCCATTCATTTTCACTATCTGCATATGTTTGTGGTTGAGATATGTCCCCTATAATATAGGCAACAGATAGATGGGTACTATTTTTTTTATATAGTCTGTTAATCTGTACTGTTTGGATCCTGATGTGGATCTACACACATATAATATGGCTCTGCTACTCTGTTTTTGCTTGTGACTGGATTTTTAAAAAATCAGTGGTATCTGCACTTCTATAGCTGAATTCACTTCTTATCTGCTATCCCATATGACTGCATTGGAGCTCTAGTAACTGCTAGGGTATCTCCATTGCAGCACTGTTAACTGTCTCTGCTGCTTCTCTGTGTCCATGGGTCACCAGGTGTCCCTCTGCCATTGGCCTGTCCTCTCCTATTTCCTGTTATTGCACACATTCTGCTTCTCCTTGGCTAATCCTTTTCCATTTGTTTTAATATGTTCTCTCTTCTCTTCTGAAGCTACATTTAAAATGGCTGACCATGCTATATTTCTAAATGAGACCCTTGGTGACATTTCAGCTATATGAGAGGATCCACTATGTACCAAGCCATTCTCAGATGCTTTCATTCATCTCTCTGGTACTGAGATCATATAGTTAAGTTACTAGTTAGATATGTTTTATATCAGTTAAATGGAGCTACTCATATGAATTTAAATGACTGGATAATGTGGATAAAGAAGACTTCCATGTCTGGTTTCCAGGTAAGAACGTGTGAAGTGTCCACGACTATACTTTTGCACTCTTGCTTGTCAAATGCACAGTTTCTGACTAACTTAATATCTGCTATGTGAATCAAAAGATAATAATACTGACATGATTTGCAATGTATAGCTATCCAAAGCTCATTAATATTGAAATAATATAGCTCATCTTTATTCAATATAGATCTTATATATTGATATTATATATCAAATACCATATATTTCACACTAATTATATCATCTTTCATGATGTTTCATCATCCATGGACTTCACAAATATTGGTGTTTAATGACTCTTTACAAGACTTTTTGATGCCTTGTTGGTAACACAGCTGTAGGACTTGTCTTGAATATACAGGTCATGTTAGACATACCATTTAAATTGTGGAGCATATACTTAGAGGAACATATATTCCAAGAGTGTTTTTTCTTCAGATCATTAGCTTTAGGTCAGTGCATCAGTGGAATATGCTTTCAGTATTAACTAGAGAACCTTTACTGCCTTCCATGTATTTCCTTCAGCAGGACATGTAAGTCAGGGGTTCGAATGCTTAGAGGAACAGCTCATTGTGGGAGGAAAGTTTATTTTCATTTGACCACCCTGTTGCTGACTCAGGAGAGTGTAACATTGACACATGGATTGAAAGCCATCAGAAGGGCTCGTGCAGGAAACAGAATGCCAACCTTACAAGACTTGTAAGAAGCTTGGCATGTGATAGCAGCAGCCATTTCTGAAGATGCCTTCATATTGTACACAGAGTGATAACTTCCTGGGGTAGATCATACAAAGTAAAGGATTCCTGCTGCCACTCCTAATGTCCTTCCTGTCCGTGAAACAGAAGGCAAGTGGCATGGTTTGAAAACAGGACAAGATCCAATGCTTGGTCTCTCAAGTCCAGAGGTGGGTGGAGATCTGTCATTAGGCCAGAACCCTAAAGATGACCTGGACTCTATGTGAATGAATTTCCCCAAATCTTTTCTTTGGCACCATTCTGGTGTCCCCATCATGCATGACCCCACAGAGCATGTAGAATACCAGCTACTGCCCTGGTCCCTTATCCTGCTTTCCCTGATCTCTTAGGGCCTGGGAAAGTCACAGTGTCAGAAGTCAAAGAACACGCGGAGTGTTTTTGCTGACTCTGCTTTTGGGGTGCAGATGAAAAAGGATGAAGAGCACACTGGAGATAGGAAAGCAGGGCTGAGTGCATGGCTCAGCTAGTCATGGCTCGTCCTATACCCCAGAGAGGGACTTCAAATTCTAACATCAGTGTGGGTACTTCTAATGTCCAGCTCCTGCTCTGGCTCAAGATGTCCAGCTTGAAAATTATAGCCAGACCATGGACTGGAGAATGGCTTACACTTCTTTTTCTCCCCCCAAATATTCCAAAATGCATGGCCACAGACAGAGATCCTGCTTACTAAGTTAGAAAGTATTACTGAACCTGGCCCACAAGTTTCAGTCCTGACTAGATTCCCAGCTTCTTCTCAGAAGTGGATCCACAGAGGCAGATATTTGGCTTAGTGGTCAAGTTGGCAGGTAGTACACCTGCATCCCTATTGGAGTGCCTGAATTGAGCCCTAACTTCTGGTCCAGCTTTCTGCTAATATGCACCCCAAGAGGGAGCAAAGGATGGCTCCAGTGCTTGGGTTCCTGATATTGATTTAGGAAGAGATTTCCTGGTTGCTAACTTCATTCAACCTGGCCTAGTACTCACTATCATGGGCATTTGGGGAGAACCAGAAAATCAAAGATTTTCTCTCTCTCTCACATAAAATGAAAATTTAGATAGATGGATAGATAGATAGATGGATAGATAGATAGATAATCAAAATATGTTTGTAATAGGTAGAAAGTTAAGTAGGAGCTGAAAATATCTGCATTAGAAAAATAAGCAATTTTGGGGCCTGGTGCAATAGCGTAGTGGTTACAGTCCTTGCCTTGAATGTGCCAGGATCCCAAATGGTCACAGGTTCTAATCCTGGTGGCCTTGCTTCCCATCCAGCTCCCTGCTTGTGGCCTGGGAAAGCAGTTGAGGACAGCCCAAAGCCTTGGGATCCTGCACCCACGTGGGAGACCTGGAAGAGCTCCCGGGTCCTGGCTTCGGATTGGCTCAGCTCCAGCCATTGTGATCACGTGGGGAGTGAACTATTGGGTGTCAGATCTTCCTCTCTCTCTCCTCTTCTCTGTATATCTACCTTTCAATAAAAATAAATAAATCTTAAAAAAACAAGCAATTTTCACTGTTTTCAACAGAAAATAATCTAAAAACTTCTGTGTAAGCATTCCAGGGACATGCTTCTCATTCTATGACGTATAAACAGTAGCAGTAAAGCTTGTTGATTATCTGTTATATTGAAGAATCAACTACCTGCTGTCTATGTTAACTTTAATTCCATAATAGCCTTACAGGCAGGCATTGCCTCAATTGCTGATATGAAATGGCACTCCTAAAATGAGATGATTTATCCAAGGACCTTCGGCTCACACGTGACAGAGCCAAACTCAGGGTTTTATAGGCCAGGTTCATTGTGTTGCATTTTACTCTCTCTAAGTACTCTCTAAAGATTTTTTTTTAAAAAAATGGTTTCCTTGCTTGGGATGGAGACTCAGGACAGTGTCCATGGGGGAGAAGGGGGTGTCTTACAAGCAACTCTCATGACCTAGGTCTATGATCTCACCAGGGTACTTCTCTCGCCTTCCTTCCTTTCTTGAAGAGCTATCCATCCTTAACACTTTTCAGCTTCCTCTGGTCTTAAGCATTCCCTCAGATTTTTCTTTCTGATTGCATTTGCACATCAGCATTTAATTCCTCAATGAGCTATAATTAGACATTCTCCCCTTTATTTGGCATGTGAAAGCTCTTAGTAAATGACCTTCAACTGGTTACTGGTTTTGAATGTACAGTTTTACCTAGAAACATGGAGGTGGCAGATTCTCTATTATTTCCTATGCTATTGTATTATAGGTATAGGGATTCCCCCTCCACCTCTACTTCCTTCCTTCCTATAACCCCTCCCCAGTATTTCCCCCCATATTATTACAACAGTATAGTCCTTCACCAACAGTCACAAGCCCAACATTCTGCTATGTAAATTTATCATGGCATTGTAGCTAAAGGCAATGGTAGAAAATCTAGTGTCATATTGTCAAGGTATATTTACCAGTTTCCTTGTGAGTTCTCCTTTTCGGGGGACTGAGATGTATACTGCAATGTATCTTCACTATCCAGTATGCTGGTCTGCATTATGCAGTTCACCTATGAGAATATATGTGTATACATGTTTACCTATGCTTCTATTTGTTTTTTTTTTTTGTATTCTGCATGAGTGTTGCCTTATATCAGAAGGAACATGTGGTGATTTTCTTTTTAGGATTGACTTATTTCACTGAACATAATGGTCTCTTCTTCCTTAACATAAAATTAAAATAGGAAAACTAGATACCAGGTATTGTGTGACCTTGATGAGGTCACTACATGTTTCTTTATCTGAACTGTCTCCTGTAAGAAATGAAGATGATAATAGGAAATTTTGCATTGATGAGATCCAGTGGCAACTTGTTTGCCTATTTTTATTATCAACTGATGTGCAGCCGGGACATCAAAATAGGCATATATACCTGAAGATTCCCTCCTGTGTGATCATGGTGTAGTGTAAGATAAGACGAACATAGATTTGGCAGTCATAGAACCCATGACTTTAATAGTTTCCTACTTCCATATGTTTAACCTAAGGAAACATATTTAAACTGACCACTCAGGCAACCATGTTCTGCCCCGAGTGTCCAGCGCATATCCAGACATCATCCTGCATGGATTGCTAAAGCTAGCAGATGCTTCTGTGATAGTCCTCTCCTGGTGTACATCTGCAGACAGAACAATGCCCTCAGCCCTTGCTCCACTTCTTATGTTCCCTTCCTCACCGAGGTTGCTCCCTTGCCTTTGCACTTCCTCTTTCACTTCAGTACTGACAGCCTAGTGCTGTCTTCAGCACTCTAAGCTTGCTGAAGCTGGTAAATTATAACTTCCTCCAACTCCGTATTTTTACTCCAGGCTTAGATGTGTTGGGTTCCCTGGATGAACACCAAGGCTAGGTTATGGCTTCATAATCAACAATTTAAGTTGGTTGTAATGCTGAAGAATAGGACAGAGGAGAGCCTTCCAGCCCCGCCAGTCTCATTATGTCCACTGGTGGCACATTGAGGCACCATTCACGAGTTTGGAGCAATGGTACCCATAAGCCAAGAATGTCTAATGAAGTCGCACACTTACTTTTAACATCCTCCCCTTACTGCTACCAGCTTGTCACTTTCCTGGCCAATAATTTGGAGAGGGACAGTTCTTTTTTCAGCTGGGTACTTCTCCATTCAACCAACATTACTGCTTACTCAGTAAGCTCACAATGCTATATACATTAAAAAGGTGATCTTACTCACTGTGGTTAGGAACACAGGCTCTGCAGGTAAAACACCTGCATTCAAATCCTAAATCTTCAACCTACAACCAAAGTGTAACAGTTGCCATTGGCATAAATGGGATGACACCCACAACATGCTTAGAAGAAAAAATGACACAAAGAAAATGCTTAATAGAAATTCGCTATTCCTGTCAAAGCATATAACTGCACTATGTTATTATTATTCTATTATTGTTCCCACATGTGGATATAGAAAAATTAAGGCTAAGAGAATTGGTAAAATTTCCAAGTTCAAAGAGCTAGTATAGTTGAGACTATGATCTGTGATCTTTACTTTATACCTCAGAGGTATGACAGGATATGGCGGTCAGGGTGGTGAGGACAGGATAACATGAAATTACACAAAGAAAAAAAGAGTCAGAAGAAGCTTAGATGTTTATTGATTATTCTTTTCTTTTCATACCTTCTATCTATAGTCCAGTGTTACTGAAATAAATCTTCGTAACCTTTGACTTTCTCCAGACAATCCTCAGGTTTCTCCTGCCTTACTACTGGTGTTTTCATGACCTGGAACACAATTTCTGCTTGCTTTTCGATGAGTACGGACTGCTTCCATCCTGCGTTACTTGCCTTGGCTCTAACCCTGCTAACTACCATATCTTCTGTATGGCTATGAGATGCTTTCTCTTGAACTTCCACATCATGTTGTTCACCAGACCAATGACCTGTGCTCTCAGTGTGACCCTAGCCTAGAATTCTTTCTCTGTCACTCTAGTTTGAGTACACCTCTTCCTTTAAGGCATAACCTAAGCATCTTCCCCTCTGTGATGTCTTCCAGGAATCTACAAGCAGAGTTCAGCCTCTCTGCGTGCTTCCCTTCCTCCTCAGCACTTCTCTTGCAGCATTCATCACCAAGTATTCATTGTCTGTCCTTCAGTCTGCTTCAGCTTAGTCTGGAAGGTCAAAGACTATGTCTTTTCGCATCAGATTCCATAGCATACAGTTTTAAACTAAGGGATTAGCCTAAGCATATGGGTTAGGTAAACTGAATAGAATTACCCTGAAGTGAGTTGGGTCTTTGTGCATGACTATGAAGTGTGAGAGATAGTAGGAGTTTAATATCCATTAATCCTATGATAGCAAGGTTCAGGCTGCTATTAAAACAACATACATATTTAGATCTGAACTCCTCATGTACTTTCTGGCCTCCTTTTCCTTCTTTGTTGCCTTCTTTCTCTCTTACACTCCTTCTTTTTTTTCTATCTCATGAAATAATAAAATGCCTATTTTGTGTTTGGTGTTAGAGCATAGAAGAAAAAGCCCTGATGTTTACCCCATATTGTTCTTTCACATATCTTACTCAATGATGGGCTCACTGGGGGCTCCCAAAGGCAGTCAACTTCCCAAGCCCTCTAATACATCCCTCACATCATCTCCCTCCATGTTTTTCAGAGTTCTGACTTTGCCTTTACTGGCCACTGACAGTTATTAGCAGAAGACAAAACATTGCCTCAACTCTTGTTTCCCAATATTCTTTCTGTGGGTATGGGATAGGACAGGTTGAGGGTATTCAGAGCATTTTCATGTTAGTCACCTCATGCCATGGTCAGTTAACACAGGGCATAATCTGTTCCAAACAATTAGAGAAGTCTGGACTCAAAGAACTTAGGAGACTCACTGCAAATCTGAACATGGCCTTGGTAAAATGTATTTCCACAGAAGCCCTAGCTTTTTCACCAGAAGAAACATTTTTCAATAGCATTAAGGGTATTTTATACCAGAGAACCAGCTCAACCTAGATTGGCAAATGACATATAGAGATAAAATAATGAGAGAGTTGCTGCTGGGAAAATGGCATGTTCAATGTGGTGTCTCAAAAAGCAGTAATTCTAGTAATTTCTGACTTTTGTCTGTGTTTTTGTTTTTCCACTTTGCTCCCTACGTGTTAGCGTATATATCTTGTTTAGACTGATTCTTTCCTGAAGAAATGTGTGTAAATTGCTGGTTTCTTTTAATCTGTAAGGCTCATAGGTTGGACTTGAGGATATCCTAGGAAACTTAATTTGTATCTCATGTTATTAAATATTTCCTTAGCACTTGCTCTAAGCCAGACTTTCACTGAACTGACAATTCCATAGCAGAAATAGACATAATTGCACAAATGCAATGGATGGAAAGAGATGTCTGCATGCCAAATACAAGGCATGATTGCTTGTTACAAAGTTGTGGCAAGGATCACTTTACATGGAATGTCAAGCAAATCCCTTGAGCCCCTGCAACCATCTTGAGTCCTAAAGTATTCATGAAGGTATTACTTGAGCATTCAGAAGTAGAAAGTCTATAGCAGTTAAAGGGAAGCAACATATGCCAAGAATTAAGGTTAATGTATTTCAAGATGTACAGGCAACAGATTCACTGTGGCTTTTCTTTCAACTTACGAGTAGGACGTAGACTAGATAGGAGGCAAGGCTGACGAGGTACATCACAGACTACCTAGAATGCTTGTGCTGAGGGCTTGTGCTGGGAGGTCTCAGGATGGAGTGAAGTTCCCCACTTAGTGAGGATTCCTATCTGTTATTAGTGGAGTAGGGGGAAACAGACTTATAAAGGAACTAGGACACCTGGATTCTGCTAATGTTGTCATCTCTTACACATATAGAGGACATATTTAAAATTTTAAACAATTTCATTTCTGTTTTATCACCTATAAAATTGAAATAATGCTTTACATGCCCATTATACAGGGTATTTTGAGAAAGACTGTGATATAAAAAAAAAACATGCCTTTGACATGATTATCTATAATTTCTACTGTTACATTTATTTTCCCAGTAGACATTTTGATTGCTGCAGGTCACAGAACTAGCATCTGCGATCAAAAAATTTGATTACTGTGTAAGAATATTATTTAATACTAAATTTTATGGTACTTTGACTATTGAAGGCCTATACAAAAGAGAAAATGGTATTTTTTAAGGGGCATTTTGGGATGGTGAAAGCTGTTCTAACTTCTTTGCTTACATGTAAGCCATTCTCCCAGTACTCCCATTAAGTATTACTATACTCCCATCAAGTATTATTATAAATGCTAAGAATCAAAGAGTTGTAGTAACTTATGCAAAGTAGCTCAACTAATGAGTGGCAGACCCAGAGTTGGAAGCCAGTTATATTAGTCCATATCCTACATTCTTTTCTTATTGATGATGAGTTTTTAGAGTAGGAATGTGATGTAGAAGAGATGGGAAATGCTTGCAGTTGGGATGAATACAGCCTGTGTTTGAGAGAATGAGGAATACATCTCCTTTGGGAATGAGGAGTTTAGGATCACTGATAAATACCATGTTGCAGTTTTGTTTAGTTCTTAGATTTTAAGTGTGAGCAACTGGAATATAATAATAAATCTGTTTAATGTGGAAAGGTTAGATCAAATGAGCATTTCTTATAAAAGAGAAGACAATACATTAATGGCTTTAATAATCAGCTTGATAAAAAAATATCTAAAGAAGATACTTTATTATCCTGTTTTAATCTTGTAATACACAAAATTCCTAGAGTTTGTATCTGGCAGAAATTTTAGTCATTTTAGAGCTCAACAACCTCAATTTTGACTTGTGAGTTTCAAACTTATCACCATAATCTTTGCAGTCATGCATAATTTGATCTCCATGTTTTTCAATATCATGTACTTTCCACTTCCTATTGCTAGTTAAACTCTAGCCACATTAGCCTCTTCTGTTTTCATGAATGTTCAAAGCATAATTCATGGCATGAATGTGAAGAGACCTCATTAGGAAGAACCTTTAGGAAGGTGTTGTCAGGATGCATACAAAAAAGATATACTGTGATACCTGGAGGTAGTGATTTAGAATGGAAGAGGCAGAGGGAAGGACAGGAGTGGTTAACAGATCCTGAAACCGGATAGTTCTGTTGAGAGAGTAAACTGACAGAAGCTGAGAAACCTGGATGGAAGCACAAAGCTATCTTCCAAGGAAAGAGCCAAGGAAGGACATACAGACTCTCTCTTCCCTCGTTATGCACTTTGTATATTATTTGAGATAGAGAGAGATTCCTTTCATTCTCTGGGTCACTCCTCAAATGTCTTGCAGTGGAAAGGACTAGGCTAGGTGTAAGTCGGCAATCTTTAGCTCCATCTGTGTCTTCCACGCGAGTCTTCCCAGTGCTTTAGAAGAGCTCCAGAGCAGAAGCATAGATTAGCTCGGGCTCTCATCAGGCACTCTGATACAGGATGCTGCACCACAACACTGGTTCCCTTCCTTCTTATTTCTTCCCAAGACTCTCTTTTTTTTTGTCTAAACTCAACCTGGCAGTTAAGACAGCAAGGGGACCATTATTTACTAACTTGAGCCAGTTGTTAATATCAGCAGCTCCATAACATTCAATTCAGTGCATGTGTATTGGCCTTCTGCAGCAGAGACATAGTTGTGAAAGGTGAAGAGTATAATCTGCAGAAGCAACCTCTACCACTCTTGACCAGGTATTCAAATGGCTTTCTTCATTTATTCTCAGCTTCTCACACACTCTCCCTGACTATTCCATCAAAAGAAGCATAACCACCATCACTCTCCATTCCCAGGAGAATCACATCTAAATTTCTGTGGCTCATTTTACTTGATAGTATTTCTCACTTCCTGCACTTACATATTTTATTTTTACTATTGAAATACATTTTCTGTCTTATCTTGCTTGAATGTAAGCTTAAAGGGAGCCCAAGAATCTTGATTATTGTATTATTTTTATATCACCTGCACCTAATACAATGACTGTGGCAGAGTCAGTGCTCAACATACTCATTATTTTTTCGTAAATTAATGCATCACCCCCCCCACCAACACACACACAAAACTCTGTTTCTTCTAAAGCATTATCATAGTCTGAAATGTGCAGTTGTCTCTGAGACTCTGACAGCAAAACAGTAGATAGAAACAAACTGTGATAGTGTGGACTGTTACTTCCTTATGTGTTTCCCAGTTTCTGGAAAACTATCTGATAATGTGGTAGAAATAATAGAAATGATAAAATGATACTAGAAATAATAAAAATGATAAAAATTATAGCTTGGCAATATTAAGTGGCAGATATCTTAAATACATCTAGACTTTGGTGTCATTGTCCTTGGACATTGAATCATTTTTGAATTAATGAATAAATAAAAGAATGGAACATTTAAGCATTACTTCTCAGTCTCATTTGATTGGATGGTATTTATGCTTGAGAAGAAATGCATATAGGTGCTAGTTTGAGTACTTGCCGCATTACTTCTTATCCAGGTTCTTGCTAATACTACTGAGAAATCATCACTAAGATTAATCAAGTTCTTAGGCCCCTGAACTCACATGAGAAACCTAGAAGAAGCTTCCAGTCTTGGGTTCAGCCTGTTCAAGCCATGGTAGCTTCAGCCAGTGAATCTCACTCTGTCTTTTTCCCTCCCCCAGTCTTCCATCTCTCCAAAACCATGCCTTTAAAATAAATAAACTCTTTTTAAAAAAGTAAATGCCATTCACCTTGAAGAGTCCTGAGAAGGAGTGTAAATATTTAGTCTTATTTGCATAAAATCACAACTTTCCTTCTGGCACAATTCCATCACATTTATAGCCGTTGCCAGAGATATGGCAGTCACATGACTCCAACATGTACTGCAGAAAGAGAACTAAAATTCAGCCTAAAATGATGAAGAGTAGAAAAAAATATCTGAATGCATGCAGTATCATGCTGACCGCACCTACAGATTTGATTTCATTTACCCTGCATGCATACTGATGGGCAAATCCAAAAAGTCTTTGTTTCCTCTAATTATGGAGTCAGCAACAGTTGGAAGTTTGACAAACACTTTGGCAGGTGGCTTATTTCCTCACCAATTATGTCCTTAGAACTGTCACAGATTTTTTTAAATGACAAAAAAAAAAAAACACTTTTGGGAATCTCCACCAGTTGAAAGGTTGTATTCTGTGCTTGCCTATGTGTACCCCGTATTAAGAGGATAGTGTAGCTTTCCTGGGGGCAGGGAGAGAGCAGAAAGGGCTGGAAATGAAGATGAAGGAACCAGACATATTGATTATGGAGAAAAAGGACCTGTCTTATGGAGTTGCTAGCTCTACATCCCCAGGCCATTTCACATCTGGGATACCCTGAGTCTAAATTTTCTCACCTATAATTTGTTCTTTCAATATTGTTTTGTGAGTGTGAGGGAAAAATATGCGAAGGTACCACCTAGGTGGTCGAGTTCTATGTAACCCACTGTTTTATTATTACACAAATTACTCTTGGGGGTAAATACTCAGTCAAGAAGCAGAGTATTGGAAAGGTTATTAGGGTCAGAATCAATGCAGATTTCATTTCCACTCCTTAAAGCTGGATATTTTTGATATTTTTTTTTGCTATTAATTTAGATTTCTGAACTGTAGTTTTCCAATTTGTAGAATTCAAATCCACTGGTACATTCAAGAAACAGATTTTGAACCTGTTTTGTAGACCTTGCAATCTATGAAGGTGGAAATTGTAGGTGCTGGGATTTTGTGAAGGAGTCAATAAATGAAAACATACAATCATAACTTAAAACCAAACACTGATACTCTATATAGAAGTAGATCTACCAAGGCAGAGTGCAACTGCCTGGCTCAAAACAGGATTTGAGGGACCAAATAATAAAAATGAATGTGAAAAGAGACGCTGTATAAACTGTTTGCCAGCACAATGTTATCTGATCCTCACAGTAGTCCTATGGGGTAGGAAAAGCAACATTTGTACTCCCCTCACATTCACCCATTCATTTATTCATTTAGTACATTTATTGAGTATGATTCATTGTGTATTAAGTGCTGCAATTCCTACCAAACTGTAAATGTGTTGTGTCCCACATGCTTTTTATTCACAAACAAAATATGGAAAGATCCTAATTGGATATTCCCTGCATAGCACTGTGTAAAGAAAAAGACCCTTGAAATTTAGGAGTAACCTGAAGTTGAATCCCCACTTTACCAGAACTAATTGGAAAACTTCAGATAAGTTGTAGGAATTGATAAATAACACGTTCTCATTAAATACTAAAAGGAGGCATGGTGGTGTATAGTTGAATGATGCCACCCCACTTCCTTAAGCCTCACTTTCTTCACCTATAAAATGGAAATGACTTCTGATTTCCATGGTAGTTGTGTAGCTTGCCGCTATTATAGAGGTTTTAAAAGTTGCTTCTGTAAATGACAAGCCAACAAACATGGCTGCACCTGAGCTCTATCCAGTGCAAACAGCCATAGTTTCTCCCTGTATCCTTACTGTAGTTTGCCTGAGTGTATTTCAGAAAGCTTTCCTTTTGGCCAGATTATGCTGACTGATATGTTGAGAACAGACTGTGAAATTGTAACTGAAGAAAAGATTGCGTTGTGCTGTTTCCATATCTGGTGACCTGAACCAGAGTTTCCAGATCTCCTGAAATTCCTCTCCCTTACCTGTAGCTATTCCTGCATATTGTCAAAACAATCATTATTTTTAGCTTCTACAAAAGCTAGTATATGCTAATAAGTGATTTTATAGGTGTCGATATAAATATCCAATAATAAGTTGAGTGATCTCTTAGCAAAGAAGTTCTAAGTAATTTCTGGGGCATTGAGATTCTGTGTGATTCTATTATTACCACTCAATCCAAAGATGCCCAGTTCTGATGTTATTCACTCCCACTCTGCCTCACTCACTCACTCACTCAATATGTCATTGAACTACTTTGTTGTCCGAAATGTTTCCCCAACCTATGCACAATCCACTAGCCTGAGGATGAAAACTGTCTCTGGTTCTTAGTTAATTGTCAGATTACAAGTACCATTCTCAGTATCAAGATCATGAGTGTTCACCCGAGTATCAGTCACCTGTCCCAAACGAGATCATAGTCTCCAATTATGCACTAGAGTTCTCTTGAACCAAAGATTAACCAGATCACTTAAATTTCATCCTCTCTAGGAAATTTTATTGGTGTTCTCATACTAACCTTCCCCCCTTCTGTGTTTCAACAAGACTCATTTTAAACTTCTGTCATTACCTATGTCATACAGCATAATTCAGTCTTACATCATATGGTTAATATCAGCAGTGGCTTAATGTGTAAATAGAATGGTTTTAAATTCAGGTATGTCTGGGTTCAAATTCCCATGCTGCTATTTCTCAGTTCTGTGACTTCAGCTAAAATCAGCAAATGACTCAGATCCTTAGTTTCATGATTTATGAAATGTGAACTTCACTAGGAAAAACGATGTGATAGAAACTATGAAACATCTGGCAAAATGTCAAGTTACTCAGTAAATATTTGCCAATTTGGTTTCATTGACTTGATTTATGTTGTAAAGCATGCCCTCTGTCTCTAATGCCACAAAATATTAGGGGGACAAACATTAAACCATTGATTTTATTTTTATTAAATAGGAAAGCTTATAGTCTTAGCCTGCTGCGAGTCTCAGTAATGGACTGATTGTATGAAAAACTAGCATGGTTTTGTATTAAATAAGGCAAAATGGATTACAGTGTAAATAGCAGTAGGAATTCCTGCAACATGATATTTTTCAACATAAATCATCATCCTGTCAGCCCCATATACAGAGATGGCAAAGCTTTTCTATTCATATTTTTTCCATTAAAAACAAAATGATTAATTCCACAAGTTAATTTGTGGTATTTGTCACTCCCAATAAAATTCAAATTAAATATCTGGGGGTTCCAGATATTTAAAAAACAGCTATTGAAGAGAGTTTGTAATTTGATTTCATTTTCTTAGTAAAAGTGTGTAGTTGCTATTTTCTGGCAAAAAATCTAAAATAATATTTACAGCCCTGTTTTCCTGCTGTATTATTTTAGAGATTTAAAGTTGGTCTCTGGTATTTCATAAATTTCGGAGTAGCTAAATGTCGGACAACCATGTGAACAACAACATAGAATGGCCAGGTAAAGCTTGAAGGTTAGAAAGGTCTATGTTTTAATTCCATCCTTAGGCATGTTCCTTTTCCTCTTTGAGCACATTGTCCAATTCTAAAATGTAGAAAATGAGATTTGGTTTCCAGGAAAATCCTGTCAAAATGCTTGAAGCTTGAGACGTGCCTGGCACCTAGTGCCTTAGTACATCATTTCTTTGCATCTTCTTTGTTTTGTTTTGCTGTTCTGGCAATGCCAAATTTTAGTAAGTTATAAACAGCAGAAATGATTTGGCTTATACTTCTTCAGGCTAGAAGGACAAGAGCTTAGTGTCCATATCTGGCAATGGTCATCATGCTTTATGATGCATGAGAAATGCAAGTGAGTGTGTGACGTGGACATAGAACATTAGATCAAAGTCATCATCAAGAACACACTCTCACAAACATGACATTAATTCATTACTGTGTTAAAATTTCTGCTTCTTGATGCTATAAAAGTATTGATTGAATTTCAACAGAGATATGGAACAAGATCCCCATCCTACACTTTACTAAAAAATCACAGTGGTTCAAGAATCTAACTCTAAAACCTGACATCATCAAATTATTACAATTTTCCATCTTGCAGAGTTGACAAAGCTCTGTAAGACATTGGCATAAGCAGTAATATCTAGGAAAAAAAACCCAGAAGCAGTGGCTACTACCATTTGCAACAAATGGTCCCAACTAGGCACCATTATGCTCAGTAAAAATAAGCCAGTACCGAAAGGGCAAATATTACATTTTCTCTCTGATATAAAGCAACCTTCATGCAAAATACAAAATCAATAGATATGTAGGCAAGCATTCATATACACGTGTTTATAAGAGGAGCTGCCTAATGGAAGCAAGTATACCATGAAGTGAAGATACATTGCAATAGGCATCTCTCTACTTCTGAATAAAAAATGGACTCCCAATGAAATTGTTAAATATATGTTGACAACAGAATGCTGGGCTTTCTACCATTGTCTACCTACAGTATCATTATAAACTTCAGTAGAGGAATGATGGACATGTGACTGTTGTGGAAGGACTATACTATTGCTACAATTTGGAGAAAACAGTGTAAAGTGAGGAAGGTTGGAAGGGTGGCAGGAAAATTCCTGAGCCTAAGTAACCATATCATGAAAAAAATTTTTTTAATTAAATTAAAAGTAAAACAACAATAAATGATACCTGGAGATGTGCGACATGAGAAAGCAGAGATGATAGCCAAAATAATGAAACAATGCGGGGCCTGGTGTGATAGCCTAGTGGCTAAATTTTTGCCTTGTATGTCCCAGAATCCCATATAGATATTTTTTATGCCCCAGCTGCTCCAGCTCCAATCCAGCTACCTGCTTGTGGCCTGGGAAAGCAGTTGAAGATGGTCCAAAGCCTTGGAACCCTTCAACCCTGTGGGAGACCTGGAAGAATCCCTTGGATCCTTGCTTTGTATCAGCTCAGTCCAGTCACTATGGCCATTTGGGGAGTGAACCAGCAGATATACAATCTTTCTTTTTGTCTCTCCTTCTCTCTATAAACATGTCTCTCCAATAAAAACAAATAAATCTTTTAAAAAAGAAAGAAATGTAATGTGAAGGCTGAAAAGCTCCTACTATAAGAACAGAGGAAATCCAAAGCAAAATACAAGGAAAAATCTATGGAAAGGTGGAAGAGACACATTGTTGCTAAACAATAATAGCCTTCCATGTTAATGGATGCAATTCTCCAGCTAAAAGACACAGACTGGCTGAATGGGCTGAAAAGTAGGACCTACCATCTTACTGCTTATTTGAAACACACCTCAGCAAAAAAAAAGGTCACAGTCTGAAAGTGAATAGATGGAAAAAGATATTTCATGCTGAAAATGTAAAAAAGAACACAAGCTGCCAAACAAAACAGACTATAACAGAAAAACTGTTAGCAGAGACAAAGAAGGGCAGTATGTGATAATTAGATGATCATTTTACCAGAAGAACTTGCTGTAGTAAATGTGCAGTAACCAGGTAGCAAAAGTCATCGTCTTGCACGCGTTGGAATCCCATATGGCCACAGGTTCTAATCCTGGCAGCCCTGCTTCCCATCCAACTCCCTGCTTGTGGCCTGGGAAAACAGTCGAGGATGGTCCAAATCCTTAGAACACTGAACCTGTGTTGGAGACCCAAAAGAAGCTCCTGGTTCCTGGCTTCCAATTGGCTCAGCTCCAGCAGTTGTGGTCACTTAGGAAGTAAAACAGCAGGTAGAAGATCTTCCTCTCTGTCTATCCTCCTCTCTGTATATCTGACTTTCCAAAAAAATATATATAAATCTTTATAAAAAATTAGTGAAACGAAGAACTTTTTTGAAAAGGCAAAAACAAAATTGATACAGTGTTTGATCAAAAGAGGGAGAAGATCTAAATGAATGAAGTCAAAGATGAAAAAGCAGATATTACAAGGAATATTCTAGAAATAGAATCGTCAGAAATTAGTACAAACAACTATATGCCAACAAATAAGAAAATCTAGTAGAAATGGATGAATATTGGATCATACACAATTTACCAAAGCTGAGGCACAAACACATATAAAACCTAAACAGACCAATTGTCAAGGCAGAGGTTTAGCTAATAATAAGCACCTCTTTGCCTCTCCAGCCCCCTATTCCCACACAAAGGAAACCTCAAGACTAATGGCTTTTATGCTGAATTCTACCAAACCTTTAAGAAAGAACTAGTTCCAGTCTGTCTGAAACTATACAAAACAATGGAAAAGGGCAGAATTCTCACAAACGTTTCCTAGGAAGTAAACATCACCTTTATCCCCAAGCCAGAAAAAATACAACAAAGAGAAAACATACCAATTTCCATGATTAACATAGATGAAAAATCCTCAACAAATTAGTAGCTAATGTAATCAAGCAACATGTCATATATATCTTTCATCCAGTTTGAGGGAGATTTATCACTGACATGCATAGATGGTTCAACATACAAAAATCAATACATGTGACATTAATAATTTGAAGGATGAAAACCATATTATTATCTCAAAAATACAGAGAAACATTCGATAAAATGCTACAGTCTTTGATGAAAAATACTTGAATACCACTTAACTAAATCAAGGCATTATATAACAAACCCACAGCAACATCGTATAGAAGGCAGAACAATTGGAATTATTTACATTGAGATTCAGGACCAGATAAGGATATCTATTTTTACCACTGTTATTGATATAGTAATGGGATTTTTCATTAAAGACATTAGACAAGAAAAAGATAAAATGGATACAAACTGGAAAGGAAGAAATCAAATGATCTCTGTTTGCAGATGGCATGATCTTGTATGGGGGGAACCAAAAATCCAGTAAGAGCAAATTATAACTCATGAGAGAGTTTAGTAAAGTTACAGGACATAAATTCCACAAAAAATTTCAGTAGTCTTTGTACATAGATAATGACATGGCTGAGAAATAACTTGTAAGATCTGTACCAAACACAATAACTATAGATCTTTACCAAACACAATAGCTGGAAAAAGTTCAAATATACTCAATGAATCTAATAAAAATGTAAAAGAGTTTTTCAATGAAAAATTGCAAAACATTAAAAATGTAAGACACAAGAAATGGAAGATTTTTTCATGTTTATGAAATGGAAGAATCATCAAAATGTTTCTTCTAACCAAAGTGATTTACTATGGAAATACCAAATCAAAATACCAGCAACATTCTTCTCAAGTTCAGAAAAAAAAGTATTAAAGTTGTTATAGAAAGAGGAGAGTCCCTGAATAGCTAAAGCAGGCATCAACAACAAAAATATAGCTGGAGATAATATTATATCAAATTTCAGGACATACTGCCATGAAGTAATAATTGAACAAGTCTGTTACTTGCACAAAAATAATTGTATAGTCTAAGGAAACAAAGTAAAACCCCCCAGAAGTCAATCAACAATTATAAAAACAACTAATCTTGGACAAACTAGTGAAAATTAATCACTGGCAAGAGGACAATCTTATTTAAAAGAATGATGCTTTAAAAATGAGATCTCCACTTACAATAGTATGTAACTAAATCCCTACTCCACACAAAGTCGCTATATTATACACGTGGATCAATGGTCCAGAATCTGTTACCATCAAACTGTTAGAGGGAAGCATCTGAGAGATATTGGTAGAGGCAGGAATTTCCTGGAAAATACTCCAGAAGCATAGGTGATTAAGGCAAAAATAGATGGAATTACATTAAGCTAAAAAGCTTCTGCAGTGCAAAGGAAACTTGCATCATTATGGATGATAATATGAAGAGACTTCAGAAATCAGTCTGAATAGAGCTGACATTGTCCCATTTCTTTCCTGTGCTTTTTTGTTTTCTATATTAACTGCCGCATATCCGGGAAAGAAACACGTATTTGTCTTTTTGAAACTAGCTAATATCACTAAGTATAATGGTTTCCAGTTTCATCGATTTGTTGCAAGACAGCATTTTCATCTTTATATGACTGAATACTATTCCACAGGTTGCATATGCCACATTTTCATTATCCGTTCATCAGTTGATGGATGTCTGATTTGTGTGTGCTGCGATGGACATTGAGGTACAGATAGTTGACCAAAATCTTGAAGAAAGCAGAATAATCAAATTTCAGAAATCATAAAACAGGAACTTGTTCCAGTAAGTTGCATGGATTAATTGCCAATTTACATTAAAAATACAACTATCTGGGTCAGTTAGTTCTAGATGTATTTATCCTGTGCTATGTATCTTAGTTCACATGCTAATTCCTGCCTGCATATGTATAATCTTCACAAATCTGCATGCTCATCTATGTGGCTTGTGTCAGAAATGTTTTTCAAAAGAAACAATGGATGTTCAGGGAAGAAGAAATAGTGCCGGGCAAACAAATAGAAATAGTTTTACTACGGGTGTTTCCAGAGAGAACATGGAGGATATTGAGCAAACTTAAGCATAAATACATTCATTCATTCCATCCAGGTATGTTTTCAGACAAAATGTGTAGTCTGGACTATTTGCTAGTTGCTTTTAATGATTTTGGACACAAATGAACTTGAGATCTCTCCAAAGTGCCCACATTGGTTTGAGGAAGAGAAACTTTGCAGAAAGGATTACCTGGCATGAGTACAGGACACAAATCAGCTTTTGCTTAAAATATTTATTTTTATTTGAAAAAAACTAGCAGATATATAAAAATTATGCACCTTTAAACGATGACATATGATATTTCATAAACATTTATACATTGTGTAATATCTAATCAAGGTTAAGTATATTTGTCCTCTCAGGCATTTAACATTTCTTTATAGTGAAAACATGTGAAATCCTGTCTTCTGTTTTCTTAAAGATAGAGAAATATGCAAATCATTAATGTGACCCATAGTGACTCTACTTTGCAATTTCACTTTTAATAACTGTCAGTTCCATTATGCTGTTACAATTGACAATATTCTATCCTTTGTAGGATTGAGCAATATTCCATCTATCAGTGGCCAGACAGGTTATTTGCATTTCCTGACTGTTGTGATAATTCTTCAATAACCATGAGTGTGCAAATTTCCCTTTGACAGATGGATTTCCTTTTTCTTGGGTATATACCCAGAAGTGGTATATCTAGATGATACTTCAGTTGTATTTTATTTGTTTGAACAACCTCCATTCTGTTGCCACAATGACTGTACAAATGAACATTCTCACATGCCACCAGCAATGCACAAGGGTTCCCTTTTCTCCACATTCTTGCCAACACTTGTTATCTTTTGATTATTTGATAAAAGCCAATTCTACTGGAGTGAACTAATATCCCATTATGGTTTTGAATTGTACTTCCTTGATGATTATTGATGTTGAACTTTTTTTTTTCATATACATAGTAACTACCATGAGGCTTACAAAAAAAAAATCTTTTTGGTTGTTTATTTGCTTTATCATTCTATTCTGGGATGACAACTTAGCATTGAATATAAATATAGGAAAAGAGAGAAACAATACACAAGAAAATTATAAATTCTAATAAAACATCTTTTATTTGTGCTACATTTCTCCCCAAATTTTAAATACTTAACGTTACATCTGACATTTTGCTGTATTTCCTACCTCTTATTATTTTAATGTACTAATCATAATATTTTTATTCCTGGGAGTAAAGATATCTGTTGTTTGCATACCTTGTTTATGATATGAGAGCATTCCAAATTTGTGTAGTTACTCTCCTTCGAGGCTCTATCTTTTGATATTCTTCCTTTTTAGTATCTCTTTGTTTCAATTTATGATAGTGATAAATTCTTTCAACTTTTATCTGAGAATGTATTTATCTCTCTTTCATAGCTGAAGAATATTTTTATTGGATTTAGCATTTTTTTTTTACCTTCACTATCGTAAAGGCCTCATTCCACATTCACTTGGCCTATTGCATTTCTGTTCAGAAGTGTTCAGTTTAGTAAATTGGAACCCATTTGTATATTACTTGCTTCTTTGTTCCTCCAGATTTGAAAAATCTTTAACCTTGACATGCTTGACAGTAATATGTCTGGGGGAATCTTGGTTGTGTTCCTTCTATTTGGTTGCCTGTGACCTTCCTGTACTTGATAGTTGTATCTTTCTCTTGGTTTGGGAACTTTTCTGTCATTATTTCCTTGAATATGTATCTTACTTCTGTGTCTCACGTCCCTTTGGAATCCAGACATCTCTAACACTTGCTGTTTTTATGAGAAAAATTGGATTTTTAACTGTATTTTTTCCAATTAAATAAACCCATTAGGTTATGCTTAGGATCACCTCTCTTCTACAACCAAAAAAGGATTCCAGACAAAAATTCAAAGTAAACTAAGTGCTCATCACATTTCTCCACTTAAAGATGTACATTTTATATATCCATCATTCAAAAATAATGCATTGATACATTTTGCTATTTTCTAATTGTTTAAACAATAAATATCATTGTTATTAAATCTACACATATAAAAATTTGTTCATGTTACTCAAATAAAAATTATACATATATATATATATATTTGCTTGCTATTGTATTGTAGCTGACATCATAACTCTTAAACAGTGTTTTTTAATGTGTTATACTATGGCAAAGATTGTCTAAATCCAGGATCATTGGTGACAGCTCAGTAGGCAAAACCAGATTTCAGTTGTTTGTGCTACACTGATAATCACTTCTAATATCCCAAATTCTATATTATATTCTGGGATATAAAGATAAAATGGAGAAAATCTCATTACTAGGGAACTGTGCCTATTTAGGAAAGACCTATGAGTAAGTTATCTTGAACAAGTTAGTTTCTATCAAAAAAGACATTTGGCTGTAATTAAGGGTGAGATAGATGCCATTACTATCAGTACCCCAAGACAGAATTTGATTAAACTGTACACAATATGCCAAGATTGTTATTGGATTACACCACTTAGTGTGTGTGTAACCTTGGACAGATTAATAAAGGTTTTTTTTTCAACATTGTACCTACACCTTTAATAGCTATTAAGGTGATTGTGTAGATTGTGTAAAGTGCCTGTCCTGTACCAGGTGCTCAGTTTAGTTTGATTCGCATCTTCGCCACTGGGTTTCTTTACTCATGTATTTGCAATAGTATTCTGTCTCTGTCTTCAGTTGGAGAACTATTGCCAAGATCAGAGATTATGAGCTTCACAGTACTGTAGAGTCTGTAGATCACTAAGGAACGCTTAAGCCTTTGACACTTTAAAAAAATTCTTAACAGCTTCCTGGACAAGCTGCTTAAACCTCATTCCTTTCATAATTGCTAAGCTGAGTGATTTTGACTCTATGTATGAGTGTTGGGGTGGGTGTAGAACTTACAGTTTTAATAGATTTTTAAATTATGTCTTTCTTAATTTATTTGAAAGTTTGCATTATAGAGATACAGAGAGTGATGAAGAGAGAAGGGGAGGAAGTAAGGGAAAGAGGTAGGGAGACAGGGAGGAATAGGGAGGAGAGGTAGAGAGAGGGAGCGAGAGACAGAGAGAGAGAGAGAGATCTATTTGCTGCTTTACTCTCCACATCCTTGCAATACTGGGGGCTGGGCAGGCTGAAGTGAAGATTCAGGAGCTTTGTCTGGATCTCCCATATGAGTGGCAGAGGCTCAGGTACTAGAGCCATGTTCCACTGCTTTTTTTCAGGCCATCAAAAGGGAGATAGATTGGAAATGAAGCACATGAGACTCGAATCAGTTCCTATAAGCCATATTGGCTTTGCAGGAAGTGGCTTTACCTGAAATTTATTAGAGTGTAAAAGGAGGTCTGTTTTTACTTTTTACAATAACCAAGGGTATGGGCCATGCTTAGATGGGTTTTCTTTAAATCTTGTAGAACCTGTTTTGATCAGCTATCATTGATCAATAATATCTGTTCCCACAAAGTACTGGGAGGCAGACATATTCACAAAATACGGCTGATTTTTGTTTTAATGTATAAGAGAGGTGTTTGGAAGAATCAAGATGGTAGAATAGGGTAAGGACATTTTTGAACAGAAGGAGACTCATAGCTAGGGTGAAGAAAAGAGGGCACATTCCTGGAAGTAGGACAGGACAGTCTGACAGCAGAGGGCACCTGGAGGCTGGTGGACATGGGAAAGCAGCTAAGTCAATGGTGTGATGTTTCAGTGACCAGATACCATGGCGGAAGTCAGTGAGTGGCAATCTGAGGTCCACCAGCAGCCAGGTGGGAAAAGGAGTTCACCAGGAGCTCAGGAAGTGAACCCAGACAAAAAACTGCCAATCCAGATGATTTGTTTGATTTGAACAGAAGCAGGGAAAGAGAGAGACAGAGACAGAGAGAGAGATGGAAGTAGATCCCAAACAGGCAGTGTGGGAACAGGGTGGATTTCACAGCCCAGACTCCCACTAGAGACAAATGGGGCACCATTTTGTGTAGAGAGGAAAAGGCAAAGTGGGGCAGAACTATACATAATCTGAGTTGGGAGTAAATTCATTTATGGCTCCTTAGATTGCACTGATGGACATGGAATCCTGCAGGTTCCATCCAAAATTGGTCCAGGTAGCCCAAAGACCTAATGACCTTCAGGTCTAAAACTCAGACACCATTTTGTAGAATGTGACAAAGGCTGTGAGACTGAAAGGACTACAATGAACTGTGCATGTGCTGATCTAGTACTAACTTTACTTCCAGTTCAGTGCACTGAACTGGTACCACATCAGAAATAATACCAACTTTGGCATCCTACAGGTTAAATGGGTCCAGTTTGCTTTCAGGCTTAACAACTAGCAGCTTCTGCATGAACAGCACCGCCAACAACATAATTATTCCATAATACTAGGAAATTTTTAAACAGAAAATGGGAGAAAGGCTTACAGAAAACTGTGTAGCCTCCGCACGATATCACAGAGAGTGGAGAGTGGTAAGCCAGGAAGTGGGGCTGCAGAGACCTTGGTGGAAATCTAACAAAAGAGTCCAGGCTGAAACTCGCAGGAGAGAATAGCACAGGTGACTGCAAAAAAAGAACTGTGTAAAATCATATGGTAGACTTGTGGGTGACACAGCTTAGGAGCATGCTTTTAGGAGAAGAATCTGCTAACTAGAAGCACAATGACCAAGAGCTGAAGAAGAGACAAAGGCACAAAGATTAATAAAGATTTCCCTACAAAGGAGCAAAAGCCTTTGTCAACTTCACTGAGGAATACATTGACAAAATGGGGAATACAGAATTTATAAATCTTATTATAAGCTTCTTATCAACATTGAGAACCATATACAGGAGTTGAAGGAATTTAAGGAATATGTCACACAGGAAATAGGAACACTGAAACAAAATAAAGCAGAATTATTTGAAATGAAGGACACAACAGAGCAAATTAAAAATTCAGAGGAAATTCCCAATAATAGAATGAATGAGGACGAAGGAATAATCTCAAAATTGGAAGATATTTCTTGCCAAAACGGGAAAACTATCAAAAACTTGGATGTGGAGTTGGGTCAAGCTAAAAGAAATATTCAAGAATTAAGAAACCAAAGAATTAAAAGGCAAAATATAAGAGTTATGAGAGTTCTCAGAGGCACAGAAAGAGAAGCTAGATTTAAAAATATATTTAATGAAATAATAAAGGAAAATTTCCATAATCTAAAGAGCGTGGAAACAACATCCAGGAGGAGCACAGAACTCCCAACAAGGTTGACCAAATGCGATCTTCACCACAACACATGATAATCAAGATCTCTTCAGTCAAACATAGGGAAAAGATACTTAAATGTGCACCTGAAAGAAATCAATTGACGTATAGAGGAATGGCAATCATATTCACAGATGACCTCTCATAACAAACTCTATAGGGCAGAAGAGAATGGAGTGACATATTCCAGATTCTAAAAGGAAAAAAAAAATTTGTTGTCCCAGAATAACCCGGTAAAATTCATATTACATGAGGTGTTAAAGAATATTGAAAAGTTTCAGGATTCAACTTTATGGAATCAGTTTTTTCTGACTCAGAGCTGTCAGGAAGGCACATGTTCTCACACCACAGCATCCTCTGTACCTTTGGGAACATGGTGGTGCAACCTTTGTTCAAAGTGTCTGCTGTTGTCTTGCTATTTTCTCTCAAGCCACTGATACAGGAAAAAGTTTTGATATGTATATTTAGACAATGTCAAAGAGACATGACTGTTGCAGAAACTATAAAATGTGCCTAAATTTCAAGGTTGTAGAATGGAGCAGAAGTCATAAAAGTATCTTGAAATTAATAATTAGATCTGTGTTACATAAATACATGTATTTTGCTTGGCTTAAACCTACAACAATTTGCAAAGAATTTCATTGGAAGTATCATTTCGTTTATTTTAGCCCAAGAACGTTAAGTATTCAATATATATTTGTGAGCAAAATGGAATAAATAATAGCTTTTGGATGTGGGCTGCTGCCATAGAACTTTCTGCCTGCGCACAAGTTTTCAAGGTTGTTTTCTCAAGCAAGTGCAGTATTTTAATGCAATAATACTCTTTTATTTCTTAAAACTGTGTCAAGAATTTTGTAATATTCTATTATCAATAAGAAATGAAAAAAAAGGCACACAAGCCTACAAGTGATTTTTGCATAAGCTAGTTTTCATCTGCAAAATCAGAAATTACCTGTGTGATCACCAAAAGGCCTCCCAGGCTCATCAGGATTTGTATTAAATGTTAACCAAGGAGTTAATTTTCATTTTAAACCAAGTATGAGTTTGTCATTTCAGATATGTTCTTTAAGTTTCATGAGATCTCTACTTCCAAACAGATCCTCACATAACCAGTTACCCCAAGTATTGACTATGATGAAGCCAAAGCTGTGTTTCACAGTGCAGCTTAAGGAATTTAAATCCCAAGTCACCCCCCACACACACACACACACACTGGTTTTTGTTTTGTTTTGTTTTGTTTTTCCTTTTTCAGTAGTCATATCTTTAACCCGGTAGAATACAAGCAAAGCCTAGCAACTTCTAGGACTGTGAAACCAATAGATTATATTCTTTCAAATGTTAAACTAAAAGAAAATACTCCATTTTTTCCCACACACCCCCATTGAGAATCTATTTTGCCTATGTGGAAAAATAAATGCACCTAATTTAGGTTCTTAAAAGATCACAATTAAGAATTCCTTAAAAATACAGTTTTTTGCAGCCCTAGCAATCATTCCACATTATTTAATAGATATTTATACTCAACTTTGTGCTCGGTATACAAATATTTGTAGAAGAGAGAGAATTAGTGAAAAGGTTATTGCACTAACAAGATAACATGGCTAAGACTAGAATGGGTTACAGTAGAAAGGAAAATATGTTGAAAGCTTGAGGAAAGTATCAATTATTTGGTTAATTGAATTTGGAAATGAGGAACAAAAAGGAATATAGTTTATTTATTTATTTGCTTTTTACATTAATTCGTTTTTGTTTAAAAGGAAGATTTACAGAAAGAAGGAGAGGCAGGGAGAAAGATTTTCTCTCTGCTGGTTCACTCCCCAGGTGGCCACAACAGCCAGAGGAGCCTATCTGAAGCCAGAAGCCAAAAGCTTCTTCCAGGTCTCCCACCCATGTGGAGGATTCCAAGTCTTTGGGCCATCCTCCGCTGCTTTCCCTGGCCAAAAGCAGGTAGCTAAATGGGAAGTGGTGCACCCGGGAAATGAACTGGTGCCCATATGGAATCCCAGTGCTTATAGGTGGAGGATTTGCCAGTTGAGCCTACACGCTGGCTCCAGGAATCTAGTTTAAGTCCAAGTTTAAGTCCAAGCTTGGGCAACTGGTTGAATATTGTTTCCATTAATATGACATTTTAAAAGACTAGAAATTAAAAAGGAATAGGAGTGTGGATGCTTCTATTTTGAAAATGTGAATTTTTAGATACTTGTCATATCTCTAAGGGAAGACATGTAACAGTCTGATGTATATAAAAGGTCTGTAGCTCAGAGAAGTTTGCACTAAAATCAGTTTAAGCTTACCTGTAAATAGGATATATTTCATCCCTCTATTTAAATGAGAAGGCCTAGGAGGAATTTTGGAGTAAAAAAAGAATGGATGGCATGATCAAATCTTGAGAAGTAGCAATAGTTAGAAATTGGACAAAAAGAAGAAAATACGTGACCAGAGGTAGCAGGAAAATTGTAAGACTAGACTGAACTAAGTGGTAATTGAAGAATAACAAATACAAGAAGAATACATATTCAGAAGTTTGACCAATAAAGAGGCCAGAGTAAAAACAGTAACTGATGGTGAGTAGTGTTAAGTCGTGTGATAAAAACTCTTCTTGTGGTAATGACCCAAAAAGAGATCAGGACTGTTGATGAAAGAAACACAGTAGGTAAGAGTGTAATAGTTGAACAAGTGAGAGGCAGGGGACCAGAGAATACAGTGAGGGGAATTTGCTGGGGAAAAGGACACCTTCCACGGTCAAAGAATTACAGATAGAGACATTTACATGTTATTAATTTTAGTTGTGGAAATAAGGATACTCCTATCTGATGGTTTCTAAAATATAAAACATTAAGAGAGGTTATACTCTAAGGAATAGGTGAAGAGAAAAGAAAAACAGCTGAAGATATAGTAGAAGGGAAACACTACGTTTTCTTTCAGAGAACAAAAATGAGACACTTGCTTACAGAATAACTGTGCAACATTAACAGTGATAACAGTCTGCCTGAGGACTGATGTAATGAACTGAGAACTCGTTCTATTTAAATATATAATTTTCTTCAGCTTTTGAGACCTGGATAAATTAAATAGAAGAATTCAGTCTGACTCTGTGTTTTTCTACTTTTGGAAAAATGGTGGAGATGGGGGAATGGTAGGTGTTTATGAGGAAGTTAGTGTGATGCTGGACATTGGAAAGGAGACAAAAATAGATGGATGACTATGGTTGGACTTGAACGATCTATTGCAATAAAAATGCTTCCAATTTATTTCAAAGTTGCAGTTGGAAAATACAATGTGCAAATTGGGAATTGTTGATAGGGTAGGATGTATGTGTTGAAGAGAAGAAGGAAAGAGACAGGGGGATATTGCTGGGTGGAGCAGCAAGGAAGACAGCTGAAATGAAATTGTGTTTATCAACTACTTACAACCTGGTAGGCATTTCTCTGTTTGCTAAACATTATTGAAGTAAAAAGTCAGAATGTTGGATAAATAATCTACCTGAATGTGGAGGTCAATGAGATAGAAGATATCAAGTGGTCTGAGCAAGAAATGAATGAGGCGAGAGATTAAAGCTTTGAATAGGGAAGTCAAGATAGGTGAACCTGGTGAATAACAAAGTGTAAGCAATAATACCACTGACACCTATGTATCACTATTAACACTGTGCTGAATACCAACATGCATTCCAGTCAGAAACCTGCCTCACTGAGTAAGTATTACATACTAATTCATTCTCTATGGCTAAAAAAATGTTTAGGATGAAGGGAGGAACAAGATGGGAAATTAAATTGGGTTTGAGGTAAGAGAGAGAAGAGTTCAGGTAAGGACAGATGCCAGAGGAAATCCAGACTTCTACCCAGAACTGATGGATATTGAAAAGTGAGCTATAGATGAGTCCAACAGACTTCAGTTGAGGTGGTCAGTGAGTTGCAATGCTTGATTCCCCAGGCAATGTGAGTTTCCAGGCACACAGGAGGGATAGAGCTAAGTGACAGGGACTCTCCTCCCAGCCAGGGAACAAAAAGAGAGAAGAGAAAGTGAGTTCTCATCTTCCCCTAGTATTAGTTATATTTTTGTACTTTATAAATATAACTGAAGTGAAATGTCGGAGAAAAGTTCGTTGATAAAGTAAAGGTTCGTTTGGTCTTCAGTTTGGAGATTGTCAATTCAAGATTGGATGGCTCCATATTCTGGTGGAGGCTGGTAGAGGTTGGTGGATGCAGAGGGGAAAAAAATCACATAATGAACCAGAAAGCAAAGAGACTACATAGAGATAAAATCAATCCAGAGAGGTCCCCATTGACCTAGACTCCTGGCAGCCTACTTTCAGTTGCCTTGAATAAATTCAATCTCCACCCTTAATCAATCGTTAACACAAGACTAGGGGATTTCAATATTTTCATGTTTTGGGGGAGCCTGGCTGGTCCTGTTCAAATCATTATATCCTGTAGATTTTTTGAGGAAGGGAACAATTTTATTTTAAAATTTATAAGGATATGTTCAAAAAGCCTTTGTCTGGAAGATCATTTATATTAAAAATATTTCATCAAACATGCTCTTTTTGTTTTCCGGAAGAACTGAAACACGGAGCCCAGGGAGTGGGGTGAGACTTGCTGCGGGTCACACAGTGAGTTCATGAGAGAACTAGAGTTGTCCTGACTCCCTGTGGGCGCTCTCCACCATGCCTACTGGACCAGGGCTTCAAGCCCTAACAAATGCTCTGCAGAAAGAGTGCAGCGAGCAGCTACCTGCCTCTCTCCCACACCTTCTCTGTGTATGTTCTGTCTCCCATTGGCAGCCCACACCTGGGATGTTTGAAAAGTCATGTTATGTTAATAATGTCATAACCCCGTGTCTGCTGATGGCATTCTGTTAAGAAATCATTCAATGTTTTCTCAGTAACCCTGGGTGTCTTCTCCTGACAGTACAAAGATGAGGCCTCCCGGTGTGCTGTGCACACTTCCAAAACTACTTGCAAAAAGTAGCGTCTCTGATGGCTTGGAAGCACTAGGTAAGGCAGAAAAGCAGAAAAGTCACTGTTTTCACGTCAAGCAGAACTTCCTCACTCTCCCCCTTCCTTTTGTCTGCTTTTCTATTTTCTACTCTCACGCGTGTTTAAAGTATACAGAAAAATCCCGTTTCTTTTTTTTTTTTAAGATTTATTTATTTATTTGGAAGTCAGATATACAGAGAGGAGGAGAGACAGAGAGGAAGATCTTCCATCCGATGATTCACTCCCCAAGTGAGCGCAACGGCCGATGCTATGACGATCTGAAGCCAGGATCCAAGAACTTCTTCCAGGTCTCCCACACAAGTGTAGGGTCCAAAAGCCTTGGGCCGTTCTCGACTACTTTCCCAGGCCACAAGCAGGGAGTTGGATGGGAAGTGGAGCTGCCGGGATTAGAACCTGTGCCCATATGGGATTCTGGCACGTTCAAGGTGAGGACCCCAGCCGCTAGGCCACACCGCTGGGCCCAGAAAATCCCGTTTCTAAAAATCTACGTTTTCTCAAATGAAAAGCCAGAAATTTTCCTATTTGCTCAGAGATGCATTTCAGATATCTAGAATACTGGATGATATGTAAGAGATGGCTACTAAATATTCATTTTTAATAAGCAAATAGATAAACAAATGATGAATTAAAAACTGGAAAAATTACTCCTGAAATGTTGATATCAGGGAGGTATCTTTGGAATAGGCAATCTGCTCCGGATTCTCTTAGCTCAGAGGTCTGAGAGTCAAGATTTCTGCGTGTTAGTCCTGGCCGAACTATGGGCTTGGAGCAGAGAAGGAGGTGACTTGCCAAGGTCACCTGTCCAAATAGTGTATGTAAATTAGATGCTAGCTCAAGTGGCCTTTTGTTTGAAATTCAAATGTAATTAGTTTGATGCTCCTACTCCGTGTACGACAGGGGCTCTTTTCCTTTCCCAAACAATCCGGAAATTTGTTTTCTGGGTGAATTCTGTTGCACTGAGCTACTCCTGCTTTGAAGCTCCCTCAGTGATGTCAGTTGACGGATCACCTTTGCTGTCCTGCATCTGGCTTATTTATTGACAAAGAACTCAACCCTTCTCCAAGATATAACTAAATTCACAGTGCACATTCATACATATGCACAGTACACACACACATGCATGCAAAATGTCCTTACTATACTCAACCTTTGTGTTTGGAATAAACATACTTGCAGAATCTGCAACATCACTTCTTGCTGTTCTTAAGTAGTTTTTAACCATTTCTAGTAATTTTCACTTCATCATATCTTAGTTCATGTGCATGGGTGGGAGTGGAGTATGTGTCCTATATTGGTCAGATTTGTGTGACTTTAAAATAACACAGAGAAGTTTCTAGGGAAGGTTTCATTTTTTGCTTACAGCTTCGGAAGTTCTCACTCAAACATCACAGAGGCTGCAAATGTGTGTGCTTGTGCAGTGACCATCAAACATGGAGCGAGGAAGCAGAGAGAGATTCGAGGGCAAAATCTGCCTTACTCGTGTATTTCTTGAAATAGCTACAGTGATGCCATCATCAGGGCTCCAGTTTAGTCACTTTCCAAGGCCCACTGTCAGACACTACACTTGAATGAAATTCCATCCTTAACCCGTTGGTGTGAGACTTTGGGGGCCAAGATTTTAATACATAGGATTTGGGAGGACATACAAATTATGTTCAAATCATAACATTCCTCTCTCACACTTTCCTTTCTTTTCTTTTTTAGTCATTCTTGAATTCCTATTCATTCCCAGGAATTCCAAGTTATATCTTTTGTTTCCTTGTCATCATTGAAGTTCCAACTAACACATCACACTATTTTTGCAAGTCTCTTCTGAGAAAAAAAAATGTTGATTCCCTATCACACCCTTGCTTATGTTGTTCTGTGGAAGAAACCAGCTAAATAAAATGTATCATTAGAAGTGTAATTAATATTTTCAGAGAAATTACAGGAAAGCTGACAAGCAAAGCTTTAGGGAAACCCTCAATCACTCCAGGAGATTTCAGTAGCAGTTTGAATGTCTTCAAAGGCTCTAACCTGAATACCAGCCACTGTCAACAAGGCTAGTCTTGTTTCTCCATTTCCAATTTTAGTTTTCTTATTGACTTATTTTTCTATAGAAAAGAGAGCTAGCCAGTACTTTTTTCTTCAAGTTTTATTTTATTTTTATTGGAAAGGCAAATCTACAAAGAGGAAGAGATACAGAAAGATCTTCCATCTGTTGGCTTACTCCTCAAGTGGCTAAAATGGCAGGATCTGAGCTGATCCAAAGCCAGGAGCCTGGAGCTTTTTCTGGGTCTCCCATGTGGGTGCAGGGTCCCAAGCCCTTGAGACATCCTCTAGTGCTTTCCCAGGCCACAAGCAGACACCTGGATGGGAAGCATAGCAGCCAGGACACAAATTGCTGCCCATATGCCATCCTAGCATGTACAAGGTGAGGATTTAACCACTAGACCTTCACACCAGACCTGCTAGCCAGCACTTCTAATCTTGCCCTTGGAATTATTCAGTAAATCAAATAAAAATTATGCAGTAGCTCTAGGATTAAAGGAACATCTATTGAGAACTTGCTGTGCCAGACACTGCCCATGCATTTACATATTTTAACTTCATAGTAATTCTATGAATCAAGTACTCTTAGGTAGTAGAAGTTAATGATGCCTCACTTTACAATTGAGGAAACTGAGGGTCAGGTGGGAACCATTTCATATCACACAGCTACTGAGTGGCAGAGCCAGCATGTAGGAAGATTTCACTGCTCTAAAGCTTCATCTAGCATTATGCTAAGATGTTCCCATATTCTTCTCCAAACAGCAGTGCAATGATGAAGGTCATTGGGACCAAGGTGTTAGGATATCTGAGTTCCAGACCCAGCTCTCAGACAGCTTTCTGGGTGTCCTTAGGTGAGTAGTTCCTGGCTTCTGTAACTCACTTTTCCACCTGTGATCAACAGAGTATAGACAGAGCTGTAAAATTTCTTCCAGTGGCAAGTTTTCACGATCCTAAAAACCTCAGCGGCCTCTTAAATAAGCCCTGTATTATGTGGATTCTTGCTGTTTACAAACACTCTTTACAACTGTTTACAAATACTGTTTACAAACACTACTTTAGAGAAATATTTGGTACAGATTATTGGAAACATGATTATGCAGTTGTGTTTCATTGCACTCTGACCATCCAGAGCAACTTTGCAAAAGCTGGTGCAATCTTGCCACCTGGTAGCACTAGCTTACTTCAAGCAAGGAGCAGATACACTCTTAATGCCAGTGCTTAGAATAAACAAATGTACTGTGTCTTTTCTGGGTCTGATAAAGAGCATTCAACTTAAAATAACATATCCATATCAGCAAAATATTTAATGCTTGTTTGGGGCAGAAGGTCTAAGTAGGAGATTGAAATTCAGGTTGTTGGCAGACAGCCCATTTTCCACATAAGAATTGTGATATTGTCCTTCACCTCCAGGAAGACTCTTGTGTGGCACAGAAGGAAAACTGGCAAACCAGGCAGTCAGCAGCAACTTTTGTTATGCAGACAATAGGAAAAAAAATCTCAGCTATGTTTGATCACTCACTAACTATAAAAATTATTCTTAGCCCTGTATTCCCCTGGAACTCTGTCAGACTAAATTGGCCAGTCAAATATAGCAAGGAATGTTTGGATTTCTTGTGATTTCCTTCTGTAGCAAGTAGATTGGGACTGAGTGCATAAGAAACAATGAAAGTGCTTTGAACTTCAATTCAGAAACCCTTGGTAGAATCTCAGCTTTGCTAATGTTAAACTCTGTAACCTTGCACATATTATTTAGATTTCTGATCCCCTTTCTTGTAAAGGAGAGACAAAGATCCAAGGAGTTAGTGTCAATATTAATTGAAGGAGAAAGAAAAATAAACATTTATTAGACCTCTTCTATATCCTGCTGCTTTTTTAAACCTTACTGGGTTATGAAATAGAATGACTATATATACTTCTCTAGTTAACATATAATGGTATTCATTCCTTTTATAAGCATGAATCATGCCCTTCCTTAAAGGAGATCCAGTCAAGTATAGATATTAAATCCATTGCTGAATACTTCAAATGTGATTTGAAATGTCATAATCAAGGTACAAAGTAGCAGGGAGACAGAGAGGAATTAAAAGTGGATTTTGGGCCCGGTGGCAACGTGGCCTAGCGGCTGGGGTCCTCGCCTTGAACAGGCCGGGATCCCATATGGTCGCCAGTTCTAATCCCAGCAGCTCCACTTCCCATCCAGCTCTCTGCTTCTGGCCTGGGGCAGTCGAGGACGGCCCAATGCTTTTGGACCCTGCACCCGTGTGGGAGACCTGGAAGAGGTTCCCGGCTTCGGATCGGCACAGTACCAGTGATTGTGCTCACTTGGGGAGTGAATCATTGGACGGAAGATCTTCCTCTCTATCTCTCCTCGTCTCTGTATATCTGCCTTTGCAACAAAAATAAATAAATCTTTAAAAAAAAGAAAGTAGGTTCCATCACAGGGATTCAGAAAATGAGTCCCGGAGGAAGAATCCTTGGAGCTGAGCTTTGAAGAATTAGAATTATGTAGGCAAGGAAAAGATGTTTACGTAAGAGGGGCTGGAAATCAGAGGCTGAGCAGTGTGATGCGGGTGTTCCAGGCCCTGTCCAGGTCATGGCATGGTGATGAGACTCCTGCAGGCTGAAGGTGAATCCGTGGAGTGATTGGAAATGCAGGCTATCTTGGGGCCATATTATTAAGGCATCTGAAGGTCGATTCAGACTTCCTCTGTTAAGCAATGGAGAGACTTGGCAAGATGATTATAATTGATATGTATCATCACGTAGGTGAATGGCAGGAATTTTGGAGATTATAAGTCAACAAAACATTAGTCAAAGATATTACATTTTGCTAGGTGACCTGTGACAAGTGATTTTTGTAAGTTCTTTATTTCGGAGTTACCCTAGGCTTTGACATAAAACAAGTAGAATCTTTTAAATAACACAAATGCCTCTTAATTACACAGAGATTTCATGGGATCCTCCTAGAGTAAGAGCACTCTATTATGAAAGACACATAAAAGTGAGGGAAGGAGATATGAGAAGGAGGTAAGCTTCTTGCCTATTTTTTTTAAATATGGAATGCTTCATGAATTTGCGTGTCATCCTTGCATAGGGGCCATGCTAATCTTCTCTGTGTTGTTCCAATTTTAGTATATGTGCTGCCGAAGTGAGCGCACTTCTTGCCTATTGAAAGGCCGAGTCAGCATGCCTTGGAACTTTAGGCTGTGTAATATTAGGAGAGGCAGCTCTACATTTTGGACTAGTGTTTCCTTGACTGCCCAGTTGGGTCAGGTGACTTTTGAGGTTTTGATTTGCTTTAATATTCTAGCTTTTTATCTTTGGAAACTGTTCCTAAGATTTGACCTGTAGGTATTTTAGTCAAAGTCCAGTCCTTCAAACTGAGTTTCAGAATTTGACCTTTTTGAACTACCTGAAAATATTTACAGAATTGTGCATGTGTCATCTCAGGAGGACTAAAGGGCCTCTTCCTGCTCTGCAGTGAACATTGCTGTAAACAAGAAGATAAAATTCTAAGCTCCCAACAGTGTGGTCCTACATTTGTGAATCCTCAGTAAAAGATCTTAAAGATGTAAATTGTGTGTAAGAACTCAAAGGAGCTGAAAATGCTGAGGGACCCTGGCTTTGAATATATGGATAAATAGTCAAGGAAGAAGAGATGCCTTGCACATTCTTGAACTGATCCATGTTAAATCTATATCAGATATAATATAATATAATATATCAGATATATCTATATCAGATATAATATAATATAATATAGCGTGTGAGAAATGCCACTGCTTGGGATACCTGTATCCCACATTGCAGTGCTTCATTGGAGTTCTGATTCTCCTGTTTGCCTTAAATTCTTTCTATCCCACCCACCACTCCAAATCAATAGTCATCAACATTATGTGTTTATATTTAGCTTTTTAAAAAAAAATCTCCCATGTATGAGTTTATGCCTTTCTGGGTCTAGCTTATTTTACTCATTGCCATGTCTTCCAGTTTCATCTATTTTGCTGAAAACAATAGGATTTTATTGCTTTGGATGGATGAATCTTCAGGTCCTCTGTCAATTTAGTGTTGACTTTGTGTCTGCAAAGTGCTGAAGTGAAAACAAGTGGTAGTGAAAACAGGAAATGGCTGTGGAGTAGGGGACCTAGGCTTGAAGTTGTTTATACTCTTTAGCACCTTTGAGACATGATGTACTTATTGGTGTACTGGCATCATAATATACACGTCAGAGGGATATTTTGAGATTGCATTTTTAGAATTAAATTATTCATTTATTCATTAAGTTAATGCATCAAATACTGAAAACATATTCTGATTCAATAACTATACTGGCATTAAGACTCAGCTATCCCACTTTTGGAAATATATCCAAAGGCAAAAAAAAAATAGCTTATGAGCTATAATTACAGCAACACAATCTACAATAGCAAAGACAAGGAAACATAAAAAGAGAAGTGGATAAAGAAATGGTGGTATATCTACTCTATGAAATACTACTCAGCTATTAAAAAGAATGAAATCCTACGAATTGCAGAAAATGGTTCCAGCTAGAGAGCCTTATGTTCAGTGAAATAAGCCAATCCCTGAAGGACGAATACCACATGTGTTTTCTCTGATACAAGGCATCCTTCATGCAAAATACATACAGTCATCCAGAGGAACAGTATAATAGAGACTATTATATCAAGATCTGGAGATACAGTACAGTATGCATCTCTACTTCCAAACCAAAGATGGACTTCCAATGAAATTGTTAAATATATCTTGACAATTAGCTGATGGACTCTGCCATTGGCATATCAACAATGTCAGGATGCACTGAAATAGCAGAATGAAGGACTGTTTCGGAAGGACTATACTATTGCAATAAAATAAGGGACATCAGTGGGACAGGAGATCTGGGGAGAGGGGTGAGGAAAAATTGCAGAGGCTAAAGAACTGTATCATAAAATAAATTAAGAAAAGACACAAAAGTTGTTTGGCCCCAAGTGTAATACTGCATAATTGTCATGTAAACATCAAATGTTAATTTTCATATTAGGGTGGTAAATTCAGTAATTTTATTTATGCCATAGCAAAGTGCAATGTCTTCCTTTCTGAACTTAATCTCTGACTGGTACTCCTTAGGAGTTCCTGTTGTGCAAGGAAGCTTGAATATGGATAGCAATATCAGTAAATTTAACCCAGATCATAAATTCTGTAATATGGTCTCTGAATTTTTTTTAGTTTTGGCTGTGCAAGAGATCCTGGAGGTAGATTAGCCCTGTCTTTGGTCTTCTGGGGCATCTGTGGCCAGAGACTTTTGCTAGTGCCTCTGCCTCTCTAGTTGGCTGTGTCTTGAAAGTCCTTTCTAACACATATTTCCCCTCGTCCATGGCCCATCTCAGTTACTCTGCCCTTAACCTTATGATTGCTTGCTAACAAGTTCTGATCCGGACTCTTCCCTAACCTCTAAGCCCTTTCTTGGTCGCACATGACCATTCCTAATTCTAATCCACACATCCTAAATGGGGACAGACAAGAGACATTTTGGGTTGAAAGTTCTACATTGAAATTGGAACAGAATGCCTTCATTATTTTCGGTACCATTTTCTGAACTCTCAGACCTCAGACATAGACGCATATCAGCACACATGCATATACTCATACACCATATCACACCCACTAAATTTAGCATTGTTAGTATATTCAAATTTGAACGCACTAACTCCAAAAACAATCATAGCCATTTTCTTATATAGAGTAACCCTGCTTATATAGCGCTATTATTTAGATTCATATGACCTGAAGATCATTCATTTCATTCTGCATTTGGAGAATGAGAAAACCAGGCACATAATGGACGATTTACCCAAGGTCACACGGAAGTTGCAGGTCTCTCTGTCCTCCTCAGAAATACCTTGGACATCACTCACAGACAATTGCTTAGTCTTATTGAATTATTCTTCCTCTTAAACATTGTTTGTACTTGAATATAAACTGTACAACTTACTGATTAAGACATGTTGTGGAAACCTTTTACTATGTTCAAAATTTACATTAAAGAGAACTTATTTTAGGTGTTTCCTAAGTGCTTTTCTAAGAAGACAAAAATACTTTCTTTCCTTCCTTTCTCAATCCCCTTCCTTCTCCCTTCCTTTTTTTTCTATAATTTTTGCAGAAACTTTGTTTCCATTCTATACTTATAGGCTTAATGCAGTATTAACTATAATATTCAGCAAGGTCCATTTCATTCCTGTACATTTTTTGCATTATAGATTAACTTCTACATATCAAAGAAAACATTTGACATTTGTCTTTTAGGGACTGGCTTATTTCAGTAAACATAATGGTTTCTATGTGAATCCATTTTGTTGCAAAAACACAATAGCATCCTAATGTGTAAAAAGTAACATCTCAATTTGTAATTACCAAAAATATATGAGATAAGTAAAATGCCCAACAGAGTAAGAACTTGATTAAATATGTTGTTTACTCCTCACTGCCCAAATTCCTTCGTGTCCCTTCCTTCCTTAATGGGACTCTATTAGCTAGCTACTGGTTTTGAAATTTTGTCTGTTGTGTCAATCAAGCCTTTCCTGATCCTGTAAACATTGCCTGATCCCGTGGATTTGAGGCATTGCCAGCTTTGACATATGACATATGACATATGACATTGTGGCACCTACAGGACCCCAGGCAACCTGATCTGAATTCTACCTTGGAATATGTTCTTCTATTCCCCTTCACCAGATGTCCAAAACTGCCAAGTCTTTATGCTTCTTGACCCACCACCAGGCTAAATTTAATGATCTCCATGCTGGTGGTGGACACTGGGGTGTCAGCCTACATTCTCCTTCAAGGAAAGTGTATTGCCCCAGTTCTTTCATCAGACAGACAGCCTGCAACTGTAAGCCTCTCACACTTCACAAAAAGCTATACACTCAAAGTCAGGCTCTCCAAGGGCATCCTAACCAAATGGTCGCTTCTTCAAGGAAGTACTGTGAAGCCCTGGTCATCACAATGCAACGTGGATTAACTATGAAATGCCAGAATTTCCCAAGGTTGCAGTGAGTTTATCCCTGGATTTTAAGTTTCCTTCGTGTCCAATCCTACTTCCTTTCTGTTCCCTTCAGATATTAACCCCAACGTATTCCTTAAATATTCTAAATACTAATCTACATTTGGTTTCAGCTTCATGAGGAACATAGGCTATAAAAATGTTCCAAGTGACCCCTAGTGCACACCATTATTTATTGTGACCCTATCTGACATGTCCTTGACTAATAATGACTACAGCCTAAAAGGAAAAAAAAAAAAGCAAGATACAGAAGGGGGGGTAAGAACCAGAAAGAGAGAGAGAGAGAGAGAGAGAGAAAGATCCTGCTGTTTTGGTAATGAATTGATTGTGTCATCTTTTGACTTTTTTCTCCTAGATTATTGAATTCCAGGGAGACAAATTGTCAGCTAGATTTCAATCTCTAGCAGTCTCTTCTTTTTGCCTGTGTCTTACTCCCATAGGTTTTATATTTCAGGAATACCAGCTTAAATGAGACCCACTTTTCCCCTGTAGATATCATGGGGCTGGAGGCAAGAATTACACAAGTTAATTATATAATAAAGAGATATGTGCAATATTAAAGTAACCTGGATTACGTTTTCATCGCCATTTTTTTGATTAATGGAAGTCATACAGCACAATGCCCCGCATGGAGGAGGCGGTTCTTGAATCAAATCACCTTGCTTTTTCTAGTTAGGAGAGGGAGGCTCTGAAACATTAAATAATTTATATGAAGTCTCATGGATAGTTAATGGCAGAGATGGAATTAACACTCCAATCATCAAATTTAACTCTCTATGAATTTTTTCATTAGCCATTTCCCTAGAAATGATGTAAAAATGAGTGTTTCATTTCTGCAGCAACACATTTTTCATTCAGTAGTGTGTTATTTAACTTCATATTATTGTAAATGTTCTATCCTTTCTCTGTTGTTGATTTTATTTTCTGACTTTCATTTATAGTTACTGTAGTAGAGACTATTACTTACAGATGTAAAGATACAATGCAGTGTACATCTCTACTTTCAAATGAAAGATGGATTCCCAATGAAACGATTGAATGTATCTTGACAATTGGATTCTTCACTTTGCCATTGCCCATGTGTACAGTGTCAGGATATACCTAAATAGCAGAATGATGGAGTTATGACTGATTGTAAAGGACTACACTATTATAATGATGAGGGGAAATCAGTGTGTGTGTGTGTGTGTGTGTGTGTGTGTGTGTGATTTGTGGAGGGTAAGTAGAAATCCTGGAGCCTATGGAATTGTATCATGGAATGAACAAACAAACAAACAAACAAATAGTATGTGTGTCGGGGGGTGCTTCACATCTGAATTTTGGGAAACTGCCTCCCTCACAATTTGGACACACTGTATATCTGTTTTCAGACTGTTGCTTTGCAAGTTGTTTTGTTCATAGTTGGATTGAGCCCAGTCACTGGGTAGTGTTTCTATTTATGCATCCATTCCCCTTCATGCTTCGTGGGATGGCAAAGAAGTATCAGACTGCAGCAGTGACATTTATATGAAAAGAACCCATTGTGTCCTTTGTAAGGAGCAACACATAGCTCTGAGCCATACTGTTTTCCCATTTGCCTTCCTCTGGGAGGCTCTGGCAAGAGCCTGCTCTGCCAGAGGGAGCTGCCTTGAGCTCTCATGCCGGAAATTATATGCCATAATTAAAATCAATAGTGAAACAGACACACAGCATAAAGGTCATAGAACACAACAGAAAACCATTGGGCAGCATATTGCCAGGTATCAAAATAGATTTTTGAACTTTTCTTTAATCTGCAAATGCCTAGAGCGATCCGTGGGAGAGAGGCAGAGTGCCCTCAGCCCCAGCTTCACCTGAGAAGGGTTTAGCTGAACAGAAGCTTCCCTGCTGAATTTCCTCAATACTCAGTTACCCCAGGCCAGCTGTGCCCCTGAAAATTCTCTGACCACCTTCATGCCATTAAACCAGTGCCAGATTGGACGTGAGCTCCTAACCATGGAGAGCTGCTCACTGTCTCTGTTGTGAAACCTTTATGTTGGCCTCTGTAGGCTCAGTTCCTTACAGGCATCTTAGAATCCCTAATTATTGTAGCTGCACCACACTGTTGCCCTTTAAATAGGTACTTAACATTACTCTTCTAGCACTGGAATGTCCTCAGATCTCATCTCTTCTCATCTCTCAGGATGTTCCAGTCTTGGAATAAACTGGTTCAGCCTCTGGGACTATTCCTAGCCTGGTCTTTCTTCTTCTGTGTCCAATGTGACCAGACCATAAAGTAGCAGACATAATAAATCATTTCCCCCCTCCTGATGACATTCCTGGGTGAAATTTTCCATACAATTTTCTTTTTTTACATAAAGTATCATTCTCACGTTCCAGGTATTTGAATGTGACTGTCAGATAAAGAAAGACCATCATTCAGTTTATACCACCTGCCTTTCAGTTTATAGTTTGAACTGGTACTCCCAGATGATATGCATCCCAGAAATGTTTGAGGATTCTGGTTGTTCTGCATCCTTGTACATTTTGGTCTCATTCATTCACTTTAGCCAGCATTTTTATTTTTTATCTGTCTCACAAATCTGTCTGAAAGGTCACACTTTCTGTATCTATAACTACCAAATGCTTAAGTTCCTTTTCTCACTAAGCGCCCATTGCTGTTTCTGTTATCTATTCTAGGATGAAATGGGCTGCCTCGTGAACTGGTAAGCTCTTCATCTGTAAAGATATTCAATAAAGGAAAAAAAATTTTGCAAGCTGTAGAGGCAAATTGTAGATTAAATATAAATCCTTTTGTATAACAACCAAAGAATTTAAAGTTGGACTAAAGTTTGATTTTTTTTTTCCTTTTTACTATATAACTATGAACAATTTATCTAAACTATTTTCAACTTTCTTCACCTTTATATTAGAGATATTAACAATTTGATGCACTTAGCGTAATTGTCCAATGCTACCATTCCCAAGTTGCTTAATGACGTAACAATTTTTACCACTTAGAGATGATAACATTAAAATTTAGCCTCCTATACTTACTGTTATAATTCTGCTTACAGTGTATTCTAACAACATACTCACTTACTGTCTCTTGTACACATTTTCAGATTCTATAAAGACATGAATTTCATGCAGTGTGTACACTACTTCGCTGATTAAATCATACATTAGAAAGGTATATAATGAATGAATGGATTATATTTCTGTTGTAAAGCTGTCAGAGAATCTAATAAGATACTGGTGATGGAAGAACTGTTTTTATTTGTTTGTTTTTCAATATCAAGGCATTGTCAAGATGCATTGCATTTTTCTTGTTAGTGTCTTGATAGTCCCAGCAGGAAAACACTCAAGTGGACTAGATCCCCTTCTCAGGGAAAGATGATGAGGAGAGACTGACATCTGTCCCATCTGAATCTTTCTTTGAGGGACAAGGTGTGCTCTCTACAGGGGGCTGTTTCTGCCTCTCTAAAGAGAAGCTCTAATTACTGGTGATAATTAGTTGCAATTTAAGGTCCACAGGGCAATCTGTGGAGGTGCAAATTGGCTGCAGTCTCTCCAGCACTTGATGTCCTTTCCCCGAGTGCCTCATCCAGCCTCTCTGCCTATGAAAGAACAGAAGGTCACAGTGCATGATGGGGGTCAAAGCTTAAAGGTGTTCTATCCAGAGGGTCTTCTCTACCACTATCCTTGCTAAAAAATAGCTTCAAGTCTCATTACATTCGCTGAAACAGATTGGTCTGGCAGAAAAATGTTTAGAAAAGGTTCATTCTTAAACGTTATAAAAATCTTAGTGTTCATTGAGCAGAAATAGACACCATCCCATTGGGGTTGGTCTCAGTCTAGTGGGGGAAGAGAGATATAATAATAGATAATTTCAAGGTATTCTATTGCTAGTAAGATAAGCAAAAATGAAGTTGGTAATGGCAGTCATTATTTGTTGCATGAGTACTAATCCGCATATTTTATGCCTGATTCCAGCAATTTTTATAATAACATTAAAATATGATCATTGTTTTCAAATAAGAAAAGTGAAGTTTAAGATAGAAATTGTAAAGAAGTGAGTTTGTAGTAGTCAATGAAGTTAGGGGATCTTAATATCTTTCAAGCCTAGGATAGAATATTTGGAAAAACAGATTGCTCTGTTGTTTGCCTGAAGCCACAGTGTAAACTTAAAAGTTATACCAATAAACCTATCCTGTACTTGCATCTTAAGTCTTTTTCTCCTCATATCCTTAGTTCACACACTCCCGAATACTGTTTTTTAATCTTATTATTTTGGAAACTCTCAGGCCTGGCGCGGTGGCCTAGCAGCTAAAGTTCTTACCTTGAATGTGCCGGGATCCCTTATTGGCGCTGGTTCTAATCCCAGCAGCTCCACGTCCCATCCAGCTCCCTGCTTGTGGCCTGGGAAAGCAGTCAAAATTGGCCCCAGCCCTTGGGACCCTGCACCCATGTGGGAGACCTGGAGGAGGTTCGTGGCTCCTGGCTTCGGATCAGTGCAGGACTGGCCATTGCAGTCGCTTGGGGAGTGAATCATCAGACAGAAGGTCTTCCTGTCTTGCCTCCTCTGCATATATCTGCTTTGCAATAAAAAATAAATTAATCTTTTAAAAAAATGGTTTTGGAACTCTCTTTGTTAGGATAGCCAACTAGCTAGATAGATATAGTAATTAACTTACTTGATTATTATAGAGTTCAAGAAAGCTCATGATCATTCATATGCAAGCTAGAGAACCAGAAATGTTGGTGGTAAAACTCAGTCCCAGCTAGAGGCCTGAGATCCAAGGAACATAATTCCAGGCCTGACTCCAAAGGCCACAAGGAATGCTGCTACCCAAGAGCAGGGGAAGCTCGACTTCCCTGTGTTAGCACAAAGGGCAAATTTCTCCTTCCTCTAATTTTTTTCTTTTCACTCTGCTCAGACTGGGAAATTGAATGATGCATTGGTGAGGATGTGTCTCTTTTACTTAGTCTATTATGTCAAATGCTAATTTTTTCTGGTGGCACCTTTGCAGAGAAAAATAATGTTTTCTTGACTGAGTATGGCTTATCCCAGTCAATTTGATAAAATTAGCCATCACACTCACAAGCCAGAAGCAGGTAGGCAAAAGAAACTTCGATGTGCAGTAAAAGAAAAGGACAATATAAGGACCTTAAATCTCCCACTTAAACAAAATATGAAAATGTCTCAAATGAATCGATGATTTGGAAATTTTTCATCCTGTAATTAGTTGTTATTGTTTTTTATCTTGGAACATTTCTGAATGCTGCATATGATAAGAAGGGCTAGTGGAAAACAGAGTATGCAGGACATGGCCTCTGCTCTGTTATCTTATATAACTCAGCATCAGCCCTATAAGTGAAAACAACCCCCCTCCCCGATACACAGACACCCCACACACCACCCCAGCTCAGAACGTGATTTCTTTTTCTAGTAAATTAGTGGAAATCTTTTGAGTATATACTTGGAGCATCTTCTGTTTTCCACATATCTGCCTACTTAAACAGCTTATTAAGGTATCCATTCCAGCTGCACACCTAGATAGTTCTGTTCCATGGGATGTTTTCTGCTGTGTCACTAACCTTGATCTGTGTTGAATAGATATTAAACAGTGGCATCACTGACAGCTGCCCCCATGGACCTCTTTGTATTCAAAATGTTTGACTTCTATGTCCTTTCAAATGCCTACACCTGGAGTGGTAATACAAAGAGTTGCCACTAAATCTAGCCTTCTCCTTCACTGCCAAATCCCCGTGAGAAGGACTATGCCAAATATATGGGCCCAATATAAAAGGTCATTGCCCTGTGTGGATTGAAGTTTTCAAGTTATAAATCTTTAACTCTTCTATCCTTCCATGGTTTTATCAAGTCAATCAGAATTGGGGAGCAGCAATTTCCTTTCTAATGGAGGTATGAGTAAACTTTAAGCTCCGTCTCCTTTTTGGTATTAAACCTGCAAAAATGCATTTGGGGGAATAAATGACTTTGGCTTGGCAAGTGCCTTTTTCATTCTGGGGAATAAAGAATAATGGGAAAGTAAGACCCAAAAGAGAAGAAGAAAAGTACTTCTTGATTTGGCCTAGTTTTAGACTCTAAATATGAAAGATGAAGTGAAACATGTCCTTAAGTGAGAGGAGAGGCAAGAGCCTCTAAAGATTCTGTATCCAAGAATAAAAATTGAATATTTTTTCTATTGCCTGAACATCTTTAATGTGGCAAGCCTTCACTGTAGAATTCTTACATATTTTATTTACCAAAAAATATGAGATAATCAGTAATTCACCCATTCTATAGACAAAGAAACTAACACAGAGAGAATGTTTAGAACACAGATAGAAATTTGTTGAGTTGGAATTTTCCCCCAGCTATGACTAACTTTGCTAATCAATCCAAACTCAGAAACTCTCGAAGTAAACGAGCATTATTGGAAGATTTAGGAAATCCAGGAAAGATTTGCAATCCAGGAAACAGACTCAGGTGTCTGGTAGTCAGTGAGTATTTCCAGGAAGCTCATTTTATTCAGGGCTTTTCAATAGGAGGAGAAATAACAAAGGGAATACTAAGTTGCTTCTACAAGTTGCCTGCCAAAGGTGTTTGGTGTAGACCAGTTTCCTCATGTTAGACTGTGCAACACTGGGCCATGCACAGTTGATTGGTAGGGCTAACTCTAAGTATAGCAGTTGCTTTTGTAAACTTATAGTTGCAACATTTGGCCCTGGTGCAGTAGCCTTGTGGCTAAAGTTCTCGCCTTGCATGCGCCGGGATCTCAAATTGGTGCCGGTTCTAATCCTGGCAGCCCGACTTCCCATCCTTTTCGTTCCTTGTGGGTTGAGAAAGCAGTCGAGAAAGCCCAAAATCTTGGGATCCTGCACCTGTGTGGGAGACCTGGAAGAAGCTCCTGCTTCAGATCGGTGTGGCTCCAGCCGTTGCAGTTGGTTGGGGAGAGAGTCAGTGGAAAGAAGATCTGCCTCTCTGTCTTTTGTCTTCTCTGTATATCTGTCTTTCCAATAGAAATAAAATAACTCTTTAAAATGAATTTAAAAGATAAAATATAATTTTGACGTTCATTAGAGGATGTTTATGGCTTTTACAGACATGGCCCGATTGAAAAGTTGACATTCCTGTGCTTAGTTCAAGAGTTCATATTCCTGGGCAGCAGCTGGAGATGTGCTTAAGTCCTGATCCTCTAATAGCCTCTTGACTCCATTTTGAAATGCTTTTTGGATGTTTCTTTTCATCACGATTTTCGCCTGGATTTTGTGCTCTAAAAACTGTGTCCTTTTCACATGGCATGCTCTTTCTATTTTTATGGTGTTAGTCACTCTAATATTTAAATGTGTTAAAGTTATTGAATATACCTTGAGCATCTCCAAAGCACAATCCTTTTTTTTTCTTGTTTTAAATGAGTTGTTTGTTTTATATTCCCCTGAGTTTGGGGGTACTATGTGGTTAATGAATGGATTTAATAATTGATTAAACTCATTTTTCTATTACCATTATAACCATACATCCATTAATATGAAAATATGAATGTGTATTGAAGAGGTTTCTTTTGACATTATAATGACTATATTAAAATTTCAAATACAATAATGAAATTATAATTGTTTTAGAGAAACAATTAAAAAGGCTATATATAAGTGCTCTGGAAGAACTATGGGATATTCAGGAAGTAACAAAAAGGATTTCTCAGATAAGTTGAAATAAAAAACCACATAGTTTTCATTAAATTGGGCTGTAATTACAAAATAATTATCATTTATAAAGAATCTTGTTTTGAGCATTACAGTGAACAAAACAAGTGTTGGCAGGTTAAAATGTATGCTGCGGCAATTTGAATAAGAAATGCCATCACAATGCAGAGGCCTTCCATGGCTGCCTTTGAACAGGCAGGGTACATTCTCTTTGTCTCTTCCATCCTCCTCTCTACCCTGGGTGCTCTCTTTGCCTGCATCTCACTCACAGGCAGATTTGCACAGGTCACATCCATGATCCACCCTGACCTACCAGTGGTAGCATCCTAGATACTAGGGTGGGAGAAACTCAACTGTGGTGTCTATTTCTCCATTTTCTTCACCAAAGAGTCACTCACTGGCTGTGTTCTTTAACCAGATGTCATAGTATCCATTAATAAACTTCTTGACAAGGATTAACCAAGGATGACTGCAAATCTGGAGCGGGGGAGCTCATCGACTAGTTGGTGCCATTATAGGAAGAAAATCAGGAAGTCTGTTTCTTAACATGTTAGGTATGAGATGCCAAGTAGACATTCAACTAAAAAATGTGTAGGGGGAAACTGAGAATATGTCACAAGCTCAGGCAAAGGTAGGTCATGAGGTCAAATTCAGGACTGAGCAGCATTTAATGAGTTTGAACCTGCAGAGGTGGGTTGGAGCACAGAATAGGGGATCAGACACGTTCTGGGCCTCTCAGGAGCCCCTAATCCTGTTTTGCCTAATCCTGTTTTTTCTGAGGGACTCTGTTGAGACTTTGGAGTTTGCTGCTCTTGTGGCACATAGTGTAGACTACTGGTATGAATGAAGTATAGTTTACCTGTTACCAGGGCAGATTTGGAGGCAGACACCTCAGGATTTGGGTTCTAATTCAATCACTGGTCAAGTATGTGACCTTGGGAAAATTAATTAACCTCTTCAAGCCTGTTTTCTTATTTTCAAAAAGGACTAGTTAATAATTATGAACAGAGTATGCTAGTTATAAATGCAGCAAAAACGTGTCCATTATGTAGTATACCCCTAATAAATTAATATTTATTTTTTGTTAATCTTTGTTAATATTTTATGATGATAATACTTAATATTAGAAATAGCAATTTCCCCTTCTCTTCTTCCACCTTGAGGTTATCTTTGAGGGTGAGTGAATATTAAAGCAAAAGCATAGGTCTATAACTATTGAAAAGATCTCACTCTGTAAAGACATTCTAGTTTGAAATCATGTTTTCTTTGTTTGCTATTTATTTACATAGACCATATCTTCATTTTATATAATATTTTACATTTTTGATTTTATTATTTTTATTCGTGGTATGGCACAACTGAAATCTGCCACTTGCAATGCTGACTGGTATCAGATATGAGCAATGGCTACTCTGACTCTGATCCAGCTTCCTGCTAACATGCTTGGGAAAGCTGTTGGAGAAGTTTAATGGCTTGGGTCTAGGCCAACCGCATTGGAGACCCAGATGGAGCTCCAGGTTCCCACTGACAAATGTAAAAACAAAACAAACAAACAAAAACTTCGGGGGGTATTGAGAAACTATGGATGGTCAAGAGTTAATTTGAAACTAAAGAGTTGGAGAATCATGATGTCAGAGGTAAGGACATGTTTAAACAGACTGAAATATTACCCAATGTGAAGCAGGGGGCACATTCCAGGAAATAGGATACCCAGTGGCATTCAGCCAACTACGATCTGGACTGCACCAGCATCTGGAACTCCACCAGCAACAAGGTGGGAAGGGACATTTACTGGGAGCTCCAGAGGTGAACCCAGACAAAGAACTGCTTGTCCTGTTGGTCTGTTTGATTTGATTAGGAGCAGACACACAGTGGCAGGTCCCAGATGGAAAGTGTGGAAACAGGGTGGATTTCACAGTCCAGTCGGCCTCCTAAAGCTGAATTAGGTGCCATTTTGTTTAAGGAGGCAAGAACTATGGTGCAGGACTGTGCATACATGAAGCTGGGAGTGAACTCATTTCTGAATCAGTGAACTGCAACAATATGGCATCCTATAGGTTACACCCAAGACAAGTCTGGGTAGCCCTCAGACCTGACGACCAGCAGATCAAGAACTCTAGTAGTGGCAAATCAGGTGCCATGTCTTAGACTGTGGCAAAGAATGTAAGAACAGGAGACAACAGTGAACTGTGCATGTGCTGAGCTTGATGATAACTCACTGAGCTCATTGTATTGCACTGGTTCCACAGGAAAATTATACTGACTATGCCATTGTATGGGTCAAAATAGATCTGAGTGGCCCTCAGAACTAATGGCCAACAGGTTCAAGCAAGATCAGCACCAACAATAGCCTACCAATATAGGACACATGGTGTCTCCCTAATCTGGGAACTATTCCAACCAGAAATGGGAGCAGCCTCAGCACGGTATCACAAAAAGTGGAGAGTGATGAGCCAGCAGCTGGGGCTATGGAGACCATAATGGAAATCTAACATAAGAACCCAGGACTGAAACTCACTGGAGGAGGTGGCACAACAGACTGAAACAAAGAGCCGTGTACCAATTGCAATAAGTAAAATCGAACTGCAGACCTGTGGGAGTCAAAGCTTTAGACACCCACCCCAAGCAGAAGACTCTGCTAACAATGACCAAGAGCAAAAGAGACAAAGGCACAATGAATATTACTAAAGATTCCCCTGCAAAGGAGCAAAACCCTTTGTCAACTTCAGAGTTAACTGAAGAGGATATAGAGAAAATGGAGATACAGAATTCAAAGCACTTGTTATAAAACCTCTTATCAAAAACGAGAAGCACGTAAAGCAGGCATTCAAAGAATTCAAGAATATGTCACACTGGAAATGAGTCAAACAAAAGTTGATATATCAAAAATGAAGAATACAGTGGAATAAATTGAAAGTACAGTGGAGAGTCTCCAAACTAGAATGAAAGAGGAAGAAGAAAGAATCTCAAAATTAGAAGATATTTCCTGTCACCAGGGGAACACACACATAAAAGCTGGAAGCAGAGCTGGATCAGGTGAAAAAAAAGTGTTAAAGAATTGAAAGACACTACTAAAAGGTCAAATTTAAGAGTAATGGGAGTCCCAGAAGGTGCAGAAAAAGAAGCTGGGTTTACAAATGTATTAAATGAAATAAAAAGGGAAAATGTCCCTAATCTATAGAACAAATTGGGAAATAACATCCAGGAGGGGCACAGAACTCCCAAGAGGCTTGACCAAGAGTGATCTTCATCACAACACATGATAATCAAGCTCTCTTCAATTGAACACAAGGAAAAGATTCCTAAATATGCATGTGAAAAAAAATCAACTGACATATAAAAAGCAATGCCAATTAAACTCAATAGAGACATCTCATGGAAACTCTACAGTCAAGAAGAGAATGGAACAACATATTCCAGATTCTTAAAATTAGAAGCAAGGAAATGTCCCAGGATAACATACCCAGCAAAACTTTCCTTTGTCTTTTAAAATGAAATAAAGTTCTTCCACAGTAAAGAAAAGTTAAAAGGACATGTCTCTTCCAAACCTGCCCTACAAATGATACTCCAAGATGTTCTCTTGACAGAGAAGAGGAATAGCACCCACCAAATCCAAAGGCAAATGTGAAGAACATCCCACTAAAATACAACAGAAGACTAAATCAATGAATAACTCATTGCTAAAATGACAGAACCAAATTACCACCTATTTATATTAACCCTGAATGTAAATGGCTTCAACCCATCAATCAAACGTCATAAATTAGTAGACTGGATTAAAAAACCAAACCCATCTATTTGTTGCCTACAGGAGACACATTTCAACAATAAAGATTAGCAGAAACTGTCATGGATTTTGATTTTTTGTTGCTTTCATTTCTTCAAAATACTTTATTCTGATTAAATTCTTCAGTGACTCATATCATACAGAAGCATCATTTTCTTCAAGAAGATTCTTGATTTTCTTTTTAATTTCTTCAGCGACATTATTAGTCATTCAGTAGCATGTTATTTAACTTCATGGCTTTGTAAATTTCTGTTTTTTCTTCCTGTTGTTGTGTATTGTGGCTTTTCATTTAAGGGGATGTAGTAACTGTGTAATGGAGACTATCATACCCAGATGTGAGGATATAATACAGTAGGCATCCCTATTTCCAGATCAAAGATGGACTCCCAGTGAAAATATTTAGTATATCTTGACAATAGGATGCTGGACTCTTTGCCATTGTCCATGCCTGCAATAGTGCACATAGGACTGTGTATGAAAAACTATACTATAATAATGTTATAGGGGAACTCAGTAAGAGAGAGGGAGTTGGGGATGGGATAAGAGAAATCCCAGAGCCTGTGGAACTGAATCATAAAATGGTAATAATAAAAAGAAGTAAAAAAATTTTTAAAAAGAAACTAAAGAGTTCTTTAGTATCCACCATCCTACTCACAGTGTTTAAGTTACCCTTTCTCTGCATCTCATCCTCACTAGCATTTCCACTTTCTGACTTTTTAGTAATAGCCTTTGTCACAGTACTGAAGTGACAGCTCATTGTGGCTTTGATTTTAATTCACCTAATGACTAGTGGTATTAGGCATTTTTGTATGTTTTTGTCTATTTATATTTTTTTGGAGAATTATCCATTCAGGTTTTTTGCCATTTCTTTATTTTTTGTAAGTTTTTTTGTTTGTTTTGATTTTTTGGTCTGAATTCCTAATGCATTCTTATATTAATTTCTTTTCAGATAAGTAGCTTGCGATTATTTTCTTCCCATGTACTTGATGTCTCTTCTATCACTTACTTCCTTAACAATGAAGAAGCTTCTGAATTGAATATCACCCTCTCATCTGCTTTTATTGTCTGTGCTTTTGGGGTCCATCCAACAACAACAAAAAAATTCCATTGCCTACACCAGTGTCTTCACATGTTTCTTCCAGAATTTTATTCCTATGTTCCAGAGTTTTCATAGTTTATGTTCTTATGTTTAGATCTTCGATTCCCCTTGAGTTGATTTTTGTTGATAGTGGAGAATATGGATTTGGTTTCATCCTTCTATATGTAATATATAAATACTCGTCTAGGAGAGAGAAACATACATGCATTCACATATATGCCATATACACAAACACAAATTCACTGAAATCATGTGTATGCTATGATGGAAATCTCTTTAGGAAACTGAAATTTTATATCTAATTTTAAATAAAGCACTCTGAGTATAACTGAGTACATTGTCTCTAGCATAAAGTCTCTCATGATTGTCTGTGGCATTAGAGTGCTGGCACCATAAAATTCCTGGTGCTCAATGACCAAGGGGAAAGAGATGATTGTCAGGGACTCTGAGAATGGGAAATACTTGTTTTCTGATATACTCTGAAATGGCAACAATACAGACCCGGAGCACAGTGGGAAGCTTTTAAATATTTAGTCCATGCCAACCCACAATTGAGGTATTTGTATATTTAACTTGATAGAGAGATGAATTATATATGGGAGTCTTTTCCCGTCGTTTGCTTTACCTATGTTGACAAACGTCCCATCATTCTCTAGGAAGCACATGCCATGGGAATAACTGCAACATTCTGCAGACAATTTCTTTGTGAGGTTTCCTCTCCCATATGCTGCTTTCTCTTCACTACAGCTGCCTTTTTATTTATTAAAACATAATCCCTGAACAGGGAGATTTTCCAGACTCTTCTTCACTTAAAATGACAATGTGTAATTCAGGTAGAATGTACAATCTGCTCAGTTCTATTTCCAAGATTTTGTCCCTTTAAAACATTGGCTCGACACAGTTTTTGACATTTTCAAAGAAAATTCAGTTCTTATTAAAAGAGAAATTGTATTGTCTTTTTTAAAACTAGATGCTGAAAAGTACATGAATCTGTCCTAAAATTTAGTGTTATCTGACAGAATTCTATACATTTTTCCATGGAGAACCTTGGCTTTAATATAACCTCTTAACTCCTTATACAGGTAGTTCTGTTGATTTCTTAATATCCAAAATAGCATATCATATCTTGATTGATTATAAGAATTTAAAATTATGCCATCAACTATCAAAGGGGAATATGGCTTTTTTTGTTTCTGGGATTTTAAATGGAACCTCAAGTTCTTTTTTTTTTTTAAATAATCTATTTGAAAAAATATAGTTTTAGTGGAAGCCTGCTTATAGAGATACAGTTTGTCTATCTTTGGATAAAACCAAATAATCTGGCTACTTTATACCTGGATTGCATTGTCTCAATGCCTCATAGAGTTTCTTTTCTCAATTTCACTTAGTATATTTTCCCTGTCCTGCAATAAAGCATTTTATAAAAGTAATACTGTGAAATTTCTTGGTGGATTTTCTCCAAAGGTGATAATAAATCATTTATGAAGGCATGAGAAACATTTCTCAGATTTCCTGACCAGGCAAAATTATATTGGGGTTATTCTTGTCCCCATGAAAATAGGTTCATTTATTTTTATTATGTTAACTCTAAGAATCATACAACAGCTCATACTTCCCCACTCATTTTTACTAGTATGAATCTAAAACTTAAATCCCACCTCTAATGAGGACATTATTTTACTAACCGTACTTCAGACTTTGTTCCATAATTTCCTTTATTTACACTTGTAATGTGTACATTTTTGTAAGTCTGCTCTAATTTATTTTGAACCCAGAATATCTGCAAATACTGTGTACACATTCACAATTTCAACTTTGGCCACAAAGAAGTTAAAGATCTTGGGAATCAATTGAAATGGTCCCTTTATCTTCAATGCAACATTTTTTTCCCTGATAGTTCTAGATGCTTTTGTGTAGAAGTGGAAATATTTGGACCAAATCATTTTCCAAGGGCAGTATGAATGGAATTCAGCAATAGAAAGAATCCTTAGCTACAGAAGGCAAAATATGGGACCTACCTCAAAGTCTGACTTCTCCTCTTCCCATAATTTGTTCTGAAAACCATTCCTCCACCTGCAACCAGGAGAAAATCCTTCCGATGACCAGAGTTTTCTTTTTTCTTTCTTCCTTCCTTTCCTCCCTCCCCCCTTCCTTCCTCCCTTCCTTCCTTCCTTCCTTCCTTCCTTCCTTCCTTCCTTCCTTCCTTCCTTCCTTCCTTCCTTCCTTCCTTCCTTCCTTGTTTTATCTATCTAAATATCTATCTCTATCTAACTATTTATCTACCTCTTTAGAATCATTTATTTTTATTGGAAAGACAGATCCAATTTATAGAGAGAAGAAAAACAGAAAGATCTTCCATCCACTGGTTTACTTCCCAAATGGCCACAACAGCCAGAATTTAGGTTGTCTAAAGCCAGGAGTCAGGATCTTCTTCTAGGTCTGTCATGTGGGTGCTGGATCCCAAGGACCTGACCCATTCTCTACTACTTTCTCAGGCCACAAGCTGGAAGCACTATGGGAAGTGAAGCAGGAATCCTACATTGGATCCCTTGCAAGGTGAGAATTTAGCCATTGAGTCATCACACCATGCCATATATTTCATACTTAGGTTTCATTTGGGGGTCCTATGAACTTGGATTTCAGTTGCAGGGTTTTTTTGTTTTTTTTGTTTGTTTGTTTGTTTGTTTGTTTATTTGCTCAGGATCAACAAAATCTTAGCATTTTATTGATTTCCACTCTTCAAATTCTACATTTGGGAGTTTTTTTTTTAAGAAAAAAAGGGTGTAAAATTATTCTTTCTGTTGCTATAACATGATATTTGAGATTAGGAGCTTTATACCACAACTAGACTTATTTTGGCTCATGGTTCTAGAAGTCCAGTAGGATGATACCAGCACCTGGTTGGCTCCTAATGAAGGCCCTATGCTAATCCACAGCAGGCAGAAAATAGAGAACAAGTGGACAAGATACAGGTGCAACTTCTGCTTTGTGGCAACATCATTCGTCCCTGAAAGATGCAATTAATCCCTTCGTGAATGCTCTGCAACATAAGCCAGTCACCTTCTACCTTGTAATATGGATTCACTGGGCAATTCAGCCACACATGGACTTTGGTGGGGACAGAACATATTGAGTGAATTATTATGAATGTTAAACAATTTGGTGGTCTAAGAATGAGCTTAATTGCCACAAAAAAATGCTCATTAGATGGTGGTTGCTGTATGACCCAGCCCAGCCTTTGTTGCTGTAATCACTGGAGGAATAAACCATCAGATGGAAGACTTTCTCTCCCTCCTTCCCTTCCTCCTTTCCTCCCTCTCTGGTACCCTCCCTCTCTCTGTAACACTGCCTTCAAAAAAATTTATATATACATATATATGTCCTTAAAGTAAAAATAAGAGCGGCTTTTGACTAAATCAGAAAATTGAAAACTAGCTAAAATTTGAAATTGATGGTAGGTACATGGGACACATTGATCCAACTCTCCTCATAGGCGTGTCACCATCTCCTCTGCAGACTGTCTGTGAACTGCTGTCTGTTTAAAGATCCAGGAGGTTATGCTGCTCCCAGTGACAAGGATACAGGAAGAGAAACATTCTAAATGATTTGTAGATAGAGGTGCAATTTCTGACCCAAACTTAGTCAAAAATAGCAAAGTTCTTATGACTCCCACCTTCTCTCAATATGCTTTCACAATCTAAAAAACCATCTTAAGCAAGCCAGAAGCCTTGTCCGGGCTGAAATTGATTCTTGAGAAATATTTTCTGAAGCTTCAGCCCTAAAGGACAGAATCCAGTGTTAAGTTTATACTCCCGGTCATTGCTGCTGGGATAGATACAAGACATGCGCTCTAATAAATCTCCCTTTTAAGTCTTCTGTCTTTTCATTGCCCCTCGATCTCATCACCTTGTTCTTCACTCTATGGAATTTCTTTCTCTCCTCTTTGCTTTCCCCTTATCGAGGTCACTTGACAGCTTCAATAACACCTTCTGCATCTCATTCTCTAAGACAGAAGCCCAGCTAAGGAAGAGGGACCTGACCTCCCCAGGGACCCAGTGAAGACAGCCCCTATCTTTGCACTTTTCACACCATTCTCACCCCCCAAGCCCTCCCCAGATTCTACATTTAACTGAGGATTCCTTCTAGAATTCCCCTAGAAACAATCCAATGTTGATAAGAACTTTCTATATGAACCTGGATGTTGTTTCATTTCCCTATGTGGAAAGGACTCATGCTTTTCTTACATGTTAGCTAACAGTTATCAAAAAACTTCACTATGCTGAGCCTGATAGCATTACCTACATCTCGCTCCAAGAAAGTAATTGAATTCCGCAAAGATGAGTTGGAGAGAGCACACAAGTGATACATTTACTTCATTATATTCATAATTGTGACTTTGAATCCCCACCCCATTTACATTACTCAGTTCAAGCTCTTCTCTGGGACCCTCACCAGTGATTCTCAGATAATAAAACCTATGCTTCAATTACAGAACTATCTCCTTGAACACACTGTGTCCACCCTGAGCTCTGATCCTTGGTATTTTATTCTTTGTCCTAGAAGTCTTTCCTTCCATTTGAAGAAAATCATGTTTTACCCCATTGTCACATTCAGGTGTAAGCCACCCTCTTGAGCAGTCCTTTCTGATCAATCTGTCCTCTGTGAAAATCAACATTATTTAACATGGCAAGGAGGTAAGACAATGTGTAACTCAAGTGATGGCTCATTAGCTGCTACTGACCAGCTATGTGATCTTAAATCATACCTTTCAGTGGGTAAATCATAGCTCACTCACTATGTTCCTTTTTTCATTCAGAAATAGAGAAGTAGTATAAGCCTGAACTACTTCTTGATAAATGTGGGAGAGGCAGCTACAACATGGCCTGATTGGGGATGTAGGACCTGACAGTTTTTCCTGTTAAAGCTTTGAAAATAACTTACAAAACCAATGCTATAGTAATAAAATTATTAGAATTATAACCTTACAGACATTGGAATGTTGTAACTTTAATTCTAGACGTATTCTCTCAAGATCAGTTCATGTAATCTTTGTTTCTGATACAATTTGTTTGTTTCTTTAGTCAGAGAAATCACTAATCGGAAAGATAAATGAATATAAAGCCCATATATGGAATTTTAAATTTTCTTTAGCAGCATTGACATATAGCATCATAATTCTAATCATTTAAAGGCATATATAAATTATGGAATACAAATCAGCCATACAAAAGAATGAAATTCTGTCTTTTGCAACTAAATGGATGCAATTGGATACCATTATGTTTAGTGAAATAAGCTAGTCCCAAAGAGAAAAATATAATGTTTTCCCTGATCCATGACAATACAACCGAATACACACCTAATGAGAAACACAGCGAGTCGCGACGCCAGACCCAAAAGTCAATAAATAAACCCGCCCCATATACAGCTCAATCCTCGACTACGCCGGAAATATAAAATCGACCAAAAAAATGAATACCAAAACCCCCCTCAGGCTATAACCAACCGAGCTAGCCCCCTTGCCCATCCACACACATCTCACAAGTACCCCCAACTTTTCCACCCCCTCCCACCGCCTTCTTTCGTCAATTATTTCACATCTTTTCCGTTATCACCACCCACTCACCAAGTATCCCACCTATCCCAAATAAACCAAACCACACCCACCAACCCACCAAAATCCCTTATCGCTACATCAAACAACCATCACCCAAGACACCCTTAACCCCATCCACCTGACATATAGCCACCTCCTCCACAAACAACGCACAACCTTGAACGCGCAGATGAAAATAAACCGAACCGCCCCCGCCCATATACAACCAGCTTCAACTATCACCTAAATCCCCCCCCTCCCCGGCTTCCTCCCAGAACACGCACATAGAGTCTCTCCTACCTGCCTAACCATTAGGGCAAGCAGCACAGTATTATGTCGGACAGCCCCCCCGTGAGGCCTAACATTTGTAAATCACGCCGCAGAAACCCTCAAGTGCCCACCAAGTCTTTCATTATTCCCCTCTGCTCAAGATGCAGATTGCATGGGATCAGGAGCGGGGGTGGGGGGGATAGGGAACATGTCTGATTGGCCTGGATAGGAATATGTGCTGTAGCAAAGCACAGCACGTTCCTTCCTTGTGGTTGAAGTAAATTATACCCACTGAGAAGGAGTCTGTTTACATATAGAAAATCATTTTCCTGTGGGGAAGAGGAAATAGATACTGAGTAGCCAAAATTTACCCATATTCACTCCAACCAGGATCTTTCATTCATACAAAGAGAAATGATCATTGTATTTCCAACTATAGCCCACTGGTGTGTGGCAGGTGTTTCACTCTCTCCCCCGCCCCTTTTTATTTTGTTATTATATAATTACTGGTGTATACTTGAAAATAATTCCATGAAAAAAATTGTGATTTCCATTTTGAAAATCATAAAATTAGAGAAAAAAACAGGGGGAGTCATTTGCCCATAGTTGTGTCATTAAATATCTATACAAATTTGCATTCAAAACCAGATCCTTTAGCTTCTCAAATCTGTGTTCTTCTCACCGCTGTGAACCTTCCTGTATGTAAAGGAGCAAAAGCATTTCCTGGTCCCCAGCAGATGTTCCCCATGCATGAACAGGAGTGGTACGGAAACATCTGGCACTTGCAGAAATCCAGTGGGCTTAGTTTGTCACTTTTCCAGATGTTACCTCATCTGAAAGACCTTCCTTGACAACCCCATACAAAACTCCTACCACTAATGTCCTTTACTTTCTGTCTCCTTTTCTTGCGTTTTTTTTTCTTTATACCACTTTTACCACTCAATATATACATATGCATATATATGCATATGTGTGTATATGTCATATATATGTATATGTATATATATTTATATATGTATAGATGCCTGTGCGCCTATTATCCCCATAAAGCCAGCTTGGTTTATACACTAATTCATCTTTAAGATCATCAAAACAGTGATTGATTAGATATTGTCTTGGCAAATGAACAGAACAAATGTCACAGGAAGAGCAGTTCTCACTCTGCTTTTAACCCTCGGTGTGCACAAATCTAGTGATTTACCTGTCTAGGCTTCAGCCCTAAAATACAAAACTTTAACAACGTCACCCCTACCTCACCTTTGCCCTGGTCCTTTCCATCCAAGTCCTATGTACCTATTTGCTTGGTTTAATATGTTATGCTTCTTTCACAGCTTTCTTCTGAAAAAAGCATTTTGTTTCTAAAGAAAGACATTAGACTACATGATTCATAAAGCCTCATATCTGTAAAAAACACATAGTTGTGTCAGTTTCAGAGTTTAATAGAATTAACAAATAAGTTACAAAGACTCCTTTAATAGTAATTATTCATTCTTTGTTGGGCAAACATTTTTTTTTCTTACCTCCTGTATTTCAGATCCCCAAATTTCAGAAAGCTCATATATAACCTGCAAAGTTCATTTACTCATTTTAGTTATCAGAAGCCCTTTATTGAGTCCATCATATTATTTTAATTAACATGATAGCCTTGAAAAGTGGGTAGTTGTGAAAAATATGTATGCAGGGCTTCTAAGATGCATAAGTCTACTGAAGTGTGAAAGATTTTCACGTAAGTTTTAACTGTGTGAAGATCAGTAGTGTAGAAAGAAAGCTGGACCATTCACAAGCAAATGATCGACACTGAGAAATCGATTTAGGGGCTCTTTCATGTGCTGAAGGCCAACATGATACAGTTTACTCTTTTAAATCAGCATTTCAACCAGTTCCTATGTGAGAATGGCCTAATGGGATATCACTGACACACCATTGGGAATCAGCCTTTTTGTTTAGAAGGTCACTGAGAATATGCTCAGAATCCATTAGTGGTTTTCCGGTTCTTCTAAAGTCTTCACTCCATACTATGGCTTATGCATTATGCCAAATACTCTGGCCTCTGCCTTTTCAAATTCATCATTTGGTGTACCCTATGTAATTTATTCTCTTAATCCATTTCTTCATTCAGTTAGTCAAATAATGAAGGTTGTTTACTTTGTGATTTCTATGCACCAAATTTGTGGTAGTCAGTGGTGATTCATGGTGTACAAATACAAATAAAGATTGAGTAAAATCAAATAGAGAAAAATCATACTAAATTATAATGAAATGTGATGCATAGTACCATAGGTAATGTATGCACGGATAGGAATCATGGAGCTATGTTGGAGTGAGAATGGAACACAATTAATGCAGGAAGAGGGAGAACTTCTCAGAGGAAATGGAATCAAAGATGAATTATTGGTGACATGTAAAGATTTCCTAGGAGTAGTTTAAATGTTCAACAACCACTGTGGTTTAAAAACACAGCTAGCCTGAGGACTTATTTTCAATGATGTCTGAGGCTGCAACTTATCCTTCTAGGCAAGAGGCTCTGGGAAAAAGATGATAGTTCTCTGATTATCAGCATTTTTTTTCTCAGAATCAGATATGCCCTGAGCAATTAAGCCTCCTCTTAGCATGATGGATCTTTGTTCTGCTCATACCTCTGACTCCACGGTCAATCTCAATTACCAATGCCACAGCTATTCTGACTCTGATAACCTAAATTGGTTGCCGAATCAAGCTGACTGGGGTCTTACAGCTTTCACACTCCTAGAGTGATTCTTCTGTCACTGTTAGGTGGGACATCCTTTTTTTGTGTCAGATATTCCCTGGACTGAGCCATATCTGTGTTTACTATCCAGGCAATGATTATCTCGTTAGCCTAAACCCTGTCCCTCAGTGCCCTTCCTGTGTATCCACAAGTCATCTAATTGTTATCACTTTTCATGGGGAGGAATGACTTGGCTTTTACTTTCTCGTCCATCATCTGGAGATAAGCACCCAAGAGAGTACCTCTTTGAGATTTTCATGTTTCCAGCATAAACCTGTCAGCTGTGCATTCCTGGTTAGATAGCTCTCACTCTGGTTTCCCTGCATCATGGAAATTAAAGAATAATTCTCACACAGCCTTGCCTATAACATGATACACAGTATCATCTCTGTGAAGTAAGTCTTGCCTTCTTCCCACTGGAGCCTGTGGTTGGATTGCACTGAAAGTCACTTGCCACAAGTATGCTTTCTATGTCCTCATTTTCCTCCTTGACATGTACTTCCTTAGCAGCTAAAACAGTTTTGGATTCAATTTCATTGTCTCTCATTTCCTATTCCCCTGATCTTGGAAGTGTAATTTTTGGATCAATTTAGTTTTCATGTTGCTTTCTGGTTAAGCTTCTCAACCTTGGCAGTGTGGCATCTGGGCCATTTCCAGGTTTGTTTGTCCTCCAGGTCACTTGAATCTGTTCTCATGATCTACTCTCTGGTAGGTTGGAGGCTCAGCTTTCTCAGTAAGTGCTCCCTGTGCTGGACAAGGAGCCTGGAGATAAACAGAGTGCCGCTTATTCCTCCTTCTCTACATTTCTTTGCTACTAAGCACCCTTAGCTCGGAGAACCAAGCTGAACTCTGGGCATGCATTACGTTTCTCACAGTTGTTCTTCACAGCGTAAGGCTGATACCAAGTATTTCTATTCATGGCTCATACCAGAGGAAATTGGAGAAATGGGAAGAATCCAAAAACAAGCCACAATTCTGCATTCTACTGGCTCCTATCACTGAAGGAGAGGAGTAAGCCTTTGGATAAGCGTTTCTCTGAGAGAAGAAATGTGTGAAACTTAGCGATATCTTACCTATAGACTAGCTTAGACTCTCCCCCACCACAATGCCTGCCCATACCATGGGTCCAAAACTCCTTGTCCTGTGTGAACCCCTGACTATCAGCTTTTCCATCTTACTGTATACCTTACCTTACTTTATCTCCTCATCAATATATATTCAATTAACAAATATCCCCTGTGAATTTGCCTGTGAATGTGCAGGAATACTATTGGGTACTAAATGAATCACTGGTCAGCCAAAGGGGAAAAAAGTACCTGTACTTACAAAGAAATTACAACATAGTTAGGTGTGTAAACTACAAACAGACAGATATATAAGATTTATAAGTCTAAGAATGCTTTGACAGAAAGACTTACTAGCTCTGAGGAAGATGATACAATCTAATTTAGGTGGTGATGGGGAAGATTAACATTTGAACTACAACTGCAGAAAAGGGTAGAAAACAGCTAGGCAAGGGGATGAGTTGGTGTGGAGGTAGATTCAAAAGTCCTGAAATGATCTGGGAACTCAGGGCTCCGAGGAAGCCACATTGTGCTATTAAAGAGCTTGGATTTTATTTCAGCATAATTGGAAATACTGAAATAATTTTAATCCTGAAAGTGACATAATCCAGTTAAGCTTTGACAAAGATAGGTGTTGAAGGGGATGAAAAGGGAAGGAGTGAGAAAGAGGAAGCTGGGCTGGGTCTAGCTTCAAAACAAATTCCAAATCTTTAGCTTCCAAAACCATCTCTATAGCTTTTGTAACCAAACATTGTATCTTGCTTAAATAATTGTTGGTCTTGCTGTCACTTCCTCGGCCCACACTGGAACTGTTATGGAAGCCTTCAAGGCAGTGTGATCTGGTCCTCTCCCCCAACTTCTTAACTCATTCTCCAATCTCACTAAATGCTGCTCAATCACATTGACTTCCCCTGTTCCTGGTGCTGTATGATGCTTCTTCCTGCCCTTGGACCTTGGTGCCTGCCATTGCCTTCAGTTCATTCCATTTCTGGTTGAATCTATAACTATTTCCTTACATTATTCAATTTCTACTACAGATTACCTCTTTGAACTTGCTAACTAAAAAAAGTCCTTTTTTTCCCCCTTTAAAAATCAATACAAGTGAAATATATTTCATTTCTTACATACTGAAATCCTAAGAAAATGATTGTATTTACCTTCCTCCCTCAATGCCATTCTTTCTTTTGTTCTCTTTATTTTCCTTTAATTTGTGTAATACCATATTCTCAATTCGCTTTATAATAATAGGCGTGAGTGGCCCTTTGACACCTTATCCTGATTTTGCATGCACTCACTTATCATTATCTTATGATACATGAAATACCTATTGAAGTAAAAAAGTAAGGAAAAGGTATAAGAGAGGAAGATATTAAAGACAATTCAGGGTGCTGACTTATTCAATGCATGTATGATAATGGTGGACTTATTCTCTGAATGGGAACATTTTAAGAATCCCAGGTTTTAGGGATTTCAACAGATTAATTTGTATCAGCTTAAATGTGAGGTAAGTTTGAGGAACACAAGAGGAGCAGTTTAGTTGGTGGATGAATATGATGCCATGTAACTTATGGCTTCAATTGCAAATGAATAGGAAACAAAATAGGTATTTTTACATGCTTTATGAAATATTGTTTTCTTAAACCTAGTGAACTTATTACATTGATGGACAAAATAATTATTTTCAAAATCATATCCACTCTGAAAATTAATATTCCTCAGTGTACCATAAGGCAAGATTTTTCCAAAACTATTTATTTTGTTAAAATCAGTCATTAATTTTGGCACGTTTTAACCAATTTCTTAGATTAGATTATTATTAACAAATAATATTGTTACTTCTTGTATTAGATTGTTATTAACAAATTTCTTGTATTAGAGTGTTATTAACCAATAACAATCTAATATATGATTGTTGATAATTTACAAGATTTATTTTAAAGGCAGAGTTACACCAAGAGAGGCAGAAACAGAGAAAAAGAGAGGGAACTTTCATCTGTTGGTTCACTCACCAAGTAGTTACTCAAAGCGCCAGTGCTGGGACACGCTAAAATGAGAAACATGGAATCTGTGTATATCTCCCACACGAGTGGCAGGGACTCAAGAACTTGGACCATTCTCTGCTGCTTCCCCTGTTTTGGAAGTAGAATAGCTGAGACTTAATAAATACTCATACACATTGCTGGCGTTATACACAGTAGCCTAATCCACTTCCCCACAAAGCTGACTCCAACTGTTCATGTTTTTTTTAAGGAAGTGATTTTTTTTCTTTTTCTCTTATGTGTTCTTTATTTGTAGTTTGGTTAACATTGTCTTCAGTCTTCTTAGGGTTAAATTTTATGGTCGACAAGTTAGAAATTATTGCTACATTCTTAACCTGCTATGCCACAACACTGGCCAAACAGAATTCTTTTTAAAGATGTATATATTGTGAAAGAACCAGAAAGAGAGAAAGACAACTCTTTCATTCACTAATTGACTGCCCATAGCCACAATGGCTAGTCCAGGACCAGGCCAGAGTCAGGAGGCAGGAGCCTCATTTGGGTTTCCCAGCTGGATGCAGAGACCTAAACACCTGAATGCCCTCCTGATGCTTTTCCCAAGTCCCCTAACTGAGCTGGATTTGAAATGGGGCATCCAGGATAACAATTATTGCTCATATGGGATGCTGGTGTCACAGTGGGTGGACTTACACATTAAGCTACCACACCATCTACCACATAGCGTATTTTACAATATAAGGTTTTTAGTGTTAAATACAAACATATTTAATGCTTCTATTATTACCATCTTGTTTGCTCCCCTCAGAGAAATTTTCATTGAGGATTTTTGAAAAATATATCTTGGCATTTTAAAGACAAAGGGACAGAGAGAGAGAAGAGTGAGAGAGAAAGAGAGCTTTCATTACTTCCCCCAAGATATCTGCAAAAGCCAAGATGTGGTAAGACGGAAGCCAGGAGCCAGAGCCAGATACCCCAACTGGGGGCTCTCAAGTGGGTGACAAGAAACCCAAGTACTGTGTTCATCATCCATTGTGTCCCAGTCGCAGTAAGAGGAAGCTGAATCTGAACCCTGGAGTAGCCCGAACCAGGTGCTCCACTACAGGATGCTGACATCTCAAGCAGTAGCTTAACATGGAGTGCCACAAATCAAATGTTTTATAATACAAAACTTATCAAGTAAGATATCTTTTCTTGATTCTTTTTCATTTTTTGCCAAATGTTGTAAAATGTAGGTCTTCTCACTTCTCTCTCTTTCTTTAATGATTTATATGCTTTTATTGAAAGTCAGATTTTAACAGAATGAAGGAAAAAGAATGATCTTCCATCTGCTGGTTCACTCCCCAAGTGGCCACAGTGGCCGGAGCTCAGCTGATCCAAAGCCAGGAACCAAGAGCTTCTTCCGAGTCTCCCACATGGGTGCAGGGTCCCAAGGCTTTGGGCTGTCTTCGACTGTTTTCCAGGGCACAAGCAGAGAGCTGGAAGGGAAGTGGGGCAGCCAGGATATGAACCAACATCCATATGGTATCCTTTGAGTGCAAAATGAGGACTTTAGCTACTAGGCTACCGCACCTGGCCCCTCACTTCTCCAATATTAATAGATTTCACTTATTTCTTAGATAAAATCCTGAAAAAGTAAGCATACAACTCTCCTTCTCTATTCCACATCCTGCAGTTCCCCTTCTCCCTTCATTTTAAAAAAATTTTTGCAAAAGCATAATTTCTGTCCACTCTATAATCCCAGGCTTACTGCAGCCTTTGCTATAACAGTAAAGAATTAGAAAGTAGAGGGCCCAGCGTGGTGGCCTAGAGGCTAAAGTCCTCGCCTTGCACACACTGCTATTCCATACGGGCACAAGTTCCAGGATTACCTGGAAGCCCTCCTTATAATCCAGCTCCCTGCTAGTGGCCTGGGAAACAGTTGAGGACAACCTAGAGCCTTGGGACCCTGCACCTGTGTGGGAGACCTGGAAGAAGTTCTTAGCTCCTGGCTTCAGATCTGCGCAGCACTGGCCATTGTTGTCACAGTACCAGCTGTGGCGATCACTTGAGGAGTGAATCATTGGACAGAACTTCTCCTCTGTCTCGCCTCCTCTGTGTATATCTGATTTTGCAATACAAATAAAATAAAATCTTAAAAAAATTAGAACATAGAGCACAGTTTGACAAAAATATATAAACAAAAAGCTAAAAACAATCAGATCACAAGATGCCCATGCCTATGTGTTTTGTTTTGTTTTCTTTTGTATTACATATTAGCTACTCCGTATCAGAAAAGATCTGTGGTAGCTGTCCTTTGTTGGACTGGCTTGTTTCACTAAGCAGAAGAGTTTCCCGTTACATCCGCTTTGCTACGAAAGGCTTTCTACTCGAGTAGAGCATGGTACTCTCCAGTTAGAAACATGAGCTGCATCAAAAGCGTGGCTGCTTTAATGACATATCCCAAAATATAATCTTTAAATTTTGGAGTCAAGTTTTGTATTCTAATTGTTCTTTCATTGTATGATGTGTGTGGTTCCTCCTTGGCAATTGTAAAGACACATGTCAAGGTTCTTTGTTCCCAAGATTTCTTTTCAATAATTGCAATGTGATAAAATCTTTAAAATCTAGAATACTGGAGTACTTAATTTATTTAGTACTTGATTCAATATTTAAGATTTCTTACTAATGTGTGAACAAAACATAAACAAAATTTAGAAGTCTCATTAACAACTACAAAACTTCAAAATTAACATTGATTAACATAGCAAATTATTGAGACCTCATAATTTGTAAAAAAAAAATCAGTGGGCGCCTATCTACTTTCCTTAAATATGGTAGATTATTTGTATGTGTATGTGGGATTTAACCTTTGCTTAAAGCAAACATTGTGCAGCTCAGTTTTCTTATGTTTTGACAATTATGATTTTAATACAAATATGAGTTATGTGGATACCTGACACCATTTCAAAATACGTTTATACCTCATAGTTGGTTGATGTGCCATGCATTACTTTCACTAAAATTTTTATGAATATTATAGTCCTACACAAAATGATCATTATTATTAAACTTTTATTACATTATCATTATCTCTAAGACAGCATTTTACCTTCAATAGAAAAATTTTCCAAAAGCTTTAGCTTGTTTCCATGAATCTTTGAAAATAATTGAATCATGTTGAAGTTGAATTAAGTGATTGAAATATCTGATGACACTGAAATAAATCTGCTTGAATTCTGCAGCTAATTTAGCAGAGACGTTGACAACTACCACTTTATACATAAGAAACTTTGGAAATTATATAAAACATTCTAGACGAACAGTCATGTATTCTAAATAATAAGCTGTACTACATATCACTTCGGAAATGTTGCTTTTCATTTAGAGTACAGTGCATGGCTGTCGTAAACTAATTCAAATCTCTTTTCCTATGTGTCTGTTTTACATGGTTACAGGTTTTTTTGAAAATAAATGTTAGCTATAAAAGTAGATGTAAGGGCCCGGCGCGGTGGCGCAAGTGGTTAAAGGTCCTCGCCTTGCACGCCCGGGATCCCATATGGGCGCCGGTTCTAATCCCGGCAGCCCCGCTTCCCTTCCAGCTCCCTGCCTGTGGCCTGGGAAAGCAGTCGAGGACGGCCCAAGGCTTTGGGACCCTGCACCAGCATGGGAGACCCGGAAGAGGCTCCTGGCTTCGGACCGGCATAGTATCGGCCCGTTGCGCTCACTTGGGGAGTGAATCATGGGACGGAAGATCTTCCTCTCTGTCTCTCCTCTGTGTATATCCGCCTTTCCAATGAAAAAATAATAAAAATAAATCTTTAAAAAAAAAAGTAGATGTAAGCAGATTAATGCCTTCTGCTTTTTATGTGATCATGTTTTCAGTACATATTCTATGTACTATCTACTGATCATAATTACCAACAAACATTTTGTGCAAGTTGCATATCCATCATTCTGTTTTAAGAGAAACAAAAGTTTTGTAATTTTCCTAAAATGTGTGCTTCTACATTTTTATCATATTGTTGATGAAAATGTGAGAAGAATTATTAAAGTATGACCAAATGTTTTAAAACCACATAATTTTAGATTTATACCTTACAATAAATAGGTCGAAGGGGCTGGTTAGTAGGCTAACCCTCCACCTGTGGCGCCAGCATTCCATTTGGGCAGCAGTACATGTCCTAGCTACTCTTTACTCCCTGGAGGGCCTGAGAAAGCATTGAAGGAGGGCCCTTATGATTGGTCTCCTCTCTGCACCCATGTGGCAGGCCTGGAGGAGGCTCCTGATTTCTGGCTTCGGGTCAGCCCAGCTCTAGCTGTGCAGACCCTTAAGGAGTCAACCAACAATTGGAATATCTTTCTCTCCTTTTCTGTGTAACTACCTTTCAAGTAAAATAATAACAATAATAGTAATAAAGGGAAAAATAACTATTTCATGATCATTCAAACATCTCCATATCTACTTCCCAAGCATAATTCACATTCACCTACAGTAGAATTTTCCATCTTTTCTGTTGCTCCCACTGACTCAGGCTTGTCGGCTCATCCCAAAGCACCCAGATATCAGATACGACCTCAGCTATCATCCCTTACTCTTGGAAATGACAGTTTTGAAATACAATCCATTTGTTTTTTCTTTGTAATTTCTCGATAATTCTAAAAGGGACACAGGACACTTTTAGCAGCCACGTTTTATAGAGACACATACAAGGGAAGAGTTCAACTTGCAGATCCTTGTCTAATGTTTTTGTCTTGCCATGCTTTAGGAATTTGGATCAAAGAAAACAGCGCTGGTGATGTAGAGTCTGTCCTTGGAAAAGGTGCTGGTCCTTGGAGTTTCCGGCTCTACAGGCACCTAGCCAGCAGCCACCCACTGCTTGGGACATTGCTTCTGATCATGATCAAGGAGAAGAATCAGTCTCAGCTATTTTCCAGCTCCAAATCAGACAAACTAATTGAGTGTAATTTTAAATTTTAATGGCTTGGAATTAATACCATTAATGGCCCAGTGTGTGGGTGTCCTTCTCCAGAAGGCACAGAGAGAGGAAAAGAAAAAAAAAACCTACGTGTAAAGTCAACTTTAAAAAATAAGCAATGCAATGTGTAGGACAAAAAGGTTAATTCAAGAATCGACCAGTGTCTTTTTGTTATCAAAAACTTGGCTGCCAGCATGTTACACTGTCTCTCTCCTCCAATCCCTGGTGTCCATCAGTTCCTGATAAGATGATAATCTGATTAGAACTGGGGTGTTAAAATGTGATTCCTGTAGCCCAGCACTCACTCTCTCTCCCCTCGCTGGAACTCACCAAGAGATTAGCTGTGATGAAGTGCAGAGAGAGATAAGAATAAATATACTGGTGACAGGAACACTATTATAATTATTTGGAGGGAGATAGGATTGGAATGAGAAGTGGTTTCTATTGGCCTAGGAAGGGAATATTTGTAACATGGGCATCAATGCCAGGCATCTGGCTGTTCTAGATGCCAAGAGAGGAACAGGACAGGGCCAACTGGCTCAAACGAGGTCATGGTCTTGGCTGTTCCAGCCAAAAGCAAACAAGGTTATATGCTTGCATTGCTGGCAAGGAAAGATATAAGAATGAGATCTTATATCAAATATACCTGAGAAAGTAGATACCAGCTTGCTTCCAATTCCTAGGTAGATAACGCAGGGGAACCAAAAGGTTGCAATCACAGTTGGTGGATAAATTCCAGGTAGCACAGCCTTGGCAGAGTGGGGAGAATATGTGCTTAGTCAGACAGTATGGTACATTGAATAGGTAGCCCATTAGTGGCATATAAGAAGTGATTATAATATGTCATTTATTTGGGCAATGTATCTGACTGAATGCCACATCCTTTTTCTGCAACCTGAAAAGGACTTCTGACCTGAATAGATTAATTATATGCTATTTCCAGTGACTATTAATTTGAGGGAAAAGTGAATTCCAGTGAGGAAGAATTGGGTTGGAAGTCAGTTCTTTTCATCCAAATGTTTGTCTTGATTAGTCAGGGCTCCAGTTTTGGGGACTCCCAAAGAGGTCTCAAAATTTTGCTTTAGAGAAGCTTTTATACTGTTGTGTAATGGTTACTTCATCTTTCCTGCATAATGATAACCTCCAAAACAATATTTTAAGAATTTAGGAGACAGCCCCATGTCGAAGCAAGTTAGATCTCTCCCTGTGGTGTCAGCACCCATACGAGCTCAGGTTCACATCCCTGCTGCTCCACTTCTGATCCAGCTATTCGCTTGGGATGGCATAGGATGAGGATCCAGGTCCTTGTCACCCTGCACCCATGTGGGAGACCCAGAAGAAGCTCCTGGTTCCTGGTTTCATATCATCTCAGCTCCAGCTGTTGCAGCCATTTGGGAAGTGAACCAGCAATGGAAGAACTTTTTCTCTGGCTCTTCTTGTCTCTCTGTAAATCTGCCTTTCAAATAAAAATAAACAAATCTTTAAAGAAAAAAGAGAATTTAGCTAATAGTTTGGAGAGAAGGCAGGTAAGATAGTGAGACAGAAATCATTTCTATACTAATTGAATCACAAATTTATTCATTTATTCAACAAACATGCATAAGCTCCTCTTTAACACCAATCTCTGGGCTAAATGCTGTGGATATTGACATGAGTCAGAAGCATAGAAGTATCACAATTAGTATTTAAAACAATTAATTCATCCTGGAATTGCTAACCATACTTCCAAAGAAGAAATTATTTTAGCTACTTCGCAGGATGTACTTGGTAGAAAAGTGTATAAAAAAAAAGCAATTATAAGCCAAAGGAATAGTGTTTAAAAAGTCAAGGAGTTTTCTGAAAGTGTGTGTTTAGAACATGATACAAATGTTTTAACATAGAAAGCACTATGGACATTGCTGTGAGAGTACTAAATACACATTCATTTATCCAATTCATAATCATCTTTTGAGTACCTTCGTCTGTACAAGGCACTGCATGGGCCTTGGCATGCCGTAGGTAACTGATAGTGGTTTCAGTGCTCACAGAGTACTCGAAACGTGGAGAAAAACAATTACTCAGACTGACGCGATGAGGTGGAGATGGTAAAGGAGAGGTATGAGCGTGTACATGCACATGCTTCCACGTATGCATCTGCCTGCGTGGGGAGATACGAGGACTTGACTTATAGGGCTTCCTCACACACGTGGATGTCCTCTTTGCTTAGCAGGAGGAACCTAAGGCAATGGTTTTCTCCAAAAACTGGATCAGCCTTGAATCTCTGAGTCTTGAAAGCATACACCTTGAATCCTTCATGGTCTCAGCACGATTAAGTATTTCCTTCCAGGGTGCTTTGGGAAATCATTAGCGATCTTCTTTTAAGAAGAGTTCCTGGTGTACTGGTGTTGTGGTCTAGCAGATAAGGCTAATGTCTGTGACACTGGATTTCCATATGGGTGCTTATTGGGTTCCGCTTGCTTCACTGCTGATCCAGCTCCCTGCTAATGGCCTGGGGAAGCCAGCAATGATGGCCCAAGTACTTTGGTGCCTGCTCTCATGTGAAACACCCAAACGAAGCCCTGTGTTCTGTGGTCTTCAGGGGTTGGTGAGGAGGGAGGTGATCCACAAAGAGAAGACCTCTTTCTCTCTAATTCTGACTTCCAAATAAATAAATAACATTTTAAAACAATTCTGATTGTGCCTTACTTTTCATTACAGTTTGCATAATAGAAATAACATGAAGAAATCTTTGTAAGAATTAAGAGTTAATTTAGGGGTGGCTGTGTGGCACACTGAATTATGCCATTGCCTGGGATGACTGCAACCCATGTTAGAGTGATTTTTTGAATCTTGGTATCCATGTTTCTGATTCAGATCCCCACTAATGCACCTTGGTTGGAAGTTATGATGGCTAAAGTACTTCAGTTCCTTTTACCCATGGGAAAACTAGGGGAAGGTCCTTACTTGTGGCTTCAGCCTGTCCATCCTGGAATATTGCAGTCACTTAGGGAATGAACTAGCTGATGCAAGATATCTGTACATGTGTGAGTGAGACTTAAATAAATAAATAAATAAATAAACAAATAAGAACAGTAATGAGTTAATATCACAAAACACTTAGAATGGTCTGGGAAATAGTACTATAGTAACTATTATATTTTTTGTTACATTGGTCCCATGGTCATCTCAGACGATCCGTGTTAAATAGAATCAGAGGCTGCCTTGTATAAACTAATGTCAGGTGCGGGAACTTTAACACATTGCTTAACATTCCACAAGCTCATATTCTCCTAGACATCAGGCCTGAGCTTTTCCTTCAGCTGAATATTAGTCTTTATTTTGAACCAAAATCAGTCTAATGATACTTGCATTGGCTTTCTGGGATGAATCTTTTCCCTTTTTATGGCTTTTTCAAAAATTAATTTTATTGCATTATGTGACACAATGTTAAAGGCACTGGGATTCCCCCAACGCCTCCCCGAACCCTCTCCCCATGGTGGACCTCTCCACCTTGTTGCATTACCACAGATCAAATTCAGTTGAGGTTCTTTCAATGGGAGTATTTACCAAGCATAAAGTCCAGCGTCTTATTATCCTAGTGGGTTGAACGATTTCTTGGTGAGACCATCTCTGGTCTGAAGGTAAAGCTGGCAAAGTATCATCCCAATCAATTAGAAGCTTTGACATAACATCAACAACCGTTTACAACCTTATGGAATTGATTGACATGGTATTGATTAACAATATGTTAATAAGAAAATGCAGGTTCTTAACTACATCCTGTGACTTCTTCATAGACATTTCAATTTTTAGTTTGTATTCAACCGGATTCCATACACCTCAAAATGGCTATAGATTACTATTCAGCTGTCTCGTCTATTTCTATTTTAGTATTTAGCTGTTTATCATCAGTTTAGGTACAGAACATTTTTTAGGATGGGTGTGCAGAGAAATCCCCATACCCCAGTGAGGCGTAACTAATCTTTGTGTCTCACCTAGTGAGATATGATTGAGTCCACGCTGGCCATTTCCTGTCTGATTCCAAGCTTTCCTTGTTGTTGTCTGTCCCTTCTAGGTTTTTTGTTGGTTTGTATGTTTGTTCGTTTGTTTTGAGGGGTTTCTGGAGCGATCCTAATGGTCACCGCAAGGGAGGGTGGGGACCCAGAGCCAGAGCTAGGCAAGTACCAGAAAGAGCTCACCTCCCTAGTCCTGAAGGAAGCTTATTATTCTTCTGTTTCTGCAGATCGCTCAGGGCTCCTGGTTGTCGTTCCGATGATGCTGATTTCTGTACGGCAGAGTTTGGACTTCTTCCATCCCCTGTGGAGTCTCTAGATGGGGGTGGATGACCTCAGAGTTCTCGGCCTCTGAAGGCACTCCTATTCCCCGTGGTCTCCTTGGCAGTTAGGGTGTAGTCCTTGGTGTCCATACTGATAGTCCTTGGTGTGGATTTGGGAGTCTTCAGGGTTGGGATACGAGCCTCCTCCTGCCCACCCGCTCCACTCTGGGGTCCCCCCCCGTTCCATACACATGACTTCCTGTTAAGAGGCTTTCAGGGTCGCTCCCGATTCCCCCTCTTATGCCTGTGTATCTTTACTATTGTCTAGTGCTGACTCGAGTCTGTTGTCTATGAGTTATCAGGTTTGATCCTGATAGGCTATATTTTATATTTTCCTCTCACTTTTTAGGGAAATGGAAGATTTCTCTGCATTCCCTCCCCATTACAAAGTAACATAGGGTATTAAGAGTGTTTCAGGTTTTACAGTTCTTTGATTTAGATCTTAAGCTTTCTGACTCACATTAATTGTTGTTTTATAGATTACAACGTATTATCTTATTGCATTGGATACAGGCTGTCAGAGATTGCAATAATATTACCTTATACAGGTATTATTTTCCAGATTAACAACTTTTCATCTCAAATTAAGGCAAACATGTGGTATTTAACCTTTTGGGATTAGTTCATTTCCCTTAGCATAATGGATTCCAGTTGGGCCCATTTGGCCACAAAGAACTGCATTTCATTCTTTTTAATAGCTGAGTAGTATTCCATGGAGTCTATGAACCATAGCTTTCTTATCCAGTTCTCTGTTGATGGGCATTTCGGTTGCTTCCAAGTTTCTGCAATTACTGATTGTGCTGCTATAAACATAGGGGTGCATGTTGGTTTCTCATGTAGCAGGTGTTTTGGATATATTCCTAGGAGTGCTATTGTTGGGTCATATGGTATGCTGATTTTCAGTTGTTTCAGTATCCTCCATACTGATTTCCATAGAGACTGTACAAGTTTGCAGTCCCACCAACAGTGGAGTAGGGTTCCCTTTTCCCCACATCATTGCCAGCAAGTGTTGTTGGTGGTTTTTGTATGTGTGCCATCCTTGCTGGCGTTAGGTGCTACCTCATTGTTGCCTTCATTTGGATTTCCCTTATTGCCAGGGAACTTGAGCACTTTTTCATATGTTTGTTTGCCACTTGGGTTTGTTCTTTTGTGAAATATCTGCCCATTTCCTATGCCCATTTTTTGAGTAGTTTGTTTGTTTTGGTTGTTCTGGAGATCTTTGTATATCCTGGAGATTAGCCCCCTATCACCTATGTAGTATGCAAAGATCTTCTCCCATTCTGTGGGTTGCTTTTTTACTTTGTCGATGGTTTCCCTTGCTGTACAGAAGCTTCTTAGTTTGATCAAGTCCCATTTGTTTATTTTGGTCTTGTTTGCTATTGCTTTTGGAGTCCTATTTAGGAAGTCAGGGCCTACACCCAGATCTTTTGTAATGTGTTTCCTACATTTTCTTGCAAGAGTTTGAAGGTTTCTGGGTGTAGGTTTAAGTCTTTTAACCATTTAGATTTGATCTTAGTGTATGGTGAGAGGTATGGGTCTATCTTCTTGTTTCTACAGGCTATCATCCAGTTGTCCCAACAGCATTTGTTGAATCGACCTTCCCATTTGTTTGGGTTGTTGTCTGTCTTTTTGGCAAAGATTAATTTACTGTATCTATGTGGGTTTCCTTCTGTTGTTTCTATTCTGTTTCATTGATCCTCTTCTTTATCTTTGTGCCAGCCAGTACCAGGCTGTTTTGATAACCACTGCCCTGTAGTATGTCCAGAGGTCCGGAACTGTGATTCCCCCTGAAAAGTTCCTATTCTTCAGAATGGTTCTAGCTATTCGTGGTTTTTCGTGTTTCCAGATGAACCTTTGTATCATTTTTTCCAATTCAATGAAGAATGTTTTGGGTAATTTGGGATTGTATTGAAAGTATATATTGCTTTTGGTAGTATAGACATTTTAATGATATTAATTTTGCCTATCCAGGAGCATGGGATGTTGCTCCATCTTTTGAGGTCTTGTTCAATTTGTTTTTTGAGTGTTTTGTAATTTTCTTCAAAAAGGTCTCCTACGCTTTTGTTTAAATTTATTCCTAGATACTTCATGCTTTTCTCTGTTATTTTGAATGGTAACTTGCTGGTTAGATCTTCTTCCATCTTGGGGCTGTTTGCATACATTATGGCTGTTGATTTTTGTTCATTCGTTTTGTACCCTGCCACATTTCCAAATTCTCGTATAAGTTCTAGAAGTCTCTGTATTGAGTCTCCTGGATTTTCTACATAAAGGACCATGTTGTCTGCGAATAGTGAAAGCTTGACTTCTTCATTTCCCATTATGGCTTTTAAAAAAATAAATTAGCAGATATTGTTTGAAATCTTTCTGAGGCAAGAAGCAGCACAATCCTTATTTTCAAGAAGTCTATATTATCTTCAAAACATTGTGCAAACATCCATTTAGTTCTTCTCTTGTTCATTGTTTAGACACAAACCAGGTTATTAAACTTTATTTAGAAGTCAGTGCTGTGGCACAGTGAGTTAAGCCTCCATCCATAACACCAGCATCCCATATGAGTACCAGTTCAACTTCTAGCTGCTTCACTTTTGATTCACCTACCTGCACATGAGACTGAGAAAACAGCAGAAGATTCTCTCAAGGGCCTGTGGTCCTGCCACACACATAGGAGACCTGAATGAAGCTCCTGGCTTCTGGCTTCCACCTGTCAGCTCCTACTGCTTATTTGGGAAGTGAGCAATTTGAAGATCTCTCACCGTTGTTGCTTCTCTTTCTGTTACCCTGCCTTTCAAGTAAATACATTTTTTTAAGTTCATGTTCTTAAAGAAAACCTATTATCATTTTTCAAAATAGAGAAAAATTCATAAAGATTGAATGGCAAAAGAAAGTTTTAGAGAGGAAATATGTTAAAGAATAGAAATTTACTCCTGCCATTTTTGCTTGTTGATTAAAAACTATTAGAACTGTTGTAAGCTGCATCTGTGAGCAGTGGTTTACCAAGCAGAGACTATGACAAGGAGACAGTCCAGGTCAAGGGACGATCAAGTCCAAGATATGGAGGTGTTGTGTTAGGGAGTTGTGAGTTGTTCAATATGAATAAAGCATAAGGTTCAAGAATGGAGAACTGGATAACAATGCCAAAAACATGGAAAGACAGCAAGGCACCTTGTGAGCCAAACTGAAATGCAAGGATAGCAAGTTTTTTTTTTTTTTTAATGTTTTTTAAGCAAAAAAGCACTGATGAAAGAACAGATCTTTCTGGAGGTTAAAGGCCCCGCAGTGGGTGGCAACGGGAAAAGGGACTGTGGGAAGAGCCTTTGAGTTCGTGGGCCTACATGCAGTACAGGCTCTGAGGTTCACTAATCTTGCAAACTTGGAAGTTTTTGTTTGTTTTTACTTTGCTGAGCTTTGATTTTTATTTTCCTCTCTGTGTAAAAGGCATGTTAAAAGCCTCCCAGCTTATAAGGTCATAATGGGGATTAAATAACACATATAAAGCACTTAATATTATGCCTTGAGATATATAATGAATCTACCATATGAAAAATAAGAGAAAAATCAGAAGTGCATTTCAAATGAGATATTTTTCCTCCCTCGTGATTTGCTTTTGTATTACTTGAAAGTCCTGGTCAATTTGGCCTTGCTGAGCCCCACTCTAACAGCTTTCTGTTTGTGTCTTTTGCAAACTATAGAAACCCTAAACCCTGAGTGGCATCTTAGCATCCTTGAGTCATTACACCAGGCTCCATTAGCTCCACTCTGTCTACTAATCAGGTTAGGCATCCTGACCACTCAGGAGAGCAGCTAGGGCAGCTGCAGGCAGTACATAAATTCTCCTGATAGCACATAATCAGATTCAGTGGAGACGGCAGGCTCAGAGAATCAAGTTGCTGAACTTGGCCATGAGAAGAAAGAACTGGAGTGATTGAATTTGAAGCATGGACTTTGATTGGATATACTGGGAAATTAAGAGCTGAAAACAACATTATAACCCCAGGCCCCTTAGTATTGTAAGAATCACTTGCCTGTGAAGACATGCTCACCCAGCACTTCAGGAAACTCAGAGCTCAGCATCAAAGCCAGAAGCAGAAGCAACCACCACAGACCTTTGGTTGCAGACCACAGATCCACAATCACTGGAAATCTTCCTTGCTTGGGAATTTGAAACCCAAGACTGCCAGGTCTTCAGTCACACCACAAACGAAGAACATTAGATATTAGATATTCTTCTTGTATGCTCATCCATTCTTCTAACTCCTAGCTTGGCTCTCCACTGATTGCCTTTCAAATTGATAAATTTTCCTTCTGGGACTCACTCTGAAGTTAATAATCTCACGTGGATAGTTCACCCTTTTAGTCTACTTTTTCTTTCATTTCTCACTTCAACCAGAATCTGCTTGGTACATGAATTTGAGATTTACCGAAATGAATTGACGACTGACTTCTTTTTAAATTTTATTTTATTTTTATTGGAAAGTTAGATACACAGAAAGGAAGATCTTTCATCTGTTGATTCATTCCCCAAGTGACCTCAACGGCCAGAGCTACACCGATTCGAAGCCAGGAGCCTGGAGCCCCCTCTGTATTTCCCACATGGGTGCAGGATGTCAAGGCTTTGGGCCTTCCTTAACTTCTTTCCCAGGCCATAAGCAGGGAGCTGGATGGGAAGTGGGGCCACTGGGACACAAACCGGAGTCCATATGAGAACCTGGTGTGCAAAATGAGGACTTTAGCTGCAAGCCTACCACGCCAGGCTCAACAACTGACTTCTATAGAGAAAGTTTTTTCCCACATGCCCCTTTCAGGAGAGCTTTCTTATAATCCACATACAGGATGATAAGGGGAAGATGATTTTTCTTCTCATTTATGCGTCTTTCAAGCCACTATTTATGTGTCTCATCACTGTTAACTCTAGAATTTCAAGATGGGAAGCAAAAAGTGCCTAGGGGATTTGTTTTAAAGCTACACATGCATTGTGAGAAGATTTTTGTTACTTATGTGTTCATTCACATTGCCTTTGGGAGCAGGGGGTAAATGGACTTTTTGTTGGCCCTAAAGATGCCCCTCCATAGCCTTTAATACTGCCATTGATTTTCATGTGAAAAGTCCTGTTCTTCTGTGGCTTGTACCAAGTGTCCGCCATCCTGTCCTTACACTTTCAGTCTATACTCCATTTTAGACAACATGGCCTGCTATTTCTGTCACTTCTTTCTAATATAATCGATCAAATGACTTTTTAGTTCAACCCAATTATTTGTACAAACCTCGATTCCCTGCTGCCCCACAGGAGTCTCACAGCCTTGCCTCCCATCCTGGCTACTTAGTGCCTTGAAAGATGTTAAGATAGTCCATAATGAACACTAATCTCTTATAAAGCCATTAGATCTAACACTTAACAATTTTTTTTGCAGGCTGCTCTGCTAGGGCTAGCACCATTCTAATTTTCCTCAACTACCTCTCATGTCTCTTCCTTGTGGTTTGCTCTCTATGCCTCTGTGCCCTCTTGGCTTTCAGTTGAGTATGTCTAGTCATTAGAGATGAGACTTACGTTCCCCATCCACTGAGCCAACTTCCGCCAAAGCATCTTTGTCCTAAAGCATCTTTCAAACCAGTCCTGAGGTATAAAGAAGACTTACGAAGTAGCTAATGAGGAAGCAAGAGATTCTACAAAATATGTAAGCTGTCTGACCTGGTGCCATCAACATAGGATCATGGAAAGGCATAATCAGGGATGGAATGTTGAGGATTAAGAGGATTTTTAAGTGAAAGAACACCCGGGGAAACAGTGTGAAGTGTTTGAACATCAAGTATGAGAGGGAGAGTAACTGTGCAGAGGGTAAATGAGAAGTTAAGTGAACTCTAACTGGAACATCTTCTTTTTCTCATATATCTATCTCAGTACACCTTACTGAAAAATGAGCATGATGGCTTAGCCAACTACCCACACAGCATGTTTGAAAGCCATATTTCCCAAAGTGCTTCTGTTGAAAATTAATCTCATGTAACTCTCTACAGAAAAATAGTAGCAATAATTTAGAAAGCTTGTTGAATATTTGTCCCTTCCTTGGACAGTCACAATGCACATTTGTTTATTTTAAAAGCTCAGAGTTAGTCTTGTAACAAAGAAAAATCTGACTTGCCTGGGAAAAGTGGACCTCTCCTGTTTATGTCTCCGTAATATTATACCTTTTATTTTTACTCAAAGCACTTTTGAAATGTGCAACCAAATTGTCTGTTTATTTTTAATATTTTATTGACTGTGTCTCCACTAGAATTTATAATCTGTGAGAATTGAGACCTTGCCTGTCTCGTTTTTCATTAAAACCCTATGTAGCTGGTATGCATACATATGAAGTGTTCAATTTAGAAACAAACAGAACAAAAATGAAAGTTGTTCATTTTCATTCAATTTTATATTTGATAAATAAATTGAATATAATGGTGCTGGATTTTGAAGAAAACGCTCAAAGTCAAGTTTGATTTTGTCTGTAGCTGGTTTGCTGGGGATTACCACTATCACCTCCCATGGTCCTTGCTAGTTCTGTTCCTAGACCTTCATCCCCTGTATTGAATTCTGAGGTTTCAATAGTTATCTGATATGCCCAAATTTCTTCATATCTTTCAGGCAGAGACTTCCACCAAAAAATGTTTACTACTACCGCTGCCCAGACCATAGAAGAAATTATGTGATGTCCTTTGCATTTTGTTTTGACCGAGAAGAGGATATTTACCAGTTTGCTTACTGCTACCCGTACACCTACACCCGCTTCCAGCATTACCTTGACAGCCTGCAGAAGAGAAACATGGATTACTTCTTCCGGGAGCAACTGGGACAGAGTGTGGTAAGATCTGTGCCTGGTTTGGACATTCCTGGGGTGGGAATTTTCCAATGAATTCTTTCAGCATTAAGTAATTGCTGTGCCATTGCAGATTATTTGTAGGGATATGACATTCTATTAACTATTTAATTATTTTACTATGTTATATTAATGCAGTAATTTTTAGTCAGCAAATAATGGTTGGATAAAATCATAATTCAATAATTATTCATCTCTTAAGTAGTATAACTAAATATTTAGTGTTAACTTTTAATATTGTTCATTGCTCCTCTATGTAACAGGAAGTCACAGAATAAGATATAAGACAGAGTTGTTTTTTTGAATGACACTGCTAAATTTTTCCAAAGTAATACAAAGATTTTGATAAATCCCCAAAACTGAGAGACAAAAAGGAAGTTCTCCTGGATATTACATGAAATATGTGAAAGAAGTTTATGCTTATGAGCCTCTGGGAGGAAAAATGTATTTTTCTGTTACCCAACTTGTCTGCAGTACAGGTTGGCAGATGGTGTGCGATTTGGTTTATAGATGAATTTTGTCTATGCCACCAATGGCTCCCTATTCTTTCCTGTCTCTAGCTTTCTTTCTGTGGGCTTGGAGATTTCAGCATCGATGCCTTATCGATCCTCATATGAAAATTACCCACAGTTGTTGGTTTAAATTAACATAAACTTATCTTGTAATTCTGGCAGGTAGAACTCAAAATGGGTTTCAGCCAGCTAAAGTTAAGATTATCAACACATAGGCAATTCTTCTGGAGGTTGTGACAGAAAAGTCATTTGACTGTCTTTTCCAGTTTCTTGTAGCTGCTTGTATTTCTTGGTTTGTATTTTCTTGTATTTCCTTACAACATGAAAGATACCTATCATCATTTAATGTTACTTTGATACTGATTCTCCTTACTTCCTCTTTCACATAATAAGGATCTTTGTAATGGATTTTATTAGGTGTCTCAAACTGCAGGACACGATGCTCAAACCCTGAGGGTGGACTGGGAATGCCGGGCTGCTAGCCCCTGGGCTGCTGGCCCAAGAAACACACACACACGTACTTGGTGGAAGAGTGCCTCCTGCTCTCTATTTTATTCCTCATATATATACCTTCTTCTCTAGGGCAGGAGGGAAAGGTGGGGTGGTTTCCTGGAAGTAGTTATCTTCTTTGAAACAAGGAAGGAACTAATTATCTATTGAAACAGGAGGAACTAATCATCTTTTTGAAACAGGGGAGGAACTAATTATTTGAAACAGGAACAAGGGTGGAGGTTCTATTCCACTTGCTCTATCCAGGATGTTCCAGCCTAATATCCTGCTTGCCCAAGGCAGGCTTTGCAATGTAACAGGCTGTCAGGTAGGCCAAGTCTAAGGCTCATAAGTCTGTGGCTCCTAACAATTAGGTCCATTGTATATCCTAAAATAACCTCCCTACCTCAAAATCTTTAACTTGGGGGCTGGAGCTGTGACAGAGGGTTAGGCTGTCTCCTGCGCACTGGCATCCTACATGAGCACCAGTTTTGAGTACCAGCTTCTTCCCTTCCAATCTAGTTCCCTGCAAAAAAGCAGAGATAGCAGCAGAATATGGTGCAGAATATGGTTCAGAATATAGTTCAGAATAAGTTCACAGGCCTCTGTACCAACACTGGAAAGCCAGGTTCCTGATTCCAGCCTGGCCCAGCACTGGCCATTGCTGCTACCATTTGGGGCATGAACCAGTGAATGGAAGATCTTTCTTGCTCCTTACATCTCATTCCCTTCCTCTAACTCTCCCTTTCAAATAAATAAGATAAAACATTTAACATTTTAATCATGTCTGTAGATCTTCTTCCAGGTAACATATCCATAGGGATTGCGAGTTAGACCTCAGACATTTTGGAAGGAGATCATGCATCACTTTGCATACCACATCTTTTCTCTGCCCCATGTTGCTCACCTGCCCAAAGTAGGATCTGAAGTTATTCTTTTCAACAGACTCATAAATTTTACTCTTTTTTGTCAGAAAGTAAGGAATAATCAGGTGATAATTGGGTTTCATGTTTCACTCTCCACGAAGGGTGGGTCATCCCTAAAATATGTATAATGAGTGTATCTAAAGATTCCAACTGAAGATTCTGGTTAGAGCTGGCAGAGGATGTTGTACTTCATATGTGTTTTAGTGGAGATGTGAACTTTATGCAATGACTATTGGTTCCACACTTCAATGTATTCAGTATCTGAGAAGTAAATCTGTCATGATGATTTTTTTAAAATAAGAATTTATTTTTATTTGAAAGGCAGATATTCAGAGAGAAGGAGAGACAGAAAGAAATATTTTCTGTCTACTGGTTCACTTCCTACGTGGCCACAATGGCTGGAGCTGTGCCAATCCGAAGCGAGGAACCAGGAGTTTCTTCCAGGTCTCCCACACGGCTTTTTGTCGTCTTGTACTGCCTTCTCATGCATGCCATCAGCCGGGAACTGGATGGGAAATGGAGCAGCCAGGACACAAAATGGCACCCAAATAGGAGCCTGGCACACACAAGGTGAAGATTAATCCACTAGGCTACTGTACCGAGCCCAAAGATAATCTTATAGTCTGAGATTCTCTATGCAGGATGATTTTGCTAACTATCTTCTACTCCATTCTTCATCCTAACAGTTCTTCTGGTGGGTATTATTTTTGACTAGTGCCTATATATCTTGAAATGAAAGTTGGGACATATGGTGTATGAGTAAGCATGGTAGCAGGAAACAAGGTGGTCTCAAATTAGGATAGTTTGATGAGAGTTAATAAACATGCTATTTACAAAGTAGACATTATATAGGGAAACCGAAAGGTGTATTGAAGCTCCCTGGAGGTGTTCAAAGGGTGTGAAGGGGTTTAAAGGGTGTGAAGGGAATAATGGTTACTACAGCACAAGAGTGGAAGGTCATTTATGGAGCCACATTTAAAAAGAAATGATAACTTTCAATTGAAAAATGCAAATAGCCTGAGACGAACATACAGGAAAGAAGATTAGAAAAAGTAAGTTCCTGTCCTTCATTTCCTAAACTTTCTTTAATCTGCTAAACTTCTTTATTAACCAACTCAACTAGCGGGCAAAGGAAAAGGGACTGGTTGATGTAATCCATACAGATGAGCCTCCCAGGGAAAGAAGAGTGGAAGAGGGCAGAAAATGTAGAGGGGCAAATAAAACACAATGGGCATACTATGTATACAGGGTCTAATCAATAGTACGTTGCTGGGAATAGTGGGATTGTTTGATATGGCAGTGGCAGAAAAATTTTGAGATGAATGATGAATAAACATGGATTAACATATGGATTGTTATATTGTTCAAGAGAATCAAGAAAATCATTAATTGCTTGTGACTTTTAAGGGCACAATCTGCATTTCACTCCATGTCTACACCAATCTGTTGTTAGATTTATTCCAGGCACCAGGTGTACATTGAATGGATAATGAGTCAAGGGAGGGAGGGAGGGAGAGAGGAAAGGAGGAAAGGAGGGAGGGATGAAAGAAGGAAAAAGGAAGGAAGGAAGGAAGATGTGCATCTGGAGGAAATGTAGAGTTGAAAACAGCAGAGAGCAGGTAAAAAAAAGGATTACAAGATAAATTGACCTTCCGGTAAAAGCAACTTGAGCAAAAAAAAAGTTCATTTTCTGTGAGAAACTAGAGTAGGAAATCCATGGCTATCATTGTAGCTTTGCTCTTTTAAGCTTTAGGAAATCACATTCTTTCAGCTTTCTACTCTGTCGTTCATGGAATGTGGCCCTCAATCTTGTTTTCTAATACAGAATTCTATCATCACATTCACATTCCAGGAAGCAAGCTCAAGTAAGTGGAGGATAAATGAAGATAACCATTAATTTGATGTTGTCAGTTCATAGAACTCATGTCTCATTTGACCAGAGTGGGGAAAAAAAAATAAGTCTTTATTCTGAGAGGCCCACAAGCCAGCTAAAATGTGGTAGTTCTTAGCTATGGTGGATAGTTGGTGTGTATTAGGTTCAGCCTGCATTCTCATCCATGGAAAACCTAAATTTTGCTCCCAGGTCTGACAATAAACAACATATATGACCTTGGATGCAGCATCCCCTTCCTGGGGAAGTAGAATTTTCAAATTATTTTCTGAGGAATCCCTCACTGGTGAAAAAAACACAACTTGAAGCCTCTGCTCTAATTCAGATCCTCTAAGAGGCACTGCAGTGGTATATATAACAAGGTGAGACAGGTCTATGTATACTTGTACAAATGTGTTTTATATCATAGGACTTCTGACAGGTTCAAATAGCTATAATACTTCTGAAAGAATAAAATTGATGCTCTTCTGAGTTACTTACAGAGTTAGTGGTCAGAATAAGCATCATGGAAAAGTTGGACTTTCCTTGAAGCATGGATAGGATGGCTGAATATAGGACTGTGGATAAGATAGTCCGTAACTCAAGAACAGTTTGTATCATTAAATGGGAGCTGTCAGAAATCTGGTTTAATTGGAATACAAATTTCATATAGAGAAGTATTACTAGATGACCATAGCCATGAAGATTGGGGCCAAGCTCTGGAAAGCCTTGATTATCTTATTATTATATGCCTTATTTAGATTCAACATATGAACATTTTTCTATATGATTCTCTTTTTAAAAATATACAACTTTATTTACAAATGGTAAAGCAACAATCACTTTTCATTACACTTGTTTTTAAGTTTCTTCCTGATAGAAAAAAAAAATCACCAGCAGCCTCATTTTTACCATAAGCCAATCTACTTACAAAGTGATATTTACATTCTTTCCTTCATTAATTGCATGCAAAATAGATATTTAAATTCCTTTGAAATTATAATTGTTTTTCTTTTTTACTTTGTCTTTCTTTTTTAAAGATTTATTTTATGATATTGTTTCATAACCTCTGGGTTTTCCCCTTTCCTCTCCCAAGTCCCCTTCCTCCACTGATTCTTTCCATTTTATTACAACAGTATAGTCCTTCACAAGCAGTCGTAAGTCCATCATTGTATCTGACATTGTAAGCATGGACGATGAAAGAGAGTCCAGCATCCTATTGTCAAGATATGTTTAATGTTTTCATTGAGAGTCTTTGATTTGGTAGTGGAGATACATGCTGCATTGTATCTTCACATTTGTATGTGATAGTCCCTATTACACAGTTACTGTATGTCCCCACAAATGAAAATTCCTAAAACAAAATCAGTAACAGGAAAAAATAGAAATTTACAACAGCATGAAGTTAAATAACATACTACTGAATGACTAACGTATCACTGAAGAAATGAGAAAGAAAATCAAAAACCTTCTTGAATCAGTGAAGAAGTTAAAAAAAACTTTCGAAGAAATGAACATTTAAAATAATTATCAAAATCAATGTGATATATTAAAATTGGTATTGAAAAGGCTATTGATCTTATATTTTGCATGCAAGTTGCCTTGCATCTGAAAGAATGTTTGATAGCTTTCCTTTTGGGATTGGCTAATTTCATTGAGCGTAATGGACTCTAAATGGGATCATTTTGTTGCAAATGGTAGAATTTTGTTCTTTTTAAAGGCTGAATGGTATTCCATGGAGTAGCTGTACCACAGCATTTTTTATTAATTACTCATTTATTCATTACTCATTTTATTTATTACTCATTTATTCATTATTCATTTATCTTGAAGGGCATCTGGGTTGTTTCCATGTCTTTGCTATTGTAGACTGTGCTGCTATGAATATAGGATTACAGATCCCTTTCTCATTGGCAGATTTCATTTCCATTGTGTATAGTCCCATAAGTGCGATAGTTGGTCATACAACAGTTCAACATTCAATTCTCTTAGCACTCTCCACACTGACTTCCATAGTGTTTGTACTAGCCTACAATCCCATTAACAGTAAAGGAAGCTTCATCCATACCAGCAGGTGTTAGTGAAGTTCTGAATGTAACCCAACCTCACTGGAGGTAGGTGATACTTCTATGTTGTTTTCATTTGTATCTCCCTGATGCCTAAGGAGCCTGAAAATTTTTTCATGTCTATTAACCATTCAAATTTGTTCTTTTGAAAATGTCTCTTCATTTCTCTCGCCCATTATTTCTTTATAGAATTCTTTGTTTTCTGCCATTGATTTCGATAGCTCTTAGTAAATTCTGGATATTAGTCAATTGGTTGTGCAGTGTGCAGATATTTTCTCCCATTCTATTATTTGCTTCTTCCCCTTATTGACTGTTTGCTTTGCTGTATAGAAACTTATTAGTTTGATGTAGTCCCATTTATTTGATTTGGCTTTGACTACCTGTGCTTTGGGTGACTTATAAGAAGACTTTTAAAATTCCTATATCTTGAAGAGTGCCTCCTACATTTTCCTTTAAGAGTTTGGCGGTTTCTGGGTGCAGATTTAGATCCATGCTCCATTTTAGAGCTTACTTAGTTTAGGTGAAAGATAGGGATCTTGTGTCTTACTTCTGGATGCTGCTATCCGAATGTCCCAAAAGCATTTGCTAAAGAGACAAACCTTTTTCCCTGGGTTATTTTCAGTTTTTGTGTGGAATAGTAAGCTGTGCATATGTGGACTTCTTCTGAGGTTTCTATTCTGTTCCATTGATTTTCTTCTCTATTTCTGTACAGCAGATGGTTTTGATAACCACTGTCCTGTAATATGTTTTAAGGTCTGAGATTGTCATTCCTCAGCTTAATTTTTTATTATTTATTTATTTATTTATTTATTTATTTATTTATTTATTATTTTGCTTCAGGATAGCTTTGGCTATTCATGGTCTTTTGTGTCTTCAGTTGACCTTATGTATCATATTTTCTGATTTTGAGAAGACTGTTGGAATTTTGATTCAGATCATGTTGAATCTATATAATACTTCCAATAATATGGATATTTTAATGATGTTGATCCTGCTGATCTAGAAATATGCTGTTTCTCCATCTTTTAGTCTCCATTATCTTTTTTCAATCATCTATAATTTTCATCATAGAGGTCTTCCATATCTTTAGCCAGGTTAATTCCAAGGTATTTAGGTTCCTCTAAAGTGTTTTAAAGGGGATTGGACTGCCAAGTTCTTTCTTGGCCTTGGAGTTATTTTCACATAGTAGTACTAGTGCCAGTGGTTTATGTTCATTACTTTTGTATCCTGCTGCCCTGCCAAATTCTCTTATGAATTCTGATAGTCTCTTGATTTAATCCTCTGGTTCTCCTGTGTAGAGAACCATGTCATCTGCAAACAGGGGTAATTTTAATTAATCATTTAAATTTGAATTTCCTTAATTTATTTTTCTTGCCTTATAGCTCTAGCAAAATTTTCAATAGTATATTGAACAGCAGGTGAAAATGAACAACCTTGTCTAGTTCCAGATCTTAATGGAAACGCATCCAATCTTTCTCCATTTAGTATGATGCTGGTGTTGATTTTTTATTTATGTTTTTGTTTTTGTTTTGTAAATTACCCTGGTTGTATTGTAGAATGTTTCTTCTATTTCCATCTTGTTTAGGGTTTTTAGTATGAAATGGTGATGAATTCTATCAAATGCCTTCTCTGCATCTATCAAGTCTATTGTATGGTTTTTGTATCTCGGGTTTTTGATGTGGTGTATTATGTTTATTAATTTGTGTATGTTAAGTCATCCCTGAATGCCAAGGATAAATCCCACTTGGTCTCTGTCTGATGTACTGTTGGATTCTGTTGGCTAGTATCTGTTGGCAGTTTTTGTGTCAATGTTCATTAGCAGTATTTTCCTGTGGTTCTCTTTTTTGGCTGTATTTATATCAGGTTCCTGTATCAAGGTGATATTGGCTTCATAGAAAGAATTTGGAGGGATTGCCTCCCTTTCTGTTGTTTTGAATAGTTTGTGGAAGGATTGATGAAAGTTCTTGAAACATTTGGTATGATTCTACAGTGAAGCCATCTGGTCCAGGGCTTATCCTGATTAGAAGGGATTTAATTACTGATTCATTCTCAATCTTTGTTATGTGTCTAAGTTATTAATTTAATTATTATTTAATTTTGATAGATTGTATGTATCCAAAAACCTATTGATGTCTTCTAGGTCTTATGAGTTGTTGGCAAGCATTTGCTTGTAATAGTTCCTGATTGCTCTATGTATGTCTAAGGTGTCTGTTGTGTTTCCTTTTTGTCTTTGATTTTATTGGTTCATATGTTCTTTCTCTGTTATTTTGGTTAGTTGGGCTAGTGGAGAATCTATTTTTGCTGATTTTCTCAAAGAACTAGCTCTTTGATTCATTGATCTTATGTATTGTTCTTTTGGTCTCCATTTTGTTTGTTTCTTCCTTGGTTACTTCTTTTTTTCCAGCTAATCTTAGTGTTGCTTTGCTGTTAGACAGTTAGCTCATTTAATTGATGCTTTTCTAATTTCTTAACATAAGCATTGATTGACATGAACTTTCCTCTTAACACTGCCTTGATCCTGTCCTATAAGTTTTGATATGTTATATTGATGGCTTAATTGTCTTCAAGCAATTTTCAAGATTTCCCCTATAACCAATTGTTCATTTAGTAGCATAGTATTTAGTCTCCAGGTATTTGCATGTCTTTTGGGTATTTTGAGATACTTGTCTCCAGTTTTACTTCATAATTGTTGAGAAGATACATGATATAATTTTGATTTTTAAAAATTTACTGAGACTTGTTTAGTGCCCTATAACATCGTCAGTCCTGGGAAAAGATCCATGTATTGGTGAAAAAGGTGCATTCTCCATAAAATGAAAGGTTCTATAGATATTAAATAAATCCATTTGCATTACTGTCTGGGTGAACTCTGGTGTTTACTTGCTGAGTTTCAGTCTTGTTGATCTGTCCAATGATGCTAATGGAGTATTAAAGTCCCCCACTATTATTGTTTGGGAGTCTGTTTCTCCCTTGAAATCCATTCGTATTTGTGTCACATACCTAGGTGCTCTGGCATTTGATGCACATACATGTATTATGATGATCTCTTCTTATGAATGGATCCTTTGATCATTATATGGTATCTTTCTTCATCTCTTTTAATGTTATTCATGTCGAATTCTATATTTTATATCTGATATAAGAATGGCTACACCAGCTCATTTTTTTTCTTTCCAATAGCCTAGAATATATATTTTCATCCTTTCACATTCAGTTTCTGTATATCTTTGTTGTTGAGATGTGTCTCCTGTAGGCAACAGATAGTTGGGTTTTGGTTTTCGATCCAGTCCACTAATCTATAATATTTGGTTGATTCATTAAGCCTTTTACATTCAGGATTAATATGGGTAAGTAGTAATCTGGTTCTGTCATTTTAACAATGAGTTGTTCATTTTTTGATTTAGTCTTCTGTTGTAATTTTATTGAGGTGTTCTCCACTTATGCCTTTGGTTTTGGTAGGTGCTTTTTGGTAGGTGCTATTTCTTTTCTCTCATGAGAACATTTTTAAGTATCATTGAACACACACACACACATATATATATACATAGATATATACTGCTTAAGAAATTTGCTGTTGAAGAAATTTATTTCATTTTCAAAGACAAGGAAAGCTTTGCTGGGTAAGTTATTCTGGCTTGACGATTTTTCCCATTAAAATTTGGAATATGTCACTCCATTCTCTTCTGGCCTGTTGAGCTTCCACTGAGAAGTCAGCTATGAGCCTGGTTGTGGTTCCTCTATACGTTAGTTGATTTTTTTTCATGGGCATATTTAAGAATCTTTTCCTTATATTCAACTGAACAGAGCTTGATTATCATGTGTTGTGGTGAACATTGCTTGTCCCTCCTATACATTGTTTCCCATTTCTTTCTCCATATTAAGGACATTTTTGCTTATTATTTCATTAAATATATTTTCAAACCCAGCTTCTCTTTCTGTGTTATTTGGAACTCCCATAACTCTCATATTTGGCCTTTTAATAATGTTCCTTAATTCTTAGATACTTCTTTTAGTTTGACCCAATCTCACTTCCAGGGTTTTGATTGTTTCCTCATTGTGGCAAGAAATATCTTCCAATTCTGATATTATTTCTTCTGCCTCATTTATTCTAAATTGAGGCTTTCCACTGAAATTTTTTTTTTAAAGATTTATTTTTATTATTTTGTTATTGGAAAGGCAGATGTACAGAGAGGAGAGACAGAGAGGAAGATCTTCCGTCCGATGATTCACTCCCCAAGTGAGCGCAACGGGTCGATACTACGCCGATCCGAAGCCAGGAGCCTCTTCTGGGTCTCCCACGCGGGTGCAGGTTCCCAAAGCTTTGGGCCGTCCTCGACTGCTTTCCCGGGCCACAGGCAGGGAGCTGGAAGGGAAGCGGGGCTGCTGGGATTAGAACCGGCGCCCATATGGGATCCCGGGCGTGCAAGGCGAGGACCTTTAACCACTTGCGCCACCGTGCCAGGCCCTCCACTGAAATTTTAATTCTATTTTGTCCTTCAATTCTAATGATTCTGCTTGATGTTTTTAGTGTTGCTATTTCCTGCGTGACATATTCATTGAACTCATACATGTGCTTCTCATTGTTGATAAGAAGCTTTATAATAAGTTTTTTAAAAATTCTTTATTCCACATTTTCTCAATATATTCCCCAGTTAATTCTGAGGTTGGTAAAGGCATTTGCTCCTTTGCAAGGGAGTTTTTAGTAATATTCATTGTGTCTCTGTCTCTTCTTTTCCTCTTGGTCATTGAACTTTTATTTAGAAATTTCTTCTCCTTAGGGCAGGTTTCCAAACTGTGTTATCCACAGGCCTACAGTTTGGTTTTACTTATTACGGTTGGTACGCAGTTCTTTGTAGTCACTTGTGCCACTACCTCCTGTGAATTTCAGACCCAGGCTCTTGTGCTGTGCTTCCACCAGAGTCTCCATAGGTCCAGCTCCTGGCTCACCACTCTCCACTTCCTGTGATTCCAATCTATGGCTGCACCTTTGCCTGTACACTCTTTCTCTCATTCTTGGTTTGAGCAGTACCTATAACTAAGGAGATAACAGCTTTCCTGAATCACCAGGTTTTGATGGCACATCTTACTGGAACCTGCTGCTCGTTACATTTGTTGTCCACAAGGACAGCCCATCAGATTGTTGGGTTGGTGGAACCCATCAGATGGCAAGTCCATACTGTTTTCCTTGTGGGACATGTGCAATGTACAATGTGCTGTAGGTGATTTTGCTCCAGCTTAGCACATGCACAACTTGCTATTGTTCCTCCAGTGCCACTGCCTTTTCCCCAATAAACAGACTGGCAACTGACGTGGCACTAGTGGGGCTCTGGGTTTTCTGGTGGCTAGGTCTGGGGGTCACCTAGATCTATTTTGGGTGAAACCTGTAGGATACTAAGTTGGCACTGTTTTCCCTGGGGGACCAATGCAATGAACTGAGCTGTGAGTGATTTAGCTCCCAGCTCAGCGCCTGATTCAGCACATAACATTGTGTCCATTACTTTATAGGCTATGTTATTTATTTATTTTAAAAGTTATGAATTAGGCAGAATTTTCCAGTTTGCAAAACAAATCTAAGGCTTAATATATTAGTTACTTCACTAAGTTTATGTGACTAGATCACATCAAGGCCAAGATTTAACCTGTTACTTTGATGACACACTGAGGCCTAAACAGAAGTGTATGTGTGTACATGTTTAAATTAACTTCTATTTTAAGTTAACATGAATTATCTGTACATTTTGTGGATATATTAAAATATTTCAACAAATATTTGTGGTATAAGCCAATCATCCCCACCATTATCCCTTCATGTTCTTTTATCACAGATTGTACTTATATTACTGTTCTGTGTAACACCAGAATATATTACCTTCACCTGAAGGTATTTTGATATCTGCTGTCCAAAACCTCTCTTCTTCCCATCCACTAATCCCTATTTTAGGCTCAAATTAATTATATATACACATCAATATATTTAATTCTCATTTGTAAGAGAAAATATGCAGTTTTTTTACTTTGTTCATGTGGGAATGTTTATGTTTTTATAATTTATCTTTATATTTTGTATTCCTATATAATAATTGCAGATTTTAAAAGGATACAATGCAACTTTTCAACACACAATCATAGAGCAACAACTTATAAGACAGACTATATACCTTGCAGCTAGCCTATCCATTTCTTTGTTTATTCTACTATTTTTCTACTTTGTTTATTCTACTATTGTTCAGAACCTATGTTTAGAACCCAGTTCCTCATGTACAATAATATGCACCATCGTGAGCCAAATCACTACATTGTGTTGAATAAATCTTTTGGTAAATAGGTTCATGTTATCCAAAGCAGTACCTTAAGAAAATAAACTTAATGGAAAGGCAAGATGTACCTGTGTTGAACGAACCAGACAGGGAAAGCTCTGTGGCTGACTCAGTTCCCGTTTTGGACCTCAGAGCAGACACCTGAGATTTTAAGTGCTCTGGCATGCTTTTGCAAAGAGGACAATGCTCATTTACCAGGGCTTTGCATGCAGCTTTTCCAGAAGCCACCCCTATAATTAGTTAATCTTTCTTCCAATTTGGAGGGAGGATAATTACAAGTGGTGAGGCTAAACATGCCAGCATCCAGATCTTAGGGAGTGCATGCAAGAAGTGAAATTTTGAATTTTTAGTGCTGAAACTATTCATCACCATGGTCATAGCTGTAATTGATACTAATTATGTCATCCCAAATGGTATATTATGTTGTTATTCACCAGTAGTCCACTCTAACCCCACCAATCAAAATTATTTGAACATGTGATGAAATTGTGATCTGATATTTAAAATAAAGATGTATTGGGAAAGCATCTTTTTATTACATTAGTAACGTTACTAATGTGCAATTTATATAACATATAATTCACCAGTTGTTATGGTACAAGTCTACAGTTTTTCAGTAAATTTTGATTGTTGTGCAACTATCATCACAGCCTAGTTATATAACATTTCTGTCAACCCCTAAAGTCCTTTTTAACTCCCACTTCCACCTCAGGTCCTGGAGAAGTAACTACTTCTTTATTGCTTTCTGGTGCAATGCATTTTCTAATTTGTATAAATGGTACTATGTAATATGAAGTCGCATTTGCATCTTGCATCTTTCTATTAACATTATATTCTTGGAGTTTACCAATACTGAATCACATATTAACAATTGATTTACATTTAGTGTTCAGTATTACTCAATTGAAAGGACTGATGACATTTTATTCATTCCCCAGTTCATGGACGTTTGGATTAGTTTCAGTTCGAGGCTGCTAAGAATACTGCTTCTATCAACACTTATGTGTCTATCTTTGAGCAGACATGTAATTACATTCTCTTGGGTAGACTTCCAGAAGTGGAAATTGGGTTATATGGTAAATTTATGTTCAGCTTTTTAAAAAGATATATTAAACTGTGTTTCAAAGTAGTTGTTCCATTTTGCGTTTTTTGCTTTTTGAAGTATTATTTATCTGAAAGCAAAGTGACAGAGAGGGAGGTTGAGAGAAAAGCTGAGAGTGACAGCAAGAGATTAATTCCATCTGTTGATTCACTCTTCAAATGGCTGAAGTAACCACATCTGAGCCTGGCCAAAGTTAGCAGCCAGGAACTCCATTGTGGTCACTAATACAGTTGGCAGGGTCCAGGAATGTGTGCCTTCTTCCATTGCTTTCCCAGCACATTAGCAGAAAACTGATTTGGAAACTGAGTACTTGGGGCTCACAAGTTGCAGTTAAATCCATTGAGCCACAATTCGATCCCTCTGTGTTATAGTCTCATTGGCAAGATAAATAGGTCAACATGCTTTCCAACATTATATATATATATTTTTCTATATACATATATATATAGGATATATATATTCTATATATATACTCTCTATATATAGAATATATATTATATATATATATATCTTCAATTTGTATTGCCTTACTGACCAATTATCTTGATGATTTTATCATGTATTATTCAGAAATTATCACAAAAATCATAATCCATTCTAAACCTCATTTTCTATTCAAAAATCTTGGGTTAAGTGTCACTTCAAATATTGTGCTCATTTTATTTTTGTTTAGTTAGTTATTTGGGATGGAAAACAGATAGATGGTGGGGGAAGACAGGGTCAGACCCAAGATAACAGATAGAAACTCCATCTGGGTCTTCCATGTGAGTGGAAGGAATTCCAACTACTGGATCCAGCACCTGCATCCTCCCAGAGTACACGGTATTAGAATGCCAGAATTGGGAATGAAGCTGGCACTCAAACCCAGAGGCTTGATTATGGAATGCGGGCATCCTAAAAAAAATCATGTATTTCATGTATCCAGTTTTAAGAGTATAATGAAGAGTATAATGTTGCCTCCGTCCCTCCTTCATTCCCAACCTGGTAAACCAAAACCATTTCACTCTCATTGTATAAAGTGTGTCATTTGCATTCTTAAAATTGAACTTTGAGGGCTCTTCCTACATTCTGGTAAAAAATGTTTGGCTGCTGTATGCTTTGCAAATATTTTTCAGCAATCTCAGCCTGCCTTATTATGCATTTTCTCACCCATGTCCTTTATGGAACAAAAGTTTCTAATTTTGTTCTTTCATTTATCAGTTTATTTGTTTATAAATAATGCTTTTGTAGGGCAAAGAACTTTACATAGCTGAAAGCCATAAAGGTCTTCTTTTGTTATTCTCTTAAAATTTGTTTTAGCTTGGATTTAAGTCTGTAGACCATTTTTAATTAACTTCTGTGTATGGCATAAAGTTAGGGCATAAGTTCATGTATTTGCATATGTATATCCAATCATTGTAGTGACACTTGTTGAAAAGACTAACCTTCCTGCATAATTTGTCTTAGCAGCACTCTCTGATACCTCTGAATGCTTTTCACTATAATAATTTTAGGGATGTTTTAGGCTCACTGCAAATTTGAGAGCAGATACAGAGATTTCTTGTATATTCTTTGCCCTCCTGTGGCATGCATGTGTGTGGCCTGCTATCAGCATCCTCCACCAGTGGCTATACTGACACACATCATTATTACCTAGAATCCAAAATTTAAGTTAAGATTCATGATTGCTGTTCATTTTGTGGCTATAAATTTATGATAGTATATATCCACCATTTTAGTATATATTTCCACTGCTGTTAAATATCCTATGATTTACCTATTCATCTCTCTCTATGACCAACACCTGGAAACCACTAAAATTTTCTTATGTTTATAATTTTGTCTATTCCAGAAACTCACGTAGTTAGAATTTGTATAGGTATGTAAGATTAGTTTTTTCACTTAATATGGATGTAAGTTTCTGCCTTATCTATTTGTGGTTTAATAGTTCATTTCTTCTTTGAACTATGCATTATCCCATTGTCTGGACGTAACATGGTTTATTTATCTACCTCCTGAAGGACATCTTATTTGCTTCTAAGTTTTAGTAATTAAAGATTAAGCTATGAAAAAAAAATCAATGAGCAGGCCTAGAGCGGTAGCCTGGTAGCTAAGGTTTTCTCCTTACATGCACCAGGACACCGTGTAAGCACCAGTTCTAATCCAAGTAGCCCTGCTCCCCATCCAGCTCCCTGCTTGTGAAACGCAGTCAAGGACGTTACAAAGCCTTGGGACCCTGCACCCACATGGGAGACCTGGCCGAAAATCCAGCTGAGTTGGCTTCAGCTCAGCTCTGGCTATTGTGGCCACTTGGAGAGTGAATCATCAGATGGAAGTTCTTCCTCTGTATCTCTCCTCTTCTCTATATTTGACTTTTCAATAAAAATAAATAAGTCTTAAAAATTAAAAACTATCGGGCCCGGCACAGTGGCGCAGTGGTTAAGGTCCTCGCCTTGCACACCAGGGATCCCATATGGGCGCCCCCCGCTTCCCTTCCAGCTCCCTGCCTGTGGCCTGGGAAAGCAGTAGAGGACAGCCCAAAGCTTTGGGACCCTGCACCCGCGTGGGAGACCCGGAAGAGGCTCCTGGCTTCGGACCGGCATAGCATCAACCGTTGTGCTCACTTGGGGAGTGAATCATCGGACGGAAGATCTTCCTCTCTGTCTCTCCTCTCTGTATATATGCCTTTCCAATAAAAAAATAATAAAAAATAAATCTTTTAAAAAAATTAAAAACAGTGATCAGGTTTCCATATGGGCATAAATTTTCAGCTTATTTTGGGTGAAATAGCAAGGAGTATTATTGCTGGATCATATGATAATAATGTACTTAGTTCTACAGGAAATTCTCCAACTCTTTTCCAAAGTGGTGATAGCCATTTTGCATGCTGAAAGTGATGAATGAATGACATTCCTGTTGATCTACATTGCCACCAACACTGTGGTTGTCAGTGTTCTGCATTTTGGTCCTTCTGTTTAGGGGTGCAGTGGCATAGTGGCATCTAACTGATGCTCCAGGTCACATTCCTCTGATAACAACTAATGGGGAGTGTCTTTATATAGGCTTGTTTACTGTTTTTGTGTTTTCTTCGTGAGTTGTTTGTTAGGTTCTTTGTCTCTTTAAAACCTGTTATGTTTATATTTTGTACTGTTTGATCTTACTCAGTTTTGTTTTTCCTTTCTTAGTTTAACCAATTTTCCAAGGACATAGCCCTGTGTTTGCCTAAGTTGGTGGTTAGCTATAATTGGACTAAGTATCACTGTGAGGCTTCCATGTGTCAGTAGATCTCTGTCTAGGTAAGGCAGCATATTCAAAGTTCTTGACGTTTTCAAGCCTGCCTTGTCTTTTACTTCCCTTCCTGTGCACATATGTCCAGCTTCAAGTTTGGCCATTAGTATTTAGGTGACTGCAGTTGTCCATGATCTCTGCTGAGTCTCAGCCAGGAATATGCTTGTCTAAACACTGCCCCATCATTTTTTCACCTCTTTGATGAGCATGTCCACAGATATTATTGCTGCCTGTAGACATGCCCCAAAACTGCTGCCTTCTTTCTCTAACAGAAGCCTGGATTCACCAAGCCAGGGATAAAATGATGCGTGACTCCATGTGAAAAGGGCACAAAGTCAATCTCAGGGCTGGAGAGGTAGTGATATAGGAAGAAGCAGTGTCAGGTGGAGGCCAAGTCAAATGTGCCATGAATGCCAAGCATTATATCTTGACAGCCTTGAGGAACCAAGGAAGAGGGGCTCAACTCTAAAGTCTTCAGGGTGTCATTACTGGTGGTAGCTAATTTTCCTGACTAAAGTAGCTTAACTAATTCTGCCTATATGTAAAGTACCCCTTCCTTCCCACAGGCAAAGATATTTGTTAGCCAGTAGCACCAAGAAGAAAAAGTTGTATCGTATCATAGTGACAATGTAATGGAAACTCCTAGGAAAGCTAGCCTCTGTGATCTTGACATATCACTAAAATCTCTAGAAATGCCAAAAAACTATTTGAGAATCTCATTCAAATTTAGAAAGTATATTGATCATCCCCTGTGGGAAAGATAAGCATCTCTTAATCTTCCAGAAATTTGATTTTCAACCACTATTTACAGTGGTCTTGAAGGCAAACAAGGACTCATCTCAAATGAAAAACCCTCCAAAGAGCTGCCTACCTATAACTCTCTCATTAGTTCTATCTCCACTCTCTGGCCCCTTTGCTGTTTTAGTTCCTGAACAGGCCTGCAAATATACCAAGACCTTGACCACACACCCCATCATGTTTCTTATTTTCTCCAAATACGTCTCTCCCTTCTCTCAAGTATAGTAGTATAACGTGCTTAACTGAAGCCAAGGGTTTACATGCTTCTAGGTAAACTTACTTCAACTTATTTTAATATCTCTTATGTACTATATAAAATAATAATCTACAAATAAGCAAGATTAATTATTGCCTGCATTATTCCATTTTCCTATAAGGATTATAAACAAAGTGTTTTTTTTTTAAATCTAGCAGTTAGTTGGATTCCACAATGAGTGAGAGAAAATCAAATTACAGAGTGGAAAATGTACAAAAAAGAATGTTTGGTGGGGAAGGATCAGATATTAAATGGGAGACTGCAGTGAAGACCATAAGTTATAGGAATCCACACTGAGAACCCAAACTCCTGTTGTGAGATTGGCCACCATTAGCAATCCTTGGGCTTCTGGGAGGGGGATGAAGGAAGTAATTTTCATGAAGTCACAGTTACATTTGTTAGCTGGCATAGGAAAGTGCTGAATGATGAATGCAAAGTGATAGAATGGAGAATATGGTATAATCAGAGAAAGTCAGGGAGCCAGAATAAGGAGAAAGAGGGGTCAAATGGAAAAATATAAGGAGATGCATAAGAATTTAAAGTATGTACTTGGCTGATTCCATTGCCCTCTTTGTGTGAACTTGCGTGGAAAAAACAATCTCCAAAAGGAGCTGGAAGGTGACTCATGACATTGTGGGCTGGAAAGTCAAGGAGAAGAGGCTGGAGAGGACCAGCAGAGTCTGACCAGTAGGACAACTTCAAATCAAGCAATCTGTTCTTTCCATTCCTTCCCCCTCTGTTTTCTTTCCCTTTGAAATAGACTCACAACCAAGCAAAACTTAGAGCTTTTGGCTCTCTCCCCACAGGCCACTTCACAGGTCAACATTCTCCTGGTATAGTTTTTGTTCTTCTTTCCAAAAACACTCCAAATTTAATTGAAGACAGATATGTCCTCTCAGCATCTTACTGAAGGATTCCCAGTTTATACCACTGATATAAATATACCCTCTATTCCAAAAATTAGTCCTGGGTGAATGTGACCTTGTAAAGAATATGCTAAAAATTATGACACCTTCCCACCCCGTGCCACTACCACGTCTCTATTCCCCACCTAGCACATGGGGCATATGCCTGCATGGGCCAACCTAGGCTTAGCAGAACCCTGCCTCATCCCTGGATTCCCTAGTTCAGTTAGCATCATCAGCACTCCAGATGACCATGCCAGAGACCTGTCCCAGTTTGCTCTTCCTTTTCAGCTCTCCTCCCCTATGCTGTCATCAAAATCATCCTGGAAACATGTTTTGAACTTCGTGTCTGTATAGCCTTCTGCCACTCCTAGTTTCTGTCTTCTGCTAGATTTTTGTATACTTTCTTCTACCATGGAGGACTTTGGCTCATTCCTGTCTTTGAACTCCACTAATGAATAAGTGGTCCATTTAACAGCCTGATGGTAGCTTAAGACGAAATACCCACTGCTTTATATGGTACATAAGGACTTTTATAATCTGGCTGTTGACTGCTTCGGTCTTTCTCTGGCCTAATCACATGGATTTTCTCCCTTACATGTACATACTTTCTTTTTGTATTACCCTTTACCTAATAACTTTTTTATTCCACTTCCAAGATCCTAGTTAAACATCCCTTATCTATCAGAGGATTCTTCTTTGAAGCACTCTTCCATGGACTAATTCCACAGACTTTATAATATATTCTGTTTCGAGATCCTGGCACATACAATATCTGATGAGCACTCTGCTGATTTTTAAGTGGCTGCCTTTTGTGTCCTTACATGGAAGGCAGCAGGGAGAAAAAAAGCAAGCTCTGAAAGGACACTGATCCCATTCTTGAGAGTTCATTCCTTATGACCTAATTACCTCCCCAAAGCCTTATCTCCTAATAGTCACCTGAAGGTTAGGATTTCAACCTAGGACTGTCCGTAAGAGTAACATGTATCTAGGAAACCATTACTTCACTCAAAGTCACAAAGATTTACTCCTGTTCCCCTAACAGTTATATGCATTGAGGTATGTGATCTAATTTGAATTCATTTTAGTACATGGTATGAGGAAAGATCTGACTTTCAGATGTTGTAGCACTGTTCTTTGAAGCTTGCTTTCCCTCAATTTTGTTGTCTTAGTGCCATTATAAAAAACATCAAATGAACATAAAAGTAAGAGTTTATTCCTTGACTTTCAGTTATAATCCATTTATGTATGTCTATCCTTATGTTAGTACAATACTGTTTTTATGTTTTTATTGACTGGGTTTTGAAGTCAGGAAACGTGATCCATTTCTGTTCTTTTTCAAGATTGCTTTAGCTATAGTGGGTCATTTGCATTTCTGTGTGACTTTTAAAATCACCTTGCCGAATTCTGCAAAAATACAGCTACAGTTTTGGTAATTATTGCATTGAACTTATGGCTCAATTTAGAAGTATCGCCATATTAACTACACTAAGTCTTCTAGTGTCTGAACATAGTGATCTCCTTTTATTTGGGTATTCTTTACTGTTTTTTGGCGCTATTTTGTAGATTTTAATATGCAAAGTCTGTACATATTTCTGTTAAATTCTCTCATGCATGTTTTATTCTATAGCTACTACTACAAATAAAAGTTTTCTTCATTTTATTTTTGGATTTAAATACTAATTGAATTTTTGTATTTTGATCTTCACTTGGCAAACCTTGCTGAATTCATTTTATTTCACTTTCACTAATTTATTTAATATATCTTTTCCATTTAACTGAAAGGGAGAAGTGAAGAGAATCTTACTTTCACTCTCCAAATATCCATAACCATCAGGGCTGGGACGGGCCAGAGCCTGCAGCCAGGAACTCCATCCGGCTTTCCTATTGGATTAGTAACGAACAAGCACTGAAACCTTCTGCTGCAAATGCCCAGGCTGCGTTAACAGGAAGCTGCCAACAGAAGCAGAGAAGCCAAGACTCGAATCGGCATTTTGAAATAGGATGCATGTGCCCCAAATGACTGCTTATCCATGGCATCATAAGGACCACTCTAAACCTTTTTATCATTTCTAATGTTTTTTTTCGTGGATTCCTAAGGATTTTATGTACCTAAGATCATATCATTTGCAAAAACAGATAGTGTTACTTCTTTTTATTTCATTCTCCTATTTCTTTTCGGGTGTAATGCCCCAGGTTATTAGAAACAATCCAATGCAATTTTAAATTTAAATGGCAAGAACAGATTAATTTGGCTTTTTTTTTCCAGATGTTAACAGGTAAAACATCTGGTATTTGATCATTGGAACAATATTAATTTGTGGATTTTCATTGATAACCTTTATCATGGTAAGGAAGTTTTCTTCTATTCCTTGGTTGTTTAATATTTCGATTGTGTATTGGATTCTGTCAAGTTATTTTTGCATCTACCAAGAAGATCTTATAGTTCCTGCCCTTCCACTTATCAAAATTGTATGATATACTGATTGATTTTCAGATGTTAACGTCACTTTTATCGGATTAATCTTGTTTGGTCGTCCATATTATTATTTTGTATGTTGGTAGATTCTGTTTGTTAGTATTTTGGCCAGAGTTTTTGTATACATATTCAGAAGGAATAGTTACATGTAGTTTAATTTTCTTGTGAAATTTTTCTTATATTTCATAATTTAAAGCATTGATAAATATCTTTTTAGAAGGAGCACAAGGAAGAAACAGAGAGGTTGGCGCTTGAACTGACACTGTGATGCAGGATGAAGTTGACACAGGGATGACTTACTTGGTGCACTGCAATGCTGGCCTCTGATTATAATATCAAGTAGATCTGGCATCATTTAATGGGATTAACAGGGCTTCTCTCTCTCTCTCTTTTTCTCTTTTTCTTTCAACACTTTGTTATCTATTATCAGCAATGTATTATTTCTAATCACAAGTCAATATAATTGTTTTCTTCATGCTCATTTTCCTCCTGATGCTTTCATGATAGTTCTCTTTGTGTTAGTGTCTGTTATTTTGACTGCTATGCTTGAATGGGAATGGATCTACTTAGATATGTAATTAGTATTTTTTATCAAACTTGTAAAGTTTTTTGCCATCATTTATTCAACAATCTTGTGTCTCTCTGCTTCTCCTTCCCTCTTTTTCTGTTACTCCAATTATGTGTATTCCAGTGCTCTTAATTGTGCCTCACATTCTTTGAAATTCTATTCATTTTCTTCATTCTTCTTTTTGTTCTTCAGATTCAGTATATTTTGTCAATCTGTCTTGAAGTTCACTACTCCTTTCAAGATGAAATCAAATCTTGAGACTAGGGTGGGTGGAGGAAGCCCATCTCCTTGATGGCACACTCTTGGAGAACTTTGAGCCATACTAAGTGGACAGGTAGGGATTTGCGTAGATTGTGGTTCAAATACTCTAGAGTCTAATTGTTAATGATGTAGTACTTTTTTTTTTTTTACTAGATAGGCATCCATTTTCTTTATAATCCCAGCATATTTAAATGTTTTTAAAAATAATTTTACCAGTTATTGTTTTGTTTTAGAAGAGTGTTCCATATACAATCTCTCAGTAAACCAGTTTCTGCTGTTAGAAGAGACTTTCCATTGATTCTCTTGAGTTAAGCCTTCTCTTGACCTGTCATTACACACACAGTGAAATCCAGTAGTTGCATTAGAGTGAAAAAATGTTCCTAATCCTTTAAAACCAAAAAGTGATAATATGGTGGGGTCTTTGTAATGGGAAAAGTTGTTTACCAAATATTGTGATTTGTTTGTTTTTGGGAAGTCGGTCTTAGAGAGAAGGAGAGACAGAGAGAATGATTTTCCATCCATCCATAGTTCATTACCCAAGTGGCCACAGCAACCAAAGCTGAGCTGATCTGAAGCCAGGAGCCAGGAGTTTCTTCCAGGTCTCCTATACGAGTGCAAGGTCCCAAGGCTTTGGGCCATCCTCTACTGCTTTCCCAGGCCACAGAGTGCTGGCAAGGAAGTGGAGAAGCCAGGACATGAACTGGAACCCAAATGGAATTCCAGCACATGCAAGGAGAGGACTTTAGCCACTGGACTATCACCCCAAGTCCTGTGATGGGTTTTTAAAATTATTTCATTTTATTTTAAAGCAAAGAGGCAAGATGAAAGATACACAGAAATACACAGACACAGATATTCTATACACTGGCTTACTCCCTGAATGATTAAACAGTCAAAGCTGGGTCAGGCTAAGTTTCCACCATGAGTGTCAGGCACCTAAGTACTGAAGCTTCCTAAGCATTAACAGTAAATTGGGCACAAAGTGAGCCAAACATCAGATAAAGAACTCCTCCATGGGTTGTGAGCATCCCAGATGACAGTGTCACTACTGTACCAGATGCCTACCTTGCTAAACAAATACTTATCAATCGCATATAGATTTGGGAAATTCTTACAACTAAGGATATAAATGTTCTTAGGAAACAATCTTTTATGATATCACTGGCTAACAGAGAAGAAAATGCAACAAGGTGATTATTTTACAACAGAAATCAAGATTTCTGTACAATCAAGATTATACAGACTGTGAGGACAGGAATCGTGCCTAATTTAAGCACAGATCTACTTTCAAAGGGGTGTTCAATGATGCCATACAAGTTGAATATCCTCAGTCTGAAGATCTAGACACTTTAAAAACTTCAGCTTTAGATTTTTGAATAGATGTTGGTCAATACAAATATTCCCAACTCTGAAATAATCTGAACTATGTCTGGTCCCAAAAATTTCAGGTAAGGGATACCCAACTGGTAGTAACCAACTACATCAGTGACAGAATTAGATGAAATTGGGTATGGATCAGTGTCCTGCTTTTACATGTTATCCCAGATTCCCCTTAGATATAAGTGAACTTGTCAGAAACTTCTCTTCCCATATTTAGACTTCTATCATTCCCTATACCATTTCAGTACTCTGTAATGTATACAAAGCTTCTTTTTTTCTAAACTGGTTGCTTTTGGTGCCTTGACACTGGGCCTGATTTGTCCTTGAATTCACTTCAGAGTGTCTTAGTAGTGAGGCTCAGTAAATTTTATTTTAAATGTCTTAAAAGAACAAACAAGACCTGAGTCTATATTTTCCTCATTACTACAAAAGCAATAGACACTGACTATGATGGGATATTGGGCTACATGCATCCAAGTTCAATAGTTGAAAATTCATGCAATATACCTCTTTTAAACCTAAGGTTTTCTGAGAATCACTTTCTGTTCTTCTGTGTGTGTGCATGTGTATGTCTGTGTCTTTTTCCTTACAAACACATAAAACCATCTTAGGGCAGATTCTGCTGGAACAATAACAACCTTCTAAAACTAACTTATGGTGATAGTGGCATATTTAACAAATTTACTATTTTTTTAGCTTTATAATCAAAACGCAACTTATGTCATATGTAAAATATACTGCAATAAAGTTGAAAAACTATCCAGTGCTATGACTGAATGCCAAGTGTGAGCGACCTTTAACAATATTTTATTAGTCTAGGAATTACAGAAAACAAAGTTGAATATGAAAATAAATCCGGAGAATCCAGGACCCACATACCATTTTTCTCATTGAAGATTTTTATGCTGTGGCTGGAATGTGCACAGGTTTATGGAATACATTTTTTTATATAGGGTTGTCCATGACTAGGACAAATAGATGAGTCACACTCTTGGAGCTGTAATCACTTCTTGGTACTGTTGGATATGATCTCCCTTTGTCACTTCCTCTGAAGCCACATTTCCTTTTTGTTGAATCTTAATGTGTATAACATTCGGGCATAAGGTCATTTCTTTTATGTGAGTCATGAATGTTAAAGCCAAGAACAATCTTGAGTTCCTCTAGTTCTTGACTTTCAGAACTCTGCTTCCTAAATCCCGAGGGAGGAATGCAGGCTCTGAGCAGTGCCAGAGGGGCCACTGAAGAGAAGGCGAAAAAGAAACTATGATTAATTCAGTGCTGGAGATGGGTCCTCCCATTAACTACAGAGGTCCTCAAGAACCATGCCTGGATTTTATTCCTCTTTGTGGCTGCAAACAAGTGAGTGTAACTGCTGGGTGCCTAATAGATTCTCAAATCAGGTTTGTCACATAGATAATATTTCTCAAAGGCAAACTACTAAGAATGTTCATATTCCTTATTTTCCTTTTCAAAGGGATATCATTTAGGTAATAAAATATAGAAATTCTGCTCTTTTAAAAAAATTTCTTTGTTTTTATTGGTAAGTCAAATTTACAGAGAGGGAGAGACAGAGAAAAAGATTTTTCTGTATGCTGGTCCTTTCCCCAAGTGATCACAATGGCTAGAGCTGAGCCAATCCAAAGTCAGGACCCAGGAGTCTCCGCCAGATCTCCCACACAGGTGCAGAGTCTTAAGGCCTTGGGCTGTTTTCTACTGCTTTCCCAGGCCACAAAGAGGGAGACAGAAGAGAAGTGGAGAAGCTGGGACATGAAACTGGATCCTGGAAGATGCAAGGCAAGGACTTCAGTCACTACAGTACCATGTCTTGCCCCTTGCTCTTTGGTTTAATAGCACCTACGATTGGATTAATTTATTAAATGCTGAACTCCTTTTCTTTCAAAATTCCTTAACTTAATTCTCCCAATACCATTATATTTCTGTGGCTTATTTATCATAGCATGACATTAAAAGACAATTATTTTGCTAAGAAGAGAACAGAGGTTTCCAGTGTCTGTCCTACATTAAAGTGGATAATAAGATATTAATATGCACGACAACCATTTGAGTCAGCCTCCTCTTTTTCATTCAATAATATTCATACATATTTAAAAGTATCCTAACTCTGCTAACTAGGTCAACAGGATATTACCCAATCTAGATAATGTTTGTCTCAGCTGCCATTTCACAAGGGCAGAGAGAAGTCATATGGCTGGGAATATTCATCTCTTTCTCTCGTTCGTGAAGTCACATTACAGACAGTTGAAGTCATTAAAGTTTGGACCCAGATATAGGCTGAAATATTACCCTTTCCCAGCTGAGAAGCTCAGGCCCAAAGACAGAATAGATGGGTCTATACTCCATGCATTCCTGACCTTTGTTATTTGATTGATTATTACCATATACTCGGTGGCTTATAAATAACAAATGTTTACTTCTCACTGTTCTGGAGAGGAAAGTCTGAGATCCAGGTCCCAGTGTGAATGGATTCTGTTGAGGATTGTCTTCCAGGATATGGACTACTCACTTTCTATAGTCAGCACCCTCACATAACAGAAAGAAATAGCTTGTTCTTTTTTAGCCTCCAACAAGATCACAAAGCCATTCCTCAGAGCACCACTTCATGACTCAGATACCTCTCAAAGGCTCTATCTTCAAATGTCATTAGATTGGGAATTTTGGCTTCATCATAAGAAATGGAGCCAGGGAACCCAAACAGCACACTATAAGCTGAGTTCTGTTTTTACTTTATCACATGTAATCATTCTATCTGTGCAATCAACAATATATGCTGCTATTATTATTCTGTATTATTCTGTAACAGGTTCACTGACTTGCTTAAGAACACATGTCTAATAAGTGGTAGAATCGGACTTCGCATCCAGATCGGTCTAACTTCAAAATATTTTCTGTCTATTTCACCTGAATCCTTTTATGACTATATTTACGTTGCTGTGGGGATCAGAGTAATGCAAGTGTTCGCTGATAGGGGTGAGGTAGGGGTCTTTATCTTCTTGAGTTTACAGGACAAGGCAATGTTCCTCTCCTGCTCTATTTTTGCCTTTTAATCACTTGCCTCAGAACCAAGCCTCCCTCACACCCTTGCTTTCCTGGGCTTCTTTCCATTAGTTTAACTGAGAAAAGTGATTCAGTTTTCCTACCTTCCTTCTTCATATCTTTGCCCCACAATACAAAGCCATAGATAGACCCTCATATTTTTTAAGGATTTCCCTTCAGTTGTGGAGCTAAGTAGCAGCTGAAGGTACCAAGCAGAGTGAAGACTTTGTTCAGTCAGGGTTGGTTCTTCCTCAGAGACTTCTGGCTGGGTACTCTCAGGCCCATCTTCACTTAAGTCTAGGAAGCTTCCTTTCTGAAGACTAGGGAAGAATGATAAAGCCTGTTTTCATCCATGAACTTTGTTGATATTGGAGTCTCCCATATCATATGCACTCTGATACTATTTACGGAGCCACACATGGTACCAGTGAAGCTCTTCATAAGTATTTTCTTGCATAGTCTATGAAAAAGCTCTATTACTCTCTCCATTTTAAAGATAAGAAATTGCTGTAGGCAGAAATTAAATAATCTACCTATAAGCATACAGGTAGTAAAGTGTTATTTGGAATCAAACCTGGACAATTTGTCTAAAAAAAATCTGAGGTTCTAAACAATACTGTCGAAAAATGTTATATTACCTAGTGTAAGTTAGATTGTCCATTGGTAACCATAGTTTAACTGCATATTAGGTCTCTAAAGATCTATACAAAGGGTTTGTTTTTGTTAAGACTTTCTTTCTCATAGCTTAGTAAGGAGTTCCAAGAAAGCTATCTTTATAGGAGAAAGGAATGAGGACTGCTGTTTGCCTAGTTACCTTGATCAAGGAAGACAACTACATTTGAAAATCTTGGCTTAGTTGATTTATTTTAGGAAACCTGAATTATTCATTTGAAATGTCTACACTGATTACATTGACCAGAGAAATAACTGCCAAAAACAGCCTCCCATTTGTGCTGGCTGTGAATCAGACTGGTCTCAGTGGATAAGTAGCTTTCCAAGAGGCCAGGCCTAATACAGATGTCCATGTAAGGAGGATAGAGAGGGAGTGCCTTTGTCCCCAAGAAACACAGTATTCTGAATGCCCTGGAAGTCTCTTCTGGTCAGAATTTCTTCTTACCAAGCATATAACCTGTCTCTTATTTAAGAGCACAACTTTGCAACAACATCACAATGAGAATTTATCTAGACTCTGAGATACTCCTCTGTGCTTGGGCAGCTCACTACCTACCCCAGCTACTTATTCCAGATATCAGCTCATACTTCCCATTCTTTTTCTGTTGACCCTGAGAAGAAGTCATCAGCAAGGTTTTGAAAGCACAAGAGAGGGTCCTAGAAATGACACAGAGAAGTTGGGAAGCAAAGCAAGGCCTAAGGTTTTGTTTGTTGTTTACTGTGTGGTAGGGTTGACAAGGATGTGACAAAGCCAAATTTATTCTATATGAAGTATACTTGGATGGCTATGTGGAATATGAATTAAAGAGCAGAGAGCACTGCTAGAGAGTACTCTAGTAACGACAATGCCATACTTTGGATTTGTGTCCCTAAATAGAGCTATAGGTTTTCTCATACTACTAATATGGAAATCTGGAAATATAAAGACTTAAAATTGATAGGATCTGTAATTAATAGACTTTTGCAGTTGAAGAAAGGAGAGGAATGTAACATCACTTCTAGGCTTTCTGTATGCTCGAACTTGTGACTGGTAGAACCACCAAAGTAGCAAAAGACAAAATTATGGGGAAAGTGTTAAATTCAAGTATGATGTCCCACATCTGGAAATGTCTGGAATGCATGTGTGTATAAGGGGTTTCAGGCGTGTCAGGAAGGACTTCCGGTAATAGTCGGTGTTGAAAATCCGGTGGAATTGGCCTAGTACTTCTCCTCACTGTCACCACTGACTGGAGCCTGGTAGCATCCCTCAGTGTCTAGATGAAGAAATAGCCAGGGACTAAAGTGGAGCTTTACAGGTGGTGGGCAGTGACTGAGTTTCTATTGGCAGGAAGTAACCATGGTGAGCTCTGACTCCATTGGCGTGTGAAAATCTGGGTCGTGGAGGTGGCATTCTAAGCTAAGACAACAACAACCATACATGGGGAGGAAACAACACTGCTGCGCTTCCTGCCCTGTCAGGACTTTTATAGAACTTGAGCACAGCACTAAGTGGAGATAGTGGACCAGGGCTGGACCAGGCTGGATGCTGGAGGGATCCAATAGAATTCTTCTGGAAGCAGATAGAAGCTAGAAACTTTGCATCTTCTGAAAGTGTATCAGGTGCTGATAATGATGTGCACATATTATCCCACTTGAACTCCAAATATAATTGAGGTAGTAGTATCATACACTAAAAACAGGAGAATAAGGTTTCCAGAAAGGCAATCTCTAAATGTCATCCAGTTGCTGAATACTTTCATTACTCAGACATGTTTAACGCCAAACCTTATGATGTGTGTTTCAATGCTTATCTAACAGTCAGCCAGGAAATTCAAAGCTAAAAATTTTTAGTTGACTGGTATACTGTTATCTTAGAACAAGATGTTACAACCTTAAGTTCAAGAATGTATTGACCAAAATGCTAATATTCTTCAACCCTAGATATTAGATGGTAGTATATATGCATACATGTGTGCATTTGAGAGGGAAGAATTCATAGTTCTACCACATTTCCATTGGTGGCTACGACCTGAAATAAATAAAAGATCTATCTCACACCCTACTGAGCTTCCTCATATCCTTCTGTGTCCATACATGTGGTGGATGTTTGCCAATGATGTAATGGAAAGACTTTGAAACTGAAGGAGTACTTGACACTGAACCCAGCCCTGTCACAAACTAGCCTCCTGCAGGTCTTTTCCTTACACTGCATCTTACCGGTCAGCAGTCAGGGAGTCCACATGTGACCTCTAGGACAGTGTCCGTCAGTTGGATTCAGTGCAGGTGTCAAGGACTCAGTATGCTCAATATGGCAGTGTACACAATTGACAGGAGCTGAGACTGGAGGTGGCAGCGGGGAGGCAGATACCTACTGGCAAGACTCAGAGAGGGTCTTCTTGCCTGACCACTACAAGGCATGAATAATTTTCGCAGATTCCAAATCCGTAGGTGGACATCTTTTGGAGGTTATATCCTCCAACCTTCCAGCCAATAGAAGACAGAAGGCAAAACCTCATGGTGCTGAGTCCCTTTATCTGTGTCTTAATTCCAGTGTGGCCCCAACTGGAATGTGCTTTCTCCCTCCTGCAATGTCAAAATGCCTGGGCTCTCAAGTGACTGAATCAGAACTAAATTTTTAATGCATGGAATGTGCCTTCCCAGGATCTTTGATCTGAAACTTCTTAAAACATCTTAAAAGCCCTTCAGAAACTGGTTTGTGTTTCATTACAATCACTTAAAATAGATTTATTTTAGCAAAACATCCTGTCAGGAACGCTGAAGGCAAGATGAATCACCTCCAGTGATTAGGACAGGACTGCTTCCCTACATTAGGCTCCCAGCGTCTCTAGACAGCCCCCACTGTGTGCTGAGGGGCACAGCTGTCATGCTGCCCCTCCACTCTTCAAGCAGAAGAGGTGGCAAGGATTTTTAGAGTTTAGGGAACTGTACCAAGAATAGCCCACAAAGGTAATAAATGTGATTGAGGTTCTGTAACAAGCCAGGCGCTCATCTTGATTTCTCATGTATGGAGTCTTATGGAATCTTTCAGATAGCCATGGGAGGTGGCTTCAACTGTACTTATTAGGAAACTGAGGTTCAGAGTTCTGTGTTATTTTACCAAAGTCGCAGTTCTAGGGCCTGGCACTGTACGCAATGGGCTAGACCATGACTTGATGCCAGGACCCTAAATCAGAGCACTGTCTCAAGGCTTTGTCACTGCATTTATGATTCAGCTCTCTGTGAATGTACCTGGGAAGATGAAGAAGATAGCCTAGATGCCTAGGCCTCTGCTACCTACATTGGAGACCAGGACGGAGTTCCTAGCTCAACCCTGGCCATTGCAACAATCTGGAGAGTGAACCAGCAGATAAAAGATCTCTGTTTCTGTCTCGCACTCTTTCCCTGCCATTTCCTTCTCCCTCCTTCTCTCCCTTTCTTTGTATCTCTCTTCTCCCATCATCTTCCTTCTGTCTCTACCACCCTGCATTTCAAATAAATAAATCATAGAAACAGCTATAAGATGAAAACCCATGGATAATTTTTTAAAAACTCTGCTTTGGGCATCCATTGCTTCCACAGACATTAGCCACTTTTTGTTTTGTTTTGTTTTGTAAAACGAGATAATAACAAAATATCAGTAAAATTATATTACTATAAATTTATATAAAATATATGCCAGTTGAAATAATTTACAAATGAATAAGGGAAAATTAAAATTACTTGAAATCCTACCATCTAGAAAACTGTTAATATTATACTTTGAATGATTCCATTTATTAATTGCTACTTTGAGACATTCTGATACTTTATTAACTTATCATTGTAACTTTCCAAACTCTGTCATCATCAGCTTTAAATAGGGGAAAGAAAAACTATGATGTGCTTCTTTCTTCCACTGCCAAATGGAGAAAACGAAGTAGGTTCCTATAAAACCCTAACATAATTAGGAGTTGAAGCAGGAATCGGAGTGGATCAGAAGTTTCAATCCATGGAATTAGCTGGGAAGCCTGAGGATAACCAGTTTGGTGGAAGAGTTGCTGTCCAGTGTGCTCAGAAAACAAGGGTGAGGATCACTGAGAAGAGGTTTTTTTTGTAAGCTGATAAGTACAATGCAGATAAACGGGAAAAACAGCAATGGAAAGACAGCAAGAAGCAGTGTCTCCACAACACTGAGTGTAAGGGTAGGATAACCGTGTTTCGCCTTGCCTAAGGTAGTCCCTATGTATGTCTAGCAAGGCAAAGATACATATGCAGAATCATCAGCAATGGCATGCATTGTCTTTTTTCCCAACAATGCCCTGATTTGGCTGATGGGTTTTACGGCCACCTGAGAAAATGGTCAGCTATGATTAGGCAGTTGCCTAAGCAGAGGATGAGGCAACATAGCAGTAAAGGTATTTCTCTGTAGAGTGCAGCTGTGAGTGGGCTGGCAGGCAACTAGAGCTTTAGAAGGCGTCGAAGAGGGCATTTCTGGGTCTATAGACTAAAGGAGGGCAGGTTTGGAAATAAAATTTGTAGGCAGATAACTCTGAAAGGAATTAGGAAACTCATAGATTAGTTTCATAATCTTTTAATTCTTCTTTCTGCCTCCATTTCTCCACTTTCACCTCATTCTAGCTTATCTTTAACAAGCTTCAGAGAGAGATTTTAGAGCCCAAATATGATATTCAGTGATCAATTCTTCATTTTTTTCTGGAGGATAAAAACCTGAACCTCTTTACAGATGATGTAATGATCTTCATGATATTGTCCCCTCAGTTTCCTTCACCTTTGAATCCATATGAATAAATATTTTTGAAATATTTTTATTACTTATTGAAAAGGCAGAATCTACAGAGAGAAGTAGAGACAGAAAGATCTGTCCACTGGTCCACTCCCCCAAGTGGCCACAAAGGCCGTAGCTGAACTGGTCCAAAGCCAGGAGCTAGGAGCTTCTTCGAAGTTTCCCTTGTGGGTTCAGGGTCCCAAGGCTTTGCACCATCATCTGCTGCTTTCCCAGGCTGCCAGTAGGGAGCTGGATGGGAAGTGAAGCACCCAGGACATGAGCCGGCACCCATATGCGATCCTGGCATATGCAAGGCAAGGATTTAGCCACTGAGCCTTCTCACCAGGCCTCATATGAATAAAATTATGATTCAGGAATAATGCAGTTTACCTTTATTGAACATTTACAATTACATCACTATTCCAATCAGACATGCTGATGCCTTAATTTTAACAAGCCCATGGAACAGGTGCTTCTCTTAGATCCTATATTTTTCAAAATGATAGATTGAGCACAGGAATGTGATCTATTAAGTAGTAGAGCTGGAACTGGAAGCCAAAGAAGTTTATCTCCAAACCTATACTATCACCCCAGGTCTGAAATATGGCTTGTACTTCCTGTTGTTCCTGATGCCTAGAATGCCCTCTATTACCAATCTGCTCAGATAACTAATAATATAATATTCAGAAGACATTTCTAGCCAGCCTTCTAGAAATATAGTATTCTTAACTGTCAGGATTCCTTCCCACTCCCTTTTACAAGCATTTCTTCAGTTTTTTTTCAACTCTGGGCTATATACATGGAAATAGAGACAATGGATGGAGTGGTACAAAACAAGGAGAAGCACTTTTTCTTAAGAGTCCTTTATTGAGAGAGAGAGAAAGAGAGGTTTTAAATATTTTTAACACTGTCTAATGTATAAGCCAAACAATAATATACAGAAGAGGCCAAGAGGGAGTGGGCAAGGTAGTCAGCGATGACTTACATCTTTAAGGATGACAGAATAATCAAGATTTTGAATTATAAAGAACCTGAAGTTTGAAGTCGTACGCTTCCAAATCACGAAACTGAGACTCGGAAAGAGGAAGGTCTCCCAGCTGGAAAGTGGTGGGACTGAGTGCCCTAGTTCCCAGCAATGTGCTCTGTTCTGCCTCTTGATGTAACCAATTAGGACATGGGGAGTTGCTAGAAAGGGCAAGAAACTTGCAGTGGAGTAGCAATCATGGAGAAGCAAACAAGCTCAGAAGAACCAGGGATAGACAAAGCATATGGTATGGAGAGTTCACTGAGGGAGCTCAGAGAAGTGTTTTTGTCTGTGGGAGAGAACCTATAACCTTTTGAAATCGGAAAGTTGCCTGGATATTTTGAAGCTAACTACCTTTTAACTGTGTAAAATAAAAAGCTCCCCAAACAGTGTCTGTTCTTTCATTATTTTCTGGATCATCAAGATTCTCGGTGACCTTTACAGAAGCTCTCGCCTCTGCCACAACCAGCTTCTCATTATAATTCCTGGACGTTGCTCAGGGTTGCTAAGTGCTCTGTAATGAACTCAAAGCAAGTGAAGAAAAAGACCAAGCCTGTCACAGTCACATTCTACGAAGGTTTCCTGGGCATCTCCATGTCACCAACAAGCAAGTCACATCACTCGCATGCCATCCTTCAACATTCATTTGTTGGTTTTTTGCTTTGTTTGTTTGTTTGTTGTGGTTTTTTTTTTTTTTTCTGCTGCTAGGCTTAGTTTTTCCAAGTCAGTCAAAGGGCCTCTTAGGTCTTCACTCAGATTTGCTCTGACACTGAGGACAAAGCTGAAACTAGCAGAGCAAAAGGGCTAGTGAAATTTCAGACAGATCAGAAGAGTTGCTGCTGATGGGTTAAGATGGTACTTCCTCAGAGGCACCAGAAATCACAACAGTCCTCTTTGAGAACAGGCCTATTTTCTAGAGCTCTAGGCTTGTATTATCCTACAAGTAGAACCCACAGCTGTCTTTTTCCCTTTGGTAAGAATGACATGCTCTCATGATAAGTGCCTGCCATGGTGCCTAATACCTAAGAAACTTTTAATAAATTTTAATAACTTCTTCTTTTCCTCTTTTTTTGCTTTTCCCCATCTCTGCCTCTCTCACATGTTCCTAATCCCTCCTCCTCTTTTTCCTGTACCTAGCAACTCCTTGAGAGAGTAAGCAGTTAAAATGATGATCCAACGCATTGCTATCTCTACCATTCTTAGGGTTTAGGGGGAAAAAATCAAGAAAACTTTGTACTGTTAATAACCTCTATATTGGGGTCATGAGAGGAGGCTAAGTAACCTTTAAAGATCATCTAGTATCTCTTTACACAATTAACGTCCGTTTTAATGTGAAATTTTATTTTTGTAATAATTCAGTCATGTGTTGAATATCACTTTTAATTTCATGTTTCTGATGTACAGTCTGCGTGTACGAATAGTTTTGTGATTTTTTTTTTTAGACTAAATATCCTCTGTTTCTTTTTCGCAAGCTATTCATCATGGGAAATGCATATTTCAAGCCCATGACTTGCATCTAAACCTTAGCATTGCCTAAAGTATTTTCATCTTTCTTAAATTACCATGACAGTTAGTATGTAGTACAAAATAAAAGGCAATTCTCATCATTGTGTTTTCAAATCTTTGAGTTTTATCTGCCACTTCTCATTTTCACCAGGTCTACTATGCTGGCTAAATCACTCACTACTCAAAGGAAAATATGTAATTTATGTGTATATTGTGCACATTTGTACAAGTGTCCTTATACCTTTGTTTACTCAGGCAACAATTCTAAGAACTTTAACAATCCAGATCAAATGTCCTTATCACATGAAGTCTGCAATCATTGCTCAGGCAGCTTTAATTCCTCCTTCCTCTTTGATTTCATTTCTTAAGTGCCTTTTGTTTCCCACGAATTCATTGTTCTGTGTCTGGCGTACCATCCTGGCACCTTCTGTTTCCCTGGTAGATTGTGAACTAATTGTGGGCAAAGGCTGGATCTGATTCATCACTTTGCCCTCAGTTCTCATTTCAGGGCTTTACATAGCTGCCGTTGTGGTGGAATGGCATATTAGGAATTAGCACTCATCCACTGAGCCTGCTCTGGGCCAGCCCTGAGAGACATGTGTATGTCGTCTTATTTCATTCAGGCCACTCAGTCTTGTGTTCTGCACAAAACACTATCCCCCACATATGCCCATCAGAACTTTGATGTCATGAGGGTACCTTCCATCAATAGTTCAATTCTTGAGGGCCTGTTTTCTGACTGCATCACAGGACATATGTGGTACCCATCACTTTAGTCTTCCTACTACTTGGATTTGCTCAGCCCACATCACTGCCCCAGACACTAGATAATAAGAATTTTGCCAGGAAAACTATTCTTTCATTTGAAAGAATTCCATCGTGAATGAGAGAGGTAGCCTGAATGGAAGACACTGTAGAAACAATGCTGGTTTCTTGATTTTTCTACCTGTTGGCACATATTTTAAATAACAGCAAGAGGGATTCTAACTATGCAGAAACTCCAGAACTTTATGAAATTAAGTGAAAAGCCAAAGTTCTTTAGGGATCTGCAGAGATGGATGTCTGTTACATCTGGCTCCCAGAGCCTTGTAGGCAACCAGGTGACACATTCTGTTTGGGCTGTCATAATTGATGGGCAAGAAATTTTGGACAGGCAAGAAAGGGGTGATTCCCAGTGAATACTACCATAACACTCAGCAGTACTAGTAGCTAAATATGGGCAGGGTTCTCAGGGCAAAAGGAAGCAGTTAAAAGAACAGATGTATCTACCCTCCAGTCTAGTGCAGGAGGCAAAACTCACACATGAGTAAGTATGACAAAAGGCTGGAAGGGTGCAGGAAGAAAGTCATTAGTATGTGCTTGCAATTCAGGGAGGGAGAGTTGCTCCTGACTGAACTTAAGGGTTGTCTGCAGATACAATCATGTAAAAGCTCTTACTACAATGCTTAAAGGATAGTAGGTAGCCAGTATTCATACAATCTCTTATTTTATTAAGTCTTCAAACTTTTCATGTTTCATTGACTCATTCTTTGTGTTTTTTTTTCTTCCCCCTATTTTAGGCTGTAGGTTAAGGTATTTGCTTTTTTCCATTCAGAAACATGCAGAAACTGGCCTTGTTTCACTGAATTATGAATTCAGGCCAAGGCTGAGCTGAGGAGATGGGTGCTAATCCAGCCAACCCATTGCTTCCTTGTTCTGTGCAAATTGTACAAACCTTTTCCCTGCACCCAGCTATGCATGCTACAAAAGCCTATTTTTGTTTTTAAAATCCTGCTTCCTGACTAGAGTGGGAGTTAAACTTTATATTTCTTCGATGTTCAATACCAGATGGCTTATGGGAACCCTGGAAGAGTGGTTTCAAATAAGCATTTTAATATAGAATAAAGGTCAACGTGCTGGAATTTGAAACCATTAATCCTTTTGCTCTTAAGGAAGACTGTACTTTAACAAAATAAATAACAGATTAAATAATAAGAGTTCTTGAAATTCCAATGAGAAAAATTACACATTACATTGTTGAGAGCTGACACCAATGAGGCCTTAATGTTCTCTCCCTCATTCTCCTATTTTAAGTTGCCAAGATTTAGAAGGTAAAGAATTATTGTTCTTTTAATTTTCTATTGTTTTGAAAATGGAGAGAATGTTTGCGTCTCTGAAGGTTAAGGGATCAATTATATTGGAAAATAAGCCCTTAGTTTTATAGGTGGAATAAGTATATCATCCTAGCTTGGGGGAAAGAAATTCCATACTAATTATTTCAATTTTCAGTGAGCAAGGCCCCAGAAGGAACAGAGAAGGTCAGACATCAAAGTGGGCCAATGAACTGTCTAAAGTTGTCACCTTAGGTGACCACTCAAAACTTAGATTAAATGCTACCACCATTGAAAAGCCTCGTTCTTTCTCGGTGAATATGTACAATCCATTGCTTCTGGATTACAGAGAAGTCTGCTTATACATCTGGATTTTTTTCCCCTAATCTTTACAATGCTTGTCATAACTTCCCCAATTATACATAGGGCTTGAGTTTCTTGGAGATGAAAAGAAGTATCACTATTGCACTTCATTTGTGTGCCAAATATTTTTACTAAGCACTTGAATTCCAATGTTTAGTGCGATCTTGACCACAGCTTTCTAGGGTAGAAATGGTTATCCCAGATGAAGAAATGGAAATTAAGACAGCTAACTAATCTGCCCCCAAGTCCCAATGATAGGATAGTGATAAAACCAAATTATTTCTGTATATACCAAGAAAAACAGTGTGAATGTTCTTATATATCATACCCCAGAGATTTGAATTTATTGTGAAGACAATAGACATCCAGAATCTATTAAAGTGAAAGAGTTAATATGATAAAATTTAAAGTTAAGCACCTTCTTTGTGGCAAGAAAACCTGGTATGAGAGACTGTTAGAGCAATCTTGGCTAGGCATGTAAGAAGCATCACATTATAATGATGATGTTAGATAGATATTCAGTAGTTAGAATGGACAGGGCTTGATGACTACTGCTTTGTGAAAAGAGGATTAAATTTGGAATCAGAGAGGGCTTATTTGTTGTTTGGAAGCCTAAGAATGTTATGATGCCACCTACAGTATTAGCCAGCACATGTCACTGCAAAGATGCTTATTAAAAGGATCTTTCCACCAAAACTAGACCAGTCACAAAGTTATAATCAGAGCCAGCCCTGTGGTATAGTAGGCTAAGCCTCTGCCTGCAGCATCAACATCTCATATAGATGCTGGTTTGAGTCTTGGCAGTTCCATTTCCAATCCAGCTCCCAACTAATGGCTTAAGAAAAAAGTGGACAATGTTTCAAGTCCTTGAGACCCTGTACCCAGCTCCTGACTTTTCACAGGTCAAGCTCCAAGAGTCATTCCCATCTGGGGAGTAAACAAGCAGATGGAAGAAAATCCAGTCCTCTCCTCTCCTCTCCTCTCCTCTCCTCTCCTCTCCTCTCCTCTCCTCTCCTCTGCTCTCCCTTTTTCTCTCCTCTCCTCTCTTTTTTCTCTCCTCTCCTTTCCTCTCTTTCTAATGCTTACTTTCAAATAAAAAATAATAAATCTTTTTTTAAAATGTTCCTACCCAGCCCCAGAGTGGTTATAATCTCCAACACTTGCACTCAAATCTTCCCATCTGGTACTGAGCAGGACATAGCATTTGACACATGAAACCATGTAAGGAATTTTAAAATAAAGTTGAAGAGTCTGGGATACAAAGGATGAATAGAACTAGACATACAGCAAGAAAGAGCAGTGTTCCTGACAAGAACACCAAGTACTGATACTGAAGCAAGAGAGTCTATTTCTGGGAATAGGAAGAAACCATATATGGCTAAAATAAAATGCACCCTGGTGATGTCGCAAAGAGGCATTCAGAGTCTAGATAATAGGGAACTTGTATATGACATTAGAGTTGATCCAAAATAACCTGTGGAAATTCATTGAAAGAATTAGAGCACAGTGTATTAATTACAATTGAGCTTTTCTCTAAAAGCTTCATAGAATATGGATTGGATTGAGATAAGATGCCTTTCAGGGACAAGTGAAAGTGTCAGGGACAAAACAGGATGCAGGATTTCTGCCTTCTTAGCTGGTGATTTTTCCATGCTGTGCAGCATTTTCTAATGTGCTTTGATGGAGGCGTATCATGCCAAATGCATTCTCTTCACTTCTGAACATTTGCAGTGCTTACCCTTTGAGCTGCATCCCCATCATTAAGTGGATGTCCTGTTCCTCTGACCAAGAATGTAATTACCGAAGGAGAAATCAGATTAAAATTGAGTTTCTTTAATGGGCCATTTGTTTGGAAGGGAGCCTGAAGGTATTTCTGAGGACTTTAATCAAAGGGGGAAAAAGCCGATAGAAGTTCTGTGATGATGATGATTATTAGGGCAATTGAACTCCAGGCACAGTCGGTTTCAACATCAGTGAGTCATCTCTCTTGCTTTGCTGATGTCCTTAATTGGATGAGATTTGTTTTTCTATGTAGTCTAGACTCTCAGGAATGGAGGGGACCTTAAAGGTCATCTAGTTCAAGCACATAGCAAAGATTGAGCCCTAGCGATAGCGCTTTTTACCAGTGGGTCATCCAATCCCTGCTGCCGCACCTGAGCTGACAGGGAACTCATTACCTTTAAAGATATCCTCACCATAGCAAACAACACAGAAAGCAAATTCCTTCTTTTATGACAGTTTATCTTAGAATCTCAATCATGAATGTGTTCTTTCTATGCTTCTGGAGGCACGCTGGACTTAATATCACCTTCTGCCCCCCTGGGCAAGCCATGGAAACATCTTCAAGCAACTTCCATATTCTTAGCAATCATCTCAAACCTGTGTCCCTGCATATGAGTAATGCTCACAAAGATACAACAGCTCAGTGACTTAAAGAACAATGACATTTACTCTTTCACAAAATGATTCTGCATGGGACAGCTCACTCTTTTTTCTCTGTTTATTTAGGAATCCCCTTTCCTTACAGTGCCATGATGCTTCATCCCCTATGGGCATTTTATTATCTGTACAATCCAGTTCAGGTCCCATCAGGTCCCACCTTGTAGGAAAAGGAAAATGGGAAAAAAGAATGAAAGCCCCCTTGCCTTATAGCTTTGGCAGGAAGTGATTCACATCACACTTGGAGTTCAGTGCAATGGGGATATTTACAGTAAAGAGGGAAAGAGATTTATTCACCAGCCTCCACTATAACCTATCAGATCAGATGGGCTCTCATTTTCTACTGCTATTCTCTCTTTGTCTCCTCCTGTGAAGTATTTCAAATGTGAGTGTAGCAAAAAAACACATAGCACGTAAATGCAGATATTTCATACTTATTGACTGAACTCTTTACAACTCATTTCACATCTTTTGTTTAAAGACTTAGTTATTTTTGCTTGAAAGTCAGGGTTGCAGAGAGAGAGAAGAGACAGACAGATGAGAGAGCTTTCATTCAATGGTTCACCACCCAAATGTCCACAACATCCAGAGCTCAGCTGGTTCAAATCCAAGATCCAGGAGCCAGGAGCCAGGAGCCAGGAGCCAGGAACCAGGAGCTTCTTGCAGGTTTCCCATGTGGCTGCTTTTAAGGTAGAGAACAGGCTGGAGTTACTGGCTCCTGGCCTCTGACATTAGTCTGGCTTCATCATGGCATTTGGGGGCAGCAGGCCAATATAAAATTGTGCTTGCTCTCTGTATGTGTATGTGTATGTCTACTATTGCTGTCACCGTGTCACTCTGCTTTTCCAATCTTTCCAAAAAATGAAGGGAAAAAGAAAAATAATCTTTCTTGGCTTCACACATCTTTATATCCCATATCTTGCCCTTGCTTTATAGCACAGCTTAGCTAAATTATCTACGCTCATTTTTTCCATTCTTCCCCATGTATTGTTTCAGTTCATAGTGGTTTGTTTTTATTCCAACATTGTTGAGAAACAGTTTTGATTGAAATGTCTGTATGTCAACATCCTGCCAGTTCTGTTTCATTGTCTTTTTTTCATGTTGCTGAATTTTCAAAAGGCACTTTATAAAGCTAAATCAAAACCCATTTTTAAAATTATTTATTTATTTATATTAAAGTCATAATTATAGTGAGACAGAGAAAGAGAGAGAGAAATCCTATCCACCACTTCAGTGCTTCACCCCTCAGGTGGCTGCAATAGCCAGGTTGGGGCTGGGCTGAAGCCAGAGGCCAGGAACTTCTTCCCTGACTTCCCACACAGGTTCAGGGGTACACGCACTTTGTACCTCTGCTGCTTTCCCAGGCCAATGTCAGGGAGCGGCCAGGAATTGAACCAGTGCCCATATGGGCTGCTAGCATCATAGGTGGTGGTTTTACCTGCTATACCACATGTGCTGGCCCCCAAAACCTTCTTCTTAAAAAGACTTTCTTATACTTTTTAGTTACCATACTCCTTTGGTCATTGTAGTTCTTCTCCTCTTCCTCTACCTGCTCTCCCTTAACCTATTCCCTTCTCTTTTCCTCTTCCCCACTCTTCTCTTCTGCCCACTGTTCTCCTTCTCTTCTGCAGTCAGTCCTTGTCAGGATGCCCTAATGGCTCCTTACCATCACACATTAAACCTTGGAGTTTCCCAATCATCCCATCTTCTCTTCTGTTTTGCCTTTTTAAGCTATATTTACTCTCTACTTAATGCAACTATCATGTCAACTATATACTAATGAGTTTCTGCATTTACATTTTCAACCTTCCTTTAAACCCTCAACTAGTACAGCCAAACAACGTAAATAGCATCTGGAATGTCTTAGCATTCGAAAATGAATGCATCCAAAACAGAAACCCAGGCTTTCTCTGTGATAGTAAAAGACCTTGGATTAAAAAAAAAAAAACACCTGGGATATCATAAATTTCTCTTTTCTTAATCTCACATCTAATCCATTAATAGGTCTTGCCAGGTCTGTCTCTAATACACTTACTAATTCTATCACTTTCTTTCCCATCCTCTGCTATAACCCTAGTCTAAGTAACCATCATACTTGTGTAGATGCCAAAAACAGCTGTAGTCCCCTTGTTTCATACCCTCAGAGTCTGCTTTCCCCTTGGCATCCAGGTCATGTAACTGCCTGTTTCAAGCCTTTCCGGTGCTTTCATTCTAACTCATATAAACTCTAGGGACCCTGCATGGCCTGCAAGACTGTAAGACCTGGCTCCTGCCATTGAGGGAGCTGGGATGGTACAGTCAAAGATCCAAAGTCATGAATGCTGATGAGGAGTCAGAAAATGAGCAGAAAGGTGAGTTAGGATCAAGAGTTAAGCATGTCCAAACATTTAGACCATCCTGTGGTCAGTGTGATCCAAAGGATTTACAGATCTCTGGTGAGGCCTAATGAAAAGTAGCCAAAATCTGCCTTTTGGCCTCAATCCCCATATTTGCCCAACAGGGGGTGGAACAAATTATTTCTAAGAATTTCCTTCATCAATGCACTAAAAGACAGGAGCTCTGCCTTCAAGCTAAATTTCCCCCAGAACATTCATTTATGTGCTGACTTCTTAGGCTAGGGATAATGAAATGTTGATGGTGGCTGAGCTCCTCTTCTGCACCTGTGGTCTTGTGCCTGGTAGTGTCTCCGTGAGTTACGAAGTTATGTACATAGAATTCCTCTCTCACTCATGTCACACTTTACTGAAAGGTGGGAGATTTCTTAGTTTGACAACAAAGGATCATGTAGTATCTTTTGTCCTAGCCATAGGCTCTGGTATTGATCAGAGATTGGTAAGAAAGCTAGAATATTTGCTCAGTCAAAAATTGTCTCTTTTTTTTTTCATGCATTCAATTGTTATGGAACTCATCCTGTCATCCTTGAAATACTGTTATTAGCAGTGGGGAAACCTCAGGCCTTCCCCACATGAAGCACATGATAGAGAAAGCAGATACAATCACCACCCTCAGGGAGCCTCCTTTTTCCTTAAGGAATTAGGAACTTAAATGGAGAATTAAATACCAATTTTTTCATTAGTCAACGTAGTGTAAATAATATTCCTTTATCCCTTAAACCTTATAAAATGAACAGGGAGGAAAAATACAGTTCTCAAGTAGTTCATAGAATATATTTTAAATGATACAGGTAAGCTCCATTTTAGGATTTAGTAATGTAGAATTTAGAAGAGGTACAATTGTTGTCTCCCAGGATAGAGAATTAAGGGGGTAAGTCAGGATAGGCTTTATAGCAAAGTAGAGTTCTTTTGTTGTTAAATCTAAAATAAGCAGACCTGTACACAAAGCTGTCTTGACGCGTTATGGGGAAATTGAGGCAAGAGAAGCAAAGCAAGGCAATCCTACCAATTCCCAGCAGGACCAAAACCCAGATGCAGGAAATACCCTGATGCTTTCCTGCAGCCAAGACACCTGAACTCACTTACTAGCTCTAGCAGCTTTTCTGTAGATTCCTGGAAGACTTGTTTCATGGTCTAGAATAGGCCTGTTGTAACAAGAGTTCCATATGCAGTTGAAAAAAATATAGATCCCTCTGTTGTTGTGTATGAATGTTCCAGAAATGTCAATTAAATCACATTGGCTAATAATGTTCCTTGAATCTTATATATCCCTTATTATTTTAATATAGTAAATCATTGAGGTCAGAGTACTGAAATCTCTAATTATTACAGTAAATTTGTCCAGTTTTGTCAGTTTTTGCTTCATGCGTCAAGTGCTGGTGTTAGATAATACGAACATCTAGGATTTTTGTGTCTTCTTAATTAATTTGCCCTTTTATCATCACAAATCATTTTTATCTAGGTAGTATTCTTTCCTCTGAAAATTAATGAGTAAGATATTAATATAGCCATGTGAACTTTCACAATTTGTGTTAAGATGTCATATTTTTTCATATTTTTTTCTTTTAACTCATTTGTGTCTATGTTTTTAGGGTATTTCTTATAAATAAAATATAGTTTTATCTCTATCCTTTTTAAATTAAATATTATTATTTAAATTTCCAGTATTTAATATGATTGTTGATATGGTTAAATTCATCTGTTTCATTTCAGTGTTTTCTGTTAGTACCACCTATCTTTCCTTTTTTCCCCCCTTTTTTTGAATAAACCTGTATTCTGTCTTTTGTTGGGCTTTTTAACTTTCCCCATTATTTCCTTTGGTTATACTGTTTCTGTATGGTTTGTGGTATACATTTTTAACTGTTATAGTCTATCTTCAAATGACATTATACTGCTTTAAATACAGTATGAGAACTTTCTCTAAAAATATTTACGATTTATTTATTTATTTCAAATAGTGACACAGAGAGATTGGACCAGTGGATGCTCCCCAAAAGCCAGGGCTGAGCCAAACTGTAGGCAGAAGCCAGTAATTTCATCAGAATTATCCTTTCACCCTTCAGTGCTAATTATGTCTTTATTTCCTATACATCTTGCTAAAATGTTGTTCCGAGATGCAAGTATATTGTTTAGAAATGTCATTGTCCTTTTGATTTAAAGTTGATCGTGTGGGACCAGAGCAGTGGACTTTTTTTGTTGTTTGGGTGTTTGGTTGGTTCTTGTATGTGGGGGGTGGTAGGACCTCCAAGTCCTTGGGCCGTCAACCACACTCTCTCAAACACATGACCCGAGAGCTGAATTAGAGGCAGAGAGTATTAGAGACTCCAACCAGCTACCTACATTTTTATTATTTTATTTAAATGATGAATTATTTTTTGATGATGAATTATTTTTAAAGATGCCTTAACAGCAAGATATGTTTTGATTATTCAGGTTCATGCTTATTTATAAGATTACACAATGCTCATAGTTTTTGCTGCTGTAAGTTCTTGTGGGAGGCTCATATTTTTTACTAAGATTCTTTTTCTTCAACCTAAAGGACTCCCTTTAATGATTTTAGAATGAAGATCTAGTAGAAATTATATTTTTGGCTCTTTGTGTCAGAGGGACCTTAATTTTGCGTTTCAGTTGATGTTTTTGTTAGGACTTATGATTCTAGCTTGAACTTCTTTCTTCCTACAAGTTTTTCAAAGATATTACTCCATCATCTTCTCCTTTGTGTTATTTCCAAGAAGTCTGTTTATATCAATAACCTGTTGCTCTGTGTCTTATTAACGTGTTTTATTCTTGTGACTGCTTTTAAGTTTTTACTTTATCATTGACTTTAAACAGTTTGAAGCGATATGCATTTTCTTCAGTTCCTTGTGCTTGGGGATCCTTGAATTTCTTAGGTTATCAGCTTGATTTTTATCATCCTGTCTGAAAAAAATCCATCTATTATTTCTTCATCACTTCAGCTCATGGGATGTTACATATGGATTTCTTTAATGTATGCATGTGCTTCTCTGTGTTTTTCAGTCATTTTGTGATTGTTCTTTTGAGTTACCTTTCAGTATTTCATTGACTTCCTCAACTTTTCATTCTAGTATTGAAGTATTATTGTGTTACTTTGGGGAGTCATATTGTCTTCCTTTTTCATAATTCTTGGTTTTTTTTAAGGTATGTTTATTTTTTAGGCTCTTGGAAACACTTGTTATTGAAATATCTCTTTGTGGCTTAGTAAAGCATCTGCACCTTTCTTGGTTGTTCTCATACATGTTCTGGATGAGGCCAAGGAGTTCTCATCAGTGCTCAAGGTGCATCTTAAGTCAGGGATGACAACCAAGATGAGCATGATGCATCTCCCCTATTGTCAGGACGAAGGAGGGCACGGTCATCTTGGCTGGCATGATCCCAGCCTCACCTGCTCTCTGTCATGGTGATCAATGCTTATGGTGAGCCCACAGTGGCTACATAATCTACAGGCACATGAATCACACAAAAGATCTGTCAGGCCTCAGTGTGAGCACAGCACCCTCTTCAGTGACCCATCTTATCTAAGTTCTCTCTCCTTAATGCTGATAGCATTGTTACAGGTTTAGTGCCAATGTGTAGGCACTATGCAGGGTCAAATTGCGTATCAGGTTTGATACAATCTTTTTTGGTATTCCAGGCTTCAAGCGAGATAATGAGTTCCCATAGATCTATGTATCAAAACAAAATGAGTAGCTGCTTGGGGGATCAGTTATTATGGCATATTCAAGTACAGAGTGGATCATTAAGGCATATGGACTTTAAAATTATAGCTAATTGCTTATGTATTTTAAAAAATATGCTTTATTTTATAATTATAAAGTTCAAAGTTTCTATATTTCCTTAAAAATGTTACTCTGTGATTCCATGATCCCATTGGATTAACAGACCCATGAATGTTTGGTAGCAATCTGACTATTCATTTTAAGACAGTAGTTGTGAAAGCTGATGGGAATTTTTCTACATTTAGCATCAATCCAATTTAGAAGGTGATTTCTGAGGGAGGCATCCATTCAGAACCTTTACTAAATGCTCACACAGCTCCTCTCTGAGAGTGTATTTTTAGCTCCACAGCCATTTATGTTGAACATAATTAGAGGAAAACAAAAGTTAAAGCAAAAAAGTACCATCTCAGCATTTTGCAAGGAATATGTGGGGTGGAGAGAAACAGCTGCCCACTGCTGCACTTATATTTAGAATCTACCTAGGGACCATCTGACAGTGAAATTCAGCCTTGTTGAAGACATGGAAAAATAACAGTATTTTTATCACATTCATAACAAGTTTTAATAGTACTCCAGTTATACACATCAGATTATTGCATATAAAACTGATTGGTTAGCACTCTATAAAAGATAAAATTGCTAACTACCATAAACAGTCTTTGTAATTATCATTCAAATCTTCATGACTGATTAAGTAACAATTATTAAACCACAACTCCAGGTAGTTTCTTATATTGTGGCTCCATGCCTCTGTAAAACTTTCCCCCTTCAGTAAATCAAATGTACGTTTGAGCAGTTACGGTTTCTAAAAATTAAAACTCTTGTATGGATTCCCATTCTTTTTAAACACTTTGGTGTATTTTTCTACTTCCTTTTCTTCTAACCAAATCTCGAATGGATTTCTATATATATATATTTAGGCCTTATCTCTTATCTCTGTAGATCTTAGCTGCTAGCACTGTGTGCTTTTTCAGTTTTGTATGTGTGACTTTTTTATTAATGACTATCTTTCCAATAGACGGTAAGTTTTTGGGAACAGTAGGATTGTCTGGTTTTTCTCCTTCTGTATAACCCTAATCTTAGCAGAATGCGATAAACGCAGGAGAGACATTGCAATTTTTATTTGTAAAAGGTGTATTAAATTAATTAAATATATTTTAGGTATACTGTGGTATTTTAGGTAAAAAGAATAGTTTTAGGTTACAGGGCAGTGATTTGAGGAAAGTAGAAGTACTTATTTAAAGGTATATATACAGTTATACACACAGAGGGCATGCGCAGTAAGTCACATCTTGATAAGGAAATGGAATTTAGAATCAATCAGGACATAGCTAACAGGGGGAAGAAAAAAAATCTATGTTTTCCATATTTGACAAGTTGGAGTAAATCATGTGTATGGTATACTAAACAGATCTTATACTGAGATTACCACTTATAAAGGGTACAGTTTTACTGTCAGCTGTCTTTTACTAGCAGGTAATTAACTATTTTTCTTGTCTTGACCACTTAGATGGATATCTGGTTCTTTCACTCGTTTTCTTTCTTTAACGATTTATTTTATTTTTATTTCAAAGTCGGATACACACAGAGGAGGAGAGACAGAGAGGACGATATTCAGTCCGATGATTCACTCCCCAAGTGACCACAACCGCCAGTGCTATGCCAATCTGAAGCCAGGATCCAGGAACTTCTTCCAGGTCTCCCACATGGGTGCAGAGTCCCAAGGCTTTGGGCTGTCCTTGACTGTTTTCCCAGACCACAAGCAGGGAGCTGGATGGAAGTGGAGCTGCCGGGATTAGAACCGGCGCCCATATGGGATCCTGGTGAGTTCAAGGTGAGGACTTTAGCTGCTAGGCCATCGCGCTGAGCCTGGTTCTTCTACTCTGTATCCTAAAAGCAAAAACAAGTTTATTTGTGAGACTAAAAACATTGGAGCTATGAATTAGCACCACTTCACTTTTGGTTTGTCCTTTCAGCTCTTGTTCACAAGGACATAGTTCTGTGTGACTGGGTCAGTTGCATCGATTTAGAAAACCAAAACTGCACCAAGTATTTTGAGAGAAGTGACTTAGTATATGGAAGTTATCGCCATGTGAGGGGGCTAACAGAGCAAAAAGGGACAATAATTGAAGGAATCTGCTACCTCCAGTAGGATTAGGAACCAGGGGCCAGGTTGGAGTTAGGAGAATCTTGGACTTCCTAGTGTGATTCAGATCTCTGAGGGGGAAACGCGTACCTGTGACTGGCACCTCTGAGAGGCTGTGACGAGATTGATTCTGTGAATATCAAAAGAAGCTGTAAGCTGAAGCCAGCAGGTATTTCTGTGGTTACACTGACAAAAAATTATCAGTCACTTCTCTCCTCCAGCTGCCTTTCAATTTCCATTAAGTAGCTGGCGGAACTTAACAGGAAGTCAAATAGACAGGACATATAGAAAATGTGATTTTCAGTGTCATAGAGCAAAATATTAAAGAGTGTATTTGGAACAGAGGAAAAGTAGGCAACACAGTTCGTATCTCTGATATCATCTCTACCCAGTCTCCTTCATACATATCTGACCTTCCTTGTACTAAAATTTGTCAATAATGTTTTTTCACCTTAAAAGTGGCAACGACATTTCATCTGCATAGAGATTTTTTTTACAATCTCCTCCAAAGGGAAATGCACAATTTCCAATGGTTATTGTATGCTTCTGTAGATAAGGTCAGGTTGTCCATCTCTAAGCAATGTCTTGGCCACCGTCTGATTGACTAATATGTCACATAAATGCTAACTTACAAAGGTAAATACTAAGATCAAAGGAAGAGGGAGGAAGGCAGAACTTAACACACCCATACACAACACAACACAACACAAAGAGGAAGCAATGTATATTTGTTATAGTATGTTTTTTCTGAACTAACTACAGCGTACGATGGTAGTTGCAACTTCTTTTTCCATTAGGCATTATAGCTCCGCTTTGCTTTAAACACATATCTCTGCTTTTGGATATTCTTTACCATGTGTGGTGATCTAAACCTTTATTCCTGAAGCTTATGTACTTTCAATTAAACTTTCAATAAGTTTAATTTCGGGGTTAGACATGCTAAATAATACCCCAGCAAAACATCTGGGTTCTAAATTAGTCTGTCTTGCTCCTATGTCACAGCAACCCCAATAATGCCTTAGTAATTGGGGGTCAGTCGTACTAACAAGCACAACAATGTAATTTTTTGCTTCTTGGTTTATTAGTATGAGGAATAAAATGGCCAAGGATAGTCCTAGCTTCTTTTGCAGTGTAATCACTGTTGTGTTTTATGGAAACAAATAATTCCTAATACAGCAGAGTTCAAAGTTGTTGGACTGAGAAACAAATTTCTGAAAGTGGATTATTAGGTGAATTACGAGAGGGGCCAATCTCATCTTTACCCCGATGAGAAACTTGTATTCTGACAGTGTGAGAAACAGTGCTACTCTCATGGTTGATCACTGTTCTCATAAAAGAAACACATAATCTTTTTGAAACTAGAACTGAACATTTATTAGATCATCACAAAAACAGTTAAGGCTAAATACTTCTGAAACATGAGATTTGTACCAAGACTAGTGAACCTTATATGTTATGAGCCTTCCGCTATCATATCTTTGTGGAAAAATAATTTTCTTAGCATGAATTAATGTTGTGTGAAAAATTATAAGGTGAATAAGGTAATGCTTTAAGCCCATAGAAAACGGTGCTAGACAAAACATAGATATAGAGAAAACAAATACAAGTCCATGATGCTACTGGAAGACTAGAAATCAGGGAGAAGTTGATGTGGTAGAACCCTTGTATATATAGCCTTCATTGTGGCTTCTGTGGGCTCTTTGTATATCAGCCTATCAGGCAAATACTTGAAAGGTTAGATAAGGAGACTGATAGATATCCAAACAATACGTCATCTTCTCATTGTTATTATTGGTAAACTTATCTACAATGAAGGCTCTTTGGCTATTATTCACCTGGAAAAGGAATTGTTCACAGAATCCCCATCCAAAGTATCCCATTCTCAGACCTATTGATCTGCTCTGTTTAACAATAAACTGCCGGGCCTGGCGCGGTGGCGCAGTGGTTAAGGTCCTCGCCTTGCACGCCCGGGATCCCATATGGGTGCCGGTTCTAATCCCGGCAGCCCCGCTTCCCTTCCAGCTCCCTGCCTGTGGCCCAGGAGAGCAGTCGAGGACGGCCCAAAGTTTTGGGACCCTGCACCCGTGTGGGAGACCCAGAAGAGGCTCCTGGCTTCGGATCAGCATAGCATCGGTCCGTTGCGCTCACTTGGGGAGTGAATCATCGGTCGGAAGATCTTCCTCTCTGTCTCTCCTCTCTGTATATCCGCCTTTCCAATAAAAAAATAATAAAAATAAATCTTTAAAAAAAAACAATAAACTGCAATTTTGTTCATTCCATCTAGACAAATTGATGAACTATGAATGGGTGAGGACATTCTGAATGTCTGTTCAAAGAGGACCACCAAAGTGCGAGTTGAAGTTCTAACCCTTCTAAATACAAAATGCTAAAGGAAATTTCTTCTAGCACTGTCCCTCATAATTACCTCTGATCCTGGATTTGTAAAGTTGTATTAATTGGCTTTTGGTCGATGTCAGTACATCACACGCAATCATTTGTAAACCAGACGCAAATGTTTTAATATTCAGTCAGTTATTCAGAATTTCCTGTGAGACTGTATTGTGAATTGAAGGTGGAAACCAACCCTGCAGAAGAGATTTTACAGAAATCTAAGACAACTGCTATTGAAACCCTTTCATGCTTTTGGTATGTACCAGAACCTTATAGCCCATTTAATCCTGCATACCACCTGCATTTGTCTGGTGGGTTAAGTTTTAGGGTTAATGAGTCACATTATTCCCAGTTCTTGATGGGCATTTCAGGCATCATGACCATGCAAATTACTTAGCCAGGTGTTCAGTCTTTATTAGGGCTTCACATACAGCTACAAGCTATTTCTCATCAGAAGATGTTTTCCCTTGTGAAATTTCTCTGTGGTTTCTCTAGAGAAACACTACAGGCTTCCTAGAGCATCCCTGTTCATCGCAGATGGGATATAGGATATTTCTTGGCTTGCTGCTTTGGCTGTGGTTTAAATGAGCCCAGAAGGGTAGCCTCTGAGTGACTCCTTTTGTTGAGTGTATAAGTGGTACAATGGTTTAGTCTTTTCCCGTTTTTAGGGAAAGACATGTGACTTTGATATGAATTTGTGATTCTTCAGTTCAATGTGAGTTATACTGGGGATTATGAACAATGTCTTATTCTCTGTGCCAACGGAGAAAAAGATAGCATTCCCCTTGTCCCTGTGACGAACTTGAGGGATGCTGGGGCTTGTTGCACCAATAGCTGTGGCTCTAGGACAGCGTGATATGAATGGGCCCTTCCCACAGTTTCTATTAGGAGAATGCAATTGGGGTTGAGGCTTTGAACACTAACAGCCCTTGTCCCAAACTGGGGGATGTCAACCTTCTTCTAGTCCTACACAAGGACTACAGGGTACACAGGAGATTTTATAATTGCAGATACCTGGGCAAAGAGCTGAGGCACAGCTATACCCTAACATGGAGGAGCTGACTGGGTGTGTGACTTCGCTTGGAGAAAAGAAGCCACACTGTTTCCTTCCTCTCTGCCCCCACCCCCACCCCTTCATCATCTGGGTCAACTGTGTAGATTCCAGTGGGGTGAAGAAATTAGTACTGATTGTATGACTCTTGTGTTTCTGGGTACAGTGGGGGTCATTACCCAAATTGCTCAGGATAGAAGCCAAGTGTTGGGGAGAGTGATAGCCACCGTTCTGAAGCAGAGTGGACAGTGTACATGTCAGTGCAGTTTCCTGCGAGGGTAATAATACTAACATCAACATTCCCATTTCCACAAGCTACAGCTGAAACACCCTCCCACCTCTGGTTCTCACAAGGCAGGCGAGGGTATTTCTGGAGGTTGTGCCCAGAACTTTCAGAACTGTGAGCTAGGTGGTCTGGAGGGAATTTCCCCTGGTCAGCTCTGGATATATTATGGGCAGATGCTAGATCTCACCGAAGTTGTTTAGGGGAACCCCCACCCAGATCACAGAAAGTAAGTACAGCTCCAGGACTTGTTTTCAACACTTCCACAGTTCCAAAACGGCAGGCACTCTTTAACCTGCCAGAAAACAAAACAAAACAAAACAAAACAAAAAAACAACAAAACTGTGCTGTTTCTCCTGGCTGTCACTTCCGGCAGCATTGAAATAGAAATCAGCTATGCTACTTTTACAACAGAGTCCAGCACTCTGCAGGTGGTGAAGGGGTGGGGTTGGGAGGCGGAGAAGGAGGAAGCAGTGTGGTTTCTCTTCTCCAAGAGAAGTTATTCAGACCCAGTCAGCTCTTCCATGTTAGGGTAGAGCCTATGGGGTAATGTGCCATTCTGACTCAACTGAAGCTGACAATGCAGGGTGTGTAGCAACTTGGGAAGATGGTGTCTTCCCAAAGGCAGCTGGATATGTCATATGACTGCCCACAGCAGCATTTTTGTCCTCCTTCCTCACTGTCCCATGGAATCTTTGTACCGTGCAGCCACTTCTCCACTGCAAATTTTGTCAGGCTGTCCCTCTGGAATCATGTCCTTTCCTTTGTTTTTCTCTTGTCCTTATGCAGTTGACTGAAGTCATTGCAGCTTGTGACTCTTCAGCCATTCGGAATCTCCCAGAAGATATTCCAACATATTCCAGAACCCTAGACATCTCGACATTTCACTTGAAATATTAAGCTCCTGGATTTGTTGAGATATTTGTCTCTCACCATCTGTTTTTCTAAAACACCTATAGTACTTGTAATGTCCTCCTCTGAATTATATAGTTATGAGAGGACTATACCATTAGAATGGTCTGTCAAAATGATTGAGACCTCCCAAGACTGGAATATGATAACAAAAAAATAGGAAATTGAAATAGCTCTGCGAAAAGGTGGGAAAGTATATGAATATTTCTGTTAGCTTCTTCTTGTGCTCCTTGAAAACTGAAAAAGAGAAAGATATCCCACATCAATAGTTTGTGCAAGATTCTGGGAGCTATATTAATATTATCCAATAAATATTGAAATAGATAGATACATAGATAGATTTGTAGTCATTCTCAAAGATTCTACTCCCCTGACCCAAAGGTGAGTCACCCAAAAGTTGAGTTAATTGGGAAAATGATAAGAATGTCCATAGATTAAATTTCATTTTGATAAATTTTGCTACCCAAGTTTTTAAAAATAAGATTTATTGGTCACTATCTAGCCTGCATGATTGATCAAATGTAGGATGGGACATTTCTATCTTTGTATCTTCTTTTCAGATCTATAATAAGAGGTTAAGTTCTGAGCTCTTGCCAGACCAATTCCCAGAAAGGTGATCATAAGAGTCCACCTTCAGTTATGCAACAACTGAAGCTAGCTAGGGTCCTGGCTGCTGCATAGAACAGAATGTCATTGCAGTGCTTGCGATGGTTTGCTCCCACAAAAGATTGAGTTCAACTGTGCTGTAAAGGCTCTTTGTTCTTACATGTTGAGGGATCCCTCTGTCAGGCTTAAATACTCCTGCTGATCCTGTTACTCGTTCTGGGGAACTGCATCGTGTATGAAAACATATCTACCTACTTCTTGCCCTTGATCCTTCTTTAAAGTTTGTACCTTGAATACTTCTGTTATGTATGACAGAACTCCCAGCCTCCCACAGCATCTTCCACTATTTTTTCTAGGAGTAATTTTGCTGGTAAATTTATTGTACACATATATTCTTTTGATGTCAGACTTTCAGATTGCCTAAATCCACATACCCAGTTTGTGATGTGTGTAACTGGAATTTTCTCTTCCTTATATAGCTTTATGCTCTGGGTCACAGTGAATGAACAAAGAAGAACACAAGAACCCAAGCTGTTATCTCTAAGAGCTCTGCTACCAGATTCCTAGTTTGATTGCTGGCCACATTATTGTCCATATGAACATGGCAGCTCATAAGACAATGCATGTCATTCCCAGTTGCCCCTGCTTTTTTTCTTTGATATTTTCTAGTGTGTTTGTGGAGGTGGAAATTGAATGGGTGGAATAAAATGTATCTGTAAGGAGATGACAGGAAGGGATTGAGGAAAGGTGAGCTTTGGTGATCTCTATCAGTAATGACCATGAAGTGGAGAAATGGTTGCCAGCTTTCTGGTTGTTAGCATCCCTGAGTCCCAGATGGGGCTTTTTCTGACCTTCTTTTATGTAGGGGTGCCTGTTTGATTTGATTTTTTGTTACAAAGCATGAAGAGGCCACTCTTTTCTTTAACATTCTTCTAATGGTATTAGAGTCCACTCACACTTTTTAGTGATTGGTTACCATCCCAGGTTTATTATTTTCTTATTTTTCCTGTTTAAATTTTATTAGAAATTTGGTAGAAGCTAATATATGGATATTTGCTTAAAATTTGAGGTTTTACAATTAGTTGGCTGGGAAATAGGTCCAAATGTATTAGAAATACTACTTCATTTGTTTTAAAGATTTATTTTTTATTATTTTTTCATTGGAAAGGCGGATATACACAGAGGAGAGACAGAGAGGAAGATCTTCCATCCGATGATTCACCCCCCAAGTGAGCGCAACGGGCCGATACTATGCCGATCCGAAGCCAGGAGCCTCTTCCGGGTCTCCCACGCGGGTGCAGGTTCCCAAAGCTTTTGGGCCGTCCTCGACTGCTTTCCCAGGCCACAGGCAGGGAGCTGGAAGGGAAGCAGGGCTGCCGGGATTAGAACCGGCGCCCATATGGGATCCCGGGCATGCAAGGCGAGGACCTTTAACCACTTGCGCCACCGCGCCGGGCCCTACTTCATTTGTTTTATTTTCTATGCCATATTTCATATTGATAGCCTGATATCTTAACACTATAGCCATAAACAATTATGAGACTATTACCATGAGGTTTTACATTTTTAATTCCATCTATATCAGTTACTAAAGGAAAAAAAAGTGGTGACTGCCTGATTCAGTTATTGGGGTATATGCAGTGCGCCCATATCAAGTCCTTCTTTCATGTCTGATGCAGCTTTCTGATAAAGTGCTTTGGGAAGCAGCAAGTGATTCTGGATCTCCCATGTGAGTGGCAAGAACTGATTAGGGTCTTGCCACTCACATGGAAGATCCAGAATGAAACCTTGGTCCTGGGATTTGCCTTGGGTCAATTCTGATTATAGCAAACAATTCTCTCTCTCTCTCTCTCTCTCTCTCTCTCTCATTTAAGTAACATGAAAAGCAAAAATAAATAAATAAGTAAAAATATTTAGATAGAATAAAGTAATTTTCTGGAGTACTTCTCAAACACCATATTTTGCTGTGCATACCCCACAGCTCTGGCTAGCACTCACTCTCTCTCTAATTCTCTCTCTCTCAGCAAGAGTCGAAAATTTGATGCTTTAAGGGGATGTTTTAAATTAGACAATTTGTGGCCAATTATTTCTTCTATATGAAGTTGGTAATGTCCATATTAAATGTTATATATTTCAGGGTTATATGAAATAAGAGCATCATAGTTTCTGTTGTAGCCTCGTTTCTTACAGTTTGACAAATAATAGGAATAATAGGATGTTGTCCACCTTCCAATTAGTTCTCTTCTTACAAGCTAGAATTTATTTTTCTTTTGAATCATAGTGTTTAAGTTGCAAGAATAATGTGTGCAAAAAATAAGCAAGCCTTTCTAGCTCTTATTTCACATTGATCATTGATCTTGCCACGGACTGAGCCTCTTAAACTTGGCTTCATATTGAGTCCTGACCCATGGGATAACTTGAGGCCAACAGTCAATTAAGATAGAGATTCAAAGTAGAGATTTATGAATCAGATTCAAGCTATGGAAAAAAGTCACATAACCTCAGGCAAATAACTTAACCTTTCCTCACTTCTAAAATGGGGTAATGATGCTTACTCTACAGGATTGTGGAGAATGAGAGGAAGGACCATCTATAAGGGGTACTAGATAGGACAGAGTAGAAATACAAAAATAAGCAGCTAAAAATAAGACACAGCTAGTCCCTGGTTATGGTCATGGACTGAGAACTAACCAGGGATCATATCTGAGCCCTTATCCTATTCTATTTCACACTTAATACTATTTCTTTATTTTCCTTTTTAATAATCATATAAGAAATTATAGATGCACTAAATTCATGTTCCCCACTGATAATCCCCCATCAGCTATCCTGCCTCTCATACATCCAGCCTGAATTTCTATAAATAAAATAACTGAGTGCTTACAAAAAAAAAAAGCATGTGGCTCTGGGCTTAGGCAAAATGGTGGAGTAGGGGGAAGGCAGGTTTTATCAGAGAGAAGAGGATTCGCTGAGGTGAAGCACAGAGGGCGCAAACTCAGAAAATAGGAGAGGACAGGGTGATGGTAGATGGTCACCGGGAGACCTGTGGACGCAGGGATGTGGCAGATACAGCAGAGCAGTGCCGCAGTGACCCGTTATCAGGTCATCAGCAACTGGAGCTGCTCCAGGATTTGAGCTCCCCCAGCAGCCAAGTGGGAAGTGGCATTTACCAGGAACTCAGGTGGTTGAACTACTCATAGAACTGCAGGTCCTGAAGATTTGTTTAATCCAACCAAGAGCAGAAGCAGAATGTGAGAGCCTAAGCAATCAGATATAGAAACAGAGTAAATTTCACTATCCAGACCCCGCCCCCTACCAGTGCCACATATTGTAAACTGGGGCAAAGGCACTGGAGAAGGGACAACAGCGAGCTGCCTGTGTGCTAAGCTAGGAGGGAAAACTCACTCTGGCTTAACACATTGCACTGCTCCCACCAGGAAAACAATACCAACTCAGCGTCCCTCAAGTTCCACCCGAAATAGGTCTGGGGTGAACCCTGACCTAGCTGCTAGTAGTTACCAGTAATTAGAGCTCCACCAGCAGCCAGGTGTGGAGGGGACATTAACCAAGAACTCGGCAAGAAGTGAACCCAGCACAGAACTGCAGGCCCTGCTTATTTGTTTGATCCTACCATGGGCAGAACAAGTAGAGTGGCAGATCTCAGTAAGTCAGGTATGGGAGCAGGGTGGCTACCACTCATTGTTTTGTAACCATAGATTAGTCTGTTCTTGAACTTCATATGAATGCAATCATAAAATTTAAACTCTTTTGTATCTAATTTGTTCCAAACATCTATTTTGTTAAATGTATCAATAGTTCATCTATGTTCATTTCCTGAATAGCATTCCATTGTGTGTATAAATTACAGAATACATAAAAGGGGTCACATCCCAAATCAGGCATTACTGAATGAGGATAGACAAGTCATCTAACCTATGAAGGTTTTCTCATCTGTAATATGGGAATAATTAAGTTTGTTTCTCAGAGCTGAAGATGCACCAATTAGCACAGTATCTGGGACATAATGACACATGTCATTATAGAGAGCTGTATGCTTAATATGAGATTACTGTGTCACCCCTTCATTTTTCATTTGAGGACAGAAAAGCCCAAGGAATAGCCCTGCATTGTGTCGGTCTCACTGCTCCTTGTACCTGTCATGGAAAGGCCTTTCTTGACTGCTCCAAAGAGTATGCAACTGAATAGTGCTTTCTTCCTGAGGACTGTCAAAATACCCTCCCAATGAAAACCTAAATAAATAGTTTTCTGAAACCTTTCAGATTTTAAATAAGTCAAAATACACTTTTCTGACAGCATAATTGCTTTTCATAGTGGGGCCTTAAATCTGTACTATAAAAGAATAATGTAACAGTAGATCATTTGTGAAAACTTAATGAAAACGGAGTTAGGGAACCTCAGAGTCACTAGACCCTGAAATTCACTTTCAGAAACTAATTTGCAGTAAATGCATGAGAAACATATTTAGACATGATAAACTTCCAGGCTTGTGCCAGGCAGGTGTGGAAGTTTATCTTGATTAGCTCCTTTGTTTTAATTAATGCCGGAAAGAGTGAGGTGTGGGGGATCTGACATTCATTCTGTCAGCAGGAGCCGTTAGGAAAGCAACCTCTTTCCAAACATAGGAGTTGTCTACTCCCATGTTCTGGATCAGTTTGGAAGAACTGATATGTGCTGGATGAATTTGTGAGCATTTCCAAGAAATGGCATTTGTTTCCTTCCTGGTACTGATGTCATTAACAGAAGCAATTAAACCTACTATGTAGAGTTTGTTCACTGTTGTGGTTAAGTGCACAGGATATAGACAGACTATCTGGATCAAATCCTGTCGATTAATTTACACTGTATGATCTTAGGGAAGTAATTTAAACAGTTTGTGCCAGTATCCATATCTTTAAAATGGGCAAAATAGGGCCCGGCAGTGTGGCCTAGCAGCTAAAGTCCTCACCTTGAACATGCCAGAATCCTATATGGGTGCTGGTTCTAATCCCAGCAGCTCCACTTCCCATCCAGCTCCCTGTTTGTGGTCTGGGAAAATAGTCAAGGACAGCCCAAAGCCTTGGGACTCTGCACCCGTGTGGGAGACCTGGAAGAAGTTCCTGGATCCTGGCTTCGGATTGCCATAGCACCGGCTGTTGCAGCCGCTTGGGGAGTGAATCATCTGATGGAAAATCTTCCTCTCTGTCTTTCCTCCTCTCTGTATATCTGACTTTCCAATTTAAAAAGTGGACAAAATAATCCTCAAACAGTTATCTGGAATGTTAAATGTATTAACACACAGGTTTACATATATACTTAATATCTGTCTAAATGGGTAATGTTTGATGAATGTTAGCTATTGTCATCGTATTGCAGAAGAACCCTATATACATCTTTTTGTTGAACCATCATTACAATCCCATGAAATTGAGATTTTAGAAATGAGGAAACTGAGACTTAGAATGAATGAGCTTTAATGGATTATGAACTATGACTTTGGTCTCATTTGAGACCCAATTAGAGTTCAGTTCGTGAATTGATGCAAAATCCACCTTGAGAAGGGCCTCCGGATTTTGGAAATGTGATGTCCACATTCAGAGAGAAGAACGATTTATTTCCTACAGCAGGGATATTACCACTCTCCTAAATACTCTTAGTGTCCCAAGATTACTTCCTTCTTGTACCATAAACCACTCACCCTTTCAAGCTCAGACACAGCCACTACGGAGAAAGGGGATTATTACTTTCTAGCCTGAAGTTTCAGGTCTTCTTGCTGAAATGGGGGGAGGGTTTCATATTTTTTTTTATCTAATTAGGAGAAAATAAATTCTTTCTACTAGTAGCAACCTATGTACAATGGTCCAATATGAGTTTAATGAAGTGGTTGCAGGGTCAATAATTCAAGTTTTTATGAATGAATACTGGATTTAGATCCTAGTTGTCAAGGTTCTTGGTGTGTAGAATCAAGAGAATGTTTCAAATTGAGCCTAATGATGGTCATTTGTTCAGAAAAATAAGATGTTTTTAGATAATAATTGCATTTGCTCATTTTATATCAAGAAAATCCTGTAAGAGGCAAACAGGATAAAGAAATATCCCAAACGAGGCTTAGGTTAAGAAGGGAAGTTATCTCAGCTAGTTTAGAGGGCAAATCCACAATTCTATTCCTGTGGTAGTACTTTTCATTTCTACATCTCTAAAATGAGAACCTTGAACCATATCAGTTATTTTACAGCTTTTTTTTTTAGGCAGAAGAATCCATTCCTCAAACAAAATATAAGTTTCATGTAAGTGACGAAATTAATAAAAGAATGACTATATCTAGGTTGAAGTTGAGGGTTAAAGACCTAGATTCTTTTTGTGGAAGTAGTAGAGAGTTATTTGTAAGATTTTTATTTACTTTGGTTGTTTATACTTCATTGAATGGTGGACTAACTAAGCAAAACTGAAGGAATGATATAGGGTGACTCAGCCTGGCACACAGACCCCTCAGTGCTCCGGGTTTGCTTATCTAGGATATGAAGCAATTGATGACACATGTTTGGGGCTTTCATATGTTTGGAGGAGTCTCTGATGCCCCCAAAAAGGAAGATTTTATTTAGCTATGAACTTCAAGTAAGGGGCGGAGGAAGGGATAAACCAATACTAATAGGAGAACCAATACTAACAGTTGATCACTTTAGTATTTCCATACTAGTTCATGAATATTCATTTAATTCTTACACGTTTCTGTGAGTCAAGCATTTCATTTCCATTGTAAGGATGAAGAAATTGAGAATTTCATAGAAAACCTCAAAATGAGATTTAAGAGTTTTGAAGTGGCCAAGTAATGAAAATTGTAGATTAGTCTTTGAATAAAAAGGGGTGTGTCTAGCAGTTATGTCAGAGGGCTTTGGAAAGGTGTATCAGGCAGAAAATTAGCGTGAGCAAAGGCCCAGGGAGTACAGCCTGTATAATGTCATTAGGAAATAAGGAGTTTCCACTGTAGGTTCTGGTATTGACCAGCGTGAATAAGTTACATCATACAGATCAAGCATATGGAAAGCTCCTAAATTTGTGAAAGAATGAGTTTGAAAAGATTTGAGAAAAATTCTGGAGGGAGGCGGGAGAATGGCAGCGAGAAAGAAACCTCTAGTTGTGGCTGGTGTTTATTTAATTTTATGCTACAAGATTCTATATTTTCTGGAAAACCAACAAGACACATGTTTGAATTTAGCTTTTTCAATTGCAGAGTTAAGTACATGTTATTTTGGATTCTGAGTCCAAACATTTGCTTGGTATTTTCCACACATCTTCTCTGCTCCAATTGGAGTACGCCAAAGTCCTGGTTTCTCTTGATGCTGGGCAGGCTTCCTGCTAAATGCCGTCTGGTTTTCTTAAAATGCCACCAGGAGCATGGGCTGCAAGCTTATGAAAAGTAGGATTGATTTGGACTGGAAAAAGTTGGCAGAAAATTTGTGGGCCAAAGATGGAGCAGCATATCCAGGTCCTAGATCTCAGCCATGGACACACACACTGTATTGCCTCAGAGAAGCTCCTACCGTCTAGGCCATCATTTCTCTTTTTTAAAAAAAAAAAAAATATGTATGCATGTATTTGAAAGGCAGAGTTACAGAAGGAAAGACTGATAAAGAGATATATCCTCCACTGTTTCACTCCCCCAGATGGCCACAGTTGCTGAGGCTGAGCCAAGCACCAGTAGTTTCCAGGTTTCTAATGTGGTGCAAAGGCCCACACACTTACACAATCATCTCCTGCTTTCCCAGGAGCATTAGCAGGGAGGTACATCAGTAGTGTAGCAGCAGACTCAAAAAGCCCTTACACTGTAGGTCACAGCTTAACCCAGGCCACAGTTTCTCTTTCCATAGAATGAATAGGCATTTGAGAAGTTAAGTAAAATGGGAAAGGGATGGTTCAGTAGGAATATTAAGATTATGTCCTGACTTCAGTGCTGCTCATCATTGCCACTGTAGCTCAAGCTCCAGTCACCTCCAATCCAAAGAGGTATTCTTCTCCGAGCAACTCCTTCACATCTCCCCCTGACATATATGTGCCACAGAGAAACCAGATTTCTTTTTTCTTAAAAACTAAAGTCAGATGAATTCACTGTCCTATTCTCAATCCATCAGTGGCTTACAGCTAATGTTACAATGAAACTTAAAGCTTTTGCAATCTCTCTCATGAGGCTTCAAGGGATCCAGCTTCTAAGTTGCTCTTTCTCTCGATTAACTGGCATTGCTTTTCCTCACTCCACTCCAGTGTCTTGGTCTTCTCTCAGGGATCTTCTGTCCAGCAGACCCGAGACTAACAAGGGGCGAGGCAACAGTGCTCTTCCTCAGCAGGAACACTGGAGACAAACCAGTGGTGAAGAATGTCCATTTATTTGAGAAACGTCACAAGCTTTTATAGAAGTGGGCAGGCAGAAAGGCGGTCCCAACATTGCAACAACATTGTGACTGGTTAACAGATATGTCCATCTCTCTGGACCCTCCAATGAAGTTAAAGGACAGGAAACACAGGAAGCATAGGAAATTGTATCTCAGGGCAGACTCCTTAAGCAGGATGAATGTAACATTTGACTTCCTAGAGTTGTTTACAAGGAAGTCCTAACAGAGTCCGGAAGAGAGGCTGGGGTACAGTCCATTGTTCTTGTTGCATGCCCAGTGAGCATGACATGTTGGGATCTGTTAGCCAAGGGCACAGCGTGCCATGTACCTATGGCCTCCCATATGGACTAGGCAGGTAGAGATCCAGGGGAGATCTCCCACAGCCTTCTTGCTACTCCTGTCTCACTGGTAAGCAACATATTCCCCATGTGTGTGTGCTTGTGTGTGTGTTTTCCTGTTCATTGTAAAAGAGAAATATCTGATCTTACATTTTCGTATGTCTTGCTCTTTGTCTTCATGTAGGTCTGGCAAATAAATAAATAAGTAAATAAGCAGAGACCACCGAAGGGAATGAGAACCAAAACTCCCCAAAGCAATAACAAACAAAAATAACAAATGTGATAAGGTTAGCTTAGCTAGCAAGGGATACCTTCCGGTGAAGAAATTTTCCTAAGTGGCAATGATTAATACCCTCTTTTTGTCCCATATCTATTATGCCAGACCATATAGTCCAACTCCCTACCTATAGCAAGTTAACCATTGGCTTTGGGCTTTGCCCTTCAGCTACACTTGATGAATTTCTATTCTACACTGTTCCTTCTCACTGTTGCACAATCCTACTCCTTATGCCTTACCTTCCTATATTCCCTAATGGAAAATGCCCACTCATCTGTCAGAACTCACCTTTTAAATGGACATCTTCACCAGATGTTTTCTCAACCCCACCTATTCAGAGAACACTGGTGATGCATGAGCAGAATAATTGTTCAGGTATGAGTCTTTTTCCTTTAAGATAGAGGGTCCAAAAATAATCACTGATTTATTTTTAATGCTCAACACATTGTCATGTAATAAATATTCATTGATTTGAATTTTTGAGTAAGAATAGAATGAATCAATAAGTAAGTAACAGATGAAGGTGATGATGATGAGGGTCAAGAGAATCAAGGTGATAATGGTGGCCATGGTGACTTCCCTTCTCCATACAAGAGAGTGAATCAGAACAGGGACGCATGCCTTGACCATGTGAAATCAATAAAGAGAATCAAATACCATGAAGTTTAAGAAATCATAGTGAATTCTGGCAATAGTGCTCAGTTTTCTACCGCTGCATTCTATTTTTTAGGAAATGCTACCAGAGGAATGGTGAGTGTGTGTGTGTGTGTGTGTGTGTGTGTGTGTGTATGTGTTTTCTTTTTAGTATTATAATCATTTTTGAAAAGTCATATTTCATAAACAAAGTATTGTAAAATGGCTCCCTTCTCAAGACGGGTCTTTTGACTGAACTTCTCAGAGCAAGCTTTAGCATTCTTTCAGAGCACACCCTCCCCTTTATCCACTGTATGACCTTAATTGGATTTAGACATACAAATTATAGTTTCACTAGAAAAATTTCCAACCAATGCATACCAAAGTAACAAAATAAGAGTTGTGTATGACGCCTTTAAGCATTCACATCCAAGGATGAATGGTGATCACACCCCTCTTGTATTCCTAACTGACTTGTAGTAGGGGAAAAGAAGGCTCTTTCAGACTTTGCCAAATGTCACCTATTCCTGCCATTATAAATTGAAAATATTTTCTATCGTAGAATTCCCCATGATGAATTCTACCATAGGCATTAGAGTTTTTTCATCATTTTCTTCTTGATGAGCTGGCAAAATAAGGAGAATAAAACGGGTATATTCTTTTCTTTTGGAGAAATCCAATCTCCACAAATGACCCCCTTAAGACTCTCAATGACTGTTTGCATGGATTCTGATCTTAAAAAAATCACCCGACATGGGAGCCTGGATGTGTGTATTATCATGCAGTTAGTTTATTATTGAGCAGTAGTCTGTCTGAAAGTCATTTTCAAGATGACTTCATTAGCAGAACTACAGAAAGCTCCTCTTAAGTGAGTTGAACAAGGAAATTGAAAGGGAATTTAGGACTTTTATTTAAAACAATGCTATTTTAAGCCCCATTTCAAATACATCATGCCTTGTTCCCTGAACAGAGACGTACATAGGATTGCCTATGTCCTGACATTTTTCTGAGTCAGTCTTTTTTTTGGAATAGAAGAGGATATAGGTTAATGTCCACTCTAAAATGTTAAGTAATATGCTTCATATATCAAAGCATTATAACAATTCTTTAAAAAAAAACACATCATGCTCGCTCATCTTACAGATGAGGAAAATGAGGGCCACAGCATTTGAGTATGTTGCCTGAGATATACAGCTAGTTAAGAATGAAACCAGAGTTACGATTCATCTATTTGTGTTTTTTTTTTTTAATCCTAAAAGCTGTGTTCTTTCTTGTACAAGATACTATTTCCCCAGTATGCAATGTCATGACCCAAGGGGTCGCAACTAATAGACACCTTTTTAAATCTTTAAGTAACTGTTCTTTGAAATACTCAAGTGTGACATGAGAGACACAGCATTTGTAGACTCCCTAGATGGATGTTAGTCAGGAAGCACATGTAAGTTGTCTTAGCCCAAAGCCTGCAATGAAAGAAGCAGAAAGCCCATGCCTTTGTCCTTACACTGCGTCAGCTCCAGCCAGCAAGCAAAGGCAAAACAGTGCCTAACACTGGATGGAGGGAGGGAAGGAGGGATGGATGGATGGATGGAGGGATGGATTGAGGAATGGATGGTTGGATAATTGGTGTGGTAGATTGAAAGACTGGAACTTTGAGAGAACACCAGAATTTAAGTGATTAGCAAATTAAGAAGAATCTGTTAAGATTGAAAGAGTAGTCAGAAATGGAAGAAAGAAACCAGGAGACAGGCATGTGAATGAAGACAAATACAGAGGGAATTTTTATAAGATGTCATTTATTTAAAAGGCAGAGTTAGAAAGATACGCAGAGAGAGACAGTGTCAGAGACAGAGATCTTCCAGCCATTGGTTAACTCCCCAAATAATAACAACAGCCAAAGTATGACTAAGCCAAAGCCACGATCTAGGAGCTTCGTCCAGGTCTCCACTTGAGTGACAGGGACTCAGGCACTTGAGCCAGCCTCTGCTGCTTTCCCAGGTGCATTAGCAGGGAGCTGATTCAGAAATAGAGCAGCTGGACTTGGACTGGCACTGCAGACAGTGACTTTATGCACTATGTCACATACCAATCCCTATAGAGATTTTAAATGAGGGAAAGAGTTATAAGTATCAAATGCTAGGCCCAGAAAATAGCCTACCAGCCTAAATGCATAGGGATCCCATATAGGCTCCATTTCTAATCCCAGTGGTCTGCTTCCCATCCAGCTCCCTGCTTGTGCCTGAAAAGCAGTAGAGGACAGTCCAAAGCCTTAGGATTCTCCACCCACTTGGGAGACCTAGAATAGACTTCGGGCTCCTAGCATCAGACTGGCTCAGCTCCAACCACTGCGGCTGTGTGGAGAGTGAATCAAAAGATGAAAGATCTTCATCTCTGTCTCTCTACCTCTCAGTATATCTGACTTTGCAATTAAAATAAATAAATATTTTTTTTTTCAAAAAGTGTCAAATGTGGCCTGGCGCGGTGGCTCAGTGGTTAAGGTCCTTGCCTTGAAAGCCCGGGATCCCATATGGGCGCAGGTTCTAATCCCGGCAGCCCCGCTTCCCACCCAGCTCCCTTCCTGTGGCCCTGGAAAGCAGTCTAGGAGAGCCCAAAGCTTTGGGACCCTGCACCCGTGTGGGAGACCCAGAAGAAGTTCCTGGCTCCTGGCTTCGGATCGGCATAGCACTGCCGTTGTGCTAACTTGGGGAGTGAATCATCGGATGGAAGATCTTCCTCTCTGTCTCTCCTCTCTGTATATCCGCCTTTCAAATAAAAATAAAATAAATCTTTTAAAAAAAAGTGTCAAATGCCAGAATAGTATTGAATAAATAAAATAAGGACTGAGAGGTTTTTTGAAGCTTTTGTGATACCAGTTCTAAGATTGGTAACAATGATTTCAATAATATGAAAGTGGAAACCATTTAGGCTAAAGAAGTGGAGGCAATAATTATGAAGAGTTCTGTGAAAGAATTTCTGTAGAATGAAGGGAAAAGATGTTCTGTTCATTTGGTTAAGATGTAGATGATGGTGCATTTTAGGTGCTATGAGATGAATATGCTTTATAAGCTTTAATAAAATGATTCGACATCCCTGCTTGACTCAGTATGAATGCCTCTCTTTCTGCTTTCCATCTTCACATTTTTACATCTTATAACCTAAAAATATCAGAGTTACAGAGAGCTTTTACAGTTTGCAATTTTTACAGATGGAGAAACTGAGTCCCAAATAAGGCAAAATGAAAGGCACTTAGTGGCAAATGAGAGGCAGATGAGGATCTTGAGGGTAGGATGACGCAGTGGAAGGGGCACGGCTTTTAAGTCAAATAAATGCAGGTTCCAACCCTGGCTCTGCGTTTCATAAACTGTTGGCTTTTATCTTTTCTGAGCATCAGTTGCCTTATCTGTTTAATTTTTAAGTGATACCAGTGCTGTAAATTTTGTTTCACATAAAAGACCAATATTGAAGCCTACCAAATGGTAGATACTTCATTGGTTGTGTGTATTTGTTGTTTATGTGAGTGTTTTCACTTTTGGAGAGGCAGTTTAGTGAAAAAGGATTGAATCACATACTAATCATAAAGGACTTTTGCAGTAGATTAAACTCTGCTATTTACTACTTGTATGACCATGGGAAATTCACTGAATTTGTTCTGTAAAATACAATCCTTTAAGTCTGTAGAAGAAAAATGCATGAAAAGTAAAACTTTCCGTAAACTATTTGCTATTTTATATGTACCAAGCTTTCAATAAAGGGTCTTTTATATCATTGGCATTCCTTCTAAGTACATAGTCTTATTTAATGCTCACAATAATTTTGTGTTTTTCAAAGAATAGAAATTACTGGGTTAACCTGCCACCTGCAATCCTAACATCCTATATGGATGTAAGTTTGGATTTCAGCATCTCACCTTTGATTCAGCCTCCTGCTAATGTGCTTGGTAAAGTAGTAGAAGGTGGCTCAAGTACCTGCTACCCATGTGTGGAACCCAGAAGCTCCTGACTCCTGGCTTCAGCCTGTCCTAACCTTGGCCATGGCAGACATGTGGGGAATGAGCCAGCAAATCAGAAAATCAGATTCTCAAATTCTCTCTCTCTCTCTCTCTCGCTTTCTCTCTGTCTCTCTCTTTCTCTCTCTCTCTCTCTCTCTCTCTCTCTCTCTCTTGTTCGCTCAATTGTTGGATCTAAGACACAGACTCAAGAATGAAGACTTTCTTGTACAACTCCATCTGAAGAGAATAGTCACTCTCTTGTTTGTACCCTGCCCTAAGATACCCTGATTCCAATCCAGGAATTGTTGCTTGCCTGTTACATATGCTCTAACTTTCATCAATTTGGTTGTGAATTGTGGGCGTCTATGTGATTCTCAGGGTTCTTGTTTTTTACTTTCCCTTCAGCATTTACAAATAAGGTGTGGTTATTACATGCATAAAACCTGGCATATGATAAATGAAGAGTGTTCAATCAATGAACGAGTGAATGAATGAATGCAATGCAATGATGAATATGAAAGAACTTGTAAAAAATTTTTAAAAAAGATTTATTTATTTTTTATTGGAAAGACAGATATACATAGAGGAGGTGAGACAGAGAGGAAGATCTTCTGTCTAATGGTTCACTCCCCAAGTGGCCTCAAGAGCCAGAGCTGAGCCAATCTGAAGTCAGGAGCCAGGAGCTTCCTCCAGATCTCCCACATGGATGCAGGGTTCCAAAGCTTTGGGCCATCCTCTACTGATTTCCCAGGCCACAAGCAGGGAGCTGGATGGGAAGCAGGGCCTGCCAAGATTAGAACCAGCACCCATATGGAATTCCAGTGCATTCAAGGTTAACACTTTAGCTGCTAGGCTATCACGCTGTGCCTGTAACATGTTTTTAAAGAGTGTATATGTCAGCAGTGATCAGTATTACACCAGCTGGTAAGCTCCCGGAGACCTTGGTGTATTGTTCAGCTCTCAACAGTTAGGCATCTTTACTCTGTTAGACCTATCTTCAGACCATAGAAGGTCTCCCCAAGAGGCCACTGAACTTATCTGGACAATAAGACGCTGAACTTTATGCTAGGCATGTGTTTGCAAGCAATGAATCTCAACTGAACTTGAACTATGGTTATGCAACAAGGTGGAGGAATCCACCATGGGGGGAGGGGTATGGGAGGGGTGGGGGGGATCCCCAGCGCCTATAAAACTGTACTACATAATATAATGTAAGCAACAATAAAAAAAAAAAAACAGTTAGGCATTCAGGGCACTGAGTAGTCATGTGAGCCACAGAGGCACACGCTGAGTCAGAAGGGACACTTTTGAAGCCATTTATTTCCCCTCCTCTGAAAACCCCTGGTAAAAATCTCATCTTTCCTGCCACCTGAAACCCCTGTGGGAGTTCTCAGAAACATCATACAGAATAGGGGTCCCTCCGGGAAGCCATTATCCTATGTGAAATGACAGGCCTGAAAAAAAGACATGATTTGTAGACATCCCCAGCTGTCATCTAAGCTGCTGCTTAATGGATTAATTAGTTCTCTGTGTTTTGGCACTGAGCTGATCCTAGACTTACTTCCATGAGCATTCAGATGATAATTATAATAATAATAGAAATGATAATAGTAGAATATCAGACAATATTAATTGACAGTCTATCACATCCTACAGAAGGCTTTTAGTCTCTTAAATTGACTATTTTATCATCAAACAGATTTGTAAGATGTGTACTGTTATTATCTCCATTTTCAAGGGTGGAAAATGACCCCTCTGATTGACTGCATCTCCCATTGGTAAGCATGAGAATCAGGGCTTGGAGCAGGATGGGCACCAACTGGCATACGTGTGGGCTGGGCTAGATAGTGGGAACGGGCAGGCTGAGAAAGGGTCCAAAACCCTTTGATGAGTATTAGAGCAGAATGGGATGTGGGACAGACTGGGCCAGTATATGGCACATACCAGCATGCACAGGAGGCAAGGCTTGGAGCAGGTTTAGTGAGAGTTATTGGGTAAGCTTTGGCACCCAGAACTTGGAAGAATCACCTGGCTCCTGGGTTTGGATCAGTTCAGCTCTGGCCATTGCAGCCACTTGGGGAGTGAGCCAGCAAATGGATGATCGTTTTCTCTGTCTCTTCTTCTCTCGATAAAAATATCTGCCTTTCCAATAAGAATAAACAAACAGCATCTCAGAACTATCAAAATCACTTAAGCAGTACCCCTAGAACACGCTCCATATCCCACATCGGTGACCTTAGGATGGTATCAAGTGGCCATCCCCCATCCCCAGGTACTGATGCAGTTAGGCTGTTTTGAGCAGTTCTCTCCCTTCCTCTTCCCCTCTCCCCCAGATAGAAGAGGGCAAAAATAGAAAATTGTAAACAATTGTCATATCTTCTTTCCCCTATTCCTCAACCTTCTACACCCTAATCAGAGGCCCACATGGGCATGCATCCTTCTCCACTATGTAAACATCACCACAACCAAAACTTTAAAATATATATAAAAAAGAAGAAAATATGACAGAATTAAGACTTAAACAAAGAACACTTTGCTCCAGAGTCTGTGAGCTGAATAATTATTATATGCCCGACACAGAAATGAACAAACATAAGCTTAGATGTTAAATAGTTTGCTCATAAGTGATTGAAGCATTTTGAACGTCAGTCAAGCCTGTTGCAGGCAGCATGCCTCAGTCCTGCCAAGTGCAGGTCTGTGCCTGTGTGGATAGAAGGGCCTGAGCAATCCGTGTCCTGCGTGACTTCTGGAAGAAAGGAAAGCGTGCACAAGGCACGGTTGCTGGTTGAGGTTTAGCCATCAGAGCCAAGCAAAGTCCTCATTGTTGTCGTTCATTGAGCAGAAACACAATAGCCACCAAAATCTGACTTGGTCTTGCTTCTTCTGAGTCATCACGACTCCTTCAACAAATGTTCTTTACACTCTGCTTCCTCTGCCCACCCCAGCCCTTCCCTTCCCAATGCATTTATAATACATAGAAAGATGTACAGTGGTTATTATTTGAAAGCATTTTAACATCTTATTAATCAACCCTGTGAAACAGTCAGCATCATTACGCTAATTTTAAAGAAGCTGGAATTTCAATATCTCTCAATTCACACAGCTCCTAAAAATATGAAACGTGATTTTAACCAAAGTCTGTAGTATTTGGTAACCCTCAGTAACTGCTTATTGAATGAATGATTAGGTCAGGGATCTCTCTACTGTGCTAGGATTTTTTAAATTCTAAAAATTGTTTACCAAAATTATTTTAATTATATGAGGTGAACAAATTTCATGAATTTGAGATATGCAGGTTTAGAAGCAGGTGATACATGCCATCCTAGCCTCCCTCCCTCCCACCCATGCTCCCATCTTTCTCATTTTTTACTTAAAATTTTTAAAAAGATTTTTTTTAATTTTAAAAAGATTATTTTTGTTTGAAAGTCAGTTACAGATAGAAGGAGATACCAAGATCTTACATTCACCCCCAATTGGTCACATGAGCCAGAGCTGAGCAGATCTAAAGCCAGGAGCCAGGATCCTCTTCTGCCTTCCCAAGCCTTAGCAGGGAGCTATATCAGAAGTGGAGCAGTTGGGAAATGAATGGGTGCCGATATGTGAGCTGGAACAGCAGGCAGAGTCTTACCCTAGTAAGCCATGGCACTAGTCCCTTTTCTTTTAATCTTTTACAGTGACATATTTTCAGTTTATTTTACAATCACAGGCTTAACCTCCCCTAGGTAAATAATACAACAAATAGTACGCAGAAGCAAACCTCTGTTTCTCAAGAGTATTGACAAGTGCTTATGTACAACTGGGTTGCTTTTTAAAATTTTTTGCACTTATTTTAATTTATTAATATGAGTAAATTTCACACTTTTCATGATACAGATTTAGAAACATGGGTCTCCTCCTCCTCCTCACTCCCTCTCCTTCCCTGTTTCCCTCTCCCACCTTATTATATTTTTCTAACAGCTATTGATTTGCCTCACAGTACAAGCTTAACTGTCCAATATATAGAGGTCACATACCTAGCAAGTAGAGGGAAAAGAAAATATTAAAACAACATTGCGATAGTCTTCAGTTGTAGCTCTTGACGCTTACGACATATTAGAGCCTCTAGAAATACCAAGTGCCTGCTGCCTCCTCTGGTAAGAATCTACATCAAAACCAATTAGTATTTAAATTTGGTATTTATTCTCCTGTACAGCCAGAGGTGAGGATCACGGGTCTCGAGAGCACTGGCGTTTCCCTTTTTGGGCCGGATGTGAAGCTGTCTAAGTGGCTGCTAAGTGGCTGCTATCAGCTGAAGTGGACTGTGGGGATGAGGCACAGTCGTCCTTGGCTTCTTGATCCTATTTCTACTGCCAGGACTGCTGCTTCTCTGCCTGCTAGTCAGCCTGCTGGGACTGTAGCTGATTTGGTAGTTTCCATGTGCTGCACTTGCCTTTCCTCTTGTGGGTGACCACCACCAGGTGATACCCTGCCCCTCGGTGGATGCTTGCCTCAATTTCTCCTTCCTGAATTCACCTCCAAGAATCTCCAGCACTGAGCTCACTGTTACCTTGAAGTCCACTTCTGCCAACAAACAGCTTTCCCTGGCTCCCTGTTTCCACATTTTCACTTCTTGGTTTTCTGTCTGTGGCAAGGAAAGGTGTTGTGAAAATCAATTGCTTGGGTCAAGGAGAAAGTATTGATTCAGTGAACAATGCTGATGTTCTAAGTGAGTTCGAAGGTAAGAGAGATCAAAATGACTGGCATTTCTGGAACTGATTCTGTCACTTTCATGCTTCATGCTCAAAAAATGAGTTCCTTAGAATCTTCTTGCCTGTCCAGCTTTTGTGACCTCTTGGGACTTCCATTTTATTAACAATTTCTCTTACACTGTCCCTCCTCTGAGCTATTACAGTGCAGTGGCCTTCCTCCAGAACTGCAAATTGTATGCTATTGGCATATTCTCTCTCTCTCCCTCTCTCTTTTACTCTCTCTCTCTCTTACACACACACACATGCACATACACATGGGCTTTGAACATCAGTATATTGTACTGTCTTTCTTCCACTTATCAGAGCAGGCTCTGGCATACATCTGCTCTCAGTGAATGTAGGAATGTAGGTAATATAATTAAAACCTTTCACCTAATGTTTCCACCACCATTATTTTGTATAGAAGCTACAGGAAGTTGAGAAAATAGTGTTCAGAAATTCATAACCACATTTAATTGAGAAATTACCAAAAATCTTTAGACTGTATCTGTCCATACTATAGCAGAATATATATTTTATGTTAAGTGATGACCCCATTCCCAACTTCGTTTCGTTCTTCCTATGACTTTAAGATATGCTGTTCTTAATTCTCTTCCTAGCTCAGCCTTTGCTGGTTCCCTCTGAGTTCCTTAATCTTAGAACACTGAAGCATCTCAGAGCTTGTCTCCAGAGAACCTCCTTTCTCTATCAGTATTACATCCCTAAGGATTTCGACCTCATGGCTTAAAATAATCTTTTCAACTGATTACTATTGATATACCTTTATATCAGCTGATACCTCTCTTCAAACCTCTTTTCTGAGCTCTAGAATTGTATAAGCAATTGTTTACTCAACAGCTAACAGAAATATGAAGCACAACTTGTCAAAAGCAATCTTAATAACTTCTAAACTCTCAAGCTATTTCATCAGTCACCTCTCATTTCTTTAAATGGCAACACCATTCGTAAATTTTGGAATCATCTTTCATTATTCTGTTTCTTACACAACAACCTACCCACCTGGTCTATTTTACAGGTTCTGTGTTCATACTATATCCTAAATTCCTAACCATTCTCATCACCCTCTTCTCCCCAATTTGAATCTTCTGTTATATCTCCCCTGGATTCTTAAGTAGCTTCCTAACTGATGACCTGATTCTGTCCTGACTTCTCTGGCTCTTCCCCATATATTCTCACTACAGTTTACTCTCCACCTGACATCCAGAATGATCCTCCTGAAATAAAAATCATATCATGACAATCTTCTGCTCAAAACTTTTAAGTAGTTTCTTAACTCACTTAGGGGGAAGAAAAAACACCACAAAGCCTCTTTACAATTTCATAGAATGCCCTCACAGGGTGAAGCTCTAAATTCTCTGGATATCTGGTATTATTTTTATAGACGGCGATCAAACTAATGACAAACTCTGTAGTTTGTAGGGATGAGTGAAAAAGCATGGGTCTCACTTGTTTAAAAGAAATCATTAAAAGTCCAAAGGGACAAAATGGAGCATTAAACTAAAATAGGGTCTGAGGCCTTATGACTATAATGCTAGCTCTAGATAGAGGATCAGGGAACACTCCCATGGGGAAAACTGGGACTTACTTATATTCCACACTCTACCCAGAAAATACTTCCATCTCTGGTCAATCCCAAGCACCTAGTGCCCCTAGAAAATTTCAGTGCCTCTGATGTTGGGTTCCCAAGTGAGGGCCCATTCTTGCTGCTTGCAGATATTATAGTGCTAAGAATTCATGAACCTGGACCTGGCACGTGGCCTACTGGCTAAAGTCCTCCCCCTGAATGCACTGCCAGGATCCCATATGGGCACCAATTCTAATCCCAGCAGCTCCACTTCCATCCAGCTCTTTGCTTGTGGCTTGGGAAAGCAGTCAAGAATGGCCCAAAGCCTTGGGTCGCTGCACCCATGTGGGAGACCCAGATCCTAGATCCTGGATCCTGGATCCTGGCTTCAGATTGGCAAAGCACTGGCGGTTGTGATCACTTGGGGAGTGAATCATTGGATGGAAGATCTTCCTCTCTGTCTCTCCTCCTCTATGTATATAAAAATAAATATTTTTAAAAAAAGAATTCATGAACCTAAGCTTCTTCTATTTGGGGCTTTTGCTATTTCCTAGGGTCTTGGGGACCTTTATATCCTGCTCAAAGGTGAAAGGAATCATGAAGAGGTCCTAATGAAAGGACAATATTGGTGCCCTTGAAAGTAATGTACATCAATTTCACTGATAGTCCATTATTTCTAACTCACTGAGAAGACAGCATCTAAGTGTTACAAGGACATAGGAGTAAGTTCTTGCTTAAGCAGGTACTTCCTAATGACAGCTCTGTTTTGTGATGACAGAAGAAGAAAAAAAGAACAAGCGCATTTGTTGGAAAGTTAGCCTAGATCGCAAGTAGAATTAGGGAGCAGAAGGATGTTCACAGAGGAAGCAGTGTGAGCGAAGACTGTTAAGCTGTAGGCAACATGGCTTGTTCCCAGAACTAGACAGGTGTTACCGGAACACAAAGAAAGAGGAAGACAATAACATGAATGGTGCAGAGGCCATTCTGTTGAGATTGTCATGCCAAAAGACTTGTAGCTTATTTAGGGGGAAAGAATAGAGTAACTCGAGAATGTTGAGCAGTAAGAATGATGGCACTGAGATCTATGTTTTAGAAAGATCTCTGACTATGATGAATTGAGGGTGATAGTTGGAAAAAAAAATGAATGCTTTAGTTAAGAAACCTCTGGTGTGATCCTTTTATGAGATGCTGCATGAGCTGGGGCCAATTCAGAACAGAAAATACCCTTGATATTCTCAAAATACAAACAAAGTAGGTCCTGAAAAGTAAAAGTTAGGGAAGTAACTATGCAACAGCCTTGTAGACACGCACAAAAGTAAACATTAGAATGAAGAGAAATTTTCCGTTTCTGGAGAGCAGGTAAATAGTCACAACCACTTTGGAATGTGGATTATCCAATAAAGCCAAAGATATTTAAATCATTCCAGGCATCCATTCCATTTCTATATGTCATGCATATGAACAGTAGACAATTGCATCATACACATGGCTTGGAGTTGAGATCCATGAGATATAGCATTATACCTACCAACATGACCCGATTCTAAAAGGTACATACAGGGAAGAAAGTATGCTTTAATTTTATATGATGCCACTTACATACAATTTGAAAGTGTTAATGTTTCTGTTTTGCTTACAGACACGCATACATGTACTAATAGGGAATAAAAACCTAATAATCATAGCAAATTCAAATTTTCAGGGAATTGTTTACTTCTGTTATAGAAGGGAAGGATTAGATTATAACATGGACATGTTAGCGCCTTTCTTTGAATTTTAAGATTTATTTATTTTTATTACAAAGTCGGATGTACAGAGAGGAGGAGAGACAGAGAGGAAGATCTTCCATCCAATGATTCACTCCCCAAGTGACTGCAATGGCTGGTGCTGCGCTGATCAGAAACCAGGAACCAGGAACCTCTTCCAGGTCTCCCACACGGGTGCAGGGTCCCAAAGCTTTGGGCTGTCCTCGACTGCTTTCCAGGGCCACAAGCAGGGAGCTGGATGGGAAGTGGAGCTGCTGGGATTAGAACCAGCACCCATATGGGATCCTGGCATGTTCAAGGTGAGGACTTTAGTCACTAGACCACGCTGCTGGGCCCTGTTAGCACCTTTCTTTAGTGTTTTGTTTCCTTAAAATACATAAAGGATCTGGCAATATGTTAGGAACTGATAGAGTATTGTCATACTCATTATGTATGTTCTTTTGGTGTACCTGGTATCATTGAAAATTAATATTTACAAATTTAAAAAAGACAATCCATCTTGTCTATAATGCTTCAGCCCTACAAAGAAAAAATTGGTGTGTGAAGATTGTCATTGTACATGCTGGTAAACTTATGTCAATTTATTGTTTCCTTTTTTTAAAAGTATTTTTTGGAAAGTCAGATACACAGAGAGGAAGATCTTCATTCCCAAGTGGCTGCAACAGTCAGAGCTATGCCAATCCTAAATCAGAAGCCAGAAGCCAGGAGCCTCTTCCGGGTCTCCCATGTGGGTGCAGGGTCCCAAAGCTTTGGGTCATCCTCGACTGCTTTCCCAGGCCACAAGCAGGGGGCTGGATGGGAAGTGGGGCTTCCAGGGTTAGAACCGGTACCCACATGGAATCCTGGTGAGTACAAGGCAAGGATTTTAGCCACTAGGCTACCATGCCAGATCACAGCTTACTGTTTCTTTGCTTTATCTGTCTGCTTTGCCATTCTGAAAAGCTTTCTGAGGGCAGCAACCATGTCCACCTGTATCCCCTGGTCAGAACCTAAATCAGAATTAATTGAGTAAGCATTAATAAGTGTTGTTTGGTGACTGAATGAGTTGGTCACTTTAATTTTCCTAGGAATTGTTGCAAACTTCTTTACCCACTTTTCCTGAATTATTTTTTTATTCTTTTTTTTAAAAGATTTATTTTTATTATTTTTTATTGGAAAGGCGGATATACAGAGAGGAGGGACAGAGAGGAAGATCTTCCGTCCAATGATTCACTCCCCAAGTGAGCGCAACGGCCGATGCTATGCCGATCTGAAGCCAGGAGCCTCTTCCGGGTCTCCTGCACGGGTCCCACGCGGATGCAGGGTCCCAAAGCTTTGGGCTGTCCTCGACTGCCCTCCCGGGCCACAGGCAGGGAGCTGGATGGGAAGCGGGGCTGCCGGGATAGAACCGGCGCCCATATGGGATCCCGGGCGTGCAAGGCGAGGACCTTAACCACTGCACCACCGCTGGGCCCTATTTTTTTATTCTTTAAGATCACCTTTTCCTTGACTTCTTTTCCTCCTCACTACACAGCAGGAGTTATTTTTTAACAGGGACATTTTAAAAGCAGACATGAGATATTCATCCTGCTGATCCAGAAACATGGTAAATTTTTTCCCACCATTTAATGTCTTCTATTTCTTTTTTCAATGTTTTATAATGTTCGCCATAGAGATCTTCCACGTCTTTGGTTAGTTTTATTCTGAAGTATTAAAGATGCTTCTCTGTCTTTTTAAAGGGGACTCTACTTACAAGTTCTTTCTCAGCCACTGATTTATGTTTACTTATTTTGTACCTTGATACCCTGCCAATCTCTCTTGAGTTTCTTTTTCTTTTTTTTTTTATGGGGCAGTCAGATATACATAGAGGAAGATCTTATATGTGCTCATTCACTTCCAAAGTGACCACAACAGCTGGAGCTGAGCCAATCCAAAGCCAGGAGTCCAGCGCCTCTTCTGGATCTCCCAAACAGGTGGAGGATCAAAAAGCTTAGGGCCATTCTTGATTGCTTTCCCAGGCCACAAGTAGGGAGCTGAATGGGAAGCGTGGCTGCCAGGATTAGAACCAGCACCCATATGGAATCCTGGTGCATTTGAGGCAATCACAGCCTCTAGACTATCACACCGGGCCCCAAAGTATGTTTAAATTGGCCCCAATTTAAACTTTTTTGGAACGATTTTTTTTGAATGAATTTACCATCTTTATTATTTATTTTATGTTTTTCATATCTTTTTATACATTCTGTGCAATCCATATTCATGGAGTTACTCAGTGCAAGGGATCTTAGGATGTTTTTTTAAGAACTACAGAATTCTTGGGCTCTTTTGCAAATAATATAATTCAGTTGACAGGAATGTTCTCAATAACCTACATTTTCATGAAGAAATTGCTTATCAGAAGCACTGACATAGTTGAATTATTTATTTAATAATAATAAAATTAAGAACCAGAATGGTTAAACAGTTAACTTAAGTTTCTGAAAAGACAAGTTGTGAAAAACAATAGCAACGACAACAACAACAAAACCATCTCCTGAGTTTCAACACTATCTTTATGGAGCCTTTTGGTTCTCCTGTTTATAGAATTATGTAATCTGCAATCAGAGATAATTTTAATTCCTTGTTTCCAATTTGGATTCCTCTAATTTCTTTTTCTTGCCAAATAGCCCTAGTAAGATCTTTAATAGTATATTGAAAAGCAGTGGTGAAAATGGACAACCTTATCTAGTTCCAGTTCTTAATGGAAAAACTTCCAGTCTTTCCCCATTAAGTATGATGCCGAGTTTTTGTATATGGTTTGTGTTGCGGAATGTTCCTTCTATTCCCAGCTATTTTAGGGTTTTTAAGAGTAAGTGGTGTTGGATTTTACCAGATGCTTTCTCTGGATCTATGGAAATGACTATATGGTGTTTATTCTTCATCTGTTGATATGATGTATCACATTTATTGATTTATGTATGTTAAACCATCCCTGCATGCCTGGGATGAATACCACCTGATCTTGGTGAATATATTGGTTGATGTATTGTGTTCTGTTGGCTAGTATTTTCTAAGGATTTTTCCCCAACTATTCATCAGAAATATCGGTCTGTGGTTCACTTTCTGTGTTGTGTCTCTATCTGGCTTATTTTAATAATAAGGTGATTAGGCTTCATAGAAAGGTTTAAAGGATTGCCTTCCTTTCTGTTGTTTGGAATAGCTTGTAGAGGATTAATGTAAATTCTTCTTGAATTCAACAGTGAAGCCTTTGAGTCCTGGCCTTATCTTTTTTGGGAGGGATTTAATTACTGATTCCCTCTCCAACCTGGTTACAGGTCTATTTAGATTTTTAATTGCCTCATGATTAAATTTTGGTAAATTGCATGTGTCCAGAATCTATCCATTTCTTCTAGATCTTCTGATTTCTTGGCATATACTTGCTTGTAATAGTTCTGCTTATTCTCTGTATGCCTGAGGTATTTGTGGGATAGTGGTTATCTAAAACAAAGCAATTTTGTTAGTTGTTGCTAGCATTGTAGTGTTGAACACATCAGAATTCATTGCTTCTGTCTTCCAAGAAAGGGATTTGAATCAGCTTGAGACTGAGGTCCACAGTTGGTGTAGCTGTATGTTGGCAAGCATTACCAATGGCACAGAAGTCCACATGCAGATGCATGCCACCTTAAATGTACAGTTAAGGGTTGGCCATGTTGTGGATTTTTTAAAAATCCAGGAAGCTTGTTCTCAGAAGGAAGACAAGAACAGAGAAGAAAAGAAGGGCTATCCAGGCAAATATGACAGAGCTACTGGCCAAGGCCAGTCTTTTTTTCTTTCTATTTCAGGAAACAAGGGATGGTCAGCTCCAATTAAAAAGCTAGGGTCAAGGCAGACATCCACCTGCTAGGGTACAATCTGGCAAGGTAGTAATAATAGTTTATGATTAATGATTCATAGCTACTGCTTACTGAGTACAAATACTCTGAATTTGCCGCATGATTTGCTGGGTGTTTTACACCTGCTATCTCAAATTCCTCATGGTATTCTCTCCATTACACTGATGAGGAATCAGACTCAAAAGGTTAAAGCCATTTCCTAGGGTCACACAGCTAAGGGGCAAAACCAAAATATAAAATTTAAATCGGGAATGCCTAGCTCCCTGTGTTTTCAATTACACAATGTTAAACTGACATATAAAGCCGTTTAGTATCCTGTGATGAAGAGCTAATGAAAGGAAGTGGACAGAGAGGAGAAATTTCGCACAGTACATCAGGCTCAAACCTGCACATTCATCGGCCTCCTGCCTCAGCCATCGCTATTCTATGAGATCAACAGAGCTAAAAAGGGAAGATTTGAGTACAAAGCTCAATTGCAACTGTGTTTTAAAATATCTAAATGGTTTTGGTACTCCTCTTAGCTCAAGAATTCTTCCAAATCTAGGGCAAGGGCAAGATAGGAAGGCAACATTTGTGCTGTGTGCAGGGACCTGGGAGGATGGAAAGAAGAGGAAGGAAATTTGAAGTGTGCAAGGACCACAGAGGAAGCACAGGCCTCAATCTGAACCCTCCCTCCTTCTTCAGCAGATAGGTGCCCCTGTGCATGCCATTCTAGTACACGGGATCCCTGTTTTCCTTATTTTAAAGCAAAGGTAATAATAGCATGCTTACCGAATGCCACATATACATGATCTGATGCAATTCTCACAAATTCCTTCAGCAATTTCAGTGCTATTTTAACTCTAAAATTCCTTTCCCTCCAGACCTGTAGTACTATGTCCCACAGCAACAATGCTTGGCTTCTGCCTGATAGTGATGTGACCAGAGCAGAGCAGTGACACAGCAAGCATGAGAGGGTAGTCAGATACAATTTAAAAAAAAAACTGTGATCATTGGAAATCAAAGCACAGGCAAGTTCACATCACATGGAGTTTCATTCTTGGGTTGTATTACCCAGATATTTTAGAGCAAGGATTTTGGAAAAAAAAAAAAAAACAAACCCTTTTTATAAGTGCTCTACTCTAGAAACCTCATGCTTTTCTGTGGCAGGTTTCCTCTGTTTTATTTTATTTCATCTTGACAACATAAAGATGGAGGAACACAAAATGTGACAATGTATTCGTGGGCAGGTAATTTCCCCTTTCTGTGCTGCACAGTGCCTGGCATGATCCATATTTATTAGCATTCAATAAATGCAGAGTTAATGTAGTAATGTAAAATTCACAGAGGTGCTACTGGAATCAAACTTCATAATGTATAAGAAAGTGCTTGGTAAACTGTATTTCCCTCATAAATTCTAGTATCATATTGACTTCCATCTAGGATAGCATTTATTATTTCTGGATGAGCTTGTCTGGGTTGAGGAAGTCTGGCACAGAAAGCAGTTTTGCTAAGATCCTGACCATTTTAAAAACTATTTTGGGGTTAATGACTGGTTCCCAAGGGCAGACGGAAAAGTAGCAGGGAGAGGGAATTGGAAGGTACAAATCAGGAAACTCAGTAATAGGATTGAGCACAGATAGAGAAGGAAGAATGTGGCCTGTGGACACTTCTGTCTGAGTTCCCTAAGTTTTCAGTTTAAGGAATCAAGACAAGTTGTTACTGTCCCCATCATTTGCCAACTGAAAAGCCTTAGTCTGTCTTTCTAGGTCACTGACCCCAAAGACAATAATCAGCAATTCTGATGAGGGCTGATCCCCAACTCACCTCCTTAAATCAGGCTTCTTTACCTCTGAGCTAAGCTGGATTTACGCAAATGCCAAGCACGTTGTTCCAGCTTTGAGCCAAGTCCCAGTCAGCAGCCCGCCTCTTTAGAAGGTGTCTACAGAACAGGCTAAATTTATGATTCCTTTCTGGGAGTCTTAAATAGTACACTGTGGCCTTTCCGTCTACCCATACAGCATTATTAATACCTCCTGAGAGCTTAGGATCAGATGGATGCAAGTCTGTGCATCCGAAGGAAGAAAGGATCTCACCTTCACCGAGCATCTGTTGGTTACCAGACGCAGGAAGACACTGCTAGCTATCTTGCATCCTAGTGGGTATTTCTCATAGTTTCTGATCTCTCAATCCATTTTGAATGTTCTTCCTGAGTCTTTCCAGTTCCCCAGCCTCTCTTGCAGCTAGGATGCAGGTGTATGGTCTAAGCTGCTTCAGTGAGAAACACCCATACAAGAAATCAGTGTGAGGCAAGCAACTATAAGGCCAAGGTGAAAGAAGCACCCTGACTTTTTCAGTCAAGGAAAGGTACCCATCAGGGCAGACAGCTTAGTAGGCATAATGAAATGGAATTGGTGGCACTGAAGTGGTAAGTAGTGTAACTGCAGCATCTTGTGCTTGGTGATAGGCCTAGCAGCTGTACTTTTGCCATCAGACTGTGGTGGTTTTGAACATTGAGCTTAACCTCAAACCTGGTTCTTTGGAACTTTAAATCATTACGTAAGCAATAGAAATTCCTTGAATAGGTTCTCTTTGTATTTAATAAGCCGGTCAGCTTCTTTTGCTGGCCAATAAGAACTAAAACTCGATTCATTGTCTGTCTTCACATGTCTTCATAGAGAGGGGTTACTTTCCCAGATGCAAGCATTCTCAAAGTGGCTAAAATACTCACGCAAGGTTCCACAACTTGATTCCTGTCTAGTCCAAACCCTGTAGTCTCCCATCTACATCTAACTCCTCTGCTTTGGAGCTGTCTACTGCACTGATTCCTTTTCATCTACTCAAAAACCTGAAGGGCAGCACTGCAGAGTTGGGAAGGAAGTCATTGGTGAGAGGGGAAAATGCCCTTTCCCTGCCTGCATCTGCCTTGTGGATTTTTAAATAATATGAATATGCATTGTATTCATTCATATTGTAGCACTTTGGCCTCGACTATAGCCTGCACAGAGGATTTTTACTGATCCTTTTTTACATCCTGTGATGTAATTATACCTTCTCACACCACTATCCTTTGTATTGAATCACTGGAAATGGAGTGGGGAATCACTCTGCCTATGTAACCATGTCATGAAAAATAACAGCAGTATAATAAAGGATGTAAAGGACAAAGTCAGTTTTGCCCAATCTTTTGTCATTGGTGCCTAACAGTATATACCAATTAGTAGTTGTTCAATAAATATTTTTTGTGTGAAACACAGAAGAAACAATGGAAGTTTTGTAATTGGATAACACTTAGCATAAACTCTAGATCCATCCATTTATTAATTATGTGATCGTGGCAATTATCTCTTTTCTTTGAGCTTTTATTGTCTCATGGTGTGATATAAATAATAATGCTCCTCTATAAGGCCATTGCAGGACAAATGCAGTAAAATGCTTCTCCTTGAACTCTACATTATCTTGTCCTACTTCAACAATTCTAATAACACTAACCACAGTTAGCTAACATTTTAGATCACTAACTTATAAACAAAAGAAATGCATTTCTCACAGTACTGGAGACTGGGAATCTGAGAACAGGTTGCCAGCATATATGGGTTAATGGTGAACACCCTCTTCTGCATTTCAAACTGCCTTTGCCTTGTTATTATCCTCAACTGGTAGAAAAAAAGATGAGAGAAAATCATGGGTGCCACTTACAAGGGCACTAATCCCATTTGTGGGGGTTCCACTCTTATGGTCTGTTTACCTCTCCAAAATGCTTGTTCTTAATACCATCTCCTTAGTAGCTAGGATTTCAACAAGAATTTGACAAGAGGAGGGGTCACAAACATCCAGTCGTTTGTAAAGAACTTGTCCTATTATGTGTTTCTCACCAGTGGCTGGGGTAAAATATAGTAGCTTCCACTTCAACAGTCTTCACATGTGGTTAGTGTTGCTTCCAATTGCCCAAAGCCCAGGGGGCTCATCAGAGACAATATCCTTCCCAGACACTGAGATATAATAGGACACATAGTACTCCTTCGTCATATGCTTTTTTTCTTTATGATACAGTCTCATAAGCTCTGAGATTTCCCTATCCCCCTCCCCAAAACCCCTCCTCCACACTGATCTTGCCAATGATACCAGACTTTCTCTAAAGTCCTGTAAAAAAGAGATACAAGAGCTAAATCCGTTTTTAGCTCTGAGGCTGACATCTGTGTTACCTACATTCAATTACTTTCCTCTGTGGACCTAAACTTTCTGAAATCTATAAAATGGAAAGTTCAGATCCCAATAACTTCAGATTTTATTTTGTATGATTTTGACATGATAAATGTTTCTTTTTGAATTTTTGAGGTTTCTCAAAAAAAGGCATTTGGACAATGCTATAACTCTGAGCTATAAATACCAAGATGTGGTTAGAGGGGTTTAAAATAATGGGAGTGCAAGAGGAAGACTGACATAAGGCAGAGAAAAGTGGGAAGGACCAAAAGCAAATGCAATATAAAATCAGTAGCAAGATCTGGCAGATTGTAAAAATTTGTCTAAATAATACAGATTTCTAGAGTGACTGGGCAGGAGACCAGAAGAAGGAGCAGGGAACCTCTGAGGTGGCCCTGATGAATCCACACTGTTCTTTTGGGTTTGGGCTATCTAATCTTGAAGGCCTAAAGGTTCTCTAATACACCTAGGATGAAGTCTTTTTTAAAATTCACACGCAAAAAAATGTGTATCATGGAAAAGTTATATATGGATTTCAAAATTCTGAACTCAATTTTTACTTTAATTCTACTTTTTCAAGGACTTTCAGAAACCCTCTCATATTTTCAGCATAATGTTCCAAAATCAGTCACTCAAGCTGTTCGTTAGGCCTCATGCACTACTGGCTGGCTGCCGAGCTCGGGGTTCAGCAGGATGTCCAAAACCAATAGTGCTTACAAACACTTAGAATGGACTAATGGCTGTGGGGGTCCTAGTCAGTGTCCTCGTGTTTCAGTTTTCCCTCGTAGTAAAGTGGGACCAATAACATTACTTTTCCCCAGGACTGTTTTCAGAATTGTGCAAATATGTGTGTACATAATCCATTGATACAATATACCAGATACCACCTAAAGAACAATCTGCCTTTTGTCTATGGCAAATGCTCCAGATCTGTACTAAGGGGTAATCCTTACCCTGCTCAACTGAAACTATCCCTTCCAGGCAACAGAAAGACCCTCCACTCTCTCAATTATTGTACAGCCTCAATTAAATTATTACACATATTCAATACCAGACAATGACTGAAACTCAACTCGACTTTGCGTTTTTCTCCAGTCATTCTTTCCCTTCTAGACTCCATCAGTTCAGAGCTTGCAGGGCATTGGCACTTTTCTTTTTCCCTCCCACCAGCTCACCAAGGGTGATATGGAAGCAAGAACGCGTGAAGGGAACAGCAGGACTGCACTTGCGTCACTCTCTCCTCTACTGGCTTTGGCTTTAGACTTTCTTTGCCTGGAAGATGCTTGCAGCTCCCTCTTACCTCTCTCGCCTTCACTCTCATCCTCTGCTATTTTCATGGATTCTTGGGAAGATCCTTCTGCTCAAAGGCAACCATCGTTTGGGCAGTATATCTTGCCCCTCCTGCATCACTGCCCTTTATTTCCTGCTTTTCTGGTAGCCCACGGCTGGTTGAGTCTCTACAGGTGTCCAAAAGTCATCAGACTGATTCTATCTGCCATGCATACTGCATCTGCTCAGCATCTGTCACTTTGGTAAGCATCAGAATCATCAGCCAATCTCAGCCTCCTGCTCGTGAGATTTCTCAGTTAGGAATCAGAATCCAGTCCACTCTGCTTTCATTTCCCATGCAGAAGCAAGGGGAAAAGCATACCTCAGGCTGTCCTTGAAGGTTATGGCATATAGAACTCCGGGCACCAACATTCTTCTTACAAAGCATTTTATTTAACTTCCAACCTTCTTTTCCTTTAGATTTTTTTCTTTTGTGTGGCCAAGGAACTGCAAGAACATTGTACTCAATTTCCAGATTTTTACTTAAAAATTCTGCATGAATTGTGACATTTCCTCAGAATATAACATGTTCACATTTCCCGAGGCCTTGGGTGAAATATGAAATTTAGTGTCCTTTGGCAGAGTATTTGATACATGCCACAGTCATGTGCTGGGATCCCTAAGCAGACATTCATTTAATTTTTAAAATCTTTTATTACAGTATCTCTTATGTTGAAGACAAGGAGTGCCGGCATACCTTGCCCTTCTTTAGCTATCCCCCTTTACTTGTTCTGCACATACAAGGAATCTTCAAAGAGTTCATGGAACCGTACATTATGAAAGAAAAAAAAAACAGGAATGCATGGAATTTAAAATGTTTGCAACAAAATAAATCTTTTAATTTCATGTTCCAGGAAATTCTTGCAATGTCTTCCTCCTTAGCACTGAAAACAATAATTGTACTAAATATCATACAAATAAAGAGTGAATTCTGTCACTGGCAACTCTGAAAAGGCAACATTTCCTTACCTCGGCTCTTTCAGACCTGTGAATTGTCTGAAACTGGTGTATCAAAATACAATAGAGGATGCAAATTTCAGAAAATGGTAGCTTGGAGATGGATGAAGGGTAAATTAAAACAGCTGTCTATTGGGCCTAGTAGCTGGAGGAGGAGGATGTGACAAAATGCAGGGAACAGCAGAAATACTAGGGTTTTCATACTGAAAGCAGATGGCAAGTGGATGAATCAGTAAAAGACAGCAAAACTATCTACAGAGTGGCAGTGCTCAGCACAGACAGCTGTGGCAGGCAGGCTGTCGCTGGGACAAGAGCAAAGGGAGGCCAGGAGGGCTCAGTTTACCAACTGCTGATCAAGTGTCAGGCAAACCTGCAGAGAGGAAGAGCACTAGGATCTATTCTGGTCTCATCTTCGGCATCACTTTGCTGCAACATAAACAAATGTAAATGACAACCAGTCATGACCACCACAGTGCGTGATTATTCCAACATATTGCTTTCCTATCAGCATTTGCCTCAAATAAGTAACAACGAGGGACCCAGTTGTCTGCTAAGAGTAAGTATTCTATAGACAACTGGAATGTGTTGCACTTTGAGAAATAGGAAGGGCTTGATGGGTTAATATATTGAGAAGCTTAAGACAATATTCATTTATCCTTTCATTTCACTTTGGCACTTGAAACTTTGTGCACTTGAAAACTGCAATGGTTTGGTTGAGATTAGTGCAGAAAAATGGGAGAGGTAGGACTAGCCGAAAAGCTCTAACTACAGAGGCTTCATGGATTTTAATTTCGTGACAAAGGAATAATAGCAGGACAGTGTGATCAAAGAAAAAGCTGAATGTTGCTGTTCTGCATTCTCTGCCTCGTATTTGACCCTCTGTTAATTCATTCTGCAAACACTTCTTGAGACCTAACTAGAAATAGCATCCCTGTACCCAGTACACTGCTGAGACCCAAGCTGATCAGACACAGTGCTGGGGCTGAAGCCTCAGATAGCCAAGAGTCCTCTGCCTTGCAAGGTCTTCCTTCCAACCAAGTGTACAAACATAAAGCCACTAGTACACAGTTCATTATTTTAAATTTCTTTATGTATTTGTTTGCTTATTAAAATTATCTCATGGTGCAATTCCATAAGCTTTGGACTTTCCTTTAATCCCTCCCCAAATCCCCTCTTGCCCACCAGTTCTCCCATGTTTTCACAATAGTATAGTCATAAGCCCATCATTCTGCTGTTTAAATGTATCATGACATTGTAGCTATGGACAGCGGCAGCAAGTCCAGCATTCTATTGTCAAGATATATTTAATCATTTCTTTGAGACTTCATCTTTGTCTGGAAGTAGAGACGCGTACTATATTGTATCCTCACATCTGGATATGATAGTCTCTACTACACAGTTAATATACATCCCCTTAAATGAAAAGCTATAAAACAAAATCAACAACAGAAAGAAAAATAGAGAATTTACCGTTAGTTATTTTACAATGTAGTTAATGAGAAGCATGAAGTGTTAATGAAACATACAATAAAAAGGCCTAACCTCACCAGGATTCTTGGGGAAGGCTTTTCTAAGAACATAACTTCTGAGCAGAGGCTCGAGCAGAGACCATGTAAGAGCTGCCTGCATAGGATGGAGGGAGGGAGAAGTAGATGGGAGAAGTGCTCATAGGAAGGAGAAAGGATGAGAAGACCAGAAGCAAAAGTGTTCTGTGGGAGCTGTAAGCCTCAGACTAGGACCTGGAGGACCTCTCCAAGTAGTTTATGCATGTCCTGGGCTCCAAACGTTGGCCTGTATCCTCCTCCTCTGCCCTGCTCATGTGGGGATTTCTCCAGAAAGTCAACAGAGACTGATCAGTATCACTTTCTCCACCGTGCCCTTACCTCCACTGTGCTACGGCTATCAAATTCTCCCTCCTCTGTGCTTTTGTCTCGTCCTTGCCTTTTAAAAGCCTGCATTATCCATCCTATTGGGAATTTTCACAGATAGAGTGTTGGTGTCTTTTACCAGAGTCTGGCACCAAGTGCATGTAAAAGGAATCACCCAGAGTACTTATTCTGGCACAGGATTTGTTCTACACTCTGGGATACAATATTGAATTGGGACACAGCTTTCAGTGTAGAAGGAAGAAAGGAAATGTGGGAAATGGAACTGACATTTTTGAGCATTTACTCATGTACCAAGCACTATCCTGGGTTCCTTACCAAAATTATCTCATTTTTCTCAAGAATATTTTAATAGCTTTATTGTTACCCATTGAAGCTAAAGTTTTGAGAGAATAAGTTTATATGCCTAGGGTTTTTCAGCCAGTGAACTATGAATTCAAAATTAAAATCTAAGTCCATAATGGTTCTAAAACTGTACTTTCCTACCACATCCCACTCCACCACTGACTGATTCAGCATCTGGTTCTGGTGTACCTTAAGTGAAGAGGAGTTCCTATGACAGTCCTTGAGTCTTAACATCCTTATTGTTTTTCTTTTTTTTTCTTGTTTTTATTATTATTATTGCCATTTTATGATACAGCGTCACAGGCCCTGGGATTTTCCATACTCCCTCCCCTAGTCCTTCTATCCCATTCCCCCCGACTGAGTTCTCCCATATCATTATAACAGCATAGTTCCTCATAAACAGTCCTAAGTGCATCTTTGTGGGCATGGACAATGAAGAGTCCAGAATCCCGTTTTGCAGTTTCATTGGGAGTCCATTCTTGATCCAGAAGGAGATGCACACTGTACTGTATCCCACATCTGGACATATCAGTTTCCACTACACAGGCACTATAAATACCCCCAAGCGAAAAGCCACAAAGCAAAATAAACAACAGGAAGAAAAACAGAAATTTACAGTGCCATGAAGTTAAGCAACATGACATTGGATATGATAGTCTCCATTAGACGGTTACTATACATTCTGTTAAATGAAAAGCCACAAAACAATATCAACAACAGGAAGTTAAATAACATGCTACTGAATGATGAATGTGTTGCTGGAGAAATGAAAAATGGAATCAAGAACTTTCTTGAAGAAAATAATGCCACTGTGTGGTCTATGAGTCACTGAAGAATTTAATAAGAGAAAAAAAGTGTTTTGAAGAAATGAAACTAAAAACAAAAACACCAAAATCCATGACATATAGTTTCCACTGATCTTTGTTGGTGAAATGTATCTCCTGTAGACAATAAAATTATATAGGTTTTGTGTTTTTAAGCCAGTCTACTAATCTGTGACATTTGATTGATGAGTTTAAGCCATTTACATTCAGGATTAATATAAATCGGTGGTAATTTGTTCCTGTCATTTAGTAATGGGTTCTTCATTGATTTAACTTTCAGTTGTTATTTTACTGGAATGTTTTTCACATTTGCCTTTGGTTTTGGTGGGTGCTATTCCTTCTCTCTGTCAAGAGAACATCTTTAAATATCATTTGTAGGGCAGGGTTGGAAGAGGCATATTCTTTTAACTTTACTGCAGAAGAATTTATTTCCTTTTCAAAGACAAAGGAAAGATTTGCTGGGTGCGTTATTTTGGGCCTTCTTTCTTTTTTTTTTTTTGCTTTTAGAATCTGTGATGTGTCACTCCATTCTCTTCTGGTCTGTAGTGTTTCCTGTGAGAGGTCAACTGTGAATTTAATTGCAATCCTCTATATGTCAGTGAATATTTTTTTTTTCACATGTGCATTTAAGGATCTTTTCCTTGTGCTCAACTGAAAAGAGATTGATTATCATGTCACGTGGTGAAGACTGCTTTTGGTCAACTTTGTTGGAAATTCTATGCCCCTCCTGGATGTTGTTTTTCAGTTGTTCTCCAAATTAGCAAAATTTTCCATTATTATTTCATTAAACCCAGCTTCTCTTTCTGTGCCTTCTGGAACTCCCAGAACTCTTATATTTGGCCTTTTAATAGTGTCTTTCAATTCTTGAATACTTTTTTCAACTTGACCCAGCTCCACTTCCAACTTTTTGGTTACTTCTCCATTGTGGCGAGAAATGTCTTTCAATTCTGACACTGTTTCTGCTGCCTCCTTCATTCTATATTGAAACTTCCATTGAGTTTAATTTGGTCTATTGCACCCTTCATTTCCAGCAATTCTGCTTGATTTTGTTCCAGTGTTGCTATTTACTGTGTGACATATTCCTTGAATTCCTGCATATGCTTCTCATTGTTGATAAGAAGCATTATAACAAGTGTTTTGAATTCTGTGCCCCACATTTCTTCATGTATTCTTCAGTGAACTCTGAGGTTAGCAAAGACCTTTGCTCCTTTGCAGGAGAGTCTTCAATAATATTCATTGTGCCTGTATCTCTTCTTTTGCTCTTGGTCATTGAACTTCTAATTATCAGATTCTTCTCCTTAGGGCAGGTTTCTAAGCTATGTCACCTGTAGGTCTACACTTCGATTTTACTTATTCTGGTTGATACTTGGTTCTTTGCAGTCACTTGTGCCACTCCCTCCAGCATGTTTCAGATCTGAGTCTAATGTTAGATTTCCACCATGGTCTCCGTAGCCCTAGCTCCTTGGTTCAGCACTCTAGCTCCGGTGATACCATGCTGTTGTTGCACCATTGTTTGTAAGATGTTGTGAGTTGTAAGATGGCGAAATCTCTATTATTTTTCATGTGAGACCAGTGCAATGTACTGATCTCAGTAAGTTTGTTCCCAGTTTAGCATATGCTCAGGTCCTTTTTGTCTCTGCAGTCTCAAAGCCTTTGTCACATTGTGCAAATTGGAGCCTGGTGTGCCACTGGTGGGTTCTTATTTTGCTAGCAGTTAGGTCTTGGTGCTACCCATACCTATTTTGGGTGGAACCTGTAGGATGCTAAGTCATTGCAATTCACTAAGTCCCGAGTGAGTTTGGTCCCAGCTTAGTCCATGAGCAATTCTGTCCCACTACTTCTTTGTCTCCCTACACAACATGGCACCTGATTTGGCTTTGCTGGGGCTTAGGGCTGTGAAATCTACCCTGTTCCCAAACTGCCTGTTTGGGATTTGCAGCTCTGTCTCTTCCCTTAGTCAAATCAAACAAACCAGCAGAACAGTCAGTTTTTGTCTAGGTTCACCTTCCGTGATCCTGGTGAACTCTTCTTTTCACCTGGTTGCTGGTGGAGGTCTGGCCGCCGGTGAATTTCAGATCACTGCTCGCTAAATACCACTAGGTTATCTGGTCACTGCAACACCGCACCATTGTCTCCACTGCTTTCCTGTGTCCATCAGTCTCCAGGTGCCCTTTTGCCATTGGTCTGGCCTCTCCTATTTTCCTGGAATGTGCCCTCTACTTCACCCTGGCTAATGTTTCTCCATCTGTTTAAACATGTCTTCACCTTATTCCATCATCTTCCTTAATGTCTTTTCTCTGGATAAAAAGATCTATTTTTTTTTAGACTGGAAAAAAAGGAAGAGAATATGCTACTCTTTGATTTCATGATGTTAAATGCCATGCTTCCCTATGTGAATATGTTTACGGTTTCTAAGTTTCAAAATCAGTTCAGTGTTCTACAACAGTCTCCATTAGGGTAAGACAGTAATCTTGACTCCAGAGGCCTGACTGGTTTGCATGATCAAGACAAAAAAGCATTAGAATGTGAGTTGAACCCAGAACAGGCAGTTTGACCCTTTGTTTATAAGGGTCCCTGCCAGTGTGGGCTGGATACGGCTTGCCATGTATCAGGCAGATTCCAGTTTAGATTCTAATTCTGACACCTCATAAGCCAATGACTTTGAGCAAGTGACTTAAAGTTTCTGAGTTTTGTTTCAAAAATGGACAGGATAAAACAAAAGCCTGGTTATGAAAATAAAATGAGACAACACAAACTAATCCACCTAGCAACATCTTCCAGGCTGGGACCTTGTTCCCACAGCACTGGTCTTACTACGGACCTTCAGAACTGACAAACTGTGCCCTGTGGAAATGAAATGAAATGTTAAACTCATACCTCAGTGCCAGAAGCTAACGCACCATGGAACCAGCACTACCATAAAGCGATTTCAGGAGTTTCCTGTAGGAAATACCTTGGGCTCCCAAATGTTACAAAATTTAGTGATTCACCGACACATGTGGAGCTCAGTTGAGATCACGTACTCAGACTGCCAGTGTATGACACTTGATGTTGTAAGACCCACAACTTGCCCCTCATGTTCAAGATTCTCTTCCATAAAGTTTAGAAAGCAGCATGATGGGGTTTGTCACCTAATAGATGTGTAGGCAACAAGTAAGTATCTGTAAATGCTTCTCATCTCACACACAAAAAAAACTACTTGGATTCCTTGAAATGTGGTTTCCATTCTTTCAGGTCAGTCAGAGTTGATCAAAGGGCCTCATTCTGATGTCATTACTACCAAATGCTTACTTGCAACACATCACCTGAACTCTGCAAGTTTTCTTTAAGTCATGGACAGCAATCTTCGTACTGCCCATCTCACCAAAACATTGTGATGATTAAAGAAGTTGTTTAGAAGGCTATAGTGGTATTCAAACAGAATTTCACTATTGACATTTAGGGCTGGATAATTCATTGGTCATGTGAGCTGACCTGAACATTATAGAATGGTTAGCAGCACCAAGGCCTCTGACCAGGTACCAAGGGGTACCTTTCCTTGAACTGTGATGACCACATATATGTCTGGATAACCTCAAATGTTCTCTGCAGGTTAAAATAGTCAGGAGTCCAGTTTTGTTTGCATTCAATGTTGTTGTTATTGTTATTTTGAATCCAAATCAGAAGTAGAGTGCTCTCTTTGAGGAATAAGAGAGAAAGGAGGAACACAGAATGTAGAGACTGATCTGCCCAGTTGTGGCTCTATCCCTCAGGTATGCTCAGGGGCCAGGAATAGGAAGGTGATGGAAAGGCAGAAGATTCCCCTCTCCCTGTAAGTGCCAAAGAGCAGATCAACACCAGCCCACTCTGTGTGGAGCTCCTGCCTCCCTCCAACCACCTCTTAGAGGCCCCATTCTTGAGCTTTTAATTTGTTTTCACAGCGGTTTGAGCAAATTGAATTTGTTAATTAAAGTGGTAAAATGAAATCCTGAGCCTTATTGACTAGATGCTAATGCCATTAATGTGACTGAAGGAGAAGGACCCAGGCTGTCAATCGCTGCACAGATCAGATCAGCAGAGGCCACAGCACAGGCTATGCCTGAAGGCTGAAGGCACAGACCTGTTTACATGTTGCGTGATTTTGTCTTTATCAGTAGGATCTGTAATTGCCAAGACATTCTTTCAGCGAGAGTTAACTCCTTGGTACCAGATTTTGTTCTGTGTGCTAGGATATACGGATATACTAGTAAATCACACTAGACCCCACTGTCAGTTTGAGTTTCAAATCCAGACTTGGCAACTGACAGGGTCAGTCACTATGCTTTCAATTTCCTTTCTTTCTTTCTTTCTTTCTTTCTTTCTTTCTTTCTTTCTTTCTTTCTTTCTTTCTTTCTTTCTTTCCTACTTTCTGTGAAACAGGGTTGTTAATAATGGTACCCATTTCATAGGCCTGCTCTAAGACTAAATGCACCAATTTGGGTAAATTGTTTCACAGAGTCCATGATACAGGGTGAATGTTCAGTACCAGTCACTGCATACTTACTAACACACATAATGGTAAACAAACACTTGGGTGATCCCTGGAGGAAACAGGGATTAGATCTGCTTTGGGGAAATTGATTAAGGAGTATTTGAAATGTGACATTTGGAGTTGGCATTCCAGATGGAAAAGTAGGAAAAGGGCTTTAGAGGTAAAGAGTGCAAAGTTATGAACCTGCATAAATGTCTAGTTTGTGATTGGATGGTAGAAAGAAGTGAAGATCGCCAGAGGACTGGGTTTGGAATGTACACTAATTTCATTATCACTTCAGGCATTCATAGCTGCTGATTCCATACCTGAAATAATCTTCCCTGCATCTCCCTGCTGACTCTATCTCATTCTCAGCTTAAATGTCACCCTTTACAGATGTCATCTCCAGCGATCTGTTCTAAAGCGAGTTTATTCCTATTTTCTAATGGAACTCTATTTCTTCCTTTACTGGTTGCAATTTATAATTTAACATTGTATCTACTATGTACTGATTTTAATCTCCACCTCTTTCTCTAAGCTGTAACTCCATAATGGCAGGGGGCATTATACCAGGTAGATTAGTTTGTGCTGTCACTTGGACAATCAGTTCCCACTGTGACACAGGTCCTGACATACCATAGGAATTAGTTGTTGCACACATGTTTGATGTAGCAAAAGTAGGCAGACAGACATAAATGTTTTTGTTTGCCTAACACTCATCTTGGTCAGTATCATGTACACACACACACACACACACAATTTAGAAGGGGAATGAACAGCTACTAATTGTTAAATGCCTTTTAAGTGCTTTATTCACAATCTTTTCAATAATCTGAGAAGGTAGATAATATAGTTCCAGTCTTGCAGGAGAGGAAATTGACCTCATACAAATCAGGTTACTTAGGAAAAGCACCTTACTGAACAGTAGAACTACAGTTAAAATAAGTCTGTCTGGCCACCAAAGCAGTGCCCTGGAAGCACCTATGAGCTTAGAAATGACCCCAAGAGACCAAGATGGAGGAGTGGTTGGACCTATGGAAACCTGTAGCAGTTACCTTCTGAAGACCTGAACTTCATCCACAGTCACATGGTTAAACCTTTCCAACAGGTGCCTGCTCTGTGAGGCAAACAAGCCCCCATTTTACTGTTGAAAATGTAGCATTCATAATCTGGCAATAATAAGGTGGTGACTGATTTTCTTTGCTTATTTAATGTCCATGAAATTCAGCAAAAGTGATTTACTGATTACGAAAAGAAAAAGAAAGAGAGGGAAAAAACACACTTTCAAATGTCAAATGTTTGCAGGCAACTGAATATATGCTGAGCACTGGGGCAGCAGTCAGTGGCTGTCCTAGAGAGACAATATATACAGGATATGCATACTCAGAACCTGTGGTGTATAAATACCTGGGTTTTTTCAAGGAATACCACAAAATGTAAGCACTAGTCATAAAAGAAAGCAAATCTTTAAAATTGATGGAATAATAATGAAAGCGAGTCACCAGAAGTCAGGATTGACGCTGGCTAAACCTACAACACAAAGATAGACTTGCTAACGATAATCTTCAAAACAATAGTTAACCCTGTCACATACACTATTTCAAGATCATCTTAATAATAAACCCCTCTCTTATTCAGTCAAATGCCATGTTATCATGTGACTGCCTTTTTCTCTCTTCATGGCACCTTGCACGGTATGTTTTCCCTCTTTGAGTTTAATATTCTCAACTGCAAAATGAGGTTATTCATTATACAAGCAGCTCTAATACTAAGAATTTCAATTGAGAATTAGAGGCTTATGTTCAACCAAATTCACTGCAGGTCTTCAGGAAAAGTGTGTTCTCTCTCTGGGTCTTGCTTTGTTTGTTTTTCAAGGAGAGAGGCTGCATGCTAAGGACCCTCCCAATTGTGCTGTGTCCTCAAGAGTACAAAGCTCCACCTATATGTAAAATGTTGTACGTTTTGCAATCATCGTGAAGGGAGATTCCCTTGTGATTCTGACTAATTCTGAGGGGATTTCTCAAGTTGTTCTTGAACTTGCTGAGAAATCTCAGGAAAATCACTTGCCCTAAGACTGTGTTTCATCTAAGGGAAATTTTTTGCCTGTTTGTATGATTTTCTGGAATGTAAGATGAATAATGGAAGAAGCTCTTTGCAAACACATTGCAAAATGTCCTTTGACAACAATTTGCCAATAACATTCTCACCTATGTGGTGTCATAATACTGTAACCTGATTGGGAGTGGCTACTTCAGTAACAGTGAGTGCTTAAGCTCTTCTCAAAGATTCAAAGCTGCTTCCAGATCAGAATCAGACACCCAGAGCCATGTGGAGTTGTGAGGAATGTGTGGGCCCATTGGGCCTGCCACCTAAACAGCACTCCACTAAGAAACCTGCTTCCAGCTGGCTCCTCCTGTCTCTTTTGGGCTCTGATAAGCTCTGTAAAGCTGCGCCTGGCTTGTCAACACAGAGGGTGACTTCCCAAAAGATCTATGCTACAGAGAGCATAGATCTTGAGCAACTGCAGAAAAGCAGAGCTCCTCTCTTTACAGAAAGAGAAAGATGTAGACCTTTGCTCTTTCACAATTACCAGAAAACTAGACTTTAGTCCTAGATGTTTAGGTTTGACAAGCTCAATGATTTATTCCTCTGGTCCCTATCCAAGCTGAAAATCAACTGAGACATGAAGTCAAATACATTTCCACTTAAAAGAGATTGGAGAGCAAGGCTGATGTATGGGGAACAAATTCTGAAGCCTGGAAACTTCCTGCATTCCCGAGCCACAGACAGCAGCCAGACAGACCCCAGGGGCGGAACCAAGCAATATGCTGCCCAAGAGGAGCCGATTCCAGATAGAGCGTAACAGTAACTTCTCAGTTCCCTCACTGCTATCTTTAGGTATATTATTGTTGTTCCCTGAAGAGACAATAGTAAGAGAGGGGTACGGTGGGGACAGGATTTTGCTCTATTGTGGGTTTCTCCATATTGAAATCCATCCATAGTCACAGAGGAATTTGATTGTTTTATGCAAGATAAGGATGGAGAGAAATTTATGCTGTGGAAACAACACTGTAAGAAATTAGTGGAAGATGGGTTTGAGTCCAAGGTACAAGAGGTATTGGAATAAATTCATGACTTCCTAACTGCTCAACAGGCTATAACCAACATCAAGTAATCAATTCAATTATATTGACTCAGTTGAACTCTTAGAAGTTAGTATATTTAACATGTCTGATGACTGAATGAATATTTAACAATATTAACTAGAAGGTTGGCTTCTAGAAGCAACACACGGAATTTCCTCATTTAGTTTAACACACCCAAGGTATGATCATCAATGGGAACTTAGCGTCAATAATGGAATAGGGAATAATTTGAATCTCAAAACACTTGGAGCCAAGGAATGAGCAGAACCAATTTAAAGTTTTAGGGATGCCAGGGAAAGGATGGGATACAGAACTCAGACAGTAGCTATAGAAATAGAGATCCTTTATTCTGCATGAAGGTTGCTGTATATAAGAGAGAACACATGCTATTTGTTCTTTTTAGATTGGCTTATTTCATTGAGCATAATGTGTCTCTACTCCCAAATAAAAGATGGACTCCCAATGAAACTGTTAAATATGTCTTGACAACAGGATGCTGGACTTTCTACTGTTGTCTCTACATACAATGCCAAGATAAACTGAAACAGAAGAATTATAGACTTGAAAAGAAAATGAAAAGAGAGATGAACTAAGGTTCATTGAAGACTACTTTTAGGACCTGGTGTGATGGCTCAGTGGCTAAAATATTTACTTTGTGTGTACTGGGATCTCATTTTGGCACTAGTTTGTGACCTAGTTGCTCCACTTCCTTTTCAACTTCCACAACCATGGCCTAGGAAAGCAGTAGAGGATGGTCCAAAGCCTTGGGATCCTGTATTTGGGAGACCCAGAAGAAACTCCTGGCTCCTAGCTTCAGGACGGCTCAGCTCCAGCCATTGTGACCCTTTGGGGCGTGAACTAGTGAACAGAAGATCTTTGTCTCTTCTCTCTTTTCTTTATTTAAATCTGCCTTTCTGATAGAAGCAAATATTTCTTTTAAATCAAGGGACTACTTTCAGAGGTGAGGTAATTAAACTGTTTCATAGGATTCCTAGATTTCCTAAATAGTGATCAGCTTTGCTGGGATAGAGAATTTTGGAGGAATAGCATGTGGGGGATAGATAACAACAGTTCACTTCAGGGAATTTTGAGTTTTTAATGTAAGATTTGCCTATTTATTTGTTTCTTTACTTTGGGAAAGATAGATTTACAGACAGGAGGGGAAATTAAGAGAAAGATTTTCCAGATCCACTGGTTCACTCCCCCAAAGGACCTCAATGTCAGGAGCAGAGCCAAGTTGATCTGCAGTCGGGAGCCTCTTCTGGGACTTTATGTTGATACAGAATTCCAAGGCTGTGGGCCATCCTCCACTGCTTTCCCATGCCATAATCAGGGAGCTGGATGGTAAGTGGAGCAACCAGGACATGAACCAGCACCCATGCTGGCCCTTGCAGACAGGATTAGCCAACTGGGCCATAGTGCCAGCACAGCAAGGCATTTTGATTTTGAAGTCATTGTGAGATATCTGTATGATGATGTACCACAAACAATTATATGTTGAGGTCTGAAGCTCAAGAAAAAGGGATCTATATTCTCTTCAGACAAACCCCCTCTGTGGAGTTTCCAAAGTGAAAATGTGATCTCCCCTTTAGCTTTACTTTCGTGATTATAAAATGATACTGTTAATAACTACATTGAGACAGCACATATACATGCATAGACATGTGACCACCCGCCTTGCTGTCCTGAGCACCTCGTGTTCTGGTGCCTTATTGCTGCACCTCTCTAAGCTCCCAGGATACCTCCTGATGAGTGACACACCTGGCATGATGATTGGATGTCTTCAACCCATTCTCTCCTCTATTTCGAACCAGACACATACATTATGGAATCATTCAGCCTAGGGTCTCCAGGGATATAGAACCTATTCTCAATCCTTTACTATTAGATAAACATTAGGGGAAAGAAAGAGAATTAAACCTTTCTGTAGCTCCCCAGGGGCACTTACCAAAATAGGCTACCTTGTCAAAACAGCATTTAACTAAATGGGTGAGCAACATCAACAAGGGAACCTGGGGAGAGAGGCAAGAGCTCATGCTGGGAAGGCAGCTAGGGGAACCAGGCAGATACAAATCAGGTTTTCCATCCTTGGGACTGCAGAAAGCAGAGCTTAACCAAGGAAAGGCCACCTTCTCAAATCCCCCTAAACAATGCTCCCTGCAAGCATAAGTGGAAGTGATTGGGGAAAACTATAGTAATAGCTTATGTTTATGATGCAAACAATTTCCAAAACTATTTCCTATCTAGCATTTCCTTTTGATCTTTAGCGAAAACCTGACAAGAAAAGAGAGAGGAAATTGCTATTCCTATGTCATGTTACTGGACACTGAAGGTCAGAGATTGAAGCAACTTACCTGTGGTCATGCAGGGCTACGTTTTTTAGGGTTGGGATTCTTGGAGCTGGCATTGTGGCATTGCAGGATAACACTACTATCTGTGACACTGAAAACCATATAGTAGGTACTTATTCATGCCCCAGCTGTTTACTTCTAATTCAGCTTCCTGATAATGTTTCTGGGAAACCAGTGGAGAATGGTTCAAATGCCTGGTTCCCCACCCCACCCCCTCAGGAGACTTAAAAGAAACCCTGACCTTGACTTTCCTTCATATGGCCCAAACCTGATTGCACATGGGAAATTTCTCTCTCTCTCTGTCTCTCTTTGTAACTCTTCGTTTCAAATAAATAAAATAAATCTATTTCAAAAATATGATGGGATCTTTTGATATATTGGAGGAAATAGAATAAACTTACTCTGTGTGTTCATTTGGAACACACAGATCTGAGGGATAAAAGCTATAAGGAGCTTAATAAGAAAGAGTAAAACTCAACTATCAATTAATGATATGGGCTGCCTTGTAAGATAGTAAGCTTCTTGTCCCTGGATGAACTTAAGTAAATGTGAGTGACAGATTTGCATTTCAGAAGGAATTTGCTGCACTAAATAGAATGTTGAGTTAAATTATTTCAAAAATTTTCCAGAAGGAATGCAAAATGGAAAGTGGACAAGTTAACATGGCTAGAGGATTAGAGAAGGAGAAACAGAAATGGTGCAATACCAGGAAATAGAAGACAGACCAACAGAAGACCAGTGGAGACCTGAGGACATGGAGAAACAGCAGAGATAGCAGAGCAGTGCAATAGTGGACAGAAACTGCTGCAAAGATCAGAGCTCTACCAAGAATCCAGTAGAAAAGGGGATATTACCAGAAAGACTTAAGGGACACCATCAAAAGGCCAAACATAACAGCTGCAGACATTCCTGGAGGCACAGAAAGAGAAGTTTGGGTAAAAGATGTATTTAGTGAAATAATAATTGAGAACTCCCTTAACACGGAGAAAGAATTGAGAAGGAAAATAAAGGAGGTGCACAGAATCCTGAATAGAGTTGTCAAAAGAGATCCTGGCCATACCATGTAATAATCAATCTCTTTTTGGTTGAATATAAATAATATAACAAATATGCATGTGAGGAAAATTGTTAGCTTATAGAGGAACCCCAATAAGACACACAGCTTACTCAGAGGAAACCCTAGAGGCTAGAAGTGAATGGAGTGATGTATTCCACATCCTAAAAGAAAAATAAAATCATCCCAGAATAACATACCCAACAAAGCTTTCCTTTGTATTTGTAAATGAAATAACATACTTCCAGAGCAACCAAAAGCTGAAAGACTTTGCCTCTGGCAGCCTACCCTACAAATATTGCTTAAAGATGGGCTACAGAGCAAAAGAATAACAACTACCAAATCCAACGGCAAAAATAAAGAACATCCAAATTAAATGATTAAAGAAATCTAAATCACACAATGAAAAACTATTAATAACTGACAGAATGAAATCACTATCCATTGATATTCACCCTGAATGTAAATGGATTAAATTAGCAAATCAAACAGCATGGACTAGCAGACTGGATCAAAGCACAGGATCCATCTATCTGTTGCCTACAGGAGACACATCTCACCAACAAAGGTACGTGGGACCTGAAAGTGGAAGGATGAAAGGGATATTCTAGGGCAATTAGAATGCAGCCATTCTAATATCAGATAATAATAGATTCTAATGTAAAAGCATTTAGGATGAAGAAGGATACCACATAATGATCAAGGGATCCATTCAGCAAGAAGAAATCACCATAATAAATATAAATGTACTAAATTTCAGGGCAACCAATGAGATAAAACAAATATCAGTGGATTTAAAGGGAGAAATAAACTTCAATATAATATCGTTCGGTGGATCTTAATGCCCCACTAGCTTCAATGGACATCAACAAGAACATCAACAAGAAGGTAACTCAGCAAGGAAACAACAGAGCTCACCCAGACACTAGAGTAATTGGACTTAATTGATATCAAGAGAACCTTTCATCATACAGACACAGAATACAACTTTTTTATCAGCACATGGAATTATCACATTATCCCAGGATTTATCACATTATAGGACACAAAACAAGCCTGAGCAAATTTAAAAAAAAAATGGAAATCATACCATGTATTTTCTCAGACTATCATGGAATGAAACTGGAAGCCAAAAAGTCAAAATACCTCAGAAAATATGCAGATCTAAATTGATAAAGGACCTAAATCTGTACCCAGAGACCATCAGACTATTAGAGAAAACATAGGAAACACTCTATAGGACATAGCCGCTTATAAAAACTTCTTAGGAAAGTCACCAAAAGCAGAAGCAGTCAAAGCCAAAATAAATGGGACTACATCAAGCTAAAAAGCTTCTCTACAGCAAACAATCAACAAAGTGAAAAGGCAGCTAATAGAATGAGAGGAAATCTTTCCACATTGCGCAGCAGATAGGGACTAACACCCTGACTTACAAAGAGTTTCAGAAACTTAACCACAGTAAAATAAGCAGTGTTGTGAAGAAATGAATGAAGGAAATGAAGAGACATACTACAAAAGAAAAAGTTCAAATGGTTAATACACATATGAAAAAATGCTCAAGCTCCTAGTCAAGGAAATAAAATTAAAAAAAAAAAACACATTAGGATTCCACCTAATTCAAGTAAGATTGGCCAGATTGGCCTACATTCAGAACTATATTAGCAATGCCTGTTGGAGAGGATGAGGGGGAAAAGGTACCCTGCTCCACTGTTGGTGGGAGTATAGGCTAGTAGAACTGCTATGGAAGTCAGTATGAAGAGTGCACTCTTATGACCCAGCTATCTCACACCTGGAAATACATGTAAATGGATTGAACTCTGCATATGAGAAAATGACCTGCAACCCTATATTTATGGTAACACCATCTACAATAGCAAACACATGGAAAGAACCCAGATGCCTGTTAAAAGAGAAATGGATAAAGAAACTGGTACAGTTACTCTATGGAGCCATTACAGCCATTAAAAAGGATAAAATCCTATCATTTGCAAGAAAAATGGTCCAATCCCCAAAGTACAAATATTTTATGTTCTCTCAGATATAAAACAACCTTCATGCAAAATACAAGTTAGGTAGATGTACAGGTAAGCCTGCAGGTGCATGCATTCTCATACATGAACATAATGGAGACTAGCATATTGGGAACTGAAGATGGATTGCAGCATGCATTTCTATTCCCAAATTAAAGGAGATTTGCAATGAAACTGTTAAATATATCTTGACAATAGGATTATGGAGTTTCTAACATTGTCTATACCTGCAATGCATGATGCACTTTAATAACAGAATGTGACTTTTGCTGAATGACTATACTATTGTAATAATGTGGACAAAATAGTGGGGAGGGGCAGCAATGGGGGATGGGTAGGAGGGAAAATCCCTGTGTCTATGGAACCATATCATGAAAAATTTTAAAGAATTTTAAAGAAAAAAAAATTCCAATTTCTGGATGTTTATTCAATATCTACCTTGTGACCAATACCATTTACAAGTATGTTCATTTATATACACATATGCATGCACACACATATGTAAAGACAAAGATACAAATAAGCATATATATCTGTTTTAATAGGATACATACATACTTATTTTTTTTAAAGATTTATTTTATTATTTTTTTTATTGAAAAGGCGTATATACAGAGAGGAAGATCTTCCGTCCGATGATTCACCCCCCAAGTGAGCGCAACGGGCCGATACTATGCCAGTCTGAAGCCAGGAGCCTCTTCCGGGTCTCCCACGCGGGTGCAGGTTCCCAATGCTTTGGGCCGTCCTTGACTGCTTTCCCGGGCCACGGGCAGGGAGCTGGAAGGGAAGCAGGGCTGCTGGGATTAGAACCGGCGCCCATATGGGATCCCGGGCGTGCAAGGCGAGGACCTTTAACCACTTGCGCCACCGCGCCGGGCCCCCATATATACTTATTATAGAGCAACTGTGGAAGGTAGAATATGTATAGAAGTCAGAACTGAGGCCCATTGATGGTCACACATTTGACATAACATGATACTAATTTAGACCTTTCCCTAATGCAATCTGTATGTAGTAACCTTTGGGTAAAGTAGTAAAGGGAAGAAACCTGAATCTTTTTCTGATATGTAAGATGACCAAATACTGCTTTCCAAAATTCTGTTAGTGTGTCTGTATGTGTCTATGTATTTCTCTAAGTTGCAATCAAGCAGTGTTTTTGTTTGTTTAGATATTTTCATGTTGTGCTTTATTTTTTCTGTTTTGGTGAAGGAGTTGCAAGAATTAAGAAATTCCAAAAAACTTTCACTCCTAGAAAAACACTCATTAAAAATGCTTATGGCCAAAAAAAAAAATCAGAAAGATAAACTTTAAGTGTCATTTCCTGCCACAAGCTAAGAAATCCTAATAGTGCTACAATGATTACTCTGCGCCATGATTGGCCCAGATTTTTTGAAATAATCTTATACCAATTTACAAGATGCTTCCTTTCTTAACTTGCTCTTAGGGTAACTTCTACGCACCGTTTCCCTGGCAACTGTGTAATTGCAGGAAATAATGTCTTTCTCCTGGGTCTCATTTCCGGCAAGCATACAACAAGAAAAAGTTTTTGTCTTCATAACATCGAAAGAGCATCTGTGGTCTTTTGACAGCTTTAGAAATGTTCAGAAATATTATCCCTATTCTTACAAATTCAGTGAGTAACATCACCTTTCCCTTCATGATTCTTTTACGTGGAAAATCAAAGTTACACTGAAGGAGTTGAAAGGGTCAGAAAAGCATTGGGAAGAGTGTGGTTTTGTTTGTTTTTTCTTCAACCCTGTGGTCTGTGAAATTACCAGAGTTTAATTGAACTTGCAAAGCTTTTCATTTGAGGAAATCACATCATACCATCCCACACACCTGTCTCTCATCTCTGTACTAGGGTAACCAAGAAACAGGGCAAAAAAGTGAAAGGCAGCCTGATCTTCCACTGCAAGATTTCCTCTGCGTGTGGCTCAGGTAAATGGAAGGGCTGGTGCAGCCCAACCCTTAGTGCCACTCTAACCAGTTGGTTAGGAAACCCGAGTTTTCCTTAGACTAATCCTTGTGCTTTTTTTTTTTCTTGAGGTAGGATGAGCTGATTTCATAGGCTGGAAGAAGCATACCAGTATTGGATCAGATAGAAGGAGGGAGAAAGGCATCCATTCAAACAGCTAAGTCAACAAACCAGCACACATAGAATGTGATGTCAGATGTTGTAAAGAAAAATCCACCAGGGTACAAGTGGAGTAAGGATTCTGTTAGGTTGACAGAGAGTGCTCCCTAGGTAGATGGAATCTTACCAGAGGCATAAATGAAACGAGAATTTGACGGTGGACATACAGAGGAAGAGTACTCTGTGTATGATTAGCAACTGATGTGTCTGCAAGATAGCCCTGCAAAGGAGAAATAATTGTCCTTGCTTTTATGGGTGAGTGGCTCTGTGTGGCTCCCGTGGCTGTCATGTTGTTGTCTACAAACCCTGTAGATGTTTTAAAAGTAGCGCTAAATGCCTTTGCTTGAAATTTTACTTTATGCTTTAAACTGATATCCATGGTCATTCATAGCCCATCATGCATTGACTCCTATAGCTCAGGGACATCTTCTGGTCTGCATGCAACCATTTGGAGACAGAGCTGAGTAACAGTCATTGAGCCAACACTTAAGTTTTCCAACATTTAAGTTTTCTAAGCTTCACTTTCCAAAACACTTGGGTAATGATATCTGCTTCAGTGGGTCATTGTGATGATTGAATTAGCTATGTAATTTAAAGCACTTAGCAAATTCTAGCTATTTCATAAGCCTACAGCAAATAAAAGCTGTTGCTATTGCTGAGTTCCTAGATCTGCCATGAAATTTATGTAAAACTTTAAGTAACTGAACCTCTGGCATAGTACTGGCCCTCAACAGGCATTTAATGAATAGTTATACTATGAATGACCGAGTGAATGAAAAATTTCGGTTTTTGTCTTTGAGAGTGAAGGGATTAGTTCCAGAATTGGTACTGACAAAATATTTGTAACATATCACATACAACTTGGTATGATTTTTTCCCACTAAAATTCATGCTGGGGCTCTAAGAAGTGTTTGAGGGGTAGATGGTTATCTCATATCAAAATACCTGGGTAGAATACCCAGTACCCTGTTCCCAGTTTCTGACTCAATTTCCTACTAATGCAGACCATAAGAGGTAATAATGATTGTTCAATTGATTGGATTCCTGAGACACAACTGGTAGAGCTGGGTTGCATAGCTGCCTCTTCTCTCTAGCCATTGGCTTAGCCCTGGCCTCATGATTGGGTCAGTGTAATTCTCACAAGAACGAACCTGTTTTCACAAAAAAAGTTGTAGTAAAGAGAGACAGCTCCTTTGTCCTCCATTTCCCTTGTTTCTGCAGAAATTCACTTCCCCTTCTGGTCCTCTAAATGTGTGGAACAGCATATGACCATCACTAGAAGTTGGGCAGGTGCCAGTAGCTTCCTGGCCTGGAAACCAGGAAGCAAAATAACCCTTTTGTTTTTTACTTATTGTCGGAGAGGGGGTAGAAAAGTGGGTGAAGAAATGTTTTCATTTTCCCTCCTGTATCCATGGGGAATGGTTGGGAGGGTCGGGGAGAAGAAGGTGTGCCATTCTTACTGCCAGACTTGTGCCAAAGGACAGAGGTGGTCTCTTGATGATACATCAGAGACCCTGGTGAGGAGGAAGAAAGTCCTATTGGGTATTACTTGAGCAGTAGGCAGGTAAAAGTGATAATGAGCAGGAAAGGTGTGACTTCCATCTTGTGGCCCTAAGCTCACTGCCTAGTTGTTCCGATCTTGAACTTCATCCTTATCACTGGCCAGAGACTTGTTCTTCTGTGGTTATGGCTGTTTCCTGATACTCTCTACTGCCAAGTGACATTCTATTCAGATTTATTTATTCAAAAAGTAGAGTGAAGGGAGAGAGACAGGGAGAGAGAGAATGGAGAGAGGAGAGAGTTTTTCATCCATTGGTTAGAGAAAAAGAGAATCTTCCATTTACTGGTTTACTCCATAAATGGCCACAACAGTCAGGTTTGGGACAAGCTGAAGCCAGGAGCCAGGAATTGCACCTGGGTTTCCCACAGGAATAGTAAGTGTCTTCTGATGCTTTTCCGGTGCATTAGCCAGAAGCTGGATTGGAAGTCAAAACAGCTCAAATCACTGTGCTACAATGCCTGCCCCAACCTTTATGTTTTATAAATTCTGGTAAAGGCTCAGACAAGATGACTAGAAAAAGTTTAAACTTTTTAGAAATTAAATAAATGGTGGTGAACAGAACGCCAAGAGAAATATGGATAATATGGCCCATTCAGATGAGATCTCAGATGGGAATGAGGATTATTTTATTGGGGATTGGAACCAGGATCATTTTTCCCATGAAGTAGCACAGAACTTGGCTGCATTGTATATAAACCGTGGGGCTTTATGAAGGTCAGAATTAAAGAGCAATGAAGTAAGATTTTTTTTGGCAGAAGAAATTTGTAAGCAAAATATAGACATGGCTGCATTGTTACTTTTAACTGTTTATGTGGAGGCTCAAGAGCAAAGAAATAATCTAAAGATGGAATTTAAGAATAAAATAAACAGAGACTAAACAAAGAATAAACAGAGCATTAAAAAATTGGAAAAGCTGAAGCTTATCCTATAAAGAATGATAAAATGTGATTGGCAATGAATGCTAAAGATGTGGCCCAGCAATTGCTTGCTGAAGAGATTAGCACAGGTAAAAGGAGCCAGGTGCTATGCATTTAGAAAATAGAAAATAAAGTTTCAGAAGCATTTCAAGAGGTCTTACAGGCAATTTGCCCCTCCTGTTAAAGGCTCTGTGACCCAGGATGATAGAGTGACTTCAGGGAGTAGTGCCAGAGTGCCACTGCCATTTCACAGCTCTGATCCTCACATCATGATGCAACAGTTGGCAACCTCATTTGAGACTCAAGTGGGACCCTATGCAACTGAGCTACCACTTCTGAGAGGACTGATGCTAAGACCATGTCCATGCATTGTTCATTCTGTAGGGACAGACAATGCAAGAGAACGGCAGCATGTTAGCCTCCTGGTGGATTTCAAAGCAGACACTGAACTGTGTGGAATTCCCGACAGAAATCTAACAAGAGAATAGATGTCCAACCTAGGAGGGCAGTGATTGGTGGGGCGGTCAGAGTAGCATCGCCACTGAGACCTAGGCAAGTCATGCATCCAGCACCGTGCACTGTCCACCTAGGGAAGCCATAGGCAGCAGGGAGTGAAGCCAAGCATGAGAATTCCCATGAGTTGATATGGAACAGGACTTTAAAGACTCTTGGAATAAAATGAGTATGTTTTGCACATGAGAAGGACATGATTTGGGGGAGACCAGGTGAAGAATGTCATGGTTTGAATATGGTTTATTCCCACCAAAACTCCTTTGAAGCTTAGTCCTCACTGTAGATGTGTTGAGAAGCGTTGGAGTCTTCACGTGATGTTTGAAGGATCCATCTTCATGAATGAATTAATGCCATTCTTGTAGTCATAGGTCAGCTCTCATGAGAGGTGCTTGTTTTAAAGTGGGTCTCTTTGTGCCCTTTCTTCGTTGACATGCATTCATTTTCCCTACCACTTTTTCACTCTGCATAAAGTAACTGCACAATCCTCACTGAAAGCTGAGGAGCTGCTAGCACCTTCCCAACTTCAAGATCTGTGAGAAAATAAACTTTTTTTTTCTTTGTAAATTGCCTAGTCTTGGATATTCTGCTACAATAACAAAAAACAGACACCAGACCTTCCATGCGTGTGGTCCATTTTACATAATGACTATAATGTGGACATTGACCCATGTAACTCCTTACATTACAAATGAGGAATTTGAGGCACAAGATGAAAAAGGATGTGTTTAAGGCTGTAGAGCAAACATTGCATTCCTCATCCCAAAGAAACTATTGCCATGAATTATTTAGCTTATATTAAAATCTAACTTGTTGAAATTATTCTATATAAGTTTCTATTGTGCAGTTCTGTTTTGACAAATATTGAGAGTCAGCAAAAACTTGTATCTTAATGATTTACTGACAAAAGATATGTCATTTAAAAGAAAAAAGCAATATTATTTTATCTATGCCAGTGAAGTAAGAGAGGGCAGAAAGAAGATTGAACGACAGAAGTCAGAAATATCTCCAGATGGCAGAGTGTGCCAAACAAACACCTGGCATGTGAATTGAAGGGGAGCCTGAACTAAACCTTTAATCCCTTACACATGTCTAGTCTTTTCAAGTTTACAAAGATTCTTCCTCTGTGTGATCATCCTTGGGCTGAAATACAGCAAACTAGCTAACAGGGAAATAAAGAGGTCGACTTGGCTTATGGGGGCCTCTCAGTCTAGTGTCACTGGTACTTGGTGATTCCAGATACCAGGTGTGATTCATTGTATCGAAACTGGATGAGAAGCAAATGCTACTCAATAAATTTGGGATGTGCCTGGGATCGCTTCCCAGGACACTAGGGGAACCAAGACCACACTTACTGGCTTTCCTTGAGATAATCCACAAAGATAAAATCAGGGAAGAGCATATGGCATTCTTCCCCTGGTCTCCCTAAACTCACATCCTTCTCATATGCAAAATATATCAGATCTGACTGTTAGAAGAAGGAATTAACTCTTGAATTTTAGAAACCTAGAAAAGCTTGGGGCCTCCAAGAGGCTGGGATGCAGAATAAGATCAAGGCAAGTGGTTCTGGCACAACCCATAAAAGACAGAGTATTGGGGAGCCACCTTTTGCCACAAATTTTACAGAATTTATTGGATATTTAGAATACTGTGATGAAGAAACATACATGATTTCTGCCTTCATGCTATTTATAATTAAAACACAGGCATCAATCAAATATACGATTAGAAACCATAAAACTTGTTGCCTATTATCTTATCAAAGAATATACTAGGATACCCTGTTATTATTTACAAAATGAAGAGTGAATTTTTCTCCCAGGGAAATGATTTTAGATACGAAGGAGAAATTGATTCTAAATGTGTTGCAGTGGGGGGAGGGAGAGGACTGGAAGAGAACATTGTTCCCGTCAAGAACAATGGGTCGAAGGGGGAGGGATAGAAAGCAGTGGGGGCTTGCTCTTGAGCTAGATGCTTTAAAGTGCAGTTAAAACAGAGATCCTGAGGAGAAGATAAGGGCCAGGAAATAAGTTTGACCAGATTATGTTGAGCACCCATTTTAATCATTCACCCTGGTGCACCTAGAAGCAATTTAGTATGTGATTAGGGATCAGATTTGCATTTTAAATGGCTGTCCTGTGGAATGGATTAGAGGTATGCCACCTGTGTGGTCTTGGAGCTACACCAGCCAAAGACAGGACAAGGATTCAGGCCTGGAGAAGGTCGGTGATGACTGTGAGGTAGACAGCTGAGCTCATCCGCAAGCCCAGGATGTAGTGCTGAGCTCTGGTTATCAAAGCAGCTGTTGAAGGCCAGGCCTGAACCGAGGGTAAAGGACTGAGACGCCATGTTGCATAATCTACTATAATCATAAGTGAGGGGGTTTGCAGGAACAAAGGTAAGTTAGTTCAGCAATTCTATGTACAAGACAACATTATCTAGTACTACACTTAAATCCCCACGGTCACCATTTCAGGAAGGAATATCTGTTACTATTTCAATTTTACAAGGAGCAGGGCTGGGTGACTCGGAAAGTTTTGGTTACTTGACTAAGAGCATCTAGCTCCTAAGTCGAACCAGGAGTTAGGTAAAGTTCATGGGATTCCAAATCTGGAGTTCCTTATGGAGTTGCCATTTAAAAAGATATCAGGGCCCAGCATGGTAGCCTAGAAGCTGCTGAAGTTCTCGCCTTGCACGTGTTGGCATCCCGGTTCTAATTCTGGTGGCCCCACTTACCATCTAGCTCCCTGCTTGTGGACTGGGAAAGCAGTTGAGGGCAGCCCAAAGCCTTGGAGCCCTGCACCCAAGTGGGAGACCTGGAAGAGGCTCCTGGCTCCTAGCTTTGGATTGGCTCAGCTCCAGCCATTGCAATCTTTTGGGGAATGAATCAGCAGACGGAAGATCTTCCCTTGGTCTCTCCTCCTCTCTGCATATCTAACTTTGCAATAAAAATATAATAAATCTTTAAAAAACTGGTATCAAATTTAAGTAAGAAACCTGAAGGTAAAAGGAATCTATGAAAACAGCTAATTCTGTAGCATAAGTAAGTTGTCATGGAATTCCAAACAAGACTCTATTACATGTTTATTGCAAGGATCTAAATTGGGTCCCAGGTCGATCTGACCCAACTACCTCTCTCCAGGAATATATATTAAAACCACAGTGAGAACCCCAAACAGTCAGACTCTATCTCAAAGCATCTGTGTCAAGATTCCAGTTGAAACTTTTTATTGAGTTCAAAGCCCTGTAAATGGGGATGCACTAATTAGAATAATTAAGCTTTCATTCTAGTTTCTGGACAGATGGGTCTCTAATTTTGAGATCCAAAGATGGAGCTTTCCTTGTAATTAGTATTAGTATTAGTATTAGCATTAGCATTTATTAGTATTAGTGTTAGTATTAGTAATCAGTATTCTGATTCCTCACTGCAGTCGGTGGGTGCTTTTCAGGAAAAACGAGAAGAGAGGAGAAGAGGAAGAGTGAGGTAGCATTCTTGATTCACTTCCTAAAACTCTTAGCCCAGATGAACTGATAGCTTCCCAAGTATTTAAAACCTTGAGCTGCGCATTTTAAAAGCTTTATTAAATAAATAAATGTATATTTTAAAATATTGTCTTGATGACAGGGTCTGGTGCCATGGCATAGCAGATGAAGCTTCTGCATATGGCACCATGATTCCATATGGACACTGGTCTGAGTCCTGGCTGTTCCTCTTTCAATATGGCTCCTTGCTTATTGCCTGGGAAAGTGGCAGCGGATGGCCCACATCCTTGGATCCCTGCGCCCAATGGGAGGCTTGGAAGAAGTTCCTGGCTCCTATCTTCCAATTGGCTCTGCTCCAGCTGTTAAAGCCATTTTGGGAGTGAACCAGTGGATGAAAAATCTCTTTCCCTCTCTCTTTGCCTCTTCTTCTCTCTGAAATTCTGTCTTTCAGATAAAATTAAAATAAATCTTTAAAACAATACTATTTTGATGGCTAATCACCAAGGATGATATCTGGTTCTCAACCATGGAGCCACATCATTAGCCATGTAAGAAATACACGTTAGGTGTTCCTAGTATATACTAAGAGATAACTTGAATTTCAGAAGATCATGAACTTTGAGCAGGCCAACCTGAGTTTGATTCTTAGCACTAAACTGTGAATATCTGAGATACTAATATGAACTCACGTGCGTTCCATCCCCTGTATGTTCCCTTTGTCAGTACTAAAGAAAATAATCAGTGTTCTTGATACATTTGCAAAGTGTTAGTTTCTTTCCCTCTACTTGTTTAGCTAGAATGGTTTCTCTCTGCTCATTGACCCTCAGTTACCTCCCTTTAAGGTTTCTGTAAACCACACAATAAAGCAACAACTGAATAGTTTTTAGCAATGAAAGGGATCCCTGGGAAGATGGTGAGTCCTCACCCCCTAAAGATGTCCCAGCTGGGCCTGTTGGGGTCCTGGAGGTGTGTACTAAATGACTTTTGGAAATTCTTCCATGATAAAGATAATTATTTGGGAAGTATGGGTGGCTGTTGAACAGACTCTCCCCTCACATTCTAGATATGTTGTTCTTGAACCTCTTACAAAATAAATAGGAGTGGGTTACATTGATACTAAAGTAAAATTGTAAGGCTAAGAGCCATCTGAGCCTTAAGAGGCCATTGGGCACCTGAACCATTGCCTAGATAAGAGGACTGATTCATGGCAGTCACACAGGGAGCAGGGTAAGAGCTCTTCAGTCCTGAGGCCATTGTGTCTTCTATCTGCAAACTTTGGTCTTTTGGAGCCCAAACTGACTTTGAAAGAACATACATGTCATCAGCTTCCTGTCTCTAGCTATCAAACAATTCAGCTACCTACAACAAAAGTCTACCCAATATGGATATTAAATTCTTCCAGGTCATGGAATGGTCAACCAATTGTCTATATCTTATCTCAGTCTTGAAAAGGCTTGTTCTTCCAAATATGGCTGTCTTTTGCATAATAAAATATTTCAACCTTAGTTTTTTTCTTTTTCTTTCTTTTCTTTCTTTTTTCTTAATCAACATTTTGGTAGCTCCTTGCTGTTTGGTTTCTGAAGGCATCCAAGTCTGTTGTCCTCATTCATCTAGCCACAGGAGATCATTATGCAGTGGCAGAGTTCTTTTTGACTATTATTATCTTGTAATGAGAATGTCTCTCTGGATAGAGGAGGGCAGGCATGAATTCTAAGGGATGAGTTGAGGTAATACAGATTCCATAGTCTTCATGCAATTACAGATGCCTGCTACATTGTAACATGGCCCGATGACTCACTGGATGTAAATTTATAAGATCTGAATATCAATTCGTCCATACATGCTGATGAATACATATATAAATAGGGACACGTATGTGACCATTTTAATCACAAAATGCATCAATTATTGTACTTTGCAGCAAATATTTCCTCTTTTGACAATTGCATATAGATCATGCTTGGAAGAATAAATTCCAGACATGTGGTTTGAGTTAAAAGGCACAGGCACTGCTGCAGTCAGAAGTGGCAACTATGATCTCCCCGTATGTTAGTCCATCAGCATAGCCTTCCTCTCAGGCTACAGATTCATTTCACAAATGGATATTCACACTGATTGTACCTTGTTGGGTACTTTAAAATGTCCAAGGTATTTGTTAAACTCTATTGGCTTTATGTCTCTTGAATTTATTATTTTTATTGCACTTGTAAAATCTTCAGTCTTGGATGCAAAACAATAAAGGAAGAAAAAAACCCTTGAAATTAGTTGCTTCTGTTCACTGAGGGTATGCCATGTGCAAGGCTATAACTTGTGCACTTGGCATTCAGAGATGACGTGTAAGTCCTTTACTCAGGAGAACCTGAGTGTAAATTAGAAACTGCAAGAAGTTTTTGCATTTGCAGGACTCCGGTGAGAGAACAAATAAGTGAAAGCCCACAAAGCAAGAATATTTAATTTTAATTTATTTGGGAGGCAGAGATACAAGATGGGGATGGAAAATGAGAGAGAGAGAAAGAGTGAGAGAAAAATTTTCCCATCTACTGGTTTACCTCCTTAAAATGTTCTCAACATGAGAACTGAGTCAGGCTGAAACTGGGAGCCAGGAGCTCAATCCAGCCTTCCACATGCTTTACAGGGACTCAGCTACTTGAGCGGTCATGTGCTACATGCCAGGGTGCACACCAGCAGGAAGCAGAGCACAGCAAAAAGACAGAATCCTAACCCAAACACTGCAGTGTGGAATGCCGGTGTCCTTAATAACACTGTCAAACATGTGCTCCAAAATTAGGAAAATCTAGCAAACAAAGTGTTAACTTCATACTCATTCCCCTATCTTGACAAATAGGTCGTCTGTAATACCAGCTTAATAAACGTATAGTTTTAATATGAGTAGAAATTGGAAAAACATCAAAAAGTCTGAGTTTCATTCTTATCATCAACCTGGATATTCTCTTGGCCAAGAGATGGGCTGACAGCTTGCATTAGTAATGCCTAGTGCCTGGGTTAGGGCCTCTCTGCCCCAGATCTTAGAGTTGGAGTCATCGGCATCTCAGTCCTTCCATGTTCTAACATCTGCTGATAACTTGGACAACATACCTTTCATCACACAGCAAACTCTTGTGTTTAGAGACATCTTTATATGGGAGAGTGGTTTTCCATGCTTGCAGATGTAAGCACACAAATGTACAATTGCAAAATATTGATGCTGGACTGTGTGGGCAAATACAGAATTCATTGACTGCCAGATGTAACAGACATAATGAAGCCAAAAGTAAACTGAACATGAAGAAGTATATTTAATCATACAGGCTGACCTCCCAATACAGTGATATTAAAAATTTCGAATATTAAAATTAGTCCAGTGCTGGAGTTGTATGTTCTAATCTAAACGTAAATGCCAAATACAAGCATAGATCTACATTATTCTTATAAGTCAACTACTGTACATCCTGGAAGGTTGAAATGCAAACACTCAAAGCTATTTTTACAATGCTATGCACTTCCTCCAAGCCCACCGCTAGCCTAGATTTCAGAGATCTATCACTGAATCATTCCCAGGCTTTCCTTTTGATTTCTGGGTTTTTCTGGAGCAGTCAAAACAATAAAGCTGCCATATCTTTAGAACTTTCTAAGAAAGCCAAGCTCACACATTTTAGGCAGATAATCTGCTAATGCTCTGAAAATTCCTGGGGTTCAGCAGAAAGATTTCTCGGTTTGGAAACAGATGGTACAGGTTTGAGTTGTGCTTTTCTGGGCTGGGAAGTCTCAGGAAAGTTACCTAATACCTCAGAGGTCAATTTATTCCTCTGTAAAATGAAAATGTTAACTTTTCTCTGCAAAATCAGAATTCCTTTTTTTAACTTTAAGAAAAATTTGCATCAAAATGAATGTCCCTTGATGTAATTGTTTGAAATTACTAAAAAGTCTCTGTAGTCATAGATAGTTTAGATGGCTTTAAAGTGTCAATATTTTAAATAACACAAAAATGAGTGGTGACATCATCTTATAGTTACACAAACATTGCCCTTATATAGTGACATTGTTTTATAGTTATACAATTATTGCCCTTATAAATTATGAGTAATAGTGAAATTTTACTCATGTTTCCAAGACTGTTGCCTAGAATGGTGCTAAGTCCTCTAGAAGTGTGGTTTGAATAAACGAGTGAGTGAATGAGAGTGGATGTCAGTGAACTGTCCTTTCTTCGAGGTCACTGCTTTTTCAGGGAGGAGTGGTGGAATGTTCCCTACTCAAGCCAAAAAAAGACAGGCCGTTGTTGGATTATCTTCCAAGGCAACTGCTCAGTATCATCTGCTCACATTGACCTCTAAACTTCTGTCAGATCAGTTTCTTAGACGCAACTCAGACACTAATGAGCCTTTCATTGAAATACCATTGCCAAAACCATTTTTAGCTTGGTTCATATTGTGCGTTTGTTATCACCTGCCTAACTGGGCTTGTTAAATGAGAAAAGTCATAATTGATACTTTATCATCTAATTTAAAAGAAACCTACTGGAACACTAGGACAGAGAGGAACTGGAGCAGTTGCCATAGTTTCAATGGAAATGAGCAGATAATCACACCAACACCATCAACAACTTCTTTCACTTTGATGGACTCTGCCTCTCGGAGATACACCCTGAGTAATATGTGCCAACTGTAAAACTTTTTATACTATACTAACTGAATGTTTCACATATATTATCTTGTTTTGACAACCTATGATGAATTTAAAAGAATATTTCATTTACTTATCAGGAAATCACATCTGTCTCTGCAAGGTTAAATGACAGTTGAGTACACGAATTAAATACAGCAATGATAATAATTGAACTTTACAACGTAGAATGGTTAGCTATCTGTACAGCCAAAGATTGAGTCTTGGATCTACTCCCACATGCAAGCTGGATAAGTATAGGCAAGTCATTTAAACCTCAAGAGACTCCATCTGCTCATTGGTGAAATGGAGATGATAAAAACACCTAATATATATATGTTCATATAGTTTATACAATAATAATTTATATGTTTGTGATGAGGGTTCAAAGCTGCATATCACACAGGCAATAAGGGTACATAGCAAGAGCTCAATGCATTAGTCTTCTCCTTTTCCCTGATGAATGCTGCAAGGCCCCCACTGGATCCCTAAAACCACAAATGTTACCAAATTCTGTATACATTATGGGTATTTTCCTACGTTTACCTGTGAAAAAGTTTTATTTCTAACCTGGGCATAGAAAGTTATTAATAATAACTAGCAAGACATATTGGAATCATTAAAAAAATTTAATTCCATTTTCAGCATCACTAACATTCTGCCTATTATTAAGTAAAATAAAGGTGATCTACACACAGTTACTGTGGGGCCATAGCAGTCTGATACCCAGGATGACTATTCAGTGATTAATGGGTGAGTAATGTATACTGCATGGGTACAAGCGATAAAGTAACGGTTCACTCCCTGAGAAGGATAGAATGAGATGGTGTTAGATTTCATCACACTACTCAGAACAGCATGTAATTTAAAACTCAAAAACTGATCATTTCTGGAATTTTCCATGTAATGTTTTTGGAGCGTGATTGCCTACAGGTGGTAAGGCAAGTCAGCTAACGAGGGATTACTATAAATGTTATTTCATTGTTCTGCTTTTATCTTTATTGGGAATATACTATTCCTGTTCTTCGATGATTATGATTGTAGCACCAGACTCTGGACTGGGGCAATATGCATCCAGAAACACCTAGGGCACACTGCCTATCTGTATCCAGGAGCTTCTAGTCTGACTTGGCCCTAACAGCATAGCTAGAAAATGCTGCAGCTAAGATGTGACTCAGAATTGTAGTGTTTTACTGTTACCTACTCTATCCCTTTATTGCAGCATGTGTCCTATGTCACTGTTATTGTTTGTCTGTGTTCCCCATGAAACTGAGTTCTAGTGACTCCCTGTTGTGTCTTTGCCCATTACAGGTCTCACCAAAAGCTATCATAAAAACCTTGCTTTTTTCAACCAAAGATCCTATGTTGGCCCATCTAGCTTCCGGCTTTTCCAGCTTTCCCGGCTTTTCTACTCAGGACCGCTATCCCAGGGTTTCTGTTCCTTTCTGTGTTCCACTCCCCACCCCTCTCCCCATTACAGTCCTGCAGTGAGTGACTCCCTCTGTCATCTCAGCATAAATTGATGACTCGGGCCTGCTGATGCACTGAGCCACATGGCTAATACATCAGCTAAATGGATGCCGAAAACACCACCTGCTCCTTCAAGCAAATGGCACTTTGGAAAATGGAATGTGTAATCAATAGAATTAAGCCTTAAGCAGAGCTTTGTATCCATGTCCCAATGCAGGGCCTTGGCAGGCAAACAGTGGGAAGATGTGGGCCCCCCTCCTTATTTTTTTTCAGTCTTTGTGAAAGCACATGGTTCAGCACTTGTTAAGCCAGTTTTCTGGCCATGATCAGTCAGCAAGATATCTTCCTCAAGCTACCTCTGCCCTTCCTATTCAGTGTAAATATCTCGCCCAGCCACTTGGCCTTTCCATGCTGTCTTCAGGAGTCCTGAAAAAAGGTTTGGGGCTATGCCTCGAGAAACACTGGCAACTGGGTGCAGCTCAGACTGCAAAGCATCTGAGTGAAGTCAGGAAATCTTGGTGTTACCTTAGGCAAAACACTCAACCTTTCTGAACATCGATTTCTCTCTCTCTCTGGTTCTCTCTCTTTTTTTTTTTTTGTATGAAGTGGCAATAATTATTCCCTCCCCATTGTTTTGAGGATCTTACATATGAATCTTAAAAGTGAAGATGCTTTGTAAGCTATAATATCACTTAGGCAGATATATCACTATCCTGATCATTGTTATTCCAAGGCATGGAGAGGAGCATGTACTTTTTTTTACTTTCCTTTGAAATTTGCCTGAGGATTTGCTGCTGTGTGAGAGAAGGCCTAACATCAGCCTGACTTGGCTTAACTCTTTCAAGGACTGTGGAAAACATTAGAAAATAAAATACGGGGAGCCAGTAAAGAATATATGGTTCATTGCTCAAACAATTCTCACTCTCTATGCTTGTTAAAGATGAGGAAACCAAGGTCCAATAAAGAGAAACATTTAACCAGTGTCAGTGCGAATTAGTGACACAGTAAGGAATGCAGACTGATGGCCTTGTGTTGGCCTGGTAGACATTCCATGCAGTTTCCAGGACAGAAAATCTTTAGGACAGCACAGAGCGACAAGTGAGAGGATAATGGTACTCACGTATCAGGGCCAATCTATCTTCAGCAGAGTCTGTTCCTGCTCTCTTGTCTCTATACCTCAACCTTAACCCACACACTGTGCTCATAGCATCTCATGGATAATGACCCATCTGCAAACCCATTCTCCTTTTAGGAAATGAGGAAATCCAGATCTCTGGATACATATAGGCAGAGGGGATACCCTTCTTTTCACACTTTTTATGACATTTGTTTTCATCACTTAGCCAAACTTAAATGTTGTGCAATCTCATAAGAACCTATATGTTGCTCTTTGCTGTTCCCTAGCCCAGGGTTTTTCAATTGGAGACAATTTTAACTTTCTCTATTCCCCTCAGAAGGGACACTTGGTAATATCTGAGACATTTTGATTGTCAGTACTTGAGAGAAGATATTACTAGCATCAAGTAAGTAGTGACTATACAGGCTGCTAATATCTTACAAGACAGCTTCCTATGATGAAGACAGCCTGGGCCAGATTGTCAGTATTGCTGATGCTGAGAAGTTTTGATCTAACCTGATCATAGGGATCTGATTTTTCTCCTTTGGTCTGTGCATCAGTAGTCCCTGAGCTCTGCCTGTGGCCTTGATAAAATGATGTCTTTCTGATGATTCACTTAGATCAACCTGGTCCAATCCCGGTAAACATTGCATTGGTGGGAAATGAGTTTATGAGTTTATCAATTAGGTAACATGTTGCAGGAGAAAGAGTACTGGGCTATGATTCAGGAGACCAGGTTTGAGCAAAGCTTCGTTATGAGAATTGGTCTCAATTCATGATTTCCATACTGTAGTCCATAGATTCTGAAGAACATTGCCACCTCCTGCATCTATTTTCTACTCTGGGTTTTTAATGTGATTTATTCTGTACAGAGGGTTCCACAGTTTGAAGAATTTATACTTCACTGAGACATTTCAGCTTTGGAGATACTTTGAGACTAACCTCCCCTCTACCCCCACCAAGACTTTTCCAAAATGGATGTATGTATAGTCAACTCTAAATAGACTCATAGAATACCTCAGTGACTGATCTTTTCTTCAGTCTTGGGGCCTGTCTGATCTCCTTCTGCTGTGGGGGCTTCCCAACTTCTTGATCTTTTGTGCCTGTAAGGCAAGCTGTGGGTCTGCCTTCCAGTATCTAGGTGCTCAGAGTGGAAGACTGGGAGAGAGTCCTGCTCTAACCTCCAGCCCTAGATAGCCTTTTCTGGCAATTCAAGGGGACATGGGTCATGTGCCAGGAGTAAGAGACCTCTGTCCTTGCCATGTCTAAGCCTGCATCTGCTAACAGTGAGCCAAAGCAGGGGCAGAAGCTCCCTTAGAGATGACTCTGTGAGATCATCCAGCATCCAGTTGCTTCCTGCTAACAGCAGCAAAGCAGAGGAACTGCAGCTGAAGGTGATGAGTAGAAGTAAGAGACACAGAGACACAGAGCAAGACATGGCTATTAGTGATGAGGGAGAGTGGACCTCTGGTATGGGGAGAACAGGAAAGAAAGTCCTTTGGGGGAAAAAGAAACACTTAAACCCTGCTGATAGGAATTAAATTAATCTCTGCTCTATTATTGTCATGCTATGTGATCTTGAACAATCCTTGTGCTAAGTTTCAATTGACGTGACTGAAACAAGGTTGATAACACTATATTTACAATGTTATTGAAAGATCATTTTCCTAGTGTTTGTCCTTTGGTAAGTAGATTCCAAGTTAACAAGCATTTATTAGTAGTAGTGTTGTCATTAACAGCAATTTGTGTGAGCTCGCAAAGGCAAAAACAGGGTCAAGTCAGTGGCTTAATAGAATTGCCAGTGTCAGTTGAGTTGCTTTTACTTATGGCCTGTCACAGAAACACCTTTTACTCTAGATCATTTCCATGCTTGCATGTTCACATAGAAGATAGAGGGAGAGACACGATGTGCCCTGGTCCATGCATCCCTGGCAAATCAAAATGCAACTGTGCCAATGCCCAGGGTAAGACTCCTAGCCACTCTCTTAGGAAAGTACCCCAAGCCAGGTAACCTGTAAGCAATAGAAAGAGGTTCCTCATAGTTTCAAGACATCGTGCTGGTTGGGTTGTGGTTGTGGTGAAAACTTCTAGGTCATAGACTGCTGTCTTCATGTTGTATCCTCACATGGACAGCTAACTCTCTTTCTTTTCTCGCATTTTTAGTATAAAGGTACAATCCTATTCATGTGGACTCTACCCTCACAACTTCATTATCTCTCAAAGCCCCCACATTCCTCCCAGGATCATCCCATTAAGAATTCCAGCATATGAATTTGGGAGAAAGTATAAATATTCAGCCTGCTACAGTAACATGCCAGACTGCCTCTGGGGAGGATGGCGTTTCCTTTATGATGGCATTCTGCACACAAAGCAAAAGGTCACTGGTATCATTGGATCAAATATCAGTATTGCCATAGGCAAATGAGAAAAATACATCCAAATGAACGAATGAACAGAGAGGTAAAGGAATAAGCCATTCTCAGCTTCCCTGCCAAGGTCTAGATTCTCTAGGAAGTGAGAAATCAATTCCCCACCCCCAAAGCAGGCCTGCTTAACTGAGGCCCTGTCAGCCTGACCAGCAATCCAATAATGCAGTGCCCCGACTGCGCCATTAACTCATTAGGTGGAGGCAAGTGTGCTCATTGATCTGTTTATCTCCCAGGCCATGCTGCTGGAGAAAGACCAGCTGTTTCCTGAGAGCTGCCTTTCCTCTTGACTCATCACTCAGCATCAGGGGAATCTGCTTCTTTGTCCCTTTCAACCTCAAGGTCACTGGAGTGTATGCAAGAGTGAGGTCACAGCAGGGCCTTCTGAGAGCTTCCATTGCCACATGTGGACTGCTACAGTAACACAGCTCCTCCGTCCTGTTCACTGGGCCCTATATCTACCTTCATGGAAATGAAGAATGCAGTAGGAAGTGCCTGAGTTTAACACAAAGACAAATCTTGGCTTAAACCCTAATTGGCTATTTGTATGTCCTTGGAGAAGTCATTTCCCCTTTCTGAGTCCCAATTTCTTTATTTACAGAGCAAAAGTCAGAGGACCCATATTATAAAATCATCGTGAAGATTCCTTGTGATAGGTAAATCCTTGGAAAGACAGGAATACTCTGTTACCTCAGTGCTGGGCACACATGAAGCCTCAGCAAATCTTAACCTGCCATTTGCAAGGCACAGTTAGTTAAAGCGAAAGATGAGATTTGGTCCTAGGGATTTTTGTGAGATGTGTGTGGTGTGAAAATATCTGCAATACTACAGTTGTGTCAATGATGTGATTGATTTTCCTTTTTTTTTCCTAACTTGCGATTTTTCCAATGTGAACTTAGCCAATTAAACTCTTTAATCAGCCTGCATAATTATTGCCTCATAGGTAGCATCTCACTCCTGAAAACTAAATTGCCCAAATACTATAAATGGGTTGTGTTTCATTCTGCTACAAATAGAAAATAGTTAAATCACCAAACATGTGACTTCTTGGTCAGTATTAATAATGGGACCTGTGTTATAATGGGTAATATTGGCAAAGTACCTTTGTCCAAACTATTAGAACTATATCATTTCTGATTACCTATTTCCAGATTGAGTGATATCCTTCTTTTCATCTCCAACATTTATCTTGGTTTTTTTCTGTTATTCCTGAATTCTCCATTAAATATAATATTTAAAATATATACTTATGATAGAAAATATATAAAAGCTGGAAAATTTAAAGTACTTTAATTCCACAAGTCAAAACTGCACTGATTATGATTCTTGCTAAGCTTTTTTAGTTATCTATATAGTTCCCATTAAAATGGGTGTCCATACAGTATTTATTATAGTTTTTTTTCATGTAAATAACCTTTAAAAGATATACTTTGAAGAAGTACATATTATTTATACTTTGTGTGAGCATTATTTGTTTAGTCATTTACTTTACTCAACTTTTAGGTAGTTTTCAATTTTTTACTTTCATAATTCCAGAGACAAATATGTTTGCATATCTTGTTATTTCCTTGGAATAGCACAATTCAATCCTTATGAAGACATGGGTAATAATTTATTCATTGCTTTTAAGGAAAACTGAGCCCCTCCTCAGTCATAGGTTTCATGCTATTTTGCTAGAGGCTGGGATACCCCCTGGTGGAGGTTATAGAACATGGCCAAATTGGTCACATAATCCTTGATAAGTAAATTTAAAGATGCCGAGTGCTCAACCTTCAGGGTATGGGTATGCACGTGTAAGGTTTGTCTCTCATCACTTCACACTTGTTTTTGGAGAAGAAAACATGAACTGCAAGAAAGGCATTGGTGTGTGATGTGCACATGAGTGCATTTGTAGATGCAAGCAAAACAAAGCTACCAAAAATTTAAATAAAAAAGAAGGAATGTCAAGAAATCTCAGAGCTAGAATGTTCAGTTTGGAGTCCAAGTGAGAAGCAAACACACAACCACAGTCCCCAATAGTCTCTCGTCCTCCCTCACAGCCCTATTCCTGCAGCATAACAATCAGAGTAAGCAGGTTGTTTCCTGTGTAGTCAGAGGTCCTGGACCAGAAATCTGCCCTTTAGGACACTAGATGGAGCCAGATGGGAAAGTGCAGGCTCTCACTGCAGTGGGACCATTTTCCCTCCACTTTCCCTTTCAGAAAGAGTTGCGTGATATGGCTGATCTTGCACAAAAGCTATTTCTCTGTGACTGTTCTTCAGGGGAGCCGCGCTCCATCAGTCATTCGTCAAACTTTCACAAAGCCCCTGTTTGAGCCATGTAGTGGAGCACTTACTGAATTAAACAGTTTCTGCTATGGAGAAGCTTGTGAGCCAACGTATGAAAGAGATCACTGGAAACCGGTCTCCTTTCTCTTCCGTCACTTGTCCTGACTCCAGGCAACCGGGCTCAACATGACTGCCTGACCATATCCTGTGCTTCTCTGTCTCCTTTCTTTCTTCTTGCATCCTCCTCTCTCAGGAAGATCCTTTTCTTTTTTCCGTATTTTTTTCTTGATATCTAAATCTTAACCTCTAACAGGCCCATTTCAAGCAATTCCTCACATCACCAGAAGCTTTTCTTAACACCAAGATCTCCTCTTTGATTCTTATAGTCACTTTGTACAATATTTCCTAAAGTTTATTTTCTTAAGATTTAGTCATTTGGTTTGAAAGGCAGGGTTAGAGAGGAAGTGAGAGAGAGAACGAGCATGAATTTTCCATCCTTTTGTTCACTGCTCGAATGGCTACAAAAGTCATGGTGGGAAGTCCAAAGCCATACATCTGGAACTCCATCCAACTCTCCTACATAAATATCAAGGGCTCATGCCCCTGGGCCAGCATCGTTTCCAGGAAAGTTAGCTAAGCAACGGATCAGAAGTAAAAGAGCTGACACTCATATAAGATGCCAGCACTGTAAGTGGTGAGTTAATCTACTGCAACACAACACTACCATCTCTTCTCAAACTGAAATATGTATCAGAATCACCTAAAAGACTGGACCTCACTCCCAACATTGCCAGTTTAGTAGATCTAGGTTGTGACTTAAAAATATGCTTTTCTGAAAGGTTTCCAGAGGATGCTCGTTCTGTTGGTCCGAGGATCACACAATGAAACTATCCATTTGAGTGGTTATTGAGTATTAACTAGTACCATGTACAATATTATGTAGTGGTTCTGTCACAGTGATTAAAACAATTTCATTATGGCCAGCATAGGCTAGGGACAGGAAAGATAAACAGAAGAGCAACAGGAGTGTGTGGGGTTTCCAGAAGCACCAAATAAGCACGTAGTTAATAATCCCTATTGAGTTGAGAAGATCAAACACTTCCAAAGGTAGTGCTGTTTGAGCTGACCTTGAAGGAGGATTAGGGATACATGAGAAATAGAAAAGATCAACAGCATAGGCCAAGGCCGAATTATATATATATGTGTGTGATATATGTATTTCAATATTTAGCAAATACTCTTCAAAGAAGAAGAATATATTTATATTCATTGTCTCATTCAAGCATGTTTACTCAGCTGGGGTTTGTAGCCAAGAACACTGATATGACAGAGTCCCCATCCAGGCAGTCCCCAGGTTTAGTGACGGAAACAGACAATGCAAAACAGTAAGAGAAACAGGTGAATGTCAGCAACGGTGTGCAGAGAAGTCAGGGAAAGGGCATTGCAGGTTTACCTTGGTTTTAATGAAATACAGTCACTCAACGTGTAATACATTCTCTTTCTTTTTAAATCAAAAAAGCTGTTAGAAAAGCTCAGATGCATTCATTTGGATTATGGATGGAGATCTGATAGCTGCGGTAATAATCAACAATATTCTCCCATTCCCCCAAACCGGCAATCAGATAATATAACCCTTGGCATGCTGTTTATCCCTCCCTCCACACACACGAGAAAGAAGGAGAGAAAGAGAGAGAAAGAAAGAGGAAGGAAAAAAAGAAAGGGAAAAGAAATTTAAAAAAGAAAAGCAAAACCACATATTTTCTTGATGTTCAGAATAGTAACATTCTCCTTGTGCAAAGGAAAATCTTTTAAAAGCATTTAGTAAGATCATCACTTCAGCCACCACGTGAGCTCCTGCGTTTGTGCAATGGATGGGCTTGCGTATGATTCACACAGAAGACTGCAGGATGGAGTTGTGCATTAGGATTTGGAGTCAGTCTGACCTAGGTCTTTGTGACCATGAGAAAGTCACTTAATTTGGCTAAGATGTGGTTCCTTGATTTGCACAACATTTATTTATATAAAAATGTACTTAGGAAAAATATCTTGAGAATTAAGATAGTATGAGAAAAAGCCTAATGTATTGCTTAGCTATTTTTAAATGCACATGGTTGTGAATTAAGGCACAATTTCCCTACATTTGGGCAAGTGACTCTAGCTTGTTTTCATCATTCGTGACCGCAGTCTATATCATTGTAGCACTCAGTGGTTTAATCACTTACTACTTGTAAAACATTGAATTTTCTAAAACTTTGCTAACATAAATAAGATTGCAAAGAGTATGATCAATTACAAACATCCCAGAAACACAGGTGTAGCGTGCCATTGAAGTCTTTGAACCTATTGCCAAACTGGACACTAAATTTCTATTGATGCTTATAGCATAAGATGTTTGATCTCCACCATTTTTGAACATATTCCCCAACTGTAATTCCCAGTTTTGTGACATTTTTTCTGGATCAAGACCTGGGGCATATTTAAACATAGAAAGGTGAATGCAGTCGGTGGTATAACAAGGATTTACACCAGCTTAGTTCAATAGACTGCTGGTCAGGTAAGCCAGCACTTGAACCCTGGCCCTTTCATACTTTCATAAATTTCTGTGCATCATTACCCTCTTTGAGCTTATTTACTGGGAAATAATGTTACCTATTCCAATGAATATTAAGAATATTAAGTAAGATAATATAAAACAATGATTTTCAAGCCTGATTGTGACTTAGAATCGCCTGTAAATGTTTGAAATATGTAACCCTCCCCAGAGTCTAATTTAATTGTTTTGGGTGGTGGTGTCAGAGATTTCATGCTTTAAAGTTGTGATGGTCACCTTGCAAGGAAAAGCAAGGCCCTTCAAAAAGTCCATGGTGAAATGAAATCGTAAAAATGTGTTTTGGTTTGAGGCCGGAGTGATGATTCTCCTGAATCATCCTTCACTTGCAAATGCCAACATCCCATATGGGTGCCTGTTCCTGTCCAAGCTGCTTCTCTTCCCATCCAGCTCCTACTTGTGGTCTGAAAAAAGCAGTTGAGAAGGGCCTGGGTCTCCTTCATGTGGGAGACGAGAGGAAGGCCTTTGGATCCATCCTGGCTTTGAATAGGCTCAGCTCCAGATGTCGCAGTCGTTTGAGGAGTGGGCCAGCAGATAGGGAACCTCTCTCTCTCTCCTTACTCTGAGATCTGTCTTTCAAATAAAAAATATTTTTACAAAGTGAGTTTTCATTTAAAATAAATTTATGCATTGTTTTCATAATATGCATTTTTCCTGAACTCCTTTCAATTTTTTATTTGAAAGGCAGAGTTTCAGAGAGGAGGGAAAGATCTTCTAGCCACTAGTCCACCATCCCCAAAGAGCCACAATGGCCAGAACCATGAACCAGGAGCTTCTTCTGTCTCCTCCCCCATTGGGTGCAAGGACTCAAGCACTTGAACCATCCTCTACTAGCTTTCCAAGCCACCTCAGCGAGTTGGTTCACAAGCAGAGCCAAAGGAACTCAAATGGACTCCACATGGGATGCTGGCACTACAGTTAGAGGCCCAGCCAATATGCCTTGTTGCTGGCCCCTTCCTTGAACTCTGATAATCCCTGACTCATAGCCTCACATTTTCTTAGTAACACTGACCTCTTACCTGCCTTGGTCTTCAAAATGCTAGAGATACAGATGTTGGACATGTCCCTGTCTTTAGGATGCTCCAGTGATCCTGGGAAAAGATGGACAAGGGAAGAGATCATTTGCAATTAAGAAGATTCAGGTAAAAACACAAGCCGTGCCTCAGAAATGAAGACTGAGGGAACCCAGGACTTGCGGCACCCTATTGTAAGACATTAGCTCCTAGTCATATGATTCGGATTCCAGCATGACTAGAACATAACATATCATGTGGCCACAGATTAAGCGTCTTTCTCCCTCTCAGTGCTTCTCTTTCCTCAGACAGGAAACAACATCAGTCTCTCAAAAAAAGTTGTTCAAAGTCTCTTTTCCAACTCGTGTGACTGCCAGGGCTTAAGAGAATGAACAAAGAAAGGATGGACTTTATTTATATACATGTTCTGTGAGGGAGAACTACTGCTTGCACATCAATATATTTTTAAAATATTTATTTTTATTGGAGAATCAGACATGCAGAGAGGAAGAGAGACAAAGAGGAAGATCTTCTGCCTGTTGATTAACTCCCTAAGTGGCCGCAATGGCCGGAGCTGAGCCAGTCTGAAGTCAGGAGCCCAGAGCCTCTCCCGGGTCTCCCAAGTGGGTGCAAGTTCCAAAGCTTTGGACTGTCCTGTACTGCTGTCCCAGGCCACAAGCAGGGAGCTGGATGGGAGCAGGGCCACTGGGACATGAACTGGTTCTCATATAGGATCCCAGCATGTGCAAGAGGAGGACTTTAGCCACTAGGCTATCATGCTGGGCCCCACATCAATATTTTGACATGGTAAAGTCTCTTTCATGTTACAACAAAATAAAATAAAACTAACGTTATCAACCTCACATTCCCTCTATATTTGTTGTATCCTTTCACAACCAAGGTTCTTAAAAAAATGTTTATTATACTTCCCAATTCCTAACATCCTGCTTGTTCCTCATCCCGTCACAGGCTGATTCCTGCCTCCCTCAGCTTCGCTGGAGATCCTGTGCCTGTGGTCAGCAAATGATGTCTGCCTCTTGTTAGAGCACTGGTGACCATCCGTTCTTAGGCAAATACTGTCTCCTGGCTGCTTCTGTGACAAAACATGCATGCGTGTGCCCTTCTCTCCTAAACTACATCTTTGCAATCTGCCTTTCTAGCAACTCCTCTGCAGATTTGAGACTTCTTTGGGATTCTCTCTTAAGCTACCTTCTTCTTCTTTTTTTTATCCACAGCCTGATTGCATGATCTGATCATCTCTTGTGATTTTAATTATTGGCTCTCTGTAGCAGACACACAAAGCTATGCTTAGTCTTGGCTTTCTCTAGAGCTGATAATCTTTCTATCCAACTTCCCACTTAACATCTGCAGTATGATATCCTACCATGGCCTCAAATGTGTTTTAAACAGAACTCATTATCTTTCCCAAAATTCTAAACCAATCCTTCCTCCTATCTCCACAAGCTAAGAAAATTCTATGGTTATCTACCACAGTTTTCGGAAGCAGAAACCCTGAATTCATTTGTAACTCTCATAATTTGCCTATTCTCAATTGATACTGATTTTTCAAAAATTTCCCCTTCTTTTTCCTTATCTCTTCCCCACTTTGGTTTACATGGCTATCATGTTATTTCACAGGAGATGAAAACTCTCTGATAATTTCCCCTATTCTTAAAGAAGAGACCTTTGGGGCCCGGCACAAAATTGTAGCAGTTAAAGTCCTTGCCTTGAACGTGCCAGGATCCCATATGGGCACTGGTTCTAATCCCGGCAGCCCCACTTCCCATCCAGCTCTCTGCCTGTGGCCTGGGAAAGCAGTCAAGGATGGCCCAAAGCCTTGGGACCCTGTACCCATGTGGGAGACCCAGAAGAAGCTCCTGACTTCAGACTGGCTCAGCTCCAGCCGTTGTGGCCACTTGGGGAGTGAATCATAGAATGGAAGATCTTTCTGTCTCTCCTCTTCTGTATATCTGTCTTTCTAATAAAAACAAATAAATCTTTAAAAAAAGGAAAAAGAAGAGGCTTTTAAATAGAACCTACATGATGCTACCTGATCTGGTGTTTCACCACCTCTCCGATTTACTTTTTCTCCATCTTCTCATTATCGTCCTCACAACCATACAAAGCTTTGTAATTCTGTACATGGTGTCTTCCAGAAATGCACCTTGCTAATGTTTGTCTCTGGATATTACTCTTGTTAGGAACACAATCCCTTTTCCCTTTCAGCCTGTCTATTGCTAACCATCACTTGCTCTTCAGAATTAAGTCTATATGTGCTTCCCTGAGAGCAGGTTTACTGACTCTTTTAGTCTGAGTGACTGATCACTCATTTTAATTATAATGTATCTTTATGCCTACTACTTCTTTCACATGCTGGTGTATGTGTGTGAATCTGTCTCCGTCACTTCAGATGACAGCAAGGACTGAATAATGGTTTTCTTATTCTTTGATATATTTGCAGTGATTAGCATAGTCCCTAAGTTTTAAAAAACTTTGTGCAGATGCGTATTATGAAAGAACAATATATTTATTCCAAAATAATTGGGGGCCAGAACACTTGTATTTTAATTTTTCTGCTATGAATTTTTGAAGCTCTCTAGCATAGTAGTTACTTTGTATTTGCTTGTTAGATGAAATGAGTGTTAAATAAATATAGAGATGAGAAATGATCTCTACCCTCAAGCAGTTCATGATCTACTGAAGATGACAAATGCAGATGCTATTATCTGTAACAGAATGTGAATGGAATAAATAGAAACTCAGAATGCCACAGGATAGTCAGAAAAGGAAAGGGAGAGATGACTTTCAACCGAGGTAACTAGTGAGGGTATTTCAAAGAAGGCAGCCTTGGTGCCAGCCCTGAGGAATACTGTTAACTATAAAACCGTGAGTAATAATAACTACTACATAGGAATGCTTATTGTGCTAAACACTATACACATGATATCTTATTTGTCCTTTCAGTAGCCTGTGAGTTAGTCTTCATCATTTTCAACATACCAACGAAGGAACAAAGAAATTAAATGCCATTAGCAACTGGCTACCTCCTGAAGGAGCAGGAACTGTGTCCCATTCCTTGTTTACTTCCAGGGCTGAACGCAAGCCCTGGCACAAAGAAGGAACTCATCGATAGTTACGCATTGCAGTAGCAACTCAGAGAACAGAACTTTAAAAAGCTCAAATGCAAGATGAATCAACTTGATGAGGTCAGAAACAGGGTGCATTCTTTTTGAAAGGGGGTCTCACAAAACGGATCAAAAACCAGTTCTGTCTAGAAACATCTAAGGATCTTGTTTGATATTAACCAGCAAAGCCACAAGCATGTCTTGCTGACTCAGCCTTCTGCTCTGTGTAGTGGCCCTGACTCCTGGAAATGAAGGAAGGAAACTCAAAGACCTAGGAATGTTTTCACCGGTGTGGTATAGATTAGTTTTGGTGGTGAAGACTAGAAGGGTTATAAATAACCCGCAGCAGAAACAAACAGCCATATGGACAAGTCCACTTGGTAGAAATACCTCAGGGACGAGCAGCTGTGAGAGGCACCTTCTCTGCTCTCCTGAATGCCTTTCCCTGGAGGATGTGTCAGCACTGGAACCAGTGGCCAGGGTACCCTCAGGAAACTTACTGCTGGGGTGAGGGGGTGGTGAGGAGCCTGTCAGGGCTGTCATTCTTTTTCTTGCTTATGTCACCTCCTGACTTGATGGTGAAATTCCTAAATTTGGTTGTGAGCTGGCTGTTTTGACAGGCTGTCTTAACAAATGTTTTTCATAAGCTCTTGGGGGTCTGCATATTTTTCTGCATCTGGGGGATGTGGGAAGACTTTCTTCTTTCAAGGAGTTAGGGAACCTCTCCAAATGTCTCTGCAGCAGTCTCCCGCACCGTGAGTCCTCAACAGGAACACCAGGATCCTAGTACTGAAGTCAACTTTCCTTCCCTCTGGACCTCAACTGAAAATGAATTGGAGCTATGAGAGCAAGGCCATTTTAGGGAGGTGGTCCTGGAATAATAATGCTCATGAGCATAATCTGTTCTTGGGCATTAAAATTCAGTTGCGTTTCACTTCCGCTGAGAGCAGTGGTATTCAAGGAGCACCTTTTATCTGCTTTCTATCATTGGAGTGGATTTGAGGAAGTCTCATCTACATGGAATCTGGAAAATTAAAAGCCTCTTGCCAACATCACAAGTTCCCTGCTTGTTCTGTCACATACAGGGGAATTCATTAAAGAAAATCTTTCTAATTAGGTCCACTTACTTTCTTTCATAGAGAAGCAAGAGGACTTAGGAGAATAAACGCACCACACCACATGAACATAAACTTAAATGCAATTTCATAGCATTCAGTAGTGTTCTGGTATTTGCTTTCAATTCCTTTTCAGTAAGAACTTGGTGGAAACTTGTGGCTGCTTGTAGCTGAAAGAATGGGATGTATTCCAGATGTTTTGCATTTCTGTTCTTCTTGCACTGCATATGCCTTGCCATCTCTTTCTCTTTCATGTGCTATTTTTGTCCCGCATATGTTTGTACTAAGATATGATTCCCTAGTAATAGGGGTCTTGTTATTGAGGCAAACTTCTAGATGCTGTCCATGTGTTTGCTCCAGCTCTTTAATTGCTATCTTCAGCAATGATAATCCTGAAGAAGGGTTGTATCGCTTCAGTATGCTTTGCAAAATCCCCATCGCTTAGTAACCATTTCAGTGGAAATTGTTTCTCATTTTGTGTTGACAAGCTAGTAGGTTCCTGTATTTCAGAGGAGCATGTTACATCTGATAACTTTATCCTTTTACTATAAGCAATGGAAACAAAGTAGAAGAAGAAGTTGTTTCTAATCCATTTTAATAGGGTAAATTCTTAGTTGTATCCTGAAATGAAAACTGACAGGCCCACGACCAAAATGTTTTTTCTGTCATGTTAGCTACTTTATGCTATCATCACAAACGTGTGCATCAAACTTAACACACCCTTCATGTGGTCCAAACACTCCAACCTTAATTCAACCCTATCTATTTTGTATAAAGATTATGCGGCAAAATATAAGTATTTATATGTGTAAGAGAATTTATAAGCAGCAAATGTAAGAGGACAGAGAGAATTTACAAGGAGGCAGAAACTGCAATGAGAAGCTAACTCTTGTTTGAAAGCTAGCCAAATAAGGCAAAGGTATGATGTTGAAAGATATTCAGAATAGTTACGAAACCAATTCTCCTCTCCAAAAAGAAAGAAAAATTTAAGTTCAACCTTGGCTATATGAGATGTCTTTAAAAGATTAATTGAAGGTCCAACTTGGTAGTCTAGTGGCTAAAGTCCTCGCCTTGAACGCATCAGCATCCCATATGAGCGTCAGTTCCCGGCAGCCCTGCTTTCCACTCAGCTCCCTGCCTGTGGCATGGGAATGCAGTTGAGGATGTCCCAAAGGCTTGGGTCCCAGCACCCACTTGGGAGACCCGGAAGAAGCTGCTGGTTCCTACCTTCAGATCAGCTCAGCTCCAACCGTTGAGGACACTTGGGGAGTGATTCAACACACTCCCAGCATCCTATTGTCAAGATATATTTAACAGTTTCATTGGGAATCCATCTTTTATTGTAGAGTAGAGATGAATAGTGCCCTGTTTCTTCACTTCTTTGTCCATTATACAGTTCCTCTAGATGAATATATGTCCACAAAGTTTTTAAATATCTTCATAAGGAAATGTAAGAAAGGAATGATATCATTGGAAATATTTAATTCAGAAAACCATAAGCTAATGGAAAAAAGCTTTGAAATTTGCTGAATTGGCTGGAAATTACATTGATAAGAAAAATAATGCTCAAGGGGAGGACAAATTCTGAAGTAATAGACCTGCAATTAATTCCCAGTACTTTCCTTTTCCATGCATAGAGAAGGAAAATTAACCTCTTCGTGTTTCTGTTTTCTCCACTGTACAATAAGTAAGCACTTGTATTTCATAATATGATGTGATAATTAAATGAGATAACATAGAGGTACTAACTCAAAGCCTGACATGTTGTTAGTGCTCAATATATTGAAATATTCTTACTACCAAAAACCCATAGACAATTTAGGATAAGCAAGACATTTGTGTACTTAAAATGCCATTGCAATAAAACCATAAGCTCCCTTATAGGGAATTTATTTTATTTTCAGGGAGATTCACAACTTGCCTATAAATTTAGAAACTTGGCATTAGATAGTATGAAGAAGAAACTAAGAAAAAGGCTGTATTAGTAGAATCATTTTTACAGACCTGTAGAAAAGGCAACTTTGTTAACTACTTTGAAGGCTTGTTCTTAAGGAGTTTGCCAGCATACAAACTCCAGTGAGCCTGTGAGAGTGGGCTGACCCAGCAGGAAGTGAGTGGGATTTGGCATGACCACACAGTGTTAGTTGGGACCTCATGGAGTCGATCACAATTTGGTTAAATCTGTTCTCACTCTTTTTATTTTTTTTATTTTTACTATTATTTTCCATGATACAGTTTTGTAGATATAGGAATTCCTCCCTCCCCTTCTCCTTCCTCCATCCCCATATTACCCTCCAACCATCCCCCTCCCCCACATTACCACAATAGTATTGTTCTTTTGTAACAGTTACAGTTTCAACATTCTGCTATTTAAGTGTATCATGGCATTGTAGGTATAATTAAAGGCAGACAATCTACTATTAAATTGTTAAGGTATATTTAACAGTTTCACTGGGAGTCCTTGTATTTGGGAATAGACATGCCTACTGTGACATATCTTTACCCCCTTGTGTGCTAGACTCCATTATGCAGTTCATCTATTAGAATATATTTAACTTCTATTTTGCATGAAGGTTACCTTCTATAAGAAAGAACATATGATTTTTGTCCTCCATTGAGCATGAAGGTCTCCAATTGGAAGCATTTTGTTGCAAATGGTAGAATTTTACCCTTTTAATGGCTGAGTAGAATTCCATGGTGTAGATGCAAAGAAAATAATCAACAAAAAAAGCAGCCAACAGAATGGGAGAAAGTCTTTGCAGAGTACACAATAGACAGGGGGCCAATATCCAGCAACACAAAGAGCTTCAGAAATTCAACAACAGGAAACAACCTTGTGAAGAAATGGTCAAAGGAAATTGGCAGACATTTTTCAAAGGAATAAATTCAAATGGGTAATAGACATGGAAAAAAATGATCAGGTTCTCTAGATATTAGGGAAATGCAAATACAAAACACATTGAAATTCCACCTAACTCCAACGAATGGCCTGCATTCAGAAAGCTACTAATAATACTTGCTGGTGTGGATGTTTGGGAAAAGGTAGTCTACTCCACTGTTGGTGGTAGACTGATGCAGTCACTCTAGAAGTCAGTGTGGAGAGTGCTCAGACAATTAAAATTTAACCTACTGTGTGATCAAGCTCTTCCATCCCTGGGAATATATCCAAATGGAGTGAAATCTGCATATGAGAAAATGACATGCAACTCTGTATTTATAGCAGCACAACCCACAGTAGAAAAGACATGGAAACATGTTAAAAGAGGAAAAAAGAGGAAAGGATAAGAAACTGGTGGGTCAGCACCATGAAATACTATAAGGCCATTATAAAACCATTCTTTTAAAGGGTCTGCCTTTAAGGTACTTTAAGTTACTGCCTTCTTTTCATTTGGGTCGGGGGCGGGGATGGGAGAAGACGTACACTCCTAACAGGAGTGACTGTTTTAAAAGAGGGTCTGCAGAATTGTCACAAAATATTTTTGAAAGCCTTGAAACTCTTCACACAGATGCATGCACACAACACATACGATGCACACACATGCACACACACACACACACACACCAGAGAGAGAGAGAGAGAGAGAGAGATCTTTTAATACTCCAAATTTCTGCAAAAGTGACCCCCTCTTTACCTTCCTTATCTCGCCCTGGCAAATCATACTCCGAGGTTGGCAACTGTGTTCAACTGTCCTGACATATCTTCCAGGATTCCTGGATTGGACTACGTGGTCTCCTCTCGGCCTCCAGAACCCTTCGTTTATCAAAGTGCACTCCCAACTTTAACATAAGCCCCTCTGGATTTCAACTTTGTATCTTAGCACCTGGGTTGTGACTGAGACACATGTGTGTACACAGTGCATGTTATCTGAGCTGACCGAATTGGGGTTGAAGGCTCCAAACATTTGCAGATAAACGCTTACATCATTTGAGGTTGGGCACTTCTGAGCTGGGAATGAGGAGTTGGGTACACTGGAGCTTCCTGCAGGCCTTCTTGCTCTAGAATCAAGGCTAGTCTTAGGCTGTACCTAGTTCCTTCCTTTTGAGGGAAGCACATGATTCTTGGAACCATCAAAAAGTAAACAGAAATACTAACTAATTAAGCACTGCACCTTGGCAGCTATATTATTTTATACAAATCTTGTCACATTCTTGGGTGTCACTATTAAGTTCCATCTTACAGATGAGAAAAGCAACAGTTTCCCAAAGCTTTACAGCTAGATATGGGAAGCAAAAGAGTCCCCTACAACCCATAACTGTTGTGGTTTTTGCCCTTAATATAGTCAAGGAAAGGCAAAGCTGCACTAAGGAGTGTTGATGTTCAAACAGCCGTCCGTGCTTCAGAGCATACTAAGTGCTTTCAGCACCCAAGGCCACGTTGAAGCTGCACACAGTGTTGAAGTGCAGGCATTGAAGCAGTTGTCCACATCATCCAACTCGGGAAGCATGGTACAGTAGGGTTAAATGGCATGCCAGGTGTCGTCCTTTGCGGGCATCTGACCTCCAGGCCGTCTTCCACTACTCTGAAGGCCCAGTTGGCTTTCACGGTTGGCATGGACTCAGCACAGATATGAAAAGTGGGGTGATTGTTACGGCCACAGGAAGAGACATGTCTTTTCCCATCATGCTGTGTAGAAGGTAACCTATTCAATTATTTATAGTTCATATCATTCCTCTATGAATTAAAAAAAAAAGATTTTATGTCGTATTAAGTCACCATATCACATAAGTCAATTAGCCTAAATCATCTCGTTGTTTTTGTTTTCTTGACCAAAGTAACTAGATTGGAAATATTTTTATCTCTCCCTCCCTCCCTCAGAAATCTGCACTAGCTCCCCAATCCCAGCTACAGTATCATAAACCCCTGTTTTCTGCATCCGTACCTCAAAATATGCTGTGTTGCTGCAACCCGTGAACTGCCTTAGTCCCTGGTCTTGTTTCCCAAGCCCCTAATCCCTCCTCCCACTTTGGATAACTGTTTTCTCTGTGATCTTATTTGTTTCTCTTTAAAAACTGGGCCCAGCACAGTAGCCTAGCAGCTAAAGTCTTTGACTCGCATGCGGCAGTCTCCCATATGGACACTGGTTCTAATCCCGGCAGCCCTGCTTCCCATCCAGCTACCCGCTTGTGGCCTGGGAAAGCAGTTGAGGACAGCCCAATGCCTTGGGATCCTGCACCCAAATGAGAGACCAAGAGGAGGCCCCTGGCTCTGACTTCAGATCGGCTAAACTCCAGCCATTGAGGCCACTTGAGGAGTGAATCAACGGATGGAAGATCTTCCTCTCCGTCTCTTCTCCTCTCTGTATTTCTGGTTGTCCAATGTAAAGAAATTCTTAAAGAAAAGCTTATTGCCCCTGTTTTTAGAATTCAGCCATCTCTCATATGCTCTTCTCAACAATAGTGCAAGCTTGCTGGCGGCAGGGACCTGATTTTGATCTCTGAATCCTTCAATGTGTCTAGCACAGCACCTAGCAAAAGTTAAGAGCAGTACAGGATTCGCCTCTTTCCAAGGCCAAAGTTTCATGCTTTAAGTAAAATAACATGCTTTATTGTTTTTGTGCGTGAAAGTATAGACTATTGCTTGCTATTAACCTGTCTAATATTTTCATGGGTCCCTCCCCCCTTCAGGTTTATAATCTAACATCTCATTTTCAGTGAGAAATCCCCTGATTACACTATCTTTTCCTTGGTTAAAAGTAAGTTCTCTGAGGGCAGAAATGTCAGTCGTTCTCATTCACTATTATATTTCTACTGTCTATGTTGTAATTATCCAGTAAGTATTTCTTAAAAAAAAAACAAACAGAGAATTCTTCGAGGTGTTGTTGTTATATTGCCTTACATGGTTTGGATACGGATTAGAACGACTTTAAGTAATTTGGATATGATGTAGAATGAGGAGATTGAACCAACGGTACATTCATGATTTCTTGGATACAGACTGCCTGGCCTGAAATTTAAACACAATCATTGGAATCAGTACTTGCGCAAATTGTTTAATTATTCTATGCCTTATTTCTCCCATCTTAAAAAAACGAAGTAAAAGTCCTACTTACTTCAAAGAGTGATTTGGATGGTCAAATGTGTGCAAAGTGCTTCTAAACAGAAAGTTTCTGCTTGATGACTGTTATTTACTTCAATCCTAGAAAGCTACACCAATGCTACATCTTCTCAATTCATTGGTTTTTTTTTGAACATTTATTTATTTTACATTTTTAAAATAAAGAATAGCATCCTATTTTTGAAGGTATTAGATAAAATTCAGTATCATGGGCCCAGCACAGTAGCCTAGCAGCTAAAGTCCTCCCCTTGAATGTGCCAGGATCCCATATAGACAACTGGTTCTAATCCTGGAAGCCCCACTTCCCATCCAGCTCCCTGCTTGTGGCTTGGGAAAGCAGCCAAAGATGGCCCAATGCCTTGGGACCTTTCACCTGCGTGGGAGTCCCAGAAGAGGCTCCTGGCTACAGATTGGCACAACTCTGACCATTGCAGTCACTTGGGGAGTGAGTCACTGGACAAAAGATCCTTGCTCTCCCTCCTCCTTCCAATAAAAATAAAATAGATCTTTTTTTTTTTTTAAATCAGTCTCATTGATAATTGAGTATTGTAGACAAGTATTTGGTACTTTAATTATTCTAATGTCCGATGGTGTAATTTTTTAAATTATTTTTTATTTTCATCTTTGATGAGACAGCTTAATAGTCTCAAGGATTTATTCATCTGAAAAGTAGGTTTACAGAGAGTGATAAAGAAAAGACAGTGGGAGAGAGATCTTTTATCCACAGGTTCTCTCCCCAAAATGATTCCAATGGCCAGGGCTGGGCCAGACCTAATCTAGGAGCCAGGAACTCCATCCAAATCTCTCACATGAGCATCAGTTGCTCAAGCACTAAACTCATCTTCCACTGCCTTCCTAGACACGTTTGCAGAGAACTGAATGAGAAGCAAAGAAGCCAGGACTCAAACTGGTGCTCAGATGGGATGGCAGCATCTCAAGTGCTAACTTCACCCACTGTGTGACAACGCTAACCTCTCTTTGTTGATTTATTATAGCTTTGTTTGCAGTCAAATTAGTATTTGTTCTCTGCTTTACATTACTGTGGTTGGCTATGTTTTAAAAGGCACTGAAGTAATTAGTTACCAAATATTGTCACTGTGTTTATGTCCCTAAATTTTTTTTTTACCATAAGTGATAAATATAAAGGTCTGCAAGAACAGTGACGGGCTTCTTGGAAACTGTGCTTTTGACTTTCCTTTTGCTGTGTCTTCAGTGGAGTTCTTGTAAGAGGGAGGAGTCTGGAGCTTGTGGACTCTTGAAAAAGGCAGGCTTCATAGCAAGTGAGCCACCCATAATTCATGATACCTCTTCCTAAAGACTCCTTAATAGTTAAACTTAGACCCACAATTGCTTATTTGCTCCTGCCTCAGCCCTTTGGGTAGATTGAAATGTCTAATTAAATTAATCCATTGGATTGTAATTATAATTTTGAGACAGAAAATCCTCAATGGAATACGACCATACTTATTATTAGAGAGAGTCATGGGCCTTGCAACTACAGGCTGGGAACAATCTACCACCTCTACTCCCTTGACATACACAGTCTGCATATGACTGGAGGGAGAGATAGGATTCAAGGAAAGAGCAACCCATGAATGTCACAACTGGGACTAATTCTTGCTCTGATGCTTTCCATCTTGGTAATTCTCTGTTTCTTCTTTAAGAAATCAGAACTGGTTCCAGATCTTAGTGGGTAATAATTATTATTTATGGTGCTTATTGAGTTCTTACCTCATGGTAAAATTGGTTGACCAATTGACTGTTACAATTAGCCTAAAAGGGGTTGGAGGTTTTTAAGGATTTATCAATTTACTTGAAAGACAGAGTTACAGGCAGAGAGAGGGAGAGAGAAAAGAGACATTCTTCATTAGCTGGTTCACTCTATAGATACTCACAGCTAAACTTGGCCAAATTCAGGAGCCAGGAATTCCATCAAAGTTTCCCACAGGGGTAGCAAGAACCCAGATTTGTGCCATTATCTGCTGACTCCCAGATACAATATCAGGAAACTTGTTTGGAAGCATAGAGTAGCTGGGAGTGTAAACTGCACTGCAAAATGGGATGTGGGCATCCCAATCAATGGCTTAAATCCCTGCCACTATACCCTCCCTAACATAGGTTTTTATTACACCTGTATTTTATATATTAAGACACAATTTTATATATTAAGACACAGAGAAGTTAGTTTGTTCAGCTGAAGCTTAAATATAGGCAACTATGTCTGAAATGTAATTCTCTCTCTCTCTTTTTAAGTATTTTATGATACAGTTCCATAGGCTCTGGGATTACCCATCTCTCTCCCTATGTCCCCTCCCTTATTGATTTCCCCTCTAATATTACAATGGGTGGTCCTTCATGAACAGTCATGAGTCCATCTTTCTGCTATCAAACTGTTTTCTGACATTGTAGGCATATACAATGTAGGAGAATCCAGTTTCCTACTGTCAGGATGTTTTCCTATGTTTCACTGGGAGTCCATCTTTGGTCTGTATGCAGAGACATACTGCACTATGTCTCCACATCTGGACATGTCAGTCTGTGCTATACTTCTATTACACATCCCATTAAGTGCAAAGCCAGAAAACAGACAACAGAAAAACAAAATTTTCATCAACATGAAGTTAAAGAGCGTGCTACAGAGTTACCAATGCAGCACTAAAGTGATGAAAAACAAAATGAAATGCTTCTTGCAGAAATCAATGCTGCAGCATGCACATGTGATGATGAAGAAATGAGAATAGAAACAAAAACATAATTGCCCATGAGATGTAGCAAAAGCAATGTTGAAAGGGACATTTACAATCTCAGATGCTTACAAGCAATCCAAGTCTCTTATCAACTGATTATCAGTTGATGAATCACAAGGATTTATTGAAAAGTATGCAAATGACTGAGAAGTGCAAAAAGGTAAAATTCACAGCCAAAATAACTAGATTTGATACCAAAACAAACAAACAAAAAAAACAAACTACAAATTGAAACAAGAAAGAGCCATTCCCTAAGAAGATGAGAAAAACAACCACTCAGCCATATTAACAGTGAGCATCACAAGGGGAAAACCACTTAACATTAACGATGAAAGAGAAATAGTTCCAACTTTTTACTCTTTGCCTGGGTCGTGACACTGTTGGCATGGGCAATAGTAGGGACTGTAAGTTTTTGTTGTTTTAGGTATGTCTAGAAGTTCCATTGGGAGTCTAGGTATTCTATTGATTTTCCTTGATTCCTGGTAGTCTAGCCTCATTTGCATCCTTCTTTTGTGGGGTTGCATGTGTGTATTTATTCTCCTTTATTTATTTTTTTGTTTTGTATTTTCGATGGAAGTTTTCTTATATTAGAGTGAACATGTGATATCTGTGCTTTTGGTATTTGCTCATTTCACTTAGCGTAATGGTCTCCAGTTGGGCCTTTTGAATGCAAACAATAGAACCTCATTCTTTTTAATAGCTGAGTACTATTCCATAGAGTAGATTTACCAAAGTTTCTTTATTCAATGGGTATGTAGGTTGTTTCCATGTTTTTGCAATCACTGATTGAGCTGCAATCAATGCAAGGTTGCAAGCTGTTTTTTAAACCATCAGATCCTTTGGATATATTCTGAGGAGTGAGTTTCTTGGGTCATATGGTAGGTGAATTTTCAGTTGCCTGAGTATTCTCCACACCAACCTTCATAATGGCTGCACCAGCCTGCAATCCTACCAGCAGTGGAACAAGGTTCATTTTTCCCCACATTCTTGTCAGCAAGTGTTGTTGGTAGTTTTCTGTATGTGGACCATTCTCATTTGAGTTAAGTGGAACTCAGTGTTGTTTTTATTTGAAATTTCCTTATTGCTAGGCATCTTGAGCAGTTTTTCATAGGTCTGTTAGCCATTTGGACTTGTTCCTTTGAAAAGTGTTTGCTCATTTCCTTCACCCATTTCTTGACTAGTTTGTTTTATTGTTATGGTTATTCTGGAGTTCTTGGTATATATTAGATATTATTAGATATTACTAGATATTAGCCCTCTGTGTGTTGTATAGTGTGCAAAGATTTTGTCCCACTCTGTTGGTTGCTTTTCTGCCATGTTGATTGTTTCTTTTGCTGTACAGAAGCTTCTTAGTTTGATGTAGTTCCACTTTTTTTTGGGGGGGGGGATGGGTTCTGACTGCCTTTGTTTTTGATGATTTTTCTAGGAAGTCTTTGCTGGCACCTATATCTTATAGAGTATTTCCTAAAATTTCATTCTGAAGCTTTACAACAAACTGCTTCTTAAAGGTACAATCAGAAACCTCTTCTCTGACACCATCAAGTAAATATTCTACATTCTGATCACCTAGACATGATTTTAGAGATAGGGTTCAGGGAATGAGAGAAACTTGTTGAGTGCCACACTTGGAGCTCCATGAGATCAGCAACTGATTCTTGCCTATATTTCTCCCCCCATTCTCTGCACTGATTTGGTCCACAGATACTCAAGACAGTGTACGCATAAGAGGAAGAAATAACTATGAGACTAGATTAGGCATAAAAGGCAGAGCATGTCTAGGAAATGTCTCTAGAATTGGGACAAATATTGAACCAGAGTCAGTCCTGATGTCACATCTCAACCATCCCTGGTGTCTGAAGTCCACGAAAGCCTTCCATTTAGCTAAGCCATGGATCTACACGATGAGACAGGGAGGTGCACAGAAGATGGGTGGAGTCTAAGAACTGGGAGAGAGGTCAAGTTAGTAAGATTGGAAACATCATTCACAGGTAGGTGCAAAATTTGAAATTCAAAACTGAGGTTGCCATTCACTCCTCAAACTCTGACTAGTATCACACTAGATGTTAGATAGGACTTAGAATCATACAAAGGGCACCAGAGGATCAGACAGACCCCTGAATTTGGGGGAAAGCTAAAAGGAGATCTCTGTAGGGATACAAGGGGAAAGTCCTAAAAGCAGAAACCAACTCACACCTTTAGACAGATACCAGCCACAGAATACCTCCTCTTGTAAAAGAAATCACAAAATGCTTAAAGAACATCAAGAAAGTACCAGACCAAGCCTTGGGCAAGATAAGAGTTCAAACAGATGGATCCACTTATACAGGAGGGAAGGAAAACAGTCAAGAAACTACAAGCAATTCAGTATATCTGGGACTATATCCAGTTGGTAGCAGGAAGAATCCAATGACCACAGAGGAGAGCAGCCAAGTCCTCACAGGTTCCAGGCCAAAGATGTTGAACTTCATTCTGAAGGCAGTGGAAAGATTTGTATTGTAAGAAGATTTAGTAGATGAGTGAATTGATAGATGAACCTTTCAGTAAGATGACTATGATCTCTAGTGTGGAGGATTAATGGCAGAAGGCAAATCCATATATGGAGAGATTAAATGAGAAGTTGTATAAACACATAAGATGAGGGCTAAATCAGAAACCTGGTTATTGGATGAGAGTCACAGAAGAAGGTAAAAGAGCTGAGGGCTTCATGCAGCATGCAGTGTTCTCAGTGTACATCTCACTGAGTAGCATAAGGTGGACAGTCCGGAAGCCCAGATGTCATCCTGTAGCCCTCTCTCTCGCTTGTTCCACTCCTCTTTGGCCAGTTTGTTATCCTTCAGTTCTCTTAATGATTCTTTCATGAGAAGTTTTAAAATTTTGATCAAGGCCAGTTTATCAGTTTGCTCTTTTATGGATTGATTTTGGTAGCTTATCAAAGAAACCTTTGCCTAATCCAAGGTCACAAAGGTCTTCTACATTTTCTTCTAGAGAATTTACAGTGTTATCTGTATGCCTAGGAGCCATTTGAATTAATTTTGGAAAATGGTGTCAGGTGTGAGCCAATTTTTATTCAATGTTGATAGCCAGTTGTCCAGCTCCATTTTTTGAAGAAATTGTTCCTTTTGCCTTTATAATTTTGTTTAAAATCAGTTGTCTATGTAATATGATAATCTATTTCTGGACTCCATTCTGTTCCATGGATTCACTTATGCCAAAACCGTACTGTCTTGACTACTCAAGTTTTATAATGAAGTTTAAAATCAGGTAGTATTAAAACTTCAACTTTGTTCCTTTTCATTGCTGTTGACTATTCTGAACCCCTCACATTTTTAAAGGAATGTCAGAATTAACATGCCAGTTGTCGCAACAAATACAACATTGAATTTAATGATGCGTATTCTTGCAATATAAATCTGAGCATGTCTATTTTCATTTTTAAACTCTGAACATATATCCAAGATTATACCCTCCATGAGATCTGAATGCTTGCACCCTCGCAGCATCGTAGTTCTTGTTTCACTTTCTGTGCATACTGCATCGTCTTCCCTCAGAGCCTTCATGCTCTCCCCTGGAGCAGCACCACTCCAAACCAGACTGCTTAAATATCCTCTGCCTTCTTCACTCCAAATGTCTGTAAACCCGAAGGTCTCATCTTCAAGAAACTCCTGACACATCCCTGCCCTCAAACTACCTCAGATCCTCCTATTAAACACTTTAGAATGTCCAGCATTTTCCTTCCTTTTACTTAAGAAAAAATGAAATCTGAGCAGGCATGTTGGATTATTTTTAAAAGTCTGTCTTTCCCTGCGGGCTCTGCTATGTGAGAGCAGAATCTGCTTTCAGCTTTATATTCTACCTAAAAAACTTAGCACAATGTATAGTCAAATAGATATGTATTAATGAATTAGCAAAATAGAATTTTTGAAATACCCTTCTACTTAATATAAAGGCTTACTACAAAAGTAGCTCTGGTACTTAGAAAAGGTCTGGAGATGATGAGTGAAAAGACCAAGAAACACAAAATTAAACCAAGGGAGCCAGATCTAGGTTTCTTGACTCCCTGTCTGTGATCTACCTGGCTATTCCATGTGTCTTGAGGAAAACATCTCTGAACAATACAATTGTTTGCAATAATTCATGTATTTCCACTCAGTTTATCTTCACTGGCTTGAAATAGGACCAAGTAGACAAGCTGAGGAATCAGGTATACACACACACACACACACACACACACACACACACACCAGATTGTTTGGGAATTTCTTCCTCTCTTTGTATTCAGGCAGCAGTTTAGCATAACTGAAGTACTCCTTGCTTTATTTCCTTTTTGACTTACTTGAAATGAGGCAAAGGAAGTTGGGCAGGCTTGCATCCTAACAGCTTATGATCAATTAGAAATTAAAACTGCACTTTATATGTTTTGAATTAAGCAGAGATACCCAGAAAATAACGAATTCATGCTGGCTGCCTAAGGTAACCCCACACCTGCAGCCCCACCCCATGAAGAGCAGTGCACATCCCTCCCCCAACACACACATATGCACACATAAGCCCAAGGTGAACCCTCAGCTTTGGATTCTAGTGACATTTGTATAATCAGATGTCTCCATCTGTTTGGGCCTCTTGTGTCTCTTGTAGAATCACAGCTAAAAAGTACTCCTTCTCCACCAATTTTCCAGGGTTGTTTTGAATCTTAATAAGATAATTATTAAGCTATAGAGAACAACTCTGATGTGCCAGGAACCATGCTGATCAAATTACAGATCTGAAATCTGATGATCACTGCAGCCTTCTAAGACAGGTATTAACTTTTTTCACTTTATAAACCAGGAAAGAAGCTCAGAAAAGAGAAGTTTCCCAGACTGTGAAGGTTCCTGAATGCCAGGTTTAGGGCTGAGATTTCACCAAAGGACAATGTGGGAAGAGTTAAATATGGGAATGACAAGGTCAAATCCAGGTGTTAAAAAATCTAGTTGACTCCTTGAGGACTGTGGCTTAGACAGGGAGAACCTGAGAACCTGGAAAAAAGGAAAGGCAATGTGTAATAATCATAGGAGTTTTAAATATTTTCAAAGCACTGTTAAATCCTTGTTATTGCTTGAGTTTCACAAGAACCCTCTACAGCAGGGAAGAGGACATTATTATTGGCACAATTATTACCCTCTTGCAATATGCAAGTAGCAGCCTAAAATAGTCTGAGCATTTTGTTTCAATGTCACACAGATCAAGATCATAAAACTGGGTCCCACACCTAGAACTCTGAGCCACTGATGCATTTTCTTTCATGATATCCTCAATGCCTTACTATGAGAAAGCCAACTTCCCTCTGACATTGACCACATGACCTTTGCCAAATCCCTTGCTCTCTCTGACCCTCATCTAGCTGTGAAATTGGATCATTTCACCCTATCATACTCACATATTCAAGTCTTTGGGGGGGGTGAGGGGCGCAAGGAGATCTCCATTGGAATTTGCTGTCCAAGATACATGGGAAAAGGAAGATAGGAAGAAGAGTTGAGCTCTAGTTGGCCCATACAGGAAGCTAAAAACAAGGGGATGGCTTAGTTACAAAAGGTTAAAATCAACTTGCTTGATTGATTACGAATTTCAAGCAGTTTTCTTCAGTGTAATCAGCTGTTTCCCGTCGTCATCGCTCATTAGGGAAAGATTTCCATTCCAGAAGTGATTGAGGATGTTTCCCAGCATTTGCATTTTGCGTTCTACATACTAAGCACCTTGATGTCAGAATTATAAGATGTCTCTCCTTGCCTGGCCGCTGCTACTCATTTCCTGCTGGTCCATGGTCCTTTGCTGGGATGGTGAGAAGTGACTCCAGAGCAGTGTGCAGAAGGATCGTGGCCATATTGACCACCGGCTGGTCATTGCCTGCCACTCAGGCAGCCAGCCTCTGACAGGATGATGGAAGGGGCTGCCCCGTGGCCTCCTTCTCTCCTCTTCTAATTGGCCTTTATGAATATTTAATGAAATCAAGACGGAATTCAATCAGAAGCTTTACCTGCTGCATCTTTGAGAGAGAGAAGAAAAAGAAACGGAGGCATATTATTAGATTCTACTAGCTACAGGGCAGGAGCGAAATGTCTTGGAATTTCTCTGCTACCAAGGAGCCAGAGCAGCCTTAGCTGCCCTGGTACTTGTGCTACTTGTAAATTAACTCTTTTTTTCTACTAATGAGACAGTGCCAATCTCCATCTATTATGTAAACAGACATATTTTGTCTGAAGAAATAGATGCTGATCTGCTGAAGCACAAGCTCAAGGTGAAGATACCGTACAGAAAACAAATGCAAACAAAAAACAATTGTTCAGAACGTTCTCTTCCCTTCGTACTGGAAACCTCTCTCTCTCTGTAGAAAACAAACAATAAACCCAGTCAATTTCTTTTTCTTCCTATTAAATGTTCTTATTGCAGAAAAAATTATAAAGATAGAAAATCTAAAGCAATACTTACTTATAACCCTACAACCCAGATAAGAGGAGTTAATTTTTCTATATTTTTCTATATTTACCTGTCCACTGTAAATACAGAAATATACAGAGTCCCACCGGGCTCTTTTGCACTCAGCCTTTCTGAATGTATACTGTATCACAAGACATTAACCTGCAGTGTCTTGTGTAATTGCTTATTATATTTTATTCTATGAATGTGTCTTACTGCATTTTTATTTGGGGCCCCTGAAGATGACCTGATGGCTTTACAGAGAAAGTATAAAACACAAAAATCTGGTGTTTGGAATCAAATGCATGTGGGATACAACCAAAAATTTTAAGTTATTACCTGAGTTTTTTGAGGGGGGGGAAAGAAATGAATTTAGTTTCAATTGGTTTGTTTCATTTCATTGTGACAAAGAGAAAAATGGAGGTAAACATGCAAACAGAGTGGAGAAAGAGAGAGACAGAAATCTTCCTTAGGTTCACTCCTCAAATAGCCACAACAGCCTGATCCAGGCTGAAGCCAAGAACTGCAAGGTCCAGCCACACCTCCAATGTGGATAGCAGGGACCCAAGTCCTGCTGACTCCCAGTACCAAGACCCAGGTACCCTGAAGAAGATGCTGACATCTTAAATGATGTCTTAACTGCCAGACTGAAATCCTACTCCTAAATATCAAAGTGGTTTTTTTTTTTGATGATTAACTTAGAATACACAGAAAACCCCTAAACTATGTCTAATAAGGTTTCAGTTTATGGTAAGCAATATTATTATTACTAAAAATACATTGATTACTTCCCTTGTAGCCAAATCTGAACCATTTCATTAATCTAATTTCCTAAGTAGAATTGCTAGTTCAAGTGATATGCAAGTTTTGAAGTCAATCAAAATTTTTGGAAGCTACAGCAGTGTTTCTTTTGCAGACTAGCGCCTTGATCTTTGCTAACATCTGGGGCTGTCACGGCCAGTGTGTGACAAAAGGTTAGACAGGTTCCTTGCCTTCCCGTGTGCCAGTCTTAGTTCAGGTTGCTGTAATAAATTTAATGGACTTGATTGCCTATAAACAATAGATATGTATTTCTGAGAGTTATAGAAGCTGAAACTCAGATTAGGGTGCTGGCATTGCTAGACAGCCCTTTGGGAGGTTGCAAACTACTGGCTGTTCGTTTGGCTGTCATTTCTGTTCCTTGAGTGCAACTTCCTTCTGACACTACCTGTGCCTTTGATCAGTCGTCACCTGGCCCTTAGATCCTTACAGACCCTGTGGCCTGACCCTCTCTGAGATTTCTACTTATCAAATACATTTAGTAACTGACTTGATCATCTTTACCTGTTATTTACCCATAACAGGTAAAAATTTTGGTCTGCTTATGCAAGAGTGTGAGACATGTATCTATTTTTAATGTTAAAACTGTTTACATTGGAGTGATTAGTAAGTTGCATCTGTCATTACTGCAGCTACCTATCCTCATGTTTTTTCACAAGTTTTGGGATCTCTCTCAATATCAAAGTATCAGGAGCCTATTGGTCCAGATCAAGTCACAGCCACACAACCACCTCCGTTGTTTTCAGTGCCCTGCCTTGCTGCGCTGCTCAGGATGTAAGGGTCTTTGCTGAGTCTTCCAGACCCTAAGCTCATGATGTACTCACCTGAGCTCACTCTGCCAAACAGTGAGCTACAGGTGACTAATTCACCAGCTGAAATCTTCATGCCCAAAAGGCATATCCCCATCTCCTCCTTGCCCCCTCGAGGTTGTTCACAAATTCTTTAGACAATATTGGCCTTCGCCAAAACACAAGAATGCTGCTAGTCCCAAGCAGCCTTTACTTATTCTTTCTGCAATATTCCCCAGAAGCAATGACTAATAGTCTGGCTATTGCTTGAGCAAGAATAAAAGGAAAAAAATATAAGATCATCTACACAGTTAATTTTTTTTAATTGGAAAAAGTAGATCTGCAGAGAGAAGGAGATATAGAAAGATCTTCTGACAGCTGGATCACTCCCCAGGTGATGACAACAGCCAAAATGGAGCCAACCCAAAGCCAGGAACCAGGAGCTTCTTCCGGGTCTCCCATGCACATGCAGAGACCCAAGCCAGCCTCTGATGGTTTCCCAAGCCACTATCAGGGAGATGGATTGAAAGTGTAGTCATGACTCAAACTAGCTTCCATTTAGGATGCTAATGCTACAGGTGGAGGCTTAACTTACTATGCCACTGCAACAGCCACCTCCCCATCTACATAAATTCCAACTCCAATAATTTATCCAAGTTTACTAGTCCCCACTGAAGTAAAGAATTATTTAATCCTCACCATGTATTGCAAAGGTAGCTTTCACATATGGAAACTATAATCAGTTACAGTTTTGTAAGTAGTAAAGAGAGTTCTGGGAGATGACACAGGTTGTCACTCAAGTGTGGAGGCTTAACCGTTGTATCTTCATCACTTGTCCTCTGGGTTTAGGAGGGAGTGCTTCTTGGTAACCTTGAAGGATGAGTAAATCTAAATAAGAGAGTGACCAGTGTAGTGTTGTAGTAGGCTAATCCTCTGCTGTGTAGTGCCAGTGTCACATATGGGCACTGGTCCATGTTCCAGCAGTTCGATTTCCAATCCAGTTTCCTGCTTCTGGCCTGGGAAACCAGCAAAGAATGGTCCCCTGCACCCACATAGGAGACCCAGATAAAGCTCTAGGCTCCTGGGTTCAGATTAGCTCAGTTCTGGCCATTATGACCATTTGAGGAGTGAATCAACAGATGGAGGATCTTCTCTGTATATCTCCTTCTCTTTCTGTAAAAAAAAAAAAAGTCTTTTAAAAAAGTGAATAAATAAATGAATCTTTAAAAATCTAAATAAAAAGCCAAAGAAAAGAGGTAGACACACTTGATAGGAAGAAAGCAAGAGTGAAACCTAACTCTCTGTGGGCCTTGATTCTGCCCACAGCCTTTGTTGCATGGTTACAGCTCAAGTCTGTTAGTAGGTTGTCATGTACTATTGCACACATACTCTATGCACACATAGAGAGAGAGAGAGCACAGACCCACAATGTGAGCACCACTAGATCTGGAAGAGTTTCCTGTGTCAGCCCCATGACGTTCTCAGAACCCCTCTACCATTCTCTCGCCCTAATCGCAAGCCTGCCGGAAACTTCTCCCACCACAATCAAGGACAGATGATGTGATCAAAGATCGCCTGGTAGAGTTGCCTTCCACAGAGGATCCAGCTGTGAACTGAATCAAGAGGGCTGGAGTGCAATCCTGACAGAAGGTCCTTCCCACTCTCAGTAATGAAGAGGTTCAGCTGTGAATTCTGGAAGGCTTTTAAACTATGATATCGGTTTATGAAATCTGTGGTCTGAACCCTAAATGTGACATATTTCATCATTAATCGCTAGCTACTTTCCAGCTTTTATGGGCACACAATGTAACAAAAGGCTGAAAGTCTTACAGCATCTCCCTTGCCTACACAGTCTCTCAGCTTACCTGCATTTCATTTTCTTTTTACAATAATGCAAATACAGTTTCTAAAATTTTGTAATAAGCTCTGGCCTGTCTTTCTTAACGTGGTTTGTTGCTATCAGAAGAATTTTTCTTCCTATCTATACTCCTTCCAAGGCTCCCCTAGCTTTGTTCTTTCTTTTTTCCTGCTGGCAATAATTATAAGTTGTGAAGCTCACAAAAAAGCGGATATTAAATAGACTGTGTATGATTAGAGATAATGTCACAGGCGTGCGTCCGAAACCTGCCGTCTGGCTAATGTGTGTTTTCTTCCCTGTGACACTGAACACAGTCATTATGCCGTGGAGGGGGCAGGGCTTCGGGAAAGATGTTAGAAGTGTTTACACTTAAAGAATGTCTTTCTTTGTGCTACAGGGCTGTTCCAAGTATTACCTCCTTGGCATGAGCCTGAGGTTGATGGATCACATTTCTGAGATTCGTGGTGGCAGGAATTTCACAAATAGGTCCACTGTGGTTTCTTTGTTAAACATCAATGGGTTCACAATGTCTGGCCTAGGTTAACAGTGTGTCCATTTGGCTAAAAAAAAAAAAAAAGTTGAAGTCCTTTGTAAAGAAAGGTAACAAGAAGCAGGGGAGGAGAGCACCTTTGCACATTGAGCCACAGCCTACAAAGCTAGCATCCCATGTCTGAATACGGATTAAAGTCCAAGCTGCACTACTTCTGACCCAGCTCTGTCCTCATGACCAACAGAAAGCAGCAACCCGAGTACTTGGGCCACTGCCACTCACATGAGAGACGCAGAAGGAGCTCCAGCCCCCGACTGCAGCCTGGACCAGCCCCAGCTGTTGTCATTTTGGGAGTGAACCAGAAAACAGAGGATGGATTTTTCTCTTTCTCTTTCTCTTTTTATCTCTCTCTTCCTCCTTCTCTCTTTCCCTTTATCTCTGTCACTCTGCCTTTTTAATTTGATTTAATTTCTTATTTTTAAATTTCAAATTTTATCATACAATTCCATCACTCTGGCTTTTAAATAAATAAAATCTTCTTTTTTTAAAAAAAAAAACCAGAGACGGACCTGCCTCTGACCGTTGCTATAGGTTCTAGGGATATGGAAAGGAGGAAAACATGTAAAACTCCCTGCCCCCCGCAGAGCTGACATTCTAAAAGGGGAATTATACACAAGCAAAATAAATACATAAGTAAAATCAAGGGGTCAAAATATAAGGTAATCATTTAATTTATTATGCAAAACAAGATGAAAATCAAAAACTATTAGTAAATATGGGTAAAAAAGAAGGAATGAGGCAGGAAAATGCTCTCCCTAAGGTGGTCAGGAAGACAACAAAGCAGTTAAGGGAAGTAAGAGTATGGGGAGGGTGTGGGCAGGGAGTGGGTTGCGATTTTAGATAGGGCAGTCAGGAATGCATCAATGGGAACGATATGAAGACACCCGCACAGCCACCATTAGGAGGGACCATGGCAGGTGTATTGCAGAAGAAGCAGGGGAGGCAGTGGCTGGCATAGGATAACAAAAGGAAGAACAGGTTAGCAGGGTAATGGTGCTGTGTGGAGTCCTTGTGCACGTGGCACGGGCTTCGGTTTCCACCATGATGATATAGGAGCTGTCCTAGTTTATTTGGACAGCTATAGCAAGATACTATGCACTGGACTATCTATCAACAATGTGCATTTATTTCTCTCAGTTCTGGAGCCTGGGAAGCCCACCAGGAGGTGCCAGTAAGTCCAGTATCTGGTGAGGGCCTGCTTCCCTCATGGATAAAAATTGTGTCATTGTACTTTCACATGGAGGAAGGGACTGCATTGAAATCTCTGTCCAAAACACCTGCCACTCTTTATCCCTTCACCTGAGCAGTTAGGATTTCAATAGGAATCCTATGCTTTTCATGGCGAAAGCCAGTTGAGGCTTTCAAGCTTAGTTACATGTGTTGTTTCACCACGACCACTAAATTGTGGAGATGAGAATATTCTGAAAGGGGCCTGGGTGCCAAGAGTTGAAGCAGAGGCACCTAACAAACAGTGATTGCAATAACCCAGTTGAGAACTGATGGTGTTAGGAACTAAAGTCACAGTGACAGGGGATGTGACAAGCACTGAGTTCATATACATTCTGAAGCCAAAGCCAACATGATTCAAGGAAGGATTGAATATAGGTCTCTATTTTTTGGTACTTTATTTTTCTCACTCTAATACAAGAAGAGTTTCAATGTAGTTCATAGACACAATTCCCAGAATATAATGATAGTGTCCTCCTCGCTCCCACTCGTCCTTCCTTCATTCTTTTTTCTTCCTTTTATTGCTTCTCTCCTTCCTTTCTTTTTTAGTTTTTGAGATAACAGATCTTTTTAAAATTTTTTAACTTTGTTATTATTATTATTATTATTATTATCATTTTATGATGCAATTCCATAGGCCCTGGAATTTCCCTTATCCCCTCCCCAATTTCTTCCCCCCTCACTGAGTTCCCCTATATCATTACTAAAGCATAGTTTTTCATACAGGGCCATATGTCCTTCATTGCGGGCATGGACAATGGCAGAGAGTCCAGCATCCTATTGTGAAAATACAGTAAACAGTTTCATTGTAAGTCCATCTTTGTCTGGAAGTTGAAATGCATACTACATTGTATCCTCACATCTGGATGTTAGTCTCCATTTTATAGCTATTGTACATCCCCTCAAATGAAAAGTCATAATATAAAATCAACAATAGAAAGAAAAATAGAAATTTACAATGCCATGAAGTTAAATGACATGTTACTAGATTCGACAGTCTCCATCACACAGCTACTATACATCCCCTTAAATGAAAAGCCACAAAACAAAATCAACATCAGGGAGAAAAAAGAAATCAACAACACCAAGAAATTAAGTAACATGCTACTAAATGACTAATGTGTACCTGAAGAAATGAAAATCAAGAACCTACTTGAAGAAAATGATACTACTGTATGATCTATGAGTCACTGAATCATTTAATCAGAAGAAAGTGTTTTGAAGAGATGAAACCAACAGAAAACAACAAAACCCATGTGATATAGTTTCCAGTGATTTTTGTTGGTGAAGTGTGTCTCTTCTAGACAATAAATAGATCGGTTTTGTTTTTTAATCCAGTCTACTAATCTATGACATTTGATTGATTCAGGGTTAATATGTATGGGTGGTATTTTGGTCATGTCATTTTAGGAATGGGTTGTTCATTTGTTTAGTCTTCTGTTGTCATTTTACTGGGATGTTATTCCCATTTGACTTTTGTTTTGTTAGGTGCTATTCCTCTTCTCTGTGAAGAGAACATCTTCAAGTATCCTTTGTAGGGCAGGTTTGGAAGAGGCAAATTCTTTTAACTTTTCTTGACTGTGGAAGAATTTTATTTCATTTTCAAAGACAAAAGAAAGCTTTGCTGGATATGCTATCCTGGGCCGACAATTTTGTTCTTTTAAAATCTGGAATATGTCGCTCCATTCTCTTCATGCCTGTAGTTTCCTTTGAGAGGTCTATCTCCTGTGAGTTTAATTGGCATTCCTTTATATGTCAATTGATTTTTTTCATGTGCACATTTAAGGATCTTTTCCTTATGTTCAATTGAAAAGAGCTTGATGATCATGTGTCTTGGTGAAGATCGCTTTTGATCAAGACTGTTAGGAGTTCTGTGCCCCTCCTGGGTCTTGTTTTCCAATTCTTTCTCTAGGGAAATTTTCCTTGATTATTTCATTAAATAGATTTGCAAACTCAGCTTCTCTTTCTGCATCTTCTGGGACTCCCAGAACTCTTATATTTGGCCTCTTAATAGTGTCTTTCAATTCTTGAATACTTTCTTTGGCCTGATCTAGCTCTGCTTCCAGCTTCTTGTTTGCTTCTCCCTGATGACAGGAAATATTTTCCAATTTTAAGATTCTTTCTTCTGCTTGCTTCATTCTATTTTGGAGACTCTCCATTGCACTTTTAATTTGCTCTACTGTATTCTTCATTTCTGATATATCAGCATTGATTTGCTTTATTGCTTCCTTAAATCCTTTCAACTCTTGTATGTGCTTCTCATTTTTGATCAGCTTTAAAATGAGTTTATGAATTCTGTATGCCCCATTTTCTCAATGTCTTCCTCAGTGAATTTTGAGGTTGGCATAGGGTTTTGCTCCTTTGCGGGGGAGTTTTTAGTAATATTCATTGTGCCTCTGTCTCTTCTTTTGCTCTTGATCATTGTACTTCTGGTTAGCAGAGTCTTCTCCTTAGGGCATTTCTAAGCTTTGTCACCCACAGGTCTGCAGTTTGATTTTACTGATTGCAGTTGATACATGGCTCTTTGTTTGGTACTTGTGCCACACCCTCCAGCGAGTTCCAGGTCTGGGATCTCTTGTTAGATTTCCATTATGGTCTTCATAGCCCCAGCTCCTGGCTCACCACTCTCCACCTCATGTGATACTGTGCAAAGGCTGGCCCGTGGTCTCTGCAAGCTTTCTCCCACTTTCAGTTTTAGCAGGTCCCAGGATTAGAGAGACACCAGGTGTCCTATCTAGTTAGGTTGTTGGTGGTGCTGATCTTGTTGGAACCAGGTGGACATTAGGTCTGGGTGCCGCACGAACCTATTTTGACCCATATGATGCAATGGTTAGTACTATTTTCCTGCCAGACGAGTGCAATCAATGGATCTCAGTGAGTTCTCACGAGCTCAGCACATGTGCAATTCACTGTTGTTCCCTGCAGTCCTAAAGCTATTGCCACGGTGTACAAAATGGCACCTGACGTACCAGTACTACAGTTCTTGATCTGCTGGCTGTCAGGTCTGAGGGCTACCCAGACCTGTCTTGGGTGGAACCTATAGAGTGCCACATTGATGCAGTTCATTGACTCAGAAATGATTTCACTCCCAGCTCAGCGCATGCTCACTCCTTTCCCTTGCCTTTGCCTCCTTAAGCAAAATGATGACCAATTCAGCTCTAGGGGGCTGTCTGGGCTGTGAAATCCACCCTGTTCTCACACTGTCCTTCTGGGATCTCCTACTCTGTCTCTGCTCCTGGTCAAAGCAAATGGACCAGCAGGATGGACAGTTCTTTGTCTGGGTTTACCTCCCAAGCTCCCAGTGAAAGTCCCTTCCCACCTGGTTGCTGGTGGAGTTCCGGCTGCTGGTGGAATTCAGATCACCATTAGCTGAATGCCGCTGGAGTATCAGTCACTGCGACACCACACCGTTGTGTCCGCTGCTTTCCTGTGTCTGTCAGTCTCCAGGTACCCCTCTGCTGTTGTTCTGTCCTTTCCTATTTCCTGCAATGTGTCCTCTCTGCTTCATCCTGGTTAAATGTTTTTTCTGTCCATTTAAACGTGTCCTTACCCTATTCTGCCATTTTTATTCTCTTGAGATAACAGATTTTAATTCACATTGCAGTCCATGGCTTAATGTTCTATTGAATAAAGAGATCAGCAAGTAAAAAGCACAAAGACCCTTGTTCAATAATGACATAAGGTGATGTAAGAAAGGGCTATAAACAATAATCAAATGAATGATGAGTATTTCACTCATGCTTAGAAAAATTTTTATAATCATACAGATTATTAAATTAATAGCAATATAATATTCTTAATCATTAGTAGAGACCTCTGAGGGAGTAAAAGGAAGAGGGCTCCAGTTACTGAGACGTCATCCCCAAATCAAACATTCTTGGGGAAACCATCAAAGGTGTTGTAGAAAGAGGCCCCTAAAACAGGAGGAAAACTAGGAATGTGATATTCTGAGAGTCAGGTTTGTAAAAAAGATGCAGGGAGGAAGGCTCAAATGCCACTGCTCTGTCAGGTGTGATGACAGATGGACTAAACACAGAGGTCATGGAGCCCTTGGCATTGACAGTGTGAGTGGCGCTGAGGGAGTGGCAAAGGTCTTGTGGGCAATGAATGCCACAGGGAAGAGGTAAAGAGCGATATAAATAGCTGTTTCAAGGAAAGGGGGGAAAATGAAGCATTGAGAGAGGACGTGAAATCAAGAGTTTGCTGCTGTTTTTTAATGGAAGTACGATCATTTTAGTGCTGGTAAGAATAGTCCATTTAGAGTGGAAATGTTGATTGATGCATAAAAAGGTAGGCAAAAATGATTCGAGTGATGCCCTGAGTAGGTGAGCACTCTAGTGAACTCGTGGAAGGGAGCAGGGAACGTCCCTGCACTGTGACCTGGGGCAAGGCAGGCTGTGTGAACGCCAGTGTAGGTACACGTATTACATCTTACATTCTTCAGATGGCTTTCTCGGTGAAATAGTAAGCAATGTTAGATAAATAATTTTCTTATGCAGATGCCAGTGCTGCCTGTGCCAGGAAAATGTGTTTAAGTTGAAGTTCTTTGGCCCATGCATCTAACAACATTTCAGTAAGTACCTACTCTGTGCCAGGCTATGTGCCCTAAGGACACACTGGAAAAGACAGATAGATGATAATTCATAATCCATCATGCTGTGCACTTGAACAGGCTTAGGTAGAAAAAATAAGAGTAACTCCACCTGAGAAAGTCCAGGAATATTTCTGGGGAAAGATAAATACTGAATTAGACATTAAATAGTAAGAATAGTTTTTTGCCAGGTGCCAAAAAGAAGGAAATACATCCCAGACCCAGGAAACACTAATGGCAAAGGCCCAGAAGAGGAGCAGGCCCACAGGCGGGAGAATCCTGGTGCTTTGTGAACCTGAGAACATCCATCGAAAGATGGGAGACTCCTGACTGAATGGATCTAAAGATCATATAGGGCTTTGAAGATCATGTAAGGTGTGCCTAAAAGTGAAAAGACTCCAAAGGGTTCGAGTGGAGCAGATCATGTTGTGGAAGAAGTGAGCTGGAGGGCTGAACTGCTTTAATGGATGGAAGAATGGTAAGGTAGAGGGGCCAAAGAATGCCAAGAATGGACAGTGGATGAGTCTACCCCAGCCAACTAAAGAGAAAATTTTTCCTCTGTGGGTTGGGAAGTAGCTCTCTGTTGACAGGCAGAAACCACTGCCCGCTTTAGTGCTTTTAATAAAACTGGAAAATACGAGTTTGTGTGATGCTTTTAATCATTCTGGAATTGTAAAGAGCTCTGGGCTTAAGAGGCCAGGATAGCCCTAGTGTGAACATAAATTAGCCTAACTGAGTAGCTGGTGCTGTTTATGGGTACCACTGGCTGTGAATTTGGTTCTGATGTTAGAAGTGTTTGTCCCCCTCCCCCCAAAGCCCTCACCCTCACCACATCTCCTCCTGCAAATTGCAAGGGTTGCTTTGGGCTTTGGCTTCTGTTTGGAAGCAGGATGGGCTTCCAAGAGAAAATAGAGAGGTTTCCATCTGCTCATTCGTTTGCCCACTTATTCTGCAAATAGGGACTTATCACCTACCGTCTGTTAGGCATAAGAGGCACAGAGAGGAGAGGCTTATTGTTAGATATCCTGGTAATTTTAGCAGAAGTCACCAGGATCAGCTGGGGCCAAAAGAAAGGCATGCTCACTGCTTCATCGCAGTCCAGTCTTGTCAAAGGCTGTAGTCTCCCCACAAGCTCTTGTTGTTTAGATTGCTTGAAAAGCATAGTGATACTGTCCAATTATAGCATGGGCCAAGACGCTGCATGGATAGAGCAGAGTCAAATGTTGCCTCTGCCTCCTTGTTGGCTGTATGATCTTCAGAAAGAAGGCTGATCTCACTGAGTCTCGACTCCCATCTCAGAAAGGGGATTTCTCACAGCTCCCCATAGGGTTGCTAATGTAGGAACATGAGATGACTATAGCTGACCTGGCCCTGTCCTGTTTGTTTCTTCAGTGGAGAGAAGCTACACTGAGTCATTCTCATTCTCTATTCACAAGTTACTTCATGGCCAAGAGCACACATCAGCAAGGTGTCTCTCTCCATCACTGAACCCTTCAGTGACTTTCAGTTGTCTCAAGAACAGAAGGCAAACTCGTAAGTAGGCCACAGAAGACTGCAGCACACCCTTTGTGGGACATCTCCCACATCATTCTGTCCTTGGCCTAGCTGGGCAGGGTTATTCACAACTCCCCAGGCACACACAGGCATCCTTACCTCTGAACCCTTCCTCATTCACAAACCTCTGCTTAGTCTTCTAAGCCCTGCTTCCCTCTTCTCCATACAGAGAAGCCTGGAAGGAATTATTTTATTAAAATCTTTGAATTAAAAAAACTTTGAGGAGATATATAGAAACTACCAGTTGTGATATTTTTGAACATATATATTCATTATATAATATCCCATAGGGATAAACAGATCTGTCCCTTCAAACACTTCACATTTCTTCATGATAGAAATATCTCAAATCCCACCTTCTAGTTTAGTTTTGTTTGTGGAGAAGTATACAGTAATTCCTGTGCAAGAAACCTTTTCGGCCTTCGCGGCAGGCTCTCCATGTTGAACTGCACTGCCTGTGTCCCTGGGATCCAAAGCACTCTCCTGGCATCGCAGTCTGAATGACTGCCATTCCCATCCCTAAACCTCTCTTAACACCCTGGAGCCAAGGATTGAGAGACTGGAGACTGATGTGGCAGAGTGAGAATCTCTGGCTGCTTGAGCTGCAGGAGAATAATCGCCAGGAAGTGTGAAGCTCCTAACAAGCCTTGGAATTTTTTTATGTGTATTGCTACATTTGAAACACTTAAAGAAACACATGTTTGGCAACAAGGAAATAGTGGCTCTCAGTTACAAAGTGGCAGAGCTGACCCTCCAGGGACTTTCCCACCATGACACTGAGTCTCATCAAAAAATAAAGCAACAATCTATAACCTCCCAGCATGAGGCCAACAAGGCTGGCTTCCTGGGTGTGAGGCCAGTGCAGTAACACAAGGCGCCATGCTCAGAAGAACTCTGCTCTTGGGGTTTAATGCTCTGTGGTTGCTGTCTCAAGCTCTTAAACAATTTGTTGTTGTTTAAGAAAAGTGTGATAGGACAGGAACACCTGCATGAGGGACTTGGAGCCTCAGCTCATGCACAGTCCTCCTTTGCACCATCTCCCGACCTCCCCCGGCAATGTTATTGATCACTCACTCTCCCACCCAGCCTCCTCCTCTTCCCCTGATAGCACTGCCATGGTATTCTCAATATAAAGTTTATTTGGGGAAAGATTCTTCCCCAGTCACATGTTGTATCTAGTTCATCCCAGTGTGAAGGTTGCAATACCCATGAGAATTGCCATTTGTGGTCGATTAGGGCAGTATGCCTATGGGATTGGGTCAAGCCTTCTGCTACCTTGAGCTGGCAAAGGGAAGAAGGTACCCAGCAGCTAATGCACCATGTGCAATATACACCTGCTGTCTGGGTACTTTGGATTACGCACATGCTTACGGCATACAACTTTGAATAAGACATTAAAAAAAATAGCACACTTGGTCTAGATAAGCAATGGAAGAGAGGAAATACTTCATATCTTAATGGTACTTTTCCCTTTGTTTTTTGAAAAAGGGGCTCTGCATTTTTATTTTTGCACAAATTATGTAACCTGTCTTATTGCCAGACCCTGTGCTAAGCATCAGGCTGTTGAAATCTATACCATACATAGCATCTCTGTGTTCAAGGTGGCCTTAGATTTGGGATTTGGACTAGATCAGTAGATCAGCAAGTATTCTCAGTGAAAGACAATACTGAAAGTGTATTTAAGCATCTTAGGTCAGACTACTCATCAGTCACTATGTCTCATCTCTTCCTTTGTAGCACAAAAGTAGGCATAAATAGTATGCAATGTGTGGGTATGACTGTGTTCCAGTAAAACTTTATCTGTGGACACTAAAATTTGTGTTTAATAATTTTCACATGCCATAAACTGCCACTTTTCTTTTTAGTTTTAGGCATTTAAAAGTTCATAAACTGCATTTAGCAGCCCAGATACTGCCAGTGGGTTGGAGTTCGCTAGCCCCGGAATAGTTGTTCCCCAAAGGCTTTCATTTCCTTTTGTAGGTTAGTCATGTCTATATGCTCAATTTTGTTTCTCCTTTTGCTTCTCCTCTTCTCTCTCAATTGTCTTTTCTCTTCTCTCTCTTTCCCCATTCCTTCTCCAAAACACACATACTTTCGCACCTGGATTCAAAAGTCTTTGATACATCCATCAAAGTGTAAGGAGCTCCTTCATTTCATCAGTGTGAGTACTGGAGCCTCTCTCTCTCTCTCTCTCTTAGGATCCATCTGCTAACATATTGCTTTCCTTGTAAATGAAAGGCCACTCAGGCAAAAAAAAAAAAAAAGAAGGAATTCAACCTTTTACTCTACTTGCTGAGAAATAATATTCATATGTGAGGAACATAATTTGCAGGGGAATAAATGCTCATCCTCTGCCTTTGCCCTGCTTAAATCTTAATCTTTATGAATATTTTTGAATAAAATATATATGCATTATTCAGAGAAACATTGGACAGTTGTTACCATTTGCCTTCTGCACGGACATAGGATCTTGTTCAGGATTGGAAAATTTGATTCAGAGATGTTGTGTCCCAAGAAGAATGCAATTCATTATACTTTCTTAATCACCAACTATGTGCTCATAACAAGACCCTAGACTAGAACATTTTCCTATAACTATTTAGAAAAGCATAACTGGATTACATAGAACTTTGGCTTCTTAGTATAGGAAGAACAGTGTTTGCAACTCAGTTTTGTTGACAAGAATTAGAGTTTTGATATGAGATATGAAACACAAAATACAGCACTTGACAGATGATAGGCATTTGTTCAATGGCAGTTACCAGAAAGCTGGAAAAAAGGCAAATACAGAAGTGATGCCAAGTTGATTGCAATGCCGATACTTTGTACTCTCCAGAATTCTTGTGGAGTAGGTGGCCTAATCAGGAGATCCCTCTGGGGCACTATGGCTGGGCAAACAAAACTTTGATCAACTACAGTAATGCCTTATTGGCAATCAGACCCTCTTTTTTATTGTTTATTCAACCAGGAATCCAACTAATGTTGGACAAGAAGATCTAACAATTTTAAGTAGCTACACAAAAGCACAATTTTTAAAACTCCTGCCCCGTTGGATCACCAGCTGTTTTTCAGCTCTGTAGTCTGTTCTGGTCATGCTCATTTATTTATTCATGTGTACTGGCTGGGCATCTGTCTCCCAAAAGATAATTAGATGCTGAGGTTACAGTGGTGAGCAGGATACAGTTCTTGCCTTCAAGGAGCTCACAGTCTGGAATGAGAAATAAATAGGCAATTGCAGGATGGTATAAAAAGTGCGGGGATTACAGATAGACTCCCAGTGAAACTATTTACTCTATCTTGACATTAGGATGCTGGACTCTCTGCCATTGTCCATGCCCGCAATGATGAACATATGGCCCTGTATGAAAAACTATGCTTTAGTAATGATATAGGGGAACTCAGTGAGGGGGGAAGAAATTGGGGAGGGGATAAGGGAAATTCCAGGGCCTATGGAACTGTATCACAAGATGATAATAATAATTTTAAAAAGAAGTAAAATTTAGTTTTTTTTTAAAGTACAGGTATGTGGTTATGCAAGCACAGAGGGGTATCTAAGTTGATCTCAAGGGTCATAGAAGCTTATAGATGGAAATAATCCTGAATTCCGTTGCATCTTGACATTTCATAACTACTTTAATCTATAGGTGGAATTAATCTTGTGTTGCTAAAATTTGGAAAAAGAGGGGGAAGCAGTTGTGTAAGATGATGGCAGCTGGAAGGATGTGGCAGGCAAAGGAATAGAAATTAAGAAAACGTGGATTAAAGGTGCTGTTGGCCAACCCACTTGAGAGACTTACATCCCACGCTAGGATATCAGGGATCAAGTTCCACTTCTGCCTCTGCTTCCAAGGCAGCTTTCCTCAGGGGGAAGAGTACAGGGTAGAACACAGGGCATCCCTAAACCCTGGGACATATTTCCAAATATAACTCGAAAATTTGAAAACATCCTTGTTATTTAGGGAAAAGATTTCATTTACTGGCAAATCAGGATCAAGTGGGTAAGACCAGAGCCACCAAAGCTGGCAGATTGATTAAAAAAAAAAAATAGGATCATTCTCTGAAAGTTTCAAATATTAGCAAAGCTAAAATAAGAAATAACACAAAAATATCGATTCCTGAAAAATGAATATGAAAAATTAGTTCCTACCTAAGAAACATATTAAATGAACAAGATGATGAAAAAGAGTTCCAACCCACGAAATTGTTGCTAAGTAAAAAGACAGACACTGCGTGATACTTATTATATTAATAAAAATATTGTACAAGTTACGATTCCTCCATACTGACAAGGCTATAACCCAATCTTTCTCTCACATATGATTCATCAAAATGTGAGTGAGAATAATCCTCCTGGAAAATAGTTTGGCACTGTGTGCAAAGAGTAAATAGAAGGTATGGAAAATGTGAACCAGAAATTCAATTCTACTCCTGAGTATCTATTCTAGGCAATTTATCGTATCCTAACAAAAGTAAAAATTGACATACAGGAAAAGGTTTATTGTAATGTAATTTATAGTAACACAGAAACAATATCTTAAATGCCCTGTATTTAAATAAACTACCCCCTTTCATCAGATTAAACAGTATTAAGTCATAATAACGTTTTCAGTGACCAAATAATGGTCTTGGAAACTCTCATGATATAATGTAACCTAAAAGTAATGGAAGGAGAGAGTAATAGCATATTTATGCCATAATTGCATCTTTTTCAAATATATAATTATCATCTCTGCACTATAATATTAGATACTTAGATAAGGACTAAGGAAAAATAAAATTAACCATTGGGAAGTTGAAATTTTTGCATGATTTTTCTTTCTAAATTTGATATCATTACTTTTATTGTTTAATATTATATTGAAAGGTTACAGCACTTCTATGGATGTAGGTTTCATAGACAATTTAAATCTTAGCTCCATCTGCTTTCTAGCAATGTGACTTCAGGCAGTTGACTTAACCTCTCTGAGCTTGAACAGCCTCATCCCTACAATGAGGCTAAATACTTGTGCCTGCTTTATGAGAATCCTGTAAGGATAAAAAGATTAAACAAAGAACATAGTTGCAGAGTAGGTGTACAATAAAAGTGTTTTACATTATGATTAACTCTTTTCTAGAAAAGATTCGCTGAAAGATAAGGTTGAAATAAAATGAATTAGGAAAACTAGGCAAGGGAATAAAGGGCTCTTAAATAAATGTTAATTCGCTCCCCGTTCCCAGTTGCTGCCTGCCAATGAAAAATCTAAGGTCTCTGAAGAATGTTCTGGCTACACTGCCGAAGACTCAAAGAGAAATGCTGTTTGTTTGTCAAATCAATTATTCCATCACCGAAAGAGAAGACAGAGACCTCTCCCTCATCCTAGTCTTAGACACACACACACACACACACACACACACACACACACTGGTATCATCAGACTTCAAGATATGTCTATACAGAGTTGCATGAAAATTACATTTTGGTCTTTTTCTGTGGTGCCCACATTTGCTTTCCCCATGTAACAAAAGGTATCATTTTGCTTTTAATTATAGGTTGTTATTATGCATTGCTTTTATTTGGCAAAGATGTTTGCTTCAGGAAAATTAATTTAGACAGTTCCATTTTTTAAGCAACAATACCTTCTGTCCCAGACTTACAAAGCACAATTAGATCTGGATTCCTTCCCCACCATCAAGCTGGCAGCTTCTTGTGGAAAGTCTTGGTGGATCAGGGTGGAATGACGCTTCCACGAGAGCCAGTCAAATGTGGAAAATAGACTTTTACGGGCCTGGCACTTTCACTTCCTGCAGTATATATAACTCTGACATCGTGTGAGGCAGTGCTCGGGCTGGGCAGGAACACAGATTAATGTTGCCTCACTTTCCGTGCCAGAGCTTCATTCTGAATGTCATGATATTTTTCACAGGAACTCCACAGTTTCGTGCAATTCAGCAAACATGACGGAGGGCTTGTTTTGTGCCAAGTCCTGTGGTAGAAGCTGGAGACACTGATCTGAATCACATAGCGTCCTTGGAGCTCCAAATCAGATGACTCAGACAGATAATTGCAACATGCAGTTGATAATGTCTGTGGCCAAGGGCAGAAGGGGATGCCGGGGGATCCTTGCAGGGGCCCCTCACTCAGCCTTGGGGAGCAGAAGTGATTTGCAGGGGGCCAGGATATAGGCAAGAGGACAGAAAAAAAAAAGCAGGAAAGAAAGACTTTCCAAGCCAAGAGGTTTGGGGATTAAACTGTGTTATTTACCCACGGCTTACGTGTCACGTGCTGTGCCAGCAGATGTAGTTCAACCCACTAAAACGTATCCTACTGGCTTGTCCACGGTACCTTGAACAGTGTACGGAGGGGACAGGTTCAGACAATCTCACTCTGCAGCTAAGTGGCAAACCAGGGCAAGCACATGTAGCTTCTGGCTCCCACATGTTCCTGACCCATTGCTTCGTGCAGTCCTGCCCAGTCCTGGGTGGCATCCCAGTGAGCAGTTGCACACCTCCTGAGTCTGAAGCAGGATGGGATCTTTGTGGAAGTCACAGCCTCCAAACTATTTCACCTGAGTAGGGTGATCTTGATTCTTTCAGAAAGTCTGAAGCTTTCATGTTTTATTAAGTTTCATATTTAATCTTTAAAAAACAAACAGATCATGGAGTTTGTACTTTATCTGATAACATAGTAGTAGTGTTTGTTGCAACATTAAAAATCTGAGTAAAATTGTGTCCCACTGTAAAAACCTCTTACCCCTATTTTTGAGGTGTGGAAAGAGAGAGGGCTGTGCCACTGGAGAGTATGGGATGTAAGAGTTGCCCTCATTTGCTCAGAACTGTGGCTTCTTATTCCAGCTCCAGTGCTTCTGCTGTCCCAGGTTTTACCCACGTCTATACCCTCTGATCCTATTCCAAAGCACCACGGGAACTGATCCACTGGCTCCAACTGCAGCTGGGCTGGTATGTCGCTTTCTCAACCGATGCAAGTCCGACCACCCTGAGGGCCTCACCCTCTGAGGGCCCTGAGAGTGGAAATAAGTGGTTTCGATCCCACATCGAATTTTTTCCTATTTTTATTTTTCTTCTTCTCCAGGTTCTGTTGGTTTCTATTTTGGTGTATTTCCCTTTTTTTAAAATTTTCTTCAATTTTTGGGGGGAGGCAGTAGTGGATAATTAATATATTAAATATTAAATAACCAAGTATGTAAAATACACAAACAGGATACAGTTTCTGAGTGAGGTACCCCTGTGGTCTAACAACTGTGTGTTGAAGCTGGCATTATGGTGTAGCAAGCTAAGCTGCTGCTTCCAGTGTTAGCATCCCATTTGGGCACCAGTTCAAGTCTTGGCTGCTTGATGCTGCCTGCTGATGCTCCTGACTAAGCAGCAGAAAATGGTCCAAGTGCTTAGGCCCCACATCCACATATGGAAAATTGAGATGAAACTAATGGCTCCTGGTTTCAGCCTGGCCCAACCCAGCTTTTGTGGCCATTTAGAAGAAATGTCAGTGGGATCAAAGATCATTCAATGTTTTCCCCCTTTTCTTTGTAACTCTGCCTACCAAATAAATACACGATAAATTCCCAAAGAAAGAACTCAATGTGAGGCATGAATGCTTAGCTCCCAGAGACAAAGCAGTGTGTAGCTGGGGTCTCATGGTCCTTCTGGGATCCTCTTTCATTCTCTTTTGAAATTTTGCCTGCCCTACTTCCTCATTGAAAAGAAAAACAATGCCCATCCTTTAGGGGCTACTCCAGTCACCATTTGTAATGTTTTTTTAAAGATTTATTTATTTGGAAGAGATTCAGAGAAAGAGGAAGAGAGGGAGAGAGTGGTATCCCAAATCCACTGCAATGACCAGGACTTGGCCAGGCTGAAGTCAGGAGCCAAGAGCTTCTCCCAGGTCTCCCACATAGGAACAGGGTCCCAATCACCTGAGCCATCCTCTGCTTCCCCAGGCACATTAGCAGGGAGCTGGATCTGAGGTGGAGCAGCCAGGTCTCACCATACGCCAGCATTGCAAGTGGCGACTTTAACAGCTTTGACACAATGTCGACCCCAAGAAATGGGGAGAAAATAAAGGCCAACATGTAAGCACCTGGCCTGTAGCATGAAATTCATGCAGTGATCAGTTCTTCGTTGCTGTGGAGCCTGTGAGCATACACACCAGTACGTGTGAGCCCAGAGCTCCACCTGCCACTTTCAATACCACATCTGTGCTTGCAGCACCTCGCATGGACTCACAGGCCTGGAGCAGGGGCTGGGGGTAAGTGTGATGTGTATACCTTCATCTCAAGGCAGGGACAGAATTGCTTTATCTCCTTCTTCAGCCCTGGGGCTTTTCTTCAGAGCAGGGGAAGGTGGAGCCTTCCAGTGCCAGCAACCTGGTGGGCAGGTGACTAACGTTTGGGAGTAGGCCATGTGGCATTTCTGTCCAGCAACAGGGATGGTCTCAGCAGTCAACCCACACCCTCTTTAGGAATCTGATCTAGGCTTTTAGATTCAATCATTGCACACAAATTTAGAACACAGCCCACTCTGCCAGGGTACCCAAGCACTGCCCTGTCTGTCAGCAGCAAAGAAGGTAATAAGGATGGCATTAATCAAATAACAACACGGGCAAATGTAAAATTTCCAACTGTGAACACTGTGAGAAAAAGTACAAAACATCATGCCTGAGTAGCAGCTACTGCCAGCCAGGTGTACAGAGGTGAGTCGGAGTGTGCAGAGTCATCCCTGCAGCTCACGCTGCTGCTCGGCCTGAAAATCTGGGTACCAGCAGAGATTCCTCCTCATCCTGCACAGCTTCCTGTCCTTACAAGCTATCAAGAAAAGGCTGTAGCAGCAAGCAGCATGACCTTGAATCTGGTGGGGTTTTTTTTTTTTTCTGTACTTAGCAGCTGTGGCCTCGGGCACGTAACCCCACCACTCAAACCCAGGTTCCATCATTTGTAGAGGGGGCCAAGGGATACCTTTCTCAAAGAGCTGTTGTGAGGGTTAACCCACACTCAGTGCTCAGCAAATGGCAGCTGCTTTCTGCCACTGCGGCAAGCGATTCTACACTCCAAACATCTTTGCAGTGTCAGGTGCGCATCTCCATTTCTGCGTGCTTTGCTTTTCGGCAGCCCACCAGAAGCTGAGCTGCGGAACTCTCATAAGTGACCTTGGGGATGACAGACACTTGCCTGTCTGCTTTTCCCAGCAACTGGAAGCTGCGGGAGCAGAAATTGTTCTGCAAAATGTGTTGAAGGGGTACATATGTACAACCCCCAGGTTTTGTCTGTTACCCCTCTCTGCTCCCCCTTGAACACATAGTCATGAAATGGGCTTCTATTTCAGCGTTTCTTCTGAGTAAAAGGATGCACATAGGTATGTGTCAGAAATGAAGGGTGGGCATTAGCCTCTGCTCAGCCTCCCCTAAGGCAGGCAGGTGGAGGGCACACTTGGGAGTGGCATTCAGGTATTGGCCAATGAGTTTCTGACATTCTTAGAACCCTTGTCCTAGTACTTCCTCTTGTAGTTTTCTTTCATTTCTCTTATTTTCTTCAACATTTATTTATTTACTTCAAAGTCAACGTTGCACAGAAGAAGAGAGAGGTCTTTTGTTCACTAGTTCATTCCCTGGATTACTTCAAGAATAAGGGTTAGGCCAGGGCAAAGCCAGGAGCTTCGCCTGGGTCTCCCACACCGGTGGAAGGGAGCCAGGCATTTGGATCAGCTTTGGTGTTTTTCGCAACCATAGCAGAGACCTGAATCGCAAGAACAGCCAGGACAGGAACCAGTGCCCATGTGGGATGCCAGCATCGCTGCTGGAGGCTTCACCTTCCACACTGCTGTGCTGGTCCCCTCTTCTAGTTTTCTTGAGAGCATTTAGCATAATTTTTATTTATTCATAATGTACGATGATTTGCTTGCTAGGTCAATGTCAGTCTCCCCCCACTTCACTATTAGCTAGCTCTTTGAGTATACAGAGGCTAAGTCTTTCTCACTCTAACCCCAGTAAGACACTTGGGACATGCACAGGAAAGATGCAATTAATATTGGTTTAATTAGGGCCCGGTGCAGTAGCATACTGGCTAAAGTCCTCACCTTGCATGCCCTGGGATCCCATATGGTTCTAATCCTGGCTGCCTCACTTTCCATTCAGATCCCTGCTGTGGCCTTGGGAAGCAGTCAAGGATGGCCCAAAGCTTTGGGACCCTGCTCCCACATGGGGGATCTGGAGGAGGCTCCTGGCTTTGAATCAGCTGAGCTCTGGCCATTGCAGAAGCTTGGAGGATAAATCAACAGACAGACGATCTTCCTCTCTGTCTCTTCTCCTCTCTGTATATCTGCCTTTCCAATAAAAATAAAATAAATTTATTTTAAAAATTTTTTGTTTAATTAAATGCTATTGAAACAATTGGATATCAGCATGAGAAGTAAGACAAAAGATCCCCACCTTTCATTTAATACAAAAAAAATCAGTTATAAATGGATCAAGGGCTTAAACCTGCTTCCAGAAATGATCAAACTATTAGCGAAAAACATAGGAAGCACTGTGTAACTTACAGGCATTTGTGAAGACTTCTTAGAAAGGGCACCAAAATCCCAGGGAGTCAAAGCCAAACTAAACAAATAAAAATGCATCAAACTGAACGGTTTCTTCTTTATGATCAGCATAAAGAAGAAGCAACCCAAAGAATGAGTGAAATTCTGCACACTACACAACGGAGAGGACCAATGTCCAGGATTTACTAAAAGCTTCAGAAACTCAACAGCAGTAGCACAAAGAACACTGTGAATACGGGTGAAGGAAATGGGCAAGCATTTTTCTAAAGAGCAAATTCAAATGGCTACTAACATATGAAAACATGCTCAGGTTCCCTAGCTGTTGGAGAAATGTAAAGAAAAGCCACAATGAGGTTCCACCTAACTCCTAATGAATGAAAGACATGCAGATTCTTCTAACAACACCTGCTGGCGTGGATATGGGGAAAAGCATACCTTATTCCACTTTTGCGGGAGTGTAGGCTAGCGCAGCCACTACAGAAATAAGTATATAGAGTGCTCAGATAGCTGAAAATTAATCTGCTGTGTATCCAACCATCCCACCCTTGTGCATATATCCTAAAAAAGTGGAAACTACATGTGAGAAATTGATCTGCAACCCTATATTTATAGCAACACAACACAGAATAGGGAAGACAAGGAAACAACTCAAATGCCTATTAAAAGAGGAATAGAAAAAGAAACTAGAGAACAGAAAGAATCAAGATGGCAGAATAGGGTAAGGACACATTTAAACAGATGGAGAAATATTAGCCAAGGTGAACCAGAGAGGGCACATTCCAGGAAATGGGAGAGTACAGAACAGCAACAGAGGGGTACCTGGAGACTGACGGATACAGAGACAAGCAGCAGAGATAATGGCGTGGTGTTACAGTGACTGACCCTAGCAGCATTCACCATGCAGTGATATGAACTCCACCAGCAACAAAGTGGGAAGGGCCATCTACTGAGAGCTCCAGAGGTGAACCCAGACAATTAACTGCTCGTCCTGTTGGTTTGTTTGATTTGACCAGGAGCAGAGACAGAGCAGCAGATCCCAGACAGGTAGTGTGCAAACAAGGTGGATTTCACAGCCCAATCTGCCTCCTAAAGCAGAATTGGGCACAATTTTGTTTAAGGAGGCAAAGGCTATAGTGCAGGACTGAGCATGCATGCAACTGGAAGTGAACTCATTTCTGACTCAGTGAACTGCAATGTGGCAGGCTACAGGTTCCATTCAAGATAGGTCTGAGTAGCCCTCTGACCTGATGGCCAACAGATCACGAACTCTATCAGGGCAATATCAGGTACCATTTTGTACAGTGTGGCAAAGAAGTTAAGACTGCAGGGGACAACAGTGAGCTGCACGTGTGCTGAGCCCAGGGAAAACTCACTGAGCTTAATGTATTGCCAGTACACAGGAAAATAATACCGACTATGCCATTGTATTGGTCAAAATGGATCCAAGTGGCCCTCAGACCTAACGGTCAACAGATTCCAGCAAGATCAGCAACAACAACAACCTGGCTATATAGGAACCCAGTGACTCCCTAATCCTGGGACTTATTCCAACTGGAAGTGGGAGAAACTGGGCAGCCTCAGGATGGTATCACATGAGGTGGAGAGTGGTGAGCCAGGAGCTGGAGCTACGGAGATCATGATAGAAATCTAACATAAGAACCTAGACCTGGAACTCACTAGAGGGAGTGTCACAAGTGACTGCAAACAAAGAGCCATGTACCAATTACAATAAAGTAAAATCGAATTGTAGACCTGCGGGTGACACGGCTTAGAAACCTGCCCTAAGGAGAAGAATCTGATAACCAGAAGTACAATGACTAAGAGCAAAGGAAGAGAAGAGGCACAATGAATATTACGGAAGACTCTCCTGCAAAGGAGCAAAACCTTATGCCAACCTCAAAATTCACTCAGGAAGACATTGAAAAAATGGAGGATACAGAATTCAAAACACTTGTTATAAAACTTCTTATCAACAATAAGCACATAAAGCAGGCATTCAAAGAATTCAAGGAATATGTCACACTGGAAATGAATCAATTAAATTCTGATATATCAGAAATGAAGAATACAGTGGAGCAAATTAAAAGTACAGTAGCAAGACTCCAAAATAGAATGAAGACTGCAGAATAAAGAATCTCAAAATTAGAAGATATTTCCTGTTACCAGGGGGAAACAAACAAAAAGCTAGGAGCAGAACTGGATCAGGCTAAAAAAAGTATTCAAGAATTGAAAGACATTATTAAGAGGCCAAATATAAGAGTTATGGGAGTTACAGTAGGTGCAGAAAGAGAAGCTGAATTTACAAACATATTTAATGAAATAATAAGGGAAAATTACACTAATCTAGAGAACAAATTGGGAAATAAGATCCAGGAGGGGCACAGAACTCCCAACAGGCTTGATCTAAAATGATCTTCACCAAGACACATGATCATCAAGCTCTCTTCAACCGAACATAAGGAAAAGACCCTGAATTGTGTACATGAAAAAAATCAATTGACGTATAAAGGAATGCCAGTTAAACTCACAGGAGATCTCTCAAAAGAAACTCTACAGGCCAGAAAAGAATGGAGTGACATATTCCAGATTCTAAAAGGAAAAAATTGTCAGCCCAGGGTAACATACACAGTAAAACTTTGCTTTGTCTTTTAAAAGGAAATAAAATTCTTTCATAATAAAAAAAAGTTAAAAGAATTTGCCTCTTCCAAACCTGCCCTACAAATGATACTTCAAGATGTTCTCTTGACTGAGAACAGGAATAGCACACAACATAACCAAAGGCAAATACAAAGAATACCCCAGTAAAATAACAACAGAAAACTAAAGTAATAAACAACCCATTGCTAAGATGACGGGACCAAATTACCACCTATTTATATTAATTTTGAATGTAAATGGCTTCAACTCATCAATTAAAGGTCATAAATTAGTAGACTGGATTAAAAAACAAAACCTAACTATCTGTTGCCTTCAGGAAACACATTTCACCAACAAAGATCAGTGGAAACAGTATCTCATGGATTTTGATGTTTTTTGTTAGTTTCATCTCTTTTTTTTCAAAGATTTATTTATATTTATTACAAAGTCAGATATACAGAGAGGAGGAGAGACAGAAAGGCAAGATCTTCCCTCTGATGATTCACTCCCCAAGTGACTGCAACTGTCGGTCCTGCGCTGATCTGAAGCCAGGAACCAGGAACCTCTTTCAGGTCTCCCACGCGGGTGCAGGGTCCCAAAGCTTTCAGCCATCCTGGACTGATTTCCCAGGCCACAAGCAGGGAGCTGGGTGGGAAGTGGAGCTGCCAGGATTAGAACTGGCACCCATATGGGGTCCTGGAGCATTCAAGGCGAGGACGTTAGCTGCTAGACCACGCCACTGGGCCGGTTAGTTTCATCTTTTCAAAACACTTATGATTAATTTCTTTGGTGACTCACAGATCATACAGAGACATCATTTTCTTCAAGAAGGTTCTTGATTTTCTATTTTTCATTTCTTCAGTGACACATTAGTCATTCAGTAGCATGTTATTTAACTTCATGGCATTGTTAATTTTTTTTTCTTCCTGTTTATTTTGCTTTGTGGCTTTTCATTTAAGGCGAAGTGTGGTAACTGTGTAATGGAGACTATCATATCTAGCAGCATGTTTTTTACGTTCCTGGTGTTGTTAATTTCTTTTTTCTTCCTGTTGTTGATTTTTTTTGTGTGTGGCTTTCCATTTAAGAGGATGTATAATAGCTGTGTAATGGAGACTATCATATCCAGATGTGAGGATACAATGCAGTATGCATCCCTACTTCCAGACAAAGATGGTCTCCCAATGAAACTGTTTACTAGATCTTGACAATAGGATGCTGGACTCTGGCGTTGTCCATGCCTGCAATGATGGACATATGACCCTGTATGAAGAACTAAACTATAGTAATGATATATGGGACCCCAGGGAGAGGGGGAAGGAACTGGGGAGGGGATAGAAGAAATCCCAGGGCCTATGGCACTATATCATATAATGATAATAATAATCTTTTTAAAAAGAAGTAAAAATTTGAAAAAAAGAAACTGTGGTAAATCTACTTTGTGGAATACTACATAGCCATTTATAAGGATGAAATCCTATCATTTGCATCAAAATGGTCCCAACTGGAGACCATTATGCTCAGTGAAATAAGCCAATCCCAAACAACAAATATATATTCTCTCTGATATAAGGCAAAATTCATGCAAAATACAAAACAAATAGATCCATAGGTAAATATATATATATATACATATATTCTCATACTTAAACTCTATAATGGAGACTGACATACCAGGAAGTGAAAATACATTTCATTAGGAATCTCCACTCCCAGATAAAAGAAGGACTCCCATGTAAAACAATGAAATATACCTTGTCAATATGATACTAAATCTTCTACCCTTATCTATACCTACATTGCCATGATACATTTGAATAGCAGAATGTTGATCCTGTAATTGCCAGTAAAGGACTCAACCACTGCGATTATATGAGGGAAAATGGTGAGAGAACATGGGGAGGGAATTAGGGGGGTAATCCCTAAACCTACAAAAGTGTATCATGGAAACTAATAAAAATAATTTTACAAATACTTGCTGAATTGACACATGAGTCGATGGGTGCTAGTTGTGAATTGGAGATGAGCAAAGCTAGATTGTTCACCAAGAGCTCAGGTGGAAGGAAGGTCTTGTCACGGGCAGGAGCTGAAGTGGGGGACATAGCAGGGTGGTGTACACAGTGGTCAGGCAGATGAAAGACCAAAATCCTGTGACTGTGGGGGTGATCCTGAGCCTGGTTTCCCAGACAGTGTTCCTCAGGTCTCCAGAGTCTCTCCTGTCTCTTCACAGAGGTACCTGGCCCCACTCCTGCCATCTGCCAGGTGACAGAACAAAACAATCAAGCCTATATTTATTGTCTGGTCTTTGCTATGGAAAATTATAGCTCTTTTTTGTTTGTTTTCCAAATGAAATATTACTTTGTAATATAAAAACTGCCTTGTTTTCAAATAACACATGAAACTTGTGGGAATTTTTACACTCTCCATGAATGCCAAGCTAAGACATCTAGTATTTGTCAAAAATATGATGGGGATCATTAAATTATTGAAATATGGGAATAAGTTTAATTTAAAGTGATTACTCCTGCAGCCACTTAGGAGAGTAGATTGGAACAGCAGAGAGGAGAAGCAGAGCCTTTTAGAGAGAGGATAGCAGTATGTGTGAAATATCTCCTAAGGAGTTGGCTGTACCTTTGCATAGGACAGAGATGGGGGACCGGGACCCCAAATGGTCTATGGAAAGAGGAAACTGAGGCCAGGTGTAGGGGAAAGGGCTGCAAGAACAAGAGGTGTCTGTGTCCTGAGGCCCAATGTGTGCCTCTGCCCCTGTGGCCCACAACTTAGGAGAATGTTGAGTCCCACATCATGGTGGGACAAGAAATACCCAGTCATTACTGAGACTTCTGTTTCACTCATCTGCCGTGTATGCTGTGAAAGACTGACTTTTTCCCAAGCACAGGGAATAAAGCAGAATATGTACTCAGTGATCATTCTATTCTGTCACCCAGAAGCTCACTCTTCCAACCAGTGCCACAGCTCCCTTAACTTTGTGTCCATTTTTTAACCTTAGTCTCATCCTTACCCATGCAGACGAAGAAGGCCAAAGGTGCTATGGCTCGATTCCTGAATTCTCAAAATAGAAACAGAGTTTTGAGAAAAAAGTTCTTGGGGAAGTGTGTGAGTGTTGTGTTTGCCAGGGGAGTGGGGACGTTGCCTTGGAAGAGGGGGAGCCAACAACAAAGACCTCTTCTGCCCAATTGAAGAGGACCTTATCCATCTCTCATCCTGGTTACGGGCAACAGCAAGTCCTTACTGAGGCATCTGTTGATCGAGTGAGCAGCTTGCTTCTAGATCAGAGAATTTAAGAGGACACAGCCTTGTGACCTAAGGGAACCCGTTCAGACAGTGGAGAGGGTGAAGGAGTGAGTAGGTTATCTTATAAAGTCAAGCCCAATATCCAGCTCAGCCTTGACAGATTTTAAAAAGGTTTCACAGAAGACATGACATATGAATTAAGATCCAAACAATACATAGAATTATCTGTCTATGCCAAGTAGATTGGGTGTGCGATTGTTTCTTCAAGTAGACAAAAACAATAAAAGCAAATGCCTGGAAAGGAAAGCACAGCAAACTTAAGAACTGGAAGTGGTCCATCACAACTGGATGACTAGAGCTCAGATGAAGAGAACAGGCCCTGGAAGGCAGGAGCCAAGTCATGGAAGACCTCCAACAGCCGCTGAAGGTTAAACTTTTATCCTGTAGGAGCCTTGATGAGATTTAAGATTTACATTCTAGAAAATTCACTCCAGCTGCAATGTCGAGGATTAATAGGAGAAATTAGGCAAAACTAGAAACAAGGATATCAGTTCATCTGTTATAGAAGGCTGTGTACCAGATAGTTAGAAGTGCAAAGACTCAGACTAAGGTAGCAGAGGACTGGAGCTGACTCTCAGAAATCCTAGTGCTCCACCAGTCTGTGTATGGAACACTTTGTAGAGCAGGCCTTCATTTGTCTCTGTGGGCCTAGTTCCTCTTAACCCTCTTAGCTAGTGTGCACTCTTTTAATGGAAGCTATCTTGAGTAACATGCTTAGGATAACACAGTTTGGAGGATGGCTTACTTCTCGGAATTCATCCCTTTGATTTTTTTTTTTTTTTAGTCTGATGCTCATTCTACAGAATTCTTCCTGTAATTGTAATCAGACGAGCTCCAGATATGAACAGAAGAGTATCTTCTAGGTTGGATATTGCTCTGTAGTCTCTAGTCTTTACACAGAAAGCTGTAGTAACTGCACTTTTCAAACTGTTTTGTGTGACACTAAAACCAATTGGTTTTTTGCTATCTTATTGGTTAATTGCTATCTTATTGGTTAATACTACTTTGCCTGAAAAGGATTAGAATCAAAATAGTAGAGGAAGTAAAAAATGTATACATTAAAAATATGTGACTTATACTTCAAAATGACTCAGACTAGAGGCAGGTGTTGAAGCACCATAGGTTAAGTCACTATTTGGGACACACCATCACATGTCAAAGTATCTGAGTTCAAGTCCTACTCAGCTTTCCATTCAGCTTCTTGCTAATGTGTACCCCGGGAGGCATCAGAGCAAGGTTCAAGGCCTTGGATCCTTGCCACACACATGGGAGCTCAGGAGGCAGTTCCCAGCTTCTGGCTCCTGCCTCAATCAACCCTAGCTGTTGGCATTTGTGGAGTGAAACGGCAGAAGGAAAATCTTTCCTTCTCTTTTTCTCGTTCTGTCTCTTCCCATCCAAAATATCTCCCTTTCTACCCACCTTTCTGTGTGTGTGTGTGTGTCTATTTCTTTGTATCTCCTCCTGTCTTTCAAATAAATGCAGATAAACTTAAAAAAAGATTTATGTATTTGAAAAGCATAATTACAGACAGAGAAAGAAAGAGGGATAGAAGATAAACAGAGAGATTCCCTTTGCTGATTCACTCCCCCACATGGCCACAATGGCCAGGGTTATGCCAAGCCGAAGCCTGGAGCTTCATCTGGGTCTCCCATGTGGATACTGGGGACCAACACTTGGGCCTCATCCACTCCTGCAGCCAGTGTCCATATGTGACACCTTGGTCTACCAAGGAAAGATGAATGCAGGGCTGTTATACAATTAGAACTAAAATTGACCTAGTATGGCAACATGATTCACACCTCACCAGAAGCCCAAAGAATACTACACAAGCAAACTTAGGCACATTCCTCTCTGACTGCATATGAAATTCCTTTATCTTAGGACGACTGTTCTCTCCCTGCGCTCTCCCAGCCACCTACACCCTCCCACACACAGACACTGCCATTTCCACACATGTGAAGGCTCTACCTACTCTGCAACTTTTGGTCATTTCAATAGCTGGTAAGTCCTGTCTGCCTACCAAACCTGCTACCAGCCTCCCTCACTGACTTCACTTCCTCGTGTTAATGTTGCAGATCCCACCATTCAGACAGCTCATTCTGTCCATGTAAAAGGCTCAAGCCGTCTCAGCTCATAACTAATTATAATTTAGTAAGTTTTTTTATGTTTAATTGGGACTAAGTTTATATGACTGATTGAGAGTCATTATTTTTTAAATCCCATTAATCACGTGCCCTGGTTTTACAAATGCTGTTTTCCATTGGTAAACTCGAATAATTTTTGAAGGATTGGGGGAAATTCTTTGAATGTTCCTGTTTCTAACTAAATTTCTGGTGTATACATCTTTGTTACCATTTGCATATGGAACATGTGGATTTTACAATCCTATCTGAACAGCTACAGGTTGAAACAAAACTTACATTTATGTGCTTGTGCCACTAGGTGGTGCACACATATGTTAGTGAACTGTAGGTTAAATGGTCTTGTCACTAGGTTAGATTTAAATTATCTCCAGAGGATAATACAAAAGAACTTCAAGTGGAGTCTCCACAGGAGAAAGTATTGTTGGCTGCAGACATGGTCGGAGGGAAAAATTACAAAGACAAGGAAACCTGAAGATGTGACAGAGGAGGTCTCAGAGAGGGAGCAGTGTGTGCACTATCCATGCTGATCTGTGACTATGTAACAAGAGCGTTACAAGTTGAGCAAGTTGACATTAAACATTCCTTCCAGATCTTTGCTCAAGGCATAGAGATGAAATGGCATGGCCTTGTCCTGAAGTGAGAGAGACAAGGAAACAGACAAGACACAAAGCATGATACAACACATAGAGCTACAAGATTCACTGGAAGAATAAAGCAGGAAACACTCCTTTTGTTCCGAGGAAGGAAGAGAAGGGGCTGGTGTATGTTGATTGTCATGGAGATCTTAAGTAAGGAGGGCTCTCCAGGAAGATTACAGGAGGATTGGCAGAGGGCTCAGCATGAACACTGGCAGTGAGATTTAAAAAATAACATGGATATAACATTAGTTCCTCCAAGCCCAGCAATACTTAATAAAGGCTATTCTAGGCCACAATGATATTAAGATGAACAATGGATGTTCCAGGACCTTAAATTGCTTGTTATCTGACAAGGAAGACACACATACACAGGAAACTGCAGCTTGAGACTAGAACTAAAATATGGTCCCTTCTGAATGCTGACTTTGACCTTGAACCACACCAGCTTACACCATGTCCGGCTCTGGAGGCTCTTGGGAAACTCTGAAGTAGCTGTTGCACTTGACTGTTTCACTTGACTTCCGTGTCACTGACATATTTCAGGCTCACGTGCTCATGTTAGGGTTGCCAAATTGGAGATCAGAGACCTTCAGTCAGTTATACAAAGCCACACTCAAAAGCCAAGACACAAGCCCAGACCTGCCTGACTCCTGGGAGATTTTCTTGCTTTTTTTGTTTCTTTACTGGATTCTGGATGCAGAGTCACCAGTTAGCATCTTAGTTTAGAAACAGACACTCCTCAGGTACACAGACCTCCTTCACCAGCTGTGATCATCACAAAGTCAAGGTTATGGAAAAATAAGGATTCTTCCAGAGTGCATGAGGAAGGTGCCAAACCACACAGGTTGGCTTTGGCAAGGCAGCTTGAGCCAATTTCCCCACTGGCCCAGCTCTGTGTTTGGGAGGGAAAGCGAGCTGGTCCCAGCATTCCTTCCCAGCAGGCTGAGTGTGTGTTTCATTTCAGCAGAAGAATTTGTGCTCCCTATGTAGTTCAGTGACATCTTGCAGTTGCATTGTTTGCTTGAAAACATTCAACTGGAATGAGTTACCAGCTGGCAGGAGAGTAGGGTTTTGTGATTGCAAAGGTCTTGAAAGGATGCAGACTTGATTTTAAGTCCATGAGAAGTCACTGATGCGAGGGTGGGGGGGAGTGCTATGGAAGAGGAGTGTAATGAAGAGATAAAGGCAGATGGGGTGGAATACAGCCAAGGGGGTTGCAGGATGAAATACCAGGTGATCAGAAACTCCTGCTCTTTGTAGCCTGGGAAAAAAAATGCTTCTCAATGAGAGCTTTTCTTAAGAAAAGAATCAGAGTTCCAGCACAGCTTATGGAAACATAGATGTAGACCAGCACAGGTGAACAGGAAGAAAGAATAAAGAATTGTGACTGGAATCTTTAAAGGAGCTCTTCTCTGATGCCCCACCTCAGCATCCCAAACCCATTTCTGTACACAGGTTCCATGACATCCACTCAAGTGGTTTCCCAGAAGGTATGCTATGATAGGGTACAGCCAGCCTGTTGAGCTACTGACAGTGACCTCCCCAGCCCATGGGGAATCAAGGCCACTTATTTCCCAACACAAATGGACTGATCAGTCTGGCCTGATAGTCTTAGCACAATGCTATTTTGTATGAATGATGTGTGATGCAAAGAGATAAAGATTCAGTTACAGAAGAAATGATTTGATCATTGCCCATTGAGATTCCCATGGCTTTGCTGAGCAGGTTTGAGAAATAAACAAGTTCAGAAGTATCTGGGTTAGGAAGAAAGATCTAGATAGTGATACTAACACATGTATCCAAATCAAAGAGGGCTGCCAGGATATATGTCCCTCGACCAGAGCCAAGAGGAAACTAAAGGAATCTGGCACTGGAGAAGGAGTTTTCTGAGTGCAACTTTGACTGGAAAGCCTTCCAGGTCTCAGCTCCAACCATTTATGTTTCTGAAGACAAATGACCCAGTGCCCGGTGTCTGTGGGTGCAAGTCCTCTCCGCAGAATTATGAGCGAACAGCTAGTTTGGTACAATTTGCCCTGATCTGTGGGACTGAACACCCACTTTGCATGTCCTCCCTGGCCTGCTTTGCATAAGCATAACCCTGGCTCTAATCAACACACTCACAATATGTTTTCTTTTGCAGCAACAGCGGCAGCTTGAGCTCCTGACAATAACCAGCCCTGGTGAGTAGGTGCGGCTGTTCTGTTTGGGCCTTTTTGTGATTTCCTGCAGTGATGCCTTATTGCCTATCCCAGTGCAATGCCTTCCATCTTCCTTTGACCCCATGATTGAATGGCAGAACTCACGCACCATGATTGTCTTCCTCCCTTTCCCTCTGCCCTGTACTACTTCCTTTTCTGCCCTTCAGCTCTGGGCTGCATCCTCTTGACTCTGCCAGTGTTGCCGCATACTTCAAGCTCAGGTTCTCTGTAAATCACCTTTGGAATCATAGTGAGGAAACTGCTAAGTAGGTGCCTTGACAGGAAGGGCGAATGACCCAGGAGGAAGAGTCCATCTGGGAAAGCGACCAAACTCTGGTCACTTGGCTGTGTTTAAACCAAGATGACTTTTGCTTCTCATTTTTTAGGAGACAGTTCAGTCACCCAACACATTTTGGCCATAGAATGAGAAAGTCCTTTCTTCCCACCAGCCCTGACATCCAGCCCAGCAAGGGGCTGAGCAGTTTATTCTTGGCAGAGATGTTTTACTATGTTTGGGAAGTTTGCAGCTATGGGAGATAACATTCTCTTTCACAAGTATTGGCATGCTGATAACACCGGTAGGGTTGGAGATCACAGTACTGGCATGCTGATAACACCGGTAGGGTTGGAGATCACTAGTATTGGCATGCTGATAACACCGGTAGGGTTGAAGATCACTCAAGAGTGGAAGTGGTGGCATAGCTTCTCTCAAAGGTGGTATTCACTATAGTTAACAGCCCTAGTGATCACTGGAAATGCTGGGTGTTATGAGTTTACAGACTATAAGGAGAAGGGGTTACTGTGGCAGAGTGGTTCTAGAGGCTAGTTTCCAATAAATATTTCTCCTTTTTGTTGAGAAAAAGACTCTCTTCTGGGGCAAGATTCCCCAAACGGTTTGTTATGGCACATAGTAGACTATAGATAGGCTACACGTGTGGGATAGTGGGCGCTGTTCACCCGTTCAGTTTCTGGGTAGCCTGTATTTCAGTGTGCCTGACAAATATTTCTCTGTGAACCATCAGTTGGAAAGATAAGGAATTGCTACTAAACCATGGACTATATGGACAACTCTATTCTATGTCAAGAAAACATCTGAGTGGTTATCTCTCACTATCAAATTCGCCCTCATTTCCTACCTTGCCAGAAGCTGGTGCAGCTACAGCAAGTTCATTTCCTCTATACATTTGCCAGTAGAAGGTTCTAAGTTGCCGCTCCTTCTCACCAGCCCATCATCAACAAAAGCAGCCCTGTGGTTGGATGCTCTGACTCCTCATAGCCTAGGCAACTCTGAAAATGCCTACTGGAAATTTGGAAACCTTGACAATCCATGTGCTACCTTCTTCAAAAGCTAATTTTTTGTTATTAACAATTTCAGATAAACAAAAAAGGATATAGACATGATCAGTAGCCATTTACACCATGGCTTTATCATATCAACATTGTGCCATCTGTGCCACAGTCTTCTATTTAAAATATATGGAGAAATAAATAGAATTAGGACTTTTCTATATTCCTATTTGATTGCATCACTCTCCTTTTTCCCTCTAGGTAATCATGTTTGTAAACCAATATTTTTCCTTATGTACCCAAAAATATGCCTAGTGCTATTTCAAAAATTTCTCTAAATGATGTCATACTATAAATATCATTCTGTGACTCTTTCACCAATCAATATTGAATTATTTAAATTCATCTATGTTGGTCCACTGCTGCATGGCTTTTTGCGGATGATAGGGTTATAATTTGACCATTCTTATTGCAATTTAAGTTATTTATAGTTTTCATTTGCAAACAATTTCATCAAGAGCAAGTATGCATATGTCTTTTTGTGTATAAGTGACAATTTTTCTAGGGTGCATCACCAGGAATTACTGATTATATGCATTTCACATTCCTTATGCACTGGCCACTTGTTTGCTAAAATAGTTGAGCAAATTCACATGTCCAATAGTGGAATCTAAATGCCTCTATTTCTGTGCATCCACAATTCTAGAAATTCTCAAACTTAGCATTTTCCCAGTTGGAATATCAATGTGAATGGTACTCCATCTTATCATATGTGTTTCCCTGGTTACTGGTGAGGGTGAGTATTCTTTCATTTATTTATTTGCACTTTGGTTTGTCCCGTGAACTGAATTTTGATATTCTTTGTCCCATTCCCTTGGGTTGGGTTTTTAAATAAATTTGTAAGCATGTATTATTCTGAACATCAATATTGTGTCATTAATATGCATTGCAAATGTCTTTTCCAAAGCCATTGCTCGTATTTCTTGTTTATCGTATGCTTTGTTTTATGAAAGATTTCAAAATTTCCAATGCGGCTGGGTTTAATCAGTTTGTTGGTTCTTGAGATTTGCTTCTGTGACTTATTTAAGAGCTTGGCTATCATATTCTTCCATATTTACTTCTAGAATTTATCAAGTTCTTTGCAACAGATGACTCTATGTGACTCTTCTGTCTCATTTACAACTATTTATGTAAGAGTTAGGAATTTAAAATTTTTGTTCCTTTAAGTCTATTGTCTCAGAGCCATACAATACTAGTCTTGCCTTTCCCTATCCATCAGCCATTATAAACTAGATGCATAGCAATTTTCTTATTTACAGAATACTTCTGAGTTATTTTTCTGCTATTCCATTGTCTTACCACTTTATGTACCTCTACATTGATTTCACAATATATTTTGTTATCATCATCATGATTGCCAAAGAGATATCATTAGACCATTCCCTTTCATATGCATCTTTTAAAAGTTATAACCGTAGTTTTAAAACACAATCTAATAATTTCTGTGTTGTGACAGGGGAGTTTAATATGTTTATATTGAGTATAACTGATATATTTGAGCTTATTTCTACCACTATATTTCTCTTTTCTCCTTATCACAAGTTTTCTCTATTTCATTCTTTTACCATGACTTTTGGGAGGTTTTGGTTATTCATATTGCCTGCTTCTCCCCTCTACAGATTTAGATAATACAAATTTTATCTCTGCATAGTGGCCATACATTTTAAAAGTTATTCAAAATTTCTTTGATCCTTTCAGCCACAAAAAGAGCCTTAGAATGTCTTAGCCACCTGTACATATAACCATTGCCCTATTACCACCTACTTATTCTTATTTGAATTTTAAGTTAACCTTTACAAAGAAGATAAACAATGTATTATTGTTGCTATTACTGCTATTTGCTATCTGATTTTGCCTGCACAGATTATGAATTATTTGTATTCTCTTCTTTCTCGTACCTCAAGACTTTCATATTTTGCTTTGCTGAAGCACATCCTTTGATTGCCGTCTTAGTGACAATGCTTAGAGAACTCTGGTAGACTGTCCATGTCACTGTTTGAACCTTTCTCAAGTGTCAGTTGAGCTAGGTTAAAATTCTAGTTTGAAGAAGACTTTTCCTTGCACCTTGAGGATTTTTCCTTTCCTTCTTGCATGTTTAGAAGTCTGCTATTATATAATTGCTTTTGATGACCTACTTTTCTTGGGTAGGTTTCAAACACTTTAAAAAAAATCCTAATGCTCTGCCTTTTCACTGTGATGTGTCTAGATTTCAATCCTTTTTCAATTAAATATGGATAGACTTTCTCCTTAAATATCTGTAATTTCCTTTAATTTGAGGAAGCTATTGGCAAATTATCTTTTCAAATACTTTTTATACCTTTTCTTATTCTCACATGAATTCCTATATTGAACAAGTGTTAGGTTCCACCAAGAGGCCTTTCTTGGTTCTTAACTGATTTTTCACAATTTTTATTATTTTATCTTATTGCACTGATTCTAGTTTCTCACAAGTAACTTGCATACAGAAATGTACTTTCTGACCATGTCTAGTCTATATTTTTTCTCTTTTTCAATATTTCAATGGCTATATGTTTTTCATTCCCAAGAGTTCTAATTTGGTTCATATCCACCTGTTCTTGTTTTATTTCTGCCTATTCTGTTTCATAATTTCTTGTTCTGTTTTAATGTCTTCAGTTGTTTCTTTGAACAGCTTCAATATGCTTATTTTAAAATTTTTGTTCCATAAAGTAAGTTTCATCTGGAGAGAATTCAACCCAGAATTGTTGGTTTGGGTTGGTATCATTTTTAGCATTCAAACTTCTTCATGTGTTTTGAAGTTTTAACTTATAGGATCATTTTGGAAAGGAAGTGTTCTGGTTGTCTCTCCACATTCCCCAAGCCCCACTAAACTGTCTTCTTCTGTAGCGACTTTGTGAATTTCTCTGTCCACATCTTCAGTCAAGGACCTGGCAAATATTGGAAATCTAGCAGATCCAGTGAAACAACGTTAACAGAATGGCCTGGCACTGCTCCTAGGTCCTGACTATGTATTTCCCATTTAACCAGCCTGTGCATAACAATATCTCCCCAAGGTTGTACAGCAACCTTTTTCCTATGCTCCCTTCATGACTTCGAAGGCCTACCCAAGGGCTCTTGCTCTAGGCAGAAACTTGTTGTTCTCCATCTCATTTACATCCGTTTGTTCCATAGGAGGCTACTGCCTGCTTCCCCCAGAACTCAGCAAGCCAGGAGCATCAGAACAACTTACCCTTTTGCATTTCTGTATAATTCGATTTCTTAGTGACACAACTCTCTCAATGGAGCCCAATAGTATGTTTTTATTTATTTGTTTTCATGTTTTATGCATTGTAGAAATTTTGTAGCAGTATATGAACATATGGAAGTGTGAAATCACTTAGTCCTTTGACCCAGAAGTGTAACTATAGTGTCTTCTTTAATTTTTCAAAAACATATCCTCCAATCACATGTTTAATATACAGGACAAACAATAAGGAAATCTTCCACTCCTCTCCAAATAAAACCCTTTCTACCAAACTAAGAATAGAGACTGCTATTTTATATACAGAAATGTGTATGCAATTTGAAAAAATGAATAAAATAATGCTACCTAAATTGGTTTACTTGAATATATTGTATTTTCCAATGTTATTAAATATTTACTATGAGGGAAATTTATATAGACAAAAATTTTCCTTTGTATATTTATCTCTATCTGTGACATATTAAGCTATTCTTGATTATTTAACTACAGATAACACTGTAATCAACATTCTTGTATAATTTTTTTGCATGCATCTCTAATTGTATCTGTAGGAAAAAATTATTGAAGAAAGGTATGCTTCATTCACCAGTTATGACACTGAAGTGTCAGTGATATTCTAAATTCTTTCTTTTTTTCAAGATTTCTTTCTTTGTTTCTTTGAAAAAGTAGAGTATCAGAGATAGAGGGAGAGAGATCTTCCATTATCTGATTTATTCTACAAATGACTGCCACATCTCGGGCTAAACCAGGCCAATGCCAGAAGCCAGGGTTTTGTTCTGGGCCTCCCGTTAGATGCACTGGGCTAATCTTCCACTGCCTTCCCAGATGCATTAGCAGGAAGCTGGATTGGAAATGGAACAGCTGGGACTTACATCCCTTGGGCTGCCACTGTTGTGGACAGAGGCTGAACTCACTAAGTCACAGTAACATTCTAACTGTTAACAGGTGAAGACAAAGGTTGCTTCAGCACACGCACCTACTCTGCTCTATATCACTTTCACTGTGGCATCCAGACTAATCAAGCATCTTATATTCTGATTTCTTAATTTGAATTTCTTAAAAGCAGACTCTGAGACAAAAATTTTAGGTCAAATAGTTTATTTGGGAGGTGCAGGTAGAGAACTGAAATGGAAAAGGAATAAAAACAAACAATGAAGCTTCATTACTGAACAAGCTATTACAGAGGACAGTAGTCCCCACTCTGGAGGACTCTGAAAACAAGTGGAAAATAAGCCACCAAGTTACCTCCTTGAGGGGCAAAAAAGAAGCAAAAGGGAAGATAGGGCAGATAACTCCCTGATATTTGCAATCCACCCCATATATGGAAGTAGCAGATTGCAATGAGCAGAGACAGCCCTCCAGATGAGTGTGCAGGTATCAGTAATTGCAAGTTATTAAGCACATATAGAAATAATAAGCACCAAGAGTCTGTGTGATTGTAGGAGATGCAGAAAGCACGTGCCATGGTGACCTTCATGGCTAGGGTGAAAAAGAGGGGTAGGCGGTGAGCCACGAAGCTGCTTTTAAAAGCATCTTGGGTCACTTCTTCCCAGCTTTTCTCACTCAAAGCAACTCATATGGCCACTTTCAAATCCAACAGAACAGAACTGCATCACCTTCCCACAGGAAGAACACCACAGTGAGAAGAACTAGAATATTTGGCAATGACAATATACTTTCTCACATTTCTGGAAGGTTTTTTTTTTTTTTAATTCCCATTATCAAGTTAAAAGTGCCAGTCACAACTTTTTAAAAATTACTTATTTTTGTATTTATTTGACGTAGAGAACTAGAGCCACACTGAGATCTTCCATCTGCTTCCATCTTCCCCAAATGCCTGTAATAGCCAAGACTAGGCCATTCTGAAGCTAGGAGCCCAGAAGTCATCCAGGTCTCCTAGAGAGGTGACGGGACTCATGTACTTGAACAGTCACCACCTCTCAGAGTGGGCATTAGCAGGAAGCTGGAGTAGGACATACTGAATGCTTACTTCATAGGTTTAAAAAAAACTGGTTTCTGGACTGGGGGCTGTTTAGCCATTGATTCGAGTGCTTGCAAACCATATCAAATGCCTGCCAGAGTTTGAGTCCCAGATCTACTCCCATTTCTAGCTTCTTACTGATGTGAATTCTGGGAGGTAGCAGGTGATAGTTCAAGGCAGGTTCAAGTCACGCCATGAGAGCCAGATTGACTTCCTGGCTTCTAGTTCTGGCCTGGCCTAGACCCAGATTCTGCAGGTATTTAGGGAGCAAAGCAACAGATGAGGCTTTTCCTTTCTCTCTCTCTCTCTTTCTCTCCTCTTTTCTTTCTCTGCCAAAACAATAAAAATAAGTATAGTACACCTCTTTCAAAACAGTTTAAATCAAGAACAGCTTAATTAATTAATTGAGATACAATTCATATACCAAACAATCAATCCTTCACATTGCACAGTCTTGTGCAGCCATCACCACAGACTAGTTCAACCATATTATCACCACCCCAAATAGAAACTCTAATGATTAGCAGTCAATCATCATCTCCCCATTCCCCGGAAACCACTGATCTATTTTATGTCTGCATGTGTTTTCCTAGTCCATACATTTCATGCCAATGGAATTGGGTTATTTCTATAGCTTTTTATGACTGACTGTTTTTTATTGAACATAATGTTTTAAGCTCATCCATATTGTAGCATGTATTCATATGTGATTTCTTTTTTGCTGCTGAGAAATATTCCATTGTATGATACACCAAAATGTGTCCATCCATTCATCCGATAATAGATGTTTGAGTTGTTTTTAGGGGCCGCGATTTGTAAGATTTTGTGCAGGCACATGTTTTCAGTTTTCTTGCATACGTATCCAAAAATGGACTTTCTGGCAATGATATTGTGAGAAACTGTCAAACTGTTTATCAAAATAATCATAACATTTTACATTCTTACCAGCAATGTAGGACATTTCCAACTTTTCCTCATCTTCTTCAAAACTCTTCATTATGTTTTTATTATAGCCATTCTAGTGGAGTTCAATTAGTATCTCGTGGTGTTTTTGATTTGCATTTTCTTTATCTCTAGTAATGTTGAACATACTTTCATATGTTTAGGGAGCTATATTTTATTGGAAAGTCAGATATACAGAGAAGAGAAGAGACAGAGAGGAAGATCGTCCATCTGTTTAATGGCTGGAGCTGCACCAATCTGAAGCCAGGAGACTGGAGCCACTTCCGTGTTTCCTACACGGGTGCGGGGTCCCAAGGTTTTGTGCTATCCTGGAGTGCTTTCCCAGATCAGAAGCAGGGGGCTGGGTGGGAAGCAGGGCTGCTAGAATATGAACCAGCACACTTATGGGATCCTGGCACATGCCAGGTGAGGACTTCAGTCTCTAGTCTACTGCACCGGACCCATATATTTATGGGTAATTTGTCTACTTGCCCTAGTTTTTAATAGGGTAGAGGGATAGCATTGTGATGCAGAGGGGTGAGGCCACTTGCCATGCTGGCTTCCTGAATCATAACCACAGCTCAAATCCTGGCTGTTCCACTTCACTCCATTTATTTCAATGTGTCTAGGAAGGCAGTGGAAGATAGCACAAGTCCTTAGTTTCCCATCACCCACCTAGGAGACTTGGGTGGAGCTCCAGCTCCCCAGCTTCCGCTTGGCCTAACCCCAGTAGGTGCAGCTGAGCATCCCACTTGGGTGCCAAGGACCAATGGACTTGAGCTATGCTTGGTGCTTCTCAGGATCTGCAATATCAAGAAGCTGCAATCGGGAATAAAATGAAAACTCAAAGCCCTGATACCTTGATGTGGGATGTGTGTTTCTAGCAGCATCCTAATTGCTATGCCAAATGTACTCTTCAATCCATTTTTCTTTTTGTTGCTTATAGTTTTTATGAAGTGTGTTAAAAAAACGCTGCCTAACCCAAGTTCATAAAGCTGACCTAATAACTTATAAGAAATTTGTAGCTTTACATTTTGTATTTATGGTTATTCATTATGAAGTCTTCTATGTACATGATGTAAGGTAGGAGTCCACTGTTTTCTGTATGGCTATTTAGGTTTGTGATTAAAGAAACTGCTCTTTGCCCCAGTGAAATACCTTGATACTTTTGTCAACCAGTCCTGCTGATGTAGACTAAGGGTACAGCATTTAGGGAGTATTTACTTGCGCAAGAGTTATGTTAGGATCTTTATATGTTTTTCATATAATGCACCCTACTAGACTATAAGGCAAGTATTTTCTGTTTTGAGATAGGCAAACCAGCTGTTGTGAAAGTGGATGAATTCCGTGTATGAATATAGCTAATTAGTAGTGAAGTCAGAAACGAGATCTAGACCTGTTTGATTTCAAATCCTGCATTTCAAATCTTTTCCATTTTCACATATCAATAGCATTTCATTTGTGTTACTAATCTTCTTTCTCAGAATCCAAGGCAACTCACTTTTCTGGGAACAGTAAAAAACTAGGAGATCGGAGGTATTATAGTCATGGGTGCTTCTCCACTAAGTAACTATGCTGCATCCTGAAGAAACCATTGATTTCCTGAGATGTCATAGGAACCTCCAGAAAGCCATCCCAGATAGATTTGTTACTGATAGCTAATATCCTTCAAGTTCTTTCTTCCTTATTCACCTTATGTTGCATGATGATACACCAAGCCTACTTGCCAATACCTGGAATTTTGTGCTTTGTCTCTAATCAGAGCCCCACATGATCTAAACCAAGCACCTTGAAGACTCAAGAAACTGAGAAGCTTAACTAGCAATTGTTATGTACCTCATGGCCATTTTCTGAGCCAACACAAACCAGGGAAACCATTCTGGCAGCCAGGTAGCCATGCGCAGGGGGAGTGGTGGAAAACTGCAGACACATAAGTAAAACAGCTTTAAACACATCCTCAGAGAAGAAAAATAAATCACTTCTAGTCCCACATCCTTAGCACAATACAAACCCTAATTCTATTTATGTATTTTCCCTTTTAGTTCTTGCCTATATACAGAAACATATTTTTATAATTGTAATCACAATTAAGTTTTTATGTACATATTTTTTCACTTAGCATCATTTCACAATTTCCATGTTGTTATACAGTTTACATATTTACTGTCTGTTGTAATCAGTTTCTTTATTAAAAAATTGCACATGTCCATGATGCGAATTTTTGAGAAACATAAGAGAAATTATAAATATGAAAATATCATGTATCTCCCAGAGTCTGGAACTATTTAATATTTTACCCCATATGCTTCTTTGCCTTTGTATGCATGTATAATTTTATTTTGCATAATTGAGGTCATATAGAATAAACAATTTTATTCTGATTTTTCATTTAATATCACAGCAAGAACACTTTCCCATGCCAACAGAATTGGACATTAACTTGATTCCAGTTTTCCTATCTTAAGAATAACTTTTCAGCATCTATATAGATGCCTTTGTCTACGTTTTAAGTTACAAGGTAGAAGCTCTAAGGATAAATGACTAGATTCATGAGCATTTTATGAGTATTTTTGAAGTTTTTATTTAAAGACTGTTATCTTCGATCTCGTTTATGTAATCTAATTCACATGCAAAATAAAATCTTGCATTGTGTTATTTTCAGTTGTTTTGCGCTTACAAATAACTATACCATAAAAATAATTTTGGTTGAAAACAGCTGTTTACCTCTTTTAGATGATTATTTTATACTAATTTTATTTTAATTTTAGCAATTGGATTATTAAGTCTTAAAAAACATTGATATGTCTTAGAAATTATTGAGTCTTATTGTCAATGCTTTTTCCAGAAAGGTCATATAGGTTTGTATTTCCAGCTTCATCCCCCAATCTCTATCTCCTTTCTCAACAATGATAACACCAGCAATGAGCATTACTCAGAAGATGTACTAAGTCTGAACAAATTTCAGAAACTAAGAAATGCATAAAAGAAAAGAGTAATGTGTTTGTTTTTGTAGTTCCAGCAAGACAAACTGAATATTACAGTTCTGCGAAATCTAGCCATAGAAATCTTTGTCATGTGTCATATCCCAGGCCTCAGGTGAAGGAGGACAGGAAGAATCAGGGTTTCCATGTTAGAACATCCAAATGGGTGGGTTGAGCTCTGGGAAGCATCACAGCTGTTCAACATGAGAGCAATCAGGTCAAGAAAGATCTGGCAAGACCATTAGACCCCAGGGCTAGAAGAACTGGAATTCAAATCACAGAGACTAAAGTAAGGCATAGCAATATATAACCAGTATGCTTCAATTCCAACCTAAATTAGCTTAAGCAAAAATAGTCAATCCATTGGTTCATGTAAATGAATAATCCAGAAATAAATCTGACATTTTGTGTATCTTCATGTAGGACTTGGAAGACCCAGTCTGTTTCTTTCACTTAACTTTCCATGTTGACTCCTTTCCCAGGTCACATGAAGTCTCAAAATGGCTATACAAATTGCAGATTTTACATTCCTCCTTATTCTAGTCCAGCAGGAAAAATACAAGAGACTTTCACCCAGAAATCCCAACAAAATTCTTGTAGTTTTTCATTCCATGAGTTGGTCACTATGAACCCATTGTTTGAAGAAGTATCTGTTCAGGGAAACCTGTTGTGATGATTGGCAGGAGCATAGGCATTATTCCTGAAAGCATGGGATAAATTGATAAGTGACAATACTTGGAAATGATCCAAGATCATCACATGAAGTTTTTCAATGGCTCTTTGTGGCCAGGCTAAACTGACAGTGTGAACTATCAAATCTAAGAGCAGAATGATATGGATCTACTCTGTTGCATCTCAATTATCCTTAAAAGATAAAAGAATCTCTGGGGAGAGACAAGGATTCTCATCAGATGAAGGCAAAATCATGGACCTAAAGAAGGATCTTCCTGGATAAAACCAAATCTGCATCAGACTGCTCACAATATCAAATGTATGGAGCCAGCACTGTGGAGCAGAAAGCTGACGATCTACTTAAGGCATCAGCATCCTGTATGAGCACTATCCTGGCTGCTGCACTTCCCAACCTAGCTCCGTAATTATGGCCTGGGAAAGCAGCAGAGGATGGCTCACCTTTTTGCTGCTGCGGGAGACCTGGAAGAAGCTCCTAGCTTTGGATCAGCTCAGTTCTGGCCTTTGCAACCATTTCAATCAAACTCACAATCTCAATCTCTCTCTCTCTCTCTCTCCCTGCTTCCTTTTTTCTTCTCGTCCTCCACCTCATGACTTTCAAGTCAAATAAATGGGCCCTGGCAATAGCAGGACAGTATCCAGCACCTGCGCTTAGAGGTTCAAGGCAAAGGATCTGGTAGTCCCATTGGCTTAGCTTGTGATGAGGCCAGTGGTGATAGAACCTGGAGTGTGTGCATAAGAGGAATCACATGGCAAGATAGTTCCTGGGCCTAAATGAGCTTCTAGAACCACCAATTCACATGAACTGTCTTAAAAGGGTGCACCACTGTGACCTAAGGACTTGCCATTAGGCTCATCTCCTAAACATAATTGGTTAAGTTTCTGCTTGTTAATATCATTAACCTATTACTTTAGAGTTAAACATTCACATGGTTTTGAGAGCCAGATTTTGTTCAAATCATAGCCTATGGTTCATTCTCTGAAATGCCAGTAGGGTCCATATTTGGCACTTTCAATGCAATTCTCCAACTCCAGATGGTTGCTGGATATTATCTCATAAACCTGGTACATTTCTCTATAAACTAAAAAAGGTGAAGGAGATCGGCTCTGCCTAGCCAAAATCCCTTCTCAGATGTACATAGCTGGATGTCCTGCAGAAGATTTTCTCTTCTGGATAAGATTATATAGAAGACTGCATTGGTAAAGAATAATTTTGAATTACATTGATGAAAAGAAAATCGGTGTTTTTCAGCTGTTTCAGGTGAAACAAGAGTTGCTGTTTTCCAGCCAAGTGCCACTAAAAGTAGTTTTGAGGTGACAGCAGCTGCACCCATAGCTGATGCATTGAAGGGAACTTCTCATGTAACATCACAGCCCTGTCTTCAGGGACAGGGTCTGAGTACTAAAACCTCCTGTGCATTGGCCTCTTCCCACATTTTGTTCCTTAGGGTTAATTGAAAAAAGTTGCCTCAAGAACATGCTGACGCAACCCTCTGTAGACCTCTCCCTCTGCTTTTCTGCCCCAAATCTCTTGGAGCCTTTTTCCCATCCTCCCTGAAGTTGTAGAGGAAGGCCAGCTTCATCACCTTCCAGCCACTGGAATTTTCTTTTTATTTGAGATTAATTAGCCCACTAAATATCAGAGAGGGGCTTGCAGGGACAGTGTTCCAACTATGAATGGGGTCTGTGCTACAAAAGAATAGAGATAGAAAAGTATGGAAAACACGCACCAGGCAGAGAGAGCTAATTTGGGCACAGCACATCACAAAGTAAAGGTAATTTTTTTTTACCCAGTATCTTCTTTGTTTAGTGAAATTGACATCTATATGTGTTTTTGAGTTAAAGAAGGAAAAAGCCTGTAGGAAGAAAAGTCATAGCTGGAACCTGTGTTCACCAATCCGACATCCAGTGGGCGTCTGAGTTCTCAGCTGGATCACAATCAGATGCTGCTTCATTCAGAGTTCACAGAAAGGGAAAAAGAAAAACTGGATAAGTACACACTTTCCAGCAGAACAAGTGTTTGAATGAGTAGTAATGTGTTCTTTAATAACAATCTGGATGCAGACAAATACACAGACAAATGAGAGCAAAACCAAGGGATCAGCTCAGTGATTTAACAGGTTAATCCTCTGCCTGCTGGCACCAGCATCCCATATGGGTGCCAGTTCATGTCCTGGCTGCTCCACTTCTGATCCAGCTCCCTACTTATGGCTTGAAAGAGCCGTGGAGGATGGCTCAGGTTCTTAGGCCCTGATTTTAATGCCCTTTCATTTCTTTCAGAAAAAAAAATCACAACACACACACACACACACACACACACACACACACACAACCACTATTACATTATAGAGGTCTAAACATAGGAGATCCAGAAGAAGTTCATGATTCCTGGCTTCAGATTGACTCAGCTCCAGTTGTTGTGGCCTTTTGGAGAGTGAACCAGTGAATGGAATCTCTCGCTCTTTCTCTTTCTCCCTGTCTCTTTCTGTCTTTACTTCTCTCTATAAATCTGTCTTTCAAATAAAATAAAATAATTACAAAAAAAAAGAAAAAAGACTGGATACCAAGCCTCATGCACTGTGGGTAAAGGTTAATTTAGCAACCAGACAGTTCTTTTCTCTGCCGTCCCTGCCCCCGCATGACCATAACGTGATTGAAGCTGAGATCGGACAGGCTGCAGTGGGGGTACAGAGGCCCCAGTGGAAGGAGATGCTGGAGTCACTGTGGCAAGCAGACCATCACTTCCTGCTGAGCCTAGAAACCCACCTAGGTTCCCTCTAAGGTCCACTAGTTCTCAGAGCATGGTCTCTGAGTCTCTTGTCACAAAATTACTTAGGCTTTTTGTTTGCTGCTTTAAGAAGTTAGTCCACTGAAACTCAAATAAGACCTATAGGGAGGTTGTTGTACCCATGGAGCCTGTAGTGCCAAAGGACAAATAACAAATTAAGCAGTGGTTGACCTCAAGAGGAGAGCTCAGCCAGCCTGTCATTTCAGAAGTATTAAATGAGTAATGGAAACCAGAGAAGAAAGGAGTGAGGAGGGCCCAGCGTGATAGCCTAGTGGCTAAATCCTCACCTTACACATGGCAGGATCCTGCATGGACACAGGTTTGTTTCCCAGCTACTTGTTCATTGTCCTATAGCAATGGACTTGGTGCACGGAGCCAATAACAACATGTATGGACTACTGACTGATGCTAATAGCCAAAGTTTATTAACAGCATCAGACTTTTAAAAGAAGGCTGTCACGAATTCATCCAGGGAGGGGGGCTTGAGCCATTTACATTTCAACAGCAAGGGACAGTCCCCAACCTGCGAACCAGGTTTCCTGTTTCCCAGGCCTTTTAGAGAAGATTCAGCTAGCTCTGTCTCCCTCAGTAGCAAACATTCTGAATGTCATTCTACACTCTACTTCCCATCCAAATCTCTGCTTGTGGTCTGGGAAAGCAGTTGAGGACCTTGTACCTTTGTGGGAGACCTGGAAGAAGCTCCTGGCTCCTGGCTTCAGATCAGCTCAGCTCAGCTCCAGCCATTATGGCTGAGTGAATCAGTGGACTGAAGATCTTTCTGTCTCTTGTTCTCTCTGTGATTCTGACTTTTCAAAACAATTTAAAAAATAAATCTTAAAAAAATATGATTGAAAAGAGTGAGGAGTGGAAGATACGAATGAACAAGGGAAAGGAAGCTGGAACCAGGCCACTCGAGGCAGCCTCCGCACATTGGTGCTGGTGTCATTGTGTCAAATGTTTGCCCACAGAAAGTTAGGGAGCATTTAGAAAGTTTCCAGCAATTTTGCATTGCTACATCATCCAGATTCATTCCCAGCAGGCTTTTTGCAAATTATCAGCTAGCAATGGATTAGTACTAAAGGAACACTAATAGGGATAAATCAGAAATATGCATCCCGACTTGTGTGCACCCCAACACATGCTTGTGTGCATGCTTTTCTGTTATTAAAAGAATGACACAGGCTTTTAGTGCAAGGCCTACCATGTTATGATGGCTTTGACACAAACTTAAGAAGGCTGCTTTCCTCCATCTGCTGTCAACCAGAGCAAGTTATGACAAATGAACCACTCCCCAGCCTGAAATTCTGAAGCCCAGTTCCTGCCTTCTTCATTACCCACCCCCAGTATCAGGGCACTCTAGACAGGCCCAGCCTTTGGGGAAGCTGGGCTTCCCCTGCCAGCCCACCTGAAACCTAGGCAGTATTGGGTAAACTTTGAACAACCTCATGTAGGGTGGTTGAAAAGCAATCTCTATTTCTTTTGAATAAGGAGAAAAAAAGCATGGGCGCCTTTCCTTGACTTGCTCATTAGGATTCTGGATTACAGCAGTGTTGCCTGGCTGCTCTAATTGGATCCGTGAGCACGCAGGTCCACACAGCTGCATGGAACGCTGACATTTCTCACTGACTGACCTTTTCAGGACCATTGGTACTCCCGTAATGAGCGTGCAGCAACAGCATTGTGTGGACACAATACAGCCGACTTCACAGTGCCCAGAGAAGGCAGGATTGAAAACTCATCAGAATTCCCAATCACAAGTTAGCAAAATGAGGAAATTGAGTCCCAACATTCATCAGCATGTTATCGTGCAGGTATCGATTTCAATGCCCTTTCATTTCTTTCAGGAAAAAAAAAAATTGTTGTATTATAGAGGTCTAAATTAACTTTTGTTCTGTTGTTTTTCCCCTGTACCTATAAAAAGGTCAAATACATTCATAAGGCTGAGTTAGATTTGCTGGATATAAGCACTGAGATTGCAATCAACCTTCAAATAACCTTTCAAGGAGACACTGGCACCTCCAGGAACAGTAATTGATGTGCTCATTAAGGCCATGGGATTCTTCAGGACTCATCTGAAGAATAGTCACAATAGGAACAGCATCAAAACACACGCACACACACACACACACACACACACACACACACCCCATCATCATCATCATCACTGGTAACAATGAGATAATAGCTCAGATGTGAAATGACTACTGTCCATTCAGTGTCACTGGGACAAGCACGAGGGCAGGATTGTGGGGGGCACTTTGGAGCCAGACTAACAAGTTGGGCTAGTGGGAGTGGTGGTTTTCACGCCTCTCTGCAGGGACAACACAGACTGGACCAGTCAGGAAAGGATCTGATTCCTGGGTGTCCCCAGGGACCAAGGCAGAAAATTAAAATCTTTGTTTCCCTGTCAATGCAGAAGGAGTATGATGGGTTTATCACAGCTGCTGTATTCTCTCCCAGAAAGATGGTATAGAGTAGGAAGAAGCTACATGTGGCAGTTCTTCTGAGAGGCGATGCCAATGTTGAGTGGCTACATGGCCTTCTAATGCTCCTCTGAGAATTATCCACATTTCCATGAACCTCTCCCAATATTGGCATCAGGCCCCTCTAGAACTCTATTCCGCACGCACTTATGAGCACAGACCATGTGTCAGGTTCTGTGATTGGTGCTGAGAAGAACATAAAAGGCTGTTTTCTAATATAATTTCAGTTGAATTCAATTCAAGCTATCAAATATTTCCTAAACATTTATTTCTCAAACATTTGTGTTTAGAGCTAGGTATAAGAAAGCAGTGAATAGAACATAGCCTCTGTCCCATGGAATTTCTACTTCTGGGCTCGCTGGACTCTTAAATATATCTATCTATATCTCTTAAATATATCTATCTGTGTCTCTTAAATATATCTATCTATAGCTCTTAAATGTATCTATCTATATCTATTTATAGATAGATATAATAGATATCTAGATAGATATAATAGATAAATAGATATAATAGGTATCTATTTATAGATATAGATATATTTAATATATATTAAATATATAGATATGTTAAAAGATATATTTAATATATTAATATTAAATATAAACAATTTAAAATATATATTAAATGTATATATTTACTTATATATATATACATATATATAGACAGAGAGATTTTTGAGAGACAGAGTGATAGGGACAGAAAGGGATCTTCCATTTGCTGGATTATTTCCCAAGCATCCACATCAGTCAAAGCTGAAAACAGGAGCCAGGAACTCCAACCAGTCTGCCATGTGGGTAGAAGGAACTCATTTTTACAAGAAAAGAAATTGAGTTTGAGGGTCACCCTCTTAAATAGTACTTTTATGTGATAGGTATTATTATACTTTCAATGTGTGTTTGTTAATTTTAAAAATTATTTGAAATTCAAAGTGACAGAGAGGAGAGCTGAGGCTGGAGTTGGGGGGCTGGAGTTGGGCCAGAAGAACACCAAGAGCCTAGAACTCAATCAGGGTTTCCCATGTGGTTGGCTGGGAACGAAGCACTTGAGCTATCACCTGGTGCCTCCTGAGCTCATTAGCAAGAAGCTACATCAGGGACAGGAGGACTGAACCTCGGGTCTTCTGTGATGCAAGTGCCCCGAGTGATAGCTTATTGCACCACAAAACTGAACTCCCACTCTAGGTTTTGCAGCTGTGTAAATCCCAGTTACCGTTCTGAAATACAGGAGCACCTTGTTCCCTCTGAGTTATACATGTCCTTGTGTCTGCCACATGCCATTCATCTGCCTATCATTTATCTATCTATCTATCCATCTATCTATCATCTTATGTATATATCTATTCATAAATTCTACTGACTTTTTGAGTATTGAACATAAATACCAACACTAAGGAGACTTATAATAACCCAAGTATAGTAGTCCCTTTCTTTTACCTACCGATGGGACAGTCGAGAATTCCGTTCTAAATAATAGATGCATCTCACACTGCTGATAATCAAAGGCATTTATGTCCATCAAGCCAACTCTCTGAAGAAAAAAAAAAGTCAGAATCGGGCCAGTACCTACTGGGCCTCCTGCTACTTTGGCTTCCATCAACCCAAGTACTCCAGACTATGTTATAAAAGACAATAATAAAGACTATACTTTCAGGGATCATTTCTAGTGTTGTGAAAAACACTAATAGGAGTAACAGGTGACACCAATTGACTGCCAGGTATTGTTCTAAGCACTTTGGGTTATTAACTCACTTAATCATCATAAAACTCTGCATAGATGCCATAATCAGTGTCATTTAACAGGTAAATAAGCAGAGTGCAAGTAATTTGCCCAAGAAGGAATTCGAACCCGAGTAGTTCAGCTCCAGAATCTGTCTTAGCCACTGTGCTCTACTTTCTGTCATGTAGATGCTCTTAAGAACCAGGAAAAGTTGAGGAAATTGTGAGTGGAATAAAGGGTATAATGCTAGATAGCTGTTCTGTATGGCAGGAGGTGGGAGATGGGAGATTCCATACTCAGGCTTTTACAAGAAGCATAATTAATCCCCATGGATTTCACTCTGCATCACCATCTCTGACCTACATTCATAAGACACCTCTTCCCATTTCTCACTGTGGTGACCACACTGTTCCTTCAGAACAGATCTATTGCTCCCCAGTGGAGGCAGATTCATACTGCATTTTGTTTGCAGTTCTTCAGCTTCGGGCTGGTGTTGCTCTGGTATTTTCTCTGTCCTCCCAGGCTCTGATTGGGTCCAAGTCAGTGAATAAAATGCAAGTCCCCCAATTCCAGTTGCAGCTATGAGTCAGGTACTCCCCAGGGCAGCAATCGCTTTTTTGTTTTTTTAAAGATTTATTTTTATCATTTTTTCATTGGAAAGGCAGATATACAGAGAGGAGAGACAGAGAGGAAGATCTTCCGTCCGATGATTCACTCCCCAAGTGAGCACAACGGGCCGATACTATGCCAATCCGAAGCCAGGAGCCTCTTCCGGGTCTCCCACGCGGGTGCAGGGTCCCAAAGCTTTGGGCTGTCCTCGACTGCTTTCCCAGGCCACAGGCAGGGAGCTGGAAGGGAAGTGGGGCTGCCGGGATAGAACCGGCGCCCATATGGGATCCCGGGCGTGCAAGGCGAGGACCTTTAACCACTTGTGCCACCGCGCCAGGCCCGCAGCAATCGCTTTTCTGTGAGATGACATAGCCTCATCCTGTACCTGGAAAAGGCTATTCCTTTTAACAGGAGAGCTTTGGCCTGACCCTTCCCACTCCTATAAATATTCAGGTTCTTCTGCCTTTCCTAGGGACCCATCTTAAAACAAGGAAAAATACAAGCTGTCAGATGTTACATGTTTACTAAACAAGAATGTGTTGGCTTGCCTGCTTGTTTGTTTACTCTAAGATTATTTGTTTTATTCTGAATCTCTAACGGGGAGCAGAACAAGGAAGGTAGTAAGAGGGGAAGGATCATTGAAATGCCAATTCAGCCCACACACAGAGATGAATCAGATAGGTTCCTGCTTGCATCTGGAAGAATAAAAGCCACAGGAAGTACACATGAATGGAAAAATGTGGTGTGACAAGGGTGATGGTTGGCCAAAATGCAATCACAGTGGGGACAGAGAAGCAAGCAATCAACTCAAAATCTTAAGGACAGAGAAAGTTTCTCAGAGGAGGAAATCTTGAGTCTTGAAGGGCACACAATAATTCACAACAATGGTGATGGGAGAATACTCCAATCAATGAGACATACATAGAAAGACAAGTAGGCATATTGAAAGTGATAACATGGTCATTATCGATCCTTCTTTGTCTTCATATGGGACATGATTCAGAGCTCAGCCAGTGCATGAGAAGGGAGTGATCAATGGTGTATGTCAAATGAAATCAGATTTTACATGTGTCCATTGACTACACACACCAAGAAATAGATATGGAGTGGGGCGGCAGGATGATAACACAGTTCTGTGGAGGAAGGTCAGTGGTCAGTGAACAAAAAGAGATGCTAAACACAGAATACACCTGCAAAAGATTTGACTGGGAGAGAAAGGAGAGAGTAGGGTTGAGTATTAGGGTTTTGTTTTGGTTCTGGTTTTGTTTTGTTTTAAACCATAAGGGGTTTCAATGGGTTAATTGTCATTAGAACTTGGGGGGCAGTAGAGAGAGAAAAATTGAAGATCCTGTACTGAGTGATAGGACATAGTGTAGAGTTAGCATGCTACAAGTCTGGAGCTTGTGGGAGGCAGATCATGTCATTCACCATGGATGAAAGGGAAACTTGATTCTTAAAGACCAGGATGGTGTTGCAAAGGATGGAACAAGGAGAAGAATGAGATCAATAAATTAGGGATAATCCACTTCACAGGGCGGTTGTGAAATCTGTATATACTAACACTGGAAGGAGTACAAGACTTATACTGAATATAACACTCAGTATTTGCTACCAAAGAGTGAACAGCAGGAAGAAACAGAAGTGTGCTCTGAGTCACAATAGGACATGTTACATCTGCCTGTCCTGACCAGAGAGGCGACTCATTGAGGATAGAGGAGATTCCCTGCTCTGCTGTGAAATTCACAACTCAAGGCAAGAATTTCAAGTCTTTCTGTCTCGGTTTTCTTATCTATAAAGTTTCTTCTGAGTCATTTCAGAAGACCTTTATGACATCTATATTCTTTTAAACTTTTACCAGAATTTTGAATTTTCAACTTCTACTTTTTGTTGTGGATGTGTAGGTGTGTTGTAATAAGATTTTATCATAGAAACTAAAATTGGGATATTATATGATTTTACATGTCACAGATTATTTTTTCTTTTGGCTATTTTTTTAGCCATTTGAAGTGTAAAAACTGCTTTAGCTCACCCGTTGAATAGAAACAGTTGGTGGTATGCCAGATCTTCCTTACAAAGCTAGAGTTTACCTAATAATGTGAATCTCAAAAGGCTGTCCTGCTATCATTGAAAGATGATTCCCATTATGCACAAAATGATCTTTTGAACTTAATTTAAAATATCCATTTTGACAAGATAACTTAACATTAAAACACCATCCTTGAAAGTTTGTATTTCCCATAGACAAAATATCATCTCATTATGGAAATTTCAGAAGTCATAAAAATGTTTAGAGTCATAGAGTCTACCATCTAACTGAACCACAGTCATCCTAGCACCTACAGCCTTTTTGTTTGATTTGAAGGCACCCTGCCAGAGGCCATGTTTGCTGATGCTGCTTTTTGCCATTTTCACGATGTTTAAGTACACAGTCAAGTGGTGTTAGACATACTCTAGACAGATTTCCAGAATTTTTCACCTTGCAAAACTGAAACTTTGTACTCATGAAACGGTAGTCCCCCCACCACCCCCCGTGCACTTTCTCTGCCTGTGAATGTTGTTGTTTTAGATACCTCACGGAAGTGAAATCATCCAGTAGCTATCTCTTTGGGGGCAGACTGTTTCTCTCCACACATGAACCTAAAGGTTATCTATGTTGTGGCATATTACATTTCCTTCCTTTTTAAGTCTGAAAAATAGTCTACTGTATTAACACTTCACATTGCATATATCCATTGATCCCCCAGTGGACTTTAGGGTTGTTTCCACCATTATGGTTATTGTGAGTAGTGCTACCATGAACATGGATATGCAAATATCTCCTTGAGAGGTACCCTGCTCTCAATTCTATGGGCTAGCTACCCAGAAGTAGATTTGCTAGATTTCACCAAAGTTCTGTTTTGAATTTTCTGAGGAACTTTCATTGCAGTTTGTCTTATGCTTCTATTCCCTGTACTCTGAAAGAGAGTAAGAGCCTGTATTTTTCTTATGCCCGTTTATAAATCAGATTCGTGGCTGCTCATAGCTTTCTTTTAAGGGTCAATAATCCATAGGAGGACTTTGGCATCCAGAGGACGGCTGGACCAGCCATAATAAGAATCTCAAATGGGAAGTCCTGATCAATGTTAACTCTATTAGTTCTCATTTCATTTATCACTCTGATCTTTGAAAATATTGCACTGAGGACAATGACTGAGTGAAGTCATCCCCAGTGAAACAAACTCATCTGCCTCCCCCAGGGAGGAAAAATCATGGAAGCCATTTAAAATGATGGTTTTGCTGGAATGATAGAAAACCGAGTGAGAGGAGTGCATGCTGGTGGGGAGAGGGTTTGAGATAGGAAATTGAAACCTTGAATGCAGAAAAAGATGTAAATGTTGCTTCCCTGATTTTATAGCTCCCAGATGCCTTCTCTAATTGCATAGCTAACCCTGAGTTTATTAAGTTATTTTCCAGAGTCAAACTCATTTGTATACATGTCAGAATGTAAACTGAATTTTAAAAGTAAGGCCCTTGGATTAGAATTCAGGAATGATAAACAAACTCATTTAGAATGTAAGATTTGCATGTCATTTGCATGTGCCCAAATGCAATTACATGAGAGCTATAAATATGCATTTCACATTTATTTGTCATGATAGAACAGTATGGAAGAAATTAATTGCCAAGGAGGATTTTTTTTAATATTTAAAGAAAAAATGATGACTCTTAAAACAGTCTCTGCTGGTGCATGATTCAATATGCAGAAACTGGCAAGGAAAGATAAGGATCCATCGAAAACCATAAATTCCCACTGCAACATCTGTAGTAGTTCAAATTGCATGGTTTATGGAGGCCTCTTTTCCCTTCTCCATGGGTATTACCACAGCGTTCTGGAGATTTATTACTGGCTCAGTGCAAGGACAGTTTTACTAGCAAAGCTTTAAAAAGGAGGGGTGGGAGTAGGGAGACTGTTTCTTCTTTGAAAGTTCAGTATTGAATTGAAATGAAATAGCTGTTCTAGTTTAGAAACTTTGAGAAAAGCTGGGCTCACACGTACTTCTACACTGTCTACAATTTTCTCCTTGTCTCTCATTCTTTGCATTTTTTAAAAAATAAGAACTGTATTTAATACCCAAGTCACTAATTGTAGATGAAAAAGATATCTTAGGTCACACAATATCATCATTTGCTCCAGGAAGGTCTATGCTTTTCTTTTTTCATTTTTCCAGGACACATTGGTCATTCAGTAGCATGTTCCTTAACTTCGTGTTGTTGTAAATGTTGTATTTTTCCCTCTGTTGTTGGTTTTGTTTTATAGATTTTCATTTAAGGGGATGTACACTGTATAGTAGAGACTGTCACATACAGAAGTGAAGATGCAATGCAGTGTGCATCTCTACTTACAAATCAAAGATGGGCTCCCGATGAGACTGTTGAATGTAACTTGACAAAAGGATCTGGACTCTCTGCCATTGTCCTTACCTGTAATGTCAGGATACGTTTGAATAGCAGGATGATGGTCAATAATGACTGGTTGTAAAGGACTGTACTATTGTAACGATATGGGGGAAATCAGTGTGGGTGAGACAGGTGGGGATTTGGAGAGGGGTAGGGAAATTCCGGAATAACAAAATATACAAACCATTTTTTAAAAAAGAAAATTGGGATGTTAATGTGAATATGGAAAAGGTATTTTAATTTGTGGCTTAGATTAATGCAGTAAAATTGATTTTTTCAATAGACAGCTGTGTGAATTTTGACATGAGTGTATGATGTTTTTATATTATTTATGCTACCGCAGTTGGAGCTGCTTATACTACCCTTTGTGGTCGCACACACTGCATACATGGGTGTATGCACTACCAGTCAGAAAGACACACAAAAGCATCTATGCCTTTTGCAGCTGATTGGTTTAGCAAACGTGATATCCACATAGAAACTAAGTTATAGTCTCTGTGAACAGGACCTAAGATGTAAGAGTGAAGTCAGAGGTGTGCCAGGGGAAGTAGCTGCACTCTCTGTGGTTCCATAGTATCCCAGTGAAATCATGGAGGCCAAGAGATGCTAAAGATAACATAAACCTGTGGAACAACTGGACTCAAGTTGACATTGGCTTTATTTATTCCTCTATGAGTCTGGGAGCTAAAAGCACACTCACTATCTGCCCACGTCCCGCCTCTGGGTCAGCAGGAGGCAGCCAGACGCCCTCCACAAGACTGAAGACCATCTCCCCTAGCTGATCCACCCTGGACTAAGAGGAGAGCCGTTGTCAAGCAGGAAACGAAGCAAATTGCAGAAGTCCTGTTTTGATACACAAGTACTGACGAGCCGCTTTCCACACACCAAATGCCCTCTGTCCACACACAACAAACTGTGCAATCACAGTGTGCATGGAGGAGCCCAAACAGTAGGTCTTGGATTCAAGTTTCATTTCAGTCATTTCTCATTTCTGTTCTTTCCTGTTCCTCAACTTGACCATGTGCAAACTTAAAAAGCTTAAAAATATTTCCTTCAATCCACCTCCAAGTTCATGCCACCACCTGGTCTATTCTACTTCCAAAATACACCTTGAATTCATCCAATTTTCAACTCCACTGTCATGTTTCTGTCCTTAGCCATTAACCCTTTTATTGCCTGACGAACCCTAGTAGCCTCTTACTTAATCTGCTACTTTTACTCCTGTCACCCTAGGCTGCATTATTTGCACATCATTCAGAGTGATCTGTTTGAGCTAAACTCATTTTGTCTTCCTCAATAAAACTCTGTAATGGCTTTTAATCACTTAAAACATTTAACACCCTAACTGTAGCCCTGTACTGCTTTAAGTTAAGGTGTCTTTTCCACCTGCTATCACCACCATCTGCCACATTCACTATGCAACAACCACGCTAGTCTGTGTTGCTGCTCAACCAAGTCAGGCCCCGGCCTATACATAACAAGCCTCTGTAATTATGGTTCTTTTTGTTTGTAATGCCACCTCACAGAGAATAGTTTTTCAACACTTCTATTGAAAATTGTCTTGCCTACTTACATTAAACTCACCATTCCATTAATTTTCCTTCATTAAAAATTCCTACAAGCAATACTACTTGTTTTACATATATATTAGAATATATTTTTATTATTGTTAAACACTGTATTATCTTGTAGCCCCCTTGTAAATAGAGACCTTATGCATTGTATTTTTCCTATCCCCTACAACCTGTCACATAACAGGAATTCTACAAATATTTGCTGGATAGATAAATGCCTAAGCCTTTTTCAGCACTGACATTTCTTCTCTTCTGGGCTCATTTCTAACTCATTTCTGTTAACTGGCATACCTCACAAGGTTGTTGTGTCAAATGAGACAAGGCATATTAAGACACTAAATGAAGTTATGGAATTATTCTAAGTATCATCATCATTATCATCATCCAAGGCATTTTCCCATCTGACACTGATTTTTTTTCTTATTGAGTTTTCGATCTCTAGGGCAGACTTCCAGAGAAAGATTCTTTTTTTTTTTTTCCTCTTGTGCAGTAGACACCTGGAAATGTCTGGTTCACAGCCTGATTTGCGGTGTCAGCGCTGTTTATCATCAAGCTGCAGACCTGAGTTTCATTTCAACAAATATGATTTTTAAAAAGACAGTTTTAGCTATTTGGGAGAGAGAGGAGAAAAGGATTAGGATTACAAAATTACTGAACCACAGAAATGTCAGCACTGATCTTTCCCTCTGAAAAGAAAAATATCACATAATCCCAAGAGGTTTTGTAGAGTCCCTGTTTTGTAGATTCACTATTTTGGGGAGGAGATCTGGAGGTGACAAGGAGTATTCTGAGTCCCAGGAAAGAACTTTACAGAATTATAGTGTAATGTATGTAACAAGAGCAGGAGAGGTGTCTGAGTGGCCTGTCCTCCACCCTTCTTCTTTCTTTGCCTATAAAGATCTTAATCTTGCCACTTTTCTCCATCTCCACTGTCGCAGTCCTCCTGCACTTGAGTTGCCACAGTAACCTCTAACTGGTCACCACAGAACTTCTTGCTAAATACATAGATGCTTTATTTCTGCACTCCACTGTTCTCTTCTTCCTGACTTAAGACTTTTATGAGCTCTAGCCCTGCCTTGTAGCCCAATTCTATACCATTGTTTTTTTTTTTTTCCACACTGGCTTCTGAAAAGTCTGAGACCTACATGTTCCCACTGACCACAGATTTTTGAACGGATTATTTCCCTGTATTGATCTGTCTTGACTCTCAATTTCCCCAATTGGAGGACCTTAAAAGTGAGATCCCGGTTGGGAAGTTTCAGGCTCTTAAAAAATGCATTGTGGCTCAGCAAGATGATGGTTTAGGGTACAGGTAGGTTCGGTATGATGGAGAATCATTAGACAGAGTGAAGCACAGGAGCAGATTCCAGGCAAAGGTAGAGGTCAGGCAGTTGGTAGAGGGGTACCTGGAGACCCCCTGGACACAGGGAAGCAGTGGCAGTGGCAGAGCGTTGTCACAGTAAACAGAAAACCCACCAATGTTTGGCCTACAGCAGGCTTGTTTCTGGCTAATCACACTGAACTGATCCAACAAGGAAAGCAGTGCCAGCTTTGCACCCTGCAAGGTCTGTGTGGTCCCCGGATCTGAAGGCAAAAAAAAAAAAAAGGAAGAAAGAAAATGTCCTGAGGAAGTTCAAAACCTGCTAGGGTGAACTGCGACCAACTAGCTCACTCGTAGTGCTAATCACTGCCATGACTCAGAATGTTGCGCCCACTCTTAAGCTCCACGGAACACTCAACCTCCCCCAGTTCTCTGCAGTGGCACTGCACCTGAAGTACTGGGTAAAGGCATCCTAATCTGCCAGAACCAAAGAGGGGACCCTACTCTTTGAAACAACAAAGGAGAAAGCATTGCTCCTGGAGCCTGTGGAAGGAGTGGCAACTCCAATGGCCTCCAGACCATCTTCATCATCATTCCCCCTATAGCGGAACAGCACACATTTACATGCACATAAATCTATCCTTTCATCATGTAGAGTCCAAGAATGCAACAGCCAGGCTTCATTTTGACCTGCTTTATCAGTTACCACTAGTGCCAGCCAGCATATTTGTTTCTCTAAGCCCACATATTTTCCTGGTTTCTGTTGAGATGCCTAATAATGTTCATGATTTATACCCTTGACCTTTTCTTTAATGATAATTCAACCACAACCTTTGTATTCTCTTTCAAACACAGTTTTTCATTCCCTGCAGCATGGACAGGCTGAGAATTGTTGGGATTCTTTTTGCTTAACATTTCGTTTGTCAATCCATCTCTTCTTACATTTTAGTGGTTTAACAATCCAGTTACTCCAGATTAGTGACAGGATAATGAATACATCAGCCATCATTTCTATCTCCCAGGGTCTGCACTAGCAGGACGCTGGAATCAGAAGACAGATCCAGGAATCAAATCACAGTACTTCCCAGTACTTCAAGGTGCAATACACTTGTCTTAACTGATGTCTTAGCTATTAGGCTAAAGATCTCGTTCTTACTGCATTTTGCTTTTATTTTTTATTTATTTGAAAGGCAGAGTTAGAAAGATTTTATATCCATTGGTTCAATCCCCCAAATGGCTGCAAGGGGCAGAGCTGGGTCAGTCTGAAGCCTGTAGCTAGGAGCTTCATCTGGGGCTCCTAAATGAGTGCAGGGCCAAAGCCCTGGGTCATCCTTTGCTCCTTTCCCAAGCACATTAATGAACAACTGGATTGGAATTGGAGTAGGCAGGACTCAAATGGCACCCATATGCTATATAGGCACAACAGACAATGGCTTTATCCACTGTGCCACAGCAACAACCCTATAGCTGCATTTTTAATATCTTGTCAATGGCACTTAATCATTAAGTCATTAATAATTATGTTATGTGTATATTATAGAAACATGCAATTCTGGTCAACTATACCTTGCTATATATGGAAGCAACAACAGATGTAGAAACGTAAAGAAGTTTGATGGATTCTAGGATGGGCTGGAAGCAGGAGTTGAGGTCTGGAGCCAGGACTCACATCCAAGCACTGTTAAGAGATGCAAGCATCTTAACCAGTAGACTAGGCACCCACTCCTTACTTTTACATTGCAAAATATTTGTTACAGCAGTACGCTACCTCTGGTACTAAAATATCTGCACTAGTTACAGTTCCCTAGAGAAGACCAACAGGAGCTGTATGAGTGTATTTTTAGTATAAGGAACTGACTCACATGATTACAGAGGATCTGAAGCTGGAAACCTGGAGATCCAAGAGAGTTTGTGGGCATAGTTCCAGTCTCCGTTTGAAGTCCTGAGTTTTGTAGAGCTGAAGTTTCCAAGCAAAGTCCAAAAGCCTCAGAACCAGGAGCATCGTGATTTAAGGTCCTGGCTGAGCAAAAGAGACTAACCAAGTCTCAAGCAGAGAGAGATAGAGAATGATTTCTGCCTTCATCTGCCTTTGATTCTATTCAGACCCTCGACAGATTGGATGATGCCCATCCACACTGATGCGGGCTGATCTGTATTCACTCCACTGCTTCAAATGTCACTCCCATCTAAAAACACTCTTACACACCTACCTAGAAATAATGCTTAACCAAAATTAACCATCATAGTCCAAATTTGAGATTGTTTTTGAACCAGGCTCTGGACAGGACACAGGAGAGTGAGTCCCTGGAACTCATGATAGCTGAAGTCAAAAAGATAAAACATGAAGGAGTGATAGATGCCGCTAGAGCAGGTGAAACAGGATGGAAATTGCTCTGTGCAGAATCCAGACCCCAATCTGCTGACTTGCTAACATGCCAGGAAGTTTGCATGACAGTAGATCTGTGAGTGCCTTCTGAAAACTACAGCCATGCCCTCATTTAGTTCCAGTGGGCTGATGCAGCTCTAGGAGAGTAAACTCCAAGGCTTCCCAAGCCTGTCTTTAAATTGCTCACTGTAATTTAAATCACTCATTGTGTCAAGTACGTGTGTTCATGACATTCCTGGCTTCTTGGTCCTACAGGGGTGCTTCAAAATGTCCATGAAAATGAAATTCATATCTCAGGTTATTTTATACAAAACGAATTTTGAATTCATATACGCAAAAGGCCTTCAAGTAATTCACAGAAAATGTGTAATGAAAAAACTATACACTGAGGCCAGTATTGCTGTGCAATAGGTTACTTTGCTGCTTCCAATGTGGGTTTCTCATATCAGAGAGCTGGTTTAAGTTCGAGCTACTTTGTGATCTAGCTTCCTGCTAATATGCCTAGTAAGAAAGCAGAAAAAGAAGGCCAGGTAGGTCCTTGCCACCTGTTTGAGAAACCAGGGTGGAGTTCCTCACTCATGGTTTCAGATCTGACTGTTGCAACCATTTGGAGACTGAACCAGTGACTGGAAGATCTCAACCTTTCTCTTTCTCTTTCTCTTTCTCTTTCTCTTTCTCTTTTTCTCTCTCTCTCTCTCTCTCTCTCTCTTTCTTTCACTCTCTCTCTTTCTCACCTTCTCTCTTTCTTTCTCTTTCTGTTTCTCTGCCTTTAAAACAAATTTTGAAAAATATTGAAACAACAACTGTAAGTAGACTTAAACTTCTTGTGCCCAAATTAACTCAACCTTTAATTACAATTTCTCCATGAACTTTGTGAGGGAGTATCGTCTTTCCATCTCACTCTGTGTATGAATATGATGTGTTCATCTCACTGACACATTTTTGTTCATTTGTAAAATATGCATCAGGATAGCTATCTCGGGATTATCCTGAGGATCGGGTAAAATGATGACTCACTGTTCTAGATCACACAGGGCCCATGCAAGGAGATTTCTGACAAAGGCGAATCTCCCTCACATTCCTCCGCATCCTGCGTTGTCAGATCTCATCACTGTCAAAAACATGAACTTCCTTGCAGAGATAGGATAAGCCTCAGTCAGCAAGAAGAAACAGCATTTCACAACAAGGGTTTATTCATTCAGTGAGTCTTTGTTGGGTACTTATTATGGATGAGAGAATAGATTTGAATATAACTGAATGCCTCATCCAACTCAGGTCCAAATTTGGCTCAATCCCCAAATGCATTTTCAAGTCAATTCAGCTTTCCCATATGAAGGATTACTTTATGGCAGACATAGCGTTAGGGACTAGGATTCAAGAAATAAGATACATTGTCCTTGCCTGAAGCAGTTGAAAAATCAGGCCCTGCAAAAACTGAATGTTCCAACAAAGGTGCCTAACGAGTATAAAGGGAGCCCAGAAACAACCTCCTTGACAAAGAGGCAGGCAAGGCTGCATTGATCTTGGACATACGACTGGGACTAATTTACGTTGAATTCACATGTGTGTAGCATGTGGGGTTTTGCAAAAACGATTTGATTAACAAGAGATACCATTCAACCGTACTCTTAGGCCCCATGGAAAGAGGAGCTCCTGGATGTAAGCAAGAAGGAGAGCGACTGTTTAGTAACAGACCAGGAGGCCAGGCAACCGAGGTGAAGGAGGCGAGGCAACCGAGGTGATTTGCGTAAGGTCACAAAGAAGATAAGCTTACATTTTGATCCCTCCATTCACTTTCCTTGGTGGTCATTTGATTCAATGTTTCATGTTTAATAATTCTGCTCAAGAGAGGTTTCCGATGAGCCCCCAAACAAATGCTCTCCTTTCCCAATCCATCCCTTGACCCTGCCATGCTCCACTCCAAGTCAAAGCTTGTCTTACCATCTGACATTTTGTGGGCGTTTTGAGTTTAGTCTCTCTGCCTCCACAGGATTGTGAGCTGCCTGAGGGCAGGGACTTCATTTGTCTTGTTCCATGGGAGCACTTAGAACAGTACTCGGTATGCAGTAGACCCTTGGCAGATATTTATTGGATGAATGGGCTTTTTCCTCCACTTTTATACAGTTGTTCAATGATTTTTTCAATTAGAATAAAATTTGAAAAATACCCAAGGTTTTGCATTGATCAGCCCAGCAACCGGCATATAGCTGACATCTGATTAACATCTGCCGAGGAACTGAAATTCAATATTATTTTCACACGCCACATTAACTGTCTTGAATTTAAATTCTCTCAGTATTTATTTGAGCACCTAAAGTATTGGTGCATTCATTTATTTATTTACTTACCAGAACATCGACAGTATATAAATACAAAAATCAGGGAATACCATCCCCTGACCTCAAGAATCTCTCAGTCTCCTGAAGAAGAAAAATGGACTAGTAGCTGGGGACTATGCCAGAGGGCTCCTTTTCTCTAACAGTGAGTCTGGTCCTCACTTCTTTTTAGACCCCTGCCATTCCGTTCAAGTGTAACTTCAAGCAGCTTGCGTGGTCCTTCTGAATTAAGGTTTCCTCATCTGCAAAGCGGGGAGAGTTACAATACTCATTTTGTTGGGCTGTGGAGAATGAGACATTCATGTTTCCTTAGGATATTGCTCAGCACATAGAAGTTACTAGCCCTGTTTTACAAAGATGAATGACTGAAGTTCAGAAAAAGCCCACTTGCTGTGTAAAGTAAGAGTGTAATTGGAATTTGAGCCCAGCTCTCCTAACATAATGACTCAGCATATACCATTCAGATGTCATTTCCTACACCACTACCTTCTTCTGAACTTTGAAACATGGTGTCAGGCCCTGAGCTGAGTCTCTAGGCCTCCTGGTGCCTGTTCTGCCCCTTCTTCCTCCTCAACTCTCCTTTTCTTGGCACCATGCTTACACCACCCCCCAACTACAAACACACATGTTAATAGTTTTAGGGGGAAAATTCTTTTGATAATTAAGCTAGTAGAATTTAGAAATCAATAGAACAGTACATTTTCCCAGCAGAGCCAAAAAATTAATTAGGAGCAATTTGCTGTCAGAAACAATTTTCATAATTTTATATTTTTAAAACAGCAGAAAATCATTTTTGTGGGTGTTTATATTTTTTCTTCTGTTTTTCATTCTAAAGTGATTTAACTCCTGGAAAGACACATCTTTCCAAATACTGTATTTTCTGTTTCTTAGACCCTTCCCTGAGGGATGTTCCAGCCTCTCTCTGACTGGTTTTGTTCAAGGGTGAGGAGGAATTATATGAAACAGAGCCCTTTTGATCTCCTCCCTCACCCCACAGGGCAGGACTTGTACTTTTCCAATGGAGTAATTATGAAATGTGCACATTCCTGTCCTAAGTGTGTGTGTGTGTTTTGGATGTGATGTTCTTGAAGAGACAATCTGACTGGAGAGAAACAGAAGTCATGGTATGCTGAATGAAAGTCTTAATGGACCACTAAGCAGATGCACTCAAAGAGTTATCAAAGAGATATGGTGAGTAACACGTTTCCTAGGATCACTGCTCAGTGTTACCTTACCAATCTCCTTGAGCAAATACTTTCTCTAATTCAGTTTCTTCATAAAGTAATTTTGGTAATTCACCAAGCTCATAAGTCAGTGTTAAGACCATAAAGCCTGGTCTATGGCAAGCGTTCATGACTGATTCCAATGCAGGAGATGATGATGGTGGTGGTGGTCCCTGAGCCTATCTTGGACATTGGGTCCTTTGTTTCCAGACTCTTAATTGTTAAGACTAAAAAGCTATTCGATCCCAACAACTGTCATTTTGGAATTCATCACAACAAAATATAACAGTTGCAAGATTTCTCTCTCTTTTCCTTCCATCTCACTGTTTCTGTCATACACACACACACAAGTGCTAGTAACTGGTGAAAATACTAAGATTTGAAAATTACTTTTTATTTGATGTAGAGTAGATTTAGGGCTGTTCCTATGATAATATCGCTCTTATTTCGTGACAACTCAAATATGACAGGAAAAGAGCACACTGGAGTTTTAACCACAACTAAGGAGTGGATTGTGACTAGCAACCTAGAAATGCCTATGATACAACCATTATAATTCCACAGTAAATTGCTTGGCTAATTATAAGTTATTAACACTTACCATTTTCATAGTTTTCTTTGCTTCATCCAAACATGGATGTATCTGCTAATGTGTAACCAAGAAAAAAAGAAAAACCATTTCAAATATTTAAAACTAAGAGAATTCAGTGCAGAGAATTGGCATCAGTTTAGAAGCCAGAGAAATGTTGAAAAAAAAATTCCAAAAATTAGGGACATTACAACCCTAAGCTAAAGAACCAAGGGGAAGCCAGATGGTACTAGAGCCCAGGAGCTCAAGTTACCTGACAAATTTGGAAACACAACAAGCTGACCAGCAGAAGCTGGGGCCATGGAAGACACTTGATCACTGCTAGACACCTCCATAACTGTCAGGGAAATACTCAGCCTTCTTGCTTCCACTGTCTGATGTTTTGGTTAGAGATCACTAAACTGGCTTTGAACTCCATCCTCAGCACTTAATAGCAGTGCAGTCTCTTTGCTGCTTCCTCACTTCTTCAAGTGTTTGACCTCATTTGTAAATAAACATACCCATGACGTGAAATCTGTGTCATCCTCTAGCCTGAGGACTTCCAAGCTGGCATGACTTTGCTCATGTAAGAACATCTCCTGTCTGTAATCACATAGAAAAGGGCTTCCCGGGCCCGGCGCGATGGCGCAGTGGTTAAGGTCCTCACCTTGCACGCCCAGGATCCCATATGGGCGCCGGTTCTATCCCTGCAGCCCCGCTTCCCTTCCAGTTCCCTGCCTGTGGGCCGGGAGAGCAGTCAAGGACGGCCCAAGGCTTTGGGAACCTGCACCCGTGGGAGACCCGGAAGAGTCTCCTGGCTTTGGATCGGCATAGCATCGGCCGTTGCACTCACTTGGGGAGTGAATCATTGGACAGAAGATCTTCCTCTCTGTCTCTCCTCTCTGTTTATCCGCCTTTCCAATGAAAAAAAAATAATAAAAATTAAAAAAAAAAAAGAAAGAAAAGGGCTTCCCAAACAAGGATAGCAGTTGCTTAAGAAGTGAACTTGCCTTGATTGGAAGCTGATAATGTCATGGTGGGTTATCAAGAGCCAAGGCATCGAGCCAGCTAATCTGAGAGCCAGGAAAATGAGAGCAGAGTGCATACTGGCAGATCCAAAAGCAGAGCTTGTTTTCCCCCTGGTGACCTTCTACACACTATAGCATGGGCAAAAGAAGTGACCAAGCACAAGAACCCATGGCTTTGGAATGTGGGGAGACCCAGGACAGTAAATCAATATCTACAAAGTGCTCAGCATGCCATTTGAATAGCAATGCCCTCCTTGTGCCTCTTTTGTTTGCTTATAGACAAATACATGTTTATTAAGCATACCAATTATGTGTAGGTCTGTGCTAGTCTCTGTGGCTAGAAGGGGCACAAATGGAGTCAAATATCCAGAAAGATATCAACTGAAACTCAAATACAGCTGACTCTATTAAATCAAAATACAGTACAATAATATCCTTTAGAAGCAATAAAACAGGTGAGATTAATCTGCCTTACAAAATCAAGTCAAATGTTAAAAGAATTTTAAAGAAATCTAATCATTGGATCAGGACCCTGAAAGACGAGCAAGACCATTATGGCTAGAGTAGGAGAAAAGAGGGAGAAAAGAATGTTCAGGCAGTGGGGATAGCATGGTATTTGGAGCATAGATCTTTGTTGGGGGTTGGTAAATGGTCCCAAGTGGCCAAACTCTGAAGGAAGTTGGTGAAAGAGTCTGAAATGATGCAGTGGAGGTTCAAGGCGGGAAGAACGTTGAAGCTGAATGCTTTAGGGCCCCCTGTGAATCACAAAGCCTTGAGATTTGTGAAGTCTTCTGTGGCTCACAAGGTTGGACTCAAGCAGACAATTTGCTGGCAACAAGTCATGGAAACACTTAATTCAGAAAAACATGACCAAGCTTACATAGTAAATTTTTCTTGTTCTGCCCAGATCTTTATGCAGTACACTTTCCAGAAAGATCTATAACCTCCAATTTCCAATCTGTTCTGGCTTGATGCCTTGTTTTACAGGTCATGGGACAATTTCTGGATATCTCTTGATCAGTTCATTTGATCCCTGAACTCTGGGGTCTCCCTGAATAAAGCTTAGGTCTCCTGCCACGAATCTACTAATTGGTAGGGTTTGTGAACATGATTGGGATGGCAGACTGGTATTGGGACACAGATGTATGCTTTGTTAATGTGTGCCAATGCCTCAGCCCAAAATATCAGTTTCTGTGTTTTATGGTGCCGTTACATCCCTTCATGCCATACAATTCAGCAAATTCTCTCCTATCCTTTCTCATGTTTAATTCTCCTATCAGCTCCGAGAGAATAAATGCAATTGCCATCAACTCCATTTTACAGAATGAGAGACTGAGGCATATGATAGCAGCCGTGGTGGTCTTGATCCCCCGCTCTTCTGAAGCAAGCTGAAGGCTTGATTATACATAAGAGTCATGTAAGTAACTTCAGGAAGAAGACCCTTATGGCCTGGGGCTTTACAGAAAGAGCAGTTCAAGGAATTAAGGGCTTGCATGCAACCAAGGTTCCTGTTATAAGTACTGTTGTGTTGAGTTTTACACTGTGAAGTTGTAGAAGGAAGAAAGGCTCTGAGATTCAAAATGGAGGTCCTGGACAAACAGAGAAAGTCTAATAGCAGAAGAACGCCCCTTCCTTTCTCCCCTTGAAGTCTTCCAGCACAGGGAATTCTCTGCTAAAATGCTTTTGGTAAAAATGCCTTTGGTACCATCTGAGGGACTTGCACAAACTTTTCCCAAAAGACTTACCCATCTTTATCTCTTGGATCATCAGTGCTGCATTTTGGCATGTCTGTGCTTCTGTTCATGCTACGCCCTCTTTTGAAAATGTCCTTTCCCCTTGATTCCTGTTGTTCATTTACTTACGCACTTACTCATTTAGTCAGGCCATGAGTGAAATTGCCTACTATGACATGGGAATTATAATACACCATTATAATAATTTGCCTTCATGAGAAAAAGAAAAGCATTAAACAATCCCCCAAGTACATAAAGACAAACTACATTTATTTAAATGAAAGTCTACAGTACACTAAGAAATTATGCTCCAAGATTCTAGATAGACTGTGGTATCAGCGAGGCCTTGTCTAAAACAGGAATTTAAACTGACCCTTGATGGAAAACTCTGGTATCCTTCAGATCAGTTCAGGGACTGGATCTTCTGTAAAGCGGAGTCAAGAGGCTGGAGTCCTGGAAGTTGCAACCACAGTGAGAAGGCGGTTTGCGCTAAAATGGGAATCCTTCCTTCCCTCCTGGCCTCCGCAGAAATTCCCAAAATAGGAAGCACACGGAATTATGTTTGTGTTTGAAGCTGAGATTATTCTCATTTCTCTCCTGCCTCCATGTTCCCACTGCCAACATGCTTCTCACTCTGTCTCAGCATTCGTGTTGAGAGTTATAAGGGGCTAACATGAGCGGCTTCCATGTGCCAAACATGTGTTTTGTATTTAGTGTATTCTCTTCACTTTTAATCCTTACAGCAACATGCTGAAGTTGGCATTGCCGTTCTAAGTTTACAGATGAAGAAATTGAGACCTCTGAGTTTAAGACCCCTACCAGGTGGCAAGTGGCAAAACTGAGATTCTGGCTCAGCCAATCGCATCCACTCATGTTACCACTGCTCTCTGAAACACATACTGCAGTTTTCCTCCAAGCAACCCTTGAATCTTGAAGTGAGCAGCCCTATCCACCTGCATGTCCTCCCTTCTGGTCCAGCTCCGCAGCTATTAACTTTTGGCTCAAGACTGGAAGATCTAGAGCCTTTTTCTTCCTCATTGTTCTCCCAATAGTTTCAGTTCTTCAGGAAGCAAATCTAGGTATGTTTCTTCTCCGGGAAGACTCCCCTACCCCCTGCTCACTGATTGCATTGTAGGGGCCAACACCTCCTCATAGTGTAACTGGTGCCATTTTTCCCCTCCAGTCTTATATTTGCACATTTACCCAAACTCCACTGGCTTCACCACCATTTAAACTCAACATTCTACACTACGACTTTTTGATGTCCTTCATTCTTTCTCATCTGCAGTTTCTGTAACATCTGTTTCTGTGACCACAACCATCTTCAGTTAACTAAATACTGTTTAAGAGAGGTTAGGTCTTCTTAAGGGATGTATACTCCAATAATGTGGGCTATGGTGAAGGTTGCTCCTCCAGGCTCAAACAGTTGCTATGTTTTCTGGATCCCAGCTCTTGAATGCTCGATGTCTGCTACCCCCACTGAGCTCTTGGAAGGCAGAAAATGAGTATGGCTTTCCTTCCACTGTTTCCCAAAGGCCTGGCATACATTAGGGGTTCAGTGAAAACAGGAGGACAAGAATAAAGTAGGGAGGGGGAAGGGAAGGAGAAGACCTCAAATTAACATAGGACCCCTGGAGGGGACACAGTCTTGATGACACATCTTGGAAGATGGTTATTGAACTCTGATATTACACACACAAATGACAGCCTTTCTGTCACATGATCATTCTCTCATAATCAAATGATCTTCAGAGCATGAATGGAACATGTGTAATATGCAAAATTATGCAAGGATTTCAAAAATTATTACACCAAAATGAACATCTCAAATTCTAATTCTCCCTGAACTTTTCTTGACGCACCTTCCTGTTCCTATGTAACAATACTGATATGCAGCTATTTCCATTCTGCAGATGGCAAAACCAAGGCATAGCAATGAGATTTTGGTCCAGCAATTAAATGATTCACAGATGTGAATTGCAAATTATCAATTAGTCTTTCAACTATTCATTCATGAATGATGCATACTAGGTGCCTATTCAGTTCCATATTTTGTGTTGGAGACTAAGAAACAAAGTAATCAGATTTGATTCTTAAGCTATAGGAAGTCCAAAGAGACAGCATAAGTGAAGAAATGCAATTAACAAGTTAGAATCAGGTAGAAATGTGAGTAGGGTTTTGACTTATTGTCAAAAAGGGAGTGGAAACCTCTGTCTAGAACAGGAGGCATCAGAGCTTAATTTTGAAGACAAAGCAGGAGCTTGTGAGGCAAATAAAAAAGGGGGTGGGGGAGAAATGTTCTAAGCAAGAGACACTGGGAAAAGCACAGAATTGGAAAAGATAATGGGGATAGCTCTGCGTCTTTGAATCCCCAGAGTTTGTAGTGTGTTCCTCCTGACTCTTGCTCCATTGCTGGAGTCTAGCCTACCTTAAGTGTGCATTGGTCTCCAGACAAGGCTACTTTACTGAGCATGGGACATTGGATAATTATTCTATACCATTTTGTCACTCTATTGAGAACCACTAGATACAGCAGAGGGAAGTAGAGGTGATGGGAAAGCAAAATTGCTGCTTACAGTCTTCTGACTGTTCATATTGGAAAACATGCTATTAGAAGAGTAATTTTTTATTATTACTGGCATTCGGAGAATGAACCAGTGCACAAGAATCTCTCTCTCTTTCTCTCTCTCTCTCTCTCTCTCTCTCTCTCACACACACACACACACACACACACGCACACACATTCATGTACCCCCAAAGCTTTTTTCCTGTGTTCTACTCCCAGAATGTGTCTTCTGCTCTCTGACAGGTCATCCTTCAGAAATCGTTTTGAATGTCATCAGCTCCAGGCAGCCCTGAGCCCTGATTGCCCATTAAGGCTGGTTTAGTAGCCTGCTTGATGCTCCCCTAGCACTCTTCCACACTGCATGGAAACTGTCTTTCCTCAACATCCCCCAAAACCTTGAAGCCAAAGACAGGCATTGAACAGTGGGACCTGTCACATTATGGATTCTTACTATTTGTCCCCTAATCGAATGAAAATATATCTCCATAATGCAAGCTTGCCTCCTCACTCTAGGATATGGAACACAGTGACTTTGTGAAAGTTTCAGTATAAGCAATCATTCCTCTGCTTTTAATTGTGATGTCAAAACATATTCACATGTATGCGTCCCAGAAGAACATACAGTGAAAATGTGCAAAGACAACCACTACAGACACAGAGAGGATCTCTTTCTAGGTGTTCTTTCTGTGCATATTTTAAAAGTTTTTGCACATTCACTTTTTTATTCTTTATTCTTTTTTCTCTTAACAGTATAGCATAATAATATTCCATACAAATAGATCATTTTTTCACGATCATTTTTTTCTCTTGGCTAGGTAATAGTCTATCAAGTAAGTAGTAGCTTATTTACCCTTTTCAGCTGAATATGTGAATACTTTTTCGTCATTGTAAACATTTCTGTAACAGGCATCTTCATTCAGAAAGCAATTTTTTTCTGTTGAAGATGTGTTTCTTGAGATCAGTGTCTGGTTTTTTCTATCAAATTTGTGAAAAACGTGGCCCTCATCTAGCATCTGCTCATGTTTTCTCTCCAAATATTACAGAACCAAAAAAGCAAAAACTGATATCAGTGTTCTGAGAATCGCTTAGCCCAGGATTCTATGCATGGTTCTTAATTAAGACAGGGTGCCCCTTTTCATCTGTGGCCATAAATATTTGCCTTTGGTGAAGCAGATGCCAAGGAGATAATATTGATTGCAAATTATAGCCTTTGTAATTAACCAATTTACACAGCTGGAAGAGAGGGAGCTGGTGAAATCACTTGCTTTAGAAGGAAAATAGTGTGTGTTCTTTCCAAATCTGACTCTCAGATATGAACTTGGCTTCATCCTGGGAATGTTGCTGATGTGGTTGCAGACACTGTGGTGCTTTAGAAGTCACCAAGGCTCTGCACAGACAGGAATGTTCTTGAATTTTTGTGTGCTGCCCATGCATCCAAAATGAACCTGTATCTCCCAGGAACTTTTGTGCGCACACGGAAGCACACAAGGGATATGGGGTGAGGTTGCACCTATGCGCTGTGCTCTGCTGCTCCTTATGTATCAAGAAGTGTAGGAGGGAGGCTCATGGTGCACCACCATGGGCTTCCTGTCCTCTAGCTACTAGGGGATCTGGCTCCATACAGGTGGGGGCAGCAGAGAGCCAGCCTGTGTGGTCAACTAGACCACAGCTGATGAGAGCTGTTGCTTCAGCTCATCGGTTCAATGTGGGAAGAGGAATAACCTTACACACACACACACACGTGGAATAGGGGCCCAAGTATCCACATCACTAATAAGCCCTTTCATTTTGACATCATGTCTTAGTTCATAAATAAAACAATACAAAAATCATCAAGTTCTCTACATAATCATACCCATTTGATAAATGAAGAAATTTAAGTCCAGGCTAGTTATTGGATCTATCTGAGTGATAAACCAGGTCTTCTCATCCCATGGACTGACTGGAGAATGCTAAGTAATTTATAATGACTACTTCACTTAATTTTGGAGACTGCTCAAGTCAACTGAACATCCTTCTGAAAGTGAACAGGAAAAATCTAAACAGAACACTACCTTGCCAATTAGGGACCCCTGGGGGCTGAAAATAGCAACGTCCAAAATGTCATACCTGATGGAATGGGGACTGTCTCTGGCTCCCATAAAAAAATTAGACAAACATCTTTCCAATTGCACTCGCTCTCCCAACCCTCACTGCCAGAGGGTCTCCTGTCTGTGCATGAACTTCTCTCAAGTATTTCCCATCTGTAGAGCAGATCAATTTCCCTCTCACTTCTGATTTTCACATGTTGGTTACTCAGTCTAAATCACTTTTTTTTCACTCTAGTCTAATTCCTTTTCATCCTGATTGCCCATGAGGCATTCTCTGAATCCCTCCTTCCTTCTGTGTTTTCATAGCTGTTTGAACAAATCTCTTTCCTAGCATGCCTCGCACTATGCAATGTGTCTTCTTAATTCATTATGCTTTAATTGCTTTACAAATAGAATCATCTTATTAATCTTTCTATTGAACACACAGTTGATGCTCAAATATTTGTTGAGTGAATATCTGCATGCATTAAAAAAAGCATCTTTCAAGATTCTTGAAAGAGTCCAGAGGTTTCATGCTTACTGCAAGTAGGATGCAGCTGTCATAACCCACCAGGGAAATGGGTACAGATATCTGCATCTTGAGGTTTCAGGCTAACAGGGACAGAGGCAGAGTTCATTTCCCTCCTCTCTTCAGAAATATGATTTTCTTGCCTGTGTGGCCATCTGATCAAAAGGTACTTCAAACTTCCATTATGCCTCATACAATAGTCAACTGTCTCATTCCTACAAATGCTAAATATAGAGGCCACATACCTGCATGGTTCTGCTTGATATCGACGTGGCAGAGTGAAATGTAGCTGTCCAACCACAAAGGGACAGTGTCAGATCTGACCAAAGCCAGTCCCCACGACAATGCAACCATTTGCAAAGTTGCCTCTATTGCTCAACATTCCCCTAATCCAATGGCTATTAACCTGACATGTCTGTCTAACTATAACTCTAGATAGCAAACTGTATAAGTCAACAGAATTGGCCGTATTTCTCTTTATCTCTTTCCCCAACTCTGATTCTACACACACACACACACACACACACACACACACACACACCAGCTGCTCAATAAAGGGCCAAAATCTGCTCATTCTTTATTTAGTTTGAGCAGCTAATGCCGGAACAAAGGTAATGAAATACATTAATTACATTAAAGATGCTTCACAGCACCAGGATTTGCTTTCAAAACGAAAGCCTATCTGACTCCGAGCAGAGATGACAGCAATAGGCAGATGATTAACAGTTAATAACATTACCATTAGGACGAGAACTGCCTTGAACTCTTCACCCGCTGCCTCTCTGACTGCAGATCCACACAAAGAACAAGATGATCTTTTTCTTTCTTGATCTGGCTAAGAGCTCAGAATAAATCCTTCTGAACTAAGTGTTACTAACTGATCTCATGGGCTGTCCCCCTAGGGTGTGCCGTGCATTCTACAGGTACTGAATGTACAAGGAGGAAATACCAATTTACTGCTCTGAAAGGTCTTATTTTGTAGGAATTATTTTGCATCTTTTTTAGACGTGAGGAAGCTGAGAGTGAGGTGGCCTCTTAACTGACAGTCACTCAGCTAGTAGGCTAAGCACCAATTTACAATTCATTCCATCTGACTCCTGTCGATGCTTTTGCCAGTGCTCCATAATGCTCCACAGAAGGCTGTCATTACCATTACCCGGGATATTTGCCCTCCCTGCTTGACCCCATGGGATTCAACTCACAATGCTGCCCAACACTAGAGGAAAGGGACAGTGTGATTAAAGGTCACATATTCTAACTTGAAAAATCACCAATGCTATTAAAATAGCTAGCACCTGTTGTCCCAAGGTAGCAATCGAGTGGAGCCCAGTGATGGGGAAATGAAACAGGAAGTTCTGAAGTGTCCGTGGTAACCAGAAAGGTCTAGACTCAAAAATACGCAAATCTCATCTTACCTATTCTTTCCTGGAAGCCCGTTGACATAAAGATATTCACAATAGAAAAAAGTCAGTTATCGTTATTACCTGGGATTTAGGTTCAAATTCCCAGTGCAAGATGGCACTGAGTTGCACTAAGTTAAAATGACCATCCTGTATCCCAAGCCAGTGAGGCCCAAATGCTCAAAAAACACAATTTTTCTAAGTCCCTCTGTTTTTCCCAATGCCCTAACCTCTCCTTGAATTCAACAAATGCTGCCCCTAAAATTTTCAGGTCAGAGCTAGAAGAAAAGGAGCAACAAAGTACAGAATTTAGGTAACCACAGCACTTACACCTGCTCCACCATTTTTACCAAACCCCCAAAGGAGAAAATACAAACCTGACCCATGAATATAGAAAGCAAAATCTTAGGAGTGTCAAGTCCAAACCCTAGGACAGAGCACTCCAGCAGATAATCCGTGGATGCAGCAAAATGAGATCACATAAAAGATCTTCAAAAACTCATGAGAAAATACATTATGAGAAATCTTCATGAATCTCAAAATCACTTGCTCTAAAATAAACTTTTTACATCCAGTTTTCTCTAAAAATGTTTCAGCCTTCATGGTCAAGAGTGGGCTGGCTCTGGTTGGGGACAAGCTCTTCCCTGGCACCTAGTGCTGCTTCTCTCTTCCTTTACATCTCAAAAACTCTAGACTTCCCAGATGCCATTTGCTTCCTAATCTCCACCTCTAAGAAGTTCCCATTGCTGAACTCTGCTTATGAAGTGAAATGTTTGGTTTTTCTGCCAGTTGGTTTCTGGCAGAAACTATGTCTTTCTAAAATCATCTGACACTATCTCTTTAATTTCTGTTCTCCTTTAGGAGGCATTATTGCTTTTCTTAAGAAACATTTCCTTATCTACTCCCCCAGCCTTCTACACCCACACCACCTCTCTCCAGTCTGGGATCAGTGTGGACACAGCTGCCTTAATATCCATTTCTCACAGTACGCATGACTCAGTGGTTTATTTGATTTTTGTTTTGTTGTTGTTGTTGTTTTTAGTTTACAGCAGAATTTTTTCCCCAAGCACTGACGTCTTTAAAGACCAAGGATGTATACTTCCTGTTTCATCTCTGTTTGCCAAGATTTTATGCCAGGATTTGACATGGAGAGAATTCTGGGGAGTTCTTGGTGAATGAATAAATTAAGAAACTACTGAATTTGGCCAGTCCAGTGTATTGTAGACAGGAAGAAAAAAGCAAATGTCTGATCCAGTGTTCATATTGTGAATGAAGATGAGTCTTGTAATCTACTTCCTCCTTCTGTTCTTCATGACCCATAGACACCAACATTGCTGCTCATTAGAAAAAGAAATCATATTCATTTTCTCCATCACAACACAGCATGCAATTCTACTCTAAGGTTTCAGATAGCCTCCTGACTCTAGATTTTTGTCTTTCTCTTGACAACTGTCAGTCTTGAGAAATGTCCCACTGATCTGACTCATCCTCTGAGAACCCCTGCCCTTTTTGATGGCCCGGAAGCCAATTCCCCAGTGACAAAGTCCTAACCATGCAAAATAACCAACACTTATTATCTATCTCAGCTTCAAGTGGTGGCCTCCCATACCTTACTATGGTTGTAGGGGCCTGGCTTCTGGACAAACCTTCCTGAATTTATCTTGCTTCCTGAACTTCCAAGGTATCTCCCATGGTTACCCAACATCTGTGTAAAACCTTATTGAAGGGCTCCATAGCTTGCATGTGAAAGCCTCTTGATTGTTGCCTGCAAGGCTGTGATCAGAGATAGCCATGCCGTGAACACTGTTGTGTTAAAACCTCAAATGGAAAGCTGTAAAATCAGTTCTTCCTCATTTTTATAATGTCCCACCTGAAAAAAATGACAAAATGAATCCAGAACATTTATATTTGATGCAGTTGAAAATAGGAAACCACTTTACAGGCATACTTCTAAAAGCTCATGAAAGTTTTGATTAAAACATAATTATGGGGGCAGGGATAGGAAGAGGGATATTGCTGTGGCCTACCAGGTTAAGACACCACCCATGATGTAGGCGTCCTATATGGGTGCCAATTTGAAATTTCGTTATTCCACTTCCTATCCAACTCCCTGCTAATTACCCAAGTACTTGGCCATTGCACTCTCATGGGAGACTCAGCAGAAGCTACTGGCTTTTGCATACAGTCAGGCCCAGCCCCAACACTTATGACCATTTGGAGAGTGAACCAGAGAATGGAAGACTTCTCTCTGTCTTTCCCTCCTTCTCTCTTCCTCCATAGCTCTGCCTTTCAAAAAATATTCAATAAAAAGTTTGTTTTGGTACAAAAAAAATTGGAAATGTGTTCATTATTTTCTCACAATATAAGTTTTCTATAAATTTTAAAAATTTGAAAGGCAAAGCTACATATAGAGACAGACAGAAAGAGCTCTTCCATCTTCCAATTTCAGTCTTCAAATCCCACATCACCTGCTCCTGGACCAGGCTGAAGTCAGCAGCCAGAGACTTGAACTCAGATGTAGCAAAGCAGAATACAAGCTTACCAAGCACTGCCTTAACCACTAGGTTAACTCTTGCCTGCTCTGTGGATTTTTCTGAAGACCTTTTCTAGATGGCTAAAAATGCCTGGGCATGTGAAGAAGACACGTGAGTGGCAGAGTTGAGGTTTGGGCTTTATCACTAGACGGCTGTGTTGACATTCACTAATCCTCCTCCCCAGTGCAGCCTAAAAGAAATCATGTGCCAATGTTGAGTTAGTCTTAGAAGTGCCTCTCAGCTCTCAGACTCCATGGTTTGACCATAAGCACTCAGTTCTTTCTCCATCAAGTGTCTACCCTCATTGTATTGGGAATCAGAGGAGAGGATGATCACCTTTTGTATCCCAATCAGCCAGAGAGAAGAATGCTCCTGCCACATGTGCTTTTGTTTATTCTTGATGCTTGCCAAAGTGCTGGAGTTAGGGGAAGGAGGAGGGAGGGAAGGCCTTCAGGCAAGATCAGTTACAAATATCGTTGTCCGCTTCCACAGGCAGTCACTGGACCCAAACACAGAACACAATCACCATGTGGGAAAGCCTGGGCCTTTTACCAACTTGGCATCCTCCTAAGGTCAAGTTTGAGACTTGGACATTTGAAAAGAGAGAAATAAAATACTTTAAAATATCAGTTCTAAAATGGTTGCTTAAGGTCAATGGCCATGAGAATGCTACATCTCTTACCCCTCTCACTAGCCAGTCTTGGAATGGTTAAACTCCAAAATGACAGTAAAATTCACTTATTTTGCCAAAGCTGAAGTTTTAGATAAACTGAAAGTAGCTTCTGTTTACTGAGAATATGCCCAGGGCCGTTCTATACACCTTGTGTAAATTCTTCTCTTTTTAACACATTAAGAAATTGAGGCTGGGTGAGGTAAATGTGACTTGACAAGGATCATACAATTAAGAAATGGTAAAACTCGAATTGAAACCCAAGGCTGCCTCACACAAAAGGCCTGTGCTCGTCCCTGACTCCCCTAAAGGGCCCCCTGAAGAACAGACTCCACTCTTCACCCTCTCAAGTGGACAAACCTTCCAGAAAAGAAATCATCTCACAAACAGCCAGGGAAGGGCTCTCTGCTGAAGCGGCCTGCTTTGTTCTTTCAGCCTGTTCAACGCCTACAGTGGAGCTCAGAGCATAGCCCTCTGCCGTGTGCTTTCAGGAATGTAAATATCTCAAGCCCAAGGGCTGTGTGTGCCCAGCAGCTAGTGGGGCAACATTCACAGAGATATGTCTGTTAACTGCTTAAATGAGTGAGTCAGTGAATCCATCCTTTAACAAAAGTTTGAAGAGTCTTCAGATGACATCTTTAAGGGAACAGTCTGTATTTTTTTAGTTACTTACATTTCTCACATGTCACATAACAACAGCCATAGGTTGACTCTTCTACTGTTGTCCAGTGGCTAAAGAGTATGGCAAGAATATAGATAGAGAAATAGGAAGGAAGTGATGTTGAAAAACATCTGAGAAGATAAAACAAAAGGACTTAGTCATAAACAGAATATCTTAAGTGGAGGAGAGATACAAAGTGTCAAAATAGCCCTGGAGTGACTTGAAGTATAACTAAGGAGTGTATGACTGATGTTTGCCCATGCCATTGTAGCCCCTGGGCACAGATGGAGTCCCATTGACAATAATCACTTGAGTTCTCAACCCAATAACCCAACCAGGAGTGCTGCCTGTTTGTGATGAGAATTATCAGAATAGGAAAAATTTCAGCAATCATATTCATTTCTACCTAGATAGAAGACAACCGTTCATCCCTCCTGCTCTGTATTCACATGGCTGGGATCCTTTTGGAAATAGCTGCTGCCTGCAGTCCGTCTCTCCCTGGGGCTCAAGCATGGGCCCATAATGCTGATCTAGAAAATTAATCTCAGTATCAAACACATCATGTTCACCCTCCTCCTCCCCTAAAATAAGGCTACAGCATGTCCTCAGTCATTTCAATCCCAGTGGATCTTCATGTGAAGAAACAGGCTAGACTAAAGCTGGAACCCTGCTTCTCAAAGATGAATGCAGGGATCTCACTCTTTCTAGAACCATGTCTTCCCAGAAGACAAGCCAGTGTTTTTCTTAGTTGTATGTGCTGAATACCTGCCATGCTCCAGGCATCTATCTTTCTGTGGAGCCCTTTACTGAGTTCTGAATTCATCCTATAATGTAGATTTTATGAGGGGAATCTTCAAAAGTCAGTAGACAGTACATATTATGAGAAAAGAAAAACTACATAAGGATTTTGAGTTTTGCATCAAAAAAAGCTTACCTTTTAATTCTGTTTTCCATGAGCTTTTTAATAAAAATTTACATTTTTTTTAAAGATTTATTTTTATTATTTTTGTATTGGAAAGGCGGATATACAGAGAGGAGAGACAGAAAGGAAGATCTTCCGTCCAATGATTCACTCCCCAAGTGAACACAACGGCCGATGCTATGCCGATCCGAAGCCAGGAGACTCTTCCGGGTCTCCCACGCGGGTGCAGGGTCCCAAGGCTTTGGGCCGTCCTCAACTGCTTTCCCAGGCCACAGGCAGGGAGCTGGAAGGGAAGCGGGGCTGCTGGGATAGAACCGGCACCCATATGGGATCCCGGGCGTGCAAGGCGAGGACTTAACCACTTGCGCCACCGTGCCGGGCACAAAAAAATTTACATTTTTAGTTATTTAAAAGGTAGAGTGACAGTGAGAGAGTGAGAAACAAATAGGGAGATCTTCTAGCCACTCCAAAAATGACAATAATGGCTGGGACTGGGCTGGATCGAACCTTGGAGCCAGGAGCTTCTTCCAGATCTTTCTCTTTGGTTCAGGGCCCAAGTACTTGGGCCATTTTCCATTGCTTTCCCAGGTGCATTATCAGGGAGCTGGGCAGGCAAGCCTCAAACTAGCAACTATACAAAATATACTGTTGTTATAGGTGGTGCTACAACACCAGTCCTCCGTGAAATTTTACCCACTTTTGTTGGCGCTACAAGGGAAGTGACCAACCAAGGCCAGCCAGCTCTGACATTTCCACTGGGGTCTCAGCCTTCAATGTGACTCCCCACTGTAGCCTCTCCATGGAAGCTTTACTGCCTTGTTTTCACCCTTCCTGTTACTGGCCTTCCACTCTTTACCTTTCATGCAAACTGTTAGATTAGAAACCCAATACAACCTTCTAGCTGTGATCTTAGCCTCTCTAGATAAGAATTTGTCTCTTCTACCCTGAGCCACAGTGACTGTAGGCCTCCTTCCCCTTGGCACCTTCCAAATCTGTTGGCTTGGGAAGTATCCTAATATCTCCATACCTCACTTTATTTGATTTCAAAGCAGATGTTATAAAAGTTATCTTCAATTTTTTGTAGGAAATAAATAAGACTAACTATTCAGGTGCTAATAATTAGGCCTGGCATATAGAAGGTGTCCAGTAAGCAAAATTTTCAAAAAGAACTGATGTTTACTCAACATCTATCACATACTCTGCCACGAGTTTTGTGAGGCTTACTCCATTGACTCTAGTCCTAGGCTGCAGACATCATTACCATTCCATTTCAAAGGTGTGGAAAGTTATACTGAAATAGATTGAAGGTCTTATCCAAGGGCTCAGATTTTTTTCTCTAAGATTTATTTATCTTTATTGGAAAGGCAGACTTAAAGAGAGAAGGAGAGACAGAGGGAAAGATATTCCATCCACTGCTTCACTCCCCAAGCAGCTGCAATGGCTGAGGTTGAGCCAATTCTAAACCATGAACCAGGAGCTTATTCCAGGTCTTCAACACGGATACAGGGTCCTAAGGCTTTGGGCCATCCTCTCCTGCTTTCCCAGGCCATAAACAGGAAGTTGGATGAGAAGTGGAACAACCGGGACACAAACTAGTGCCCATATGGGATCCTGGTGCATGCAAGGCAAGGACTTAGCTGCTGAGCCATGGTGCCATGCCCATCTCAGACTTTGAACATGGAAGATCCCAGGGGTAGAAAAGGACCTAACACTTAATTACATATGACATACTGTCATTCTGCTTGTCAGCTGCTGTTGAATAAGTAAATGAATGCATTTTCAATTTCATCTTTTTGTGTCATTGTCTCAGACACCAGTTCTTTATCTCTAGAGTGGCCCATTGAATTTCACAGCCCCTGGAGAGATATCACAGTTTGCTTTATCTCAGCAGGGATCCCAAGCACACTCTCTGACTGAGTTCCTTGGCCAAGAAAAGTACAGGGAGAGAACCTTTCACAACTCAGGGGGGTTGCCAATGGAGAGTCCCCCTGCTGAGCCAGGGCCTCCTGCCAGACAACTTCCCCTGCCTCTCTGATATGCAGATGTGTGCAAGAATCCTACAGAACTGCAAGGGGACCATCCAAAAGCTGTGACTTGGCTGGAAAGAAGGAAAATGTGCCAACTCTATAGAAATGGCTCCTAAGGGGGCAGGCAGGGGAGAAACATGGATGGGATTGGTCAGGCCAAGGCATAGTTGGAATGGGGAAAGAACTCCATCCACCTCCTACTTCCATGTCTCACAGAGAGGTTCCTTCAGTTTAGAAGACAGATTCCACTGGCTTATCCGAGCTAATCCCCCATGAATGTCCTCATCTCCAAGGGCCCTGTGGGAGTTATGCTCTACTTCATCCTCACCCTCTCAGCTGGTCACAAAGAAGAAAAGCAAACATGGGAAAAGATTGCACGCCTGGACGAGGACTCAGTCACTTTCTTCAAGCGCATTTCTATAGCCAGCTGCACAGAGCACCCACACTTGCACCAGGCACAGGGGCACAGAGGGCAATCAGTCAGGACTCTCAAGAAGATGCCACAGTCCAATGGGGCAGACACAGAAGGAAAGCACCTGAAGCCTCCTGGGCGGATGCAGGAGCAGTCAAGGCAAAGAGAATGTTTTCAAGAAGACTTCCCAGAGAAGACCGTACCTGAGCAAATCGTGAAGACATGTGGCCACCAGCCAAGTGAAGAAAGAACCTACTCTGCACAGGCACTACAGAGTCACGGATGGATGTGTGGGAAAAGCACTTGAGCTTCTGCACACTTGGGCTTCTGTACCCACATATATGTGTGCACACATGTACTTTCTGGGGCAGGTGTAATGTTGCTGGCAGTAGTTTGAGTAAGTAGCCCTCTCTGTTCATGCTGCTGCAATCCAAATGTTTCCCTTTCTCAGGGGTATTTGCCACCTTCTGAAAAGTCTTGGCAAGCCTCCTGGGCATCAGCTCCTTCACCTCTCTAGCTGGAAGGTGTTTTTTTTTTTTTTCTCCTATGAGATGGCAAAAGAAGGCAAAGTTCACCACTGTGTCTGGTGTCTCCCAGGCTGACCCCTTCAGATTCCCATGCTAGGACAAAGGAGAACAGCAAGTCTGTGTCTGAGGAAAGGGGGTTGTGCTTAAGGCGAAGGCCAGCTTGAGAGAGGGCATAGGATTCCCTTCAGAAAAGCTATCAGGACAGAAGACACATACTGCAGAGCAAGGATTAATGCAAAAGTAGGGAGATGGCTCGCTGCGAATGGCTATTTCTTTAAGTCAAACCTACACCGTGTGGTTTTAGAAGTGGTGAGCTACATATCTCTGCCAGTGTAAGAAGGGACCAGACCACTGCTTACTGAATGATGAAGGCTGGGTAGCAGGGTCTCACATCAGAAGAGGTGCACATTGCTTTACTCTGCTCTGCCATCTTCACAAGGGAATTGACTTAGCACAGGAGCCATGTCCAGGAATTCACATTTCCACAGTTATAAAGAGAGGCATGTAGTAAGTATGTGCGTGGGCGTCTCAGATGTAAAAGATGTGATTATTTGCAGAACCTAATCTCATACCATCCTAGCCTTGCTGAACTGAATATTGCAAAAATACTCTCATTCGTATTTGGAATGGTGTGTTTCTAAGCAATCATCATTCGGAATACTCATTCCAACCAGGAGATGACCTGAATATTGAATAGAATAAAAATGTATATATTAGATTACTTATTCAAATGCCTATCTTGCAGTTTGGATAGAATTAAGCAACAGTCCAATCTAGCTGTTGTTTTATGCATGGGATGTTAAAACTAAACAGCCCATAGAGAGTATTCTTTCATTCTTTCTCTGCACAGAATCTTACCACTTTATCCTGTTCACAGATGGCTGGGGGTAGCAGGGTGATGGGGCATACTGCATGGGGATGGAAGACGTGGGACAAGTGGCTACCAGTTACCAGGGAGGCAAGGCACAACTGCTCCTCTAGACAAAGGGAGCAACCACCACTCAGTGTGGTCATGTAATTTCTCCAGAGTCACAGAGGTGGTAAATGGCAGAATTAATCACTAGCCAGGCCCTACTCTGCTGGGCTCCTGACAGGGGCCAGAAAATGCATTCCTTCTTTCAGGTAACCCACAGATCGTCAGGTGCTTCAGCTATGAAATCCCTGGTTGTGATGGCCATTGCCCATGGTCTGCAGTTAAGGAACTCGCCATCAGGATGTGAATCTACATTGCTGATTCCCCAAACTATGGATTCTTTTGCACAGCTACCCTACCCAAGTACCAAAAATGCTTTACATCACTAAGCATGAGCACGTTATGCTGCACTCACAGTAACACAAAGCAGTAGTCCAAACTCCCCTTCTGGAATAAACCTCAGTCATCCTCTTGATAGAAAATTCTCATTCAGATCCTTTCTTATCTATACTTTCTGATGCAACTTCCCTGAGCACTCCCTTGTCCAGACTTCCAAGGCAGCTGCCATGTAGTATTGCTGAATAGTCACTGAGTCTTTTGTGACTGTTTGCTGCATCTCTACCACAGGGTCTTATGCTCTGCAGGTGTCTAGAAGGGTTGATGAGCAAGTGACTGGACATACGGGAATCATCACTGCAAGTTAGACTCATAATATTCCTGTGGGAGAAGGAACTCAAGAAAAAGGAATTGGTCTCTGCTTCCCAGCCAATCAAAGGTCATTAATCTCTGGCCATCAAGGAGGATCTGGCAAACACTGAAACCTAAAATTGAGCTTCTGTTCTCACTAAACAGTAACTGAAATCTAGAGCAAAACCTCTGAACTTCCTGTGGCCTTCAGTGCTGTGGAAGGAGAGATCATCGTCCACAGCACTTGTCGGTACTCAGGCTTGAGCCTCACTTCCTCTCACCAGACCCTTTTCAATGCTTGTGTTCTCTCCAGCAACACTGTAACACCCCCAGGAAGACCTCTTTCTCACCTGATGCACATTCTTTTCCTGCTCACCGGATGAGGCCTCTTATTTCCATCTATGGATGGTCAGGGTTGGTGGGGAGAAGCAGTGTGTACCAGCACACTGAGGACAGCCTCTGCACTCATACTGAGAGTTGGGTATAAGTCCCTGTCTGACCAGTGAGTGAATGCCTATAAAACACTGGAGCATTTACCAGACTACTCTGTGGCGGTAAAATTGCCTGCAATTGTTGGAAGGTATGTCAGGTTCCTGCTAGGCCAGGAAGCCCATGCTTCCTCCAGAGGTAACCCAGCAGTGTAATGTCATTGTAGGTTTTCTCACCTGCACATCACCTGGTTCCCATTCACCTTTGAGAGAGGATGCTGTGTCTGTCACACGAAGAAAGGCCTGAGAAAAGGGAAGCGGAGGAGAGAAACAAGGGAAGAGACTTTGCAGGGACCCTCATGTGTTGGCAGGGTAGAGAGAATATGTGTGGCAGTGTGCAGTTGCACCTGGAAATGATCAACAGAGAGGTGATCAGGGACAATAGTTAGAGCTGTTGTTTGTGAGCTCCTTTTCTGGAACAGGAATTATGCCAGCACTGAATAGCTCTTCAAATGAATTTTGTTAAAAGCCAAAGATTTCATTATCCTCATTTTACAGATGAGGAAACTAAGGCATTGAGATGTAAGTTAATTTAACCAAAATGAAGTAATAAACAGAAAACTGAGATTCAAATCCAGACACTCTTGCCCCAGAGTCCAGGGGCCTTAACCACTAGACTAGCTTACAATTGAGGCAGACTGGAAAAGAATCATTCAAACAGTCAAAGTATGGAAAGCTGACTGGGGTAAGCAAAGAAGATGGCAGAGCACTGGGGTGACTCGCACGGTTCTTCACCCAGGTGCATCATTTCAGAGAGGTAGTCAGTATTTTTAACCCACTTTTACCTAACCACAAAGCACTTTCTCTTTCATAGCCTCAGAAGATTTCAGCTTGGAGTTTGGTTCTGGGGACAGTAGGGATTGGGTAGAGAGCTGTACTTTCCTCTGGATTTCACAATTCCTTTGTTGCAATCCAGCATACCCTAATTAAATTTCCTTAAGATGCTAAGGGACTGTGTTTCTTTTTTTTTTTTTAAGATTTATTTTACTTTTAGTGGAAAGGTGGATATACAGAGGAGGAGAGACAGAGAGGAAGATCTTCCATCCGATGATTCACTCCCCAAGCGGCCGCAACAGCTGGAGCTGAGGCAATCCGAAGCCAGGAGCCAGGAGCACTTCTGGGTCTCCCATGCAGGTGCAGAGTCCCAAGGCTTTGGGCTGTCCTCAACTGCCTTCCCAGGCCACAGGCAAGGAGTTGGATGGGAAGCGGTGCTGTTGAGATTAGAACCGGCGCCCATATAGGATCCAGAGCGTGCAAGGCGAGGACTTTAACCCCTAGGCTATCGCACGGGGCCCTGGGACTGTGTTTCTTTACAGAGGGATTTAGTATCAATTACCAGAAAAATAATGAGAAGAAAACACACATGATAGCTTTGCTTCTTTGGTGCCAAAACCAAATGCAAGTGGATTCCAAGTGTGTTTGGCATCAGAGGGAGAGGAAGAGTAAAACATTTATTATAATTAGAAGGAGATTGGTGGAAGCCTGAGCTCACTGGACACCACCCTTCTCCTTACCTTGACCCTCCCAAGGCCCTTCTCTGTGCCAGGCCTGGGTTGAACGCTGATGGATGGTGCTGGATAATAGTCCCTGCCCAGAGAGTTCACAGCCGCTGTGTGAACCGGACAAATGTGTATGCTTTCAGTGGCTGTCTGAAAGAAGGGAGAGTGTGCCCTTCACACAAGGGGACATGCTACTACTGGGTCTTAGCAATGGGGAGAAGACAGAGCCAAGTGTGGAAATGCTGCTTGCCTCAATCGAACCTCCTTGTCTTTGTTAGATAAGGGTGGAATCAGGCCCACTCTAATCTGTCCTCTTAGATTCTCAAGGACCTGGAGTGTGGGATTGGTACTAAGGGTCAGAGCCTTGGCTGTCCCTCCGAGTAGAGCAAGCTAGGCAGACACACCCTAGAACTTAAGATTAAGGCTTAGAAAAAGAGAACATAAGAAGAAACAGGAGATAAATTTAAAGAGGAGAAAGGGCTGTGCTGAATCAGGTCACTTGGACTCCCTTCTGAAGTTGATAGTAAACCACTGAAGGCTCTTTAGACATATTGGCATGTCCTGTTTGGGTCTTTACCTAGATCACACTGGTGAGTGAGAGAGAGGAATATTAAAGAGCAACAGCTGATGGCTGGGATAAATCTTTGGATATTTCTAACTCAAAGAACTATTTGGTAAAATCAGAGAGGATTCAGATGTGGGGAAAAAGGAATTTGGATCTAAAGCTAGATACAAAATGTTAACAGTTATATTCCTACACTCAGTGAGCTGCATGTCCATTCTGCGCTATTCAATGTGATAGAAAGGCACATACTACCTTTAAAGGGGCCATTCCATCTTCAACGCCTCAAGATTCAGTAATTCAATATCTCTTCTTAGGACATAAAATGGCTATACATTTTTGACCCCATAGTAGGACATACGCTCTAGGTTCTGTTTTCCTTGTGTCAGTATCTGTGCCAGGATCACTGCCATGCTGTGACCAGGATCTGGACTAGTTGTGTGGCTAACATCAGTATCTCATCTATGACCAAGATTGCTGCTCAGTTTTTAGTGTTAGAAATGAGCAAATTGTTCAACCTAGAACTTTAAACCCATATCTTTAGCTCATTATCACAGCATACTCATTACTTGTCTGGCCTGCCAAATTGCTGAAGGGTGCTTGGTACATGAACAGTGAGCATGCAAGGATTCTTTTGGTCCCAGATAAACCAAACTCTGTACATTTTGAGCCTGGAAAGAAAATGTATGTTCAGGATCACCAAAACCTTCAGGGTTTTCTTCCAAGGTGAAAGAAATTCAATTCACTATGTTAGAATTGTCTGTTTCATGACTCCTTATGGGAGTTTCTTGTGGAGCTCAATTTTGTTTTATTTATTTACTTTTATTACTTTCAAAATACTAATGAGGCAGAGTTACACAAAGAGAGAAAGAGAGGCAGGGACAGAGATGACTTACCTTCGATCTTCTGTTCATTCTCCAAATGGCCACAATGGCCAGGACTGAGCCGAACCAAAGCCAGCAGCCTGGAACTCCATCCAGGTCACCTACATGTGTGGCAGGGGCTCAATTCATGGTCCATCCTCCACTTCTTTCTCAAATGCATTCACAAGGAGCTTATTGGAAGCGGGGCAGCCAGAACTTCAAATGACATACTGTGGGATGCAAGTGTCACAGGCATGAATTTAGGCTACTATGCCACAATTCTGGCCTCAGACTCATCAGTTTTTGTTAATTCATTATTCCTACCTTTTTCAAGTAAGGAATTCTCTGTTTGTAACTATTACACTCAGTGTTGAGAACATAGATGTGAACAAGTTTCATAGATTTTGCTTTCAAGAAGGTTGTGTCTTTCCAGAGATGAGAAAATAGTTGCCATCATGGCAGAAGAGACTGTGGTGCAAAAGAAGCTAAGAGCAAGGGTCCTGACCAAAGGCAGCATAAGAAGAAAATCTTTTTGACAATTTGATGTTTAATTTGAGGCCTAAAGAAAAGCAGAAATTGTACCAATGATGGCTTTGAATGAAAAAGTTATAAATAGGAAGAATAGCTTGTGTGAAGACCTAGAAACAAAAGCTGGCCCACTGGAGGAACTACATAAAGGCCAGTTTGATCTTTGTGATGAAACTGTTCTGTCTTCTCAGTGGTGGTGCTCCCATGAATTATCCATGTGGTAAATTACATAGATCTAAGTGCACACAAATATACAAAATGGGAACACGTAAACTTGGTGAAATAGGAATAGTCAATTAGTTCTAGCGATGTCAGTTTCCTGAGTGTAATACTGTAGTATAGAAGCAAGATGTTACCACTATGGGGAAACAGAGTGAAGAGTATATAGGATCCTATGGGTTACTATGACAATTTTATGCGAAACTACAATTTTCACCCAATATGAAATTTAAGGAACAAGAAGGACGAGAACAAGTAGTGGGGAGAATGGAAGGAGGAAGGGAAAGAGATGAAGAAGTTTCAATCAGTTTTGCTGAAGCAAAGAAAATGAAGGCATGTATAGGATGAGTTGAGTCCAGACAGTTGATAGGGGATAGACCACACAGGACTCAAGCTGTGCAATACTGTCCCTGCGGATAGATGATGGATGAAAAACTTTTGGAAACTTTCAAGCAAATTACGGATCAGATTTCCATTTGAGTAAGATCATGCCACTCTGGTTTCATGTACTGTGGATGGAAAAATAGTAGGGAAATAAGAATTGAACTATGATGCATGGAGAAGATAAATCGGTGAACTTGGGAGATATTCATGGCACAGAATTCAGGGGAGTAATGTCTGTGGACATGACGAATGAAGAGTGACTTGCAGATTTTCTTACTTGACTTTTGGGTGAAACTCTTACCGGAAAGAAATGGTGGGAATTTAAAGCAGGCTTAGAGATAAAGGTATGAAAAGATGGATTTGCAATATCTGAAATGCCCATAAGAACTTAAAGTCCAGGTGTCTGGGATGCAGCTATATCCAAATGTACCTGGCGCTCGGGAGGGAAATGTGTGCTACGTGTACCAGCACACAGAATGAGAAGATGAGAAGATCACAGGCACAATTCCAAGGCATACTGACAGCTGAAATAGAGGAAGAACAGCCATGAAAGAAACCAAAAGTATTGAAGACATAAATTAATACAACCAAGATTACTTATGAGGGGAAAAATGCTTTTGAAGTAAGTTAAGTGTGAAAAGATGGGCTGCTACTGAAAGACCAAAGAAAGTCCGTGAATCAGGAGGGCAATTGGCAGCTTTGCAGAGCAGGTTGCATAGAGGCAAATGCCTGACTGTAGTGGAGCTGAGCAGGTAAAAGGTGAGCAGATGCTGACAGTGTGTGTGTGTGCAGCACTTTCTTCCAAAAAGCTCTCTACTTGTGGAGCAGAGAAGAAAGTAACCAGGAGAGAAGCAAAAATGAGTAAGGAGATTGAGGTGGCTGCTGTTGCTTTTACAGGCTGGGAAACATTGGAACCTGTGCAAGTGCAGGTAGAAAGGGACTCTCCAAGACGGAAAGACTGACAATCTAGGACAGCACATAGGCCTGCCATGCGGCAGGTACACTGTGACCACCACGCATCTTCTGACAAACAGGCAGTGAGCGTGTTCCTGTGGGTTCTGTCTCACCTCAGTAGCTATTCTAAAAATGTTGCTGTGCTTCCCCTTTCTGAAACAGCTAGGCATTAAGAACTGTGCAAAAACCACCCTTTCAAACTCCCTAGAGAGGGTTCGATTTCAGAAGAGCCAAGGTGCTTCCTCTTTGAAGGGCTTGTGTGGCTGGATCAGTCTCTCCCCCAACAGCACCTAACCCAAGTTCCCAACACAAGAGCACAGCCTCAGAGAGAAAATTTCCACTGCACCTGTATGCCAAGTCCAGTTGGCCAACCCATTCTTGGAGAATCCGCATAGTGAGGCAGAAAGCATGGTCTCAAGCTGACAGCTTCATATCCACTGTAAAGGAGCATTAAGGCTGACAAGAAACCCTAACCAGTGCAAAACAATGTGCTTAAAGATAATAATCTCATTATATTCCATTCAAACACTCCCTTCAATGTCAGTTGTCCTTCCCTACAAACTCTTACCAGCTTAAATAAAATATTCAACTTACTTGTTTAGCAATAGGTAGTCGTTATTAGCATTTTGAAGAATTTTTTTTAAGATTTATTTTTATTATTTTTTCATTGGAAAGGCGTATATACAGAGAGAGGAGAGACAGAGAGGAAGATCTTCCGTCCAATGATTCACTCCCCAAGTGAGTGCAACGGCCGATGCTATGCCAATCTGAAGCCAGGAGCCTCTTCCGGGTCTCCCACGCGGGTGCAGGGTCCCAAAGCTTTGGGCCGTCCTCAACTGCTTTCCCGGGCCACAGGCAGGGAGCTGGAGGGGAAGCGGGGCTGCCAGGATAGAACTGGCGCCCATATGGGATCCTGGGCATGCAAGGCGAGGACTTTAACCACTGCGCCACCGCGCCGGGCCCAGCATTTTGAAGAATTTCATGAGAGAAAATAAAAGATCCAGACACAGATTAGATTCTTAATAGATTTATATTTATTTCTGTTTCTCCCCAAAGCTTTCATTCTCCCCTAAGTGCCTGCATATATTGAGTTTGAGAACCAAAGGAAACCAGACTTAGAAAACAAGGTATTTCAGGAAGCACTTGACATAGATAAACCCCAGGATAACACCATATGTCCCTTGGGCAAAGTTTTGTTCTTCTGTTTTATGGGGATGGGGGTTCCTAATGCAGAAAAGCTTGAGATTTAACCTAAGGGGGGAAAAAAAATCTTCAATTCTGTGTTAGGTTTAGGATGGAGGAAAATTTGTGAGAAAGGTGTTCCTCTTATTATAAATAGGAATCTTTGCTTTATCACAAAGTTTCTTTAAACATGTGTTCCCCCAGTGCAATTAAGCATTTGTTTACAGATCATTAATTATCTGGCAGAGAGGCCTGGCTGGAAAGAATGCAGCCTGGGGACACAGCTGGGGAGCTGGTGGCCTCTGCCAAGTACGGATCCTCTAGTAGGATAGACAGTAAAAGTCAGAGAGGATTGTGTAAATCAAGGATGAAAAGAGTTTCCAAGGGTTGAGTCTGCAGGTACCCTGTGACTTTCAGTAGGGGCGAGGGTCCGTTCGCCAAGTGGGGAAAGGCAAAAGAGAACAAATGATGAGGAGTACAGCCAAGGGACAAAAGAAGGACCTGCTTCTCTTGGGACATCTTGAGTAGAAGGAGTTTGAGGATTATTAAAGCAAAGCAAAGGGTCTCCAAGACAGAGGGATATCAGCAGCAAGCTCCAGCACGGTGTAAACATGTGTCATGCCTAAGCATTCTAAAACTAGTCCACATGTGTCTGCTTCTTCTCACTGTAGGCTCTGTAGCCCAGGTGATGGTGCCCTCTTCCCACCCTCTGATAACTGCTGAGTTACCTAGTCAGCCTTCAGGTGTCAGTCTCATTCTCTCTGGGAAGCCTCTCGTAGCTTCCTCAGGCAAGGTATCCTTTTCCTGGACAAGCTACTTTTACTGAGGCCCATCTCCCTCAACACCCAGGCTCCCAAAAAGCTTTCCTGGTTTCACCAAATTGACATAGTCAATACAACAGACTCAACTCAGGAAACTGTTACTTCAAAGTTGTAATTCAACATTTGCTCCTTTCTATGACTTCCAGCTGAAATAGACTCCTGCCACAAACCCCAAATCTGGAGCCAACAAAAATGTGTTCTGGAGGCCACAGGTCCCAGATAAGGTGTCAGCAGACCTGTTCCCCTGAAGCTCCAGATAAATCTGTCCCTCATGTCATCCGAATTTCTGATGCTGGCCACTGCGACTCTGGTGTTCTCTAGTTGGCTGGCTGTTGACCACTCTACTCTCAGCCTTTGTCATTAGATGTCACTCCTTGTGTGTCTCTGGCTAGTGTATTCCTTCGCAGACAGACATTATTCCTATTGGATAATGGTTCACTCCAGCAACCTCATCTTGATTTGACTATACCTTCAAAGACCCTTTTTCTAAGTAAGGTCATATGCACCTTTATTAGGGGATGGAATTTCCACATACCTCTTCGGAAAACGTGTGATTTACACAGACATGTAAGTCCCCAGGATCCATGAAAAAGTTGTTTCCTGCAGGATAAGGACCAGTGCCTCGGGCTAACATCTCCTACAGGACCTGGCAGAGAGAAGATGTTATAAGAGATGTTTTTGCTCATGATTGACAGTAAAGCTGTGCTTTGTAAATCAAGCATGTTTTATGAACACCAGTACCCTTTGTGTGCCAAAACGTGTGCTAAATACTTTCTGTGTACTCTCTGTCACTGAATCTTTCTCAGTGACCTGGGAGGTTTCTCACCTCGCAGATGCGGAAACCAAGCATGTCAATGACTGGCTTAGTTCTGTACATCATAAAGGCTGCCGAGCTGTCGTTTTTAGTTGGGTCTGTTTGATTTCTGATTGCTACATTCTTCTTGTTTTTAGTAAAGCCTCTAAATGCAGGCTAACTCAGCTATGCTTAGGGCAAGCTCCCAAAACAAACTGGGTTTTTGCTTTGACCAGAGTGTTGAAGATTCCTCTTAATGAGGTGGGGTCATAGAAGACCATAGGGAGGGGAAAGCATGGGAATGGAAATACAGTTGGGCAGAGACACTGAAGGGGTGAGACACCTGAGAGAAGAGAATGAGTAGGTCTGCTCATCCATGTCCTGCAAATAGAGCATTTTCCAGTGTTAAATCTTAGAAATGCCGACTCGTAGCTATCTCTGGGACTAGGTAAGCTAAAACCCTGGGAATGAGATCACCTCTTACTGAAGTCTTTTCTGTAATCAAGAGAAAGCAGGCAGTGTAGGCCAGAGAAAAGGTCCACTAGAAGCAGACCTCCAGTGCAGATTTGGTCAATAACAAATTCTGACTTGGGGTGATTCATTGACCCTCTGGCCTTCTTTTCATCATTTCTAGAATGAGAGATCTGGGCTATAAGTTCCCTGAATTCACTCATCTTGGTTTTCTGCTTCTATAGAATCTGTTTCTGTTTCATAACTATTTTAAGGTGTTTGTTACATTGCCAAGAGTATGGGGGAAAAAAAAACTTCAGGATGAAATTTTTCTATGCCAAGGAAAAGTTTTTTTTTTCCCCCACCTTCCCCCGCCCCCTTTTTTTTGTATGCAAGGCTCTACTTTGCTCCTTTGCTGTCTGTCTTTTCAATCTGGGAACACTCACAAGTCTCCCCAGCGCTAACAAGTTATCCCTGGCACGGCCCTTCCTGTTCTTGGTACTAAACAGAAGTATTTGCTTATGACCTTAAAACACTCATAGCCAGACTTCAACTGCTAGGCTGGAAAATCTGCTTTGCGCTCCTGCTTGTTCAGAATGATGGAAGAGAAAAAGGGTGTATAGATCGAGACTGTTTAACTTGGGGGCAGTTTTTCAGCCCCGTTGCAAAGTGTAAGCACAATGATTTCACTTCGTACTCTGCTTTCAGCTCCTTGAAAAAGTGCAGGCCCTAAGTGAAGATTTTCTGGCAGACTCTCCTATCCTTGGATAGACACACTGAGCATCTCGAATGGAAAAAACAATTCGGTGTTGTGCAGTTGAGGTCTGCCTCCACCTGGGGAGTGCTAAGACTCAAGGGGAGAAAGAATATTTCTTCCTTAAAGGTCATAGCAACAGAGATGGATTTTGACTTGGGAAAAAGAATGTTCCTTTTGCCGAGTCCCAGCTGTCTCCTGACATGGTGACTTCTGGCTGCCAGAGGACCACAAAGTTCCTAAGAAATAAGGCAACCGCATTTTGATTTTTTTCCCTTCAAGTAACCATTACTCTACCTAAACCAAAACTGGTGCAATGAAATATATCCGCAAGAGGAGTACAGCCTCCTAGATTCTACATGTGATCTGTATTGGAAATTAACATACCTACTGAATGACAAGCGTTGAGGTTGGGATTGACAGACATAATGTAGCCAAGTGGCAAGTAACCACATGGACTTGAAGTTTGAATTGAGTGAGGGCTGTAGGCCCTCTCTTTCCCTATCTAAATCCCAGATTATGGGTTTTGGATATTGGCTGGCCAGTGTCTGTCTGCTCTGACAGCATCCCATATTCGCAATGGTTTGAGTCCTGGCTGCTCCACTTCCAATCCACCTCCCTCCTAATGGCCTGGGAAAGAAGTGGAAAATGGCCCAAGTCTTTGGACCCTTGCACCCATGTGAGAAACCCAGAAGAAGCTCCTAAATCCTAGCTTTGAACCAGCCCAACTACAGCTGTTGTGGCCATTTAGAGAGTAAACTATTCTCTCTCTCTCTCTCTCTCTTTCTCTCTCTCTCTGTGTGTGTGTGCAACTATACCTTTCAGATTAAAGAAAACTTAAAAAATGATTTTCCAAGGTTATTACAAAGATTATACATCATCAAGTATTCAGCATTACCAGGAGTAGAGTAAGTGACTCAAGGACTTTATATTCTTCTTTTTGCGTTTTTTAAAAATTTTTTAAGATTTATTTATTTATTGGAAAGTCAGATATACAGAGAGGAGGAGAGACAAAGAGGAAGATCTTCCGTCCGACGATTCACTCCCCAAGCGACCGCAACGGCTGGTGCTATGCCGATCTGAAGCCAGGAGCCAGGAACCTCCTCTGGGTATTCCACACAGGTGCAGGGGCCCAAAGCTTTGGGCTGTCCTCGACTGCTTTCCCAGGCCACAGGCAGAGAGCCGGGATGGGAAGTGGAGCTGCCAGGATTAGAACCTGCATCCATATGGGATCCCAGCGTGTTCAAGGCGAGGACTTTAGCTGCTAGGCCACACCGCTGGGCCCCATTATTGCTTTTATTTTTTCTTTTATAGACACTTATTTCATTTACACATCTCATTTTGAAGCAAGTTTTATTATTTTCATTTTATGGGTAATCAACTTTAATTTAGCCTGGTTCTCTACTGTAGCCCACATATTATGTAGAAAGTCTCATAGAATGAACCCCCACCAAATAATTCAGTAACAAATAAAGGAGTGACTGCATAAGACATTATTAGCAGAGTTCAGAATCATGCCCAAATCTCACAGATAGTGTCTCAGAGGAGTTAGCACATAAGCAGGGCATCAAAGAAAGTTTTGGGTGGGAAGATGAGAGAATGCAGAAATGGAAACAGAGAGGCAATACGTAGAGAGACATGGAAACAGAGAGGCAATACATGTTTTTTTTTCTTTTTTAATGATTGAGAACACTGTGTTTCACCAAGCATGTTTTAAATATATGTAATCAGCATGTGACTGTAAAAGCAGACAATGAAACCCAAACTTAGCTGAAGTTGCAAAACTTCATAAGATGAAAGTTTAGATCCTTGTGAGAGCCCAACCTTCTTACACAAGGCACACCTTCCCCCATTGGCCAGGAAGAAACAGTGGGGAAAGAAGGGAAAGGATACTTGATCCAAAATTAGGAGAGTCCCAGGGGCGTATCCTTGTCAGGATCCTACCTCTGTCAAAGGGGAAGAAGAATAGAGACGTTCTCAGACGACAACGAAAAGGGCAACTGATCGTTTTCGAAACGTGTGGGAAAGGCACTGTGCCCGCCAGGCACTTTACAAACGTTGTGTCAGTGGACTCCAGGCTAGCCGTGTAAGATGTTACGTGACATCTGAAAATTTTTGAAGTCAGAGAGGTACATCCCATAGAACCTTGGTGATGAAATGGTAATTGAATTAGTTGAATCCAGATATGAATCCAAATATGAAACCAAAGTCTGTGTACTTTTCACTTTTTACATTGCCTTGTACCTTTTCTGTGCCATGCTACTTCTCCAGTGTGGGTCGTAGAATTGAACAATCAGAGACTATCTGGTGGCCTAGCAATGTGCAGGACATGTTAGCAGAGTGAGAGCTAGAGTTCTTGCCAGGTACTGCGCCGCCTACCAACTGGGGTAACTGTGTCCCTGGCCACTTTATCGAGAATCTGACATACCAATGTCTACATATCTCTCCTGTCCATCCCTATGCTTTAGGAAAAAAAAATGCCTCACCCTTAACTGATCATCTCTTCTTCCTCTATCTTGCCATTTATTTTTCTATTATAACAAAGATGTGCCCAATAATAAGAAGGGATGCCGAGTTCTGATAGTCTGCCTCCCAGAACATCCACCATAAGCACTAAAAGAATAAATGAAAAGCAGCTTCCAAAAGAAAATGTGATGTATGTTGTATATATGAGTCATTTCCCAATCATAATGTAAACAATTGGAAGTCAATAACAGTTTAATTTTGGATAGCATGAACAGGTAACCCTTTATGCTACTAAATAAAGTGATTTTGAATAAATACAAAAGAGTCATCCCTATACACAAGATTGCATCTGGTAGATTCACACTCACCACCACAGGGTGAACCATCAAAGAATTTCAGGGTGGTTGGGGAAAGTCAAATTTCTGCCAGCTCTCCCCTAGATCAGTCAAGAAGTCTATGGCTGTCTAAGGTACAAAAGGGTACATATTCCCTCAAGGAAATAAGAGTCGGACTCTTAGGAAGCACTAATTAGGACAAAAAAAAAATCCACAGTTGGGAATCCAGAGTTGAACAGCCTAGATTTGAGTCCTGGCTTCACCGTTTACTCCCATGTGACCTTGGACTAATTTAACAAGAGATAAAAATAATAGTAGTTATCACCTAGGACTTTTTGATTGATTGATTGAAAGACTAGAGAGAGGGCTGGGTCAGGCAAAATCCAGGAGCCAGGAATTCAGTCTGGGTCTCCCAGATGGGTGGAAGGGACCTATTTACTTGAATCTTTGCAGACTGTGCATTAGCTGGAAATTGGAATGAGGCGTGGAGCCAGGACTCAGGATTATGGGATATGGGGATCCCAAGCAGTGACATCTTAACTACCAGGTCAAAGTGCCTGCCTGCACCCCCAAATTATCATTAATATTAACCAAAATATATAAGTACAGTCTGGGAAAGGGCAAGCATTTCATGAGTTCACTGCTTGCATGTATATTCTTACTTTTATTTCTTCAATCAATAGCTAAGTAAGAAAATCCTTCTGTAGGGCATGAGGGAGGCATGGGGGGGGCGGTTCATACTTCTCATACTTCTCACAGAGATAACCCCAACTGGAGCTTTCTAAGCATCTCTCTCTCTCTCTCTCTCTCTTTTTTTTTTTTTTTTTTTGTTCAGTGATGCTTCCAACTAACTCTACCAAAACAGGTGACTCCCAACAGGTTTTAAGTCGTTGGCCATCAACCAAGATTCTAAGAGAGTAGAAATCTGTTGATAAGTTGATAACTTCAGAAAATCTGAACAATTCACTGTTTCTGGCATTACAAGACCATGGGAATATAGTCAAATCCGAAACAACATTTATAGAGTTATTAGTTACCCAAGGTATGAATTCTTGGACCAAGAAATATATTTTGCATAAGGTCTATTTCTCACATTTCTAGGTATGGATTTAAGCCTAAGGGAGCAAAGATTAAATTACACACAGTTCAGCTGCTTGTCACCTTTAGAAACGCTTGAGGCCAGGCCTATTTCAAAGCAACCATCAAAACCCAGCAATTGAATTAAAGAAATCCAGGTTCAAGTCTTCTCCAGACTATAAATAACTTCTACCTCTCTAAGACTGAGCCTCCTCATAAAAAAATGGAGGTAAATAGGTAACAAGTAGGCAAAGCAACCAGTATAGTTCCAAACCAATAATTGTTAGTTCTGTACTTTTTTCTTTGGATTTTGAATTTCTGGTATAGTTAAGAGACATTCTTGAGAAAAACACAAGTTCATGGTTTGCTGAATACTACATGAAGGTTCCCTTGTGTGTTTTTTACCCATTAGAGCAGCCTAAGAGTATCAAACAGAAGCCTGGGGATGAGCAGATGTAGGGTGCCAGTGCTCCGGCCATAAAAGGGCCAGTGAGGAGCCAGCATTTGGTAGGCACAGGATCAGCTCAAGGTGAGCAGAGACCTGATGTGTGGAAAGGTTGCCCCATCATCTCCCACATAAGGTTGAAATCACCAGAAGACGCAAGACAAAGGCAGAAATTGCCCCGGGTGGTGGGGAGGGTCGAGGAGCTGATGACTTCCAGCCAACTGCAAGGCAGAAAACACACCAGCCTGGAAGGAGGAAGCAGAATAATCAATCTGTTTCTGACAGACCCAGGGGCTCTGTCAATGAGACTCTCAATACTACTGTGTTATTGTTGGCATTAGCATATATGTGATTGTCAGCTGGAGGTGTGTGTTTTTCTATGATTATTTCCAATTTGTTACCTCTTAATGATGTGAAATTTTCCAAACATCTAGTAGTGCTCAGGGAAGAAGTGGAGGCAGGCTTTTGTTGGTTTGGGGCCAGAGAGTGAGTAAGATACTGTGACTACACAGAAACAGATACGAGAGAACAGCGAGAGTCAGGATGAAAAGAGCACTCAAGAGCCTTGCCCCGGGAGACTCTTCTCTTTTCTAGGAACTATGTCTCAGAGGTGCATTCACTCAGGGTTTGCATAGTTTGCCATGTGCCAGGCGAGGAGCTAATCTACACCAGTGAGGAAAGCAGTTGGAGTCCCTTCTGTTGTGGAGTTTTTGGTCTAGTGGCAGAGACAATACAACATGGAATAAATGTAACCATACATGATGGTAGAGCCCATAAAGAAACTTGTAAAAAGCATGTAATAGGGCCCCCAGCAAGTCTGTGGATGGGGGATGGGAGTACCAAGTTGGGGAGGACTTTTCTGAAGAAATGACATTTCACCTGAAAAATTACAGGAGAGCTAATAAGGGGAACTTGAGGCCACTTCTCACACCAGCTGTCTCATTGAAATTCATAATCAAGGCACCTGTGTTTTTTTTAAAAGGTAACCTACTTTTTTGTTGTTTCCTTTTCAAAACCAATTCAAATACTATTTCCTTGTAAAAACCTCTTCTTTTCATAACTTCTTTCTATCCTTAACTATTGCGAAGTCATTTTGTGAATGTGTGGGGCTCATATAGGTTCTATACTGCTAGAGTAAAGTGCAGACTCAGATCGTCTTTGCAATCAAAACTCCCACATGGGACCCCCAATAAGCTCAGACCATAGCTGAAATCTGACTGTCAAACTTCAGTTTGGTTAAATTTCATTTGAACCTCAAGCTAAGATGTACATTCACAAACATGTCAGGTTGCTGTAAATGCTTCTGTATTTTAAATGTTAGCAAAAGCATAAAAGTTTTTTTTTTAATTTCTTCTAAGAATATACTGAAGAAAAAAAGTCCACTTGAGAGGGGTGAACAGCTCAAAGCACAGTATTTTGGAAATGTGGACTGCAGATTCAGATGAGGCTGATGAGCCCAGGGACTCTTGACCATTTGAGATATGATAGCTTCTTTGGAGACTGATCTGTGGCCATAGACTCTGTGTTAAAGGAGACAGCACTAGGGTGAAAGCATCCTGAGATGCTTTAGGGATAATAAACAGCATTGTTCAACTTACCATATTCAATCTGATTCAATAGAAATTCACTGGGCTCCTTCCTCTATGTCCAAACATGATAAGTGCTCTTGTGATAGTAATTATATTACCAGTTATAATAAAACACTAATAGCAAATACAATGTTTGGACGCTTCACCATGTGTCAGGCAGGATACCAAGCACTTTATATGGATCAGTTATTTTCATACTTTTATCAATCCAATGGGGTTTTACTAATATTCTGATGAAAAAATACGGCACTTGGAAAGAAATAATAAACTAGCTCAGTGCCACACCCCTAATGAGTGTAGGCTTTCCTTGTTGAGTCCGGACTTTGATCCAGGACCCAACAAGGAAATGCTGAGCATTTCCTGTGTGCCTAAGCTAGAATACCTTAAAGTCTTCTCTGAGTTATTTATTTATTTATTTATTTATTTAGTTAGTTAGTTAGTTAAGGCCTTCTAACTCTGACGTGCTCAGCTTTGTCTGATGCTAAAATAATCTGGGAATTTAAACACACTCACAGGTCAGGGCTTCACCAGATAGATCACAGGGGATAGAACCTAAGAGTGGAATAATTTTAAATTCTGCAGTTGACCCTGATGGACAGATAACTTTTCCGTGATGCTTACAAATCCTCACAGGTAAGAAAACGTACACTCAGCAAGCTGGAGACTGTAAAAAGATGAGTGGTAGCTTGCCAGGGACTGGGGCTGATAGAGATGGCTGAACAGAGAGCACAGAGCTTTTTGGATAGTGAAGATATCCTGTGATTTCACAGTGTATGGCTCTAACATGGTGGACATATGTCATTACACACTTGACCTATTGAAAGTACAACACCTAATGTAAGTGAAGTACTTTGGGAGATTATGACAAGTAGGATCATCAGTTATCACAAAGCTGCCATTCCAGAAGGGGGTGTTGACAGAGGGGAGTCATGCTTGGGGTGGTGGGAGGGAAAGGTAAGTGGTAGGCTGGAAATTTCGGTGCTTTCCTCTTCATTTTGCCCTGAACTCAAAACTACTCCAAAAACAAAGTCTTAAAAAATGTAAAAAGTACACTTGAAAAGGCAAATCAAACATCACAGGAAAAAAGGCAAAATCATGAAAAAATGTGGTCAATCATTAGCAGAGAGGTTGAAAAAGACACGCTCCAGTTGCTTTAAAAATTTACAGAACCCAGGTCTCCTTAAAATAGTTTTGCAAAGTACACTGAGAATTCCATGCTGTAATATGAAACATAAGTCCTGCTGCTGCCACTGAACACGCCTCAGCTGGCTAAACCGAAGGAGCTTGACACGAAATCCAGGCTCTGAGAAACTCAACAGGACAGCATAACAGAGACACAGTTGCAAAGCTGCCCCAGATGTGTACATTTTCTGCTCCATTAAAATGACTTGGATGAGAAGCAAAGTACATTTGGCCAACAGAAAGAAGAGATCGGAGGGGTGACATAGGACGTTAGTCTCCTTGGGGGCTTTCTCCCCAGGCGTGCCTCCTCTCCAGTCCTTCTCTAACGTTATTTCAAACTGAACTAAACAGCAAATATGACCACAACGCCTTTCCCAGAGGCAAACTGTTTTGCCACAAGTCTCACTTTTCTCATGCCCGTTGTGGGTTTTATGTAAAATTAACTGGGAACAGGTATATGCCATGTCTGGCATTCATGGTTTACAGCAAGCTTTACAGGAAAAGTAGATATTGTAATTATCATCATCAAGACCAGGTTATATGAAAGGAGATGGGTAAAGGAAGTGAAGTTGGGGAAAGAGTATCCCCAGCTTTTCCTTTCTGAGGGCTGGTAGGAAACTTGGGTAAAACTAACTTGGAAGCTGTGGGTAACATTCTGCTTCTATGCTGGTAAAGAACTTTCTGATGGTGGCATTGAAAAATTAAGGGGTGGCAGTAAACTTCTGACATGAGGCCTATGTCAAGACAATTGTGTAGACCATCTGGCAGGAATGTTGAGGAGAGGAGTCCATCATGATTTGGTTGAACTTGATCTTTTTAATTGCTTCTTGAAGTCTGGAATCTGTATTTTAGGATTACCTTTTCTTGTCAATCAATGAATCATTTGCATCTCGAGTTTCTGGTACAGAAACTTTACATATAACGACCATGGTCTGACAGTCAGGGAAGAAATATTCTGGCGCCCTTTTCACTACAGTAGGGGAGGCCGAGGGCGGCACACAGTAGGTTCTTCACTGAGCTGTTGGTACTCTGAATGTGAGTCACAGGGGAAGCAGAAACTGGGTATCTCCCAGTGCTGTCCAGGACTGTCTCTGGGCATCCTGTAGCTGGTGTTCTTTTCTTCTTTGGGAGGTTCTGTTTAAAAGGCCCACCCACTTTTGAAAAGTGTTTTACAGTGACTAGGGTAGTGAATTTGAACCTGAGGATGCCATGACATTTAAGATACTTGCGAATGTCCCTGTCTCCAAAATGAGTGGAATCAGTGTTCTGCCCTTTGGTCACTGGGAGTGGGAAAGACAGAGTCAGGATTCAGCTCCAACTCTGAAAAGGAGCAATTGGCTTTTCAAGAAACATCATGCAAGAGGTTAGTTATTCATGCTGTCTTTGTGTCTTTCTTTAACACATTTGTTCTGTAAACATTGACTTCTCAGCCCAGTGCGAGGGACCTGGGATGCTGAAATTACTCAGCTTTTGTCTCCCCTCAAAGAGCTTTGGTTCAGGTGAGGAAAGACAAAAGATGCTGGGACAAACAGTAGAAAGAGCTGGCCTGGGCTTGAGGACTGTGAGTGACTGGGAATGCTTCACAAAGGAGATACTGGAGCTGGTTTCAGGGTGAGTTGAGGTCACCAGGCTCTTAGGGACAAAGGAGTCCCCAGAACGAAGGGGAAGCAAGCACCACGACTGGGAACCTGCTAAAACACGTTATCTTGGAAAGGCCAGAGGGTTTATGTGTCCAGGAAGGCAATGAGAGTTGAGACTCGTCATATATTTTGGGACCCCTCCTATTGAGATGAAGAGAGGTTGATCACGATGTTACCCGACAGAATTTTGCAAACATACCCTGGAACTTGTGGATTTCCTTAAACGCAGCCAACTCGGCAGGACCCATCTTGTACATGATCAGAAATCTTTATTCACATTACTTCCCCCTGAATGCCTTAGGAATGTATTCTCAAAATGAAAACTCATCAAAGACCAGTCCAAAGACATCATAATCACGAAAGTAAACCTGCTGGAACAACTCAAGGTGGTTCCTCTTTTTTTCCCCACAAGCCTGTGGGTCAGTTTAGGACACGTATCTGCAGCAGTACAACCTGGGAGTCATGTCTGGCTGGTATGGGTTGGTTGTAAAGGAACATGACACTGTACAGTTGGGTCTGAGTGGATGGGATTCACCTGTACAATGTACTGACAGAACCACAGTGAAACCCTGGGGGTTGGGCTTATCTGTTTCATGAATGCCGACCTGAAACATGAACACAGTGATTCGTTTTAGAAAGTTCAATTTTTAAAATTATGAAGCAATACTTCATTATAAGAATTAGGACTAAGAATATAGGGCAAATAAAAGCATACACCACTACTAAACAGCAAAGGGAATCAGGTGCAACATTTTGGCACACTTGTTCTTTATCTGTACAGGTTTAATCCAGTAAAATTAACTTTTAGAAAGTATAGCTTTTAACTGAATCTGCCCCCTCCATTAAGCATTCCAGTGTGAGAACACTTTTCTGTCATTACTTTCTTAAATGTTTATAATACCCCCATAGCACATCAGAGGGGATGTGAGGATGGGGAAGGCATGGCATCCACACAGTAAACTCATCCTAACACCAGAATCAAGAGCCGAGACTCAAGCTCTGATACACTGACACTGCAAGGTGTATCATTCTGTCTCTTCACTGCCGGGCCCAGCAGATGACCCAGGCTCATAGCACATCCGCAACAAACTCAGATTAACTGCATGAAAGCGATGTATGATTTGTGCTGTTCCTCACCCCAAGATCCACCAAGCTCCTGCCCAGCGCCTGGTCTGGGCTAAGCATCCTGGTGTGAGTAGCTGCACCTGATTCACAGCTGGCCTTCTCAGAGGCATTCCTGTATGAGTTGAGAGGTGGAGGGTCTTAATGTGAATCTGGGATTCCTAAGAAAGAAGGCAGAGGCCGGAGGTCAGTCAGCTGTCTCAGTTTGGGCTCCTAGCTTGTCTGAGGGCACTCCAGCCCCTGCAGACTCACAAGGGCCAAGGCCTACTAATTTCAAGGTGCACAGTAACCTTCTCTGCCCCTCAATGCCCTAAACCGGGGTGTGCACTCACCTGAGCCCTCTCCACTCCCTGCTTCATCCCAAGGGGATGGGAAGGCAGGAGGGCCTAGGAGCGGTGTCATTCCCACTTGGCACTTGAGAAGTCATGCCCAAGCTGGGGCCAGCAGCCCCCACTGGAAATCCCACAGAAGTCCCCCGTGGTGGTCCAAACTGGTTTGGCAGCTCTGGGAAAATCTTTCTAAATGACCTACCCTCCTGAGGCGCACTGGGGGAGAAAAAAAAAAAGAAAGAAAAAGTATGTGTTTGGGGCTGGAAGGGTGGGCGGGGGTGTAGGGAGTTGCGAACTGTCCAGGGTGGGGGGCTGATCCAGGGCGGTGGCTCCAGGAGACGCACTCCCAACTTGTTGCCACAAGTTCACACCTCGGGATCCCAAGCACCCAGCACCCCGTGTGCGTCGCCTCGCCCACACGCTCCGGCGCTGGGTCACCACGCTCGGTCACCGCACGACCTGTCCAAGCGGCCGCCCCGTGGTGGGTGCGTCTGCCCCGCGCGGCGCCCGGCTCTCCGCGCGCCCCGCGCTCCGGCGCTGATTGCTCGGGTCTGACTGTGGAGCGGCAGCAGCTCCCGAATCCCCCGCATCCGCCCCGCGCGCCCTCCCCCTCCCTCCCAGCTCCGCGCCCAGGCGAGAGCAGCCGATTGGCAGAGCGCTGCTTTCAGGGAACAATAACAGTGGGGGGAGCCCGGGTCCCGCGGGGAGCCCGGCCGCGCCGCTCGCGCCCCCCGCCGGCTCCCCAGCTCCGCGCCCGCCCGCCCCGCGGGCTGCCCAGGCCCACGAGCGGGGCCCGCCCCCCGGCGCCCACCATGTACGCCTTTGTGCGGTTCCTGGAGGACAACGTCTGCTACGCGCTGCCGGTGTCGTGCGTGCGCGACTTCAGCCCCCGCTCGCGGCTGGATTTTGACAACCAGAAGGTGTACGCCGTGTACCGGGGCCCGGAGGAGCTGGGCGTCGGGCCCGAGAGCCCCCCGCGTGCTCCCCGCGACTGGGGCGCGCTGCTGCTGCACAAGGCCCAGATCCTGGCGCTGGCAGGTGAGCGGGCGGGCGGGCCGAGAGGGGCCGGGGGCTGGGGCCGGGACGCCTGGGAGCCCCCCGGGGAGCTGGCGCGCCCTCCAGCCCCGGGGGACTTCGCTGCCGGGCGGGAACCGGGTGTCTCCAGGAGGCCAGACCAGTTAAAAAGGCCCGCGGGTCCCCTTTGTCTTGCAGGTTTGGGCGACTCTCCCGCGCTGTCAGTCTGTCTGAGGGCTGTCCTCTTTGTGTTCTCTGCTCTGGCACTTTCTCTTCCTCTCCCCTCCTGCTTACGGCGGCATTTCTTTTCCCTCTCACCTTCTGGCTGCCTCTCTCTCCCAGTTCCTGCCTTTCTGTCTCAAGTTTCTCAAGGTGTGCAGCCCTCTGCCTGCAGGACCCTTGGCACCTCCTTGGAGTGAGGAGTTTTAGTCGCTCTAGATCCCTTGGCAGATTGTGGCCCTGCTGTCACTGGACAGGACAAGGAGGCGGCCTTCAACCTCAGGGTACTGGGTGCCACCATCCTGCCCTCTCCCTTGGCAGCCCTTCACTCCCTTTCTGAATCTCCCAGAAGGCTCCCCGAGTGTGATGGGGGACCAACCTAGAGTTTCTAGATCAGGTTAAGACCAGACCTGGCATCCCCACTCTCACAGGACTCTGAGCCACAAGTAGGACAGGTGACCTCATTCCCATCTGACAGATGAGGATACCGAGGTTCAGCAGGTGAGAAGACAAGACCCACCCATCAGCCTGCTACACGTGTGTTCCTCCCGCTGTGCCAAGGCACTTTTTCCTTCATATAAAGAACACGGCTGGGTCTCTTCCCCAGCTCCTTCTAAGAGGCTTGGGCTCACACACGCAGAGAAAAGTGTCCTCTTTGGAGACCTGCTGGGAAGTACCCTAGACCTTGCACTTGGCACAGGATCCACCTGCCAGCTACCTGAAAGAGAGCCCCGAAGGTGAGAATGGCAATGAGGAACATTGCTGGTGTTTCCTTGTGTGGAGACTTTTCTGGGTTTTGTTCTTATGTGTTTGTTGTGTTGAGTTCCTTTGCTTTTTTTTTTTTTTTTTTTGGCTTGTTCAGTCTAAAAGAGGAACCCAGTGCATCTATCATAGTAATTTGCCCAGGGTCGTGTGGCAAGTTAGCAATGCGTGAGCGCTCAGCTGCATGGCTCCAGTTCCTTGCCACTGCTTCAGCTTGCAGGAGTCTAGTGGAAGAACTGGAGACTCGTGAGGAGCATCCTGGGGCCCTTTCCTTGCTTCCTTCCTGACAAACTAACGAGAGGGTGTGGAGGGCAGCACCTTTGAGGACCCAGAAGATCTGAGCGAGGAGAAATAGGTGTCAGAGAATCGAACGGTTTGTAGTTTATCAGGTTTTATCTTGTTGCTTGCTTTTAATTGCCTAGGGGAGGGATTGGGAAATTATTCCCCAAGAGGAGAGCCTTGAGAGCCCCATAACCAGGTTGTAAGCCTCCCCTTCTTTTGGCTACAAGAAAAGAAAGCATGCCTCTCAAAGCTACATCTCCCCAGACTTGGAGGGTCCTAGGAGAGGGAATGTGATGTGTGTGGGGGTCAGTGTCTCTGCGTGCATGGTGGCTGTTTTCCTCCTTCAGAGACTGTTCAGACAGCCACCCGCCCATACATTCAGCAGACCCAGGCACTGCAAAGAGGCCTTCTAGGCAGCTGGCAGCCCCTACCAGCTCTGTTCTTCAAGTCCTCAGAAACTGCATTCACCTTTGGCCCAAGAAGCATGCATTTCAACCCTACTGACTACTCATCCTTCAAGTTGGGGTGTTGGTGAATCTCTGAGGCGATTAAAAAAGAAGAAGAAGAAATTTAAAAACCCAGGCAGCATCTGGAAACTGGCAGAACAGATAGAGACAAGCAGGGTGGTGTCAGTTTGAGCGAAGTGAGTTAAAAAGTACTTCCTCTTACCTCCTTGCAGTGTCCCCCTACCCCCTTGGTAGATGAAAGCTGGAAACAGACAGCTTGAGGTTGGTTAGGCCACATTAGAAATTGCAGTCAGCTGATTAATTCTTAAAGTCACTTGACTTGATTTGAACAGGACAGGGTGAGTTTGGGAAGTCACTTATCCTGGAAGAACTCTCCTGTGTGTCTCAAAAGCCATCTTGACTTCAGCTGGGTGGCCCTGAGAGCATTGCTTACAGCAATCTCGTCTCAAGGAGCGCATCTGGCATCTCCTGAATTTCAGTATCCCCACACAGGTAGCACCCAGTATGAGGGGGCCACCTCTGATGAGGAGCACCAATGGCTTCATGTTGGTGAGGAGCCGTTAGTTCATCGATCCAACACCAGTTGCATGGTTTCAGAGAGGGTGCCTGGGCTGCAGTATGGCTTTCAGTGGTTACTTTCCTGAGTTTTTCTTGGGCTTGCACAAAGCTCCTTATATCCAGGGAATATCAGTGCCAGTTACTGCAGCATGTGGTGCCTTATACCATAGCTCCAGCAAATGTGAGACCCTAGTAAATGGCCCTTTCTTAACAAGCTGCAATGGCAGTGCATGGAACAACCACGTCGCCCCCTTTTTTTTGACAAGTCTTACCTGCTTGTGCACTATCTCTGCGTGGCCCATTGGTAGGTATGGTTGTGATTTTAGATTTATGGGTGAGACTATTAAGGCTGAGAGATTTCCCTGTAGTTACACAGCTAATGAATGGTTTGAACACAGGTCCTCCAGTGCCAGGCTCCCGCTTGGCAGTCTGCTTTTTCTTTTTTCCTTTTTTTTTTTTTTAAAGATTGATTTACTTATTTGATTATCTTGGAAAGGCAGATTTTACAGAAACGAGAGACTAAGGTCTTCTGTCTGCTGGTTCGCTCCCTGAGCTGCCGCAACGACTGGCACTGAATCAGTTTAAAGCCAGGATCCAGAAGCTTCCTTCAGTTCCCCCACATGGGTATAGGGTCCCAAAGCTTTGAGCCATCTTCTACTGCTTTTACAGGCCACAAGCAGGGAGATGGATGGAAAATGGAACAGCTGGGACATGATCCACTGCCTATATGGGATCCCAGCAATTGAAGAGAGATGATTAGCCAATGAAGCCACTGTGCCATGTCTGGTAGTTTCTTTCTAAAGTAGTCCGTATTCCCATCAGCCGCACAGCTTGGTATGGAGAGAGTGGAAGGAAATGATGACACTTTTCATAAGGCTTATGGCTCAAGGCAAGTTTCCAAGCTGGAGAATAGTGCTAGCTTCTGAGTTTTCAAATGTTCTGTTCTTGCTGTTCATCGATTATCAAGCTTCCTCCAACAGAGGCAGCCCTAGCCAGTCAGTTACCCTTTGCTTAAGGAAATCTACACAAAGGGTTCCTGTCTCCCATAGAGGACCCACATAATTCAAGGCTTGACTCACCTTTCTCTTTCACTTGTCTCCTTACTCATTTGACAAGCAGATAGTGAAAGAGAACTGTCCATTTGAAGGGTTCACTATTAGGGATGAAGATTGAATTTTGAATTTTAGGAGACCAAAAATGGCTTCTCTAGGCCTAAAAACCTTAACATTCCATGTCATTCTATCTAAACATCTATGCTATATTATGGTTGTTTGGGTGCACTAAACTGCCTTTGAGGTCAAATGTCCCCTTACTGCTTCTGACAAGGATGTGACAGTCCCTGTGCTGTAATAAGTGGATACATCAATGCTCCACTGTACCTGAAGTCTTGTGATTAAAATGACAGCATGATCCAGGAGAGATAGGGTTATGTTTGGGGTAATGCTATTTATGGGTTTCTTCAGGGGTCATGTTGATGAGGAAGAAGTGAGCACCATCCTTAGTGAGTGTGTAGGTTGGAGGAGCCAAGTAGCAAAGAAGCACAGAGATGGGCCCAGTTGTAGAAAGGCTTTGAAGTTCCTCCTTTAAGCTTTTCTTTTCCAGTTCCATTAACATTGACTGCATTCAGGTCTGCTTCACTTCTCACTCCTCTAAACCAACACAGCAGCCTTGCAATTGATCAACTCATCTCCCTGCTCTATTTTCCAAATTGCTTTCAGGATCACCTTGTAAAACACAGTCTTAGTCAATCAGTCACTCTCTTTAGCACCTTTTACAGCTCCTTATCTCCTACTAAATAAAACCTCAGCTGCTTAGTGTGGCATTCACAACCCCCAGAGCCACATCCCACCATCAGTCCCAGCCCCCCAGCTCCACCTTACTTCAGCTCCAGCTCATCTTCCCGCTTGCGCTGTACCTGTGGTGTGCCCTGCTTGCTATTATGTGAACACATACTCATACACTCCTGTCTGACATGGGACTGCTGCCCAGGCAGAATTCACCTTCAGGTGGGAAAAACAGACATGTACAGGTTTTTGTTGTCAAGCCTGCTGGGTCCATTATGGAGCAGTGAACAAAATAAACTGGGAATAGCCTGCCTCAGATCCACTCCTGTCTGCCCCCTCCAGCTGAGACCTTCCCATACTCACAGCCTTCTTTTCATCTTGCTTATTTCTCTCTCATCAGTCTGAGCACTTGTGTCTTAATTTTGGTTGCTCCTGAGTGTGTACCTCTCTTCGTGCCAGGCAGTGAACTCCACTAGACCAGGGCCTGCCTCCCATTCCTCTGCACCCACAGTGCCAAACATGGTCAGCATTGGGCAACTGTGTTGAATACAGAGTTTCAGGAAGTCAGGTGCATTTTTATGCAAAAGGAGACGAAGGCATAGAGGGTGGGCAGGAGCATTTGTGGCAGCCACTTGTTTGTGCAAACCAAAACCTGCAGCAGGATTTTGGGGTTTCATTCAACTTTGTTCATCTGGAAAAAGTCAACATTCCTTATCACTCCCTTGACTAGAAAAACCCCACACTTGGGGAGAAATAGCTTCCAAAGCCACGTTCTTCTTGCTTTGGTAATTTTAGCTTGTTCAGGGCTCAGGTCCCAGCTTGGCATTGTCAGTCCAAATAGATCACTTGCTCCAGAAATGCCTTGGAACTTCTACAAAGTTAGAAGCAAAGCAGGGGACTAGCCTATTTCATATGCAAAGATTGTTGCGTGTCATCAGTGGGTGACTGCCAACAAAAGCAAAAACTTTTAATTTAGGCTTTGACATGTTCTGCTGATATACGTTGGAGCAAAGACTGGAACTTGCCTGCTGTCATCTGCTTGCAGATTCTCCTGGAATGTTATCCACTGGAGGTTCAGTCTGCTAGGATTAAGAGAGCCACAGATTTGTTAGTTGTGTGCTTCAGAGTTCTGATCCGCAGGTTGAAAGAACTGTCCTGAGTGGAAGCCTGGCTTTTTTGCCTGTGATGTTTCTCATTCAAGAACACACAGTTCATTGTTTGTTTTTAAAAACAGCAACCCTCCCCCCCCCAAAAAAAGTGAAATTCAAATTGAGGTTTCCGGCTGCAAAACCAGGTATGCCTGACATCTTTGTCTTACAAGCTCCATAGGAACAAACGCTCGGTGGAACCTTATTACCAGGAAGATAGAACTGCAGCAGGTTTCCTTTGGTTGGCTTAAATTCTGGAAGGATTGAGTGATATTAGGTCAGCAGCCTCACATTGGAGGAGTCAGTACTGAGGTTTTTCCTTTTTTTTTTTTTTCCGCCCATCAAACTCTTAGTGCTTACTGGCTTCCACCCTCAGTGTGCTTATTCTTTTTTTTTTTTAAAGATGTATTTATTTTTATTGGAAAGTCAAATTTACAGAGAGGAGATACAGAAAGATCGATCTTGCATCGATTGATTCACTCCCCTAAGTGACTGCAGTGGCCAAAACTGAGCCAATCTGAAGCCAGGAGCTTCTTCTGGGTCTCCCACACAGGTGCAGGGTCCCAAGACCTTGGGCCATCCTCTACTGCTTTCCCTGGCCACCGGCAGGGAGCTAGATGGGAAGTGGGACAGCCAGGACACAAACCAGTGCCCATATGGGATCCCAGCACATTCAAGGCGAGGACTTCAGCCACTAGGCTACCGCACTGAAACCTAGGTGGTAGAGGTGATGGAACAGAGAGGGCTTAAAGAAGAACTCATGAAACTTAGTGAAGGTTTGTGATCCTGTGTATGACAATGATATTATTATCTGAGTCTTTTTTCTCCTGGGGTGGGGTGGGGTGGTTGGGGAGGTGCAACAAAAGGGGAAATGGTGAATTTAGTATGAGACATGTTGTGGATACCAGGAGAGTAAATGGGCATGGGGTCCAAAGGTCAGAAGAGCCCTCCAGACTGACAATCCTAACTGGGAAGTTGTTAGCTATGGGACAGGTGACATCAGAGTGGGAGAAGGTGCAGAGAAAGGAACGTGTAGGGCAGGATCTTTAGAACACCAGATTTCAAAAAGTTTCAAGGTGCATTTGAGGAAAAGCCCTCCAAAAGTGAGTGGGAATGAACAGTGAGATGGAGGAAAAATCCAAGGACGACCAGCAAAGAAGTCCTTCAGATCAAGCAAGGAGAGAAGGCTTTGGGTCCCAGAGAGAAGGCTGTGTTTTGTTTTGCTTTCATTTCAGAGCAACTGCCTTTTCCTCAGAGCTCTCAGGATAGGTAAGCTAAGCATGTAAGCAGGAGGTTGCACACAGGAACCAGAGCTGCCTGTGGAGCCCACATTCTCTAATACGGGATGTGCTGCAGGCACTTAGGGATCGAATCAGCAGATGGGAATTTTCTCTCTCCTTCTCTGCCACTAATAAAATAAATATATCTTTAAAATATCATAAATATATAACAGGGAAAAAGGGTTTACATGAGTGGTACTTTGGCAGTTTCCAATTTCTGCATTTTGCTTCATGGAGGAATGGTCAGACTCATGTTTTTGGCATCCAGTAAGCAAAGTAAGGGTGGCCAGAAAACAAGCTCCATTGTGAATGGTGGGGCAAGAATGGAGTGAGTAGATGAGTATTGACAGAAAAGAGTTATAGCTTGGTGCTACACTTTCATTCCTGGAAGTGGCAAACAGATTAGGGACAGTTTAGAAGGGATGCTCCTATATTTTAGCAAAGTTTGATTTGATGACTTCTAGGTTTCTTAAACACCAAGGAGGAATGGTAGATGAAATAGAAAGGACTTTAAAGTCAAATAGTTTGGGTTCAAATTGTGACTCTACTACTTGCAAGCTGTGTGACCTTGGAATGATTGCTTCAGGTCGTTTTGAGTTCCAGGTCCTTGTATATATCAGAGATATTAATCACACATTTGTCAGCTGTGTTATTTAGCAATGTAATATGGAAGTTTCTGGCAGGTAGTCATGGAATATAGACAGCTGCTAGGAACTATGGGGAGCTTATAGTTGCTAAGACAACAGCTTAATTGGTTGTGAGTACTGTTCTTTTTGGAAAGGAGCAATTTACCTGTAAGAAGCAAACAAATATTTAACCTGTGTATTTCTCTAAATCCTCCTGGGGTTTGACCCCATCATGAAAGTCTTGCCCTTTTTCCACCATGTTTTACCCATCAATGACCCCATACTGGGGCAGTTTACATCTTGGTAGCATCCCTAGTGAACACATAAAGGCAGCTGGAGAAAGGACCTAGCTGAACTAAATTTGTCATTTTGGTTGTGCCCCAGCCTTGTGCCAGAAACAGCAAGGCAGTGGGACTGAAGAGAGCTGCCTGGCAATCCCCCCTCTCCCCAGTGGATGGCCTCAGTAGGTCATTTCTTCAGACAGGCCTTCTGGAGGAAGGAGTTCTCACTTATCCTATACTGTTCAAATGAGAATGAGACTAGATGTCTATGCCTGGCTTGCCACAGAGCTAGAAGGACCTGTTGGGATTTTCAAATCTTACAGTCTGTTTTAAAGAAAACCTAGAGAAGACCAACCTGCCAGTGAATTAGTGAGAGCACCAAGCCTACATCCTCTGAAGATGATTGATCACCCAGTGTATTAGTGAACTCGCCTTTCTCCACCTGCAGAGCCCTGATTTCTCCCTGCTGCACCACAGCAGGGCACTCTTTGTTTTCTTGCCTAGATACAATTCCTGGAACTTGAGAATTTTGTGCACCTTGGATTTTATAAACACCAAAGGCCAGAGAATACAAAGTGTTGTCTTTTCTGTTTCATGTCTTTTTAATGCAACATAAGACTTTACTAAGCTTTTATATGGATGAAAAACAAAAATCCTTAAACTTGAATATAGGTACTTATAAACTAAGATAACCCTTCGTGAAACATTTTAAGTTCAGCTTTTCAGAATTTCATCCTAGCTAACAAACCCACCTCCAACTAAACTCTTTGATATTGGGTCATTTTAATTATCCAACCAGATTATGTGTAAAAAGATAGTTCTCTCCTGCTTTAACAAGCACAAAGTCATCAGAGGCATCTTCTCTTCTGAAGTGGGGCTTGTATTGGGTTCCCTGTCCACCTGCCTCTAACACCAATTACTTCTTAACTGTGCTGTATTTTCCCCCAATGATAACTTTAATCAGTTAAACATAAGCACCAGTTTCTGCCATATTTCTGAAGAGCAACTCTTAGCCATATTTTCATAAGAAAGCTCTTGATAGCTTATAATTCTGTTTAGGCTCAGTTAGTGCCAGGTGGAGTTAATAAGCTTTGTATTTCAGAAGTTTGGCACAAGACCTATTTACATAGTGTTTAATTCTATTGTGATCTCATTGCATTGTTCTAGACTGTGGAAAAAGTCTCAGGACAAGGGCCACTGCACTGGAAGTTATATCAACACAGCCATCCATTTGGATGTTTTAGTTCATTTTGTACCTCTTCCTTCAGTTGACTGTGTTACAACAACTTTATAATGCTTCTGTTGTTTCCATAGGATAATTGTGCGATGAAAGTGTCAGCAGATTTCATTTGAAATTCTGGCTCTGACAACAATATTTATGTCTTAGGAAAGCTGCCTCACTTTTTTGAGCTGCAAGTTCTACTGCAGTGGAATTATTATGGGAATTAAATATGGTGATGTCTGTAAGGAATTTAGCATGGATACTGGCATTCAGTAGGTGCTTGGTGAGGGTTTGTTGAAGGAAGAAATGCAGTTCACTGGCATTCTACTAGTAGAAAGGTGAAGAGAGATCATACTCAAGTCCTTGGTAGTTTGCCTGCTGAAGGTGAGAGTGGAAATCAGAATCAGTGAAGCTTTTCAGAGATCATACATTTGTTTCTGTTTACACTAAAACTGATTAATTGGTCTCAGACTGGGAACAATTGCAAAGGCAATTGCAAACGAAGAGCTTTCTTCTTCATTCGCAATCCACTGCCAGTTTCTTCTGTGGTTTCCTGCAACTCACAGGTGGAAGCATATTAGAAAGTCACATTAAAGTGCCACATGAAGTATTTGCTGTCTTAGGTGATCCACACCACCATTCACCTTCATTAATGTGACCAGTTGAGAGTTATAGCTTCTTGTCACCTCATGTTCAGTCTCCTCCTCACATCTCATCCATCTTGCTTGCCACTGGCACATTCATCTTCCTAAAACATCTCTTTCATCATGTCTCAGTTTGTGTCACAAACCTGCAGAGGCTCTCTGTACTGTGGGATGGAAGCCAAACCCAGAGCGAGCATGGGCGCCTAACAGCCCCTCAGTCTAAGTGAACATCTAGTAAGAGAGACACTGTGCTTGATGCCTGTGCTTGGTGCTTTACATACACCATCTCTGGAAATGATTTGTTATCTCCACTTTACTAATAACCCAAACTTGGGTGGTTTAAGTAGCTTGTCCAAGTTCCCTTGCACAGTGTTGGAGCAGAGCCAGAATCCCAAACCAGGATCAGCTGGTTTCAAAGGACAGGACTGTTTTTATTAGGAAGTGAGCCTGCTTCTTCCATCTGTTTCTTGCACACTCTGTGATGGCATTCGATGTTCAGTAGTCTTCTGTGGGTTAGATGGGAATGTGACTCATCCACTTTAAGCTGGGAATTACATTTAGGAAGCCATAGAAGACCAGAGGTTTGCCAGGTATGAACCTGTGTTTCTAAGGAAGTCAGAACTTGTATTCTGGTCGGAGTTCTAGTCATGTGGTGGGTTGTAGGACCCACCACACAAGGACTGCTTAGCATAATGCTTAGCCCCAAACAGGGACTCAGTAGATGTTCATTGCCTGCAGAAAAGGAAGCATGGGCACTTCTTCCTGCACCCTAACCCAGAGCATATGAGTCCAGCAGAATACTGATGAACATTAGAATGAAGCTAAGAAGTTGGCACTTGGAGAAGGCTGTACATTTCCCTGGCCAAGCATAGAGGCAGCCAGCACTCAGGTTAGGAAGTGTGTACTTCAAGGTACCACCTGCTTCTGGCTGTTTCCTGAAGTCCTCTGTTTGAGAGCTTCCTTGACTGCTACACCTACATTGACACAGAACCCAGGCAAGCCCTGAAGCTGGGCTCTGTTGGTTTCTGTTGTGCCTAAAGACGGTCACTGCTCTCAATACAGACTCCTTGAGGACAGAGTGGTCTGGCAGGAGAGCAGGAGTCAGGTGTGTTTCTGGCTTGGGCATCAGGTTAGAGAGTTTGGGCTGTTAGAAAAATTACTGCTGTGAGCATTCGTGTATGAGTGTTCATGTTCATGTGTGTATATGCTTTTGGTTCCCTTGTTCACCTACAAGTGGAATTGCTGAGGCGGGCAGTAACTCTGTTTAACTTTTTGAGAATTTGCCGGACTGTTTTCCACAGTGGCCACCCTATTTTATATTCCCTCCCAGAAGGTATGAGAATAACAGTTTCTCCGCATCCTCCCCAACACTTGCTGTTCCTTGTTTTCAATTGCAGCCATCCCAGTGGATGCAAAGTGGTGTCTTGTGGTAGTTTTTATTTGTACTTCCCTAGTGACTGATGATGTTGAGCATGTTCCCATATGCCCATTGGTATAACCTGATTTTATCATTCGTTCATTAAATACTTCTTGATGTTAAGTCCCTGTCCTATGGCTAGTCTTGTGATAGGGGCCATGCCCCTGGGTTACTTGTGCTGCGGTTGGGGAAGGGAGACATAAGCAGATAATTGCAACATAGAAAGATAAACGATTACAGAAAAGCGAGGTGCACTGTGTAAAGAAGAGATCAGTGGAGGCTGAGTGATTTTTTAAGCAGGGGAGAAATTTGGCAGGGCGGGGCATTCTAGTGAAATTGAAGAGCCTGGAGTCTGGAGAGGTGGAATTGGGGGCAGAGTGCAAGTAGCCCCAGCCCATCTCAAGCCAGACAGCTGGGTAGATCTCCACTTCAATCAAGCCTGCCCGGATGCAGCCTGCTCAGTTGTTTTCATCCAGGGTGTGTTTGGTTGCACGACTGTCTGTTGTTTTCAACCTGATTTGATCCCCCACTTGAGGTGTACTAACTCTGTTTCTACAGAAAGAGAAAAAGATGGCACTGAATGACTTCCAGACCTCTCACCCTATGAACTGGCAGAACTTGACTTAGAATCCAGGCTGTTTCACTCTCCACACCTGCAGACTTAATCTCAACTCTTGTTAAGCTTGGCGTGTGAGACCATTTATTCTGTAGCCTCAACCACCTCATCTTCATTTCCCACCTCTTCCTTCAACCCATAGCTGAGCCTTTTTTCCCCAACTCCTCAGTCTAAATATTTTCTGAACCTTCTTTGTATAGCTTCTGTTCTCCCCACGTTCTGCTTGTGTCTTCCACATTTTTATTATTCTTAAATGTCCATGCTTTTGTGAGTACCTACTGTTCAAGTGCCATTTGTTGTGTTCAAGTTGATCAATTTATTTCTAGTCACAAAATAAGAAATAAGCTAAAAGAATTGAAGCAGTTTTCCCCAGGGCACCCCAGCAAATAAGAAGCTCGAGGGTCAGCACCATGGTGTAGTGTGTTAGGGTGTGGAGAGTTCAGCTGCTACCCTCAGTGCTGGTATCCCAAATGGGTGCTGGTTCAAGTCCCAGCTGCTTTACTTCCAGTCCAGCTCCCTGCTGATGTGCCTGGGAATGCAGCAGAAGATGGCTCAAGTGCTTGGTCCCTGCACCCATATGGAAGACCTGGAAGAAGCTCCTGGCTCTTACATTTGGACTGCCCCAGCCCCAGCCATAGCAACTCTTTGGGGAGTGAACCAACAGATGGAGGAGTGTGCGTGCTCTCTCTCTCTCCCCTCCTCTTCCTTCCTGCACCTGTATCTGCTTTTCAATCAAAGCAAGACATTATTAAAGAAAAAAAAAAGTTATTCCTCTATTAGCTGAGCTAAGTCTATAATAAATTTTAAGGAAAAGCTGAAAAAAAGAAGTACAGTTCAAGTGCCAACTTTTCTTAAAAGCCTTCCATGGGTACACTAACTGAAGGGATTCCATTTGCTCCCTCTTTACTCCTCCTTTATTCAAACTTAACGTTGGAAGCCGTGGGTTATCTCTTCCTGTGTGTGTGTGTTTTCTGGGTTCCCAGAGCCTAGCCAAGATCTACATCTCTAATGTTTGCCGTTGAACTTGTCAAACTAAAGACTAGCTCAGGAATTTTGCTTTCAGCACTTCTTACAAGTTCTAATACTACCCCTTCTTCCATATTCCTCTTTTTTGCCTTTTTCACATGTATGTGCACAAGCACACATACACACCATTTCGGCGTAGTTTCATCTGAAGCACTTTCTTCAAGTTGTATGTTTCAACCATTCTAGTTTTAGAGTCAACAGTGATGAAGACTGAAGTCTGTGATATTGTTCATTCTTAACTCATTGGATTTAATAGGCACAGAGAAAACAAGAACAGGCTGTTCTTGGGAAAATAAATCCCAAGAATTGCTCCTCTGCTCAGTGGGAAAGGTCATATTCATCAGTGCGAGGTTGTTAACAAGATCACATCATTTTTTTTCTGGGCAGTTGCTTTATATTCCACACCTGAAGTCTTTCCTTTGTCTTTTTAATTAAATTTTATTCACCTAAGACCTGCAAGAATAAGATGATTCAGAGCATACTGATAACTACAATTATAAACTCCCACTCACGAAGGCCCAATGTGTACTGGGTACTGTTAAGTGACTTGCATGAATGTAGTTGGCATCCCCACAATTGCTGGTAAGGAGGAGCAACCTGAATCAGTACTCTGAGGCCCTGGCCACCTCTTCCCAGGCTACCGCTGGAGACTCAAGGTTCACACTGGGGTCTCTGATCCTGGAACTCCACTTGTAGCAAATTAGAGCACCATCCCTAAGTCCGTTTGGGCAGATGCAGCATTTGACTGTATTCACAGATAGTTAACATGTACTTAAAGCAGGAAAATACTGCCTGCAGCTCTGGCATCACATTTGAATGCCTGTCCCAAGTACTTGGGACATATTCACAACCCAAGTTGGATACACAGATGAAGCTCCTGGCTCCTGGCTTCAGCCTGGCCCAATCCTGGCATTTGTGATCATTTGGGGAATGAACTGGTATATGGAAGATCTATCTCCTTTCTGTCTCTCTGTCTCGCTCTCTCTCTTTCTGCCTTTGATATAAATAAATAAATCTTTTTTTAATAAAAATATATATACTCAGAAGCTTCTCTAAGCAAATACATCAGATACTATTTCAACACTCCGAGTGGTCATGATACCTTTGGTACTCATGTTGGCTCTGCCTTATCTCTACATGGAAGAGGAAATCACATTTTTCTGTGTTTCCTTTTTTACTGGTCTGGCCTCAGTCAATTTCTAGCATTTGAGGGCCTGGGCATTTGATTATTTTGATTTATAATCTATCTTGTTCTCTTCATATGCATTTTAGAAGACAAATCTGATCTTGAAAATAGTGTGATGCAGAAGAAAATAAAAATCCCCAAACTTTCTCTCAATCACATAGAAGAAGATGGGGAGGCTAAAGACTATGGGGAAGAAGATTTACAGCTTAGACACATCAAGGTAATTAAATCTTTCCTTTTCTTGGACATATGTGGGATCATTTTTACAATCTTCATGCTGATGGATTCCAGTCTGCCCCCCATCCTCACACACATGTCCCCTGGTATCACAGGTCATGGTTTCTTCTGGGTGGGGGAGGCCTGGGAGAGCTCTTTTCAGTTTGCTATGCTGACCAGCTTTCCAAGGAGCGCCATTCAGCATAGTGCCCGACACAGCTGGTTTGGCAGCATTGTTCATGGAATTTGAAGTTGTGTCTGAGATCCTACGCTGAATGAAGACTTTTATTATCAGGTCACATTTTCTTTCAATGTTCCCCAGTTTGCCCCACTCAGCCTTCATTTGGCAAACCTGACAGAATTCCTGTTCAGCCAGCTCAATTTCCATGCAATTGGTGTTCTAGAGGAAGGGAAGGGGAACAGAAGAAAGTATGCTCTGCATTCTGGTATTGACCATAATCTAAGTTTGAACACTATAGACATTGCCAAGGCAGAGTCCAAAAGATGCAGTTTGTTCAGTTCATAGCATTCACTGTACCCATGCTGTAGGCCTGGCCATATACTGGCCCCTGGGGTCCTTGAGCTTAGCCAGACCAATCCTTGTCCTCCAGAGTTTCACAATATGGTGATAAAGACAGCCATCTGAGTGACCATTACAATTGTAGCTGGCCCATGCTGTACTAGCAGTAGCCTATCCCTACAGACAAGTAGCATTGAAGTTGGTCAGTCACCCGGTTGGCTTGATTTGGCTTGGTTTTCCTTTCATATTTCCTTGGAATGCCGTGTCCTCAGTTGGCTGTATCTCCCAAGAGCGCTCCTAACCTCCCATCACTGGAGAGAGAGTCCAACTGGTGCTGTCCCTCACCCTGTCCTTCAGTGTAAGCTTTGTCCACTTGAGCAGGAATGTCTTCAGGTAGCTGAGCCCCAGCCCTTAGCTAGTCATTGATAATTCCCTTCTAAAGGAACTTTGCTGTGTCTACTATCTTCTTGCTGAGGGAGAGATAGAAAGATGCAGGCAGGGAGGAGCCTTCTTGGAAGTTACATTCCAAATTCTGCTTCTTGCGGTTTGGAACTCATGCTATGAACCTGAAGCTAGTCCTTCCCCTCTCTGTCCCTCAGTCTCCTTCCCTGTAAAAGGAGGAAACTAAACTGAAAAAACCTTGCAGTGCTAGCTTTGAATAAGCATTCATCCCTGCCAAGTGCTAGTTCTGAATGAGCAGCCAGTGAAGAGAAAAAGGGTGACATTGTTCTTATCCTAGATCCCTAGATTAGAGTCTTCACCATCTTTCCCAATGAAGTGTTCTTGAGGAAAGGGTAGGATGCCTCTCTCAGATGGACTGCTTTCTGTTTTAATGTTTCTTCATTGTTGAAGAGATTTGAGTGTGTCTTCACTGGGCTAGCTTGACCTGACCTGATTCTGCCATGAGCTTGTCACTGCCCTGGAATGGGGAGTATGAGCTCCTGGAGACCCAGGAGTTGTTAAAAGTTTTCATGTCTACATGCATGAAGCTGATAGGTGGAAGGAAAAAAACATGTACTGACCTGGAATTCTGCTACCAACTGGCCCTTTGATCTTGGGCAGTCCCCTTCCCCCTCAGGCCCTCTGTTTCCACTTTTGTAGAGTGAGGGCTTTGGCTGTCTGCACAGGTGTCTCCAAAGCACTGATGTTCTGTGGTTCTGTGATTCTAGGATTGTCTGGGGAAATATTGAGCCGCAGTCCAAGAAAGTCCCAGCTGCTCTTGCCTGAACTGATTCTCGTTGTCCTACACAGAGACCTGAGGGGCGGAAGCCGAGCGAAGTGGCGCACAAGAGCATCGAGGCAGTGGTGGCCCGGCTAGAGAAGCAGAACGGCCTGAGCCTGGGCCACAGCACGTGTCCAGAAGAGGTCTTTGTGGAGGCCTCACCGGGCACGGAGGACATGGACAGTCTGGAGGATGCTGCCGTGCCCCGGGCTCTGTACGAGGAGCTGCTGCGCAACTACCAGCAGCAGCAGGAGGAGATGCGCCACCTCCAACAGGAGCTGGAGCGGACTCGGAGGCAGCTGGTACAGCAGGCCAAGAAGCTCAAGGAGTATGGAGCACTCGTGTCAGAAATGAAGGAGCTCCGGGACCTCAACCGGAGGCTGCAGGATGTGCTGCTCCTGCGGCTTGGCAGCGGTGAGTGCCCCTGCAGGCCATCTACCACCCCACACGGGTGGGGGGATGCCTCCTGCCACTCTGCTTCCAGGAGCACAAGGGGAGGGGGCAGGCCAAACGCCCCTGAGGCTAAGGGAAGGACAAAGACTGGCTCAGCAGTTCCCACCAGGAACTCACAAACTCTCCCAGGAGCCTGTGGATGCGTGTGCAGCAGCTTCAGCCTTGGGAACAGGGGATGATGTGGGTTGGGAAGCAGGAGCTGACAGGATGTTTGTCTCCACACATGTATGTATGCATTCAGCAAGAGTCAGGAACGGGAATTGTAAGGGACCTCACCAAGTAAGGACATGATCCTAAAGCATGGATCATTGTAGGTCAGCAAGTGCAAGACGGATGCTGGTAAATAGTAAAGTGCAAAGGGTGGGGAGGGTGTTTGTGACTGAGAGTATGTGGAAGCTTCAGGAAGCAGGTGTGTTTGAATGGACCTAGGAGGGTGGCCAGTGAATGTTTCAGGCACAGGAGCTTGGAGCATGCCAGCACAGGAACCAGGGGCATACCGAGAAGGAATCCCGCCTATGTGCTCTGAGGGCCGATGAAGGGAGGTTAGCCTGGGCGTCCCAAACTTGTCTTGAGAAGAGTGGGAAGCACTAGCCGTCATTCAGACACAGAGGCGTGGAACTTCAGGAAGTTAGAAAAAGGATATATGAAACTCCATTGACTTGCTCTCGGGAGAAATTGGTAAGCTCTTAGTTGTACCTAAGTGCAACTAGATTTTTAAATTTTCTCTAAACTAGTTCAGAAGCAGGAATTGGGACATCTGAAAGGTGAGAGCCTTAACAGCAGGGAGAAATGACTGCTTCCCAGAGAGGAAAAGACACAAAAGCTCTTTTCAAAGCATACACATGTAGAATTGTGCAACATGGAAGTCATTCAGTGTTGAGAAAGTCAGTATAAGTACGGTCACAGCCTCCATGGCCCCCAGGGACAGTGAATGATAACCCTGAGTCAACACACCTTGCTTGGAAGACGGAGCAACCTGGTTTAGAAACACAGGTGCTGCCCCAAAGTGTATATCAGATATGATTTTGAACTCGTTAAGGAAGGTTTATAGAATGTAGAGGTTATATTTGTAGGTAAGATTTCACTGCTCTTTGATTTGTTAGATAAATGTGCTTCTGCCCTACCTTTCTTATATTTGGGGGTATCTTTTGCATCTTAAGATATATCCCCAAAGTGGTGTCTCGGCAGATCTTCGCATGGTCAATGGAGTCAGCTGAGAGAACTTTTTGCACTTTTGACACAGAGAAGGATACTGGGTTGGGACTTATCCAGAGACACCTTGGGGAGGCAGTGGCACAGCTCAAGTCACCCGATTCTTGGATTGCTACTGTCCCCACTTCCCAACTCTGCCTTTGCCTCAGAGACTGTTACAAATGATAGCCAGCTGAGGGTCACACTGAAAGTGGAGGTCACAAGTGGCTTTCAATTTCAAAGTTATTTAAGTTCTGAATGAAAACAAAATCTCAAAGCAAAACTGTATAGAAGTAAAAATTTGTGAAAGCTGTGTTGGTCTTGGGATGAAGGTGAGGTTGGAGAAAGAACTAAAGTTTTCAGAGAGAAAATGTTTCTTGATCTTCAAGGTAATAATTTCTATATTCATCATGTTCTATATGCTTTGCTTTTTGTAAACCTTGGGCAGGAGTGGGGGTGGGTGGAGATACACACCGCCAACAGAAACCACATACTCCTATTTCAGCTGTTAGGGAAACAAGCTGTTTCGTGTGATCATGAATGGGATTTGAGCTCTGAAAGCTGCCCCTGAACTTCTGGAGCCATAAGACACTCCATCCTGCATCAGCTTATGTCTCTTTGAGTGCCAAAACGCACAGGAAAACTTGACCCCAGGTGTTGTTTTGGTGTTTCAATCTTTTAGGGAGACGTTCCCACAGACAAAGGCAGCAGAAGGGGCAGGGGCTAGCTCTTGCCAGATCTGAGACACCTTGTCCTCATGGTGGTAGACATACATTGTTGCAGGCCATAAGTGTGCTTGGGGCTCCCACTAAGGGCAATACCCTGTGCTCTCAGCCCAGAGGCATCCTGGGAAATCACACTATTGTTCTTGCCCTCTTAAAGCATAATAATACCCACTGATTGGCACAGATTAGTGTACCAAGGGCCAGACAAATTGGCAGGAATACAATGAAAGCATGCCTACCTTAAGAAGAGGCTGTGTGCTTTCTTGCAGAGGATCATTTTTAACATCTTAGAACCAGGCCTGCCTGGATTCAAATTCCTGCTTTGCCACTTCCCAGCTCTGTGGCTTTGGGAACCACCAGTCCTTCCTTTTTTTCTCCCACAAAGACTGAATGGTCTTCCAATGTGTGCCAGACAAGTTTTGAAATGGTGAGAATTAATATACTTGAGATACAGCTCTTGTTGTCCATCCCTGAGGAGCTCAAAGTTTGATGAGGGAGTCAGGATGTCAAGGTAGAAATCTATCTGGGTAAGTCTGGGAATTTATTCCCCCTTGCTGTAAACACAACCAAGAAACAAGGCAGACCAGAGGCAGAGATGAGTGAGAGCCCTTTGACTGGGTCTCCCATGCCCTCTGAGGAGCGTGTCCTGGCTCAGGGATGTATGGGCTTTGGGCTTTGCCATCCTCTGCCAGTGCCGAGGCACGAGCATTGCTCTGGAGATTGTCACTGCTCTACTCCACCTACTGACCCAGTTCAGGGCCTTTGTCCAGCTTGGGTGCTGAATCATTCACACCAGAACAGGCCAGCGCCAAGACCAGGAAGGCCCACAGAGCAGGAACTACTCAGTTTTATGTAATTTTTTAAATTGATTTTATTTTTGATGATGTTTACATAGTTAAGGATGTATGCTCATGTAGCCCACAGATTAGGATGGGGAGGGTTGAGGAAAGGGGAAAAGTAGATGAGATAACTGTTTCCAATCTCGTTTTTCTTCCTGTATCTGGGGAATGTTGAGAAAGCCAATTCCAGCAGCCCAACCACATCAATCCCTGGGGTTGGGAGGAAGGTCACTCAGTTTCATCCCCAGGACCCTAATGTGGAATGTGAGGTACCGCTCAGTTTTAAAAAGAAAATTCTCCCTGGAAGAATCACAGTTGCATACCTCAGACAGTGGGTTTCTATTATTTCTTTTATATTTAAGTTATCTCTGTAGATCGGAGTGGATGGAGAACAGTAGTGCTGGCATCTTGGAACTGATGGGGACCCTGGGATCTGGAGCAGGGCCGGGAGGAGGTTGGGTACAGAGCCCGGGGCTTCACATATAAGGATGGGGAGATGCCAGCATGGTGTAAGAAGGCTGATCCTATATTACTCATTGATTTAAAAAATAACCACAACAAAATAGTAAAATATAAGAATAAATTAATGTTTTATAGATACTGCAAAAAGTAATTTTTAGCAAAGTACCAAAATTTAGAGCATTCCTTTCTTTAATTTTGTAATTATTTCTAGTAGAATAGCTTAGAATGTCAAATCAGTTTTAAGGAATAGAATTGACAACTGAACAAGGAACTGTAATTTGGATTATAAAATTCCTTAGACTGCAAAGAAAAGCAGGTGTTTCAGAGGCTTCTCTAGGTGGCTCAGTTCTTCATTTCTGCACTTGTTCCTTGTCCTTCTGCTCTCTCCATAAAGCAGCAGATGGTGGGTTTAACAGGCAAGACACCTCACAGCATGGAGTCACAGAGTACTAAAAGAACTGAGGGTAAATCAAGCCCACAGTGTCACCTGACACCTACCTGGCCTGTGTGCTTCTCCCGGCTCGGCCATCTGTAGCCAGACTTCATTTCATTGTCACTAATACAAAGACAAAAGAGGACGGGGGCAGTGGATCTTCTCTCTTTGTAAAACCACCTACCTTTTGTATGATCCTCACCAGGAAAACAACTGGTTCTGCTGGGCATGAACCTCCCAAGAGTCTTTTGCAGGGCTTCTGTGACAGTCACAATTCAAAGGACAAGCAGCCTTGTGAGCAATATTCACTGACTACCAGTCCCTTTTTCCTTTTCTTCCCTTCCACACTCACAGCGCCCCTCTTACCCACCCCCCAAAGAAAGGAGGGCGCTAGATTCAGGAGCATGAAGACATCCTGATTGATAAGGGGCAGGTTGCTATTTGTGTGTGCTCACTAATGTGTTCTTTTATTCACCAAACATTTATTGGATGAATGAATTGTGCCAGGACTAGGTTGGGGGCTAGGAATACAGAAGTAAAGCAGAGTCCCTTGTAAACATCCATAAGTGAATTTGCTAATGTAGTGTCTACATTTCAGACTGGGAGTTGACACCCTCTGAGAGTGACAAGTAAATGAGGGAAGCCAGATAGTGAGTGAAGCACATGGGAAGGGCCAGCTCCCATGTATCAGAACAGAGCAAACTCCAGGATCTCAGTTCTCCCCAGCCAGACTCCCTGGTCTCGGGGAGAAGGACTAGCACTGAGTCATCTGTCCCAGTGTTTAGCACTGCAGGTACCCCTTGGCTACCATCATGCATCATGGTATGACATGAGCAACATTAGGTTCTGTGTGGGTGCGACACCAGGCAGAACAAACAGCACCGTCACTGCAGCAGGGAGTCCAGTGATAGTTGTAGATTTCTGTGTGTGCCTCCTCAAGGGAGCTTATGCAGAAATGATGGATTCTAACCAGCAGAGGTGCAGATAATACGAATAATAGCAGTAATTTACATGGGCCTGGCACTTTACAGGTTTCAAAGCACTTTGACGTTTTTATCTCATTGGATTGTTCTGATAGCCTCCTTGCAGTGCCACGTAAGGAGAGTGGAGAATGTGGCAAAAAAAAAAAAAAAAGACATAATGTTCCCCCGTTGACTAGATCATAAGCTGGTTGAAATGTTTGAAGACAGAGCAAGGCATTGTGGCCTCAATATCTGTCCTGGCTCTTGAGAGCTGAATTACTAACACCTCTGAAACGCTCTGGCTTTACACCTTGTGTTCTGTCCAGGGTCCGTTAAAATACCAGCTTTGATCTTTGGAATCTTTTGTGGGCCGACCTGGTTTCTTTAAGCTCCAGTCTCTGCTGGTGCCTTAGAAAAGATGGGTAATGCCAACACAGTGCTTCCTGCTGGTTTTACCCTGCATTGAAAACATCGTGGGCTTTCACAGCAGAAACCACCTGAACTGGAATCAGCTCTCAGATTATTACCTGTGTAACCTAAAGCAAAGAGCTGAACCTTTTCAGTCTCTACTTTTTCCTCTGTAAAATGGGTATCCTAAAACAATACACATAGAGAAGAGCCAACTCAGTTATTAAGCTCTGTGGTCCCCAAAATCAGAAATACTGGGGCTTTACTCTTTTTTTGTAAATTTTGTTTTATTTTTAAATATTCATTTGATTTATTTGAAAGACAGATTACAGAGAGAGCTAAATGTTCCATGCATTATTTCTGTCCTCAGATGGCCACAAAGGCCAGCACTGGATCAAGCTGAAGCCAGGATCCAGGAGCTTCATCTGGGTATGCCACGTGGGTGCAGGCATCCATGCACCTGGGCCATTTTTCACTGCTTTCCCTGGCACATTAGTAGGATACTGGATTGAAAGTGGAGCAGCCGGAACTTGAACCGGTGTCCACATGAGATCAGCATCTTAACCCATATGCCATAACACCAGCCCCGGAAATACTAGGGTTTTTAAACTTGGCTGTTCTAATTTTGCTTCCTGAGGCAAGTTATTTCACTTTCTGGCCTTTAGTTTCCTCACCCATAGAACTACACAAAGATGGTGCTCACCACTGTGAGTCCTAAGAGGATTAAATGAGCACATGCAGTAAGGGTATCTGTCCAGAGGCTGACCTGTGCTAGGTGCTCGGTAAGTGCTGTGTGAAGATGTGCTGAGGTAATGCGTGCATGGTGCTTGCCACAACACAAGACTCATTGTCCTATAATTATGTCTTAATTTCAGGCTCATGGATTTGTTAATGTAGGGTTCTTCTCCCCAGTTTTCCTGGGGAAAAGTCTATTGTCCCATTTCTGTTTTTTGACCCTTCTATTTCTAGACATCATCAATGTTGACCCAGTTTCCTCTTTGCCAGGACTCCCATCCTGGTTCTGATTTATATCATCCAGTCCTGTTTCCTGTCTCCTTCAGTGTTCAGTTCATTGTCACCAATGCAAGTAGCACTAAAAAGCTGGGCTTTGTGAAAGAGCTGAGGATGATGGGTGAGGCCCAGGAGGCCAGCAGCATACCTGGTGCCCCAGAGTTAACGCTGAGCAATGCCATAATCTCCCGGGCCCTGTGCCTCCTCCACATGCCTGTCAAGAAGAGATCTAGCAGTGAGACCCGGAATGATTTATCAGAAAAGTATCAGTGACTCTGCACTTTGAAGGGCCTTTCTGCGCTGTTGATAGAATCTTAAGTAGCCATAACTCATATCAGATCATTTTAAAAGTTGACAGATTTCAGAGTGGCCAAATACTTCAGGACCCCCCTTTCCCTTTCCTCCCTGGTGTCCATTTTCCTGAGGACAGCAGGTAGAGGACTATCCCGTGCTTACTAATCAGGTGTCTGTAGCATCTAGAGGAAGTAACCAGCTTTCCCCACAGCCAAAAACCAGAACATCTGGCGCTGCCGCAGTGCCTCACCCTCCACTGCTTGTTTGCCAGGTCCACTAGTAAGCACAGGTAGTCGAGAAGGGGTTCAACAGAGACAAACATTTGGCCTTTCTGAACTCCTGTCTGGAGCGGTCAGTGTGTTTCCCACCGGTAAAGCAATCTTAGCGGGAGATGTGATGATGAACGGGACAGATAGCCTCGGAGATGTGACGTAGCTTCTCCAGGCCAAACGCCCAGCGAGCTGCCCAGCATCAGCAGGGTGCCCAGTCCCTGCACTTGACCATCGGCCCTTCCTCTTAGACCTCCACGATGTTCTGCCATGGGTCCTGTGATACCAGGATCTTTGAGCTGTTAGATAAATACTTCCTGCTTGATCTAAAAACTCATGATTTCTTCACAGCTTCAGCCACACCAGGCCAAAAGCCCTATAGCCAGAAAATTCTCAGGTTCCCTAGGAGTTATGTCTTTAGAGTGAACCCAACCCCATCTGCCTTAGAGATAGGGAAACGGAGGCTCAGAAGGGGAAACAAACTTGTCTGTGCCTTGCGAGATTGGAGCACATGGGGCGTCAGCATGGCCGAGGACTGGAAGGTTGATGCTCAGTCAAGATGGGTGAATGGAATCAGGCCAACCCATAGGATTCACCAGAGCCCAGAGTCTGACCACACCCCTACTTGCTCCCTCACAGGCAGGCACTGTGAATTAGTGAAATAACTCCTGCAGCCTTAACCTGTGAAGACCTGAAGTTCACCGAGTCTGACCTGCACAGCGCAGAAAGACTGCCACATGAATCCTCAGCCTCCTGTGCTGACACCTGAAGGTGGAAGGCTCATTGGGTCACCTTCTAGCACAGCCTGTCCCATTGCTGGACAGCTCTGACGGTGGGGAAATGCAGGAAGCATTCATTGGCTCCTTCCACCATTCGGGCCCTACGCTACACACTGGAAGAGCAGAAATGAGACCTTGTCAAGGTTCTTAGGAGTTGTTTTCTCCTCAGCAGATGGCTGGAATGCAGTGTAAGCCTGAATTCACTCCTGGGCCCCCAGGATGCCAAGAGTGGAGATAGCAGAGGGCTCCCTACATGGGTACTTAAATGGCTGGAGAGGGAGCTAGTTGGGATTGTCCCAATGAAAAGGAAGTAAACAATGCCTCTGGTAGCAGGAGAGCCAGAACACAGCCTAAGGGTTGTACAAGAGACTGACTGATGAGGAAACAAAGTGGCTTCTGGCTAGACTGCAGGGAAAGGTGGGAAGGGGGCAGAGACAAGGTTGCAGAGGTGAGTGAGAGCAGGTAGAATGGCCCCAGCCCCTCCTGCAGGGTTTCATGGGGCTGCTCGCTGCTAGGGTGACACAAGCTGCAGCCCCTCAGTCCCTGAGTTTCTGTTTGCCTCTGAGCCCAGCAGATCAGTCCACAGCCACCTCGCAAAGATGCACTGGAAGGATTCCCAGTCTGGAGGAGCACCAGGCAAGACTGATTTGGTAGGGAGCCATCAGCCATGTGATCGTGCCCTGCCTGCTAGTTGCTGCTGCCCTCACATACTCCCTCCCCTTCTTGGAACCAGAGGGAAGCCCTTGCACTGCCTGCCTCACTTGCTCCCACCCAATGAATGGCAAGTCCGTCACTGACCCTCTAGGAACGCCGGGGAAGATCAGAAATGGGCAGAGTATCAGACTGGGCACTGAGAAGCCTGAGACATCTTAAAGGGTACTCCCAGTTGAGGAGGTGCAGGGCAAAGTGCAAGCCTCTGGCGTCTGACTGCCCTGAACTGTAGTCCACCCTTGGAGCGCTGTGGGACTTGGGGCCCATCATGTCCCCCTCTGAGCCTCTTCAGGATGCTATTGCAAGACTGCCACAAAGATTCATTGCTTCCACTTAGCACTTGCTTCATGAGTCTTATGTGCCAGGGACATTGTGCTGGGTGCCAGGAATACAGCAGTGAACACAACCAGGGCTATCTTGTTCACCTGCCCTCAGCCTTCACTCTGTAGCCAGGGAGGTGGTCTGTAGTCACCTGACAGGAACTGAGAATGCTGGTGGTGGGGCTGCAAAAGGGGGAAAAAAGGAACCTTCAAGGTGTGGTGTTTGGAAGCAGTGAGTGTGTCTGTCACGTTCACCACTCACATGTGTCATCAGAGATGAGCATCTATAATTCCCAGGCATGAGGGAGCACTTTGACCCAGGACTGGTCTAGCCCCTCTCTCTTGCTGGGCTTCCTGCCCTTCCCCAGGGGCTGACCCCAGCCCACTCCAACTCTGCTCTCCAAGGGGCCTTCCCAAATTGCTTAGCCAGTAACAATCTCTCCTTCTATAAACCTGCATGCACTGCCCGCCTTTGAAGACATCCGGCCTGTACCTTGTGCTACTTGGCGTTCACCAAAACAAGACATCTATGCCAATTGTAGGACCCTGTCCCCGTCAAGTTCCTGCATACCCTCCAGACCCCAGCACGGCATTGGTTTGTCCTCTTCCACCTCTCCTCCAGGGGTGGCACTCCTCTGCTTTATCCTTGACCTCATTAGCCATGTGAGGAGGGAACATCAGTTGCCTTGGTTTTTCCCGTTGCTGCGCAAAGGTCCCCTAGCTTACCTGTGGGAATGGTGGTCCAGCAAGGGGGCCCCACGCAACCTCCCTACCAAGTTCTCCCCCTCCTCCTGGGTCTCACGTGTGCTGGTCGGGTGCTGTATGCTCATCTGTGGCCTGCCTCATTTCAGCATTTGCTAGTGAGTGCTGTAGCCTGGCCCAGTCTGGCCCACCCCCAATTCCAGCTCATGCTGAGGGGGGCTACAGCTTAGCCCAGCCCAGCCAGCCCCCAGCCCCGGCCCTCATGTGAACTAGCTTGTGCTACGGCCCAACCAGGCCTGACCCACACTCCTTTCTGGTGCTCAGATTTGCACGATGAACTGGCCCAGCCTGGTTCGTCCCCATCCTGCACCAATTGTATTCCAGTGGTTACCATGACCTAGCTTGTTCTGGGCTGCCACTTAGTAGGTAGTTAATGGATTCTCACTGCAAAGGGAGATAAGATTTGTCTAACTCTTTGCAGAGTCAGATGCAGGTGCCCAGCTACAGCCATAGGTGAGAGTGGCTGATGCCTCCTGAGGAAGCTCAGTAGAGTTCAAGCGGCAGATCCACCTGCACAGCTCTAGGTCAGCCCCCCTCTCTCTTGTGAAGGCCTTTGTTTCCTCCATCCTCTATTATACTGCCATTCACCTGTGCAGGTCCCTCCTAAAAAATAGGAGCCATATTTGTTCTGTGTCACAGTAGATGCCCTGCATCCAGCTGGGGGTAGAATTTGGACTTATTTCACTTTCATGTTTGAAGAAACTAGAATTGTACATGTAACAGAGAAACTTCATATTGACTTATGGAAGTAAATGAGATTCACTTCATTTGAAAAATTTGGTGTCTACCTTTGTATCTCAGTAAAGAATCAGCGATCTGTTTAGCGTCCATACATATATATGTATATGAAAGAGATTTCTAAAGTGCCTAGAAGTCACCCAAGCATTGGCTTTCCCCAGAAAGAACAGCATTAGCGCAGCGTAAAAGCAAATGAGGCTAGAGAACGGTGATGTGCCCACACACACACACATTTGTGATGTTGCTCGGTCCGTGCCGTGGTTTCCTATTTATGGGAGAAGACACCCAGGCTAAAGGAGGTAAATTACGGAACCAGCACTTGCACATGGTTTTCCTAACACTGAGACCGTGGCCCTGCCTGTCAGCTCACAGCTGCTGGTAGGCCAGGTCACAGCACTTCATATGCTACATACTGAGCACCCCCAGAACCGGGGCATACCTTCTGTTGCTGTTGTGTCTGGGTCCTCGGTGCCTGTAACAGAGCCTAAGTCTCCATGTGCAGGTGGGCATTGCATGATGAATGGGCTCGTGAGTGACTGGATGAAAAGACAAGTACTACCTTTTAGACTTTCCTAAAAGCTTCATTTCCCCAGCTGAGAGGTTTCTCTCCGGGCAAGGGATAAATAAACCTCAAGTGCATGTCAGTGCCAGAATGCAAGAGGATCAAAAGGCCTCTTCTCACACCTCCCCCACGCTTGCCACGAAGGGAAAAAAGTCCCTTTGTTACCTAAAATATCTGCACCAGATCGTACACGGCTGTCTCTTAACGCAACTGCTTATTATTGTGGCTAATTTGGTCACATGTGTTTGAGGGAGAACAATGCCTCAGAAATTTTTAAAAGCAAAACAGCAATCTGAAGCATTTGTTGTAATGAGATGTAAATTGCCAACATTGGGAGTGGAGCCCACTGAATGTGCAATGAAGCAGCTCCCCCCACCCCCGCCTTAAATTAAAGCACTAGAGGCCCTCCCTTCTTCCCCCCAGAGAAACCACATGCTTTTTTTTTTTGTTGTTGTTGTTCCTTTTCTCTCAGATTCCATAGTACCAAACCCCGAGCTCTATTGACTGATGCATGTCTGCCTTCACCTGCCGTTTGTGAGTTCCTGCTACATGTTGCCTGTATGCCAGGTTCCCACAGAGCATGTCAGCCTACATGGTAACTGATGGCAAGCCCCGCTTTACTGGTGAGACAGCTGAGGTTCAGAGGTCAGGTGACTTGTGAAGGTCTTGCAGCTGGGAGTCACACCCTGCTCTCCCAGAAGATGCCTTTCAACCGAGGACAGCAGGCCTGTGCATGCAGAAGCTAAAGTGCCGGCCATTCAGTGTACCATGCTCTGGAGAGAGGAGACCCTGCAGACAGTGGCCTCCAGTGTGCACTGGCACTGGCATAGAAGGTTAGGTGATCCTTTTCCCTAAGAAACCAGAGACACTGCACAGTAGTCCAATACAACTCTGTCTCCCTTGGGAGACCAGCCTGAGCACAAGGAGGACCCTGACTTTCAGAACCCATGGCTCAGCAGGCAGACTTACACTCACAAGGTGGGGTTGGCCAGAGATATACGAAGCATCCTCTCTGCGCCAGACTCTGAAATCATTTCACAGATGCCATTCCGTTCACTCCTTGAGCCTTCAGGTCCCTGTTGTAATTCCTCCTTTCCAGTGAGGCAGCGAGGTCAGAGATCTTAACTCTTTATGTGTATATTATCTCTTGGGGCTAGAATTTAAACTAAGCATGGCACTGGGTGAACCATAATATCTGATGTTTTTGCCCAGTTTCTACCTGTCCAGAAGCCCCACAGGTCTAATAGGGGAGACAGACAAGAGAATGAACCATCTCTTAATTCTGATAGAGTTGGGGGTGGGGCAGTTCCAAATGAAGGAGAAGGTATTAGCCAAGGAAGATCACAGTTCACCCAGACAGTAACCGACAAACCTAGGATCCAAACCTCCATCCCTCGGATTGAACCTGAGAGGTGACAGAATCACTTACGTCCATTTGAGGGGAGATGGGGATGTATGTGAGTCAGGCCATGAACCACTGGCGGAGTTTGGATGGGTATACATCTATAAGGTAGAACATTCTGGACAAAGAGAATGGCAAAAACAAAGGTAGGAGGTGGGGAAGAATGATAGCTGTGTGGAGAGGGTTAGTCAGGCCACTTTGACTGGAATGGGATAGAGACAGCCAGAGAGTTGACTCTCAGCCCTTGTTCTTGTCCCTTAGGAGTCCCTTCATGAGCAGTGTGGAGGCAGAGTCCTTAGTCTATATTTGTGGTCATTCAAACTGTCCATTCTCCTAAGTAGAGGCTTCTAATTTCTACTTGTTGGGCATTCTAGAGGACAGTTTCTCACCTACCCACACCTCTGTACTCAGTCAGCAGTTGAATATTACCTCACTTTCCCCAGCTCATTTAAGTCCCTAACTTGCTTGCTCTCTTCACCGCCCCCTGCCGCCACCCCTTCTTGTGTCCTAAAGAATTGACTAAGAGCCTGCTGTGTGCCAAGATTGTAAAATGGGGGAATGCTGGCTCTTGATGCCCTCCATGGTCTATCACTGAGAATAGCCAGGCTGGTGACTGCTTGTAAATGATTTTCTGCAAGTATGTCACAGTGGGCAGACTTATATCTCGTAGTGGAGAGCAAAAGACCTCACAAGATGCCAGTGCTGTGTCCTGAAGTCTGAATGGGGACTTGGACAACAAATAGGGTGACACCCAAGGCGGAGACAAAATCACAGAGCCAGATACAACTTAGTACTTGCAGCCCTGGATAGAAGTGAATATTGAGAGTGGAACAAGATGTGAGCTGTAGAGATAGAGAAGAGGCTTAAGGAGACTATATAGTGTGTGAAATAAGTAATGGGAAACCTAAGCAAAGATAGTCACAGTCCTGTGGGAGGTCTCTTGGGCAGCCATTGTTGAGATGATGAGGGGACCAGCCTGGAGTCATGGCTGCATGGGACTCATTCTCTTATCCAATACCTTCAGGAAAGGGGGATGTCGATAAGGAATGACATGGTCTTCCCAGGGATAACTTGCAGGCCAGTGCCTACCGCCACCTTCCAGCCCATTTCTGTCTGCTGTCACTGAGCATCAGAGCAGACAGAGACCTCAATCACTAACAACAGGCATGCACTTCAGGGGAAGCTAAAGTGATCCCCTCTTCCCAAATCCAAGAGAACAAATGCTGCACTTGAGTTTGTTGTCTCAGAAATTCAACCTTACATTCTACAAAGAGAGTAAAAACTTGGACATCTGCTTCTGAAACTTTGGAAATATTCATCCACGTGGTCATCCACGTATCTGTGTAGCAGAGAGCACTTACTCAGTGCCAGGTATTGGGACAAAGGAAAGAATAAAATGTAGCCACAGCCCTTGCATAGTCAGGCTATGTTGGGAGATTCTGCCTGACGTTCCCTCTGCTGTCTTCTGTATCTCCAATTCACTTGCCTGTGGTCACATAATTAAAATGGAGCAGAGTCAATAACTGGACCCCAGATCCCTCCTCCAAGAAGGACTAAGCTGCCTTATCCTAACTGTTGTGCTCCTTAGTCAGCTTGCCATCTGCTTTGTCCAAGCTGCATTGCTTACATCTTTGGAGACAGCATAGATTCTGCCATGTCCTTGGCAGCTACCAGAAACTCAGAATTTATGTTCTTATTCTGGGAATCCCTGTTATGAGGAATTTCAGGCACAAAATCGCTCATACCTTCCCTACCCAAAATCTACGGTGTATCAGTGAAACATAGAACTGCGGGCGTCTGCTATATCAAGAGCTTCCTACCCAGGTATCTACATGACTAGGATGGGGTGGTGGAGCTGTGAATTCATCAGTTAACTGAAGTTAAATGTGCACCCATAGGGAGCTGTTGGCAGTAGTAACTGGGTCTCTGATCCTCGGCGCCTGAAATGTTTGCATAAGGAGAATCTCCAGCACGCTGAATTCCTTTGGCCTTTGCAGTTGCTCTCCCAAAGAAGTCAGTCAAGTAATCCAGCCTTATTTACCCATCTTTATTCTGTTTCTCTGTCCTTTAATAATCACAACACAATAGGTGATTTAAAAAAAAAATGGCCATCATTTTAAGAAGCTAATGGAGAAAAAAATACCCTCCTCTAAAAGCATCATTTATATGACTTCCTTTCACTGTTGAAATGGGACCCGTAATTTGCGTTGATTACATTAAAATAAAAATCAGAGTGACTGCTGAATCAGGCAGTCAGGGGCCTAATCTGTACTGTATTTTCATTTCTTAGTAGGACTCCTGCTCTCTGGGTATTAGGTCTTGGGGAGGAGGCCTTCACGTTTCTCCTCCTGGCCTTCCTCACCTCCCTCCTTCCCCTGAGTCTGCACCACAGGCTGCAGAGATGGGGCAGCACACAGCTTGCACACTCTGGAGATTGCCACCCTGGTCCTCCCACCCAGTCTGAACTGAAGCTCTTCCTGTGCAAGAAGTGAAGTGCCCTATTTTTCCATAGACGATGATCTTCTACGAGTGCTCCCCATTCATGCTGTAGAGTCTAGTCCATTTTTGTCTTCCAGTTTTCCACCTTCTCCCTTGTGACAGTCATAACTCCTATTCTCAAGTCTGGGTTGAAAATGTAGTCCAATGGACAAAAATAAGGTAGCATATATTTTTGTGCCACTATATGCCGATAGATGCATAGTTAAAAATATTTGCCTTTTATTTTCCTTGGAGTTCTAGACAGATCTCTTTTCTTAACTGCCTAGGTCCCGCCATTGACTTGGAAAAAGTAAAGTCAGAATGTCTCGAGCCCGAGCCGGAGTTACGGAGCACTTTCAGTGAGGAAGCAAATACGTCGTCCTATTACCCCGCTCCTGCGCCTGTCATGGACAAGTATATCCTAGACAATGGCAAGGTAGTGTTTTAAGCTCAATATCCATTCCCTGCAAGTGTCTACTAGTCAGAGTAAAGATAAAAACTATGGTGGGAGCTTCGGCACACAGCTTGTCTGATTGGTCACTTGGCCTAGCCCTTTCCAGAATCTCTGTGTTATTACTAGAGTAGCTGCATCTTTACTGGGACTGGGACCTTTTCCTTTCTTCTTTTTCTTCTCTTTCTTTTTCATTAGTCAAAGAAGCAGCTGCAGAGTTAAACTTGACATGTTAAAATTACTTACCGGTGAGAAAATTTTTGTTTTAAATCCCATAGCAGTTGTGTAAAAATCTAGTAGCCTATGAAACAATATAGTGCAAGTTTTTAATGTGAACTGGAAATGAACTGCCTGATAACAGCTTGGTATATATAAACATGTTCATCACTTATAAAGTACATACATATTTGGCCAGTCTTAAAAATTCAGTACTGAATGACATGTACACCCCATCTTTAGGCTGCCTTCAAGGTATTGTGGCCAGTGGCAGTTAGCCCAAAATCCCAGGGCCACATGTAGCTCTCATATCATGAAAGAAAACTTAAGCATTATTAGAAATTATATGGATACAGGGAGGAAAAGTAATGGGATAGCTTTTGGAAGTCTCAGGGTCAGACATGGACGTAGCAGTGGGACAAGGAAGGAGAAGGTTCTGATGTTCTGTTAAGATCCCAACAACTTTATGTTTGAGGAGTGTCTCAGAGCCCTTTGTCTCTATATCGCATCAGTGTTGCATGCTCTGCCACCACGGCACATGTCATATACATCACCCCTCCCTCTCCACATTCGGCCATCTGTGTCACTGTGAAGGCCCCTTTTTACGTGGTGTCATTCCTTGGTGAGTTGATGCTAAAGATAAGGTTGTTTTATTAGTGTCTGTCCAGATATATCGCTGCAACTGCCCAACCTGAACCAAGGCAAACATTGTCAAACTGAGGTTCTTGTCTAGAGCGCTCTTGAATGTGCTGCCACTCCCCACATCTCCTGCGGAATGTAGCCTCCCCTTCAAAGGCAGGTCCAAGGGGCCGGGCCACAGACCACACCGTGCTCCATTCACAGGCTTTGAAAGTTAGCTTTGCACAGGAGAGGTAGAAGTAGGGAGCCTGGAATCTGAATTCCCAGGGCAACACTGCCCCTATCCTACCTGTGTGACCTTGGGCAGCTCCTTCACCTTGTAGGGTTGATTGGAATGATGCTCTCCTTAGGCCCTTTGTGACTCACACGGAGTATTTAAACTGAGTGAATCTTGTCCAGTTGAAGATAAAAGGAGAGACAGCTATTCTATGTTTGTTGATTTCCTTTTAGTCGTGACCGCTCCATATTGGAGTGACTAGAACCTTTTTCTTAAAGTACTATCCAAGAGGAATCGATTTCTCTGTTGCTTTGAAAGCTGATGGACAGTTTCAAAGTATTTCAGGAACCTCTTCTGTGAAAGTGTCATTCTTCCTGCTAACAATAGACCTCCCAAAATATCATTTAGTTTTTACACAAAAATTAAACAACGGATCTTAAATAACTAATTATTGAATTATGTGCCATGATGTTGCTATAAAAATAATCCGGTTTTTGTTTCCAACTAATTTATAGACAGGAAGAGAAATTTAGTAAGGGGAAGAGAGGAAGCAGATCTGCTGGAAATGGCTGGCAGCTCCTTAGAAGAGCATTCCCCACTTGCCAAAAGTAGCCCTTACCATTCTTGATTCCACTGTCTTTACTGGCCCTTCCTTATGCCTGCATAAGCATAACACTGAAACGCCTCAGTGTTAGAAGCCCTGAAAGGGGGTGCATTTTCCGGCAGGACACCAGGTTGATCCCATAACACCTTACAAAGATTTATATTGGCCAAGTCCTGTCCTACCAGATGCCCATTTTCAAAAATGCCCCTGACACACAGACCAGCCCTGCATCGTGCCACTGGTGTGCTATGATCTTCATGCATGTTGTTGACCACACTGCTTGAGGGAAAGCATCACTTTGTCAAGACGCAGTGTTTCAGAAACTTGCCAACTTGTGGAGTTCCAAAGATCATTGAAGTTGAAATAGTCTAATTGTTGCTGACTGGGTAGGGAAGCAGGTTCAGAGAAGGGACTTGTCTGTATGTGTTTAAGAAATGTCAGGGAGTACCTGGAAGGGAGAGCTTCTGGTTTCCAGTTTAGTGCACAGCATCCCTGCAAGCTGTACAGTGCTCCAAGTGACCCTGAGCTTTGCTGACCCCAGGGCCCCTGGTCTCCGATATCCCTGCATACTTCTGTGATTGGTCTTTCCCAGAGCCGTTTCTTTCTAGTCCATCAAGTTGACCTTTTGCTCATGCCAACATCAGGAGAGATGTTCACTTCTCGAGGAACAACAAGGAACAGCAGCTCATTAGAACAACAACAACAAAAAAATGCAACAATATTCAGTTATCTTACCTATATGCCTCAGTTCCTTCTTTGTGTTCATTTTGACTGAAACTAATGGCTTTGCAGAAATAGAAGAGACAAAGTCTTGATCCCTGTGTACTACAAAGGGCTGAGCCAAGAGATGAGGGCTGGAAGGGGCCTAGCCTTTCTGAAGAGGTGACGGCTACCGGAGCAGTTAAGGAATGCTTTTCAGACTTTAAACTGGAACTTGAGAGATTAGCAGGCGTCCGTTCCTGTGGCTGAGAATCTGGCTGTGAGGTGAGACCAGATACAGAGAAAGAAGGCAGAGGGTGCACTATGTTACTGCTGAGTGTGTGCTGTGTTCTGGCATTTTACTCTTGTGTTGCTTCATTTAAATCTCAGAACAGTGGAAGGTTCAGAGAAGTGAAGTAGCAGCATGATTTTCCCAGTCAATCGAAGTACCAGGCTTTGCACTGGGGCTGGTGGCCCTGTTCTTTCCATTACCCTGGAAAGAGAAGGCGGAGGGTGAGTTTAGGAACTCTGTAAAGTGGTAGACATGGTAGGGAAATAAAGATTAGCAGACAGAGTGGAGATGCGGGCCTGCTGGGCCTTGGAAGCCAGGAAAAAAGGGAAGAGGAAAGATGTGGGAATTGATGTGACGGGAGTCATTCAAAATTGCAGAGGATTAACACGAAAATTGCAGATTTCACCTAGTCAAAGAACAAAAGTGACATTTTATGAGAATTAACATCAGTGATTCTAATGAATTTGGGGTGCAGGGTGGAGAGGGAATTTTCTCTGTGCTAGTGGTGAACTGCCCTGGGGGTTGAGTATGGGCAGTGGCTAACAGGTGAGATGAAACTGCTAAAGAAAAAATGAGCAATGGTGTTTCACTGAGCATTTCAACCGTGTAATACCACTGTGACACTGGTCAGCCAGGGAAGCCCAAAGCGCATGAGCTTCAGGGTTGCCGTCACTGGGGTTTAAACCCTGACTCCAAAATGTGCTGATCAAGTATCTTGGGAAGAGTCACTTAGTTTATTCGAAGCTCTATTTATTTGTGTCTACTTCTGTCACTTAAGGTCGTTATGAGGATTAAATAAATTGATTATACAGTACCTGGTTCATTATAGACATTAAAAAAATTTATAGTATCTCTTTCTCTTGTAGAAAATTGGCTAAAATGACTGGTGTCCCTTTTTAAAGACTAATAAATCAGACATTTCCAGAAGAGCAAGGCCCCAGGACACAAAACAGCAGAGATCTTTGAACAGCTGAAGTTGTCTTCATCTCTCAGACTTGCTGAGTCAGAATTTAATCTAATTCAGAGTTCCTTATTTTTTCCCTGTCTCCGGAAGCTTGTGTGGGTGGCTTCAGAGTGTCATCAAGGGAGGTGACTCAGAGAGCAGCAGGGGACTTGTCCCCAACACACCCACCCAACCTGGCACACAAACTGCACCCCCACCACCATGTTCTGAGCTGCAGAAAAAGTCCAGGCTTGACCTTGGGGTCGATGCCTACTCAACGCCCAGGAACATGTCTCACACCAGAGCTGTGTTCCTTTCCCAAGGCCTCTTGAGTGATTGCAGTGCTAAAGAGAGAAGCCTGGAGGATCTGCCTGCTGTCTGAATGATCTTTTGGGTTTGTTGTGTTTTGCTTTTTTTTTTTTTTTTAAGTATTTATTTTATTTGAAAGGCACATTTACAGAGACAACGAGATACAGAAAGAAAGGTCTTCCATCTGCTAGTTCACTCTCCAAATGACCACAACAACCAGAGCTGAGCTGATATGAAGCCAGGAGCCAGGAGACTCCTCTAGGTCTCCCACATAGATATCAGGAGGCCAAGGAATTGGGCCAGCCATCCTGTGCTACTTTCCCAGACTATAAGCAGAAAGCTGCATGGGAGGTAGAGCATTCAGGACTGGAACAAGCACCCATATGGGATGCAAAGCTTAACAAACCTGCTGAGCTACTGCATCAGCCTCCTGGATGATCTTCTGAGCCAAAGGAGGTAAAGACAGACATACCGGATAATTTAGGAAGTTTACTCGTGATCACGAGTGGACTGTGTTGCTGTTTTGTTTTTTGGTTTTTATTTTTTTGATGGGTGAAGTCATTGGTGAAGGAAGATGTGATGCTGACCCACCTGTCTGCACATCTGTGGGTGCCCACCTTCCTTCCAACCCAGCCCCAAGAGAAGCACCTTTAGTGGTGTTTGGATCAGCAGTCTTGCCGACCTGCTGCATGTGTGTGCTGTCTCTCAGACCAGGATCTCTCCCAAAACGTCTCCTGCTGAGTTCACACTGATGACTTGGAGGTCTTTCTGTAAATACAGACCTTTGCCCCAGCCGTGTGGTGCTCCCTGACTCTGTCTTTCCTCTGTCCCTACAGAGAATGCTTTCTCCTGTCACAGACTCAGCAGAAGTGCTATATCAAAGTCAAAGCTAATTTTTGTATTAAATAATTTAAGATTAGTACATGGTTAGTGACTTGTCAGAAGAGCCAGAAAGGAGGACAGGTTTTAAAGCCTGTAGCTCATTACTAGAACACCCTGGGTCTTTTGCATTTACCGGCTCCGCACTGAAAATTTCTTGGGTCATCTCTGCCTGAAGGAACATAAGATTGGGTTCTGTTCCCTGTGCCCTTGGAATCAAAGCAAGTACATCCTGGCTGTTTTTAATTTGTTAAAATGGTGGGTGTTCTGGGTGGAAAGAGCCCTGAGCTGAAACACAGCTCTGATGCCTCAGAGATGAGCAGGCCAAGACCCACACACGGCTCTCCTGCCAGCCAGCGTGGGGCTTCCAGGGTTGGGATTATTCAAGACACTTTAAACTCCCAGTGCCCTGGACACACCCAGATCAAGCTGAGCCGGATCTCTGGGAGTGGGGCCCGGGTCCAGTGACTTGTCCAGTTCCCCAGATGATGGCTCCTGCACAGAGCCAAGGCTGAGAACCACTGTCCTGGGAAAGCGTGTGTCCCATGATGGGACATGATGTGATGATGGTCACATGAAAGGGAGAGGAGCCTTTCCTACAGCAGCACACGTTCCAAGCAGCCTTTTGACACTCGCCACCTGAGTGACCCACAGCCAGTCACCATACCTTTCCAACCCTGGTTTTTCTGCCATCTTCTATCCAGGGCTGCTATGCAGATGTGAGGTTAGTGACTGTAACCCACCAGGAAAAGGCCTGGAGTGGTATGTGTGATGTTCATCAAGTGGCAGCTGGTATGACTCCCTTAGAGCTGGGCAGCCATGCTTTCTAGAGGGCAGGAGGAGCCTCCAGCTGGCCTCCCAGCGGATTAAGCAGGTGTCTCTGTTCTGATTCCTTTCAGGTCCATCTGGGCAGTGGGATTTGGGTTGATGAGGAGAAATGGCACCAGCTACAAGTAACCCAAGGAGATTCCAAATACACAAAGAACTTGGCCGTCATGATTTGGGGGACAGATGTTCTGAAGAACCGAAGTGTCACAGGAGTCGCCACGAAAAAAAAGAAGGACGCAGTCCCCAAACCGCCCCTCTCTCCTCACAAACTGAGCATCGTCAGAGGTGAGTCAGACTGGAGACGCCCTGGCCGAGTGTGGTCTTTACCTGCCAAGAGGTACATTAAGCACCAACAGCAAACACTTCCCGGGCCTGGGCATGGGAGCATAGGAACACACAAACCAGGCAATCTGTGAGCACCCCATGTTTAACTCAGATGTGCCATGTGCACAAGTACAGTCCAAGGCACTGGCATGCCCAGACGTGAATGATACCCTTAGCCAGCAAGTCGTGGAAGCATTCCTGGGTTGGGGACACCCAAATGCGACTTTGGGGGTGTGTATCATATGGAGACTAGATGTGTGCGGAAAGGTACCTCAGTGGAGAAGTAGCTGGAACAGAGGCCTGGAGGTGGGACAGGCAGGAGCAGGCCAGGGCGGGGCCAGGAAACACAGGTTGTGGTAGCTATGGGGTGGTACCTGCAGCAGTTCCTGTGGGTAAGGCTTACTGGCGGTCACGGCCTCAGCTTCTCTCTGGGGCTTGGGAGTGGCGGGAGAACAGGCAGAGACAGGCAGTCGTTGGTCTCTCTAGAGATAGGACTGTGGCCTGGACACCTCGCTCTGTCTCCCTCCCTGCCTGTGTTTCCTTCTCCCCTGCCTCCACTCCTGACTTTCTTTTCCCTTCTCTCTGGCCCCTGCTCTCCATCCATGTACTTCCCCCTTATTCTGTGCCAGTAAACCTTTGCAGGGTTTGAGGACACAAGGAAGGACAAGAGACAGTCTCCGGAAAAGATGAACACAGCACAGCCAGATACTGTGTGGGCCACGTAAACCCTGGAGGCAGTGAGAGAGGCAGCAGAGAGAATGCAGGAATCACTGATTATTTTGAGTACTTACTATGTTTCAGGTTCTTGCTTTTATTTTTGGTTAATATTTTTATGATTCTACTTAGAACAAAACACTTTGACATAAATCCACTTACTGTTCTGCTAACAATGCTATTTGTTAGTTACCATTATTATTCATATTACAGATGAGGTAACAGGTGCAGAGATGCTAAGTAATTTGCTCTGAAGGAAGGCTGGGAATCCAACAGAATCTGTACCTTTTTTAAAATGTTCATTTTTATTGGAAAGTCAGATTTACAGAGAAAGAAGGAGTGACAGAAAGAGAGATCTTCTTTCAATTGGTTCATTCCCCAAATGGCTGCAACAGTTAGAACTGAGCCAAAAGGACGATAGGAACCAGAAATTTCTTCTAGATCTACTATTGGGGCAGAGACTCAAGGCTGCTTCCCAGGACTATTAGCCAGAGGTGGGTCATGAACCAGTACCAACCGGAATACCGGCACTGCAGGCGGGGGACTAGCTTGCTGTACCACCGTGCTAGCCCCTAGAATATGTTCTCTTAACCACTGTTCTTGAAGTATCCATGTCTCCAATGATCTGAAAAAAAGAAAGGAGACTCAGTCAGCCAACATGTGTATTTTGAGCAGGATGCTGTGCCAGGTTCTGGGGCAGACTGCATATATGTCCACCAGCAAGTTAGATGGTTTCAGGATCTGTTTAGAGAGGTGCCACTCAGGCTGACTGTGGAAGAGGCAGCCCTGTGGTGTCTGAAGAGCTGATAAAGCAGGAAGAACAAAGGGCTAGAGTCAAAGTGTGAAGAACCCCCGCCTCCCGGCCCAGTGGCTGGGGAGTCAGAAGTGAGACCCAAGGAGTGTGGGGGCCACAGTCAGCAGATAAGGTCCACTCCTTGCCTGGAGTGCTTGGGATTAATTTATGTAGGCAGCATTCACCTGGTTGCTGGCTGAAATGAAGGTACGTGATTTGGAAGGTTGCCCTGAGCAAGGGGCCTCTGTGGGGATTAGCCCTGTCCCACATGGCAGGTGGCTGGCCTCTGATGATGCTACACTTGTTGGAAGGTGACTTGGCAAGTCCCAGGTGCCTTTAGATAATTGACCGGCCTGTAGTCCTGTTGTACACAGAACCACCTGCTGCAGGTCTGCCTCCAGAACCTGGAACCATCCATGCCTTTGTTGCCCAGCACAGTACCTAGCACACAGTGTGAGGACTGAGCAAATGAAATCTACAAGCGAATGCCCTACTGAGGTTTGGGATTCTTTCTTGCGAAGCACCATCCCTGCCCTGCTCAGCCACCCCAGCTCAAGACTTGCCCTGAACACAGCCAGGGCACCCCAGGATCTCAGCAAGGAAACCACCTAGAAGAGTGCTTCTTGGCTTTGCAGCTTCAGCTGTGATAACCTCGCTGTTTTTAACCCCCACCAGGACTTGGTTTTCCTCCCTGATCTGCTTCCTGGCTTACCAATCCTTTTTTTAAATTTCAAAGTTTCCCAGTCATGGTAATCCACACCTGGCTGTATGTCACAGTATGGTCTTGTCTCTTATGGAGAAAAGGAAAGAAATTTCTTCCACTGTTAGCCACCACACCTACAGACTTAGCTAAATCCCCCATTCTTCTGCCTCATGTCTCAAAGGAGTTTCCTTGTGTTATTGGGGGCAGATGATCCTTTCCGTCTGGGCTCCGGATCCCCACTCACATGACTCCCTAAGTGCCTTGTTCCTCCAGTTACATTCCTGCTTTACTGGTTCCTTCCTGGCTTTGTTTAATATATCACTTAGTATAATAGCAAACCAAACCCTCCTTAGAGGCCACTTCTGCCCCCGCAAGCTGCTGTGGTATCTCTTCGCTTGCTCATCTAGGCTTCTTGAAGAGCCTGCCTCCATCCTCTGCCTGTATGCGCAGCAGTGCCCAGCCACATGCCTTCCATCTGGCCTCCTGCTTCTTCGGCTGTCTCTGGTCACTTGAGGGTCTCTGGTGACTTCCTTGTTTTCACCTCTGCACTGTTTAACAAGACTGTTGCTCCTTTTCTGAGCAATCCATCTGGGGTCTCTTCTCTCCCCTCTGGCTTCTCAGTCTCCTTGGCAGACCCCTCCTCTATGCGCCCTCGTACCCCGCAAAGCTTCCCTCTGCTGACCTCGTCTTCTCCCATCATTCCCATTGCTTTCAGAGTATCCAAGGCTCTGGACTGGAATCTTTGTGCTGCCTGGTACCTGCTGATGCAGCCCCTGGGAACCCCTCTGATATTATCCTGCACCACCACACTTCCCATTTCCCACCGCACTATTGCCACAGAGGCCTTCTTCAAACACCTTCCTGATCCTACCTCTAATCGTGTCCCTCCTCCTGGTCCACACTCGGCCTCCCTCTCATTCAGAGAGGCCTCCCTAGGTCTTCCAATCCTGAATAGCCACTCCATTGCTCTCTTTCACATCACGCACTCAGTCTCTGCATAGCATTTCTTGTTTACATGGTAATTGCCTGCTTATTTTCTCCTCCTGCCATTAGACTCTCATATAGTGTTTAATAAACATTTTTGAATCAGTGGGTGATAGTGTTCAGAGTTGTATTTTATCTCAGGACACTGGTCTTGGTGTCCTCACCTGTGTGTCCTGACACCCATCAGTTATCTCACAGATGTCCCCAGCGTACTGGTAGACAACACCTCTCACTGCCTGCCACTCCTCCTTCAGCAGAAGACTTTGTCTGTCTGTCTTGGTGAATGGCACCACTGGCCGGGAACTCAGGCCTCACCCTTGCCTCCTCCACACGCTTCACTCACCTGTTTTCTGCCTGCCATTTCATCCTGACAGCTCCCATATTCCTGCTCCTTTCTGTAACCAGAATGATCTTGTCCAAGCTAGAGTTAATCCTGTTACTATCAGGGTCACAGCTGACCTAGAGTGGTCATGACTGAAGGGCAAGCTTGTGAACATGCCATTAAAAAGACTCTCATTAATCTGACTCCTGACTGTACCTCCAGCCTGATTTTTCTGCAGTGTTTCCCTTGAAATTTTACATTATTGCTATCAATGAACTACTGTATTCCCTGAGCAAAATTTCTTCCCTCTACCCTCTACACATGCTGTGGCCGACGCTGAGAAAACAGTGATCCTATGCCCTCCACCAACCCTGCTTGCTCAGCCAAACGCCTCTACCCACGCCTTCTACTGAACTAACTTCTCTTTCCAGAAGCCATCCCTCACCTATTAGGGTGGGTGAATGCATCTGTCTCTGATTTCTTCTTTGCCTTCCAGAAGCCTTGTCTAAACAAATGTTTATCACGTAATTGACTTGCAATGTCATATAATCAAGTAGAACCAGAACCAAGCTAATCTGGGATGTCAAATTCAGGGTGATCACTGAGCTTGTTTCCTATGCTACCATTTCCACCTCACTATTGGAGAAACTCTGTTTTGCATCTGGATGACTTTTCCCATGCAAGCTGTCTGCTGGATTGAGATTGTTTGTATCTGTTTTATCTGATTAAGTGTAGCACCTCTACTGACATTTGCTGTATGAAAAATGGCAGAAGCCTTTGTGTTCACAAGGTTGGTGAGGACTTCCTGTTCCCTTGGATGCTAAACATCACCCCCTACTGGATAACAGAAGGATGGCGCGCTGTCACCTGTGCCCTTAAGAAGATGAAAGCAAGAGAGCTCCAGCAGAGACTGACTGTAACAACAAGCTACAGAATGACAGCCAGGCCTTGGAAGGGCACATGACCTTTGGCAGAGTGGCTGGGTTTTCTAAATGAGCCACAGCATTGCGTTCTGGTTAATTTTTATAACTTTTCTTAATAGGACACATTAGCACTGTTATAAACCTTGTTAATTAAGCAATAATCTCAAATGCTCCCTCGCAGAGGGAGACATTCCCGGCAACTGCAGGTGATTAATATCTGAAGTCTAACGAAGGCTTTTAATCAACCTGAGGAGCCATTTGGCTCTTTTCCCTCAGGAAATGAAAAGGGTTGGAGTCTGGGCACTGAGACTGGGAGAGTCCCTCTGAAAAATCTTCCTCCATTTGCACCTTTCTGCCTCTTCTCCAGCTTAATCTTGGGACTCTCGGGCCCTCACGCCCACTCTATTGCCTTCCCTTTCTTCCTCACCTTCCTCTTCTACTTTTCAGAGAGCTCAATCTTGACACTACAAGGATTTCCTGAGATTCTGCTGGAGTGGGCACCCTTGTTTCTCCCAAGGGCCCTACTGATACCATCATTTGTGGGCCATGCAAAATTATCAACTTAAAAATTAGTCTACTCTATGTTTGTTGAGCTTGGATCTAACTGAAATTGCCTTGGCAGGGTCAGAGCAAACAATTTTGCAGACCACAAAAGGCCCATGAGTCAGAATTCCCCACACCCCTGACTAAGGGGGCATCTTCTTTTTGCAAATAATGACCATGAGATCCAAAGGGGTTCCCCTTAGAGAGTGTGCAGTGTCTAGGGTTAGAGTCACATTTGAACTCATAACTTCTCATTCGAACTGTCTTCCACATTGATTCAGTTTTGAGCAAGGACCCTGTGAGCGTTTGCTTTTCTTACTCAGTGTTGGGAAGGGAACCCAAGAGTCCCAGTCTGCACTGGGAGATGATGTGGTTTACATTTTTGTTACATTATGTTCAGTGCTTTGGCAGAGAGAAAACCTCAGGCAGCTTGTGGGAACATGACCTGTAAAAAATAGGTGACTCCACCCTGTATCCGGGAGGTTCCAAGAAGGCTGAATCTGGGAGAATGAATAGGATACAGGCTGCTGAAGGGTGGTGCCCAGATGTCAGGGCAGAAATGAACCAAGGCACTGGTTCATGATATAGGTTGGAAAAGAAGGGAAATCTCACATGGACGTATCATAAACGGGGCTGGAGAGGTGAAACCACCCACCTTCTTGACATTCTCAGTATTTCTGGAAAGACCTATACAGAATGAAACAAGGCGTAGTTAGGCTGAGGAGTGTCCAGAAGGCAGTAGAGGACAGTTAAAAGCTTTTAGATGTCTCTGTGGCAAATCCTCCTTGGTCGGGAAGAAGGGGTTCCCAGGGGAAGGACACTTCCAGCACCTGTGCCTGCCACTCGCGCACCTGCAGCCCAGCTGGCTTCCGGCCCAGGCACATGTAAGAACGTGGGGGGCAGCACTGGAACCTACTCCAAATATACAGGCTCTTTCTAGAAGATTGAGTCTTCTCACAGAAGTGGAGGAGTTAGTACAAGTTAGTCTTCCTTCATCATGCCTGCCAGTGTTGATATGCTGCTTCTCTGAGATTAACTGCTCTGGGCTGGCTTGGTAAGGACAAGACTTGCTTATTCTCCATAGAAATACCTGTTTTATAAAGTAAGGAGACCCGGACTCAGAAGTTAACACTTATGCCCATGATTGCATACCTCATCCAAAACCTAGTCCACTTATGTCCCAAGTTTTTGTGCTTTCCAGGAAAAAAATATTCATTCGGTCAACACATATTTATTTATTTATTTTATTGTGCCAAATACTGAATGAGGCCCTGGGAGTTAATATTTGTGCACATATAAGCTAATTAGGTATATCCAGACAGTTGCATCATTCCCTACAATTTGAAGGTTCATAAAATGCTTACGCACATGCCTCATAAGAGCCCTGGAAAGAGAATCCATGGCTTCTCTTCCTTGCTTATGAGTTTAAGGAATTTGGGACACTAACTAGCTTTATTCCTCAGGCCTGGCTCTGAAATCAGCCCATGAAATTAGACTCCAGCCAAGCCACTGTCTAGGGCTGATTGTTAGCTTCGTTACTGCACATGGTAGGTGGACTGCATGAGAGAGTGGCTGTCTTTAGTAATTTTACAATGAGGCAGTACTTGACACCCACCAGGTTGTCAAAATCTTAATAATGTGACAATGTCAAGCGCTGCTACGGATACGGGTAACCCATACTTGCATACGCTGCAGCTAGGAGTGCCAGTCAGCACAACCACCTTGGAAGAACAGTTTGCTAAGCCTCACCTAGTAAAATGGCCTGTGCACACACCTTAACATTCAGCAGCTCCTCACCTAGTGCGATACTAAACAAGTTCCTACAATGTGCCACAGTGTTCATGAATGCAAAACCCAGTGCTCTCTGACAATAAAATGCATTTGAAAATGTGTGGTACACTCCTGCCATGGAACACTGCTCCTCAGTGGCCCCCAGCTCTGCTCTTTATAGATGAATCCCTAGGCTGTAGCAGTGACTGACAGAAAGCAAGTCAGAAAGATATGGAGATATTGGCATATTTATCGAAAGGCTGAAGACAGGAAGGAAACACCATGTGTCATTTATACAAATATACCTAAGTGTGGACATGAGAAGAGATGAAGAGCAAAGTTCCAGGGTAGTTCCACTGGTGAGGGAGGGGAGGGCCATCCGAGGGTTTCATTGAGACCAAAAGAGTCCCATTTTAAGTAAGGTGAGCACATGGGTGTTTTGGCATCATTTCTAACCTGTGGGTTCACAGTGTGTATCTGTGGTTTTCTAAGTACATCTCGTGGTACAAACTGAAAAATCACAGCTCTGCCAGGTATGTGACTTGAGGTGTCAGGAGGTCCACGTTCCCCTGAAAGATTGATTCTCAAATTCGCCATTAATCCTTGGTCTTCTTGTTTGTTTTCCCTGTCTAGAGTGTTTGTATGACAGAATAGCACAAGAAACTGTGGACGAAACTGAAATTGCACAGAGACTCTCCAAAGTCAACAAGTACATCTGTGAAAAAATCATGGATATCAATAAATCGTGTAAAAATGAAGAACGAAGGGAAGCAAAGTACAATTTGCAATAAACTTTGGATTTTTTTCATAAAGCCTGAGTGTTTTCCTTGTGTGGCGTGTGACTTGCGGCCTTGGCACTGTCCAGACCAGATCCCACAATGCCCAGTGGTATGCGGACAGGGAACTAGTAGGATTCTGGGGTCACAGACTCGATCTAAACTTGGACTTCTCACTCCAAAGAAGGAAGAGGGATCTGCTGAGACGGAGGTGGCAGCCTGCACCAGCATCATTATGGGCCTGGGGAAGGCGCTCTTTCCCCCGGGGAGTGCGGTGTCTGCAGCAACAATCACTTGAGCAGGACTGGAACAGATATTTTAACCATCCCAGGACTTTGATCCCATTCTTCTATTTTGTTCTATAATAAAGCTTCATTAATTCTTTGATGTAGACTACCATTATCCTCATTTATTTATAACATAAATATTCGGCAGAGGTGACCCATGTATTGTGCGGCCTTTGGTGCCCTCCTTTTCAGGGGAGGTGCCATCATGAAGTCTGAAGGAGGGAAGACCCACAATGGAGGGGCTTACTGTCTGTGGATCTGAATAGTGTGTCCAAAGCAAGCACTTTTCCTGATAATCACCTTTCTCATTCAGCTGAAATTCAGCTTCCCTGATCATTTGATTCAATCTGAGCTGTAAGGGAACCATAATCTTAGATGGGGGCAGGGTTCCATTTGAGAGGTAAGGATCATGTTACCAGGTACCAGGGCTTTCATCCTATCTGGTATCCTAAAACGATCTTTCAGGTTTCGTAGCTTCTATGTAGTTCTTTAATGAGTCTCCAAGGTGCCTGGCACACATCTGGCTAACAACAGCAGATCTTCCCATCGATGTGCATTTTCCTTCTTGTAATGCCTGTGAGGTAAACATGATATGTTGGGCTTTGGGCCAACACATCTAGGTTCCAGGACTGGCTACCCTGCTTGCTTGGATCTTAGCTTAATCTCTCTGACTATCCATTTTCTATTCTATAAAAGGAAATAATGTCTAACTTGCAGATATATATTTATATATATATATAAATATATATAATTCCTATAGCCTATATATATAGTGTTATATATTCCTTTAGCATATATATATATATATAGTGTTCAATAAATGTTGGTCATTTTTATTCACTTCTGGTTATTGGCTTCAGTTATTTGGCTGGATACTTTGGCCTCTGGCTTTCCCAACTGATTATGCATTGTGCATGGTGATCTGTGGTGAAAACTTCAGGTTATCATAATAGGTAGAAGAGGTGACTAACACTGTGAGATAAAATAACTTAAAGGTGAAACAAATAAAATAACTCTTATTTCATACAATAATCTGTTATGTGAGTTGTATGTGCTCACTAAGAAGTTTGTATATGGGAACTTTCTGTTAGGGAATTATCCTAGCTGCCCACAGACTGCCAGTGTAATCTTGGGCCAATAGTTTAACTTCTCAGAGTCCTGAGCCACGCATGCAACAAGGAAAATAATGAAGGAATAGGAACAGACTATGTACCAGGACTTTTCTAAGTGTTGTATTTGAGTTCCTTCATTTCCCTGGGTAAATAAAGTTCTTGACACTTGGAAGGTGTCCAGTAAACTCTTGTTCAGATGTGCTTTAATGGTGTGAGGTTGAATAGTGTGGAATGCTTGAGAAAGTGTAGAAGGGTGTGCGTCGTTCTTGAGCTCATCTGGACAGACAGGGCGTGTACACTCGCCTTCAAAAGAAACAGCTGCTTTAGGGGAGCCTTTAGGTTCAAGGGGAAATAGATGTGGAAATATCCACAAGGAAAATGGCATAATTAACTGTGAAACTGTATTGTGATGTCTGGTGCCTGTGTGAGAGACACAAGACTAGGATTTGGGTGCAAGTCCTGGCTTGACAGGTCCAGGAAGGTCAGTGACTTCTTGGAATCTTGCTTTTTCTAACGTGGACATAATGATCCCTAACAGGGGGTTGTTGTGGAGAGTAATGCAGATAATATCTGGGAAAGACCTTGTTGTTCATGAAGATCTGTGCAGGTATTAGATGCCATTCTTAATGTATAAAGCCGAAATGAAGTCCAAAGTGAATGTGATGGGCAAATGCACTGGTAAGAGCCACTCCTGCTGAGGAATCCAGAGGTTTCATGAAGCAGTTGGATTGCGAGGCTGTGTACTGTCAGAGTGTGCTTGAGGATACTGCACCTAAATAATTAGTCAGTGAAAATATGTCTGATTCAAGCCATTTGAAAAGATTATAAATAATACTGTCATTCATAAGCATCCATAATACCATGTTCATTTATTTTTTGCATTTTTATTGTTATGATTCTCCATGATACAGTTTTATAGGTATAAGGATTCCCTCCTCTACTTCCCCATTAACTCCATATATACACACCATTTCTCCCACATCATTACAGTAGCACAGTCCTTCAGCAATAATTACAAATCCAACATTCTGCTGTTTAAGTGTATCATGGCATTATAATGATAGGCAATGGTAAAAAATCAAGTATCATATTGTCAAGGTATGTTTACCAGTTTCATTGTGAGTCCTTTTATTCAGGCTATATCTTCACTTTCCAATATGCTAGTCTCCATTATATAGTTCATTTATGAGAACATATGTATGCACATGTTTGCATATATATATATATATATATATTTGTTTTGTATTTTGCATGAACATTGCCTTATATCAGAGAGAACATATAGTATTTGTCCTTTGGGGAATGGCTTATTTCAGTGAACTTAATGGCCTCCAGTTGGAACAATTCTGTTGCTAATGGTAAAATTTCATTCTGTTGAATGACAGTAGTGTTCCACAGAATAGATTTACCAGTTTCTTTATCTATTCCTGTTTTGAAGGACATCTGACTTGTTTATAATTTCATTTTTGTCACAGCCAAGAACATGTACAAAATTATATCCTGTGTGGCAGGATGTGCTTGCCAAACTTGCCCAAATGGAAAATATGCTGAAGTGCTTAAAATACAGATTCCTGGGCTTTGGCTTGCAGCGTCTGACCCAGTAGCTTTGGGACAAAATTAGGAATATTTACTTTAACAAATACCACTCTTCAAAAATGCCAATTTAGTAGAACTAGTTATATCTACTTTAGTGAAGAAATCAGAATATATTCTAGGTTTCAAAAAGATACAATTGGGGACTGAAACAATGGCTCAGTTGGCTAATCCTCTGCCTGCAAGTGCCAGCATCCCATATGGGTACTGGTTCATGTCCTGGCTGCTCCACTTCTTTTTTAAAGATATTCTTTGAAAGACAGAGCTGTAGAGAGAGCCAAGAAGAGAGTGATATCTTCCATCCACTGTTTCAGTCCCCAAATGATTGCAGTGGCCAGAACTGGGCCAGTCGGAAGCCAGGAACAAGGAGCTCACCCTGGGACTCCTATGAGGGTTTAGGTGTCCAATAACCTGGGTAATCCTCCAGTACTTTCCCAGGTGCTTAAGCAGGGAGTTTAATCGGAGGGGGAGCACCCAGGACTCCCTACGGGGTGCCGGCATGGCAGGCAGCTCCTTCATCTACTTAAAGGATTGTGAAAGGAACCAAAGATGTAACTAGAGTTTCTCATGAGAGTGGCAGAAGGCCCCAGAGCTGGCAGGGATTCCTGTCCTCTCCCTGCTGATGTGCGCATGTGTTATTTGCCTTTCTAGAAACCTTGTGCTTATCCCCATCCCTGCTCCCCACCCCCGTCCCTGCTCCCACCCCTCCTGTCCCTGGTCTCTGCTACCCTGTCCCTGCTCCCCACTCCCCAGTCCCTGCTCCCCACCCCTCCTGTCCCTGCTCCCCACTCCCTGCTCCCCACCCCTCCTGTCCCTGCTCCCCACCCCTCCTGTCCCTGCTCCCCACTCCCCCATCCCTGCTCCCCACTCCCCCATCCCTGCTCCCACCCCTCCTGTCCCTGGTCTCTGCTACCCTGTCCCTGGTCCCCACCCACCCAGGTGGCTCATTTGCCATTGCTGACCAGTGAAAACCAGATGGAGACTTCCATGTCTCATTGCTTGTCCCCATCCTGGTTTCTGTCATTTGCTTAAGGTGGGCTACTTCACCCAGCAGGAATGACATGTTTACCACTCTTTTCACTTATGCTGTGTGTGGCTATTTCGCTCCATTATTCTGCCAACTTAACAGGCACAAAATTAAATTTTCTCTATTATCAGCTGCACGTCCCTCAGGCATTCGTTTCTTCTTTACAGAAAAGAAAAACTTCTATAAAACCTGTAAGCATTTCTGTATTTTATTTTCTCCTGGGTCAGTGTGTTGACCTCAAGCCTGTACATTTTGTTCTTGTGTCTATAAACAGAGACACCAACAGATATTCTCTGGAAAGCACTGATGGGTTCCCGCCAGGCGGCTCTGTAGGCCCGCGGACTCTAAGACTCACAGTGTGCTTCAGGCTTCTCCTCTCTGTTCCTCCCACTGGAAGCAGGTCCCTTCCAGGACAAGTCTGTGTGTACCTCCAGACACCACCGCTCCTCCCAATCAGTTCTTGCTGTCACTACTGTGTTCTTGTGCCGAGCCTAAGTACTACCTCTGTAACTTCTAAAGTTGCTCACATTCCTCCAACTCAAAGCCACACAGAGCCCTTCTCTTCCGAGCCATTGGTGGAGCTGAGGCTGGCTACCACTGCTGCCCAGCTAAGTAGCTCAAATGCTGTGCCACCACTCCTAGAGAGGGAAGCTGTGTGGCAGAGGGCATGGAGACTGGCTTTAGAGAGCTCTGTGTTCAGATCTCCCAGAAATGTCACCTTGTAGTGGTTATGGTAATCCACACGGCCAGCCACTGTGTCTGACCTACAATCCTGGCCTCCAGTAGATGGAAGATCTTTTTCTTTCCCTTTTTCCCCCCTCTCATCTGAACAGTTTGTTTTTAAAACTTGCTCTTTCTCTCAGCTGTGTGTCTATAATTCACTTCTTAAATAAGTTACAAGACTTTGCATCCATCCCTGTCCCATTTCATCTTATTGATTGCAGACCAGCATTCCAACTGGTTGAGATCATTTTCATGTTTGTCTAAATCACAAGAGATATTTTAACCAAAACCAAAACCTGAAAGGAAAAAGCAGTCACAGGCCTGAGAGCCAAGCCTGAGTCCATGTCCACTGCTGAGTGTCCCTCCTGTACGTCTGCTGGCCATACCTTTGCTCATGACAGTCCTGATCGGTGTCTCTCCTCCTTCAGTTTCCACCTCTGCAGCCTGAGTGTCCTATCAGTGTAATCCCCTTCCCAGCCCCAGCTGTGATTCACTTCTTAGCTCTTAGTTTTATATTTGTGTCTCTTGTTTCCCACCTTTAAGGATTATGCTGCTATTGTTTATGGATGTGTTCCTTATGGTGCTTTCTGTTTCTTTTTGGAATAAATTCTCAGGAGTGTATGATGTGGGTTAAAAGGGCAACACTGCTTTTCCAGCCCTTTCCATGTGTTGCTATGTTGCTGCCCAAACCATTAAACACATCCAGCACACTGGATACGCCTGGTATTTCCTCATAGCTTTATCACTATCTGGAACTTTTTTAAAGTTTGGTGAAACTGCTTCTGATCCACATGGACTTTTTTAGCTTTTTCCTAAGTACACATTTGGGTGTTTGAGGGGTTGGAATTTCATTCTATGTTACAGCCTTCCTCCAGGTTTTACACTATACAGATGTGATTGTTCCTATTTTGTCCAAGCTATTGGTAATAATAGTGATATTTAAGCACAGACAAAAGCCTGTGTTCTTTGAGTAGGAAACGCTCTCTTAGTGTCCCTAACTAGCTTTTGCAGAGCTGGATGCTTTCAGCAGCTAGGACTCTCCCAGCAGTCATGGACAGGGGAGGGCTCTGGGATTTGACATTTGAGCTGATCAGGAAGGATGTGGAGGGCCGTGAAATGCTCTGTCCTCTGTCCATCCCTCCATCCAGTCACCTAGCCTGTGTGCAGCGCTCTACCAGGCACTGCTGTTCTGGTCAGATCCAATGCGGCTCTGAGTGCTGTATTCTTTTACCACACAAGAAGGTGCACAGAGATCACAAAGGTGTGTTTTAAACAAACTTTCAGATGATGCTGACACTGCTGGTTCAGGGTCTAGGATGTGAGAATTACAGCTCTAAGCAATTCCACTCTCTCATATTGTCAGCATAACAAGTGGCATATAATTGCATCTTGGTGGTTTCAAATCAACATACATGGCCAGCAGGAACTGTGAATAAACGGGCAGGAAGCAAGGCCAAGTGCCTGAGGTTGGAAGACAACTTAGCCATGCAATGCCATGTCACGTCAAAGTGAGCCCCAGCACTTTGGAACCCATCTTCCCACGTGTTTAATGGCGTGGCCACCCTGGGTTCTTCCTGCTTCTCAAGGACTGTGGTGGATCAAGTGAGTTTGTGGAAGAAAGAGTACTTCATCTCAAGTAAATTTAGAAGTCCCAGGAATCAAGAGCAAGACATTCCTATTTCATTCTTTTTCTATGCCAATTATCTGTGTGTCTAAAACATGACAAAGAGATGGGGACCAGATCACTGCTTTCTCTCTCTCCACCGATACCTACCCACTCCACACAAAGGAGAGCTGCAATTGTCAAGTTGTCAATGTTCTCTTTCTGTGCTCATCTGAATTATCTGAATAAGTCACAAATGGAACCATAATGATTTTCACCAACCATGTAAACCTTTTCTTTCAGTTTCATTCCTTGTTGTATTTCCAGAGCATGACAAATTGTAGATACCCATCTAAAAACTGCTGAATAAATACGTGGCAAAGGCATGCCAGAGCAGATGCAGAGCCTAGGGGCTGCATGGACATGGCTGTCCTAGGTTGTCCCCATCTCAGCCATCGCGTGCCCAGTCTGGTTCCTACTTGGCAGTACCCTCAACACCCTATTCATCTCTTACCTGAGTTATTTCAGTCATCTCCTTAGCTCCCCTTCCACTCACCATGATACCAGCACAGTTTTTTTTTTTCTTTTTAAGATTTATTGGAATGGCAGATTTACAGAGAGAAGCAGAGACAGAGAGAAAGATCGTCCATCTGTTGATTTACTCCCTAATGGGCCACAACAACCAGAGCTGAGCCCATCTGAAGCCAGGAGCGTCCATCAGGTCTCCCATGCAGATGCATGGTCCCAAGGCTTCGGGCCGCCTCTACTGCTTTCCCAGGCCATAAGAAGGGAGCTGAGTGGAGCAGCCTGGGCACAAATTGCCTATATGGCATCCTGGTGGGTGCAAGACAGGAATTTAGCCACTGAGCTATTGCACTGGGTGCAGCATGGTCTCTCTAAGGCACCAAGTCCCAGACTGCAGTCCCTGTTTGACTGTCAAGTCCAATGTCTTAGTCTGGAACAAAAAGCCCTGCATGATCTGGGTCCCACCCACCTCTCCAGTCTTGTTTCCCAGTACTGTCTTCATCTTTGGTTAAGGAGGTGGATTCCCGCAGTTCCATACCATTGCCTCCCTCCCTCCCTCCCTCCCACCTGCCCCTGATCTGTTCTTTCCCTTGAGTGGTAGGAAGGCCTGAGAAGTGAAAAATTAGAGCCTCAAATGAGAGGCCATCACAGCTGGTGAAAGGAGGGAAGCTAAAATTCTTTTCTCCAAGGGGTCTTTAAATTATTTTCATTTTGCTGACTTGTACACTTTTCTGAGCCTCGGGAGACAGTTATAGGCCATTTAAGCAGAAAGCCTCATTGGAGCTAATCTTGAAGAGGAAGAGATTTAACCCTGTGTAGCCCAGCCTGTTGCAGTCCTCCAGGAGGGCTAGGGGTTGGGAGGAGGAGGACCTCCCTCCACAGTGGACCTACCTTCCAGGGAGCCTGGTTCAAGGTCAAGTAGAGTCTACTAAGAGGCCCAGTGTTGCTAGCCAGGAGCACCATGGAACAGAGCCAAGGCCAGACTGGAAGATGGGATGGCTTCCCTTGTTTTCCTTTTTTTTCCTTTCTTTCTTTTTTTTTTTTTCTGAGAGAACACAAGCACACAGTTAGTGGGAGAGTTTAGATTCAAATCCAAGTCCTTCTGAGACCAAATGCACTGTTCTTTTTATTGTAGTCTAGTTTTTTAATAATCAACACTGATGGACAGTCAGCTGAGTGCCAGACCCTGTGCTGCGGGACACAGTCAGAGAGTTTTCTTCCTGCCCTGGATGGATGTTAGCCTGCCTTTGTTAAGTAACAGAGGCTGATGCAAAGACAGAAGCCAACATTTGACAACAGGTTAATTGTGCTTAGCTGTATACACATGTGTTTACACATATATCCACAATGCATTCACACACACACACACACAAATTGTGTTCATACAGTCAAATATCAAGCAGTGAAATAGCCATAGCTGTATTTGTCAGCATAAATAAACCTCGAAGTCATAATGTAGAATTTAAACAGCAACGATGGAGTGAAATATGGAGTTTGAGACTAAATAGGTAACATCTTTTTAAAGATTTATTTATTTGGAAGCCTTATGCAGAAAGAAGAGAGAGAAAATGAATATCTTCTATCCACTCACTGTTTACAATGGTCAGGAATGGGCCAGACTGAACATGCTGGAGACAGTGGCCAGCAACGTCATCTGGTCACCTCTGTCAGTCTTCTCAGGCAAATTAGCAGGGAGCTGGGTGGGACGTAGAGCAGCCAGGACTCAAAAAAGCCCTCCTATCAAGAATAGCTACATCCCGGTGGCAATATGGCCCAGTGGGTCCCAACACCAGTCCCACATATAGGAAAACTATTTGTGCAGAACATATAGTATGTTGTGGATGTAGATAGCCATGAGAAAACTTGGACATGAAGACCAGATGCCAATTTGGGGATAGTCCTTGTCAGGGCTGGCATGCGGGAAAGAAGAAAAAGGGTTCTTCTACAGGAAGCACAGGGATCTCAGGGGGTTGTGCCTTGGAGGGCAGTAGTGTTTAGGTCAGGGATTCCCACCAGTCCTTGCAGATGCATCTTCCCAGTGGTGTGGCAGTGGCCATCTCACATGGCCTCCACGGGGACTCAGCTCGGGGAAGTCCAAGGCACTTTGTAGGTGTGGGAAGTGCTGCTGCACATTTCTGTCTTCCCTCCGCGGCCCTGCCTGACAAGAGTGATTTCCACAGGGACAGGTGCCTAACTTCCCTCTTGATCCCAGACTGAGCTGGGGAAACATTGCTGGCACTGAGCAAAAACCAGAGCTGATGAGAATTGCCCTGGCCTGCTTACTCCCTTGACCGGTCCTGCTGTCCAACTCCTGAGGAATGCTGGAACCTATGAGCGACAAGCAGCTTCTCCCAGGTTCCTACACTATGCACAGTGGCTCCTACAGTCTGGTACTTAGGAGACAAGAATCAAGAAGCAGCTTTTTTCTTGGGCCCTATGGGCAGAAAGTGTATGACGGTGAGCTCTGGTTCCTAGGCAAGCTACACTCCTGGGCCAAGCTTTCCTACCAGAGCGGGCAGGACGGAGGGAGGAGGGATGGAGTCCTCTCCATGGCCCTGAACTTGACCCTCCTGTGGTCCATGGGAGATGAGCACTGTCACTTCCCTGTGAAGATGAGGACGACAGTGCCGGAGGATGATAATGAGCAGAGCAGAATTTAAGTCTGTTAAGGATTCCAAGAATCACTGACCAAGATGTCTCCACGAAGCAAAAGGCAAAACTGGCCCCTGAGGAAGCGTGTGACCGCAGGACGCATGTCCCTCCTTGCCAAGCAGTTGATGAGTGCTGAGGCCGGGCTGAAGGACAGTCATGTTCCAGAGCCCACCGGAGTGGCTGCCACCAGAAGCTCCTTTGTATTTTGCTTATGTAGTCTCTAATTAGTCTTTGCCTTAATTGCAAGATTTCCATACGCCCCATGTCTGCTATGCGCACTGTCTGGGGACAAACACGTCCATCAATGCAAGGCAAATGGTAGCTGCTGCCTTGGCCCCTGCCATCCCACTGGCTGGCTCCACTGCTGCTCCTCCGGGGATGCAGCTTAGCTTCCTCTGCAAAAGTGCTCTGGGGCCCACATTTTAATCAAAAGCGTACCTGCCTCTAGGAAAAAGAGTAGGGGCACAGCTCAGAAGTGATTAAATTTAATAACCAAAAGACCAGAAAAAGGCTTCTTTGTAATGCATAATTTCACCAGATATTTATTTATTTCATCATGTGGCCACATTCTATATGCTACATGGGGACATTTTATTAAAAAACGCCGTTTATTTTAACAGCAGCAATAAGGGAAACACACACCTTTCTTCTCTCTTCTCCCCACTGTGTTAAAGGCATTTGTGGTTATTAAATTACACTTGAGTGGAGGAATGCCTGTCTCCAGATTCACTCTGAAGTATTTCAATAAAATGATCTCCAGTGTTTATTCACTCAGCAAAGACTCTCACCCAAAGCCCTTCTGGGCCAGGTGCCGAGCTGGCACCGGAACAATGAGGTGGCACAGACACCTCCTGGAGCCTGGGGCAGGGAGGCCATGGGTGTGTCCTGACATGCAGCATGGGCCTGGCAGCAATCTTTGTTTAGAAAGTGAAGGGATGAATGAGGGCATTGGTGGAGATGGAGCACTGGCACATCACAGTGTGCCTTGGCCAGAATCGAAACCATACATGAGCCACAGGCATGAAAGCGCACAAGGCCGGTTCTCCCTGAGTCTCCAGAGGCTCAGGTGAGAACCAGGCCGGGTAGGCACATGCGGCGAGGCAGTAGAAGCAAAGGGAGCAGCTGGAGGCGAGGCAGTGTGGAGGGGCAGTGTGGAGGCGATCAGTATGCCCACTTGATCCAGCCCCTGTGCACGCTTTCCAGAGAGTGCTGGGCTGCCCATTACAAAGGCTGGCCGGGCCTGCTCCTGGAAATGCCACTCTCCCAGGACTCTCCGTGCCCCTTGTCCTGTGGCGTGTCAGGCACTCTGCTCTCTGAGCGCAGGAGCTGCTCTGTGCTCCCCTCTGCCAGCCCAGCCCAACTGCCTTGAATGAATGCACACACAGCCAGCCTTCCTGGTGCACCTGCTTCGGAGGATGACTGCCTCCTCACACTCTTCCCCTCTTGGTTTGGGCTCAGCTCCCTGCCCACTTCTCAAGGTAGAAACCACCCTTCCCAGGAAAATCCTAGGCCCAGGTTGATCCAGTACGTGGTGCCTTCTTGAGTTGCCATGTCCATGGGTACATGGCTTATTCCGTTCGCTTCTGTGACCAACGGTTCTTCAAGGTCAAGGATTGTGTCCTGCTAGTTCTGAATTCCTGGCCCAGCACAGAGCCTGGCAGGGCGTGGGCCTCTGAGGGTGCCAGCGCCCTCTGGTGGACGGCAGAGGCTAGGCGACAGCTTCTCCTGCAGCCGCGGACCTGCCTGGAGTTGGCACCAGACTGACTTTCCCGCAGGGTTTCCTCAGAGGCCGCTGCCTCCCTTGAGGCTGCTGTTTTGATGTCTCTTGTGTGCACTCCTGCTTTAACCCCATTCACAGGGGCCACAGCCACGTAATTGGATTGAGCAGACATTGACAAGGTCAATTTGACAATTTCATTAATCTTTTATTAAACACGAGTCCTGGCCAGGCTCGTCTGAGCGCCGTCCCTGGGACGTGCTTGGCATACTTCTGTCTCACTTACCTCCATCAGGCCAGACATGATCATCCCGGTGATGCCAACAGCTCCCAGGTGTCCTGGAGGTGCCAGGTCAGATCCTGAGCAAGGCCCTTAGCCCTCTGAGAACACGCCATGGGGGTGAAGGAGGTGATTCATGCAGAGTGCTAACCACTGTGTCGGGCCAGGCATGTGGTGCTGCATATTATCATGTTCAGGATGGAGGTAGTGAGTCCCAGCAACCTCCAGGAGTAGAGATACTCATCTATCCATAAAGGGGGGTATATAAGGTGCTAAGAGTCCCAACCCTTGAAGATGAAGGGGTGCCAACAGGGAGGGCAGCAGGCTAGAGAAAGGGCAGTTTTGAGGGTTAGAGGGAGCAATGAATAGGAGTGCGATTAACACAGTGCCCAGCCCGTGGTCCATGCTCAACTTGGCTCTGTGGCATGGAGAACAGCAGGCTTTTACAGGGAGCTGATGCCAGGTGAAGCGTGCTGCAAAAGTGTTGGAAGTAAATGAACTTCTTTCCAGGAGCAAGGCAGGCCTTGAGCTGGACTGCAACTGCTAGGCCTCAGAGCAAAGTAAGGCGACAGCAGAGCATCCCAGAACTGACCACCCCCAGCCTGCACCGATGTCACCCCCAGCCTCTTCAAGGTAAAGCCCAGACTCTCACCCTCGTGTAGAAGGCAGCTGCAGGCCAGGTCTGAGCAGGGACCTGGGTCCCAGAGGTGGATCACCATGGTCAGGTCCTAGATGACCTCCAGGAAGGCAGAGTGGTGAGACAAACAGACCCACAGAATGCCAGGTGACGGTGGCAGAGCACATCCCAAAGAGGAGAGCTGGGGGCACCTGGCCGAAGGCTGCCCTGTTAGGGCTTTGATCCGTTCCCTAAAAAGCCAAAGAGGAGCTCCTTGGGAAGTAAGGAGTCTCCCAGCCTACAGCTTAGAGGGCCACAGGCCTAGGAGGACGGCCTCACCAGGTGGACTGTCTCATCAGTGTGGCTTCTGGGAGAGGCTGACAGAGCATGCACGGACGGACTCCCACGTGCAGAGCCAGGAAGCAGAAAGACACACACCCCTCCTCTTCCCTGCCCTCATAGAGCAGTCATCAGGCCATCATGGACTTCCACAGCACCAACCTGGAGCAGCCTCGTCCTTTCCCCGTCCTTCAGTTCATAGCTGAAACTTTCCCAGAGGAGACGATTCGTGCTGGACCTTAAAGGATGTGCAGGGACTCTATGGGTGACCCAATGTGACCAGCCTCTCCCGTGTGGTAACATCTTCCACATCTGCCTGCCATCCTGGAGCCCGGTCCAGTCTCTCAGCTTGCTGGATTAGAATTTGAGCTGGAATTGGCATCTGGAGTCTCATGACATGTTAGATTTCTTTCCCAAGGCCACCTTCCTCCCCTGACACACCATACCATCCCTCTGGCTCAGGTGTTTTCCTTGCATAACCCTCAATAGACACCATCCTAAGTCTTCATTATGGAACATCCTCAGCCTGGAAAGCCTATTTCGCCTGATGAACATGCCCTTGATGACATGGCCAACCGTGGGCTGAAGTCTTCCCCGGAGAAACTCGGAGCTTGGGGCTCCTCCCTGCCTGCCACTCCCCTGACTCCTGCACACACAGATGATGCCACAACTTGGGTCCTGCCTGGTGTCTCACTGTCCTTCATGGTTGCACCTGCTGCTTCACAGAGGCAAAGTGGAGAGGAGCTAAGTGCAGCCTCTTTAGTTAGTCACTGCTCCTGGGGGTTCCAGTGTTGGCTTCACTGCCTTGGGTTCATGCTGACTTGGGATAATGAGTCTCTCAAGTGCCTCTGGTTTCCTGTCTATAAAATGGGTCTCTGTGCCACAGGACTTATTTAGTGGAGTTGTTGCAAAGAGTGAACTGGTTAATTTTGCAAAGCTCTTAAAAGAATGCATGGCAGAGTTAGTGCTCACTGAAGCCAATGATTGCTGTTGTTTTGTAATCTGAAAAGGTGATTGATGCAAAAATATCTGGGGTGAGAAATCGCACGTTTAAAAAAAAAATCTAGTACCACTTAGCCAACTGCTAGATTAGCACGTCTCTGTTTTCCTGTTTCTATTCAATGTGTAGATGCGTTGTGCACAGGTTGCAAACACATCCACAAGGTACAAATATGGCATTCTCTTTTGTAGCTCACTGTTCTCACTTAGCATACATAAGTGCTTTATAAAGCAGGTGGTATTTTTTTAAAAAAAGGTCTCTATTTGGGCCTGGTATGAGAGCCTATTGGCTAAATCCTTGCCTGCCATGCGCTGGAATCCCATGTGGGCGCTGGTTCATGTCCTGGCTGCTCCACTTTCCATCCAGCTCCCTGCTTATGGCCTGGGCAAGCAGTGAAGGATGACCCAAAGTGTTGGGACCCTGCACCATTGTGGGAGACCCAAAGGAAGCTCCTGGCTCCAGGTTTCAGAACAGCTCAGTTCTGGCCATTGTGGCCACTTGGGGAGTAAACCAGTGGGCAGAAGATCTTTCTCTTTGTATCTCCTCTCTGCCTTTCCAATAAAAAATAAAGTAAAAAGCTTTTAAAAAATAAGTAAAATAAGCTGATTATTTTAATATACATTTATTTATATATTATATATTTTATGATCTATTATAATTTCATAATATATAATCATACAATATACAATACATGTTATAATTTCATTATATATTTTATAGACATTTATATACATTTATTTTAATTACTTATTATTTATTCTATAAATAAGCAGAATCTCAGGATTCTGCAGAGAGGAAGTCAGTGTCATGCAGGCTGGAACCAGTCTCTGAGAAGCCTGGCTGCTCTGCCCTAGCTTGTCAGAAGGTCAAAGACCAACTTAGTTTCTGATTGGTGACAGGAGCTTCAGCATGGGTGACTCCATTGTGATGTTAAAAGAAAAATTTTAGAAAGGTCTCTGTTTATTTTTATTTGATAGGCGGATTTACAGAGAGAAAGAAAAAAAGTGATCTCCCATCCAGTGGCTCACTCCCCAAAATGGCCACAATGGCCGGAGCTGAGCAGATCCAAAACCAGGAGCCAGGAGTCTCCTCAGGGTCTCCCATGTGGGTGCAGAGGCCCAAGGACTTTTCCACTGCTTTCCCAGTCCATAAGCAGGGAGTTGAATAAGAAGTGGAGCAACCAGGACTTGCACCATTGCCCATATGGGATGCTGGTGCTGCAAAAAGAGGACTAACCTGTCCAGCCATCATGCTGGCCTCAAAGCAGGTGTTATTTTAATTAATCTTTAATTAATACTTACTTTCATGGGAGAAAAGGAACAAGGGAAGGTAAAGGGAGGCATGTTTGGAAGGCTGCAGCTTCTGGCTGGGGTCCAGAGAGCCATCAACAGCCTAAGAGCTGTTGCTGTGGAGGGAATCTTGGCCAAGAAAGAGCCCCTTCTTTCTGTGATAGAGACTCTGAGGCCAGAAAGGGCAGGGGCTTCCCAGAGGCCACTCGGCGAGGACAGAGCTGAGAGCCGCTGGCCTCGGTGACATGTAGACACCCTTCCCTTCTTCCCTCCCAGAGCCTTCTCCTGATAGCCAGAGATGCTGCGTGGGCAGGGACCATGCTGCCTGACTCATGGCCTCTTTCAGGACTAAATCTCCTGAAAAGCCTAGAGCAGTGCTCCCCAGGTTCAGGCCTCAGTCAGGAAAGGAGATGCAGCAGCCGGTGTTCACCCAGGAGCCTTCTCTCTCTCTGGCCCGCAGGGTGGCAGACTACCTCTCCAAGGCCAGAGATGCAGCTTCCGAAAGGATCTGTTCTTCCAGTCTGCCCCCACATGCCTTGGTGGCCAGATAATGGTCTAGAGACAAGGCCATGAACATGGCCTCCCCTGCCTCATAGATTTCACCAGGTCCCAGTGTGGGGGTAGAAATGCAGTGTGTCTCTTATGACAGGCCCCCTTTTCTAGGACCCTCCCCATAAGCTCTCTGCACTGGTCAGCAGAGGCCACTGTCTTTATAAAGAGAAAAGGTTTACTTAGCTCACAGTTTGGTGTGGCCTGGGTAGGGCCTGAGGATGAGGGCAGAATCTGTGTAAAGAAAGGGCCACACCGTGAGCCTGGAAGCAGAGAGAGTGGTCTGGCTATATTCAGATGTTTAATCAACCCTTTCATGAGAATGGCCTTCTGCTGGCATGTATTCCTGACACCTCCCACCAGGTCTCACCTCCAAACACCGCAATCTGATCGAATGTCCATCCCTTAGTGCCCTTCTTTCAGGTTGAAAGCCTTGTTTGAGTTCCAGGGACCAAGTTACATTCAAGCTACAGTGACCTGCTAATCGTTACTTTCTCTGTCATTCTGACAGTATCTGGGCCTTGGCCTGAGTTACAATCCTCTGTCCTCGCCTTATCTCAAAATCACTGTGGGGCCTCAAGGTCCATCAGCTCCTCTTCAGTCCAGTGACCAGCCCCGCCGCAGCACTTCACATGGACTCCTCCCTCTCAGCTGCGAGAAGCACCAGGCTGAGAGGTGGAGAGGGATGAATTCTGTCCAAATGGTAGGGTTCGGAAATGCTTACCACAGAAGGGATGCCCAGCCTGAGTTCCTGCCCTCCCCTGCCCCCTTCCCTGAGTCACAATGGGAAATGGCTCCAGGGTCAAAGGAGCAGCCGCAGACTCCAAGCCAAACGGCACGAAACTCTCGGTTGGACATTGGCATACAGAAGCTGCCACACAGTAGGGCCTTTCTGACACAGGTGCTATGAGCTGAGCCCCATGCTGGCAGCACCCATGGACAGCTGTAGGAAAATGGGCCCATCCCAGCATGCAGAACCAGAGCTTGGGCAAAGCCCTGCTTCCCTGTGGGAGGCACCTGAGCATAGGAGGCCTTCACCTAATTCAGTTGAGCTCTGGTGTCAAGGTAGGGTTGACCTCCAACCGTGCTGGGCCAGCTCTGACTGGGGCGCAGAGCTGCAGGTCCCCACGCCTGCTTCATGCTGGTGAAGGTCTTCTTGCTAGCAGATCAGGAGTTAAGTCTCAGGCAAGCTCTGGCTGGGAAAGAAGCAGAGCCTGGGAGAAGATAACTGCTCTCCTGGCCAGGGTGCTCCACTCAAGACAACCTTGGGAATGGGACCAGATGGCTCATTCTGCTCCCCTGGAGCGAATGTTCCAGATGGCTGGGGCTAACCCTCTGGAGCCTGGCCACGCTGGATGCAGTCCCCTGGGTGTTTTCCTCTCGACTGCTATGGGGAACGTATCCAAATGACAGCTCTGGACTCCTAGGAGGATGAGGATGATCACTTCATTAATTCACTCATCCGTAGACTCACTGAGGCATTTGCTTATTTAACCAAAATTTATGAAGTTTCCACAGTGCTCCTGGCCTGTTCTGAATATCAGGTGTTTCTAAGAATGTCTAAGGGTCAGAGTTCCATGCTGGGGACCTCCTAAGCTAGTGGAGGGCCAGAGAGCCAAGTGGACACATCGATACTCCAGACTCAACTTCTAATGGTTTGACTTAGAATTCCTTGACTTCACGGTGGTGTAAAACTAATGCGCATCCAAGAAAAACTGTGCCTTGAATTTTGAATTTGATCTTTTCCCAGGCTGGCAATATGCAGTACCAGGCTCTCTCCTGATGCTGGCCGGTGGCAGCAAGCCCTGGCTCCCAGTCAGCCTTCAAATCACAAAGGAAAACAGCATACTGTTTGCCAGGTTTTTTTGGATACAAGAGTACAATAAATTACATGAGATATTCAGCACTTTGTTATGGATCAGGTTTTGCGTTAAATAATTTTGCCAGTTGTAAGCTAGTGAAGTGTTCTGAGTGTGCTGAAGGTAGGTCAGGTCAAGCTATGCTGTTAGATAGGTTAGGCTTATTAAATGCATTTGCAACTTATGATATTTTCAGCTCAATATGGATTTCTGAGGACATAAACCTAATATGAGTCAAGGTGCCTCTGAAAAAAAATGGTAGGTCACCCAAGTGCTGTGGAGGATGGGAGAGTAGGGCTATAGGACAGAGAAGCTGTTGGGTGATCCTGGAAGCATTCGAACAAGACGGCATTGAGACCTGAATGCAGTCAGAAAGCCGTATTGTGGATACCTGGAACACTTGCCCAATAGTATGAACTTAGGAATCTGCAAATGCAGAGGCCTCTTCAATGTCTTAGGAAAAGCATTGCAGCCAGGCATGCATGAAGTGATACAGGATCAGAGCAACAATGGAGAGAGAGAGAGATCAGCTTGACCATGTAACCCAGACCAGAGGTTGTAATTCATTCTGTGTGGAGGGAACCCACCGAAAGATTTTGAGCATAGAAATGACATGATCAAGTTTATGTCCATTCTGTGGCTGCCAAATGCAGTGGGTGAATGGAAGCAGCATTGTAGGGGACACAGATGGGAGCAGGAAGGTCTTCTGGGGGGCTCCAGCAGTAGCTGGGCAGAGAATGGGGGTCCTAGATTAAAGCAGTGGCCATGGAGGTAGGAGGACGAGGTTGCCCTGGAGGTCTGCTTTGAAGGAAGAGGTGTCTGCTGATTGATTAGATGAAAAATTGTGAGAAAAGCGAGTCAAGGGTGACTTTTTTTTTTTTACCTTGCTCTGAGCAACTGCAGAAACTCAAGCTGTAATTCATTGTGGTGGGCTGTAGTGTGCAGAGTGAGAGTGAGGCACTCTCAGACAGATTGAAGTGCCCATTAGAATACGAGGAGGGCCATCAATCATGCCATTGGTTGTACGAATGCTGAAGTCAGAGAAAAGATTGGGACTGGAGCTGTGTACTTGGGAATATTGGTGCATAGATGAGATCTAAAAGGAGAAGACTCACTAGAGGAGAGTGAAACCAGAGAAGAATCCTAGCACTACCCATCATACCCATGTGAACTTATACATGGCCCTCTGCCTCTCTCAACCTCATGCGCAGTGAACATGCCAGGACCACATAGAGCTGCTGAGGGAGACATGAAAGCAAGTATGAGGATTTGCATGAATTGTAGGTGGCATATACCAGTTACGACTGTTCAGCTGTGACTACTCAGCTCCTCCTGGGGCAGGGTGTTCTGTCCCTCTTCTCCACATTAAGCTTCTAAACAAAGCCTCCAGGCCTCTTGTCCCGAGTTATCTCAGGCCTGGGTCTAATTCCATTAGGACTTCTATAACAAAATGCCTTAGTGCCATGGCCAGAACAAAGCTTGGCTCCTCCGGATCATGCAGATGTCTAAATGCCAAAGTCTTAAATTACCAGTGGATATATAAATGTTACTGATTGATGAATTAAAGTGGAACTTGAGCCAACTATGGTGCCTGGAAGTGGAGCCTTTTGGATTAGACTGCCAGAGTGGAATCCCATGCCTGACTCATGATGGCTTTGTAAGAAGAGATTTTGTGGAGAGTACAGGAAGAACGTGCTCTCTGGGGCTCTGCTTCCTAGCTCATACTATGATGGGCCTTCTGCTGTCTGTCCTTCAGCCCCACCCGAAGCTTGAACCCATGGGCCCACCCAGCACTGGACTATGAATCTCCAAAGCTTTTAGCTGAAATGAGCCTGCTCCCATCCTAAGTAGCTGAGCAGGTAAAATACCTGCTTAAAATAAGTAAAATCATGCAAATCTAACACGCTTCAACTAGGTTCTTCCTAGGCAACAGAAATGCATTGCTCATTTGTGGGAAGACCAAGATCAAGGCACCAATAAATCCCATATGTGGTGAGGACCTGTTGTTGTAGGTGCTTCTTCCTTCTTGGTATGCTCCGTGTGACAGAAGGGGCCAACGGGCCTTCTTGAGCCTTTTATGAAGAGACCAGTCCCATTTTCATGGCTGACCTTGGAACACCCTCATCAGGTATTGACGGATTTTGTGAAACAGGACCATTCATACTCTCAGGATGCCACAGTCACCTGCTTTACCCTTCCCATGGAAACAGCTCACTTGGCACAGATGCTACTTTGCAGTTCATAAAGCCACTTTACTACCCCGAGTCCATTTAACTATCCCAATGATGCTGGGTGTGGGATGCTCATAAATAGTGTTGTCCCCTTATTCAGATGAGTGCATTGTGGCTTGGAGACATTTGGGAGTTTTCTCAAATCCATGTGGGCAAGAAGGGGCTTGGCTACTGTCCACATCTATCACAATCTCCAAAGCCCCCTCCTGCCAGCGCCGGCTCAGGGGCTTCAGGCTGGAAAAGGTTCTCCACAGCAGCACTTGCGGGAAGGACAAGAGCTTGCCTGGGCACATACTCGGTATGGCCAAAGGAGCCCAAACAGCCACTGTAGACAGTGGATGTGTGATAGCATCAGACAATCCAGAACTGGGGTCGCAGGGCAGGACAAGTTTTCTGCTTGTTCCTGCAAAAATTCAGCCAAATCTGAGGAAGGACCCCCACTTTTGGAAGAGGAAAAGAAACATGGGATGTCCTGGCAAGAGTGGCCAGGGCAGCAGGGAGGATTGTACTTGGAGGGCTCTGTGCCCCAGGCCTGCAGACCACCTCACCTTCACTTCCACTCCACCACTCAGAACTCCATCCCATGGGGCACACAGCCACTAGTGTGAAGAAAACAGAGAACACAGATGTTGGCCTTCCCCAGTGGGAGACAGCGGGGCTGTCTCCTTCCTCCCAGGCTGTTGCCTCTAAGTACTTATTGAAGACCAAGTGAGCAATCAGGACAGGACCAGGACCAGACTGCTGCAGGCCTCTGACCTCAGAGGAACCCTCTGTGAATCAAGAGCAGGTGCCTCTTTGGGGTCCCACCAGCTCGTTCTAGAAATAACCCAAGATCACAGAGAAGAATTACTGCAGACTCTGCACCAGAGCCCTGATCTCACCTGTTTCCCAGCCAACCTGAGAGCTCCTGGGATACAGAGATGGATTTGGACTTCTGTGATCTCCAACATGCAAACCCAGGTTGACCCTGGCAAACAACATAAGATTTAGAATAAAGAAGGCTTACATTCAATCCCTATTTCTCCACGCACAAGCCGTGTGATCCTGGCCTGTACTTCAGTTTTCTATGAAATGGATAGAATCCATCTCTTAGGGTTGTCATGAATGTTAAAGAGATTTGTGAATTGCTCAAGGACAGTGGTGCCCTATCTGTGGTCCAAAGCTGGCATCAAGGGTCACAAAAGGACATTAAGGAGAGGAGCCTGACCAGGCAAGGCACCACTATTATGCTGCCCCAGTAGTGAAACAGGCATGGCACCCATTCCATCCACAAGGGTCATAATGGCACACCAGTTGAGGGGGCTGGCGGCACTGAGGCAGCCCAGGCTGTTAGGGAGCAGACTCAGAGCAGTCCTCCCACCAGTGCCCCTCTGGTCCTGGAGCCAGTCCAGGGGTGCTTTGACCCCTGTCAGGAGGAGCAAATACCACCCCCCAAACGTTGTCTCCACTTCATTACTCACCCGAGCATGATGGAAAAATGCCATGTCCCTATCCATCTGTTTCCCTTTAGCCATGGTCTTGGCTGCCTTCCCCCATTGGCTGCCTTGAGCCTGGGGCTTTCCAGGAGTGTGGAAGTGACAATCTCCGGGAGAGGCAGAGAGGCATCTCCAGGGAGAAGAATTCTTTGAGAAGGGACCTACCAAGGCTCCCTGGTCACTCCAGCCTCGTGCTCTGCCCTCGTGGTCCTGCCTTGGTTCCCAACAGTGTCCTGAGGCCGGGTGAGGGACAGCTGCAGGGGTCCCAGCAGAGATGTCCACATGGAAGTAGTCAGTGGCTATGGCACTTAGAGACCCCGTGTCCCCATGTGGCTTTGTCTCCCTTTCATCCTTTTTCTCAAACGGATTACATAGTAAAACAGCCTTTGCAGGGAGACTAAACCAATAATAATGATGTGAAAACTGTCTGTGTGGATAGAATTTGGGACTGATGGAACACTTTCACATCCCTTGAAATCAAACCTTGTGGAGCTTGTCTTGTGTCCCCAGTCTGCCCTGGGTTAGGCATTTCTAACCCTGGCTAGCAGTGGAGGGTAGAAGCTCCAAGAAGGTCAGTGTCAATATGGTTAAAACCATATTGGAGCTGCCAGGGTATGCTTCAGCAAACAAATAAACAAACAAACAAAACATTACTTCTCATTCCTGCCCTGGGAGAGTGCTGCTTGACCGAAGCACAGAAGAAATATCCAGGGTTTGGTCTCACTGGCACCATCAAGCAGTCCTCATTTTTTGACTCTTTGTGAAGGGTTTGTGTCTCTGATGATGCCATGATCTGTTCAAACAGGTACCACATCCCAAGTGCACAAGGCTAGAAGCAAGAACCCTTGCACACACTGTTTCACTCCTCAAGCAACATTTCTGTCCCTAGCATGTGTCTTGCTTGATCTGGATCTACCAGTTGCATTCTGGTCCATACGGAGGTTCTGTTGTCCTGGGTCACAGGGTTGGACGAATAGGCTCATCTCTCCATCTCCATCCCTTTTACTTGCTGTAATGAGATTTTTCTGTGGTCATGTCCTCAGAGAAAGAAAAGGCCATCTCCCCTTCTCCATATCATCTGGGTGCGTTCTCACAGTGGAAAGGCAGCTGTTGTGGGCTTTCCAAATAGTGGTACCCAGCAATCTGTGTAGCAGATAAAATTCTGTTCTGTTTTGTGAATGGGTGAAAGTGGGCACATGTTGCAGGTAGGGGGTCATGGAGAGGGCTGTCGAGAAGCTGAAATCGCAGTAAATCAGGGTTGAAACTTATGTGTGCTGATGGGGCACCTCAGGCTGGATACTGGAAGAAACAAAAGGCATCTAGGCCCCTCCCTGCAAGAGGATTACAGTCTAGTCCAGCGGCTCAACTTGGACTTGTAAAGATACACAAACTCTCTCAGGGTCAAGTCTTTCTGGGCTGAAGTTGAGATCCAAGAAGGCTTCATGGAACAGGTGACTTCTGCTGAGGTTCAAAACAAGAGTTCACTAGACAGAGCCAGAAGGCCATGTCTGGATGAGGGATTTGCATGATTTAAAAGTTTATGTCCTTCACCTACAATGCCGCAGTAAATTCAAGAAGTTTGAAATCACCCATTTCGCAAATGTAGAGAGAGAGATGAAGGTGCTGTGTGTTTTTGGAGAGAAAGCAAGATCCAGAGGATGGGCCTTGGGTTGAGGATAAACTTGGGCTTCAACTCCCACCATGGGGAGGCAGTGTCACTGCTCTGCACCTCTGGTCTGTAAAACGAGGATAAGGATATTTACCTCGTGTTGTTACTATGAGAAGTAAGTGACAGAGTGAAGATTTAGCACCTGGCCTTGTTCCTGTGACAGAGCAGGACCTAGAGTGAATCTTCCCCAGCCCTCAGGCCAGGCAACGTCTCTGAGAGCGTGCACTGTGACAAGTGCGGCTTCAGGAGGCGCCCGATGTGTCAGGAGTCAAGAGGAGCCAGCCATGTGAGGCCCCCATTGAGCCACGTGAGGCCCCCAGTGAGCCATGGGCTAAGTTGGTCCTGCCATGCTTTGGGTCCTTAGGCTGATTTGCAGGGGCAGGAAGATGCACTGAGTGCCAGGACATGATGGAGGGGCAGGTACTGGCTTGGAGAGGGCAGCAGGAGGCCCTCTAGTGGCTGTCACTGGGTGCTTGCAGTCACCTTGCCCAGTGTGGTCACAGCCTACACTCCTGGAGGCCCTGTCCAGGAGGTAATCCTTACGCCAGCTTTCCATGAGCTCTCCCCACAGCCCAGGGCTTGTGGGACTCATCAGCTGGACCCCAGTTGCTGCCTGAACACATTGCTAGGATACCACCTGGCCACCTGGTTCCCCTCCACCACCGCCATCTTAAACCTTCATGTCTTTTGAGCCTGCTGGTTTCCATCCAGCTTCATGTGTCCTGGCTTGCTGAGGCTATTCCAGTCCATTTTTTTTCCCCTCCCTTCAGTATCCTGATTTGAAACCTGGGCTCTGCAGGCTGCCTTTCCATAACAAACATCACTTCTTCCTCTGAAGGTCCAATTCCAACAGTAACAAAACCTTGTTGCCATATGTGACCTTCAGACCCCTGCACCCCAGCCTGCCCTCCTTTTGTTCAACAGTGCCTGAGGACCAAGTGCACAACACATCTTAGCTGAGCAGCTCAGAGCTGCTGCTCAGGAGGAAAGACCAATAGGCACGTAGTGCAGTGGTTAAAGCCACACCCAGGACATGCATATCCTATAGAACCTGGGTTTGAATCCCGGCTCCACTCGTGATCATGGCCTTCTGTAGATGGGAACATTTGGAGGCCTGTGACAGTGGCTCACATGCTGGGGCCCTGCCCCTTGCGTGGGAGACCCGGATGAGGTTCTGACATCCTGGCTGCAGCCTGGGTCAGGCTTGGCTGTCACTGTCCCACTTCATGATGTTTTCAGATTTCATCCTTTTGTCAAAATGTGATGGGCATTTGTGGAATGAATGCGTACATGGGAGCTCTCTCTGTCTCTGCCTTTTAAATTAATGAAATAAGTAAACAAGCCAGCATGTGATGTGATGTCAGGCAGCTGTGAGGTTTTATGAAGAAAAGCATAGGCAACACAGAGAACAGAGATGCGACTAGTAAAGGCAAACAAACATGGCTTCAGACCTGGCTTGTACCCAGCCCATGGCTGGTCCCGAGACAGGGGACATCTGTCTGGCCCCTTCTCCACCAGTTCTCAAACCCTTCTCTGTGTGCTCAATAGCACATGCCGTGCCTTCTCCTCTCTCCTCTCTCATCTTCCCATGTCTCTTCCTGCTTCGTTCAGTCACCAAGCATATCTTCAGTGTCAGACGATGACGTTGCTTCCCTGTCACTCTGAAAGTGTCTATGTGCGGCACAGCCCATCACCTTCGCAATGCCCGGGGCCCCGCCGACCTGGCAAGGATGCTTCCCTGTCCCATCACCTTCCCAATGCCCGGGGCCCCGCCGACCTGGCAAGGATGCTTCCCTGTCCCATCACCTTCCCAATGCCCGGGGCCCCGCCGACCTGGCAGGGATGCTTCCCGGTCCCATCACCTTCCCAATCCCCGGGGCCCCGCCGACCTGGCAAGGATGCTTCCCTGTCCCATCACCTTCCCAATCCCCGGGGCCCCGCCGAGCTGGCAAGGATGCTTCCCTGCCCCATCACCTTCCCAACGCCCGGGGCCCCGCCGAGCTGGCAGGGATGCTTCCCTGTCCCATCACCTTCCCAATGCCCGGGGCCCCGCCGACCTGGCAAGGATGCTTCCCGGTCCCATCACCTTCGCAATGCCCGGGGCCCCGCCGAGCTGGCAGGGATGCTTCCCCGTGGGCTGGGGACTTCACCTTTCCTTTGTTATCTCTTCATGTTTGTCACTTTTTCTGCTTCACGCTGTTTTTTAAGCTTGTCAGACCTTCTACTTTGTCAAAAATCCGCTAAGGATTCCTTTATCAACCCTACTCTTTTGCCTGCTGTTTAAATGATTTATTTTATTCCTTCTCACTACATCTTATAGGTTTATTTTCTTTCCAAATCATGTAGTTACAGTCTTAATTATTTGCCTCTATTCTATTTGTTAAGAATGCATTTTACAGCAAGAATTTCCCCCTCCACATGGCTTGGGCAGAATCCTGTTTGAGAAACTGTTTTCGTATTTTCATTATTTTCTAAATATTTTGTATTTAAACCTTGTTTTTTTATATTTGGCATGACATTTTTAGAGAAATAATTTTTCAATCTTCATGTGGTGGTTAATAGCAGCTGTTTCTGTTGTTGAAACATTTTTGTTAATTTCTAGTTTTAGCAGTCATAGTCCAAGAATGAAAATTATATGTACATATATATACACATACATCATATGGAGTTGATCAGATCTGTCTGTTTAAAGAGTAAAAACCGTTATATTGTGCCTCAAGTTTATTATTTTATTTAATTTTTTCCTAATTTGCTTTTCTCCTTAACATTCATTCCATTGAAATATTTAGTCCATATAAAATAATACAGTTATATATGTAAGTTATGAAGCATAATCATATAACACCTGTAAACTCACAGTCCGCCCCAGGAACCAGAACATCACCAACACCTGTATTTTGGAATGCACTATGACTTTGCGCACTTTCAAACTAACCACATCACCACTTTTGTGACGACCAACTCCTTGCTTTTTAAATATACATTCTAATTTCTTTTAAAATTTAATTTTCTTGGAAGGCAGAATGGCAGAGAAAGACAAACAGCTCTCCCTTGTGCTGGTTCACTCCCCAGATGTCTGCACAAACTCGTTCCAAGCCCAGGGAGGAGCATGAACTCCAATCCTTGATGTCTCACATGGGTGCGGGGCCCCAGGCATCACCTGCTGTCCCCCAGGGTGCACAGAAGTAGGCAGCTAGCATCAGGAACAGGGTCAGAGCTGAAGATGCAGGCACTGCCCTGTGGGATGCAGGCATTTCAAGGTGTGCCTTAACCACGATACCAAAACTTGCCCTACACGCACGTTTTTTTTTATCACCTATGAATGAATGCTTGAAACTTGAAACAATCTGACTATATGTAGGCATGCTACCTCACTTTCTATTACAATGCCCTTTGCTTTTTCCTTGGACTCATAATTGTTGCTTTCACTATTTGAATATTTGGTTACGTGCAACAGGTTCACAACTGTCCAAACTTCAATGTGGATTTTGAGTTTTTTCAATTTAATATAATTAAGCTCTTCTTGCTCAACAATTTTTGCCTTGATTTCTGGTTTCTCATTAGCCTTTGTTTTCTCTTTGATTTTGTCTGAAATGTTCTACAAGTTTAATTTTTAGCTTTATTGTCTAATTTTGCCCAAGAAGCAATAAATGATAACATTTAAGGAGCTGTGCTCTAAGAACAGATTGGATTTAAATCCCACTTGTGCTGTGAATTAGCTGTCTAGCCTGGGGCAAGAGCCTTTTTGTCTCCTCATGCTGGTATTGGCTAAGCTGTGACATAAAGATAATAATATTTCTGCCTCCTGCTGTTATTGAGAGAATTGGATGAGATAATGCATGTGAAATGTGTAGCACGATGCGATACATACGGTAAGTATGCAATAAAAGTTAAGCTTTTACATGAGATTTAGTTCTTACAAATTACACATAATCTAATTTAATGTTTGCATTGTAGCATGAGACTTTTGATCTTCCAATAGCATCATTTGAACGGCTCAAATCATTTCACATCTAATCTGCTTATCCTTCATTCTGTCACCCAGTTTTATACTTTTTGCTCTCAATTGTGATTTCTATTTTTGAACTATGTTTTCTTTCTTTATATTTTTTTAAACTAATTTAGAAGGTAGAAATCCATCTTGTCGTCCATTTCCCTAATGCGTGCAGTGATTGGCAGTTACCCGCATGTCCCTACAATCATCAGTGGAGAGCAAAGCAAGCATGCCCTACTTTTCTCTATACACCATAGGATACCATGAGCTTTTATTTTCTTTGAATAGTTGGTAACTCTCTCGTCCATTGTATCTGAGGAGAATTCAGAATTCAGAGAATCAATTCATTCCTTAGTATCAACTTGTTTTCCCTTCTGGAACCTGATAAAAATCCTGGAAGTTTATTTTGCCAAAATCTAGGGAGCTAATAGTCTTCCTTGCAATTGTTTCTTTGGGATTTTTGTTTAGAGTTTATCTTTTTTGAAGATTTATTTGTTATTTGTTTGACTGGCAGAGTGACGAGAGAAATGGGGAAGAGAAAGAAGGAAAGAAAGAAGCGTATTTCCCATCCTCAGGTGCACTCCCAGATGGCCGTGCAGGGCCTGCGTCGGGCAGGAGCCAGGAGCAGGAACTTCACCCAGGTCTCCCACGTGGGCGACAGGCTTCCACACACCTGGGCCATCTTCTACTGCCTTCCCAGGTGCATCAGCGGGGAGCTGGATCAGAATCAGACCAAGCACTCCAACATGGGCTGCCACAATGCAGCCCCTGGTCATTGTTTTTAGTTTAGTGTATGTCCCCCCACGCCCCAGCGCGTGTTTGTCAGTTTTATCTTTATGATATGCACCCCTCCTCCCCAGTCCTGCCCCACACCTGGAGTCTTAACAGTTCTCTCTGACAGCACCCTGCCTTCTTTGGTATCCACCATCTCCTTTCTCATCAATATTCTCTTCTCTCCTCCTCTGCATCGTTCTGGGATGTATTCAGAGGTTCCCTCCTCACTAATTTTGTTTTCTGCCATATCAGCTCTGTTCTTTTCTCACTCCCCTGGGAAGTTTAATTTGGCATTTTATTTTGTGCTAATTTGCCATATCACCTAGTTTAATCAGCTTCTTTTGCATCTGCCTTTCTCTTCTCATGCTTCCCAGAGTCTCCTTGCAGGATAGCAAGCAGATGGTCCTGGAAACATTCTCGGTTTCTTTTCAAACTTTTCCTTTCTGTGAGTTCTTCGGGAAATGTTCCCTTTTCCATGAGCTGTTGTAATGGTTTCCTCTCTGCCTTTCTTTGGAGGTTTTCTTCTGGTTTTTCTTCCTTGTCTGAAGTGAAGCAGACCCCAGTGGATCTGCCCCAACAGTTTGAGCCCTATCCGGGCCAAGGATTCCTACAGATACTCCAAGCCTCAAATCTCAAGCCAATCAAGCTGAGGGGGCAGAGCTTAATCCAGTCCAGTGTTAGGGATGAGGCTCCTGGAAGGTCCGTGGGTCACTGGACATGTTTGTGCTTGGAAGGTGGCTGTCCCTGAAGGGTTGGTTATCAAAGCATGCATTGGGCCCAGCCTGTGTCTGGTCCCTGGCTCACCGTGTGATTCTCCCTTTGCACTCATCAGAGGCCTAGCCAACTGAGGCCTCCCATTCCTCTCTCCAATGCATTCTGGTTTGAGGACATGTAGGGAGTGCAGTGTGCTTCCACAGTTGGGAATAAGAGTGGATATACAGAAGGCAGAGCCAAATTTGACATTGTTTGTGGTACTACTGTCAATTGTTGCAGTATATACCTTCATGCAGTGTCTCCTAGAAAGGCAGGATGTATGTGTTGAGCATTACTGGTTAACTACCATACTAATGTGTTGTATATTAACTTCATTGACTCTTCCATTCACTCATTCACTTATATATGTCCATTCCATACACTAGACTGAGAGTTCAGAACCTGTGGGTTTTTATCATTTGACCAGAGTCCAGCACAGCAACTGACATCTAATGGGGGCTAAAAAACCTGTTCGATGAAGCCATGTTAACCCAGCACAAAATAGGGAAGAACATAGACCCTTAGTGTGAGTCTCAGTGTGTTAGCCGCTAAGTGTGGCATGTATTCAACATCTCAGAGCACTTCAAAGTCCGTTATGTAACTTGATACTAAACAACAGCCTGGGCTAGGATGGGTGTTATTGCTCTCATTTGACAGATATGGCAACATAGACCCCCCAAACGAGGCAGAGACTTACCTGCAGTCACAGTTATGAGTTCAACCACACAGTTATGAAGAGGACCATTGCCTTCCTGAATCAGCTGCTTGTTGCAGGCCTGGTCATGTGGACAGCAGGGAAGGAAGAGAAGTCTGAAGGGGTTGGAAAAGCCTTCCTTGAGCGCTGAGGTTAGCTGGTGAAGGGAGATAAGGACAATGGGGAGGTATCACCCAGGGAGCAGGTCGATGCGTCACAGACCATGGGCTGGAGGTCCTTCTGTACCATTCGCAGGCTTGGGGTGAAGGCAAACAGTGAAGTCCTCCCAAGATGTTCAAACCCCACCTCCACCAAGAGTCTTGAGACGTCTTACCAGGAGGCAAACCCCTTCTGCCTGATTGCTAAGCCTGGGTCCTCCACAGTGCACCTACCTACCCTGTCCTAGAAGACAGAAGAAAAGGAGAGGTGGGGCCCCTTGCTGCCGGGCACAGTCAGTGCAGCTGCAGACTAGTAAAGGCAGGCCTGAAAAGCCAGGGACATCCTCAGCTGTGGAGAGGCAGGTGTCAGAGTGTGGCCAGCAGCAGACTCGGGCCCACCAGCCCAATGGGAGCTCAACAGATGACGTTGTTTCAAAGCTGGAAAGAGGTAATTTCAGCTCCCAGAGCATTTACAGGTGTGGAGTCAGCGGGAGGAGGTTCAAGTACCAATACTCCCTCCTATTGACTTGCCTGGTGCGTTTGAGCCAGTTGCTTAACTACTTCTGTTGGCCTTAGCATCGTCATCTGAGAAGTGGAGAAACCTTTCTGTGCCAGGAGGATGTAGTGACAAAGCACCTGCAAGGCACTTGGCACAGCACTGGGCATTAAGACAGAGCTGAGGCTGGGAGAACTGGCAAGGCTTTTCTTCAGTCTGAGTCTTAATATCTGTGACCACGAACAGGAGATAAGAATCGGTGGCTCTTGAGCACACAGAGCTCTTTCCGTACAGCATGTGGAGCTGTTTGCTGTTGATGCACAGAAACATCCCAATGGCCCAGTCCCTCCTGCTGTAGAGAGGAGCTTGGGCTGGAGAGCATGAGTTGGCCTTATCCCTGCCACGAGCACCTCAGGGGGTCTTGGCAGAGTCTGTTTCCTTTGAGTCAAAAAGAGGCAGTTGAGGTGCTGCCTGGAGGAACTGGGATCCCAGGCTTCTCCTCTCTCGGCCCCCGGCCCCCGCCCAGCCCGCCCCACCTCCTGGGCACCTTGTGCTGCCTCACCGTCAGCCAGCTCTGTCAGCTCCAGCCTCTTGTTCCTTCTCTACAATTGCCCATACTGGCATTCCTCTCATCTGCTCTTGAATTGGTCCTTGTCCTGATAACCATTGTCCACAGTCCAGCCGAGGCCCTCTTCAAACCTGACTGTGTAAGTCGAGGCAGATTTCCCAGTGGTGAGTCACTGTGGACTGTGGGATTCGGGTGAAGGAAAGCACAGACCAGATCGCAGGCTATTCCATGCTCAATGTAGCCATGCCATGGTGTCAGCTTATGAAGGGGCCATTCTGTCACTGGCCTCACGGTTTAATCTGAGGTCAGGCTCAGGGAGCTGGGAGTGAGGTCAGGAGCAAAAACAGCAAGCTAAATGTATGCTTTATTTTCCATTTAGCCATCTTTTCCAATAGAGTAGCTCATTGCAACAAACCAAACCTCTCAAGGTGACCTCAGGCTACTGTTCTCTTCCTTCATCCTGGCCGTGTCTCAAAGGTCTGAGTGAATGGGAGGAGGGAAACGACCGCATGGCATAATTTCCAAGATACCAAGGAAGCCACTCCAAACTTCTGAACAGCCCTTCCATCTGTCTGGCCAATACTGAGATTCCTTAGCTGGACACGTATGCATTTGGATTAGCTTTGGAAAAACGATTGAACCTGGAGTCGGTAGACAGGGAACAAGTCTCATCTTTGCTTCCTACTTATAATTGTACAACCACACTTCTCTGAGCTTCACTATTGCCTTTTTGAAAATGGGAATGGTATGCCCACATTCTGGCACCTGCGAAGGACTCCATTGCCATGCCTTCCTTTCCCGTCTTTCTGCAGGAACAAGAAGGTGAATTTGGGGAACATTATGCTAAACGTCACCAGCAGGTGGCAGTGTGAGGCATGGCCATTCATTGTTATTAAGGAGGAGGGCCCTGGGAAAGAGTGCAGGTGGATCAGCAACAAAGGAGGCAAGTGTGCTTGCAGACAGGAGTCAGGGACTCAAGGAAAGGCTGCCCTGGGCTGTATGTGCTGGAAGCAAGAGCCCCTCCCATTTTCTGGAGGCCAAGGGGCAGTAATTTCTAGAAACCTTACCCCAGAGATGCCTGGTGCCCTGACAGATGCAGAGTGAAGACTTCTCTAGGAAGATTTCCATCTCCTACTTTTCAAGGAAATAAGCATCCAATCAACTATGATACTTCCCCTTACTTTGGCAACCCCAGGTCCCTGTATAAAGGGAGAACCCCTCGGCAAGGACACCAAGGCCACAGTGAGCATCTTCTGGGCTCTGGCATTCTGTCTAGCTCTGACCGTGGGCATTGTTTCCCAGTTTCAACAGTGCAGTTGACCAGCAAGTCCTAAAAGAGCGCCCAATTTTAACGCCTAACACCTGTGGGTTCTTCAGGCACTGGATCCCTTGGCTGGGTGGCTTGGCTGGGTGACTTAGCAATGCAACTTTGACCCTGGGGAAAAGGGGCATGGCACTTTCCGTGCTCAGAGGAAGTCACAGATGTCAATGTGCTTTGGGGATTCAGCACAACCACCTTTGCATGCTCATGCCAAGATCTTGGGATAAGAGGTGTCAGGTTCGAAACTGTGTGCCTCCCCACGCATATTGGCTGGGCACCTGACTACCTGAATAGAGGCTGCACAGCAGGGATGAAGAACCTCCATGGTAACTAAGCTGTGCAGTTAAGATGTCAGCCAGATGTCCACATCTCAGAGTGCCTGGTTTGAGTCCTCGCCCTGCTCCCTGCTGCTAACATGCACCCAGGGAAGCAACACTGATGGCTCAAGCAACTGGGTTCCTGCTACCCACGTGGGAGACTCACCCTGAACTCTTAGCTCCTGGCTTCAGCTGGTGTTGGCCGCAGCTGTTGTGGGCGTGTGGGTAATGAGCTTACTGATGAGAGCTGGCTCGCTCTCCCTTTGCCACTAATGTAATTTTATTATTATTTTTTTCCAATAAAGAGATATCTCTGCTGGTTTTAAATTTCCACATTGCTCAGGGACAGAAGCAGCCCCTTGCTCTGCGAGGCGTCAGAGGCCGAGCCACAGCCAGTGTGGGCAGCCTACAGCTTCAGGAGGAGCCTCTGCTCCAGATGAGGAGGCCCCTGATGTGCAGAAGTGAACCCTGCCGCTAAATGCCAGTGAAGTCCCTCCTTGTAAAGACAGGGTTTCCCCAACCCGGCTGTGCTGCAACTCTGGAATCTGCTGTCCTGCCACCGCCCTCCACCTTGGTATGTTCATAAATAGGGGCGCACTGGGACAGGAGCCACCTTTGCATGTTGCTGTCCTGCACGCAGTCTGTGTCTAATTGGACCAGCGCTGCAACTCTCAGTCCAGTTCTCCCCTGACACTCGGACAAAGCTGGGCCTGTGTGCTGGGTCCCAACCACTCTTCCATCTGGAAATACCTTTGGTTACAGGGAAGGGGGTGGGGAAAGGTGTAAGTCAGATGTGTTTGACAGAAAGCAGCTTTGAAGTCCTGAGGCCATTATGTTAATGGCATTACTCAATTTCTGGAAGCAATCCTGATTAAATATTCATTGGCTTTGATTATACTGAAATTAGGGCTAAAGCGTGAAGTCAAGTTGAGGGGAATAATGGCAGTGTAAATAATGCATGGCCTCTAAATTGAAAACACCAGCCTATGCAGCCACGCTCCCCCACCCTGCCTGTCACTGTGCCATTTGTTTAGAAGGTGATTAGTCTGGGGTGGGCATTGCTTCCCACCTGGGAAACTGGGAACCGGATGGATCCCTGTGCTGTGCATGTCTCTGAGCATGTGGGGAGAATGGAAGCAGACACCTGGCAGCCAGGGATTTTCTCTAGGTCAGCAAACCGGGAGCTTAGAGTCCAGATGAAGTCCCATTACAGTGCCTTGTACTCCCAGAGTGATACAACCATGAACTCTGGAATTCATAGACGTGTGCTCCTGAGTCATGGGCAGGCCATCTTTGGACAGGCTGCAGGGAATGTGCGGGAGGGAGGGAAGAGTGAAGTGATGTGACACAGTGGGTCAGGCTGCTGCGAGGTGAGACGTGAGAGTCTCACCTCTGCTTTGGATTAAGCTTCCTGCTAACGTGTCTGGGAAGTGCCAGATAACAGCCCCAGGGCCCAATGGGAGACCCAGATGATGATTCTCTCTGCTGTAATCATGGGGAGGTGGAAGATTCTCTCTTGCTCGTGTGTGTGTGTGTGTGTGTACGTGTGCGCATGTCTTCCTCTTTATCTGTAGTTCTGATTTTCAAACAAATAAATAATTTTTAAAAAGATGATATTGTGGGAACCAAATAAGATCTTTCAGTGGTAGAGGGTGGTGGTGGGCTGGCTGGGGTAAGAGAGAAGCAGACTTGCTGCATGATGTCCTGTGCCTCCCCAGACCCCCAATGCCTGCCCCAGGGTGTCGCACCTTGGCAGTAGGCAAAGATGAGTGTGCACCCTAGCGCAGCACTGCAGAAGGGGAGACAGTGTTCTCTTCCACAGGTCATGGTCAGAGCATGACAGGGCTCTCGCACGCAGCTGGCGCCCCAGTCACCCAAATAAACCCTTGTTGGGCACTGCAAAAAGCAAGCACCAGGACAAAGCGAGTTATCTCATTCGGTTTGTCCCCAAAGTCTGATGAGGATAGAAGACTATTCCAATTTGGTGATTAATAAAACAAACACTTGGGAGAAGTTAATTTTCACAGTTGAAAGTACACTACACAGGAATTGGTGTGTGGACTTAGTGGGCCAGGAATGGAACTCCATGTTCATGCCTGAAGCTTTTTCCAAAAAATGTTCTCAATGGTTTGTATCTGCAGTGGTAGATACTTATGTCCCGGCTCTTTCACCTCACCACATCCCTTCCTCTGTCCATTCCTGCTCTGTGGTGCTGGGACTCCTGGGAGCCACAGCACTCACTCCTGAGCGAGGGCTGGGGTGACACCTGCATAAGCCATGCCCAGCCAGGAAGTAGTCAGCTTGCCTGGCCACACCCCAACCCACAAGCTCAACCCATTTCTATCTGCTTTCTCCTTCATTCCCTCCATCCCTCCTTTCAACATTTGTAACATCTTTAAGTTGTTTAAAATTTACTTAGATTTACTGATTCATTTGAAACACAGAGTTTCAGAGAGAGAGATCTTTCATCTTCTGGTTCACTGCCCAAATGGCCACAATGACCAGCTGAAGCCAGGAGCGTCTTCTGGGTCTCCCATGTGGGTGCACGGACTTGAGCACTTGATCCATCTGCGGCTTTGCCAGGTGTGTCAGCAGGGAGCGGGATTGGAAGTGGAGCAGCTGGGACTCAAATCACTGCCCGTAATGGGATTCTGGTATTACAGGCAGCAGTTTAAGCTGCTATGACAAAGTGCCAGCTTTAGCCTTTATGTTATTTTTAAAATGGGCGATTATTAGGAAGGGTGAAAGACTTATCTTTCCTCTGCTGGTTCATTTTCCAAATGCAACAGTTGGGAGCTGGGCAAGGCCAAAGCCAGCAGTTGAGAACTGCATCCACGTCTCCCACTTTGGCTGCCACCTGCTTCATATCCCAGGATGCACATTAACAGGGAGCTGGATCAGAAACAGAGGACCTGGAAGTCAAACCAAGCACTCTGTTATGGGATGCTGTGTCCCAAAGGGCTTCAACCACTGTGGCCAGGAAAAGGGTAGAGACAGAATAGGGGGAAAAGCAGGGTTTGGGATGAGCAGGCACCAAGGCAGAGTGCGGGAGGAGGGTGATGGAAGTGTCCAGGGCCTGGGGTTGATTATGGTTCAGGTAGGTCTGAGTCACATGCTCTCATCCTTATGGGCCTAGGAGGTCTGTTCAATACTCAACAGTCACGATGTATTCAACAATTGCCTCTCAATCTCCTCGGTCAGAAAGCCCAAGATCCCTCAAATTATCGTGTGGACTTGGAGGGGAGTTTCTGTTTGGCGTCATGGAGTCCGATCAAGTTGAGCCATGGATATGGAGCAGAGCGCCACCTCCAGGTGAGACCAGAGACTGCTTCCGTGGAGCTTCCCACTGCCTTGCACAGAGCTGGCCAGGCCCTCAGAAAAATCTGCTTTTTTGGGGGTCTGTCGGGTCAACCAGGCTCTGTGAGAAGGAAAGCAGACTGGCCAGGACCCTGGCAGGTCCTCTTGGTCCATCCATCACCAGGCAAAGCACTGGGTCAAGCACTTCAACAACCTTTGCTGTGTTGATAGGGAGACTAAGTACCTGTCTTTTGCAAGCAGCTTTCCCACACACTTCCATTCTGGGCAAATACTGAGCCCTTCATTTCCCTCCCGCAGCCCTGACCTAGGTCTACTGGAGAAGAATATATAAAATACAGATGAGAATTTACCTGAAGGCCTTGAGAGAGGAACCCAGAGCTTCAAATGTGCACAGCAACGGGCGAGTGGTGCTGCTGGCTGCCAAGGAGCCTCACCAGTAAGCAGGCCAATGAGCATTATTCTCTGGGAGGGTCACTGGAAGGATTCAGAGGAGCAAAGCAGGCGAGAACCCAGCCCAGTGCTGGGCACACAGTGAACTCCCATGAGCCTCAGCTGTGCCTGGGCATCATTGCAAGTCCCTCCTCAGCTGCATGTTTGTATGAGCAGGAAAAAGGGAGAAAGCGGGAAGAAAGCCCACAGAAGGGGGTCGGCGGCTCCTACAGCATTCCAGGAAGTGTATCGTCACCAGCCCAGATGACCTTCTGGCTCGACACCCAGGGCAAGGTGGGTCACTTTCAGACAAAACCCATGCAGCTGAAGCCGCAACCTACCTAGGGAACAGAGCCAGGATCGCCATCCACTTCTGCCTCATCAGAAAGAAGGGTCACCATTGCGTTTGCAAACACAATGCACGTCCCCCTTATGGTTCTGTGGGCGGTGGCCAGCCCACGCTCGCTTTCCCAGACTTCCTCTTGCAGCCTGCCTCGCTGTGTGTGTGGGTGACTCGACAGACAGCCGCGCACAGCCTTTCCAGCTCTCTGGGCATTACCTGCAGGTCCCAGTAGGAGGCTGGGTTGGCAGACTTCCAGCGCTCCCCCGGCGTGCCACCCCCGGTACTGATTTCTGGAATCTGTCAGCGCCTCTCTAAAGCTCAAAATAAGCCAGACGGCTGGCCAGGTTTTGTCTCACTCCTTCTGAAATTACCCTTCTTGGCCATTAGTTACTGCTGGGCTGAAGCACTGGGGACTTGGTAACGGGTGTCACCATCCCTTAGCTGTTTCTTCGTGTCCTCCCACCCTGGCCTTCTCACAGGAGGGAGGCAACAATCTGACTAGAAAATTCTTCAGGAACAGGTTCAGATGCCTCCTTTGCAGAAATCTCCAGAAGGGATAAACTGGGGTGGGCTCTGAGACAACTCTAGAGGCAGGATTTCTGAGAGAAGGATCTCTCCAGCGGGGGCAGGATGGGGAGGGTTAGGTCAAGCAGAGGGAGAGAGAGGGTCAGGGCCCAGGACGAGCACAGAGGTAGGGAGCACAGGCCACTCGGGTGCTCGGGAAGGACCCTTCTAAGCCTTGGTGTCTGGGCAGCACTGTCATTCCAGGAGTAGCAGGGGAGTGGGAGGACATGTCTGGGAGCAGTCCTACTGGGTGACCTTGGGCAGCTGACCTGAGCTCTGGACCCCCATCGCAGGGTTGGCCTGGTGACAGCAGCTTGTGGAGTGACCCGAGAGTGCTTGTATGAGTTCTGGAGGTGACCATGCTGCTGGAAGGAACTGCACAGACACACCGGAAGGGCAACTCGGGGCTCCTCAACCCCAGCTGCCCTCCTGCGTGGCTCACAGTCTGGCCAGCCAGCAGCCTGCCTGGGCAGAATGCGGTTCTCCATCTCCAGGCTGCTGCCCCGTCCACGGCACCCTCCACCTTCCCTCTGCCTTGTTCCAAAGACTCCTGCCCCCTGAAAGCCTTCCCTGGATAATCCGATGCCATCCTTTACCTGCCCCCTACCTGCATGTACTGTACATGTTGAATACAAAACTGCATTCCAGGTTTGATACAAACAGTAACATACAAGTCAAAGCAATAGCATTTTTATTGTACTTATATGTTAAAATTATACTTTATGTGCATTAGGTCAATTTTTTATTAAGATTACTTTCATTTCACTTTTTGGATTTTACAAAGGTTTACTTACTTGAGAGAGGTCTTGATCCATCTGTGGCTTTGCCAGGTGTGTCAGCAGGGACCGGGATTGGAAGTGGAATGGGATTATTATGCTTATTTATTTAGAGAGGCAGGGAGAGAGAGGATCTCCATCCACTGTTTGACTCCTAAATGCTTAACAGGAACTCGATCCTAGTCTCCAAGGTAGGTACCAGAGACCAGAGTACCTAGGCCATCATAGGCTACATTTGCAGGTACCTTTGCAGGAAGCTGAATTGGAAGAGCAGAGTGACCAAGAGTCAAATATGCCCTCCCATAGGGGATGCCAGCATGCCAATGGTTCCTTACTCTGCTGCATTACTCCTTGAGACAGTGGTACCCCGTATTGGAGGATGAGTTTGAGTCCTGGCCACTCAGCTTTTCCAGCCACAGTGCCCATCTTCTGTTGAGGACTCCGGCAGCATCTCAGGGCTCCTGGGCTTCTCCTGAGGGGATAGGCCAAGGGCAGAGATGTGTGCTGCAGACAGAGCTTGTCATGCTCTCACAGTGTAGCTGCTCAGCAGAAGGTGGCATGCTCCATGTGCCCACAGCATAGCTGCCCAGCAGTGAGTCTTTGCAGAATACATGAGTGGATGTAATATGGACACATGATACAGGTGACAGGTAAGCGTTAAAGACGGCAGATGTGGTCAGGATGAGGGAACTAGAGGGCACCATTCTGGTCCAAGGTGCACAGAGAGAGGGTGGCAGGAAAGCATCTCAGGTGGGCCTGATAGTAGAAGGAGCTGCGAGCACACCGTCCTGCAGAGTGGGGTGGTGGGCAGAGGCTCTCAGCCTCATCACCTGTCCGTCTTCTTCAGGGTGCCTGCGCCACCCCATGAGCGCTGTGGAGCACTTGTCTCTTTCCTCCCTCCCTCCTTCCCTTCCTCTTTCCTCCACAATTATTATTTAACACATGCTACTGTGTTTTGGGTTTTGGGGGGGATATAGCAGTGTGTAAATGGCGCTAATTTTCTCCCTCTCAAGCCTTCATTCTAGTGAGAAAAAGCAAATACATGAATCCACATTTAAGGGATGATGGCTGCTAGGAATGAGATGTGGCAAAGCAAGCCGGTGAGGGGAGAAGTGGACGTTCTGAAAGGGAAACTGAGATGGCTGGCCTGAGAGGTGACCCGGAGTGGAGACAGGAAACCTACCAGCCAGAGGCTATAGGAGTCCAAGGTGTTGGGCATGAGGTTTGGGGCTTACCCTACTCAGGTCAGCCCCAGCCCTCACCCTGCTTAGTGGCCAGAACCTCTGGGTGGGCATAGGCTGCAGGAGTGCTAGGGCCTTGAATTCACATGGCGACAAAGTTCAAAGAGGCAAAGAAGGATATGCAAGGTGATATGGCTGTTGACGCACAGACCGGAGCTTCAATTAGTGTGTCTGTAAGAGTCTGACCATACCACCTGACATCACCAGGCCAGAGAATTCCATCTGTGTGGCTAGCCTTGCCCCTCATGGCCACCTTGATATGTCCCAGAGGGAGGAACAGGTGTGATAATAGCACTGGCTCATGCCCTGCCAAAAGGAGTTTGGTGCTTGCTGGGCGATCCCTCCTCCCCCTCCACTCTCCCCTGAGTAGCTCTGCTCAGGGCACCCATAGAATAGTTTATTTGATGTCATCAGCTGGCAGTTTCCCTGACTTTCCTCCTATGTGCACGGCCCCTTCTCTTGCCCTTCTGCCCACTTGGCATTCTCTGGGTACCTTTGATGCTCCCTAAGTGGCCTCCGTGCCCCACCCGTGGTGGGTCTGTCTGTCCTCACAGGTGTCTCCCTGGTTCTGGTTGGCCTTCATCCCCAGCTGTGCTGTCTGCCTGCCCAGCCCCAATGTAGTCACCCACCAAGGATTTCCTAATATTGCTGTGACAGCTGGGCCTGGGGCAAGCACTCAGGTGTACTCCCTTCCCCTGGGTGGGGACTGGATCTCCATGAGGATATGAGGCACATCCATGGAGGAGGGCTCAGGCTGCTGTGCTGAGCCCCCTTGCAGGGTGGTCAAGACCTTAAGGAAATGTCTTAATTGTAGTGGTGGGCTTGTGATTCCTACTTTGGGTTACACTTGACCCTTCTTTCACACAGAAGGAGAGGAGAAGAGTCTCCCAACAGCCTGCTGTCTGGGACATTTTAGTGGGATCATGACTGCAAAACCCATCATCACAGTCCACTCATCCCAACAGAAAAGATGCCATGGCTTCCATGAGTACTGATGAGCGGGGCAACCTTCTACATTTCCCTTGAATGTGGGAGCAACATTTCAGGAGCTGGCTGGGAAGACCTTGAAAAAACACGTTCCCTCTTTGAACCTGTTCCTGTATTTTGAAATAGGAGTTGGAATTTATCCCTTGGAGGGCTCCCACGAAGGCCTCCCCAAAGCCTGGTACGCATAGTTCAGGAAGGCAAGCACAACCATGAACGCTTGTTTTAGCAGAAGAGCTAATGAATGAAGACTTCTTCGTGGGGACACAGAGCTGCTCTCTCTTAGCCACCAGCCTTGTCCTCTGGACAATGGTAGCAATTGACACTAGCATTTTTCATGGAAAAGCATTCTTAAAACCAGAAAACTCTGTCACTCATCATTGGCATCTCATAAAACTCTCTGAGATAGGCCTGATGTTGTCCCCTTTTTGGAGAGAAACAACGGATCAGTAAGGCTCACTTACTTCCTTTTCATCAAAGTGCCCCACCACACATCGGAGATTGTCAACATTCATTTTAGAGATGAGACAGTGGAGGGTCAGAAAGGGACTACACACACTGTGCTGTAGGCTTAGCAAGGACCTACCCATCCTTCCTCTCTTCGCTCAGTTGTCACCTCCTCCAGGGAGCCTTCTGCATGATCTAGGTCTTTTCTCCTTGATTGGGGATGCTGTCTCTAGGGCAGTGTGGTGAGGGTGAGGTTGCTTCCTCTCTGGACTGGTGATCTTGGTTCTTGGTCTTATTCAGCTGTTTAGACCAGCGTCTGGCATAGAGAGGCATACAAGGGAAAATGGTGGATAAACACACGAGGATTTGACTCATTCCTGTGGCTCATTCTTGCATGAGCATTCTCCAGCACTGAACATAACACCTGGCCTATGGTAAGTGATCAGTTATTATTTTTTTAAAGTGTTGAGTGGACAGAAGTGTTGAATGGTGAAAGGAAAGAAGAAAAAAGAAAAAAGGACCGGAAGAAGGCCAGGTGGGGTGTAGCTGGTTTGCCTCAGGGTGGTCCTCAGGGGTTTTTGACACTAAAGGTAGGGAACTGGGGACACCATCTGACATGCATGGCCTCAGGAGGCCCCAAGACCTGCCACTGCTTGGTTGCTTGGCCCTTGGAGAGGGAAGTCTTCCTCAACCTTAGTGTGAGGACAGCCCATCGTGAAGCCTGCTAAGGAATTCTCTGATGGGATGAGTTAGGATCACACACTGAAACAGTAAAAGTATCTCCAGAAGATTATCACAACTGAATGGTTTATGATGAAAATAAAGACTTTCTTGAGCAAGTCTTTTAAATGTGTTTTATTTTGCTTTATGCCAAAAAAATCAGTTTACACTGCTTACCGATCAGATTTTGCATGAAAGTTAGATCTCCAACATGACTTGAAAGATTTTAATGAAAGGACCACTGCACTTGAGGCCTGATTCCTACCTGCAGTAACTGGCACTTGGTAAGGAGCTGCCCTGCACACAGCCTGGACCCCAGTTCTCTGCCTGTGTGCTTCAGCAGGCATCTGCACCCAGACCTCCTCATTCCCAAGGTGCCTGCACAGGGGGAGACACGAGGGCAGGACTGGATCCCATATAACACACTCCCTTACAACTTTCAGGAGGAAATCTACATCTCTCTGGCCCAGATACATTTCCCATAGACCAGTGCTAAAGAAATTCTTCTGATATCCTCTCTTTTCCTTGTTTTCAATGCACACATTCCTTACTATTTTTTTCTTTTTTCTTTGATAGCAATTGCCTTATAGAGAAAAGATCTCTACTTTCGGATGCCACTTTAGGCTACCATCTTCAAGCCTTTTCACAAAGTTGGCACTTCTGGTGCTTAGATGAAGGGTCCTCACCCACTCCTTGTCCGGGCTCAGGAATAGCCGAGTAGCCAGGGCCTCCCTATAACTCTAAATGAGCTTCCTCTCTTGCAGGTCACTTATTTTACAGACCCCAGTGAGGCCAACCTTGGTGTCACAGCTGAGTTGGTCCGTCCCCCACGGTAGCTGAGCCTGGAGCCATGGTTCCTGCTCTGGCATGGCTGAGCAGAGCAGCACTGTCTCGCTCTGTCTCCCCTTCCTCTTCATCCCTGCCTCGGTGGACTATTCATAAACCTAGGCGTCTTTAGCAGGTCTTCCTATGGGCCACTGTCCCGGTCCTCTCTGACTCAGCCCCAGAAAAGGAGGCCTCCAGTGAAGGCTGCCAGCTCTTGGTGATATTCAGCAGAGGCACAGAAAGACACACCATGGATCTCTAAGCAGAGTGTTAGCAACAGCCCTCTGGCAGGGGAAGGAAAGCCCTTCACTCCCAGCGCTCTCTGGGGTGTAGACACCAGGGCTCCAGAGCTACCCACTCAGCAGCTCTGAGTGGCTGCAGGGCCAACAAAATGGTTTTTCTCTGGGTGCCAATGAGCACTATACCTTATTCTAGTTTCAAAATGCAGCCTCAAAGCTGGAAGGATGGCTTAGGTCATCTTCCCCATTCATTCTTCCCATCTAGCAAGGTGGAAAGTAATTACATTTGGTGTGATTTTGACAAAGCAGCTGCTGGATGGGCCATAACTACAGAGCTAATGCTCCATGGTTCATTTGTAAGTCCTGGCCTCACCTTCTGACCAGTGGTTCAAGTCTTAGAAACTTAATGTTTTCTCTGTTGATGCAGCCAGATGACTTGGAGTTAGAAGAACCTTGGGGGAAAATCCTGGCAAAGCCAGCCCCCTTCCTGGACCCTCCATGAAGCCTGGTCTGACACACAACCTCCCCAAGATGAAAGTCACTGCCAAAAATATGTTTTGAGACCCTTCCTGTTATCCTTCTTGCCACATCTAAAAGCCTTCCCTGGTTCTTTGTGACAATGGGCAGTGGGGAGAAGCTTGACATCACTGCCATCTAAATCTGAGACATGGGCTGTACATGGAAAGCCACAGGAACCTGGGCTCTGTGTCTGCTGGGCACTCCAGCAGATTGAAACCTGAGGAGACCAGTGCCCAGGGCCTCACCAGGGCCTCTGTGATAAGCTAGTGATAAGTTAGTTTCTGAAAGGGCTTCTGATGGGAAAGAGGTGGAATGAGATCTGAAGTTGGCCGTGGCATTGTCACAGCACTAAGCTAAGTTGGGAGATTACAATGAGTCACTGGGGACTTAGTGGCCATTTGACTGCAAGGCATCTTCTATCACAGCTGTTAGCATCCCTGCTTTACAGGTGGCAAACTGAGGCTGAGTGGCACATCTGTCTAACGTCTCACTGAAATGGCAGAGTTGGGACTTGCATTGAGAGCCTGTGTGTTGTTTTTAGCACCCTGCATGTCTCTGTTTTAAAAATTCTTGAGGAGGATGATGCCTGCTTTGCCTGGATGCAACAGCCCCTTCCATCTGTAAAAGGCTCCCTACTTCCTCAGATCTTGTTACATCTGCTCTTTCCCTGGACCCCCAACAGTTCTATCTGATGAGATAAACAAAGGTGTGACCCCCATTTGCTGTGTGACAACTGGGTTCTAGAGTAGCTACAGGTGGTAAGTTGCACAGTTCAATAGGGAAGGGAAATGGCATGTTCAGTGTGCAGCAAACCTGCCAAGCCCATATTACCTGATTGAAGATACACTTGCATTAATAATCTGTGAATCAGTCACCCTGGTTCCTCTTTGATGGTTGGGGAAACTACAGGAATCCCTCCCAAAGTCAAGGATCCAAGGGAGTCAGTTTGGCACTAAAACCAGGATCCTCACTCCTTTGTGCGCTTTGGGCTGCTGTACAGAATCTCCAGCGTGGGTCACTGATCAGAAATTTGATTTTCAGCATTCTAGAGGTTGGGATTCTGTGATCGGGGTAAGAGCAACAGTGGCTCTCCGGAGACCTTCCCTTGGCTTGCACGCGGCCATCTGCTCTCTGTGTCTGCCCCACCCCCCCAGGGGTTGCCCTCCATGTGCCTGTGTCTAATCTCCTTTTCTCATAAGGACACACAGTCCCATCACCCTTCTTAACGATCTCATGTGACCTTCATTGTGACTTCATTTTATTTTATTTACCTCTTTAAAGGGCCTGTCTCCAAAATACAGCCACATTCTGAGGTGCTAAGGAAAGTGATCCTTATGAATGGGAGCAGGAGACAGAAGTATCTCATTCACTGTATCACACGCACCCATGAAGGTCACATGACCAGCAAATCCAACCTCAGTCTCCCCAGCTAAGCCTGCCCCTGGGCAGCTTTGCCTGAGTTGGGGGGTGGTGGTGTGTGGTTAATTCACTCCTCAAAGTGCACTGTAGGCTGAGAGCCCCTGGCCCAGGGCTAGGACCCTGTCTGGGGAGTGCTCAGAGGCTTGGCAGGGACCCAGGGATGGTAAGGAAAATCTGGAAGCCGGGCTGTCACTTTAGGCAGATCTGGTCAAGGACTTTGGAAGCTGTGGCCATGCTGGCTTTGCCTGGGATACCCCGTGTCCTGACATTCAGCCCCACTGAAGGCTCTGGGGACAGTGGCCTCCCCCTGTCCCCAAGGGGGCATTCAGATGCAGCTAAGAAGTGCCAAGCACTGGCTGCATGTCCAGTACACTCCTCTCAGGGGATTCTTGCCTGGTTTTACAGCCCCGGAAATAAAAGCACACAAAGCAATGTGCCTTGCCCCAGGTCAGCCAGTGTTCTGCTCCCTACGTTTTCTCATCGTGAGACGTACCCAAGGTGTTAGTTAAAAGCAAATACAAATTCCTAAGCGATTTGCTTGAGATTCCAATCCCATGAATGTGGAGTAGGATCGGGGAGGCTGTGAGTGGGCAAGAAAACTTCTCCTCCTGGAGGTTTGGGAATCCCTGGGTTGGAGAACATGGCCTTAAGTAGGAACCCTGGAAAGGGTCTTTTCCTGGCTTCCATTCTCGCCCTTTCTTCAATGTTAGTTTTCTTTCCCAGCTGGCAACCTGATGTGATTGCCCTCATGTTGCCTGAGCAAAGTCACTGTCACTCACCCTCATCTCTCATGCTGTCATCATCGACATTTCAGGGCCTTGGTCTGGCTGGGCTCTGAGTGAAGTGTTAGCACCTGTTCCAGGGGGACCCTCTCCCTCCGGCCTTGCCACGAGGCAGCCATCACCTTGGCAGCTCTGGCTGCTGGAGTGCTGTCCGACGTTTCTAACTTCCTGGGGCCAGGCTGCTCCTGTGGGGCCAGGGTGAATAAGTGACTATGCCCGAGAGCTATTCTGTTGTGTGTTCTTTAGCACAAGGTCAGCATCTAGCAATTATTATTTTCTAATCGCCTGGGGTTTCTCTTGTCTAGGAGCCTATACCACAGGCAAGAACAATACCTTCCAGAAAAGGGAAAGAAATAAACAAGCCCAAAGCTCTCTCCTGACTGAGATCGGCTCTGTTTGCAGGATGGCGGACGTATCTTACTGATCCCCTTGCAGCCCTTGGAATTGGACTGCACATAATTAGAAAGCCGGAGCCCTGGAACAAGGGAAATGACTTTGTGTTTCAATGTAATTTGTTCTCATTTTTTGACAGGGTCAAAGTTTGCCTTTCCCGTCTGAATCTGAAAGCAAATTACAGCTGCGTCATTTCTCTATTGACGTGCATAGGCGAAGGACCTTTGGAAAACATTTTCTTCCGAGAATTGATCTGGTTGACAGTTTACTCTCAGTTCCATGTAGCCTCATGGTGTGCCAGGAGCTGTGCCAGCCCTCAGCTGTAAGCAGAATGGACAAAGGCACGGCCCCGGCACATAACAGGTGTGGCCTGCCAGGGGATAGCAGCTGTGGGAGCTCAGACTCATAGGGTGCGCTGATGAGGGGGCCCAGGGCAGACTCCCCTGAGTGAGAGATGAGTACATGGGCTCTGGCAGGGGAGAGGGACAAGCCCGGCTTCTGATTGCTTGTGCTGGTGCCAGGCCGAGCTCTGTGGACGCACTATGCACTGTTCATCTTCACAGCCACGTCTGGGGTGAGCAGAAGAGCTTGGTTTTACCCACTGGCAGATCAAGTCTTGGCTCAAAGGACAGCTGTGTACCTTGGAGGCAGTGACATGACCTCTCCAAGTCTCAGTCACTTGTAAAACGAGGGTTGAGGGGAATAACTCAGTATGGAGCTAGTGAGAATGGCAGGAAGATGGGCACAGGCCAGTGCAGGAATGGAGAAGGAGAGAGGAGAGAAGGTTGAGACAGGACCTACCGCAGTGATTGCTGGTGAGGTCACCCAGCTGTGGCCTTGGTTGTGCTGAGCAGGTCGTATCAGCCTGAACCTGTCAGGCTGCTTTTGCTTGATGCCATGGGGGGGCTCAAGGACATGAAGCCACGATGACGGCTGTCCAGGGTGGTGTCAGAGCCAGACTTCGAACTCAGGCCTGGGTGACTCCATAGGCCCTTTCCTGTTCCCAAGGTGGCTAAAAGTGACTGAAATTGCTGGAGCCCGAGCACAAGTCTTCTTGTTGCCTTCCATTGTTTCCACTTTTTTTTTTTTTTAAGTTTCCCTCGAATCAAGCCCTCCCCTCTGAGAAATCAATCCCACCTTCCAGGCTGGCTGGCCAGGGCCTCCTTTGCTCCCTGCCCCCAACCTCCCAGGTCAAAAGAAAGATCCCCTGGAATTCTAACTGCCCAACTGCATGCCCATCACCTCCCGCAGGACCTAGAGTGTGAGGTCCAGGGGCCAGGACTTGAGAGAAGAATTTGAGGAAGGGCTGGGGAGTCACTCAGTGTTTGAACAGTTCTGCAATAGAACATTTGCCTTTAACAGTGGCAGGTAGGAAATGAAAGTGTTACTAAACCATGATGCTGGCAGTTCTAAAATATTAATGATTTCTAGAATTGAAAATGCAAATAGCTGTCTGGAACTCCTCCATTTGGCATTAAGGAGAAGGGCTTTGAAAGAACAGCATGGGGAACTCAGGGCTTGGAGAATGCAGCCTTGCCATTGGATAGGGCACATCGACACTCGCCGCCTTTTTCTGGCTGTGCTGGCACCACTGGGCAGCTGCCTCTTTTCAGCCGTGCTTCCAGAACAAGCAAGGCAGTCACAGGGGTTCCTTTGAAAGACATAGCTTTAAAGCCAACCCATTGAACCTGCCCACTCACCTTGGCCATTCTATTTTCAGTGCCTACTATGTTCCCCAAAGGGTGTGAGGGACAGACAACTGAGATGCCAGCACAGTCCCTGGACAGCTCCGTCTGTGATCAAGGCTGTGACTGAGGTTCCCCACTGAGTAGTGTGAACATGCAGATTTGGGGTTCCTCATCCATGCTCCAGCTACACAGCCCCCAAGCTCTGTGGTGCTTGAGCACTGCTCATGCAACACCAGCACCTGCCTGTGCTGCCTGCTAAAGCAAGCTCTTCCCAGCCCCGGATCTTCACCTTGATTTGTTTTGCCATTTTAATGACATCTCTTGGCTCCCTGATGATGAATTCCCACAGAGCAGGACTGTGACCACATCGTCTCCTTAGTGCAAGTACACCATGCCTTTGCATGGCGGACACCAAGATGGCAAGAAGGGTGAGCCTTTGCTGACAGGTGTCCTGGCCTCCTTGTGCCTAAGTAAAGAACATGTGGTGGCTGTTGAGCCCAAGGGCAAGACCTGGCCCTCCTGGTCAGCTGCCAGCCCCATGATAAGGATAAGTAAACACCAGGGAGAAACTGAACACCCACCTCTGGGACACAAGAGAGGGGTCTCGGGGAGGGATCCTTCAGGTTGGTGCCCCAGGATGGACATTCTGTGGCGTGGCCACAGTGTGTGATCTGCTCATATGAAGCAGGCCTGGCTGTCCTAGTGCTGGACTGAGGCTGTCTCTGCTCAGTAGTGCTCCTGGGGCTCATCACCGCCACCTGCTTCCTCCGATGCTTCCTGGGTCAGGCCGTCGTGAGTCGTGGTCCGTAGCTTTATTTGCTCCATCTTACATTGTTGTGGGCTTCCTCCCTTTCTTACAGGAAGCAGGAGGGAGCGCCCTGTCCCCCAGCATCTCCAAGACAGGAAGGACTTCTCCTGAGAACTGCCAGAGCCTGGAGTCCCAGCACCATGCAGCTGGGGTGTGGTTTCTCAGTCCTCTCCTGCTTCCTTTCCACACTTTGCTGTGCAAGGGTCTGAAGACAGGAGATGCTGGGGAAGAGAGCACTCAACTGTAGGGGAAGGGTCACAAGGCTATGCAGTCAGCCTACTGGGCTCCTTGCTGAGGGACCTTGGATGAGTGGGAAGTCCTCTAACCTGTGTGGGAACAAGGGGCAGGCACCAGTCCTCTAATAAGGCAGACGGGACTGAATGAAGCTGCAGGTCTAACACACCCAGCACAGAACAGGTGCCTGGCTTCTAGAACTCCCCTATCCTTTCCCCATGGTCCCAAGAGCCTCCTCTGTACCCCAGCACCTATGTGTCTGGGCTCCTTTTGGTCCCTGGTGGCACACACATTCAGTTCCTTCACTCCCCTAGCAGCTGCAATGGTCAGAGCTGAGCCGATCCGAAGCCAGGAGCTCTTTACAAGTCTCTCATGCTGGTGCCATATCCCAAGGTTTTGGGCCATTTTCCACTGCCTTCCCAAACCGTAGACAGGGAGCTGGATGGGAGGTGGAACAGCTGGGACACAAACTAATGCCCATATGACCTCTGGCACTTGTAAGCAAAGGATTAGCCAATTGAGTCACTGTGCCGATCCCAGTGCTGAGTGTCTTTAAATCCATGATTGAGGATGGTCACATGCTTAGTTCAGCTGGACATGGCCCCTTTGTCTAGGTCACACTGATGCAGCTACTCTGACAACTGCTTTGATGTGGGGATATCTTGACACAGCCGAGAAAACAAAACTTTACATCTTCACCTCTTTAAAAAATAATCACGAATTAATGTGCCAAGGAGACATTTCAAGCTGGCTCTTCTCATCCCACCATGGCCTCTGTTCCCAGTCTCCACATTCTGAGAGGGAACGAGGGAAAGTCGGGGATGAGCAGGTCTTGGTGCAAACAAGGACAGTGGAAACCAGACATGCGGCAGGGACAGGGGCTGGTGTTCAGTGCCTGGTAATTCTTCAAAGGCAATTTCACATTTAAACACAACCATATCACCATGTACATATCGAAATAGTCATGTCAAAATGCCCTTCTCTGTCTCGGGCGAAGGAAATGAGCCATGGGAAGACCAGGACAATGTAAGGCTTCTGTCCCTGCAAAGGTCAGAGTCACCAGAAGGGTAAGGCAGGACAAGAAGAGAAGTAAATTACCATCATACTGGTGGGCATGTGCTGCAGTGAGAGAGAACTGGGTGGGGTGTGAGGGGTCTCTGGGGTTGAAGAAGTTTCCCCAAGAAGCTCTGAAAATATTCGTAGAGCAACTGATGACATCAAACAGCGATCAAGGGCACACTGTGGGACAGGCACTGTCATTTGTGCTTTACTTGGACTCAGTGGGTCCTCACAGCTATCCAGAGATGAATCTCAGTTTCCCATTTTTTGGTTGAGGTGGTTGAGACATCTACAGAGGGAGTGACCACCCCAAGACTACTGGTAATAAAATGGCAGAACCAGAACCAGAAATCAGGCCCAAACATTTCAAAGGTCCCCATCCCCATGCTCCAACTCAATGCCTTTGAATAAACCAAATCTGGGTGATGGACCCAACCTTGGATCTTTTCTTATCACCCTTACCAGCAGTTTGTCTGGGGAATGTTTGCTGACCCTGGCAATCTCTGCAGTCTTGCGCCCCAGCACGCTGCACTCACTATCCGTTCACTGTCTATTATAAACTGGATAAATATAGAGTCAGTGTGTGTGCATGGCAGGCCCTGGTGGACTGAGGTCCACAACAGTGAAGAAATCAGGGCTCCTGCCACCAAGAAGCTAACGTGAAGGAATTAGCTTTAAGCCCCAAGGAGAGTGCTCCAGAAAGAGGGTGGGGGGCTGAAAAGATGTGAAGAACAGGTAGAAGAGAAGTAAGAGGTGAAAGTGAGGAGGAAGACAGGAAACACATGGGCCAGGGAGAACAGCCTGCGTTAGCATCACAGGGTGAGAAAGCCACTGAGCAGCTGGCCAACAGGACAGCACAGAGGCCAGAGGAAGATGCTCTTGGAGTTCCCATGCCACATGAGCCTGGGCCAAGGCAGCAGACATATACCCCTAGCGAGCATCAAGGTGCTCCCTGTCTGGTCCAAGGCTGTTACACAGGGACAGTCTTCATCACTGCTCTCCTATTCTGCTCCTTACCAATCCTTTCCCTGCCCCTCCTTGGCTGTTCCTACCCCATGTCTGTTTAACCACCTCACGGGCAAGGCATGGCAATGCTTCATTCTCCCACAGCTTAGAACAGTCCAGTTTCCTGCTTCCCTGTCACCTCTGAAGATGCTGTGTGGCGAGAAAAAAAAATACACTCTTTAATAGAAATACTTTTCCTTCATTAAAGGAAATCTCCAAAGCCCAGCAGCATTTTCGGTGCTTATATAAAGATGCCAGTGGGGATTTGAGGTTGAAAGTAGTATTTTTATACAAGTCGATGAAGATCTCAATAGGAAAGAAAGAACACTCTTCACATCTAAATTCCTCCAGCATTGAGCTAGACAGGTGCTCGACTCAGGGCTGGGACACGGAACTCCCAGCCCTACCAGGCGACTCTGTCCGGAAGCACTTAGAAAGCTCAGGCAGACTGGTTCTCTGCTAGGGAAAATTGTGCTAACAGTGTCTTTCTAAGTCTGTGAACTGTCAAACTTTGAATTTCAGTCTGCACCTCAACTCTGGTTACTTTATATGTCATCTCAGCTATTTATTAGCACATATATACATGCTTCTGTGGGCATGTATGTGCATATACACTGACTCAACTTACTTGCAGACAAGGGAACTTCAGATGATTCATAGAGCGAAGGAATTAAAATGTAAGTTTATTGTGGTGCAAAAAAATAGAAATCCATGCATAATTTCTTTCATGATACATATTTTTCATCATGTTTTTTGGACCCCTTGTAAGCATGGATTTCAACATTTTCTAGCACCAAAATAAAGTTACCCTTTCATCTTATTTCCCATAACAATTTCGAAGCACACTGTAGGATAAGAATGAGCACTGTTCCTTGAGGGTGTCAGAGGAAAGACTGGTGTCTGGAGGTGGAAGGAATGGCTTGGGTTCTAGCCCTGTTTCCAGCTAGTTGTGTGGTTTTGGTGAGACTTGGATCATAAAGCATGTAGAGTGCCTGACATTTAGTAACTGCTCAAACTGTTCTAACCCATTAGAAGCACCTTTCACCTCCCATATCTAGTGACTTAAAATCTTAGATCTCGAACCTGAAATCTGGCTACTGTTTCATCAGACATGAGCCTTCAGCTGCTGTGACTCCTCCAGCAGCTAATATTTACAGATGCAAAACAGATGAGAGAGGACATATGGTAGGGATTGGAACTACACAACAAGTTAGGGAATGGATCTTTTCTGAACATCTCCACTGCACCCTGCCAGGGAATGGGGAAAGAGGGCTTGGAGTGGGCGAGATGTTTGGACAGTATCAAAACTGCCTCAGGGACTGAATGTACGATGCTTGACAACCAACCAGTGGCCCCTTGGGTAACACCAGGCTTTGGAGACAGGTGACACTGGCCCTTACCTGCTTTGACTTCAGCTCTTACCCACCAGTCAGAGACTTGTGCCTCTCTTGCAAGGCTAAGGGGGCTGGGCCTAGCAGCCAACAGAGGTTCCGGTAGAGGAAGGATCAGTTTTCTGCTCTGCCTCCTAAAGTACCAGTGTCAGCCCCTTCCACCCACACTGCTGGGAAAGCTGGGGAGGGTTCTGATGGTGGCCAACAGGCAGGCTGAACTCTCGCCTCTCATTGTGCAAAAATCCATTACCAGAGAAGTCATTTGTCAAAGCCAACTGTTTAGCTGTTTTAATTTACATATTTATCAAGTTTGATTAGAATGTATTGTCTTTGACTTTCATCCCGGCTTTCACCTCTCCTTGCCCTCTTTTTCTGGGGAAACTGTTTTTGTTGTCCTTGTTGCAAGAGGGCACTGCGTAATTCAGTTTGCATTTGCTAATAAGCCTCAAAGTGAAGCTGGTGAGGAATTTCTGGAGGGTGAGAGGAGCGGATACCAAAGGGATAGAACGTGTTGGAGGAAGCCAGAGCAAAATATTCCTGCCTGATACACTCATTTAACAATAGGGCAACCAATAACTCTATAACTATGTCACAAGTACCTGTTGTCTGTTAGGCATTGAAAGCACAAATTGTTGAAAAAATTAGGCAATGTCATGGCTGCCCTGTTGCTTCTATGCCAGTGACCTCAGCTTCTGCGTCTATAAGATCAAGCAATTGAGTCAAGTGACCTCTAAGTATCCATTAGCTGCCAATTTTGAAAACTTACGTTGTGTCAGATCTTGTGTATAAACCTGATGCATCATCTCATTTAATTTTTACAGGATCCCTATGAAGCTGCCATTTTCATTTTTTTAGATGAGGAAAGGAAAGATCTCAGAGCTCAAGGTCACATAAATCCATGTACTGAGACATGCACTGGACTCTCCTGTCTGACTCTAGAATTAAAGTTTGCAGACACATAGGCAGGCTTTATTTCTCTCCTCTGTGGGCCTTTGAACTCCTGGATGGCAGAGACCCCATCTGATTCTTCTCTGTGTCCTGAGGTACCAGTCTAAAAACACATGTGGAATTTAATGGAAAGAGAAAGCCCATGGCCATGAGCCCCACCTGCCTCAGCACGGCCTACAGCCCCTTTAAGACCCAGAGTTCCCCGGAGTAAAGGCGGCAGACTGCTCACAACAAAGTCCATTTAGAACTTGCAGTAAGCCTTGCCCTTTGAGCCTCCCACATCTGGTATCTGTCAATGCCGGACACAGAGCCAGCCCCCGTGACCCCTCACACAACAACCAGGAGAAGCCTTCTAATCCTAAGCACCAAGTAGGATTGGTTGAAATCGTTGCCTTGTCTGCTACAACGCCGCTTAACTCATGCCTCTCCCAGACATTGCTAAGAACAATCCAGGAAGGTTCAACCTTAGCAGCGGTAGTCTCTGGGTCACTTTCCCAGGATCCCTGGCTTCAGCAGACATTCTGAGTGGGTGGCTTGGATTCTACCTTCCTGGAGAGTACTCACAGAGTGCAAAGATCCAGGCAGACAGCTATAGGAAGGGTCTCCCCATCATTAACCAGCTCCCAGGCCTGAAGGTCAGCCCCACGTCAAGGAGCTGCCTGTCAGAAGGAGCCACTTGGTACAGCTTCCTGAGAATATCAAGATACTAGCCTCTCTCATTTAGCAAAGCCACCTTCAGTTCAACTCCACTGCTTTTCGGATTTTTCACTTCTCAAGCAGCCCAAATGCTGGTGTTCTGTGCTTGGGGATGTACAACATCCAGGGCTCCTTCTTGTTCTCTTCTTCTAGCTAAGCAAGGGTAGAGGAAGATTCATTCAATCCTTAGCCCTACAGTGGGTGACTCCACTACCTAGACAGCAGGTTTTAGACCATGGTCATTTGAACCTAGGTGAGGGTGTATGACTAGAATGAGGGCTAAGGGGACCAAGGAAAATGAAAATAGACTTTGCTAACACCTCTGTTTCCACAAGATGGTCCAGAGGCTCCAGAGAACAGATGCTAGAGACGCTGGGCATCAGAACAGATTCAACATGTTGTGGCTTCTGGCCCTGCCTGGCCAAGGCAGCAAATGATTTATGATCAGGTGAGGGGTCCAGACAGCTGAGTTCACAGGAGGGTCAGGACACTGTGTCCTGGAGATATGTGGAGTTGCTTCTTAGAGGAGTTGGAGCAGGGATGAGAAGTCTGCAAAATGGCACGTTTGCTCAGGAAGAGAATGACTGGGACAGTCTGAACAAGGTAGAATATTCTTGTAGGGGAGCAGTTCCAAACCCAAGACTGTCTCCAAGGACACATGAGGCATTCCTTAATGTCTGGGGCTCTTTCTGCTTGTTGTGTATCGGGGAGGGGTGTTGCATGGCACCTAGCTGCTAGAGGCTAGGATGTGGCTGAGTATCCTACAAGATATGGGGTTCAGTGCCCCTACAATAGTCATCTAATTTGAGACATCTACAGATGAGGCTGATGAACTCCATTCCTATGAATTGTCACTCAACATGTGATACATACTATTACAGGTGAAGACATTGGGCAGGAGCATAAAGTCCCTTCCTTAGGGTTTATAAGTGAGGGAACCAAGGGTAACAATGGGTTAGTAAGTCATTCAGGGTCTCATAGGCCATCATTATGGAAGTGAGTTTTGAGCCCTGGTCCCCCTGCTTGGACATTATATGTGACCATCTCAGGGGATGGAAAAGTCACAGGGAACAGGGTCTTGCCTAGTTTCTCTCCTCCAACTCTTTCTTCCTATTTGGGTTCAGCCTTCAATTGGCATGGCTAAACTACCCCTAGCATATCCTAGACTTCACCAAGTCACAGCCTGACCCAATGTGTCCACTGGCTCTCCTTTGCCTCCAAGTTCTGTCTTCTTAATTTTCTCACAAGATTTATTTACAACTAAGTCTGTACATTGAACACATCTGTACTAGACTTCCCAACCCTGTCCCTACTATGTTTTCAGTATCAACAGTAAAGTGACATCCTCACACTGTCTGAAGAGTAAGCTGTCTTTTCCCATCAATTCAGACAGAATGCAACATGTACCCCAGGGTTAGCCTTGGACAAGCCCTGGATGAATGTTTCTTCCAGAGGCCTGAAGTCTGAGCAGGTGTTAGCCAGTTGGACAAAATGGGGACTGGCATCACAGGAAAGTGGAAACATGTATCTAGTATGGAGGTGTGGGAAAACAGGTCGTGCTTGGGAAACAGCCAAGAGTTAGCTGATGCCAGGGCCTGTGGAAGGGATTGAAGAGCTGAATACTTCCATATTACCTGAGACCAGTAAGTAGGGCTCAGGGAGTTGGGCTCACCTTGAGAACAATGAGAGCTGCAGAGTTCTCAGCATTTTAGAAAGATGCAGAAGAGGGCAGACTTGCAAGGGTGATGCCTGTGGACAAGGCTACTCTGGTCTTGCATATGCCCACAGACACTAGCTACTGTGCTGTCATGGCCACCAGCATCTCTTATTTTTCCAGCTCAGTAATGGCATGGCCCTGATTGATTCCTGGATTATTGGAGAAAAAAACTGCAGCTGATCTGGTTTAGAAACCAGTTGTATGGTATTTCTTGACTTTATGATGCCTTCAAAGATTATGAAGTCAAGAAAACAAAAATATCTCAAGCATCAGGAAGAAAGGAAGGGAAAAAGAGACAGAGAGTTCCTCCCATCGTAACATCCAAGTTCCTCCCGTAGTTCTCTTTACCCCCTGTATCTGAGCTCCTTGCACCCATATAGGAGACCTGGGTGGAGTTCCAACTCCTGGCTGTGGCTTGGACTAGCCCCATTTGGGATGTGAACCAGCGCATGCAGAATCACCCTTTCTCTGTAACTGTCTTTCAAGGTAATGAATTTTTTTAATCCAACATCAATAAATTCAATACAAAATATGTATTTTGTGTACATATGTTTTTTTAAGATTTTACTTATTTTTATTACAAAGTCAGATATACAGAGAGAATGAGAGACAGAGAGGAAGATCTTCCATCTGATGATTCATTCCCCAAGTGAGCCCAGTGGCCAGTGCTGCGCTGATCTGAAGCCAGGAACCAGGAATCTCCTCCAGGTCTCCCACATGGGTACATGGTCCCAAAGCATTGGGCTGTCCTTGACTGCTTTCCCAGGCCACAAGCAGGGAGCTGGATGGGAAGTGGAGCTGCTGGGATTAGAACCGGCACCCATATGGGATCCCGGGGCGTTCAAGATGAGGACTTTAACCACTAGGCCACGCCACCGGGCCCCATACATATGTTTTTATAGGGAAATATATATTACTACCTATTGATACCTAAGAAATTGTGACAGAATTTAGCTGTTTAAAATCAGCAATATCCATTCCCTCTAAGCTTTTGTGGGTCAGGAATATAGGAGGAGCTGGGTCAGATGGTTCTAGTGTAGCTATTGACCAGGACTGTGTCCATCTGAGATTACAGAATCCTCCCTTGAACTCACTCATGTGGCTTGGGCAGACTTCAGTCTATGTTGGTGGTTGTCCACATACCTCATTTCCTCCCCATGTTGGTCTCATCACAAATTCCTGGAGTGCCCCTGGGACATGGTAGTCAGCTTCTTTCAAGAGAGCAATTCACGAAAGAAAGAGGGCACACCCAAGATGGAAGCCATGCTGTCTTTACAGTCAAGTCTCAGAAGTGACTTTCACAGAAGTTTGCTTTTTTTTTTTTTAAAGATTTATTTTTATTATTTTTTTATTGGAAAGGCGGATATACAGAGAGGAGAGACAGAGAGGAAGATCTTCCATCCAATGATTCACTCCCCAAGTGAGCGCAACAGCCGATGCTATGCCAATCCGAAGCCAGGAGCCTCTTCCAGGTCTCCCACATGGGTGCAGGGTCCCAAAGCTTTGGGCCGTCCTTGACTGTTTTCCCGGGCCACAGGCAGGGAGCTGGAAGGGAAGCGGGGCTGCCAGGATAGAGCCGGCGCCCATATGGGATCCCGGGCGTGCAAGGCGAGGACCTTAACCACTGCACCACGGCGCTGGGCCCCAGAATTTTAGTTTTTTAAAATCATGTCTGTAAGTCCAGCCCACAAACTAAAGGGAAACAGAGTTCATCCCACCTCTTGAAGGGGTGTATTTTTAAAGCCATCACAGGGACCCTATGTGATCTTCAAGAACCAACGTGCCAAACTCGTTAAGGGAAGACATTTGAGATTACAAAAATGTGGAGTTGGAGTGGACATGGTAGCGCAACAGATTCGTTTGCCTCCTGGGAGGCCTGTATCACACGTTGGAGTCTGGGACTCAGCTTACCTATGCTTCCAGTCCAGCTTGCTGCTAATGTGTCCAGAAGGCAGGAGATGGCAGCCCGAGTAGAGGAATTGTTGCCAGCCACGTGGGAGACCCAGTTGAAGTTCCTGGTTCCTACTTTCAGCCTAGCTCAGCTCTGGCTTTTGTAGACATTTGAGGAGTAAACCAAAGGCAAATGAAAGATCTGTGTGTGTATGAGAGAGAGGATGAGTATGAGTGTCATTTTCCCTGTTTCGATTTGCACTTCACATACACTAGAAAAACAAATTTTCAAAAGTAAGTAAGATTTAAAACCTTTTTTAAAAAAACTAACATTTCTTAGTTATACTTCGCTGCCATATTTGCCAGTTACTCAAGTTTAGACAAGTCATTTAAGCATCTCGGATCTCAACGTCTTAGCCTATCAAAGAGAACTGAGATCAAATGTTTCATTGAGGTGCTTTGAATTAAATAAGTGGGCTGGAATTGAGGCACAGCTACTTGTAACTCAGCATCCATATTAGAGCACTTGGTTCAAGTCCTGGCTATCTCACTTATGATGCAGCTCCTACCTAACATGCCTAGGAAGGCAGTAGAGGATGGTCCAGCGACTTCAACCCCTGGCCACAATATGAGAGTTTCCGGATCCTGACTTCAGCGTGGCTCTGACCTGGCTCATGTGGTCATTTGGGGAATGACTTAGCAAATGGAAGATTCTCTCTCTTCCCACTTTCTGTCACCCTGTCTTTCAGGTAAATAAATATATCTTTTAAAAGGAGAATTAAATAAATTTGAATGTGTGAATTGTCTGGCACACAGTAAATGTTACTTAATTGCTGTCATGAGGGGATAATACGATTGTTCTCTTTCACTTTCTATCATGACCAAGAGAAGCACACACACACGTGTGTGTGTACGTGTGTGTGAGTGTACGTGTGTGTAGTGGGACTGTGGGTACATACACACTAGTGTGTTTGCACATTTGACTTCAGATACTTTAGGCTCACTGGGAAGCCTTCTGTGGCCTCCCCAGTTCCAACTGAGTGTGTACTGGTACCCTTGAGCCTGCCAACCTTTGAGAGTTCTCCGGACTTTAGCATCCCTTATGAGTCCATCTCAGTCTCATTGTCTACATTCTGCTCCACACTTTGTCCAAGAATCCATCCTTCTCCATCCCACTGCCTCCACCAAGAGGAGGTTTAATTAGCTTCACAAGGTGTCCTGGGATTTGGTGACAAGAGGGGGTGGGGGTGGTCTCATGTCACACCACCTCAGAGCTGCGACATTACCTTAAATTGATTTTGCAAATGAAAGCTAAAAGCTAAGCAAAGGTGCCCTATCCATTTTGCCTAAAGATGATTATAATGCTCTTTTACGGCCTCCTAAATGACAAAGCAATTTGTTACCTGCCTGCATCAACATTTGCTTATATTAGCACCCGAGATGCTTGATTTTTATTAGCCCCACGTTATCATTTTATGAAGACACAGGGGTTCAGTAAAATTAGTGTGCAGACAGAATGCCCGTTTTGCATTTTACCGTGGTCAGCAGAAATGCCGCATGCAATTGAGCTGATACTGGGTCAGGGGAGACATCCATAAAGTTAGCCTTCACCAGGGGCCTCCTTAACACTCTTTTATCATTTCTGGACTACTGGGATAGATGGGTTCAGCGTTAGTGTTTTGGTTTTTTTCTAAGGGACTTGCTTAACAACAACAACAACAAAGCTAGCTACGTTTAAGTGAAAAATCATATACATGTAAGACAGTGGCTTAATTTCCATCAGTATGGGGGGATGAGAGCAAACACTCTTCTGCGCATTGTTGGCAGACATGCAGCAGATGCAGGATCTTACATTGTTGTTAGTGGTGTAAGCGACAGTGGCTGGGAACCAGGGCTGATGCTACCGCTGGCAGCTGCACGACCCGGGGCATGTCCCTTCCTTCAGTGTCAATTTCTGCACCTGTAAATGAGGATAATGCTATCCACCTTAGAGAGGCCTGAGAAAATGAGTCAAAAGAACAAAAATGAGTATGTGCTAAATTTATTTAGAATTTGTGTTCTATGCAGTGTCCCCCCCCCAAAACCCATTTCTCAAGTATCTACTCCTTGCAGGGTTCTGGGAAAGATGTTAGAAATGTGCTGGTGGAAGGCACAGTTTCTCTCTTGAGGAGCTTGTGTTTAGCCCAGGATATGTCCAAGGTATCTAAAGCATCTTTTAAATCATAAACTTCTTCAGAACAAGTGAATTTCTCTCTCTCTCTCTCTCTCTCTCTCTCTCTCTCTCTCTCTCTCTCAACATACCTACTATAGAACTAAGCACAGAGTGCATTCTCAAGAACACATTTTGGTTCTGTTCTATTTCTTGCTACCTTTCAAGCAAGCCTGGTGGACTAAGCCAGTCCACACCCTCAGAACCAGGTTGGACAAGGTAGTGTTGTTTACTGTAGTCAATGCTATTGGGGCATCAACATCATCTGCTTCTAGCATTTCATCCAGTATTTTTCCTTCACTTTCCTCCAGGTCATTTTTCTGTTGTATGTCAATCCATTGTTCTTCTGCCTGTAACTATAGATGCTCTCCCTTCCCATTTTTTTCTTGCAATGTTACTCTCAGCTACAGCTTTTATCTAATAATACGTTGCACAAGAATTAAACTTTATTATTTGAGTTAGAGAGAGGCAGATTGAGCTTTGATTCTGATTTGGGGACATGTTTTCCAACAGTATGGAGATACTGTTCAATGTCTGGAATATGTGACCTTCCTTTTTTAATGTTTATTTATTTAATTTACTTAAAAAGCAGAGAGAGAGACAGACAGACAGACAGACAGCAAGAGAGAAAGAGGGAGAATGAGCTGTCCACCGGCTCACTTTCCAAATATCCACAATAGCCAAGGCCAAAACCAGGAGTCTAGAATCGTAACCATGTCTCCCACATGGGTGTCAGGAGCATCATCCACTGCTCACCAGGAAGCATTAGAAGGAAGCAGAGCAGCCAGGATTCAAACCTGCACTCCAATATGGAATGTAGGCATCCCCAGTAGCAATTTAACCAGATGTTCCATAATGCCCACACAGCCATCATGGTTTAAAGAGAATTCGGCTTCATAGGGCAAGCAGTCAACATTTCTCCTTTCTGTTTTTGATCCTTCAGACACTTGTTTTAAAGCTTTTCAGAGTGTGTCTAGTGCAATTCAGCCTAATCACAAAGAAAAGGCCCTTCTGAGCTCGAGATCCCCTTGAATAATGAGGAAGGACTCCACCTTAGTGGTTGGAATTCCAAGACTCCTGGCCCTATGTGATTCCCAATGACTGTGCAATTTGAGACATCGGCACCTCCTATGCTAGTACTGGTTCTAAATTCCGGCTGCTCTGTTTCTGTTAGAGCTTCCTGCTAGTGTACGTCCTGGGAGGCAGTAGAAGATGGCTCAAGTAGTTTGGTTCCTGTCATCCACATGGGAGACACAGATGGAGTTCTGAGTTCTTGGCTTTAGCCTGGTTCTGCCGTAGCTGTGGCACACATCTCTGTCTCTCTCTCTCTCTCTTTTTCTCTGTCTTTCAAACGAAATGAAAATGAATGAACTACAAAATTTTCAAAAGAGAATTTGTTTTGGTGCAAACTATTTTGCAATCCAAGAGTAGATTTTATAATATTCATTTTCGGAGCCTGGCACAATGGTTCAGCAGCTAAATCCTCGCCTTGTATTCACCAGGAACACATACAGGTGCTGGTTCATGTTCTGACTGCTCCATTTCCTATCAAGCTCCCAATTTATGCCCTGGGAAAGCATTACAGGATGGCCCAAAGCCTTAAGACTCTGAACCTGTATGGGAGACCCGGAAGAAGCTCATGATTCCTGGCTTCAGGTCAGCTCAGCTCCAGCTGTTGCAGCCACTTGGGGAGTGAACCAGCAGATGGAAGATTCTCTCTGTCTCTCTCTTTCTCCCCTTCAAATGCATACTTTTTTTAAAAAAGAGAGATAAACATAAAACATCCAGCCCACTCTTCATCTGCTTCTTCCCACATCTCAGTTTCCCCTGCTCCCTTTGGTGACTCTATCTCATTTTCTCTTACAGACAATCTCCAGGAAGGGGCGGAGCAGAAGGTTATTTTTATCACAGGACGCATCCATCCAGGGGAAACACCCTCTTCATTTGTGTGCCAAGGTGAGCTGCAGGCTCTTCTGGGAACCCTATGCCCACTCCCACACCCAGACATGGGTATGGATGTGTGGGAGCATGGATCACTGAGTAAGCAGAGCTGTGTAAGCTCTCTGATACAGAGATGTCTAGTGGTTTTTAGCACCAAGAGCTCTAGCTCCTGGTCACTATGAATGGTGGTGGAAGGGCTGTGAAGTGGGGATATAAAGACTGAACACTGTGTGCTAATTCACTCAGTCGCTTAATAAGCAAGTCTTGAAATACTTTCCAAGAGCAAGCAAGCAGCTTGCCGCCAGACAACAGTAAGTAAACAAGGCATACTGTCTCTGCTCAAGTGTATCCCTTTATAATTGCATTTTTATCTGTTATCACATGTCACAGTTAATCAGTCAGACAGAGAGCAATATGTACATATTTGATAGACAGAATATAAATAATGGCATAATGAATGGCCAGGTACTCAACAGTTGATGAAACAAAATATTATTTTCCATTCTTTATCCTGTTTCCTATTTCCCACCTATGCCCACACCTGACAAATGACATTCAGTTTGAACTTTTTGTTTGCCATTCAGTCTATATAAGTGTGTAAGCATCCCTAAATGGTGGATTTTTATTTGTGTATCCTTGAACTTTATAAAGACAATATTGTTCTGTAGGCATTGAGACTTGCCTTTCACCCATCATCTGCACTGGTGAGGACAGCTCTAGTTCTCTTGTTTTTCACTGTTGTATTGTATTCCACATCTGTCTATAACACAGCCTATCTATCTTCCTGACGATGGAAACCACATTGTCTACAGTATTTTTCTTTCAAATTATGCTGCCACAAGTTTTTTTTTTTTTTTAATTTGCTGCTAAAGAGAAGGGAGCACAGAGCTCTTTCACCCGCTGGTTCATTTCCCAAAGAGTTGCAACAGCAAGGGCTGGCCCAGACAGAAGCAAGGAGCCAGAAACTCCATCCAGGTCTCCTACATGCGTATCAGGGGTTCAAGCAATTGGGCCATCCTCTACTGCTTTCCAGGTGCATTCGTAGGGAACTGAATCAGAGTGGAGCAGCAGAAATTCAAACCAACACCCATATGTAATGATGGCTTTATAGGCAGCAGCTTAACTGGCTGTGCTACAGTACTGGTCTCTGCCACAAACATTTTTTTTTTTTTTTTTGTAGATCACCCTGCATGCATGTGCAAATACTTTTCTAGGGCATTTAACCTGCAGAATGTAGTTGCTGGGTCATGAGATATGTACAATTTCAACTTCACCGGATATTTCCAAGTCTCTTCAAAACATCTGCCATCATCAATGTCTAAAAATTCCCAATGTCCTACATTCTTGCCAATGGCTTTTTCCTTTCTTTCTTTCCAGTGGATGGATTCCATGTAAAACACATTATGTTCAATCTGTGCCAAACACTATTCTGAGAATTTTACAAATATTATATTTCATTTATGTATGGATCTAAATTTTTTTAACTTAAGTTTATTTGAAAGGACTGTGGTAATAATATTCCCCACCCCAATTCCCCCTCCCTCTGACCAAATAATCACTACAATTGAGGCTGGCCCAAGCTGAAACAAGAGCTAGGAACTCCATCTGGGTCCCCTACATAGGTAGCAATGACACAATCTGAGCCATCACCTGCTGCCTTCCAGGATGCACATTAGCAGGAAGAAGAAATTAGGAACTCCTACTAGCATGCCAACAAGGGATGCAGTCATTCCAAACAGTAACTTCACATTTAGGCCAAGTACTCGACCCATTTATCCATTTGAACTGACTTAATTATATTGCTTATATTAATTTTCTATGGCACAGAATGTGATATTAGCTTGTATTTTTTACATATGAAGAAACCAAATATTAGAGAAGTTAGCCAATTTACCTAAGGTGAACCTCAAAATGACCTTGAGGCCAAGGGCATAGGAACAAGGCTGTGGAGGTTGGATGTGTAACCTAAAGTGGCAGCATGGTGAGTCCTGGGGATTTGGAACCAGACCACTTTGAGGTCAGTCTCTAACTGTACCCCTCCCTAACAGGCTGACTTTTCTCAAATGCAAATCAGGGTAATGATGCTATCTAGGAAGGCTGCTAGGAAGCTAGCATGAGATGGCTGCAAACAAAAATCCAACCATGTACTTGGCACACAACACATACATCAACAGATGTCACCTCCTCTCCCATGGGACTCTAAGAAAATGAAGTAAATGATATGCTTTGTGGACTATCCAGCTCTGCCCAAGTAAATATGAATTTATTTTCCAGTTTATAGTCTTTCAATGCTGTATTTAGGCACAGTTCTTTCTCTCTTTCTCTGGTTTGCAGAGGAGACTAAGTTTCCAAGAGAGGAAGTGACTTGCCCAAAGCCCAGCAGTTTGTAAGAACCCTGGCTGGTACTCCAGTCGCTATTGCTGCCTTCTTAGCATCCTCACTTCCAGCCTTTTTCCTCCCCAGCTTTGTCCTTGCAATCACCTCTCCCAGTCCTTCCTGGGTTTACCCATGCTTTTACTTGCAGCCATCTGTCAGCTGCTATACTTGGCTGCAGATCTGTTCCCCCAGCTGATTGGATGTAACTGCTTTGGCCTTGTTTGTTAAAATAAAAAAAAAAAAAAAGACAGTCATCTTACTATCAGTACCTTCATCTCTGAGAACCCGAATCCACATGCTCACCTGCTCTGTGGACAGTCACCTGAGAGCAGGGTCACTAACCCACTGAGCCAGAGAGAAGTTGAGTGTCTCTTGTTTGCTGAAAGGAGATCGTAGGTGGTGTTTTGCAGGTACACTCAATGCTATCCTATAGCTCCTCAGGAACTGTTTATTCCTTGGTAGATCCTTTCACTGTCTACCCACTGCATTCACAAGATGGACTCTGAAGTCCTTGAGATGACCTTCACAATCTTCCATGATATCTGGCGTTTACCAGGTTCTCTGGCCTCAGCCTCATGATCCTTCCATCCACACTCAGCTTAATCCCTGCATGAGTGGCCTGTCCATCACCAGGCTGCTGAATCTGCTCCTCCCTCAGCATAGAAGGCTCTGGGACAACTCTTCCACACCTGGAAAGCACCTCCCATCTCCCAAAGCTTGCCTCAGGCACTCAGTGTGGGCCTCCCTGACCTGCTCCTTCCTGCCAACCTGCTTTGCTTCTACATTGTAGGTCCAAGAGGACCATGATCTCTACTGATGATACCTCTGAGACATACAAGTCATCCTTCCTCAAAGCAGTATAAAACAGGCTCTGCTAACTTACCTTATCAAGGGAATAAAGAAGCAAGGCATAGGCTTGCCATGGGGTCAGCTCAGATCATAGTCTCCTGGGGTGGCTCTGATGACATTTTCCACAAGCACAGCCTGTGTATTGATTCCCTCCCCAGACTGCCTTGCACTGGGATGGCAGGTGGGACCGAGGCCTGGGAGGATGATGGCTGAGATAGCTTGGCTTCTGCTAACCCTTTTCCATTAACTGGCTCAGTGACCTTGAGCAGGGAACAGGCATGTGAGGCCTGTTCGTCCCCATCTGGCTGGGACCACAGTTCCCGCTGCCAAGCTGCTGATGCACCTGCTGCTGGGAGTGAAGTCCTCTCACTGCAGAGTTATGAGGGGTGGCACTGAGTGCAGCAGGGCATAGATATTCTCAAGACTTTGCTTGGTGGTAGGACAGCTGACTCCAGGTGATACCTCCATTTGTGCCCCAAACCTTGCCCTTGGTCCCAGGTAGCTAGAGAAGCTAAAATGCAAGAAGGCAAAGGCAGAGCACGTGAGATCACATTTCTGGAACTTGACAGCGCTGGGATAGAAGTTACATTCCACACATTACAGCATGGATTTGGGAATGCTATGTACCTCTGTCTTCATTCTTGCGTCTCCAAGGGGAAGTCACAACAGCAATCCTGACTCACAGCTTGTTACGAAGACTAGCTGTTAATGTCTGTAAAACCTTGAGGACTGAGTCTGGAATACAGCGAGCACTAGATAGAAGTTAGTGGTAGAGGGTAGAGGTAGCACTCGTGGACTATTGGTGCATACCAGATCTGTGAGACACTCGGGATGTGGTTCCTCTAGTCCTCCCTGGGATGTCAAGCCCAGGTTTGTGACTGCTGCACCATGTGTCCTGCTCTCCCTTGCCACATCCTGAGAGAGCCCTTAGCCTAGTGCTCCTTGTCTGCAGGCTCATGATGTGGGTGAGCAGCTTGGCCAGAATCAGACCCTGGTTTGGGTCTCCAACTCCTAGCCAAGTAAAAGCTCTTTCACAGAGACTCCCCCAAGTAGCTGAGAAGACTCTCCTTGAAACGTTCCATCGGCAGAGACTTTGTCATCTTCTAATCCTTCATCACTCACTGAGGAAATTAAGCTAACCTTTGGAGGCTGCTGCTGTAGGCGGAGTGCACCATGCCCTGAAGGGTGGCGGGGCAGTTGACACCGTGGGCATGTCAAGGCTTAGGAACTGGACAGATCCAAGTTGGAGTCCTACAACTCCCAACTGGCACTTGAGATCCCTTTGGCACATCCTTGACTCTTGGAGCCCCTGTTTTCTCCCCTACCAAATGGGCACAGAGATCTCTTCCTCAAGGAACTGCTGTGAGGAGGAAATAGAACAGTGTCTCAGTGCTTGGAGCAGCACCAGGTGTACCCAGGTAGTCGAGGAGCACTCACACCCTCCTCTTTCCCCGGCTCTTCCACAAGACTCGCATTAATGCTCTGGGCATCTCTGGACCCTGCTAGTCAGAAAAGTCCATGGATGTTCTTGGAATCATCTGGCTACTTACAGGTGGGTGAGGAATACACCTGCGTCTTCTTCCTCCCAGCCTGAGCCCTGCTGCTCCCTGCCAAGGTGCCCACCAGGGTCTAGCCCAAGGGGATGAGGAGCTGGACCGCTCCCTCAGGAAATTCACAGGATTACTTTGTGGGGGTGACAGAAGGTTGGAAGAGAGCATATGTGTGTTTGCACACACACATACACTGGTGTATACTTGCAATGTGCATATACACCATACTGTCATCACTGCCACCACCAGACACTAGATCCAGCACAATCCAGTGTTTTCCAATCACTCATGTGGTGACCTTTGTCCTCCCCAACCTGTTTTCTTCCCACCACTCATCCTTCTCTGTTCTTTTTTTTTATTCTTCTCTGCCCCAAACTGCCTCATAGTATAGGTGTAAACTCAGACCCACTAAGTTCTCATGCTGGGGCCTTTCTCTTCCCTAGACTTCTGTTTCTTCAACCAGGAAATGGGCGAATGGGAGGTAGGAGGGTGACGACATGTGCTCTAGCTCCTCCGGGCCAGCCTCTCCGTGATCTCATAATTAGAGGTCCCTGGGCTTAGCTGTGGGTGGACAGCAGGCCTGGTGCTGGAACAGGGGAGGGCTTCCCTTGCCTGCTGTCATTCGGAATGCACTCTGAGCCTAGCAGAGACCTCTGGTTGTGTTGCTTTAAGCCTGGATTCAGTAACCCTAATGTGCTTCCTGAATACAGAGCAGAATTGGAGACTCTTACACAGGACTTTGCAGGGGAAAGTAAGGATAGGGTATATCATTCTGTAAATCAAACATCACTGGATTCCTGGCTCTTCCCATCTTGCCTTGCCTTAATGAAAGGAACACACCACTTTGAAACCAGCAGAACTAAGTCTGAATCCCATCCAGGTCCTAATGAGTCACTTGGCAAATGATGTCACTCCCCTTTTTTCTTCACCTGCGAAATGGAGCCAAATAATTATAAGTAAACCAAACTAGAGAAACATACAGTCATTTGGGCTCTAGCTGTGCGCATTCATTTCACCCCCATCTAGTAAGCACGTTCCCTGTGTTGGCCCTACACAGGGAGAGTGGCAAAGGAAAGTCACGGCCATCCTAGAGCGCATGGCCTGGAGGGGACACAAACTCAAGCCACGGGGCAAGCCTCAGATGTTCTCTCTGTTTCTCCACAGCAGAATTCAACTTCTTTTTGAAGATCTGTCCTACCTGGGGTCAGAAACTTCATCTCAGTCATTTTCTCTAAGGTCGTGTGATTTCAGCGAAGCGTTCTGGTGCTCTTATGGGTGGTAGGCAAATAATCTTGTCATCAGTGTCACCATTTGTTCACACTGTGCAATGCTTGCTACACTCATGGGCCTTGGTCACTGCAGGTCGTCAACTGTAAGGCCTGGCTGCAAGCTGTTCTCCAGTTGCCAGCCCTCTTTACCACTGCCTGCCCCCACCCTCTGTCGTTCTTTCCCTCCCTAAGCCACATTCCATGCTGCAACCAGGGAGAGCTATCCAAAGCTCCAAATGGCCTTGTACCATCCTTGCTTCAAACCTTGCCCTCCAGTGACTTCTATGCTCTTCCAGCTGTACAAGCAAGCCCTTGTTTGCCACCCCCATTCTTCTCTCAACACTCTTTGGCCCATGCCCACAGGCAAACCAAGAAACAGCAAATATTAAAGCAGCACATGTTATCCAGGGAAGATGGAGTTAACAGACAGTCTTACTTGGGTATAAAAAATTGGAAATTTATTTCATATGCATACCTGTTCAAATTCCAAGAACTTTTGGAAGAATTTTTGTATGTACTTTTCCCATGTGCCTGACTCTTTGCTTATGCCAATCGTTCAAATCCTCAAAATAATTCACAAGTAAAGTATCATTTTCTCCTGCTAACAGATGAGGAAACCAAGGACTGGGGGGGGGGGGGGTGTGGAGGCATCTAGTGAGAGAAGACAAAGTTCCTGAATCTCGCTGTTAACCATGAGACCAAGGACCTAGGACTGAAACACTCCCATCATCAAACACACCAGCTTCTCACCTCCAAGTCTCGGGGGAAGAAGGCCTAGCCTGGTCACCCCTCTGGGGAGTCCCTTCTGCATTCTCACAGCATAGCACTGCTCCTCTTAGAGTCCTGGCCTATCCCTGGGGGGTTGCTTTCTTACAATATACCCCTTCGTGGTAGGAAAACCCAGTATTTGGAGTGTAAGTGATGGTTTGTAGAATGAATGATCATTAGTTCAGCTAAGCTCATACTTTCCCAGGGTTGAATAAACTCCTGGGATGGATCCATCTGTGGGATTTATTAAGTACCTGCTGCTTGCCCAACCCTGAAAGGGGATGACAAAGACTCTTCCATTTTAGAGGAGAGGAATAAAATAGTTGGAATCACTAGATGCCAGTGTGAGCCGTGTCTTTGGGAATGATTTCATTCTTCCTCCTAACTTGAAAGATGAAAGAAGGGCCAGAAGGCCACAAGTTTTCTTTTCTTTTTTTTTTTAAGATCTATTCTTTTATTAGAAAGTCAGGTATACAGAAAAGGAGGAGAGACAGAAAGGAAGATCTGCTGTTGATTCACTCCCCAAGTAGCCGCAATGGCCAGAGCTATGCCAATCCAAAGCCAGGAGCCTAGAGCCTTTTCCCAATCTCCCACGCAGGTGCAGAGTCTGAAGGCTTTGGGCTGTCCTTGACTGCTTTCCCAGGTGACAAGCAGGAAGCTGGATGAGAAGCAGGGCCGCTGGGATTAGAACTGGTGCCATGTAGGATTTCAGCAGGTTCAAGGTGAGGACTTTAGCTACTACGCTATGGTGCCTGGCCAGGACCAGAGGTTTTTTACAAGCCCTCCAGTAACTCAGCCTAAACCAGAGCCCAAGGTCTTTGTTGTTCAGAGAAACATAAACAGTAATTCTTTTTTTTTTTAAAGATTTATTTTTATTATTTTTTTATTGGAAAGGCGGATATACAGAGAGGAGAGACAGACAGGAAGATCTTCCGTCCGATGATTCACTCCCCAGGTGAGCGCAACGGGCCGATACTATGCCGATCCGAAGCCAGGAGCCTCTTCCGGGTCTCCCACGCGGGTGCAGGTTCCCAAAGCTTTGGGCCGTTTTTGACTGCTTTCCCAGGCCACAGGCAGGGAGCTGGAAGGGAAGCGGGGCTGCTGGGATTAGAACCAGCGCCCATATGGGATCCCGGGCGTGCAAGGCGAGGACCTTTAACCACTTGCGCCACCGCGCCGGGCCCAAACAGTAATTCTTTTTAAAGACTTATTTTTATTGGTGGTGCATATTTACAGAGAGAAGGAGAAACAGGAAGAAAGTTATCCCATCTATGAATTCACTCCCAAGTGGCCACAAAAGCTGGAGCTGAGCCAAACCAAAGCCATAGTCCAAGAGGCTTTCCCCTGGGCCTCCCACATAGGTATAGGGGCCTAAGGCTTTGGGGCTCTCATGCTTTCCCAGGCCGTAAACAGGGAGCTTGATAGGAAATGGACCAACAGGGCTCGAGCTGGTACCCACATGGGATCCCAGGATGGGCAAGGCAAGGATCTAGGCACTAAGCCATCATGCCATGCCCCAGCAGTAACTTTGCTAGCTGACATTTGGCTGAGGTTCAAATGCAGGTATTCAGGCCCATCTCTCTCTGGGCCTTCTGCTTCCTTGGTCTTTGCAGTGCTTTTGCTCCATGGCCAGCAATGGCGCTTCCTCTCCACTCCTTTTTTCTGTCACATTCCTCGTTTTACTCCTGTCCATGTGCCACCTTAGCCCATAATTTACGAGAGAGAGAGAGAGAGAGAGAGAGAGAGAGAGAGAGAGAAAGATTGGCTCAGCTCCAACCATTGTGGCTGCTTGGGAAGTGAAGCATCGGATGCAAGACCTTCCTCTCTGTCTCTCCTCCTGTCTGTATATCTGACTCCCAATGAAAGAAGAAAGGAAGAAATGAAGAAAGAAAAAAGAAAGAAAAAGAGAGAGAGAGAGAAAGAAAGAAAGAAAGAAAGAAAGAAAGAAAGAAAGAAAGAAAGAAAGAAAGAAAAGGAAAGAAGAACCTCCAAATCTGATCAACAAGAATGAATCTTGCTTGACCTCGAGCCAGGGATGAAACTCAAACCTTTGCTCTCCTTGCTCTCCACACACCTGGAAGAGAGGGCGCTCTGGACGGCTGCAGCCTCTGGTCTGGCTTTGTTTTCTCTCATTCTTTTATTAGCTGCCTAATTGGCAGCTCAATTAATCTGCTCATCTGTGAAGGAGGATGGATCGCAATGAGCTACTCCATTTCCAGAAGCCATTCTCTGAGGCAGCATGGCCAGGCCCTGAGTGCAGGCTGGCTCCTTGATGGAGGGCTGCCCCGGGAGCCAGGGTCAATTAGTGGACAGATTAAGCAATTATTAGCCCCTAACAAGGATGCCTGGCATCATTACCCTGCTTGTTTACTGGCAAACTGCAGCTCTCATATGAGGACCAACAAATAAATTAGGGCATCTGGTCTACCACTGCGTCGGCTGAGAAGTAAATGATGTTCAACTGGCTATTGGCTGCTGATGGTTTCTCAGCCTGGCACAATGGAAGGCCTGAGCTGTCCCTTGTGGTCACTTTGGAGTGAGCTCCAGAGCCACTTGTCATTCCAAGATGTGAGCACCTGCTGCTGGGCACATGGCTCCATCCTCTGCCACTCCCCACCTGCCTCATTCTAGAAACCTTCTTGCTGTGCCTTTTGAAAGATTGTCTCACCCTTCTGGACATTGCACCTGTATTTTGGAGCATCTTGAGCACTTTTGCAGGTACCTGATGAAGAAGCAGCCATGCAAAGAAGTCATGGATGAATGAGGGTACAGAGTTGCCAATGCCTCCCCCTTCTGCAGACGGAGGCAGACCACCACCAAAAGGACACCAAGGCCAGGGTGACAGGGTCAGATAAGCCCTGGTGGCAATGAAGAAGGTACTATGCAGGGCTGGTGGCTGTCCAGGCCAAGAGCTGGGTCCAGGTCAGATGTGGTGGCTTGACTGAGAAGACTGCCCAGCGCTAAGGTTCCTGCCATTCATGTGGGAGACATAGATACAGCTCCTGGCTCCTGGCTTCAGCTTGGCAAAACCCTGACTGCTGTAGGCATTTGAAGGCATTTGAGGGGGTGAGCCAGTAGAAGGAAGATTTCTTCTCTCTCTATCATTTCTCCGTCCAAATTCATGAATAAATATTTGAAAACAACTGTGTCTATTGTGGGGTATCTGTTCATTTGAGTCCACTATTATCCTACCTCTCCCCAGCCTTGATCTATCAGAACTTGCCAGGACCTCTGAGGCATGGCTCAAGGGCCAGCCCCTGTGTAAGCTCTCACTGTCTTTTCCAGCAAGAAAAGCTTTCTCCCTCCTGCACATGGGCTCTGGTGTTGTTTCTTGAGATGTCTCTCTCGGAAATTGAGCCGTACTTGTAAGATTCATTGAATTCTACCCAATCTCCTGCCAAATACTCATACTGGTTGATGTCAAAACAGGCCAAAAATCTCTAAGCAGAAAAAAGGATGCTGTGCTCCCTCCTTCCTGACATTCTTTGCCATTAACTCAGGTGCTTTTTCTTCCTAGGCATCATTGACTTCCTCATAAGCCAGCACCCTATTGCCCGTGTCTTGAGGCAGCACCTAGTCTTCAAGATTGCACCAATGCTCAACCCTGATGGAGTCTACCTGGGCAATTACAGGTGAGAGATGAGAGACTGCCTGGGAGCTATTAAACACAAGATAGTGTGGATGCAAAAAGCAACAGGGGGTATGTTTTCAAGAAAGAATTCACAGACCATCTGTGAGTTCACTTGAGGAAGTTTCACCTAGTTCTTTAGATAGTGGCTAATGAGCCTTAACTGTTTCATTCACAGCCACCTGCGGTCAGTTGCTGAGATGTCCTGGACAGTTCACTGGAGTAGGAATGCAGAGACTTGATATCAGTTTTGGCTTTTACTTCCTGTGTAGTCATGGGAGATTCACTTTTTATTTCTGATGCTTGGTTTCTTTTGCATAAGGGAAAATAACAACTTCTTAACCATGTAGAGCAGTTGAAAGCATCAAAGGAAAGTGAGCAGGAATGTGTTTTTGCAGAATCTCATATGGTAGTTAGAATGAACACCGCTTCACTGGTGTTTCCTCCTGGAACCAGTTTATGGAGCTAGTGACATCCCAGGAGGTTGGAATGTGTCTCCTTATGTGCTAGCACCACACCTGCTCATGCACTGTACCTTGAGCACTTTTTCTCCAAGTTTGGCACCGTAGTTTTCAGCCTAGAACCACTGCCTAGAGAATCATCTGCCAAAAGAACGGTGAATCCTTTGAGACTGTGGATATTATTACCTTTAGTTCACAGCCGAGGCACTTGACTTGCCTAAAGCCACATGGAGAGCAAATCATTGAATGTATAACTTCACTGCCCAAATTCTAAAGTCTCAGAGCTGAGTAACCCATGGCTTTCAAGATGACATCCAAACATGCTGCCTTTGCCTAAAATGTTCTGTAGAACCAAATGCCTACCTGTGCACCATTCTGCGTACCTGTCACCCTTTCCTCCCAGAACTGGTGCTCCAGCTCCTCTGAGGACAGCCCTGTGCCCCAGGAATGCCTTGCTGGTTCCTGCCCCCCACCTTCATACAAGTGGTTCCCTTCTCATCACTTCTTCATCTCATCAATCCTCTTTGCAAGTTAGCTCATGCCCATTTTTCTGGAAAACACTTCTGTTCCAACCCCAACTAAAATTGAACAAGGTCTTACCCCACTGCATGGACCCCATCACACTTAAAGCCTCACAGGGCAGGGACTTGCTCCCTAGTAGTTCCTGAGTCTGCAATGCCTGCCTGCAGAAATCAACGCATAGTAGATGCTCAGAAGGTACTGTGTGAATATGAGTTGATAAGAGAAATGAAATTAGCTGATAAAGAAACTGAAGCCCCGGGTTGAGATGAGACTTGTCCAAAGTAAATGGCTGAGCATAGGCAGACCAACTCTGATTCTCAGCCAGTCCAATTTCATACAGAGCTGGTTTGTCACTTTCTAGAAATATGGCAACTGTATTCAGAGGGGCTCCCCAGTGCCCTGGAGATGAGTTAGAGAGAGCTCATGGGATGCAGGGAACCTTCATCAAACGCAATTTGGCTTCCTCTCTTAATTGGCTGAAGTCCTGGCTCATTGGCATCTGCAGGTTTATGGCTTGCTGCAGACCTGAGAGCAGTACATTTTCACCTTGCCTAGACAGATGCACTGTTCCTGGTACTGGCGATAGAGAGGCTGTTTGATTGATGCGAGCATTTCTGTTTAATTACAAGACTGGCCATGGTCAGAGAGGTCAGCACTGCCACTCCACACACTTGTTTGTGCCATTGTCTGCTGTCTAGGCAAGCACCAGCTGGAAACAAGTCTGTGACCTTGGCCAAAGTGCCTCCCAACTCTGGGCTTCAGATGGTCAGCAGGGTGGTGATGGACTCCAGATGCTTTCTGTATATCTTCAAGCTGCAGTTTTTGTGATCTGAGGACCTCAGGAAAAAAAGAGTTCCAACCCTCAGATGCAAGGGTGCATTGAACCTGCACCCACAGCCCCCTACCTCTGTATTCTCCAATGAGAGTACCTATGTGATTCTTGTTCATTATGGGCATTGGAGGAGGTCTCTAACCACAAGCATTAATCCTGTGGTTGAAACAGGTCTGGGTAGCAGCAATGAACCCACAAATCATGAGTTCACTACTTGAAGCTTCAGAAGGTGAAAATAGTAATAAACATTCAGAGCTGAGAGCTTCAAGGTGCCTTAGGTGTCCCCTTGGGCCAGTCCCTTCCAGAGTCTCCTGGATGTCTCACTGCTTCCACAGTTTGGAGGGAAGTACCAAATCTTTGGCTAGGGACAGGGAAGTCAGAAGTCACAGTTCAAATGTATTTTAGAAGTGCACAGTTAATAAAATCGAACATATCCCTTCTATAATATGGCTTCACAATGCTGGGTGAGCTGGTAAAGGTTGGGAATCTCACCTCTAGGTGAGTGCCATGGTCCACATCTCCCATCACTAGTGTCACGGGGTTCATAAACACGTGCTGGTAACCACCTCTCAGGTAGAACCCAATACTTCTGAGAGTAGAACCATCAGGATTCTACCTGATGAGCCAGTGGTCTGTTAACTGCTCACACACTCACCTTGTGGATTCCTCACAACTCCATGAAAGAGGGACTCGGTCAGAGTCCTTCTGCTCACTGATAACAACAGTCTGTTCAAACTGGCATGAGTGCAGGAGGAAAGGGAGTGGGGAGGAGGTAGGAGAGGGATGAAGGGAGGCAATCCTGAGAGCCGGACCTCAGGGGCGTGATGGCATCTCTTGACACAGGGCCGAATGAACACAGGCAGCGGTGTCTCTGCCTCTCTCCCACACCCTAACTCTCATTCTTTCAATATCCCCCTTCTAAGGTGTAACTACTTCAGCCTCAGGGAAGTTCAAAACCTGCCGTAGGTTCTTGGCCTGTAAGGAGTCACCATGGCCACAGATCTGTCTGAGCTACCCGAGGTCCTCCCTGGCATACTTTATTGCTGCAACAGCCAGCACCAAACAGAGCAGACTCCAGGAACAGAACCAAGACAAGCTGTCCCAAGCCCCTTTCTGGGCTGGAGCTATTCAACAGGTTAAGTGCCCTCAATAGAGAAGGGAGGGGCCTGTACAGAGAGAGAATGAGCATCAGCGGTTGAGAACATGCTCTTGGATGTCAGATCAAGCCCTGTTCTGCCACTTACTTGCTATATGGCCTTGAATAAATTACACTGCTGCACTAGACTTCATTTTTCTCATCTGTAAATGGGGACACTGGAAAGAATTATGAGGCTTTTATGAAATGACGCACATTGTAAATTCTAAATTAAGGATATGTTCCTCCTTCCTCAACATTAAAAAAAAAAAAAAGCTGGTGAGCCACTGTAGGAAGAATAGTCAGGGAGCTTCCCAGATTTCGTCAGCTAAGCTTATAAATATACTGTGATACATACTGTGGTATTTATAGTAATGCAGGAAAGGTACTCTGCAGCGTTTAATAGCAATAGATGGCCACCGTAGCATGATAGACAAGGCATTTTTTCCCCTGAAGAGTGACAGCACTTACTAATCAGACTATTGTATCTGATACTTGACTATGATTATGCCAAGAGTACACAAGGCCCATAGTAAAGCTTGTAGCAACAATATCTGGTAACTCAAGTATACTCTACTGTAGTTATCTGTAACTAGGTACTAGGTGACATGCTAGCAGATAGCAATGATATTATAGTTTATGACGCAGACACAGGGCAACTGCAGCCCTGTCTTGCTTATTATTATGCTCCAACCACATTTACCTGTTGTCCACTGCAGGTCTTAGGTTTAAAGCCACTTTGAAAAAGAGCTTCTCAGACTCTGTAAGATATAGTACATCTCCCACCAAATGCTTTCTTGACACCTTATGCTATCCTTTCATGGTCTCAGTGTCATTCGCAGCCCTGTCTTTATTCATATGAATATTTAATGTTTGTCTTCACCTTTAGACAGTAAATTCCACGGAGCCAGAACTTTTTTGACCTTGTTCTCTGAACCCTAATGCCTGTCATGGTAAAGAATGAGCCCTTGGTAAATATTTTCTGAATGAGTAGATGAACTTAACAGCAGTGTTCAGTCAGTGCGCTGTAGTTGAAAGCTACAACTCCAGTGTAGAGGAGCAGTGGCTGGATACTGCCAGCCTGAGACCCCAAACCTTTCCCTGTGTGGCTTCCTCATACCAACTGTTTTCATCATCTGTTATTGTGCCATAAATCTGTTATGATTAACAGACTCTAGGTTCTCAGCCAAACCTTGCTGTTGCACAGACATTATACTTTCAAAGGCACTGAAAAACCGTAGTATATGATCACTAAACAACCCAGTGACAGAAGAAAGCCCTTCTTTATCACATGCCTTTGAGCACAAAGCATACTGAGACTGAGAAGAAGAGCCGGGCTCAGTGTCACAGGATGCAGCCCAGGGACTGTCTCCTCCCCTCAGTGTTGCCTTTGTTTTCCATGCTATAGGTGGTCCCTGGGAACTGGGGGTGCTCTCTCCCCACCTTCTTGCTTCTTCTTCGATTAAATGCTTCCCCCTGCCCCAACCTCCATTTCCCTCCTGCCCTTAGAAAATTGGAGAATACAGTGGCAAGACATGATTCATCACAGTGAAAACTCTGGGGAGACGTTCTATCAGGAATGGTGCAGCTACAGTACAAATGAACTTGGAGGACATTACACTCAGGGAGATGTTCCAGTCACAAAAAAGACAAATACTGTCTGATTCCGCTTCTGTGAGGTTCTTAAAGGACTCAGAGAGAGAGAAAGTTAGAGGCAGTTGCCCAGGGCTGGAGGGCACGGGGAGAAGATTGTGCAGTTCTTATTTAGAGAGTAGTTTTCCGTTTTGTAAGATGAGAAGACTTTGGAAGTAGTGATGCACTGTGGCAGTACACGATGAATGTATTTAACGACATTGCACACCTCAAAATGATGAAGATGGAAAATTTTATGTCAGAGTACCACATCACCACACTTTTTAAAAAAATACATTAGGGCTACTGACCGGGCAATGAGAGCACTTTCAGAGTTCTTGGGTGGTCTGGGAGTCAGGATTCTTGAGGGCTGAAATAGCAGGGACAGCAGAAGGGGAAGCTGCAAGGTAGTTCCTAGTGAGAAGGCCGGAGGGGTGGGTGGGTGGGTGGGCTGAGTGAACCTGCTGTCAGTTAGTCACTCCCACTGTCTTGCCGAAGACATGGCCACATGTACATCTCAGAGCATTTGCACACCCTCCTCCTACCCATCATTCCCAGAGAAGACAGTCCCCACCTCCACTTGTACCCCACTGCCTTTCAGAGCCTTGGTTAGGCATGAGTCGCCTTGCATTTGAAAAATCTGACTTTCTGTCTCCCTCTGACAACCTGTAACTTCAATTGGGTTTGCATTTCTTAATTAGGTGCTTGTCATTGTGTGTTCCATAGAGCCACATATAAGTAAACAGTCAGAGACCTTTGAATAAATTTATTGGTTTTATTTATGTTTCTGGGCATAAAAATCTATAATTACCAGGTACAGCCTCCGTATAACTGGTATTTAATGACAATTATTTTTGTGTTACCATAGAAATGAGTCCAAAGTAGTTACCCATAATTTCTCATTTCCCAAACCTCACACATGCTGAATTGCAATATTACCATAGTAATGGCCTATTAGTCATCATAAAATACGCAGTTACCCAAAAGATAGCAGGATGCTGTGAAATTTCTCATCTTCAGAAAACCTCAGTGCTTCTTGGGAGTGTGGAGGAGGGGAGAGAAGAACAGAACTGGCAGGATGGTGCCGAAGCCATTCTGCCAGTCGAGCCAACCCTGCAGGCCCCGGCACAATTGGCCGCCTCTCCCCAGTGCTCTGCCTCTTGGCCCTGGCAAGCTTTCTGGAGCAAAAGATGTTTCCGCGCAATAAATCCGATTTAACTAAGATTTGTGGTGGGCCTGCTGGGTGTCAGGCCCTGTGCTGGGCCTTGGGGAGACAGAAGCAAATCAGAGACTATCCTTGCCAGTAAGCAACCAGAGTTGGTGCCAGAAACGTGGGTGTGATGCCATGGAGGGCGAGAGCTCATGTGCCCAGTGCCTACACAGTGAACCGTGTCGGCATCACCTTATTAAACCTCGCAGAAGCAGTGGCAGAGCCCCAGTCTTTCACAAGCAAAGAAATTGAGGTACCTGGGAATTTGCCCCAGCTTCCCTGGCAAGAGAGGTGGGAGCAGGCTGACGAGCCCAGGACCTCCCCTTCACTCTGTGCCCTGCCGGATTTTCAGCTCGTTCAGCACTGCCTCTCTGAGCAGGGCAAGCTTCCAGACAAGAGCTTGTCACACACCAAAGGGAGGAAGGGGAGCTCTGTGCAGCCAAACAGCACACAGGACAGCACAGGGCGAGCCTGCAGGGCCTGCATCTCCCACGCACGCTCACTTCGCGACTCGCCCACCTCTTTCACTGCAGCACCCAGAGCAAGCACGACAACTGTGCAAAGCAGCACAGGGCAGGGCATGGACGAGGTGAATATGTCTTCTGTGGACAGTGCAGCAGCATAAGAACTGCACAGGTCTCCCCAAGAGAAACACAGAACAGAGCCTTACCACTAGCATTGGCACCCTGCAGAAAGAGCTAAGGCCCCTTCCCACACTCTACTGTCTCCTTCGCCTCAGCGGCATTTCTTTCCTGCGTGGCCCCGTCACAGCACCCACCAAGAGCCACCTACTCAGATGCCCTTCCATTTGACCACCTTCAGGCCTGGTAGATCCTGGCCTTTTGCCAACTCTACTGCAGCCGGCTTACCATCTCACTGCTGCCCTCTGCAGGTCCATTCGGGTCCCTCCCATGTTTTACTGGCTAGCCTCCCAGTCCTTCGCAAACGGTGCGCCCTCTCTCTACCCCACTGCTACCCACGGCAGCCACAGCCAGTGCCTGTTCTGAAGCTGAACATACACGAATCTTCATGTCCTGCCTGCCGTCCTTCCGCGGTACCCCCCAGATGTGTGTCATCGTCTGTCTTTGAGGCATGGTACCGGCACGGGACAGTAACGACAAGCATGATGTTAAGGACAATGGCCTGCACCACCGAACCTCGGGGCCTGTGACTATGCCAGTCCATTTGCATCGATCACTTTATTTTCCATTTTTTAGACCGTTGCATAACGATTCTCATTTTACAAGTGAGGAAACTGAGCCACGGGTTGCTTTTTGTAACTCCCTCAAGTGCCTGGAGCTAATTAGTGCAGGAGGAATAGGAAGGAGCTATGCTATCCCGAGTTTTCTGCCAGGGACTGGTTGTCCTCTGGCACAGCCCACATGCACCTTGCTGTCTGACATTGAGCTCTCCTCAACCTAAATCCTTAGCCAAATATTCTCACTCACATTTTTGCTAAGTCACAACTCCCTCATCTTTTCTCGGGGCGTATCAGAAGCCCATGGCACAGGCATGCTCATGGCAGCGATCACTGCTGTGAAGAGGCTAAGTGACTTGCTCAAGGTCACACAGTGAGGAAGCCACACAGTTGAGCTGCAGCCCCGGGTGACAGCAACGCCTAGGTAGACCCTTACCTCCCGAGACTCTCCTGCTTTATGCAACCCGAGTGATGTTTCTATGGAGGCTGAAAGAACACCGGGGCTGGCAGTGTAATCAGGTGTCTAACCCACAAGTGCACGCCGCCAAAACCAATTATTCAAATGAGCTTTCCAGCCAGGTTCCACGGCAAAGGCCAGATGGCTAGATGTCTGCGGAGGCAGCTCCCGTCTCTGTCCCTGCAAGCAGCTGAATAGCATTTCAAAGTTAGAGTTGATAGCAAGTTGGTTTTAATAATTGATTCTACAGTGAAGACAGGCCTCCGAGGAGCCAGTAACCCAGAATTAGTGGCAGGGGAGTCTGAAGGAGCAAAACAACGTGATGGAATCACGAACTTCATCACTGCTGGTCTTAGCTCCTAAACCACCATTTGAAGAGTACCGGTTCTTTGTACGAAGTCCTTCAGTGGCTTCCCAGTGACCTGCAAGATCCCTGAACGTCCTTCTCAGTCCAGCTCCCACGATTGGCCTGGCCCCTCTTCCCATCCTCACACCCCTGCAGCCTCTTTCCAGTGTCTTTGCTTATCTTTGTGCCCTTGCTGGCAAACTGCCTCTTTCAGCTAAATGGTTTGTTTCCCTCTCTTCCTCTCTTCCCCTTACATCCTCTCTGCTCCCTCCCCTCTTTTCTTCCCACTAACATTCATGGAGCACATTCTGGGTACTGTGCACTTGGGATATAAAGTAAGCTTGCCCTGGTTCTTGCCCTGAAGAAGTTCATGGTCCCGTCACGAGGGGCAGCAAGTGCACTTGCCAACCAGGAATGCCTGGATTTGAGATCATTGAGGAGCACCCTGTAAACCAAATGAGAGGTTTAGGATAGGCAAGTTTAGGGAAAATGTCCTAAATGTAGTATTGCATGAGATTAGTCTGGAAGGATTGGTGGAAGTTAGTAAGGAGAAGAGCAATGCCTTGTAAAGAATTGTAATAGTGATACCAACTCTCCCAATGCTAACAATACAAAACAATTGAACAAGTTCCTAGCCACTCTATACATTTTTTTCTATGCATTATTTCCCCTGGGGATCTGGGTTGGGGGTAGGGGTTGGAATGAACCATACTCCTATGCCCACTTCTACCAGTTTAAGAAAAATAGGGATCAGAAAGGTAGAAGTCAAAAATTAGCTTTATTATTGATACAAAGCAAGGCTTGGAAGGTATGGCCTATATCTGCAGCCAGAATTGGCCTCTTTTTTTCCTTGCACCCAAATTCATTTACCTTTTCCACTAGTCATAAGCAGATCAGGTGAAGGAGCTTCCTTCCAGAGAGCACACTGTGCCAGAAGGGTCCCAGATCTAAAACACACACAGAAAGAGGGGCCAGGCTTGGCAGGCCCTGGCCCTGTTCTTGAACTGACCTCTTGGAGAAGGTCCAGCCTCTTCTTTGAGAAAAGGAAGCAAGGGAGTAGAGGGGAAGAATCATTCTGTCCCCTGCTGGGATGGAAAACAGTGGGAGGTTCTGCCAGTATCACACACTCATAAGGTAGGCTCTCCTGGAGTCCTCATGTTACAGATAAGGAAGCTGGTGCACAGGGAGAGGACAGGTCCTTTGTCCAAGGTCCCAACAGCAGTGATAGGAGAGCCAAGAGTCACAGCCAGAGAACTGAGCTGGAGCCTACACTTCTGAGCCCTGAGGGATTCCTTGGGGAATGCCAGTCAGTGACATGGCTGGTGCATGGGATCAGGGTTGCAGTCCACACGCAGTATAAGGTCTGCCTAATGCAGAGAGACACCATCCAAGAGGACGGGTAGAAGCATAAATGCAGTCTTGGCTTAATTAGCCTTGAGTCTTGGTGTGACTGCATTGCTCCACAGCATGGGGGCACCCTTTTGCAATCTGCTTTTAGGTCCCCTGATATGCTAGCTGTGTCTAGGGTACCGCTTGGTGACACAGAATAAGAAGTGTCAGAATAAGTGGGGACTCAAACAATATGCTGCGACCAGATGGTAAGAACAACGGAAAGTTTGCATTGTGTTTATTTCAAACAAGGCAGCATCCCCAGCATTCCCACGAGTGATCTCCTTTCGTCCTCAAAGTAAAATTCACATTGGAGCTGAGCCACAGAAAGATCCCTCCTTAAAAAGGGGACGTTTACCCAGGTAGCCTGGCTCTGATGCCCACAGTAGAGTTCAGGGCTTCAGTGTGAGGGGTCAGCACCCAGTTCTCACCAGGACTTAAAGGACTTTTCTTCCTCTTTGTGTTAGTACATTAGAAATAGAAATAGTTAACTCCTGGCCTCAAGGGTCAGTGAACTTCTTCAGAAAATGTCCTCCCTGCAGCTTTTGAAAAAGGAGCACACTTCTTGTCAGTACTTCCATAGAAAGGAAAGTGGTCCATTGGTTCTGGAATGTGCTTGCAGTTCCCTCAAAATGGCCTTGGAAAACACCCCTACCCTCTTGGTCTCAGCTTCCCCATCTTTGCAATGTGGGGATTGAGTCTCACAGACTCTCAGGCTCTTGAAAGTGGTAACTGGCTCCAAGAATTGGCTGAGGTTTTGCAACACTGGAAACCCCCTGAGCTCCATGTTCGTTGATGTCAAGCAGGAGTCAAGAAGGGCAGAAGGTACAGCCCTAGGGTGTGTGCTCAGTAGGCAAGAGGGATCACTTGAGCAAAACGTCTCCTAGTCCAGCAGGAAAAAATTTAGGAGAGGGCAGGCAGCCCCAGAAAATACAGATTGAATATGATCCCTTTTCTAAGTGAACTCTGAGCACCACTCTTCTCCCCTAACATTTTGCCAAAAAAATGCACCATTCAAGATCAGAGACCTTGCTGCATTTTGGAGGCAGGAAATGTGAGTGCTAATCCTGGCTTGACTATGAACCTTGGGCACAGGCAGGACTGCACCATAAAAATGCATGGTTTGCACACTGTAGCAGAGGTTCCTGGTCAAGGGACTAACAGGGACTGTGACTCAGCTCCCCAAGCAAGTGACATCATTTTGTACTTCACTCACCCACAGGAGCACCTATTTGTGACTTAGCTTCAAGGGGTATACATTTTGTCAATTTGCATTCATTCTAATTCCTCACTTGAAACTTACTTTCCACACTTAAAACATAGGGGTATGGGCTGGCATTGTGGCACAGTGGGGTTAAGCAGCCATCTGCAATGCCAGCATCTTATATGAGCATATTCCACTTCAGATCCAGCTTCCTACTAACATTCCTAGGAAAGTAACAGAAAGTAACCCAAGTAACTTGAGCCTGTGACACCCACATGGGAGACATGGATGGAGTTCCAGGCTCCTGGCTTCTGTCCAGCCAAGTCTTGCTTGTAAGGATCAGGACTAGGAATGAACAAGCAGATGGAAGATCTCTATCTCTGCCTCCATCTCCCTCTCCTCCTTCCTCTTCCTTTAATTCTGCCTTCCAAAGGAATCAACACATCTTTAGAAAAGCAATGTAACACTGTCGTCTCCAGGCCTCCTCACGTGAGAGACAGCTCCTGTGTCAAGCTCCGACCAGACTCCCAGGACTGGAGAGTAGAGTGAGGCTGAAAGCACAGACTTTCAAGTCAGCCAGACCGCATCCAAGTCCTCCTCTGCCCTTTGTCCTTATTGGACTGTGGACAAGCACTTAACCTTCTGAGCCTCTATGTATACAGCTCAAATGAGAATGGGCTGTGAATCACACAGTGCTGGCCTTAAAGACGCAGTGGTGAAAGGAAGGGATTCTGTCTCTGCCCTCCCAGCACTTTGAGATCTTTGAACAAGGTCACAAAGCAACCCTGTGGCAGATCCAGGAAACTCAAGTCTTTCTGATTTGGGAGCTGTATTGCTATCTTCACAGTCCTGATCAGAGACAGCTCCTTGTCACATTGCTCTAAGGAATACGTGTTAGGACTGAGAGCAGATGTGCTGTGATCATCCCTTGAGTTGGGACAAAGGACATCACCTCTGCCTTCCATCCATACCCCAGCAGAGCCCAACCCACCTGCTAAGCATTCTGCAGTGGCTGTTGATGACAGATCATCTGGTAACCTGACACTGTCCAATCAATACAGCTGGAAGGTGCCTCAGGCCAAGGGCAATTGAATCCCAGCCTTTTAGTGACATTAAATAAAGCAATATTTATTTTGCTTTTGGTGCAAATATACTTAATCCAATTCAGCTCATTGGCAATGCTGAAAAACTGCTGTGTTTGGGGGACAATTGCACATGTGCCCCATACATCTTTGCTTGTCAATGCCAAGGGTCCCAGGAGTACGCAGATTCCTGGCGCTCAGGGCGAGATTGATCTGAAACCGCCAAGCTGCCTTTTTCTCTGTCCTTTAAAGGAGATGAAAAGCAAATCATAAGGAGAGGAAGTGAAATCACTGTTCTCATTCTGGCTGCCATTACTGCAACAGGGGTGAGGCATGATGCCCTTCTCAAGACAGAGCTATTTACTTGCCATTTTTTATAGCATTCTCTGGAACCATTCATGTCACTGCCACTGGGCAAGGGAGGAGGAAACCAAGGCAGGGAAAGCAGAAAAAACAAGTTGCTTAGTGCGTCCTTCATGGCTCACAGACAGCTGGGGGGATTGTGGAGACCTCAAAGACAACAAGTCATGGGTTTGAATTCCAGCTCTATATCCTAGTAGTTCTCAAGTGGTCTTTTCAAGGTCAAATCTATAATTTTATTTGCTCAGTTATAAAATGAAGATGAATAATATCCACCATGCTTGATTATTGTGAATGTATCTAGTATTTAACTGATATCTAAATCCTTTTCCAAATAACAAGTCCGCAGGTATTTACCTGTGGCTGTAGATCTGCAGGGTATTTATTCATACATTTGTGCACCTGTTTGCTCTTGTGTGATAAGTAGAGATATTGAGCCTCCTCTGTGCCCTGAGTATATGTATGTAATGTTGGATTCCAAGTGGACAAGATGCGTGGAGCTCACAGTTTGGAAGAAGAAAGTAAAGATACTCAAGAGAAAGGAATTATGTTTTATGGCAGTAACATACAAGTCTGTCCTCCATTCATTCTGTAATGGTCCTAATATTGTGCCATGAATGACCTCCATTCTTGTCAGGACATGGCTTTTGATTTTGACTTTGTGCAGAATAATCAGTGTAAAAATGACAACATAGAAAGACAATCAGGGATAGAGACCCAAGGCAGGGGCCCAGAATCTTACACTCAGTGACTCCAGCTGGCAATCTTAGACCCACCAGCTAGGTAGCCTGGGATCACGTTGTCTACTCCTCTGTCTTTAGGTGTCTGTTTCTAGCTCCTGAGACCACTAAAGAGAAAAAACCTGCCCCAATCTTGGTCCACTGGTGCTTATAACCAGTTACAGACACAGACATTCTTGATCTGCATCATTTCTCACCATTCTTGCTTATGTAACTTTTTACATACCTATATTTTGCTTGAAAGGGTCATGCTTGAACAAATTCACAACTGGATGCCATCCATATTTCAAGTGTTCAGAAATTCATGCAGTTAGGGTTAAGAAACTGATCATCTTTGACAAGATGGTGTTTCTTTTCAAGCTGTACTAATCTTTTTTCTAGAATCTATGACTTTTTTGTGTGTTTTAATCTGACGTTTCAGGGGAAATATATATTTCTTCCAAAGTCCCCTACTTTGGAACCAAAGCCTGTCATTCCACACTGCTTTAGGATCCATGGGTGAGCGATCTGGAAGAGACCTCCGTGGGTGAGGTTCAACCACATCATGTTACAAAGAGAAGCTCAGAGCCCAGGGAGGGGCAGGGGCTTTCCCAAGCTGGCCACACATTGCAGGGCCTCTACCTCTTTCCTAAGATTTTTTTTTCCAGTAAATAGCCAGTTACTGCTTTCCAGAAGAGTTCTTTAAAAATCAGCTTAAAAGGTTCCCGTGCAGGTGGTACTTGCCGAAGGGTTTCCCAAAGAAGTCAAGGCTCCTCTGAGGATGGAAGTGGCCTTTGAACAGCTAGTGACACTTGGTTTTCATCAGCACCTTGGATCAAGAGGTGTGTGTATCTTTCAGAATTTCTCTCTCCTGACACTCTCCCTGTGATTTTGAATAACATGCCTTTTATTTTCAAACAAGGAAGCATCTTGGAAGCAGCGTGGCTGAGGGGGTAGAACCCAGGGCCCAGGGCCAGAATGCCTGGCTTCTAGTCAGGGCCATGTGGAGCACAGCTCATATGGCAGCCAGAACTAGCTTGCCTTCTCTGGCCCTCCACTCTCCCCCTTGAAAAATGGAGTCCCCTGCCCGGCTGACTGCTGGTGAGAATGCCATCATACGAGGCAGGAAATGTTCATGCAGCAACTCTGTGGTGTGACCTGGGCTCCTGGCCGGGCACAGGGGCACAAATATGAATAAGACATCCTGCACTGGAGGAATGCATGGTCCAGTGGAGAAGACAGACTCAATAGTGATGACATCGTGAACCACTCTAATGGAAGATTCCAGAGCAGAGGAGAAGCACCTACCCCATGTTTGCAGGGAGGGTATAGAGGAAGGTGAGATTCAAGTCTAGATGGTCTCAATGATGCCACTGTCGCCACCACTGCCACCTTCACTGCTGCGTGTCATTTACTCAGGTTCACTTCATTTGGAAGACTCTCTGGAGCCTTTACAAACATTAGTTGATGTACACTATCCAGAAGGTCAGGGTCGTCATCCTCATTATACACATGATAAAGCAGAAACCCAGAGGGGTACTTGAAAAAGAAAATTTTAAATGGTTGCATAGCTGATGAGCAATACAGCCAGAATTTAAACCTTACTGTGGGTCCCAAAGCCCCCAAACTCCTTAATGAAGCGTCATTGTTCTGTGCAACTCTATGAAGCAATGCTGAGATTAACACATGAAATCCACTGGGAGACATAGTTCAGCCACACAGTAACAATTTCCTGATGGAGCTGTCCAAGAAGGAAATAAGGTAGTGGGTTCCAGATCAGAGATTGGGTCTGGGCCAGCTGGTGACCTGACCAAGACCTTGCTGAGTGCAGAGGGGAGGCGCAGAACAAAGCACCTCTGAGGACACAATGATCTAGAATTAGGTCCTGTTACAAAGGACAATGTTCCTGTTCAAATTTTTACACTGCAATGGGGGCTCAAACTGGTGATTTCCTTGATTTAAAGCCAACCACTGGGAAAAGGACATTATAGGGCTTGCTGGGGTTTTTTAAACTGGCCCATAGGACCACATGGTAGGGATGCATTCAGCTAAGTTAACAAGGACTGACTCCGGCAAACAGGGAAACCTAGGGACCAACATGGTGGCAGGCCAATCCTCTGCTTGCAAGTGCCTGCATCCCATTTGGGAACCAGTTCATTTGCTGCTTGCTTCAATTCTGATACAGCTCTCTGCTGAAAGCCCTGAAGATTAGAGAAAGATGGCCCAAGGCCCTGAGCCCCTGTACACACCTGGCAGACCAGAAAGAAGCACCTGACTCCCAGCTTCAGATTAGCTCAGCTCTGGCTGTTGCTGCAACTTGGAGAGTAAACCAGTGGATGGAAGATCTCTCTGTCTCTTCCTTCTGCTAAAATCTGCCTTTCAAATAAAAATAAATAAACCTTATTCAAAAGTTGAAGTTTGGCAAGAAATTTATAAAGAAGGCATTTATAGAAACAAGCAGAAACTGAAGACCAGGTTTGGAAAAAAGAAACAGTTATTAAAGTCACACTGAAGGGCAGGGATTACTTCTCTTCCATAGTGGAACCCACACATCCCACCACCAGTCCCAGGTTTAAGTCTTAGACAGGAGAGCCTATTCCCAGACCCTGGTTTCCTGCTCTTGTTCTGACTTGAAACTCACAAAAAGGAAGAATCTTTTACAATGTTGAACAAGGCAATGTCATGTTCCTGGAATCTTGCAATGATAAAGGAGCCAGCTCAGGCCACTCAACCTCCCAGTTACTTATTACACACTCCCCAGGATGTAGGAATTAGAGCCTACTACAGGAAAGGAAAGCACAGCATGAATGTAAGTTCAGATATTTCCAGTACCCAGACTAGAAGCAAAGGCCACCCCTGACTACTGCTGCTGGCCACTATAGACTGCAAAGCTGTCAGCCCATGTCACACATATAGGAACAAAGTACAATAAAAACAGAAATACAGATTTTTGGGTTGCTACTATATATGCCAGGATGTATGATTAGGCAAACTTGTTATGGCATTATCCACTTTAATCCTTACAACGCTGATCTGGATAGTCAATGATTAAGCCTGTGAGCATGTCTTCAATACCTTTAGTTTGGATATTTCTCAAGGACAGAAAACATCTCCTATCAATCACTCCATTCCAGCAGCATTGCCACAGAATGTGGTATACAGTAGGTACTAAATGAAACTGATGAGTTGGTTTATTTAATTATTGTCTCATCCTTGTTCCCTAAGCCAATCTCCTTTCCTTTGCGTACCCAGACATTCTTAAAAGCAGAGAGTTTGCCTTGAGTTATCTTCCTGAAAACAGTGCAAGCATTCAAACCGCAGAATACTGCAAGGGAAGGCTGTTCCACCATGTGCCAACAAAGTGACTCTGGGCGAACTGCTGATGAGTGTGCATGGGTCTTGGTCTGTCCTTAATCATTCAGCAGTAACAATATTGCAGGCAACACTGTCTAAGAACCGTCTGTGTAAGCCTGTAGATAAAGACCCTAATCACAGCCTTGACTATTTCTGGTTTTTTCTTTCTTTCTTTCTTTTTAAGTTACTTGAAAGAGAGAGATTAGCAGCAACAATTTCCCCATTGGCTCACCTGCCTAACGCCTGCAGTAACTGCAGCTGAACTGGGCTGAAGCCGGGAGTCAGGAATTTTAACCAGGTTGCCAGAATGGGTAGCAAGGACTCAACTACACTGACGACCACCTTCTGCCTCCTAGAGCGTACGTTAGCAGAGAGCAGAAAACATGAATGAAGCAACAACTTGAACCCAGGTACTTCAGTGTGGGACACAGGTATGTCCCAGCTGGGGGTTTAGCCAATATGTCAAATGTCTCTGCCCTTGCAAATATCTCCTTCTTGAGAGAAAGCTTAGCACAGTCAGAAAGCAAAATCAGGAAAGAAAAAAATGGTGAGATTTTGAGAATCAAGTTGACCTTAGCTCAGATTCAGATTCCAACATATTATAGCTCTGAGACCTTAGAAAAAAATGCTTAACATTCCCAAGCTTTTGTTTCCCCATTTATAAAGTAATAGCTGTACTTTTAATGGAACAAAAGTGAGGATGAAATTAGAGTTAGAAGTTAGATGTGAGCTCCTGCTGCACCTACTGTTGTCAATTCAGAGAGAGAAATGATGGCAGGAACCACACCAAAAGGCTAAAAATGGTCAACTTTCAAAAAGAATTACCTATTGTTATTTGAAAGACAGATTTACAAAAGCAAAGAAAAGGTGAAAAGAGAGAAATCATCCGTCTGCTTGTGCACTCCCCAAATGGCCTCAGTGGTCAGAGCTGAGCCAATACAAACCCAGGAATCTTTTCTGGGTCTCCCACATGATGACAAGGTCCCAAGCACTTGGGCCATACTTGACTGTTTTCCCAGACCACAAGCAGGGAGCTGGATTAGAAGTGGAGCAGCCGACACACAAACTGGCATCCCACGGGGTGCCAGCACTAGCAGGTGGAACATTAGCTTTTTGAGCCACCTGTGCTGGTCTCTAAAACAGTTAACTTTTAGTGATAGAAAAATGATGCTGTCCTTTTTCCCTTTGTTACTTTTGATATTGTGGATTATTTTTTACTTTTAAGAAGATTATATAGTCCTCTTAACAAGCCATTATACTTTTGGGAATCTATTCTAAGGAAAAAGTCTGAAATATGGAAACATTTTAGGGATCAGGGTGTTCAACAATGCATTTAGAAAATAATATAGCATTGAAAAATAGCATAAATTGAAATAGTGGAGAAAAAGGCCCAGGAAATAATGGGGAGAAGTGTTCAGACAATGGGAAAATGTGTCACATTACAACGCTGTTACAGCAATAGTTACAAAGAGTTTCCAAACAAAGAAACATGTTCATATTGTAACACAAATGAAAAGAGAATTAATTTGCAAGTTTAAGGTCAGGAAATGACTTTTTTTTTGTCAGGAGATGAGCTTCATGATCCCTCCTCTGTTTAGCAGAGAGAATGACTGGTGTCTAGGCACCAATGCCTCATGGAAACCTGGGAATAGGGGGACATAGTGTTGTGAGCTCCTCTTCAGTGGTGTTGGAGGTAGGAGCAGATACAATTCACAGTGGACTCTTAACTATTAGATGAAAAACTTAGACCTTAAGAAGGCAAGGGCCATTGCCTGAGATGGTGGACTAAGTTTGCAGTAGAGTTTGATTTTTCGTTTGTATACCATAGGGCATTGTTTCACACACACACACACACACACACACACACACACCCCAGTGATGAACTGCCTAGGTCAGCCTGGCTCCAGGAAGGTCAAGGAACCCAACCAAACTCTACTGAGAATATGGAGCCTATGAATATTCCTGGTAATTCCACATCATTGTCTCTGATGCCCTCTAGGACAGAAGCAACATTGGGATGAGGAAACATGGTTTTCCTAGTCCTCTCAGGGACCACGCAAAGATGCACATGTAAGGAGAAAGCTGGTGTAGCAGAGACGGATGGTCCTTATTAGCTCTCCAATCTCCGTATTCTAGCAACCCCCAGCACTGAGTGAAGGAAACAGAAACACCTCAGAGGCACATGAACACAAGGTCTTGACTAAATTTTTCAGGAATGCAGGATTCGCTGATCTTCCACTGTGTGCTTTGTTTTACAATGTGTGTTGGCTCAAGGATGGATTTCCTGCTGCAGAAGCTGAGCTGTGAGTACCTCCCAGTGCATAGCTCCCAACTGGTACACTTGAGAATTCCATTCAAGAGGAGAGAGTGAGATGAGGAGAGAAGAAATATGTTCTTTAGGATTAACCACTTTTTGAAAGATTTATTTACTTTTATATGAAAGGCGAATTTTACAGAGAGAGGAGAGACACAGAGAGAGAGAGAGAGAGTCTTCCATTGGCTGGTTCACTTCCCAAGTGGCCACAACAGCCATAGCTCAGCTGATTCAAAGCTGGAAGCCAGGAGCCCAAGGAATTGGGCGATTCTCTACTACTTTCCCAAGTCACAAACAGGGAGCTGAATCTGAAGTGTAGCAGCTGGGATATGAACTAGTGCCCATATGGGATGCCAGCGTCACAGGACAGAAAATTAGCCTGTGCACCACCACGTGTGTTCCAGGATTTACCACTACTTTGAGACCAGGAACGGAAGGGAGAAGGCCATCCGGGTGACTCATACTCTCTAAGCCCTGGATGGAGCGCTCTGACAATCTAGTTCTAACCTCAATTGTAACGTTGCTACAGGGTAAAGATGCCATTTTGAAAGGCTGGATACTGACACAACAATCCAGACAGAATGTCCATACAATGCCACAGTCCTTGAAAGGCCCTAGCCCAGAAACTGACTGATCCCTGTTGTCACCAGGCACAGGGTCTGTGGGTTCAATATCTGTGTACAATCAGACTATGTGGGCACCAATCTTGATATAATTTCTTAAACAAAGTTGGTAACACTTGTTGTTTCAGTTTCCACATTCTCAAAACAGGAACCCTGACAGCACCTCTCTCATGGGGTTGGTGTCAGGACTGAAAGTATTATTACTTTGTATTCAATTATTGGGACAAAACAGTATCAGTATGTGTCCTGTGAGTTGTGTTCCTGTGATTGTGACCTGCATGTAGGAGTCTCTGTGTTCTTGCTATTTTCAACAAGAAGCCAACATCACAAATTGGTTGAGGCAAACATAGCAAAGACAAAATGATAGAACTCTTTGCCAGACCTTGAAGGCCTTCCACATCTAGCTTCACAACTTCACCAACTCCAATCTGTGACCATATAGTGTATGAATTAATCAAACCCCAATCCTGCTGGCCTCTTATTGTCCTTCTTTTTTTCCTTCAGTCCTCAATACCTGGCAAAATTCCACCCTTCCAGAAGGTTCAACTTAAATCACTTATTCTCAATGACACCATTTCCCCATGTCTCCGTGAAGCATGAATGATTCCCCCTCAGCATCCCCTCACGCTATTTTAAGTGACAGGGGAAGCTATTATTATTTTCCAACTGTCTCTCCATATCCAAAGCATCTTAAAAGAGAGGTGGGTCCTCAATGAATTCTTTAGTTTGTTTGAGTGGTATGATAGGTGGGAATGCAAGTTTAGTAAGCTGAGAAGAGGTTAGACTGTGCTGCTTAACGAAGTAGAGAAACTCATGCTATTTTTAGATGTTATATATGAAATGGAATCCATCAGATGAATCTTGATCAATAAAGGAACATAGTGAGATCTGTGTGATGCATGCTGGAGGCAACCAAGTGAGGGTAGATGGAAGAGAGAGTGGTGATTTGAATTAAGAATAAGTGCAGTGCTTCCAGAGGTTGTACCTCAAACCTAGGCTGGCCTGAAGAGGACCTCTAGAGCGTTATGGCCCAGAAGGCAGAGGCACTGGGACAGAGTCCTAAGGACTTGGAGAAACAGAGAGGAGAGAAGAACTGGGTGCCATAATTGCACTTGTCCTACTAAAGTTATTTAGTATCTCCAGGACTCATAGAGTGGGCATCACCAGGATGGCGATATTTGAACAAAGATTTGAAAGTGAGAGGATGTTTCCCCCAGATTTCCAAGGGGAAATGAATTCAGGCAGAGGGGAGCAGCCTGTGCAGGACAACTCAGAATCAGGAGGCACTGAGAGTGTCTAAAGAACTTAAGGAGGCCAGAGAAAGTAAAGCAGTTAGCGATAGGTGCTCTAGTTGGGGAGTGAAAACAGTGGATCCCATGGGAGCTCATGGCCAGTTGCATGGACTTGAGTTTTATACTGCATATGACAGGGAACCATGTAAGCACAAGAGGAGCATGACCTAACATGTTTTAAGGAGTAACCTTTGCTGTTGTGTGTGGAAAGCAGACAGATGGAAGGTGAGGTAAGAAGGGGTAGCAATGGACGCTAGAAGATCAGGTAAGAGGTCATACAGTACTTTGCATCTTGGTCCAATCTCATGATGGCATCAGTTAAGGTGATGAAAACCTATTTGATATATTTTGAAAGCAGAAACAGAAAGATTAGCTGTATGTGTGAAGCAAAGAGACACATGGGGACTGTACAGAATTTGGCCTTGTCATTTCTATCTACCGCACTATGTAGAAGGCATGTCTGTTATCTATGAATCATATCTGTGGACACTGAAGTGGTAGTACTCAAAGAGATATTCATATATGCTAATCACCCTGGGGTTCATTCTCTTACATAAAAGGGGTATTTTCATGGTCATAGACTTCTTAGGGTTAGCATTGAATAAATAAACACATGAAAAGTGCTTGGATTTATCCATGGAAAACAATAAATGCTATATATGTGTTGCAATCATGGATCCTACTCCTACCTGTATTTTGGCAAATGAGAAACTTGGGTTTTTCTAACTATACTAACTTATCTGTGTCCTACCCAGGTGCTCTCTGATGGGGTTTGATCTGAATCGTCACTGGCTGGATCCATCTCCATGGGCCCATCCAACCCTGCATGGGGTGAAACAGCTCATTGTCCAGATGTACAATGACCCGGTGAGTAACAGAGTGCCCTCAGTTGCTGATGATTCTTACAACTTGGTCTGGGAAAGGAAAATATTGCATTGGGAAGTCCACCGGGTGATAAGAATAAAGAATACATGCTCAAAACAGGGGAGGACTGGGTCTCTCCTTATTGAACTTCACAGACCCAAGAAGTACTTTCTCCCAATCCTCTCTCTCTGACCCCTCACACGCACTGAATTTCTTAGTGGATATCTTATAGGATGATGGAACTATACTGGTACATACCCTTATTTGGGAGAGTTCTTTGGTGACAAGCTAAATAAACATAACTCAAGCTAGTATAAGCAAATAGATTATTTCTTAGATGAGTAACCAGGGTGTGTGGCATGCCTGATAATTGTAGAGTGACCTCCTCTACATGTAGGGAACGTGATGCCAAATGTCTCATCTAGTAGTTCCCATTAACTATGGTGACTTCCTCTCATTTTCCAGTTTTACTTCCAAAAGAACTGTGATTGGCCTATCCCAAGAGCCAGGTCCAAATTTGGGCAAGTCAACTCAGGCTCCAGAGTTGACCTGCCCTAAATGGACACTCATGATTGGAATTGGGAGATAAAATGGTACCTGTTCTTAGACAGGAGAATCTGTTCCACCAGAAGAGAGGGAACACTAGACTCCCAGGAGAGTGGGTGCCCATACCAAGGTCATCCATAGGGGAAAGTCCTTTCTTGTAAGAAATAGAAGGCAGTGGGATTCCACAGCACAGAGAAAAGGGGAAGGCCACAATCACTTCATCTCTGAAGAGCTGTCGGAGAGAAAGAGGGCAGGGTAGAGCTTTTGTCAGGTAGGCCACAGAGGAAGGGAGCACGAAGAAATAGAATTGAATTTCTTGACTAGATTTGTGATTTCTAAAATAGCAAAGGCCCCAGATTTGCGGTGCTTCAGAGAGGTACCAAGGTAAATCACTCCATGTACTCTCCCAAAGATGCCAACAGACTATCCCAATTTGAAGAGCAACAGCTTATCTGACAAAACTGAAATGCATGCTTAAAAATAAATGAAATGACTAGTTGCAGTGTGTGCATCTTGGTGATGCAGCCCAATAGTAACTTGAATCCTTCCATGTGGATTTTGTCCCCTCACACTCTTTCACATTCTCTCAGCCCAGGACTGCGTCAGGACTTGCACAGCCAGTTCTTATGTGTATTTGCTTCCTTCCCCAGTTCATCTTCTTTGTCTATAAAACAAAGTGTTTTACCAAATCCCTTTATTTCCCTCAACTCTTTAAAACTTGCTGATCAGTTTTCTTTGCAGAGAGCAGCTGCTGCTATCTTTGTTAAGAAGTGCCCACAGTCTGCTGGGTACTCGTACTCAAGGCTATGTGTTAACTGTAGACTCCATGATATAATCACCATTCCTTCTTCTGCTGCTTTCAAACATTCGTAATAGATATTTAATGAATGTTTGTTGAACTGAACTGGATTGAGCATGGTAAATCTTATTATGCCAAATGTAATATAATTTATAGACACAAAATAGTTATTCACAGAAGGACTATGAGGCATACTAAAAATCAGACATGGACCAAGAAGAGGGACAGAGTGTGAATCATTGAACAAAGTGGTGTTTAAGACAAACCCCCAAAGATAATTATGGGACATGGAAAGACGGGAGATAGACGGAAAGGTTAGGGCTGCTAAAGATGAAGAGGCTCTGGCCTGCTACTGTAACTCATCAATTAGAACTACTGATTTGTTTACAAACAACTGAGCAGTTAGTGATGTTGCAAAATGGAAACTAAGCAAGGCTGAATTATGGCATATTAAGAAATTGTTGGTGCCATGAATAAATTGATCAACAGCTTGCTGTATATTAACAAATACTCTCGGTTGCTGAAGAAGTTATATGAGCCATTTTCCTTCCTGAAAATTCACTCCTCTATGGCTCCAGCAAGGACGAAGGTGCTAAAACAGGAATCAATAAGTCCTGGAACGTAGTGTCATCGCCCTCTCCCCGTGTCGGATCTGTCTTTCCTTCCTCCTTCCTTTTCTCCCTTCTCTCTCCATTCCTTCTTTCCTCACCCACTCATTTCCATCCTTCCTTATATACTTTTCCTTTTCTCTTATTTAATTCATTTTTCACCTAAGCATGTTTATCAGACATTAAGAATTATTCATACTTATGGATTACTGTATAGTATTTTGTTACATGTCTATATAATAAGGATAAACATATTTAACCTTTCACGCTTTTAACATGTTTTTATAGCAGGGGCATCCAAAAGTTTCTAGGATTTTTAAAAAGATGCTGAGTTATTTATTTGAAAGGAAGAATAACAATGAGAGAAAGAGAAAGATTTTTAACTAGCTGGTTCACAATCAAATTGATCAGTAGTTAAGGCTATGCCAAATTGAAGCCAGAATCCTGGAACTCCATCCAAGTCTCTTGTGTAGTTGGCAGGGCCTCAAGCACTTAAGTTATCTTGCACCACTTTCCCAGGTGCATTAGCAGGGAGCTGAATGGAAAATGGATCAGGTGGGACTTGAACAGTGTTCATATGGGATACAAGCATCACAGGAGGCTGCTTAACCCCCTGTGCCACACACTGTAACTAGAAATGTAGAGAATCAAGACTGCAGAATAGGGTAAGGACACATTTAAACAGATGGAGAAAAATATTAGCCAGTGTGAAGAAGAGAGGGCACATTTCAGGAAATAGAAGAGGACAGAATAACAGCAGAAGGGTACCCAGAGACTGACAGACACAGGAAAGCAGCAGACACAACGGTGTGGTGTTGCAGTGATGATACCCAGCTGCCATTCCGTGAACAGTAATCTGAACTCCACCAACAGCCAGAACTCCACCAGCAACAAGGTGGGAAGGGACGTTTACCAGGAGCTCAGGAGGTGAACCCAGACAAAGAACTGCCTGTCCTGCTGGACTGTTTGATTTGACCAGGAGCAGAGACAGAACGGCAGGACCCAGGTGGGCATTGCAGAGACAGGATGGATTTCACAACCCAGTCTGCCTCCTAGAACCAAATTAGGCACCATTTTATTTAAGGAGGCAAAGGCTATGGTGCAGGACTGGGTGTGCATGGAGCTGAGAGTGAACTCATTTCTGAATCAGTGAACTGCAACAACATGGCATCCTACAGGTTCACCCAAGATAGGTCTGGCTAGCCCTCAGACCTGATGGTCAGCAGATCTAGAACTCTAGTAGTGGCACATCAGGCGCTATTTGTACAGTTAGCAAAGAATTTAAGACTGCAGGGGACAACTGTGAACTGCACATGTGCTGATCTCGGCAAGAACTCAGTGAGATCAGTTGATTGCACTGGTCCCACAGGAAAATAATACCAAATATGACACTGTATGGGTCAAAATAGGTCCATGTGGCCCTCAGACCTAATGGGCAACAAGTTCCAGCAAGATCATCACCACCAACTACCTAGCTATATAGGCCACCTGGTGTCTCCCTAATCCTGGGACTTACTGCAACTGGAACTGGGAGAAACGTAGTACAGACAATGGTACTGCCTCAGTATGGTACCACAGGAAGTGGAGAGTGGTGAACCAGGAACTGGGGCCTAGGAGACAACGGTGGAAATTTAACATAAAAACCCAGACCTGGAACTCACTGGAGGGAGTGGCACAAGTGGCTGCAAACAAAGAGCCATGTACCAACTGCAATTAGTAAAATCGAACTGTAGACCTGTGGGTGACACAGCTTAGAAACCTGTTCATGAGGAGAAGAATCTGAAAACCAGAAGCACAATGACCAAGAGCAAAAGAAGAGACAGAGGCACAGTGAATATTACTGAAGACTCCCCTGTAAAGGAGCAAATATCTTTGCTAACCTCAGAGTTAACTGAGGAAGACATCGAGAAAATGGGGGATACAGAATTCAAAACACTTGTTATAAAGCTTCTTATCAACAATGAGGCAGGCATTCAAGGAATTCAAGGAATATGTCACACTGGGAACGAATCAAATGAAAGCTGATATGTCAGAAATGAAGAATACAGTGGAGAAAATTAAAAACACAGTAATGAGTCTCCAAAATAGAATGAAAGAGGTAGAAGAAAGAATCTCAGAATTAGAAGATATTTCCTGTCACCAGAGGGTAACAAACAAAAAGCTAGAAGCAGAGCTGGATCAGGCAAGAAAAAAAAAAAAAAGGTATTCAAGAAATGAAAGACACTATTAAAAGGTCAAATATAAGAATTATGGGCGTCCCAGAAGGTGAGAAAAGAGAAGCTGGATTTACAAATGTATTAAATGAAATAATAAGTGAAAATTCCCTTAATCTAGAGAAAGAATTGGGAAACAACATCCAGGAGGGGCACAGAACACCCAACAGGATTGACCAAAAGTGATCTTCACCACAACACATGATAATCAAACTCTCTTCAATCGAACATAAGGAAAAGATCCTTAGATGTGCACATGAAAAAAATAAACTGACCTATGAAAGAATGCCAATTAAATTCACAGGAGACCTCTCACAGGAAACTCTACAGGCTAGAAAAAGAATGGAGTGATATATTCTAAATTCTAAAAGCAAAAAATTGTTGACCCAGGATAAGGTAACCAGCAAAGTTTTCCTTTGTCTTTGAAAATGAGATGAAATTCTTCCATAATAAAGAAAAGTTTAAAAAATGCCTCTCCCAAACTGTCCCTATAAATGATGCTAAAAGATATTCTTTTGACAGAGAAAAGAAATAGTGCCCACCAAAGCCAAAGGCAAATGCGAGGAACATCCCAGTAAAATAATAATAGAAGACTAAATCAATGAACAACCCATTGCTAAAATGACAGAACCAAATTACCACCTATTTGTACTAAACCTGAATGTAAACAGTTTAAACCTATCAACCAAACATTCTAGATTAATAGACTGGATAAAAAAAAAAAACACATCTGTTGCTTACAGGAGGCACTTTTCATCAACAAAGAAATCCTCATGGATTTTGATTTTTTTTTTTTGGTTTCATCTCTTCAAAACACTTTCTTTTGATTAAATTCTTCAACGACTCAGAGCACACAGAGGCATCATTTTCTTCAAGAGGTTCTTGATTTTCTTTTTCATTTCTTCAGCGACACATTAGTCATTCAGTAACATGTTGTTTAACTTCAAGGTGTTGTTACTTTGTTTTTTTCTTTCTGTTGTTATGTTTTGTGGCTTTTCATCTAAAAAGGGATGTATAGTAACTGTGTAATAGAGACCATCATATCTAGCAGTACATAATTTAACTTCATGGCATTGTAAATTTCTATTGTTCTTCCTGTTGCTGATTTTGTATTGTGACTTTTCATTTAAGGGGATGTATAGTAACTGTGTAGTGGAGACTACCATATCCAGATGTGAGGATACAATGCAATATGCATCTCTACTTCCAGACAAAAATGGACTCCCAATGAAACTGTTTACTATATCTTGACAATAGGATGCTGGACTCTCTGCCATTGTCCATGCCCACAATGATGGACATATGTGGACATGCCCACAATGATGGACATGTATGAAGAACTGTACTATGGTAATAATACAGGGGAACTCAGTGAGGAGTGAGGGAATTGGGGAGGAATAAGGGAAATCCCAGGGCCCATGTAACTGAATCATAAAATGATAATAATAAAAATAAATAAAATTTTAAAAATAAGAAATATATAGTACATCAACATTAACTATAATCATCCTACTCTGTGATAGGATCCTAGAACTTTCTGATTACTAATGAAGTTCCCTATAATCAAAGATTTCCTATCTCTCCTCTCTACATACCTGTCCTAATAGTAGCCACTATTATATTTCTATATACAGAAATATGTAATAGTTATGTTACAGATATCTATATTGTGTGTAAACTATTGTATAATAGTTATAACTGTTATATAACTTCAAAGAGATCACCTATGTTTGACCCCACATATGTGTGATCATGTGATATTTATCTTATCTCAATAGCGTAATGACTTCTAGTTTCATCAATGTTGTTGCAAATGAAAAGATTTCATCCTTCTTTGTGATTGAGTAAAATTCCATCATGATTATGTGTCACATTTCCTCCATCTATTCATCAATAGATGGACACTTCTGCTATTTCAGCACTAGATAGCACCCTAAGTCATGATCAGTCTTGATCTGTTGTTGGTATTTTTAAAAGCTAATTCCGTCTTCTTTAAAAAAAAAAAGATTTATTTATTTTTATTGTGAAGGTAGATTTACAGAGAGAAAGAGAGACATAGAGAAAAGTTCCATTATTGGTTCTCTCCCCAAGTGTCCACAATGGCTAGAGCTGAACTGACCTGAAGAGAGGATCTAAGAACTTCTTAGGGGTCTCCCACATGGGTTCAGGGTCCCAAGGCTTTGGACCATTCTCTACTGCTCTCTCAGTCACAGGTCCCTACCATGTCCTGGAGGTGTCTGCCCAGCTCATTAAAGGCATGCAGTGGAAAATACTAAAATGAGTCTGACCTTCCAGAGTTCAAGTGTCTGATGCCAGACAAGTCTACAGGCTTGGTCTGTGAGCACTGGATAGAAGTGAGATGCCTTTGAGAGTGGCTGACCCAGCTCTGCGCTTTGGGCACAGTCCTGAGTTCCCTCTCCTGACGGCTAGTGTTTGGCTTTCTGCTGCTGTAGTGGGAACAGTTTGCACAGACTACCTGACTGTGGAAGTTGCAGATACCCACTCCAGAGGTATGGGCCTGTGGGCCGGGCCAGGGGGGTGCTAAGGTCTGAATTTTTCGCCATGCGCCTGAACCCTGGGATTCCCTGTGCTCAGGAGGAGGAGGCATCACTTCTCTCCCTGCTCCTTGGAATTAGGGGGAAGGCTGCTTCAGGCAACACTCTCCCTGGTGCTTTCTTTGACCTGAGTTTACACAGGTTTTTCACAAGGCCCTGTGGCAGCTCGCTCGGCTCCAGTCCCCCGGCGCAGGAGATTTGGCATGTGTTTAGCTCCTCTCAATGTTGTCTCCATGCCTCTTCCTCGCTTTGCCATCTTGGTTGCCTTCTCTTTACTCTTCTTCTCTCTCTTTTTCTCTCTTCCTCTCTCTCTCTCTCTCTCTCTCTCTCTCTCTCTCCCTCTCTCTCTTTTTCTCTCTCTCCCTCTCCCACAAATGTGTATGTACCGGGTTTCCATGTATGAGGCACTGCAGTTCTCACAATCAGCAAAATTCTGTCACAGTACTCTGGGGAGGTACACATTAAATAAGCACACACCAGTAAATACAGATTTATAAAATGTGTTGGGGATTGAAAAAAACAAAGACTTCCCCGGCGAGGTTGTGGTTTATATCTACTAGCCTGCAGTACCTTTTAAATTGTGCCTTCTTTTACTCTTGAAAGCGTCCTGATTTGGGTGATAAATTGTACATTCTGTCCTGTTAAATGTGATGTGAAAGCACCTGGCACAGTACCGGTGTGCAGCACATGCTCACCCAACACCTTGGATCTGACTCAAATTCACATTTGACTCCAGGCATCATTGTACCCAGTGGCAAATACTGCAGTTCCCTGAGGCTCGAGTTCTAATAGAGTTAAATGTGTTTTCACTCCTGACCTTCGGTGTTGAATCCATAGCCATAATCACTCGAGCTCAGCTGTGTGAACCACCAGGATAGCTTCTGGACTAAATGCTTCCAACCTCACTCCTGTCATGGTGACCTTCTGTGCCCAGAATCAACAAGCAAAGGATCAGAAAGGCTCTCCAAGATCTGTATCTCATTCCTTAGTGACAACTCTTCCAGTCCCTGTGCTGGGACAGGTATCCTCCTGCAAGAGGCTCACTGTCTGATAGAGACAGGTGGTTACAGACAGCTGTTTCCAGTGCATTGATGGAGGTAGGCACAGGCACCATGTGAGCAGCTTCAGGAGGGATGTGCAGGTCAGGGAGAACTTTTCAGGCAGAGGGAGGCATATGTGCACCTGCCTCCAGAGGGTGACATCCTCATGAGACTAGAAATCCTTCAGTGTGGCTCCCACAAGGAACAGTCAGAGGCAAAGGAAGAACTTTGATTCTTGGAACAATTTGGACTCTATAGAAATGCGGGGCCACTGAAAGTTTGTAAATACAAAAGGAATAGACTCAGCTTTGCATTTCAGAAAAAGACCTCTGCTGCCTCCAAGGGGGAAGGATTTGCAGGGTGCAGGCTAGGTGCAGGGAGGCCCTTAGAGCATGTTGTTGTGGTTTTCAAGGGGAAGAAGAGGAATCTGGAGCACAGGGGACTTGGTGACTATGGCTGATGAAAGAGAAGATCTGCCGAGATGGGAATCCAGGGGGGACAGGAAGGGTGAGGACAAGGTGACACAGCCTTCTTCGGGCATAATGAACAGCAGTGATCCATGCCACCTGGGCTGTCAGTGTACTGGAAGGACTCCTCTGTGTCCTCATCTGGCAACAAAAGCCTGCTGGCCGCCTCTCAGTGACAGTGTGCACCTCAAGTCTACTGTCTCAGGCCTTTGCACACGAAATGTTTAATCCTTCTTGGAGAGTGGCACATTCAACAATGATGATTTTTAGAAGCCGTAAACGAGGCTTTAACCAAAGCTAAAGGGCTTCCCATGATGGCTTTCTCTGCACAGGGTGCCCCTTGTTTACCAGTTCCGACCAGGCTGGGGGAAGCAGGTGGAGGAGGGATATTTAGCTAGCTTATGTCAGAGTCCTTGGCGTCCTACAGGGTCTGACTCTAAGCAGGTGTTTAACATAAATGTGCAAATGAGAAAGCAAAGAAAAGCCTTTGAAATTTGATTTTAGAAGACTTTGCTCTGGAAGAGAGCATCTGAACCCAAGAGCCCTCCCCAGTCTCATCTCCCCCTTGGAGGGTGCCCTGGTGCCTCTGGCACCATGACCAGGCCCTCCTGGAATTCAGCCTCCTATCTTTATTTTCTGGCTTCCCCTGCAACATGTTGAAATAGTTCAGTACTCCCTGGAATAAAGATTGAGATACCTTTGCCCACTCTCATTTCATGACCCTCTCCATGCACTGGTGCCCACCCCTGGACTCAGCAGCCACCACACTCTGCTAGCCTCGAAATCAGTTCTCTCTGAAAACTCCAGCCTCCCGTGGGTCCCAGACTCCTAAACTTGTCCAGGAACTACACTTGGAAATCTTGACGTCCAGTGGCTTTGAAGGCCAGTGCAGCCAGCTCCAGCTCTGCTCTACGTCCAGGGTTCTCCTTCCCAACCTGACTTTAGATTTCTCTAGGTAATTAGCACTGGAAATGATACTGCCTTTCAAAGTGAACACCCATGCTCTACCCCAAAGAATTTGACAATCATCTTACACATGCACTATGGAGTATAGCTGTGACTTTACACCCCACAACCAGACACACAAGCTGTATCATTTTCAAAAGGCTGCACATGGGACCCTTCTCTCACACCTGCATCCAGTCAGAAGCTGTTTCTCTGTGACTGGGGCTCCTAGGTCATCTGCCGGCTTCTCGATTAGCATCTGTTTCTGTAAAGCATATCCAGAGAATTATCTAGTGAAACTAGATGAAGAAGTAACGGTTGCTTTCAAATGCTCAGTTAATGGAATGCGATACTCATTTATTCATATTAGCATGTACAAGATCCTAGTGTTAGAGAGATCTCTGGGGGCAGGATCACAGGTCAGGAAGAACTCCAATACGATGGGAAAACCAGATTCGTAGAAACTCTTCATTCAAGCCAGGTGGAATGGTGTGCTAAAATAATGAAAGCAAAGTGTTAAGTGACTGTGGGCTGGAGGAGATGAATGAAAATTGGAAAAGGAATCCAAGGATGCTGTTTTGAGGAATTTGCACTTCGACCAGGTCTTTAGGAATGGGTGATGCTTCATCAGGTGGCTATTGCTGGAAAGGTGGACCTTGTAAGGAAGAGAAGAGGGCATTCCAGGAAAAGCTAAACAGTAGAATGAATTTGGAGACCTCAGCTGGTGGGAATGTTATGCAGGATTGATAGCAGGGAATGGGACAAGGCAGGCTGGGATGTTCATGGATGGTTTCCACATTGGGTTAGGAATGTGACTTTTTCTGGGACCCGGTGTTCTGTCCCCATTTAAATCACTCACAGGCCCGCTTTTATAATGTCTCTAAAATAATCAAGATAATGGAACAAATATGTCGTTTATCAGGAATAATCCAGACCATGCCTCCTGTCACCCTTGAGTCAGAGCAGTCAATGGGTAGTCCAAAAAAATGCTCGAACAAGGGAGCAAGAGATCAGCAATCAGAATTCCGTCCTGTCACTTCCTCTGTCTAGAAACTCTAAACCATCTCACATTTAAGTCCACTGGATCTCTCGTCCTTCTATAAAGCCTTTCGGTGACACCCCATCGCATAGGTGACAAAAGCTACCCTTCCCTGACAAGCTGTGTATTTCTGTGCTGCTAGGATCTGGCACATGACATGGAACTATTGAGGTGATGCTGGGTGATGAACAAACAATATTTGCTTCAGAAAACTTTGAAGGTTGTGCTGGGGAGTCGAGGATCAAAGGAGGTGAGGGGAAGTCGGAAAAAGAGACCCATGGGGCTATGACCATGGTCTGGGTGAAGATCAAGGGTGGGAGGGCTGTGGTCAAGAAGAATCCCAAGGACATGGGAGGGGAATGTGTTGCCTTTAGTTCTTTGTTTACCCCAGGAGTCTCTCAGAACTCAGAAGGTGCTTCCCTCCCCTGACTTTTTTTTTGGAGAGATTTCTTTGTTCTGAGATGATTTTCTCCCTTTTCTTAGAGGAGAAAGGCCCTCCTTGCCTGCCGCCTGTGTTGCTATAACAACTTGGCTGCAGCTCTTTTAGACAGATCCATTTCCTTAAATCATTTAAGGAGAATTAGCTGCCATAACAACATGGAGCAGCTTTTAAAATAGAGCAAGGCAGGGCTGGGTTGTTTAGGGTTTTCCCTTTTTTTTTTTTTTTTCTTTCTCTGCCTCCTGTAGGCCTTAAGATAAGCTGCTCTCTTTCTGTCAAATAAATAAATAAATTATATCACAGTTACTTGACAAACAGAGCAGTCAGTGACATGGTTAAAGAACACGCACAGAACCAGCACTCATTCATAGCAACCCACAACACACACACACACATACAGAGACAGACACAATGGAGAAGCAGGCAGAAAAATGCATACATTTACACACAGAAAACAGAAAATACATACACAGAATAGCACAAACATTGCAAAGAGAAAACAGACACAGAGACAAGAATTAGTTATACACAATTACACAAAGGATATGTCATGCAAATAAGCATCCAGGCACAGTTTTACTATTCAGTTAAAATGGAAGGAGGGGTGGGTATTTGGCACAGTGGCAAAGATGCACCTTGGGACACCCACATCTCATTTGGAGTCCCAGCTCCGCTTTCACTTCCAGCTTCCTGGTGGTGAACAACCTAGCAGGCAGCAGATGGAAGGCTGCATGTGGAAGACCCAGATTATATTCCTCAAGCCCTTGGCTTAACTCTGACTCAGACCTGGTCATTGTTGACATTTAGGGTAATGACCCGATGAGCCAGGGGAAGGGAACACTCTCTGTCTCCATCTCTTTCTCTGTCTTCCTGGCTTTAAAATAAATAAGTGACGATTTTAAGTGAAAGGAAATAGTCTATGAGATTTATTCTTAGGGTGAGCAAGGGTTTTGCTGGTTGCCAGCTGAGAAGGCCCTGAGATGGCAACTCCTCCCTAGAAAGCAAGAACCAACTCTAACCCTTACCTTACAGGCTTTTCAGGGGATGAGCAGGAATGAAAGCTTTGATGCGGATGGGGTAAATTCCCATTGGCAGAAGGCTGGCAGAGTTCCTGTCCCAACCCTGCATCCACAGTAGGAGGTCAGCCCATAGAACAAGAGGTCACAGTCAAGGCACCCTTGCCCTCCCAGAAGTGTGCTTCACTCCCTGATGGAGAGCACGGACGACACACTGCAGACTGTAGCACTTGGGCCATGGAAGCCCTGGAAACTGGACTGCATGTTCCCAGATCCTTGTCCAGGTGCTGTGTGCGTGTGTGTCTGCCAGAAGGCCTGGGAACACTGATTGCCTTGCCAGAGTAGTCGCTGTATGGTTCATCTGCTTGCTGCTCTGGGGCCAGTCTCTTCCCCTCTACAGATCTGTTCACTGAAAGGGTTAAAGGATTATTGGTGGTGGTGGGGTGGGGGAGGTTTCATCTCTACCAGCCTGTGCATCGTGGTGTTGTCTATTGACTGCAGTGCATGCCACACTGATGGGCAGATTTGCACAAGTCATAGCCATTCCAGCTGCTGCCAGGGAAGGAGCCCAAGTGCCTTGGAGGGTGCTGAGCCCAGGCAGGCCCCTCGTAGATGTTGGTTTTCTCAGCCTCTGTAGCCTGTCTGCTAAAAAGGGAAAAACTACTGACCAGCTATAGAGCAAAATCCCCGGCTCATGAACATGAAGTGTTTTATACAGGGAAGATGATTGCTATAAGTTGAGGTGGAGATGAAGGTCTTGTTGAAATGTTAAGGCTACACAGCTGGGGGAGGTTTCTCAAGGGAGAGAGTAGGGTACTCACAGCATGTCCACAGGTCACACCCACAGGTCTGTGCAAGAAGTCAGCGAACAGCCATTGAAGGGAAGAGTTCCACACAAGAACAAAGACTGGAAGGCAATGTAATGTTACCTGTGAGGGCAGAGAGGCGTACTCTGAGAATGTGGGTTTTGCTTCATGCAATTTTTATAGTCTTTTCTACAAGAGTTTGATATGCTTTATGAAACTTTGAGGACTTTTAAGAAAATCATTACTTTTCAAAAAGGGCAACTTCTCCCTTCTTCATAAAAGATGTGGTTTCTATAATTCTATAGGCTGAGCCTGGCTGTCTCCCTGGCAGAGAGAAGGATGGCAAGATGGATCTCTCACTTCTGAGGAGTATTTCTGTTAGATTGTTTGTTCCCTTCAATTACTCACACATCTTTTCATGCTGAAAACCTCTAGGCACCTCTCATCAACTGACTAGATACGTGCCGTGTTAGTTGTATTGGGGATGAGCAAAGTTCCTGAAAGTTTCTCTTTAAGTCAGTTTGGTTAAACTCTCTTCATCTCAGCTCTGTCTGTAGACTGGGTGTGGCCATGCCCCTGGGATTTCTGTCAAGATTGAATCCTAGCAATATACGTAACCTCTAATGACATGTATGTAATAAATGGAGCTATTATATTGCAATTCCTTCACTGTCCCCACATACCCACCTCCCCCAGGCAGAGATCCCAAGAAGAGCTTGGATTTCATTTTTGTGTTTTGGCACAGTGCACAGGCCCCCAGTGAACATGTGCTAGAAGAGAAGGGAGGCAAGAGAGAAGATATCCTCTCATCCAAGCCTGGACTTAACATCTGAACGGAGTACTGAAAGATACATAGACATGTGGCAAGTACAGAGGAGCAAGATCATACCAAGTCTTGCAGATAATCAAAGTCTGCTTTATTCCTTAGAGCTCACCTGCTACAAGGTTTCTCGGGACATTTTGTCTCACATTAAACCCTCCTTTCTTTGTTCTGTAGAACTGTCAATAAACTTTGACTCTTCATTCCTTTAGTCCATCAATATTTGCAAGATGTGCTGCAGGACACTATCCTCGGGTTGACGGGTCTGCTTTCTTGGCTCTACTGCAGATTCCTCCCATGGAAAGGGTCCACTTTGCCTCTCTGCGGCCCTAGGAAGCATCCAGTGCTCACTGGTAGCTGAGTTACGAACCTCTTGAGAAGCTGGTTCAAACTACAGTTTCTCGAGAAAGCCAATTGTTTGGATTCCTGCTGGGATTCCATAGAAGTGGGTATACCCCTTAGTTAGAGGGAGCATCATGCTGAGTGTCTAGTGATGGCTTTGCTGTCTACCTTCTGTTGATTGTGAGCTTCTCAGTTACAAGTTGTGTTTCTTTCTCCTTTCTCTAATGCCTGGCAGAATCCAGCACTTAGTAGGCACTTTCTCCTGCAAGCCATTGTTTATCAGCAAGACAGCATGGAGGCAGCCCAGTGTGCTCTGGCTTCCACTCCTCCACACACTCCCTCACTGTGCTGCATTTCCATGCATTCATTTTCTTTCCTTCAATCTGCAGCCCTGCTGATCACCTGTCACAGATGCTCCCACATAAACGATGTATTCTCAGGTTCCCAACTTTGGAAATTCTGGAGCATTCGCATCTGGCTGTGCCAGATCCTTGCAGATTCTAAAGTTCTCTTCATAAACCCACACGTTCCGAAGTTCTCTCTACTCCCTCTCTGTTACCAATATCTAGCTCCACTTATTCTGCTGTCAGAGGTTCACTGAGCTTACCTCCTCGCCACCCATCCCACGGGCACTCAATTGCCCAGACCATAAGGAGCCATAAAGAAGACTCTGAGAGCAGCCCAATGCTCCTGGGATGACCTCTTGTCAGCTTCCCAGGAATTCCAATTGGTTTCCAAGCCGACTCCCCCAGAAATCTTTCCAATAAATCTATGCTGCTCATTTCTCAATCCTTCTGCATTGCCTTTGCTTTCCACGCCACTGGTCTGGGCAGGTTGGGACCTGCATACAGCCTGCTGCTTCCTTGTTAGGGAATTCCACTGAGCACTTCTGGTACGGAGTACAGAGTACGTTTTGGGATGCTTTGTGTTCAACCTTTGTGGAAATAACTTTTCTGAGAGTTATTTTTGGTTTTTGCTGCTGGGAGGCTCCGGAGCCCAGGATGAATTCATGCTGGTACATCAAATAGCATATTGCATCTCAGAAATTGGCAGTAGCCATGGGAAATCAAGTAAACCAGATGCCTAATTAGTCCATTATTTACCATGGTGGAGAGAGCTGAATTCTGATGAAAGAGACCAGACTAATCACCGCTTCCAGCAAGAACTGAACTGTTTAACCTTTTACCAGGAAATTACTCCCTCTCCTCTCAAAGTGCTAAAGCCCACCTCCCAAGCTTGTCCCAGGTGTCCAGCTGTGAGAAGAATCTAAGCCAGGGCACAGCCTGACCTCCTAGCCACTGGGCCTTGCTGAGGATCACTCCAGGCTTGTGTTGCTGGGGGAAGTGAGTGGATAGAAAGGTAACTCCCTATAATCTTCTGGGTGGTGGCAGGGGTTAACTCATTCATTCACCCCTTCAAAAAGCATTCCCTGAGCCTGACCAATACACAGTGGAGCACAAAAGCAAACAAGGACCAGTCCTTTTGTCCAGGGACCTGATGATCCAGGCTGCAGCAGCAGTTCCCAACTGTTGCGCCTGCTCATGTGGGCTCCTCTTTATGCTGACAGAGCAGTCTAATGTTGTGGTTAAGAACACTGGCTCCATCCTGAGTTTAAAATTACTATCTTGGGCAAGGTCTTTAACGCTTTTTTAAAGTTTTAGTTATTTGTTTGAGAAACAGAGTTGAGAGAGAGAGAAAACCATCTAGTGGTTCACTCCCCAAACGGCCACAGTGGCAGGGTCTAGGCCAATCCAAAACCAGGAGTCTAGAACTCTCTCTGGGTCTCACATGTGGGTGGCAGGGCCCAGGTACTTAGGCTGTATTCCACTTAGTTCACAGATGTAATCATCAAGGGAACTTGATTGCAAGCAGAACAACTTAGACTGAAACTAGCCCCCAAATAAGCTGCTAGCATCACGAGCATGGCTTAATCCGCTGTGCCACAGTGCCAACCTCAGCCCCCAACATTTCTACATTTCCATTTCCTCACATATAAAAAGTTATTCATGAGAACTAAATGAAGCAATACACACTGCTTGCTTAAGGCACAGTGCTGAGCACATATACTTAGGGTGAGAGATGTATTTAAATAGAGCCGTTCTGGGAGTAGGACGTTTTCAAATCCTTGATCTAGAGTAAATCCATAGTTACATCCCTGTGGCAAGTATATGACAAGGACTCTGAGGGTCACATGGAAATAGCTGGCTTGTCTGGACTAGGCTTGGGATCAAGAAGGAATATCAGCAGTGGATCTTGAAGGAACACAAGACTGGGACAAATACAGTTAGTAGAGGGAGCTGCATGTATGAGGGCACCAAGTATTAGGCAAGTGATTTTACTTGGAATTACAAGAACTGGAAGCAAGACTAGGTAACCAACAGTTGCAAGGCAGAGAAGACCCCATGGGCTATCCCCAGGAAGCATGAGCTGAGCCAAAAATCCATGAAGAACTATCCTTTTGGGAAACAGAAGGACATAGACTTCAAGAATAAAAAGTAAATAATGTTTTACATTTCTGGGGTTTAAAAATATATTGTTTTGCTTGTAGCTTTGGGTCAGAAAATACAGTACTGGAAACCTGTACTAAGGAAATTATTTGAACTGTGAATAAGGATTTATGCAAAAGCACCCCCCAAAAGTCATTATTTATGAATAGTGAAAACCGAGACAAATCTAAATGCCTAACAGTGGGAAACTGATTAAGTGAATCATGATGCATTCATACAATAGATGCTTATAAAGAGTTTATAATATTGTGGAAATGCTTGTGCTATAATTTTAAGTGAAAAAAAGCAGAAGGTAATGTTGCATGTGTATTATGTCTTAAGATACATAACAACTAGGTTTAAAACACATATACAAATGGCTGTAAACCAGATGTTAGCAGTAGTGCATTTCCCCCCTCCTCCTCGGCTCCTTTATGTTTCACAATCATTTCCTGAGAGTATATGTTAACTTTATAACTAGGGAAGAAATATTGAATAAGAAGAGGACTTAGCCCCCTCGATATAAGGAGGGAACTTATTTTGTAAGCCAGAACCAGATCAAATTATTTGATTCTAAATCATTCTCTAGCAGAAGAACCTCAAGAAGTCAGTTCAACCACATGATAGAGGAAAAGTGGAACAACACCCATCATTCCAAGGAATCCATCCATGTTTCTGTACTGCTCTCAAACTCCTATCCACGGGTACATAGTATTATTACATTCTACAAATTCACTCTCTTTGTAAACATGACAGGGAATTTCTCTGCACCTTTCCCAAACACCCAAATTTGCCTTGTTTTACGTCTTGGGTCTCTTCTCAGCTCTCTAATCTTTGACCTTTAAGCACTGCCCTGTCCGGCATCCTGACAGGTGACAGGCTCTGAAATGCCCCCAGGGAATGAGAACAAGGACTCTAGCACTGCCTGCTCTGGCTTTGCCTCTACCACCGGACACTGCACCTCTGTAACATGGGGTAAATCATCTTTCTAGAAAGGTGTTGTGAAGAGGTAAAAAGCCATTGCATAGGAAGCACTCAGCATTCACACTTGCAGAGTGTGGAGTCTAAGAAGGCTTGTTCACTGTAAGTGCTCAAAAAGTGCTAGCATGTGTTCTCATTATAATCTTGAATAATATTGATACAATAGCTAATGTTTTGATGTTAATTTCACCGAAACCTTCAGAACAATATGACATTATCCCCATCTTTAAACTGGAGCATTTAGAAAGAAAAAAGTCCCAGTTTTAATGATCGAAATAGCAGTGTAAGCAGCTCTTGAAAGGGACTGGGGGCTATTTCGAGCCTTTAGCTCAACTTCTCCCAACCCCAGGCTTTGGCGCAGTCTTTCTTTGGCTGTGATAATACCCTTAATTGGGTTACAGACAGCTTAGTTCCAGGAGCCTTTCTCTCTTAGGTTAGGGTTTCTGAATGTGTCCGTTTCAGTGCATTTCACAGTTTAACCTTCACAGGGTAAGCAGATGTCCTGAATCGCTGGAATTTAAGTGTATGTGTATTCATAGTGTGTGTTGGACCAACACCCTTTCGTCCTTAAGGGCTGAGGACAGAAAGGGTGAGGATCAAAGAACGGGAGGTTGCAGATGCCCTTGGAGAGATGCCCAGGCTTTAAGTGTGGCTTGGGGTGGGGCCTTGTTCACAGAAGCCCTGAGACACACAGGCTAGATGACTGAGTGGGAACCAGGGAGATGGAGTTTGTACATTGGTTAACAACTCAGGATGACCACTCTACAGAAATGGCCAAGCCTAAGGGCACAATCAAGGACAAAGCTTTAGACTCCTAGATACCCTGGGTAGACTCAGGCATTAGAAGAATTGACTTATACAGGTTCCCCAACACCATTTCTTTTCTATTAGTTTAGCTCCACCCTATGACCTTGAAGCATCTTCTGCCTGCTAAGGAATGTTCTGTCCACAGATGTGTTACTGTGTACTAGGCCTTCTGTCACGGATGAAACCAAGCAGCTCTTCAGAACCCTGCAAGAGGAAAGGAGGAGGCACTAATATTTATGAAGTCTATATTAGGTACTTAGCATTGCCACGTCTGGTCCATAAAGCAGCCTTATTGAACAGGCATTATCACCCCCATTTCTCAAGGCCCAAGGTGAACTCCCCTCCCTAACTGTGCTCTCCCTGGGGCACGCATTTATCACTGCACATCATGCAGCACTGTTTGTGTGCTTGTTTTCTCTTTCACTGGGAGCTCCTTTGGGGATATAACTGACAGCTCCACATTCTCTTGCACAGAGCATAGTGCCCAATGTGTCAGTAAAATGCCAGGTGAGGGAAGCAACTACAGAGCAGTTGAAAACTTCAAGGTCATATAACTGGTGGTAGCTGAACTTGAAATGGAAGCCAAATCTCCCAGATGCCAGGGCCCATTCACTCTGCAGTGTAGAGTGAGTCTATTGCCCTGGGAGGGTGGCCACTCAGACTTCTAAGGAGCTGGCTGTTTTATCTTCAAAGGATGTATACATGGCCAATCTGGAAAGGAGGTTGGTGTAGTGTATTCTTGAGTATAATGACACATTTAACAGCAAAAAATCAGAATAACTCCTATTGCTAGGATTAAATCAGCATTGTACGTGGCCATAGGTTAATTTCATTTCTTCAGCATCTCACTCCTCACCATACCATCACCACCACAAAATGCCAAGATGAATCCTATTAGTTGAATATGCCAGAGAAGTTAGAAGGGAAGGTCATAAATAGGACTGGCCAATACCAAGTTTGACCTTCTTATGTCTCCTTTCTATCCTCAGACTGTCGTCATAATCTGATAACAACACATTCCCAACTTCATCTGACATGGCTATTCTTTAATTTTTAATTAATAACACTCCTGGCCTTTTGGGGTCTCAGGGCTCGCATGACACTATGTGGAGTCAGACTCCAGAGCTGTATCAACTGGAGAGGGGTTTCCAACTAGGCCTTTAGAGAGAGAGGAGAGACTCAACTCCAGCTCAGAAATAGGAAATGGCTCTGCTAGAGTCACACAGTGAGTGGGACAGCACTGCGGAGCTGGGACTCAAACTGAGAGCCTCATGATATCCCTTTGATTCACAGAACAGCTACTCTAGGCCTGGAATGAGCCACATGCATATTGAAATAGCTGTTTAAATGGATTTGTTACGGAAAAACATAGTTTGGGGATTCACATTCTCTTCAAGGCACTCATGTGACTCTTCCCGCAACCTTGTGAGGTAGGGATTCTTGTTTCGGTTCACAGACACAGGTGCTAAGCTAGTAAGGTTCCTATGAGCTACGGTTTCTGTGAGTCCCCAGGATTCCCAGTCAGCAGTGTCAGGAGGTGGGGCCTGGTTGAAGGCATTTTGGGGGGCTGAGGGCTCTGCCTTCATGAATCAGCTAATACAGTATGGCAGGAGTGAGGGAGTTCCCAGTCCCATGGGGCTTTGGAGCTACTCCAAGAGTGAACTGTTATAAAACAAGCTTTTCCCCTCCCGCTTCTCTGTTATGTGTTGAGGTCGCATGATAAACCATGCTCTCAAACATTCCTGCTTCTAGAACCCATGCCCCAAAATAAACCTTTTTTGTATATGTGTCTGGTTTCATACATTCTATTACAGCAAGAGAAAACAGATTCAATACCAAGGGATAAAGTCAGGGCTCAAACTTAGATCTTTTGCCCCAAATGACTCATAGCACATGAGCACATAACTAACAAATCAGGAGGAAAAATGAGCAGGAGAGGCAGGGCAGTGTGTCTGCACGGCCATCTTTCCATGTTAACTCTTTAACAAAGCATCCAGACTCAAAGTTCCTTCCCAGACCACCAAGCATTTTTGAAGGAGAAAGAAGAAGTACAGATCATGGAGCAAAGCATTCAGAGGCTATTCAGGAGCCAAGCTTCAGTCAAGATGAACCCGTGAAAATACCACAAAACACAGACTCAAGGTCACCAGAAGTTAAATCCTAAGAGCATGAGGCTGGCTGGTGGGTCGGATGGGTACGATGAAGAAGGGTAGAGTGAGTCCCCATGGCCATGTGGAAGGAAGGGTAGTAATTAGATCAAGAGGCATAGCACGAGCAAAGACAGGGGAAAAAAAAAAAAGAATAGCAAAATCAGGAGGGCTTGGCTGATGTAGAGTCCCTTTGAGGAAGGAAGGTGCTTTAGACAGAGAAGTCGTCCAGTTCTAAAGGGCCTCCTCGGCTTTCCAGGCTGAGATGTTTGCGTTTCAGCCTTTTGGCCCCAGGCAACTGTTGGAGGTTTGTGGGCTGCAAAAGGACAGAATGACAAGCATTAGCTGTGATTATGCAATCAGCACCAGCATCTAGACCTCCAAACGGTGACCCCTTTAATCTGACAGTCTGCTTTGGTATAATTTGTTAAAAATGACAAAATGTCTCATTTTGCTGCAGTTCATTTTGACCTTTCTTAATATTAGAAAGTTAATTTCAGAAGGGAAATAAATGTATTAGTGTTGTCACAGCCATAAAAAGATGAATTCTGTGCTGTCAAGTTATTACTCTGAATGAATCCATCATGCTATAAAACGGTTTCTTTTCAACATTCAGAAAATCCATTGCCCTCCTGCTTCCCTCCTTCCCTTCTTCCCTTCTTCCCTCCCTCTCATTCCTCCTCCTTCTTTCCTGCCAGCCTCCTCTCTTCCCAGGCCTTACTCTTTCCTTCTGCCAGTGTGTCTGCTGTGGTATGCTCTGGGGACAAAGATAAAGAACCTCTGCTCTAGGGCCTCTGCTCTAGGGCAACCCCTGCTCTGGAGGGGAAGATAGAAAGACCAAGCAACCATTGCAGGTGTTCATGAGTGCCAGGGACTGGGGAGCTGCCCAGAAAGAGCCAAACTACATGGAGAGGGAAAGGCCTCCTTTAAATCTAGAAGCTACATCCAGTGGTAGAACTTCACAAGGAGAATTAACCTTCACATCTCTATTGAGTGGGTCCCATTGTTCTCATTTTCTTCAACAGAGAAAAGTAAGACTCCAAGAAGTGCAATTGTTTGGACCCCTACAGGGCTACACATGTTACAGTCAGAGTTGACTCCAAAATCAGGGTGCCTTACAATGTTCATCGACAGTTCATTAAGAGAATTATTATCTGTTTAACTGCATTGTACCAGTGCATTATCAATTATGCTTCTTAGTTGTGCGGGCTTCAGAAAATCCAGTTCTTAAGCCTGGACTTAAGTTTCTCATTAGTTCAACCAACAGGCTACCTCACTGCCTTGCAAACTTTAAGGCACAAGAAGCACCTGTTTAAAAAATGCAAGTTCTGGTTAGTGAGTCTGGAGTGGAGTGCTTGGGCTCTACTTCTTGGGCAGGCTACACAGTTCAAGGACCGTGCTGCAGCACGAGCATGGGTCTCCCTCCCAAAATCAGAAAGTGAAGCCTAATTCCCAAGGTCATGCATTCAAGGCTCCACTTTAGAAGTGAAGACTGTTCTTCACTGGACAGTGAACCCACAGGTGCCCTAATCTACTTCCTGGTCTTTAAAATTAAAGAGATAAATTTCTACTGCTTACAAATCTGACTGTCACCTGAAACTGACATTCTCCCTGAAGCCCAGATTCTCTCAGGTGGGCACATTAACAGCTCTCAATGTCACTTCTCCCACCCACATCTTAGAGTAGGTGGAGAACGAGGCTTCTTTCCCAAGATGCACTAGGACACTCAACTACCTGAAGCCCTGCAGGGTCCCTCTTCACCTACAGAGTTACGACTCCCCAGCTTGGCATTCAAAGGTGCAGAATCATTTCTGAATACTGCTTTGCATGGAATGTTTACCCATATCCCAACAGCCTGTTCTTTTCCCAGAAAGGGCTCTGTCCCACCCACATCCTCATCGCCACTCTTATTGTGTTTGTACTCATATCAGCCTTCATCTCTCCACACACTCCTCACTGGACAATGGCTCCGTCCCCCAACTCACTGTCTGGCCCTCAGGATTTCTATGTAACACCCATGTTTCTCTTCATGCCACTTCCAAGAAGCCTTCTGTCACCGTCACAGCTGTAAATGAATGTCGGTTATGGACTCACACACGTTTTTATGCATTTACTCTAAGAACAAACATGTTAGGCAGGTGCTGCCCCCACTGCATGCAGACATATTGGGGTTCTGGAGAGAATCTGTTGCACTAGGAGGTGTGAATTCCTTTTCTTCTTCCTTTGCCCTCCCCTGTATTTTTTTTTTTTTTGCATAGCTCTTGTCATTTCAACACACAAACTTCTTTCTTCTATATCTATTCTTTTTTTGCTAAAAGGACAAAGTAGTTGTGCTAGATTGAAAGAGTAAGGTGGATAGAGCAACCTGTACAGTTACTGGATGTTAAAAGTAGGGAGAGGCTGCAAGGACAGTGCAATTTATATAGGTTGGCATTTGTACCCATCTCTTTTTATTGAAAAGCATGAAAACCTGTTAGGGTGTGAAAACATCTTCCCTAAATTATCTCATTTGATGTTCAAGATCACCGTCTTTGAGTTGCATTTTGATGGATTCCTACGATTAGCCTCAATACTACTGGGTCCCATTCAAGCCAGTTGGGACTAATGAGTTACAGGCAATCAAATCATCAACTGTTGGAGCTAGAAGGAAAGTGAGGTTTTTTTCGTGCTCAGCTTCTTCATTTTACAAATGAAAAAACTGATGCCAGAAGGCAAATGACTTCCCCAAGGTCACAAAGTGATTTTTGCAGCAAAGGCTCATTTGGCATTTATTACAAGTAGACTTCCTCCACATCTCCCATTTCAGAACTGCTTGCTTCTGAAGGATGTGTATTTTAGTTAATGCTTGTGATCCTTCATGTGACAAACGTATAAGAGAGAAACTGCAGTCTTTTTCTCACTAAAGAGTGACCTTGGAAACATAACAAACCTTTGGTACCTGGGCTTTCTCTTTATACTTTAACTCTTTCCCCAAATTATTTCTTGTCTATTTAATGTTTAAAGTTAAAATGCCTTCTAACATAGCCATTTATATCACAACCTGAATGTGTAATTCTTCCACTATTGGGAGCTATTTGTAGAATGAGAAAAATGAGAAGGACACGTTTCCACAAGACACTGCACCACACTAGTAAGCTTCGGGTAGGATCACAAATAACCCTTGTGGCTTGGTGCGTTATCCATTTGTTTTATGTCCTTGTTGCATGAGGGCTGGAATGAGCCAGGGGCACCCCTGCTGGCTTTGCCCAGCTCTGAGTATCTTCTCATCTAGCTTCCAGGCTGGAAGGGTAGCCCCTATCTAGGACTTGCTGTTTCCATGGCAAAGGGCCGAAACACAATCCCATTTAAAGCTCCTGGCAAAGATGGCAAAAATCACAACTGCTCACTTTCTGCTGGCCAGTGCATGTTCCAAAGCCAAGGCCAAAGTGAGCAAGATGGGAAAATGTACAAAGGTGTCTCTAAATGCCTGTTGAAAAGTGAATATTTAGCCTAGTACTTAAGATACCCACAAGATGCTGGGTATCTTCTGCTGGACTTTATGCTAGTTATATGCTTGCAATGAAGGAATCTTAACTGAACTTAAACTGTGGTTATGCAGCAAGGTGGAGGAATCCACCATGGGGGGAGGGTAGTGGGAGGGGTGGGGGGAATCCCAGTGCCTATAAAACTGTATCACATAATACAATGTTAATAACAATTTTAAAAAAGTAATAAAAAAATAAATTAATAAAAGAAAAAAAAAAGATGCTGGGTATCTTCAGTATGCTGCAGCTCATATTGAATTACATGGATTCAGTACCCACGCTCAGCTCCTGACTCTACTTCCTGTGAATATAAATCCAGTAAAGCAGCAGTGAAAGCTCAAGTAATTGGGTTCCGCCACCCATGCGGGAGACCTGGATTGAGTCCCTGGCTTCTAATTCTAACCCAGCCCAGTTCTAGTTCTAGCTATTGTGGACGTTTAAAACTCTTTCTCTCTCTCTCTTTCTGTCTCTCTCTCTCTCACCATCTCATAAATAACAATTTGAAAGTTAACGGAAGATAGAATTGAAGAAAACTTCATTTAATGAGTGCATAGCTTCTTTAACATAATATGCATTTTTGTATGTGCTTCACACAGCTGAAGTCCCTTGGAGAATCCTCAGCAAAGAAAGTGATCCTATTATAGGGATCAAAAGAAAGGCAGGACAGAGATCTGAGTGACCCAAATTATCTTGCCGTTGACTTCAGGGAAGTCGCTTGCTATCTTTGGACCCCAGTTTCTGATCTTTTAAATGAGGAAGTTGATTCAGGGAAGCATATTAATGTAATGGAAAAATATACGATGCACCTGAGTCCAAATTCCACTGCACCTAAGACTAGCTGTGTGACCTCAGGCCAGTTACCTCGCCTCTCTCCATTGCTTCATGTTTCTCCTAAGATGCAAATCTTATCTAATGAAATACACCATGATATAAACCTCTTAGATTTTCTCATAATCTCAATTGGTTTTTAACCTTAGAGATACATTTTAGGAAATGGTCCTGTGAAGAAACATTTTTTTAAACTCTGTAAAATATTGAAGTTCTATTAAATGTAAGAACAATTATGCTTCTGTTCTTTTGGAATAGAAGTGCTACTTAGAGTATTTCTGTTTTTGTAAAAATGCTTTTATTTGACCATCTATCTATTTGGCCCGTCAGCTGCTGTATTAACACCTATTGGTTTGTATAGGAAGTTGGTGATGGTCATTGCTACTGGGGCACAAGATGTCAATAAAACTTTAAGTTTTGAATTGAGACAGCACCCTTACCTCTTTCTTCCTTCCTCTCTTTAACTTCAGTGGATCCTAAAGTAGCCATGTCCCTGGTCCAGCCACCCCCAAGATGCATGGGTTTTCTTCCCCATGAGCTCTCCAGCTCCTGTTGCTGGTCTTCAGCACTGTGCCCATCAACTGACCTGCTTGGGGATTGCTAGATTCCTGTCCGAATTCTCCCCAAGACCATAAGCCCCTGCTGACATTTGGACTGGAGTTCACTAATTTCTTTTATCCTAGCACCCAGCACAGTATCTGACACAGGGCAGATGAATATGATTAGTATTTGTTCAGTGAATTGTTTTGTTTCACCCAACCAGACAGGTGATTCCCCTAAATATTGAGCCCCACTGAGCCACAGGGCCCCAAGCTTTCTGGTATGTGGTGAAGCCAATTGACTACTCTCTCCTACTGCCTTGTCCCTTTGCATCATCTTCAACTCCCGTTTCCTTCCTCCTTCCCTGGCTCCCAGGGCCACTCCTTGTCTCACAACTCAGCCATTTTTTTCCATTGTGGAATGGTGCAGCACTTAAACCTAAAGAACAAATGGATGAGTTTTTATCTTGACTTTTTGTTTGTTTCTGGCTAGGGAGTCAGAAGAAATCTAATTTCCTTTAAGACTTGCAGAGACTTAAAGAGGCACACAAAATGCTCATACACAGTGTCACCTAGTGGGTACAGACATATGCTTTGCAACACTGCAGGTTAGTTTTAAATCCTTCCTCTCTCTTACTTGGTTGCATGGCTTTGGAGAGTCAGGTACCCTCTCTGAAACTGTGACTTTAAAAGAATGATACTACCCAGAGCTCTGGTTTCTGTGAAAATTAAATGGGCGGGCACATGTAAAACCTATCACAATGCTTCATTTGGTAATAAGGTTCACTGGTGGCAGCAGCTAGCCAGCATCAACACCTGTTCGTGCCAGGCATTGCTTTTAAAAGCCTTTTATCCACATTAGCTTGGTTGCTTCTCAATCCAAGGCAGGTAATGTTATTATTATTGTCTGACTTTCATTATGGATGAGGGGAAAAGTTAAAACTCGTGAGCCTCGCCCCCTTGCAAGCAACAGGACTGGGAGGTATGCGCTGCAAGGATTCTCACCCTGAGGTGAGATGGACAGCGGCTTGGTCCAAGTCCCTCCCTCATGACCCTTGTTCCCTCCTCCCACTGTTTCTTGCTCCCCATCCTCCTTGCCTTAGAAGACAGACCACCTGACAGCAAAATACCCTTGCTCTCTAGCCCTTCGCCGAAGCCCACCCAAAACCCTGGGCCTGAGCCAGGGAGCCTGGGGCCTGCTTAGATGCCATTTGTCAGGCTGCCAGAGAGCTGGGCGGCCCGTCTGTTTCTCACACACAGGTATCAGGGAAGCTGACAGGGCTGGGCAGGCTTGGAAATGGCTGTGGCTGTGAGCAGCATTTCAATGAAGGCCCTGGCCCAGCCTGAAGTGGGTGTTTATGACCCCTGGGGCCCTATCCTGGCAGTCAGCGAGGAGAAGAAATATTACAGGCGAGGTTGGGGACCAACTGTTAGCTCCTGTCCCTGCATCTGTGATCTGTGCGATGGTTTCTTATCCTCGGCCATGCTGAGAGGTATTCAGCTGCACCTGATGCCTACTTTCATCCAGTGTGCGTGTGTACACGAGTGTAAGGAGAGGGGTAGTTCTTCATGTACTGGGAAGCTGATTTCCCAGGACCCATTCCAGAAGAGGAAAGCAGATGAATTCTCTCAGAAAATAAAAGTCAGGGAGAAATGAAGGAAGCTAGGAAAACAAAAGAAAACAGAAAAGGATCGGCACTGTAGCACACAGTTTAAGCTGACATCCACAGTTGCCAGCATTTCATATGGATGCCAGTTCAAATTCCAGCTGCTTCATTTTCAATCTAGCTCACTGCTAGTGCGTCTGGGAGAGCAGTGGAAGATGCTCAGATTATTGGGTGCCTGTATCCATATGGGAGGCCTAGAAGAAGTTTCTGGCTCTTGACTTTAATGTAGTCTAGCCCCGGCAGTTCCAACCATTTTGAGGGTGAAGCAACACATAGAAGATCTCTCTTTCAGTCCTTACCTCTCTCCCTGTGACTCTGCCTTTTAAATAGATAAACAAAATAAAAGCAAATGGAAAAATATAGAGATGAGCCAGTGTTATGGCATAGTGAACTAAGCCGCTACTAGTGATCGCTGGCTTCTGGTACTAGAGAATCAGTTTGAATACTAGCTACTCCACTTTCAATCCAGCTCCCTGCTAATGTGCCTAGGAAGGCAGCAGAAGATAGCTCAGGTCCTTGGGCCCACTGTCACCTATGTGGGAGACCCAGATGGAATTCCTAGCTCCTGGCTTCAATCTGGTCCAGCTCCAATGATGTGGCCATGTGGGGAGTGAACCAGCAGACAGAAGATATCTCTGTGTTTCTTCCTCTCTGTCACTCTGCCTTTCAAATAAATAAGTAAAAATAGAATCATTTTAAAATAAATGTAAAATATAGTAAAGTGAAAGGAAATGTGTATACTATCTTAATCTACTTATTCCAAATCTCTTCCACCTAAACATGGATGAGAATGGCCAAGACTATAAAAGATTTTAGAGGTTTTGAGATGAGAGGACAAAGTAGCTTCTTAAAAAAATTGCCTTGGGCCTGGCAGTGTGGCCTGGCAGCTAAAGTCCTCACCTTGAACACACAGGGATCCCATATGGGCGCCGGTTCTAATCCTGGAAGCTCTGCTCCCTAATCCACTCCCTGCTTGTGGCCTGGGAAAGCAGTCGAGGATGGCCCAAAGCTTTGGGACCCTGTACCCATGTGGGATACCTGGAAGAAGTTCCTGGATCCTGGCTTCGGATTGGCATAGCATCGGCCGTTGCACTCACTTGGGGAGTGAATCATTGGACAGAAGATCTTCCTCTCTGTCTCTCCTCCTCTCTGATATCTGACTTTCCAATAAATAAAAATAAATCTTTAAAGAAAATTGCCTTAACTAACTACTTGTGTCTTCTAGAATGTGTGCACTTCTTTATCATATATATCATGATATAGGCTTTAGTCATCTATTTCTTCATTCTCATCTTCAGGAATCTACCCCCAGTTCTCCTGTGGTATCCACACCAATTCCTCCAAAACACTTGGCAGTGATTCTGTAAGACACCTGTAGTATGTCCTTCTGATTCCTGGAAATGCATCCTAGCCAATGGCCTGACATCATCCACAGGGATCATTCCTAGCACCACTCAGCATGCCACAGTGACTTCAGGCCCTGGGAACTGGGGAGGAGGAGGGGAGTTGGAGACAGCCTTGGTTCTGAGGCAGAATGCAGTCCAAAGGCAGAGGCAGGTCCAACTTTGGATTATTATGTTGCAACACCATCAGACTTGAGTGGCTGCAGCAGCTTCTTGCACAGGCCAGTATTTTACACCAGAATTGTTTATATTGTCTGTAATGCAAATTCATTTCCTTCTCGTTTTTTCAGATTTATTTGTTTTTTAATATAAACATAGATTTACAAAGAGAAGAACAAAAGAAAGATCTTTCATCTGCTGGTTTACTCCCCATGTGTCCTCAAAGGCTGGAGGTAAGCCAGTCCAAAGCCAGAATCCAGGGGCTTCATCCAGGTCTCCCATAGAGATGCAGGTCCCAAGGCCTTGGTTCATCCTATTTTGCTTTCCCAAGCCATATCCAAGGAACTGGATTGGAAGTGGAGCAACCAGGACAAGAACTCATATGGGATGCCAGTGCTTGGAGATGGAGGGTTAGCCGTTGAGCCATTGCACTAGGCTCTAATGTAAGCACGTATCAATATAGTCAAATTTATTGAAAAAAATAAAGATATCAGGCAAAAGAAAGTGAAGGGCTTGCCTCACACCATGCAGCTAATTGAACTAATGTCATCCTGTCTTAGTGGATTGGGCTCTTCCTATTCCCATCCTATTGAATTTTATTAAAAACAAAAAGAAGAAGAAAGAAAAGAAACAGTGGCCCAGGAAGCATAAAATGAGCCCAGTCTGGAACAATTCTCAGGGAAGCCTTCCAAAAAGAAACAATGCCAATACCGAGTCTTATTAAGTCAGAGTCGGTCAGTTCATCCACAAGTAAGGGGGAAATAAATGTAGGTAACAATGTGGAAGATTGTGTAACAAATATGGAATTGTGACTATATCTGATTTGGGGAGAATTAAGGAAGGTCCTATGAGTAGAATGAATGATACTACAGAAAAGTGGTAAAATAATAAACCAGAGAAATGTGTAGGATCATCTCCTGAAGGCTTTTTGTGTTAGAAAATTATCCTTCAGGCGTTAGTGAAGCAACAGAAGTTTATTAAATAGAAGAGTGGCATGCTCAGACTCAGGCTTAGGACAGGTATTTTCAGCAGGACATAGAGGATGAATTGGAGGAGGAGACTGGAAGCTCTCTCCACACCCAACCATCCATCTCCACTTGTCTCCGTCACCAATGCAAGTGCTGGCTTCCTCTCTCTTGTCTACCTGTCTGCTTTATCTGTTTAGCTATCAGCTTCCATCCGACCTGCCTATTCATCTGATCTCCTGGCTCCCCCATGTAACCTTAGTCAAGTCATTATAGTAGGCTGAGCCAAGGATTTCTTTTCAACAAAATGAGGATGGTAATGCAGGACTCAAGAGGCTGGAGTGGGAATTCTGAGTTATAGAGCATGAGAACTCTTTCTTCGTATTATAAAGTGAAGTATTATCATCATCCATCTAGTGTTTCTCAGGTATTTTTGTTTCTAACTAATATTTATTGGGTGTCAACTCTGGGCTAGATTCTATGATATATGTCTGATGGTGAAGTGGGTTTTTATAATAAACAAGGAATAATTCTAGCCTTCCAGAGGACAATAGAAGTATACAAAACATTAGAAGAGAAGGTTCTATGTGTTTCTGACTTGTTATCTCTGTCCACTTGCTTGTCCATCCATCCCTTTGGACACTCTGGCTGTGCTTGCTAATATTCACAGCAATCACTGACTTAGAGCCAGTCTTGTCATATTAACCTTTGCTTGAGATCTCCTCCCCACATGATCCACCTTCTGTTACACAAATTTGAGAGCCCATATCTTCAAAATAAAAGAGAACAATAAATCATGAAAGACCACTATTTTCAACAACTTGGGGGAGCCTGTCTTTCTTTACAGCTTCAGGATCTCCCTCCTTCCTAAATGGCTCCCAGGAACTTTTGGAGGACTTCAGCTGGTCCAACTTGAAGTTGACCTGCCACATCTCACAAGCCAAGAAAACCAGACTGAAAGGTTTCAACCTGGAACTCGAGTCAAATCTTGTTGACTTCTACTGGCTCTGTGTCTAACCTGGGACTTCCAGGTAGTCCCCAGGTAGACCTTTAACAGAGAGTGTGAGTGTTGGAGTGACCTGGACCCATAGCCCCTTGTCTCTAAAATGTCATTTGAAAAGTAGTGATGGAGAGTCCAGCTCTGCTACTGCCACTTACAAGGGTTTTTTTATTATTATTACATTCAAGTTATTCAGCCACCCTTGACCACAATGTCAGAATCAGCAAGATATAGACAGTACTTCCAATTAAGGTAATGAGAAGGATTCAACAAAATAGTGTCAAGTTTGAACTCTATAATACAGGACTTGACTCATTGTGTGCTTCGTGAATTGATTCAGAGTCAAGATTCAGGTTATGTTTTGTTCATAATGGACCATATGGTTATTCATTTTAATACCTGTTTTTGTGGTTTTTATACTTGGGTTTATATTTGTGAAAATAAAAACAGATGCATCTGTGCCAGCATGCTTGTGTGTGTGAATAGGTCAATCTGCTTTTTATGGCTGCTAAGGTATTAAAGTAGCACTATCCAATAGAATTTCCTGTGAGGATATTAATGTCCTTTAGCACTGTCCATGACAGTAGCTTCAGCCACATGTTGCTACTGGACACTTGAAGTGGGACCAGTATGATTGAGCAACTGTATTAAAATGAAACAAAGCACCTAATTGTAGATTGTTGAAAAGGCAAATTATTTTTTAAAAAGATCTATGTATTTATTTGAAAGGTAGAGTGGCACAGAGAAAGTGGGAGCACACAGAAAGGGAGAGAGTGCTCACGCACATGTATATGTAGAGAGAAAAGTCTTGCATCTGCTGGTTCATTCCCTAAATAGTTGCATAACCAGGGATGAGCCTAGTTAAAGTCAGGAACCAGAAACTCCACCTAGGTCTCCCATCTGGTTGGCAGGGACCCAAGCACTCGAGTCGTCACCTGCTACCTCCCAGGATTCACTTACAGGAAACCGATAGGAAACATAGAGGCTAAGACTTCAAACTGGAGCTTGAAGAAATGAAATGCTTCCCTCAAAATCACAAGGTCCATTTAAGGGCTGAACCCAGGTCTCTGATCCCAATACCTTTCCATTTACATTAGCCATACTCCTGCTCTCTCACTGCAAAGGACTCATAGATTCCAGGGCATCGGTGTAAGTTCTCCTTGTTTTAAATAGACAGGTCTGAGTGCAGGGTGGAGAATGGATTTGGGTGATGGGGAGGGAAGAAGGTGTTTTGAACAGAAATGGAAAGGCCAGCTAACTAGACAACATCAGGAGCACAGTCACTTGCCTCCACACTAAGAGTCACAGTTTGTTAAATGTCTGAGCAGGCCGACCTCCAGCAGCCCCCCAGGGCCAAGTCCTTTTTGGTGAATGATGAAACAGGCACCTGAGGTCATCATTGTTCCCACAAGAGCTCCCATTTCCTGCTACGATCATTCTCTTGCACCATCATGAAAACAGAGATGTTACAATCTCCAACTTATTACCTCCACCCAAATCTCTCATTTTTTACCAATCATCCTTGCTTTCTTAAATGACCCTGATTTAAAAGTCAATAATTCAGTTCTCCCTAAACAAATCTCTTTCTTTTTTTTTTTGTTTAACAAAGAATGTACAAAGTTTCTGACCAGAGATTAAAACATCCTCCAGAGGATAGGCAAATTCCTACAAGTGTCTTGGAAGTATACACAGAAGCTTGTTCGTTTTTTGTAGAGCAAGGAGGTGCAGGGGAGGGAAAGCCCAAAACAACTTTCCTGGTGCCTGATAATATTCCTCTCTCATCTCTCATTTCCCCACAACTATTTTGTCTTAAGGCTCTGGGAGCCTGTGGGGAAGCTGCTATGTGATTTTTATCTCTATGATTAAAGTGCTACATTTTATTGGGTTCTTTACATCAGCAGCAAAATCTGCAATGCAGGATTTTACATAACACCTCATTTTCTCCCTGCGCTGTTACTGTTATTAACCTGGTGACAATAAACAGAAAATACAGCTTTACTTATGATGTACTCTTTATTTTTGTTACCACAGCAAGAAGGCAAAAAAAAAAAAAAAGTGGAAAGAACCCCGAATGAAGAATGAACAGGGAAGAATTTTTTTTTTTACCCATCATAACCCTTTAGGGCCTGTCCTTCTCTCTCTGTTCACAATGTCATTTCATACAGAAGGTCAAAATTGGAGATCATTTCCCCTCAAAGATATTTTCTTCTCTATCAACAGCTGGTCTGTTCGTTCATTCAGTAACTTCCTCAGCACCTACTGTGTGCCGAGCAGTGTGATGGATGTTTGACCTGTAAAGACTGAAATGGTATGATTCTTGGTTTTAGATTAGTACTTGGTACAGTGGGAGAAACGGGTGTAGAAATAAATAATAAGGGAACAATGAAGTGGTTTTCATAAAAAGTGGAGGGTGGTGTGACAATGTTAAGTGAAAAACACAGTAGTAGCCACACCGAGTGGGGTAGGGAAGTCTTCCCAGAGGATGAGATGTCTACATTGAGCTCTGGAGGGGGTCAAGGGAATCATATGAGTAAAGCCTTACAGGGTACAGAAGAGCATTACAGCCTCTACGTTCCCAGTTTAGCCTGGCAGAAACATAAGGTTCCATCACAGGTGGGCGCCACGGACAAGAGAAGGAGGTTGAGCAACGCCATCCGTATCTCCTGTAGCTGCTGCCAGTTCATCCTCCTGCCTCCCCTAAACTCAAACCAAAGATCAAAGAATCAAGGCCGAAGAATTCAGTGGGAAGAATTTGTCCTGTGGGTAGCAGATCTGAGTTTTATCCTGGGCTCTGCCACTCTGCCATGCAGCTCAAGCTGTGTAACCTTGAGCAGAGCGTCCGCCTATAAACCAGGTATGATGGCAATGAGATAATGATCGTGAACAAGTTCTGTAGGTTGTCGATAGCAGCCCATGTGTCAAAGGAAAGGATGTAGGCTAGAGATAGCTCCAAGAGCCAGAGAATCCACACACTCTCTGCTTTTTAAATGTTTGTAATGATGTGGCTGTTGGAACCTGAACAACCCTGAGACTTCCATTCGAATCAAAAACTAAAGCCAAGTATGTTACACACACACGCACCTTTGCCCTACCCTTGCTTAATTCTTGCTCATGCTTCCCCACTCCCTGCTGCTTTCTGGCTTAGTGCAGTCATCCCTAAAACTCAGAAGTTGCTGCAGAAAGCATGGATGCATCCAGCACAGAAACACTGTAAAAAAATCTCAGTTCTCATCCCATTCACATCCCAATAGGAGACCCTGGCACTCCAGTTCTTCAACTCTCAATCTGATCTTAGATCCTAACAAAAATGTGCCATGCATATGTCTAACTACATTAGTGAAGAGCTCTGTCATTATAGGATACATGTGATTATATGGGGAAAATTTTCCTCTCATTCGAACAGACATATTTTGGAAAAATCAACCTGCTTTGCATCAAAATATCATAGCCTAAGACCATCTACCATCTGGTATATCTTATTTTAACTGAGGACAATACTGCTATGATTTGCATGCATCCTCCAAAATTTGTACGTAGGAAACTTAATCCCCAGTGCACATAGCCAGGGGGCTGGAAGCATGAGATTTAGGTCACGAGGGTTCCATCCTGTGAACAGGTTAATGCAGCTGTAAAACATGCTTGTGGGACTAGGGTGTCTCCTGCTTTTCCATTCCTTTCTTGCCCCCCCCCCACCACCACCTTCTACCATGTAAGGATGCAACAAGAAGACCTCTATCAGATACTAGCACTTAGATCTCAGACTTCCCAGCCTACAGAATTGTGAGAAATAAGTTTATATTCTTGACAAATCAGCCCACATCAGTTACTCTTTCTCTAGAGCAGCACAATACACACTAAGAGCAGCACTTAGGAGGCCAACATTCAGCTCAAGTTTTTACAATGGTTACATCCCCAATCTCAGTGAGTGCCTGTCCTCCAGCCAGTCAGCTAGCCAGTCCAGAAAGCTGGGAAGCATTGCAAGCAGGTTGGAGGCTGAGTGCCGTCAGCCTCCCTTTGGAGTAGGGGTCATGTTGGTACACTTTATCATGTCGCCCTTCACCTTCCTTGTTTCATTAGTCCTCACTTACATTCTAGCAAAAATATCCAAAATATTCTGCTTACCTTTGAGACTTATGAAATTCAATTCTTCATCACAGATGGGGGTAATTCATGACTCTTTCTACTTCATAGAAAAGGACTTGCATCTGTAGTAGCTAAGGAGTCCCCCATGTATTGGTACATGAAGGGCGGGATGCTTCTCTGGCCCCTTTGTTAATCTCAGTAATCCTCATGCCCAGAAATCATGTCTTAGAGTTCCTTTAGTGTACTAAGTGACTGATTGGGTCCTGGGGCTTCTGTTCACAACTTAGGCCCCGTCTCCCTTGGAGGCTGCTTTCTGTATCATCCACTTTGAGGACACATTCCTTACTGTGGAGATACTGCTTGACAGCGACTTCTGTCAAGACTTCCCTTAACACCCATTAGAGTGGTGGCTTCTGTAGCCGCACTTTCACCCAGTCTACCAACACATGGCTCACAGCACCTGAAGGTTTTACATACAGTTATATGTTTCTTTGTCTTTCTGCCTTCACTGTACTATGAAATTAGTGAGAAGGCTCTGAAGTGGGGGATGCAGAGGCAGGAGCACAGAGAAATGAAGAGAGAGAAGAGAAAATGGGCAAGAAAAGAGGGAAACATAAGAAGGAGGAAGTTGAGTTAATGAACTCCCACCTGTATACTTCTTCCCCCTTTCGCCCTCTACCAGCTGTCTACACAGAATCAGCTTGTTTTCCCCCAAGGTAAAGTCCATAATTTCTGCCTGAATGGTGGCACCTTTGAACACTTTTTTGAAAAGCAACAATAGCTCTCTGCCAAATGGAAAAGGCTGCTTTAGTGTGGGGAAGATATTTGAACTGTGTTCGTATAGTGAGCCCTTCCCACAGGGACAAGCCATAGAAAAGGGGCTTATGCTTATGCTTTGAAGGGGAGAAGGGAAACTAAGATACTGAAGGGCATACAACAATGGACAGCGCCCCAAGAAGCCACTAATTTCATTCTGTGTGCAGATTCTGGAGTCCAGAGAGGCAGAAGGGCTTCTCACGATGAGTTTTCTGCAAAGAAAGGGGCTTGCATGTACCGAAGGGCCTCCTGTCCCCAGTTCAGCATTCCATATCCATCATCACCTCTCTGGATGAGCCTTCTGTTGAAGATGTCCCCAAGCCTTCGGGCCACAGCTATTTACTGAGTTCCTAATGTGTGCCTGGGGCTGCCCTAGTTTCATTAGCCTCAGACTTATTATGAAGCAACATTAACTTTTAATTATCAAATTAAAATGTCCCTTAGCGCTCACAACCTTACATATTATAGCTCAGTCCTCTTCTTAGTTGAGAATTATTCCTGATTATTTGTCCTGTCTTTCTGCAAAACCTGGCTTCTTTACTTTTATCTTTGTCCACTCTTGAGGTCAGAGTGGGGATGTGGCGTGACCCGCAAGAGTAAGAGGCTGTGAAAGAGGTGAGATGTAAGTTAGGATGTCAGATCAACTGCCAACTTGATATAAGATCTTGATCATGATTCTGCATACTTCATTGATTCTTGAGAGGACACAATGAGCTAATTGGGGTCATAATGGGTTATAAACTCATTACAAATGTGCACAAGATGATGCTTATAGTCAAGAGATTTCTTATTAATAACAAGGAAGAAATTGACATTTGTGTACGTTGGGTTTCCAAGCCTCCCCTTAATTGTTCCTGCAATCACTTGTAAGATATCCATCTCTCCTGAAAGTCCTGAAGTCCAAGCGCTCTATTTCTCCAAGGCAAAGCATGGTGCTTCCCCTTGGTATCATTATGTGTTTCAGAAGTATACAGTGAGGGGAGATAGGCTGCCAGATATTTTGCCAAACACAAAGTCAGTTGCCTCATTTAATTTCTAGATAATTCTGTATTTTGGGAATTCGTTATTTCTAGTTTTCAGATGAGGAAACAAATTCACAGAGGCTAAGTGACCTCTGAAAGTCACACAGTTCACCCACGACTAAATTGATGCTTATAGCTGAGTGTACCGACGATAAAAACCACACCATTCCCATGACTTCTGTTCTGAGATCCAGCCCAGAGGAGGAAGAAAGTGAGGGAAGGGAAAGGCTGCCTTCTACTAGACTACCTGGCTGTTTCTGGATCCCTGGAAGGAAGAGATGCATAAATGCTTCCATTTAGATGTAGCTTTTACTTTTCACTCCAAAGTAGAGTTGGATATAAGGGACAAATTAGGAACAAAAAAATTTGGTTTTCATTTGTTTTTCCCCCACACCTAAGCATTCCTTTCACACATTCCCTTTGTCCTGCAGCTTGATTCAAGGAACACAAAGGGGCCCTAGTTGGGCAAGGACGGGGGTGCATTCTGAATAGTTTGAGATGAAGAGCTCAAATTCAGTTCATCAAGACCTGGGTTTGAATTTCATCTCTACCATTTGCAGGCTCTTTGTTTTTCATTTCCCTATATGCTGATAACAGTACATATCTCATGGGATTTTTTTTAAATGTAAGAACGATTTATTATTTTATGATACAGTTCCATAGGTTCTGGGATTCCCCACCTCCAGCCCCCTCCAATAACTTTCCCTCCAGTATTACAATGGGTAGTTTTCCATGAGCAGTCATAAAGTCATAACTCCATCATTCTGCTATTGAAGTATTTCCCAACATTGTAGGCATGGACAATATCAGAATGTTCAGCATCCTACTGTCAGAATATATTCAACAGTTTCACTGGGAGTCCATCTTTGGTCTGGATGCAGAGAGGCACACTGCACTATGTCTCCACATATGGACATGTCAGTCTCTGCTACACTTTCGTTATACATTCATGGAATCATTTTAAAGAACCATGAATGTCAACAGTTTTCACTGGTGTCATAGTTAAGAGCATGGACTATAGGGCCAATTATTTAGTCTCTGAGAGGCAGCGCTATGTGATGGGGCATTCCCTTGCAAGTTACTTAAGTTCTTTGTTATAAGTTTGTGTTTATAAAGGGTGCCTTTATCTGATAAGGTTGTGTGACGGCTGAGTACCTGGAACATTGTAAGTGGTATGTTGTTATTATTATCCTCTCCCACAAAGTTGCTTGGGTAGAATCTACTTCCTATCCCCACTCCTATCATTTCCTCTTTCTCTGAGTCCATGATACGCAACCCACTCATTCATTAAGTTGCTCAGCAAGTGTCCCCTGTTTTCCTGGTTCTGAACTACATCTGTTGATGTGGAGCAGAACTACAAATGGCTCTGGGCTACTAGGGGGTTTCTAAACAGTATATTCTACTTCTTAAAACCTGATGCATTTTGAGCATTTAGGGTGTTTTTGGCCATTTGTTTCCATGAAACTACACTCTCCTGTTTTCCTCCTAGTCCTCGAGCCATTTACAGCCTCCTTTGCTTCTTTCTCTACTTAAATTCTCATTCATAGAGAGCTGTAGTCCCGAGCCCAGGAACTCCTCATGGTCCACACTCTGTCCCAGCAGACAGTGTCTATGTGAATGCCATTTGTGTCCCCAGTCTAGTTCTTCCCCAGAGTTCTACTTTCATAAATTGTTTGACTGCTTACTCAGCATTTCCTGTAATAACTCTCTAATAGTCATTTCAAATTGCAGAGTTCCGTATCATCACTCTCAATTTTCTTACCACCACCCCGATGGGGCTCCATCCTACCCTTCTTTGTTCTTGTAGAAGATGGCCAGTGTCTACTTAGTTGCTCAAGTCATGAGCCCTTGATTCGCCTTAGATTCTCCCCACATATTATTCATGCTCAGGTCCTATAGGGGTATGGTATGGTTAAAATATTTATCAAATATATCCTCTTTTCCTTCCAGTCATCATTGCTATAATGCAAGCTACTCTGCTTTCAGAGGAATCATCTCAATTGTCTTGTCTGGTATCTCACAGCTTGTGCCTTGATCAAATGACTTTCCATGCTGCACCCAGGATTGGCTTTATACTCTGACTCTGATCAACAACGATCTGCAGACCTCTCTGGCATAACACAGTGTTCAGCATAATCAAGTTCTGGTCTTCTCTCCAGTCTTTGAAAAATGCCACATTTATCCTTAATCCAAAGCATTTATTTATTCATAATCATTTTTCTGGTTTCTTTGGATGACTGATTCTTACCTACAGGGATATTCCTTGGTCATTCCATTTAAAGCAGACCCTGCCTCTACCCACTCTTATTCATCATCTGCAGTGGTTTGGATATGCATTAGGCCTGTCCTCAAGGATTTGAGTGTGCAAGGTGGGTTTCTAAGGTGATAGTGTTAGGAACTGATAGGGAACCTTTGTGGACATGGCCTCATGGGACATCCGTAGGTCAGTGGGGGTGGATCCTCAGAAGGGATTGTGAGAGTGTCAGTCCTTCTGAACTTCTGTCTCTTGCTCTCTCACACACATTAGCCACTATGCCATGACAGCATTGTGCCTTTGAACCTCTATAACTGTGAGCTTAGAAAAATTATTTTCTTTTCAAAGTTACCAAGCCACAGATATTTCATTATGGTAATGAAAAGCAGATGCATACACCACCCCATCATTCATTGTGATACATTCCTAGCATGCTATGCACTCCGCAACTGCCTTGCTTTTAACTGCTATACATGCTGTTTGTGGCAGCAAGATTTAACTTCTTTTTTAACACAAGCTTTATTTGTTTGTTCACTCATTCGTTCATTCATTCATTCATTTATTCATTCATTCAAAAATCAAAGTTACAAAGAGAAAGGGGTACATGACCCTAAATGGCCAGAGAGGTCAGGACTGAGACCAGGCTAGAAGCTAGGAGCATCTTTCAGGTCTTCTACCTGGGAGGTATTTTCCACTGCTTTCTCAAGCACCTCAACAGGGAGCTGAATCAGAAGTGGAATCGCTTGGGTCTTGAACTGGCATCTATATGTGATGCCAGATTCCCAGGTGGGTGACTTAACCTGCAATCTTATAACACTAGCCACATCCTTTATATCCTTGACTTGTCACATCTCTCTTTGTGGCAAGAAATTCTTTCCAGCAACATTCAGGACTTATCTGAGGAAGGAAGATTTCATGATGCCATTTCAAAGAACTAAGGCATGCATGATTTCACATCACGTTGCTTTGGTTAGCTTGGTTGCAACAAAAGGAAAAGTCCTCAATCGTTCTTAAGAGTTTTCCTTTTGGCTGTGCTAACACATGCCCTAACTTCCAAAGTAGTTTTCACTTCAGAAAAAAATAGGGAGATGATTGGGAACTTTTTGCCCAAGTCTCAGGAGGAAACAGCGCCCTGGAGCAAACCACAGCTGAGAAGTTACCAGCTCACCAACACTCACTGATACTCCCGTAGCCTCAGTCCCCAGCCTTCACAGTCCCTCAGCACAGAGATGACAGAACCCACATGGAGCCCATATCATCATGATCAGGTGGTTGCCTTGCTGCCTTCCTGAGGGGACAGCAGCACACAGGGCACAGGGGCTGATAGCCAGCAGCACAGAGTGCTGTCCCAGCTCCGTCACTTCCTGTTATATGATGCAGGCCAAGTTACTCAAGCTTTCTGTTCAAGTCCCTCCTCTGTAAAGCAGAAATAACAATACAGCTCTCTTTTCAGCACTGGCCATCATCTCTCCCAAGTTCAGCTTCTTCCACACCTCCCAACACCACTGAAAGCTCTCTCCCCTCCTCAGACTGGATTTCTGGGTTGCCCACACCCTTCGTGAGGTTGACTCTGCATTCAGTAACCAAGGACTGCCTAACAGTGAAGGATTGAACACCTCATTAGAGCAGCACACTCAGGCATCACCCAGGCCAAGTGTGATGAAGCAGGCAAGCAGCTCAGAATGTAGACAGAAAGCCCATTTCCTCCCTGGTGTCTAGCAGGAAGCAAACTCCACACTAAATTATGTTGCAAATATGCCCCAAGGTAGTTTTAATTTTATTGGCACTGATTTTAATTTACTCTTTAGACCCCTGATTGCAGGATGAGCTGTTGGCTGCTGGCAAGGGGACAGCCCTCCATCACTTGGTTTTAATTAAGGTTCTTAAGTTAGAAAGCAAAGAACAGAGATTCCCCCCTACCACCACCACACAATTTTCATTTCCAAGTTGTAATTAAAGTCTCCACATTGGTGACACACTTCTTTCTCTGACATGGTCACAAAAAGCATCGTGTTTTCTGCTGGGCAACACTGAAGAGGCAGTTGTTAATTCAATAGTGTGCTTATCCTCTCACGGGTTACTTTGCTCTTTAGTTCTTTCATCAAGTTCTTAGTGATAAAGTCCTATATGCCAGGCCCTATGCTAAGGGTCTGTGGATTATAAAACGATCAGCAGCCTGTGACCCCCTGCCCTCAAAGAACTCACAATCTAATGGGAGATAGAAATAAACAAACAATTATTATGCTTGTGGAGAATTGGGAAATATGTTCCCTGGAAGAGGCTGTTAAGTTGGCCTGAGGGATAAAATAAAGCCTCTGAATTGAGACTTTGTACTCGTTGAGATGAACAATATTAGCTGTTATGACAATTTCTGAGACCCAGTGGCTTAACACACTGAACAGTCACTTCTGTCTCATGTCAGAGACCAACACAAGCCAGGTGACTCCTCCAAGCCATTTCCTCCAGTCACTGATTCAGGGGCATAGGCTTCTTCTTTCTTAGGGAGCCATCATGTTTAGAGGTTGATTCCATGCAAAAGGGCAAAAGCGAAGGTTGGTGATGGGATATCAATATTATAGCCAAACATGGAAATTGTAAATATCTCCATTGCCCGCATAACTCTTGTCCCAAATAAATGACAAAGGAAACTGGGAAACATTTTCCAGGGCACCCCAAAAAGGAATTAGAATTGGTGAGCATCTAATTAGAGTCTGCATCAAATTTAAATGTTGAGTCAGAATTAACTAGATAAAGATTCCCAGAAAGCATATTTGAGACAGAAAAGACTTTGTATGTGAATGAAGCAACAAAAATCACCAGGGAGGTAACTGAATGAACTCCAAGCAGTGCTGTTTAGATGGAGTGCAGAAGGTTAGACAACAAGCAAAAAGATCCGAAGCACATGCAGGGGTCAGCTCACATGGAGCCTTTTCAGATTAGGCTTATGGCAGCAAGTACTACTATCAAGTGCCATGCAAGAAGCTGTGGAGAAGGGCGAATATGTTAAATAAGGATGGGAAGAAGTTGTGAAAAGCTAGTATCTTCCACTTACCACTCTCTCACCTGAAAGAATGCCTGGCCCAGATCACAGCTCAAGCTGACAGTAGAACAAGACCACAGCTCCCGCTCCAGTCTTGTACTTCATTCTCCCTGGACCAACACAAGTTCATTAGTCCACTGAAGGCACACAGCTTACTCAAGGTGTTATTGGAATTAGTGTTTGGAATTAGTGTCTTTTGGTCTTGCTAACAAACTACTGAATATATGTGATAAGGTGTGAAAAACTAAGATCTCAAACTCAGACCCCATTCAGAAAAACTTCCTAAACTTTTTTCTACTCTAGCTCCAGCCCTCTGAATCTCATCACGCGATGAGATCTTGAAAAGTGATCAGCCCTTTAACTTGTCTCTGATTGAAGTACTGACCTGTGCAGTTAGACATGAAAAAATACATAAGTTACAAAAACAAAACAAACAAAAAACACCAGAAAAAGAGGAGAGGGCTTTTCACTCAGTGATTAAAGTCACCACGTGGAACACTTATATTTCATATCAGAATACCTGAATCGAGTCATGGCTCCTGCACTTCCAAACCAGCATCCTCCTGAGGCTTATCCTGGGAGGCAGCAGGCACGATCTCAAGCCACTGGGTCCCAGCTACCCACATGAGAGATGCACAGTGAGTATCAGCTTCAGCTCTGCCTGTTGCAAAGAAGTGAACCAGTAGATAGAAGGTCTCTGCCTTCTCTTACCACTTACCCCTCACAGCAAATAAAATGAAAAGAAGTAAATGAAAGGTGATAAAATTGCATGGAAAACACCAACCCTTTAATTCTCCCCTTTCCTGTAAGCCACCACTTGCTCCTCCAGCATGCCAGATGCAGGGTATCTCTGTATTGACTTGCCCACTAGGAAGACCCTTTTGCCTGTTATCATCATTGCCAACTCTCCTCTTTCATTCAAGTGCCTCTTTTCTCAAATGTCTATGACTTTCTACTCACTTACGCTGTTTGTCTCCATGGTTTTAGTACTACCTGACATCTTGTGTATTTATGAACTGATTTGTATATTTTCTTTCTCTCACTGCAGCATGTAAACCCTTTAAAGTCAAGAGCTTCTTTTGTGTTCATTGTAATGTCCCTAGGTCTCATAGAAACCTCCAACACATATCCCCAGGTCTAGAATACTGTTTTACATGTAGTACATACTCAGTAGTTATCTGCTGAATAAGTGAATCAACAAAAATCCAAGAAAATCAAATGAGAAGTTATTAGAAATAAAAGTAGTGATGCCTGAGTATTTTATATCCTGAGAACAAAAATCTTTATCTTTAAAGAGAGTTGCCAGTTAGAAGACTGAATGACAAAAATTGTAGCTAGGTCAGGCATGCGAAACAGAACTCCACTTTATTGGCCAATCGTGGCTGATGGATGAAGGAAGCAGCCCACTGCAGCTGTTTCTTATGCAGGCGGCACCATCTCTATTCCATGGGTGGCCAGTGTGCCCA